>NC_090840.1:65095957-67595957 GCF_028021215.1 Eschrichtius robustus | reverse complement strand
TACTTGCCATCTGTATATTTTCTGTCAGAAGGTGTCTGCTCAGGTCCTTGGTCCGTTTTTAAAACCAGGTTGTTTTATTATTGTTGATTTTTAAGAGTTCTTTGTATATTTTGGGCTAACAGTGCTTTTTCAGATATGCCTTTTGCAAATATTTTCAAGTCTGAGGCTTGTCTCCTCATTTTCTTCATGGGTTGTCTTTTTATTATTACGTTGTAATTGTTCTTTATGTATTCTAGGTATAAGCCCTTTATCAGGTATATTATTCACAAATATTTTATCACATTCTGTAAGCTGTCTTTTCATTTTCTTGATGGTATCCTCTAAAATACAAAAATTTGGGGGGACTTCCCTGGTGGTCCAGTGGTTACTTCCCTGCTGGTCCAGTGGTTAAGACTCCATGCTCCCAATGCGGGGGGCCTGGGTTCGATCCCTGGTTAGGGAACTAGATCCCACATGCCACAACTAAGAGCCTGCATGCCCCAACCTAAAGATCCCGCATGGCACAACGAAGATCCCGCATGCCGCAGCTAAGATCTGGCACAGCCAAATAAATAAATATTAGAATAGAAAAGTTTTTAATTATGATGATGTTCAGTTTGTTTTCTACTTTGTTGCTTGTCATGTTACTTTTTTGTTAGTTTTGGTGTCATGCCTAAGAAACTATAATGTCTTTTAAAGTAACAATTTTAAAAACAGTACCTCACATAAACATGAAGAATAGTGGGCTCGGTATGAATTGACAAAACTTCATAAATATATGTCCATGCATGGATGCCTTATCCATGTTATTTACTTAAAGCTGAAATGAGGAAGACGAAAAGAAAATTGGGATGGAAGAATTTATTAGCACCTTTACATCTAGTTCCAATTTGTAAAATACCTTACATTTCTAATCAAAAAAGTTTTGCATGTCTACATTTAAAAACTGAAAAATATAGAAAGTTTTCATGCCTTTTAAAAAACCAGAATTATCTATCTATCTATGTTGAGCAAAAACAAGGCTGGCAAATACCAAATTTGATGGAGAGGAATATTCTCCACCTTTTGTTCAGTACTTAAATACTGACTCATTGTTATTCATTTATACTGTGAATACCTAGAGGCCAATCATCTGCTCTAAGAGCTAGAAATACTAAGAGAAATTATATAACAAAATCTTACCCTCAATAAGCTTATAGTCTGGGACTTCCCTGGCAGTCCAGTGGTTAAGACTGTGTACTTCCACTACAAGGGGCGTGGGTTTGATCCCTGGTCGGGGAACTAAGATCCTGCAGGCCGCACTGCAGCCAAAATAATAATAATAATAATAATAATAATAATAATAATAATAATAATGACAACAATAAAAATAAAATAAAACCACTTCATTAAAAAAAAAGCTTATAGTCTAGCAAAGGCAATAAAACATGCTCACATATAACAAAAGTACAAGATGGAAATTTCAACAGTCTTAAGGAAATTATATATAAAGTGCTATGGAAATTCAAAGGAGAGATTATTTTCAGCCTGTGGGTGAAACAAGATTCATTAAAAATCGACATTATCTAAAAAATACACACATATATGAAGCTTATTTGGGAACATGGAAGAAAAACCCAAATCAACAATCAAATCCAAAGAGTTAGAATATAAATGTTCAACATAGCTTAACAACAAAGACCCTTAGGTAGAATGGATGGCTCAGCGTTCTCTTTCTCTCTTACTCTTTTTCACCTTCACTTGAAGAAAGTGAGGAAATATGCCCAGTTACTTAGTGGCAGAGGCAGCATTAGCACGATGCTCTCTGACACCAAGTCCAAAGATTCTTCCATTACTCTGTGACATATCTCAGGTGGTCAAATGTTGAGTTTTATGTTGACTTCTGTGGTGGGTGGGCTGTCATCTCAGCCCACCAGGGTTTAATAAAAGCCTGAGTGTCTACTGATTGCCATCTCTAACCTACTCTGCTGAAGTCTGTTATAATTACGCTAGTAGCTCACTTACTATATGCCACCGTACTAACTTTACAAATATTATACAATACCGTCCTCACAATCACTCTGTAAGTGATTTACAGTGCAAGAATTGAGACTGAAGTTACTTCAGTAACTTCCCCAAGGCCACACAACTTTGGCTTCTGATCCCAAAGCAACATGTTTACTTAGAAACACAGGCCACAGGAGATTGGAAAAGACTCTAAAGTTATAGTAAAATGTCACCTTATCCAACACTCAACTTCCATGTTCATCACAGAGTACATTTTTATTTTCTTTCTGTCACCCATACACCTAGCGATCGGCAGTCTTTTTGTGACACACTGTAGTGTAATATGGGTTTATTTGGTTGGGGGAGCACACCTCTTTCCCCAACTAAGTCACTCTGCTTGAGAGCCTGGGCTGTGTCTTAATCATTGTGGCATTCTCAAACCCTAGACTACTACATGTTTGGGTCAGAGTAGGTGCTCTGTAAATGGCTAGAAGTGAATTGTCCATGGTGGGTAGACAAAGGGATAAGAAGCACATCCAAAATACAGCTAACTTTGAACTATCTAGTGGCTAGTTATGTAGCAACCAGTCAATCTGCGGGCTCATGGTATGTCATGAAGAGTGTGCTGGGCCATGGGGAAATTGCAACATTAAGGACAATGCATTTAGTTTTTCCTAAAAATAAGTATATTCCATTTAAAGGCTTTCATTTATTCTAAAATTATATCATCACGACTTTTTTGTTGTTCATTCACCCACCCATTTATTCAACTAACGTTTATTGAGTCAGGATGACTATATGCCAGGTACTTTTCTTGCCCAGTGTTTTATGAAATTATGGTAAAAACAGAAGTTCTTTTTTAAAGTATTCATTCTTGGCAAAAATTTTTTTTGGACTGTGAAATTCAAGAATTCTATAAACCACTAGGAAAATAATCTAATACAATGTATTAAGAATCACATTAACCCTTTTATCAAGAATGTTTACTGGTTCAACAGCCTCTTTGGGTATTTCACAAACAGAATCACATCCCTTCTAGGTCAACACCAGCAAATGCAATCTAGGGTTGAGACTGTATTTACCATCCACATTTGCTAATGAATAACTCTTCTGGTTATGTGAATATCAGAGCCTCAGAAACGTGGGTCCCTATCAAGAGAGTACACCCTGCCAAAATTTAACTTAATGATTCATATAGGTGTTTCACAATCTTTAAATGGTGATAAACTATTCACTTCAGCTAAATGAATGGTGTCGCCACAAAGACAAACACATCTAATTCAGTGATAATTCTGCATGTTCTCAGTAAATAATACATTCTTGCATTCAGGAGATGCTAAATACATCTTGAACCAAAAGATAAGCCAATTATACTTTGATACGATGTCTACAAATAGTAGCTCTTTCAATAGTCAAATTTTTACATAAATTTAGTACATTACTACATTCCATAATACTATAATACGGGACTTCCCTGGTGGCGCAGTGGTTAAGAATCCACCTGCCAATGTAGGGGACATGGGTTCGCTCCCTGGTCCAGGAAGATCCCACATGCCGCAGAGGAACTAACCCCGTGCGCCACACTACTGAGCCTGAGCTCTAGAGCCTGTGAGCCACAACTACTGAAGCCGGTGCCCCCTAGAGCCCGTGCTCTGCAACAAGAGAAGCCACTGCAGTGAGAAGCCCGTGCACCGCAATGAAGAGTAGCCCCCGCTCACCACAACTAGAGAAAGCCTGCACACAGCAACGAAGGCCCAACATAGCCAAAAATAAATAAATAAATAAAAATTTAAAAATGAATATACATGAAAAATAAATAAATAAATAAGAACATTCAATTTAAAAAAATTGCACTTTTGTTATTTTACAACCACTGTTGTTGTCTTTACTGTGACCGTCATTTGCTGATGATATACTGCCATGTGACTTACGGGAATTCAATTTTGTGAGACACTACATTTAATGCCCCACTTCAATTTTCAAGGACTTATTTGGGTGTTAGGGCCTCGGGAGCAGCCACATGAAGGTCTCCAGGCGTTCATCCTCCAGCTGTGTGTCTGGCGCAGATGGAGTCAAATTCTTCCCTCAGAAGAGAGAAGTGACAATTGCATGTGTTACTTGCATTGTTTCCAATGAATTATTTGGCTTTTAAAAGGATTCTTTATTTTTTTCCCCTCTCATTAAAAGTTTAATAACATGAACAGAGTTTCATACATTTGCTTCGTTTGTGAGTCTACCCCTAGGTATAACAAAGATAATCATAGCCACAAAAGCTAAGAGTGCAGGTAGACAGCCATATTATAGCATCAATCAATCACACGTGACATCATTCATTTATTCAACCGAGTACCTAGTAAGTGACACGCAGGATCCCAGCATCCTGATTGGAATATGACACCTTCGTCTGCTCAGCCTTTCAAGCTCATGAATACCAAAGTCTTCTAAAAGAGACATTGCTTCATATAAGCAGAAAGCAGTTAAGTTGGGACTTCTCTGAAAACTCTCTTAATGTTAAATAACTTTTAGAAAACAGTATCATGCAATGAAAAGCAAAGGTTCTAGAGTCAGAAGAGCTCGGTTTTGCTCCCAGTTCTGCCACCTTTATGAGCTGAGTGATTAGGGCAACTTACTAAATTTAAGCCTCAAATTTTTTGCATAGTTTTGCTGTGAAGAAGAAATGGGATAATTTACATAAGAGATTTGAAATGGTATCTGACATATAGTGTTTTAAGTGTTCTTCTTCTCAGACTCCTAAAGATTGACTTTAGCTTTTGGTCACTTAAGTTCTTGCACAGAACCCATTTCTTCTGTCTTTTCTGCCCTTCTTTTAAGAACCTTTTGCCCAGCTCCCACGAGCAGTTCTGTCATCTCTCACTTGAGAAAAATATGAAATCTTAACCAGATGTCCAGTTCAAGTTTGGCAAGTATCCCACTGGAAAATAATTAAATCTCAGAAGTCAAAGAAAAGCGAGAAATAGAGGAGTGAGTTAAGACACAGGAAGTTTTAAGAATTAGTTTAAGAAAGCCAAAGATTTCTTTTGTTTAGCCATAAATTACATATGTAGAGTCTCAAGAAATAAAAATGGCTAAAGGACATACAGTTTATATTCCAGAGAGAGAGATGCATTGATTCTTTCTACACTTTAACATGACACTCTCCAAATGAAATGCAAAAATCATTTGCTACATAAGCAAGTTGCTCTTTGTTAAACACAGAAAAAATACCCTAAGAGCTAAGGGGAAAAAAATTAAAGAGAAGGAAAGAAAAATCAAGGAGAACAGTGACTGGTGTCTCTAAATCTTGAGGTCATTCCAATTCTTCATTTCTTAGACCCCAATGCTATACAGGACCTATATATTAGAGTAAATGTTGTGACATATATAATTTAACAAATTTCAATCTTCGCTCCTTGAGAATATATATATATTTTAAGATGGGCACATCAGCATTGTTTGCAGCTACACAAACTTGGAACCAAAACTGATGTCTAGCAATAGAGGAATAGTTGACTGAATTGCTCCTGGAGAAGATTAATCTCTAAGCAGGAGGAAGTAAGGAGAGACAATGTTCAACTCAGTATCTACTGTTCTAGTTGTGCTTTTATCACAGCTGTAATTGAAAACTGACAACTTCTTACTCATCCAATTTATAATTTCTGGGACTTTCCAAGCATTCTCTTTTTATTGGTGGAATTCTCTAGGGGCTTGGCTTGGCTTAGGATTAAGTGAGACATAAAACAAGAGGAAAAGCAGAAATAGCCAGAAAGCTGAAGCAATGTAAATACAAGACAATCTTATTGCTTAGGGAAATGGGGGCTTTAGAAGCACTAAACTCCCAATGTTGATATTTGGTAAAAGAAAACATCCCTATTCACTGTGTGCCTTCACTTTTTGTTTTTTTAATTAATTTATTTATTTAGTTTTGGCTGAGTTGGGTCTTCATTGCTGTGCGTGGGCTTTCTCTAGTTGCGGCTACTCTTCGTTGTGGTGCGCGGGCTTCTCATTGCGGTGGCTTCTCTTGTTGCGGAGCACGGGTTCTAGGTGCGCGGGCTTCAGTAGTTGAGACACACGGGCTCAGTAGTTGTGGCTTGAGGGCTCTAGAGTGCAGGCTCAGTAGTTGTGGCACACGGGCTTAGTTGCTCCGTGGCATGTGGGATCTTCCCGGACCAGGGCTCGAACCCGTGTCCCCTGCATTGGCAGGCAGATTCCTAACCACTGCGCCACCAGGGAAGTCCTCCTTCACTTTTCAGAAAGCATGAGGGGAACGTCATGGAGTCTACCAAAATAATAAAGTGACATAGTTCAGATATATTCTTTTGGTGGACATTGTGGCTACATTTTTTCCCTGATAAATTATTAGGATGAGTTAGCAAAGAAAGGAATTTTTAAAAGCCGATTATCTGAAAGAAGGAGAATTGGCTTCTATTCCATTCACACATATATTCTAAGGATGAATATAAAAACTTATCATCTTAAGCCCTATAAGTTCCACGGAATATAAGACATTTTAGGCTACTTATCTAGCTGGAGAGAGGAAGATCACATACTTGCATCCATCCTTGAAATGTCTGCTGGCAGATGACATAACACAACAGACATCATGAAATAAGTAACTGAATCCAGCAGTGTGATAAGAAAGTAAGAAGGTGGTGGTGAGGAGGGGGGAGGGGGAAAGTAAATGTGTACATCAACTGTCCCCTGAATAGCACTTCATCAGAACTTTTAAAAAGTTTTAGAATTTAGAAGAGTCAAAAGAGGGCTTAGACAGGGAAATAAGGATAATGATTATTATAATAGGGAAGAAAAAAGACCAGCAAAGGGTGAGGCTGAGGGGACTGTGACTAGTCCTGCAAGTTGGGGTCAAAGCTAAAACGTCTTCAAGGTCACCTTCCAGGCAGAAGACCCTCCCTGGCTGTGATTAACATCGTTATCATCAGAACATCGCACAGCAGCAAAGGTGGGCATGGCTCACCACTTCACCCAGTGTGCGATGGTGGGTGAAGGATCTTTCTGGGCCATCAAGGATGTCACTCCATCCTACCACTGGCTCCATTTCCTCTTGTTTTCTTTTTTATATCCTACTGAGCCTTATAGCTCCTCCTGAAAGGACATGAGCACCTACAGACATTGCTTAAGAGGACTGACAAACTTTAAGGATTAAGAGGTGGCAGATGGGCTTCCCTGGTGGCGCAGTGGTTGAGAATCTGCCTGCCAGTGCAGGGGACACGGGTTCGAGCCCTGGTCTGGGAAGATCCCACATGCCGCGGAGCAACTAGGCCCATGAGCCACAATTACTGAGCCTGCGCGTCTGGAGCCTGTGCTCCGCAACAATAGAGGTCGCAATAGTGAGAGGCCCGCGCACCGCAATGAAGAGTGGCCCCTGCTCGCCGCAACTAGAGAAAGCCCTCGCACAGAAACGAAGACCCAACACAGTTAAAAATAAATGAATTTATATATTAAAAAAAAAAAAAGGGGTGGCAGATTTAGTCCTCAGACATTTGCGTTAATAAAAGGCAAATAAATTCTGCCTATGAAACTGCTGCACCTTCCCTGCCAACAAAAGCTTTCAGCTGTTTCACACGTCCAGGTATGGATTTGCACTCTTTTGCCTCCCTGCCCCTGCTAGGTCACAGTCCTACAGAGTCCAAGCAATTTATGTCACTTAGTATGCTGCATATTAAAAAAAGTGTCAAAACTAAAATATATAAATATTATGCTTTTTAAATCATGTGTCTGTTGGAAAATACGAATCGAGCATTAATTACAACAGAAGATGAAAGCTATTCTTTCAAGAAAATCTAAACTGTACTTAAAGCCATAACTACCCATCTCAAACCATCCTAAAGGGATGCAGGAGTTGAAAGAGCTCTGTTTTCCAAAGCAGCACAAGTCCTTGATTCGAGAAGGTTAGGCAATTGTGTTTAAGCGCCTATGCCACACAAGGACAGTTAGGTGCCTGGGATACAAAACTCTTCAAAAGGCAATACCAACAGTGAGTCAGAGAACTAAAATAATTACTTCCTGAGTACTGACAATATTAAGAAGAGGATATGAAAGCAGGAAATTGATTTTAGGGCATAAAGTTCTATGAATTGATATTACTAAAACAAAACACTTCATATACACAAAGTTAGAACCCAATTACACTTATTTAATTGGTTGAAGGGAGGAAAGGAGATGGAAAAGAGGAAAAAGGATCCAAATAACTTCAGTAAGATTGCAGAAAAGACGAAAATCAAAACATGACATTGTAATTGTACGGGTTTCTGCTGCTTCTGTGTCTTACTGCTAGAAGAGTAAAGGTAATAAAAAGATGGAAGGTCAAATTATATTTTATTCCTCTCTATGCGTCTTTAAATAAAAGCTGGGTGCATTCCAAAGCCTAGAACCTCATGTTGTTAGTGATAAAATTCAGAACAGAGAGTATGTTTTTCAAAAATGAAGTTGTTTTTCAGAGACTAATTCATATTGTAAGTGCAGAGAGGTCTGAAAATAAATTTACTTTGTCTGGCAAATGGAATCCTTCATATGCATAATTCAGTGAAAGAAATCTGTAACTCTGTTCTAGAGCCTTTGGAATTGTTGGCATAAATCCAAGGGCCTTCAGTGTTGATTTATTTTTAAAAGTATATATTCAGCATAGAGTATGTATAAGATATTAAGACCAGCAATGGATGAGGCCATTAAACGTATATTAATCTCTACCCACCAAGGCACCTGATGATGAGGATATATTGATGATAACAATAATAAGAGTAGCAATCAGCTAACATTCACTAAGTGGTAGACATGGCATGATTATATCATTCAGTTCTCAAAGCAGCAGAGAGAGCTATTATAATTATTCGTATTTTACAGATGAGATTACACAAGGTCAACTTGCCCAAGGTCCCATAGTCATTAACTGGAAGATCCAAGACAGAAGCATTGACAGATTAACTCTGAAACCCCATCCCTTAATCTCCTCACTAGACTGTCTCCCGTCCCATAATAATGCCAAACAAGGAGGCAGATGAGCTTACAAACACCAGAAAACAGTCTGCTTTTTCCTCATTTATTTCTGTCGCCAGGTAACAGAAGACAATTTGGCTGGGCATGTTTTCTACAAAATTCTTCACCAGGGTAAAATGTTGATTACCTTGGAATTGCTTATTAAAAGGACAAAGCAACAGCATGGTAAACACCCCTCTGCCTACAGATGGTCTTGGGTTGAACACTGGCTTCACTCTTTACTAAGTTACTTAACGTCCCTGAACTTCAATTTTATTCATCCGTAAAATGAGTTGAAGAGGTAATGAAACAACACAGGTAAAAGGCTTATTAGAGTTTCTGGTACATAGAAGCATTCAATTAATGTTAGCCATGTGTGGGCTTCCAATTGAGGGCCCACCCAGGTGTCAGTGCCCAAAGGATACCTTCCTAATCCTTTTCAGACTTCACCTATGTAAGGAAAGCTTCTGGCAGCAACTCTAGGTGGTCTGTGGGAAAAGAAGGCATCCTACCTAAACCAGATAAATTCAGCACGGCCAACAACGTAGAGAAGGACATCCAATGTGATGCTGGAGGTATCAGAATAAATCCTACTCAAAACCACTAGCTGTGAAAGCCCACCAAAGCCTTATTCCCAGATGACAACTTCTTACCATTCCCAGAAAGGTAACCCGTATAACCTGTGGGTGCTTTAGTGTACAGTAATTTATCAGGTGTTCCATATGAGACCGGAGAGACTAGGACCCTTGAAGGAGGAAGAAGCAGACGTTCAGAAAAGGAGGATGTCAGTGGTGAGATTTAGCAGCTTTAAAAAAAAAAATGTCTCCATATATTTCTATATTATTTATACTTGTACTCATCTTAAACAAAAAAGGAAAATAGGAAACACCTCACCTACTTTTTTTCCCAGTAAACTTTATGTTTTAAAATAATTTTAGATTTATAAAAAAAAGCTGTAAAGATCATACAGACAGTTCCCATATATCCTTCACCCAGCACCCCCTGATGTTAATATAACCATGATACATCAGTCAAAACTAAGACATTAACATTTGTACGTCCACCTGCTTCAAATCTACCTTAGAGCTACCAGGAGCTCAGTGTGAGGACAGAGGAAACAAACCGTTCCTTGGAAGCCCCTGTTTCAGAGGGAAGGTCACTTAGTTACTTAATGAAAAAGACATTTGTCCTTGTGGCTGACAATGCTAGCTGCTTGTCCAAAACCCATTTTCCCTTTCTTCCTCCTTTATTATTTGTACAGGGCAGCAGTGTGCCTGGCTAACAGCATTAGATTCACTGATTGCCATCCGGCGAACAAGTCCATGTTGACACAGATCTGGCCCATGTAATGTCGGTAGAAATCTCTGGGAAAGGTGACTCTTCCTAAATAAAGAGGAACCTCTCTGTTCAAGCAGGCATTACTACATTTTCTCTTATTTGTAGCAAAACACAATTCTGTTATTGTTCCAAACTCAGGTCTGGACACAGAAATCAAAGGCTTAAAAAACAAACACTTTCTGTTTATCTGCAGCCCACACCTTGTAACAAACTATGCTTTACTCAGAAGCCAAGACTGATTAGACAGAAAGTCTTACAGGCAGAAGATATGCCTTCCAGCAGCTCGGCTCTGATTCCCTGGTGACAGAAGTGGTTGTGGACAATCCCTGGGTTTCAGTGTTTCCATCTGCGGAAAATAAATTACAAAAACTTCTTTTAACCAAAGCAAGTGAAATTAATAAATATATGGGAAGCCACAGCTCTCTGGAAGACAGGGTTGCAATGAGGCCCGTGCACCGTGAATAAATAATATTGTTCTGCTGTCAGCAAAAATCCAAAGGATCCCATGACAAAGACTAGGAATTTAAGAAAGGGCTCCTGAATTTGGGTTCGTATACTGGATAAGCCCATTCTGAGCAAAAAGAGAACTGCTGAGTTCCAAATGATCTCAGTCAACAATTTCTGACTTGTGGAAATATTAAAAATATTTAATCAAAGGAAATATTTAAAAAATCAGAGAAAAAAGAAAACATGACTGTGAAATCACTGAGCTAAAGAAGAGAGAAGAGGGACTTCCCTGGCAGTCCAGTGGTTAAGACACCTCACTTCCACTGCAGGAGGCATGGGTTCAATCCCTGGTTGGGGAACTAAGATCCCACATGCCGCACGGCAAAAATTAGGAAAAAAAGTAAAAAAGAGAGAGAGAGAGAGAAGAATTGTTGCCATTCCAGAAACTTGTGTGGCTGGCACCCAGGTTTACTCGGGTGTCCAAACTGGTACAGCAAAATAGAGATACCAAGGTGCTTCCTCAACACAAACTTTCAGGCATTTCAGCCGTCGGGGAACAAAGATCTCAACAAAGATCTCTGAGCTAAGGGGCTGAAAAATGGAATACACACTCACCGGGATACCACCATACTCTGTGCTGGTTTCCAAAAGGTCTAGACCTTTCCTCTCCAGAATGGTTGACAAGCACCAGAAATGTGGCAAGGAGCTATAAGTGTAAAATACACACTGGATTTGGAAGATTGAATATGAAAAAAAAGAACACAAAATAGCTGATTGCTATTTTCCATATTGATTATATTTTGAAATAACATTTTGGAGATAATGAGTTAAATATATATTATTAAGGTTAATTTCACCTGTTCCATTTTACTTTCACTGCGGCTATTAGAAAATTTAAAATTACATATATGGATTGCATTTGTGCCTTTCATCCTATTTCCATGGAAAATAGGATCAGTCTAGAGGCTGGTACCTCATAGGAACAGATCAGCTAACCAACAAACAAGTTCATCCCTTTACGTGTAGCACTTTGAGAGCCATTTGTCCTAGAAGATAAGTCTTATCCTGAGCTCCTGACAGCCAAGTGGTCAAAGGTTGTTGGTATCGCTGTCTGCTTCCACCCCCCCACACACACTATCTCCCCATCCTATTTCCTTCATTTTGATGAGGAAGTACGTTATGTTCCCACTTGACAGGAATCCTTGCTTGAGGTTATGCTCCCAGCAACTGTGGAAGAGGACTTCAGAGAGACAGGAGTGGTTTTGCCAGTGGCCAAAACCAATACCCAGACCCCCTTCTTTGGCCTGGTGGCTTTGGTCATTTCCAATCAGACTGAAACCTAAGCCACAGCTAAGGGAGTGGCTAAAATAAAATGGAAGGAATATAGACTCTGATATGCAGGCCTTCCTCGGGTGGAAGGAGAGAGGAGAGGGGCTGGGCTCCTTGTTGGGTCAAATGTCATTACTGGGACAGAGAGGAAGAAAGTGAAGGGGACCTTTTCAGAATAAAGTTAGATAAAATGTTAGAGACTTAAAAATGTTATGTCAGTTTAAAAATAATATATATAAGCAATTTTACAAAAAGATTACTCTCCATTTTAGATTAAAATTGCTTATGATATTAATAAAAGTATTTTTCCAACTGTAATAAGGATGTGTGTGTGTGTGTGTGTGTAATCCCTTCTTAAATTTTAACTTAATACTGTTCTATAGTCACATTGCTCAGAGTTTACATATGGTTGGGTCTTTTTTTTACAATTTTTTTATTCATTTAAAAAAATTTTTAAATTTATTTATTTATATTTTTGGCTGCACTGGGTCTTCGCTGTTGCACGCAGGCTTTCTCTAGTTGCGGTGAGCGGGGGCTACTCTTCGTTGAGGTGCAAGTGTTTCTCATTGCGGTGGCTTCTCTTGTTGCGGAGCATGGGCTCTAGGTGCGCGGGCTTCAGTAGTTGTGGCTCACGGGCTTAGTTGTTCCGTGGCACGTGGGATCTTCCAGGACCAGGGATCGAACCCGTGTCCCCTGAATTGGCAGGCAGATTCTTAACCCCTGTGCCACCAGGGAAGTCCTGTTTTGTTTTTTACTTGAAGTACAGTTGAGTTACAATATTGTGTTAGTTTCAGGTGTACAGCAAAGTGATTCAGTTACACATATTTTTTTTTCAGATTCTTTTCCATTATAGGTTATTACAAGATATAGTTTTCTGTGCTATACAGAAAATCTTTATTGCTTATCTATTTTATATATTTATATTGGTGTGTATCTGTTAATCCCACACTCCTAATTTATCCTTTACCCTCTCTACCTCTTCCCTCTTTGGTAACCACAAGTCTGTTCTCTTTATTTGTGAGTCTGTTTCTTTTCTGTAAAGAATTTCATTTGTATTGTTTTTTAGATTCCACATATAAGTGATATCACATAATACTTGTTTTTCTCTGACTTCCTTCACTTAGTATGATAATCTCTGGGTCCAACTATGTTGCTGTAAATGGCAATATTCCATCCTTTTTTTATGACTGAGTAATATTCCTGTGTGTGTGTGTGTGTGTGTGTGTGCGCGCGCGCGCGTGTGTGTACCACATCTTCTTTATCCATTCATCTGTCAGTGGACACTTAGGTTGCTTCCATGTCCTGGCTATTGTAAATAGCGCTGCTATGAACATCAGTGTGCATGTATCTTTTCAAATTACAGTTTTCCTCTTCTGGGTATATGCTCAGGAGTGGGATTGGTGGATCACATGTTAATTCTATTTTTAGTTTTTTAAGGAACCTCCATACTGTTCTCCATAGTGGCTGCACCAATTTACATTCCCACCAACAGTGTAGGAGGGTTCCCTTTTCTCCACACCCTCTCCAGCATTTATTTGTAGACTTTTTCGTGATGCCATTCTGACCAGTGTGAGGTGATACCTCACTGTAGTTTTACATATGGTCAGTTTTATACCTAATAATCACGCCATGGTATCAACAGACTTCAGCTTGTTGATCCATTTCTGGCAGAAGAGGGGACGAGGGAGCAGGGCGGAGGCAGATAGAAAGAAGGAGCGTCTCCAAAGGACTATAGGCCGGAACACAAAAGACAACCCAGTCACACTGCCTGAGACAAACGGATCAGCTAAGAAAAACTGAGTTAAAGTGAGTGGCTAAGACTCGAGAGCCCTAAGTGGCGGGTGGGAGATTTTCTAGAGGAAGAACTAAGAGGGACCTCAGTGTGGCAAAGATGAAACGGCTGTGAGAATAATCATCATAAGTGCTCAAGGAGAGCCTGGGTCCCACACAGGAATCCCTGCCCAAACTCCTAGCCTCCCAGCTGAGAAAGAAGCTCCCTCAAGATTGACACAGGGTCAGAGCTAGAAAAAAGAGAATGGAGGCAGTCTGTCCTTAAAGGAGAACCTCTTAACTTTTTGCCCCCACTGCCCCCAATCGCCCCTTGAGGGCTGTGGTCAAGCTCATGTCCATCAGTAACCAGGAGTGAACACCACCGTGCTTCTTGACCAGGAGGAGAGGGAAGGGGCACATCAGAATCAGCAGTCTGAACTGTCCATTCCACCCAGGAGATCCTGACATATCGTTCTTTTAATAAACTTGAGACCCCAGCCTCCATGTCCCTCCAAAAATGACCACCGAAACCCAGCTGAGTCCTTAAATTACCATGTAAGGCCATAAACTTCAACTGCACAGAGATTGTGTGCATGTGTTTTAAGGCTTCCTTGTGCCGCTTTAACAAGGTCACATTTGGGCAAACTGAAGACCATGTACTGCAGCGGCCACTGGCCCACAAGCTGTCAGGAGCAAGGCAGGAGTCGGTAGGGGCCCAGGCTACAGAGCCACAGTCTGTATCTAGAGGATCAGTTTCTGGACACCTGACAAAAGCTATACTGATGTCAACTAAGGAAAGAAATATTTACAGTTATGACACTGTTCACAAAAGACCTCTATTCTTTTCACATAACACCCTTCTTTTGGAAGATTACATAAGATGAGGCATCTCTCACTCCTTTCATACTTTCTAAAAGTCAAGTCTTTGTGTAGCTACAGACCTGTTGTCCTTCAACAAAACCAATACTATATTGTGTGCCAAAGTATTAGCCTGTGACTTTACCAAGGAAACCTGTTTCCTTCTGTTTGCATTGTAACAGCATGCTGGCTGTGTCCGTTTTTCTTCCTGCTTTGGATTCAGCTATAATAAAAAGTAAAACAGAGCCAAAGCCTATCAGAGGGCACAGTAGGAAAATTCCCAGAAATTTTAAATTGAGAAAGGAAAAAGTTACAGTAGATAACAGCTGCTGATAAAGATGACACTTGAAATATTAATTATTGAAAGCAGGTTGAGGAAATATCCTACCCGATCTTTATTTTCTTCTATTCAGAGTATAACATTTAGGAGCTAAGAATGATTATGCTCATGGCAAATGCTTAAATACTGTCATCTAAAGCAACAGGGAAAATAATATCAAGTGAATTGATTTAGGGGGAGGATTAAATGAACTAACAGCAGGAAAGGACAGCTTATCTGTTGCTTTCGCCTGCCCAGCCTGCCTTGTGGTAACAGAACTTTCAAAAAAAAATTTTTTTTTCTTTGGGTGGAACAATGACCTGACCCACCACCACTTGGTTAGTCTGTCAGTCAAAGGGCCCTGCCTATCCCGGGGGCAAGAGGTGGGCATGTGACCCAGACTCAGCCAATCAGTGTTGTTCTCTAGAGTTTAGTCTCTGGAGAGAGGGACAGCATAGGCAGAAAACAGCTAGCACTGGTTTCTTAGCTGTAGGTGTCTGAGAGGGATTGCCCTTCATCACTAGTTCCTGGCAACTGGATCCCCAAGAGCTGCTCTGGTTCTTCTCCAGGCAGCTTGGCTTTCCAGTGCTTTAACTATTAGTTAGCTCTGCCATATATTTGAAGCAAATGATGATTGAGGCTGCTTATATTCAAAGAACTCTAGCTGGTATAAACACCCAGCTCTGTGCCTGGCAAATGGCAAATCCTCAAAAAGTGGTCACTACTGTCGTTCATTCGTTCAACACATTTTCTACTGAGTAGCTAATATATAAGTGCCAAGCCATGGGGGATACAGAGACAAGAAAACAAATCCTTTTTTTTCTTCTGGCTGCACGGAGCAGTATGCAGGATCTAGATACCAAACCAGAGATCGTACCAGTGCCCCCTGCCATGGAAGCACGGAGTCCTCACCGGTGGACCACCAGGAACTTCCCCGAAAACAAATTCTCTGTCTTCAAAGCACTTATGTTCCAGCTAAGGGTAAAGAAACACTAAGATACTGGGTACCACCTGTAATAGAAAAATCTTAATTTTGTTGGTGGCGAGGAGTTACCACAAAAGCAAAAGCAGGAGAGGATAGTCTTGATGGGGAGGAAGAAAGGGCAGGCAAGCAAGGGTAGGGTGCCATTGACAAAGACTCTCTCCTTTCCAGACTTCAGGCAGGTTTCTCTGAGCCCTCATTTACATTTTTTTTAAAAAAATATTTTTATTTATTTATTTGGCTGCGTTGGGTCTCAGTTGTGGCACGCGGGCTCTTCCTTGAGGTGTGTAGGCTTCTCTCCAGTTGTGGCGCTGGGGCTCTAGAATGCGCGGTCTCAGTAGTTGCAGAGCACGGGCTATTTGCCCCTCGGCATGTGGGATCTCAGTTCCCCGACCAGGGTGGAACCCACGTTCCCTGCATTGGAAGGCAGATTCTTAACCACTGGACCACCAGGGAAGTCCCTGAGCCCTCATTTCTACTAGGCCTTGACCTTGGCCCCTATCCTGTGGTAACAGAACTTCCAAAAAAAAATGTTTTTTTGGTGGAAGAATGCCCCTCCCCGACTTGGCGAGTCTGTCAGTCAAAGGGCCCTGCTCACCCAGGGTCAAGAGGTAGGCATGTGACTCAGCCAGATTTGACCTACCCAGCCCAGCCTTAGCAAAGAATCCTGCTAAGTCAGGATCCCCCAAATCGTGATATCTGATCACTCTTATTATTTTATCAGGTTCCTCATCCTCCATCTTTGACGTCTAAGTCCCTGGCCTCAAAATCCCCCTGCCCTCGGTGTCTCCCAGGAATCAATTTCCATCCACTGACCCCCTCACCCTGTTCCATGGCTATAAATCCCCACTCGTCCTTGCTGTACTTGGAGTTGAGCCCCATCTCCCTCCCCTGCTACAATACTCCTATTGCACTATTCTTAAAGTCTTCCTTACCATTTTAACAAGTGTCAGAATAACTTCTTTCTGTAATATCATATGGTCTCGGGCAAGTTGCAAACTCCTCAATCATCAGTGCCTTTTTTCTTCCTTCCTCCCATCCTTCCTTCCCTCCCTCTCTTTTTCTTTGGCCAGGCTATTCCAGGCTGGGCTGAACTCTGTCAAGTGCTCTTAATTACTGAGAAGATGGGGTTAATTCCTGTCTGGATCTGGCACCTAACTTCCTTTGCAGAAGATCCCAAATGCTCTCTTCATGGCTACCAGGTAGAATGTCTCAGCTACTGTCTTCCACTGGAGAATGGGATCACCAAAACTACCCTCAAGCAGCTGGGAGGATTAAAAATATAATACATGGAAAACTGCTTTGTGTGTTGCAAAATTTATATAAATATATTTTTCAAAAACAAAAGAAAAAGAAAGAGGGCTTGATGAAGTGTTGAAATTGTTAAAGTGCTCTGACTAAATCTTTAAAAGAGGAAATTATACGCCTGGACACAGCAGCGGTAGCCTGATTATCCAGGGTCAGCTGCTGCAGCTGTGAGCAATTTACCCACGTGACTCTCTGCTGTCTGTTACCCTCCATTTAAGGATAAGATAGCTGGAGAGCAGCTCAGCAGTTGAGGGAGATATTTACGTGAGTAAAGAAATGTGTTCATCGCCTTTGCAAAGGTCACACAAAAATCTCAAGGTACTCGGTCATTGTTTGCGATAAAGGAATCTTGTAATATTTTATGAGCTAACAATGATTATAGTTGCAATATCTGACAGGCTGTGTGGGCTGATGCAATAAAAGTTGAGAATTTTTTTCCTAGTCTAGTGGAGGTTACAATTAGCATCCAATCTTCTTTACTGATTAAGAGCCGGATTGCCTTGATGTGAATCTTGAATCCACCATTTACTAGCTCTTGTCTTCAGCAAATTACTTAACCTCATTTTAAGAATGAGAATTATTATGATACCTAACTCATAGAGTTATTTAAAGGAGTAAATGAATAGAGTGATTAGAACAGTGTCTGGCATATAGTAGGGACTCTGTACATTTTAACTGTTATTTAGAATTGATCAGGTCAAGTACAATAGCTGGCATGTGATGGCCATAAGAGGTAGACTCTGCTAAAAGCTTTTGCCCACCTCCATCGTTTAATTCTCACAGCAGCTCTGTGCAGGAAAGAGTTACCATAGCAGCCTTGAAACAGAAAAGCCTGCTTGTGCGGCCGGCCCGTGGCTAGCTTCTGGGAACTTGGCTTTTGAAAGGTTCTCTGAGTTACCGTCTGATAAGGCAACTTCGCTTACCTGGGACACTGAATTCTGCTGTACCAGCCTGCCCAGATTGTTTGCACAAACACTGCAATTAATGGAGAATACGTGCTTTCCTTCTGAGAGCCTGGAAGGCAGGGAATGTGGCTGCCTGGGCAGGCAGAGTATACCTCTGTGAGCAGCCCCCAATAAAAATCTTGCCCTCTGAGTTTCAAGTGGGTTTCCCTGGGCAGAGATATTGTACACGTGTTACTGCACGTCCCTGCTGGAAGAAGGAACCAGTTCTGCCTGGCCCTGGAAGGGAGAACAGAGGAATCCTGCACCTGGATTTCTCCAGACAACACCCAATGTGTCTTTTTCCTTTGCTGATCCTTCTCTGTGTCTTTTTAAGATTAAAAAATCTTAGCCACGAGTCCAATCATATGTTGAGTCTTTCTAGTACATGTGGGTAGTCCTAGGATTTCAAAAAGCAAAACCAAAAACCCAACGAACCCACCAAACATAACTCTCAAAGGTATATAATATGACTTTAATTTAATAAATTCTAAAACCTGAGGAATGGAAGAGTTGAGATGTCGACAAGGTCACACAGTAGGTAAAGGAGCTGGGATGTAAATCCTGCCTGTTTCCCTCCAAAGACCATGTTCATTCCACAGTGCCGGGCAGCCACACCCGATTACATACATCCTGGACCACCAGAAACTCCTTGCTAAGGCACAATGCCTAGTAGCTACCGGTTAGCTATGCAACCTTGGAAAAGTATCTTAAAGGCTTTGAATTCAAGAATTCTTCGCTGTAAAACTGTAATAATGATAATAATATCATTATATATATATATATATATATATATACACACACACACATATACATTTGCATGCAAGTTAATTACTCAGCTAACAAGTTCTGTCTTGATTACAGAGCACCATTAACCATTCATAAATGAAGCTGGTTAGGATTTCATAAGTGGGCTTGATTTTTATGCCTACTGGTTTCAAGCTAGGGAACCACTTTTATCCAGCAACCTTTTGCTCAAAGCCTAGAGGCTGACTTTCTTTAATGTTTAACTTATGAAATTAATTATTAGCTGGACAATTCAGAGCTCTGCTTAAGATACTAGCTGGTATTTATCATTAACTCTAACGTACACATATGTGGTGGCCATGTTTTCATAACTCAAAGTTAGAATCTGTGATCTAGCAATGAGTTGCTGTGCTGGGAAACTGGAACTCCCTTGGAAACTCTGACTCTGTATATAGAGAATATTCAATCCTCCTAAAACCAGGGAAAACAAACTTCCGTGGATAAGATTTGCTAACAATAATTCCTTATTTTATCCTTTACATCACAACGTTATGGCATTTATAGCATTATAAAATTGGCATTTATAGCATTATAAAATTACACTGTAGGGGCTTCCCTGGTGGCGCAGTGGTTAAGAATCTGCCTGCCAACGCAGGGGAAAACGGGTTCAAGCCCTGGTCCAGGAAGATCCCACATGCCGCGGAGCAACTACGCCTGTGCGTCACAACTACTGAGCCTGCGCTCTAGAGCCCGTGAGCCACAACTACTGAGCCCACGTGCCACAACCACTGAAGCCCGTGCGCCTACAGCCTGTGCTCCGCAACAAGAGAAGCCACTGCAATGAGAAGCCCACGCACCGCAACAAAGAGTAGCCCCTGCTCGCCGCAACTAGAGGAAACCCGTGCAGCAACGAAGACCCAACGCAGCCAAAAAAATAATAATAATTACACTGTAATTGAGGTATAATTACTCACTCTTTGGAAATCATTTGGAAACAATTTGTGGCATCCTCTATCTTCTCTCTGAAGTCGAGATGTACATTATCAGTCAGTAAACGGTAGTATAAAATGCTGGTTTTCTCTAGAGCTTGGTATCACCAAGTGTTCTGTCTGGAGCAAAGATGACAGCATTAACTCTAAATCAAACACACCATTTTTCATGGTGGAAAGCCCCAGTCACTCCAACCAATTCTGAGTTCACACTTATTAGCGATAATATCCATTTGGACATTACCACCTGAGTGGCCTCATACAAATTACTTAACCTATTGGTGCCTTGGTTTCCTTATCTGTAAAATGGAGATAATAAAAATACCTGCCCTGTTAATTAATGGTTACTATTTTGTACACTTAAAAAAAATTTGTTAAGAGAGTTGATCTCATGTTAGGTGTTCTTACCACAATAAGATAAATTTAACAACAACAAAAATTAGAATATCTGACTCAAAGAGTTTAAGAGGTTTCAATAAGTTAATGTGTAAAATCTCTAGAACAGTGCCTGGCACATGGTGTAAAATAAATAACCAATAAATAAAATATATCCTACAACTTCAATTGCTCTCAAATTGCTTCTATATCTGTTTTATAATCTCTACAAGACTATAAGCTGTTTAAGGCCAGGAACCATACTGGCATTTTACAATTCTATCCACCTTCCAAACTTCAATCAATAGCCCAGCAGGAAACATACTAGACCGTCAATAAACAGCTGTGAGTGCCATTGTGGCAACATCAGTTAGGAGAAAACACCCCAGAATATACTGAGTGGCTTGAGTGCCTTGCAAACCAATGCTTCTAGATCAGGGGCTTTCAAAATATTTGACCACAATGCAGAGTACTAATTTTTATGTTACAAATCAGTGCACACATGACTATGGCCATATGTTTATATAGTGTATATCTAACTGAAATAAATGTTTTGCAAAACAATCCTTGACCTTATTACATAAACTATGCTCTGAAATTTCTATTCTAGTCAAATGCCATCCACTGCATCTCAAACTTTTAAAGTGCATTCGAATCACTCGGGGTTATGCTAAAATGTAGATGAGATTCAGTAGGATCAGAGATTCTGCATTTCTATCATGTTCCCAGGTGACACTGTGGGTCCATGGACCGCACTTTGAGTACTAAGAGTCTAGTCTAGTCTAGGAAAAAAAATTTTTTTCTTAGTAGTTTTTTTATTTAAATTTTATTGAAGTATGGTTGATTTACAATGTTGTATTAATTTCTGCTGTACCGCAAAGTGACAGTTATTTATACATTCTTTTTCATATTCTTTTCCATTATGGTTTATCACAGGATATTGAATATACTTCCCTGTGCTAAAAAAAAATGTTTTTAATGCTGGGGGAATGACTCCCTAAACTTATTTCACTAAACCCACTAAAGGGTTGCAATCTGCAGTTTGTAAAACACTGCTCCCAATAATTTCAAAAGTTTCTTTCAAATAATTCCATTATTATCTCCCTAACACTGGGATAGAAATTCTAGGCCTGTGTAGAAGTGGAGGTAGGAGAGTCTACAGTAAGAATGATTCAAGTATTACCTTTCATATTGACTCCTAGGCGGAAATGCTTATCTGGTTCCCAGCCCTTTCCTCACTGTTCTAAGCCTACACCTTGCAGCTATATTAGTAAACTGATTGAGCGCTTATTAAGAGCAAGGCACTGAGCCAAGTGCATTATATCTACCTCCTGTACTCCTACAACCAACCTATGCAGGTATGCCCATTTTACAGATGAGAGAAGGTAAGTAGCTAATCACCGGTGGAGCTGGGATTCCAGAGCCTATGTTCTTGCAATAGCCAGCCTCTAAGAACTGAGCTGGCTCCAGTGATCCTTGCCTCCTGGTTATCACACTCATAGTCCTCTCTCATACTCAATAGGACTGACCTGGTAACCAATAGAGTATTGAAGAAACGACAGTGTGTGACTCTCAAGGCTCAGTTAAAAGACACTGTAGCTTCTGTCTCGCATTCTCTTGGATCACTCCCTCTGCAAGAAGCCAGGTTGCCATGTCATGAGAATTCTCAGGCAGCCTTATGAAGAAGTCCATAGAGCAATGGACAGAAGCTTCCTGCCAACAGCCAGAACCAGCACTTGTATGGTAGGCACAAAAGTGAGCCACTGTGGAAGCAAATCCTCCAGGCTGTCAAGCCTTCAGATGACTGTAACCCCAGCCGATGTCTTGACTGCAACCTCATAAGAGAACCTCCAAGCCAAACCACCCACTAAGCTTCTCCCAAATTCCTGAGCCACAAAAACTATGTGAGATCATAGACATTTATTATTATTTTATACCATTAAGTTTTAGAGTAATGTCTTATGTAGCAATAGATAACTAATAGAGTTCCTGAACAGTACACTATATTGCATTATGGTTCAGCCCTAAAAAAAAAAAAACTGAAAATCTGATGAAGGCCTTTTGGCTACTTCTTCAGTGTGGCAGCTTGAACCATGGTTCAGCAAATTTTCATTCTCCCAACGCAACCAACCTTGCGAGAGCCATCTACTTCCCATCCAGACTTGACCAGATGACCTGCTATAGCCAGCTGGACATGAAGCTGTCATGTTAAATCACACCCAAGCAGAAGTTTTTGGAGACACTGCAAGAATCTGCCTGCCTTCTCTAGCTTCTGCCCTCACCTGTCAAAACAATATAGTCCAGTGAGTGGATGCTCCTTTACTCTGAGTCCCAGAATGAGAAGGCATGAAACACATAGCTGAATGTGACCCCCAGCTTGCCGACAAGCCGAGCTGAGCCCAAGCAGAGGCACAGTTGACTTACAGAGCCATGACTGAGAAGTAAAAGCCTGTAGTTGTAGCACAAGATTTTAGGGTTTAGCAAAAGCTGACCCGTACACTCACCGTGCTGTATGATGCTGTGCTCCATAAGCCGGTGGCAAAGCTGTTCCGCCTCTTTCCTTGTGGTGGCCTCACCCTCTTGAACCAGCCAATCCAGGAATTCAGACGCCATGAAGGTGCGCTCATACTTGACCCCTTCCTCTTCCCTGGGCTGCAGGAGTGTGCTTTCAGGGCTCATCAGCCTGGGAGGAAGAAAGTGAAATAAATAAATAAATAAATAAATAAATAAACCTACCCTTACCAGTGGGGAGAGGGAAGAGAGGAGGGGAAAGGTAGATTTGGGGGTTAAGAGGTACAAACTACCATGTACAAAATAAACAAGCTACAAGGATATATTGTCCAGCACAGGGAATATAGACAATATTTTATAATAACTTTAAACAGTATAATCTATAAAAATTTGGACTCACTATGGTGTATACTTAAAACTAATATTGTAAGTCAACTATACTTCAATTTAAAAAAAAAGAAAGAAAGAGAAAGAAAAAGAAACCTACACAAAAGGAAAATTACTCATTTGACATTCCCCATCCCAGGCTTCTGTGAAGTATCGCCGCAAGGTTGTCAGACAGACAGATGTGGCTGTCAGGCGCCCCAAACGCAATTGTCAAGAGGAGGATCTGCTTCAGAAGTGAATAAGGTGCATTTTTTTCCTGGCGATCAGAAAAAAACTGAAAAAGCAATCCAAAACTCTAGCTTTAGCAAACTGTATTCAGTTTAGCCATCTTGAAAGGGAGCTCCTGACTAAACCCCACCCTACTTTTCAAAAAAACTCTCGTATTTCTTTCCTAAAGGCATTTTGCCTTTTCCCAAGTCATTGGGCTAATAAGAAGACTACTTGCTATGGACTGAATGTTTGTGTCTTCCCAAAATTCACATAGTTGTTAGGGGAACCACTGATTGAAACCACCCACCCTGGCCAGGCTAGATAGTAGCCACTTGCTGGAGTTATCTTAAACAGGAGGTCTTGGTAAGGAATGCAGAACTAACAAGCTACCACCAACCGGAAGAATTCGGGAAAGGTCTCAAGGAGAGAGGAGACGCCAGCCCATATGTCCTCCCAACCTCCCAGAACCCTTCTCACTGGAATCCATCTTGGCTGAGCGATGCAAGCGCCACCAGGAAGGACCCTGAGTCAGAATGACTGGCCTGAGACAACCTGGAAACTAACCCCATTCCCATAAAACCCGAGACTGCGAGCCACGTGGCAGAGCAGTTCTCCTGGGTTCCCTTACCCTGCTGCTCTCTGCCTGGGCACCCCTTCCCTATAACGTCTCTTGCTTTGTCAGCACGTATGTCTCCTCAGACAATTCATTTCCGATTGTTAGACAAGAGCCCACTCTCGGGCCCTGGAAGGGGTCCCTTCCTGCAACACAAGGACTAGGGGTGGGAAAGATCTTGGGATATGTGAGGGTATGAAAGGAAATAGGTGTGCCCTGACATAATGGGGGGATTGGTAGGGACCAGGTCAGCAGATCCTTATGGGCCCCACTGAGGATTCTATTCTAAGTGCAATGGAAAATAATTGAGAAGTCTCAAGCAGAAGTATGACAGGATCTGATTTAAGAGTCCAGTATATTGGCAACAATTACATAGTATGCTCTAAATGTATTTCCACGTAAAATACATCTGATATGAGAGGGTCCACCTATTAGGCTCTCTAGGGCCCTAGAAGAGGTCCCCCTTTCTGCAACATATTGAAACACTAAAGACCAATGTGATAGAATTTGGAGATGGGGCTTTTGGGAGATGATTGTTTCATGAGGGTGGAGCCCTAATGGGGAGGAAGAAGTTTTCCTCTACCCTTTTACGTTCTTCTGGCTGGTCTAAGAAGTAGATTGACATAAGACTGATTAACAGGAGGAAATCATACAAAAGTTTAATAACATGTACAGGGGAGAGACCCAGGGAAATTGAGTAACTCACCAAAATGGCCAAAACCCTCACTTTATTTATTTTTTTAACATCTTTATTGGAGTATAATTGCTTTACAATGGTGTGTTAGTTTCTGCTGTATAACAAAGTCAATCAGCTGTATGCATACATATATCCCCATATCTCCTCCCTCTTGCGTATCCCTCCCACCCTCCCTATCCCACCCCTCTAGGTGGTCACAAAGCACCAAGCTGATCTCCCTGTGCTATGCAGCTGCTTCCCACTAGCTATCTATTTTACATTTGGTAGTGTATATATGTCCATGACACTCTCTCACTTCCTCCCAGCTTACCCTTCCCTCTCCCCGTGTCCTCAAGTCCATTCCCTACGTCTGCGTCTTTATTCCTGTCCTGCCCCTAGGTCTTCAGAACGATTTTTTTTTTGATTCCATATATATGTGTTAGCATATGGTATTTGTTTTTCTCTTTCTGACTTACTTCACTCTGTATGACAGACTCTAAGTCCATCCACCTCACTACAAATAACTCAATTTCATTTCCTTTTATGGCTGAGTAATATTCCATTATATATATGTGCCACATCTTCTTTATCCATTCATCTGTCGATGGACACTTAGGTTGCTTCCATGTCCTGGCTATTGTAAATAGAGCTGCAATGAACACTGTGGTACATGACTCTTTTTGAATTATGGTTTTCTCAGGGTATATGCCCAGTAGTGGGATTGCTGGGTCGTTCTATTTTTAGTTTTTTAAGGAACCTCCATACTGTTCTCCATAGTGGCTGTATCAATTTACATTCCCACCAACAGTGCAAGAGGGCTCCCTTTTCTCCACACCCTCTCCAGCATTTATTGTTTGTAGATTTTTTGATGATGGCCATTCTGACCGGTGTGAGGTGATACCTCATTGTAGTTCTGATTTGCATTTCTCTAATGATTAGCGATGTTGAGCATCCTTTCATGTGTTTGATGGCCATCTGTATATCTTCTTTGGAGCAATGTCTATTTAGGTCTTCTGCCCATTTTTGGATTGGGTTGTTTGTTTTTTTGATATTGAGCTGCATGGGCTGCTTGTAAATTTCGGAGATTAATCCTTTGTCCATTGCTTCGTTTGCAAATATTTTCTCCCATTCTAAGGGTTGTCTTTTCGTCTTGTTTAAGGTTTCCTTCACTGTGCAAAAGCTTTGAAGTTTCATTAGGTCCCATTTGTTTATTTTTGTTTTTATTTCCCCTTCTCTAGGAGGTGGGTCAAAAAGGATCTTGCTGTGATTTATGTCAGAGAGTCAAAACCCTCACTTTAAATACTACCTTCAGCTAAAGACAAAAGAGGATGTTGGGGTAGTGGTTCAGGACTTCAAAGGGGAGGAAGGCAATTCACATGGAGATGTAAAGGCAACTGTTTGGTAAATAAATGTTTGTTGTGTCATGCAGAGACAATGGGACACAGAAGGGAATTTTAACAAACAGACTTGCCAGGTTTCTCCTTGCCTACACACCTAGCTCATACTATAGTTATCTATGTTGATAGCTCCCTTCCTGGAAGAGGTCCTCTATCTAAAACTTTTTAGGCAGTTAGGTCACAGGTCAAAGGTTCTTCCAGAGTCTTTTGGGCCTTGATTGTTTTCAGCTCGAAGTAATCCACACACCAAAGAGACATTTTGGGGTGGCAAACTGTTCCCCTACAGACCCATGATGAGATTACTGTCCTTATAGGAAGGGACAGAAGAGAACTTGCTTCCTCTTTCTCTCTTGTGACGATAATACAATGAGAAGACCTCTGCAAACTAAGGTGCCTTACCATATACCAGGTCTGCTGGCGCCTTGATCTTGGACTTCCCAGCCTCCAGACTGTGAGAAATGAGGGTCTATCGTATAAGCCATCCAGTCTATAGTATTTTTGTTAAAGCAGCCTGAACTAAGACAACTACATAAGTCACTCCTTTACAACCCCCCTAGCCCCACGTATCCTGTCTCACACCTACCTTCCCATGCACTCTTCACTCCTCTAGCTTCTGCCTTTACTACTAGGGGCACAAGCATTCTCCCTTGTGTCCATATACGATGGACATCTTGTAGGTCCCCCATGTGGTTGACATTAATAGCATCAGATGCCATTGAGCACTCCCCTCAGTTAGAAGGATGTCACACACTGCACTGGTTTCCCTCTGTTCCTACCTTTTCTCAGTGACCATTGTGGGTTACTGCCTCCTCATCTCCATGGACTTTAAAGGCTGGAATCCCTTGAGATTCAGTTCCCCAAATATCTCTCTTCTCTCGTCTCTCAGGCAAGTTCTTATATCCCCATGGCTTCAATTACCATCCATGCCCCAAGGATTCTCAGGTTTATATCCTTAGACCAGGGCTCTATTCCCAACCCCAGACCTTTGTATCCACATGGACATCCCAAAGACACCTCAAAATCAGCAAGCCCAAAACTGAACTCAGGTTCTTCCCTCCAAACCTGAGGTCCTGTGCCTGTGAGTGCTTCCACCATGCAGCCTGAAAACAAGGCTTCATCCATGATGCCTTCATCTTCCTCAACCCAGTCTATCAGTCTGAACTGTGGTTTTTACCTCCCAGATAGCTCTCGTATATGTCTAAGTCTTCCCATCTTTGGCACTGCCACTGCCTTGGCCCAAAATACCAACACCTTTAACCTAGACAGTTACACTGGTTTCTTAATTGGACTATACTATGCACCCCCTCTTGTTCTCAACCCAACCTCAAGCACCCAAGCCCAGACACAGCAATTAAAATGATCTTTTAAAAATTTGAACCTGAAAATGTCCTGCCCCTGTTGAAGATACACTTTAATGGCTTCTCATTGCTTTTAGGCTAAAGACCGAAACCCTTTATATGGCCTATAATGCCTGCATGACCCTGACCCCATCCCCTTTGGAACATTCTCACCTCTGGCCACCGTGTGCTCCAGAGATGCTGGGCTTCTTTCAGTTCAAACATATTATGCCCATCTACCACAGGGCCTTTGAATATGTCATTCCCAAACCTGGAACATTCCTCCTCACTTCTCTCGACTATTCCTCTACTCCTCAAGCCTACTTAACTCCTTATCCTTTGCATTTCAATCATTATCAGATCTCCATTGCTCCCTATACAGTCTATGTAATTATCAGATTAAAGACTACCTTCCCTACTCAATTATAAGCTCCAACAGGATAGACAGAGTCCATGTTTGTCCACGAAACCTTGTACAATGAAAACAGAACCTCATAAAATGTCACAATCATTGTATCATCTTCCTTTAGAACTGTTCCTGATGAGTTCTTGTCTTCTATATGAAAGTTCATTTCTCTCTTTTAAAAACCTTCAGGTCTTCTCAAACTAACAATAGTATGCAACACAAATTGTACCATTTCATTCTAGAGCAGGAAGAAACCTTAGAGATTATTACGATACAACCCCCTCTTCATCCATATGAGAAAAATGTAATTCTCATCCAAATGAGAAAAAGTGAATGACAGCATTCAGTGTTGCGGGGAGGAGACTTGCTCAGGGTCATACAAATGAGAGCACTTTACACATGTTTATAAATCATATCATTTGTGGGTAATTGAACCTGCGTACCTCAATATCCACTCATATGATGTTCATTTTCAGTGCTTTCAGACTTAGAGCCCAATCCTGCTGTGGAAAGATTACTCAACTAGGAATTTGAAGATTTAAGTTTTATTCAGAATGGGTCACTTGGTAGCTGTGAGATGAAAAGCAAGCCACTTTTCTTTTTTTAACCTTCCTTTTTCTCAAGAGTATAATGATAGCTTCGCCCTTCTGTTGTGAGAATGATAGGGTGAGTGTGAATGAAACAACTTAACAATACAAAAGACAATGTATATACAAAGCGTTAAACTTAACTAATCATGGTGCATTCCTCAGGGCGTGTTGAATTTGTGCCAGTAGCTACAAGGGGACTCCTATGACTCACCTCCACTCTTCCCAGAATCTTCAGCGTTCTACTATTTGGAAGCCATGGAAGGAGCACAGCCTTGGGAAGCAGGACACCTGGGACTCAAACACAACTCTGCCACAAACTAATGACATGATTTTTCACTACTTCAAGCGTCCCCAAACTCACATTAAATGAGGAAGATAATACATGTTCTACTGCCTTCGCTGGATTGCTATCATTAAAAACTTTTGTTAAAAAATTCTAAGAATGTAAGTGTATGCTTTTGTATTTAAGAGTATTTACACTAAACTGATAAGAACAGATACCATACTTGATCTTAGCCAAAAGTTCAAGAAGTAACTAAGAGTATTTATAAAAGCTTTTAGCATATAACTGAACTTATTAAAAACCTTATTCAGCTTGTAACAGAACTCACTTTAAAATCTTATTGGCAGGGGAGTGATAAATTAGGAATTTGGGATTAACATATACACTCTACTACATATAAAATAGGTAAACAACAAGGACCTATTGTATAGCACAGGGAACTATACTCAATATCTTGTAATAACCTATAACAGAGAAGAATCTGAAAAAGAATATGTGTATATATATATATATACATATATGTATATATATATATACATATACACACATATATATGTGTATATATATATGTACACACACACACACACACACACACATATATATACATGTATGACTGAATCATTTTGCTGTACACTTGAAACCAAAATAGCACTGTAAGTTAACTATACTTCAATTAAAAAAATTAAATCTGCAAAAAAAAATATTATTTAGACCTCTTCCTAAGTGAACCCTCTTCTGTACTTTAATCCATCCTTAGAAATAGCTACTAGGCTGCTTTCAGAGGCTTAGTAGCAGCTGAGTTGGTATGAGCCATAAGAATTATATTTAATATAATAATGACCAGGCCCTCCTTAGAAGATGGAAGGGACAACTGCCACATATACATCAACACAAGGGACAGAATCCTGACATTCCATAGGAGATTATGTGCCATGATGGCCACATCAGCTCCCCTCATGCTTCTTTCCAATTGACTTCACTGCTTCTCCCATCAAGAGGTTGAGTCTATTTCCCCTTCCCTTGAACCTGGGCTGCCTTTGTGAATTGCACTGCCCAACCAAATGCAACAGAGGCAACATGATTTGACTCCCACAGCAAGGCTTTAGGGGGCCTTGCAACTTCCACCGTTGCCCCCTTGGAATGCCATACTGAGACTGCGGTGTAAGGAAGCAAGTGTAGCCTGTTGGAGGTGAAGAGGCCACAGGCCCAGGCGATAGCCAGCACCAACTCTCAGACATGAGAATGAGGCCATCTTGGACACTCCAGCTCAGCTGACCCTCCAGCAACCGTATGAATGAGCCCAGGTGAAACCAGTACAGGAGTCGCCTTGCAAGCCACAGAATCAGGAGAAATAATATATCATTGTTGTTTTAAACTAGTCAGTTTTAAGGTGATTTGTTTTGTAGGAATAGATAACTAGAATATATTCATATCAATGAGAAATGGCAAAAAAGATGTGAAACCCACAAAGAGGAACATGTCACATCAGTTGGAAGGTACTGAAAGAACAGTGCATGAATACCGGAAGGTCTTGGAAATAAACTGCATAAAATAAAGCCACATAGAGTTAGACCTGGGAGCCTGCATCAGTGATAGGAATCTAGAAAACAAAATGCCTAAATAAGGAATACTACCACTTCCTCATTTCTTTTCACCCTCAAATAAGGTATTTTATTTATTTATTATTATTATTATTTTTGGTAGCTCCGAGCAGCATGTGAGATCTTAGTTCCCCGACCAAGGATGGAACCCATGTCCCCTGCATTGGAAGCACAGAGTCTTAACCACTGGACTGCCAGGGAAACCCCCAAATAAGCTATTTTAGGGTGAAGACGAGCTTCCTCAGTTTTCCAGTTTTAGATGTTATTTCTCTAAGAAATCTCCCATCCCACAAATCTAGACCACGTGCCACTTCTAAGGGCTCCCAGAGTCCCTGAAAGGCCTTCTCAGAGCCCTGGGGAAATGGCCTGCTCACTTAACTATAAGCTTCTTGAGACCAGGATCCCTGTCTATGTGGTTGATAGCTGTTTCCTAGTACGGTAGGTCCTAGAACAGTATTTGCTGAATGATAAATGAAACTCGTTTCTCTGCATTCCCCTGCTACACATCATTATCCTAGAGTATATCAAAAATGACCCCCTTAGAATTCCCTGGTGGTCCAGTGATTAGGACTCCATGTTTCCACTGCAGGAGGCATGAGTTCGATCCCTGGTCAGGGAACTAAGATTCTACATGCTGCAGAGTGGCCAAAAAAAAAAAAAAGGTCCCCTTAGAATGACCCTGTGTGGAGACGAGGTGAATCAAGAGTTTCTGCCCTACTGAGACTCCATTTAAGATACAGACACAAACGCCTGGCCTTCACTTCTGTTGTCAAACCACTCTGTCGCTTCCAGCTTAGCAATTTTCCTTTCAGGGTGTGGGCAGGACAAGTGGATAGGGGTTAATTTGTGTCACTTCTTGAAACCAGAAAAATGACCTGCCAGCCCTCTAGAGCTCCTGCTAAGTAGCTCCTGGCCTCTGGACAAATGGCTGGTTAGCTGCTGCTGCCAATGTGAGCTTTAGACAAGAGACCAGTTGGCAGGCCTGCCTGGATCGGCTCAGCTAGCTATTTAAAACATGCTCCACAGCCCTTAGCTCTTCCTTATTTCATTTTCCCTTAAAATCAAGCATAATACTATTCCTATCCAGATTCTTCTCCTTAGGACAAAGGCTTGCCTGGGATTGATTTTAGTATCAATATGTAGTCACAGTGTTAAGACAATAATTTGACTCACTACTTGGTCCAATGATCTCTTGCTATGTAACAAGTTGCCCCAAAACTTGGTGGCTTAAAACAATCACCATTTATGGGAATGTATTTAAATTGGTGCAGCCAGTATGGAAAACAGTACAGAGGTCCCTCAAAAAACTAAAAAGAGAGTTGCCATAAGATCTAGCAATCCCACTCCTGGACATATATTCAAACAAAAGTATAATTGAAAAAGATACATGCACCCCTATGTTCTTTAAGTTTTTTTTTTTTTTTTTTTTGGCCACACTGCGCAGCATGCGGGATCCTAGTTCCTCAACCACGGATCGAACCTCGCCCCCTGCAGTGGAAGCACAGAGTCCTAACCACTAAACCGCCAGGGAAGTCCCACCCCTATGTTCTTAGCAGCACTATTTACAATAGCCAAGGCAAGGAAACAATCTAAATGTCCACTGACAGATGAATGGATAAAGAAGATGTGGTACATATATATGGAATGGAATACTACTCAGCCATAAAAAAGAATGAAATAACATTTGCAGCAACATGGATGGACCTAGAGATCATTATACTAAGTGAAGTAAGTCAGAAAGAGAAAGACAAATACTTTATGGTATCACTTTTATGTGGAATGTAAAATATGACACAAATGAACTTATTTACAAAACAGAAAAGACTTCACAGACATAGAGAACAGACTTGTGGTTGCCAAGGGCAGGGGAGGCTGTGTGGAAGGGATGGATTGGGAGTTTGGGATGAGCAGATGCAAACTATTATATGTTTGTATAACTGAATCACTTTGCTTTACATCAGAAACTAATACAACACTGTAAATCAACTATACTTTAATAAAACAAATTAAAAAAAAAAAGCCCAACCACCATTTAATCATATCTTAGTATTCTGTGGGTTGCCTGGGGCTCAACTGGGCAGATCCTCCATCAGCTTTGCTTGGGATCACTCATGCAATTGCAGGCAGACAGTGGGCCAGGGCTGGATGTCTGGCCCTGCGGTGCTCCTAAGTCAGAATAGCCTTTCCTTCCCATGACACAGCCTGGACATTGAGATACAGAGCTCAAGAGGAAAGAAGCAGATGCTGCCAGAATTTTTTTTACACTTTTATTAGCATATATTAAGATACTAATAATAATAATAATACAATATTATTAATATGTATCCACTTACCAGACAACTAACCCATTTAACATGTAAAATGCAATGGTTTTCGGTATATACATCGAGTTGTACAACCATCACTACCATCCATGTTAAAATACTTTATCACCCCAAAGGAAATGCTGTACCATTAATAATCATCCCCCACTTCCCCATTCCCCCTGCCCTAGGCAAACACGAATCTACCTCCTACATCTATGAATCTGCCTCTTACAGACAGTTCATATAAATAGAGTCATACAGTATGTGGTCCTGTGTGACTGGTTTCTTTCATTTAGTATAATGTTTTCAACATTCATCATGTTGCAGCATGTATTGGTACTTCATTCCTTTTCATTGTCAAATAATATTCCACTGTATGAATATTCCACATTGGGTTTATCCAATCATCAGCTGATGGGCATTTGCATTGTTTCCTTTGGGTTATTGTGAATAATGTTACTTTGAAAATTTATATACAAATTTTTTATGTGGACATATGTTTTCTTTACTCTTGGATATACACCAAGAAGTAGAATTGCTGGGTCGTATGGTAACTCTTTTTAACCTTTTGCGAAAATGCCAGACTGTTTTCTAAAGTGGCTGTGCCACTTTACGTTCCTACCAGTACAGTATGAGAGTTCTAATTTCCCCACATCCTTGCCAGCATTTGTCATCTGTTCTTTGTTATTAGGATCCTCCTGGTGGGTGTGAAGAGGTACGTAAGTGTGTTTTTGATTTGCATTTCCCTGATGATTAATGATACTAAGCATGTTTTTATGTGTTTATTGTCCATTTATATATCTTCTTTGGAGAAATGTCTATTCTGATCCTTTGCGCACTGTAAAACTAGATTGTCTTTTTATTATTGAACTTTTAAGTGTTCTTCATATATTCTTTGATGCAAGTCCTTAATCAGACATATGATTTGCAGATATTTTTTCCCATTCTATGGGCTGTTTTCTCACTTTCTTGACGGTACTGTTTCTAGCCCCAAAGTTTTTAATTTTTATGTAGCCCAATTTATCCATTTTTCTCTTTTGCTGCTTGTGCTTTTGGTGTCACATGTCAGAAACATTGCCTGACACAAGCCCATGAAAATTTACTCTTATGTTGTCTTCTAAGAGTTTCATAGTTTTAGTTCTCACATTTAGCTCTATAATCCACTTTGAGTTAAATTTTCTAGAAGGCATGAGGCAAGGGTCAAACTCTGTTTGCTTGTATGCAGCTATCCAGTTATCCCAGCATCATTTGTTGAAAAGACTATTCATCCTCCATTGAATTATCTTTTTGACTCTTATCAAAAACCAATCAACCATGCCAGGCCTTCTTAAACTGCTTAGGCTCGGAAGTCACAGAATGTCAATTGCCCTGAATTATACTTGTTTAAAAGCATGAAATTAAAGACAAATGTAGCTTCAATTCCTAACTCTGCACACCTGTTAGCTACATGACTCTCCTTCCCCGAGTGTAAACTGCAGATAACGACAGTGCCTACCTTGGGGAGCTGCTGTGCAGTTTAAGTGTGATAATGCACGAAATGCTTCAATCGTGGTGTTGAATACACCTTAGACACTGAATACATTTTAGCTGTAATGATGATGATAATGATTATGATGATAAAAATTTTCTAGATGGAGCCATAAGATCAAACCCCTTTCTTTATGGCAAAACGAATTAAGATTCTGTGTGTATTTCTATAGACAAGAATAACAATTCCATTTTAATTAGTAATGAGAAATGGGGACGATGCTCTGAAAGTCTTATTTTTATAGAACAAATTCATCTTCAGTCAAAATGGTCCTGTGTGGGCCTATAATCATGACATAAAGCCACACACCTTACAAGGTGTTAGGCATTAACAATATTCGTCTCCTGGAAGTACTCACCAGATTTTGATTGTGCATGTGACTGAGTTCAACCTTTCCTGGATATATATCTGAGTCATATTTCCCAGACTCACTCTAACCCAGGGGAAAGGCAGCATCACAATAGAAGGAACTGCTACATTTAGGAGCCAGTACAGGAATAGAAATAAGCTGATAGCAATCTCCTTGTGCATTGAAAAAAAATTCAAAGGAACTGAGAAGGCCCTATATAATGTGGGAACATATGTGAATGGTATACAAGGGCACAAACTAGGGAGGGATCCAAAATGACCCATGGGCTATTAGGCCGGAAAGATGCTTTAGAATTTAAAGAGCTTTAAAAAAAAAAAGGTGTTAGTGTAATGATAAATTATTTTGAAAAGCAAAACATAAAATTATATACATGGTAACCATTAAAAATTAAAAATTCATTCATCCAAATATTAAAAGAGTTACTTACCCTTGGGGGCAGTTTCTGAATGATTTTTGTTTTCACCTTAATAGAATTCTCTATTACTCAAATTATTCCCCAGAGAGAGTATACTATGTTTATAACTGGGAAAAACGTTATCAATAAAGAAGTTATATTAAGGTTAACTTTATGTTTAACCAGACGACTTGTCCCTGACAAAATGCTTATATTAATGCCCAATATAATAAAATTGCTCCCAATGTATAGATTATATATTTAGATGTATGCTTCCAAAATACAGTTTGAATGTGTAACATTGACTTGTGTGATTAGGAAGAAAGTATGAATTATGGCGAAATGCTTATATGAGCATTGATATTTTTGAATACTATGCTATTATCTATAGAATAGATGTGACAGGCATAAATTGATACAATTTTCATAATAATTTGGTTAGGAACTAGTAAACAGAGAGCTGTTTGGTTAATGTTTGTCAGTAAAACTATTATATATTAAAAAAAGGTGAGGGAAAGGTAAGAAAAACAGCATTTTACACTCTTTACCAACAAATACCTTTCACCTTCCTTCACTTGCCTTCATAGTATACACTGAACAGAACATACTCTGTCTCACCTTTTTTCCTTACTCATGTTCTTCCCTTACATCCTCCCTCCTCCCCTTCCCTGGAGAAATCCAAACTATTCTTCAAAAAAAAAGGCACTCCTTGTACAGTGGTGCAGGTTGTTCACTGCACAAGGGAACCTCGCTTCAGCGACAAATTAAGTCTAAAATCCAGTGCCCACTCCTCAGGAGCAGTCCCTGTGGAGGAGAGGTACTGTAGGAGCCTGAAGGAAAGGGCAAAAGGGTGTCTGTTCCTCATATGCACAAAGGTGCTAAGTGAGATATTGTGGTTCTGCTTTGAAGGGCTAAAGTACTAACCTCTCTTTGAAAATATCCCAACTAAAAAGCAATTCATACAGATCTCTCCTTTTTTATGAACTTTGAGCCAGTACCACAGTTTTGTATATATTCTCTCAATTTTTAACACACTATTTTTACCCCTTCAGCTAAACTAGAAGCTTCTGAAGGATAGACACCATGCCTTCAATGCTGGTGAAAACCCAGCCCCAGAGGCAGTATAAATTAGGTGCTTAACAAATATTTGTTAATCAACTGACTGGAAACTAAGAATACCACAAACAACAGTAATGGAGAGTGTTATTTGTCTTTGATGTTAAAATCCCTTCCTCTTTGCTTGCTATTTTAGATTTGCTGGAAAAAAAGCAAGAACTTTTTTAGTGCTGGTTTTATGCTCTGAAGAGACTGATATGCTGGAACCTAAGTTGTAATTTTCACATTGCCCACAGTTTTTAGTGTTGTGCTAAACATTTTCAGCTTTTTAGTGTGGTTGTATTAAACATTTCAGCTGTTGTTATTGAACTTGAATCAGCTTTAGATAGAAGCTGAGTGTGGATTCCAAGGCCATGGCTGTCGTAAAAGGCTACATTCAGCTATGGTTTCATAACCATAAAATTACACAAGAAGGAGAGAAACCAAGCACTTCTACACTGAATTCAAAACAATTCAAACCTCTGTGAACCCTTGCAAACAACTGTCAAGGGAAGCTGGGTTCTCAAACATATTATAAAGGCTCCTTTTAAGGGAATGGTTATTATTTATTTTGGATGCTTCCATAATTATTAGAAAATAGAAGGATTTGCTGCCAAAAACAAAGAAAAAAAAAGGAGGTAAAGAAAGAAGGTTAGAAGGGGTAAGATGAAGTAATTAAGAAAAATTAAAGATAATACCAACAAGGGAAAACAAAATGAACATATTTTAAAGAGGTAAGAAAAAATGATAAAAAACTGAACACAATGACAAGTAGGGACTACTTTTCTGCAGGTTAACAGGCTAGGTGACAGAAGGACCACTTTATCCTGCATATTTGTGGAAGTTACATGAAAAAGAATGGGAAACAGTCTTTCCTCTTTTTTTTCAACCAAGGTCTTACATTGTACAATCATAAGACTCCCTCTCTTAAAACAGATTCAAAAACCACTGCTTTGATTCACCTATGGCCAACTGATTTTAACAAGGGTGCCAAGGCCATCTAATGGGGGAAATAACAGTCTTTTCAACAAATGGTTCTGGGATAATTAGAGAACGACATGTAAAAGAATGAAGTTGGACCCTTACCTCAAACCCTATACAAAAAATAACTCAAAATATATTAAAGACCTAAATGTAAGAGCTAAAGCCATAAAACTTTGACAAGAAAACATAAAGATAAATCTTTGTGACCTTGAATTTGGCAAAGGATTCCTAGATATGACACCAAAAGCACAAGAAGAAAAAGGAAAAATAGATAAATCAAACTACATTAAAATGTAAAACTTTCATGCTTCAAAGACACCAGCAAGAAAGTGAAAAGACAACTCAATGAATGGGAGAAAATGCAAATCATATGTCTGATAATGGATTTGCATCTGGAATATATAAGGAACACTTAAATAAGAAGACAACCCAATTTAGAAGTGGACAAATGATCTCAATAGATCAAAGAAGATATACAAATGGCCAATAAGCACATGGAAAGATGCTAAGCATTATCAGTCATGAAGGAACTGCAAATCAAAACCACACTGAGATACCACTTCACACCTACTAGTTGGCTAAAATCAAAAAGTCAGATAGTAGCAAGTGTGGGCAAGGATGTGGAGAAACTGGAAGCTTGTTGGTGGGAATGTAACATGGTACAGTCGATTCAGAAAATAGTCTCTCAGTTCCTCAAACCATTAAACACAAAGTTACAACGTGATCCAGCCATTCTACTCCTAGGTATATGTCCAGGAGAAATGACAACCTATGTCCCAGAAAAACTTGTACACAAATGTCCTGGCAGCATTATACATTGTTGTCAAAAAGTATAAACAACCCAAATATCTATCAACTGATGGAGCTGAAAATGTCATATATCCATGCAATGGAGCAACATTTGGCTATAAAAAGGAATGAAGTACTGAAACACACTACAACATGGACAAACCTTGAAAACATTATACTAAATGAAAGAGGCCAATCACACAAGACCATAAATTATATCATTCCATTCATATGAAATGTTCAAAACAGAGAAATCTATGGAGACAGAAAGTTAATTAGTGATTGCTTAAGGATGAATGGAGAAATAGACAGTGATAGCTAAGAGGTACAGGGTTTCTTTTGGAGGTGACAAAAATTTTCTAAAATTGTGGTGATGGTTGCACATGTCTGTGAATATACTAAAAAGCATTAAATTGTACACTTTAAATGGGTCAATTGTATGGTATTGACCCAATTATATCTCAATAAAGCTATTAAAAAATCACTACTTTGGACACTTCATTTATTCATTCGTTAATTCAATAAATATTTACTGAGCATCTTCTCTATCCTAGGAGATGCAGAAATGAAAAGACATGGACTTTGTCCTTAACTTGCTTACCATCCAGTGGGAAGCAAACATTAAAAACCTATGGGTGGGACTTCCCTGGTGGTCCAGCGGTTAAGACTCTGTGCTACCAATGCAGGGGGCCCAGGTTAGATCCCTGGTCAGGGAACTAGAGCCCACATGCATGCCGCAGCTAAGAGCCCACATGCTGCAACAAAGATCCTGCATGCCACAACCAAGACCCGGAGCAGCCAAATAAATAAATAAATAAAATATTAAAAAAACAAAAACACCTATGGGCAAGGTAGATAAATGCTACGATAGAGTTATAAGTATATATAGAATGAAAGGAAAGTAAGGAAGAAAATACCCAAGTCTACCATAGAATGAAAGGAAAGTAAGGAAGAAAATACCCAAGTCTACCAGTATATATAGAATGAAAGGAAAGTAAGGAAGAAAATACCCAAGTCTACCATAGAATGAAAGGAAAGTAAGGAAGAAAATACCCAAGTCTACCAGTATATATAGAATGAAAGGAAAGTAAGGACGAAAATACCCAAGTCTACCATAGAATGAAAGGAAAGTAAGGAAGAAAATACACAAGTCTACCAGAGTCTCTTAAGGTCAACTCCTGTTTGACGAAACAGGAGTTGACCAACAGGAGTTGACCTTAAGAGACAGTAAGAGGGGGACTTCCCTGGTGGCGCAGTGGTTAAGAATCTGCCTGCCAATGCAGGGGACACGGGTTCGAGCCCTGGTCTGGGAAGATCCCACATGCCGTGGAGCAAATAAGCCCGTGTGCCACATCTACTGAGCCTGCGCTCTAGAGCCTGCAAGCCACAACTACTGAGCCCGCGAGTCACAACTACTGAGCATGTGTGCTACAACTACTGAAGCCCGTGCGCCTAGAGCCCGTGCTCCGCAACAAGAGAAGCCACTGCAATGAGAAGCCCGCACACTGCAATGAAGAGTAGCTCCCACTCGATGCAACTAGAGAATGCCCGTGTGCAGCAACGAAGACCCAACGCAGCCAAAAATAAATAAATAAAAATAAAATTTTAAAAAATTTAAATAAAAAGAGACAGTGAGAGGATACAGGATCAAGGAAAAGCAAGTACAGATGCACAGAATGAGGAGAGATCAGGACAAGCAGTTCAGTGTTAAGTAGCAGCACGAGGGGGGGGGGTGGTGGGAGTAGGTGGCAAAGCAGGAGGAGATAAGCGTGGGCAATGGGAGGCCATTAGGCCAGAAAGGTTCTGATCCTACAGGTGATAGAGCGGATGAATTCTGAGCTCAGGATTGTCAATGAAGATAACAAAGATGACAGCATAGTGATCTTTCGTGTGATGGTCACCTTTTCACTTTCCATTATGACAATTGTGCTTTCAGCTCAACAAATGTATCAGCACTTACTGGATACCCCACCCTGCACTGGTCACTAGGATACAAAGAATAAGTCAAAGTTCCTATTCTGGAAGACCAGGAGGAAGCAAAGTTAGCAAACTTCTTGAAAGCTTGAAACTGCTCTCGTACACTCTGATTTCACCCATCTGCTAGAAACCGGCAGGGAGTCATCGGTGGCAAAGGACCAATCACTGACCTCAGTCTAGCAGTAATGGGATAAAGAAACACGCAGCAAGCTGGAGCCACTGGTGTTCACGGAGATGCTAACAGCCTCTCAGCCACCTCTTAGCATGCACTAGAGGGAAGGGCATGGTCTGAAGAGTGAAATGTGATGGCAAGGAGAGACTGCACAGTCTTTTTGAATCTATCTGTCCTAGCGCAGGTAGAAAATATTGATATAATGAATACAAAACAATATCCCCGTGCCACGCAAAAGCAATCTGGGACTGATCTGGATGATTTTCTTCTCCTCTGCTCTTTCCCATCAGTACAAACAGTTCCAGGGTGACAGTGGCAAGGGGAGGGAGTCCTAGGTTTCAATCTCTGAACTGTGATTTCCAAGCTGGGGTTGGGCTCTATGATCCTCTGAGTTTCTTCTCTTATGTAATGAAGGTAATAATGCTTACCTCAGTGGGGTTGTGAAAATTAGAGGTAATCTGTGTAAAGCATCTAGCGTATTGTCTGGCACAAAGCAGCAGTGAACAAATGATACACACACACACACACACACCCCTGAGAGTTGACCCTTATCAACTCTTATCAATCCTTGTCAGGTTGGACAATAGTCCCAACCAGCCAGAAGAACCAATTCCAAGCACCTGGGGAGAGGAGGTGACAGGTGAAACATAGAAAAACCAAAGTTTAATTACTTAAAAGGAAATTTTATACCCTAGAGAATGCTAACACTGAGGCAAAAGTTGATTTTATTTAGGAGATTGAATCATGGTAGAATACAGAGGACAATTTGATACAAAATATCATTTGGGTGGTTGTTCCATAAGTGTGTTCAGTTTGTGAACACTGATAGAGCAGCACACTTATGATATGTGTGCTGTATATAATGATATACTATACTTCAATACATTTAACTTTATAGTTAAAGTTTGACTACATATTTAATAAAGTTTAAAATGTTATCTGGATTTTCTTTCTTTCTGGTCTGAAAGACTCTTTTGTTAGGGGCTCTAAAATTATAAATGCTTTCTGTAGATTTGGTAGAACAAGGCCATTGTTTACACTCCCCAGCTCTGTGTGAAGAGACTGTGATTAAGCAAGGATGTTTTCATTTAGCAAACAAAGCAAGAAAAACAACATAGCAACTACAGCAAGTCCCCTGCATACGAACCTTCAAGCTGCGAACTTTCAAAGACGTGAACGTGTGTGCCATCAACGTCAGGTATGAGTGACATTGCAGCTTGCCCTCCGTCTCCTATTGCTGACAATCCTTCAGCTCTACCATCTCCCACCTCCTCTCCCTCCTCCAGTCAGTAACTCTCCTTGCCTGTTCACTCGATGCCAGCCCCTGTATGCCAGCTGTTGTACTGTACTACTGTACTTTTCAAGGTACTGTACTATAAGATTAAAAATGTTTTCTTTATTTTGTGTGTGTGTTTGTTTTTTATGTATTATTAGTGTGAAAAGTATTATAAACCTATTACAGTACAGTACTATATAACCGATTGTGTTAGTTGGGTACCTAGGCTAACTTTGTTGAACTTACGAACGTGTTCTCGGGACAGAACTCGTTTGTATATGTAGGGGACTTACTGTATACCTCTTGGAATCATCTCTGCATTAAAAGACAAAGCCGCCTACCCAAGGAGCCTCCACACAAAGCTTCTAATAACGGAGGAATAACCTCCAACTTTAAAAACCCCAACGAGTCAAGCCTTCCCCTGGTATCGCTCCTAGAAGGTCTACTTTTGTTTTGCTCCAATAAGTGCCTCTCCTCCCAGGAGGTCCTTCCTTCTCTCCTACTCCCTGTGTGTTCTTCTTCCCCTTTGTTGCAGAATGTCTGGCATCACCTCGCCCTGCCCCACCCACCCTAGATCCATTCACTCTAGAATCTCAACACTTAAAAACACACAAGAGCCATTTCCTCTAGAAAAGACTCTGAGTTCTTCATCTCTTCCAGATGGAATAAACTGACACTTGATGTGAACTAGAGTTGTTGGATTCAAAGCATACTAGAGAGAGACATTATGCCATTTCTACAGGTTCACTCAACTGGAGGCTTAAAGCATGTTACTTAGCCCACCTCAAATTTGCTTTCCTTCCCTGTAAATTGATGGGGAAAATCTCTCCCTCTTAGAAGTACAGGAAGAATTAAATAAAATAATAGATGGAAAATATTTAGAATGATGCCTAATGCACAGAAGTCCTCAGTAAATGATGGCTATGACTATTATTCTTACGCTTTGAATGTTTGTGATCAGAACGTACAATGAGTAAATACGAATAGAGTGATCTTAGAATAGCAAATATCTACTCCTGGTTTTAGTCCAATTTGAACATCCCAAGGTTAGGAAAGAAAGGGGCTGCCCACTGACTTCTTTCCTAAGTAAGGATGACCATGCGTTCATTTATCTATTCATCTCTTCAACAAACATTTATTTGGTATATGCTATGTACTGGACATTGAGGCTCTAAAGTTGTGTGCGACCTCAAGGTCCATGACCTCAAGAGCTTCTAGTCAAGCTAGAGAGACTGAAACATCAAGCACAATCACCTTGGAGAAATGTGGTTGCTGGGCTAGAACTCAGGTTGATAAGGGTCAGAAAGGGAGCCAAAGAAATTCATTATAACCCAACCATACTCCATATTCATACAACAGTGAGAGTACTCTGTGCTAATTCCAACCATCACATCATGCATGGTACACACTCAGAAAAAAACAGAAAGAGCAAGTGACTTTTCTATTGATAGAGTGTGGGCAATTCCTCATGCCTGTCCATTCACGGAGATAGGAGACAACTCATTTCAGATCCCAGGTGGGTCTCACAGGCTCTGTCAATCAGGGTCCCCTAGCAGGAAACTACAAAAATGTACAAATGGGCTAATAAGAGGTAGTCTAGCATAAAAGAACTACTAAAGCTATGGGCAGGGTTAAGGGAAACTAAAAGAGATGGCAAAGGTCCAGACTAGCAGTCTGTGATCATTAACAACTCCAGGCCTCAGGGTTATGGAGAGAGGGCAGTTTCCAGAGCCTAAAGGGGATAGATGTTAAGAAGAGGGCTGCCTGATGGGACCTGTGGCCTTCAATAGCAGGGAGCAAGCAGAGAAATAAGTACTCTGACCTTCTCTCCTCCCTTCTACCTACTTCCTGCGAGTGCCTCCCACTGACCCAGCCAATGGCAATGGAGCCTGTTGACTCAGGCCATGTAAGTCAGCCTCCTGGGGCACACGGCAGGTTGGAAAAGGGTAGAGAATGATCTGGAGGACAAACAGAAATGTCCTGCATACAGGCTGGGCATCTGACCATGCAGAATCTAATTCTTGCATATAAAGGCACGTGTTGTTTTTTTTTTTTATGCAACCTGGGTCACACAAGGATACTTTGGACGACGTGCATTTTTCCTCACATATTAGAAACACAACACGTCCTGTACAAGGTGAGACTCCGCTGAACTTTCTCTCATTTAGTCTTCATGACAAGTTTGTGAGCTATGTCTGTTCTTCCAATTTTACGGATGAAAACAAGACTCAGATAGGTTGAATGTCTCGATAAGTGGCAGGAGAAGAACTCTGACACACGCTTCTCCACCCGCAGAAATCTTAAATGGTTTTTCCATTCTACCAAGTTGAAAAGTAACTACAGAGATTGACTGGCAAAAATCGATGTTACAGAGACTTGGTTCATGGCCCTGCAATTGCACAAGATTAGGAAAACTTGGCAGAAATGACCAGCAATGAATCCCTGTCGAGGAATCACGTCTACTGTTGAAGCAACAACATGTGTCTACCTCTAAATCAAGTCATTTCTGAATAATCAACCAGAGCTAGAAATCTGTACATGACAATCTAGGGCTGACGACTTCTGACAAGCACAGCTGGCCTGCTGCCTGTGCTGTACATTAACAAAGCTCTAATATTATTGCCATATATTTATTATATGGTGGGAAAGCGTGGCATTGCCAAGAAGCAGTAAAGAATGATGTGATTTCCAAAACCAGACTCAAGGACTTAGTAGAAACCAGGAGATGAACACTTTTTTTCAGGTCCATTTATTTATTTGTTCATTTATTTATTCATTTATTTATTTTTTGGCCACACCCCGCGGCATGCGGGATCTTGGCTCCCTGACCAGGGATCGAACCCGTGCCCCCTGCATTGGGAGCGCAAATTCCCTTTCAGGCCCATTTAAAAATCTACAAGCTGCATATTGTTTACTATTGATTAGTGGTATTCATTCCTGCTACAGCCTCCTTAGATAGAAGCTACAGAAACTTTGTGAATTAGAAGCTGCAGACTGAAAAATAGTTACGCGTGGGCTCATGCGCTCTGGAGCTGGAGACCAGGGTTTGAAATGCTCCCCCAACACCCCACCGCTGATTTCTGGCTATGTGAAGGTAGGCAAGTTCGTTTACCACTCTAGCCTCGATTTCCTTATTTGCCAAAAGGAGAATCACATTTTTTATCTCATTGGTGTAGAATGAGGCTTTAATAAGAAAACACATGTAAAGGGCATGGTATCTAATAAGCATCAATAATGTCCTGTGGTTGCTCCTTTCATCAATATCATCAGCATCTTCAGGCCTCCTCCACTGTCCCCTCAACTCCTCTCACCATCTTTTCAAGAATGTCTGCATAACAACGAACAGACCTGGAAGATAAAGATAATTTCTCCTTCTGGGTCAGAAAGCAGGTTTGCTTGAAGACCATTACAAAAGGTTCCTCGAGACTGGGGTTCCTCTTCTGTAACCCAACCCTGGCAGGTGTCATCTGCTCCTTCATTGTGCTGTTCTTTGGGAACTAAGCCTTGGAGGAACTGTCAAGAAAATGGTGATACTCTGGCTACTGCTGCTGCCGAGAGCAACGAATTGTTCTGTGTCCCCCAACCCAGGGGTCTCCTACCTGCATCCATGAAATGGTGGGAGGCAAACCTGTTAGCTTGCAAGTAAGATAAAATCTCAAGACTCTTTGACAGTTCTCAACATGAGTTACACAGTATCAAAAATCATGCCTTCTCACCCAGACTAAATAGTTGCAAAAGGTAACAACTTTTATTCTACTTACACTGCAATTTTAGGACACCCTTCAAATCATCCAAGAAGGAAACATTTACTCCAAGATTCCGTGAAACCGCTAATTAACTGGGAAGCACAAGCAAACTGTGAAAAGCTGTATATAACATATTAGAAAGTATTTTTATTACAGTTTGCAACATAATTAAGATATACTTTGAACATAAAACTTGAATCAATTTGCAGAACTCAGGATCCCGGTTTGGAAAGCACTTCTATACCGCAAATGCAATAAGACAGAGACAAAAACTTGGAGGCTTTTTTTTTTTTTTTTTTTTTTAACTCCAGCTCCATGTTTTCAGGTTACACCAGCCATTAAGCCTCTTTCTAGCTCAGGTGCCCCATCTCTGCAATGGGATTAATTGTGCCTACCGGGTGTAACTCACAGAGTTGTACAGAGCGTCAAGCATGTTAATGGACAAGATGCTTTGTAAACTCTAAAAAGGCAAGACAAGGTACACCTCCGACTCCTGTTGCTTACATGAAAAGCAAGCTCTCTTTAGCTTTTTCGTGGTACCAGCTCAGCAGCTCATAGCAATCACAGCATGTAGAATCCTTTGTTCATTCAACAAATATTTATTGTGCCAGCCTCTGGGAGGGAACAGGAAAAAGATCCCAGGGGTATACGGTAGAGAAACCTCTGATAAGATAAAACACACAAAAGGGCTTTTCCCCTTTGTATATAGTTCTCCCCTAATATTTCTCTCCAGTTCTATGGAATAGAGAATATAAAGGAAGCAGTGGGAACTCAAAGAGATCTAATGGCACACAGGCACTTTAATTCTTCAACCAGGTATACACTCCTAAGCAGAATAAATAGACTGCTGGTGGCTGGAGAGAGAAACTCCTGCTAATAAGAAAACTAAGACCCTTTGGATGAAAAACTAAACTAATGCCCTTATGAACCAGACCTAGAAGAGACTGAACTCCATATTAAGACTGTGTTAAATTAAAATTGAGAAGTCACGGGGGGAAGGGATAAATTAGGAGGTTGGGATTAACATATACACACTACTATATACAAAATAGATAATCAACAAGGACCTACTGTATAGCACAGGGAACTCTACTCAATATTCTGTAATAACCTATATGGGAAAAGAATCTGAAAAAGAATGGATGTATGTATATGTATAACTGAATCACTTTGTTGTACACCTGAAACTAACACAACATTGTAAATCAACTCTACCCCAATATAAAATAAAAAACAGATTTAAAAAATGAATAATAAAATTGAGAAGTCTCCTCTACGTCTGAAGATGAAATCAAGGTTAGTTTACAATGTGTGTTTCAACTATTAGTTTTAGTAAGGATGGTCCAAATTGCACCTCAAACTCATATTCTCTTTTATAGCTACTTCTATTTATCAGTATATAGAGCACACGGTAATCCAGAGTTCAACTTTTTTCTTAAAGAGATCTATTGTGCCCACTGATGCAAAGATAATCAAGTTTTGTACTTTGGAAAATGCATCCGAAACACCTTCTACCATCCGAAGGCAACGTACACAGATTCAATGTTGTTCCTTAAAGCTACTGATGCTTTTTGTCCTTTCAAAGCTTTTACTGGAAAACTAAAAACCACACTGTTTGAGAGCATGTGAGTTCTGTTCATGTGCTGTGTGTCTGGGGTATCTGTGCTCATGCAGAATTAAGTGGGGAGCTGGAAGGCCCACCCGGGGAGATGCCGTGCCTTAGTCCCTGCACCTTCGGTCCACAACTGGCCACAGTGAAGGTCTGAGGAAGCCTGTTGATGAAAACGCCTTGTGCCCTGCGTGGGCTTAGATGAAGTCCTCAAAACAACAGAGTATGGGCACGGATCCAGGGGCAGACACCCTCTTTCTCAAACTCCCCTCAAGCTGGCAGCAGGGCATGACTCCTATTCTAGGGTAGGCCCTGTCCCATGTGCTTAAACTAATCAGTCCATTTAATCCCCACAAGTCCGTGAGGTTGATACAATCAGTATCTCCATTTACTACATGGGCAAATGGAGGCAAAGAGAGGGGAGGCCAGGCACAGACCCAGGATTCACAGCCAGGAAGCCTGGCTCCTGGGTCCTTAACTGTTATGCTAGGCTGTATCTTGAAATACTATCATAAAACAAGAAAAACAAATGTCATTTATTTATATTATGATTTACTAGTCTAATAGCAGCAGCTCAGATTTCGTGGGCTCTCAACTCTATGCCAAGCACTGTACAGACTGGATTTCATTTAATCCTTCCAACAGCCCTTCCAAGTGGGTCCCCCACTTATCTCCATTTAAGACTACAGGTCAGAGAGGTTCAAAGCCTACTCAAGGTCACAGAGTGAGCAAGTTGTGAGGCTGGGATTGAAGACCAGGACTGTGCAACTCCAAAACCCACACCCTCTGCCACTTACTGTGAGAGGGAGGACTCATGTCACCAGCTCCCCTATAATGTTCCTCACACTGGGACAACTTGAAAAAGTCAGCTTCTGCTCCTTAACTAGCATTCGTTCGAGTACCTCTGAGTTAAGGTAACGGAAGTGACATAGACGCTAAAAGGCAACACACAGAGTCACTGACTTTTAGTCCTGAGACGCAGATTTGTCCTGCAAAATAGCAGACTGAGAAACATCACCAGGGGTTAGAAAGCCAAGGTGCCCCCAAAGCAGTACGTCTCAGCAAAACCCCAGCCAGAAACCACCAAGTTTCACAAAGGCCTATAAATAACACAGAACAAACAAGCGAGAGGAGAGCAAAAAGGAAAGACTGACAATAGAACCAGGCCCTTAGGGCTGGGTGGGAGGCTGGGGAAAGCACGGACTGCACACCTGTCACCCTGGGTTCAGGCGTCTCCTGTCCCCCTCGAGCTGTAGCACCAGGACGCAGAAGTGACTTAACTGCTCTGGATCCCAGATTCCCCTCCTTCTGGGACAATAACATAATGCCCCATCTATATTATATAATTATTTACTATGTTATCACTATTATCATTACTGTTCTTATTTACTACTCTATTATTACTCTGTTCAGGAGGTTCAGATAAAATAATCTAATGGCAGTGCTTTGAGAAGCTTAATGTACAAATAAAAGTTCCTGTTGTTTTTTACCATATTTACAGAACACCACATAGATTTACCAGGAAGGAGAATCATTTTACTCCCCTTTTCCAAAGTCTACTTTAAAATCCTGGAATATTTTCAGTAAATTTTTATAGCAAATCTCATACCCAGATATTCACAAACTCCATGTTACATTTTTGAAGTAAACACTGGTTTCATTCATTTATAATCTCCATTGAAGGCAACAGAAAAGATTTATTAATAGCCTAGTAACAATAAGTTTGGGCTCTAGGTTCAAATCCCAGCTGGTTTTTTGTTTTTTGTTTTTAAACGAATGAGGTGACCTTGGGTAAGAGATTGAACCTCTCCTTGCAACTTTTTTCTCATCCATAAAATGGGAACAATGAAAGCATCTAACTAGGGGTTGTTATGATGATTAAATAAAATAGATTAGTCAGGATGTCTGATACATAGCTAGCAATCAACAAATATTATCTATTGTTATTATCTTAAAAGGAAAACAACTAAAGGAATATATCTTTCGTAAGACCTTCTTTCACAAATATTAGAGATATCCTAAACAAGAGTTCCAGCTAAAATAATAAAGGGGAAAAAAGTCAATTCTAAAATAAATAAAGTCCTTGAAAAGATGAACAAAAGCTATGAACAAAATCAGCTATTCATTTCTTAATGTTATTTTTTTAAAGTATCCAAGGCTTACAAAATAATAGTACATGCTGAGATTCATGGAAAAAATGGCCAGAGAAACAAGGAAAATGCATTAAAAAAATAGATAAGTGTATATACCAAACAAAATTGATCAAACAGGTAAACTGAACTATCAATTCCAAAGGCCCTAAAGTTTGTTCCATGCATGTTCTAGCAACCAAAAGTAGGGGCCAAGATTTGCGAGGTGGCAGTTAGGTCATGCAAGTTAAGTACTTATTAAATTACTTCTCCTAGTGCTAATTTTACAAGCAGTTTGAAGAAATAAATTTTCTTGGAATTGAGACACTGAACACTAATGACTAGAAAGCCAACTGCACACAGAAAAAGTACAGCAAAATTGATCAACTCGTCCAGGGATCAGAAAGTTTAGTCATCCTTTTCAGCAAATATTTACCATCTACAACTGGCCGGGAACATGTGAAACCATAAGAAATACAAAGAAGGATAAAGCAGTCCCTCTCCTTAAGTTTCTTAGTCTAATGCCGTAAACAAAATGAGATGAAAGTTTAACACAGTTCTTTCATGGGGTAAACACACAGTACTGGCACCTAACTCAGTCTTAAGGGGACGCGGAAAAGGATTCTCAGAAAAGGTGATATTGAACACGAAGCCAGGCAGAGTCAGAGTGAGCTAGAGAAAGGGCTGAGCGTGGCAGGAAGAGTCTTCTAGACAGAGGGAACAGTACATGCAAAATGTACATCAGATCACCACTTTACCACTCCTTACTGTCTGATGGCCTCCCATCACACTTAAAATAACATTTTCGATATCATGGCGGTAAGGGCCCTTCACGATTTGGTCCCAACGCATCTCCTACTCTCCCCCTTACTTCCGGCCCTCTGGACACACTGGCCTCCTTGCTGTCCTAAACTATGCAGAGCATATTCCCACCCGAAGCCTTTACCCTTGCTGTGTCCTCTGCCTTGGATGCTGTTCCACCAGACACACACAAGGCTCACTTTATTCAAATGCCACCTCTTCAAGGACGTCTTCCCTGTCCCCCCGTCTAAAATACCTCGTCGCCCTCAGTGAGTCTATTTCTCCTTCTATACTGAAAATCACCCATACTAAACTACATTCCTTTTCACGTGCTATCCCTTTAATGTCTTCCTCTTCAACTGGAATGCAAGGACTTCCCTGGTGGCACAGTGGTTAAGAATCCGCCTGCCAATGCAGGGGACATGGGTTCGACCCCTGGTCCGGGAAGATCCCACATGCCGCGGAGCAACTAAGCCCATGTGCCACAACTACGGAGGCCACATGCTGCAACTACTGAAGCCTGTGTGCCTAGAGCCCACGCTCTGCAACAAGAGAAGCCACCGCAATGAAGAGAAGCCCGTGCGCCACAACAAAGAGTAGCCCCTGCTCGCTGCAACTAGAGAAAGCCCACACACAGCAACGAAGACCCAGTGCAGCAAACAACAACAACATACTAGAATGCAAGGTCCATGAGGGAAGAGGTTTTGTCTATCTTTGGTCCAGGGCACATTTCCAGTATATAACTATAACTGTGCCTGGCAGGTGATGAGGGCTCAATAAATATTTGTTGAATAATTAATGAATTAATAAATGCCCTGAAGGCAGAGAGGAGACTTGGATGGTCTAGAGACACAGTTTAGTGTGAATGGCACATAGGATGTAAGGGGAGAAGCAACAGAAGGTAGGGCTGGAGTAAGTATTTTCTAGAGGGTATGAACAACTTTTTTCAACTTTTCTTATCATATCCATCCCATTAGTAAGAATAGTCCTCTAGGGACTTCCCTGGCGGTCTAGTGGTTAAGACTTCGCCTTCCAATGCAAGGGGGTGTGGGTTCGATTCCTGGTCCAGGAGCTAAGATCCCACATGCCCTGGGGCCGAAAAACCAAAACAAAAAACAGAAGCAATATTGTAACAAATTCAATAAAGACTTTAAAAATGGTCCACATCAAAAAATCTTAAAAAAAAAAAAGAATAGTTCTCTTTCAGACGTTTCAATTATTGCTAATCCCTGCTCCCATAAGGTGGTTACCCAGATCCCAAAAGATAATCGTAGCTAGAGAAGAGTATTACAGAATCCCCTGGCTTCCTTCCATGGAAATGACATGTATGTATTTGACAACATAAATTCTTATAGTTTGAAGAGACAATCAGGGTAATCTAAATACTTAACATCCGCTAGAATTTTCCAAAAGGAACTAAGAAAGTAAATGAAAGCAGCAACAAAACATATATACACACTCAAGCAAACAAATGGAGGTGTTGATGGATCCCTTCCATTCAAATTCATGTGAGTCAGGGAGATGAGGGATTTTCTATACTTGGATACAGAAAGCAAGGAATAAGAGAACTGGGGGAACTAGTACATATTGGGCATTAATTGGTTGGACAATGCCAGCTCCAGAAACCGAAGTGAACAGAACTGGGACAGAGGTAGAACACAGGACAGACAGAATCAAGGACAGTCATCAGTGTCATGTTAATATCTGAAATGGCTATCCTCCATGGGGTCTGACAACATAGCAGAGTTACTGAACCAACTATTTAAGTACTTGACACAGTTTATTCTTTTAATTCCCAGGACAGCACTAAACACCTAGAAGGGAGGTGCTATCACCCACTCCCATGTCATAAAAGAGGACATTGAGGTTTACAAAGGTAAGGTAACGGGGCTAGAACTCAAACTCTCTCTGGCTCTTAACCATCCGCTACTTAATCTGACCACCCAGGTGCAGCTCCCTCAGGCACCATCCCACTTATAGAGTAGGCTCTTTTATGTTATAAATACATGTTTTGAAAGGCAGTCAGAGTTAAAGAAAGGGTGCCATTGCCCCTGCACTCCTTTCTCGAATGGTTGCCCTGAAAAAAACAAGGAAGGTAGGGTGAGAAAGGGACCACGGAAATAGCAGATCAGCTCAGAGACAAACCAACTGGGAGATTCAATGTCCACCAACCAAATACTCCTGGGCCACAGTATATTCATCTGTTACAAAGAGCTGAGAGATTATTCCTCTTTGACCACCCTGCTATCTGAAGTTCTCTCACTATGCATCTCTTGACCTGAACTTGAACTTCCCCTGTACTTGACACTGCTTCTCTAACCATTTAAAAGACTAAACTTCTAAGTTAAATACTAGAAGATACTTGAAATACTTAAAAGAGAACTGGCAACTGCATCACTTGATGGCAAACATTCAGTGCCAACCTTCTGTTTTCACTTCTGGAGTTTTGTTAAATCGACTTAAATGTAGAAAATACTATTTAAATAAATTCTTTATTAAGAATCTTATGAAATCAACTCAATTTCTGGTAAAGAGAAAAGCAAGTGAGTGATAGAGTTTTCTCATATTAAAAGGAACAGTTATGTAACCATTCCACATGGAAGAGCCAGGCTGAAGTCAAAATGATGAAAGACTGAAACAGGCCTGCTTCTCACTACAAGATTACAGAACTTACTTCTCATACAGCCTCTGTCCTCTCATGAAGGCCTTCACTTCGTTGTCCAATGGGAAGGTGCCGTCATCCTTTCTAAAGCGATAGAAGAGTTTGACATCCTTGAATTCCTTATGCTCATCACACACTGAAAGACAATATACACAGAGAGGCAAATAAGAAAAAAATACCTCTTACTTAATTACTCAAATGAAGGAAGATTGCTAATTAAGATTTGTTTTATTACCTAATTTCTCAAGCACACTACTCTACGATTTAATACACAGTAAACTATTTAGCACAGTACCTGGCACAGAAAAGTGCTCAGTTTCATTAGCTATCATCATCATCATCATCATCATCTGTTAAAAGAGTCACAAAATTCAATTCATCATTCTTTCTACAAACTCTTCTTGAGCATGTTATTGGGGTAGGCATCAGCCTCAAAGAATATGAAATCTAGCGAGATTATAAGAAATGCCGACATGTAATTAAAATATGGCGTGATCAGGCTATGAAAGAGCTGAGGAGATATTCAGTGGGAGCCCAAAGGAGCACCCAGTACCCCAGCTTTGGGGAATGTACACATCTCTGAAGAGTTTGAATGTAAGTGGAGACCTGAAGAATGAGTAGAAAACAAGCAGAAATGCAGACAGAGGGCATTCCAGCCCAAGAGAATAACAGCATGCGAAGGTCTTGGCCAGGATTAGAGATTTCAAGGAGGCATGTTCATGAATGTTCACTGAACCACTGAGAGTAACAGCAAAAACTTGGAAACAACTTAAATGTCTATGAGTAGAATGGATAAAGGTGTGATGGCATACACTGCAGCGAAAATGAGCAAACAAGATACACTATCAACATGAGTGAATCCCACAAACAGCAAGTTGATCAAGTTGCAAAAGAATAAACATGCCTCTCCATAATGGCTTAAAACATTTAAAACAATATGTTACATTGCTAAGAGATGCATCTACAGAAAGGAAAAAATACAAAGAAGTCCAAGGAAATAAACCCAAATGCGTCTTGGAAGAAGGAAGGGAATGTAATTGGGGAGAGGTATACAAGAGACAAAGTAAAATGTTTATTTCTTAAATGGGTGGGTTCATATCTGAAATAGAAGATATAGGCCTTTGTTTCGTCTCGAGTTACCTTGACTGTCGCCACCTCACTCACCGTGATGAATAATGCCCCGGTCTGCTAATTTCTGCATGAGTTTAATTGCTGTCTCTCTGTCAGAAGCCTCTTTGTGTTCAATCAGCCAGTCAATCAGTTCTTTCGCAACAAAACAGTTTGGGTAGGTTTTGAGATGATGTCGCCTATCTTTAATAACCTTTTCTTCATGCAGCCTGAGCCTGGAAAGAAAATTTGGCAATCAGTTGAGGAATTCTGATAACACATTATCATTAAGCCAATCCCAGAGAACACTACAAAATGGAAGCCTGAGATGCATCAGAGTGCCATCCAAATACCTTTATGTCAGTGGGTGATTTCCATACTGTCAGAGCCCAGAGGCCCCAGGAAGTGATTCCACCCACAGACCTAGAGATGATACAGGTAAAGGGGAGGGACACCCAACCACGGACAACCTAGAATTCTCCTGTCACTCAGGAGACTGAGAAAAGCTTTCTTACCCCTACTCTGTCTCACTCCTTTCTCTCTCTCTCCACCAGTGGGCTTATGGTTTCAACCAACTAACAAACAAGACTCTAGAAACTTGCTGAAACGAGGTACTTCCTCTTCATCATGGACTGCTCAGGATCCACCATATTTGAACTCATTCAGTCACATAACAAATATGAATGAGTGTCTACCACCTGCCCATCAGGCACTTCCAAGCATTAGAGACATACGTCGGAAAATGGGCAAGATCCTTGCCCTTGCTGGCCTTGTTTTCCTAGGGGCAACAGGTAATCCTTTTGTGAGGCTCTTTACATAGATTAAATCACCTAATGCTCAAAAACAACCTCATTAGAAGTCATTATTACTCTCTCCATTTTTTTTTTTAACAGCAAAGAGAACTGAGGCCTCAGAGAGATTAGGTGACTTGACACACAGCTAACAAGTAGTGAAAGTGAGATTTGAACCCCGATGATCTCACTTTAGAGTCTGGCTTTCCAACTGCCACATCATGTTGCCTCTTGCTAGGGAGGGATAACTGAAGAATCCAGAAGAGATGGATAAAAGCTGTTGGACAAATACAACTTATTTACAGGCTGCCGGATTATCCTGGAGAAAAGTAGTTGACACAGAGTCTTCCCTGGCTCTCTTCAGAACCCAGTGACTTTTTTCCAACAGAGTCTTAAACCTGCCTTTAAAAGAAAAAGTTTCTTCCATTTGTCTTCCTTTCTTTTATCAGCCTTACGTTTATTTTTTAATTCTCAAGGGAAGGATTGAATTGGGTGAAACAGGAGGTAAGTTTTCTTCCTATTCAACCCACGTGACTCCTATGCTTCTTATATCATCATCTCAATGTTGTTGAGAAATGGGATTGACTGAGTAAATCACACAGTAACCACGTGACCTGGGCAAGTGACTTAATGCCTCTTTTTTCCTCTGTAAAATGGAGGCAACTAGGCCTACCCTGTCCTTGGCGATGTTGAGATTTGGGGCGTAATGTCTGTTAAGCACCAGCAAACCCAGTACAGTACCTGACACATAACAGGTCCCATCTACCTTTCTTCCATTTCCTAAGGAAGGAACTAGGTCCTACTCCTGCCTGTTTTTTGAACAGAGTGCACTGAATGGAATTTAATGTGTTTTGATAGCCCAAGGGTTGTGATTATGAGTTGGGAGCATACTGGGCTGGAACTGAGGCCTAGATGCTCTTCCTTGCTAGACCACTGTTATAGGCTGAACTGGGTTCCTCTGAAATTCATATGTTGAGGCCCTAATCCCTGGTACTTCAGAATGTGACTGTATTGGTGTTAGGGTCTTTTAAAAGGTAATTACCTTAAAATGAGGTCATTAGGGTAGGCCCTCATCCAATAGGAGTAGTGTCCTTATAAGAAGTGGAGATTGGGCTTCCCTGGTGGCGCAGTGGTTGAGAATCCGCCTGCCAATGCAGGGGACACGAGTTCGAGCCCTGGTCCGGGAAGATCCCACATGCCACGGAGCAACTAAGCCCGTGCGCCACAACTACTGAGCCCGTGCACCGCAACTACTGAAGCCTGTGCACCTAGAGCCTGTGCTCCACAGCAAGAGAAGCCACCGCAATGAGAAGCCCGCTCGCCGCAACTAGAGAAAGCCTCTGTGCATCAATGAAGACCCAACGCAGCCAAAAATAAAATAAATTTTTTTAAAAAAGATAAAAACAATGAACATCTTAAAAGAAAAGAAGTGGAGATTAGGACACAGACATGCGGAGGCAAGATCATGTGAAGACAGGAGGAAGGCGCCATCTACAAAGCAAGGAGAGAGGCCTCCGAAAAACCAATCCTGCCAACACCTTGATCTCAGATTTTTAGCCTCCAGAACTGTGAGAAAGTAAATTTCTGTTGTTTAAGCCACTCAGTCAGTGATACTTGGTTATGGGAGCCTGAGCTAAGACAACCACCAATTGCCAAAGAGGCTCCTGAGCGGTCTGGGGATGAAGGGCCCAGCTGGGGGAAGGGAGAGGAGAAGAGAGATGAGAGTCCTTACAGATATACACTGCATAGAAAGAAAAGAACCATTTTAATGCAGTTGCTACTGTATGCTCAGTATCGCACTAAGCATTTTCACATGAGCTGACTTAACTGCTACAACCTGAATGTTTGCATCTTCCACAAATTCACACGTTGAAATACTAAACCCTAAAACGTCAGTGATGAGGACGGTCAGGGACACAGGGCTTGGCTCTCATCTTGACACTGCCAGTAATTCCAGATGACCAAACTTCTGAGCGTCAGCACCGGTAAAACGAGGGTAACGGTATCTACCCTGATTGCCTCGTCACACTGTCACAAAGCTCATTAGTAAGAATAAAGACAGCATTTGAGCCCTTACTATGTGCCAGGCACAGTTTTGACTGCTTTATTGGCATTAACCCTCATGACAATTCCCCGAGGCTGGTAATATTAAAGCCACAAATGATACCAAAGTAGAGGTGTAATTATTAATAAAAAAATAAATGAGCCCTAATTAAAAAAAAAAAAAACCACATTCACATCCATGTGCTAAAGTCATCACATGAATCCCTCTAATTAATTCAGTGACAAAGACACTGAGTAATTTGTTTAACGTGCTCCAAGTGGCAGAATGCAAAACCTTAATTCTTAGACGGGATGTCTGTCAGGAATCTAAGAATAATGGAGACCAATTTATTTAGAAATTGAAATGTGCAATAAGCTACCATATAATTTGGTGGAGGAGGAATATGTTATGAGCCAAGAGACAAGTTTCAGCTCCTGTAAATTTTCCAACTTAAAAAAAAATGTATTAGGTAATGTTTAACTTTAATTACTACAGAATAGAACCTTTCAGTTACTATCCTGTCAACCCTGAGCTTGGTGCTAATTCTTAAGCATACTTGATTCCCTCTGATTCCCACCCTGCACAGTAAGAAGCTCTGGTCACTACCCCTGCAGCCCCACAAGGACCTAGTGTATTTCCATGTTTAGAAAACTGAGCAGAAATATGATGGAGGGGAAAGAACTTTGAATCTGAGAGGTAGCATAGAACTTGATCTTTTTAGACATGTTACCAGGGGTTAAAAATGTTCAATAACTGTGCTACCTTCTGTTTTTCTTTGATAGTCAGAGACACAGAATTCTAAAAATGAGCATTAAAAATTATATATTCCAGAAAAGCTATCCCAATAAAGAGGTAAGAATTTTCATACTCTAAATAACCAAGTGTTTTGCCTAGCACTGTGGGTATTTAATAAATATTTTGGTGAACAAATAAATACACAGGGGCACTAAGAGAAATGACACCCCTTTCTAAAAGGTCGGGAGGCTTCTCACTAAAAAAGTGGGAGTTCCCACCCCACAACTTAGTAAACATCTAATATCATGGAATTCATCTTTTGTAAAATAACTATTTATATGCTTTCACTTCTAGGGCAATCGATTTCCAAAGTCTTAATCCCTGTTGTGTGGATGTAAATGTGGTTTGTTTGTTTGTTTTGGCTGCACTGTGTGACTTGTGGGATCTTAGTTTCCCGACCAGGGACTCAGTAGTGAAAGCGTGGAGTCCTAACCACTGGACCACCGGGGAATTCCTATGTATATGTGTTTTGTTTTTTTTTAAAAAGCATTTCCGTTTATTTGAACTCAAGTTACTGCTTACAAATTTCCACAACATTTAATACACTAATATGCATGGAGATCACCAAGAAGGACAGGCAATATTTCAAAGTCTTGTGGAAAAACAGAAATTTTGCGTAGTTGAGCCTCTCATGGAATAGCATTCTCTGGAAAGACTCTGTAAGATACTGAACTGGGGCTGAAAGCCATACTTTTAAACATGGTGTGTTGCCTGGACACGTCAGTCAGTCGCCTTGTCTGCCATGCTCAACAGCCCCTTCGATTCAAAACTGCCTTCCACACCTTACCCACACCAGGCAGGGTTCAAACACCCCGTGCCTGTCCTCTTTGCACAGGGCGGCGCCTGCCTGGAAGAGCCCTTGACTTACAGAGGCCCCTGCACACGCCCACCAGCAGTTCAATGAGGGCACCAAGGCCACAAGATTCTACCCAGTTCAAGTGACAGTAATTAGCTAAGCCAAGCAGAATGGCTCCATCCAAGATTTAAACTAGAGCTGAAGTTTTCAAACCCTATTTGTGCTGGGACACTTTTTTCAAGTGGAACTTACCTAGGAGTCAATGTAGAAAACAGAGCAATGTGGAGTGCCCTGGCTAAAAGCGGGTAGGGCTCCCAGGTCCAGGATGTTTCCTGGTTTTCCCATTTGGTTCTCCCATGTCTACCCTCCACATCCCCCAGACCATCTACATGGAGTTTTTAGAACACAGGTTAAAAATCCTCAGTATTACAAGACACTGAGGAAACTGAGCAACCAGGAAGGAGGGGGGAGTGGTGAGGCAGGCCAGCTCCAGGAAGCCAGAGGGCAGGAGAAAGAGCCCTGAAGCCACAAATGAGAGACAGCAAGAGACACCTGACCCTGGAGTGCCTTGGTTCATTAGAGTTTTCCAGTTCTTCTTCCAAGCTACATACACTCTAATAATAATCAGAACAGGACCAATCCTTTCAGGTGGCTGTAAAAGCCTTGACTACCTGGATCCAAAATAACTTCACCTACCCAGGCTCTAGGGAGGCCTTCACCTTGACCCCAGGCCGCCTCCCAAGCTTCCTCGCCCTCTCTCACCTCCAATCACAAGCGTGCCTGTCTTAGAGTCTGGATGTCCTGGATTCTTCTCCATCACCCTCCAGGCCCCTGCTCAAGACAGAGACCCCTCTGCTTAAAATGCTCCCTCCTCCTGCCTGCAATAATTAAAAAAAAAATTCTACTTGCTCTTCAGCTTAAAAGGCACCTCCTCGTGAACATCTTCTCAGCCTTCCAAAGCCAGAAAACAACCTTCACTCCTCTGCTCTCCCACAATATTTTACAGCCACTAGTAAAGAATTCATCCCACTGTATTACAACTAGATGAAGCGAAGGATGCTAAGGGAGAGTTGTTTATCTGATTTTGCAATTCTAGTGCTTAGCACATAGTAGGGGATAGAGCCTCATGGATGTGGAAAATCAGTTAGCGCATACCATGTCCTCAGCCTTGAGGTGCATAGGGCAGAAGAGTCTTCTGAATAACATAGCGCACATCGATCCACATTGAACCCCTGGGAAAAATAATCATCCCTGTTTTAGCTATATTTTCGACACCACTGGCCAAGGAATTTAAATACAAAAACCACCTTCCCATCATTCATTTCAGACAGCTGGTTCACAGGCTTTAGAGTCAAGGTGATTCTGTAATATTCTATTCGTGGCCAGCGAACCAGCTGCTGAAATTGCATCCGACAATTTCCTCTTCCAGCCCTAGGAGAACAAACACTATCGAGTGCAGGGTGTTAATAATCCTGAAGAAATTACTGTCCATAGGAAAAGAAACGCAGAAATTGTTTTTCAAAAAATAGCTGGTAGAAAACTGCAGCAGGTTGCAGGACTCACGGAACAAAAGGGGGACAGAAACCACACATTCTCATTTAAAAACAGCGTCATAAATCTCAGCTGAAGTAAACAGTTTAATTAAAAAACACAGCAGGCTGAACAGTGGGGCTGACAGTGTGAGCCTTGTGATTTGGGCAACAGCACTGACATAGATGCGCTTTAAACCAAAGCCATTGTCCCTTCCAGATGTTCAGCAACAGCCAATATCTGTCCCTGGGGATCGGAGAACTTACAGAAAATCACTCTAAATCACCTACCCTTGAAAGGCCCTGAATCTAAAAGGATGAGAAAAAAGACAGGAACAAATGAAACCTAACACACTGCATTTCCTTTTCATGTTTGGATTTATTTTATAATTAAAATTCCAAATTATCAAACTAATGTATGCTCCTGGTAGATTAAAAAACTTCAAATATGTATAACCCAAAGCTGGGTAACTGGTGATGAACTGATACTTGTTGAAGCTAGGAGATGGGTGCACGGGAGTTTGCTGCACTATTGTATTGATTACTTTGGGATGGGTTTGAAATTTTCCTTGACCCCCACTTTTCAAAGGAACCCAGTATGAATAGTTGCTTATGTATTCTTGCAAAAATCTATTATGTCCATATGTATGGTTATATATGTACACTTTTATGTGAAAGGATCGTAATAGACATTTCAAGTAGTTTTGCTTCAAGAAGATGCTTGAATTCTCTCAACCTGATGAGAACAACAGGACAATACAGACAGTGGTAGGAAGGAGAGTGCAGAACTGGTTAATATAACCGGAGTACATGTGATTCTGGAGAGCCAGAAGGAATTGGTCTCAGACTGAGCGTGCGTGCACACACACACACACACACACACACACACTATGCAGAAAGCTTCAGTAACCACCTTCTATAGTGTTAATGTCAAATGTTCCATCAGTAAGACTCCTTTTCAGGAGGGTAGTAAGCAATGGCTATATGAATCAGGAACAAAGTCTAAGTCATAAGTTCTACACAGAGCCCTTCCAGGGCTCATGTCAAGTCAGTACAAAGCAAAGTCCCATGTACGCTGTGTGTCTTGTCACCCCAATGAATTGAGATGGTAAACACACCCAGGAAGGAAGCATGCTTGATTCCAAGTCTCATATATCACGCGCTGTATTTGAAATCATGATGAAGGAGCATTAGGAGACATAATAATTAGGAGAAATAATAACAGTAATACTTTACATCTGAACAGAGCCGAACACTATCAGAACTGAGCCTAACAATATCCCCGTGAATCAGGCAGGCCTTGTCATACTCATGTGACAGATAAGGAAGCAGGCTCAGAAAAATTAGTGACGTACTCAAGTCACATTTTTAATAAAGAGTAGGGTTAGGATTTGAACCCAGATCTTCTGATTTCTATGTTCAGAGAGCTTTCCATGCCATCAAACTTTAAATAGAAGCACCTGTCTTCTGCCCATTTTATGCTCATATAGGCCAAGAAGGAGAAAACATTCTAGGTATGCTAAAGTGCCATGGTAAGGTGAAAATTCATGCAATTTATACATCACACAGATACTACCACATAAATACAGATGGGGATCACAGAAGCGCCTACAAAAGCAGTCATCGCATTGTCTTCATGTTTGCACTGAGCCAATGTTGTATAATTAAGATGACACCCCTGGGGGGGGGGGTGGAAATGGACATGGTAAGTTACACCATCCCAGAGAGGCAGCATCAGTGCGGAACATATAACAAACACTTTTCAATGACATGCGCATAAAAGCTCATGAGGCCCTTTAAAATCCCTCATCTCATCCTTGAGATAAGATGTAAATACAGGGGCAAGACAGGAAGGTCCCTAAGTCAGCCTTCCTTATGTCATTAGACCTGAGATTTTCACTGACTTCTTCCTCCACGTGTGCTTTTTTCTAGGAGGTGTCCATTTCCAAGGAATAAAGAACAATAGCATCAACCTCCAGCTCGGATCTCTTCCTCTGACGAGTCAGAAGAAAGGTGCTCTTCCCACTTACAATGCGCCTTCCCAAGAAGCGCCAAGATTTTTTCCCAAACAGGTCATTATTTGTTTACGTACCATATCTAGCAGAATCAGGCCTCTAACTGCCATTTTACAGGTGAAGAAACAAGCCCAGAAAGGTTTGTGGAACGCACTGAGGACACACAGTGACTTACAGGACCAGTACTCGTTACTGAGTCAACCGATCCTTGCTGTCTTGGTAAAGGACCAGGCAGCACTCGTACTGCTTGGTGGCCGCTTCTGGTTCTGGCCCCCTGGCCCCGTTGTACCCCTCTGAAATGAGAAGATGCTGCATCCTGACTCCTTCCTCCCAAAACAAAGAGGTTTGCTCTTCACTTAGAATAGTAGTTCTCAAACTGGGGCAAACTTTATGTCCCTCCCTTACCCCTGTTCTCCAAGATCCAGCGCAGGGCCAATAAATGGTACGATTCAGATGGCAGCAAGTGGGGAATAAGAAAGTATAGCTTTCAGGGAGGAATAGGGACTCAGTTCCATTAGTTAGCAAATTCCCTTCCTGCCCTCCTCACTGGCTATTCATCATTCACTAATAGCCAAGCTGTGAAACCAGACTGACTGGGGTTCAAATCCAAGCAATATCCGTTACTCACTGTATAACTTTGGACAAAGCATTCAACTTCTCAGTGCCTCAACTTTCTCATCTATAAAATGGGAATAGTAATGTATGTCTCATACTGTGAGGATTAGATGAGAGACTATGTAAAGTGCTTGGCACATAGCAGGCTCTTGATAAATGTCAACTCTTACTGCTATTATTATTATTATTATTATATAATATATAATTGTCAAATTTTGCCAGACGTACCATCAAGATGCCACTAAATATGCATTTCAGTTGCTTTTTAGAACAAATGCAGTCCTCAGTTGCTGTCCATTGTTTTCCAGTATGGATGCAGGACTTTGCACTAAATTTGCTTAATGTCTCTGGGGGTGAATCTCAGAACAATCAGGGTGGGTTAGCAACTACTGGAGAGACATGGCTGTTCTTCTTTGCTAAGTACCTTCTTCTTGGGTAAAGACAGAGAGAACCAAAGGTGAGACAGTGTTCAGTCACTCCCTGAAAGCACACCAAGGCTTTGCTTCCTGTGGGGTTTGCTAGAACCAATCCCACCTCTTCTAAAGTGTCAACCAAACTGATAACTAAAGTCACTGAATTGTTTCAACTGGAAAGAACCTTCCAGCCATCTAGTTCAAGGCCTTCCCGACATCACCATTTTATAGATGGGAAAACACAGAAATTAGGTGACCTGCCTATGTTTTCCTAGCTGGAACTTCAACCTTGGCCTCCTGACTCTGACCTGATCTGTTGAACTCCATTGCAGGACAGCCTGGAAACAGGCTGCTGCTAATCTAGCACTTTATCAAGGAGTACTTTTTTTTTTTTAATTAATTAATTTATTTATTTATTTTTGGCTGTGTTGGGTCTTCATTTCCGTGCGAGGGCTTTCTCCAGTTGCGGCGAGCAGGGGCCACTCTTCATCGCAGTGCGTGGGCCTCTCACTGTCGCGGCCTCTCTTGTTGCGGAGCACAGGCTCCAGATGCGCAGGCTCAGTAGTTGTGGCTCACGGGCCCAGTTGCTCCGCGGCATGTGGGATCCTCCCAGACCAGGGCTCGAACCCGTGTCCCCTGCATTGGCAGGCAGATTCTCAACCACTGCGCCACCAGGGAAGCCCAAGGAGTACTTTTATCACTGATGAAAGAGCTGGCCTGGACCCTGTCTGCAACAGCCTTGTGAGTCATCTTTGGTTAACACCCAGACCATATGCACTCTTGAAAAAGACACCGCATTCCAACAAAATATTTAATGTTGGAAACTGCAAACTTCTTTCCTGAGGAAAAAAATTCTCAGAGACAATTTTATTTTATTTTTTATTTTTTTTAAGTTTTTCTGATGTGGACCATTTTTAAAGTCTTTATTGAATTTGTTACAATATTGTTTCTGTTTTATGTTTTGGTTTTTTGGCCGCAAGGCATGTAGGATCTTAGCTCCCCGACCAGGGATCGAACCCACACCCCCTGCATTGGAAGGCGAAGTCTTAACCATTGGACCGCCAGGGAAGTCCCTCAGAGCCAATTTTAGACAAAGAATAATACACAGAAAAATTAAGTATAAAAGATCATGAGATAATAACTAAAATATTGTTCAATTTATGCCCTCACCGCAGCACCCCCCCTCAGTGGAATGTGAAAAATACAAGCCAGGTGACGTGCAGACTGAGGCAGAGATTCAAGTTAGAGAAGGTGAGCGCAGGGATGCCAAGGACAACCTGCATTAAGGTCACCTGGAGGCCTTGTTGAACCAGAAGGCTGGGCCTCACCTCCAAAGCTTCTAACTCAGTAGGTCTGGAGGTCAGCCCAAGAATCAGCGTTTCTCACGAAAGCCCAGGTGCTCATTTGGGAGCACACCTTGTGAACCCCTGGGTTGGAGTGAAACAGAACCATCACCGTGCTACCGGATAAAAAGAAGAAAAGGGTGATGGGAGGAGGCAGGGAGGAGAGCGGCCTATGAGCCGAGCACTAATAAAGCAGATCTGGGGGGACACGGGGGGCAGGGTGTGGTCAAGGTGGGACATACTTTCAGGGGGTATATTTCCAGGCCCTGGAGTGCCTTCCCTGGGGAATCAGGAACCCGTGAATCTGTGGGCTCACCCGTGTCAAAACCTTAAAAGGCTGACGAGTGAACTAACTCCGGGGCCAGCCTTACCACGTGATCTTTAGGGCCCCTCCTTGCTTTAACTGGGTCTCCCCACCTGCTCACTGATGCTCGTTCCTCTTTGAGAATGAACACAATCTTCCACCCAATAAGAAGGTATGAAAGTCTTTTTTTTTTTTTTTAAGACAGGTCTTCGGCCGAGGAACAAGTGACAAGCTCACTCACATGAAATGTAATCAGCTAAGCAGCAAGTATAAATGATAGTATTGACTCTGTTCCCATTTTGATTGGAAGGGAGTTTTAAAACAGGAAGGTGCACGATTTCGAAGGAAGAAGAGGAAAGAGCTGGTCCCGCTGGTGGGGAAGGATGCCCAACGCAGAAGCTGGGTTCGGAAAGCGGACTTCACCCTCGTCCCAGCGCAGGTGGACCCACAGAAGCCAGGTGCTGTGCTGTCTCTGGGAGAAGTCAGGCCACCTGAACCGTAGTGCACAGTCTCTGTCTAGGAAACGTGACCTGGAGGAGGGCCCTTATGACTTAGGACCTCAATTTCCTAATCTGGAATATGAGGAAGCCAACCACATTTATCTAAACTCTCTTTCAACTCTAACTTCTCTGTTTTTTATGGACATTCTGAAGAGCCTCCAGGGTAAATCCTCACTTACGAGATCAAAGTAGAACAGGCCATTTGGGGCACATTTTGTACTGAAAATATCAGCCACAAACCACAGGCCAGGGAGCACGAAACAGCAAATTTCATTTCCTTCGGGCTTCCAAGCAAGGATGAACATATCAGAGCAAATCCTCTGCTAAGCATGCTGTCCAAACACCGTCTACGGTTACCATCATCTATTTTCAGCTCACACGACAGATGCTGAAGCTGGCCAAGTGCTACAGGCTTTGGGTGTGTGGGTCTATAACAGGGAATAGAAAAGGTTTCTTCGGGGTTAAAAATATTCCAAGAGTCCTCAAAAGTGTTATCAGGGACATCTGTGGCTATAGTGGAGGCTGCTTTCAGCTAAGTGGCCTGTGAAAGATTTCTCAACCAATATGCATTTATTGAGCTCCAACTGCATACCAGGCATAGCTTAAACAACTGCTCAGAGTGGACTAGTTTCTATAACTGAAACAGGTGTTGTTTCTTCAAAATGAAAATGCTGTGTCCTCAGTGTATAGGACACACACACACACACACACACACACACACACCAAAGTCTCCATAATATTCCAAATTCAGTTAAAACTGAATCTATCCAACATTGTTTTCCTTTTCCTCTATTTCCTCTGTTTTAGCAAATGCATCACCTTCTTTTCTAGACTTACGCTCTTCCCTTTTCAGTATATGTTCCCCCTCTTTTCCTATCCATCTGTTAAAGTCTAGCTTAACTCAACCTTCTTCCATAATGTCTTCTCGCAACCAACCAGATATGGTGTGGTTTCCTGACCCCTCTATGATATATTTTCTACAAATGCCCATGTTTACCCATATATTATTTTGTATTACTTTACTCCTATTTGCATTAATTCTCTCTCTCCAACTATAGTACAAATTGTATGAGGAAGAACTATCTCCTTCTTTCGTATTTCCCGAAGTGTCTAGGACAAGGCTAATGGTAAATGATACTCAGTATAAGAGTCTGGGTTTTCATCTTTGTTTTCAGCTGGAGAGAGAGAAATTTGACCACAGAACAGAATACAAAATTGAGTCTCTAGTCTTGGGCCCTTTGGTGGCTGTAGACCCACTCAGGTTGCTCTTACTGGGCAGTACTTCAAAGTGTTTCTCCATTGCCTTTCCATTAATATGAAGAAGTACTTGGACCATCTGTGGGTGTTTGGTTCCCCCAGGAAAAGAAATGTTAAGTAATTCTTCCTTCAGGAAGAGCCCATGCCATTCTCCACAGAATGTGTATACAGCAGGGGTCTGGCTTTAGCTCAGGGTCTGTCTACTGTCAGGATCTAGGCGGGTCTGGGCAGGTACAGCTCAGGCCAGTGGCTGGGGCCCTCCAGGAGTCCACGGGCAGCTCGGCGGAGGAGCTAGACCCCCAGAGAGGAGGAAAGTGGGGAGACGGCCACAGTGCCTGGCAGCCCCAAGGACAAGGAGGCAAATCTGAAGGTCCTGTGTTCACTCAAGTTCTGTGACGCCAAGGGCCAGAGGCAGCTCTGCTGTGGGGAAAAGGTGACAAAGCACAGACATAAAAAAAGGGAATACTGAGAGTCACAGGTGCAGTGACGCAAACACACACACAAATATTAGGGGACAGAAAAAGGTCAGGGACTTTCATGACAAAAAAAAGGTCATGAAGGGCTGTTGAGAAACATCCAACCACTCAAAAATAAGCATTTTGGGAGGGTAACTGTCCCTTATAAATACTCAATACACTTCCATCCAAATCTTTAGGTCACCTTCTGCACTCCGTGTGGACCCCTAATACACTTGCTATTATGATTTTTTTTTTTCATGACTAACAGAATGCAAGTAAAAGGAAACCCTGGGAGAGACTCAAAAAGCCTGAAAATCTGTATTTCACTTATGACTATGAAGAAAGCAAAAGAGGTTTATCAGGGCTACATAATAAAATGCTATTCCTGATACCACCTTCAGGAAAATCTTCACAGACTCAACTGTCAGACACAGCTAGTGAGAAAAGTTCCTGGAAATCTAGGTATTGGCTTATTCAATAGGTTTACATTTTCCCTTTCTTAACATAGTGACCCATGCAGGTACTCGATACACTTACAGTTAAATTTTCAGGCTACTTGTGTACCGCTGTGGTCGCTGAATACACCTGGTGTATGTTTCTTTGTATTTAATGAGGCCTTAGTACATATAACCTTATGTACCTAGACCCACACTTATCTGGATTCCAGGTTACTCACACTGTTTGAGGATCAGAGAGAAGAGGGGCCAAAGCAGAAGCAAAAACCATCAATAACAGCCAAGAAGGAATTACGTTGACTGTAAGAGAAAGGCTCTGGGTGGTAATTCTAGCATATGCAGTTTTCTCTGTGTCTGAGTTGCCATGGGGTTCTACATAATAATAAAGACATGTGCTTAGCACATTATGGCTTATAAATGACTTCCATACTCTTCACCTCATTTGATTTTGCAAACAGCCATGTGAGGTAGTTAGGGGAGAGGTGATTAACCCCTATCTACAGATGAAAAGAAGGTTTACTCTGGTGGTCGGAATTGGCCACTAATAGTTTACAAGTGGAGAAGCCACATATTGCATCTAGAACTTAAGATATCTCATCTATCAAGACTCCACGCTTGTAAGGATATATCCAATCTCATTCATTAATAAGAATATTTCTGCATGGCTGTAGTTGGTTATGTCAGTGGTTGTATCTGTAGTGTTATTTGCATATTTATGCTTTTCAAGGGTCCTCCATTACTTTATAAGCACCCCAAAGATTCCATCTTCTCTACAACTCTCTATTTTGCTATGGTGGATAGGCAGCTATTTAAACCCCATTAATCATTATATAAAGAATCTGAAAACTTACCAAACCCTAGGGTAAGCTCAAATGTTAGCATGTTTCCAAACACCTGTGGCTACTTATGAAATACAGCACTCATTAAACCAAAGACAGTACCTTCTAAAGATAGCTAGATACCTAAAGATCTAGTCAGCTCTCAGCAACATTCTCCTGACAGCTGTTATTTGAACTGCAGTGGCATTTCCACAACTAAAAAGTCACACTATTAATTAGACTAGCCGAGGCAAGGTAGCAAATCTACCAAAAGTAGACTGTTTGGAAATCACTAAGATTCTAGAGGGGCTTGGAAAGGCCTTTCCTAATTTAAAGTCACCATGCTACTGCATTTGTTTCCAATATCTTTCCATCCCAGTACATGTCTTATTGCGTGCTAGGAAGCAAAGCCAACATAACAAACTCTCTCACTCTAGGTACCAAGAAGCAAATGATACTTGTGTTCTGTGAACTGGTGGTTTTTAAAGGAGGCCCTCGAATCTGTTTAAGTCTAGGGTCTGGTTCCACAGGGACTCTGATTTACATCACAATTACATCTGTCCTGCGAGTGTCTGATAAGTTAAACTATCTGGTTTTTTCGTTGAGAAACCTTACAATGTCCTGCAAATCAGTCTCCATTTATCAGACTTGTAACTTTCCCACTGAATACATAATGAAGGGACAAATATGCGATTTGATTGGATTGTTATTTGATTCAATAAAAACTCTTTTCCACAAAAAAGAATCTTTCTTCCTCTAGTCTTTCTCCTGTTTTTCTCTAATTTATTTTTTTATTTGCTGCATTGACCACACTATCTAGTTCTCTAAATCTCTGAACATTTAACACAAAGAAAGGAGAAGTTCCTACCCAAACCAAACTCAACCAGTGAAACTTTCCACAATGAATCTGCACTAATGACTAAAGTCCAGGCATCACACTGGATGTACAATTACTTCTTTACATGTGCTTGCAGTGTGGCTATCAGAGCTGAGAATAAATTCTGCTTCCTTTTGTAATATATCACTATGTTTGAGTCCTATCTTGTAGTAGATCCGTTGAACTTTTACTTAATATTATGTTTATTCTGCATGTCTTGAATACATGAGCTGAAGGTCAGGAGGTCACCATTAGAATGAAAAGAAAGGTGAACATCCTGGGTTAAAAACATGTAGTGAAAAAATCAAATCCAGACCCCCACCAAACTCAACATACACAAAACATGGTGGACACAAATCTGCAATCATTTCAGTGCTCCCACTTTTCTTGCCTCCCTCCCTCCACACCTCTACCCATAAACACACACATTCTCTCTCATCATCATTCCCTGCCAAACTAGTTCCTCTTCCCCAACATCTGATTTCGAGGAATGATCCCCCACATATTCCAGCCACCCAGGCAATATTCTTAGGCAGCTTGGATGAAGAGCTCCCATTTCTGTGTCTTTGCCCACGGCATTCCCAGTGCCAGGAATTCCATCTTGTTCCCTTCCACTTCTATAAAGCCTACTTGGGCTTCCCTGGTGGCACAGTGGTTGAGAGTCTGCCTGCCAATGCAGGGGACACGGGTTCGAGCCCTGGTCCGGGAGGATCCCACATGCCGCGGAGCAACTACGCCCGTGAGCCACAATTACTGAGCCTGCGCGTCTGGAGCCTGTGCTCCGCAACGGGAGAGGCCGCTACAGTGAGAGGCCCGTGCGCCGTGATGAGGAGTGGCCCCCACTTGCCGCGGCTGGAGAGGGCCCTCGCACAGAAACGAAGACCCAACGCAGCCATAAATGAATGAATAAATAAATAAATGAATAAAAAAAAAAAAAAGCCTACTCATCTTTCCTCACGTGCCATGAAGCCATCTCCTTCTTTTCTAGGTCACAGGGAGTTCTCCTTTTTAAAACTGTTGCTCTAATTCTCCAGGGTTCTTCACAATATTTTGTTCAATTACCCTCCATTTATTCATGGATTCCTATTCTATTTCTCTACCTAAAAAGTCATCTTCTTGGGGGCAGGAATCATGCTGTTTATTTCTTGATATCTTTTCCAGTACAAACAAAAGCTGCCCCACAGGCTCTTGACAAATATTTGTAGGCTGATTAACTAAAGATAAAACTTTATCAGCGGGCATGTGTATAAGAAATTTCTCTGGGAGGAAAAGATAAGAAAGGGTATATCTAGGTTTCTCTGAAACATGCAGATGAAATCTGTATTCTATATATACCTACAAGTATATAATCTTTTTTTTTCTTTAAATTGAAGTATAGTTGATTTACAATGTTGTGTTAGTTTCTGGTGTACAACGAAGTGATTCAGTTATACATATATATACCTATTCTTTTTCATATTCTTTTCCGTTATGGTTTATTACAGGATATTGAATATAGTTGCCTGTGCTATAGAGCAGGACCTTGTTGTTCATCTATTTTATATACAGTAGTTTGTATCTGCTAATCCCAAACTCCTAATTTATCTCTCCCCCACCCTATAATCTTAACTAATCTATAATAAAATGTTAATTGAGCTTTTTAAAAAGTTCACATACACTGCCTTAAGTCTTGTTTATATTCATCTCATAATTGCAAGGCCTGTGACAGACCTTGTATTTTGTTTGTTGCCATGTGAAAAAGACAGTTCTGTGGCTAGAACATCATAGACCCTTATTCTCACAAGTCAAACAGAAAAATATGCTTTTGATGTTGCTATCATTATCCATAAGAGCCATGGTGGGAGGAAGAATGGCCCTCATTTTCTCTGCCTGCTTATACAAGGGCTATTTACCATTTTGATAGGTCTTTCATCAGTGCCAAGTGCTTCACAATATCACTTTTATTAGTCATTCACCACAAGTGCCACATGATATGCGGGAACATTATTGCCCCCTGCTGAACAGCGCAAATGCCCTCATGAGACACAGAGAAATTCTGTGAGGGTCTTGCCCTCCCTAAGATAAACAGTGGGAGTCAGAGCTTGAACTCAAAGCTCTGGTGTTCTGCTTCGGGTCTTGGGAAAATCCACAAAGATCTTCCTTCAGTAAAGCTGGGGGGCATTTGTCCTATCCGCTCATCACTTTAGGCTTACCCTCCAGCAATACTGAAACATCAACTCAATCCAACAAATACTTGTTGGATGCCTAGTAATGCAAGAAACAGTGCTAGACATGGGAGAAACTGCAGTGAATCTGACAGACCTGGCCGCCCTCATGGAGCTGAGGGTCTAGACAGTGGCTTACAAAGGAGGAACCTAAGACCATCCTTTGGGGTGTGGCTAGAAAATATCAGAATGTCTATATTTCTTTTATCTCGCCTATAAAGGGACTTTTTTTTTTTTGTTTTGGCCGCACCAGGTGGCATGCTGGATCTTAATTCACGCCCTCTGCAGTGGAAGCACGGAGTCCTAACCATTGGACCGCCAGGGAAGTCCCTAAAGGGATCTTTTAACTTTCTATTTTGTGGGTGTGTTTATGATATACATAATGCGTCAGTACAGGAGTACCTGTGTATAACAGGTAATATGCTTATATTGGGGGAATCTATGCTCAAAATGTTTGCACAGACATGGATGGGCAAGCAAGACATTTGAAAACCAATGGACTGCAGGACTGTGTGGACCTTCCTGAACATGCTATGACATTTCACATATTCAAGTCTTTCTTGTTATTTTCACTGTCTAAAAAGCACCTCCTCCTCTTACTGTTCTCCTTCCTGAGTAAACTCCTGCAAAACCCAGCTCAGCTGTCACTTGCTCGGGAAGGCCTTCAGAGGCAGAGCCAGTCATTCTATCTGCGGCTCCCGTTGTACCTTGGACATCCCTCTACCACAGAAATTATCATGCTGCATTGTAATTGTCCACATTTCTCTCTCTGGCACTAACTGGCTGCAATCTCTGGTCTGTGAGCTCCTTGAGGACAGGGGTCCTGTGGTTTACCTTTTGTTCTCAAAGGCTAGCCCTGGTGCTTGTCACGTAAGGGACTCTCACAATGCGTATGAGAAATTTATTCACTTTTTTTTTCTTTTTTGGGACTTCCCCGGCGGTCCGGTGGTTAGGACTCTGCACTTCCACTGCAGGGGGCGCGGGCTCGATCCCTGATTGGGGAACTGAGATCCTGCATGCTGCACAGCCAAAAAAAAAAAAAAAAAAAAAATGAACAATAAACACAAGAAAACAATGTTTTTTCCTTTTAATTGTGTGGAGGTGAGGAAGTGTGTTCATACTCAAGGTATTAGACTACAACCCCTGACTCCCCAGTGAGGTAGAAAATTTAGAGATGGGCTATGAGAAAGTGATGCATTTAAAATTTACCAGTGAGGGCTGGCCAGTTTCAATCCTGAATTAAAGGCAGAGACTAAGTACCGCTAAAGCTGGGAAGAACAAATCAGAAACGCAGAGAGATGCTGAGTTCAGACGGAACAGTCTGGCGGAGATCCCTGTGTGACTGAAAGGAAAGGAACTCAGGACTGCGTCACAAGGCTCACGTTCTGCCTCAGGTCTACATACACTAACGACCTAACTGCCTTGGGGCCACTTGGTCTCCAGAGAAGGAGATCATCTTGATTCCTCATAAATACTTCAGAGTTGACATGATGAAAGTAGGGGTAGAGAGGAACCAAGATGGTCAGTTCCATCCTTACTCTGGTACCAAGTCAGATGGCCAAGCAAAAGTCATTTAAAAGGCTGGATTCGATAGATTATCACTAAGGTCCCAACAGCCTAAAGTTCAACCACTTGATTATGCTGATGACGTGGAGATGGTATGTCAATCAACCATGTTATAATGGATCCTTTGGGAAGACCTTCACTAAGATGTGACTTAGAGCAACTACGTTAGTTTTCTGGACCTTGCCCAGTCAACAAACATTAATTGAACATCTAGTATCCATCGGGAACTGTAAGTAACAAGTAAACAAGATATATATTGACTCTACCTTCATGGAGCATGCATTTTTGTAAACTTCACTTTCCTTGTCTCCAACATGTAAAGCTTCTTTCATGTCTAAAAACCCTGAAATGTGATGATTCAGTGTGAACTCCAAAGCAGCATGGCCCTCAAGAGTCCCTCTCCAATTGATTTTTTTAAAATTCCATTAGCACGCATCAGAACCACAGAATTTACTATTAGCTGTAAAATAATCCCTGTTCAATTTAAGAGATATGCATTCTAAGATTTCAAACATATTTCTTTATCCTACCTCTTACCACGGAACACAACTTCAGTTGCCCTTGTTGGGGCATCAGCACTGCAAAGCTGAATGTGGGATCTGGAATCAAAAATCTTAAATCTGAGTTCTGCCCCCATCACTTAGTAACTGTGTGTCCTTGGCCAAGTCACTTAATCTCTCTCAGCTGCATTTGTTTTTGTCACTTAGCAAATTTTTATTCCATGTACCCAAGTATGACAGAACTTCAGGAAAGCACTTCCCCTCTAAATTTGGAATCAGAATAATCACTCAGGATAACCAACAAGGGCCTACTGTATAGCACAGGGAACTATACTCAATAGTTTATAACAAGCTATAAGGGAAAAGAATCTGAAAAGGAATATATATATGCATATGTGTGTGTGTGTGTGTGTATGTATCTGAATCACTATTGCTGCACACCTGAAACTAACACAACATTGTAAATCAACTACACTTCAATTAAATAAAAAAAAGAATCACTGATTCCTCTTAGCTCACAGGCTAAGGATCAACAGAATGTTAAGAATCAATAGAATGATACATATAAAATCTCTTTCTAAAATAAAAGATGCTGTCTAAATATTAATTGGTGTTTGTAACTGGTATCACAAATACTCATCACAAAACAAAGATAAAGAAAAACTGTTATAGAATTGTTATAATGGAATTTTTTAATATATTCATCTCACCCAGCAAGTGTTCTGTGATTTTACAGACCAAAGGCTCCCAGTATGACCTCCACCCATTTTTTCTGAAGGTATCTGAGCCATCAACTAATAGGTTCTGTGGATCCACGAGGCTGTAATTATCGTATCTTTCTAATAGTATCTGTGAAAGCTAAAAATATTAATATGTTTGTGTGTCATCTTACCTGCAACTGCATAATCAGCTGACTCTAAAGTGGGATTTTATGTTTGTACCTAAATATTTAGCAATTTTAACAGCACACTGAAGTGACAGACTAAAAATATAAAAAGACCAAAATATGTTAACTGGCTCACGAAAGAACTGCCTAAGTGTCCTCGTCCGTGGACACTCTGCTTCTTATGCCTAACGTCAACTCTAAAGCATACAGAAGTTCAATTCCTAAAACCTCAGTGTCCCTATTTGTTAAGGAGGAAAGAGAAGAATGAAATTTCATGACTTGAAAACCAAAAGCAATTTCACTTTCCATAAAGGATCAATCAACAAGCATTTATTTATATTCTACCCTATTCCTAGAACAGTGGAGATGCCACGAGAGTTACAAAAATAGAACAACATTCAGCCCTCTATATAACAAATGTGGTTACAAGTCAAACACTTTTATGTAGTAAAGCTCATACAAATGTGAGGGATCGTAAGATGATTATTCTATCCCAAGCAGAATTAGTCTTTGTTTACACTTTGTAACAGACAATATTTTATATAAATATCTCTGACTCTGTGCTTTTAGCACAAAAAAAAAGAAAGAAAGAAAAAAGAAAAGGTTAAAAAAAATATGAGTGTAATAAGTATCTGTGATTTTTGTCACGTAGTATTCATATGTCTCATTCCTGGTACTAATTTCTGTGTCAGTGATGGTTATGAGAAACCGAAACTAATTCTCACTAGTTTAAGCAAAAAGGGATTTTACTGAAAGGATACAGAGGCTCTTACAAATTTGAGAGAAGGCTGAAGAAGCAAGCTTAGAAACCGCAGGAACTGTGCTCCTCTGAGAATATGCTTAAGACTCTCACTAAGGAAGCACGGGGTGCTGCTAGAAGGATTTCTAATTAGATAGGCAAGAAATTTCCTGGTGACTTTTTTTTCTTGGCTGTGCCGCCCAGCATGCCGGATCTCAGTTCCCCGACCAGGGATGGAACCCGTGCCCCCTTGAGTGGAAGCACGGAGTCTTAACCACTGGACCACCAGGGAAGGTTTTAAGACCTTCTAGAACATGGAGACTGCAAGATCTTGAAATAGGCTAGCAAATTTCTCTGAGCTATATAGTGATTCAGGGAGTACAAACTGCTGTTGTTTCATAACAGAGCTGTGATTTTTTTTTAAAGGTTTTACAAAGCAAAAGCCATTCCAATTGCTGACGACAAAAGACTTGTCTCTGAAAGAAGATATTTTATTGAACTGAGATTCTTGACTAACAATTTAAATATATACAGATTTCTGCACAGATTTAAAGCATTAACTTCTATAAGCTTATGTTGAGTGTCTAAATGAATGTGTGCATGCCTTCTTACCCATCTGATAGACAACTATTCCCACTAACAGGAGATATGGAAATGAATGAAAAGAGCAGGTAATTCCTTCTTTATTCAGTTCCTAGATTAGGTCCTGAGACCAAGAGTAAGAATTAACAGGGGTGAGAGGAGCTGTAAGTGGTTAAAGTGCAAGCCAGCTAAGTAATAACTGTAATTTCTAGTGTAATTTCTTGTCTAGTGATGTGAAGAACCTTGGAAACATACACACGTACAAGCAGCTACTCAACGTGGGACAAAACGAAGAAAGCATTATATCACAGGAAAAGGAAAAATTAAAGAATAAATGTGACTTTATACCTACAACACTATTTTAATATCTATAGTTGCTGACAGAGGGTTTTGGGTGAAGGAAAAACAAAGATGGGAGAAAATAAAGTCAGCATTTCACATCTGGTTAAAACAGCAACATGTAGTCTTGACATGGTTTTCACCAAAAGGAATATGGGCTTTTGGCAACACTACACAGAGAACATTAGTCTATAGTTAAGTATACATTATTAATGTCATCTTCTGTATCAGTGCAACAGGTATCAGGCATGCATGCTGGGGAAAAATAATTAGAAAACAAATGGTTTAAGATTCTATATGGCTAATTAAGTAGAGTCTTTACTTTTTTCTCTCGGGATACTTGAAAATTCTAGCATTATGCCCAAATATCCCAATATCTTAGAAAATTTTTATACTTATTCTGTTTTGAATCCAAAATTCCCCAACCCTGAGAGTTCTGCATTCTTCTAATCCTAAAATCAACACCTAGATTACAGGACCTATTTTCCTGCAAATCTAAAGGCTTGGTGTGAAAAATTCAATTATAATCATAAAATGATTGCCTTACGCATTCCTACAAAGGAAACAAGAGGATCTTGAACTAAATGCCCAGTGCTTATTTGGCTATTTCACCTTATTTGGCTATTTCAATGTACACTCTTGGAGGACAATGAGTCAGAAGCTCTACATTAGAGTCTGTTGTACGGATCTACAGTTAACTGAGTTAAAAATTTATTCTAGCTCTAAACAGAAACCGAGCAATACCTTGAAAAGCTCCAAAATAATATTTGGAACATTTTTTAATGTTTCTTGCATGAGATTCTACTGACTAATCTATTCCTCACGTGCAAAACATAAGTCTGAGGATATGCATCTTTCATGTTGCTGAGAAGCGGCAATAAATAAGTTTCCTTCTAGAACCTAAAATATGACCCACTGGACTCACATTCCAGAACTTCTAATTTAGTTAATCCATAGGTGAAGAGTATTTACTATTATCTTCAAGTAAAACACACAAGTTAATCTGACACACTGCATGTATACATGCGCCATCAGTATGCTTCCTGGTAATCAGCCATACGTAGCGGTGTAAATAGCCAATTAGTCACACAACTAACCCAAGTTTTTGTAGCTTTTAAATAACTCTTAATAAATTTTTAAATATATTAATGGTGCTATTCATCTTTTTCATGTATGTAGACATAAGTATTATTATATATGTAAGTTTAATTTTTGCCCAACACAGAATAAATGTTCAGAGACAAGACAAATTTTAAAAGTCCAGGCTCCATGTCCATAGTAGTTGGGGAGTTCTTTGCTTCTGACCTCCACGCTCAATGGCTTAGAGCTGAGCGCAGCTGTATCCTCAATGTGTACACGCTAAGAGCATGACTTGTGGAGGACACTGTGAAGCTGCAAAGCCAGCTCTTCTATTTGTTGGCCTTGTGAGTCTGGACAAGTTTCTTTATTTCTCTTAAGACTTTGTGTGCCCATCTCTAAAATGGGACTAATGATACCCACTCAAGGATTAAATGGTACAATTCATGTAAAATACTTATCACGTTACTTGGCATACAGTAAGTGTGCCAAGTTTATTATAAATAAATACTGTTTATTATAATTATTATTATTTACTGAGAAGGCTAAAAGAAAATCAGAGTAACACCAATCCAGTGAATATCGCAACAAATTACATAGCTATAAAATTTAGAACCTACTGCCAAGGGATGATTTATCCATCTCTCTTGGCAGAAGGAAGCCTGGTGTTAAGCTATTAAAAACAAGGCCAGAGGTTAAAAGACATAACCTAGTTTGACCTTTGAACTAAATACCCTCACTTATAAAATAAGGTAAAGTTTAAAGTCCTCGTTTCAAAACTTCAGAGTAAGTCAAAATGCACTTGTAGCGTTGAAATACGGTATGCCTCTTCCTGGATTTTAGACAGAGAAGTTCTGGACCTAAGAACGAGTGAGGTGCCGTACCTTGCCTCGGAGAGTGCACAGACCTGCCAGCTGCTGGGGGGGACACGGCAAGATTTGTGACCTTAGAGGCCCAGCTTGACTTCACAGGCAGCGAGCTGGCTGGGACTGGGAGCCTGGTCTTTCCCCAGCAGGAGGGGCTGCACCCAAACCCAGCTTCCCCTAGGATTGGTGGCCGCCTTTCCCCAGCAGGAGGGGCTGTGACTTCGAACAAGCCCCGGGGGTCTCCAGGTGCTGTGCATCTGGCATTTCCCAGCTCGGACACTTAGGCGCCTGAGTTCACATTATTTGTAACCTAGAGATAAGGCCATGCTCATGCTTGCATTATAGGAAGGTTGTGTAGCCGGAGGTCAGGCTCCCTCCCATGGAACAGAAACACACTGTATGTCAGGCAGCTTCATGCTTATGCCCAACTGTGGAATAATGAGAGAATGGAGGACCACATATCCCCTCTTGCTGACCCTTGGCATTGATGGGCCCGCAGTAAATATGTTCTTTAATCCACACCATAAACCATGGTATTCACCTTCACCCTCCCTCACTACACAAGAAGGACAAAAATGGAAAGGGTTGTAGATGCCCTGATGTACACCTGTACAAGGTACTGGAAGGCTCAAAACCAGAGAAGCACCCATTCTTTTAAGTCACTAGAATAAGTTCAGCAATGAGAGCTGGACTTCCCTTTTAAAAGGTGTTACCTTTTGCTGACACCTCCCATTTCTAAGTCTAAAGGGCAAAAGGAGTCAGGCCTGCAATCACCTTGACCCTCTTCCAGAAGAATCATGAAACTGGATGCAGGGGCTCTTAGAGAAGAAAACATCTGCCCCGTGAAAACACATACTTCGCTTGAACAATCCTTCTGGTATGGGAGGTGATGCAGGTCACACAGATAAGATACGATTCTCAAGGCCTTATGGTGAAATACTGAAATATCTGCATTCCAGTAAATGCAGTTTTAAGTGACACACTGAGTATCTCAAATTTAACCTTCGAACACGTCTCTGAATAGACTACCAAATAGATTTAAATAAGTGTTTTTTCTTTGTTACCTATTGTACTATAATCTCCATGAAGGCCTATCTCCCAGAATTCCCCAAGCAATATAATTTAGTATCTACTGCTATGCTCTATCAAGAAGAACATTTTTGACTACAAAGTAAAACAAATTGTCATATTTTATTATAGATGGGTGTTCTTTTAAGGAATGCCAGGCTACATTTCAGTAAAAAAAATTTTTTTTTCACATAAGCCACCAATAAGGACTACAATGATTTCCCCAAATGTATATTAGATTCCATAATTATGATTGCAGTGCTAAGGGTGGCCTATCCCCTCACTACCCATACATTTAGATGCTCATAAAGAAGTGACTGAGTCCTGGCCACTAGAAGTTTTCTCTGGCAGAGGCTAGAAGGTCAGCTGAGGAGCATTAGTTGGGTAGGCACAACATCAAAGAACTGAAAATGTCCAGATAATCCCCCAATTCTCACAGGGTTCAAACTCCTCCCTGAATAAACATTCTTTCAGAACTGCTGACAAATAGCCAAACCAACTTCCTCTCCTTCTCTGTGTTCCCCTTTCAGAAATGAAATTATCTAGCAGCAAAATAACCACCCAAAGTGGAGCTACAGGAAGACAACTGAAGAGATTCCCTCTGGTTCATTAAGCTTTTAAATAATCGAATGGTTTTGTCCCTTGTTAAACAAAACGGCCTGACAAACCCTGATGCATTGGAATTGTGGTTTCTAAGGAATTCCTGGCCCTAACCACTACACCTCCACTTGAGGTATCATAATTGTAAATTATGATAAAGTCCTGAATAATCAGACTCTGCTCTTCTTGGCTTAAAGCCCCGATTACTGCCAAGTCAGCAAATGTTGAACATGTAGACAAATGCATTGGCTCCAAGCTCAGCTTCTTAGCTTTCATGGATGCTTCTCAATGGGTTTAACTGGAGCTTCTCTCTTTTGTAGGCAACACAGGCATAAGAAAAAATCACAATTTTATATCACATTTTCTTGTCAGTACTTGAGGACAAAAGGTTTATTGCATTTGTACACACACCACCCATTTTGAAGAATAAAAGGCTAAACTCATGCAGTATTCTCTAAGAATAAAACCATAAGAATAAATTTGGATTTATTCCTATTAGTTATCTTTATGGTAAGATGTGGTACAAAATCAATGCCAAAGTTGCTATTGTAAAGTCAGTGCAATGGTGCAATGAGATATAAGCTTAAATCTTACTAACAGTGGTGAAAAATCTGCCTTCTTGATAATCAAAGGTAGCTCCTATTTCCAATTTCTGGAGAAGGGAGGGAAAACATTGACAAAATATATTAAAACACATGACCTGAAAGACCTTTCTTTTGAGTTATGTAAGTAAAGAACATTTTGCAACTTCCTCAGAAAGTCTGCATCTTAATGATTCCTAAAGCAGCCTGCTTAAACAAAGAGATAACTTTTATACAGCTTTGGCTGGGAGTCTTTCTGGGTGGAGGTGTTACTTGGAAAGACATCAAAACCCAAGTGATGCGAAAATCATTCTTTGCAATTTGAACCTGAGCCACCTGCTGTTTCAGTCATCTGTTGAGAGTTCTATTTTACTTCTATTAATTACTGAGCAAACCCTGAACCCCAGAGGCATCTCTTCCATTTCAGAGGGTAGTGAGGGGTGAAAGGTGAGGGAGGGCGCATATGGATGACGAACAGGTGATCATCATGATGGGGAAGTTTACAGGGAAAATTACTTTGAAAGCAGTAGGGTCCAGGATGTATGCCAATGTCTCCTAACCGTTCCCAAATTGTATCTCCTTTGTGGCTTTTCTGTGAGCACTTTCTTCTTCTCTGTATAAGCTCCCCCCCTGCAACTTTAAGTTATTTCTCCTAAAATTTGGCCTTAATTACACCATACCCTGTACAATTTTTTTTCCACTGCATTCTCATCATTGAGCTCAAATTATCATTTGTGGAGGACACTGGGCTTATCTCTGCAACACTCAATGAACCCTTCACCAGAGTATAGCAGCTATGATCCTACCCTGTGCCCCTAACGAGGAGGCGGGGGGCTCCTGCTTGACTTAAGGCAGTCAGGGTAATACCATCCTTCTTGCCACAATATTGCAGATGGGTAAGCCTAGGACAACCAGCGAAGGACTTTGTTCTGCTTTAATATCTTGTGAGTCTGTAAGTCAAGATGATCCAAAAACATGAAAGCTCAAGACTGCTGTAGATGGTTGATGGCAGCCCTCTCTCTTCAGTCTGACTGGTGCTAGTGGCCATCATATGACTGCAAAAGAAGCCTTCATGAAGGCAAAGTTAATGCACAGAGAAAGGTAGAATCAAGAGAACTTAAGAGAAATAGACCTGGAATCCTAATCAAACCTCATGTGAAGTCTACATATCTCTGAAATTTAACATTACATAAGCCAAGAAATCCCCTTTATTGTTTAAACCACTCTACATGTTGCCCTTTATATACTGCCCCCATATATTATTTAAATGCATATGTCTTTTTCCCCTCTCTACCTGGCATAGGCTGTGACCTGAAGGCAAGAAGGATGGGCCTTACTGCTTGATAGTTCACAGAGTTATTTCCATAGTTGTTTGCACCTAGTAGGAATTCTGAGAGGCCTGGATTCAAAATCAAGCTCCCATACTTACTACTTATGTGACTTTGGTCAAACTGCTCATGCCTTAGTTTCTTCCATTTAAAAATAGGGATGACAGAATTATTTTCAGAATTCAATAAAACAATATACATGCAAGCTCACAGAACAGGACCTGACATTTTGCTATTATTATTGTTTAGTAAATGCCTGAACTGTCCAACTGTCCCTCACTTTACAATCCACATATAAAAACACAAACCTTGGTCACCCTCCTCTACAATGATTATCATCATCTCTAACTCTTTTGTACCAAATTTCCCTACAAGTTATGAGAAGATCTTTGTACTGTACCAAACTACTGCCCCATGCTTGTTAGGGAAGAGTAGCATATTCAGGGCAACCCAGAACCTGAAGACCCGCTTCTGGCCAGGTTTCCCATGATATAAGCTGTTTATCACCTCTCAGACTCATGTCCTAGGTCTCTGGCCTATGTCTTTCTTTTGTCATTGATCCCTCTTGCTCTGCAGGAATTTCTGACTCAGTGATCTCCCCTGTGCTAGAAGCATGGCTTCCATTTCTAAGTGTCCTTCTCTGCCATAAATGCATCTTCGACGCTCCCCCATCCTTAGATTTTCAATAATTTCTTTTCCATTTCTCTCAATTTTTATACTTACTGAATTATACTGCATCATTAATACATGAATTTATTAAATTATATTTATTATGTATCCATATTTTAAAACAAATTTATTATGCAAAGATATACGAGACATGAAATTCATGTAATATATGTTATTTGCCCTTTCCCACCCTGGCATCCTTGTAGATTCCACTCCCCTAAGGTGTCCACCCCTTCATGAAATTAATTTTGCTTCAGGACAAATACAAATGGAACAAAGGACTCTTGCCTTAAGCAAGTCCAGAAATGTTATCTTAAGATTAATATTCTTTTCATTATTTTGCACTTGGTTTATTTCACGATTTGGAAATCTTAAACCATAAAAGTGAAAATAAAGTTTCTGATCCACAGTAGGCCAAAAGCGTGCTTGAAACTCTGAGAGATACAAGTGATGACAGAGGGAAGTCTGGAAAATGAAGGTCCTCCTCTTGTCCCCAGCACCTAACCCAGTGCCTGACATCTAGATGGGCTTTGGAAATTATTCACAGAACTAGTGATGAGACACTGAGAGGACTCCTGCCTGGATATGGGGGAAAGCAGAACCCTTCATGCTGCTGTTGAAACAGGTTTTGGCTTCAAAAAGTAAAATCCAACCTTTCCTTCAGCTTTGCAACACTTCCGCTGAGTGCTGGAAAGGAAAGGGAGGTAAGGACTCCATAGATGACAATTCTATAGTAGAGTATCGTAATTCTAAGGATACAGTATTATTTCAGAAGAAATATAATTACGTATGCACATGGTATCAGTTGGTTATTCACATCTCCTGGATTTCCAGTTACGGGGGTGAATACATTGTTTGAGTCGATTTTCTGTTTCTTGCAGCCAAAAGCATTCAAAGATATCCAGATAGGGGTTTGGGTTTCACAGATATATGTCTTAGTCAATACTCATCAAATGGTGCATTTCATTATACATAAGTTTTATCTCTTAAAAAAAAAAAAAGAACCTTGTAGCAACATGAATGGTCCTAGAGAGTATCATAGTAAGTGAAGTCAGTCAGACAGAGAAAGACAAATAACATATGATATCACTTATACGTGGAATCTAAAAAAATGATACAAACAAACTCATTTACAAAACACAAATAGACTCAGACATAGAAAAAAACTTATGGTTACCAAAGGGGAAGGTGGGGAAGAGCGATAAATTAGGAATTTGGAATTAACAGATACACACTACTATATATAAAATAGATAATTAAGGACCTACTGTATAGCACAGGGAACTATAATCAGTATCTTGTATCACGTGCTAAAGCAAGCACGGTGGAATGTTAATTGTGGAATCCAAGCGGTGGAGAAAAGGACGTTCACTGTAGAATTCTTTACACTTTTCTGTATGTTTGAAATTTTTCATAATAAAATGTTGGAGGAAAAAGCTCTAGTTCACTCTCGTTCCTTGTATTTGAATGTCCTTAAATACTCTGTGATAACTTTTGGCTCTTGTAAGTATGGTAGCAGGATAAGTGTACTTTATCATGGCAACTAAGGTCTATTCATCCTCTCTCATGAAGACAGGTTATACCCACTGTTAGGTCTGACTATCAGAGTCTACGAAACAGTCATTAATAAAGTAAATTCTTTTTTCCCCCAATATTTATTTATTAATAAACACTCATAACACTAATTCCCTGGCATAGTTCTAAGTGCTATACATATATCAACGTATCATTCTAAGACCAACTTACTGAAGTCTATTTTCATCACCAGTTTACAGACTAAGAAACTAAGACACAGATTCATGAAATAACTAACCCAAGGTCATCCAGCTGGTAAGTAACAAAATCAGGGTTTAAGCCGAGGCATTCTGATTCCAGTCTATACACTCTTCAGCACTGTACTTTCAATCCAACATAATCAACATGTGATCCTTTTCAGCAACTTCATCTGTGATCTCTGGTTATTTCAAGAAAACCTTAGAGACCACAAATGAGTCATGCCATTTGGTACAGACCAGTAATGAGCAAATTTTAAAAAATGTATTAATAGTTATCTTTTTATCACTTCATTTGTTGTATCTGTGTTGTGTATGTGTGTGCTTCATTTATTGTTTTACTCTTTAATAAACTTATTTTAGAACAGCTTCGGATTTAGAGAAAAGTCGTAAAGGTATACCACACACCACTAATATGGCAAATTTGATACAATTGGTTAATACTGACACACTATTATTAACTAAAGTTCATACTTCAGTCACATTTCCTTAGTTTTCTTATTTTTTATTTTTAAAATGTCATTTTACTTTTTTTATTGGAGTATAATTGCTTTACAATCTTGTGTTAGTTTCTGCTGTACAATGAAGTGAATCAGCTATATGTATACCTATATCCCCTCCCTCTTGGACCTCCCTCTCACCCCCCCACTGCCATCCCACCCATCTAGGTGGTCACAGAGCACCGAGCTGAGCTTCCTGTGCGTTATAGCATGTTCCCACTAGCTATCTATCTTACGCATGGTAATGTATATATGTCAATCCTAATCTCCCAATTTATCCCACCCTCCCCTTCCTCCCCCACCACCGTGTCCACATGTCCATTCTCTACGTCTCTATTCCTGCCCTGCTAATAGGTTCATCTGTACCATTTTTCTAGATTCCACATATATGCGTTAATATACGATATCTGTTTTTCTCTTTCTGGCTTACTTCACTCTGTATGACAGACTGCAGGTCCATCCACATTTCTACAAATGACCCAATTTCATTCCTTTTTATGGCTGAGTAATATTCCACTGTATATATGTACCACATCTTCTTTATCCAGTCATCTGTCATTGGACATTTAGGTTGTTTCCATGTCCTGGCTATTGTGAATAGTGCTGCAATGAACATTGGGGTACATGTGTCCTTCTGAATTATGGTTTTCTTAGAAAGTAAATTTTAACAAATGTGAAGGAAAATGAATCATGGTTATGCATCAGATAACTGTCTTAAAACCTCACCTCTAAACTGATTTTTGTTGTCTGTTTTTAAGAAGAAAATAGTACAAGTAGGAGCTTTGGTAAAGTCTTATTTTATCAACCATCTTATAGCTTAACTAAAGATGGTATAAGAGGCACTTGGCATCTAGATGTAAAATACAGTCATAGAGCACCACTGCTTTTTGCAGTGAATACATTCTGTGAAAGTCACTATCATTTATGGAAATGTTAATGAGCAAAGGTAAGTAGAACTTTTATAAAAATATTCAATGAAAATAGGGTCCAAGTTTACCCCATTCTCCTTTCCTCCTGGGGAAGAGGAAAGGAATCGGGAAGCAAAACAGTACTTCTACAGTCCAAAAGTTCACGCTTTACTGGACTCAGTATATGTGCCTGAAAATAGTGTGCAAACCGTATAAAAAGAATTGCATTTTAAATAGAAAACTAACCCAGGATCCTCAACAGAAAATGTGCTAAATCCTTTTTTAAGATGGAAAAAAACAATCCTTTCTTAACATATCCTTTTTGTAAATTTGCACATTTACACACTGGTTCTTCTTAAACCAGTACCTCGTTATATATCTCTACACTAACCCCCTCCCAATCTCCCTTGTTTTTTTTTTGTTGTTTGTTTGTTTTGTGGACACACCACTCATAGTGTATTCCTCCAGAATTTTACAACTTGTTAGAAAATGGCCAACTTCACACATAATAAAAGCACAGGGACTAACCTAATTGTAATGAAAATAGGATAGCATGAAATGAGGCTTTCTCTCTTAACGAGAGAATGTTCATTCTGAGCTTCATTTGTTTCTCACACTTTAAGTCATGATCAGAGAAGCTACTGAGCATTCTGTACTAGGACTGGTCCTTCTGAAGCCTACCTGAACTGCCACAAAGCACAAGGTTCGGTTCTCTGGGGCTGTAACAGTTTCACCACCCAAAGGAGAGCCTCACAGAGCTGGATGATCAAAATAAGGCCAAGACCTAAGTGGATGCTGGGCCACAGTTTACTTCAATGAAAGGAACCTCTGGGTAAATATCAGAATCAGAAATCTGTAGGTACAAGTGTTGCAGGGAGACAGTGCCATCAGGATTAAAACAAATAACAAACACACACCACCAACAATAACAAAATCACCAGAAGCAGCTAAAGGTTCCAAGTGGAAAGATTTGAGCCTTTATCTGATGACACTAGCTGCTAACCACCTCCTCTGCAGCTGCTATGGGCTTCCCCCAGCTGGAGGCCCTGGTATTTGTCCCCTCTTGCCACACCCTAGCAACAGCTGTTATCAGAAAACTGCACAAACAAAAGGATATCTTGTCCCCCACACCCAGGTGTGTTTTCTTTCTCCATCTCGCCTCTCTTATTCAACCTTAAACATATTTGAAAAGCTACAGAAAAGTGACTCTTTGTGCAGACGAGAGTAAATTCCTGCTCTCTCTGAACTCTTCCAGTATGGAGCCATCCCAGCCCTGATGAAAATAGCTCCTGTTGCCCCTGCTGGCACTGCCACGGGAACAGCTGTTTACAAGCAGGCTGTCTGATCCGCTAAGCTCTCTCCCCGCACTCCGTCTCCACTGGTGTTCCCCCAGCATCTAATAATCAACAAAAACAGTCACTGACATAAGCTTCCAAGGTTGGTTAAAGCTGATAATACGGGGACAAGGATCCCAGATCTGGGACCCATCTATCCTTGGTAGATAATGAGGAAGAGAGAAAAGTGTGATGACTTACTAGGTAGAAAGAGGGTTGATGATTGTTTCCTTTGTCTTTTCCTAATCACTAAACTCATAAACACCAACCATTTAAGAGCCGCCACCTAATAAAGGGACGTGAGTTCCTGATCCAAATAAATACTAGAAATTATAGGAGAGGAGAACAATCATCCATCACCTCTCATTCTCTTCTTTTGAGGTGTGTTTATTTAATAACTTATTTTCAGGTTTATTGATTCCAAAGTCGACAGAAGCCAGAACCTAAATATCAGCATCGGCCTTTTAGAAAAGTCATCACAAACATAATACTCAGAAACAATTAACACTGCACACATTTCAAAAACAGGTTTACCTAAGAATAAGTGCATGAAAGTGTAAAATAATTCCACAGTCATGTATTGAGCACTTACTAAGTGTCTTCCATTTGCATGAGGGTTTTGGCAAGCGACAAAGTACCTTCCCAGGCTCTCTCTCCAGGGGAGAAAGGAGTCTTTACTGAGCTTGCTATGTGCCAGGACTGTGCCTGCTGTACCCACATCCAGTGTGTGAAGCAGAAAAGATGTTCATAGGAACAGGGTCTGTATATGAGAAAAGCCTCTGGCGTAAAGGCAGTTCAACACTCTACACGAGGCTTGTCTGCGCTGACTCCAAATACAGTCATTTGCCATTTCCTAAAGTTCTCCCTTTTTCATCTGAACAGGCGGTAATTTCCCAAGGCCAGGATATCCTCTCTGCTTATTAGAAGAAAAAAAGCATATTCCTCCTGCTTGGATCCCTACATTTCAATAGTAGCATCTGGGCAGTAGTTTTCCCTCTATTCCCTTTGGTTACAATGTCTAGTAGAGCTAGGCTTCCATATTAACGGAAGCCAGTAGGGGCTACCCCCTAAGACATTCTCTAAGCCAATCTCGAAGTTCCTTAAGTTCAAAGTGCAATAAAACAAACTACAGCTGACCCTTGAACAACTGGGATTTGAACTGCTCAGGTCCACTTATACTTGGATTTTTTCAATATAAATACTACAGTACTACATATTTCATGATTGGTTGAATCTGTGGATGGGGAACCAGGGATACAGAGAAAGTCTGACTATAAAGTCATACTCGGATCTTCAACTGTGCAGAGGGTGGGTGCCGTAACCCGCGCAGTGTTCAGGGGTCAGCTGTATTTCTCCTTGTCCTATTCTGTATCTCTAAATTCCATATCTTATATTTACTTTATTGTAGATTGGGCTTTGGTTCCAGAAGCTGATTTTTACCTTCTATCAGCATACTGCATTAACACTGGCAAAGCAAATTCAGAAAAGCAACTCAATATTGATTTAACATGTTTTTATGAAAAAGGCAATAGCAAGGCTGTAAGAGTCTGGAAAGGCAGTCTGGTGTAGCAAAAAGGCAATACATCAAACAATTTGAAAGAACTGCAATTTCCTACAACTTCCCTAAAACTCATTGCCTCATAAATTGCTTTTAGGGACCCAGCTTTAATGACTGGATAAGACTGTTGTAATTAGCATATTTAGTCTAGGTAGATGAGCGTAACTGAAAAGCTTGAGGCGTTTTCTCTCTTAATTAAGCATTCCTCATTACATTCTTAATTCTCCTCCCTACCCCACTCCCCTCCTCACAGCTGGCAAAACAGTGAACTGTAATTTATCTTCCCATTAAAATGATTACAAATTCAGAATGAGTGGAGTTCAAATTAAGTTTTCAAAACCATATGGCAAGGGAGACCCACTTTAAAAGTTAACGGAGAAACTGACCATTCTATCTTGTCAAAACATAAACACTTCTAGAAATTAATTAGCTTTTTCCCAACAGAAGGGAAAAATCATTTGTCTACTTGCTTGTTTGCAAAAGTTCTCATACCAGAATATCATAGTCTTATATATATGATTCTGTTTTACATTGGTCTTACCCTGACACTTCTTAACCCTCTAAATTGTAATCTAGCATTTTGCTTAAGAGCAAGAACTCTCAGCTCTAGCACTTTCTGGCTGAAAAATCGATGGCCAGTTAGCTTACATGCTTCGTTCCTCAGTTTTCCCATCTGTAAAATGAGGATAACAAGTATATCTTCTACACAGAGTAGCTTATAAAGCTTAAAGGCATATATATGCTTTTGATAATATATATTAATATATATATATATTTTAATAATATATATAAGCACTTGGAAGAGTCTTTGGCAGGTAATATATGCCATGTAAGTATTATTGTTATTATTATAATGCCTACCATTACCACAGAGAGAAGAGTGATATTCATTGGCCTTCTTTATTTAAATGCTCTATTACAAGCCACTTTCTTGCTAAGTATCTCTGGGATTAATCTATAGAAGAAACATAAGGTGGATTTTGGATGCTGTAATTAGAATGCCAGTTATGATTGCATGACAAATTTCAAGATAAAAGATTTATATATAAAACAAAAATAATGATTTAAAAAGTCATCGTATGAAACCTCACTAATATGAATGATTTTTATATGGTTAATTATCTTCAAATCAGGAATGTTCTGAGACAATTTTCTGGACTATTTATGGTATATTTTCTCTGTGCTGTATCAAGAATACTATAAAAAGATATATGTAAAATATCAGTCCCATCTGGTGTGGTAGTAATGTGTTATCAAGTTAATGATAAATATCATCACATTCTTTGGCCAATCCAAAAAGAAAGCATAAAGTTTATTTTAAAAGTTTTAATATTTTGTCTTTCATCACTCTAATGTGTCATCCAAATGCATTTTTGTAATAGTTTTATTGAGATATAATTCACACACCACATAATTCACCCATTTAATGTATATAATTCAATGGTTTTTAAGCATATCCACAGAGTTATGATATCACCACAATCAAGTTTAGAACATTTTCATTATCCCCAAAAGAAACTCTACACCCATCAGCAATCACCCTCCGTTCCCCCTTCCCACTGCCACTGGTAACCACTTTCTGTCTCCACAGATTTGCCTATTCTGGACATTTCATATAAATGGAGTCATATTGGGTTGGCCAAAAAGTTGTTCGGGTTTATCTGTAACAGCCTATGGAAAACCCGAACGAACTTTTTGGCCAACCTCCTATTATGTGTCTTTTTGTGTCTGCCTTCTTTCACTTAGTATCATGTTTTCAAGGTGCATCCATGTTGTAGCATGTATCAGTACTTTATTCCTTTTTATTGCTGAATAATACTCCCTTGTATGGCTAGACCACACATTATTTACCCATTCATCAGTTGGTGGGCATTTGAGTTGTTTCTGGTTTTGGCTATTATATAAAATGCTGGGGGCTTCCCTGGTGGCGCAGTGGTTGAGAATCTGCCTGCCAATGCAGGGAACACGGGTTCGAGCCCTGGTCTGGGAAGATCCCACATGCCACGGAGCGACTGGGCCCGTGTGCCACAACTACTGAGCCTGCGCGTCTGGAGCCTGTGCTCCGCAACGGGAGAGGCCGCGATAGTGAGAGGCCCACACACTGCGATGAAGAGTGGCCCCCACTTGCCGCAACTAGAGAAAGCCCTCGCACAGAAACGAAGACCCAACACAGCCATAAATAAATAAATAAATAAATAAATAAATTAAAAAAAATGCTGCTGTGAAAATTTGTGTACAAATTTTTATGTAGACATATGTTTTTGTTTCTCTTGAATACATACCTAGGAGTAAAAGTGCTGGGTCACATGGTAATTCTATGTTTAGTCTTTGAGGAAATGCCAGAATGATTTCCAAAGTGGCTGCATCATTTTACCTTTCCACCAGCAGTGTATAAAGGTTCCAATTTCCCCGCATCCTTGCCAACGGTTCTCATTATCTGTCTTTTTGATTACAGCCATCCTGGGGATGTGAAGTGGTATCCAAATGCATTTTTAAGATACAAAAACACTCAAATACATTGAGCAAGGAAGTAAAATCTTTTATGACAAGGGAAAGCACAAAGAGATTAGGAAAAGGATCCTGCAGTCAGGCTGGAAAAGAAAGCAGGAGATGTTTTTAAATGTTACTCAATTTCATATCCTTATGCAACCAGCTGCCCTTACCAAAGTGTCAGGATTACAGAGCCAACCCCCAATTTCACACCTGGAGCTTATAATAATCATAGCAACAACTACTCTTGATTTATTGATTTATTTTACAAAGTTCCTTCCCATGTTATACCCCATTTGATCCAACACCACAGATCTTACATGGGAGAATATTATTATTCCCATTCTGCAGGTGCAGTCACTGAGGCCCAGAGTGGCTAACTGATTTGCCCAAGCAAAAGTAGTTCAAAATAAATACATACATCCATATATACAATATCCATATATACATCCATAAATAAATATTAAATTAATAAAATTCACAGAGCTGGACCTGGAAGCCAAATTTTGTATTTCAAATCCCAATCCTGGTGTCTCCTTTCCTTACCACCTTCATTCACCTCATCTTTGCTGACCCAGAAAGCAATGGAAAGGAAAGAGAAGGCAGAGAGGAGGAATTGTCTGTGTGTCTGTGAGTGTGTGAGTGAGTGTGTGTGTGTGTGTGTGTGTGTGTAGCTATTAGAGGCAGGAGGCCTGGGCATCACAAAGTCCCCATAATCAGCTTGTGAGAAAGCAGTTAGGGATGTGAAAACATGTTGTGACAGTGAAAGCCAGGAGGGCTGCATCCCTACTCCTTTATGAGAGGTTCCTCCAGTAACCAAGAAGCTAGTGGCATACATCGCCACTTAAATCCCTAAATTCTGAATATTACATTATCTGTATTTACAATAGTATATTTAATTACATACACTAGTTATTCAAATATTCGAGTAATTACTATGTATTCTGTACTCAGCACAGTACAAAGATGGTAGAGATTTTTAAAAAGCAATGATGACAGTTTCCCAAAGTAAAATTAAGTAACTAACATTTACTAAGCCTTTTACATGTAGCATCTCCTCATTTAATCCTCACAAAATTCCTGCAAGAGAAGTAAAACGGAGGTACAGAGAAGTTAAGTAAATTGTCCGCAAGTCACAGGACTAACAAATGGAGACAGAATAAGAACCCAGGCAGCCTGTGTTCTTAACCACCAACCAATCCTTTCTGCTAGATCTTGCTCAGCTGGAAGTCACGTGTGGTGACACACAGACACCAATAACACTCATCAATTCCAACAACCGTTTGTTGAATGCTCTTCAATACATGAAGCCCAGGGGAAAACTCTCACAACAACCCTATGAAGTGCAATCTTCATTGCCTTTCTACAGATGAGGAAACAGAGGCTCAGAGAAGAGAATTAACTTGTCCAAAGTCACAGAACTATAATAGCTAAGGCTGGCATGGTGCATACTATATCCCAGGCACTGATCTAAGCACTAACTCATCTAATGAATCCTCATCACAATACAGAGGTAGGCTCCATTATTACCCATCATTCTTAGTTAAGTAACTCGTCCAAGGTCCCACACTAGTAAGCAGCAAACCCAGATTCACTCTGGTTTTAAAGTCCTCCTCAAAACAACTTAATGTTAACTCTTGGCAACAAAGTGGCTGAGCATAAATTCAAACCCAGGTCTATGTAACCCGAGTGCGAGACAGCCCTCTATCTTATCGACACGCTAAGCCTAGCCCTCAAACTTGCTGCCGTGCAGAGGGATGCCTGGGACGAGGGGAAGTGCTCTGGGGACCTCCCCAACCAAGGCAGGGGTATTTAAGCATCTCGAAGGAGAAAGTGCTTTCTGGACAAACAGAGGCACCCTGCGGTTTATTATTTTAAAGGAAGTGAAACGTACCCAACTGAGGAGCGGATAAATTATTAAAGTGTTTCAAGGTGAATCAGAAAAACTTTATTTTGATTTTTTTCAGTTAGAAAATCTCTTGATGGAAAAGAAGCTTTTATTCCCTTTAATTCTGACTATACATTAAAAAATCATCAAGGGATAGAAATGCGCAATTTGCCTCTTGTAACGTTAAACTCAATTAATTTTGACCTCCAATATTTACTTTCTCAATCTAAGGGCAGCAAGCAGGGTGGTTACCAAACCTTTAGGGATCGTTGCAAGAGTCTCTCTCCTTCGGGTCGTGAAACACAGCATTTTAGAAACCGAAATGAGCCTGGAAATTCAGGCCAAGAACTAGAAGTAAGAGGCAAGCGCACCGTTCCGATGGGACAGGGGCCGGCATGCAAGTTTTGGCTCAAACACTGTAAAGCCAAGGGGTTTTTCCCCCTGGCAAACTGATTCATGACCACAAGACGGACAGCTGCGGAATCGGTCATACCATAAGGAGAATTCTCAAACATGAATCCAAGAAGGACAAGGATGGGATGGGAATGATAAAGTGGGCGGGAGGGGGTCCTGAATCTGGGGGTAACTGCCTGTCCTGGACGCAGTGACACACATCAAGTCCCAATTCTTGCAGCAGCTTGGGGCCGATGGACCCTGCTGCCCAAAATGTGCGCGCTGGGGGAGCTGGCAGCAGGGCAGCGGGACAAGGTGCCTCCACGCCCCCTTGCGGACCCAAATAATGACTAATGAGTATGTGCCAATTAAGTGATAGGTACAGTGTTTCAGAAATGTTCTCAGTTTAGCCACCACCACAACCGTTCAAGGAAGTTGCCGTGATCAGCCCCATTTTACAGATGAAAATACTGAGGCTCAGGGAAGTGAAGCCAGACTTGCAAGCCAAAAGGAAAACCTTAAGTGAAGGGGATCTGGTCTGGCTCCTTTTACCTAGGAGTAAAGGGGCTGGGGTTGGGGCCGGCGGGGGGCCCTTCACCCGCCCCTCTCGCTCTCTGAGGGGAGGAGGAGCGAGCTGTCAGCCGGGAGGCCTGGCAGCTCCCGGGTGCCCGGGCAGAGAGGGCGCGCGCGGTCGGCAGCAACGCGTCTGCGGGGCGCGGGGCTGCAGCAGCTGGGCGAGGGCGCAGCGAGCACCGCGCGCCCGCCCGCGTCCGCCTCGGGAGCCCCGCGCCAGTCCGGAGTCCGCAGGGCGCCGGGCTGCAGAGGCTAAGCGGGGGTGCGGCGCGGAGGGTCGACGCGTCCGCAGGCGTCCCGGAGCCCCGCGCGAGTCGCTACCCACGAACCACGGCGCGCGTGCGCGGGCGACTGCCACGGACACTGGCTGGCAGTGCCACCGCTAGCCTCCCCCGGCACTGCCCCTCATCTTACCGTAGCTGCTCTCCGGTGACCAGAACCTCAGCCATGCGCTCCAGCTCCCTTTGCTGCGCCCCGCCACTCCCGCTGGTGCTGCTGTCGCTGCCACCGCTGCCAGCGCTGCTGCCCTCCTCCATGGTCGGGGCTGCGCCGCTGCCTCTGTCTTCGCTGTCCGCCGCGGGTTCGGGTATTAAATCAGCCTGCCCTCACTGAGGCCCTCCCCGCCATCTTTGTTAGGGGCCGTCCCGTAGTTCAGACGCGATTGGCTGGAGAGGGAATCCCTTGTGGGTAGGCTGAGGCGCTCGGCGAGTCCGCCCAGTAACTCCAGCTTGGGGGCGTGGCTGGAGCCCCGCGTGGTCGGGGGCGGGGCCGAGAGAGGAAAATATCAACATCTGGGCGGGGGGCGGTTTTGAGCTAATTGTGCTGTTTGAGGTCGAGTTCGTTGTGGACCTCTTCCTTTACCCACAAAGCTGATGTTGTGGGATCCTGGGGACAGGCGGGGAGGTTACTAGACAAGTGTGGAGGCATTTTTATTATACTGTCCGTGTCCCAAATTGCCAGAGAGTGAAAATAGTAATTTAGCTAAATAGTGAACAATGAAGGCTGTACATGTCATTGCAGGGCTTTAAGCAATTAAAGCAACTTCCTCACCAAAGATAGCTTACTTACCTTACGGTGTAGTCAATAAAGAACGCTGGCCTGGGAATCAGACAGACCTGGGATCCAGCTCCACACCTATCATTTTGTAACTAAATGTGCTTAATCCCCAGTTTCTTCCTTTACAAAATAAAAATAATTGTGGCTATCATCTGTTGACAATCTGCTGCATTAAAGATGCTTCAGGTAGTTGTTACCTTCTTTCACTGCAACAAATTATAAAATGAGTATTGTCCTCGTTTTACTCAGGAAGCAGGCCCGGAGAGATGGGGTAATTTGAGCCTCATTCTGCATAAAGTAGGAAAATCGTTTAACAGAAGTAGAGGTCCCAGAGATAATGAGATTAACTGGCTGTTGCTCATGTTTTAATTCTGTAATCATTACATAGACTATCAAAAGTTTGCATGGACTTCAAGCTCAAAAATGAAGTTTCTATCCTGATTCTGTCATTTACCAACTTTGCAAACTTAATGCTAGTTAACTTCTCTGGGCCTCAATTTCCTATCGATAAAACAGGAATAATTCCTACTTTATAGGGATGTTGTGTGGCTTAAATGAAATAACATTATGTAAAATTTCCAAGTACATGCTATGTATTCAATAGATGTTCTCTTTAATATCATTACTGCTTTTAATATGAAGAAGAAGAGAAAGAAGGAAAAAAAGAAGAAATTCTTGCCAGATACTTTCCATTATGAGTTTTTGATGCTAGACAAAACACTTTTCCTCAGGTTATCTCTAATGAATTTTTTATTATTAATAGGCCTTCAAAATGAAGAAAAGAGAAGTGCAGACCTAGCCCCACGAAATCTCTTTGATTTAATGGTTTTAAGCTTTTTGAAAGTGCAAAATGAAAAACAAAATTACCTATTCCTAATTATCGATTGTTCAAGCAACATTTAGTTTTATCCAAAAGCTCTATCTACATATTGTAAATCATATCACTATTATGATTGTCTTCCGGTTTTTCTCCCTTTAAATCTAGTCATGTTTGGTTTGAATTCAGACAGATTCCTTTACCTGAAAAATAAAAATGAAAAATGTTTTTTTGTAAAATACTTTGTTTAATAGTTTTGGATAAAAAGTTCATGATCAAAAACTTTTATCATACAAGTTTATGATAAAAAAAAAAACTATTAAAAAAAGCACCTTAACATAAGGGGAAAAAAATCAAGTCAGTAACATACCTGATACCACTACTCCAGTGAGAGATAGGGCAGAATTTATTTTTTCATGCTTGATGAGAAGGTTGTGTGTGTGTGTGTGTGTATGTATGTGTGTGTATAGATGTGAACAGGAAATGGGGAATTGGCATGCTATTATTGTTTTAACCTTTCTTTTGACATGTGAGACACACCATGTTCCATTGGGTTAGAAGACAGACCCTTTCTCCTAACTTAGGGAAACATTAGTGAACTGACTCTTGAGGACATGTGAGCATAAATGCCACGACTCTGAGCTCTGGAGCAACTGGTCCCAGAATAAAGTGTGACCTATAGGTATTGCTAGATGAGAGAAGGGTGCTGAAATGGCAATTAATCCAAGATCTTCAAAGGGCTAAAAATTCCAGCAGATCTTGGTTTGACTCCTGGCTCCATTAGAGAAAGTTCATTATCTTTTCTATGTTTTTTCCCTTCTTTGTAAAGTCAGGATCATACCACCAATCCCACTGGGTTGTTGGGAGGATTAAATAAAATTGAATAAGCCCACTTGTCATAGGTAGAAACTATTAAATGTGAGCCTTCTCCTCCAGCTCACCCTACTTACCTGCTTCATGCCTTCTGGCTGTTTTGGTGTTCTGGAGCCAGTGCTTCTCAAACTTTTGGTAGATAAGGATCAAATGTGTGTGCATGTGTGCTTGCACAGGCGTGTGCGTATGTGTGTTTTCAATCCACTGAAGACTGACACGTTGGTAAAACACAGTAAAAGAGAAATTTAAAAAAAACATACAAAGCACAAGCCCCAATTTTTTATTGTTGTGGTCAACAGACAGAAAATTGTCAAATTTCTATAAACATTTATAAATGATTTCTCTCAATATCTGTATGTCTCAGTGTCTCTCAATACAGGTAATGGTTACCAGCTGGCCGACCACGCTTTGAATAGTTCTGGAAAAGGGTGAGCAGCAATGTGAGAAGATGAACTTGATTAAAACCGGTGAAAGAGGGGGCTTCCCTGGTGGCGCAGTGGTTGAGAGTCGCCTGCCAATGCAGGGGACACGGGTTCAAGCCCTGGTCTGGGAAGATTCCACACGCCACGGAGCAACTAGGCCCGTGAGCCACAACTACTGAGCCTGCGTGTCTGGAGCCTGTGCTCCGCAACAAGAGAGGCCGCGACAGTGAGAGGCCCGCGCACCGCGATGAAGAGTGGCCCCCGCTTGCCGCAACTGGAGAAAGCCCTCGCACAGAGGTGAGGACCCGGCACAGCCAAAAATAAATACATTAATTAATTTAAAAAAAAAAATTCTATGAGAACAAAGTTTAAAAAAAAAAAAAACAACAAACCTGTGAAAGAATACTGTCAACTACGAAGCTTAATAAACATGCTAGCTATCATTACTGTTATTGCCTCTTCGTATATACCTGATCTTAAAGACGACTCAAACCCCACCTTCTTTGTGCTATCTCCTTGCACTCCCCAAAGTGGTGTGTTGTTCTTGTCTACACATTCTCATAGTATTTGAAGACGTACGTTATTCTTAACCATTAATGGAAGTCTGGAATCTCCAGCTGCCACCATTTTTATTCTCTTTCTGTGAATGGAAGCAGATTAATGGTTTAGCAACATCCTGTCCAGATATTTCTGTTGATCATTTAAGAAGGGAACTTGTCTTTAAAAATTAAATGTAAAGATAGAGAAAAATCAAGTATTCACGTGTTCATTACTTGCACACATTTTCAATATTTTTGTCACCTTTTTGTAGTGATAGAAATAAAACATTACAAATAAATTTGAGGTCCTCCAGTCCCAGCCCTGCTCACTCCCAAGTTCTTAACGCTGTAAAGGTGTCAAAAATACTTACTCTTTGGTATATGCTGCCTCCTAGTGGTCTGTTTTGCAATGACACTAAATGATACTGGGTCTCCTGCAGGAAAAGGGCCACGCTCAAGAAGGCTTCGGGGAAATTTGGATGGGGGTGGGGAGGAGGGTGTAGTTTGTCTCCTTATTGGGCGTGTTCCTGGCCTTTAGTGAGCATGGACTAGGGATACTAGGTATTCTCATTTTCTTGAGACAACACCTCACAAAGAAGAAATGAATTGTCCTAAATCCTGAATGTCTTTCTTATGTCCTGTGGGGATCTTCAAGTGTAAGAAAAACCTGTTTGCAGTTAACTGAGCTTTAACCTGATTTGGTTTTACATAGAAACACAAGATATTTTTAAATTTTTAAAATGTAATCTTGAATTGTGCATGGATGCAATTATTGTGTACATCAAGAAAAATTTGTACTTTGTTCTGTTCAGAACTTTACCAAAAAAGGTTCATCACTGTATAAAATTGCTTCACCCACCATTTGTGTGGTACCATGAGAACAGCACACCTTTTTCAGTGCATTTGTTAGATATTGCATGCCTGTGTGTGTATTTGCACAGGAATATATTAAGCCAAATTGTAAAATACCAAATATAAAAAAGAAATGATGGCAATATTCAGTTAAATATTGTCTTAATTCTGTTATTCTAAAATTATTCATTAGTTATAAATATCTGATGACCACACTAGGCCTTCTACTAGAGTCATTTGAATATTAAAATACACATTATTTTGTTATATGTGATTTTCCTTTTCTTTTTCTTCCCTATATTTCAGCATAAGGGCATCATATTGATTTTCTTTTAAATAATGCACCTAGAAAGCTTATGTTCTCTATGAATGTAATGACAAGAAAATAAAGTGAGCATCACATACTCTCTATTATTTTTAAAGGGGACATTGAGTTAGACGGGATTGAGAATTTTTTAATAATGTTATATTTATTGAGCTCTTTCTCTGTGACTGGCCATGCTCAAAGGGTTATACATGTGTTAAACAATTATTCCTCAGAATAACCTTGTGAGTTGGCCACTTTTCTTTCTTTCTTTCTTTTTTTGTTGTTGTTGTTGAAGTATTGTTAATTTGCAATGTTGTGTTAGTTTCTGGTGCACAGCAAAGTGATTCAGTTATACATGTGTGTATTCTTTTTCCTATTCTTTTCCATTATAGTTTGTTACAAGATATTGAATATAGTTCCCTGTGCTATACAGTAGGACCTTGTTGTTTATCTATTTTGTGTATAGTATCAATAGTTTGTGTCTGCTAATCCCAAACTCCTAATTTATCCCTCCCCCAATTCCCCTTTGGTAACCATAAATTCTTATTCTCTGTCTGTGATCTGTTTCTGTTTTGTAAATAAATTCATTTGTATCACTTCTGTTTTTTTGGCTATGCCGTGCAGCTTGTGGGATCTCAGTTCCCCAACCAGGGATCTAACCTGGGCCCTCAGCAGTGAGAGCACAGAGTCCTAACCACTGGGCCACCAGGGAATTCCCTGTAACACCTTTTAGATTCCACATATAAGTGATATCATATATTTGTCTTTCTCTATCTGACTTACTTCACTTAGTATGATAATCTCTAGGTCCATCCATGTTGCTGCAAATGACATTATTTCATTCTTTCTTATGGCTGAGTAGTATTCCATTGTATATATATATATACACCATGTCTTCTTTATCCATGGTTGCTTCCACGTCTTGGCTATTGTAAATAGTGCTGCTATGAACATTCGGGTGCATGTATCTTTTCGAATTAGAGTTTTCTCTGGATATATATTGTAGTTTGTATCTGCTAATCCCAAACTCCTAATTTACCCCTCCCCCCCACTTCCCTTTTGGTAATAATAAGTTTGTTTTCTATGTCTATGAGTCTGTTTCTGTTTTGTAAATAAGTTCATTTGTAAACTTTTTAAATTGCTGAGTAATATTTCATTGTATATATACACCACATCTTCTTTATTCATTCATCTGTTGATGGACACTTAGGTTGCTTCCAAGTCTTGGCAATTATAAATAATGCTGCTATGAACATTGGGGTGCATGTATCTTTTTGAATTATGTTTTTCTCCAGATATATGCCCAAGAGTGGGATTGCTGGATCATATGGTAAGTCTATTTTCAGTTTTTTAAGGAACCTCCATATTGTTTTCCACAGTGGCTGCACCAATTCACATTCCCACCAACAGTGTAGGTGGGTTCCTTTTTCAAGGATGTATAGTTTAATCCCTACGATAATTGCTAAAAAATTGCCAAGAGAAAGGGCTAAAAGATCAGTTGATAAATTATAATGACATTCTTTTTTAAAAATTCAAGTAATCCACAGGAGGGCAGAAAAGGAAGGAAAGAATAAAAAAAAGGTGGGGAAAGAAACCCAAATAAAAAAGTGGCAATTTCACTAGGAAAGACCATGTGCTAGGCCACAAAACAAGTCTCAATAAAATTAAAATAATTGAAATCATATAGAGTATGTTCTCCATGTATAAGCCATACCATAATGACATTAAGTTAAAAATTAATAAATATCTAGGAAATCACAAATATCTGGAAGTACAGTCTACTCCTAAACAATTCATGGGTCAAAGAAGTGATCACAAAGAAAATTAGAAAATATTTCAAACTGTGTGATAATGAAAGATAACTTTTCAAAATTTGTGTGATACAGCTAAAGCAGAGCTTTGAGAAAAATTTATAAACACGTGTTTATATTAGAAAAAAAGAAAGGCCTAAAATCAATGATAAGAACCTAGAAAAAGAAAAGTAAAGCAAATCCCAAGTAAATAGAAGTTAATATTTCATAAATATTCCTTCTCCTTTTTCCAATGGGCATAAGGAAACGTTTGGGGGTACTGAGAATGTTCTGCATTTTGATTGTGGTGGTGGTTTCACCAGTGTATAAATTTGTTAAATCCTTAAATTGTACAATTTAAATGGATGCAATTTATTGTACTTAAATCGTATCTCAATAAAGTTGATTTAAAAATAAAGGAGTCCTGAGGCAGCAGTGCCTCCTGTAAATTTAGGGAATAGCAGGGGCACCTGGGTGAGGGGGTGGGGAGGGGATGAAGATTGTATAAGGCCTTATGGGCCTCGATAAGAACTTTGAGGCTGTGGACACAGAAAAATTAAGATCAATAAGACAAAGAGCATTGCTCACCACCCAGCTCTATAAGAGTAAAGTCATAACCCACTGCCATTGACCACTGCCAGTGTACCCTGAAAGGAATTCAGGATGAAAAACAAGATGAGGCATTCTATGCTTTGGATGAGCAGGCCCTTAGATAGATAGATGCATATCTCAGTGAGAATTTCAATGATGCTAGATTATTGCATGTTCCCATACACAGAAAACCAGTAAAATCATTAACTTGAGATATGTATTCTTTGTGATCAGCAGTCATCTTTTACCAAGGTGTATGGCTGACTGCACATATTTCCTAGCCAAAAATCGTGTATAAACTGGTTTTTCCCCTACCTCTTCAGAGTTGTGTGGTTGTCTCCCAGGCTCTAGTCCTCATTAAGATCCTGAATAAAACTGAAATTCACAACTCTTTCATTGTGTATTTTTCTTTAAGTTGTCAGAATTTATTCTGAAAGTGATCAGAATCCTTTGGTGGATTTTGAACAGAGGAATGCTGTGATCTGACTTACATTATTGCAAGGATTGCAGAAGATAATGTATACAGGATACACACCTGAGTGCTTGACTCAGTAAATATTTAATAGATACTTCTTCTCTTTTCTAAGGCAATGGAGAACAAAACGCCAAAGCAGGCTACTCTGAGAAACATAAAACACTACCACCATCTAGTGGGGAAAATCCTGTTCTATAAGCAAAGCCTAAAAAGTTTAATTAATAAAGGATATGAAGTTAACATCTAAACTACTGTATTTCCCACAGAATGAAATAAATCTTGCTGTGAATCAGCACTTCCTTACCTGAAGTGATTTTAAGTAAATACAAGGTAATGTGGTTTCCAAGACACTATTCTGTTTTTCCTACCATGTGCAATTCTTTCCTCCAGGGAGGTATTTCTTTCAAGGCTTCCACCTCCACTGTTTGGTGAGATTTCATCTTTAGTCCAGTTTTTAGTTGTACATAACACTCTTGCTGGGTGATCTTCTTACCAAACCAAACTTGGGTCTGCTTGCCTGATGTGCAGCAAAGCCAATCTACTGACACCAGGTTGTGGTGAAGAAAAGTGAAACTGAGCAGGACCCCGTGGGGCTCCTGGGCACAGAAGCCTTTCAAACAGTTACTAATCAGGGAAGGGAAGGGATGCAGAGACAAGGGAGGAGAAGTCAAGTAACAATAGTGCAGCTTTGGCGCAGGGTCCTGGTTCCCCTTCAAGGGATACACACAACAATATCTTTGAGCTCTTTTACAGAACTAAAACCCCCAACAAATGGAAGATGTTAGCATTCTTCATTCCAGAGAAGGTCACAGTTTGATATCCTCCAGAAGCTCATCAGGAGAACAACTGAGGCCAGATTAAAGGAGTGCAGGCCCTGCACACACCCTGATCCTTATCAGCAACTCTGCCCTCGAACAACTGCTATAAAACTCCTCACCAAATCCTCCCGGGTTGGGACACACAGTTTTTCAGGGCAGGAGCCCACTGTGTCCCCCTTTGCCTGGCAAAGAAATAATGCTATTCTTTTCTACCTCACCCAAAACTCTGTCTTCTGAGATTCGATTTGGCACCAGTGCACAGAGGCCGAGTTTTCATCAAAAGTACAGCTTTATTGTGAGGTGCTCAACATGGGGCTAAACAAGGAGAACAGGCAGCTCATGCTCAAATGACCAAACTCCCTGACGGCTTTTCAGGAAAAGGTTTTTAAAGACAGTGTGAGGAAGAGAGTCATAGGATGTGTGATCAGCTCACATACAATTCTTCTGATTGGGTGGTGGCGGGGCAACTGGGTGGTATTTCAGGAGTCAACATCATCAACCTTCTTGTTCCGACTGGTCTGGGGTCTATGTGCTGGTGGTCAGCAGTTAACTTCTTCCACCTGATGGGGGTTTTAGTATCTGCAAAACAACTCAAGGATATGGTTCAGGATATTATTTGTAGCCCTTGAGGAGGAACTAAAGGTCCTTGATTTTGTTTCGTGGCTAAACTATTATTATTTTGTCTTGCTTGACTGTTTTCCTTTGTTTCTGTATTATCTCACTTCTCTGATTAAGTTTGTTCTTTGGAACTAGGGAAAGGCCTAGGAGGCTAAAGTTCATCTATAAACAAGAAGAGGGGATGGGGGGGGTCTGTCCTTGGAAAGGTCCCACAGGGTCCTGCTCAGCTCCCATCTCATTCACAGGCACCCTTGTAATTACCATATATGTGCATTTAAAAGCTTTATCTTTTAGCTCCTGGCCAAACCTTTTTTCAGACTCCAAGTTCTAGATCCTCACATGTATATTCTCATAGCAACTCAATCTCCACGTATCAAATCCAGAACTCATCTGACTCCAAACCTATTCCTACCCTTCCTACAATATGTTGTAAATGAGGGGATGCAGTTGCTCATGCAGGAATCTAGAATTCATCCTTCATTCTTTTCCCTCTCTTACTCTCCATGTCTAATGAAGTAGCCACTGTTGTCCTTTCAATCTCAAAAATTATTTCTCAAGCCCAGCCACCCTCATCAATCATTTAAGATCTTACTAGTCTCCTTCTACACTTGTCTCCCTTCAATCTGTGCCAGGAACTCTTTTTCTCCCTCTTCCCTCCCTTCCTCACTCATGTATGATTTATTACCTGTCCATTGAAGTTATCTGTCTGTATGTCAGGTTTTATTTTTTTGTTTGCCACACCATGAGGCATGCAATATCTCAGTTCCCGGACCAGGGATTGAACCCGTGCCCCCTGCGGTGGAAGTGCAGAGTCTTAACCACTGGACTGCCAGGAAAGTCTCCATACGTCAGGTTTTGTAATACTGAGGAAAAATATTTTAAATATATTTTATTACACATGATTAATGCATGTATATGCTCTCAGTGTTAAAATTTATACAGTAAAGAAAAACCAGAAATCCTTTTTGATGTCCCCCTGCGCTCCCCTCCTTAGAGGTAAACATTATCACAACTCATTCATTTATTCACTCATTCAATTGTTCAGAGAATATATATGAAGATCCATTATGTGCTGGGCACTCTGCTTAATGATGACTGAAAACATATCCTAGTGAAGTTTATAGCTTACAGTCTTAGAGAAAAAAAAAAACAAAACAATCAACCAAACAAAAAAACCCCACATTAAGTAATTACACAAATGCAAAATTACAACTTACTTAAAATCTAGGCATGAGAGGTACCTGTTGCCATGAGATATATATTTGACAGGCTTGACCTGATCAGGGAGGTCAGAGAAAGATTTCTGAGACGTGACTATTGACCCAGAGTTGAATGATCCAGTGTAGTAGCCACTAGCCACCTGTGATTATTTAAATTTAAATTAACTAAATGAAGTAAAATTTAAAATTCAGGGACTTCCCTGGTGGACCGGTGGGTAAGACTCCGACCTCCCAATGCAGGGGGCCTGGGTTCGATCCCTGGTCGGGGAACTACATCCCACATGCATGTTGCAACTAAGAGCCTGCATGCCGCAACTAAAGATCCTGCATGTCACAACTAAGACCCAGGGCAGCCAAATAAATACATATTAAAAATAAAATAAAATGCAGTTCTTCATTCACATTATCCACATTCCAAGCAGTCAAAAGCCACCTGTGGTTAGTAGCTACCAAATTGGACTGTGCAGATATAGAACATTTCCAACATCTCAGGAAGTTCTGTCAGACAGTGCTCAACAAGGACTCTACTTTCACTGTGAGGGCCCGGGTTCAGTCCCTGGTCAGGGAGCTAAGATCCCACAAGCCGCACGGCAAAAAAATAAAATAAAATAAAAGACACGTGCTCAGCAAGAGAAGAACATGCCAGACAAACAGAGGCCCGAATGGTGGGAGGCACCGAAGATCTCATTGTAAGCTTGTGTGCCTTATGTTAGGAGGAAGCCTTGAAGAGGAAGAGGGAAGCAGTAGTAGATGAGGCGGGATATAGACCTTCCAAATCGCCAGAGGGAAAAAAAATCAAACAAACAAAATCAGTTTAATGAAAGACAGTGAAAAAATAAGAAGCAACAAAACCAAAAATGTTTAATAAATAGAAAAAAAAAAAGATAGCAGAGAAGCAGTCAAATATTTATATTAGATCTAAATTTGCATACCGTGTATGTGAGCCTGTGTAGATCTGCTCGGGGGAAAAATGCTACATTCAGCACAGCCTAAGATCTAGGTTTGGTAGAAGATCTTATCTTGACGTATTAGAAGACACCTTAGAGGAAGCCGAGGGAGCACTTTACACATCCTGTAGTGGTGAGTTTGTCTCCCCAGGACACTGCAGGGCCTTGCCTACCCCAGGAAGGTGCTTTCCTCTTGACACGGGGTCTCAGCCCCTCACCTGCCACCCACCCCGGACTAGGTACTCAACGAATGGATGGATCTAGTCCGATCCATAGATTGCCAGATATGATGAGTGGTCCCCAGACCCAAAGAAGTGAGATGCCCTGTGCAATTCTACCAGGACCTCACTCCCGGTCCAAGGTGTTTGCACAAACTCGGTGTGGTATTTTTCGAGCCGTAATAGACTAGACTGGAATCAGACTTTACTACCTCCTGGCTGTGCCACCTGGGGTAAGGAGCTTGCTGCCTCATTTGCAGAACGGTATTTAAAAGGCTCCACTTCACAGGGCTGTGGTGAAGGATTCATGAAATTATGCATGCAAAGTGCTTATTGCAAGACCCGCCACTGGCGGAAGACGCGACTATTTGGATGGCGAGGAAATGGGGGTATTGGCAGGAAACAGGACGGGGAGGAGGGCAGCGGAAGCGGTGGGGGAAGGTTCCACGTGGCGCCCCGCGGGGTCGCAGCTTAGCTCGCGCCAGCTTCCGCCGAGAGCTCCCCGCAGAGGCCGGGTTTCCTTCCAGCAGCCGCTGCTAGGCCTCGGGTGAGCCGGCAGTCCTCGGCAGGGCACGAGTCCGGGAAGCTTTCGGACTCTCTCGGGGACGCCCCCGCGGCACGCTCCGCCCCGGAAACACGCCCCCAGCCGCCTAGGCGCGCTTTTAAAACAGGCTCTGTTCTATTTCTTGTTTGTTTCGTCGGGTCGCGGCCGCCCGGGGAGCTTCATTCTCTTGTCTTAAACCTGCGGCCCCTCGCGCACCGCGGGACCCCCTCTGAACCCGCGCAGCGATGAGGAGGACCCGCGACGAGGTGGACGCGACCCTGCAGATCGCCAAGCTGAACGCGGCCGAGCTGCTGCCCACCGTGCACTGCCTGGGCTTCGGCCCCGGGGCCAGCGCAGCCGCCGGCGACTTCTGCCTGCTCGAGTTGGAGCCCGCGCTGTGCCAGCAGCTTGAGGCAGGACACAGGTGAGCCGGGGCCGGGACCTGCCGCCTCCAGCCTCTTGCCATCCACCTTCTGATTTTCCTGCGGGGAAACACAGGATGGGGAAACTGGGCCAGAGAGGTGCATTGATTTGACCAGTTCCCTCGCAGCAGGCCGGTGACCTGATCCCCAGCTGGCTGCCTTTTCCCGAGGAGTCCGCGCCACTGTTGGTCCGTCCAGTTAGCTGGACTAGTCCGGCTGGTCTTGGAGGCCTCTGTCAGCGGAAACAAGTCAGGAAATAGAACCTCGGGGAAGTTTTGGAAATGTTAACAGCGAGGCCAGGCACTACACAGAACGCTTTGCCCATTCTATCTTAAAGTCCAATGGTAATATCCAGTATTTATGGAGTTCCTCTTGCCTGCTACTTATACGTATTTTACTCAGTAGATAGGAATGGGGGGGGGGGGAATGAGTGTAAAGCTGTTTTTACAGACTTGGTAATTGTGGAAGGCCCTCAAAAAACAGACTTGCTTGGGGTCACTCAATGGGGATCGGAAGCTGTTTTCTAATTCTAGGTCAGCTACACATTTGCTGCAAGACCATGGGTTAAAAAACAGAGGAGAAGTCCGTTCTGTCAACTTTGTGCAGTCCCTGGAAATGAGGGAAATGAGGAGTTAGGGGCTCTGTTCTGCTCTGTTGTTCCTCCAACACCTGTATTTTATTAGGTATAGTTTGTTCTCTGGTATGCTTTTTTAATTGAATCCTTTAGGCTTTCACTTTGGCTACTTTACTCATCTAACTGTGTTATAGTTAACTGGCCAGTCTTCAGATGCTAGCAATAACGTATCTTCAAGGGAACTGAAGGAGAACGTCACTCATGGGTTTTCATCCCAGCTGAGTTGGCAGGAATTTGAGAAAAGACTTCAGGTGCGAGGACCTTCTTTGTCCAGTTATAGTTGATCTAGCTGGCAAAAACCAGAATGAAAATGTGTGTTTTAATTTTTTTTTTTTTTTGCAGAGGGAAGGGGTAGTTGTTTTAAACAAAATATTTGAAAGCAGGGATAGTGCCATGTGGAAATAAATGTTAAGAGTAGGTACTTGGGACTATTAAATGTTGTTAGTACCAAGAAGCTTTAAAACAAAACCTTTTATTTTCACTTAAGGATTAGTTTTAAAAAAATATTTTCAGTCTTCTATTTCAGGTTTTTTATTCTTTATTTAAAAGAAGTGACTTGTGTACAGGAGGTTTAAATACTTTATAGACAAGGAAAACTACTAGAATCAACTCCTTTTTTGTCATCTCCATTACCTTTATCATTTTTCTTCTTCCACCTCCTCACCTTTCTCCTTCCCCTCTTCCTTCTTGCTTTTTTCCACCTGTGACCCTTTGTCAGAGACATCATTTAGTCTAGTTTGTAAACATACCATTTTCATATTTTTCATTCAACATTGCAGCTTTCTTTCCTCAGGGTCCCGATTTCTTTGCAGCATAGGTGACGATTAGGCCAGCGTGTGCTCCTTTGATTGTTAGGGGACACTCAGGCCAAAACAAGAAGGACAGCTCTTGGGTGGGTACCAGGACCAGCAGCATGGTCATCATCTGGGAGCTTATTAGTAATGCAGAGTCCTGGGTCCCATCCCAGACATACTGCATCCTGACCTGCTTTTTTAACAAGGTTCCCTAACGTGCCTACACATAAGTTTGAGAAGTATTGCTTCAGTAATTTTAGAAAATTGTGAAATCTTGACTGAAGCTTTTGGATGCTTTTCCCAGCAGTTTGCACAAAGATGCCACGTGGTAACATTTGGCCTCTTGGCCTCCTTGGATCTTTTTTGCCCGTGTGGAATTATTTTTCCTTAGTGAGGCCACTGGCTGCCCCTCTGGGTCTCAATTGGCCCAGGCCTTGCTCTGTGGAGCTCATGGGAGGGCTGTGAGAGCAGGGGCCAGACACAGCCTTAAGACTTAGCTTTAAATTCTAGAAGCCTAGAGGATTTTGGAACTGTTTATAATGGAGATGTCCATTGGTGTCTCGGTAAACCAAGTATTTTCCTTTCCCACTTTCCTGCAGTCTTGTGATTCGTGGTGATAAGGATGAGAATGCCGTTCTGTGCAGTAAAGACAAAACATATGACATGAAAATAGCAGACACTTCCAATATGTTGCTTTTTATTCCTGGTTGTAAAACTCCAGACCAGATGAAGATGGAAGAGACACACTGTAACATTATTCACACTGAGGTACCGTCTTCTGTTTCCTGATTTATGTGAGAATGACAACACATGTGCTAATCTTGCGTTTAATTAAAAACTCGAGGTGTGGGACTTCCCTGGCAGTCCAGTGGTTAAAATTCCATGCTCCCAATACAGGGGGCAAGGGTTGGATCCCTGGTCGGGGGAACTAAGATCCTGCATGCCGCACAGCGTGGCCAAAAACAAACAAACTTGAGGTGTGAAATGTACGATCACAGAGAATCTGAAAAGTTCTCTAATGAAATCTGAAATTTCTCAGCATTATTTTTGTTTGTTCGGAGTCATGTAAAGTTGTCTTTATTATCCCAATCTGATTTTTAAGTCCCAGATAAGCTGACCATTTCCTGTAATATAGAAAATTTGCTATTAGGTGACTCATTTTAAAAGTTTTACCATGGATAGGTTTTGAAAGGACTCCCTCAAACCATAACTAGTGCATTAGATGAGGCAGAGAAATGAAGAAGTTTGTTTCTGAGGGAAGTGTGTTTTTCACCTTTGAAATTAGTTTAGTTCATTACTATTCATAGCCATGTATAACAAATTTTTAATTATTTTGGAGACTGCTGTTGGCAGATAGCAAACCAAAGTCTCCATCCTGGCTAGATTGTTACACATATACAATCAAAGCACAGCCTTTAATTCTATTAAACTTTAGGCCAGCTACTTCCTAAAAATAGAATTGGAATAGAAATAAGGGAAAATACTGGGACATTTCAGTGATTCATATATGTTGATAGAACAGAAGAACTGCCAGTAAATATTGTATTTTGTTTTTTGTAGGGTTGTGTCTTTCATTGTAATTAACTAGAAATATGGACAGTTCATCCTTTTGGAAAAGGTGTTATTTTTCTTATCATGTACCTGTTTTGTAGGTGTTTGGGGGCGGGTATAACAACACCTGTGAGTATCTTTGAGCTCTTCTTATGGGAATTCTGTGTTCTGAGACTGAGTAAAACTTAACAAAGCTCTACTAACCAGAGTTTTTAAATCTGTGGTTGCACTTTAGATGCCTAAAAAGGCTGGGAAAGGAATGCACGTGAGCAAAGCAGACTGGTGTTGATAAGTGGTAGTGGATACCCAGTCTCAGGAGTAATAGGGAATGGGGGATCTATGGCAGATTGGAGCACACAAGCCCCAAGTAAGTGGATGGGCACTTCTTGGCCTTGTGGGAAAGCAGGCCCAGCATCGCCAGATCTTCTGATTTCTTTTGTCCAAGTGAAGCTTAAAATTTAGATTTTGGGGAGCAACATCTTATTTTTCAGTGTTGGCAACTAATGGAAACTCTATACTAGACCTCCCTTTTTCCCCAACACAAAAGTACACACCAACATCTGTGCGTTGGATACAGCCAGCAGGCTGCCAATTTGTGAACTGTGGATGAAATCAATCTTTGTGTTTTGGTCCTTAAACTTTTCTTACATTCAGCAGCATCTCCATTAGGCTCTGGGCCTTGTCTTGTCAATCAAGGCTTCTACTAGTTTTAGAGTAGATGCATTCCCTGACCTTCCATGTTAGAGCTGGAAGGAGACAATCCATTTCTGCGTTTTTCCCTTCTTTCATGTGAAACAGTTATTGGGCACCTACTAAGTGCTAGACATTGGGCAAATCCTGGAGATACAGAGAGAGATAAGAAATATTTATCCATCATTTAGCCACTGTCACCTGGATTTCTTTAAGTGATAAGCCTCTCACTGTTTCACAAGTCCATAAGGAATTAGTTGCAATTCTAACTAGTGGGAAGTTCTTGTATTGAATAGGAGTCTTTCTTCCTTAACATCATGAGCGACACAGAACAAGGGTTTCCCCCCGCCCCCCGCTCCCTTTATCATATATTAATTGTTTGAAGACTGTGATAATGCTTTTTCTTTATTTTCTGTTTGTCAGCCTAAAGATATTCTTCTTCTGTGTTTCTACCTGGTTTGCAGAATTCTCACCATCCTGGTCATTCCTTTCTGGGCATACTCTACTTTCCAGAGTATACGTGAGATATGGAGCTTAATTATCCATGCTCACTATGTTGGCAGTCTCTCCTTAACTGGGGATTGAAAAGATGTTACCTGAAGATACCCATCCATCTGCTTGAGGTGGCTGGATGGGGGCCTTCTCAGCAGAAAGCAGAATACTTTGGCTCCCTTTTCTTGCTTCTTGTGGAGGGCAGATGGGTTGGTTGAAATTTTATATGAAGTTTTCTTTTAGAATGGCCCCTAAATGATTATGATGTATTTGTAATTTCTAGATCTTTGGTTTTTCTAATAATTACTGGGAATTAAGAAGATGTAGACCTAAATTAAAGAAGCTAAAGAAACTTTTGATGGAAAATACCTATGAAGGACCTGACAGTCAGAAAGAAAAGGATTCAAATCACTCAAAAGTAAGACTAGTATTTTCATTTTTTAATTTGGAATTTAAAAAATAGAGCTATAGAGACACTTAATGCTGACTTTTTTTTAAAGTTCATATTATGAAAATTTCAAACATACCCCAAAACAGAAAGACCTCCATATATTCATCACTCTCTTGAACATCTATCAATATTTTGTCAATCTCATTTTATCTGTCCGCCTGCTGCCTTCCACCTTTTTTGTTTTTTTTCTTTTTCTGGAGTATTTTAAAGCAAATCCTAGATATCATGGTGACATTTATGTAGCTGAAAGCTTCTCATGTTCCTAACTAAGAAATAATAGTTTTTTAGAGGTTAAAATAATTTATTTAATTAAAAGTTATAATTAGGGGCTCTTGAGAAAAGACATTATGAAATTGGAAAGTCAGAATGGACTAATTCCTGGAAGCACGGAAAAATATTTATAAACCAGGTAAAAAAATTTTTAAGTTTTAAATGTAATTCAAAGTTATAGAACTCTACTGGTATTCTGAAGACCATATTTGTATTAGAAGTTTGACTGATTGATTGAATTTTTTTCTTTGTAACAGCTTTATTGAGATATAATTCATATACCAAGCAACTTACTCATTTTAAAGTATATAATGCAACGGTTTTTAGTACATTAACAGAGTTGTGCAATCATCACAACAATGAAGTCTAGAATATTTTCACCACCTCCAAGAGAAACCCTGGACCCCTTAGCTGTTAATTTCTAATCCTACCTTTTCCTCCTTCTCTCTCCCACCTCAACCCTAGGCAGCCGCTAATCTACTTTCTGTCTCTATTGATTTGCCTCTTCTGGACCTTTCATATGAATAGAATCAATAAGTGGCCTTTTCCAACAGGCTTCTTTGACTTAGCATGCTGTTTTCAAGGTTCATTCATGTTGTAGCATGCATCAGTAGTTCGTTCCTTTTTATTGCTGAATAATACCCCATCTTATGGATATACCATATTTTATTCATCCATTCATCAGTTGATGGACATTTGGGTAGTTTCTACTTTTTAAATATTATTGATTATTTGATAATTATGGATAACACTGTTGTGAACATTCATGTACAAGTTTCTAGGGAACCTATGTTTTCATTTTTCTTGGAGATATATATATACATATATATATATATATATATATATATATATACACACACACACACACACACACACACACACACCTAAGAGTGAAATTGATGGGCCCTGTGCTTACTCTGTATAACCTTTTGGGGCACTCCCAGACTGTTTTCCAAAGTGGCTGCACTATTTGACATTTCCATTGTATGAGGGTTCCAGTTTCTCCACATCCTAGACAACAGTTGTTACTATCTGTCTTTTCTGTATCCATCCTAATGGGTTTGAAGTGGTACCATTGTGGTTTTGATGTGCATTTCCCTAATGACTAATGATGTTGAGCATCATTTCATGTGCTTGTTGACTATTTCTGTATCTTTGGAGAATGCCTATACAGAAACCCCTTTGCCCAATTTTTAATTGGGTTATTTATCTTTTTATTACTAAATTGTAGGAGAGTTCTTTATATAATCTAAATACAAGCTCCTTGACAGATATATGATATGCAAATATTTTCTCCTATTTTATGAGTTGTCTTTTCTTGATTTTTTAAAATTGTGGTAAATAAACAGAACATAAAATTTACCACTTTAACCATTTTGACCCGTACAGCTCTGTGGCATTACATACACTCACATTGCTCTGCAACCATCACCAGTATCCATCTACAGAAAATCTTCATCTTCCCAACCTGAAACTCTGTACCCATTAAACACTAACTCCCCAGTTTCCCCTGCCTCTCACCCTCCGGCAACCACTATTCTACTTTATGTCTCTGTGAATTTGTCTATGCCAAATCTCCCATGTAAGTGGAATCATACAGTATTTGTCCTTTTGTGTGGATGATGTTTTGAAATACACAAGTTTTCATTTTGATGAAGTCCACATTATCTGTCTTATCTTTTGTTCCGTGTGTTTTTGGCATCATATCTAAAACCATTGCCACATCCAACATCACAAAGAGTTATCCTCTGTTTTCTTCTAAGAATCCACTGATTTTATGTAGTAATCATTACAGATTAACAAAAGAAATTAAACTAGGGTACCTTGCCTTAATCTCTTCTATGTATTTATTCAATAAGTCTAAAAAAAATTCTTTGGCCTTAAAATGTGCTTGCTTTTTTTTTTTTTTTTTCTTGTTTTCTTGTTTCAGTATACAACTGAAGATTTGCTTGATCAAATTCAGGCAAGTGAGGAAGAAATAATGGCCCAGTTACAAGTTCTAAATGCCTGTGAGATTGGAGGTAGCATGACTTACTATTATTAATAATGATGGAATTGGGCATCATATGAGAGACATTTTTGGACATCTTCACCTGTTTATTGCTGTTGCATGCTATTTATTTAACCTTTTAGGCTCAGAGATGATGATATTTGTATTTTGGGGTGTGGGGTAGAGACTACATGTGATCACCTTTACAGTCTCTGACCAGTGACTTTTTCCACTCCTTACAGGCCTTTTTCTTTGGACTGAGTGGTAATAGAAGAACCGTATTAGATCAGGAAAGGTCTTAGATATCAGGTAGTCTGATCCCTTCATTGTTTTCAATAGGTGAGGAAACTAAGGCCTAGGAAGGGAAACGGACCTGTCCAGGGTTCCATGTTGAGCTAGTGACAGGATAAGGCATAAAACCCAGGTACTTGAACTCCTGGTTCAGAATTAACTCACTGTATTTCCAAATTGCTTGGAAGATGTGTTTCTTCTTGTGATAACTCAACATACTTTTGAATGTTAAGTAGTTTATGTAAGAAGCCTGTATAAAAGTTGTAGTGGTATGTGTTGGTCTCAGGGGTTGATGGAGAAGCCCAGTAGTATCTTGTATTTTGATTATCTCCTGGTCTGGAGTGGTAGAGTAGGAGCTATTTTTTTTTTTTCTGGCATCTGGGCCTGCAGTAATACTTGAGCAGATGTTTGTGTGCATTTTTCAGCCCTCTTAAGCTTGCCCAGAGAAGCAGTAATTCTGCACCCATGTGTTAGGAAGGAGGAAATTAGCATGGTTTGGTGGATGCACTCTTAAATCTTCCAAGCAAGATTAGCTTTTGTGAGACTGTAACTCTCAAATGTGGTGAATTCTGCTGAGTGAAGCAGCTGCAAATGACTTTAGAACTAACTGGAAGCACTTAGCTCTTTGTTGTGGTGCCTTGAGACACATTTGGTCCTAAGCATCGGACATAAAGTTTCCAATTGTGGATGCCTGCTGCTAATTACTATGGTATAGGGGGTACCATGAATGTTAAGCTTAAAAAAAAAAAAAAAAAAGAAGAAGAACCAATGGGCTTAATGCAGCCCTCTGTATTATTCACTTATTGCATGGGAATGGATAACATTTTGGGGGGTATGTGTGTGTGGGGATGCAAAGATTATTTTTTCCTAGTTTTCTTTTTCAGTTTTACATCACGCATTCCATTTTTTAACATTGCCTTTATTTTTTCAGAGTAAGAATAGGAACATTCTCCCTTGGTGTGAGTGTACTTGATTTGGTGGGTGTGTACGTGATTTGTTTCTCCAGGGCTGGTGGTCCACATTGTACTTCTGAGTCTGTTATCTCTTAAATGAGCTAGACTTCTTTATGAGCATGAGAACACCTCTCCAAGATAGCTGAGATGAGGGTTGTAACCGTGGCAGTGCCCCATAGCAGAGATCACTGTGTGGGATATCCAACCTATGACCTTCACCTCATTTGTATGACTTTCTAATGAAATGACTGTACCAGCTACAGGTTTCCGTATTTCCATTTAGAACGACAAGATTATTGTGAGATAATTGAGTATTAAAGCACTTGAAAAAAAAAATCAAAATGTTAGCCATATGGAAAGTACTCTTTAAAAACCATCTGATCTCCCATAAGACACAATTTGTAATCATCAGGAGACAAGCATAAACAGAAGCATTGTTTATAAAGAAAGCTGAGACTTTTCATGTCTCTTTTTTGCAGTGGGCAAGAGTTTACTGCTGCTTTATCAGTCTATCAGCCAATTCATTTGTTAAAAATGTCCTTTGGTAAATATAACTTTTGGAATTTGTAGGTTATTGGAGGATTCTTGAATTTGATTATGAGATGAAACTTCTGAATCACATAACTCAGCTTGTGGATTCTGAATCTTGGTCTTTTAATAAAGTTCCCTTGAATACATGCCTTCAGGAACTTGGACCATTAGAGACAGAGTAAGTATGTTATTCATTGTCCTTCCAGATTTCCTTAAGGGGAAGAAAATTATTTTCAGGGTAGGACTAAACCCGGGGCGTAGACTATTTATATTTTGATATCTTATAGGAATCTAAAGAATATACAACCAAGAAGGACTTGGGAATTTTGGTCATTGGGGTGAATAAATGTGTATCTTTTTTTTCTCTGCCATAAAAAATATAAAGGAATAATTTAAGCTATTTTATAATAAAGGTATGCTCATATAATTTGTGTAAAACTATTTAGCATGGGCCCTAGTATATAGTAACTTTCCAGTGTATTTTAGTTAGTTTCTAATGTAAAGTTTTACACTTGGCAACCAAAATCCTTTAGTTATTTCAAATTTATATCTTAGTTTCTAGTTAGCAATGGTGTTTAAAAGATAGTGTATAAATATGTGAAAAACTTTTCAAATAAGTGTTTAAAATTTTTCAGGGAAATGATCGGACACTGTCTTAAATGTTATGGAAAGAAATATACAGAGGAAGGTAAGATTGGGAAAGTATTTGAACGGGTATTTTAACTCTTATGTGTTAAAATTGGTATGCCTTTTTCAAGCGTCTTCCTGTTAAAAATAAGAACTCCGTAGGGTGATGGGAGATGAGTTGTGTATAATAATGAGTTGTATAATTAATTGTCAGAGGACCATGTGAAAACTCTCTGATACATTTTCCTTAGGTGAAGTTTATTTTGAATTGAGCGCAGATAAAATATGCAGAGCTACAGCACAAATGCTACTTCAGAATGCAGTGAAATTCAATCTCGCCGAGTTTCAAGAAGTGTGGCAACAGAGTGTTCCTGAAGGAGTGATGACTAGGCTTGATCAGCTTAAGGTAAGGTCGCCATGGTGATCACCTCCGTAACTCGGGAGGTTACTAGGTGAAATGAAGCCTGTATTGGAACTGAATTTGGAGCCTGTTTATTTTCCTAGCCCCCCATTAGGAGTGCATTCTACATCCCAAAAATCCTTTAAAAACCCCCCAAAATCCCACTTTATTGAAGTGTAATTTACATATCACAGTTCACCCTTTTGAAAAGGGTGATTTGTAGTAAATTTAATGAGTTACCAGCCACCACAGTCTAGTTTTAGAACATTCGTCAACTCAGTGAGATCACTCAGGCCCATTTACAGTTAATCCTGGTTCCCACCTGGTGTATCTCATTTTGTTCCTTTTCTCTCCATTTCCATCAGCATTGTCTTAGCTGAAACGATCATGTTTGGCTCACAATAGCATCCCTAAGCAGGCCTTCTGTACTTTTAACTGCCCACCTCCAATCCATTCTCTGCGGTGCTGCTAAAATGATCTTTCAAAAGTGTCCATCAGATTAGATGAACATCTTGCTTAAATCACTTTAATGATTTCCCATTGCATTTAAGACATAAAATCCAGAGTATTATAATATGAAGTAATATTTTACAATATAAAATATATAAAATCTTGGTCTACAAGGCCCTTCATACCATCCCCTGTAAGCTTCATCTCTTGATACTTTCTCTCCTGTCCACTGCATACCAGCCTTCTTTCAGATTTTTAAGATCATCAAGCTCTCTCCTACCCTAGGACTTTTACACAAAGCTTGTTGTTCTAGGATAAACTTCTCCCCAGTTTCACCTGGCCACCTCCTACTCATCTTTTGAGTCACTTCATCAAGGAGGCCTTCCTTTACTCTAAAAAAAAAATACTTCCTGTTTTACTCTCCATGGCACCCTGGATTTCTCCTTCATGGTACTCTCACTTAGCTTCAGAAAAATGTTTCATTATGTGGTTCCCTGCTCTCCACTTTCATAGAATTTTTTTCACTGTTGCTTGCCAATATATAGCATACTGCCTGGCATGTAGTATATGCTCAATGAGAATTTATTAAATAAGTGAAAGTATTTGCTCAATATTTACAGAGTTCCTTTTATGTCTAAACACCTTGCCAGATGCTGAGCAGAAAACGTTACACAAGGTGCCATCTAGGTCCTCAGCCTGGGGTCCGGCAATGGGGGTGCACATTACATGTATATATCTCTCCTGACAATGTAGAGTGATCTGTGCCATGGGAAAAGCATGCGCAAGATGTGATGGGAGCAAATGAAGGGGCTTATCCATCTGACCGGTCAATCAGGGATGATTTTCTGAAGGAATGACTGTTTTAGCTGCCGAGTATGAAAGGATCATGTGTTGCTCTAGACGGAAGGGCAGAGACAAGGTTCCAGGAGAGACTAGCTCCCAGGAGAGCATGGAGGGATAAAAATTGGGACACACAGTAGGGATGCATGACCGGAGAGAAGGGTGCTGGTGAGTTGGTGAAGGACATTATGGACTGTGCTAAGGAATTTCAACTCTTATCTAGAAAGCTCTTTGGGGCCATTGAGTGGCGTCAGTTAGAAATGCTACCTGATGAGTTTTGCCTTTTGGAAAGAACACTATGACAGTAATGAGGATGGATTGATGGAAGGTTGGCTGGATTATGAAAAATTTAGGTTTCCAACACTTCACTCCTAACTAAGAGAGTATTGGCCAAAGAAATAGGTGATGGGGAAAGGATAGAGAAATGTTAGGGCCTTAAAATCTGTATGATTTAGTGACCACTTAGATGTGGGGTTTGAATAATGGAATCTAGGATGATGCCTTGGTTTCCTAGGATTAGCGGGGTGAGAACAGGTTTGGATGACAAACACAATGAGCGCATATATAGGTTTGGATATAGAGGTCTGGTGCTCGGAAGAGGGATTTGAGTTGAAGATACTTGCTGATGACTGTAATATTTGTAAGTAAGTGGTGGTTGAAGTAACGGGTTCAGAGAGGTTACCCAGGACAGTGACGGTGAAGCAAGTAGAGGGATGGGGTAGGGGGCCAGGGAACTTACAACATCAAGTTAGGAGAAAAATCATGAGATGGTGATGCAGGCTTAAGGGCTTAAAGAGGAAGGAGCGATCAACACTAACAAAATAAACGGGTCTAGCGAGATGAATCCAAGAAGAGGGCCCACTGGATTCGGCAACGACAGGTCATCCATCAGTGACCTTTAGCGCTAGAGCCATCTCCGTAAATTGGTGGTGGTAAAAGCCAGATTACAGAAGGGAAAGTGAGTCACTGCTTCGAGGAGCTCTTTTATGGAAAAGGCTATTGTGAGTTTCCGGGTAGTTTGTGTAAGTTTCATGCGGAAGATGTTTTAAATAGCTTGGGCTAAGCTAAACGTAAGGTAAGTGATTCATTTTTAAACGTCTGACCTTTCCCTGAACTGTCCTTTTTCCCGCTTCTTATAGGGTTTAGCCTTGGTGGATAGACAGTCAAGACCAGAACTCATATTTTTGCTGAAAGTAGATGATTTACCTGAGGATAGTCGGGAGCGCTTGAATAGTCTGTTCTCTCTGAGGGAGAAGTGGACAGAAGAAGACATTGCTCCATACATTGAGTGAGTAAGTCATTCCCTTGCAGATGGATTTGGACTGTTCCTCTTATGGTGAGTGGCCTAGGGCTTTAGATTATCAGAACTTGTTTTTGCTTGGTTTGTTCGTTTTCGAGCATTCCTGGAAGACACCGCTTCCTTCCAAACTTTCTCCAGTGGTGGCTGTCTTCTCTATCATTCTCCACAACTACTGACCTGGGAGGTGGGGTACGTGTCATCTCTCTTCCCTACCCCTGCTTCTAGAATCGCTTCTTTGCCCTTCTCCTTGCAAACCGCAGCTCACAGAGGGACAGTCAACTATATACCCTCCTATGACTCGAAGGCAAGCAGCCCTCTCCGATGGCCACCTTCTTTCTTTCCCACGCCCTTACTTTAACATTCTGGTAGAAGCCAGACTGTGGAAGGACAAGTTAGCCCCGAAGCCACTGCTTGTAGAACCAACCTCAAAGCCACTAATAAACAGTACCACTTGCTCACTGCACCTCCCACCTCTCGGGGCCTCTCTCTTCTCTTTCCCCGGCTTGCTTTCCAGGGTCAGTCTTTCTAACTCTTCAACTGTACCCGCTCTACTCCTTGCACCCTATCTCTGTGTCTCGTCATACCTCGTTGGCAAAAATCTGCAAAGATTAAACCCAACTTTCTGTTTGCTCTGTACCTGCACCAGGGCGGCTGAAATTTCCTGGAGAAAAATAACACAGTGGGGCTTGCTAGTCTCACTTAAAAACTTAAGTGGTAATTAGCAGGGCCCCTGGCAAGGCGCCATTTCCTCATGAAACTTCTCAACCATTGGAACTTACGTTACATCTTCTTTTCTCTTTTCATACCAGCAATGCCCCGTTTCCTCTTCACCCTCAGCTTATGACCGTATTTTCTTTCTCGGCTGCATTGGGTCTTCACTGCTGCGCGTGGGCTTTCTCTAATTGAGGTGATCAGGGTCTCCTCTTCATTGTGGTGCGTGGGCCTCTCATTGCGGTCTCTTCCCTTGGTGCAGTTGCAGAGCACGGGCTATAGGTCAGCAGGCTTTAGTAGCTGTGGCCCATGGGCTCAGTAGTTGTGGCACACGGGCTTAGTTGCTCTGCGGCATGTGGGATCTTCCTAGACCAGAGCTCGAACCTGTGTCCCCTGCATTGGCAGGCAGATTCTTAACCACTGTGCCACCAGGGAAGCCCACGACCGTATTTCTTGAGAACACAGAAGTAGACAAGAAAAGACAAGAACTACCTCCTTTCCCACGGCCCAGCCTGCCAGCCTCCTGTGTGTGCGCACACTTGCTCTGCCGTCCCTCCTCTGTGATGCATGAACTGTCCTTGCTCCTAAGGCCAACCCTCCTTCTGCACTAGATCCATCCCCTCTGGCCTTGTTAAAGGATCCTCTAGTTGTCCCTTCCCGTGTTGTGTTATCAACGTCTCCCACCAACTGGATTATGGCCAGCAACACGTGTATTGCTGTGAACAGTATCCTGTAGTACTGTTCATCTTAAAAAAAAACAGTAACAGTCTATGGAACCCCACGTCCTCTGCTCTCCTTCACAAGAAAGCTTCCTTTAAAAGTTTGTGTACTCACTCTCTGCTTCTTTGTCTCCCGTTCTTTCCTTAACCCAATGACAGATCCTTAACCCAATGGCATCTGTCTTTTTTACATTCAGTGGTCAATTGTCTGTCCTTGTTTACTTGGCCTCTTAACACTATTTGACGCAGTGGACCGCTTCCTACTTGAAACACACCAGCCTTCTCCCTTCTCCCCCAAGGCAGCTCCTTTTCCATCTCTTGCTGACGTCTCCTTGTTTTCCCAATCTTTAAATGTCGGAGTGCTCTAGCATTCTATTATTGGCTGTCTTCTCTTCATTTTGTATTTTTTTCTTTTGGTGCCCTCCTGTAAGCCCAGTGACTTCCTAATTTGATCTTCACACTTGACCTTTTTCCTGCGCTCCAGATTCTTACATCTAGTTACCTAATCTAAATTTCTGCTTGGATATCTAATAGGAATTTCAAACATGCTCATAATGGAACTGTTGATTCCCCCTGTCCTAACCCCATCACCCTCATCTCAGCTACCAGCCCTACCATTAATCCAGTTACCCAAGCAAAATGTCTAGAAATCTTCCTTGTCTTTTTTTCTCTTGCCCCCTGTTTCAAACGGTGAGCAGATCCTGATGGATCATCTCATACCTGCCTCTGATGGGTCTCCCTATTTTAGTTTTTGCTCCCTTCTCCTCTCCCCACTTTTAAACTTCTGGAAATTTTTAAACATTCAAAAGTAACAGTAAAATATAAGGAACCCTCCGTGTACTTACTACCTAGCTTCCATCATCATCAACTCATCGCCTCCATCGAAAACTTAGATCACATTATGCTTTTCCATGAAATAAAACCCTCCACGGGCTTCCCATTATACGTACAATTAAATTACAACTCCCTCTCATGTTCTTCAAGGCCCTATGTGATCTTCCCTTGATCCCTTCTCCAGCTCAGGTCCTCCCATATCTTCCCTTCCCTCATGATGTTCCGGTCAAAGTCTTCTCTCCTTTGAGGTGAAGAAGAGGAAGCTAAAATTCAGGTATGGTAGGTAACCTAGATAAGCTCACACAGGTAGCCTGGTGTCCAGGTTCTCTGAGTCTAGACCCCACTGTATCACATTGCTTTTATGTCTGATTTGGAAGCCTGTGTGAGATAATGGAAAAAAACACAGACTTTGGAGACCTACAGAGCTGGCTGCAAAATTTGGCTCCATCCTTTACCACCTGAACCTCAGTCTCCTCATATCTAACATGGGGTTAGATGATACATTACTCTTACCGTGAAGGTTGGAGATAATACATACATGTAATGTACCTAGTTCAGTTATGGCTTAGTAATCTCTCCCTACCCTATCTCTCCCACAAATACACACCCTTATGTTTGTTGGAAAGACGGATTTGGGGGAGAGAGATATAAATAGCTAGTGCTGTGAAAATTGTGTTATGTTCCCTAGAATATTTATGATGTTCACTAATTTTTTTACTGTTCCCACAGAGATTTGTGTGGAGAGAAGCAAACCATTGGTGCATTACTCACTAAATATTCTCGATCTTCGATTCAAAATGGTGTTAAAGTTTATAACTCAAGAAGACCCATTTCTTGAAAAGAACAACAGTCTTGTCTTTGCGACTAAAGTTGCTTTGTAAAGTTGCTGGTTATAAGAAAACTTTTTATGTGTTTGTATTCCAGACTTTTAAAAACCTAATTCTTTGAGGCATTTTTCTCCTCATTTTAAGCATTTTAAAACTACTGCTCTTTTTTTTTCTTAAACGTAATAGGGTATTTTATATCTTTCAGGTTATATTTGTATTATGTACACAGTGAAAACAAGGACAAAAGAAAGTGTTATTTCCTGTATTTAGTGTCGCTTAGTAAGTAGTCTTTGTGGGTTTATTTATAGAATAACAGTTTTGCTTTTTTTATATTTAAAATTGCATTTCTTTAATTAGGATTTGACATTCTAATTATTAATAAATTTAAAAGTTTTCAGAGAGCTAAATAGTTTCCTAGAAGAGAATTATTTATTCACTTAAATGTCATTTCTCAAGTCAGTTCCCCTCTACTTTTGACTTTCCACCAAAACAGGAAGTCACATGATGCTATATCATTTATCTAAATTAGTTGCTTATATTGATGAAATTGGCTTGACAGTTGCTCCTGTTCACCTGGCTGATGTAGATATGATTTCAGAGAGACGGCAGTGAGCGGTTCTTAAGAGAGATCTTAGTTCCCTGCCCAGGAATTGAACCTGGGTAGCCTGGATGAAAACCAGGGATCCTAGCCGCTAGTCCAGCAGGGGCTACAGGCTAGAAGCAAAGTTCCCCTGGCTCTTGCCCGGTTTGAAAGCAAGAATGTTTCTAGAAGGCAAAAACTGTAAAAAACAGGTACAAAGTTTATTATTAGAGACATGGCACAAGTGGGAGAGCACACAGAAGAACAGTTTAAGACAGAAGCAAGGCAGAAATACACACCCAGAGAGAAAGGGTGTGGGTGTCCTCCCTACCGAGGAGGAGGGCAGTAAAGAGGTGATTTAAATCAACTTACGTAGGACAGTTTTTCTGGGTCTTTGTTTATCTTTGGCCAATTATCTTGTTTCTTTTCCCACAGCTGACCTGTTCTAGGACACTCCCTAACGTGCGTGCCCAACTTCTTGCTAAGGTGGATTCCACCACAGAGGCTTGTGGGGATGTGTCCACACTTATCATGGGTGGCACCCCTCTCTCTTTTGACCTCCAAGGAGTTTTCCTGTGCCTGTGCAGTCAGGGGAATTTCCTTGACCTCAGGAGTGGTCATCTTATCTCTTTACATCAGCAGAGGTCAGCTTCTGCCACTAGCTTTGTCCTTGGAGTATGGGGTGGGGGTGGGGGGGCAACAAAGCTTCAATTTTACTTCACTTGACAGACACCAGGTGTCCAGCCCAGGGGCCCATCTACTTCCCACCTCAGATATGCACTCTGGGATGAAAGTTTGCGTACTCCCTCTCTGCTTCTTTGTCTTCCATTCTTTCCTTAACCCAGTGACCTCTCTTTAACCCAATTGCATCTATCTCCCTAAATATCCTCCATCTTCCATGCAAAATGGTGTTAAAGTTTATAATTCAAGAAGACCCATTTCAGTACTAATCCTAAATGAATGCTAACAGTAGTTTATAATCCTATAATAAAGGATACTGACACAGGTAATACTCGAAAACTACAAGTAATCTCTGGCTGGTTTTGGAACGCTTGATAAAGTTCCTTTACATCTTTATTTTCCTAGTGTGTTTTCGTTTAGACCAAAGTTCAAATTAATTTTAACTTAGCTAATGAACTTGTCACCAAGACAGCTGGAAGGGTTAGGCCAAGGTTAAATCTGGTCCGAAGTTAATTTTTTTTTTTCTTTAACTGCATAATCCACAATTAACCAAGATTTAACTGTTATTGGAATTTACAACTGTTTTATTCTCATGCATAAAATGCAAATACGATGGCTTCAAAATATTTGTCCGGTGTTTCAATAAATTCTGCATCTATACAATCCACTAGTTTTATTTATTTGTTTTTTTTCAATAAACACTGAGGCAGCAGTGCCTGGTGAGGACTCCGGAATTCGATTTAGACTCCTTGAGGTCTAATCACGTACTTTACAGTCCAAATCACTGAGCTCCAGTGAGTTAATGGTGTCTTTTCACACAGCCGACCAGAGGCACACCTCTCCCAGTTTCGTATTTCCCGGGTTCCTAGTCCCCAGCCCCCGGCTCTTCGAAAACCTTTTCCCCATACTGTTCAATATGTTTGCGCTAGATCTTTATTCCTCTAAAATTTAGTGTTTCCTTCTTCTCGCTGTGTTCGCCTCCCCCACAAAATATCTCTGGCCGCTTTCCTAAATTTTAACAGTTCTCACCCACCATCCGTATACGAAAAGACGACAACAAAAACTCCGTCACGCCGGCAAGCCCCGCCCACTGACACATAACTTCCGACTCCTGCCCCCACGGCTGTTCCACTTCCGCCGACGTCGCAGGTCAGAGGTGAGCGGCAAGATGTCGGCTGGCTGGCGCAGTCGGGGGTTGGTGTGAGGAGCATCGCCGTGACAGAAGCTCGGCGGAGACAGCTGACGGAGCCGAATCGCGGGAGCGAGTTGGAGGCGTTGGCGGCGGCAGATCGGGCAGGGCCGGGAGTGGGTGCCGAGGGAGCCCCGGCCGCGGGGTGTGACTGTTGGGTGCGCGGGGGAGCGGGGAGTGTCAGCTGCCGGAGACCGGTAATGCCCCGCCGCCCCCCGTGAGGCCGGGAAGCCGAGCTCCGCGGGATCCCTTCATGCCGCCGACTGGTTTAGAGCCCGCCAGAATGAACAGGAAGAAAGGAGACAAGGGCTTTGAAAGCCCAAGGCCTTATAAATTATAAGTATTTTTTCATCTCCCTTTCTTCTGCGTTTGGTTTTCTTTAGTTATATTTTGTGATTGCTTGCAACTGATTTCGTGGGCCTGGGAGGCCTAGTGGGAAACTGGGAGCCACTCGCGGTGATGGGAATGGTGTTTGTAGGGCGAAAATGGTTTGAATGACAGTGTAATTCAGCAGATCTGCTGCTCCTTGCAGGTTAATAAACCTTTTTCTTAAAGTACTAAGTTGCATTTTTGTCCAAAGAAATTTATTTTCGTGGCTGTTGCTAAATTTAAAATGAGCAAGTTACGCTAATTTGTAGGGTTTTAGCATGACAGATAAGTGTGATTCTGAGCTGCCTAGAGCACAGTTCTTGTTTATACTTGGATAGAGTTATGCATTATTTAATAACTGAAATATTTTCTTTATTCTTTCATGTACAACTCATCAGGTCGTCTGCATCAACAACATAAACTTCCAGAGAAAATCTGTTGTGGTAAGTATATTCTCAGCGGTTATAAGCCATAACAGTCCTTCCTCTACAGTACTTCGAAACTTTTCTGTCCGGGTAACTGTGTTTCGAGAATAGGTAATAATTAGAATTCAAAAGTCTATATGACTCTAAGGGCCATGGCTGTGCTGTATTGGCTGCCACCTCAATTCTCTCTTTCCTTTTCTTTTTCTTCCTGTTTCCTGATTAAAGTTTTATTTCTTTTAATCTGTTGTGGAGTATGAAAGTCTGTATTACCAAACATCTTAGAATCGTGTATGAAAGAAGAATAAGTCCACAGAGAGATTTCTTCTATGAAAAATGTTAAGGTTGGTACGTGCACTGGCTTTTTAACTTGGCTGTTAAGGGGCCACTTGTGATTTCTGATTCTCGGCTGACCTTGTTTAGATGGCGTTGCTTTACACTGAAGCTCTAGATGAGGTGTTTAAAACCTAGTAAACTGCCCGCCCCGCCCCAATTTAGATGTATGGATTATTGATATATCCGTTCTAGGAAAAGTCCTTGATAACCCAAATAATTTATTCTTTCAGGGAGGTCTGTATTAACTAGATCAAAATCTCAGTGAGAGCCGGTTTTCTTTGCGTGAGGACATCAACTTCCCTCTCAAACTTGTTTACTTAAGATGAGCTATTTAAAAATGGAACCTTTTCATTAGAAACACAGAATCTTAGATTTATAAGGATCCTTAAAGGTTTATTAAGTCCAATATCCTCATTTAAGGAATTTCTCTTTCAGAATCCCTTACATATGATTATTGACCTTATACTTCATGGAAGGATACTTGAGGTGTGTTGGGTTGTATGAATTGGGTATGGAAGTTATGAGGATTAAAGAGTCTTGTTAAAAGGTTACTGTAATAATCTAGGGTAGAAATGATTTAGCCCTGAATGGAGGTATCATTAGTAAAATGGCATAGAAATAGAGTTGACATGATTGACTGATAGTGAACATTTATTACATACATACTACATGTAAGACCATCTTACATGGTTTTGTGTGTATGATTTCACTTAATCTTCACAGTAACACCATGAGATAGATACTATTTTTTTTTTTTTAGATAGATACTATTTTAAGTCTTATTTTTATAAATAAAGCAGCTGAAAGAATGGAGGATAAGTAAATTTCTTAAGGGCATGAAGATAGCAAGTGATGGAGCCATTTTTAATCAGACGTTCCCCTTTCCGCATCCTCTACCCCTGGCAGAATGATAGGCAGAAAGGAAGTGCAGATGACTCTTAGCTAGGAATGCTAGAAAGGAGTTGTAGATGATTTTTAGGTCTCCCACTGGAAAGGTTTGTTAGGTGGCCTATGGGCTAGGGTCCCAGAAGGCACATTCTACAGATTAATTGAGGGAAGTAATGAAGGGACTACTTAGGGTTAAGAGAAACCAACAAAAGTTGGAGGAGCACCCTAGGTTAGCAACGAGAAACAAGTTATCACTTCTAAACCTGAAAGAACAAAAGAAGGGAGAGGTTACAAGAACCTACTGTACCTGTAGGAAAGACTTAACCTTACAGGAGCTATGGTCTTTGATAGAAGAGTGGAGCTACTGCCTCCTTCAGCCTGGCAGGGAGGAACCTGGGGGAATAAATGTAAGGAGCTCGATTTTCTTCTGCCTTCAGTTTTCTCTCTGTGCCTCCCAGTTGATCACCCCAACAGGCAGCCAGAGGGCTAGTGCCTAGTTAATGCTACTCCTGGGGTGCAGAGTAAAGCAGAGAGGGCAGATTAGGAGGGGCAAAAGGAGAATATCTAGAACAGTCTACCCCTTTTGCCCCAGATCATCGTCTCTTGTCTTTTGTTATGATGAAAGTGTTCCCAACTTAACGAAGCCCTATCAGCTATTGTAGGCGTTGGCATTAGCTAACTTCCCGTTTTTGTGAGTCAAGTTTTATTTGATCACAGCCACAGCCATTTATTTATACACTGTCTGTGGTTGCTTTGGAGCTACAATGGCAAAGTGGAATAGCTGCGACAGAAACTGTGTGGCCCGTTATGTCTGTTTACTATCTGACCTTTTAAGAGAAAGTTTGCTGATCCCTGGACTAATCTATCGGTGTGAAGAAATGGCAGTTCAGCATTATTCCCTTCTAAGATATTAGCTGTCACCAGTATCTTTCATATAAGACAGTAGAAGAAAAGTGGTTGAAAGGATGTGAAAATTAATTGCTACAGCCTCTGCTTTCTTTAGCTGGTGTCTAGGTCAGAGTTGATATACACAGCTTCCTTATTCCTCCACCCATTCATTTTTCTCTTTCCTTTTGACAGCATTTCTTTTGGTCTGCCCTAGACCTTCATTCCTGTAGGATCTACATCCTTGCTTGTTTTGACTTCATTGAGTTGTTGCAGTTTTCCATTGATTAGGACTGTTGGTCAAGTGGACCTAGGAGGCATTCCAGTGAACCCCCTGGATTGCAGATGGAATTCTTGCTTTTATTGTGTAGTAGAATCTCAGTTGCTGCTCGTCATTCCAGCCAGTACAGTGACCCCTTTCTCTGCCTGTTGGTTCAGTGGCATGAGGAGCCCAAAGTGGTCAAGTCTCAGCTTCCAGTTTAATAGAACCATGACTCTGTGCCCAGGTGGATGCATTCCTCCCTTAGCTACTAAGACCTCCAAACACACTGACCCTGAGGTCATGAAGACAAGAAGCAAAAATTGTTCAGTGGCTTTCTGAAGGAATGTTGAACATAGTCACTCCAACTTTTGTCCCTTGGTTCCCAGATCTATTTTGGCTGTGAAGAGATGACCTGATATATTGTCCACTAGTTTAAGATGGCATCCTGTTGGAGGTCTCAATTGGTGCTGTAACTGAGCCTTCAGTAGTTGATCGTGTCAGCTGCTCTGGATGATAGGACAAAAGGTAAAACCAGTAAATTTTGTGTGTAAGAGCCCACTGCCACACTTTTCTGTACACATGGAGGCATGTATGGGATAGCATGTTGACATGTATGGCTTTTTGCAAGTATATTATAGTTAGGGAAGGAAAATGTAGAATATGTGTCTTTTTTATATAAGGACAAATTACTGTCTCCCTCCATGATACCAGCTGTCTAATGTAGTCATTTTACTGCTGAGTGACTAACTGATCCTTCCTGGGAAGGTCCCGTATTAGAAGTTCATTTTGATCCTCTGCTATTGGGAGGTGAGCACTCAGCAGTGGTGGTAGCCAGATAAGCTTTGTTGGGGGAAGACCATGCATAGCCTGGATTCATGCATAGCCTCCATTCTTGCCCCAATGACCACTTTGTATATTGAGCAGGGTGGCTAGGGAAAGAGTCTGGGACATCTACTGGATAGATAATCTTGCCAGTTGATTTTTGAGGGCCCCCTCCGCAGTCTCTGAGGATGCCTCTGTTGGTCACTTATGTGATGACATAAATATTTTCATATTATAGCTACTCTGAGAAACTCATTTTTACATTTGCTTCTCCCACCATCCTCTTTATTTTCAGTCTTCTTGTCTTGTTCTTTCCATATTCCTAACCAGCTGGCCAACCCAGCAGTTGCCATGGATCAGTGTAGATGTATACTTCAGGTCATCTCTGCTTCTATAAACAGTGTACAGCCAGTTGTATTCACCAGCGTTCTGCCCACAGTAGGCTTTTCTTCCGTCGTCTTTCAGGACCACACTTCAGTGGGTTCTGATGGCAGCTACCATCCACTTCCAACTGCGCTGGCGTGCTGTGCAGACTTAGTAGTAATTGAGGCTTGTGCTTTGTCCTATTCTTTTAATTGAGCATGGGGACCTCTCCATGAGGCCGTGGGTGTGGATTGAGGGAGCGGTGGCGATGCAATGGGAACAAGTCCCGTTGGATTCTGAGTCACCTGCTCATGCTGTTTGCTCTTTGTGCCTGTGAACTTGCTTGGGCCTGGTCCAGAGGTGGTGTTTCCATTTAAAAATGGAAAGCTACTGCACATACTGAGTTCGTAATGGCCATTTTAGGTAACAAAAATTACATGAAATTTTGGGGAGTCCCATGATCATGTGTGCAGTCTCTACTGCAGGGTCTCATAGCAAACCAGTAGTTGGCTTTGCAAATGGAAAACAGTTGTGGGCAGAAGAAGTCATGGGTTTCCTCTGAAACCCCAGGAATGATGGTGTACTGTCATTCTGTTGAAGAAAGCTGGAGTCAGTAAAGTACCTTTGTCTGCTGTGGACGTTCCCAATACTGTTGGACATGCTGAGTCATAATGCCCAAGTGGCAGGGCAGCTTGAACCACAGCCTGGACCTACTACAGAACCCTTTCTTGCTCTGGACCCCTCTCAAAGCTGATTGCCGTATAGGTTGCTTAGTAAGTAGTATGCCTAAATGTGTATATTGCATTCAGAATCCAAAGAAGCCTACCAATTTTTGTGCCTCCTTTTTTTCCCCCCTCTTGGTGGGCAGTGCAAAGTGAAGCAACTTGTCTTTCACTTTAGAAGGTTTATTTTTATGTGCCTCAGACCACTGGAACCTTAGAAGCTTTATTGATGTGACAGGCCCCTGAACTTTCATGGGATTTAACTCGCAGCCTCTGCTATCCACGTGTTTTCTATTAAGGCATTTAGAGAACTTACTCTTCCTTTCTTACCAGGTCCAGATAGCATGATGTTGTCAATATAACATACCAGTGTAATTCTCTGGGCTGTCCTGTCCTCTGGGCTATCAGGGGACTTTTGGACTATGTTTTGACTGAGCAGGAGAGTTGATATAGTTATTAGTTACTAGATGACAGTGAGGGGTTTCTGACGTCTGGAAGACAACCTGCTTCTGATTGATTTTTTTTTTTTTTTTCTGATAGGAATTGGGGGGAAAAAAATTGGCCTGATAATTAATCGCAATATCAGCTACCAAGAACTGTGCTGATTCGCTGCGGTCAAAGTACTGCATCTGCAAACATGGTTGAGATTGGCAAGTTTGTGATAAATCACTATCATTCTCGAAAACCTACTTGACTTTTGCACTCGCCAAATAATTGAGTTAAATGAAGACGTAGTAGGCATCATTCAAGTCTCTGTGGTGGTGGCATTAATCTCTGCAGTTCCCCAAAGATGTCTAGTTGCGTTGATTTACTCTCTTGGAGAAGGGGGATGGGTGTTCCAGTGGTGTCCACTTAGTCCTTCCACTGTAGTCCTCACTCAGAGAGTGAGGTCAGAGAATGACTATGGGGATTTGCCAATCACTAAAATGTATTCTGTATGTTCTGGACTGGGGAAATAATCTCCAGTCCTACTCTGCATTAGACATGGGAACCCCTTTATTACTTGACCTCCAAAGACCGCCAGTCTGGGGAATACCCTGGCAGTCCAGTGGTTAGGACTCCACTCTTTCACTGCCGAGGGCCCGGGTTCAATCCCTGGTCGGGGAACTAAGAGCCCACAAGCCGCGCTGCACAGCCAAAAACAAACAAACAGAAAAACCCCCAAAGACTTCCAGTGTGACTAGTGGACTACTGTAATGTTTTGGGACTCCAGGGATTAGTGTCAGTTCAGAACCAAGATACAGTAACCCCAGGAAAAGGGCAAAAATTAATTTATTTGAGGTGACATAAATCTCAAGATTTTAAAAGAAAGATAAATGAGAGTCGAACGTGTTTGTAGGCATGGAAAAAAGTCCTATAAAGAGGAGAGATTGTAATTATAGGAGAGGGTAATTAATAGAGCAGGATTTCTGAGAATACTGCAGAGGATGACCTCTAGTGCAGTAGTGGAAGGATCCTTCCTAAACAGGAGGGAAAAGATAGGTATGTGCAGCAGAAGGGCAAGAGAATCGATAGTTGGCAGTAGAGTGGTTCAAGTTAAGGATCTTGGGTGGATGAGGAAGAACGTAGCGCTAAAAATACCAGGGAGGATTGTAGTGAGAAACTGGAGGAGGCCAAGGAACAGGAGAATTTCCTGTGGTTGAACAGGAGGACTGGCAGAGAAGTACAGGCATTGTGGACGTTCCAGTTTAAAATGTCAGCGTCAGAGCGGTCCTGAGCAGTGAAGAGGTGTCGTTCAGAGTGGGATCTTGATTGCTCTCCTGGAATGGCAGTGAAGGTTGTAGGAATTGAAATCAGGGAACTTCGAAGCAGTGGTACTGCATGGATCAGCTGTGTCTGCATTCATGTCATGTAGAGTGATGGCTGAGATGGGTTAGAAAGGTAAAGAATGAACCTTCAATGAGTATTGGGGAATTTGGGCAATATTAATGAGAGGAACAGAGGATGGTGTACCTGTATGGCTTGAACGCATAGGAAAAGAAGTAGAAAAGGACAATAATGAAAACATTTACTAGATGCCAGCTATGATTTTAAGTGCTTTCCTTGTATTGCTCAATTATAATAACACCAATAGGTAGGTAGTGTCAATATTCTTGTTTTATGGATGAGGAAACTGAGGTACAGAGAGCTAGAGTAACTTAGCTCAAGATCATATACTTACTGAGTAGTGGAGCTGGACTTGAATGCAGGCAGTCTACCTCAAGAAGACAATGACACTATTCTGCCCTTGCTCTTATGGCATATGCTATATAAAAGCCTATAAATGATCTAGAAATAGTGGAAAGTAGGAGGTTTCCTGTTTTCCCTTCTTCTAATTTATAGTGAGTGAAAGAATAAGTAGCTTCTTTTCAAAGGGGATTCAAGAGATGTTTCATCTAAGGCTGACAGGTAGAGGAGTTTTTGAAAAGGTTGAATAGCACAGGGGAGTTACTTCAAATGGGGTAGGGACTCTAGGAGGATGGTCAGCTGTCAGGTGGTGGGGAGAGAGCAGGAGCAAGAAGAAGACAGTAAGTGAGAGGTTAGATGACCCGGGGGGTTGCAGTTATGCTAGTAGCCAAGGCTGACAGGGATTGGAGGCCAGTCAGTGGGTCTGTATGTTGCAGGCAGGTGTAGGTTAGGGCTGTAGGTGGTGTCAGAGACCTGATGGTTCAAGGAGACTGGGCTTTCCCTATCTTCATGAAGTATACTCCGTTCACTGTTTTATTATTGTTAAACTTAGTTTAGAAAGCAAAAGCCTATTCTTATGTCTCACTCCTGTGACCACTTCACGACAGCACTTTCCATCATCTTTTCTAGTTCACTTTTGACATTATCTTGGTTCTCCTTGCTGTCTTTCAGCTGATCCAAGCTCATTTATGTAGATTGGTCATTGGATTGCTGGTATGCTAATTAAGGGAATTTGGATTTTCATACAGTTGCTCACAGTTTAACACCTTTCAACTCAAGAGACTTCATCAGCAGTATTTTTGCTTCTGCTTTTTTCTGTTCTTATTTGCTTCCACATAAATCTGTCTAGATGGTCTAATTTAAGGATGTATGACTCTCTTATTTGGGAATTGGGGGAAAAAGGGCTGTGCAATCAATAGGCTTTTGAGCAGTTGGGCTGAATGTTATCTAAAAAATATTCTTACGTTCTTGCATGTTATTTAAAAGCATTGTACTGAGAGACATTGTGGCATAATGGGAATCAGTTGGGATCATTTAGATGTGGGTTTGAATCTCAGTTCTCCACTTATTAATGGTATGATTTTCTTAACTCTTAATCTGTAAAAAGTATAAAGTAGTACTTGTCTCTTAAAGTTGTTAATGGGATTAGAGAGAACATAGGAAAGTAGTGTAACGTCTGGCATATAGTAGTGCTCATTAAATAGTAGCCATTACAGTTGTTATAGTCTAGTTCTGTATGGTTATTGCCTGAATTTCATCTTAGATATTCCTGTTGCAGCCCCTGAAATGTTACTGTTTCATGTCCTCCATATTTTATGTTTCCAACCCAGAATATTAAACTCACTGGACATACATTCAGTGTTTCAGTGGTCCATCCTTCCCATTTGATTCAATGCAAGAGGGTGGTGGACAGTCGGTAGGTATATTTAGCTGTCTCTCATGTCTTATGTACCTGCTTCAGATAGATGGCTCGCCACACAGCTAATGTGGTAGAACTGTGTATGGCCTTGGGACTGCTTGGTAGGAAATGATGCAGCACTTTGAAGTGTCTGCTGCTCTTGGAGGTGGCAGTAGATTTTTCCCTACTTGCCTAAATGTTTCTTGTAACTCTTGCCACTTCACGTCCTGATTTACCTCCCATGAGGAGAGACTCATACTTGTTAGCTTTGGTGGTATAGTTTTTTACCCTATTTTGAGGGGCCTTGTTCTTTTACTCACTGAAGTGGTTTTGATTCTCTTTTTGCTCTGTTGGTTTTTTTTTTTCCCCCTTCCTCTCTGTTTGGATTCCAGTCTGTCTATAAATTCTTATATTTGTGAGTAGTCCTTTTACTTTCTTTTCTAGCAGATGGTCTACTTTTCACTGATAGTGAATGTGAACCACCAGGATGATAAAGTATACGTAATTCACACCCATTCAGTCACTAGGACAGCCATAGTTGAAGTGAAGATCCTTGGAGAGTACTTGTATGTGTGTAGCTATTTGGGATTCTGTCTCCGGATTGTAGTATGTGTATAAGTAGTAGAAATCAAAGAAATATGTTCTAAAACATACCTGTGTTCATTTTAATGAAATTATTATTCTTTATCTTTACAGGGATTTGTGGAACTGACTATATTTCCCACAGTTGCAAACTTAAATAGAATCAAGTTGAACAGCAAACAGTGTAGAATATACCGAGTAAGGATCAATGATTTAGAAGCTGCTTTTATTTATAATGATCCAACCTTGGAAGTTTGTCACAATGAATCAAAACAGTAAGTTACATGCTTTAAAAGTCGGTATTTCTAACAGTTTTTTTTTTCATTGATTGGATTAATTTTTTTCAACAGATTTTTCTTAGATTATTATTAGATTCTGGTTCCCAATTTATTTTTTCTAATTATAATTTCTGTTGCTTCTACCACTGCACACATTTGGTTCAAAAAATTTTACTAGCTCTGGCCAACATAGTAAGTGATTAAGTTTCCTTTCTTCAGACTGCAGTTTTAAAGAAGTACTATCAGAGAACTTTAAATAAATTTTCTTAGCCATTTTTCTACTTTAAAAGTTTTAAAAAAAATATTAGTTTCATAGATATTAGTGTAATCTTCAGTAAATTAGATGATACTGTAATCTGTAGACCAGAAACTACTTTAAAATATTCTATAAAATATTTGACAGCTTTAGAATATCATATAAAAATAGTCTGAAATATCTCATTCCTTCACCTTAAGTATTGCATCTATTGAGGCTACTTCTGATTTTTATCAGTAATCTTATATCTTTGTGATCAGCTTTATGTTCTGCATCTTTCATTTAAATACTTTGTTTTCACCTTTCCACGTATAACATGATAGACTTCGTTTTTTTATTGTTTTTATGGTCAGGTAATATTCCATTTATTCAGTATACTGTGGATGACATGATTATTTTCTAGATCTTTTTTTGTCCTTTTACTTTGAATTATTTCCTTAGGAAAATAGGATTACTTATTGTTCTTTTATGGCTCTTTTTAGCATTTCACTTGATTGTGCCCTGGGAATATTTGTACTGCTTTAAATACTGTCAACTACATTTGAAGGCACTTGTTTTTTCCGTTTTGATAGCATTGGATTATATCATTTCTGTGATTCTTAGTATTTTGGGTTAGAATGCCCCAAACTGTAAACTCTGTTTAGTCAAGGTGATATTTTAACTAGTCTGTATGTGTAATATTTGACTTAAGGGCAGCAGTTCTCAAAGTGTGACACCTAGACAAGCAGCATCAACATCACCTGGGAACTTGTTAGAAATGCAAATTTCCAAGCAGTACCCCAGACCTACTGGTTCAGAAACTGGGGATAGGGTCTTGCAATTTGTGTTTCAACTAGCCTGCCAGGTGATTCTGATAGAAGGTAAAGCTTGAGAAGGAACCACTGCTTTAAGGGATTGGGAGGGTTGAGAAAGGGGACTTACCAATAGACATATTTATCATCCCAATAATCATTGGTTTAAAATCTTTGAAACTCAGAAGAGAAAACGGTGTTGGGAAAATTCAGGATGTCTCTGAATTGCTCATGTGACTTCCCGTTCTATAAAGGTGAGTGGTTGAAATTACATGCTTTTACAGCCACGCTTGTGGAACTGACATGAAAAGACTTATTACAAAATCATCTGCATCCTCTTTCCCCCAGAAAAAAACAATCATTTGCCTTTGGAGCAGTAAGTCTGTACCACTAATGGATGGAAAAGGCATGTGTAAAAGAGCAGGTAGGGGAGCCATTACCTTGCCAGAGGCCAAAATAGCCACCCTGTCGAGCCTAGAACTCTGCATTGATGACAGGGTAAGGAAGCTTCTCCATCTGCCAGTCACAAAACAGTGTTTGCACAGCTGCTTTACCAGTTGTTGCTGCTCAGGTCTCAAAGAAGATAACCTGTGACAGTGCAATGACAGGAACAGTGGACTTCAAATCTGTTGAGAAAGCAAGCTTTGCTATGTTAATTTTGAGGTGATGATATCCCCTAAAACTTTTCTCTAGGGATGGGGAAGATACCTCATCACTTTTAGTATTATAAAGAAAGAAAAGGAAGTCATAAAGGAGAATATTTTCGAAGGTTGGGTTAGGAAATTGGGAACGATAGAATATATTTAAACTTTTCTTTTCAGGTAGCACCAGAGCTCTCTTAACCGTGGTCACTTAGTATTTTCTGCCTGGCTCTAGAATCCTGATTACTTTTTAAGAGAGATGACAGTTATTTTTGCTGGCGTTTGTTTATTCTCTGACTTGTTCAAAAGAAGATTTGAGAGTGGTTTTAGAATTTTATTAGACAACAGTTTTTTAAAGTAGCTAATGAAATTAGCACAAAGGGTAAAAAAGTATAGGATGGTGGGTACCACACTGTTAAGTTACTAGAGGAAAACTGTAGATTTGGTTTTGATATTTCTGGTTGCCATACGAAAGAGGGAAACACTATTGTTTATAAGATTTGTAAGGCAAAAGACAGAAACCTACCAGTTATTCAGAAGAAATACTGCTTAGCAGTTAGATGTGAAAGGTATCTCCTGTGAATGATGTTATTTATTTTTAAAGAGAACTTTGGCAAAAGCAGATAGTTAAGGTCTTTAGCATGTCCCTAGATACTTCTGTTACTTTTCTTGTTTCTAAAGTAACTTTCTTTCTCTAATGAAGCAGTAGAATTTCTGCTAAAGCTGAAACAGAAATTAAATGTAGCAGATTTGAATTGGAAGTTAAACTTAAAACTCAGTGGTTAAATTTAGTCTTGAATATGTACAAGAATGTCCTAACATTCAAAGAAGTAATATGCTACTTCATCACATTTTCTCCTTATTTGTTTTAAAGTTAAGGTGCCAGGCCCTCCTATTTTTAATGGCAAGAGTGTGCTTACCTTGGTTGAGATTCAGCACCTTTGAACTGCAGGGGGAATGCAAGGAAGGGAAACATTTAGATAAGGGACTAAAAGGCATTTCTACCTATTTGATCCAGCTAAACGTTAGCTGAGTTGTTAAATTACCTGTGCTAGCAAATAAAATACCTGTTGGTTATGTAACATCTATAAGGCTTCTCTTTCTCTCCGTCTGTGTCTCTGTCTCTCTGTCTCTCTGTCTCTCTCTCTCTCTCTCTCTCTCTGGCTTATTGTCTGCCAGGAAAATAATTTAAGCACTTGAAGTTTCTCCAAATATATTTTCTGTTTGAATCTTACATATTGTAGGTATAGTTTGCCTCCGTAGAAGCTATGTCTCTTTGGTGGTTTTTCTGTTTGTATTTGTTTTTTCTTTTTTTCTTTTTTTTTTTTTTTTTTGCTACATTTCTGTCTTCTTAGAATAAGGTAAATGTAGATTTTACCAGAGAGACTGTTTCTGTGCGTGAGTAGCCTACAGTGGCTGACATCTCTTTCCTCCTTGTTTCTTTTCCTTCCCTGGATAGGCTTTGCTACTTTGAGAAGACCTTTTTTATTTTACTTGAAAAGTCTCCACTTTCCTGAGTTTCAAGAATCAGTTTAATTCCTGTCTCCTGTCTTCATTTCCATTAAGGAGTGGCAGTAGAAATGAAGCTAACTTAAGATATAAATGAAGTAACTTTGAGTGATTGGAGCAATTTTTAGAGTGATTAGAATTGATTTTTTAAATTGCTTTTTTTAAAAAAAAGATTTTCTAGGTCCTATATTTTAATACAGACGTCTACAAAGAGATTTTAAGTGTTATTATTTTACTGATATCATATGGTAGAAGTGGTTGATTCCTTTATTGATTATGGTTAAGTAATATGGATACTAGTTTTATATTTTAACTCAGCCCACAGTGCCTCACTGGCAGTTGTTTTAGTAGTATTGCTTGGAATTTAGTTGTCATAATTGAAAGAACTTTGGGGTTTGTTTAGTCAAAACTTCAGCAGGAATTTTTCCTATACTATTCTACCTTCTGCTTGAATACGTCCAGCTCAGGAGAGCTTACTATATTTTAAAGCACCCCTTTCATTTCTGAATGCTAGAAAGTTCTTTATTACATCGAGCCACAGTCTGTTTTGCTATAATGTTCACAAACTTATGCTAGTTAAAAATTGTTTTCCCATAAGTTTTCTCTTTTCCAGTCTGTAGTATCTCAATACTTTCAACCATTCCTCATTTAAAACTCTTTCCAAATTTGTTAACCATTCTCTTTGCTGTGCTCTGAGTACTCTCTGGTTTGGCATTGTGTTTTCTTAAATGTGGTAACCCTAGAACTAGATAGGGTTCTTCTTATTTGGGCTTCTTGTAATCACAAATGCATAGCAGTAAAGCCATTTTGTTCTTATCTATACTCATTATTTCTAGTGGCTTGAAATTCATTAGCTTTTCACAAATAGCTACTTTAAAGTAATTGACTCAAGTTTGAGCTTGTTATCAGTGAAATACCCTAGGCTTTTTCATAGAAAAACTTGTTAAGGTAGAGTTTTCTCTAAGCAACCTTATTTCATGGCATCATTATCAAATGTTGTTTCAATTATTTTTGAAAGTCATTTTTATTAATTTTGATATTGGTTCCATTTCTGGAAAATGGATTTTTCTGTTGGCTTTTACTTATTTATTTATTTTATTCTGTATGTGAATTATAAGACAGAAGAAAAAACTGAGTGTTGACAAGGATATAGAGTAGAACTCTCAAACACAGCTAATAGAAATGTATATTGAGATTGAATGTATACATACTCTATGATTGGTGGTCTCACTCCTACGTGTATATCCAATATGTTCACCAAGAAAAAAGTACAGAACTGTTCACAGCAGCATTTGTAATAGTCAAAACTGTAAATTACCTGAAAACCCATCAATGGTAGAATGGTAGATTGTGGTATATTCTTACACCGTTGGAATTCTAAAAGTAATGAGACTGAATGACCAACAGCTAGATGCAATGATATGGATGGATTTCACAAACTTAATGTTGAATAAAACAAGTCAGACACGAAAGAGTGTGTATTAAGTTGTTAATCCTATCTCATTAGATGTCAGAATAATAGGTTACCCTTGGTGGTAGGAAGCAGGGCTAGGTTAGTGATTACAAGAGGGCTTCTGGGAGGCTGGTAAAGTTCTGTTCTTGCTCTGCATGCTGGCTGCTTTGGTTTTGTGAAAATTCATTGAACTGTATACTTAGAGTGTATATATATATTTCTGACGTATATTGTGCTTCCATGAAGTTTTTTTAAATGGAGAAAAAGTTTACAAATAATTAGATCTTAAGTTTTGCAAAATCTGCACACACAGTTTTAAGAAGCACACGTTCTTTATCTGACAAAGAATTAACAGATTATTTTAATTTAATATAGATATTTATAATAGGTTCTTGGAGAAAATTCTTTTGATTACCTTAATTTACTAGTTTTTACGTATCCCCTACAACATTACTCACCTTTAAGCTTTGTTTCCTTAAGGAAGAATGGGGATTGCCATGGTGGTAGTTATAGGGCAGGGGCATATTAATATTTTGCAATCATTATTATTCTGAAAATTGGAAACACTTATAATCTTGTCTTGTAATTTTTGGCTTTTATTAGGTTATTATGGAAGGAAACATTTTTGATTCATATTATGAAAGGAAACACTGAAATCCAAACCATGAGAAGATTGTTCCTCATAACTGACTTTCCAATAGATTCCATTTATAATGACTCACCATTTTATTTGGACCACTTTACCTTTTCTCAGGAAATAAGATTAAGTGAGAATAATTTTCCATAAAAAAAAAATGAGTGGTTTAATATGTAATATTTAAATTTGGCCTTTTGTGTAACAAAGATTTTTTTATTTTTGAATTTCACAGATAACTGGGGGATATTACAGGTTCTTCAGCTATCTTTCAGATTTCATGTTTTTGAAGTTTTATTGAAAAGAAATTGCAACCTATAAATATACAAAGTAGTTTTTAAAATTAGATGGTATGTTAACTAAGTACTGGTAAGGATGCAGAGCAACTGGCATGTTCATATATTGCTGATGAGAATGCAGAATGGTATAGCTATTCTGGAAAACAGTTTAGCAGATTCTTACAAAGCTAAACTTATATTTACCATATGACTCAGCAGTCCCACTCTTGGGTGTTTGTACTACAGAAATGAACATTAAATTCACATAAAAACTGATACACAGTTATTTGTAGCAGCTTTATTCCTGATAGCCAAAAGCTGGAAGCAACCCAGATGTCTTTCAGTGGACGAATGAATAAACAATCTGTGGTACAGTCTATTCAATGTAATACTGTTCATTATAAAAAGGGACAAACAATAGATACATGTAACACCTTAGATGAATTTCAAAGACATACTGAGTGAGATAAGCCAGCCTCAAAAGGTTGCATTCTGTATGATTCCATTTATTTGACACAGGGCATAGCACAAGGGGCTTTTGGGGATGGCAGAACTGTTCTATATCCGGATTGTGGTGATGGTTACACATGTTAAAATTTATAGAATTATATACCAAAGGAAAAAAGTTACTTTTACTGTATGATAATTAAAAACAAACAAAAAAAGATGGTATGTGAAAAAACAGTCATTTGTTTTTTATTGTGGTCCTGGAGTTTTTAATACCTTTTATTTTACTTATTTATCTAAGAGAAAGAAAGTGTTAAAATTATTGAGAAGTCTGCTTAACTACTTTCAGAACCTTGTGTTTTGTAGTTGTTAAAAGTCATAGTTAATAGTACATCCTTCCTAGTTAGGAGAGAGTTGGAGATGGGGGGGGGAAATGGCCTCCGTCATATTGAGAGTGTAAGTTTAATGTTTTCTTTCATGGCTTTTCCTCTCAAAATTTTCCCTATAATTACTCTGTAGAGTATATGAAACTTGTCTTTTAACTAGGTTAAAAATTTATTAAGCAAGTGAAATATCACTGACTTTACTTTGTGGAGTTATCTAATGGCAAGATGATAGACATAAAGGTGCACAACAAGAATATGGCTCACAGTATTGTGTCTGATCTTGTTTTCTTGCTCTTGCCATTCCTTGTCTTTTTTCTTTCTTCCACTTCTTCCATATTACTTTAACTGATTTCAGTGAGGAAATGCGATATGTGTGTGTATGTATATACATATGTATATGAGTTATTTTTATGGAATAAAATTAGAAAGTCAGATGAGAACAGTATTTTCATATTTCCATAAGGCTTCTGTGTATTGTTTTCATTCAGTAGGAAATAAGGCCAAGTACCTATTGAACAAATATTTTTTGAGTGCCCCCTGGCATTTAGGGGATATAACAGTGAACCATCCAAAAGTTCCTCTCCTTCATTAAGCTTACATTGTCACGTACTGGGGAGTGGAGGGGAGCAGTATTATATTTTGAGGAATTAATTCCCATTCTGATTTGTTTTAAACATCTTAATTTCTATTAGATTATAAAGCTTGTTGAATCCATTCAAATTTTCGCCAGATTGATAAAGAATAATTATTTCTTCAATTCTATGTATATTCTTTACATTTGTATTAAGAAAGTGTAGTGGCTTTGGCATTCTAAAATTAATGAAGGGTGTGATAGTCATAATAATCACATAGCATTGGCAAGTAGACTATATATGCCATTGCATTTATAGTTTAATAGTTTTAGTCTTGGGAAATAGAGCAACAGTTACTTGGCTAAAGAGCATTCCTGTGAGTTATGTAAGCTGATATAATGGTTACAAACAAATGGTGCCAAGTATTTAAGAAAATGCCTGGTGAAATATATGGCTTATTATTAAAGCTGGCTTTCTCTTTTTTCCCCCCCCAGGAGAAATCTCAATTATTTTTCCAATGCTTACGCAGCTGCGGTTAGTGCTGTGGATCCTGATGCAGGAAATGGAGAACTTTGCATTAAGGTTCCATCAGAGTTATGGAAACACGTTGATGGTAAAATACCAAGAACATGTTGAGTATACAGTAAAATCACGTTGGATTCAGTGACTAGAATCTTTTCATGAAAATTAATGGTACCTAAATTATAAATTAATCAGTTGAAATATACAGGAGTTGGAAGCTCTTTTTTTCCTTAAAGATAATTGGCTAACAGGAAAATAGCAATCAAGGGCTAAGACAAAAAGCAACTCATTTCACTGTTGCTGTTAAAGCGAAAGTTATAAAACAAAAATTAGATGGTTGGAACAATTTGTCAAGATTTGAGAACCCACACAGTATTTACTCAGTTTAGAATTATAGCATTTTATAAAAGGAAGGATCCTAAGAAGTCATCTGATTCAATTCTTTCCTTTTACGGAAGAGTAATCTGAGGTTTAAAGAGAGTAAGTGACCTGCTGAATGTCACTAATTAGTAGTAGAGCCAAGGCTAGAACGTAGGGCTGCTAACACCCACTCTGCATACTTTTACTTTGTCTTATTGTTTCTGAATCTTCTTTATTTCCTTGTATAAAGTTACAGCCATTATAATTATCATACATAACCTTCTGCCTACCTTTATTTTGCTTTATAAAATTAACCAAGATAAGGAAGTAAAAGACTTTGTTCTGTTTTTGCTCTTTTTGGATAGTTTGTGTGTGTATGTGGTGGGGGGAGGGGTTTACCTTGCAGGGGGGTTGCCTAGTTTAGGGGGCAGGCGTGGAAGGTCATCATTGCATGTTCACGGGTTGGAGAAAGTCCATATTGGTTGCAATGTTTGGAGGGAAATTAAAAGGAACATCTTTTTTAATCTTACAGAAGCAACACGTATTTATTACTTAGAAATCAAACATAGTAAATAATGCTGCATAATGTAAATTTTTAGGTAGTCCTTCCCTCCTACCCCACTCCCTACTCCTCCTACTCCTTAAAGTCACAAGTAGGGTTAACAATCTGTGCGAGAATGTACTAACAGAACAAACTTGAAAAGTAAGTTTTGAATTGGATCTGGAAGGCCTTAACCATGTGGTAGTTTTAAACTCTTTTCTTTAGGCAGTATAGCATTGTCAGGAATGTTGAGAGGGGGATATGGTACGACCAATATTTTGGGAGAACACAATTAGCAGTGACTCGAATTGAGTGGAGGTAAGAACACCAGTGGAAGGAGACTGTTGAGTTCCTGTAGGCAAAGAGATGGTAAAAGCCTAAACTAGGTTAAGTAGTGTGATCTTTTATGTAAAACTCAGCCTTTGATTCCCACTTTATGTTCAGTGTAAGTCTTTGCCCTTATTATATCGACCACTGTTACCTAACTATATTTTTATATATCAATGTATGTATGTATTTATTTGTTGCAGAATTAAAGGTGCTAAAGATACACATCAATTTTTCTTTGGATCAGCCAAAAGGAGGTCTTCATTTTGTGGTACCCAGTGTAGAGGGAAGTATGGCAGAGAGAGGTGCTCATGTTTTCTCTTGTGGGTATCAGAATTCCACAAGGTAGATTACTAATTCTTACGTATTTCAGTTGATTTCATTTTTTCAATTGCATTTTTTTCTATGAATATGCAATACATGTATTTAGTATAAAATGAGAAGTATGAGCTTGATCCCCAACTACTTGAACCTCTTCTGAATCTTGTTCCTCTTCAATCCTGTCTTCCCTCCTTTCCTTTTCAAGTCTAATGTTCTAAAGTCGTCTCAATTCTTTCATTTTTTAAACTTTTGTATTGAAGTAAAACATACAGAAAATTACACGAATTGTAAATAGAAAGCTCAATACATTTTCACAAGTGAACAAACTCGTGTAATTCACACTCACATCACGAAAAAGAACATTAACATTACCAGCATCACAGAGTACCCCCTTCTACCCACTTCCATTCACTCTTGCCCACCTGGTAGCCTCCTGCCCTAGGGCAACCACCATCCTGATTTCTAAAATACTGTAGATTGATAACACCTATCTTTGAACTTTATTAAATGGAAGCATATGCCTTATGCTCTTTATATCTGCCTTTCTTGTGTAACATTGGTAGTGAGATGTACCTTTATTGTTGCATGTAATTGTAGTTCATTCTCATAGCTCTACAGTTAACCATGTTATTGAAATATTATGTGTAGTCTCCTCAGATTATTAACTCCTCCAAGCCAGGGATGATGTCTTATATTTCTCCGTGTTTCAGTAACAAGTACAGACCCTGGCACATAGTAAAACCTGATCTGAATAGAACGCTGAGTAGAAATTTTATGTCTGGCTTTACCAGCACTGTTTGAATTTATGCAATGCATCACATACTCCAGAAAAGCAGTTTCCTGACGTTATGGAATAGATTCTGAATATTGTATGTTTTAAAACTTTTTTGTAAGCATTTTTAGTTTCCAAAAATGAATGCTACATAAAAACTGACTGTGAATATACAAGTAAAAATTATTTTTAATTAAAAAATTGGAAACTAAGAATTGCTTACCTCTTTTCAGGGTTTAAACTGGAGGTACTACATGATATATTTTATTAATATTGCCAATAATATTTGGAGACAGGACTCTATCTTTAATCACATTCTTTCAGATTGCTCAGTAAAAAACATCAGTGGGCAAATAGCTAAAATTTCTTCTTGTGCATATTCTGTAAATGTTAAAATAACTTATATGTGGCAGAAACAATGTAGGTTACACTTTCAACATGTTTTCTGCACTGTTGATCTTTTTTCTAGATTTTGGTTCCCATGTGTTGATTCATACTCTGAATTATGTACATGGAAATTAGAATTTACCGTGGATGCTGCAATGGTGGCTGTTTCCAGTGGAGATTTGGTGGAGACAGTGTATACCCATGATATGAGGAAGAAAACCTTCCATTACATGCTTACCATTCCAACAGCTGCATCGAATATCTCCTTGGCCATTGGACCTTTTGAAATACTTGTAGATCCATATATGCATGAGGTAAATCATAAGCTTCTTGCTTCTTCCCCTCCCACTCTTTCATGCCTAATCAGAAGAATATTAATTAAGTACTAAGTTTTTCTTAATTCTTCTTTCAACTGTTAGAACTATCACTAGAGAGAAAAGGTTTCTTTACCTGAAATATATAATGACATGAACTCCTTTTAAAATGCTGGCATATTAAAATTCTGTATTTTTTTCACCAGAGGGCTTAGTGTTCCAAAAGAGCTTCAAGTATACCTTAGAGTATAGGTTGGTTAGAATATAGGTTGATTTCTGTAACTGATTGTGTTACAGAATTAACATGAGTTTATGAATGTTCTAGTTCCATCTCCAGAACCTGAAATACTACAATTTCAAAATTAAAGAGCAAGATTTATTCTCTCTTCAGCATATATAGAGGGAAGAGAAAAGGCTGAGGCAGGCAGGGTTAGAATTCTGGTCAATGAACTAATGAAAGTTTCCTCCCAATTTCCTCCCATCCCACATCTGGCCACAAATCATGGATCAGTTGATAAGCCCCATAGTGCTTTTAGGCCTCCTCAAGCATCAACTTTCTGGTGGTTTTAAAGTGATTCATTGGTTATTGACACTCATAGCTTCTGTATAGGTTTAAAGTAACATTTGAATGAATCTCTATTTACTCTTAGTCCTTTATGTTTTTGATTACAGTTAGTTTAGTTTTAATTATAAGGCTTATATTGTGACTGTGTATATCTCAACTTCTTTCAGTTGTATGAGCAAAAATTGAGGGCAACCAGGAAAGTCAGTGAGCTCCTCAGTCTGCTCTTGTAATTTGCTTTTCCTGAAATTTACAAGATTTATAAAATCACTCATGGAAAATACTCAAGATATTTTATGAATGATTTGCTTTTGGTGTCTTGACAATGACTCCTAAAAGTATATTCACTGATAAGATTGGCAGTGAATTTTATCATCTTTGGTAAATGATCAACTTGAAAATCAAGATTTGATTAGTACCTGCTTTGTATTTTGGAAGAATTTTTGTTTTCCCACTCTGAGCCATTGGATGGGAGAAAGGTAAATGACAGTCAAGAAATGTTTTTCCTGAATACTTAAAGCCCGTGACTTAATCTTTCTCTGTCTCAAATAAATAGTTTCTATTGCAGTATCAGTAGATTTGCTATCATGTAGTTTTGTCTAAAAGTGAGTCTTCTTTATTTGATGAATAGTATTTTATTTTTTGTTTGTGTACCAAGAGGAGTGCTTACCATGATGCAGTTTGGGCCCTGACCACTAATGTTAAATAAATGCTCACCGTTCACTTATGGTAGTCTCTAATCTGTTCTTTTATAATGTTGTCAGAAGAATAGTTTTTTATTGTATATTAAAAACTTTCCTTGCCTCCATATCCTGCAGTAATCAAATTTCTTCAGCATGGCTTTCAAGAGCTTCTAGAATTTGACCCTAATATTCCTTTCTAGCTTTTTCCTCATTACTTTTCTATTTATGTTATATTCAATATAGTTTACTTAGATTTTTTTCTGACCAAACCATATTTTTTCCCGTCTTTGACTGTTTGGGATGTCCTCTTTTCCTCCTCTCCTTACCTATGAAACTTTTGTTCAATTCAAAAAGATTAGCTCAAATGTAGTCTTCATGAAACCTTGCTGAGTCATTCTAGTCAGAGTGATATGTCATAATTGATGTTGTTCATTTGGCACAGAATCATAATAAGAGACAGTGAGACAGTATGTGATATTTGAGTGTCTGTGTCCAAAGTGGGATGTAATGTGAGAAAATCAGAATTATTATTTCTGTTGCTGGTATTTCTTATCTCCTCACTACCAGTAAGCTTCCCTGCAGTTTTCATATTGTTTTTTATATGTACTGAAGATAGTATAATGACTGTTAATTATTTAAGATAGTACTACGATGTACAGTATTCACTAGGTTAGATATTTATGAATCAAAGGCAGGTTTACAATAAGCCTTGGAAATTTAGATTGTTCTTGTTTCGTATGCATATGCAAAAGAAATTTTAATTTGGAACCAAAATTATTATTTTCATTGGATCTAAGCATTTCAGACTTATAATCCATCATGAAAATTTAAGTCTTAAGTGCAATGAATGTTTTGTAAACATAGTAAAAATAGTCACTAATTTCATACCAGTATTTTCTCTCAGTGCCATGGATTTATTAAAAAAAAAAAGGTTGGGGGGGAGGGATTTATATGCAGCTTCATTTATAACTGAGATATTTAGGAAATTTAAGATTTCAGTTAACTCTTTTATTTAATGATCTTCTTCCCTGCTTTTTATTTTTAGGTTACTCATTTTTGTTTACCTCAACTTCTTCCATTGCTTAAACATACCACGTCGTATCTTCATGAAGTTTTTGAATTTTATGAAGAAATTCTTACATGTCGATACCCATATTCTTGTTTTAAGACTGTATTCATCGATGAGGCTTATGTTGAAGTGGCTGCTTATGCTTCCATGAGCATTTTTAGGTTTGTATCCAAATTCAAAAGGCCTAAATTAGGTTAATGATGTGAAGATAGGTTATTTATTTTGTGATCAATTTTTTTAAAAATTTATTTATTTAATTTATTTATTTTTGGCTGCGTTGGGTCTTTGTTGCTGTGCGCGGGCTTTCTCTAGTTGTGGTGAGCAGGGGCTACTCTTCGTTGCGGTGCGCAGGCTTCTCATTGCGGTGGCTTCTCTTGTTGCAGAGCACGGGCTCTAGGTGCACGGGCTTCAGTAGTTGTGGCTCACGGGCTCTAGAGCGTAGGCTCAGTAGTTGTGGCACACGGGCTTAGTTGCTCCGCGACATGTGGGATCTTCCCAGACCAGGGCTCGAACCCGGGTCCCCTGCATTGGCAGGCAGATTCTTAACCACTGCACCACCAGGGAAGCCCCTGTGATCAATTTTAAGATGCAGTTTGAACCTTTTCCCTTCATTTTAGTTATGGTTGGCTTTGTAGAAAATCCAGTGTTTTCAAGATTGAAAAATGTAGAAAAGCATAAAGAAGAACATTTCAAAATAACCCAAAAGATTCATATTATCTTTATCCAGAATTAACTGATACTAATTTTTTACATATGTGTTTTAGTCTCTTTTTGGCTTATGCATTAAAAACAAAAATGATACAAGTTACTATATGGGTATCTAGTGAGGTTTTTTTCCTAGCACTATTTAAAAATTTACTGATATCATCAGAAATTTGTATGCAAAAAAAAAAAAGAGAGAGAGAAAATTTTATTTCTTTTTTCTTTTACCCTCTTTACCTCCCTCCCTTCTTTCATTCCTTGAAAAGTGCCAAATTTAGAAGTTATATGTCTCAGGGTCAGTCATTTTTTTTGGGGGGTCTATTTTCTCATCTGTAAAATGGACATAATAATAGTGTTCTTGCATTCTTCAGAGTTGTTTAGACAATCTGATGGGTCAATGCATTTGAAAGTAAATAATATAGCACAAAAAATTAATAGTGTTATTAGGAAAAGATTTTTGAAATTAGAAGAGCCCTTCATAAAAAGATTAGTGTCTGATTAACATATCAGTTTCTGATTGATGCTGCAACCCCCTACCCCCCTAAAAGGGTATTTATATTTTTCATGGAAATCAATGGGAAACATTACAGTCCTTGCTTTAAACAAAAGTTATCAAGATGATGAGTTTCAGCTAAAATTGTAAAAGCTCTTGGGGACAGTATTCTGGTTTTTCTCTTTTATGTGTTAATTAAATTCCGTTATTTTAAAAGTGTGATTATTTTATTTTGATTGAATAATTATTTATTTCTTGGTTATAATGAGCTGTCTCTTCTTTTCAATGCCAGCACAAACCTGTTACACAGCGCCATGATCATAGATGAGACGCCTTTGACTAGAAGGTGTTTAGCCCAGTCCTTGGCCCAGCAGTTTTTTGGATGTTTCATATCCAGAATGTCTTGGTGAGTAATTTCAAAGTTTACAACTACTGAGAAGAAGAATCAGGAAAGTTTATTTTTATTTTCTTTTCCTGCAGTGTAAGTTGAACTTTGTCCTAACTGCAGATAATTAACAGACACTATTATATATATTTAAAGAAAAGTAATCAGTATAAATTTCATCCTAAAGTTTTGGCCGTGTCCTCAGTATATCAGTAGAGTTAATTTTGTAAATTGCAATAAGAATAAGGTAAGAATTTTGATAACATCAGTTTCTTAAAGAACTAAGTAAATACTGTAGATACAAGGACTTCAGTGTACAGAGAACTATAGTTACAATTCTGATGTCAATATTCAGTGCAATTGGTAATACTTAAGGTAAAATAATGGTCCTCTACAATAGTGATGATGCTATAGGGATTTTCCTGTTAGTTCCTAGATTTGTACTAATTTACTTGAAAGATGTGAGAAATAAAGCACTTTTTATTTTCTTTTTTAAACTTGAGGTGAATTTGAAGAAATAGACAAAATTCCCTTAAGACTATAACTTATGATTATAATATATAGTATGTAAGTCTTGGTGTCTTTTTCTTTCTTTCTGGAGGGGAAAGGGTGGAGGGTAAGGCCTCTTGATTTGTAATTTTCCCAAGACACATAGTTTCATTAAAGGATAGTGTCTGGAACATGATAGACAAAATGTTTTAATGAAGGAATGAATGAATGGATAAACATACGAATAAATAAATGAATGAAAGGTGTCATTGCCTTTCCACTTAAGAAACTAAAAAATAAGTATTTAAACTTGAGGTCTTAGGATCTCACTGATAATTATGCATGGGATTGATAATAAAAGAATGTGGACTTTTAAGAATTGAGCAGTATTGGGCTTCCCTGGTGGCACAGTGGTTAAGGATCCGCCTGCCAATGCAGGGGACCCGGGCTCGAGCCCTGGTCCGGGGAGATCCCACATGCCGCGGAGAAGCTAAGCCCGTGTGCAACAACTACTGAGCCTGCGCTCTAGAGCCCGCAAGTCACAACTGCTGAAGCCTGCGTGCCTAGAGCCCGTGCTCCGCAGCAAGAGAAGCCACCACAGTGAGAAGCCCGCGCACTGCAATGAAGAGTACCCTCCGCTCGCTGCAACTAGAGAAAGCCCGCGCACAGCAACAAAGACCCAACGCAGCCATAAATCAATCAATCAATCAAAAAAAAAAAAAGAAAAAGAATTGAGCAGTATGGTCCTGGCTATGTGCATGTCTTTCCTTAGAGGCAGACAGTATGGGCAGACTTGGGTATAAGGGAAGCGGCACTGCCAGAGCAAAGCACAAACATAGGTACCTTGAAACAAGAGTATAAAGTGGTCTTATAATTAAGTTGATGCCAGATGTGAAGACGGTACAATGAATGGGTAGGTAGAATTCAGCCAGAGGAAGTGGGAAAACCAAATGGTTTGATAACTTTCATTTTCTTTAAGAAGGCAGAGAAGTACATGCTAATGCTTGTTTTGTTACCCTCTTTGGCCTTTGGCCAAAAATATCTGAAGAATTTTTATTATTAAAATAATTTATTATATTTTATTTATATTAAAAATACATAAAATGATGTATTATTATTTGACTTTTTGCTTAGGTCTGATGAATGGGTATTGAAGGGAATCTCAGGCTATATTTATGGTCTCTGGATGAAAAAAACTTTTGGTGTTAATGAATATCGCCATTGGATTAAAGAGGTAAAAGCAACTAGATCCATTATCCACTTAGAAGTCAATAAGACATGTTAGTGTTCTCCAGATTTTCAAGTCATGTGTCCTTTATTTTTTAGTAACTATAAAATACTTATTGTCATTTGAAAGTCCCTGAGTTTTTCCAGCAAAATGAGAATCATTTTACAGAGAAAGACTAGTGGTCTATTTTATCTGCTTTCCATTGTCAGTGTTGGCCTCCAAAGACTTTTTTGCTAAGAACGAGAATATTTAAGCTCCTTAAACATGAAGTTAGTTGTTAGATATATTCCAACTCCTCATAGTAGTCATTTTTAATGTAATTTTGTGCTTTCTGAATTTGTTTAGGCTTAGAACCTAGATTCTGGAGTCAGTTTGCTTTTCATTTTGCTTCATACATTCACAAGCTTTATTTATGATTTTGCTTAATCTTTCCAAGCCTCTTTTGTATAAGGAGAGTAAGTAGTAGTAGTATCTTCTACTACTAGTAGTATCTACCGCTACTACTAGTATGGACAGGGATTGTGAGACGTTATACATGTAATGTGCATAGTGCCTAGGTCATAATAAGTACTTATTATATGTTGGCTAGTCCTTCGGTGTATTTATGTTCTCTGTCATTTTCACATCTTTTCCCATTATTTAAAGATTTGGCCAAAAAGAGAAAGTCAGTTGTATTTTGCCTAGCCCATTCTGTTCATACACATTTTAATCATATCATGTTTATCTTCTCACCTCTCAGGTGGAAAAATTTCAGCCTTTAATAGCCTCATTAAATAGACCCCCTCTATCCTCCTTCTTTTCTCATTTTATATACCTTCACCATCTAAACCTAAACTTAAGTAAGCCAAAAAGTAATTGCAAAAGATTTCAAATATCGAGAACTATAATAAAAGATTCGTACATCTAGAACTGAAGAGTCCATTTTTAATTTCAAAAACTTAGTGTTTCAGGCACTGTTACAGACATTTTATAAATAGTAACTATCTTAATCCTCCTAACTACTCTGTTATTATTTGCATTTTACAGATAAGGAAACTGAGGCACAGAGAGGTTAAGTTATTTGGCTAAAGTTACACAGCTAGTGAGTAGTAGAGCCAGGATTCAAACCTGGCTTTTAACCACTTCATTATGATTTTTACCACTTCTCTGTACTGCTTGTATGTTACTTAAACTAGTCATGAATTTCCAGCACAGTTGTGTTGTCTTTTTTTCCACTTAAACTTTTATTTTTTCATTTTGAGCTGTGTCATATTAAAGAAAACTAGAGAAGTTTTAAAATTATAGATCCTGACATAACTTTATCCCTATTTGTTTTTACTTGCCTGAATCCTCCACCAGAAGCAAAATACAGAGAAGGAAGAAATAAACTTGGAGAACAGGTCAGAGAGGTTGAGGAGAGCCATTAGGAAAAGTTGCCAGGCTACTGGCCAGCCCTAAAGTCACAAAGTAGAGAAGGCTTTTTGGCTCTATCATTCAGCCAGTTGTGTAGTCTGCTTTGTTTATAACATAAACTAGCCTTCAAATACATTTCATTTATTTTCAGAAATTTACATTCTGATTCCAGCAAATTGGAAACCACAGTTGAATTCTAAAATTTGATATGTAAAATAATTTTCACTGACCCCTATTTTTATATCTTTTTAAGGAGCTGGACAAAATAGTGGCGTATGAACTAAAAACTGGTGGAGTTTTATTACATCCCATATTTGGTGGAGGAAAAGAGAAGGATAAGTATGTTTATTGTTCAGAGATACTACAAACCTTGATTTGTGGGATTAGTCTTTTAGGATCACTTGTATGTGTATCGAGGCCCACACAGGCCAAAGAAGTGGTAATAATGGTCTGTAATAATACTGAGCCCACAGACATTGGTAGTATTCTAATTACTCCTTTCATTACTATTGCATGTGATGACTGTAAATGGATTTAAACATTAAAAAAAGACTAAAAATAATAAAGCTTTTTTCTTTTTCATGTTAATTTCCTAATGCTAATATATCGTACTATTCTCGTAAATGTTTAAAAATAATAGAAAAGGCTAAGTAGATGATTTCGGCATCAACACATCCTACCTATACCTGTTTATCTGAATGGTCAGCTACCTAGACACTTATTTACTCTTTCCTTTTTTCCCTCTTTCTCACTTTCCTTCTTTTCTTTCCCTTTCTATTTTTTAGCAAGTCACTGAGACAACCACTTACAACAACATAATGGTACTAGCAGGGATTCTTATTTGTTCTAGGGTCCGTGAATTCCCTAAGGGAATATGGATTGAATTGGATGGGAAAGTTTTTCTGTATTTTTTACTCAACCATTAACTGAAATTTTATATTTCCTTTAATTATGACTGTAGGTAACAGACAGTGCTTTGACTTTGTCAACAGTAGAAATCATGGATGTTTTCTTGTCACATTTTAATTGTTAGCAAGTATCTTGAAATATTCTTTGCACTCATTACCTTAAAGTTACTACAGTAGACCACTGCTAGGTCTTGTTATTTAATGCATTAATAAACTAGCACATATGTTGGTAATGTCATAGTTTTAAAAAATATTTTGATAACTGTATTTCATTATAATTGGTTTCCTTTGTAAACCTGTGTATTTTATCGTGCACATTTAAAAGCAGTTTTTTCTGTGGTCCGTAGGATTAACCAGACTACCCAAGTGTCTAAAAGTACAACAAAGGTTAAGAAACTGCAAGTTGTATAATCAGTAGTCTTTTCTTTGGTGGAAGCATGGTCACTGAGACAAGATTAAGTCAGTGGGAAGGCATAGGAATTTGGAGTTAGACAGACTTGGATTTTTGTAGTTACTGATTTTTGTGAGCCTAGAAAATTGTATAACCTTTGTGAGTGTGTGTGTTTTAATGTGTCAAACAACAATGATGATCCATCTTAACCATGTTGGTTGCCAGGATTACTTGAGATAAAGCTTTATACATAGTATGCACTCATTAAAATGTTAGTTCCTTTCACTTTCTTCTCTTGACTGTCTGCTGTATGGCAGTTTCCCAGCATATAGTTAGAGCATTCCCATTGTGTGTAAATAATTATTTACACTAAATGCTTTTACCTTTGCTCTGTCCATTTATTTAGTTCCTTTTGTATGTTTGATTTTCAAAATTTATGTATAAAAGCAACACATGAATGCATGCTCTTTGAAGAGATTCAAAACAAGACAGTTCAGAAGCATGTGGAGTAAAAAGTAAAGGATCTTTTTTAGCCCTCTTACCACTTCTCACTCCCATCACTTCCTCTCCTTGGAGATAACCATGATTATAAATTTGGTATATTGTCTTCCAGACCTCTTGTTTTTTTCTGGTCTTTATTTATGTGTATATGGCAGTTACAAAGTATAATTTAGTCATGCGTGTTACTGTGTACTTCTCTTTTTTTAAAAAATTAACCGTATCTGTATTTTGGCAAGCATTCCATGTGACTGTATGTGAATTTCCTTTGTTCTATTTATGTGCTATATAGTATTCCATTATACCTTGGAATTTATTTAACCTTTTTCATATTGCTGTCCATAAGCCCAGAAGTAATAAGTAGAGTATAAAAGTAATTTTTCAAATATCAAATTACAAAATTTTATATTTCAGTATGCCATGCTTTTTAAGGAGTGTAATGACTATTCTTACACATTGATTGTGAGAGTGTAATTTGGTACACTGATTTTGAAGGGTAATTTGTTAGTACCAATCAGAATTTTAAAATGGGTAATTTTTAGATTCAGCAATTCAACTTCCGAGTATGTTATCATATAGAAATTATTCTTCTAGATGTTTGCCATACAGAAATACCTGCACATGTATGAAAAGATAATCACTGTAGCATTATTTGAAATAATAAAAAAGTGTAAACACCTTAAATGTTCATGTATGTTGTAAATATTTTCTACGGACTGTACCTATCTTTTAATTTACTGATGATCTCTCGTGTCAGAATTTTTAATTTTTACATAGTCTGGTCTTTATGTCCTCTGGATTTTATATTTTTCCTTGTGAAGATTTTTCCCACCCCAAAATTATGAAAAGAAATTTTTTTCCTTTATTTTCTTCTAGTACTTTTATAATGGTTTTTGTTTAAGATATGTAATCCATCTTGAATGTTTTTTGTGTATGCTTTAACTTGGGGATATTGATTGGAATTGCATTGATTGTATGGATGAATTTGGAAAACATTGAAATATTTACACTATTGTGTCTTCCTGCCAGGAGGCTGGCATGTGTTTCTGTTCATTCCAATTTTCCTTTATGTCTAGTTAGGTTATTTTTAGATGTTTCCTAGTCTTCGTTGCTCTCATACTAAGGAAATTGCTACGGTATTCCCATGAGGTTTTTGATTTATTGTCTTGATGTAGCTATGAAATTTATTGTTTATTTAATTCAAATTTGTTATATTAAACAAATCTGTTTATTTTTTTAGTCCAGCATCCCATCTACACTTTTCCATAAAGCATCCACATACGCTGTCCTGGGAATACTACACTATGTTTCAGTGTAAAGCTCACCTTGTGATGAGATTGATTGAAAATAGGATCAGTATGGAATTTATGTTACAAGTAAGTATTAAAGAACTTAACAATTGTAAAGAAAGATCTGTTCTATATGTATATAATCTGAATACTATTCTGTAGAATAGGAGTCAGGGCATCCAATTAGCTGTTTGCCCAGCAAGTAACCTGTTCTTTTTGTTGTGTTTCCTCAGATGTAGAGTGGGTATGAATACTTGACCCACTTAATGCAGGATTTTTATGAAGATAAAACTAAAATGTGAGGTTAAAAGTAAAACCTGTTTATGCTACGATTTTGTGTTTGGCATTATTTAGAATATTAAGGATGAAGTGCCGTTTACAAATATTTTCAATAGAAGAAAGCAAATTTATCTAAAAGATGGTTATTTTTGCTATCGCTAAATTCTGCCATATGTTTTAAGCAAGTTTGGGCGGAAATAGTTGATATGTACTAGTTGAGGTAATAGAAGCCAGTTGTATTATAAATGCTCAGCTATTCTTTTTCCATTGATAATATTCTTAGAGGTAAGTGGAAAATAACTTTTTAGTAATCTTTTTTTAAATTTGCCTTAAAGTTAAGTTTCTTGAATCCTTCTGTCCTTTATCTTGCCTTTAAAGAACAGAAATATTAAATGAGATGTGGTCTGTAAAGAGCCGGTTCACTTCTTAGAGTGGGATAAATGCAAATGAGTGTTCTCAACTTCTTAAAGAATGTATAGTTCCTATGTAAAGCTCGTAGCACAATATGTTATAGGTGTTGTATATTATTATAGCTCTTAAAAACACAGTATTCATTGTCTGGCCAGGATGTCATTAAAATTCAATTATATTTAGAGGAAGAATGATTTTATAGTCTGGCTGTTTAAATCTTTTCACGCTTCCATTGCTAATAGTCTTTAACTAAAACAATCAATGAAGTAAGATGTGAAATTGTTTTCTGTAATTGTCTATAATAAAGTTATAATGCAAAGTGGGAATAGTACAGAATTGCAAGCAATGTATATTATCTTATACAAACTAAATGATACTTTGATTCTTGCAGGTTTTCAATAAACTGCTAAGTTTGGCTAGTACTGCTTCATCTCAGAAGTTCCAGTCACATATGTGGAGTCAGATGTTGGTTTCCACATCTGGATTTTTGAAATCCATCTCGAATGTCTCTGGCAAAGACATCCAGCCTTTAATAAAGCAGTGGGTGTATCCTTTTCAATAGCAGTTCAGCAAAGGAGGGAAGGTTAAGTGCATAAGGGGAAGGAGGAAGAAACGGGCTTTGCGGGATAAAAGGAGGTAAATAATAGTAGAAATAACCAGGAACTGTAAATCATTTCCGCTGAGGTGCCTACTAATTATTGAGACACACATACATACACATCTGTATCTGTAAAATTTGGCATATTTTAAAGTACCTTTTAGTGTGTGAGTATAGCAATAGGCTTGATGGTGAGGGAGGTAAATAATCCACCAGACAGGCCTGTAGGATTACTTGTAAGATGCAGTGGTCTGGTGACTTTTAGATGTGGTTAGAGGTTGGCACAATTTGGTGGTATCTTGGAACTTCTCAATTGTTACATTTTTTTCATTTCAAAGCACTATATTAATAACCCAGTAGAGTAGTTTTGCTTCTTTCAAAAAAACTAATTTCTTAATGTTTCAGAATTTCTTTTTAAATCTGGGGAAACATTTTTCACAAGAATTTTGAATACTTTGCCACCTGGTTTACAGTGGAGTATGCTCTTAAGCTTTGAACGGGGGGAATGCGTTTGAAAATTATTACTACCCTGATGAATAATTTATTTTGTTTAGTACGTATTTATTTTAGTATGCAAAAATTCCTTTACAATTCTTCAGAGACCAGAGCGGAGTGGTAAAATTTTATGGAAGTTTTGCCTTTAATAGAAAACGAAATGTCTTGGAATTGGAAATAAAACAAGATTATACATCTCCTGGAACTCAGAAATATGTGGTAAGTTTTTTTTCCAAAATGGCCTTCTGCACTGCTTTCTCGCCAGTTTAAATAAAGGAAGGGTTTATGGGTGGGGAGCTGGTTGGACGTTTCATAATGAGATTTTGTTTGCAAAGAATGAAATTGAGAAGACACCAAGTGTCAGGGAAGGGAGAAGAGGGCTGCTGATAGAGATCTTGGAGGAAACAGATTCTCCCTATTATCCCCACCTCTGGTACCAGCTGCCTTTCTGTGTCTCCACATGGAGGTCTTGTATAGTGTTATTTTATATCTTGATATGTTTACCTGTACACATAAGAACACACATTGGTTTTTATTCTAGTACTATCTTTGAACAGTATGTTTCTTTTTAAAGGGACCACTTAAAGTGACAGTACAGGAGTTAGATGGATCCTTCAATCATACATTGCAAATTGAAGAAAACAGTCTTAAACATGATATACCCTGCCATTCCAAAAGCAGAAGGTAGGCATTGGATCATAACTATAAACTGCAGTCTCATAGATTAAAATGCCAAAATAAAAACCCTAATGTATACCTAATTTTTAAGTAGAGAACATGTTACCTAGTATTGTTTTTCCCCCTTTTACTTCAAGTTAGTATTACCAAACATTCTTTTTTTTTTTTTTTTTTTAATTTACTTATTTTTGGCTGTGTTGGGTCTTTGTTGCTGTGCACGGGCTTCTCATTGCGGTGGCTTCTCTTGTTGCGGAGCATGGACTCTAGGTGCGCAGGCTTCATTAGTTGTAGCGCACGGGCTCAGTAGTTGTGGCTTGTGGGCTCTAGAGCACAGGCTCAGTAGTTGCGGCGCACGGGCTTAGTTGCTCCGCGGCATGTGGGATCTTCCCGGACCAGGGCTCAAACCCGTGTCCCCTGCATTGGCAGGCGGATTCTCAACCACTGCGCCACCAGGGAAGTCCCCAGACATTCTTTATTTGCTTTCTGTTCTTGACAACATTTGTATCCTTAGAATTAAATAATTAATTTTAAAATTTAGGTTTGAGAATCCTTATTTTGTAGGGACAGGGGGAGGTGGAATGGAAGTTTGAGTTTTTGGAGCCAGGAAAAATTCAAGACAAATCGCTTAGGCTCATTCTTATTAGTCTCATTTGATTAATATCTACAGAAAATGTTGGGGAAATGATCATCGACTATAAGGAAAGTAGCTGAATACATATGTCACGAAAAGCCCCTGCATCTTCTTTATTACGTCTCCTTTACTCTCCCTTTTCTCTGTATCACCATGCCCTGAAAGAACATTCTTGATGTCTTTCAAAGGCACATTACCAGTTTACTTAAAAAATGTCCAATGGTTCATCTTTTATTTAATATATTTTTTCTTTACCACTTTTTTTGTTTTTTAATTCAGCTATTAGCCTGTGCTCTGAACAGTGAAAGGAATGTGTAGTAATATCAAAATTTCAGGGACAGAAGTCTTATACATATGACTACATTTAGGTTGTCTCAGACAGACAAGAATGTCAGTTGATTTTGAAGGCGTTTAGAGAACTTGATTCTGAAATCTCTGTAATCATTCTCTGTGAAAATTCTTTCTTAGTTCAAAGTGAAATTCTTCTTTTTGTCCTGTCCACCTTTGAAATCGAGAACACCTGATAGCCAACCTTTTCATAACACTTCCTTTGTTTTGCTTTCTCTGTAGTAATAGCACGTCATTTATGTATCCTTTGGTGTGAGGAACGTAAGAAGACTGTGCTCTCTTTTCCTATTTTGTCCTCATGTGACCATGCATTTAGTGTAGTGTCCAGTAGATTTTATGATTCAGGAGTAATTTGCATGGAAGCAGTTGCTTTTGTTTTGGCTTATCTTAAATCTTGTGCATATTACTTAATGATACACATTAATTACTACTGCTAAGATGTTTTGTAGTTTACACTTGCTTTATTTCATATAGGACAGCACCTTGCATGTACAGAACGTGTTCAGAATTATTCATGTCTCATTTCAGGCCTGGTTATTTTTTCGTTTTTTTATAAAGGATTTCTTTATTTGGTAGATCTCTTATCTTTCTGTATAAAACTTCCAGGTACCAGTTCTTGGGAATATATATATGTTTTAAGTTAACACTTAATCGTATATTTCTGATTTTTGTTAAACTTTGATGAGGAAGACATTTTAATATCATTTACTTCATTCCCTTCAGTTTCAAAATAGACAGGTTTTGTGGTGTTTAAATTCCATTTTCTATCTCTTCCTCCTTAGGATATCTTTCAACACTGTGAAATTCTTAATTTGAACTTCAGCTGTTCTTTATCTGTTTTCAGAATTGGAAATGTCACAATTTTCAGACTTACTTTTCCTTAAATGTAGGAATAAGAAGAAAAAAATTCCACTGATGAATGGAGAAGAAGTTGACATGGATCTTTCTGCAATGGAGTAAGTTAGTTACTTAAGTTTAAGGATATAACATTTTCTGCATTCTCATTTGTCTTGTAATATATTTACATCTAAAAGCACGTAAATGTCCTGAAGTTAGTGCTTTTAATACTTTTAGAAGGCAATAAAAACCTTATGTTGAAAACAAATTTTAACATAAAATTATGATTAATCAAAGAGAAAAGTAAATCTAGCCTGGCCCAGGTGAAATTCAGAGGAAGTAACCTTGCATTAGCTTTCTTGCTTCCCTGGTGGCCTCTAGAGCAGTGCTTCTCAAACTGAAGTGCATGTAAGTCACTTGGGGAATCTTCTTAAAATTCAGTTTCTGACCCAGCTCTTCACTAGTGGGTCGTGATAGTTTGCATTTCCAGTGAGTTCTCAGATGTTATTGGTTTTCTTTGTCTTTGGACAAAGCCCCAGGGCACTTTGAGACTTGCTATGTTTGCGAAAAACAATTTAAATCTCATTGTAAAAATTTTGTGGCAATATTTATTGATTGACAGGCATTTTATTTTTAAATATAATGTAGCTCAGAGTTTATTTCGCCCATCCATATTGTGCCTGTGTATTTTTTATAAAACATCTGTAATTATTTACTAACTTGGTTACCAAATATCACTTCTATTTATTACACAGTTTATATAATCTTTCCATATTAAGTCCTTGCCTGTAGTAAGTACCCAGTAGTATTTGTTGAATTGAGTTTATATTTCAGGTGGTGTTCTTCGATAAGAGCGTTAGACTAGATTTTTATGATGGTTGCTTTTTTTCTTTTTTGGCCACGCCCCAGGCAGCATGAGGAATCTTAGTTCCCCAACCAGGGATTGAACCCGAGCCCTGTGCAGTGGAAGTGTGGATTCTTAACCACTGGACCGCCAGGGAAGTCTCTAGACTAGATTTTTAAAACTGTTCTTGTTACTTTGAGAGGTACATGAGGATAAATTTATGCTATACCTCTGAACTATGATTTCAGAACTTTCTGTTTGATAAAAATGATCATGAGTCTAGCATTTTTTTAAAAAAAAGTCAGCTAAACAAATTAATTTAATAAATTAATAAGAAATAAGTTTATCTGGGACTTCCCTGGTGGTCCAGTGGCCAAGACTCTGCACTTCCAATGCAGGGGGCCTGGGTTCGATCCCTGGTCAGGGAACTAGATCCCACGTGCCACAACTAAGAGTTCGCACGCTGCAACTAAGAGTTTGCATGCTGCAAGTAAAGATACCGCATGCCACAACGAAGATCCCGCGTGCCACAACTAAGACCGGACGCAGCCAAATAAATAAATTAGTTAATTAAGAAAAAAAAGAAATAAGTTTATTTTAGTTACAGATTGATGTCTCATAAAGAGTGGCATTTATAGCCATTGGCAAGTATTAGACTTTAGGAAGTAAAATGAAGAAATTTGGTCCGATTTCCCCTTTCACATCATACAATCACTAATCAAAATCCCCAAATTAATATTTTCAGATGGATTTTTTTGTTTCAACAAGATCAATGTAGGGGTTCCCTGGTAGCGCAGTGGTTAAGAATCCGCCTGCCAATGCAGGGACACGGGTTCAAGCCCTGGTCTGGGAAGATCCCACATGCCACGGAGCAACTAAGCCCGTGCGCCACAACTACTGCGCCTGTGCTCTAGAGCCCGCGAGCCACAGGTACTGAAGCCTGCATGCCACAACTACTGAGGCCTGCGTGCCACAACTACTGAAGCCCGCGCTAGAGCCCGCGCTCTGCAACAAGAGAAGCCACCGCGATGAGAGAAGCCCACATACTGCGACGAAGAGTAACTCCCGCTCGCTGCAACTAGAGAAAGCCCGCGTGCAGCACCGAAGACCCAGCACAGCCAAAAATAAATAAATAAATAAATAAATAAATTTATTAAAAAAAGATCCATATAGATTAGACATTGTAAGAAACTTGAAATTCATATTAAACATAATGAGAAAATTGTCAAAGTGATTTTTAAAAACGAACGCAGTAGAACTGCATGGAGAAGGGACTCTGGTTAATAAATGCTGTGTTTTTATAAATATATGAAATTGAAACAATAAATAAAACGGAAACTTATATTTTCTTTCAGTGCTGATTCTCCTTTGCTGTGGATAAGGATAGACCCAGACATGTCGGTATTGAGGAAAGTAGAATTTGAGCAAGCGGATTTTATGTGGCAGTACCAGCTCCGCTATGAGAGGGATGTTGTGGCACAGCAGGAGTCCATCTTGGCCTTGGAAAAGTTCCCCACTCCAGCATCTCGGCTTGCCCTTACTGACATATTAGAACAGGAGCAGTGTTTCTACCGTGTGAGAATGTCAGCTTGCTTCTGCCTTGCAAAGGTGAGCTTATGTACAGTAGAAAGAAAACAAGATGGCTGATGCATATTTTAAAAAAAAAAAATCTCTGAAGGTGAATTAAGATTCACCGTAGTCTTTAATTTTACTTGGTGGTTGGTCTCTTGAAAACTTTTGCCAAATGCTTTTAACAAGGCTGATTTGAAGAAACACGTTTTGACCTGAAAATAAATAATGCACTAAAATTTTATGATTGTCAAACTGAAATTGAGAGTTTAAAACCAAAGAGAATTTTCCCATTTTATTGAATTGCCAACCAAAGAATTGTTAAAGCAAAGAAGAAATGTAAGAAATTCCTTGGTTTGAGTGATATTTTATACTATAGTGCATGAAATCAGTTCATCTTAATTATCCTACTGTGGTGGTGATTTCTTGTTGGTTTGAGCTTAGTAATCAATATTAGGGATATGGAATTTAAAATGATAGGTTCTGTTCTTTAACGTACTAGAAAAGTTAATTTATTAAGAAAACTACATATTTTTCTTTAGATACAAAAAAAAAAAAAAAACCTGAAGGTAGAACAAATGAAAGCCAGAAAATGCAGGCAAATATTTGGCCAGAAATACTGGGTTCCAGGTATTTAAAAAGCATATTGGTACTAGGTTCATTCCCATATAGTAGCTCTCTTGCCTTCCTCCCTGCTAAATCCACTTGTCCAACATTTCAACAGATTATAATGGTTTAGATTTGTTTTATCTCTAATGCTAACTAGTGAGCAGTTTGATTCCTACATCTACTCAGATATATGAGGGAAAATGTGATTTTCTTTGATAATCATCTGCTAAGGATGTAATTTCATTGCTCCTATAAAGTTCTTCGTGATTCTCACATGCTAAATTCTTAGCGGATCCATAAAATTATAGACTTATTTAAAGTTAATTATAATTTCATTCTTTTCAGACGTGATTTTTATATACTCTAAAAGTATCAATAGCAAGATGTGGATTTTTTTGTGAAGTGTTCTTACAGACTTAAGTGGTAGCACTGTACTTGCTTATTTTTAAATCAGGGTGGATTTAAAAGCCTTATTTAAAATCCATGGTGATGTTTCTATCTGATAAATTTAAAACATTAGAACTGCATCTGCCTAAATGGACAAAACTTACTCAGAATAAAAGTCTTTGCAAGCAAGTTTTCTTAAAACATAAAACATAAGAAGAGTGCTCCAATTTAGAAACTAACTTGTAGAAAACAGTTACAAGTGTACATAAGAATTTTAGGGGGGGTAGAGTTTATATATATTTATAAATATGTAAATATATTTATATACATTTTCTTGGAAATGATCATGAGAAGCTAAAATGTATTAAATTTCTAAGAACTGAAATTGTTAAAAATGAATCCGATTGTATTGATAACTTTTAGAAAGCTATTTTATTTATTTAAAAATATGTTTTCCATGGTGATGGAAATTACTTCATTTTCTAATTATTTGCAGATTGCAAATTCAATGGTGAGCACATGGACAGGACCACCAGCCATGAAGTCACTCTTTACTAGGATGTTTTGTTGTAAAACTTGTCCGAACATTGTGAAAACAAACAACTTTATGAGCTTTCAAAGTTACTTTCTACAGAAGGTACATTTTCCCTTCTCGTTTTCTTATGATTGTTTTTTGCCAATATCTGTATATCTCAGTTTAACCTGGGGACTCTTCAAATATTATTTACTTTCTTATAAATGATTTTGTCTGTGTTCTCTTTGTGCTTCTAAAATGTTTTCCAAAGTTTCAGTTGTTCATTAACTTTATGAAACTGTGTGCGAGTAAGTCACTGTCCATATTAATACTAAAGTAAGTAGAAATGGCTAATTTGACTTTCTGGTTGGTTACATGGGGGATGGAGGCATGGGTGAGTCCTCCTGATGGCCATCCTTGTAGGATGTGGGCAGCATTTCTGAGTCGGAGACAGTAAGTACAGCACGCAGCTCTAGTTTCAGTCCCAGCTCTGCTGCTCACGAGCACTTTGCAAGAGGACAAGTTTCTGAACTCTCTAAGCCTCAGTTTACTCAACTGTAAATTTGTCTTTTTTTAGAATTAAATAATATCAAGCATGTGAAGTGTTTCACACTATATTTTTATCAAATAGCAAGTTTTTTACAAATGGTAATTTAGAAAGTGGTGGTGTGATAGAGTCGCTGTTTTAGGAAGTGATGTGGGAATGGCAGGGTGGTCAGCATTGGGGCCATTTGGAAATCATTTGTAAAATATTTTGAGTAATTTAATAATGAAGGCCCAGATTAGATGAACTAGATTGAACTAGAAGGAGGAGTAAAGTGGAAGTAGAAAAAAACTAATGAAGTCTATTCTTTCATGATTTGGTGTTGAAGAGTGTGAGAAAGGTGACATGTTGAGGATAAAGCAAGGCTGAGAAAGGACATTTCAGGTTTTGTTTTGTATAGAGGGAGAAAAAGCTTGAGGCATGTTTGGCACAGAGAAAGGAACCAGTGGAGAAGCAGAGATGAAATATTCATCTCTTGGGAGCAAGTAAATATAAAAAACCTAAGATAGAGCAAATTCTGAAGTTATTTGTAGTGGGTGGGGACATAGTTGTGAGGTTAGTTTTAGAAAAGATAAGACCATTCCTTTTCCTGAGGCAGGTAGAAAGCAGATTAAAAGTAAATGAAATGGTAGATGTTGAGGGGAATGTTAAGCAAGGTGAGATTTGTATGTGATGGAGAGAGATGTGAAAAGAATTACCCAGCCACATTGAAACACATGCTGAGAGTGGAAGTCATGACATATTGATAGTGAATTTCATCAGCAGAACAGATTCAGGAGGTCTGGGTTTGGGGAAAGCCAATATTGGTGTGATCAAGGAAGTCTGAGGCATCCTGTTATTTTAAAGAACCGAGCATTTCATAGTACTTGAACATGTTGCTCAGCTCTCTATTGCCATTTCACTAATGTATGGTCTGGAAGCAAGTTAATTTCTGTGACTACCGAATATGTCCCCTTCATTATGCCATTGTGCTTTCATATACCTGAGAAGATCAATATTCAGATTGGGAGTTGTGATCCATTAATGAGGCGGGTAATGAAATCAATTTGGAAGTTTTGTTTCTTTTTTTTTAAATAAAACAATAGGCAGTATCAGAATGCGACACATGAAATAAGGGTAGGTGTAAGGTTTTTTTGGTTTTATTTTTTACTTTGTATACATGACATATAGTGTGTGTGTGTGTGTGTGTGTGTGTGTGTGTGTGTGTGTGTGGTTGGGATGTAAATGTATTTCTTACTGTGGGTTACAGTCAAAAAAATTGGAAAAGCAGTGCTTTTAGACTAGTTCACCTTTCACATAATACTTCTAGTGGCAGAAAAGAGAGAGAGAGGATTAGTGCTTAAATCAAATTTAAGTCCTATTTCTATGGAAAAAAACCTTTACCTCAGTTCTTACAGCATTAATAATAACTATTGTTAACACTGACCGTCCCCTTGCTTCTGGTCCTTCAAGCAAGCAAAGGAGCCATGCTACTTTCTGTCCCCCAGTTTAGAGGGAATAGTTACTTTGAATCAGAAGATGGGGTAGTCCAAATCTCTCCGTGTACTGGGGACTGTGATGTCTATTTGTCTGTAGTTCTGCCTTGAGTTTGAATAGCTTGGTTTTACTGGTAGAGGTTACCACTGTGAGTCAGGCTTCTACTTCCTGAGAAAAGTTGCCTATGAAAATTTGGAAAGGAGAAAGTTAAGCTGGATTTTAGATAATTTACCATTTTTCCTTAGGCTGAGAATGGGGTGGTGGTACTGGAGAATCAGTGTCTTCTCAGACTGGTGATTGAACTCTACTGTCTGCCTGCCACATGCCTCCAGCCACTGTATCCGTTAATCCTGAAAATGGTTGTGAGGAAACTAGACTCCTGCTCAGTAAGCAACTAGCTATAATAATCCATCTTACAAGGTAGTGGAGTAGAAGTTGAACAATGGTCTTATCTCTAATGTTAAAGCCCATACCTTGTCCCTTGTAAAACACAGAACTGAATTTACATTACACATACCTCGTCTAACAAATGGGCTACAGAGTGTATCCAGTTATGCAGCTTTCCCCTTGGTTTCCTACTCAGCTCCTTTGTTAGCATGTTTGAGACATGTTCCCAGTGGGAGGGGGGTAGGAGTCGGTGGGGGTTGGGGTCCATCCAGATACCTGTGTCGGCCCCAGAGTAACCCTGTTTCAGCATATACTTCATTGAATTGTAGTAATGAAAATTAAAAAAAAATTTTTTTTGTAGACTATGCCAGTTGCGATGGCTTTATTGAGAGATGTTCATAACCTTTGTCCCAAAGAAGTCTTAACATTTATTTTAGACTTAATCAAGTACAATGACAACAGAAAAAATAAGGTAAGATACCTTAGTATTATAAAAGTAGCCAGTGATATTTTGTTTTTAAAGAAATATTTAGACTGTGAAATCATTGTTGTGTCAATTATACTTGAAATTTCTAGAGAAAGAAATACACAAACATGATTTATTATAATAATCAGTAGATGAAAACCAAGATAACTTGGTTTTTAAATGTTCCTTATACCTGTTATAACGTGGAGATAGAAGTACATCAAATTTTGGGAACTCAGCTAACTTTTGTTTTGGTGAAGTCTGACAGCCCAATTTTATTTTTATTCCTTTTTTCTTTTATCAAGTGATACCCAGAAAACAGTTCCTCTTGGGATAACTTGTTCATTGATGAATTTGACTTTTTTCTTTTTTACCATTATGTGTGTTTTGTTCGTTTATTTAGTGAATAGCTATTGAATGCCATGCTTCAAAAGCTATTTCACCTTACTTGTTATCATTCTAACCATCAGCAAGTGTTTTTGAGAATATATGCTATGCTAGGCGGTACACCACGTTACATAGAAAGAGTTGCATGGTAGTTGCCATCTGGAATTTCATTTAAATTAAACATCTATTGAAGAACTGCTGCATATCACAGTCTGATTCTGGGGCCTCAAGGATTCAGCCTAATGGGGAAATCAGACAAGTAAATAGGTTTTGCATAACTGCTGAAGTGGAGGTATGTATACACAAATTTCTAGGGAGATTCAGAGGAAGTAGTGCCTTCTTCCAAGGGTATAGAGAGGCACTCAGGGAAGTTTTGTACATAAGATGTGACCCTCGAGCTGAGTCATAAGCAATAGGATTTTCCCAGTCTGAGTAGGGCCTGTCTAGGAAGGTTACCCCAAGCAGAAGGAACAGCACATATAATGACACATGTAACTTGTAGGATAAGTTGAATTCGTGAGAAGTTTAATAAAACATTACAACAGTAAAAAAAAGTCACAAGTGGACCTCCCTGGTGGCACAGTGGTTAAGAATCTGCCTGCCAGTGCAGGGGACATGGGTTCAAGCCCTGGTCCAGGAAGATCCCACATGCCGCGGAGCAGCTAAGCCTGTGTGCCACAACTACTGAGCCTGCGCTCTAGAGCCCGCGAGCTACAGCTGCTGAGCCTGCGTGCCACAACTACCGAAGCCTGCGCGCCTAGACCCCGTGCTCCGTGACAAGAGAAGCCACTGCATTGAGAAGCCCACTCACCGTGACGAAGAGTAGCCCCCGCTCGCCACAACTAGAGAAAGCCTGTGCGCAGCAACGAAGAACCAACGCAGCACCAACGCAGCCAAAAATAAATAAATAAATCAATCAATTAATTTTTTTGAAAGTCACAAGTATTTTATTTACAAATGGTGATTTATAGTGAAAATCAAGAAGGCAAACTTTTCCTCTTTAAGTCAGTAGAGTGACATTCAAATGATTTAGGAGTCCTTAAATTAGTTCTTTAAAAGAATACATTATAGCTGATGCACTTTTTCTTTACATTTTTGAATATTGTTAAAGAAGTTTTTGTAAGATTTTTTTCCTTCCTAATCTGCTGGTTTGTTTTGACTTTCACTTATAGTATTGCTTTCTTCATCTACACGTGAATTTCTTTTATTTGAAGATATAATTGTCTTCAGTTAAGACTAGCACACATCTTAATCCCTGAAGATATTAAGGACAGAATAAATGCAAATAATAACAACAGTAATAATAGCTAGTTTTTTGTATGTTCCATGGCCTGTACCAAAACTTGATTAATATGATCCTCATCAGACCTCTGAGATAGATACTGTAATTATCTCAGTTTCCATTTGAGGAGATAGACGCTAATAAAAGCTAACAGATTTACTCAAGGTCATATATGCGGTAGGGCCAGGAGCGAAACCCAGATTTGTCTGATATCAAAACTTAAAAATTATGGTTGAGAGAAAAAGATTTTGTTGTTATTTAAAGATTTGCAGATTAATGGATTAAAACTGGAAGAAAAGATGTGATTGGATGGTGCCGAAGAATATTTCATTGATTTTCTTAATGTTTGTTTTTAAAGTACTTCACTTCCAACCACTAATGATTTGTCTCTGAGGGCTTTGGTTAAGCATATTTTTTAAAAAAGTTTCACTTTTTTAAAAGTTATTTGTTTAGTTAGTTTTCACGTAACTGGAGAATCATTTCTATTTTCGTTAAATAATAAACTTACTTAAAACCAATATTTTTAGACTTAAAATTATTTTCACTGGTATAAATATTGTGAAGTTAACTATCTTTTGGACTATATAAAATTATAAAGTGCATGAGAAGAAATGAAAGATTTTTCTGCGATTAAGATTAAATTAGAAATACAGAACATTAAATGCCAAAAAGAAGTTGGGATTTGGGGGTGGGGAGATATTTTTAAAAATTTTAACATCTCATGAATTGGGCAGGAGCATTAAATTCAATATTCTAGATAACTTAGTTTTCAAGAAGACTAAAATTAAATCCCTTTCAAGCCTGGTTATTAGCCATTTTATATGAAAATCTTTTATATATACACATGAATTTCTAACATATATTTCTAACAAATCATATATACGTTTATGAAATTTGTCTTCTTAAATAAGTATGCAGGACGTGGGTTGAACTATTCCTGATACCAAACGATCATTGTTAAAAACTTCAGTCCGCCTTTGCTGCAGTACGTTGACGTTGATGCCTTCAGTTGTTTTTTTTTTGTAGGAAGTTTTGCTGTATGTACTAAATGCCCCCACACCCCCCCCCAGTTGTGTTTCACAAATTATTTATTCTTCACTTGACTTTGGGGTGATCAGATAATCTAGCCTGTTCGATTAGGAGTATAGTGTCTGTGAGAATTGGATATGGTCTGAGGGGTAAATGTTAAATATTTTGGTTTTTGTACTTCATCCACATCCCTGTCTCATTTTTAATTTCTGAGTTTATTCTGTGCTCTCAATACTTAGTTCAGAAACAGTGGTTAAGTAAGTGGTCTTTTGCTTTGTTAGCAAAGTGGTTATCAGAGGTAACAATGAAACTATAAAAATACTTGGAGAAAACCTATAAACATTATTTAAATGATCTCTGAATGCAAATGGCCTTTCTGAGTGTGAAACAAAACTTAGAAACCATAGAGAAAAGGTTGACTGAAGTTATAGAGATTAATTTTTTTAATCATTGGAACAGTTTGAAAACAAAACTCGTCCATGGTGAATACTTGCGGAGTATTTTTTCTTTGGTTTTGTGTGTTTTTATGTGCCTTGTTTTTTTTTCCTACCTGGTATTCAAACAGGAATGTTTAGGGACTGTGCCATTGTGTGTGTCAGTCAGAGGTTCTGGCTCCATGGTGGACGTCAGAAGGGGCCAGGTCTTCTTCCTTTGTCTCCTGGCAGTTTGTTTTGCCACAGCATAATCCCAACACTGCTGATAGAAGTAATTAATTTGCTTGCTCCATGTTCAGATTTCTAGGCTAGAGCATCTGAGTTGCTGAGTTTAAATCAAACCACACTCAGATTGCTTTCAATAAATTGCTTCTCTGGGAATTGACTGGGATATGGATTTAGGAATTTTTATTTGTGTTTTTGGATGGTTACCTCCCTTTTCTCTGCTTCTCTTGCTAGAACTCCTATTATTTGTATGTCATGTGTTCTACACCAGCCTTCCAACTTCCTTGTGCTTTCTTCCCTATTTTTTGCTCAAAATTTTAGGAGTTTTTTTCAATTTTATATTCCAATTTAATTTTTATTCTGATTCTCTGCATATTTCTTTCTTTTAAAAATGTATTATCCTGTTGGAAGGCATATCATTGGTTACTTCTCAGACAATATTAATGGTCGCTTTTGAATCTTTTTCCCTCTACTGGTTTTCTTTTCCTTGTATACTCTTATTTCCTCCAAGTCGCTTTTCCCACTTTGTTCTGGTCTCTCTTTATGTTAATGCTTTCTTCAGCTATCTGGTGACCCTTGGTTGGATGTTTTAGATGAGAATAGGCACTGAAATAGCTGATTTGAAGCTCTGTATTAACCAGCAGGATTTGTGGACTGTGGTCTTCTTTTAGAGGAATCTGGTTAGATTACTATGAGAGTGTCTTACATGTAGTAAACATTTGTCACGTAAACTAATGTACTTCTAATTAGTAAACCTCTTTCACTCTTTTTTCCATTGTGTGACTCTATACAAAGGACGGAATTGAATACTAACCTGTGAACTTGCTTATGTTTTCAGATAAATTATGTTTTTAAGTTATCATATTTTATTTTATTAACTTTTGAATAGAAATGTAAATTCTGTTGTCTTCTCGTAATTATTTTTTGGCTTAGTTTTCAGATAACTACTATCGTGCAGAAATGATTGATGCCCTTGCCAACTCTGTTACGCCTGCAGTCAGTGTGAATAATGAAGTTCGAACTTTGGATAATTTAAATCCGGATGTGCGACTCATTCTTGAAGAAATCACTAGGTTTTTGAATATGGAAAAACTTCTTCCAAGTTATAGACACACCATCACTGTCAGGTATGATGATTCTTCATATTTGTTTCTTAAAGTTATTTGCCTTCATAATTATACGAGAAATTTATTTGCATAGAGAATTGGGAAATAAAGTGTAAGAAAATAAAATCCTATATGATTCTACCACCCATGGATAAATTATTGCTATTTTGGAGAATGGCCTTCTAAATTTTTTCCTCTGGTAAGTATATAAATTTTTAGTTATTTGCCATATTGTATATATAGTTTTTATATTCTGCTTATATCATAAACACTTTCTCATGTCCTCAGAAATTCTTCATAAGCATTGTATTTGATGTCTGCATAATCTTTTATCCCATTGGGTATAATTTAAACTCTATTATAGTTTATCCCTGTATTGTTAGGCTTCTTTTAAGACTTTTTGCTCCTGTCAACTTCTTTGTATGTATGACTGTCGACAAGTTCTGTCTATTTCATAAGGAGTTCGCTAAAAAAAAGTTGATTTACCCATTCAACATTATGAACAGTTTCAACTTTCCATATATACTAGTGAATAAACTATATATGTATTACTGAAACTTTTGGAGAGAATACTTTAAGTTATATTTTATGCTAAATACATTTTTCTGAAGTGTGTTCCAGTTATAAGTGTAATACCTGAAACTGAATTTCCAAAGTTTTGAAATTTGTTTTCTTTTAATAGGGTTTTTTATGGTCATGGCAAAAATTGAATGTTAAAAAATTAAAAAGTGGATTCAAATTACATTAATATTTCAGCTTACTGTTACGGATTAATTTCCAATGCCTTGGAAAAAAGTTTAATTTAGAATACTTTAACAAGAGTATTTACCTATAAATACTATTTTCCTAGTTGTTTGAGAGCCATACGAGTGCTTCAGAAGAATGGCCATGTGCCAAGTGATCCAGCTCTTTTTAAATCTTACGCAGAATATGGCCACTTTGTGGACATCAGGATAGCAGCTTTGGAAGCAGTTGTTGACTATACTAAAGGTAATGCTCTAGAAATATATGCCCATAATCATTTTACCAATAGAAAGAATTGTTTACCATTTACTATTTAGTTATTAGGGTTTTCGTATTATGTACAATACAGATATTTTGATTTTAAATTCTTGACTCACTGATTGAGAGTGTTTGGTAAATGTAGAATTCATATAAAACTTAGTAAATGAGGGAAAAGAATAGAGTTATAGATAGATATCTTTGGTGTTTCTGAAAAGTTAGTGTATCATTTTATAGCTTTAATTACATGTTATTTTAAGAAATAGAAGGTTTGGGAGAAATTTATAATTACATAAGGATTCAAGAAGACATTTCGTACCTGTCAAAACTCTTATCTGTGAAAGTAGAGCAAGAGATACAAGTAGGAACTTCAGGAGGGGGATTAGGCATGGCTTTGTGAAGTTGACCAAACACGTAAGGAAAAAAATGAATAAGAGCACACTTCATATTCAAAACATTTTCAGAAATACAGAGGAGAAAGTTAAGGAGATGAAAATGTTTTAAAAAATTGTCATAAAGAATAGAGCAGGTGGAAGAAAAGCAATAATCCCAGAAATAATAGAATACTTTGAAAGAGTGTAAATGAGACTGACCTAAGGTAGAGTCTGATGAAATTTAAAATTTTAAGGTTAAGGGAAAAATGTATAAGTTTCTAGGAATGTCAGAACCCAGTTATTGTACAAGGTGAAAGAATACTGTGGCCTGTAACTTCTTCAGAATAAGAAGAGTTCAAAAGGCAGTGAACACAGGCTAACATAATGCGTAGGGAAAATTATGGCCTAAGAGTCTCTTCTTTGCCCAGTTGTTGTTCCTATAGCCTTGAAGACTTAGAAGTACATTTCCTATGTAACATTTTTAAAAGTAAAATTCTGGAAGATAATTTTCAGCTGACCTGGAAATGAATCAAAATAATAACTCAAGATTGATGAAAGTGTGATATGAAAGGCCCAGTGACAAGCAACTATGCCTATAAAATAAAGAGCTAAGCTTAAATATTTGTTAACATGGTTGTAAAATTTAATGCAAATTTCAAAACAATTCTTAAAAAATAACATGTCAATATAAGAAATATGTAAATTAATCTAAATTCCAGATTATACTAAAATATGGGAAGAATAAAGAAGTTATGATAACATTCTCATCTGAATGTAGAAAGAGAGGAATGGGTGAGGGAAATTCTTTAGTAGATATTGGTTAAGTTTCACGTGTTAAGTAGAGGAAAATATACTCAAATCCTTATAATTTTTTGTAAATTTCAATAGAAATACTGCTTCTAGAAAGACATTATAAAAGAGTAAGAACAATATAGTGTGTGTGTTATATGTGTTGGCCCAAGTTCAGAAAGGACTGTCATTTGTTCTTCCTTTTTGTTGAGGGTTAAAGTATTCTTTCTTTTAAAAAATGCTGGTAAAAATAAGGATGTTTTTTCACGTATTTCTTGGCAAGAAAAAAAATGTAATCCTGTGTCAGTTTTCAGTTTTATTTTGACTTTTACCAATTTGTGAAATATGGAAATCTTGAGGTCTACCAAATATGCCATTATTCCCAGCCAAGGTATATGAATGATGTTCACTCACATAAATCACATAATATGAAGAATTCATGAATTAGTACTACCTGAAATCAAACAGAATGCTAATATTATGATTTCCAAAAAGAATGCTAAATTAGTAAGTGTAATTTAATTGAGAGATGTTTAAGTGTGAACCATGAATCCAGTTCATTAGAAAATGGAAAAATGGAAAATATTAGAAATAAAATTCTAAAAATAAAGCTTTTCAAATCTTAAAAGCAATACTTTTTGAAAAGGTAAATGGAAATAGCTAATGAGTTATTTTGTTAAAGTTAATTATGTTTATAGTACTAGTTTTACGGTTGTTTCTTATGTTATAGTGAAAAGTTAAGGCTGCTCTTTTGTCTTAAATGAAAGAAACCACTGGGCAGAAACAGTTTACCATACTGTATGATATAGTTGAGATACCATTGAGTATCGAACCTCTCTATAATTTGATTAAAGCATCTAGAAAAACAATTTAAACACATTTCCATTTAGAGTTAATCATCTCTAATTTAGGGCTCTTAATAAATTACAATTTGTTTTATGTTGTATTTGCTGTTGATTTGCGCCTTAGTGGAAAATATACTCTTGGTCCTGTTTTATGTTCTGGCTACATATATAGCACAGTACTTGTAAAATTTGCCAAGTGGCCTGTTGCATTAAAAAATGTAGGAAATCGCCTACATCCTTCAGCTCTGATTGGAAATACGGCTAAGGCAGAATCCTAAATATTAAGTGTAAACTCCCTATCTGTCACTTGTTTAAATTTGTTATAATTAACAACAAAAGTATTTCTTTATTTTTATTTTCAGTGGACAGGAGTTATGAAGAATTGCAATGGCTACTTAATATGATTCAGAATGACCCTGTACCCTATGTAAGGTTAGTTTTTTTATGCTGTAATATTTTGTTTTTGTAAGTCCTAAAGTAAATAATTTCAGAGCATTATACATGGAACAAGTCTTAATTTTTGAAAATATAGGAATATGTTATCCATTTACTCATGTCCTTTTTTATTTTATTTGCCTTTGGAAAGACATTTTAAAAAATATATTGTTACTAAGGGTAATTCCCTGAATTTTACATGTGATTTCTATTGTAACTTAAAGAAAAGCTTGTGTAACCGTTTTTAGTGCACATGGGGGAAGCCCTTATCCTAAAACCTCTGTATCGATGGATCTAATCTATTTTAAAAGTAAATAAGGGCAGTGTTTTGATGTATCCCATTTGTTCCTTTCTATCTTATATAGAATCTTAATTTTTAATAAATGGATTTAGGATTTAAAAATGGAATATGACATTGTTAAAAATTTAGAAAATAAGGGATAATAAAAGAAAATCCTGGTCCTGACATGGTAACTATTTTCATTTTTGTATTTTCTTCTTCATTTCCTTCATTTCTGCTGCTTTCTTTGGCAAAGTAGGATATTTATAGTGTATTCGAGCAGGACTAAAATTTTTACCATTTCTGCCGTCCTTTCTTTACACCTAGTAGACTCAAATTTGTGTTCATATGTTGTAATAATTCAGTTTCATAGAATGAAATTTGAAAGCTGGAAGATAATTTAGATTTTAGCTATTGCAACTAGAAATAAGAACACAGACCTAGAGACATTGTCTTCTTCAACTTTACGCATAAGTTGGCAGATATTTTTCATCTAAAAAGGCATACAAATAAACTCTGCCTTTTAACTTCACTGAAATGCATCTGAGCATGAAGCGTCCATGTAAGAGATTTCAGCTAACTGAAATCTGTATTTCAGTGTTTTTAAATGATGCTTATTAAATAAATATTCTTTGTACAAAGTTCTTCTCTTTGTATTTCATAGTTCTTGATTTGTGATCTGAATTGTATTTTAAATAATTTGTCCTTGTTATTGATGTGTACAAGAGGTAAGGTTGACATGGACAAAAATCTCATAATCACCCATTCTGAAGTAAATATTCATATAAAAGAGAATCGGCAGGAAACCAGCCTCATCTCTTTATCTGGCAGAGCTCATGCATTTGAAAGTTTATAATAAGATGCTGCTGATGACAAGTAGGGACAGAAAGTATAAATACAGTATAAATAAAGCTTATCGTGTATTCATTTATGTTTACAATTCATATCAAGAACTAACATCAAGGCACATATTTCTTTGTTTAAAAAATTAATTTATTTATTTTTAACTTATTTTTATTTTTGGCTGCATTGGGTCTTCGTTGCTGGTCATGGGCTTTCTCTAGTTGAGGCGAGAAAGGGCTACTCGTCCTTGTGGTGCACAGGCTTCTTGCTGCAGAACACAGGCTCTAGGCGCGCGGGCTTCAGTAGTTGTGGTGTGCGGGCTCAGTAGTTGTGGCTCGCGGGCTTCAGTAGTTGTGGTGCGTGGGCTCAGTAGTTGTGGCTCGCGGGCTCTAGAGCGCAGGCTCAATAGTTGTGGCACACAGGGTTAGTTGCTCCGCAGCATGTGGGATCTTCCCGGACCAGGGCTCGAACCCGTGTCCCCTGCATTGGCAGGCAGATTCTTAACTACGGCGCCACCAGCGAAGCCCCAAGGCACATATTTCTGAGATCTTAAAATTGTGTTTTGAAGATCATTTTCAGCAGATTATAATATTATATAATACTTGAAGTTATATTTCTAAATTATATACTGTACAGTCTAAATGATTGCTTTTGAAATGTGGAGCTATTAACGTCATTCAAATTTTAAGAGCACTGTTATTTACATTCTAAACTGAAAATCTGTATAAAGATATATTTCATGATTATATTTGATGTGTTTACTTCATAAGTGATGTGATTCATTTATATCACGAATAGGGAACCTCTTAGGCTTTACTTAATATCATCTAGGCCAGAGTTATAGTTTAAAAAAGTTCAACACGTCTTAAAAAAAGTCTTTTATGGCAGTGAATGGTCACAGGATAGGAGTGTTACCACGTCAGGAGTTATTGTATGTGTGTATTATTTGGTGTCTTGGGATATCTGTCTCTATTTTTGTGGGGTTTTTTTTTTTTTTCTATTTTTTATGCTTTGAATAGGAACTCTGTCCTTTTCTCTTTGTCCCCATCCTTACCTTTTCTTTTCTTTCTCCCCTCCTCCCTTCCTGTCTATTTATATTGAGGTGTAATTGACATATTAGTTTCAGGTGTGTAGCATATTGATTCCATATTTCTATGTTTTAGAAAATGATCACCACTATAAGTCTGGTTAACATCCATTACATTACATAGTTACAGATTATTTTCTTTTGATAAGAACTTCTAAGATCTGTTCTCTTAGCAACTTTCAAATATGCAACACAGTATTACTAACCATAGTCACCATGCTGTATATTACCTCCCCATGACTTATTTATTTTATAACTGGAACTTTGTACCCTTTGACCCCATTGACCCATTTCACCACCCCCCAGCTCCCGCTTCTGGCAACCACCAGTCTGTTCTGTTACTTTTTCTTAAACTCGTTGAGTAGCCATCATATAGAACTGCTATATTCTGCTGTGTTAATTGGATAGAATTCTTAATCTTAAAGGTAGGTAAACGTTTCTGTTTCTGTCTGTCCTAAAATCAATGACATTCGTCTCTCCTGCCCCCAAAAAAGCGTTTTATTTTTATGGCTTTTGGTTGATTTTTAAACTCCTAATAGTAAGATGGCCATTAATAAGAATTAAATTTCTTTTTAAATATTGATTTTAAAAATTTCTGTCTTTATTATTATGTATATCACAATTGCTGATTTTTTTAGAGTTAGATAAAGCTCTGAAGAATTTGGGGGCTGAAACCTTAAAATTTAGAGGAAAGAAATTAGTTACTTGTAATTACTCCTTTACGCTTTAAAGCTAAATTTTTTTTTTTTTTTTTTTTTTTTTTTTTTTTTTTTTAAATATGGAACGCTTCACGAATTTGCGTGTCATCCTTGCGCAGGGGCCATGCTAATCTTCTCTGTATCGTTCCAATTTTAGTATATGTGCTGCCGAAGCGAGCACTAAAGCTAAATTTGAACACCATTTCTACAGGGATACTTTCTTGACTACCTGCACTAGGTTAGGTCCCTCAAGCCATAATTGCCCATAAAATCCTACAGTTGTTCCTTTACTCAAGTACATACATACTTCCTATGTATGTGTATTATTATAGTTTGATTTTTTTTGTTACTGCTGTCTCCCCCATGAGAGTATAAGTTTTAAAAAGACAGGGACCTTGTCTCCTTTTGCCACTGTGTGTCTGGCACATAGCATGATGCTTTGCATATAGGTAATTAAATACATGTTAAACAAGTGGTTGGAGATAATTTTTTCCCCCTCTAATCGTATATATGTTTAAGTTAATTCATATGTTAAAGAAAAGTGATTTCATCTCTGTAGTGACAACTGTATGTAGAAAAAAACTTTAAGCTGTTTAATTATTCTTAAATGTTTGGGAAAGTTCTTGGTCTTTTATTTGGGTTTGATGTTTTAAATGTAATAATAGGGTTGTTGGCTTTCCTTGTATAGTCTTCTCTCAGTAGAAGATTTTCAGGGCTTCCCTGGTAGCACAGTGGTTAAGAATCCTCCTGCCAATGTGGGGGACATGGGTTCGAGCCCTGGTCCGGGAAGATCCCACATGCCGCGGAGCAACTAAGCCCGTGCGCCAAAACTACTGAGCCTGAGCTCTAGAGCCCATGCTCCGCAACAAGAGGAGCCACCGCAATGAGAAGCCCGCACACCGCAACGAAGAGTAGCCCCTGCTCACCGCAAATAGAGAAAGCCCGAGCACAGCATCAAAGACCCAATGCAGCCAAAAATAAATAAATAAAATAAATAAATTTAAAAAAAAAAGATTTTCAGACTGTAAATCAGTTCTTTATTAGGATATCTTAAGAATTTAAGTAAGTGTGCTTTGGTTGGTGCATTGTTTTTAAAACAAATGAAATTTACATTTTTGAAAATTACAGTTTCCTTTCAATGGGAATAACTTAAAATGCTCATCCAGATTTGGAAAAATATAAACTCACATTAAGAAGACAACTTAAAAATAGCGTATAATTATTTCAACCAGAAGCAATAATTCTTAACATTTTGGATTATTCCTTTCCGGTCATTTCTATGCATGTATATTACTTTTTACATTAATAGGAAGAACTTATTAAATATATTTACTTTAGATTTGGGTAGGATTATTTTAAAGATGACATGGAATTATCTTCTCATGTTGGAATCAAGCATGCATATATGATCACAATGTATCAGTTCCTCAAGGGACACACTTATACTCAATGCCTTTTCTCCAGAGAGATTTTGAACATTTTTCTGTTTTCGATTTGACTGCATTTCTTATAGATAGTGATTGGCAATGGGATTGGACTAGTCCACCAAGAAATTTGTCAATTGTTTAGGGAAGTAATGTGATGATTTTGCTGCCATGAACATGGCATAAACCCATGATTTTCGCAGGATTTGCTTCAGGTCTGTTTTGTATATCTGAAGTGTATGCTTATTGTGAATTTTGTTTAATCTCTGAAAAGTTAAGCATAAGATTCTCATTTTCTGCCCTTAAACTTTATCTCCTCTGAGTATTGCATTGAGTGTTTAGTCAGTTATAAATACTTCCTTGTGAAAGCCTTTCTTCTATCATCTAAACTTTAAAGAAAAACAAAACTTTTGAAAAAATGCTTAATTTACTAAAAGTAGTACACATAATAATCATTATTGCTCTTTTAATTATAATTTCAGAGCTATCCCCAGAGTACCATTTACAATTCATTGGCATGGCTGTAAAGAGTTTGTAATGATCTGAGTAAATACCATAAAGTTTTATTTGTTGGGCCCTACCACTTTGGTATTTGGGGTAATTGGGGAAGCAGCCGGATAGAAACTTAACTTTTCTTCTTCATGCAAATTAAAAGTATTAACATTAACATCTTCTAAAGAAAAATCCATCCACGTTTTAAACAGTGTTATTTACCTGTAATACTGATCTATTCTTACAAACAGAAATTGCTCATAAAGATATGAAAATATCTTTACTCATAAAGATATGAAAATATGGATATGAAATATCCATAAGGTATGTATCCCCTTTCATATTACCTATGTATAAATTGCATCTATAACCACATTTCACTTTTGGTTCTCATAGCCTTTCAATAGTCTTCAGTCTTAAAATTTCAAATCACAAAAGGATGTTAGTCACATCTTTCAGTTTTACAGACATGATATTGAAGCCAGAAGGGGTTAAGTGACTTAACCTACAACCTTGCAGTTCTACTTTCCTCCCATCTTTTTTTCAAGTACAAATACAATTTGATCTCTTACCACTAAACATAAAAATTTCCCAGGTTCACCTTCTGTAAGGTCTTGCTAACCTAAACAAATATAATGACCTAAGTTTCTTTCTTCCTTAGTTATACCCAAGCCTTCCCTTATTCTGAGGTCTTGAATTTCTCAGAGCTAGTCCTAGACCTGGCTTTTATCCTGAATGCTAGACTACTAGACTGCTGCCGTGGCTTCCTTGCTTCTCCTTTTCTTTCTCTATTCTTTTTTTATGGTGTCTCCTGCTCGTAGCATTGGGCATTTGTTTTTCAAATTTTGTTTTGTGTGTCCTATTTTTTCAGAAGAGTCCATAATGTGTTTGGGTAGCCTTTCATGTAAGGTAAAAACTTCCAATAGTGGAGTTTAACTCTTACCCTCTGTGAGGATACTTTTCTTAATTGACTCTTTTAAACTTCAGCTTATTTTGAGGAAACCTTTTTGCAATCTCCATATTTAAAATAGTGCTGCACATTTTCATGCTTTGCAAGCATGATTTTTTTTTGCCTCATTTTAGCATTTTTATATTTACTAACCAGTCTTTTTTGTAAACTTTTCTAAGAAGAGTAAAATGTTCATTTTAGAAGTGGGATAGGAAATGTTGGTTAGGAATATATAGAGTCAGGTTTTAGAAGACCTCATTGTACCCTAAGGCACTTTTAGAGAGAACAAATCCACCAGAATGTTTTAGTAAAAAAACAATAGTAAATGTTTAGAATGTAACATAATGTCTTTTGAAATGGAACTAAACTTAAACACAAAGCTAGATGTCAGAAGAGAGACGACAAAATAGGAAGGAGGAACTGCAGATAATTTTCAAAAGTTTTTATTTAATGGTTAGCAAAAATTTAATTTTTCTTTATCTTTCAGACATAAGATTCTAAACATGTTAACTAAGAACCCACCATTTACTAAGAACATGGAGTCTCACTTATGCAATGAAGCTTTGGTAGATCAACTTTGGAAACTTATGAATTCTGGTAAGACAGCAGTGGCTTTTAAAAATTTTTTTATTACTGGGGTATTTTAATTTTATAACAGGTTATCCATACTTAAAGAACTGTGGTTAATTTTTGTTTTTTTTTTTTTTTTTTTTTTTAAAGGAGAATACTTACCTTCACAGTGGTGGCTGTGATTACATTTGCTAAGGACATAGACACTCACTTTGCCCCACAGGGTGGTTGAGGAAACAAAAATATTAATTTATGGGAAAGTGTCTCAAATGTTTAAAGAGCTGTAGACATGAATTTGCAAATATTATTGTTATTTTTATTTCAGAAGGTTACAGAGGGTTGAAAAAATGTCTTCTCACCTCTTTTTCCCTAGCCTCCTAGTGGCCTTTCCCAGAGGTAACCAATTTCTTGTGTATCCTTTTCAGAGCAGTACATATTGTTATTGTTCTGCACCTTGGAGATCGTGGTATCTCATCACAGTTTTAATTTCCATTATTTGAGTGAAGTCAAGAGGCGGTTAGTGCTCCCAAGCATGAGCTCTGGACCTAGTTTGCTGAGGGTTAAGTCTCAGCTGGATGACTTACTCTCATTGTGACTTGTCTGAGCCTATCGTTTTTCATTTTTAAAATGCAGGTGATGATGATACCTACTTCTGCAAACTGAAAGTTAAATGAGTTCATATTTGTAAAGCACAGTAACTAGTTCATATTATGTGCTCAAAAATGTTGTTATACTAACATAGTAATGATATCATTATACTTCTCATATGTGCCAGCTATTTGTAGTTCCCTTCATGTAAGTCATTCATATTCTTTGCCATTTTTATTTAATTGAATTATTGGTCTTTTCCTGTTGACTTCTAACTGTAGTATATATGTAAAGAAAATTTGCCTTATGTCTCTGATATGTTGAAATTGTAATACTGGCTTTGATGTAAAATTCAATCAAAAGCTAGGCTGAAAAGTGTTTTGCTTAAAGATAAGTTGTTACAGATAGATAGTGAGGGAGCAGTGGGTATTCATTCTAATAAATATGTCACTTTACCTTCTTTCTAGAATATTGGAAAATAATTTGCCCTGCCTATCTTGTTAGCGACTGCTTGACTGAATCACAACTAAATACCAAGTTCTGATTCTTTTTCAAAAATTATTTAAGTTACTATCACTGAGATGTTGTGGTTGTATAACTTCTGTCCCTCAGTTTCATAATCATAGTTCAATACCCCCAAGTAAAGGCACCATAGTAGATATTTCATTGAAATTTAATAAAATTGAAAATAGAATGGCCCTTGTTATCACAATATTCAGAAAACAACACATAATCCAGTTTATGTCGATATTGCCAAATTATTATTCTCATATTTTCCCTAATACCTAGAAGAATAAGTGCTACTGTTTACATAATGTTTTATATTTTGCTACTTGTGGTTACCTTAAAGAATGTTGTGATTACTGTCATTTAGATCCAGGGGATGAGCACACAAGTTCACAAACTTATAAAGGATCATTCAGCAGTTAATAATGTGGCACAAACTGTACTGTGTTGAATATATTCTTAATAAGAATACATGATTCCATGGTTGTGATGGATTACAACTTTGAGGAAAGCATAATGAAGTACAAAGAATTCTCATATCACCTTCTAGGGAAGATTTCCTGGACAAAATAAATGTGTGTTTAAGATTAATGAGACAATCTCTAAAACATTTGAAGCCCATTGGAAGATTGTGGTTATACAAACTCAAGGTCTGATTGATGTTTAGTATTTATTTTTGATAGTGTTCAGTATAAAGTACAGTTACTGCTTCAGTTTGGAATTCTCTGTGCCAATAATCTAAACAGAACAGATCAATGAGACCATAGTCATAAACAATTTTTTGCTTGGTTCTTCAGATAAATAACTGGGAACAATATGAACAGTGGGAGTGGCACAAATAATTGGGAGGGTTTTTTGGTTTTGTTTTTCTTTTTAATGTTTTTGGAGAACATTGGGCATTAGGGAAGATTGATTAGAAGGTTGCCCATTTCCCTTCCAATCCTGGGCCTCTGGGATACATAAATGAATCTGATCTAAGAAATTCCTTTAAAGTTTTTTTTTTCCATAATAAGTAGTATCATGTTGCAGAGTTTGTCTGGACAAAATAACAAAAAAGGAAAATACTATATAATTTCATTATGTCTCCACTGTTAAGATTTGAGTGTTTTTGGCCTTTAGGGAAAAAAATTTCTTTTTGTGTATATGTGTATGGACATAGTTGTAGTGAAGTTTTTAAATTGCATTTTATCATGAGAATTTTTCACACTGCTATATCATCTTCTTAACAGTTACTGTTTTAAGAAATGTGAATGAGAACTCACTTGTAACAGAAGGAGCTAGAGCATCATCTAAGTCCCCGTATCCTGCTGAGCTCTGCCTGCCCCTTACTCCTTATTGGGGTTCCTGGGTTATCACGTCACTTGAGATAAGCATTATCTTGATTTACATATGGAGAACAAATAAACTGTGGGCGATAGGGATTTAATTATATTAATTCATTTATTTTTGTCCTGTTCCAAGTTGGATTTGAGAGGTGTTGACTTTGCTTAGTTATAAAATTTTTGAACTCATTTCAGATATATGGAGACGTATCATGGCAGTTAAGGAAGGATCATCTTATGAGATGGGCATCAGGTACTCTTGAGCAATCAAAGTTTCTTTGCTTAGCTGGTCTCAGAAACTTTTCAATAAGAGATTAATTGCAGTAGGATACGTAGAAACAGGATTTAGAAAATTGAAATTAGTTTGAAAGTAAGATGAACTAAGAAATCATATTTGTGCTTTTTAAGAAATTGATACATCATTCAATGACTATTAGTAATACTCTTTTTAGAAATGTACTGGGGGGATTTTAATGGCTCTGTGCCAGAAGGAGGGTTCTCAGACTTCTACTCTCAAGATGCCAGGACTGCCAGGTCTCTGCACTCTGCCTGCTGTGTGGTAGCTCCACTTATCCTTGAGTTTTGGGCGCTACTCACGTATCTTCCTAACAGTTTTTGCTGTGAAAATACACACACACACACACACAACTATAGATGTATGTACACATGCATACTCATATCAGATATCTTAACTCATTCACTGGTTTAATTTTCCCATATAACATTTTCTCTCCACCATTTTGTTTCTAAGATTTTCAAAGCTTAGAAAAATTTAAAAAATGGTATAATGAATAACCATATATTGAATATTTTCAGCTCTGTTAACTAGTTGTTAACATTTTACCATATTTACTTTCTCTCTTTTCACTCTCTGTGTGTATGTTACAAACCCTCTTTTTCTGAATCATTTGAAAATAAGTTGCCTCATGATACTTTTCCCAAAATACTAAGCGTATATTCCTAAGAATAAGGACATTCTTCTACTTATACACAATACCATTATCACACTGCACCCCAATATATATCCCATATTCAGGTTTCCTCAGTTGTCCCCAGAAATGTCCTTATAGTTCCCATACAGCTTTTAAAGTAATAATCCTCCACAGAAAGTAAAACATTTTTAAAGAGAAACATCTTTCACGTTATATAGTCTTCATCCCTCGTTGCTTAAGAATCTTAAATAGTTTTATTTTTAGTTAAAAATATTACATTGTCCAGGGGCAATTCTTTTTAAAGGTTTCAAGCATTAATTTATTCACCAGTTATTTCTTGAGCACCTCCTGTTTGCCATTGTGCTATGTTTTTGCATACAAAGATGCCTTTTGCATTAACTCAGTATAATGGAAAGAGAGACATAGGAAAAGATAAACTATAATACAAACAGGTAGTTGCTAAAATATAGAGAAGAGCAAAATACCCTGGTCCCCTGAAGAACAGAACTATGAGCCCTGCCTGGAATGCTGGAATATTCATGGGGTGGTGATATTTGAGCCAGCTCTTGAGGAATGAATGGAAAAGAGTTTGTCATAGGAGAAAGACATTTTAGGTAAGAGAATTAATTATATGTAAAACCTTTGAGTTCTGAAAGGGTATTTGGAAAATAGTGAGTGTTACCTGGAAAGATAGATTAGGATCCAAAAGCAAAGGGCCTCAGGAATTTGTGTTTTATCCTATAGGCAGTGAGGAGCAGGTGGAATTATGACCTGTCTGACTTCTGTTAGCTGTATGTATTTTTTTGCACACTGAAAGAAATCATTTTCCTTTCCCAAAGAAAAATGTTTCAAAATTCAGAATATATGCGATCCTACCTTTTGTAGCTTTTAGGTAAAATACTGGATTATAGCTCAACATGACAGTAATTTTAAGAATTCATTAAAAAAATAAAAACCTAAGAATTAGAAATCTTTATTGGTGCTATTTTTTTTTAAGTCAGTATAGTGTTTATTTCCCAGTTACAACAACTGCAACAGGCGTAAAGTCATTCTTTATAAAATTCACAAATCAAAGTACTGAACATAAAATACAAAATTCAAAATTGTAATCACAGTAATAAAAAATGTTAATTATAATTTAGTAATTTGTTTAAAATAATTACACATCATTCTTCCATGGCAAATAAATTTATTACAGCAATTCCAATATTTATTTGTAACTGTGTCTCATCCTATAGAATTGGCCACTGGACTAGACTACATTTTTTGTAATACTGTAGACCTTAAATCATGTTTAATAGATTTTCAGTTTGAGAATACATTCTCCACTGGCACTGATATTGACAGAGTTACATGTAAACTGACAGCCAGATAAGTATTTGGAACTGTGCGCAGTAAATTAATGCTGCATGATGATGTCCCATCAATATGTTATCAATATGTTAGCATGTTCATCAGTAAATTTCAGTTGTAAATTTTTAGGTACTTGTACTAATTCATTTCTACAGATTTCAAAGTATATATGTCATCTAGAACAGAGGTCAGCTAACAGTGGCTCTGTGGCCAGATCTGACCCACCGTCTGTTTTTGTACAGCCCATAGGTTAAGAATGGCTTTTGCATTTTTAAATGATTGGAAAAAATGTTAATAGTATCTCATGACACCTGAAAGTTTTATGAAATTAAAATGTCAGCGTCCACCAATAAAATTTTATTGGAACACAGTCCTGCTCATTTGCTTACGTATTGTCTATGGCAACTTTTACACTACAGCATCAGAGTTGAGAAATTGAACAGAGACCAAAAGACCCACAATGTCTAAAATATTATATTTTAAAATGTAACTACTTTCTCTGGCCTTGCCTGCTTAACAATGCTTTTTTTTCCCCTTAAGATAATAAGCATTCATTGAAGAGATACTGTATCATCATGAAGGAAATTTTAGCCATTACTCCCAAGCTACTCTTCATTGTTTGGCACTTCACTGTAAGAATGACGTAAAAACATTTATGTAATTATTCAGAACACTGAAGGCTATTTATTTACATCATAACTTTTAATGTTTGGAAGTTTATAGCTGCGCTCTAGGGGGTAGAATGAAGGACTACTTAAAATTCGGTTCGGTAGGATTTGCCAGGTTTCTGAATAAGAAAATAAACAATTTTGATATTAACATCAGATTTCAAAGTTCCGCCCCTCTGTTTCTCTCTCCCCCAAACCCTTCCTCTTAGACATAGGAATGGTGGAAGAAAATGAAAACATTTTTATTAGACATAATTCATTTTTTTGTCAGAAATTATGCATTATGCATTATGCATATGCATTATGTAAACGCACACATGAATATATATGAAATTTGCTGTGTTTTTTTTACTTTAGTGTAAGATGGACAGAAAGATAGGACAGAACTACCATATGGCAGTCATACTTGTGTGGCCTAGCTGTACAAATTTTTAAGCTTCTGTCATCAATAAGGAGTGCTGGGTTTATTGAAAAATGTCCTGGGGAATTCCCTGGCAGTCCAGTGGTTAGGACTCTGCACTTCCACTGCAGGGGGCACGGGTTTGATCCCTGGTCGGGGAACTAAGATCCCGCAAGCCACAGGGCGCAGCCAAAAAAAGAAAAATGTCCTGAAAATGGTGGCTTTTAAAGTGAGCTTTCTTCTTTGGAGCTTTTTGGCTTGATCAGCTTTAATGTCAATTGCTTCAGAAAATGAAGTGATGGTCTTTTTTAAGATCAGATTTGTTATTTGGGGGATTTGTCTTTAGATACTTTGTGATTTGAATAGAGAACATCCACACTGAGCATTGTTCTTCTGATTCAGGTAAGCAGGGCTGGTCCCAAAGTATAACTGCTAATGAGACCAGAATGGACAGCATTTTTACCTGAGAGGAAAGAATAATGACTTGTTTTTTCGTATATATGAGCATTCCTTGCCATATAAGTGATTGTGTTGGGAGGGGTAGCTAGAAGATTAAAGAAGGGTCTTCAGAATGCTATCACTGAGGGTAGAAATCAGGAGCTCTTTCAGGGCTTATTTCCCAGAGAATTGGTTGATTTGGAATCATGGAATTTTAGACCTGAGAGGACCTTAAAGATTAAGTCAATTGCTCTCATTTTATGGCCTGGGCAGCTGAATTGCCCAAAATCACAGAGCTAACTAGTAAGTAAGCAGAAGTGTTTTTTCCGACTATATTCCACTATAAAGTGACAACCGTTTTAAGATTTTATTCCATGATTTTGAAACGTGATGTTCTCATTTTTTTTTTCTGTTTTATAATTTTAACAGAAGTACTGCTTATTTTTTTAGCTCCCTCTTATCAGCCTTAAATTGTAATATTTATAAGTCAGTTTTTTGTGAGAAAAAAACATTTAATCAAGGACTTCCCCCCAGGAACAGAAGAATAATGCTCATTCCTCCATACAAATTGAAGGTCTACCAAAACCTTTACAAATCCAAAACCAAAAAGCCCACATAGAAATAAAAAGTAACAAAAACCATATTCTAGAGGTTCAGTGCTTTTAGCAGCCTTCATACGCTGTGCTGCCTAACCATCCTTAGCTGACTTTCAAAAAACAAAACAACACCCTAGCTCATCAAAATATACATTACTTGCTTTTTAAAATTAAAATAATTTTTAAAGAAACATTTAGGAGTTCATACTCAGTTGCCTGACTTGTTTCAATGTCATCTACATTCTATAAAGATTCCAGGATCATTATTTGCAGTGGACATAATTGGGCAATACTGCTCTTCAAGGTTAAGCTTTATTCCAGTGTAAATGCACCCTAAGCCATTCTAGTTTCTTTACTGATAAAGTGCCTGAGATTCACTTCTTTTCTTGCTATACCCATGGATAGATAGATACAGGGCTAGCTGCTCTGGCAGGATCCCCTCCCTTTCCTGAGAGGGTTGAGCCCCTGCAGCCTTTGTAATAAAAGGCCCAGGAATCTGATACCTATCCTTTGTGGAACATTTACATATGTAAAATTCTTTGAGGAGAAGAATAATGAGTGCCTACAAAAAACTAGGCAATGTCAGTCCATTGAATTGTCCAAATATGGATATTCCAGAGAAGGAAATGGATTTCCAGTATAAAATCCTTACTTTCACTCTGTACTGTTCTTCCGATTTCTGGTTTCTCTGTAGTTTTTATGATATAAAAACTCGTACTTCTCGAGCTCCTGCCTCTTTCTCTTGCTTCCAGCAGTGTTATGTATCTGTTAACCTTATCACACAGTAGCAAAACTGAAGATGTCTCAAATAGGATTGATAGCTGTTTAATGGCATGCATAGCGCCTAGCAAGTGTGTAGTATATAGTAAGAACTCTGTAAATTAAAATTATAAATCCATGTGGATGTTCTTTGCACATAGTTAATATAATAGTTACCTATCTGTCAGAGTAAATCTTATCAAAATCGTACTTGATTACAATGTATTTACTTATTCTAATATTTGTTGTTGAAAACCACAAAGCTTAATATTTCTGCTGTCTAAAGTTTGCTGTAGCAACTTCTTTCCTTTCTGTTTCTCCTTTTTAAAACATTATGGTACCCGTTTGAAACCACATTTCTTGGCCAAAGTTAAGTATTTATATGGTTTATTTTTCTTATCCAGAAGAATATTTCTTATTCTCACATGTTTTAAATTCTCTAGGTCATTTTAGATTCTGCCTAGAAACCATAGAAATTATCTAAACCTAGATGATAATTTCACCTTGACACTTCTATTTGGTGGCAGTATCTACCTGGAGTGTTCCACTGGGGAAAAGAAGGCAAGTGAGGAAGAGTTCTGATGTCACTGTGCTCTGGTCTTTTATTGCTATAGGGTAAGGTATAATCTGAGACCAAAACCCGTATTTTGGAGATGAAGACACTGAGACTCATCAGAGAAATTGGAAAGTGTCTCTACTTTAAACTGAATTTCTACAGATGCAGTTTTCTTCTGGTCAATACATGTTTTATGACCTGTTGCCATCTCCGGGGTTTGCTTATTTTTGTTTTTTGTTTTTTTAAATAAATACCAACTGGAACAACACAAATATGAAGGTGTTTAGCAAAATAGTTTCCTTCTCTAAAGTCAAAGTTTAGAATTGTGTTATTTCAAATAGTTGTAGGGTTTCTTACTGTATTTAAAACCTGAAAGTAATAAATTTGAGGGTTAGGAGAATTTGTTCCCAGTGGTAGGGTTCATGAAGGCTCTTGGTGTGCCGTCTTCCTAACAAGCTATTAAAGAAGAAAATCAGACAAGATAAACGGAGAATGAATGAATGTGGAGCAGTTACCACGGAGGAGGAACTAAAAGGAGGATTTAGAGCCAGAAAAAACACTGTTTTGGGAATATTAGATTTATAACTATGTCTAATTTTTATTTTGTAGGAAGAATGAAAGAATAAAGTTTTTCCAGTTTAAGATTCATGATTTCATTTGAACATTTATTGTTTCTGTAACAGTTGTAGGTTCCCGTGTTATAAGAAGCGTCTTTAGAGTGGAGGGTTTGCCATCGGGGCCTAGGTCAATAGGTGGCTCCTTTAGGTATCATAACCCTCTAATCCCTTCCCTCTGTACAGGTTCTGGAATATTTTTAAAATGTATGGGTAAACATGTATGTTGACTTTTTATTATTACTATTATTTACTTCCTAGGTACTTCACATGACTGGCGGTTACGGTGTGGTGCTGTGGACTTGTACTTCACACTTTTTGGCCTCAGTAGACCTTCCTGCTTACCCTTGCCAGAACTTGGCTTGGTCCTTAATCTGAAAGAGAAAAAAGCTGTCTTGAATCCAACCATAATTCCAGAGGCCATAGCAGGCAACCAAGAAGCTGCGGTTAATCCAAGTAGTCACACACAGCTAGCTGGATTTCAGAACCCTGTAAGAATCACGTGTTATAGAAGGTGTAGTTTTATTATATAGAGCTCTGAAGAAGAGAATTGTTTCTTTTGAACTGGTGAATTTTAAAGCCACTAACAGCTTCTTGTGTCATTTAGAAAACTGCTAGCTGACATTAGTTTAGCACTTTACAGTTTATAAAGTGCTGCTGACAACTATTGATACGTAGCTGCACATAACAGACGACGTGCTGCTAGTCCGTTTTCTCCTTTTTTTGTGATGACAATGATTTTCTTGTACTCGAGCGTAGAATTTCTACTTGCAGTAGTAGAATATTGAAATGAATATTTAACCTGTTACATATTAACCTGTCTTGTCCATATATTGTAATGGCAAGCTGTTTGAACACAGGGCCTTGACTTTTCTTTTTTTTTTTTTTGCTACTTTGCATAATAGCACAATTCTAAACATATGAAAGGTGCCTGGAAAATGCTTATTGAATCAAATAAATAACAATGAATGGTCGGGTAAAAGCGTAATCTGCTGATTTTGGGAGGAGAGTATGCATTATATTTTTTAATTTACATATATGTGTATGTGTGCCTTTAGAAAAGCTTTTATTTCCAACTGTGCATTATGAAATTACCAAACTTTTTGTAGAAAGACCTTTAGGGTACATATCAATTATTTTACTGTAATTTAAAGAAAGTTTTCCAGAAATGATTTTCTTATTGATGACAAAATGTCCCCAGTACGTCAAGCTTCATTTTTCACCAATATTTAGACCAGATTACTTGCCTGGCAATTCCCTACTGGTGTTTTGACACTTTAAAATTCAAATTTCTCTTTATGCTAGTTAATAGTAGTCATTTAAAAGTACTTATCCACCTAGATTTTCTGAAATATAACCAGACTTATTTGTTATAAATTTAAAGTGTATCCTAGAGTTTGGGTTATGAAGAAGTAAGACACATCTTTTAAGAGAAAAAAAAAAAAAAAAGAGTCTCATTAAAGAGCTCTTTTATATCTGAATATTTATAAACCAGTGGAAATGAATATGTTTATAATTCTTGCCCATGTACGTTAAGTTATCCATTTTCATACTTGGAGTCTTTAGGATAAGAGAAGAAAATGACACCAAAAGATATATGCTTTGGGGAAAGCTTTAAAAGTTCACTTTACTATCTCCCTTCTCCCCCCAAAAAGACCAGCAGATAGGAAAAGGTGAGATTTATTTTAAGCCCATTGCTGATAACTTTTAGGCACTGGGCATGCTCTAATCTGCATGGTTGCTATAGGTATTAGTTTTCAGCTATAACATGAGCTACTTGTCTTCAGAAATCTAATTTTGATCTTGAATATTGCCACAGGAAGATGATCACCTTGCCAAGGAAGCATCATGTAATATATCAGCTCATCAGCAGGGAGTGAAGAGGAAGGCTGATACACCACTGGGGTCCCCACTAGAACCTGGTCAAATACTGGAGAAGAATGAGGATAGCAGTAAAGTCAAACTCAAAATCAGAGTAAGAAATACAGGTTAAACCTGTATTAACAGTGTAGGATATTCACCTTCTTGTAAATCTTTTTGAATACTTGCAATGGTTTTTCCTTAGCAGGAACAGTTGGGACAGACTGAATCATAAAAGAACTCAAATGTCCATCTAAGACATTCCAACCGATTGTTAAACTTATATTATCACATACTTCTTCTCTGTTTGGAGGAGGAACTGTGTGTGCACAATCTACCACAGCTCACTGTTTCTTCCCACAACATAGGAACAGATTTTAGTTGCTATTATATTTCCTGTAATTTCCAGTCAGCTTCTTTTGGAGGCTGAACCAAATAATCTTTTCTTTCTCTTAATACTTTTTGAGAAAAAGACTACTTTTCCTTTTAAGATTTTTTTGGGGGTATATCCTGTGGCCTTTCTGCTACCTTTCTTAAGAGCAAAAATCCAAACATAAAGTGATATAATGGCTCTTTTGCTCCTTTGTTTTGTATGTGTGTGTTTTAGTTTTCAAGCTCTCAAGATGAGGAGGAGATTGATATGGATACTGTTCATGATAGCCAGGCGTTCATTTCCCATCATTTAAACATGCTTGAAAGGCCGTCAACTCCAGGTAAGATATATTGCATTCACTGGGGTTGATGGAGAAAGTTCACACGATATCACTATTTTAAGGTGTGTTGCTTTATTTTGAAGGGAACAACTATGAAGTTTAGAGGAAGCCAGTATAAAATACTAGATTGTATCAGATTATAACACATATCAGCAAAGGAATAAAGTTTTTTAAAGTATTTTGTTTGATTTTCTACTTTATTGTGGTCCTTTTAAAATATTTGGCTTACTTCTGGATTTGTTTTTTCAAAAATCCATTCATCAGATTCCTCCCAATAGCTTTCATTTCTTTTTTTTGTTTTGTTTTTTGTAGTAGGCTTAACCTCAAAATAAAATACTAGATTTGTTTTTTTATAAATAATGTAACCATAATTATATACAAAACTTCTTGACTACAGTAAATGCAGCCTGTAACACAACTACTTTCTCTTCTTGACTGCCCGTTCCACATAATATTATGTCATATCATAGATTTTTGCATGCATCTCTCAAACATCATAATCTTTTCTTTTGAAAATGTTACCTGAGACAGTACTGAGTTGATACACTTGAATTTACCTTATTATTTCCCTGTGGGCAGGCATTTGTTTCCGATTTTAATTTTTTGCAAATAATTCTCTCTGAATATCTTCATACAAAAGCTTTTGTTTTTGTCAGATTATGCTCTTAGGATAAATTCCCCAAAATATATTTTTGGTGATTTTTTAGCTTTATTGTAAGATACTTACCTTTAGAAGATTTTCATAGCTCTTGATATTATTGCCATAATGCCCTTTGAAGAGATTATACCTAGTTCATGTCATCAGCATTTTAAAATTTTCAGGAATAAAGCTTTGATGTAACTTGCAAATACAGTAATAAAACAAATATCGGTGAACCTGCCACCCACCTTAACATGTATATTATACTCCATGCCGTGGCCTTTCACTTTATGCTTCTTCTCTGATTCTGTTCACCTGTCTTTGCATTACAAGTAAATAAATACTGTCTTGAATTTTTTTTTCTTTTTCTTAATCATTCTGTTGCTTTTTGTTACAGTATACCACATATATATATGATCTATATGTTTACTTGCCCTTAGTTTTTGAATTATATGAAAATGGTATGATACTCAGTATGACTTGGTCTTCTTCACTCAACATTTTGCTGCCAAAATTCATCCATATTGATCCATAGGTGTAATTCATTAATATTTATTTATCATTTTTATATCTCATGGTACTATTTTATTGTCAATGTAATAACTTAAAAGATACTTATTAACTATAAAATGATAATTCAAGTTTATAATGCATTTCTTTTATTATGAATATGACTATTTTTCTTTTTTACGGGGGAGGGACTGTTCCTGTTTCTTTTCACTGGAAAATCCTATTTATACTTCATGCTGCTTGTGGTTATCTTTTGTGACCTTTACATTTGAAAAAGGTTTTTTTTTTTTTTTTTAAACATGCTATATTTGTGCAAGTCTCCCTTACCTACCTTGGTCTGCTTTTTGTTTGTTTGGCTTTTTGTTTAATTTTATTTGTGAGACCTAAAGTACTTTTTACTATCTAGTAATCTAGGATGAGCTAGTAGAATTTGAAAACTGGCATCAGGTAGAATATGCACCTAATTATCTTTGAAAACTGACAGGTCGTGAATTCTTTGGCTTTTGTAATTGTAAGAGATCTTAACAGTTATTTATCTATTCTGTCAATTTTACAGATAAGGAAATTTAAGCAGAGAGATATTAAATGACTTACCCTAAATGACACACTCAAGTAATAGCCAACTCAGTGCTAGACCCAAATCCTCGAACTTTTCCATGTGACAAATGAAATTGAGGCACAAAAAAATAAATGTCTTACCTGGACTGTATATCTAATTTGTGGATAATTTGGAATTAGAACCTGGGTCTCCTGATAACTACAGTGCTGTTCACGTTATACCATTAAAACGTTCCTGTTTTAAATATCTTCTGTAATCCCTAAATTATTTTGATCTATTTGTTGAGTAAATATTATAATAGAATTTATTAATAAGTTTTGGGGGGAGCAGGCATGCTTTACTATATGCAAAGTTCCACATAAATAATAAAAAACATGACATAGTTCTGCTCCAAAATATAGACTCCAATTTATATGTTCAGCAGTCGAGTCAGGTAAACTGTCTTTCTTGAATGTGTGTTTTTCTCAGACTTAAGTATATTGGAACCATGACAAAGAAGTAAATCAAATGCGGGATCTTCAGTACTTTTAAAAAGTAGTATTCTTTTTATTATTGGAATTTTACTGTTGAACTGATTCTGGCTTTAAGGTTAACTTATAAAAACCTTCAGACTGTTTTCTTCTTTTGGGAAACAAAGAAATAAATCCCTGTTTTCGCTCTTCTTTGGCATTTTAGGACTCTCTAAATATCGGCCAGCCAGCTCCCGATCTGCTTTAATCCCCCAGCACTCATCAGGTTCTGATGGCACACCCACCACAAAACCCCAGTGGAATATGGAACTTGCACGAAAGGGAACAGGTGAAATTATTATTATCATTGCTGTTGTTATTTTGCTCAAGAACGAATCTATTAACTTCATAAAATTTCTTTATCAACTTAAAGAATACATTAAAAACTACAGATCTCAGGACTTGCTTTTCTTGTAGCACATTGACTCTATATTATCTGACATAAAGACTTTTTTTTCAAATGTAAGCTACATATATTATTATTTTTTATTGAGGTACAGTTGATTTACGATGTGTTAGTTTCCGATATACAACACAGTGATTCAGTTATACATATGTGTATATATATATATATTCTTTTTCAGATTCTTTTCCCTTATAGGTTATTACAAAATATTGAGTATAGTTCCCTGTGCTATACAGTAGGTCCTTGCCGGTTATCTATTTTATATATAATAGTGTGTATATGTTAATCCCAAACTCCTAATTTATGCCTTCCCCCCTTTTCCCCTTTGGTAACTGTAAGTTTGTTTTCTTTGTGGGTCTATTTCTGTTTTGTAAGTAAGTTAATTTGTATTGTTTTTTTAGATTCCACATATAAACAAATATCATATGATATTTGTCTTTGTCTGGCCTACTTCACTTAGTATGATAATCTCTAGGTCCATCCATGTTGCTGCAGATGGCATCATTTCATTCTTTTTTATGGCTGAATATATACAGTATTCCATTGTATATATACACCACACTTTCTTTATCCATTCATCTGTCACTGGTCATTTAGGTTGCTTCCATGTCTTGGCTATTGTATTTAAATAGTGCCACTATGAACATGGGAGTGCACGTATCTTTTCGAATTATGTTTTTCTCCAGATATATGCCCAGGAGTGGGATTGTTGGATCATATGGTAACTCGATATTTTTAGTTTTCTAAGGAACGTTCATACTGTACTCCTTAGTGGCTGCACCAATTTACATTCTTATCAGCAGTGTAGGAGGGTTCCTTTTTCTCCACACCCTCCAACATTTATTATTTGTAGACTTTTTGATGATGACCAGTCTGACTGGAGTGGGGTGATACCTCATTGTAGTTTTGATTTACATTTCTCTAATAGTTAGTCATGTTGAGCATCTTTTCATGTGCCTGTTGGCCATCTGTGTGTTTCTTTGGGGAAGTGTCTATTTAGATCTTCTGCCCATTTTTTGATTGGGTTGTTTACTTTTTTGGTATTGAGCTGTATGAACTGTTTGTGTATTTTGGAAATTAATCCCTTGTCAGTCGCATAGTTTGCAAATATTTTCTCCTATTCTGTAGGTTGTCTTTTCATTTTGTTTATGGTTTCCTTTGCTGTGCAAAAGCTTTTAAGTTTCATTAGGTCCTATTTGTTTATTTTTATTTTTATTTCCATTACTCTAGGAGACGGATCCAAAAAGATATTGCTACGGTTTATGTTCAGAGAGTGTTCTGCCTATGTTTTCTTCTAGGAGTTTTATAGTATCCAGTCTTACGTTTAGGTCTTTAATCCATTTTGAGTTTATTTTTGTTTATGGTGTTAGAGAATGCTCTAATTTCATTCTTTTACATGTAGCTGTCCAGTTTTTCCAGCACCACTTATTGAAGAGACTGTCTTTTATCCGTTGTGTATTCTTTCCTCCTTTGTCATAGATTAATTGACCATAGGTGCATGGGTTTGTTTCTGGGCTTTCTATCCTGTTCCATTGGTCTGTTTCTGTTTTTGTGCCAGTACCATACTGTTTTGATGACTATAGCTTTGAAGTGTGGCCTGAAGTCACGGAGCCTGATTCCTCCAGCTTCGTTTTTCTTTCTTAATATTGCTTTGGCTTAAAGACTTTTAAATTAGGCTTTTTGCTATTTCAAAAGTAATATACTCCTATTGTATAAAACTTTGAAATAACAGAAAAGTAGAAAGGAGGGGAAAAAAAGCATCCCCTATTGTGCCGTTTAAAGATACCCATTATATTAACATTTTGATCTTTCCTTGCAGTGCTTTTTCTAAGAATACTGTAATATGAAAAATGTCAGCCTCAGTAGCAAGTGTGAAATCTGTACCTTCATACTTTTATCAAATATAAAAATCAACTACTTACTTCCCTCTCAGCCTCCCCCTGACAGGTTTACAATTGGTCATTCATGATCAATCATGAAGACTTGATGCTATATATACCTAGAAAACTAACATATTTTGTCTTTTAAATTTATTTCATACTAGTTGGGCTTAAGTTTATGAAAGATAATTCAGTTCAGATGTGACTGTTACCTATTTTACTATTCTACATTGTCTTCTACTTACCCTGTTCTTCTTTTGCTTAGAAGATTATAATCCAAATAAAGAGTGAACTTGTGATGCTGATGAACAAAGATTCAGTCTTCAAGTTTTGGAGGGACAGGGAGTGAAAAACAAGATACATAAGCAAAATCATTTTTAAAGAATACTTCTTCCAGAAGTCATTAGTCAGGCTTTAAAATTCCAACTGATGGATTTTGTTTATATAAACCATGTTTTTATCATATAAACAAAAGAGTAACTGTTTAATGATTTGAGGAGCTTAGGGATCAGCCGTGATTAGTAGGAGACTTTGAACAAAAGCAACACCTCAAAATATTTTGGTATTGAGACCCCAGACTGTTGGTTGCTTGTATCTGTGTGCTTTATGCATTTATTGTAACAGATTCTCACAAAATATATTCCAGAAAGAAGTCAGCTGGAGACTTTAGCACTTAACTTTAATAAGTGAATTTTGACATTTCTCGGCCCTTGCCGATTTTGTATTCTCTGTTTTTGTTTTGGGATTTGGTGTAAATTTGCTTTATTATCATTATACTTATTAAAACTTTTTCAGACACGAAAAGTTTTCTACATCTTTTAAAATTATAAAGCATAGGGCATTTCAAACCTCTTGACATAGTTTGAGAGTGATGCTTCTGCCTATCTTCCATGCCTTTAAAAAAAAGTAAATTCTGTCTAAATTCCAGCAGTCAAATAAATTCTTGTTCCAGTAAAAATTCTGAGTATGTTTGTTTGGTTTATCCTAGTGATGTGGCACACTAACATATGTATAGAAGCAAATCTTAACACCTTTTTGTGCCCACCAGTGTGCCTTTGTTTCATATTGCTTTAAAAATTACATTTTTACTTTTTTTGGAATCTCTTTACTGTCTTATAGTTCTCATGGCATCATATGGGAAGACTGGGGAGGAGATAAAGGGGTAGTGGTAGGGAATAGGAAAACATTAACATTTTAGCTTTGGTTGCTTCAGTGTAGGGCCCTTTTATGTCACGAAGTAAATTGTATACCAGTATATTATATAGACTGATCTGTAAAACTTAATTTTGAATATATTCTTTAATGTGCCTTTGTAATCTCCCTTAAATGTAATTATGCTGTCCAGTACCCTATGACCACTGAGCAAGTCTTAAAATTCAACATTGTCATTATTAGAATTTAGAAAACATTCGTTTTACAAATGGTAGTGTTCCAAAAGTTTATTTATACATGTATTTATTTTGGAATTCTGAAAACAGTTTTCCCGTAGAGTATTGTTATATTTGATAAGTAGCTTTCCCAAACTAGCCAACAAAAACCCTTTTTAACTTATACTATACTGAAGAATAGAAGTATCAAACCTAACCACTGTGTGTAACAGTATTTCTAAGAGAAAGGGCACTAAGAGCTCTATATTTTGGGATGTTGGAAGTACAACTTTAACCTAACCCAGGTAAAGTTGGCAGTAAAACAGGAACAGAAGCTGGGATCTCCTGCTGTGGTAGCTACCTTGGCCTGGGGTTGAGAGTTGGGGGTTCTGGAGAAGAGGCATAGAATAGTGGTAAGGGAAGCTGTGATCTCTCTTAAACCTCTAGGGATTCTAGATTAAAGTTCACAGGTGGGTTTGAGGGGCCTTATTGAAGCTCATCCAACTGAGGCATCTTTTATTTGGCTGTAGAATTCTTACAAAAATTTTTGAAGTAGTTGACTAAAAATGAAGAGACTACAAATAAAGATTTGGATTTCCAGCTTCTCTTGAAAAAGAGTTAACTGAGAGGCCCTCTTAGGCAGGGATGTGCTTTCCATCCCATTGATTCCTTCTGTGTTTGCACCCGGTAGTCTGCTTACTCGTTTATGCTGTCTCCTTAGGTTCAAGGCTTTTGAGTTTGAGATCCCTGGTGTTTTTTTCATGTGCTGAGATGAAGTCTGAGATGGCTCCCTCAGAGCCAGCATGCAAGATGGCAGTTGAGAACTGGAATGTGTTGCAGACATCATCTGGGAGGGATGGACACCATTAAGTAGAGGATAGGTCATGGTTTACTTTCTAACACCCCACCAGTTTTCTCTTTCCTTGCATATGATAGTGAGAGGCATATTTTAGGGTAGGGATGATATGTGTTTGATAGGTTAAGCCATTTGGGATAAGAAAGGAGAAGCGGCAGGGATATTTTCCTTCATTGCTTAACTTTCTCCTTCCCCTGAGTTAAGGAAGGGAATCCGGAGAAAGGGCTGCGTGGGTCGTATGGTGTGATGGGTTGAGCATACCACGTCCTCTCCTCTCCCACCGCTGCAGTGCCTGAGGCTGCTGGTCTGTCTCCCAGGTTGCTGCGGGGATTGCAGGGATGAGAGGAGGGGAGGAGTGGAAGGAACAGGAGCGGAGGGAGATCCCTAGTGGTTTCTGTGGGGAAGAAAAGAAGAGTTCCTGCAGCTGCCCAGCTAGGGCTGCTGTACTATGTAACGAATTCTTGCCTAAGTCAGAAAAGCACTATTCTGGTATAGAAATCTGTTTAAAAAAAAAAAAAGCTAGAGTTCTTTCTTTTGAAAGTCTAATATGAAAAAGACTTTGATATTTTTCTTTAAATTATAATGATATAATTCTACACTTTATTTTTTTTTTGATCTAAAGAAACTGAAGAACAGACTTCACACGTTTCCTAATAGAAACTGCACGTTTTGTGTTAAATTTAAACGTATACCTAGTGCGATAAATTTAATAGAATTAGCAGGTTACTCACTGTTATCAGCACTTTTATCAGATGGACCCGAAAGCTTCCACATTAGGTGTGTATTAAGTACCCCTTTCTGTTTGTTTTGCATTTGTTAAATTGACTGCAGCTAACCCTTATCCATAGTGAATTCAGTAGGTCTCTAGGAAAGATTTTATGTTAGATAGAACAACAAAACTGAACATCTGTTTTGTTCTTTCCCTATAACATGAAATAGGCAAATCATAATATTGTGAATTACTTTTATCTCCTTTTCTTGATATATCTCCTATCTGCAATAGAGACATATATTTTGGGTCACTAAAAGTGCTTTCATTAGTTTTATTATTTTTTTTTTTTTAATTTTTGTTTTACATTGGAGTTTAGTTGATTTACAGTGTTGTGTTAGTTTCAGGTGTACAGCAAAGTGATTTAATTATAAAAGGGCTTTCATTAGCTTTAAAATGAGTAGCACCTAACCTTTGGTGGGCCTCAATTTCCCAGGCATCTTGTAAACCCCTAAAATGATATGTGGGATTATGCATTGTGTCACGGGGATGGTAATGTATGCATTTTTCTCAATAGAGATTCTATAGATGACCTCATTATGCTAGTGTGAAAGTAAGCTCATATGTGTCCCAAATCTTACTGTTATACAGGTCCACATGAGAGGGAAATTGTACTTTATAATCACCTTGAATTAGACCTGGTAAAAATTATTCAGGAAAGAAATTAAACAAATAAAAAATATATATTGTCTATAATAAATGAAAACTTACGAGCTAAAGGTTAGTGGTGATGATAGGGTAACATTAGGTTTTATTAGATGTTCTGTTGTTACAAACACTATTCTAATGAATATTTTTGTATATGTTTCTTTGCACTTATGCATGAGCACGTTTGTGGGATATGTTTCTAGAAATGAACTTTCTAATTTAAAAAATATGAGCATTTAACATTTTCACGGATAGTGCCAATTTGCATTAACTTCTCCTTTTTAAAAAACACTTTTATTATAGAAAACTGTGAAGTAGTCAGACTAGTATAATGAACCCCCATGTATCCATTATTCAGATGCAGAAATGATCAATCAGCTCATGGTCAGCCTTGTTTTTTATCTATACCCTTTCCCATTTCCACCTTTCTGAATTATTTTGAAACAAATCCCACGTATCATTTTATGCATAGGTAATTTCGTGTGTATCTCTAAGAGATAAGGACTTTAAAAAGTCATAACCACAATAATATTCTTGTACTTTAAAAAATAAATGGTTTTTTCATATCATTAAATATACAGTCACTGTTTACATTTCAGTTGAATCATAAATGCCATTATTTTTATTTTAATTTTTAACAATTTATTTATTTGTCTGAATCACTGTCCACATAGGGCCTACACATTGCAGTTGGCTGATAATATCCTTTACATCTTTTAAAATTAAAAGTTTCCAGTCCATTCTTTTTTCCCCTTTACAATGTTATAAACTCCAGGGTTTTGATCTGTAGTTTTCAAGTCTGTATTTTGCTAATTGTATACCTGTGGTGTAATTAACATGTTAGAGTCCTGTGTATTTCCTTTAAATTTGTAATTATATCTAGAAACTTAATTGGATTCAGGTTTATAGATGGTAGTGTGTTCTTCCATCTAGAAGCATACAATGTCTGGTTGACTCTTTCATGAGGTTAGCCACTAAGGTGTTCAAGGCCTGGATCCATTAATTCATTAAGGGTTACAAGATGGTGATATTCTAATTCATCTTTCTGTTTTTATTTATAAGCTGATTATTTCTATAAAGCTAACTTCCCCCTCACCTGCTGTTAGCCATTGGTATAGATCATATAGCAAAAGAAAGATAAAGACTTGATTCTCTCTATGTATTTAATAATTTTCAAAATAATAAGTTGGCTAGCATCCTCCAGTGGTGATCAGTCAGTTCTAGTCCATCACAGTTATTGTCTTTAGCAATATTCAGATTTTCCCAACTTTGATTGGTGAGAACCTCTTGACTCTTGAGTTCTTGAGAAGGCTTTAAACTTCCTTTCTACTATTATACCAGATGTTTCAGGCTCATCTTGTAAATATTCTAGCCAGACCTGGAATCAGCCATTTGTCCTAGGAGTCCTGGTTTCTAACACCTTTATCCTTGGATCTAGCCAATCCATTGTCTTCTTAATAGACTTCATACAAATCAAGAGAAATGCAAGAATTCTAATGAGTATATCTTGAATGCAAAGTGTAAGACCGCTAGACAAGAGATTGAATTTACTTTTGAAGTGGCTATTAGTATTCCTTGGAAAAGAGTACACTCAGTTGTATACTTGGCAGTTGCCTCTACTGGGAAGTACAGTTTCTAGTATAATCGTTGGCTTTTCTGCAATCCAAGTAGGTGTTTAGGATTAGATGATGAAATTTCTCTCAGTGCAGAAAAGGACCTCAGACTCCCAATAGTGCAGACAGCCAATTGGAAAGCTGCAAAGTCTGTTGATGTAGACTGACTAAATAATGAGATAGGAGTTAAAGGAATTTGTTTATGAAGCTCTATTACTTCTCCTTGTCACTTGGCTATACTCTGTTAGGTAGGGACCTATATTCCCATATTTATAGAATCGAGAATATATTTTTATAGTTCATTTAAAATATAAATTAAAATTATATAGTGGCATATTTAACTTAACTATAAATCAGATATCTCTCAAATGTTTTCTTTTTCTGAAGAATATCTGGGCACCAATTATTGCAAAAGATACAGAGTCCCCAAACTAGCTTATATATATAATCTCTCTCTCTTTTTTTTTTTTTTTTTACATTACTGTTAGTGTTAGCTTTACCAAAAAATCATGAATATAAAAAATGTAATTTTGCAGTAGTAAAATGTGAATAATTCTTGCAAACAGGAACTTTAACACATTCGCTTGTTCTAAAATATTGGAACAGTGCCTGACACAAAGAAGGTACAGTAGTCCATACCAGTTTAATGAATGGTCTGTAGTAGTTTCTGTACTTTATTCCTCTCTCTTCAAAATCAGTGACCTTCAAAATGCATTTAGTTTGACTAAGGTCACCTGACATCCTATTTAAAAAGAAACACAACAGTTGCATGATTCTGTTGTGTTAATTCATTCATTTAGCAGGTTTTGGGGAGGTGGAGGTATGAGGATGCTAGGTGCTGTGCAGTACGCTGGGATACAAAGACGATGCCCTGTCCTTAAGGAGCTATGAGTCTAATGGCAGAGACCCCAGGATGAAAACATGTGCGACAGTGTGCACCACGCCATGTGCAGATGAGCAGAGTGCTTGTGGGCACAGACTCTGGAGTTCAGGCTCTTTGGTTTCGTAGCTCAGATTTGCCATTACCACCTTGGGCAAGTCACGTAATTTCTCTGTGTCTTAATTTCCTCGTCTGTATTACGTTGTGGGAACTAATTCTTTTTGGGCAGTTTGGGGAAAACTTCCTCAAAAATGACATTTAAGCTGTTTTAAATTAATAAGAACCTAAAATGTTATTTTCTTTTCCTTTCTCCTCCTTTAGGTTACAGTTTAAACATAACTTCCTTGGAGAAGTTTGTCTTTGAGTCCCACTGCCCCACTAATTTAAGTCTCCTCTTGTGCTCCTGTTTCACTCTGTGTTTTGTCTTTTTATTAATCAGGAGTACTTATTCAATTTCGTTCTTCTTTTGCTACTTTGTAAGCTCCAGGAGAACTGAGATTTCTCCAGTTTATCCCTATTTTCCCAGTTCCCATGTAGTTCCTGATGTTTGTAAATGAATGTGCAAGTCAGACAAGAAATAAGGGAAGGGCATTCCAAGCATAGGAACAGCACTTACAAGTACACAGAGTTACGAAAGGGCTAGTCTGGAATATATATAGAAGGGAATAGTGGAAGATAAGATAAATTCAAGACAGATTGTAAGCTGTCCTTAAAATTAGTGGTGAAAGTGATTTTTAGAAAACTTCTATGGTGATGCTTGTTTTGGTAAAAACATGGCTTGGGGCCGGATTGGATCAAAATCAGCACTGAGAATTTACGTTGTAAAAAGGAAAAGAAACAACTGCATTAAAGTCCATTTTAGTGAAAAGCTTGTTTTTTTGACTACTCTGAATAAAAAATATGTATTTTTTCAGAAATTGCTGCACTGAAGTCTAAGGATTTTGTTCTGCCAGTAGAACTACCTGAGTTTTTAAACAGTCATGATCAGCTTTGTTTTTAGGAAGATAACTATGCAGCAGGGCCTCTGAACATCAACACTGTTGACATTTTTGGCCATGAGAATTCTTTGCTCTAGGGGGCTGTCCTGTGTGTTGAATGGCAGCATCCCTAGCCTCTACCCACAGTCAGGCTAACACTTCCTCCCCCCACCCCACCCTAATCGTGACAACAAAAACGTCTCCAGACATTGTCAAACAACCCCTGGGGAAAAAGTTGCCCCTGGTTGAGAACCACTGCTGTGCAGCTATGTAAAGTGTGGATTCAAGTGTTAAGACACTTCAGGCAAAGAAACCAGTTAATAGGAGACTAGTACTGTGATCCAAATGAGATGAGGTGGTCTGAATTAGTACAGTTGCAGGCGGGATAGAGAGGCAGATTAAAGAGATTCCTGTAAGCAAGAATAAACAAGATTTGGTAAGCAGCTAGATCTGGAAGGGAGGGCACCTGAGATGATTCTTAAATTTTTTTCTTAGTTGGCTGCATGTAAAGCAGTGCCATTAACCTAGAGTAATACAGAGAGAGAATTCTCTGGGTATGGCCCAAGAATTGTAGGGTATGGAGGAAGCAAGAAATTCCTGTACACTAGAGTCTGAGAACTACTCACTATTATAGATTCCTAGGCTGATAGAACATTGGAAATGGAAAGAACCTTCAAAGACATTTGATCCATTTCTAGGTGAGATAAAATACATGCTGAAGTTTTTGGTTTGCCATTGCATCTAAGTTATATTTATACTATACTGTAGTCTACTAAGTGTGCAATAGCGTTGTGTCTAAAAAAATGTACATACCTCAGTTAAAAAATGCTAACCATCATCTGAACCTTCAGCAAGTCATAATCTTTTTGCTGGTGGAAATATTTTGAAATATTGCAAAAATTACCAAAATGTGACAGAGTGACTAGAGGTGAGCAAATGCAGGTGGAAAAATGGTTCCAATAGACTTGATCGAGGCAGGGTTGCCACAAACCTTCATTTGTAAAACGCGCAGTATCTGCAAAGTGCAATGAAACGGAACTATGCCTGTAGTGCTAATCTCCCCCCCACCCGAATACCATAGAGCAGAACTGTGGTTAATGAGCTAAGTTTTCATTGACCAATGTCAGTCTTAATCTATAGTCATTGTCACTTCATAGTACTTTAAATTATTGAATATTAATTTTTAGAAGATGGTTGGATAAAACACTGGTATATGTCATAATCTGTATAGACTACAAGGGATTGAAATATTCACTTCCTGGTCACAATGCTGAAAACTTACCTTTGTGTAACTAATTGGATGTCTTACTTGGATACTTCTCCCATTCCTAATTTTTTTCATGGAAGTGATAAACACTTGGGAATCCATTGTCTTTTCTATACTGTCACCAACTCCCTCTTACTTTCATTTCACTTTCCTTGTTATTAACAGGAATTCATTTGGGTGTTTTTAATCTTGAAGGTAAAGAACAATCACCTTTGGAGATGAGTATGCATCCAGTTGCAGCAGCTCCACTCTCAGTATTTACTAAAGAATCTACGTCCTCCAAACACAGCGACCACCATCACCACCATCACCATGAGCACAAGAAAAAGAAGAAGAAGCACAAACATAAGCATAAGCACAAGCATAAGCATGATAGTAAAGAAAAGGACAAGGAGCCTTTCACTTTTTCCAGCCCCGCCAGTGGCAGGTCTATTCGTTCTCCTTCTCTTTCAGACTGAGAAGGGGACAAAGGAGACCTTTTCCTCAGTGTTCAGAAGAATATATGTAACTAAAGCTTTGTCAGCTATAAAGAATGATAAAAGGAAAAAAAAAAATAGTTGCCTCCCATAGAGATTCAAGTTCTAAACATTTGATTTACATTATTTATACAATTGAAATCTAATTAGGAAAACGTGTTTTATAGTTCTGAGTAAACCATTTCATCCTGTTTCCTCCTTAAAATACACACACACACACACACACACACACACACACACACACACACACACACACACAGAGCAAACCCTTTCATAAGGCCCTCATATCCACTGGCAGTCCCCATTCACATCATGATCTCCATGTGTACTGCCAAAGTCAATTATGTTTTAAAGCCTTTGATGGATGTTATAGGGCAAAGTTATGTTTTAAACAGAAGCTACAGCCAAATCTGTGGTAAAACCACTGTTTCCAGTGAAATATTGTATAACACCATTTGGAACTACTGAAAGACAGAGGCTTTTCTATAGGAATCTTCTCTATTACATATTTTTTTGCGTGTTAACCATATAAACTAAGCATCAGAATTCATAAGAATACATGATGTTTTCTTTTGCCCTAAAATACTGAAATTTTCAGAAGCAGCTTTAAAAAGAAATTTGGATAACTTTTTTGATAGCACATTTGGTGATTATGATGTTGGAATTTAACAGAACTATCAAATCCGCAGTTCTCAAATCCAAATGTTTAAATTTTAAGTTCCTTTTTTCACTAAGTATAAGTGAATACATTCATATGTAGAATATGTTTGCCAAATGTGGGCAATTTATATGCCCAATACATATTCTAAAATTATTTCTCTAAGTATGGTACCTTAAAAAGGTGTTTATATACTGTTTATTAACTTGGACATAGACAGTTTGGCTCTCATGTGAGTATACCAGAAGCATTTAAAAACATACGAAATGTTTTGGTTTCATACTTCAATAGTTTGTATGTTTGTGTGTGTTTATTTTTATTTCTAAATTTACCATGTGCTTTATTGTTTGTTTTAAAATGTTATTCATACCTGTTCTATTTTTATCATTTCCCTTATCATTAGAAAGTTGGACAAAATACTTCTTCCCAGAATAGATGTTTCAAAGGGATCCAGTAACGTTGGACTTTTGAATATACTTGTTTAATAAATAACTTTTTAAATTGATCATTCTGCCTTTGTATTTCCTTACATCTTTTGTTGCCTTTCTCTTTGTGTGTGTATGTAATACACCTGTTCACAAAGTTTGAGGAGAGCTTTGTGGATAAGCAGGATTTGAGCTGGCCCTGTTAGGAAGAGTGATTTCAGTAGGCAGATGGGGTAAAGTTCTCTCAGCAGAAGAAACAGTATTTTCAAAAGTATGGAGGAAAGCAAGGACATAGTCAGGAATTGTAAAACAGTGCATTTGGCCGAGAGTGTAAGTGCAAAGGGTGTGTGATCAGACCTTGAAGAGCCTAAATGGCAGTTATTTAAATATTCCTATTAACTGAGTGTTGGCCAACTGAAATTATTTCTGGAAGAAGGAATATTTTTTATTACAGTGTTTAGTGATACCATCTATAGAATTCTCAACTTTGAAAATAGTAAGGATAAATTTCAAGATAATTATGTATTGTCTGAAGACAGTGATGAATAATAGCTACCTACGTAATTTAAGCACCTCTTGTATATCAAGCATTGTACTAGGAACTGTATGTCATGCATGGTATTTCTAAATTGGATATTTATATTGGATGTTTCTTACGAGGAACATTTTTTTATGGGGAGCTTTCAGTTATTTAAGTTGATGCATAGAAGTAAACAACGAAAAATATTCATATTTTTGTAGGTAACTACACATAAGTAATACAAGCTCTAGTGTTAGTTTCCTCAGTCTCCTCCCCCAGAGGTAGTCACTGTTGCCAGTATTACATGTGTAGATCTAGTCTATACATATATCTATACAGTGTATGCATTTTTTTTTAAAGAACAATGACGCTGTTTCTTTTTTTTTTCCCGCAGTTGCATTTTTTTTTAAATTAATTAATTTATGTATTTTTGGCTGTGTTGGGTCTTCGTTTCTGTGCGAGGGCTTTCTCTAGTTGTGGCAAGTGGGGGGCCACTCTTCATCGCGGTGCACGGGCCTCTCACTATCGCGGCCTCTCTTGTTGCGGAGCACAGGCTCCAGACGCGCAGGCTCAGTAGTTGTGGCTCTTGGACCTAGTTGCTCCGCGGCATGTGGGATCTTCCCAGACCAGGGCTCGAACCCGCGTCCCCTGCATTGGCAGACAGATTCTCAACCACTGCGCCACCAGGGAAGCCCTGTATGCATTTTTTTAACAAATGATACTTGCAGAAATTTTTTATTTTTATATAGTTTTATGTAGTTTTTTAATAGTCATTTCTGACTACCACATTTTGTGTCATACCAACAAAGGTTTTTCTTATTCCATGATTATAAAATAATTCTCCCTTTTTTTTCTATTGGTTTTAAAGTTTTATGTTTCAGATTTATATCCTTTATCTAACTAGAATCCATCTGGAATTTGTTTTGATAGAAGGTAGGAGGTAAGGATCCAACGGTTTTTTTTCCTTCCAAGATGCTGCCCAGTGTGTTTAAAACTCCCATCTTTTCTCTCTTGACTGCAAGTGTTATATACTAAATTCCCTTATAATATTTGGGTTCATTTCTGGACTTCATAGTCGGTTTCATGGATCTGCCTACTCATCTGCCAGTACCACACTGTTTAGATTATTGTAGCACTATGATATGTTTTGATATGGTAGAGCTAGTTTCTCCTCATTATTTTTCTCTTACAGAACTTTTGGGCTATTCTTGTGGGTTATATTCTTTTTCTGGCAGACTTATTTATATACAGTAGAACCTATTCCTTGTGATGTACATTTCTCTGGATTTTGACAAATTCTTGAACTTGTGTATCCAGCAAGCACAGTCCATCACTCCAAAGCTCCCTCATGTTGCTCTTTCGTAGTCAACTCCCCCAACACCCAACCCCTGGCTTCCACTAATTGATTTTCCACTCCTGTTATTTTGCCTTTTTTTGTGGATTTATCTTTCTATATTAATATTAGAATCAGTCTTTCTAGCCTTTCCCTGAAATTGTCTCTGTAGGTTGATATTGGCTGTGTGTTAAGTCAGGAGTTAACTTAGAATTGATATCTTGGTGTTGATTATTCTTATTAGGGATGTCAGTATAACTATCTATTAACATAATATTTCTTTTTAGTTTTATAAAGTAGCTTATTTTTTTTTCATTTAGTATTCTATAAATGATGTCTTTTCATTATAAGGTTATCTAGTCCTTTATGCTAATTTTGTGCTTTTGTTACTGTTATTCATCAATTCCAGAGAAACGTAATATATATTTGTTAAAAAGTATTGACTCAGATGATTATGGAAGCTGAGAAGTTCTACAGTCTGTCACCTGCAAGCTAGAGACCCAGGAAAGCTAGTGGTGTAGTGCAAAGGCCTGAGAGCAACAGAGTCCACAGTGTAGAGTCCGGTCCAGTCTGAAGGCCTAAGAACCAAGACTGCGAGGGCAGAGGAAGATCAGTGTCCCAGCCTTCACACAGTCAGGCGGAGAGGGGACTTAACCTTCCTCCACCTTTTCTCCTGTTCAGGCCCTCAGTGACTGGACGATTGCCCACCCACGTTGGGAAGGGCCTTCTGCTTTACTTAGTCCAGCAATGCCAATGCTAATCTCTTCCTGAAACACCCTCCAGACACAACCAGAAATGACGTTTAACCAGCTATTCGCACATCTCTTGACCTAGTCAAGTTGACATGTAAAAATTAACCATCACAGCCACGTTACTAAATTCTCAATATTTTAAATGCGTTTCTTGGGTTTTACTTGGAAATAATCACATCTATAAATGATGGGTAATTTTATTACCTCTTTTCTAATGTTTGTGCATTTGATTTTCTGATTTCTTCTTTTGTCTGACTTCTTTTTCTTGCTAAGTTTGCCTGAGAGCTGCAGGGATGGGCATCTTTCCTCAACATCTTCACTCTGCATTTGATAGCCCTTCCTCATGTGTTGTGGGTTTGCGTTTCTAATTTCTTAGAAGTCGAAGTTTAAATTTTTGTTTCATGTTCTTATTTCTTTTGGATGATTCTTAAGGAGAGAATGGAAAAGCTACTTTACTACACAAGCCTTATAAACTCCTTAAAAAGACATTTTGATCAAAATCATTGAAATCCTTGTCTGGTAAATAGCTGGAAAGCTTCTTAGTTTTCCCATCCTCTTCTCCTGACTCATTTCTTCTGTTTCCAACTTACTATAAATAAATGCAACTTTTCATGTCAAATGTGCTCCAGCCCAAGCAGAACTGTCTTTCAAAGTTCTTGACCTCTAGCACCCCAGCGCTTGAGGACTGGACTGGACTTACTGACTCACTTCTAAAGAATGGAGTATGGAAAGGGGACAATAGTAGCTTTACAGCAAAGAAAGGTGGCAGACACTGCCTTAACCAAGTGATCATGGTAAACATCACCAGTGATAAGTCATGTCCACATCATGTTCTGATGTGATGAGAAGGGTACCTCTGTAGATACACTTCTCTGTGGGTATAAAAGCCCACAATCCTCGTCTACCCAGTCTGATCGTGAGGAAAAAAATCAAACCCAAACTGAGGGCCACACTACAAAATACCTGATTATTATTCCTCAAAACGATTGGAGTTGTGAAAAACAGTTATGTGAGAGACTGTCACAAGATCAGAGAAGACTAAGGAGGTATGACGAGAGTATAATGGGTTTTCCTGGATTGGATCCTGCAACAGAAAAAGGACATTAGTGAAAAAGCTAGTGAAATCTAAATACTTTCTGGAGTTTTGTTAATGTACCAAGGATGATTTCTTAGCTTTGACCAACGTTCGGTGGTAATGTAGGATGCTAACAGTAGGGGTAACCGGGTGAAGGATAGATAGGAATACTTGCTAAGAGGGGAAATTGACTAATGCAATTGTAATCCTAAGCTATGAGTGTATTTTGATCATTTCTGTAACCTTAATTATTTACTTCATGAAGAGACATAAAAATTCATTTTCCTCACCTCATGGTTTTAGAAGAAAATGTATGTACTTAATGGAGGAATATTTGAAGAGAGGTCAAAGGATAAAGACCCAAAGGTTGAAAATTGTGAAACCTATGAGGAGAAATATTAAAAAAATAATTTCTTCTAAAGAAGAGAAGAAAAGGCTGAGGAGCTAGCTTTAAAAAAAAAAAAAAGAATTTTAAAGTTTCCAATTAAGATGCTGTAAGAAAATGAGGACTTTCTGGTTCTGAGTCTCAGTTCCAAGAATTCTTGTAGTAAAGAAACATGTTTAACACATTTTCTCAAACTTACTGGACTGTGGACCTTTTTCCTGTTAGAATTTTGGAAAAGTCTATTCCGTAGGTATGATTTTCAATGTTACCCTGGTATTTATACTGTGTTGACTATTTTATCACCAAAATAGGGTTTTCTCAACCAATTATTCTAGAAAATTTATTGTCATTGAATAATCAGGCTTTACTTAAAAATATCCTTACTGTTTAATAAAACAAAACCTAATTATTGAGATCCTTCTCTGTTTATCACACTGGTGGAGTATTGTGACTTTTGAAGTTTCTTGGCCAACAGGGGTCTATATTTTTTATTTTATTTTTTATTAAAAATTTTTTTATTGAAGTATAGTTGATTTACAATATTGTATAAATTTCAGGTGTACACAGCACAGCAATTCAGTTATACATATATATACATATATATTTTTTCAGATTCTTTTCCCTTATAGGTTGTTACAAAATATTGAGTATAGGTCCCTGTGCTCTATAGTAGGTCCTTGTTGGTTACCTATTTTATACATAGTAGTGTGTATATGTTAATCCCAGCCTTCTAATTTATTTCCCACCCCCCCCTTTCCTCTTTGGTAACCATAAGTTTGTTTTCTGTGTCTGTGAGTCTCTTTCTGGAAATAGGTTCATTTGTGTCTTTTTTTTTTTTTTTTTTTTACATTCCACATAACGATATGATATTTGTCTTTCTCTGTCTGGCTCACTTCACTTAGTATGATAATCCCTAGGTCCATCCATGTTGCTGCAAATGGGATTATTTCATTCTTATATTTTTTTATTTTTTACCTTAATAATTATCTATGTCACGTAAGCACAATGATTGAATGCCTATACACGCCACATTTATTTATTTTTTTGCTAAAATAAATGTATTTCCTCTGGTTTAGCCCAGTGATCTCCAAATATTTTTGTTATTCACTCCATTAGTTTAAAAAGAAATTAAGTGCATATATCAGATGTACGTACATTTGTTTATAAGTATGTAGTAATACATAACAGTTCAGTCTGGGTGGTGTTTTTTTTTTTATCCATGCTGACAAGCTTTGTCTTTTCAATAGTGTATTCATATCATTCACATTTAAAGTAATTATATAGTTTATATAGCTGTATTAATATCTACCACGTTCATTATAAAAAGTATACAAGAAAGCATCAGATAAAGATGAAATAAATTTTTTGTATATGTCCTGCAATTTGTGATAGCCTTGTACTAACTACTTAGTATCTCAAAGCCCAGTATAAACTTTGTTCAAGTTTCATTAGTGACAAGTATTTGTCCCTCCGTCTTTCAAATTAGTAATTTATTTTTTTCTTCTCTGATTTGATTAGGGATAATAAAAAAGTTTCTATGTACTATGCACTAGTCTAAGTACTTTTTATGCATTAACTAATTTAATCTTAACGACAACCATATGAGATAGGCGTTATGATTATGATAAAGAAATTGAGGCATGGAAACGTTAAGCCAAAGGTCACACCTTGTAAGGGAAAGCATTTGGACTCAAACCTAAGAGTTGTTATCTCTTACACTAGCACTGTCTATGTAGTAGCCACTAGCCACATGTGGCTATTTAAATTTAAATTATATCTGAAAAATAAAAATGTAGCTCCTCAGTTGCACTAGCTGCATTTCAACTGTTCGATAATCGTATGTTAGTGACTACCATGTTGGACAGCGCCCGTCGAGAGAATTTCCATCATCGCAGTAAGTTGTATTGGACAGCACTGACTTACACGATCGGTCACCATGTTTTTATCTTGCAACGTGGCTTTGGAAGAGCTCATGCTATGAAACAAGCATGGGCGTAGCTCTTTTTCAGTTGTTTGTCTGTGCTTATATGATTGGTATTGTCTTCAATCCAGTGTGGTTTTTTTTTTTTTGGTAGGAATCTTTGAAAGACAGTTGTCTACTTTGTTGTGTTTGGTTTAGTTAAACCCAGAGGATATAACCCATAAGTCCATTTAACTGGGCACATATAAACTGCAATATGTCAAAATACAGGAATGAGTGAGGATACCACTGTCCCCAACCCCTTGCTGCTGTGAAATACCTCACATATTGTCTGACATAGGATTCAAGTGAGAATCTCAATGTCATTTGTATGTAGATAGAGCTATATAAGCAGATGTTCTGACTAGTCTTAGATCTCTTGCATGCTTCTTGGAGTACATAGGCACCCTACTTGTAAGGTCCCTACTGTAGATCTTTGACCTTACACTTTTGACCTGTTTATCCTTCTTCTTCAGTGCCTTGCTTTTTTAAATCATTGTTTCTCTGGCCTCCGCTTTGCAAAAGAATAAGCAAACCTTAGGGCTTGAGACCAGCAGGACTTGCTCAGCAGGGGAACTGAAATCTTAACAGGACACAGATGTTTACTATGTGGGATACAGGGCCAGAAGGAGACAATAAATAAAAGGATAAAAATAAGAGTTCTTCAAAGTTGCTTTCTTTGATTCTTTCAAGAAAAATTGTGGTTGCTTCTTTGGCAAGATAAAAATCCTTTCTTCTTAACATTTCTTGCAAACACATTTTCTTCTTTTAGTGCCACTCTTTTTTTTTTTTTTTTGGTGGATAATTTTTTTTGAACTTCTTTTTAATTGAAGTGTAGTTAATGTACAATATTATATGTTACAGGTGTACAGTATAGTGATTCACAATTTTTAAAGGTTATACTCCATTTATAGTTATTATAGAATATTGGTTATTTTCCCTGTGTTGTACAATATATCCTTGTAACTTTTATACATAATAGTTTGTACCTCTTACTCCCCTACCTCTGTGTTGCCTCTCCCCTCTTCTCTCTATCTACTGATAACTACTAATTTGTTCTCTATGTCTGAGTCTTGTTTCTTTCTTTGTAATAAACTTAGTGTCACATTTTCTGTTTATTTACCATTTCACTAGAAATTCCTCCATGCAATCATAAAAAAAATATGGCATTTTAATTGAATTTAGTTCATAATTGATAGGGCCTGATATTTGTTTTTTTAATGTGTATGAGACAATAAAATTGGGATAAATGTAATTCCTTTGCCAATACTTTTTTTTTAAAATTTTTATTTATTTACTTATTTTTGGCTGTGTTGGGTCTTCGTTTCTGTGCAACGGCTTTCTCTAGTTGTGGCAAGTGGGGGCCACTCTTCATCGCGGTGCGTGGGCCTCTCATTATCGCGGCCTCTCTTGTTGCGGAGCACAGGCTCCAGACGCGCAGGCTCAGTAGTTGTGGCTCACGGGCCTAGTTGCTCCGCGGCACGTGGGATCTTCCGAGACCAGGGCTCGAACCCGTGTCCCCTGCACTGGCAGGCAGATTCTCAACCACTGCGCCACCAGAGAAGCCCTGCCAATACTTTTTTTTTTTTTTTTGGCTGTGTTGGGTCTTCGTTGCTGTCCGCAGGCTTTCTCTAGTTGCGACGATAGGGGGCTACTCTTCGTTGCGGTGTGCGGGCCTCTCACTGCGGTGGCTTCTCTTGTTGAGGCGTACGGGCTCTCGGTGTGTGGGCTTCAGTTGTTGCAGCATGCGGGCTCAGTAGTTGAGCTTTGCCAATACTTTTCAAACAGTTGTCTGTGTAGTGTTTTAAAGTGAAAGGTGACATGAAACTAGTAGACTTCATTACCTCTTGAGAATACGCTGTGCTTCTCAATGGGAGCACGATTAGGCAGCTGGGGTATGTTGTGAAGGACTGTCCCACGTGTTACTGGACATTTAACACTCTGGTCCCAGCCCGATAACAGGCCCAGTCATTGCAACAGTCAGAACTTTCTTACCTATCTTCAGACGCCTCCCCTGGAGTGGGTACTGCTCGGGGTGCGGACTGTCTGGCTATCGGTATTTTCTCCAGATTCTCATTACTGTCTCTCAGCTTAAGGGAGAGAATGTTACTAAAAACCTCTAGTTAAAATTGAATAAAAATTTCCATTCATAAAAAACAAAACAAAACAAAGCCTTATAATTTCTAACAATAGCTCTTACTCATTAAGCATCTACCATGAGCCTGGCACTGTGCTACATACCTTTCGTGTGTCTTCTTGTTTCATACTCATTGTAACATGTGACATGAGCGGCAGTATTCTCATTTTACAGATGGATGAGGAAACCGTTATTAAATGCATAATATGTGATTAAAATTTATCATCCAATATTTGTTAAGTACATTCTATGTACTAGGCACTGAGATAAATTCATGAACAAGATAGACACATTTTGCCCTCAATGAACTTGCCCTGAGTTTACACAGCTCAATAAGAAGCATGAAGATTTTAACCCAGATCTGTCATTTCTAAAACTGTCTCCTATTTCTACCACTACCTCTACCCCAATTGTCTTCCTGAAGAAGAATTTAGTCAGCCAGAGTAATTGTAACTGATGAACTATAAATCTATGTAGGTGACAAACAGCACTCGACAGTAAACTTTCCATTCTTTCTCATACGTAGGGTTGCTGGGGTCCATGTGAACAGCCCTCTTAAGGGTAGTGCAGTGTACAGCTTGCATGGCTGTAAATGAGCAAGAGACACCTCTGCCTGGAATACCTTCCCCTTTCCTATACAACGCTTTCCTGACTAAGGAAGTTGTACCTTGTATTGAGACGCCACTAAAATACCTCCTCTGACACACAGGTTTTTCATGTTCTAATCAACCAGCCTTCCTCTCTCCCTCCCTTCCATCCGTCCTTCCTTCCTTCCTTTCACTCGTGCATACGAGTATTTTTGCATGCCCACTACACTGTGATCATATTGTCAATAAGATAGACAGTCCTGGCCTCAAAGATCACACCTCTCAGAACTAGTCTTTCCACTCCCACCTTTCTCATCGTGTGTTTAACTCATATAGTGCTTGCATAGTTTATTAGGTGCTAGTGTGTCCTTCAGTACTTCACTATGATGGCATTTGTTTGGAACATTGATTAGAGTAACACTGATGGGCATTCACTTAAGTGACTTTCTTATTTTGATTGGCATGATAGCTGCAAGTTTGTATGCCAGTGTATAGGCTGATGTGCAGGGTTTGGTACAAAGGAGAATTGCATAAAATATATTATTTCATTTTCTTACTTTCAAACATTGAGGAGTAGGCTCTGGAGGGCTTTGTTTTTTCAGCTAGTTGCCTATAGCAGATGTTCTATGTAACATGCCCATGTTAGTTATTATGCATATAGTAGAGAGAGAGGAAAGGACTCAGCAAATGGGATGGGTCAAAAAGGTCGAAAAAAATTTTTAACTTCTCAAGATAAACTTTTACCCCCAAAACATGTTCCTTGGCTATGTGAAGTCCTTCCCGTTTGATTATGAGTCACTGAGGGTGTAGGTCATGTCACTATCCTGTTTATGATGCTTATTCTCCCTTAACCGTCTAGTATCACTGCAAGTCACCGTTGGAACTTCACATGGGCTCAGATTGTATTGAATTGACTATGAAAGCAGAAGGTGATTTCATCAGCCAGAGAGTGAATAATATTGTGGAGAGATCATGGTTCTGGAAAACAGGAAACCTGGATTTTATGTCCCAACTGGAATATCTAGTGTTGTGCCCTCAAATATATCACCCAACCTCACTGGGGCCAGTTTTCTTGAAAAATGAGAAGACTGGATAAGATTGGCTCAAAGTTTCCAAAATCCTGTGATTATTCTGTTACCACTCTACAGTAAATGCATAGGGAAATTTACACATTGGGTAAGAAATCTAGGTTGTAAAGTCCTTATTTCCATTTTTAAATATAAGCAGCCTTGATCGGTTTTATTTGAACTTTCTGAAAAGGACTTATATTTCCACTTCAGACTATCTGCATATACTAGGAGCATATGCCTAAGACATTTTGTAGTTAGATACGTGAACATGAAAGTTTTCAATTGACTGTAAACTATTTTTTCTTGTCTTTTTGGAGAGACTCATCTTTTTCCCAAGACCAGCTCCCAATGATGCTCATCAACTGCTATGATTCGTTTTTAGAACTTTTACAGACTCCACAGTCATCAAGCTCACACCAAGTCAGTAGGTATCATTGAATGCCTGCTGAGTGAGAGATTCCATGGAGAATATAAAGCCCCTGCCTTCAAGGTGGCTAGGTTCTAGTAGTAGAGTTAAAATAAATACATAAGTAGCAGTAATAGGAACTTGAACCTGGAGTCTCAGCTTCAACTATTGAGATACAGATAGATCTTCCTCGATTTATTATGGGCTATGTCCCAATAAACCCATCATTAAGTTGAAAATATTGTAAGTAGAAAATGAATTTAACCTACTAAACTTCATAGCCCAGCCCACCTTAAACATGCTCAGAACACTTATATTAGCCTACAGTTGGGCAAAATCATCTAACACAAGCCTATTTTATAATAAAGTATTGAATAGCTCATATAATTTATTAAATACTGAACTGAAAGTGAAAAACAGAATGTTTGGGTCCAGAATGGTTGTAAACGTATGGGTTCTTTACCCTCGTGGTCACATGGCTGAGCTGGGGCTCCCTACTGCTGCCCAGTATCACAAGAGTATCACACTGCATATCACTAGCCCAAGAAAAGATCAAAATTCAAAAATCGAAGTACGATTTCTACTGACCACATATGACTTGTGCACCATAATAAAGTCAAAAAATCATAGAGTGAACCACTGAAAGTTGGGGACCTTCAGTACTTTAAGGCAGGCCATGAAGGGAGTAGGGGAAGCCTTGCCAAGTTCTCTTCTCCAATTACAGATATGCTCTAAAAATTCCTGGTGAAGATTTTTAATTGCATACTTTCTAAAACTCTTGGGCCCTGCCTGTAATCCTATACCAGAGAGCCCTCTTACCCTTGAAATCCAGTGTCCGGGAAGTCTATCCAGGACTGAGAGAACAATGCCAGGACAGATCCTATGACTCTTCACTGTTAATCTGTGCATATCAAGTAAAAAAAATAGGATGAGGGAGTGCAATTTTAATAAGACTCATTCCTTTTACTTGGAGGATAAGTATGTCCATCCTAGTTGTTTGTGTTAAAAAGTCCTTTTCTGAAATGATGATGACAGTGGTAGGTGATTTGTTGGTTGGCTGGTAGATTGTTATGATTGTCGTTTTAATGTTCCTACTTGGCAAGGTCAAAGTTGATAATCCTTGAATTCCCCAAGTGTAGTAACCACTGCTGTCAGTGCTATGCAGACATAGCTTATGTCTCCGTGGAACTTATCTTCTGCTCTTTCACCCTATCTGAGGAAGTAAAGCCAGTAATACTCTGCTCATTTTATGGCTGAACAAACAGAGTTGGAACCATGTGTTCTACATTTTCTATTAATGTAATACAGGCTTGTCCTGGCATTGATTAAAAATCTGCTCTCCAGACACCTCTGTACATAGTCATTATATGCATAGAGTTATATATGAGGTCACCAGACCTCACATGCCCCTTACACCTTGCAAATATGGGACCAAGTCCTTTCATGCGGTAGGGAGACATCATTCTCTAAATATTGTGGTTTTAATTAGTAATGGTAAGGTTTTTTTTAACTGAAAAATGGAGATGTCTATTTTCCTGGCGAAAACTTCTAACATCTTTTGAATATCTTGCTTTGAGGGGACACTTCACACATCAGGTTTTGATTCTCATGCAGTTGTTTTCCATTCCAGGAGGAGCCAACTATTATCCTAAAAGGTCAGTATTTGGTTTCCATGCTTAATCAAGCAATCGAGCTTCATGATAATTTTTCTATTAAATACAGAGGTTTTTTGTTGTTGTTGTTAAAACAGATGTCCTTCTGCTGCATCTTAGGTGATTGCCTGGTGTTTCAGAAGACTTAACGCAAGAGCTGGCTACTTCTTCACTTCTTTTTCCAATTATTCCTGCAGGGGCTCCAGCTGAGGCATGCCTTAGCATGTCTATAAGGGGGGAAAAATTGTGAATCTTAAGTAGAGTACAAAAGGTAATTCAGGAGCAATGGAACGGGTTAAAGACCTCTACCCAGTTGTCCTAATGACTCTTTACATTGTTACTGCTTAGGCTTTGGAGTCCACAAGGCTGCCTTTGAAACTCGCCTCTGTGATGTAAAACACTGGTTAGATGCTCACCCAGTCATATTCGTTCTCTCCTCTTGCTTACAGAACCTTAATTTTGTGTGCGTGAAAATGTGTCTCCTACTTATTTTCTTTTCAAGCTTCACTTCAGCTCGAGGGGCCGTATATGACAGAGTCCTGGCCATCTGCTGGGGTTCTGTCACAGCTTTCCTGATAAAAAGAGGACCCTTATGGCTCATACCCTCTTCTGCTCTCTTTCTGCCTTAAACATTGACGTGATGTCTAGAACTGCAGCAGCTATCATGTGCTCCTGCAGAAAACGCTGAAAGAGTCACAGATACCAGCCCCCTGACACTGTTGAAAAGCTAAACCAACATCTGCATTCACCATATTCCAGATTGTCAATTATGTAGAAGAATAAACCGTTATTTGTTTAAGCCATGATGTTCATATAGTCCTTTGCTTGAAGTTGAATACATTCCTAACTGCTACAGGAAGTACCATTCTTATCTCAGAGGAAACTGAGGCCCAGATATGTTAAATAATTTGTCTGCTTTACATAGCTAGTCATTGATGGAACTGGAATTCAGACCCCACAAGGCTGAATTTAGAGCCTGAGCTCTTAACCACTTACCTTATGGTTTGGGAAGGAATGAAATGAAATTACTTATATAAAGCGTTTTAGCTTAGCATGGTGCCCAGCTTGTAGTACATGCTCATTAAAGTGTTAAGACCTTTCCCCAAACCACAGCTCCTTGTTAACGCTTAACAACATAATCCTCAAGTTTAGATTTTGATGAAGGTATTTTCCATTCAGAGAGGAGTCAGCTTTTATCCTACAAGGTCAGTATTTTGTTTCCACGCTTAACTGAACAATCTAGTTTCATGACTATAGTAGATGCTCAGTAAGTTTGTTGAATGAGTGAATGAATAATTCTCTTCAAGAAAATTCTCAAGTACCACGCTTAGGAGGTTACTGTATACATTTTTGGTATCAGTATAGTACAAAAGTTTAGTGAAAGTTCTAGAAACTAGTCTGCCTGGGTTCAAATCCAGCCTCCACCACTGACTGATGAGCTGTGTGACCTTAGGTAAATCACTTAATCTCTCTGTGCCTTAGTTGCTTTATCTATAAGAAAGGGATAATAATAATCCAAATTGCCTCATAGTAATGTTGTTAGAATTAATTGAAATAATACAATTAAAACAATTTTTGTAAAGCCCTGGTATATGCACTCAACAGATGTTAGCTTTGACAACTATTAATTATTTTTATTAATCTATATGTGCCCTGCCAAAAGTGGCTCCAATTAATTAGGCCATGTTGAAAACAAGATTCTCCTGTAGTAGATGCAGGAATTTAAGTGTGGATTCATGGTGACTTACCCACATTCAAATGTAATAGGATCAGAATAAAAACTTGGGAGTCTTAGCTTGGTAGCCAGTTCCTACATGCTTGCTTTCTTTAGTAAAATATAAATTCACTTTAAGTCTTGGTATTTGCCTTTTAACACTAAAAAGAAAAAAAAAGTGTACTTTTAACTTGACAAATTATAAAATGTCATTCCCACTTGGTTCCCTTTCCCCATTTCTGTTTTCAGATTTGCATATAAGTTTATTTGAGAGGAGTCAAGTCAACTTGATCAGGAAAAAATAGCATCTACCTTACTAGCAATTATCATTACAACTTAAAAATGAAACAGTCAACAACAGTGACAACAAAAACTGGCAATTATAATGTTAGCTTACAGAATTCTATTTTTAAAAAGGGGCTAAAACTTCTGGAAAGGTATGAAGAGCTCTACAGACCGATTCTTTAGTGAAACAACCATAGCTGGTGAAAATGATAAAAAAAAACACAACCATTTAAAGTCTCTGGAGGGACTTCCCTGGTGGCACAGTGGTTAAGAATCCGCCTGCCAATGCAGCGGACACGGGTTCGAGCCCTGGTCCGGGAAGATCCCACATGCCGCGGAGCAACTAAGCCCGTGCGCCACAACTACTGAGCCTGCGCTCTATAGCCCGTGAGCCACAACTCCTGAAGCCCGCACGCCCAGAGCCCGTGCTCCGCAACACGAGAAGCCACCGCAACGAGAAGCCCGCGCACCACAACGAAGAGTAGTCCCAGCTCGCCACAACTAGAGAAAGCTCGTGCGCAGCAATGAAGATCCAATGCAGCCAAAAATAAATAAATAAATTTATTTTTTGAAAAAGTCTCTGGAAATTGTCCTAGGAGCGTATAGCAAATGGGGAAATATTTATTTGGCAAAATCTATCAAATATGTAAGACTAGTGAGAATCAGTGGCACTTGAACCATAATGCTCTCCCTCACTCTCTCTCCCCGCTAGCTGAGCTTGAAGAAAACTCTAGTCTAGGCTGGTGTGGCCAAAAAGACAGAATTCCCATTCCCTCAGTTCCCATTCAAGGGATGCAGTATTTTACCAGGAGGAACAGGCCAACAACATTTCTAATCCCATCCAACTTCACGTCACAGAGGCTAAGTTCCTGGTGAGTGCATCCACAAATTTGGCTACCTCTGTCCCCCAACCTTTCCTCCCCACTCCCTCCCCCACAGAGTAAAGGGTGGAAGCTTACCCTAAACATGGCAGTAGGAGAATAATGCAGCACCAATTATTGCCACCCCAGCTAACTCATAGGATGAAGATTCCATGCCAGAAGAGGCAAGATGAGAAGGCCAGTGGCTACTACCCTTCCCCAGATCTCTGCTCGTAAAGCAGACGTGTCACTCCAAGAGAAGCAGGCCATAGTCACTGTCTAGCACCTGGAACAGTGGTTCAGAGATTTTGCCCAGGGGGGAAGATGCAGCCAACAAGAACAAAGAGCTCTGAGCCTGTCCCTGAAAAGAGTTGACTTTATTTGAAACAGAGTGAGGGGAAGTTCAAGCCTAAGGGCATTCTCTAAAACAGTGGAGGCTTGGTGGTAAGAAATTAAGAGAGGCTGGTAGCTCTGAGAGCATCAAGTTAAACCATAGGCCAGCTAGTTTGTTAGAGAGAATCAGGAAAAGAGACAGCTTCTAAGAGCCTTCCTGATCTGAGAAAAAAAAGCCTCAAAGACTCGCCTCAAGCTACCCATGCCTGAATTTAATTAGATAAAACTGAGGAGCAGCTTATGTCCCAGGGCATTGTCAACAAGAATAGAACAATATCATGTAATTAGTGGAGCCTAACAGCCAAGTGTGGTACAAAAGAGACAGACAACTAAACAGAGAGATCAGAGGAAAAGACGGTCAAAGAGAGCCCTGCTAAAACCATTGTCATCCCAGGATGCCTGTGTTCATGCCAAGGCTTCACATTATGGGGGGTGGGAAAGGAGAATTAGATTTCATTAAAACAGTATAGCCAAGCCACTAGAAAAATAAACAAGTGCACGCACATGCACACACAAGAAGCCCTAGAAGGAGAGGAGAAAAATCAGTATCCAGAATTGTTGCTATATGTTACCTAAAACGTCCCATTAAAAAAAAAAAAAAAAAGACAAGACATGGAAAGAAACAGGAAAGTATGACCCATACATAGAAGAAAAGCAGTCAATATAAACTGTGAGGGGGCTAGATCTCAAATTTAATAGACAAAGCCTTCTAAGCAGCCATTATAAATATATTCAAAGAACTAAAGAAACTATACTTAAGGAATAAAGGAAGGTATGATGACAATATCTCATCAAACAAAGAATATCAATAAAGAGAAAGAAATCATAAAAAAGAAGCAAATGGAAACTCTGGAGTTGAAAGTATAACTGAAATGAAAAATTCACTAGAGGGACCAACAAGTTTGAAAGAATCAGTGAAGTGGAAGTTAGATTGATAGAGATTTTGCAATCCAAAGGATAGAAAACAAAAAGGATGAAGGAAAATGAACAGAGCCTCAGAGAAATGTGCAACACCATTACGCATAAACATGCACATAATGGGAGTACCAGAAGAAGAGGAGTGAAGGGAACAGAAAATAACATCACAAGAAATAATGGCTAGAAACAACACCCCAAATTTGATGAAAGTCAATCTACATATCTCAGAAATTCAATAAATTGTAAGCAGGAAAAACACAAAGAGATCCACAAAGAGACACATCACAGTAAAAATGTTGAAATACAAAGGCAAAGAGAAAATTCTGAAAGCAGCAGGAGAAAAAGGACTCATCACATATAAAGGAATCCCACTAAGACTAATATCTGACTTCTCAGAAACAATGGAGGCAAGAAGGCAGTGGAATGACATATTTGGAGTGTTGAAGAGAAAAACTATCAACCAGTAATCTTACATTCACCAAAGCTATATTTCACAAATGAAGGCAAATAAAGACAGTTCTCAATAAAAGCTGAGAGATTTTGTCACTAGCAGACCCACCTTACTAGAAATAATAAAAGGAGTTCTTAAGGCTGAAAGCAAGTGACTGCAGATGGTAATATAAACCCTCATGAAAAAACAACACTGGTAAAAGTAGTTGTGTAATTATAAAAGACAATATAAATGCATAGTTCCCCTCCTTCTACTCTTAACTGATTTAAAAAGCAATTGTTGGGCCTAAAACATGTAGAAATGTAATACATCTAACATAATAGCACAATGAAAGTAGGTGAGAATAAAGCTGTATTGAAGTAAGGAAATGACACCAGATCATAATTTGAATCCACAGGAGAAAAATGAAGAGAACCAGAAGTGGTATATAAAAATGTTACTATATCAAACTCCGTAAATAATACTTTCTTTCATTTCTCTGTTTCTTTAATAGACATAAGATTATATTATGCCACATTTTAAACAATATATTGTTGGTTTTGTAATATATATAGATGTAATGTGTATAACAACAGTAGCACAAAAAAGGGGAATAGGAAATAGATATGTGTAAGAGTAATGTTTCTATATCTCATTGAAATTAAGTTAATACAAATCTAACCTAGGTTTTGATAAGTTAAGATGTATGTGGTAAACCCTAGAGCAACCACTAAGAAAATAACTCATAAAAATATAGAGAAAACAATTAAAGGAAATAAAATGTTACACTTAAGGCAAAAGAAAGCCATAAAGGAGGAATAAAGAAGGAAAAAAAGACATGAGACATATAGAAAACACAAAGTAAAATGGCAGATGTACATCCAACTATATCAATAACAAAACTAAATGTGAATGCATTAAACAATCCAATCAAAAGGCAGAGATGTCAAACTGTATTAAAAAATAAAAAACAAGATCCAGCTATATACTGCCTATAGGAGACACAGTTTAGGTTCAAAGATAGAAATGAGTTGAAAGTAAAAGGATGGATAAAGATATATCCTGCAAAGGATAAAAAAGCTTAGTCAATTTAAAAAGCTGAGTGGCTATACAAATATTAGGCAAAAAAGATTTTAAAACAAAAATCTCTGTTATTAGAGATAGAGAGGGACATTTTATAATGATAATGGGCTCAATCCATCAGGAAGGTATAACAGTTATAACTATATATGTACCTAACAACAGAGCTCCAAGATACATGAAGCAAAAATGGAGAACTGAAGGGAGAAACAGACAATTCAATGGTAATAGCTGGAGATGTAAATATCCACTTTCAATAATGCATGGAGCCACTAGGCAAAAGATCAGGAAGTAAATAAAAGACTCGAACAATGCTATAAGCCATCTAGATCTAATGGCCATCCTTGGAATACTCCACTCAACAAAAGCAGAATACATATTCTTCTCAAGTGCACATGGAACATTTTCCAGGATAGACCATATGTTCAACCATGAAACAGTCACAGTAAATTTGTAGGGATGGAATTCATGCAATGTTTTCTGAACACAGTGAAGTAAAATTAGAAATCAATAGACACAAAGAAATTTGGAAAAATCACAAATAGGTGGAAATTAACAAGCTCCTAAATAACCAAAATTTAGAAAATACTGTGAGATGAATGAAAATGGAGGCTCACATGCCAAAACTTATGGGATACAGCTAAACATTGCCTGGGGGAAAATTTATATCTGTAAATGTCTACATAAAAAAGAAGAAAGATCTCATATCAATAATCCCACCTTCTAAACCCAAATCAAGCATAAGGAAAGAAATAGTAAAGACTGGAGCATCAATCAATGAAGTGGAAAATAGAAAAACAATAGAGAAAATCAACAGAATTAAAAGTTGGTTCTTTGAAAACGTCAACAAATTTAACAAGTCTTTAGCTAGATTGACCAAGGGGGAAAAAACTCAGATTACTAAAATAAGATATAAAGAGGAGACATTACTACCAAGATTCCAGAAATGAAAAGGATTGTGAACATCGAAAACATCATGCAAAATGAAAGAGGCCATTTAAATTAAATGTCCAGAGTAGGCAAATCTATATATATAAAGAAAGTTGATTGGTGGTTGCCTAGGGCTGGGTTGGGAAGTGGAGGAGATGAGTCACTGTTAATGGGTGCAGGGTTTCCTTTGTAGTGATGAAAATATTCAGAACTGATGGTGATGATGGTTGCACAATTCTGAACATACTAAAAACTATTGAATCTTACTCTTTAAATGGGTGAAGTATATGGTATATGAATATATTTCAATAAAGCCACTATTAAAAGGGGAGGGGTGATAAGAGAAACATGCCTGTCAGATGGCAAAGACAATTATAAGGAAGAGCTAGAGAAGGCTTTGTCAATAGGTGGGATCATGAAGTAGGAGAGGAAGAAGGTTAGTAGTATGCAGGGTGGGAGGCCTTTGTTAGAGAAGACTTGGAATTGGAAATTTCACAAGTATGCATGCAAAGAGAGTTGAGGAGTGGGAGGGAGGATCATGGATGTTAGGGATTTGAGGAAATGAAAATATTCTCCTACAGTACTTGCAAATGACACCTGCTTGCAATGCTTTAAGTTGCAGGTTTTTCTCTTTGCAAACTGGAAAAATTTATATTTGATTTAATATCTACTTATGTCCCGGAAGGCAAACTTATTTTTTAATGCTGAAACACAGCCAGTTGGAATAATTGGTTGCTTAGGCTCTGTGTTTGCACCAGACCTTGCTTTTCACCTCAAGGAGAGAAACTTCTGGAAATTACTGACCTCAAACCATTTTCATGCAAAAATGAACCAAATTAAAAAAAAAAATCCTTTGTTGCAATATGAATTTTACAATGATAAATTAAGCCTTGTCTGTCAAAGTATATTCCTATGATTTGATCTTTGTTAAGATGTATTTAAAAGTAAAGGCATTAGCCTGCTATTTGGGGATGATTTTGCTTTAAAAACCTTTCAGCAATTCCAGTTTTGAGAATTTTATTCTAATTGAGTCCCCTAAACAGTGATTGTGCTATAATTAATTACTTTAGTATTGTAGTTTCCACTTCCATATTTGACTGATATGTTCCAAAGGAAATGCAAGAGTAATTTAAACCCTTCATCATGAGGTGGTGATAAAAAAAATGGTAGGTATGTATTTACAACACCAGGTTTAATATAATCATTACTATATGCTGAGTAGTGAGGTTAAGTGCTGGAGGTATGAAGTTATGAAGGTAAATGAGATAGAATAGTCCCTTCTCTGCAAGGAAATTTTCATCTCAAGGGACAGGTTGTCCTAGAAACAAGTAATTTCAATACAATGTGGGAAATATTAATGTTGGATGGCAGCCAAGGTGCCCTGTGACAAAGATGAGGGCACTAGGCAGGCAGAGGTGGGCAGGGATAGTGGAAAAGACAGCTTGGTCAGGTGGAGATTTTCAAAGGAGGCAAAATTTCAAAAATATGTGTTTGAGGCAGAAACATACACACTTTCCTTTTCACATCAGAAATTAATCTTTATTAAATAGCAAGTAACATATTAAAACAATTTTTAAAGAAATCATGCCAGAGATGCACAGTTCTCTCAGGAATTTCTTTCTTTTTTTTTTTTTTTACTGTAAATCTTATTTTTATTTTTTAAATTAATTTTTATTGGAGTATAGTTTACAATGTTTTGTTAGTTTCTGCTGTACATCAAAGTGAATCAGTTATACATACACATATATCCACTCTTTTTTAGATTCCATTCCCATATAGGTCATGACGGAGTATTAAATAGAGTTCCCTGTGCTATATACAGAACGTTCTTATTAGTTATCTATTTTACATACAGTAGTGTGTGTATGGAAGGTACACCATCAGCTTTCCTGGGTCTCCAGATCTTGGACTTCCCAGCCTCCATAACCACATGTGCCAGTTCCTTAGAATAGGTCTCTTTTTGGCATGGGAAGGAGCAGTAAGAAGGCCAAGAGGTTTAGAGCAGTGGTTCTCAAACATTTTGGTCCAGGACCCTGTTGTGCTCCTAAAAATTACTGAGGATCCCCAAGAACTTTGCTTATATGGATTCTAGCTATATTTGTCATATTAGAAGTTAAAATTGAGGAAATTTAAAAATACTTACTGATCCATTTAAAATTATAATAATAAACATAACACATGTTAATATAAGTAATATTTTTATAAAAAATAACTATATTTTCCAAAACAAAAAATTTTAATGAGAACGGTAGCATTGTTCTGCATTTTTTGCAAATCTCTTCAGTGTCTGGCTTGCTAGAGGACAGCTGAATTCTCGTAGCTGCTTCTGCATCCAATTAGTTGTAGTGTGTTGTTTTGGTTTTAGTATATGAAAAAAATCTGGCCTCACCCAGATACGTGGTTGGAAAATGGAAGGTATTATAATAGCCTTTTCAGATATTTGTGGTTATTCTCCTTTGATACTGCATCAAAACTCAACAAGTGATAGTCTTTCACAGGGTAGTTGCAAAGTGGGATCTGAAACCGTATCAACGAAGTATTTGTTCTCTGAGGACACAGACATGAGAAAATAGACATGAAAACAACATCTTAGTATTAGGATAAAAGAAATCTTGACCTCCAGACCCCAAAAAGGGTGTCAGGATCTATGTTTTGAGAACCATTGCTTTTGAGCATAGTAATTGAGGAAATAATGGGTGAAGGTATCCTCAGAGAGTCCATGTAGGAACTTGCAGGTTGTGATGAGGACTTGGAAATTTATTCTGAGTAAAATATGAAGTCATCGTAGTGTGTTGAGCAGAGAAGTAAGTTGGTCTAACATCTCAGAAGTTCACTCTCTGTGTTTGTGGAGAACAGACTACAGAGGACGAGGGTGAAGCAGAGAGGTCAGCTAGGAGGCAGTTGCAATCAATCATCCAGGTGAGAGATGACGGTGGCTTGGACACAGAGGACATCTTGGAATATCTCTGGAACAACAGAAATGGAAGCCTATCTTTACCTAATGTCGTTTTGCCACTGTGTGAAAGTTGATTAAATGAATTTAAGCAGAAGCCTCTATTTTCCTTTGTGCTGCTTCTGATCATCTACAAAGGCTCTTGATGTCTCGAGGAATCAAAGTGTGTCAGAGCATAAAAGAACCTTGGGGAGCATCTTTGTCAGTGATTTCTAAATTATTCTCTAAGGAGTCACAGGATCTCTATGCAGATACCATGTCAGTAATTACATAAATTAAAGGAAACCAGTAGGGTAGCACTAGGCTCCCCCATCTCTGCTTCAGCCTGAGCAACTTCACTTTTATCTGTTTTATGAATAGAGTCTTTAAAAGTCTTTTGTCCCGGGAAAGCCTCCTGTGGCTAACAAGCGTCTGTGCATCAGTTTGGGCCCTCTGCTGAGTCGAGGTGCGGCCTCAGAGTTCTTCTCAACGAAGTATTCCACTCATCTACGAATAACAGGCCAGAATTGGCACTTTAGATGGGTAATGTTTGCCATTCCTCATGTAAGTCCAAACTTGGTGTCTTATCACACAGCCATCAGTAAATTTCAATGCCTCTCACTGACTTTACTAGTTTCTACTTTACACCCACCCTACTCTCATGGCTGTGTAACTGTCATCCATATAGAGATCACAGAATGGTCAAGCTAAAAAAATATTTATAGAGTGTTTAGGGGTTGAAAACTCCAATGCCTTCAGAGGACAAGTGGACAGCAGGCAAAGAGTAGAGACCAAGTGGGAAGATGGGCCCAGAAGTGTGGATGTCTTGACTAAAAGGCAGTCAAATTCAGAACTTTAAAAAATTCCGGCAAACGATGACAATAAGTCAACAAAACAAATAAAAACACTCCACAATGCCTTATGGGCTTTTTTTCCCCCTCTGGAATTCTGGAATCTCAAATTGGTTCAACTTGCTCGTTTTTCAGAGGAGTCTTTTTTTTTTTTTTTTTTTTATAAATTTATTTTATTTTATTTATTTATTTTTGGCTGCGTTGGGTCTTCGTTGCTGCGTGCGTGCTTTCTCTAGTTGCGGCGAGCAGTGCGGTGCACGGGCTTCTCATTGTGGCGGCTTCTCTTGTGGAGCACGGGCTTTAGGCGCGTGGGCTTCAGGAGTTGTGGCACGTGGGCTCAGTAGTTGTGGCTCGTGGGCTCCAGAGCGCAGGCTCAGTAGTTGTTGCGCACAGGCTTAGTTGCTCCGCGACATGTGGGATCTTCCCGGACCAGGGCTCGAACCCGTGTCCCCTGCATTGGCAGGTGGATTCTTAACCCCTGCACCACCAGGGAAGTCCCTCGGAGGAGTCTTATAAAGGTGCCATGACATGAGCGATTGTGTAGTTTGGGGACTTAGAGCTTGGATTTTAGAGTCAGACTGACCTGGTTTGTATCCTAGGACCACTGTTGGCTAGATGTGTGACCCTGGAAATAATGACTTCCATAAGCCTTCACTTCCTCATCCTCACATCCACAGGAAGCACATGGTCCAGGGCCAGGCACACTAAGTGCTCAGTAGAGTCCCACACAACTAGTCTCGTGCAAAGCTGGAAGATTCCCCATCATCCTGAGATTTTACTTTGAGGAAGTCTATGATTGACTCCTGGTCTCTGAGTGCGCATGCGCACGTGCGTGTGTGGACACGGCCGCTAAGACATAGCAAAGAAGAGGATTGGAAAAAGAGGAGACCTGGGCAAGGGGACGAATTAAGGGATAGTTTGTGGCACGACACAAGCTTCTCTCAGCCTGATGTTGTTTCTCGGGAGCATCTGTTTTGCCTTAAGCATGGGGTCCCTTTAGGGGATGTTTTTAAAGGAAGTTGATCTTTTCCTCAGGTTTTTCCCAGCTCTGCCATGTGGTTCCGCAGAGGCCAGTGGCATCCAGAGTTTGTGCACAGGCAACACTGCCTCCTGGGAGCACCAATTTACTGAGAATGAATATGGACTGCTGAATGGTTGTCAGGAGGGAACAATTTTCCGTCAGTTCAAATCTAGAACAGATGCCCTGGAATTAAAAAGTCATCCTGTCTCTGGTTGAATAGAGAATGAAGTTTGCAAATGCGGTTTTAAGCATGTTGCTTGGATGGGCTTTATGTTGCAGTATACCCTTCTCTAGAGTGTTAAACACTTTATGAATATCTGTTGGCTCTTTGGGTACAGTATGGTTTTGATTAAATTAGATTCACATTTCTGGAGAAATGTCCCTGACGTATCCATGTAGTGTAGGTTTTCGGTACTTAAAAAGAAATGCTTTTATAGAGGGTCCACTCCATCAATTCAGGACCTTGAGACTTGCAAGTTAATTTCTTGTAATTAAATAATTTATAATGTGCTTAAAGGGGAGAGGCAGCATGGTATAATGGTAAGAGTATGGGCATCAAAGTCAGGAGGAGAAATCCCAGCTCTCTGCTTTCTAGGTGTCTGACTTCATCAAGTCACCTACATCTCTCTGAACTTCTCTTTCTTCATCCCTTAAATGGGCATAATAACATCTCCTACTCAGGACAGGGCTGTTAGGAGATTCAAACTGCATAATGGGTGTTGAGTACTCAGCTCAGTGTCTGGGAATTAGTGGGTGCTTCTGAACACCAGATCAACACCCTGTACTATCTTAACACCCTTGGTGAGCAAAAATAATGAATCACATCTGTACAGTCTGAGTTAGAACATCATGCATTTAGGTGTCTTTAGTTCAGGGGGAGCAATCTTCAGTAGTTTTCTTACCATACGGCAAGTGCTGGGAGGCAAGCTCAGCAGAGAACTGAGGATGCCATCTTTTTCCCTTTCCTGGGCTTTCCAATGATCACTGATGTTCTGCATTGGAAAAGTGTAAAATAAAAAACTGCAAAGGAAAGCAATAACTGATGATGCCAAACAAATCAGGCTTGATTCACAGCTCTAGCAGGTAGATTGTGAGATGGGAGGCAACTTCAGTGTGGGCTTAAGTCTCCTGAGAAAATTTGAGAATTAAGAAAGGGAAGTTTGAGAGCCCCAGAGAGATAGGTAGAAAGGCCAAAGGGCCAGGCATAGTGGCTTCGTCAGGGTTCCCGGAACCCAGACTGCCCCGGAGGAGCACCGGCCCCGGGCTCTACCGAGAGGTGTGAGCGTGGGCATTCTGTGTTCATGCGCTCTGCTTGACGGGGCTGCACCTGCAGTGATTTCTGAACGGTACCTCCATAACTCCTGAGCTCAGCCCCCAATTTTATCCCTCCCTCACCTGCTGAAATGCTCATAATTGCCTTTCATGGGAAGGTGTTTTTCTAAACCAACCGCCCTTTTGTCTCTCATTAAAATAAAAAAAGAAAAATCTTTTCAGGAGAGTTTTCCAGTTATTACCTACTTTGCTGTGTGTCAGATGGCTGTTTTCCAGTGAGACAGCTTGCCGAGGGTGAGGATGAGAACACGGGGCTTGTGATTTTGAAAGAGGAGGATGTGGTGCCTGACACACTATTCTGGGAAGTCTTTTAATAAGTGTGGTCTGAGCACCTGTATCACAAATCCTACCTAGACGGCTTATTAAAAATTCAGATTTCTGTGCCCTACCAAATCAATCTTTCAGGGGCAAGACCTGGGAATCTGTGTACTTAATGAACGCTTGAGTGATTTGATCACAGCTTTGAGAGTCCCTGCCCTGGTGGAGAATCCCCAGGGGTGAACTAATTAAGGTTCAAGCAGTCAAATGTATGACAGATTTGCTTACGTAATTGCCTCAAAGACAAAATCCATCTACTGTATCTCAGCATCTCTGTAGAGCACATCCTGGTACTATTTCCCTGCCATGCAAGGGATGCCTGTACCAACTGGCTTGAGATGGAGAGGCAGGAGCAGGAGGGGGAATAATCTTCCTTATCCCCTCTACACTCACTCCTTATTCTACACTAACAAAATCATCACTCCCAGGTAGAAATGCACAGGTCCTTTGATCCCAATTGTGTTCAGTAGAGTACGGCTGTGAGCATATCTGAATTGTTTTGTTTGGCGCTTCAAAGGGGAGAGAAAAAGCGTTTAGCAGCTCCCTACAAGATCATCAGTCCGTGACAAAAAATCTCCAGGGAGCAAGTGTTGCCACAATCTGTTGTAACTCAGAAACACGCTAAAGCCCATTCCAATTTTGTAAGACTGGTTTGCATATTCCGTAAGTTCTGTGGTGATCTTTTGCTTTTTGTTTTGTTTCGTTTTGTTTTGTTTTGGCAGAGCTGAAGGAAAACTATCATGGGGGTTATTTTCCGTACTTTTACCATACATTTTTATTTATACAGCAGGAAAGAAAAGAAGCAGTAAATTGAATATTCTGCTCTTAGGAAAGACACAAGCAGGAGGAAGGAAACTCACAAGGCTTTTAATGACATCATTTACAAAAGTCCTTAGAAGCCTTCAGTGCTGCCAATAGGACTTGACTGGTTGGTGTCTGAAGGAAATGAATTGATTCCTGTTTTTGTACGCAGGTGGAAAGAGCATTAGAAGTTATGAATAGTGCTTTTACCTTGCTGCCTGTCCTGCAAACTTGCAAACAGAAACAAATGCCCTCTCTCAGAAGTATTTTCTGAGAGAACCAGTTTAACCGAGTGAAGGGGCATCTCTGGTGGTCTTCATTTCTGGTTGGAAAGGAAGGATTTTTGTATCTTAAAAATTTTTTTACAGAAAAGTATGCAAGGAACGATTTTTGTGTCTTAAAATTTTTTAAAAGAAAAGTAGTAATAAAGGAATGCTGAGGTTTGGATTGTGTAACTGCTTATAAATAGTTTACATGATGACTCTATACATCATAAATTTTCTTACAGTTTTTACCTCTACTTTTCATATTAGTCAGACCAAGGTCATAGCAAAGGCTGTGCCATTTAATTTCATAATAGTTGTAAGTGTATTGAGCATTTACTTTATGCCAAGCATTATAATATTGCTTTAGAAATCTGATATTGTAAGAAATCAAAAGAGGTAAATATTCTAATTTTTATGTTTCAGCTAAGCAAACTGAGACTTGGAGATGACCAAAGTTAAGCCCTTCCCAGCAAAAAGTAGTGGAAGATCTGTAACTTGAAAGTAGACCATCTGGTTCCAAAGTATGTGGAGTAAATACAACCCTAAGCTTGTAGTTTTCTATAGTACTTTGCTATGGGCATGCACACTCGTGCACACACATACACACACACACACACACACACAGAGATGGATGATTATTCCTTAGGGACAAGTTATTCCTTTACTTCATTTTTTATACTGGCATTGGTGGTATAGTGGTGAGCATAACTGCCTTCCATTTTATAGGGACCAGGTTCAAGAGAGAGAGGAGGGACTTCCTTGGTGGTGCAGTGGTTAAGAATCTGCCTGCCATTGCAGGGGACATGGGTTTGATCCCTGGTCCAGGAAGATCCCACATGCCGCAGAGCAACTAAGCCCATGAACCACAACTACTAAGCCTGTGCTCTAGAGCCCGCGAGCCACAACTACTGAGCCCATGAGTCACAACTTCTGAAGCCCGCATGCCTAGAGCCCGTGCTCCGCAACAAGAGACGCCACCACAATGAGAAGCCCGTGCACTGCGAGGAAGAGTAGCCCCCGGTCTCCGCAACTAGAGAAAGCCCGCCTGCAGCAATGAAGACCCAACATAGCCAAATATAAAATAAAATAAAATAAAATAAAGAGAGAGAGGATATTAGAAGCCGAAACAAAGAACCCAGACAGATGTTGGCACTTGGGAAAATAGGTCAGGGCTGTCAGCCTTCTGATACTCTTTCAACTCATTTTGGTATTTTAGTTTTATTCTTTCACTAACTCTTTATGTTCTTATGGGCAAGTGGTGATGTCCTTGACTCTGGGTTTTCTCATCTGTAAAAGATGGAGCTGGATCAAATAACCATTAAATTCCTTCAGTTTCTAACATTCTGTATGTATGGTTCCTGCCTTGAAGAAGCTTGCAGTCTCTCAGGCAGGTGTAAACATACAAGCAATGCATGATGTAAACAGAAGTTCAAGTGAGTGATTGAGGTCTCTCTTCAGGTGGTCTTGGAGTCATTGCTAAATGAGTGGTGAAGATTGTAAGGAAGGTGTAGAGATGACTCAACCCTGGTGCCATCTGAAAAGATTTACCCAAGAGGATAAAGCGTAAGCTGGGTTTATAAAAAGTTCAGACAATTGGACTTGCAAAAATTTACAAATTGAATATATGCTCTTTGTAATGAGTCAAATACTACAGGAGTACAGAAGTTGAAGGGTAGCCAGGATGGGTAGGGAAAAAGATGGGAGTCCTTGCTCTAGTATAGTTTGGTTTTTCACTGTGCTGTGTTCCCCTTAACACTTCACACACATTGTGACTGACTTCACATCACATCGTTGTCATTCACTCTTGGCACTTTCAGTTGGTCTGGAATTCCTAGATGACACTTCTAGATCATCATATCTGGTACAGTGCCTGCAGCAACGATGCACTTAGCAAATAATTGGCTGAATGAATGTTGTTATATTTTGGAGATGTTTGTTCACCCATTTAAACAACAACAGTACCTCGGTTGAACACGTTGTGGGCCTGGCACTACATGCAAAGATTAAAGTGAGATTGATCTTGCTCTCACCTATCTCCATAGTCCCATGGGGATGTGTGCATAAATGCAAAGTAGGAAGGGAAGAATTCCTTAAGAGAAATTTTGTAATTGAGACTCTTCCAATTTGGATAGACTAGAAGGAAAGGTGCAAGTAAATTTTCAACTCAATAAGGCCTAAAGAGAAGACATAGAATGGGAAAATATAGCCCCAAATAACGAGGTGATTTTTTTTGTCCTATCAGTTCCCCATCTCTCAAAGTGGATTAGTACCCCTAGACCTTGGATGTTGACTCAAGTTTTCTCCACGATTCCAGCATCTTGTAAGGCTGTATCCAAGAGACTCAGATCACTTCCTGACTTGTGGGTAGAAGTGTATCTAATTCTAGAAGAATCCAGAACATGTATGAAAACAATATAACAAAAGTGTTGGTTCTTATCACAGACTGAATAAGAACTCAGATGGAAATGCTGGCCTGAGACTGAGGGGGAAAGGAGAGGAGAATAAAAAGAATAGGCTAGTCTTTTCATTTCCATATATCACCTCACAGAGGATTAAGCATGGGAAGCCTAGGTGAGTGGTGGTTCCATTTTTAAATTAATTCATTCGTTTGGCAACCACGAATGGAGTGTTGATAATGTCCAAGGCAATGTGCTAAGCTCTGAGAGACCCCAGAAACTCACCATTTCTGTAAATCTGTGACAGAATATTCAAAGTATATTAGTTTATTAGCACTGCCATAACAAAGCACCCCAGACTGGGGTGGCTTAAACAAGAGACTTTTATTTTTTCACCATTCTAGAGGTTAGAAGTTCAAGATCAAGGGGTCAGCAGGGTTGTTGCATAGGAGACCTTTCTCCTTGGCTTGCAGATGGCCATCTTCTCTTTCTGTCTTCTCACGGTCTTTCCTCCGTGTGTTGTCTGCGTCCTAACCTCCAGTTCTTATAATGACACCAATCATATTGGATTAGGGCTCAACCATATGTCCTCATTTGACCTTCGTTACTTCTTTAAAGTCCCGGTATCTCCAAATATAGTCACATTCTGAGGTACTAGGGGTTAAGACTTCAACATATGAATTTTGAGGGGACAAAATGTAGCCCATAACATGAAGCTTCAAACATTCAGCCTCAATTCAGGAAGGGGAAAAGCTTGGGGGTGTTTATTTTATTAAAATTTACCTTTAACAGGTAAATAAATATAGGTTCTTTTAACAAAATGAAAACCAGCTTGAAGAATCCAAAGCATTAAAATTTTCCATTCACTGAGGGTTTCATTGTTTGATAAAGATAGTGATTTTTAAATTTTTTGGCACTAAGCTCCGTTAACCAGCCCTGACTGTTTTGTTTACTAAGTCCTTAGTTACAGCCTAGAGTTGATGTAGAATATCTTACTCTGGAAATGTGTACACATTGTACAAGCTCTAAAAGAAGAAAAAACATGATACTTTGCTGGCTTTAGGCTATTTGCTATAAAGAGGATTTCAAGGGTGTTAAAACAGGGGATGGATGGTGCTAAATCATTTTCTTCCAGTGGACATGGACAAATTGTTTGGACTTGGATAAAAGGAAACATTTTGACTTGGGATCAAGGGGAACAACGTGACATTAAGATTGTTGGTTATGCTTATCAACAGGAACCGCTATGCTTGTTAAAGGCACTTCTGTTCCCATAGAGGTCATTTTCATTTATGACCTTAGTCATGACATATAAGAGCCTGTGCAAAAAGATGAAAGATAATGCAAAATTCCATCTCTGAGTCAATTTTGTTATTATCACAGGGTGGTAACTTTAAAAAAATCCTAATTTTGTGCATGGAATATTAGATTGGGGTTATTTAGATAGTACAACTTATATGGATTTTAAATCTAGTAATGTTATTAACTTGATTTTTTCCATCAAGAAAGAATAATTTTCATAATGCATTTATAGAGTAGTTGAACTCTATGAGGTATTGTAAGGCATTTTGTTCAGCTCCCTTATCTTACAGGTGAAGAACCTGAGGTTAGCAGACGTGGCATATTTCTCTTAAGATTATCCTGTGAATTAGTGAAAGAATCAGGATTTAACCCAACTAAATTCAAGGTTCCTCAACTCCCTATTTAGGGCTTGTTCCAACTAGAGAGTCACAGAGCATTTGTGCTAAATGACCTCGGAGGCCATTGAGTCAAATCCTCTTGTTATAATTGATTAACTCATTGTTGTTAATTAAGGGACTTGTGGCCCACAAAGGTGAGACAGTCTGCTGAGGGCACAGGGAATTGATGGCAGAGCCAGGATCTAGAACCTACATATTTATTCTCCAAGTCCCGAGAGCCCTCCTCCAGGATTTCTCTCGGGATGTTCTGAGTGTATGCTGTGCACAGAGCTAGTTAACGGGGCCCTGGTCCTTTATCTCACAGGGGAAGGAAGGGTGGGGTTTGGGGCTACTCTTCTTGGAATCTTTATCTTCCTTTTGTACAGAAGGATGATGAGACAGGGCTCAGAGATTGCAACAAGAAACTAGCCAAAGTTCCAGTTTTACTTAAGTGCAATGGATCAACTGAAGAATATTTTTATCAATCGGTCAAACTATTGAGTACCTGCTGGTATGCAAAGATAAAAAACAAAAAAGCCCCAGAAAAATGCACTCTTTCTATGCTTTCTCCATCATCCATGTAGGGAAACTAGATATAAACACTCCAAAATATACCTAAAAATACACTAAGCATAAAACTTTTCTACTCACATACCAGGTATTCCCTTTCTTTTAGTCTCAGGGGCACGTCTCCTCTCCCCTTCTAAATGGAAAGTTCCTTGAAGTAAAACTGTATCTTAGTCATTTCTATCTACAATATTTATCATGTCCAATACCAGTTTAACTCAATGAACTTACATTTAACAACAATACAAGAAAGATTTCATAATACACAAGATGGCACAAGGCCTCTAGACCCAACTGTGGGAAAAAGGAAGGAAAAGCAGTAGCTTAAACAAGAAGAGACATGTTTCCACCCCACATTCAAGATGTCTGTAGGCAGTAGCCAGCACTTCACAGTGCAACTGGTCTAGACACCTTCTTTCTTATTGCACTGCTGGGTATGACTTCCATTCCAAAATGGCTGCTAGAACTATAGCGATGGCATGTTAATCCTATCCAGCAGAAGGGAGGGAAGTGAGGAAGAATGATATGCCCCCTTTTTTTAAGAGTACTTCCAAGAAATTGCATACCCCACTTCTGCTTATGTCACATTAGCCAAAATTTAGTCATGGACATAGCTAGCTGCAAAGGAAGCTGGGAAATGTAGTCTTTTTTTTTTTTTTCCCCCCCCAGAGGACCACAAGAATCCAATGAAATATCAGGGATTCAACTACTGGAGGAGAAGGAATATCAGGGAGAAAACTGGCAGGATCTGACACAACTCCAAGCTCCTGAAAGAAGGATTTCACTGCAGTATTTCATTATTTTTTTTCTTTTTTAATCGGGGGAAGGTCAGCCATCTCTAGTCTTATGACTAAGATTGTAGATTTAATAATAAACAGATCTGATTGTACTCTGGCTCTGCTGATTACTGCATGTGTGTGACTTTGGTTAAGGAACTTAACTCATAAGATTGTTGGAAGAACTAAGCCACAGTCTTGGCACAGATGCAATGTGCAATAAATGATGGTGTTTATTGTCATTTTTTTCTTACTAATTTCCCTGTTGAGAAAATATATACCTCAAAACATGTCTAGTAAAAGATATACCATCCATCAGCTGGAGGATGCATGCCTTATAAGCTGCAGTCACCAGAGTGCCAAAACAAGGAGTTGTTTTTTTCCTTCTAATTGAGTTGGTCTGGGGAATCATTGCTGTGAATATTCTGTATATATGGGTCTTGGTCGTGTAGCCCCATGGGAAATGCCATTACTTGTAGGATCCTCTGTGTTTGCAGGGCAGGTGTCCTGGATGGAAATGGCATACAGGAATTCCAGAATCTTTAAATATGTTCCCATTATAAATATGGCCATAAAACATATCTTTTTCCCGTATTGAGGAAAGCTGCAAAGTTGCTGGTACCCCTTCCAGCTAATTTCAGTGGTTGGTTGGTTTTGAATTAATTCAGCGATGAGGTTGAGCCCCAGTTATTTACCCCAACCTTGGCATTTTCAGGCTCTTTTTAACAGAGGCAAATAGGTTATAGAACCACCTGCAGTGACCTCGGCCTAGAAAAAACAACTCAGTAGAACAAATATTCATTGAATACTTGCTATGCGGCAGGCACCGTATTGAGCACTGAACAGCATTGATATCTTGTGGGAGAGACGGAATCCAAGGGAAGAGATCATACCCAGATAAAGCGTAATGATAACAGAAGCTCTCAGGTCAAGAAAGTTTGCATATTCATCTCTGTACAAAGTAGCTGGAAATGAATATGTGTACAGAACTCAGGTTGGACAAATTTCTATTAAAGAATGAGCAGGGAAAATATAAAGATATTTGCATTGTGGCCTTTCTTTTGCCACTAATTTTGTGACCTCTGTTGGCTTAGTTACCATTTCCTGGGCACTTACTATTACCAGGGATGAAGCCAATGCAGTCTGGCTGATTTACAGGAGGGAGGCTGATAGGCTAACATTGTACCAACACAGCCCTGGGTACAGTGATTATGTTTTGCATGACAATCACTAGGAAACTATGATCTGAAGTATATTACATTTTTTAGTTTACAGGCATTTGTTCAGTTATTCTAATCTGACTTGGAAATTAACATAGTGGAAACAGGATGGTGCTTTGAATGCAGGACAAGCTTGCGTGTAAATCTAGCTGCCTCCTTAGCTTCTGTGTGATGGCACAAGGGTTACTTAATGTCTGTTAGCCTCTGTTTTCTCTTCTGGGGGATTTTTGTGAAGATTAACTGTAATGATATATGCAAAATACTAGTGTATTGCCCGGTATGTATTAGATACTTATTATTAGTTTGTCATTTTCCCCTCCACTCTCCTTCCTTCCTCCCCAAATTGCTCTCACCAATTGCCAAATTCTGTGGACAATTTCAGTGCTTGCTTTATAACCCTTGTCAGCACTGGACATTGCTGACTATACCCCTTTCTTGCTTCTCTCTCCTGTTGTTTTTCACAATGCCACTGCTTCTTGTTTTCTTCCGGCCTTTACAATTCTATCCTTCATGGGCTCAGCTCTCCCCACCAGCCCCTTAAATACTGGTGTTCTCCTGCTTCCATCTTCATCCTCCTCTACTTTATACTCTCTTTCTTGGCAAATTAATCTATTTCATGGCTCCAGCCACTACAGCTTTCAATGTGCTGGAGACTTCTAAATCCACACCGATTGCCCTGACTCTTTCCTGAATTTCAGTTCTGTGTTTCCAACTGCTTGCTTTCTATCTTCCTCTGAATGTCCCAGGAACTTCAACATATTAAAAAATAAACTTTTCCCTCTGCTGTATTTCCTCTCTCAGCTAATACATGGCCATCCACCAAGTTATCTTTTTCTTTTTCACTTGGCCTAATCTTCCCTTTTAATCAGTCACAAAGTCCTGTCAGTTTGGCCTGCAGAATTTCTCCCAGACTTTTTCTCTTCCCCCTCACTGCCACCACCACCCTAGTTTGGGTTTGCTCCACCTCTCTTCTGTTTTGGATGAGCACGCTAGCCTCCTAATTGGTTTCCCGGCCTCCATTATCTTTCCGCTCCAGTCCATCTGTCAAAATCATAATTAGTCTTATGTCAACATATTCTCTTCTACTTAACTATTTTCAATGGAGAAATTTTGGCTAAAACAGGGGTGGATAGCTATTTCTACTCCAATTCTATTGACATCTTCTAAAACCAACTGAAAAAAAAGAAAAGAGAATTTTTATTTTCAAAGAACTTAGGAAATACCTATGACCTCAAATTCTGAAGGATAATTGCTAAGCATAGTAAAATTTGGATCTAATTGAGGAAAGACAATAATAGTAAATCTGTATTGCCGTAGTGGTCTTTAAAAAGAGGCAGCACATCATTAATGAGCCAACTGTGCCTGAAACAGCAATGTGTGGGGTTGTGGATGGACTAAGAAAGTATCTAAGTTCCAGTTCCCCACTGTGGAGTGTCGCGGAAAGTGGAATCAAAAGAGAATCCTGCAGACATGCCATCTCTACAAGAGTTCTCAGACTGAGAGTTTACAGTAGACAGGTGATAATCATATCAGGGTCAACTGACATATACAGGTAGACACGTACACACCAAACACTGCTGACATAAGAGCCTTCGCTACAAGGTAGATTCCTTGTTCTTCCATCAGGTAGTTCTCTGTAAAGAAATGAAAGGAAATTCCCTGGCAGTCCAGTGGCTAGGGATCCAGGCTTCCATTGCAGGGGGCCTGGGTTCAATACCTGGTCAGGGAACTAAGATCCCACAGGCTGTGCAGTGCAGCCAAAAAAAAAAAAAAAAAAAAAAAGAAGTGAAAAAAAGAAAAGCAGACATATCGAAGAAGATAAAAACAGACCATGGACCAAAAGTTAGAAAACAGAGGAAGCATTAAGAATAGAAAACATAACAAAGAGAATGTAACTAAGGACAAGCACCGCTATCATGTCAATAAATTGAAATGAGGGTAACATCATCTTTTAAAGGAAAGACACAAAGAATGAAAAATCAAATCAAATCTAGATATGACACCTTATAGCAAAACAAACTCTTGATTGATTAAAAATGTAAACATAAAATAGGAAGTCATAAAAGTATGAAAGAAAAAATGGGTGGATTTTAAAATAATATTGGAAAGGAAGAGACATTTCTAAGAACTGGATAGAGCCCAGATTGAGGAGCAGGAGTAAACCCAGTATTCTGGGATGAAGAGAGGGATTCATTTTTTATTACCTCCATTTGTACTGCTTGAATAATTTTTTAAATATGCGTATGGTTTTCATAATGAGAATAAAAAGGCTAAATACAAAATACAATCAAATTCAAAAGAGAAATTTCAAATCTCTTTAATGATCCTGCATTACTTGTAGGATAAATCCAGAAGCTCTGCCTCGCATGGTAAGCTAACCCAGCTGACCTCGCTAACACCAGCTCCCAGCATTTCTCTCTCTCTTTTTTTTTTTTTGCTATTATGCATAAAGTTACTCAAAGTTCTTGCACTAGTATTTTTGTGGCTCTATGTATTCATTTCTGTAGACATATTCCTAGGAGTGGGGTTTCTGGGCCATAGGATGGGTATATGTTTAACTTTATAAGAAACTACCAAATAGTTTCCCAAAGTGTTTGGACCATTGGTGCCCCACCAGCAACATATGAGAGGGCCAGTTGCTTCATTGCCTTGCCAACGCTTGAGGTGATCGGTCATTCTTTTTTTAACATTAATTAATTATTTAAATATCTTTATCAGAATATAATTGCTTTACAATGTTGTGTTAGTTTCTGCTGTACAACAAAGTGAATCAGCTATATGTATACATGTATCCCCATATCTCCTCCCTCTTGCATCTCCGTCCCACCCTCCCTATCCCACCCCTCTAGGTGGTCACAAAGCACCGAGCTGATCTCCCTGTGCTATGCAGCTGCTTCCCACTAGCTATCTATTTTACATTTGGTAGTGTATATATGTCAGTGCTACTCTCTCACTTTGTCCCAGCTTCCCCTTCCCCCCGCTCGTGTCCTCAAGTACATTCTCTACATCTGCGTCTTTATTCCTGCCCTGCCACTAGGTTGATCAGTACTGTTTTTTTAGATTCCATGTATGTGTGTTAGCAGACGGTATTTGTTTCTCTCTTTCTGACTTACTTCACTCTGTATGCCAGACTCTAGGTCCATCCACCTCACTACAAATGACTCAATTTTGTTCCTTTTTATGGCTGAGTAATATTACATTGTATATATGTGCCACATCTTTATCTGTTCATTGGTCGATGGACACTTAGGTTGCTTCCATATCCTGGCTATTGAAAATAGTGCTTCAGTGAACATTGTGGTACATGACTCTTTTTGAATTATGGTTTTCTCAGGGTATATGCTCAGTAGTGGGATTGCTGGGTTATATGGTAGTTCTAGTTTTAGTTTTTTAAGGAACCTCCATACTGTTCTTCCCCAGCATTTCTCTTGATGAAAGAAATGGATGAATAAATGGATGGATGCATAAACATTTTTTTAAAAAAAATTCTTGCCCTCATGTTTCCAATGAACATCACATTTTGAATAAAAGAGCTCTGAAATCTTACTGTGTACTGTCCCGTATTTGTCTTAAATATTTTTTTTTTCTGCCTTCACAGAATGCATTTGAAAGGGCGAAGCTCTAGGAGTTGGGAACTCAGCTCATCCAAAACCACGTCTTTCCCATTTTACAGACTAAAAGTGTCAGACTTCTTTCCTTGTAGTCTTGACGGATGTTTCCAAATGAAAAGATGCTGGTTTTTCGAAGATGTCTTCACTCATGGGTCTGCCCACCCTCCCCGGACATTGCCTCTCCTCTAGCCATACCTATCTTGTTATAGTTTCTTGAGCACGTCATGACCTCATTGTCTTTATTTATTTCCCCCTTTTGCATGAATGTCTCTGATTCCTTCCCAGAAAATTTTTAGTCATCCATTAAGGCCCAGTTCAAATGATGCCTCATTTATGAGCTCTGACCTGACTGTTCCAGGCAAAACTAGCTTTGTCATCATCCTTGCTCTGGTAGCACTTTAATCTGAGAGAGGCTAGATTTGCTATCTTCTCAGCTGCTCTGTGAGTCCCAGGAGGAGTAGGTGAATCTGAGCCCCCTTCAGAGCACCTGATCAGGGCTCCAGTTGCTGGGAAAGTTGACTCATTCCCGTGGGACTTCTGTGAGTGGGGATTGTGTTGAATGACAGTTTGGGCTCCACGCTTCCTTGGGCAGGTCACCATACAGAAGGAAGGGGACAGGAAGGGTCCAGACAGGTTTGCTAATATCACACACGTATGTGTTTTACATAAATTACCTCATTCATTCTTCACCTTTCAAAGTAGGTCTTATTATCCTCGTTTTGGAAAGGAAGAAATCTGAGGCTCAAAGAGGTTAAGTAAATTACCCAGAGTAGATGGTGGAGTTTGGTTTCAAATTTGGGGACTTTCTGGCCCCAAAGCGTGTCCCTGTTCCATTCTGGAATCTGTGTTCTGGGGAGGGAGATGTTCGGCTGAGGCAACAGTATTCTCACTCGAGAGGCTACATCTCCAAACTCTCTTTTCTCTTCTGCTGTGGAGGTGAGCAAGGGCGGGGCTGAGGGCAGGCATATGGAGGGCCATGTTGGGGAAGCAGGGTCTGGGAAGATGGGGAAAGTTATGTGTGGCAGCTTTCCCTCTGTATGGCATTTACTCTCTAATCCTCTGTGGAAGTTCTGGATTTGTGGATGCTCTCCTGACCCCAGTCCTGTCCTTCCAAAAGACCAGCTGGAGTGATTATGTTTTCTGGAATAACACAGAGAGGACGATGATTAATACCTGGCAAACTTTGGAGTAGGAAATGTGAAACACGTGCCTGTTTGGGGTTCCTTCGCATGTTTCTAATCAACCAACCAGATTTCACTAGAATCTTTTATGGCTTCTCTGAAATTTGTAGTGAAATTGAAAGCCAAGTGTAGCCCTGGACCAATTTGTGGTTGTTATAATAGCTATCCCTTTTCCTGACTCCTTCCACCACTTAGTGAAAATTATTATTGCAGTAAAATTTCTTAGTCATACTTTCCAGGGGGTTGAAATTTCTTAGCTTGTCATATGGATAAATCTTATATTTATGTTAATATGAGAGCAGTATGGTTGGATGACTCTTTGCATGGAATTTGACAAAAGATGCAGTTGAAATTAGTTATTGAAAATTCTATATGTAGGATGTACTCCACCTTCAATTCAATTTAAGAAGCATTTTGAGCACCTATTATATATGAGGTATGTCTGAAACTGTGTGTACAGAGATAATTCCTACCTTTACTTCTTAGGAAAGTCCATAACTTAAACTGAATACATCTTAGTGAACTCTCTATCTTCATAGTACTGAGCTCAGATGATGGTACCACCAGTGACCCAGTTGCTGAAGCTAGAAATCCTAGGATCTTTCCTGATTCTTCTCCCTCTCTTATTACCATATTTAATCAAGTCCAAGAGATTTTTCCTTCTCAATTTTTAAAAAAAATTTGCATCCTTATCTCCATTGCCATGATCAAGGTCCAGGCCTTCATCATCTCTTGCTTGGATATTCCAGTGGCTTTCTTTCTCACTTCTCTGCCCACAGGCTCTCATCTTCCCTACCCCTTCTAGAGCAATTGCTCAAGACACAAAAATGAATATGACACTCCCTTGTTTAAGACTCTTCATGAACTCCCTATTACCCACAGGATGAATGCAAAACTCCTCACGAAAATATTCAAGGCCTTCCACTGTGTTGCCTTGGGTGCCATGTTGGGGGAAGGTGGACAGGCCCATGAGTTGAAGACACCTTGGAAAGACCAGCATCTTTTCATTTGGAGACATCCATCAAGACTACAAAGAAAGAAGTCTGGCATTTTTAGTCTGTAAAATGGGAAAGCTGTGATTTTGGATGAGCTAAGGTGAGTTCCCAGTTCCTAGAGTTCCACCCTTTCAAATGCATTCTGTGAAGGCAGAAAAAAATACATTTAAGACCATTATAGGACAGTAGGTAATAAGATTTTGGAGCACTTTTAGTCAAAATGTGATGTTCATTGGAAACATGAGTTCAAGGTTCTTTAAAAATATGTTTATGCATCCATCCATTTATTCATTCATTTCTTTAATCAACAGATATCCATTGAACACCTAGACAAGAAAGTTACACAGGACCATGGTACAGTCCCTGCTCTCAAGTAAAGAGATAAATGGGCAATTATAAAACCATAGAATGAGCACACTGTTATGAAAAACACATGGTGCTTTGAGAACACATACTGGGGGCTCCTAAGCTAATCCAAGAGGGTCAGGGAAGGCGATATTTAAGTGGAGAGAAGAAAGAAGAATGTGACTTACCCAGGTGAAGAGAAGAATGAAGAGAAGTTCAGGTGGAGGAGAACATGGGCAAAGAGTCAGAAGCAAGACAGAGGGGAATTTTGAGATGCTAATATGACGGGATTATAATGCTGAGGTTAAGATGGAAACAGGTATAGGGGCTGTTAGATATGCACCTACAGCAGGAAGTAATAGGTCATCCAGGGGGGATCTCCAGCCCTTCCTGGATCTTAGGCAGAATGGGCCAGTGCTAGGGCTCATGGCTTGGCACGTGGAACACGGACCAAGTTCTAGTTCACTTGACTCCTTAGCTAGAAACTTTTGTCTATAGGCAGCAACCTTGACCAGATTATCGCTAAACTAGATTATGGAATGAACACTTTATCTTTGGGACAATGGGAAACCCTGTAGTGTATTAAGCAGAGGAATTAGGTCAGGTTGGAATTTTAGGACGATCTGTCTGGCTGCAGCATGGAGGGTAGGTTAAAAGACTTCAAACTGGAGTCAAGGAGAATGGTTAGGTGACTTTCTCAGTGGTCCAGATGAGAGGTTATGGTGGCCTGGCCTTAAGGAGTGGCGTTCACTGGAGTTAGTGCCAACATGAGTAGTTAAGAGAAACTCAGCAGCAGCCTTCAAGGAGCCAGGCAGGCATTACAGTCTTGCTCTATCTTACAAAAAGCCCACCTTGGTGAGAGACACAGGATAGTGGATTTGCTGCACCATGATTTTGACTCAGTGAGGAAATAGTTTCTTTTTCTTTTTTTTTAAAACCCATTTACTGAGGTGTAATTGATATAAAAAACCTGCACATATCTAACGGATATAATTTGATGAGTTTGGCCATATGCAGACACCAAATCAAAGCTAACAAACATAACCATCACTTCCAAAAGGGCTCTTAACAATAGACATTCAACAAAGGAGCAGGTAGAGAAACAGCACAAGATTCTGTTTGTCCTCCAAGCTGGCCCAAATGAGTGTCGCCTATGACCTTTTGTTGTATAATCATCTCACCTGAGCCTGACGGGCACACTGATGTTTGTGACAACTTGTTCTGTTTTTCCTCGCATTGGAAACATTTTCACAAGGCAATTGAAGAGTCTCATTCATTACCCCGAAAAGCAACTTGAGCTTTCATGGTTGTGCAATCGCACCAAGTTAAATTTTTACAGGCCCTTGGTTGGCCTGGCGTGGGTGAGACGTGAGCCAGCAGGGGTGGGTGTGAGAAGGACAGGGAGTCAGACGGTAAAGGAATTAGCCACACTGCAGGTTTGCACTGGTCTGTGTTAATATCCTCCCTCACCAACTCAGGGGTGCTTTGAGGGCTAGTGTTTGATCTGGAAAAACCATTAATGAACAGAATAATCATTCATATTTTCTCTAGTTTTCTAACCATGTTCAAGAATCTGTTATTTTATTTTATTTATTTAGTTTTTGGCCTCACCATGCGGCGTGTGGGATCTTAGTTCCCTGACCAGGAATCGACCTGTGACCCCTGCAGTGGAAATGCGGAGTCGTAACCACTGGATCACCAGGGAAGTCCCCAGAAATCTGTTATTTTATCCAAAGAAAAAAAAAAATCCCTGCCTTAAAAGAACAAGGTGTCAGGAGAGTTGAATTCTATCCCCAGTATTTTCCTTTCTCAGGCATTGGAGAAACTTGATAAGACACAACCTTTTCTGGGCTTCATTTGCTTGTCTCAAAACTCCTTTCAAAGTGAAACTCCCGTGCTTCTATGAAATATTTGCACTTTGAAGTGTCAGCACATAATAGGCTCTCAATATATATCTGTAAAATTGGAGGAACGAGCCTCGTGTGCTAGGCCCAGGGCTATTAATGGGAGACACAGAAATAAATGAAAAAGGTCCTTGTGTTTTAGTTGTTCACAGTCATATGCACAGGTGATGAGTGGGCACTGTCTAGGCGCCGCCCCACGGGCGTGTACAGGGGCTGTGAGATCGCAGAGGGGAGGAAGTCAAGAAAGAGAGACAGTTGAGCCGAATCTGTACAGAGGTTTGCCAGATGTGCAGGAAAGGCCATTCAAAGCAGCGGAAGTCAGATGAAGGTCCGCGAATTACCCTCTGTAACTCGAAATAGACACTGGATGTTTACACGCAAGAGCAGCTCCCCTGGAGCTGGCAGGGTGATTGGCCACTTGAGAGCAAAGTGGGTAGATCCTGTGCCCACTTGCTACAGGTGGTTGTGTCTGACCATTGGATTGCCTACCAAGGCTCAGCCACCTATGTGATTTTTTTAAATTTAATTTAATTTATTTTTTATACAGCAGGTTCTGATTAGTTACCTATTTTATACATATTAGTGTATATATGTCAATCCCAATCTCCCAGTTCATCCCACCATCACCAACCCCCAACCCCGCTTCCCGCCTTGGTGTCCATACGTTTGTTCTCTACATCTGTGTCTCTATTTCTGCCTTGTAAACCAGTTCATCTGTACCATTTTTCTAGATTCCACATATATTCCACATATATTAATATACAGTATTTGTTTTTCTCTTTCTGACTTCACTCTGTATGACAGTCTCTAGGTCCAAACACCTCACTACAAATGACCCAATTTCGTTCCTTTTTATGGCTGAGTAATATTCCACTGTATATATGTGCCACATCTTCTTTGTCCATTCGTCTGTCAGTGGGCATTTAGGTTGCTTCCATGACCTGGCTATTGTAAATAGAGCTTCAGTGAACATTGGGGTGCATGTGTCTTTTTGAATTATGGTTTTCTCAGGGTATATTCCCAGTAGTGGGATTGCTGGGTCATTGGTAGTTCTATTTTTAGTTTTTCAAGGCACCTCCATACTGTTCTCCATAGTGGCTGTATCAATTTACATTCCCACCAACAGTGCAAGAGGGTTCCCTTTTCTCCACACCCTCTCCAGCATTTGTTGTTTGTAGCTACCTACATGTTGAATTCAGAGGTACCTAAGAGACACCATAGGAGGGCTTAGCAGAGGATGCCAGAGGCAGGGCTGACACATAAGAATAGTAAAAGGAAAGTAAAGAAATTGCTGGAGAGGAGTGCAGATAAACAAGACAAGACACAGGGTCCATTTAGCCTACATCCGCTGCCTGCTAATGGCACTGATGTGCATTTGGTGGGAAGAACTAGGTTCTCTCCATCAGCTTTTTATGCCAGGAATGGACCTAATCCATCTCCTCTCTCCAACTTTCCATTAACAAGTACTCTTTGGCTTCAGCTAAATCTTGCCACTGTCCCTACTTTCATCAAGCAAAACACAGATGACCGTCTGGCAGTAGGTATCTGCATGGTGTGTGAAGTTTTCCTAGAATAACGGTTTGAATTATTTTGTAAAGCAGCAGAACCCTCTTTCCATATTAAATTTTACTTAGAAGAACAATATGAAAACAGCTGTGGTCAAACATCGACAAGTACAACACCATAAATATTTATCAGGCACTTATAATGGCCCAAGTGCTGTGCTGTGCACTTGCTATGCATCCCCTCATTTAATCTTTATCACGATCCTATGATGTGGTGCTTATAAGGTAGGGTTGTTTTTATCCTCTTTTTAGAAATGAGGTAGCTGGGAATGAAGAGTAACAGCTAACATGTGGCAAAACTAGAGTCTGATCCAGGCAGTTTGTCCCCAGTGTGGGGTCCTTTTGGTGCAGGAGGTCCTGTCCCAGTGGCCTGGCTGTGATGGGACTGGTGAGGCAGAGCTGAGCCGTCCGGGAATCCATCCCCTCTCCCTTTCTTCTGCGATAGCAGGTGTAGCTAATCCCTGTATCCTCCTTCCCCCAGCTCAGGAATTTGGTAATTTACCAGGTTGCTGTGTAATGTGGTCTAAGAAATACTGCTTTGGTTTGTCCTCCAAGCTCTCTCTACAGAGTCCATATTCTGCCACATCGACTCCATGTGAGAGGGATCCTGCGGCCAAATAAGTCTTCAAATGTGGAAGTAAATGCCTATCACACACACAAAAAAAACAAGTATTGTATGATTCCATTTATATGAAATGTCCAGAATAGACAAATCTATAGAGACAGAAAGTAGATTAGTGGTTATCTAGGGCTGGGAGGCTGAGGAGTCATGGGGAGTGATAATTAATGGGTACGATGTTTCTTTTTCGAGTGAGGAAAATGTTCTAGAATTGATTGTGGTGATAGTTAACCCTGTGAATATCCTAAAAACCGTGACTTGTACCATTTAAATTGAGGAATTGTATGTTATGTGATTTATAGCTCAGTTAGGCTGTTAAAAATCCCCAAACAAAAAATAAACATAGAGCATCTCTTAAAAAATTTGTTTAATGTGATAATCCATTAATTTGTCTTTGGTAGGGCGGTCTGCAAGACATGGGGGTACAAGGAGAAAGGATCACCGGGTCAAAACCAATCATGACACAGCTGCTGGCGGCAGCACAATGGCTCTAACGGGGACATGTGCAAAGAGAAAGGTGAGCCCTTTGGGGACACTGGGAAAGATCTGGCAGAGGAGATGGTATTGAGCCCAAATCCAGATTTTACCGGCAAGTCCAGAGGCAAGGAAACTCCTTAGACAGCTGAGATGCTCTATGGGTGCTCTTGGTAGAGCTGATATTATGTGAAAGCTTGGAGCAAGGATAGTGCAGGGCTTGTTTTGCGGTTTGCATGCCTGGATAACATGATGAGTGGGAGGACTCAGGGGAAGAGGATTGAAGGATAAGCAGGAGCTAAATGACCGCATCCCTTGAATCATTCATTCGTCCGTTCATTTCCTTCTCAAGCATCACCCACATGTCAGGCAGAGGTTAGGTCAGTGGTCTCAAGCTTGGCTTTTACAATTGCCTGGAAAGCTTACAAAAACTAGTAGCAAGGTCTCACCCCAGAGGGTGCTCTGGGCATCAGGATTTTTCAAAACTCCTCAGGGAATTCTAATTGTAGTCAATGTTGAAAACCAGTAGGATGTCTGATGGAGATAAAAAATGAAAAAAGATTAAGGCAAAGATGGTTGTGGCACTTGGGGGTTTAACAATCAACAAATGTTTTCTGAGAGCCTATTAAGTACACCCTGGGCACTGGGGATACAGCAGTGACTAAAAGATGGGTCCAAGCCCTCATGAAGGTTCAGACTAGTGGAAGCAGCAGGAAATAGGCAAGTAAGGGAACAAGAGAATCTCTCATTACGACATGGGATAAATGATGTGACGGAAATAAAGAAGGCTAACAGATAGCTGATAATGAGGGAGAGGAAGGTTCCCTAGATTGGCTGTCAGGGAAGGTCTCTTTGAGGAGGTGACTTTAAGCCTGGTTGTAAAGGAAGGAACTGACCTTGGAAGATCCACAGGAAGTATGTTCTAGACAGGGACACATGTGGTGTGTGTGTGTGTTGTTGTTATTGTTGTTAAAACGAACAGGCATGTATTCAGACCATATTAGGAAAAACGGAGTACATTGTATGAGAGACAGTTGAATATGTTTAACGACTGTGATATTTTATTTATTCTTTTTTTTTTAATTTTTAATTTTTAATTTTTTTAATGCTATTCTTCTCTGCTTACATTCTTTTTATGTATGTATGTATGTATGTATGGCTTTGTTGGGTCTTCGTTTCTGTGCGAGGGCCTTCTCTAGTTGTGGCAAGCGGGGGCCACTCTTCATCGCGGTGCGCGGGCCTCTCACTATCGCGGCCTCTCTCGTTGCCGAGCACAGGCTCCAGACGCGCAGGCTCAGTAATTGTGGCTCACGGGCCGAGTTGCTCCGCGGCATGTGGGATCTTCCCAGACCAGGGCTCGAACCCGCGTCCCCTGCATTGGCAGTCAGATTCTCAACCACTGCGCCACCAGGGAGGCCCTTTATTTATTCTTGTATTCCCAGAATCAAAGATGCTGACTGTCATGTAATTTACACATGTAATGTATAAATGTCTGATGAATAAATGAACTAGTGAAATCAGTAAAGAAGAAACTGAAAGATAGAAGGATGGCTGATGAAAGAATGTTCCAGAAGACATGGGAAGAGAGGGATTCCATAGCACACAGAAGGAGGGCCACTTCGAAAGTGGGAGGCAAGGTGTGGAGACTGGAAATAAGTTTTCTGGTGCAAGGCCAGGAAGCAGAGTTCCCTCCAGATAGCCCTTGTGCCCTTTGCTGGGGGAGAGGAGGTCGTTTGCTGAAAGTCAGCTGGGAGTGGGGTCCGGGTTCTGCAGGGGTGGGAAGAGTGACTTTGTGGAAGTGAAGAGGTGGGCTGACCAGGGACACTCATAAGGAATACAGTGGTGCTGGACACGGCACCTAGGCTGCAGAGCACACATAGCTGGTGGTGCCAGTGGACACGGTACGTGATGCTGTGTAGCTCTAGCAGACCTTTACATCGTGGCTGAAGGTTTTGCAGATGGTATGGCAGTGGTTGGACCAGGAAATGAACAAACTGAGGTGGAAGGAGAGTAAGATCGAAACCGACATTAAAGTCTAGACTGGGACATAAAGGAAGGAAGTAATGTCGAGAAGGAGGAACAAAGTGGAAAGAACAGAGGACAAACTCTAATGAGTCAAAAGCCAAAAAAGTATAATGGGGAGAAGGGAATGAGCTGGAAGGAAGGGAGTTCCTATTCCATGGTAGCTGCTGCACACATTAAAGCATCAATACTTTAAAAGATAACAGTAGCTACCTGTTGCTGAGCACGACTGTATGCCAGAAGAAAGGCAAGGGGTTTTACCTACATAATTTCATTTAATTCTCATAGCATGTACCATAATCCCCATTTTACAGATGAGAGAACTGAGGCTTAGTGAGGTTAAATATATTGCTCGCATTTTTGTAGCTAGGAAGAAGAAGAAGAAACTGCATCTGTCTGATGAAGCCAATGCCCATAACCACCAAGCCAGGTTGATAGATATATTTTTCTTGTTGTAGAACAGAATATGACTCCTGCATCCTTTTCTTGTGAGCTGGTAACCTGGAGCCAGTTATATTAACCCATTGGGTTCCGCAGGATGAAGTCCAAATTCCCTCAGGTGACACAGGAGGCTGGTCAGAGTCCAAACCCACACCCTCCTCTCTAGACACAGCCTCCCACACCCTCTGCTCTTGTCTGCAGGAACTATTTTCAGTTTGCCAAAGGCATCAGGACAGCTTTTGGACATGATGTTGTATGAGTCAGTGATGTCCTTCTTCCTCTTCTCCTCCTGGCCGACTCCTTCCAATCCTCCCAGACTGAGTGTATCACCCCCTTTCCCCTTCTCTAAGCGGAAAAATGAGAGTGATGCCATTTGCCAGACCAGGCATCTCTAGAGCATCTCCGCAGACCCCCGTCACAGCTCTCCTCATCACACTAAAATTCTGGGACGCTGCCTCCTTGTTCACAGCGGCTTTCTTTACAATCCCACAGCCTCTTCCCCTTCTATTTAGCATTTTACCATCTGGAAGGACCCAGAAAAAGGAGGGAAAAAGGCTCTGATCATGACTAGTGACAGACTCTCGTAGCAGCCTCAGGAATCCCTAGGCTTGTACCAGCACCTCAGGGTTGCCAGTCTGGTTCCTATAGCATTCTCTTAGCAGCTGGTAAAGAGAAAAAATTAGACAATAAAAAAAACGTAGTCAATGAACTCAAGATATCTGTGGATATCCTTAACCAAAACAGCTATTATTTTAAAACACTTTCTAACACTTTTATAATTCAAATATTAAAATATTCTATAGTTACTCTTGCTGTATATTATGCATTATAACATGTGCTTATGTGTTATAATTAAGTTACTGGGGTGGGTCACCCAGCAGGGAGGTGGGTGGTTTGTGGATGTGGACAGAATGTGATTGAGAAGACTCAGATTTCACTTTCTGGTTGGGTAACTGGGCAAATATCTTATTTTTCTGGAGCTTCTTTTTCTTTACGTGTAAAATGGCAGTAATAGGAGAGTCTTCCTGGCATTGTTTGGGAGGCCAAGTGACAGCATGATTGTCACAAGCCCTTTGTCAATTGTAGCATGCTTTAGGGGAAAAAAATAGGGGTATTATTTTCCAGAGTGTTAGAGGACTTTGTACGATATACTGCTCACGTTTAACCTGGGAATGCTAATTCAGGGAACTCATCAACAACACGGCAGGAAACTTCGGCAGCAAAATCCTTTCGGAAACCCCGGATAAAGGATCCGGCAGAATGAGGGAGAAATGGCAAATCAAACCTCACAGAGACTCTCCTTGAAAGATTACGGGATGAAAAATTAACTTGGCACTGTTGGGGGTGGGAATGCGGACGGCTGCCCTGGATGCCCGGTCTTCAGCCTCCGGTCACTTTCCTTCCCCAAAGCCATTTTAGTCAAAGGTCATGTGTGAGTCTTGTCAAAGGCCAGCTTCCAATGGAATCATTGTCCCCCGGGACAGCGGCCCCCTGACTACATCTGCATTGGAGAAATCCCAAAAGCAAACGGCCCAGTGCAAACAAGAGCAGCCCGAGGCAGCCGTCCGGGGCAGAGCTCACAGCAGAGGCCGCGTCCGCAGCGCCCGGGCCGGAGCAGGCGCCCAGACGGCCGCAGCGATGAGCCGCCGCGCCGAGCGGGTACGGTAGGCGCCTCCCTCTCCCCGTCCTCCATTGCTCGGGCTCCCGGGTCCCAGCTGCTGTTCTGTCAGCCGAGAAACCTTGCAAAGGGCCTCCGGATGTGCCGGAAAGCGGTCCCCGTTGGGCTGCGTTCCCGTGCACTCAGCTGCAGCGATTTCCAGGCGCGCGAGATGCAGAGCGGAACTCATTTCGAGCTTTGGTTGCCAGGGAATGTTTGGGTTTGTAAATACGTATCTCGTTTCTGGAAACCCAGCCGGTAGTCCCTGCAGAGAGGGGGCCGTGGACGAGTCTCCGGTCACCGCGGCTGGAACCTGTGCCAAGTGGGAGCTCCCCTGGGCACAGCGGGTCGCGGGGTTCGGGGAGCTCGGTCCTCCGGGGCCGCGAGAGGGCTCGGCGTTTGGCTGATTACCTGTTGGACCAGGGCTTTGCAGGGAGGATAGGGATTTTTAAAGCCATCTGCTTCAGTAACGTGCTGTGGGATCCTACACTTGACTCCAAAGGCAGCAGACATCTCGCTGATGGAGGGAGCCCGTTCCACATGGCCGGGTCCCCTCGGGGGCTCCACAAAGGGAAGGCGCTGCCCCGCGTGCACAGAGCCGGCGGCGGCACGGCCAGCCCCTCGGCCCTTTGTACTTCACTATTTGAACAAGCTGACTTTCAGATGAATCTGGCTCGTTTTTGGAGAAGAGTTGAGGGAGCCCGGAGTCTCAGCTGAGCAGGGGTGCTTTCTGCTCCGGACTTGGAAATCTCTCAGGGCAAACACGGCAGGTGGGGAGGGTCGGAAGGGGCAGTGGGCAGAGCCGGCGTTCAGGTGCGAGCGGTGGGTCAAAGGCTTTCGATGGCTGTCCTGCCACACACTCTGGTTTCATTTTAACAGGTTCAGCCCCGAACCGAGCCGTTTCTCACTGATAAAGACAATGAAAAGAAAAGCCTTTCTAGCGCTCAGCAGGACGCAGAGAGGGAAGCCGGTTCTGGCATTTGTTTATGAATTTTTCACCCAGCCGGGTCTGCCGGGAATAGGACGTTTTCCGCACTTCAGTCAATCGATGTTTGTGTTGAGTTTCTGCACTTCCTCTCTAGCTGAAAATAATGTTTCTCCTTTACCGTCCCACCAAACGTTTTTTATTTAAATAAATAAATTTATTTAATTTTGGGCCGCATTGGGTCTCGGTTGCTGCACTCGGGCTTTCTCTAGTTACAGAGAGCCGGGGCTACTCTTCGTTGCGGTGCCCGCGATGCGGGCTTCAGCAGTTGTGGTTCGCAGGCTCTAGACCACAGGCTCAATAGTTGCTCTGCGGCATGTGGGATCTTTCCGGACCAGGGCTTGAACCGGTGTCCCCTGCACTGGCAGACAGATTCTTAACCACTGAGCCACCAGGGAAGTCGGCCCCACCAAGCTTCTGGAACGAGTGGGTGACATTCACCATCTCAATGCCCTCACTACCCAGTAACTTGCTCACCCACAGTCAATGGCTTCTGCCCTCCCTTCTGAAGACAAACCTTGGCCAGGGCCACCAGAGACCTCTTGGGAGCTAAACCAGAGAGTGTGTTGCGTTCAACCTTCCCCAAGTCTTCTCTGTGTCATTTTGAACTGTTGGTCATCACCCCCATCCCTCTTTCTTTCTTTCTTTCTTTTTTTTTTAAACTCCGTCCTGGATTCTTTGATACCATGCTTCCCTGGTTTCCCTCTGACCTTTTGAGTTTCATTTAATGCCTCTAAAGGTCTTCCCTTCATCAGCGTTGGTGTGTCCCTCTGTTCCTTGACTCTCTTCCCTTTCCATCCAGTAGTCTCCCTAGGAAACCTCTTCCACCCCCATGGGTTCACCCACTACAGACAAATCTATAGCCTATCCAGATCTTTCTCCTAAATACCAACCTTTTCTATAGAGCATCTCCACTTCAAGGTGCATCTCCATGGAGCACCTTAAAATCAACATGTTCAAACTGAATTTGTCTTCTCCCTTTCTCTCCCAGGCCTGCTCCTCCTTTTCTATTCTCACTGCTCAAATGGCATCCCTAGTTGTCCAAGCCAGACATGACAGAATCATCCTAGACAGAATCATCACTCCTCTCTTTCATTCATGACACCTAGTCCTATCTGCTCTCCCTGCTTAATGCATTTCATACACATACCTGTGTCTCCAGTTCAGCTTCCACTGTTTTAGTGTAAGTCAGTACCACCCCAAATTTGATTCTGGTCACAACTTTCTGTTAGTCTCATTTTAGGCCAGTACTACCCATCCCCATGCCCCCTGTCTTGTCACCATACTGTATCAAATGGTCTTTCTAAAATGCAATATGATCATGCAGATCTCTTTTGAAAAGTCTACAGTGGATTCCTATTTTTTTCCTTTTGAGAATAATGTTGATGTACACAGGTTCTCTGGGACTTGCCTTTCTCTTCCATTTTATCTCTCATCAGTCACTCCCTCTCCACATATTATGCACATTTTATTTTATTTTTTTGAGATTTTTTTTTTAAACATCTTTATTGGAGTATAATTGCTTTACAATGGTGTGTTAGTTTCTGCTTTATAACAAAGTGAATCAGTTATACATATACATATGTTCCCATATCTCTTCCCTCTTGCATCTCCCTGCCTCCCACCCTCCCTATCCCACCCCTCTAGGTGGTCACAAAGCACCGAGCTGATCTCCCTGTGCTATGCGGCTGCTTCCCACTAGCTATCTATTTTACATTTGGTAGTGTATATATGTCCATGACACTCTCTCACCCTGTCACATCTCACCCCTCCCCCTCCCCATATCCTCAAGTCCATTCTCTAGTAGGTCTGTGTCTTTATTCCCATCTTATGCACATTTTAATACACACTTTATGCATGTTGTATGCAAATTTAGGCATATTAAACTAATTACTAAACATGACTTTCCTCTTTGTCCTTCTCTTAGGTCTGACTTCTATTTTTCCCTAAGGACTCAGCTGAGAGCCACTTTCTCCTGGAGACTGCTCCTCTTCCTCCAGAATGGGTGGGTGGCTCTCGCCTTTTCTCCCAGAGCTTCCTCTATTCCTTCTCGCAGAGCATTTACCATTCTTTATTGCAAGTATCTATTTACTTGTCTGTCCGCCACTGGTCTGTAGACTCCTCGAGGGCAGGCATCAGCTCTGTTTGTCTGAGCATCCTTCGAGCCTACAGCCTGGACCCAATGAGGATGCTCAGTAAGTTTGTGTGAATTCTTGTACAGTTCTTGTCAATGACTATGATCTCCAGGCATTGGATAAGATGACAGAGATACAATGTATCATACAATATGGTAAAGAATGAAGAATGAAAGTCAACCCTGATTATCAGGAAAAGGTGTAGTCTTCCAATTATTTAACAAAAGAAGGTTTTAGACTTCCTGGGTACTTAGGATAATCCCGCAAGTCTCCAGATCTACCAGCTCCCTCTCCCATCCACATCTCAGTGGATTTCTCCTCTTGCTGTCCACATCTATCCCAACCTTGCCCAAGGCTGGGAAAAGCTGCATGAAAAGCCTTTTGCAATTTTGCTTTGGCTTTGCGAAAGCAAAGGAATCATTTTCAGGATAGTACCTGGCCCGGGAAGAGGTTGAAGGCCAAGCTGGGTGGACTTTTAAGAGAGCCTTTTGATAAGCTGATATCAAAGATACAAGCTGGCATCTTTTGACACCAGAAGGAAGGCTCAGAAGGGACCAACATGTGAGATCTCTAAGAGCTGCTAGAGAGTGATGGAGGCTTTGGAGACTACAGATGAAAAAATTCAGTTTGATTTTCTGAAGAAATTTGTGCATTTGAAACTCTAGACAGAGGTGAATGATGATGAAGAGTTAGATAAACTGCAAATTATTCTTGTTTGGAGCCACAGTCCTTTTGAGACTCAAATGTACATTACTCTTCTCAGAAAAAATGCACAATATACACACATGGCACTTTTCATAAACTTTCAGGAGGTTCATACAAGCCTACTCTTGGACCCCCTTGTGTTGTCATGAACCTCGGGTTAAGAATCTTGAATCAAAGAATTCATTCATTCAACAGATATTTGGGAGAGTAGGTGGTGATTAATAGGAGCCCACATAAGTCCAATAATGCATATTTTCTCTTTCAGAGGATCTCAGTGTAATATGTGGCATTGAATTTGGAGTCATAGGACTTGGGCTCATGTCCCTGCTTTGGCACTTGCTAGTTGTGTGACTTTCTCTCTGAGTGACAGTTTTATCATCTATTAAAAAGGATAACAGGTGTTGGAAATGGTGACTAAAATAAAGTTTGTGAAAATACCTGGAACATGGTGATACTCACTTAACATTAATCAATTCAAAAACCTTGATTTTAGGAAGGGCCCAGATCTTGTGATATTCTTCTGGGTTACAAGCATGCATGTGGGCCAGATTAATGACTGAATGCATTTACTAAAGAATAGCTGATTGACAGATGGACGTCTTTAGGATGGTATGCTACTGGGGTCCGTCTTCATTCCTGTTTTATTCGATATTCTTAACATCCATGAAGGCATAGCACACTGATCACATTTGCTCAGAGAAAAGGCATAAGGATTAGGAGTCCAGAAGTTATCAATAAGTTGTAGCATACTTTGACTTTTTATTTTTAGAAGCAGTGTGCAAAAATAGATATAAAATATATCATGTATGGCTGCCAAAAATCAATTGCAAATTATTGGCTGTGTGTGACAGAGAGAGAGAGAGAGAGAGAGAGAGAGAGAGAGGGAGAAAAGACAGAGAGGGGAAGTTAAAGACAGAAGTGGTGGCTTCATATAGTTAAGGTTTAGGGATTTAAACTGACAATAAAATCAACCATGAGATGTTTCTTCTAAAATAATGTTAGGTTTTATTAAAAGAGGTATGGAGTATAGCACATGGAAGGCAATAGACATTCTAATCTATATTATGCGGACCACATTTAGAACAATTGTATCTGGTTCTGGGTGCTACACATTAACACATTTTTTGAGCACATACATATATTATATATATATATATATACACACACACACACACACACACACATACATACTATTTGCCAATCACTGTGCTAGATACTTATGACAACAGTGCTGAAAAGAGCAGACCTGCTCTCACAGAGTTCACAATATAGCAAAGGTGTTAGATGAATAAGCAGGTGATTTTAATTAAATGTTTTACTTGTATAGTAGGGGAAGCTTAGGTCCCTGCGGAACCACTTAAGAAGGGGTTTTTAATCCAGACTTAATGGAATTGGGGTAGACTTTCTGGAGGCAGTGATGTTTAAATTGAAACGCAAAAGCTGAGGAGGGGTTATCAAGGCGCAGGTGGTATAGGGAAGAGGGTTCCAAGTGCAGGTGACAGTAACTTCCATAGGGCAAAAGTCCTGTGCAAGGAACTGAGAGAAGGGATACACACACAGAGGAGAGGGGATGAGGGAGATGAGACTAGAGTGGTGGTCGGGGCTAGAACTTCATGCTCTGAAGCTGTAATTGATCCTGAGGAGAATAGGGAGCCATTGAAGGTTGTAAGCAAAGCAGTGTCACAATCAGTTTTGTGTTTTGGAAAGGTCAGTATGGACAATGGGTTGGAGGGATGGTCAACGAGAGAGAGAGAGAGAGAGAGAGAGGGAGAGAAACGACATAGGAGGAGTTATTATAGTATAAGCAAGAAGGGATGGTGGTTCCAACGAAGATGGTAGCAGGGAGATGACAAGAGAGGAACATTTTAAAAGCTAATTAGGAGATACAAAGCAAATAGTGACAAACTTCAGGGATGCTGTAGGAAGGATGTCTGTAGGACATTTAACCTGCAAAGGAGAAAGTCTAGAGAGCCATATTATCTGTCTTTACATCTTTCACTCTCCATGGGAAGAGAGATTAGTATTGTGCTTTTCTCTCTGAGATGGCAGTGCTGAGCCAAATGGGTGGGAGATACAGGGAGATAAATTTCAGCTCAATACAATGAAGAATTTTCTAACAGAGCTGTTCCAAGGCAATGCATTCTTTGTCACAGAGATATTTAAACAAAGGCTTGCTAAATATTCTTGGGAAATTTGGAGAGGCAGGGATGGGGTGGCCAAGCTGGAGGGCATTGACATTTCCTTCCAACCCCAGGATTCCAAGATTGTGTGTATGAAGTTCAAATATCTTACTTAGGCTGGCATTTAAGGCGCACTGTGACCCAGCCCTTAGTAGGGAAGTCTTATGTCCTGGTTTCCCTGTATATGCCTAGTGCATGCCTGGTGTCTCCTAGTAGCTATTATGAGCACTCAACGTTCACTCTCAAAAGGCCCTAGTTTGAACAATAAATTTTATGATCATCCATCCGTTGACTTAATATTCCTGCCTCATCCCCTGGCATTCTGTTAGAAACCTTACAAACAACTCATACTGAAGTTTTTGTTACTCCCAGAGGAAACCTGGCATTTTGCTGCATGTTTGTTTACTTACGCCATTTCCTATGTCAGGAATACTCCTCCTCTGTGCATTCTGTATACTTCATTGAGAATATACTTTTTCATCAAGGCCTTCTTATAACATCGTAGGTTGCATTAAAGTGCTAAGTACATAATTATTTTTATAAATATTTGATCTCCCTCTATTATCCCCTAGAAGTCCAGTACTAAGATCTGTGAAAAATAGTCACCCAATGGTATGAATGGTACAATGTGTAAGGCAATAACGTTTCAGAAGAAAATTCCCATTTATTAGAAAAAGTCATATATTCATTTTTAAAGTGATTCATGCATTTTGTAGAAAAAATTTAAGGAAAGTACCAGGAAGAAACAAAAAATTGTCTACAATCATAGCACCTATAGATAAGCATGTTAACATGTCAGTGAATATCCCTTCTATATTCTTTTATGCACATGTAGTCTTAAAATTGGAATCATGCATATCCTTCTGTAACCTGCTTTTCACTAAAACATATCAAGTGTGTTACCCCATGTCATTATATATTTTTCAAAAACGTGGTCTTTGGGGGGTGGTGAATTGTGTTCCATTCTGTGGCTGTCTCATGCTTTGTTTAACTAACTTCTGGTGGACATCAGGTTGTTTCTATCTTTTGATGTTACAAATAATGCTTTGATGACCCTCTGAGACATACAGCCATGTACCCATATATCCATCTGTATGGGACATTTACATTTTCTAAAATTGCAAGATAGTTGACCGAAAACTGATATTGAGTTGTTAAGAAAGCAAGAGTTTAAAAAAGGTCTAATTTTACTTTAAAAACTTCACTATTATTCTATGTTATATAAATCTATTATATATGAGATATTACTTGTGTGTGTGTGTGTGTGTGTGTCTCCGCTTATTAATTCTCTAATTTTATGAAGGTATCTGATTTGAAAATGTATCAACAATCTGTGGGCTAATGCAGAAGTGAGAGATAACAAGTGAATACATTTCTTGAACAATGAATTGAGTTTGAAATCTAAAAACTTCAGTGACTCTATCAAGGTGACAAGTTTTTGTTTCCAAGCTAAATATAAGGAAAAGTGATGACATGTATGTTGCAGGATAAAGAGAATTCTCTGAAAAGAGAGACACTGCCTAATGTTCTGGTGTCTGGAGGAGATACGTGGCCATGGCCTTAGATCTTTATTCTAAAGTAAATAATTCATCTTCTTAGACACTCAAGGAGCAGGTAGGTCTCCATTGTAGAGTGAAATGTTTCATCTGAGAAGCAGGCCTTGGTTGGGAAACACTGTGAATCAGTTTGGTGACTTTTTAACAAAATAAATGAAAGATCTTGTCATGGGTTGATTTGTGTCTATCCCCCACTCCTTGAAGTCCTAACCCCCAATACCTTTAAATGCGATCTTATTTGGAGATAAGTTCCATATTAGTCAGGGTTCTCCAGAGAAACAGGATCAATAGGATATACACTTGACCCTCGAACAACACAGGTTTGAACTGTATGGGTCCACTTATATGTGGATTGTTTTCAATAAATATGTACTACATTTCTACTCAGTCTGAGGCTGGTTGAATCCATAGGTGAGGAACTGTGGGTACAGAAGGCCGACTATAAAGTTATACAAAGGTTTTCGACTGCTCTGAAGGTCAGCACCCAACCCTTGAGTTGTTCAAGGGTCAACTATATACATATATCTATATATAGATATATGTATATGGAGTGAGAGAGAGATTTATAATAGGAATTGGCTCACACGAGTATGGAGGCTGAGAAGACCATTGATGTGTTGTCTGCAAGCTGGAGAACCAGGAAAACTGGTGGTGTAATTCACTTTGAGTCCAAAGAATTGCAGGGTTAGTGGTGTAAGTCCCAGTCTGAGTCCAAAGGTTTGAGAATCAGGAGCACTGATATTGAGGGCAGAAGGAGATGGATGTCCCAACTCAAGCAAAAAGAGAAAATTCACTCTTCCTCCATCTTTTTGTTCGATTCAAGCCCTCAGGGGATTGGATGGTGCTCACCAGCCTTGTTGAGGGTGATTTTTTAAAAAAATTTATTTATTTAATTTACTTTCCTTATTTTTTTGGATGCGTCAAGACTTAGTTGCAGCACACGGGATCTTTGTTGAGGCGTGTGGGATCTTTCGTTACGGCTCACAGTCTCTTCGTTGCGGGGCACAGGCTTCTCTCTAGTGGCGTGCGGGTTTTCTCTCTCTAGTTGTGGCGCGAGGGTGCCAGAGCGCCCCGGCTTGTAGTTTGCGGCAGGTGGGCTGTCTCACTGAGGTGTGTGAGCTCAATAGTTGTGGCGGGCAGGCTTAGTTGCCCCGCGGCATGTGGAATCTCAGTTCCCCGACCAGGGATGGAACACACATCCTCTGCACTGGAAGGCGGATTGTTTACCACTTGACCACCAGGGAAGTCCCGAGGGTGATCTTCTTTACTCAATCAATTCAAATGCTAGTCACTTCCAGAAACACCCCTCAGACACCCCCAGAAATGTTTTGGCAGCTATAGGGGCATCCCTTAGCCCAAACACATTGACACGTAACATTTAACCATCATAGGGTCTTTACAGAGGTAATCAAAGTAGAGTGAGGTCATCAGGGTGGGCCTTAATCCAATATGACTGGTGTCCTTATAAAAAGGGGAAATTCGACGCAGAGACGTGGAGGAAGATGATGGGAAGAGGCACAGAGAGAAGACAGCCATCTACGAAGCCAAGAAAAGGGGCCTGGAACAGTTCCCTCCCTCACAGCCCTCAGAAGGAACCAACCCTCCTGACACCTTGATTTTGGACATCTAAGCCTCCAGCACTGAGAGACAATACATTTCTGTTATTTAAGCCATCCAGTTTGTGATACTTTCTTATGACTTAATACAGATTTGAATTAATACAGATTTCATGAGAGCATAATTCCCTTAGCGTGACTTCAGCTGGTAGCAATACAACATTATTTTGCTCTTTGGTCACCAGAGATTATGGTGTTGTCCCTAGGAAAGACAGCTGACGATATATTGCTGTTTCAGTTAGCAAACATTTTCATTACCATGATCTCCTTTGACCCTGATCAAAGCCTAAGAGATGGGCATTCTTACGTCTCTGTAAGAATGCCCATTAGGGATAGGAAACAGAGGCTCAGAGAGACTAAGTGAATTATTCAAAGTTGCAAAGCTTGGAAGAGGTAGACCTGAAACTCAAATATTCGCTTTTGGATACTAAATGCCACACTACTTTAATGAAAACACAATGCTTTTCACCTTCATGGATATGTCAAATATCATCTTCCTTCTTTAAAATTTGAAAGACATGTTTGTGGCATGCTGAGCCAGATTTCTCATTTTTTTTCTTTTCCCCTAGATCCCCTGAGAATGATTTTATAATCCCACTTGTTGGAAGATCTCTGATGGCTGAAGGCACCTACTCCATCCACGTCCTTATTATCAAATATTTATCAGGAATTTAGGCACCCGTGTTTATGTGCAGAGAATATTTCTTCTCCACACAGAAGCTTTGTTTACTGACAAAATGGGCTTTCTCAGGACACAGTTTGATTACTGACAAATCCAACTGCAAAACTTTGGATGTGTTGGATATAATTGAGTTTTTCCATCATTAATTCTGCTCAGATATTAATTCAACATAGTGACATGAGGGCCGCCAAGCAATTTCCAGGAAGCTGCTTGACTTTAATCAGCAGGAACAAATGCAAGATTATTGCACTTTTTTCCTTGGGTGACCTAAGCTTGTTCTTGGCACCCGTGAACACAGAGCACTGGTTGTCTCATAGTGTTTCAGTGGCTTCTACCCAGGGGACTTATTAGTTTTGAACCTTAGGGATAATTCCATAAGAATGTAATTCTTTCCCTCCCTGAAAGAACAAAATGTTGCTTGTGTTGGGCTATTCTTGTTATGTGATAAAACCAGTGGTTCCCAAATTGTGGAATCACAGAGGTCTGTAGGTAGGGTCATCAGATTTAGGGAAAAACAGGCAAGGGAACCAAAATAGACAACAACAATAAAACCTCCAGGATGCCCCAGTTTAATTTCAATTGCAAATAAACAAGAAATACTTTTTTAGTATAATTATGTCCCCGATATTGAAAATACTAAAAAAGTATTGTCTCTGGCAACCCTACCTATAAGGTTATATTAGGGGTAGAGTGTTGATAATTTGTCAATATTTTAAAAGTTATGAAAGTTTTCCATTTACACAAGTAAGACTTCAGAGGTTCCTGGAAATGTTAAATTTCCTTGATTTTGGTTGGGATTTTTTTGACCCAACTTGAAAGCACTGTCATCTCATGCTGAAACCATAATTTTATTACGATTTTTGATGACTTGTATTCCAGGGATCATGCAAAGCACATGCATTATCTCATGTAATCCTCAATATCAGAGGTCGGAGGACTGTAGCCTGCAGGCCAGATCCGGTCACTGCCTATTTTGTAAATAAAGTTTTGTTGAAACACAGCCACCTCGTTTGTTTCTGTATAGCTTGTGGCTGCTTTCATGCTCCAACAGCAAGTTGTGTAGCTGTGATAGGAGATTGTTGTATGGCCCACAAGACCTAAAATACTTCTTATTTGGCCCCTTGCAAGAAAAGTTTGCCTACACTTGCTCAAAACCACCCTTTGAAGGAGTTACCTATATTCCCATTTTTAGAATGAAAACATGAAGGCCCACAGAGTTTAAAAAACTGGGTACGTTCTCGCAGCTCTTAGAGTTCAAACTAAGGTCTGTTGAATTCCCAGACTTCTGACTACAGCTGACCCTAAGGCTGATGGTCAATTACATTTCTCCTAAATGGGTTTAATAATGGAGAAACTGATTTCTGATTTCTGATTGAATACTGTCCATCTCAAAGATAAGGCAGAAGGAATGGGGTCGTGGTTAGGCACCCAGGCGCTGGAGCCACACTGCTTAAGCCCCAGCTCTACCACTTACTTTCTCTGTATCTCAGTTTCCACCCTTGTGAATTACAGATGATGATAATTCCTGTATGTGTGATTGTTACTGGGGTTAAGCGAGACGATGTCTAAAAAAACGGGAAGAGCATTTGCCTAGTGGTCCACTAGGCATTTATTATTTTTATTTCAAATGACTATTTCAAAGCAAGGGTAAAATAAAGAGTTTGGAAAAGTTGGGAACATCTGCCACGGTTGGTTGACAGAACAGCTCAGGCAGGAAGCTCAGAGAGCACAGTGGCCCCTGCTTGTCAGATCACCGCAAGGAAAGATGCTTGTCTGGCTTCTTTATACAGGCATATCTCATTTTATTTGCTTCACTGTGCTTCGCAGATACTGTCCTCCGTTTTTCTTTACAGACAAAATGTTTGTAGCAACCCTGCGTGAAACAAGTCAATGGGCACTACTTCTCCAGCAGCATTGGCTCACTTTGTGTCTCTGTCACATCTTGGTAATTCTTGCAATAGTTCAGACTTTTTCGTCATTATTATATTTGTTATGTGATCTGTGATCAGTGATCTTTGATGCGACTGTTGCAAAAAGATTGCGACTTGCTGATGGCTCAGACAACAGCATTTATTAGCAATAATGTATTTTTAAATTATGTACACTGATTTTTAGACACAATGCTATTGCACACTTAATAGACTACAAGATAGTGTAAACATCGTTTTTATATGCACTGGGAAACTAAAACATTTGCGTGACTTGCTTTATTGCGGTATTTGATTTATTGCAGTGGTCTGGAACCAAACCCGTAATATCTCTGAGGTGAGCTTGTAAGAGATGTCTTTGTTCTGAGAGTGTCTTTTAGTCCTTGGTTGGCCGTGTTTGCCTTGGGAAGCCGTGCTGTGAGATGTTACAGGATGTTCATCCAGTACTCACTGGACCTTAAACCCCTTATTACTATTACCTCTGATATTTATAGCCCTAATATCCACCCCCAGTGGCTCCAAATTGACTAAAAATATAGCCAGACTGCCAGAGAATGACCTTCTTAAATAGCACAAGACAGGCAATTGTCCTCAGAAACACCTCAATCTATAATTTAATCCTTAGGCAAAAACTAGAAAAAAAAATCAGTTTTTACCAGTATTCCTCACCCTCCAAAGCATATTTTGTGTACGGAGTCACTATGAATAAAATCTGTATGTAGAGCCTGTTAAGTATACTAGAATAGCCTTGATCTTTTGATGAGATTAGGAGATAAAAGTTGTTCCCTGAGAGTGATGGAATTGGAAGACTTGAAAAGACTGGAAAAATTTGCGATATTGTGTATAAACCATTCAAGGGCTAAGTCAATATGTAGTAATTAAAAACATGGCCAAGACTCCTGGAGACTTTGCGTCGCAAAAATGAAGTGGCATGAGCATGCATAGCCATTATCAGCAGGGTTTTGCAATTTCCTAGAGTGCCTGGGGTGCATGGAAACAGGAGCAAAGAAAGTAGCATTATTTTTCTAGGGTTGGCTTAGCCATCCTCTAGGATCTAGAAAATTCTTGAGAACTCTGGCCTTGGAGGTGGAGGGAGAAGGCTCCAGCAACCCTGCTGCCATTTTACAGAGAACAAAGCTGCAGGACGGTTGCCTCATCCCTTTTCTCCTCTGTCTCAATCCTCCACACTCTGGTTACATTTCCCTTCCTCTCTCTTCACAATCTTCTTCCTTTGTTAATTCATTGAACCAACATTAATTGAATGTCTCTGTGTGCCAGGCACTGTGCCAGACTCTGGGGATAAATGAGAAGAGGCAAAGACTTGGTTTCTAATCTCGTGGAGTTTACAGTCTAGTGGGAGAGGCACACATGCCAGAAGTTGTTACCGAGTCTAAGCTCATACTGCTCGCCACACAACAGGCCGATAATTGAGAGACGAGTTGCTGGGGCAAGGAAGAATGACTTTATTCAGAAAGCCAGCAAACCAAGAAGATGGTGAGCTCGTGCCCCAAAGAACCATCTTACCTGAGTTAGAATTCAGGTTCCTTTTATACTAAAAGGGGAGGGACTAAAGTCAAACACTTCCTGGTTCCCATCAGCCTCCAGAGGGGATGTGTTCATTTCTTCCTGCCTGCAGTCCTTCACAGGTGGGCCCGGTCAGGATGTTTCCTGTGAGCTAAACAAAGGTATTTTAGCTTAATGCTCATTACCTGGGAAGCAGGGTTCCCAGCGATGGGCCATTATCTATAATTTAAGCTTATAGGCAACATGCCTTTAGTGATTAACTTGTAATAGAATACGAAGGTTCTTCCCTATTACAGAGTAAGTATTGCAAGGCGTAAAGATTGGGGAGAAAGAGAATAATGACGTGTGTGTGTGTGAGGGGTGCGGCTGGGGTCAGGAAGGCCTCTCTCTGAGCTGAGAACTGAAGGCTCGGTGAGAGCAGGAAAGTCCGATGAGTCGTCTCCAGACTCAACAAGCTAGTGAGCGGCAGTCCTGAAGTTTGAACCTAGGTTTGCCTGACTTTGAGAATTCTCCACTCTTCACTAAATCTTAACCCAGAAAGAATTACACTTGCTCCCAAAATGCTTACATTTAGCTGCGTTGTCCTCCCATGAAGCAACTTGAACAACAGTAAGGAGAGAGATCATTCATCCTTCACCCAATCTGATCATTTACCATGGGTTAGCCACGATGTGTATGCGAGTGCAAAGCACAGCTGTGACCAACGCCAAGGAATGTTGAGGAAAGCATTGTTAGCCCGGACTTGGGGTGATGCGGCCAGAGTCAGCATGCTCTTCAAATGCATCACAATGCCCTCTTTGCTCCAAAGGATCCTGGCCCTCATTAAAATGCAAGGCATGTGCATCCCACTGGTTTATTCCTTTCATTCCTAGACAAACACAAGTCTAATAAAGAGGCAAACAAGTGTGTCCAGGTCATAAGTCCACTTGGGAAGATGGGTATTTTGGGGAGGTTAGGCTAATGCTAGCAGGTTGCCATTGCACTGTGAACTCTGAATGTCATTTGGCACTCTGGGGTTCAAGTGTAATATTGCCTGCAGTGCTAATTACACACTGCAACTCACTGCCAAGGGAGGTTGAGGACGTCTGAATGTTAGAATTGGCAGCCATATTTCTTGGGTATTTAGAGTTCTGTCTGTTTGGGGAATGCGGCTGGTCCAGATGGAGAAAGTTCAACACTTTCTATGCCAGATGTTGTGGAACTTTCAGGAGATGATGGAGAGGCAATCCCTGTCCTCAAGGAACTCTCAGTTTAGTAGGAAGAAATTCTGACAAAACAAACTCAACCCAGGAGGCAAGGTGTGGTGACAAAATCAGGAATTTGAACCATTCAGTCTGGGTTTTCTCCATCATTACCATGTAGTCTTGAGGAAATTATTTAATCTTTCTGAGTCTTGGTTTCTTCACTCATAAAATGGGATTTTATAACTACTTCATGCCATTGTATAACTACCTTAATAGACGGTGACTATTAATCACTGTTGCTGTATTTATTACTGTTAGTATCAGAATATGGCAAATTCTGTTCTAACATTGAGTGACTTTGGGCAAACTATTCAAATCTTCTTCTGTAAAATAGGATAATTCTAATGGCCTTATGTGTGTAGTTCAAGAGCTAACTGCATTCTCTCATCACTCTTACCATCCTTTTTTATTCTCTTTATTCATAGCTCTTATCACTCGTTGACATATTTGTATATTTTATGTCTTTTTCCATCCAAAAAAATGTAAGCTCCAGCAAGAATCTGGGTTCTTCTGTTAATTGCTGGTGTTGTTTGTGCCTAAATACAATGCCTGGAACATAATATGCTCTCAATAAAATATTTACTGTGTAAATGGATGAGCAAGTGAATGAATGCTAACTCCTAGGTTAAATATTTAGCAAGTCGTAGGCTCCCAGCAGACGGGAGCTGTCCTTGTGCTTAGTTTCATTACTAGGGGTAGAATATGGTGCGTGCCAGGCCAGGACCCAATACAGAAAGATTGCTCCCGGCTCCGTCAGGTGGTGATCTTTGTTCTTAACACTGGCATCTTATCAACTGTGTTGTAGCTGGGAGAAACAACTGGGTCATTGTCAATAGTAAGGTCACATGAGATTAACTGTAAAAATAAGAGTTTCAGAATTTTTATCAATTCTCAAGAAGAAGGGGAAACAGCTGCAGAAAGGGAGGAAAGTCTGGGAAAAGGAGAAAATAGCATCTTTAGCAAAATGTTTTGTCACATGGGACCATAGGCTATAAGTCTCTGACTGAGACTTACCCAGCTCCAAACCTAGAAGGCATGTAAAAGCAGCTGCTTCAGTCAGATGACACAAAAATAGTACACTGGTAAATGGCCCCAACCTGTAGTTGGTGCCAAAGTGAGAATCTGTCCTTGACAAATTCTGTTCTGTTTCTGAATTGTTAAAGGCACTAGGAAAAGAAACTCTCAACTGCCCTTCAAGTGTGAGATTAGAGGAATTTCTTTTAAAAAAAATAAAACAAAAATATAACATAGTGGACTATATAGCAAGAAATACTTAGAAGCTGGATTCTGGTTAGGCAGACCCGAGTTTGAATGAACTTGTGTGAACTTGGGCAAATTACTCAAACTTCTGTGAGCCTCTGTCAGAAAGAGAAACCAATATGTACTTTGCACGACTGAGAGAATTCAGTGAGTTCATTCCTGTACAATGTCCGGCAATTCTAGGGGCTCAATAGATGGTAGCTGTTATTATTAACAATGAACATTACGTGGATGATTTTGCTTAATTCTGCAGGAACGCTATGAGAAGGTACGGGGATTCTTCCCATTTTATATATGAGGAGGTGGAGGTCTAGAGAGGTTTTCTAACTTAGTCAAAGCCACACAGCTAGCGAGCTAGAGTCATGACTCTAACCAAGCCTGAGAGCCCAGGATTTTCGTAATTAGCAAGTTGTATAACATCTCTCATAAGAGTAACAGAAGCTTAGAGGGACAACGGAAGGTCCAGGACTTATGCATTCTCTTGCATAATACTCTAGTGGCAAGCTGGGGTTATCGGATTTCAACTTTTCAGTGGCTCCCTGTTTACAAAGGATTGTAAGAGACCTATAAGGCTGCTAGAGGCGCTATAAGGTCAGCTTGTCTTATGCCTGTCTTCTAGATCCATCCAGAAGTAGATTGCTTCATCTCTTAAGTCCATCAAATGATTTTGTGAAAGGTGTTCCTCCTTTTCTTAGCCCACTCCTGACAATGTTCCCTTTAATTAGCATAAATTACATTGCGCATGCCATAGGTATTATATATCTATCTATACCTATCTATATCTATATGTATATTTCCTTCAGGAAATGATATAGTAAGAACAAGGTGTGTATAGGATCCTTACCTTTCCTTTGGATTTACTCAGGAAAAATAAAACCAAGTTCTGATTATTTAATTTAATTGAGTAGCTCTTGGCTGGTCATTATAGAGAGAGAGAGAACTCAGCTCCCTAAGAGAGTTTTAAGAAGAGAGAAAAATAATAGATGCCTAGAGTTGGAAAGGACCATAAATGTCGTATAGCCCATCTTCCTTTGAATTTAGATACTTTATAAGACCAGCCTTTTCTTGAATAGTAACCATGAGTTCATCTTTTATAAGAGAACTCTGGCAGCACGGCTGGCTAGAAAGTTCGTTTTATTATGACATGAAACATGCTTCTCTGTACCTTCTAGTTTTGCTCAAGGAAGTGCAATGCCCTTCAAATATCTGAGGAAGACAACCACACCCACCTTCTCCCATCATCCATGCAAGGCACCCGGGAGGCATGGTCGCAGGTTCCTCAACCATGGGCCATGAGGGGAGCCCATTAGATATCCATTCTCTAAATATTAGTCAGAGTGAGCCTTCTGAAACAGAAATCGGATCATGTCACTGCCTGACTCAGATCTCTCCAGTAGCTTCTCAGCACACCCAAAATGAAACATAGAGGCTCACTGTGACCTGGGTGGTCCTACATAAACCAGCACCTGATCCAGTCTCTGATGTCCTCTGAAATTGCTGCCCCATCTTTCACTCCACTCCAGCCACACGGGCCTTCCTGAGCACACTGAGCTGTCCCTACCTCAGAGCCTTCCCACCTGCTATTTCTCCCAAGAGACACCTGGTTCTTCCCTCACTCCATCCAGATTTTTGTTCAGAGGTCCTCTCTCCAGAGAGACCTTTGTTACCACCCAATTGAAAATAACTCCTCCCATTACTCTCTGTTCTCTGCTCTGCTTTGTTTTCCTGATCATTTATTAATTACCTGACATTATTATATTTCTCTCCCACTAGCATGTGAGATCCATGAGGCAGAAGTTTCGTTTTGTTCACTTTGCATTTCCAGTGCTAGATACATTCAAAGTGCTCGATAAAAGTTTGTTGAATAAATAAACAAATAGATGAATGAATTAATAAATGGATTGGGTAATAGGGACTGCTCGTCATCTTGGTCATGCCTCTCTCAGTGCTGTCTGCTTTTGTAGTGACCTAAAACAAGTGGTCACTTAAATGAGACACCCAGAAGTGAAAACAGTCCAGATGCAGTCCATGCAGTGCCAGGCTCAGCTGAACTTTTCTCTCCTGGATCTGAGCGGTAATTGTCTATTAGAGGAGCCTAAGGTAAAATGAGGTCATTTAGAGTTGTGGTCAAGCATAGGCTCCTATAGAACTTGCAGGTAACACAAATTCCCAGCTTTCTTTTACAAGGATTGTTTTCAGTTCTGGTCTCTCCTAGTGTGAAGTTTTATAACTGAATTTTGAATTCTATTTCAAGAATCTTACCCCAGACAGATTGATCTGGCTCTCTCTCTATTTTTTCTAAAATCTTTTGACTTCAACCTGTCAAGATAGTTTTGAATTTCGATTCAGTCCATGGTACGTAGTACGTGGCAGATAGCTGTTGCTGGAATATTGTGTTCAAGAACATACCCTGTATCCATGATTCAGGAATCAAGAAGCTACCATCTCTGTCACCCCCGCAGATGTCTCCTAGGGCATAGGAAGCTGGAGAATGGACACTGAAATAATGTTTCAGAAAACCTTCCACTTCCACAGTCTTATTTGCACAGAGAAACAGCTGAAAGAGGCTGGAAGAGAGATCCTGTCTTAATTCTGCTGTCCAAATCACATGTACATAAAGACAATCTCAGCAGCAAAACTGGCAGAGTCTATAAACTGTATCTATAACTCATCCTACAAAAAGCCTGCAAGACAGGAGGGGTCCCTGGAAGTGGGGTGGAGTAGAGATTGAAGGAGCCAGTGCTCAGTCTCTTCCACACATAACCTTTGCATACCTCTACGATGGAACTCACCGGAGTGTGTTTAACAAACAGTTGACTTCCATTTCTTCCGATTAAAACATGCTTTTTACCTCAATATCCCTGATACTACGTGGTACTTGGCACAGAGTAAGCTTTCACTAAGCATTAGCTTATATTATAGGGAACGCTTGCTAAATCTGTGTTGAATCAACACTATATGAATTTGTAAAACTCTCACACTCCAAAATTTAGAGCCATTGTCTGACAATGACCAGCATTCTCTCTGATCCCTTAGGAACTTTGAAATGACAAGGTTATGATGCCCATGGCTCTGATCACTTCCTCATTACCAGCTGATTCTTTTTTTGGGGTCAGTCTAGAATAGAAGTTAATCTGTGGCTTCTGATATGTTCTGAAATAGGAAACATTATGAAGCATCAAGACTTATCAAACATTTATCAGATTTTCTGCTTTTAATAGAATCATGTTTCTTCTAGAAAATAGTTGAAATTCCCATTCCTTTTAGATCTTGCTAGTTTTGTAATTTTCATTGGGAAATCATGGAGAAAAGAGGACTCCCCCACTTAATATGTACTTGAACTTGGGCAAGTTGCCCAATTTGAGCTTGTTGACAGTGATAATACTCTGAAGGGCTTTATGAGGTTAAATAAGGCAATATATAAAAATATCTCTAGTTATGTTGCTGGGCAAAAGGCAGGCACTTACTAAATACTAGCACTTAGGGGGTGTCTGCTCCATGCCAGGTATTGTACCACTCATGCATACTTGCTTTTCCCTTTTCCTTCACCCAGTCCTGAGCTGTCCTGATCTCCCAACCAGAGCTACTTTAGCTCTGTGACCTTGCCTACAAGCAGCATTTCAGTTTTATTGATTGCAAAGTGGGAAGAGTGAGTGAGCCTTAATTCTTCTAACTCATAGCCCTCTTTTTTTTTTTTTTTTTAAAGAAATTGTTCTTCAAATGTTAAGACATTTTTTTTTAAATGAGGTGTAATCAACATATATTATAGTCATTTCAGGTGTATAACAATGATTCGATATTTGTATATATTGAGAAATAATCACCATAGTAACTCTAGTTAAGATCCATCACCACACATAGTTACAAAAATTTTTTTCTCATAATGAAAACTTTTAAGATCTACTCTCTTAGCAACTTTCAAATCTGCAATGCAGTATTATTAACTACAGTCACCATGCTGTATGTTACATCCCCATGACTTATTTATTTTATAACAGGAAGCTTGTACCTTTTAACCCCCCTTCATCCATTTTGCCCTCCCCAACCCCCCACCTCTGGAAACCATCAATCTGTTCTCTGTATCTTTGAGCTCTTTTTATTTTTTTTTAGGTTCCTCGTATAAGTGAGAACATACAGTATATGTCTTTCTCTGTCTGACTTTATTTCACTTAGCATAATGCCCTCAAGGACCATCCATGTTGTTCCAAGTCATTGTTCTTAAATCCCCACAACTGTCTCACAGACTCTGGTTACAGTTTGTTGCCATTAAATTCAAGCCTCTTGAGATCTGTAGGTGAAATGACAGGGCTACAGTGCCCTAGGTTTTCTTCTTAGGCTACTTTATTTGAAAGTAAAATGAAGCAGGAAACTGATGAAGAAGAATGGCAGAGACCCTGAAGTGCTCTAAAGGCGTCCCAGGAAATCCTCCTATTTTTAGGGAAGTAGAGGGTTTCATCACACATCGGGGCTAGTTAAAATAGGTCCACACCACAACTCAAAACGCTTCAGTTTTCCTGTTAATTATCAGGTTTGGAGGGTAACTGAGGTGACTCTGGAGACAGCTTTGAAGGCACTGACCCAAGCTGCAGATCAGGATTAATATTCCTTTTCTCTGGGTCCAGATGCTTTGGAATTTGCTTCACTGTGGGAATAATCTCACTAGCTCTCTTTTATTTTAGCAGCATTTTTTGAGATATAATTTATAAACCATAAAATCCATCCTTTTAAACTGAACATTTCGGTGGTTTTTAATACACTCACAGAGATGTGCAAACACCACCATAATGTAATTTTAGAACATTTTCAACACTCCAAAACAAAACTTCATATCCAAAAGCAGTCACTTCCACATCACCTGACAACCACTAATCTACTTTCTTTCTCTATGGATTTGCCTATTCTAGGTAGTTCATATAAATGGAATCATACAGTATGTGGCCTCTGTGTCTGGCTTTTTTCACTTAGCATGATGTTTCCAAGGTTCATCCATGTTTTAGCATGTATCAGGACTTCATTCTTTTTCATAGCTGAATAACATTTAATTGTATAGATTTACCAAATTTTGTTTGTCCACTCATCAGTTGAGAATTCTACTATGAACATTTGTGTACAAGGTTATGTGTGGACTATGTTTTCAATTCTCCTGGGTATATACCTAAGAGTGGAATTACTGGGTCATATGGTAACACTATGTTTAACATAGTGTTTAACACTTTGAGGACCTGCCAAATTGTTTTCCAAAGCTGCTGCACCACTTTATAATCCTATCAATAATATATGAGGGTTCCAATTTTTCCACATCCTTCCTAATACTTATTATTTTCTGTCTTTTTAATTTTAGCCATCCTGGTGGGTGTGAAGTAGTATATATTTCATTGTAGTTTTGATTTGCATTTCCCAAATGACTAATGATATTGAGCATCTTTTCATGTCCTTATTGTCCATTTATATATCTTCTTTCTAAAAATGTCTATTCTAATCCTCTGAACATTTAAAAAATTGGGCTATGTGTCTTTTTATTGCTGAGTTGTAAGAATTCTTTACATATTCTGGATACTAGGCCCTTGTCGGATATATAATTTGCAATTTTTCCCCCGTTCTGTGGACCATCTTTTCACTTTCTTGCCATCTTGACAATAATGTTTTTCAATCCATGAACATGATTGTCTTCCCATTTATTTAGGTCTTCTATAATATATTAAAATTATGCTGTCTGGTTTTCAGAATACAAGTCTCACACTTCCTTTGTTAAATTGATTACTAAGTACTTTAGACTTCTTGATACTATTGTAAATGCAACTGCTTTCTCAATTTCATTTTAGATTGCCCATTGCTAGTGTACAAAAATACAACTGATTTTTAACATTTAGCTTGTATCATGCCATCTTCCTGAATTCATTTATTAGTTCTAATATTTTTTAAACAGATGCATTGGGATTTTCTATGTACAAGTTTATGTCATTTGTGAATAGAGATAGTTTTATTTGTTCCTTTCCAAGTTAAATACCTTTTGTTTGTTTTTCTTGCCTAATTGCTTTGTCTAGAAGTGCAGAATAGAACTGGCGAGAGAAGACATCCTTGTCTTGCTCCTGATCTTAGGGGGAAAGGATTCAGTCTTTCACTGTTAAGTATGATGTTAGCTGTGAGTTTTTCGAAGAAATCTTTTGTCAGGCAGAAGAAGTTTCTTTCTATTCCTACTTTGCTGAATGTCACAAATTGTTGTTTGATTTCAAGGGGAATCACAGAAATGGCAGTTTTGCTTCCTCCCTGAGAGGGTACCATTGTGCTCTAAGCATGTGATGATGCCATTCCAGTAGCAAGTATAAACTTCCTTTTAGGTTTGAGTTCAACAACTTTCTTGAGTTGAAGCTCAAATTCTCGGGACTTTCCAATTCAAATAGAAGGTCTTTATTATTGTAGTTAAAACCTGTGCCTTCAAAGCTGTCTCCAGAGTCACTGCACCCTTTTCCAAATAAGTGCTGCCCATTTTCTCTTGAGGTTAGAGAGAATGTGAAAAAAAGTGGTTCATAACATATCTAACTTAAACCTACATGTAATCTCTCCATAAGTAAAGGGAATTCGCCTAGAACCTTTGTCACTACTAAGCACCTATTATGTGCCCAGCCTTTTGCTACCTATTGAGAATGAAACGGAGCAGGGCCCTATGGTCTATTCCCCCCATATCCTCAGCCTGCTTTTTGTCTGTGGAAAGATTTTATCCAAAGAATAAGTTTAATCAGAGTGGTGAGAAAGTGCAGAAACAGAGGAAAACAGTCAAAGGAGACCAAATAATAATAGTTTAGTCATTAAGCATAGTCAAGGACCTTTAGTTCCTTCTCAAGGGCTATAGATAATATTCTGAGCCATATCCTGTGAGCTGTCTTATAGATACTGAAACCCCCGCCAGGTGGAAGAAGTTAACTACAGGATGACCATCATGACATGACTATAGCAATGACATGAGCTGCCACAATTCTGAGGATTGGCCTCAAAGAAATGGAAACAAACCGACCCTGGAACTGAAGATTAACTATACCTAAAACCATCAAGTTGAGGCTGGTCAGACCACCAGTGACCAATTTCAAGATGGCTGTCAGAGCTGAATGTGCTGTTTCTGCATGTAGCCCCTTCCCTCTGTCTATAAAAGCTCTTGCCCCCTGATTGTTGGGGAGTGGGGGGGGGGAGTCAGCCTTTGGACCGGCATCTGTCCTCCCCCCACCCCCCGGGTGCCGGCATCCAAAATAAAGCAAACTTTCCTTTCCACCAGCCTTGCCTCTTTATTGGTTTTTGAGCAGCGAGCAGCCGGACCCCACTTTCAGTTACATGAACCTGATAGCAGACGATGCAGTCTTTATCCTCCTGTATTTAATAATGGCTAATATTTGTATGTTTCCTATGTTCAAGTACTGAGCTACCTGCTTAACATGCATTATATCATTTGGTCTTCATATCAACCCTGTGTGATGAGAACTATTATTATTTTTATTAAAAGAAATCTGAGTTTTAGAGAAGTTAAGCAAGGTCTCACCCTTAAAAGTGGCAGACCTAGGTTGGTTGGACTCCAGAATCCAGACTCTGAGTCTCTATACCATGTTGTTTCTTTCCCCTGCTCTCTGGGGATTTATATTCTTATTGCTGAGACAGGAAATACTTAAATAGAACAGGCAACACTAAAGAACAAGAGATAAATGTTTTGGGTAGAATCTATAGGTTCTTGAGGATAGCACAGTGGGTATTCCAGTTGTGAGGAGGGTTCTTGTTAAGGTGCTGAGACTTGGGGAAAGGAATGGATTGACTAAGATTTGTATGAGCACAATGGAAAGAGGAACAGGGCTGAGAAATAGGAGAAGTGTGGAAATTAGCTTGGACTTCTGGGGGGAATAGTTTGACTAGAGTGAGAGTTTCTGTCATTTATCAATGAAAGATCTGGTTTGGGGGTAATTTGGGTCATATTTTGGTGTGTGTGTAGCTATATGAATACTACAACAAAGGGTAAGGTTTAGAAAAGTATTTAAGTAGTGGAATTAACTTACTTATTGATTGTTTTTGTTTGTTTTTACAAACTGTACTCCTTGAATTTCCACATTTCTGAGAAAGTGCCAGAGAGAGAAGGGAGGTGGCTGCTTAGATGGGATCCTGGCTTCCCACTCCCACTAGAGCAGCTCCAAATTTAGATGTTGGTATTCATTTTGAGATTTTATTTGAAAATAAGGTTTTAATGCTTAAAAAAGTGTTTCAAACCACTGAGTTAGCCCAATAATCCTGCTTTACAGATGAATAAATATGGGCTTAAAGGGACACAGCTAGTTAGTAAGAGAGCAAGAATTCAAGTTCAAGTTCCAATTTAAACTTCTTGATGCCAAGTCCTTCATTAGACAAACATTTATTGTCTGTTTGTTATATCCCAGGAAAGATTCAAAGCTCTGTGGAGTGCAAGGATGACTGGTCCCTGCATTTGAAGGACCACAAGGGATAGAGATGCCTAAAAAGAGATTATAGACAGTATGGGAGGCCCATTGCTCTGCACGGGAAGGGCAAAATCAGGGGGTGCTTCACAGAGGAGTGACACCTGGCCTGAATCTTCATGAATATGTTGGAGTTTGCCAGGGACAGTAGGTGGAGAAGAGCATTCTAGGCTAAAACAACAAGGTATATTAAAGAACGAAGACAATAGGAAAGCACAGCTTAATCAGGGAATAGCAAATAGTTCTCAAATTAAGAAAACTTACCCTTTATTTAGCATTCTCCTGTGTCAGGCATTGTGCCTGACAATTTACATGGATTATTTCATGTAATGTTCTTAAGAATCCTATGAGCTGGATACAGATGAGAAAACTGAGTCTTAAGGTGGAGAAGTAATTCACCTAAGGGTCATGTAAGGTCTCACAGTTAAACAGTGGTAGAGCTGGGATCTGAATCCGGGGAGCTTAATTTTGGATTTGGAGTCCTGTGCACCTTGCTCAGCAGTTTGGATTTTATCCTCTAGGTCAGTGGTTCTCAAATTTGCAGCAGAATCACCGGATGGACTTGTTAAAACATAGATTCTGGGCTCTACCCCTGAGTTTCTTAGGTAAGACCCAAGGATTTGCATTTCTAACAAGTTTCCAGGTGATTCTGACCCTCCTTGGGGATCACACTTTGAGAGCTGCTGTGATAGGAAGCTACTGGAAGGTTTTCAGTTTGGGGTGAAAATCATCAGATTTGCCTGCATTTTATGCAGTGCTCTCTGGGTAAGGAATGGAAATGAATTACAAGTTGGATGAGAGACCTCAGTGAAATGGTGTTTGAAGGCGGAAGAGAATGCAAACAGGAAGAATAGTTATGAGATGAACTTCTAATGTGTGTCCAGAAGAATGAAGATGAAGAGATGAATCTAAAATAATCACACAGAAAGATAATTTAGGTATTAATGACACTCAGCAGGCTCTGATAAAGGATAGTAATAATTGTAATTAATAATGAGACTCTGCAGACATGGTTTCTGATTAGAAACAAGAGATGAAAGGATTGTAGAACAAAAAGTGGCTTTAAGGTTTCCATGAAAAGAAGTTGGAGAGCAGGGTGGTTGTTGAGGTAGCTGTGTTTTGAACGTGTTGAGTTGAGGCCCTTGTGTGGCCTCATAGAGAGGCGTCGTGCTATAGTGGGAAGAGGACCAAACTGGCTTAGGAGGCCTGGTTTCTAGAAACTCAATCACTCATTCTACCATTTTGAGATGTCACCTACCTCCATTTCTTTATCTACAAGTGGCGTTGGTAACAGCTTCTCAGCCTTCTTATGTGAGACTAGAGGGTAAAGGCTGAGCGTTTCCAACCTTGTGTTGTTACTTTTAGTAAAACAATTTTCTCTAGTCACCTACCCACCGATTCGTGCTCAGATGTTACACAGTCCACATGGCAAAGTAGACTCAAACATCTTTCATTCACCTGGACTTTTACATGCACATTTCAGAGTAACCAAGAAAAAAAAAAAAGACTTAAATTGAGTTTGAGTTTTAAAATGTTTTATTATAAGCTAGGGTTAGGAACAAAGCTGAGTTATTTCCTGTGTGGGGTAATTCTTCTTAACCTCAATTATGAATAAATGTATTTTCAAGTGTTTCAAGTCTACTATAACTTTACTTTAAATCCACTGCCTTAGAAGATTTTTAAGACTACTGACACATTTTAAAGCTATTAGCGAGATCCCTTATGTTAACTATTTAATTCTAGAGTGTTAGCAAATGGATACATGTCTCTAAGTCTTTCTTATAATCCCATTAAAATTTAAGAAGTGACTTTACTGGTCATCACGATCATTGCGTATTCATTCACTCAGGAGTCATCACATTTCACGCCTTCCTGCCCCTCGACCTCCATACCCAGTGCATTAACAAGTCCTTTCCCTATAACTCTCCCAGTTTTCTGCCTCTCCATCAACACCATAATTTTCTTGGTGCAAAATATCACTCAGTGTCTTTCGTCTGGATTACTGCTGTCATTTCCAAACTAATCTACTGTATCCATTTTGACTCCCTCCAATTCATAACCACACAGTACAGAGATTAATGCTTCATATCTAATTAAGCTTCCACCGACTTAAGCCCTTTAAAGGCTTTCCAAAGCTTTTAGGATAAAGACTATACCACCCTACAAGACTGATGAGGCCCCACATGGACCGACCTCTACTAACCTCTCCAGTCTTATTTCACTCCAGGCTCCCTTTTGCCTCCCTGAACTAGTCAAACGGGCTGTCTTCTCTTCTGGTGGATGCCTGGTGTCTCCAGCCTACAACCTTTGCGGATCCTGTTCGCTCCGCCTAGAATCCTTTTCTCCTCTCTTATCTAGTTACTCCCCTCTATCCCTCAAATCACGTCTCATCTGACACTTTTCAGAGTCTTCCGTGACCTTCTTCTTCTTTTTTTTTTTTTTTTTTTTAAAGGGAATGCTATTTATTTATTTATTTATTTTATTATTTATAGCTGTGTTGGGTCTTCGTTTCTGTGCGAGGGCTCTCTCTATCTGCGTCAAGCGGGGGCCACTCTTCATCGCGGTGCGCGGGCCTCTCACTGTCGCGGCCTCCCCTGTTGCGGAGCACAGGCTCCAGATGCGCAGGCTCAGAAATTGTGGCTCATGGGCCCAGTTGCTACGCGGCATGTGGGATCTTCCCAGACCAGGGCTCGAACCCGTGTCCCCCGCACCGGCAGGCAGACTCTCAACCACTGCACCACCAGGGAAGCCCTTCCGTGACCTTCTTGACCACATCAAACCTGAATTACTTGTTCTCATAGCATCATTGACTTCTTTACGTCTATGCTTGCCACAGCTGCAATTTTACATTTATTTCTGTGTCTATTTGATTGATATGCAGCCAGGGGACCATGTTTAGTTTGGCTCCTTGTATAGAACTAGTGCCCAGAAGAGTGCTTGGTACACAGTAGGAGCTAATGAACATTTGTGCAATGAATGCATATTCTTAGAGAGTGTTTCAGTCAGGGGCTCATGCTTCGATTCCATTGGGAGTAAGTGTAATGCATAGAAGTTTATGATATAAGTTGATGTCATTGAAAGAGGTGACAGTGTTGATTTCGGCTTTCAATTGTGTAATAAGTAATAACACAAGTACCGTTTTCATTTGAATAGGCGTATGCTATTTCTCCACTGGAGAAACCCCCGGGACCATAGATTACCCGTAAAACTTTGCCTCTGTGGTTTAAACTCTTAAGTGGTGTCTACTTTATACACACAGGCAGTCCTGGGTTGTGGGAGCGATTGAGCCTGCTTGGTTTTCTATTAGCTGTCATGATTTTTTGCTCCATTTAGATTGGCAAATCCCTTTCGCAGAGACTGTTTTCCGGTTTTTATTCTGAATTTTCTAATAGTCCTCAACCACAGCAGAATTGAAAAACAAGACTTAAAGAGTTGTAAAATAGGATAGGAAGAATACACATGGGTGCGGTTTTCTTACTTTCCTGGTGTATGTGCTGTAGTGACTGCTAAGTGGTACCCCTGAAAATCAGGTGGTCAGTGGCTGTCTAACACCATAGTCTTAGAAGTATCCTGGGACTAGAATTAAGTCAAGTCAAGGCACCATGATTGCAGTTAATTTTGCACAATGAGAAGCTGGACATTGATAAAGTTTGAATCCGTTCATGAACGCTTCATAATTACTGCAGGAGGCAAGAATGACAACCCTCAATTACAGATCTTTCAAATCTCACTGTTAACCTCAAGCCCTCTTACCTTAATCAGGGCTTGGGAACAAGGATTCACAGAAGCATTTCATGAAAAGATGGACTGTGCATTTGTATAAATGCAACTACTGTATTGCAATTAAGCAATACACACACTGCTGCTTCATACCACCAGCAAAGTAAATAAAACACTATTCTGCTTCTTACAGTTTGGAGATGATCCCCATGGAGGAATAGCCACGGTTTGTCATTGAGATTGAAACTTTAATGTCCAATTAGTAGTGAATGCTATTAATGGTATATTAAAATTACATTATGAATTAGATCAAGCAAGTCAACATTCAGGGCAGAAACTAATTGATTCAGAGTAATTTATTCTAATGCTCTGTTGTTCTTACATTATTTGTATGAGAATGTGGTCCTTACATTGCTTGCATCAGAATAGCCTATTGTGTCAGTTCTTGTCTAGCTCCTAAACTCCCCCTTTCTTCTCCTCACCTCCTGGAGCTAATGAATCAGAATCTTGGGGTTTAGACCATAAGCATCAACATTTTAAACAACTGCCCAGGGTCATTCTTATGCCCAATAAAACTTGAGAACCACAGAATGATTTTTAGGGCCTGAGACTTGTCAGATTTGTTTGGGTTCTCTCCTGCCAGGGGGCGGTGTTCTCTGAAATATGGCTGGATTAATAAACCAAGCGGAAAGTTAATTTTAGTCTTTCTCATACACTTTCTTGTTTCCTGACCCCAACTATGGTTGACCTTATACCAAAAATCTTAAATACCAGAGCAGGTGAACTTTCTTGATTCGGTTTTGTTATAGAAGGTTTTAGACTATATTTCAGTCATTTTAGTTGAGTTTCTGGACGTGCGGTATGCGTTATCAGGCTTTTTGGTTTTCTCAATTTTAGATAATGAGGGGTAATTTTATTTTGTGTTTGATTTGATGCCCAAGATGGGGACTTTGGTCATCCTCCTGACAGTTAATTTATAATGATGTCTTTTAGTAAAATCCTGTGTAACTGTGTTAGATGGGGTGTGTGTGTACATGTGTGTGTGTGTGTGTGTGTGTTTGTGTGAATGTGTTCCATGCACACAATGACCTGGTAGAAGATAAAGTTCTTTGGCAGATGGTTAACAGAAATAGTGGCTGAGTTCAATCCTCTTAGATAATTGGTAACAAGTGCTGTACAGAAGCCAATTCTGGATCAACCTGGCTATTACACTTCAGACTTTTTCCCCCTGCACAGCTACTCTGCATGTCAAAAAAAATTAATGGATAATGTTCAGCTTCTGAGTCTAATTTTTTTTCAAGGGGAGCCTTCACTGTCCTCATGCTGGATTTCTACCATCAAATGTCAGACAGATTCTAAATCTGCTGGACTCCGGTGAGGGCTGGGGAAGCTGGCGAGGGTATACAGTGCAGTCACAGGATTACCTTGATATTTTCCTTTTAGCTTGATAGTTGTCCTCTGTAAAAGCAAGCCTGCATCTTGAAATTGAACATAAAGAGTAAAAAAATCTTACGTGGGGTTAACATCTTTCATAAGCCTTGCTAAATGCAGGACCCCAAATCATTTCAGTATGGCACACAGACTAAAGCAAGAGGCTTCTATAGAAAACTTCATAAGCCTGCCATCTCTGCAAGACTGCGAAATGAAAAGGACGTTAGAAAGGCAGCTAAAAGTTTGGCACTGTGTTTTTTTTCTTTTGTTCAATTAGCTGTTACTAAATTCTAGAATATCTAATGAAACCCAGGACTAATGTGCAATCCACCATAAACAAGTTCTGGCTTTTGTGCTATCAGGTTTTATTTGAGCTGAGCCACTGCTTCCTCAGTAATTTGTTGCGTGGTAAGCGCCGTATTTGTTTACATACACACATATGCTGTGTGTAAGAACCATGGTCACCGGGTCCGGCCGGAGAAAATCCAAAGATAAGCTTTCCTCCCTCATTTGAATCCTAAAAGTGTACAGTATTTAAAGACCTCTCAGCTTTTGAGGCCTTGATTTCTTTTAGAAGTCTCCTGATTGCCAACCAGGTTAGTAAAGAGACTTTAATGCTCACGATAGCATCAAAGGGCACAGTGTTTGGTGGCTAGATGATAATTTATCTGGGAAAAACCTAGGGAAGCAATTCTTTAAAGCTAAATTCTTGCTGCCATTGAGATTTCCTTCCTCAATTCAATCATTAATAAAGCTTTCCCATCGCACCCCTGCTGCTCCCGCACCCCTCCCAAAAAACAAAAACAAAAGCAAAAAAACCCAAAAAACCCAAAACCCAAGCTGACAGTTTTTTCGGGAGGAAGAGGCAGAGAGACGTGAAGTTATATTGTCCCTCCTCACCGGGCAGAAGAACTCTGTGTTGCTTAGTTGGCATTCCCAGTATTTTGATAAAAGTTACTTCTCTAAACTCTAACAACAACATGGGGAAACATAATGCTCTTTCTTGTGTTTAGTTACAATCGTGGGAGATTTCATCGTGAGAAATATTTGAGGAGTCGGGAGTAGCTGAGAATGTGGCAAAAGGGACAGGGTCGTTTAAACTGCCAGAAAAATAAATAAATAGGCAAGACAGAGAAAGTTATTAAGTTTATAAATTATAAAACTTTCCTTTTAGAAAAAATAAAGTCGTGAGGTTGACTACATTGAATAACTACATTGTAAACCTTAAAAGCTTAGAGCGGGTAGAAACCCTTTTATGGCTCTGTTTCATTTTTATCGGATAAAATGCATTTGGTTTCTTTTTTTAAAACCATGTTTTTAGGAGGGAAGAAAAATGAACATGCAGTGTTATTGGCTACAGCGACATAAGAAACCCTTATGTTACCAGAGGAAACCACATGAAAGTATCTGTGTGTCAGGGGAGGGACAGATAGGGGGTGGAGAGAAGGAGAGGGATATTTCAAGCTTCTTATGCGCAGAGCTGCGATTCGTGAACAAACTGTGATGAAATCAAGCTGTGGACAAATCAGAGGAGCCTGTCAACCTCCCAGGTGGGATTACTTGTAGTTAATAGACTGGACTCAGAGCCCCAAAAAGCAGTGCATTCAGTGTAGGCAAACAGAACACACTGCAAAAGGCTTTCCAAGAACCCTCTGCCATGGCCAGGAGAAACTCCTGCCAGCTGTATCAGGTAGGAGAATGACAGAATGCCAGGGGAAAACCTTGGTCTTCAGAGCTGCTTCCTGATTCTGAATTTTCTTTTTGTTTCTAAAATGAAGACAGCGCTGTATGGTGCCTTTGGGAAGTTGTAAGATTGGGGGGAGATGTTGAAGTCATTTGCATTGCCTTCCTGGAATTTGATTTAGGCTTGTCTGGCTGCATTGACAATTTGAGCTCTTTATTCCCTTAGGTAATATCCCTGTTCACTTTTGCTGTTGGGGTCAATATCTGCTTAGGATTCACAGCAAATCGAATTAAGAGGGCAGAAGGATGGGATGAAGGCCCTCCTACAGGTAAGTGTAGCAACTATTCCCATTTTCAATCTTTTAAAAATTTTATGCATTGGGTAATCAATGTCAGCTCATTAAGAAATTCATCTTTAAGCTAATCTTGCAGTGTAACTACTTTAGTCCTAGATGTCTCTGGAATAAAAGCAGCTCTGTGTATAATTCAGATAGGATAATGTGGTTTAATGAGAGAACATTTATGATCTCTTCATGCTAGATAACTGGCTATTTAAATCTCTGTCCTCTGAAATTTCTAAATGTTAAGATAATATTAAAGCTCTTGTGAATTGACAAGGCTGAAACAGAAATGGTGAGAACAGGTGCTGGCTTAATATTAAAGATCCATGAATTTGATTTATTGTCATGTGGTATGAGATGTAGTATTTGTTTTCAGAAAGTTCTGACCTAGAGAAAAATAGGAATGGAAGTACAAAAGGCAGGGAACTCTCTTTGTGAAACTTCAGGGCTATGAGATTAAGATTTACCTAGAACAGGAAAAATATAAAAGAGACGAGGTGCTTAGAAGAGCTTACAAGGTTGAGTTGCACTCACTGATTTTTCTTTTGGACTGAGGAGGGGTAAGTTTTAATAGTGTGCCTTGACTTAACTAATAGAACTGAAGTGAAAGAGTTTCCTTTTACAATACACTGTGCCATAAGCAGTGTGGGAATTCTTATGAAGGAGCTCCTTGTGCAGATGGAGGGGCTTAACTGACCAGGTCTTAAGTAATGAGTTGGTTAATTTCCTGGAAATTGGAGCTGCTGATGCTTTTATAAATAAAAATTACACATTAAGTAATGGGTACTCTATGGGGCGATCTTTTCTTGACTTTTCCTGACATCTCAGCAGGTTTGTCTGCCTTCCTGTGCATTTTGCATTTCTCTGCACTGTATTTCTTGACCTGACTCATAAGAGACTCTCACCTGTCTCTGTTTAGCCAGCATGAGCACTTATTAGCCAAGTTATAATCCATACATGGATGGAATACTGAGTCTTCCTTACATCAAGCAAGTAACTTTTGAGTAAGAGTGAAAAAATTATATTAGAAGTAGTTTAGTGCATCCAAGTGGGGTGTGCTTGGGGTGAAAAGTGAGAAAATAGATCATAAAAATTGCACCCCCAGGGAGCCAAATGGACAGAATGAGTTGTCTTCTGTTGGGGAAGGGGAGGAAAGTAGATCACTAAGCTGGAGAAACCTGTTTTTATTGGTAACAAATGCTCTCTTCAAAGACTTCTTTTTCTTGTTCCAGACAAGTATAACTCCCATTCACACTGACTGTAACTGTTCAGACTGGAAGGGGGGAATTGGATCCTTAGTTTGGTCACGTGGGCAAGCTAGCATCTTGAGAGCCCACTGCTGGTTCTTTCCAATGGACCCTAAAGGAACTTTTTTCCTCTTTTGTATTAATATATTACTTTGGCTAAAACTGATATTAAAAGTGATTTCCCTGATGAATGTTGTAAAATCAAGTCGCCCATTATTTTCAAAGTTGACTTCTTTGGAAAATGGTCATGAAAGTCCTGGATTGGCACCCTGGATCTGTATCACTTGCCGGGCCATCTTGGGGAAGTCACTTGTGAATTCTGCTTCCTTAGTTGTACGACAAGGAACAGGCCTAGATGATTTTTAATTTTCATTCTGTATTTGAAAAAAAAAAGCCCATGATTCTGTCCACTCTGTTTCATTGCCTTTTGAATGTGTGTGCTCTCTTCAGGAGAACTTGAAAAATATAGACCAGATTTACTAATCCTTGAATATATTTTGTGTATAATAAATTATTTCCATACGTTATTAAGAACAACTGTAAGAACTAATGAATCAATGCTACTTCTGGAAAAATAATATAATCTAAATTATCATCTATAAATCTAAGTGATCTTAAACATACTACAAAATATTTGCTTCTTGAATTATTTAATTAAATCATTGATTATTTTCAGCCTTTATGGTATCTTCTAAAATAATTTATTAGTGAAAATTCTACGGCTAAGAAGTATTAGTCTTGGGACACAACGCCATTTAAGTCTGAGTTTTGGGATTTTGGTATACCTGACACTTTTTACTTTAAATTTTCTGTTGATATAGCTTACCGGCTGTCTAGGCACTGTGGAAGATTTCTCCTGAATAAAGACCAAGATGTACTTTGGAAACTGGGTGAGAGCATAGTGCAGAGAATTTAAGCATTTTCATCTTTTTAAATGTTATATGTGCCTGAAATGACACATACAGTTGGTTATTCTGTCAGCAAAGCCTACACATCGGAAAACACTGGGTGAACTATTACTTATGTATTAGAACAAGGTACTAGGAGGAAAGACTGCTATGCTTATTTTCAACAATGCTTTCATGTTCCAGAGAAATCCTGGGAAGCTAGATGCTTCGAGATCTTTCCACCAAATAGAAGGAACATAAAGGGTAGTGACATACGGCCAGCTTCAGACTGACCGGAGCAAGACCTCTCATTCACAAGCACCCAGTTTCTTGTTTAGCAAATGTAGTTCCTCAGAGTCCTCAACTGTAGCTGAGAACGTTCTGTATTCACGCAGACGCTTGCTGCTGTACTACGGACTTAGGTGTTAAGTTTCAAGGCTGTGGCAGTGCAAACTGTTATAATTAATTAACTAACACACTTGTTAGCTGGATTTTTTGTTAGGATGTTGTGATCTATTGGAAATCATGGTAGAATAGGATTTCCTCTACCAGATCATAGAAGATCTATAGATTTATTAGAAGATACGAAATGAGCAGAGCTAATTATAATTCTGTTGGGTAAATGTAATGGGCCATCAGGTAGATGAGATGGCTGGAATAACCTTTCAAAGAGAATGTAAAGCATATGTGCAATTCAGTTTGACATCCTTGTCCCATACATCTGATGTAGCCAGCTTGATTTACCTTTAAAACTGCAAGCGAATTTATGTGTATACAAGTGTGTGTGCACTCATGTAATGTGCATATGTGTATGTTTGTGGTGTGATGGTGGAGTCTACTTCACTGAAGTTGGTGATACGTACTCTTCCAGTCTCCAGGTGGAAATGGGATATCCTCTGAGAGAAGCAAGTTAATACTTGAAAGACAAAGGGAAATTTATAAGCTTGTGAATAACTGGCTAATACGGACTGGAAAGCTCAGTCCAAGTCATCACCGTTTTTAGTGGCTTGAAAGTTTAAAACTATGTGAATGTGAATGAAATTCATGGGGAAATGTGAAATGAAGAGTGTCTCTAACAACTTTATGAGTAAAGCTTTTCTTTGTGAATCCTGGAGAAAGCAGACAACGGTGATGGGAGCGAGAAGGTTCACGTTCATTCGATAACTTTGGGCATCTCATTCTACAATGAAAAGTCACTTCAATGATAGGGTAGCAGCATGTAAGAACTGCAAAGCTGACGGATATATCAGTCATTACTCTGCAAGGAAAATTAAGGGGACTATCACGTCATGGGATTTTATGTTAAATCTAGTGTAGAAATCAGAGGGAGTTTAAGTCAATGGAATGAAATAATTTGAATTAGAATTTAAGGAGGGCATGGATTTTTCAGTTCATTGTTAATTGGTGCTTTGGTGCAGTGGTTTTTCATTTATCTTAAAAACGATACAGAATCTTCTATCTTGTTGCATTAACCAGAAATCTCCGTCTTCAATAGAGTTCAAATAGAATGTATCTTCCAAGATCATGTCTTAAAAAGAACATCTAAAATTCAGAGCTTATGTACATAATTTGAAAATTCCTTTGTTAACGAAAATGGTATTGTAGTTATAGTCAGATGATCTGAGATTGCAGCTAGGCCTTTGCTAACTCAAGTTAGGCCTAGAGCTCTGCTCTTCCAACCAGGAAAGTGGGGGTAATGTTGCCTCTTTATCCGAAAAGATTTTTTAAAACAAAATGCCATGCTAAGACTGATGAGAATATAAAGTGTTAAGTATATGATGATACACTTAATTTACCTCCAATTTTGTTTGAAGGTCAGTGTCTAAATTTTCACCCTATCAAGTTGACAATACCTGCTATATAAAATGATGTTTCATTGTTTGGTAGCAGATTTGTAAATCGTTCAGACTTACACTACTGACTACTCTCATAAATGCTATTTGAATGGTTGATAAGTGAAATTAAAGTCTTAAATTTCATTCAAGTCATCTAGAAATCTGTTTTCTTGTAGTTTATGAGGTCTTTCTACATGAGGATGTTGTATTTAAAAACACATTGAAAGTACAGGTGTTTGAAAACTTCCCAGGTGGACCTATTTATTAAAAAAATTGTCTATGAAATCTGGTTCGGAAGCTGTGAAGAGGAGATAATAGTGATGCCTAAGTAATAGGTATTTATAGAAAATGATGTATTTAGGAAGCAGAGATACAGACATGCAGGCCTGTATGTAAGTGCTGCTTTCTAAGGGATGAGGTCAAAATGTATGGACACCAAGGGGGGAAAGGGAGGGTGGGATGAACTGGGAGATTGGGATTGACCGATATACACTATTACATATAAAATAGATAACTAATGAACACCTACTGTATATAGCACAGGGAACTCTACTCACTGCTCTGTGGTGACTTAAATGGGAAGGAAATACAAAAAGGAGGGGATATATGTATAATATAGCTGGTTCACTTTGCTGTACGGCAGAAACTAACACAACATTGTAAAGCAACTATACTCCAATAAAAATTAAAAAAAAAAAGAAAAACAAACAAACAACAAAAAGAAAAAATGACTTCAGTACAAGAAGGTATGACCAGAAAGAACGAATCATATACTCCAGAAGAGGCATCAGACAGTATTAAATCCTCGAGTTGGGCGGTATCTTGAGTGTCATTCACGTTGTCTGCCTCCTTTCCTTGCATTTTATACTTCAGACAGGGCAGGAAGACACAGGAGAACCAGATCTGTTTCAATGCTCTTGAAAAGGAGGCGACATAACCACAGTCTGTTTCATTTCAAGCCTTTACTCTCACTGTCAGGAAATACTAGGGCTGGGAACCATGGAGAATGGGAGGAACAGAGAGGGTGTCATATCGCAAACTCTGAATGCAGGACCAGACAAAACTTAGAAGAATCATCCAGCTTTATGCTGAGCTAAATGTTTTCAAACTTAAATACAGCCTCCTTCACTGGCCATCATCCAAATCTGAAAATTTCCATTTTGCAGAGAGAGTTGGAGGGAAATATGATTGGGACTCCAGGATGAAGTAATGTTTAGGTCACAACTCTTGTCATGAATTAGGTTCTTTCCAATAGTCTAATTAAATTATCAATAGTATTTCTTCCGTATATAAATGACACCAGAATTCCACAACGCTACCTCTGTGTCGATATGCTAAGATGGAATGTTTTAGAAATAAGGTTTTACTTAAAGAAATAAAAATAATTTCACTTGTTTCTATCAGAATTATGCATTTGAATGAAATAAATCAGGTTTTACATTGGTTTTTTTTTCTAAATCATGAAATTATGCTTCTGTGAAAAAAAAGAAATGTATAACATTGTTTTATGCGTATCATACATGTACATACACACATATTTTAAAATTTAAAGTTCCTATTTTCAAAAAACTTCCGTCTGTGTAGATCTGTAACATTTATTTTTTAAGATTCTGCAACAGACTAGTTTCTTTGAAGTAAAATAACACCATTTAAGTATGTAATTAAATTGGCAAATGTCTCATACAAAATTTCAAACCCCCATTGCACCTAGCACAGATTTCTGACTTGATCCTTTTGAAGTTTTTTGTTTGTTTGTTTGTTTCATTTTGTCTTTGTCTTTTTCTTTCTTGTTAGTGCTGAGCTTATTAGGTCTGGAAAAGGAAGGCTTTACAGATTTTAGAATTCAGGCATAATAAGTCAGAGAATCTTTCCATATTTGATCATTCAATCAGGTATAACAAAAAGAGAAGTCCTAAAATCTGTGCTTAGCCTGGTGTGGGGAGAAGGACATGGAACCTGGGCATGAAATGAAAAAGCCAGCACATGGGGATGAATTACAGAACTACAGAAAGAAGCAGGGCTAGAACTTGTTGTGAAAGAAGATGGCAGGGATGGAATAGGCCCTGGAAAGGCAAAGTGAACTTTGTTCTACTCTATCACTTTATTTTCTTAAAAAAGGTGCAGCAGTTCAGTTCTTGGGCTCATCGGACTTGAAGAAGTATATGGCTCAATTGTTTATCTTCCTATTTCTCTTCCTGCCATTGTCAGCTGAATCCAAGTCAGCCAAGAATGAATTTTGTCACGTGTATCCCTAATCCACATAGGCCCAGGAATTCACTCTCATTTGAAAGCTGTTGGTAACCCAATCTTGAGTACTTTTTATGAGATATATCTTTGCATTATGAGTGTTAAGGGCAAATCTTTCTTAACAAAGCTGTCTTCAGTTTAAGTGTTGGCAAGGAAGATTATAATTGATAGGGGCAAGCTATTGAGGGAAATTCAATTACTTTCAAAGACAAAGTAAGGGATCAACTTAGAGAATAACCAACTTTGTAAGAAAAGAGTAAAATTCACGTTGATAGAATGGATGAAGAAAGGTTTAAAATGGCTAAAATTTTGTACAGATATTTTGAAAGGAAAGAAAGAAAGAAGAGATTATGATGAGGGGAAAGCAAAGGGCATGAATGGAGGAAAATTTCACATGCAGGCTGGGATGTTACGAAGAAGAGGAGCCAGTAAACAACTACAAACAATGTGCCTTTGGATCTCTTCTGATTATCTCAGCTATAAGTGTAGACAAGCATATTTATGTACGTAGCTCATAGGCATGAATACCACTCAGAATTTATTAGATGGCTGTTAGAATGATTCTGTCTAAGCAGTACCTTTAAAAAAGGAATAATTCAATTATAAGCATTTTTCTAATCTTTATCTTTTTTCTTATCTCTACTATAGGATTTCTCTATTTTTCCTTTTTCCACTTCTCAACCCTCCTCCCCTCATAGTTTCTTAGGGTCCAGCATGCACTGTTGATTGGTTGGCCAAAGTCAATAGAAAAATGTGGTTTAAGAACCAGAGGTAAGGCATTGCGTTGGAAACCTGACATTATTTCTTAAACTGAACTGGTGTGCTTTGTATGTATTTCAAGATCCCAGAATGAACCATGGAAAAGCGTTTCACATCTCATGGTCTAGTGAATCTGTTTGCTTTAGTTGAACTGATCTAATGCCATATGGGTGAGGATTGGGTGACTCTGACTTTAAAGAGGACAAAGAACTAAGGGATGAACAGGATGTTCAGATAAATGGCTTCGGTGAACCTGGAAATATCATTTAACATCTGTTCTCTCCCTGCCTCTGGTGTTTTCTTGATTTTATAAGTAATGAATACTAATCATAAAAAAAATGAAAAATTTGTAAATGTAAATAAGGAAATAAAATTACAAATAGCATGTTTTAAATAACATTTGTTAGGATATTTATATATCAATATTATATAACATATACTTTAAACACATATGTTCACATGCATGTATACATATATACATGAGAGAGAGAAGTAAGCAGGCAAAAACCCAAAAAGACATTTGTAAAATGTTAGACGTTTCAAACTGCAGAAAAGTAAGAAGTTTCCTTGCTTCTCTCTTTCTCATTTTCCCCAAATGTAATTCCTGTAAGGAGTTTCTTACAGTGAAAAAAAATGGTTATTCATACTGGCACCTTGTTTCAATGCCTCTGTTCTCACCCTCTCTTTCATCTCTAGCTCTGGCCTCTGTTTTTATTTTATATTCATCTTTATTCTTATTGCTTTGTCTCTATTTTTAACACAAAATATATCAATTATATGTACTATTTACTACTATAACAGTTTTCTGTACTTTGCTGGTTAAAAAAATGTGTTTATCAATTTTGTAGATCTTTCCATATTAGCCTATGCAGATCTGACTCGTTCTTCTTAAGGGCTGGGCAATATTCCATTTATGGAGGTAGTGATTCTTTCTTGTACATGTATCTTGGCAAACTTTTGCAAATATATGTGAGAGATAAATTCCTAGTAGTGGAATTTCTGGGTGAAAGATTCATATGCCTTTAATAATGTTGATAGATACTTTCAAATTGTATAAAATTTTTTATAAAAATTTTAATTCCTAGCAACAGGTATGACACTGCTTATACTTTCCATTCATCAGAAATTATTTTGTAAGCTAGGATGAGGATCCAGATTAATTTTTCCAGTCAGCCAGTTACCCCAGCACTACTTACTGATAAATCTTTTTTTCACTTCTTGATTAATCCTTCTTTCTTTCTCTGATTTCAAATGTTATTTTCATTATAAAATCACTTCTCTTATATTTGGTCCTATTTCTCATCCTCATGCCCAGCACTGATCTACTTATTTTCTATAACCAATCTGTGTTAATTATTTAACTTCAGAATATATTTTACTTCCTTTTCAGTGTTTTTTGTTTTCATATATTTATTTTTGATAAGCATTTAATATCCTCTCAAGTTTCAAGAATTCCTTTTTGTATTTTTATTGTGATTGCATTGAATCTTTAAGTTTATTTAGGAAGAAGTGGCATTTTGTTGTTGTTGTTGTTTTGGTTTTTTGTTTTTGTTTTCTTCGGCTGTGCCGTGGCTTCTGGGATCTTAGTTCCCTGACCAGGAATTGAACCTGGGTCCTCAGCAGTGAAAGCACAGAGTCCTAACCACTGGACCACCAGGGAATTCCCAACATTTTTGTAATATTGATATTTTTACCTCCAAGATGGTATGTTTTACCACTTAATTAAATCTTTTAAAATATCTTTTTTTTTTTTAAAGACAAATACTCTTTTATTTCTGTTAAACTGAATATACAATTATTGTTCCCTAGGCAACCAACTTTTGCTTATAACTACAATTTCACGTTAACAAAAAACACAGACGGTGAAAAGACAACTTTGATTGTGTAGATCTAATTACAATAATAAATAAAATAATTTATACAAGTTTTTTTTGACTTTTCTATAGGGGTCATATTCATTAAAGCCCTAGAGGCTAATTTTGGCTTAACCTTCTCTGGTATAGGAATGACTCTTGATTTGTTTCCTTTCATTACAGAAGCAAATTTTGTTTTTTTAAATTGCCTGAGAGGGAGAAGTTATATCAAACCCCCATCAGTTAATGCACTAAGTGAACGGAAAACTCTGATCCTCTCCTCAACTATTTCCTGGGTAACTTATATAGCAAGACATGTCATAAAAGGTCATGGCATAGGACAGGCAACTTTACTCCCTTTCCCATTTAGTTTTACTTCAAAGTGCTAACTTTGTAAACTGATGACAGTGGGTTCTGAGGGGGTGAAAACTCTTAGCTTCTCGTGAATTTTGTCTTCCTACTCTCACCCATATTAAAACAAACAAGCCTGTAGTGAATTTTCTTAACTCTCTTAATGCTTTCCTCTTTGCCCAGCCTAAATCAGCTCCCACTGCCAGCAATGGGTAAACCAAAAGTAACCACCACACCCCAAGTCTCAAACTACTTAGAAGATAATCTTTGTGGAGAAGGTCACTGGTAAGCTCTAGACCATGTTGATGTAACTTCTCTGAAATATAAACAGGCCTATTTGAGACTGGATAGAGTGCCATGTCTGATCTTTAGAGATGAATATTACTGCTTTTAAAACAGCAGTTAAGCTTTGGTGATTTTAAACTTCTCTCAGCTAAAGTGAATGAGATCCCCTGCTGACAAGTAACACTAATCACTAGGATCTCTACAGTTAAGAGAGACCCCCGTGCTCCACTCAGCTACACTCTGTCATAAGACTAGACCTCAGATGATATATTTAAAGGAGGTAAAAAGTCATAGCAGCAACACTGTATGTGGCTTGAGCACTGTAGCTATTTAAAAGCCAGAGGAATGGTAAATTAAGCCTCTTGGGGGTTGCTCCTATTTCTTTGGAGATGTTGTAATTAACAGTGTGGCTTCTTTGCCTGAACTACCTGTTTCTAAGAATTACCTAATGACAGTTTACCAAATCCTCAACATCTTTTGAGTCTTCTGAAACAGGACTGCCCAGAGGTGATCCAGTGATGTTTGATTCTTCTCGATGTTGTTGGAATATGGGATCTCAGTAACATAAGCCCGGGCTAAAGGGGAGGGTGCGTCCTCTTGTTTAAGGTGGGTGTCAGAGATTTCTTCTTCTGTTCTGACCATAACACTGTTCATCAGTTCTGTGCTATTTTGGTCACTGAATCTGGATATATGAGCATCATTAAATGACGGCTCTACAGTAATCTTAGGCTGATGAATTTCATCTGGGAAAGTGTCTGCTTCTAGGGCACCTGGAGGCTCAGGAAAATCAGATGAGTGAATATCACCATCCACTGTCAGTTCTGCTTGGGATATGGAAGAGGTGATGTCTTCTGTGGCAACTGTCTGAATGATGACTCTTGGTGTGTGACACTGCACTGTGACGTTGTCACTTGTGTTCAACAAATGTTCTGGAGATAAAGCATGAACAATGATCTGTTCAGGAGAGGCGGGAGCAGCCGCCGCCAGGGTTACTGTGGGGCCAGCAGTCAGAGTGAGGGGAAGACCTTGGCTCGAGCTTGTCTGAAGTAGGTAGGTGGCTGGAGTGCCAGTGGGCTGTAAATGGAAAGATGGAAGAACCTCAAATGTCTGTAGTGTTCCACTGTTTAGTGTTATTGTTTCCGAGTCCACAGTAGCAGCAGGGGAGTCTGCTGAAGAGACATGGGTGATCTGGACTGGAATCTGCAGGGCCGTCACGGGGCTTGGAGAGATGGCTGTATTGTCTTCCAGGCGGGCAACTCTGATCTGAACATGCTGTGCGCTGGAATTGGAATTACTGTTTGGAACTCCAGATCCTGATTTATTCTCCAAAAGCGTTGGGTTGTTTTTTTGATTCTCATGTAACTGTTTGAGACCTTTTGTCAAGACAGGGAATGAAACATCCTTATGGTTTGCAATTTGCCTTTTGATGGTCCACCATTTACTTCGAAGCCATTGTGGTGAACGGACACTGCTCTACCCCTCTGCTAACAGATCCCAGTTTATGTCATTTTCATCGGCTACATCAAGCTCTGCTATCCTGAGGATGAGATTGATTTCATCTTCCTTGGTCCACTCAGTACCTCCACTCTGTTTCCAGTTCAGGTAGTTGAGCCATTTAGAACGACACTGCTTTTCTGAGCGAGTACCCACTCGTTCTGCCACAGCTGCCCAAGACACGCCCCGTGTGACTATGTCACCTGGCTCAGTGCTTGTCAATCCATGAACCACCTCTGCAAGTCTCTTTTCTTCTTCTTCTGTCCACTTCCCTGTGTTGCAAGTGTCCTTCATCAGTCGGCACCGATCTTTGACAGAAGAGGCACTCCCTCCTAGCGCCGCCCCTATTGTTGCCCAGTCATTGCCATGCTTCATCCGGAGCTCCTTGAGCTTTTCAGTTTCTTCAGGTGTGTATTCTCCCACATGGTTTCTGTCATCATACATGCGAAGCACTCGTCTGTAAACTGCAAACCAAGGCCGGTTCAGACCCCATGCTATAGTCCTGTAGAAATCTTTTCTTTCGTCTTTTGACATCTCAAAGATGATTTCTGTAGCATCTTTTATTCCGCGTGCCTTCAAATAGCGTTCAGTATTGTTCACCAAAATATCAATTTCTTCCTTGGACCACATCCCCTGCTTCCATTTATGTCCTTTGTTAGTTAGAGAATCCTTATCTTCTTTAGTTGTAAACCATGCTTGGCTAACTGCTGAAACCTCCTCATTACCCAAGGGAGATATGTCATCTAGTTGCTCATTCTGTAGAATCTGGATCTGTGTCACAGTTCCCTCAGTAATCTCATCATCTGCCACCTCTGTGGTTGCAGCCATGGTCACCTCAAAGCTCTGATCATTTTCTGAAAGTGGAAGTGCAACAACTGATATGCAAGGAGTGGAATCATCAATACTTTGATCATCCTCAGAAGACAGACAAAGCCTTTTATGTGGAGGTTCAATACTATCTTCTGAGTCTATTTCATCAGCTTCATTCTGAGGGCAGTGAAGAATGAGGTTCCCGTCTGCGTCCCGAGTCAAAGTCACAGAGTTCACAGTTTCTACTGTTACTGTGTCAGAATCCTCTTCAACTGTGCTCATACTCAAATCTTGTAATGTTCAATGAAGTTCTTGCCTCAATACTCAATTTTGGTCTTGTCCACATACTTTTTTACCAACTAGAAAACAGATGGATCAGCTATAGCCCTTCCCACAGAATCGAGTTGCCTTCCCTTAGCCACCAGCATCACTTTCATGTTATCCAGATTGTTTCTCCTCCATGTTCCTACCTCTGCAACATTCCTGTTTTGGGTCCGGGCACTTTGGAAGAACCAGGATGGAGGCTCCAAAAAATACCAGGATGGAGGAAGCAGCCACGGGCAAGAGTGGCTGCAGCTGGAGTCTAAAGTATCTTTTTTTGTAGAGTTTTACTGTGTTCTTCATGTAGGTTCTAAACATCCTATTAAATTTATACCTAGATATTTTACCTTTTAGGTACTATGATGAATGGAGCTTCCATTTAATTTTTGAACTTATATTGCCTGTATTTTACAAATTTGTGGAACTTTTATCTCATTGGATTATTTTTTCCTAAAATTTTTAGTTGGTTCTTGAGATTTCTAGATATACAATCATATCATATGAAGATAATGTAGGAGGATTTATGTTTGAAAAGCCGAGATCGTAGAGTTCGTGTTTGTGTAACCCTAGTTATAGGTGTAGATTTTATGGCTGGAAGAGATCTTAACAGTCTTCTATTCCAATCCCATCTGTTCAGACTGTTCTCAGAACATTTAGGCTCAATTTTCCTTACAAAAGCTATGGGTATTCGAATAGGGGAGCGAACTCTTCTTTCTAAGTATATACTTCAAAGTTCTCTTCTCTGTTGGCATCACAGCATCCACAGAGAAACTAACCCTCACGTTTGTAGTAATAATCATTGTGAACAGTAGTAAAACCAATAGCCAACATTTGTTACTTTCTGTATGGCTGACGCCCTGCTCAATGTTTTGCATGGTTTGTTTCATTTAATTCTCACTGTAACCTCGAGTTGCTTCTATTAATCCTCCACTCTACAGATGAAGAAACTGGAACAAGGAACCTGCTGAAGGTACATAGCCGGCGGGTGATGGATCCGGCTGCTCAGCCAGAGTCTGACTGCATCACCGCATTGTATTGCTACACAGGGTCACCCCTCCATATCAACATAACCCATTCCCTAATCCCATTGCCTTTGTCTCTTGTACCTTGTAGTGTTATCAGACTCCCCCTGGACCAACACCTCCGGATCTTGCAAGGGCAGATGCTTTGAACTTCAAGAGGTCGGACCCCCTGATTGTCGGTGTGACAACCTGTGTAAGAGCTACAGCAGTTGCTGCCATGACTTTGACGAGCTTTGTTTGAAGACAGGTGTGTAACTTTTGAGTCTCCTCTAGCCTTGATTAGATGGCTTAAGACCCCCTGCTGTTGTACACCCTGCCATTGCCATTCTGCTTTGGCCAAACCAAACCGTGAGTTTTAGTTTTGTTTCTTGAATGATTATCAGTTTTATTATGAGCACACCCTATGTGACTGTTGTGTCCACATAATGCCCACACAAAGATGGTTCTTTGCAGCTGCAGTCATTATTTGCTAGTTTTGGAAGTATTTGTGGCCAGCCTTTTTTTTTTTTCATCTTTATCATTTCTGTCTCCTGCTGTCAATTCCCTCATTCACTGCTAGGATACCTGGGCTGAAATTGTGCACATTCTTTAAGTGTTGGGGTTTTTTTGTTGTTGTTGTTTCAACTTTAATTTTTTTGTTTGCCTGCCCAGTTTCTAACGTTTGTTTTATTTCATCTTATAGTCTACTACTATACTACTTTGATGTCATTCCCTGTTCTCAGTGCAAGTAGAAAATTGTTATGGAATTCTACTTGGGGTCGCATGCTCAAGGCAGCTCTCAGATCTTCCTCTACAGGTTCTTGACCTTTCTTTACATTTCTTCCCTATTGGAAGAGTCAGTAGAATATACAGGCCTCTGAGTGAATATACATGAGTTGAGAAGAAGCACTTTGGAGACTCCTGCCATTCTACCTGCTCTGTTTCCAAAGCCTAACACTTTAGATGGGACTTTTGAGATACCTTGTAGGCCATCCATCATGCCTCTGGGCAACATCACGTTCAAACTTTCTGGGAAAGGTGATGAGCAACCCTGCTCTTAACACCATTAGATGCAAAGATTCTACAGCTCTCTTGATAAATTATTACCTGTTTTCAGACGTTTATGCTTAGATGATTCTTTCAAAAATCTGACTTATATCATCATTAACATTAGTCTGATTTTTCTAATGGCATCATTAGAAACAGAGACATTACTCTCCTTTACTAAAGAAATAGCTGCTGATTTATATGAAAACCTATGTCATCCCCCTTACTAGTTCTGATTTGTTTGTTTTCCACCCCAGATAAGAAGAATTTTATTAGGCTGTTTTTTTGCATAATACATTTTCCAAACATTTGGCCATTTTTTTTGTTACTTTCCTTTGGAACTTCCCCCAGCTTCCTTAGTTGTGGGTTTGTAAACTTAAATGCTGAGAACCTTGTAACCTGAATATATGGATGGAACAGATGTTCCAGGAGAGATTTTGGCTCTAAAGTGTTATTTCAAACCAGCGGTCTGTATTTGCTTGGCACTGAGGAACTAACTAATGTTGTATGTTTCCTCTCTACCTTGAGTATCTTGTCCCTGACACGTCATCTCAGCCCTCCGGATTCCTGATCTTAGAGCTCCTTGCAAAGTTTAATGGATCTCCTGACTTTAGCTTAGCTCTCTCTGAATGTAGCTCATGACTTTCTTCCCAAGTTTAATAAATATAGGCTATAATAACACTTTAAAGTAGTTCGTTTCCCTGTGGAAATGAACAAGGCCAAATGTGGAAGAATAAAACATAAAATAAAAACAAAAGGTTGAAGGGGCAAACAGAAATCTCTGAGATTCTACTATGCTGACACAGCACTCTCTAGAGATAAGCACAATCAATGTTTCAGTGTAAACTCTGAGATTGGGTGTGTGTTTAGAATGTGTGTACACATTTATACCTGTGTGTATTTATGCCTGTGTGAGGTGTATCTGTATTTATGTACCTTTATACACATCCCCCTTTCGAATGCCTGCATTGTATTCCATTGAACAGATGCAGCCTACTTAATTGAGTAACTGATCAGCATTTATGTTTCGGTAATTTTTGCTATTATGAACAATGTATCAATGAATATTTTTCATGCATATTCATATTTTTGCCCATTTTCCTTGAGATAAATTCTGAGGAATGGGATTTGGGGATCAAAGCGTATATGCATTTTTAAAATTTAAATATATATTACAGAATTACACTTCTCAAAGTTGATATTTCTCTCAAAGGGCACAAGGGCTTTTCAGCACTCCCTTTTCAGCATGTTCTCATTTTTAAAAATATTTTTCTGATAGGTAACTTTCTTGTTATCCAATAAAGTTCAATGTTTTTTATGTTTATTCCCATATTTGCTTTGAAAATTATACAGCTGACTGAATCATACCTTACTTGTAGTTCACTGAATTTTTAAAAATTTCATTCTTATACAAAGTTAGTAATTTCTCAATAAACCTAGCTTGTTAATAGTGATGCTCTTTTGTAAGCAAAGGGATTTCCTTATGGAACTAGGGGAGGAATAAACTAGGAGAGGAATACTGGTTGATAGAGTTATCTTTGAATTGAGGAAAAAAGACTCACATGACCTCTATCAGTCAAAGTAACCTTGGAAAATTGCTAACCATTGGGAATAGCATACCCTGGCAAAAGAATTCCAAGCATTTATTCTGCTTGGGAAGAGAAGGCAGTGGAAATAGGGGATATTAAAAAAAATCAGAGAATGGAATCAGGGTGCAAAGGTAATTGTAAAAGAATGGAAATTAGACAGTAGTTGCGTTGTTTTCTAGTATGGCAGCTATTATCTCCTTATCCATTTATTCACATAGCAGTAGTATCTCTAGGTAGAATATTATTAAGGAGCAGCACTTCTTTCTCTTTTTTTTTTTTAAATTTTATTTAATTTATTTTTTATACAGCAGGTTCTTATTAGTTATCTATTTTATACATATTAGTGTATATATGTCAATCAGCACTGCTTTCTAAAATCATTGCTTTCCACTTATGACATGTTGTAAAAGGTGAAGACCTGAAGTGTCCTTTAGCTCAGAGAAGCGTTTCTTGACCATTCTACGTCAAGTAGACTGGGCCCACCCCTGTCACTCACTATCCATGCCATCCTGTTATTTCCTTCACAGCACTTAGCACAAGCTGAAATGATCTCATTGACTAGTGTACTTGCTTATGGTCTGTCTTTCCCAATTGGAATGTAAGCTCCATGAAGACAGGACCTTGTCTTCCTTGTTCTTCACTACCTCCCCAGCACCTAGAACATGGAAAATATAGTAGATGTATTTATTGAATAAATGAATTAACTATGAAGTTTCTCAATACAGCAACCCCAAATTTAAAGAGTCGTATTTTATTTTCATGGTAATTCTCAATTAGATGTAATAAGTGTTCATGGACTACCTGGCATGTGCCAGGCAGATAGACTCAGGTACTGGAGATATAGCGGTGAGAGGAGAGATGTGATTTTCCTTCCATAGAGCTTACAGTCTAGCAGATGAAGAGTCACACAAAAAGTACAGCACACTCTTTAAAATAAAAATATTACTTTTCTGAAGGTATTTTCTTGGTAGAGTTGAGTGTGAGCTCCCAATCAAGTATGCTCAGATAGAAATCTGTAACCTAGCAATTGACCTCCTTGAAAATAGGGACTCTGACCTCTGATTGTGGGTTGGGCCACAGTTTGGTCAACGCTTAGAACTGTGAATGTTTTTAGTATACCTTTATACTCTTCATATCTGTTTAGGACTTTAACCCCCAAGTGAATCTTATAGCAGGTAGAGGCCATTTAGTTGCACTATTATTGTTTTTTAAACTTTTTATTTTATATTGGAGTATAGTTGATTTACAATATTGTGTTGGTTTCAGGTGTACAGCAAAGTGATTCAACTATACATATACATGTATCTATTCTTTTTCAAATTCTTTTCCCATTTAGGTTGTCACAAAATTTGAGCAGAGTTCCCTGTGCTGTACAGTAGGTCCTTGTTGCACTATCATTTGTATTTAAATCAAGCTGATTAAAGTTTAAATAAAGCTACTTGGGAAAATAAAAGAGTCCAGCTATAGCAACTATGCCTACAATGGTAGGTATCTCTATCACAAACCTTACACACTACACACTGTATTGGGTCTTTTAGGACAGTTGGCAAATGGTTAAGGGTTTCATTTTTCCAAAGGAGCCCAGTGGCATTTGGCTTTGTACTCTGATTTGAAAAATTAAAAATCCATCCTATTTGTAAGTCCTCCAAATATCATCTAGGCCTCAGGCCAACTCTAATTTCACAAGCAGATTAAATGATGTGGGATTTTAGCTCTTTTTCTTGGCAAACGTTGTAAGCAATTGTGGCCTCTTTTATTTGGTTTGTGTGAAGCAGTGAGTGTTCTGTTGTGCCGATTTCAGCTGGCGGCTGGGAGTGTACTAAGGACAGATGCGGAGAAGTAAGAAATGAAGACAATGCTTGTCACTGCTCAGAGGACTGCTTGGCCAGGGGAGACTGCTGTACTAATTACCAAGTGGTTTGCAAAGGTACATGTTTCCTTGGGTTGGCTTGATCTTTAAAAGAATAAAAACTGGAGATGTTCGAAGAGACCTTGGATATTGTGGATATATCACCTTGGATATGGGCTTGGGAGGCAGGAATGAGTTGTCCTTCCTAATTTCTCATGCTTCTTTCTTAGTTTTGCTTCTCTGCATTTCACTGACCTGAAATAACAAGGAAATAACCCCAAGTTCTATAATTAGATACAGCCAGAATAATGAGGAGATTTCTAAAAGAGTTCCTGTCTTGGTCCTAGGTCAGGTTTCCTAGAAGCAGAACCTGAGACAGGAATTCTGTGTATGGAATTTATTGGAAGAGTGCTCTGCAAGAAAACCATATAAGGGAGCAGGGGATGTGGGAGAGGGGAAAGCAAGCAAGGATGTGGCGTCAGGGGAGGTCTCACCTTGGTCTGCTCTACTGCGGGCTCTGGAAAGTAAATCCCAGAGTTCTTACCTTTGAGTCAAGGGGCATGGCTTTTGTACTCACTAGCTGTAAGTTGTAAGCCGAAGCACCAGCAGCAGCATGGGAATGGGGGTACTAGCTGCTAAAGGGGATGGGACACCAATAGCTCCTGCTATACCCCAAAGCCATACATGCATGTGTGCTGACTTTGTGGGGCTGATTGTCAAATATGATGGTTTTATTCCAATAATAAATACTACTCAATGGACTGCCGAACATATAAAAATATGCAGTTTCTGTCTTTAAGGATTTTTAAGTCACCATGGCACCCACTTCTAAAGTTAATGGAAGGATCCAAGGATCTTTGCGTAAAGTTTGCAAGTCATTTTTTAGTGTCTGAATTAAGTCCTCTTCCTAGCTGTGACATGGAACATTTAAATAGAGTTTCTGTTAAAATATTTTGGGGGAAAAGAAAATCAGTTCTGAAATATGCATAGTGTTTATTTATGGCAAGACGTACTGCTTGAATGCTGAGTTTGAAAATTTTTCCTACCCAGATGATTATTGGAACTGTTGATAAAGCATAAAACTCTTTGAGAATTTATTTCCTTTTCCCTTTTATTTCCCTAGTAAATGTACCAATAAGCCACAAAGGCTATTAGAAGAGAAAATAAAGTCCTAAGTATCACTGGTCGTTGAATCATGAAACGCTGGCTTTTGCTGGTTTAAAATTCTAGTTGCAGTACTTTTGTAGGGCCCATATGTACGCCTGGGTTATTACACGTGTGGTAAAACTTCCCTATTTTAAGGAGCATGGTACTTACACAATTGTCAGTAGTTAGATTCTTATTGACCAGGGAGATATCCAGTGCTCTTTACATGGGAGCCATTTCTCCAAAGTCTTGGTCACAAATGTTACTTATGTTCAAGGAGAACTTAAAGCAAATGCTTTTTGATAATTTTCATTTTCTCCAAAGTAAGCTTCATTTTGTATCTAAGCTCTTTTCTGTTCTCTATTCTTGATGGGAGTAACTCAAGAAAGACATAGGTTTATGCTTTCAGATCTTAGTGGAAGATAAAAGTGAAAGGCAGCATTGGTTTTTATTCCTAAGTGCAAAGGCTGTACACAGATCCATTGGCAAATAACCTCTCTATTGCAATATTCCATCTATCATCTCTGAGTAGTCTAAATCTTTTTCCCCAACTGAAGGGAAGTTGTGCCATGTTTTCTATGGCTATGAGATGTTTGGTGGCCTAGGAAAAAATGTTCTGTCTAATGACCAAACAGTTTATTTCTGGAGGGAAACAAACATGGAATTTTGTTCACTGACGCCACTGGTGTTTTTATCTACAAACCATTTAGACTCGGAAGGCTCAAATAAACACCACTTGGGGTTATTAAATCTAGACTTTCCCATCATGTATGGGTGTAGTTTAGTAAGCCAAAACAGACACTAGGCTTTATTTCAGAAGTTCTTTTTATATGGCGTCCCATAAACAATGAGTATCAAACAGGACACAGGTCCTGCAATTATACACTTCAAGGCTCTGGATGGTATTTATAATTAGATTCACCAAAAAGTCTACCCATTTTTCCTTACAGGAGAGTCACATTGGGTAGATGATGACTGTGAGGAAATAAAGGCCCCAGAATGTCCTGCAGGGTGAGTGCATTTTATGAATATTATACAGTTTTATATATTTATTGATAAACTATCACAGGCTATAGATGGGTAAATGGTTAAAAACAATGTAAAACTGAAATCCTCTTATATAGGCAAACTTATGGGTACTTCTGAGTAATTTACCAGTCGAATGCTGGAATGTACATCTTGAAGTAGGGAATTAAAAAAATTTTTTTTCTCCTATCACCTGCACATATCAGAGACTGAATATCCTCTGTATCTCACCTTAGCTGAAGATTTTACGAAGTATATGTAAGTAATACTGAAGAAGAAAAGAAACATTTCTGGCAGTGATTTGGTTTTTTTTCCTGTGTTTTTTCCTGAAGTGCTGCTTCTGCTTTTTTTTTTTTTTTGGTGACGGTAGTGGTGGTGGGGTGGCTGAAGGGAGGACTACAGAATGTCTCGAAAATATTATCCAAGATGGTAACTCCTACCAGATGCTACAGAAACTTGACAAACCACTACAGCCCTGCTTTGCTGGGATACAGCCAAACTTGAGTGACACCCCACAGCTCAAGTGGGACCAGCATAAGGCACTTATTACGCCTTCCAGGAAACTGTTGCAAATTCATGGACCCTTAAAATGCCTGGCAGAAAATAAAATGTTCTACAAATGTGTTTTCATGAATGTATTTGATCGAGTGTCTTTTTGTTTTAGGCAGCACAGCCTGGGACACAAAATCCAAGAATTTAAATATTTTTATTTTTGTCTCCTTTTTAACTTTCATGAGCTACTTGAACTTCTTTGGACTTTTAGAATGGGATGGCAATAGTTTCTGAATGTTTAAAATGTGTTCAGTTATTTTGGAGGTGAAAGCAGTCTCTGTGGTAGAAGCGTTAAATTATAATAGTTATGATAATAATGAACTCATATAGTATTGTTCTAAGTTCTTTATATGTGACTCTATTTTAAATGAGTCATTTAAAATATGCCTCATTTGGGACTTCCCTGGTGGTCCAGTGGTTAAGATTCTATGCCCCCAATGCAGGGGGCCCAGGTTCGATCCCTGGTCAGGGAACTAGATCCCGCATGCTGCAACTAAAGATTCCGCATGCCGCAACTAAAAAGATCCCGCATGCCGCAATGAAGATCCAGCGCAGCCAAATAAATAAATAAATATTTTTAAAAATGCCTCATCATAAATGTAGCTTCAAATAAATTCAAGCCCGTGCTTGCTGAATTATCTTCAAACTATTAGAAACAGTTTTGCACGTAGTTTAGCGTTCTCAAGTCTGATCGAACAACTGTATCTTTAGAATATAACAAAAGGCCTATTTCATCAGTCCTGCCCTAGTTAGGTGGATAGTCTAGTTCTTTATTGATTGATTTTTAGATCTTCAACAATTTTAATTATTTTTGAAATTATTTTGTAATTAAACCTAAAATAATTTTTGTATAAGTATTTAGTTCTAGTGACAGGAATACTACTGCTATTAATTTCATCTCCCTTCCTTCCTTCCTTCTTTCCTTCCTTCCTTTTTTCTTGTAGTTGATAAATATTTATTGAAGCCCTACTATGGGTCCACAAAATAAAAAGATGAATAAGACACAAACTGTGCTTTGAAACGAGTGAAGAAGGTAAACATGTTAATATAGCAATATAATATAGTATAATGTATATATGAATGATAAAAGAGGTATTAATTAATATCTTAAAGGGATTCAGAAGCATGACACCTAATACTATGAAAGAGGAAATCTTGAGCTGAATTTTAAAGAACGAATAGGAGTTTTTCAGGTAGCAAATGGGAGAATCAATATTCCAGGCAAATATAGCAGCTTTTTACATTGTGAAAAACTTTGTTTGCAGTGCAAGAGGCAGCAGTGGAGAAAGTACATTAGGGGAAATCTGGAGTCCAGGCCCTTCCCTGGTCATTTAACTCTGCACTTAAGTTGCCACAAATGTTATGTGGCTAGAAGCCCAGGCTTGTACAGATATCCTCCCTTGAAGTTTCATCTTGGAAACCCTCGGTTCCAATTATTGAGAATGGCTAGGCATAAAGCAAACCTGTGACAATAATTTTTCTAAAGCTTAATGTGTTACTGTTTAAGGTTTGTTCGCCCTCCATTAATCATCTTCTCTGTGGATGGTTTCCGTGCATCGTACATGAAGAAAGGCAGCAAGGTCATGCCTAACATTGAAAAACTAAGTAAGTCATTTTCGTACTGTGTTCTTATCTGTAACCCATGATCTGCCCAGTAACCACTTAGCTGTCGGTTATGAGATGTATGGACCCATGACTTCACTATTTGAAATTCAAAAGTGAAGGTAGCACATGTCTGTGATCATTTATAGAATGGATTTGCATGCATGAGGTGATCCCTGGTTGTTCTCTTGCTCTAATACCTGAATTCTGTTTCCAGGGTCTTGTGGCACTCACTCTCCCTACATGAGGCCCGTGTACCCGACAAAAACTTTCCCTAACTTATACACTCTGGCCACTGTAAGTATTTTTTCAAGTGGTGTAGATTCAAAGCGCTGATTTCATCCTGAAATGACTTAAAGAGAGATTTAAAAAACATGTTCCTTAGTGTTGAAAGAAAATCTTTCTATTTTTCATCTTACCTGTATCAGTTGTTCATAGTAAATGCCCCTTTTACAACTTTGTGGATGACTGAACTTCATTGCAACTTTAAAACCTTTTTTTTTCAGCTGCAGTTCTGTCTGCATACATACATTCAACCTCTCAAATACCACAGGAGCTATTCTTTATTTTCTGAATTTTCAAATGAAAAATGTTGACTTCAGAGCTGCTATGTTTAAATTTTCAGACACTCCCAATTCTACCTTGCTTTCTTCTTTAAAAAATATAATTTATTTATTTATTTTTGGTTTGGAGTAGAAATAGAACCTAGGAAAAGGGAATAGCGTATTTAGAAACTTTGGAGGCACATAAGTAAATTTCACTCTAAAGGATAATTTATTGTAATAAAAATTATTGTCATCTTATTAAATGCAACAGTTAAAAAAAATCCCAATATTAAATTTCTTATAATCATGTCAAGTTTCATGGATGGCTTATAATTAGTCCATAGATAATACTTCTGTTTGCTAAGACAGACACGTATAAAGGTTATATATGTCTTATATAAAATTGGAAATTAAATACTGTTATAAAACCTTCTATGATAAGAAAATTTATGATAGAACTATTATGTGTGGATTATTTTGACAATAAATTTGCTTTTCCACAAAGGGGCTATATCCAGAATCACATGGAATTGTTGGCAATTCAATGTATGATCCTGTATTTGATGCCACTTTCCATCTTCGAGGGCGAGAGAAATTTAATCATAGGTGGTGGGGAGGTCAACCGGTGAGTTTTGCATTTTTTTGTGTGTCTGTGCCTTGAAACATTTCACCCACCCCCAAATTTGTTACCTGTTGAAAAGATGCATTTCATTTCCTCATACTTGGTAATGTTTCTGTCTTTTGATATTGTATATATATATGTGTGTGTATGTGTGTACATAATATATGTGTATATATATATGTGCATATAATATGTATGTGCATGTGTATTATGTATATATATTTATATATGTATGCGTATACATATGTGCATATACAATGTATATATACTGATATACATATGTTTATGTGTCTATGTTTATACATGTGTGTATGTGTATGTGAGGTTATGATTATAAAAGTGTGCGATGATAAGGATCTTCATTAGGGTGACAGTGGTAGAAATGGTGACTTAGGGGTGACTTCCAGAAATATTTTGAAGAAGGAATACTCAGATCTTATTGATTTACTAGATTTGTGGGCACAATGAAAAAGAAGTGAATGACATGACTGCCACAAAATTTTAGCCCAAGCGCCATATGATCAGGAACAGGGAAACTTGCTGGGAAAAAAAAAATCTCAATGAAACCCACAGTAAATTTATGAATTCTTCTGTTTAATCCATTTTTTAAAAAATCTTGGAAGTTACATATAAGTGGAATCCACCTTGGTTCTGGACCAGCAAATTGATAGATACTTTGAAAGAAATCATCCTATTTACTTCAGATCAAATGGCTGGGCAGAAAGTAAGAAGGGATGTAGGTGGCTTTCTGCACAATATTTTCCCTGTGACTATGTGTATGTGTACGGTCAGGCAGCTTGCTTTGGTCAGAGGTGAGCAAAGCAGCAACATAAATCCACAGCTGTTTAATGTGCAGAATTGAACTAAGTGCGTGCGACCCTGGGTAGAAGGATCCGAATCCCCATAGGAACACATCCCAGTACACACAGTCAATCAGAAACACGTAGAAGAAGGATGGCAAATGGTTCCATCTCATGTCTACTCTGACTGGGGGCCACGGCTCCCTGGAACACTGGCGGGAAGGAGGGCTGGGAGGCTTTTGTGCAATCTGCCGTGGCATGAAGAGTGGGCAGTCTGCAAATATCCACGTACCTACCATCCCCAAATGATCTCCTTCCTGGAAATGTTTGCTTCAGTCTATGGGCTAAATAGAGAATATAAAGTATGAAAAAAATGGTATTGCTCTTTGAGAAAAGGTCATCTGTGATAAAAATATTCATATTGCATAATCAGTATGCATGGTTAAATATGGGCTTTTCATTAAAAAAAAAGTTGGAAGACTTGTATATCTGTAGAAGTGTTTCTTTCTAGCAGAGGTTCTGATTCTGCTGTCTTTATTTAGGCTAGACTCCCAGAAGTCTATGATGTCCTACGTTGTGAGCAAAGTGAAACTTGCGTACAGTGTGGATTTCCCAAAGTTTATGATAGAGGAACATTTTAGGTGTAAATAAAATAATTGAAATTTGAGTTCTGTCAAGAGCTGTTGCTAGTTGGTCTTTTATATTAATTTTGTCATGAAGCAAACTTGCTTGAAGAACCGCAAAGGATATAAATAGTAATTTTATCAAATTGGATCAACTTCCACTGAGTGTGGATATTAAGCTTCCTCTGGGTTGGCATGACTCAGAAGACGAGTCCATATATTCATTAACTTCTGCAGAAACAGAGCAGACGGAAAGCTGTGAACCTGCTCAATGAAGTGAAGTCTGTTTTAACTCTGTTTGCCTGTTTCCTCACTAACTCTCTAAGTCGACACATTTCACTAAGTTTAGTAGTTCCCTAGTGCTGACGGAGATCTGCAGTGAAGCTGATTTGTGTTTCTATCTTCTTGAACAAGATGCCACCATAAGAAATCCAAGGAGCACAGTAGATATCATTTAAAAACATGTTTTATAGAAACTTGGCACATAGGAAGAATATATGGGCAGGAACTATAAGAAACTACAGTATGAGTATAGGAAATTATAAGTGCTATAAGAAAAGATGAGCCTTAATAAATACTCCTTAAGCATTTATACCATCCTCTCAGAGGCTTGTATATTTTACAGTGAAAAAATAATTGGAGTAGAGAAAATATTTATAGAAATCTTAACAGGTAATTAAGCCAAACTCAACTTATTTTTTACCGAGTGATTAAACCATGAAAGACATTTGGCTAAATAATATATGAGTCAGATTAAATGGTGAATAAGAACCACTCTTATTCTAGTTTGAAATTTTATATATGACATGAGGCATTTGTAGCGTCCATTCAATTTGAATCGCACCATTCGACTTCCAAAAATAATTTCTATAATTTAATTTTATTTTTAAAATCCTGATATAGCCACTTTAGCAAACTTGAGTCTGCTTTTAATTTGTTAATCTTCAGAATGCACTATTAAAAGTTGTCATTCACTGTACGACCCTACATTTCTCCTACATATTATAAGAGGATTCCTTTTTATGTTGTTGTTTTGAAACTATTTACTTTTTTCTCATTACAAAAGTATGTTGCATACTCTTAACAGAGTGCCATAAGTGTGTTTGTTTCTTTGAAAAATCTGTCCATTCTAATCCTGCAATTTCTAATACTAAGATAACTCAGTGGGGAAATTGCCTGTTCCGTTCAAAGCTGGACTCAGAGAGGTGGAGAGTGAATGAGACTCCACAGGGCCCACTACGTGTGGCGAGCTGAGAGATGAGTCCAGCACCCTTCCATGGTGCAAGTCCTCTGAAGCCACAGTTTCTGGAGGAAGGAGGATTCTTTTTAAAAGTTAAAAAAAAAATTTTAATTGAATGAAATATTCTTTAAACTCTATAGTGCTTTACAATTTTCAGAAGTTTCACACACATGATATCAGATAATCCCATAATAACCCCCTTTTTCCCCCTACCTATCGCCCCTCCCCCTTCTCTCTCCTCACTGGTAACCACGAGTTTGTTCTTTATATCTGTGAGTCAGCTTCTTTTTTGTTTTATTTACTAGTTTGTTGCATTCCTATCACTTCTCAAGTTGCTGGGCCTATGGTGGTTTTCGGCCAGTATTGGTGATGCAATGAGTTGGTCCTGAGACCATCCTTGTGAATTACTGTAGTGTAAGAACACAAGAAAGATGGCAGGTTCAAGAAAGAGACAGCAAAGAGAAGAAGAATGACATTAGAGTAGGAGTGAACTTCCAGGCCAAAGGGATTGGCTTGATGGAAAATGTTAGTCTTTGCTTACCACTTTGTCTAACAGGTGACTTTCTTTTTTTTTTTTTCCAGGAAAATTTTACCTTTTCTTTATTCTGTTTCTTTTCCATATACTGCAATAAATCTATATTTTTCTCATTTTACTGCATCATAATGTACTTAGGATAGACTCTACTCTCCTGGTCCCTTTGCTGCCAGGCTCATTTCTCTTTCAAATTTCACTTTAAGCATCCTTTTCTAAGTAGATTTCACTACGCTCCCTCAGCCCTTGCTAAGCTCAGGGACCCTCTTTTGGGTTTTCTTGTTATTTCTATCATAATTGTGACCATATCATTTGAAATTATTCACATAATCTGCTTTAGTCTATGAGCCCCATGAGGGTAGAGACTTGATTTATTTATCTCTTTATTCTCAGGACCTAACCCACAGCCTAACACATTTAGGTGTCCATTTATTATGTTTTGGATTGAACTGTTCTACAGCCCCATCTGAGGCGTGTTTGCCTGTACTTCTTCCTGTGTTTCATCACTCACCTTCTTCTGGCCCTAATCACCTGGAAAGAACCACACTAGTCCACAGTCTATTCTGCTGCATCCCCGAACCCTCACAGCTTTAATTTGTTCCTACTCTTGAATCTCAGTGATTGATTTACTCCTGTTGATACTAGGGCCCCGCCCATTCCTCTGGTCTCCCAGTGATTCTATTTCTTCTACCTCTGTGCTTTAGAATGCAAAGGAATAATTTCCCTGCAAAGAACTGCTAGGAAGACTACAATAGTAGTTCATGGTTTTCAAAAATGTTTTTTTGCTTGTTTTCCTTTTTAAACCATCTCCCCTTCTCCCACAGCTGCATATTCTCCTGAATTTGAGGAAGTGTTGGATTTTGCATTTAAATGCTCCTGGTCCCAGTGGGAGTTTTCTTTTCTTTTTTTTATTCCTGATAACATATCAAGAAGGTACAATATTATTTCCATTTGTCCCCTTTTCAAAATGTAGCATCTAGGACACAAATGTTGAAAACTCTGCCTCTAGATAAAGGAAAGCAATGGAAGAGATACTGGGATTAAAGGTGGGAAAGCCAGACTCAGTGTCTTCTTAGCTAATTTTTTTTTAGCTGTGTTGTTTGGCCCATGTCTGAGGAAATATAGATTACATTCAAATTCAGAATGGGAAATGGGAAATTATAATTCCTATTTCTCTGAATTAACAAGAAACTAGTTTTATGATTTCTGTTTTACGATTCTCCCTCCCCTGCCCCTCCTCCACTTTATAGACCAAGAGGCTCCTTTTCATTTATCTTCCTTTGGACCAACATTTTACTGCATTTTTTTCTCTGTAATTACTAGATTTAACTTTAGAGTTCTGAAATATAATATATATGTATAACTTGCAAAGGAACTTTTATAGCTGCTCATGATCTGATTTAACTTAAGAAACTTTCTTCATGCTTCAGTCTCATACCATTTGCCAAACCTTTGACCGACCAGCTTCATTACTGCTAGGGTCCTTTCCTTTGAGATTTTAAAATGTTTTTTTAATTCCAAGTATTCTCTCTTATTTGTTCATTCTTTGCACTTTTCTGACCATGCTCCCAATTTTCTTTTAGAAAATGAGGCCAACACGACTTGTACCAAGAAGCAGGGAGGAATTTTTTGCTTCCTTTTTGGAAGAAATAAAGAAAGAAATAAAAAATTTTTACCTTTAGTTTGTCTTCATTGTTCACATTGCTTTTTACAACTGCTTAATTTTTTTTTTTTTTTTCTGATTACCAAGATGTTAATTGTCACTACAAAATTTTTGGGAAGTACAGACAAGTACAAAGAACCAATGATTCTGATTTTGCCACTGGGATAATTTTAGCACCCTCACATCTGTCGTCTCTCCTAGTGCTCTTTCCTTATACCATTGCAAAGACTCCTTTGGTGATCTTTCCCCCCGAGGGTTAGTAAGCTAAAAGTTACTTATAGGGCTTCCTGTTGCTCTGATAATGCCAACATCAGCGTGTATTCCACAATATAACTTTTGAAAATATAGGGTCATCATTTGACAAAACTGTATTTAAAAAATTTCCATTAGAAAACCGCAGATTGATTTTACATTTCATATCTGCCAAATATTGCCTAATACAGCTTCCTTGGAAATGTCAAGGCACCACATTTTCTAGGAAGTTGTTTGGCTATGCATGCACCAAGGTTGTGTCTCTGAAACTAGAATAAGTATGCAAATAGATCACTTAATATAAGAAACTGATCTCTCTGGGATCTGAGGTGGTTTTGAGGCACGTGCAGGGTGTCCAGGACTCAGTTTGAGTTCACCTTCTTGCTAGAGGAGGCGCTGACACAAGAATGAATGAAACTCCGGGACCCATCTGAGTCCTCCTTGGTGTGAGGATACCCAGAAATGCCAGAGTTCATCTGTAAAGCAGAAGGATACTTTGGACTAAACCCCGGTAGGATGCTCAGAGCAATCTGAGATCCTGATCTCTCTGTCTCTGGTCCATCCCAATGGGACGAGGACTCCACCTTTCCCATGCTAATGACATCCGCTGGCAGCTCAGACGTCCAGGAATCTGGGAGGGTGCTGTATGCTCTCCTGCCCCATCCCTCACTTGCCAGCTGCAGCAGCTGTGATTTTGGAGCTGGGAGTTTCCAGTCCTCCCCAGGGGCCTGGGAATCCTTACAGAATTCTCCCAGGCCAGGCGTTCCAGACCTTTCTGAGGCCATGGCCAAGCTCCTGAATGCCCCACACCTCCAAATTGCCCCTTTCCTCAAAAAACAAAGATTTTAACTGGAGTAAGTAAAACACTATCAAATTCTGGAGACAAAGAAACCAGAAAGGAGGTTGGTTGCAACTCGTAGACCATTTTTGTTTTGGTCTTATAAAAAACCAAGCTACACTTCTTTTTCCTGTGTGCCTCCTAAAGCTAAGGGGTTTCTTCTCACAGACTTCTATTCAATGGGACACTGGCCATTCTAAGTTGTTCTTAGTGTCCTGAAAATAACTGGATTATATTTATTTCCATTAATGCATAATAATTAAGATGAAAATTGATCTAGTGTTTACCAAATGCTAAAACACTGTTTTTAAGGACTTTACATGTATTAACTCATTAAAGCTCAGAATAATCCTATGCGCTAGGTAATATTATCTGTATTTTAAAGGAATGTAGAGACCTTAAATAACTAACTGAAGGATCACACGGCTGGTAAGTGACAGAGGCAAGGCTTAAAATGCAGCTAGCTGGTCGCTGGGCTCAGGTTCTTAACTGCCGTATCTTCTACCTCCCAACAGCATGAGCTGGAAAGAATATACATATATTGGCCACTCCACGGGGCATGGGGGATCTTAGTTCCCCAACCAGGGATCGAACCCATGCCCCTTGCAGTGGAAACGCAGAGTCTTAACCACTGGGCCGCCAGGGAAGTCCCTGGAAAGAATATTTTAAAAGCCTTAATGACATGCCTGGTTCACCTAACTTATCCCGGGAGTTTACTCCTAAAATTCCACTTACTAAAACGCTAAGTAAAAGGTACAAGGAGAAAACCAGAATAAAAAATAGCCCCTTTTCCCCATTTCATTCACCTCATTTAAAACAAAACAAGACAAAGCTAGGTTCTGAGATCCTGGCATCTGTGTGCCAAACTGGGGTTTTCCTCTGTAGGCTTTCAACAGTCCAGGAAACATATGGTCACTCGGGGTCCTTTGATGAGCAGAATTCTGCCATGTAAGTGAAATGTTCAAAACAATGATCAGAAAAGACAGGTACAGAAGAGACTCTTGAGATGAAATCAAAGTTTTTTTTTAAAAAAGCCACTATAATCATAGCAGAGCTTGAAAGCTTTTGCAGAGAATGTATTGAATAACATTTATGGAAAGAATAATTCTGACTTCCAGATGTGAAAAAAAAAAAAGGTTGCAAATATTGGGTAATTTATGGTGGGGTATGGTAAAGTATAACATATCTGAGCTAATATATTTTAAAACCTTTTTCTTCTTTGACCCAAACCCAGAATATGTTCTAAGCCTCTTATATTTTCCTCATTAGCTATGGATTACAGCCACCAAGCAAGGGGTGAAAGCTGGGACATTCTTCTGGTCTGTGTAAGTTACCTCTATTTTGTCAATGTAAAATTACAATTATGATTCAATTTAAGAAACATTCATTCAATTTGACTTCACTTCAGTTAAATGTTAACATACTCCAACGTATGAATATTTTCGGATTCAAAATAACCCTCCATTTTTTTTTTTTAAGAGATCCTCTCTGTCTTTTTCCATCTCCATTCTCTTTTCCTCTTCTCTCTCTCTTTTCCCCCATCTTTTCTTAATAGAATGTAAGGAAGATTTTCTCTCCTACATCTAGTCACCCTTCACATTTTTGTGTCCCTGTTTATAGGTTTTTGGTAACTTGGCACCTAGGGAATATATATTTCTCAGGCCATTTATTGCTGTGATTTGAATGATCATTTTCTATACATATATTACAACATTCTATATTTATTTTGGTTCACAACTTTAAAAATCGAATATGGTCTCAGACAGCTGATGTAGTGGTCTAGAGACTGGAAACTCCAGACAGGAGACAAGAGGAAGTCTTTGTTTCCACCCCATTTTCCCACTGAGCTCCAGGATTTCCCTAATAAGAAAAAAGGAACTACTTCTCTTCCCCGCAGAGGTGATGGGGGGATTAGTAGTTAATGTTCATAAAATAGCCTTAAGATGAAACTTACCTAATACAAGTGTCAACATGTTGATTATTTTTGAGGCTCCTTAGTAAGAAAAGGAATCTGTTTCAACTTTCGTGGGGATTTTGTTCCCACTGAGATGTTCTTTCCATCTTTTTTTCTTTTTTTTAACCACCTAAAGCTGTTTCCATATTTGCCTCTTATGCCGTAACAAAAATCTGACTATTCTGTAATAGTAGTGCGCTGAGAGCAATCACAGGTTCAAATTAATGCAGAATGGTACCATCTATATTCTCCAAATTCAGGAATAAAGGTAGCTTTTTCAGATTTGAAGGGCTAAATTGAAATTGGGTTTGGTGATTTGAAGCTCACACAGAGTGTCCCTTAAAAGTCTCCCCCCCTTTTTAAAAAGAGATTTTCTCTGTTGAGAAATAAGTATATGTTAGAAATGACATGTAGATTTACCAATTTAATCTTATGCATTACATTTTTTAACCCTTGGTTGTCATTGATACTTATAGAAGTGATTTCTTCTGCTCCACAACATATTTGGCTGGCAGAACGGAGAGGTGCCAACAGCATAATTAATACTTAGTCCCCACCCTTACCCCCCGAAACTGCTGCAGAGCTTCATTGAAAAGGCTTAGTGTTCCGGTTTTGAATGGCAATGTTTTCCACCCATTTCAAATCTTATAAGAAGGTAGCTTTTTTGCTCCACAGATGTCTGTAGTTTGCTTTGCTTCTCAGACTATTCTTTTATCTCTATATCCTGGAAGTGACTTGGATTCATTTTCTTTCTTTCTTTTTTAAAAATCTCTTTAGAACTTAAAAAAAATTGTCATACTTCCAGGTATTTAATGGAATATAGGTCAAGGAAATCTACACGTCATAGATTCTGAAAATTTTAAAATTTAAAACCAGATTCAACCATAGACTTAGATTTAAAGGTCATCTTTTTAACCTGGTTCCATATTGCAACCTAGAATTAGTCTAGCTTTTCAAGGGATAGCATTTCCTTTCAAAATCATCCTCAGCTGAGTCTCCATTACATTCTTTTATGTCAATTCATGTTCAAAGGCAGTAATTCCCTTTAGGTATGGGTGTCTAGATTGATTCCAATCCCAGCTCTGTCACGTAATAGATTGCTGACCTCGGACAGGTGATTTAATCTCTCGATAAATCAATGTCCTCATCTTCAAATAGGAATGATAGTCTTCATCATAGGGCATCTTCATCATAGGGCATCGTGAAGATAGAATGAGTTAACTTATTTAAAGTGCTTAGCAGGGTACTTAGTACGTAGAGAACAGCCAATAAATGGTATCTGTTTTCTTATTCACATTACCTCTTTCAACAATGACCAGACAATGGCTATATATGACCTAAGGTAATTTGTTCCCCTTTAGCACTAAATAACTCATCTAGGTTATTTTCCATTTTTCCTACTTCCTTTTCTTTTTCTAAACATGTCTAATGTACTTGGTGTCCTGAGAAATTCTATATCAATCAATGATGGTAAAGGCAACAGCATGAATCCCATTTCCCTCTCTGTTTGGAAGACACTCTTCCTTTGTCAGATCTGTTTGTGCCGTGTCTGCTTCCAATTTTAAACATTAATGGCTAAGGGCCATGTCTCTTTTGGTCTCTGAGGTTATTTCATAAGGATAATCTAAAACGACTAGGAAACTTAGAGACCACTGTGTCTGACTCCTCATGTTTGAGATCAGAGTGCCAAGGCTTAGAGAGGTAAAATGTACCCAAGGCCACAGTTACAGTGGATACTCAGACCTCCAACGTACTCATGCTCTTACCACACACACGTATTCAGCCCCTGCCCAGAAAACGGCAATCACCTGCTTCTCGTTCCAAGCAGAGAATGGTGACTTCCCCGTAATAGCTTTTTTTTTTTTTTGGTAGGAGTATCTTGTATCTTTTTTTATATTCACAGAAATGCCTTGAACGTCATACGCTTTTAACAAATATTTCGTGAATGAGTGTACCATATCTGTAGGCCTGTGCATCCAGTACATAATGATAAAAGCTAACTTTTTTGGGGGGTGGGGATGCCACGTGGCTTGCAGAATCGCCGTTCCCTTACCAGGGATTGAACCCTGGCCACAGCAGTGAAAGCCCGGAATCCTAACCACTAGGCCACCAGGGAACTCCCATAAAGCTAACATTTTTCAATGTGCCAGGCACTATTCTAAGTATTAACTCTTTTAATCCATACAACAACCTTATAAGGTAGGGACTATTATTCTCCTCATTTTATAGAGGCACTAAAAGGTTAAGTCACTTGTCAAAGTCTCATCCAACACAAACCCAGGCATTCTGGCCTCAGAGCTGACGCTTTTTTCCCCTGCTCCCTACTTGTCAAGTACCCCATCCAAAGAAGGCATTAAAGGGTGAACATTTGGAGCTTGAGACAAATTCTATTAATTTGTATTTTTCCATTAGCATCAAGTGAGTCCATCAGAATCCATTTTTGTGACTTAACACCAATTACATAAAATAAAGCAGCTTGTAGGTAGGTAGTGAAGTAAGGTAAAATGAAAAGGCTACAACATTCACTTTTTTTTAAGTTAGGAAAGAATTCAAAATATGTAATTATTTTGTTCAGATACAGGGGATTTCTAAGGCTGAAGAATTAAATACCTTCAGCGATTAACCTGGCTTTGCCATGCCTACTTCAAATTCAATTATAGGATATAATAAACAGGATCGCATTTATTCAATAGCATTGGAATTTGTTTAAGTGAGACCTTGTTTTATGGTAAACATGATTTTTTTTGGGCTGGTAGGATAGTTCTAGACAGAGAAGGGGCCAGAGAGAAGAATGACAAATCCCCTACCTATTGGAAATAGGGGGAGGCTGCTTGATTAGGGTCCCTGCCAACTTTAGCCATCTACCATGGCTCTGAAGGTTTGTCTTTCCTCCTAGCTCTCTCATGCTCATGTCTACCAAAAGTAAAAGCTGAAATGGCTCACCCAACATCCCACAATACATTTTTAATAGTTTATTTTTTGAGAGCAGTTTTAGGTTCACAGCAAAATTGAGCAGTGGATACAGAGATTTCCCATCTACCCCCTGCACCCACACACGCACAGCCTCTCCCAGTATCAACACCCCTCACCAGAGTGGTACCTTTGTTACAAATCATGACCCTCCATTGACACGTCATTATCACCCAGAGACCGTAGTTCATATTACGGTTCACTCTTGGCCACAGTAATTTTTACTATCTACCATTAAACTTAGGCTTCGGTTTAAATTCATCATAAACATGCTCTAATGCCTGGTCTTGGATGGGGAAGCAGGAAAGTATGTTGTGTTCCTTGTTAGGAAAAAATAAGCAAATTTCCCCACAAATAAAGACATCACTCAGCTTGTGAACATCTTAATGTAACTCAGCCCATGATACAAAGCTATCACGTTAGCCGAGAGCTCTTGAAATGAGTGCCAGATTGAGGGTAATTGTATTTCAACAGAGGAATGAGACTTAAACACAAAAGTCATTGTGGATGAAGATTATACCCTTTTTGTCAGTCTCATAATTATATGTGCCTATTCTTGATAGATTTTTATAGAGCTAGAAGAGAATTTCAAGAATACCTTTCCTAAACCCTGATTTTATACACGAGGAACTTAAAGTTTCAGATTAAATAATGTTTCTTAAGTCATATAGCTACTTAGCGATAGAATGATAACTAATCATGATCATTAATGAAAATAGGGATTATTTTTAGCACTCACTATGTGCTAGGCACTGTACATGCCTTTTGCCTTTCTTGTCTCATTTGCTCCTTACAACCAAGCTGTTCAGTGTGCTTTGCCATCATCTTTATTTTACTGATGAGCAAACTGAAGCTGAGAGAGGTCGAGAGGCATAGAGGTCAAGAGAGGTCACACCAGCAAGAGGCAGATGGGGGATATAAGTCCTGGCCCCTCGGTGGCTACAACTAATGGCTTTGCCCACTAAATAGCAATGATTCTGAGTCTGGGGTCCTTTCTGCCTGTAGCTGAGCCTCTGATAAGCATGGCAGATTCTTCATTTGACTGTGAATCGGAGTTTCCAGTGTTGTCTTCTGTAGCAGAGGCTGAGCAGCATGACATGTTGCAAATAGAAATGGACGTTTAAACACTAATTGGAAAGGGGATCTTTTACTACGACAAAGTGAAAACACATGGTGGTAAATATAGAGCCCTTAGCCTGGGTGCAGGGGCAAGAGCTCATCAGGCTGGAGATGGTAGAAATGCAACCTAACCTGATGCTTTGCCGGTTGCTACCCTACAGGATGATCCCTCATGAGCGGAGGATATTAACCATCCTGCAGTGGCTCACCCTGCCGGACGACGAAAGGTATTTGCTTCCCCCCATCCCACCTGGCTCTCCCTCTTCTTTCTTTAGTACATTTCCATTTTAGGTTGGAATTGGGTGAATAACCAGATGGACTATGCAATAGAAGCACAGCCATGGTTTGGTATTATTACAAGTTTTATGGTTCTGAGCCTGAAACGTGGCTTCCCTAAGAAGGACTTAGGTTACAGTGGACGTAGGTTATTGAGGACCATTTAATTACATGAATTACTCCAGCTATTAATCCTGGTCACCACAGCAGAGCTCGAGGGAGTTCCCGGCTTTGATAAATAAACCAGCAGCATCCCAAGGATTGGGGAAGCGTGAAGACTGACTTTTAAAATAGATTTTATTTTATTGGAGTACAGTTGATTTACGATGTTGTGTTAGTTTCTACTGTACAACAAAGTGATTCAGTTATGCATATATGTACATTCTTTTTCATATTCTTTTCCATTATGGTTTATCACAGGATGTGGAATATAGTTCCCTGTGCTATACAGTAGGACCTTATTGTTTATCCATTCAATATATAATAGTTTGCGTCTGCTAATCCCAAGCACTCAGTCCAGAAGACTGACTTGTCACTTGAATGGAGTTGTTCTTTCAGGCTGCAGATTGCTTGGCCCCTGTGAATGATCACTGGGCTCTATTATCTTGAGGATCCAAGACCAGAGTTTGCGTTCAGATTTTCCTCATGACTTTTTATTCCTGAAGGTAGTAATCAGGCAGTTACCCCAGCGGGGATGGTGTAGAGGGTGGTGGGTGGTTTTTTTCCTGTAGAAAAAAAACAAGAAAGAGACTTTTTTCATGCTAAGACTAACAGTGGTTGGGCGATTAATTAACTTGATTTGAGAGGATTTTTTGGTAATGTGTAGGGATATTTGATATTCTTTGTCATGTGTGGTTTGGGGGAGATTCTGAACCTTCCAATTTTCCCGTAGGCCTTCAGTCTATGCCTTCTATTCCGAACAACCTGATTTCTCTGGACACAAATATGGCCCTTTTGGCCCTGAGGTTAGTAGCTTATCTTCTGCCTGAGGAGAGAACCTGTGTCCCTGGGCCACCTAATCTACTGACCTTATTTCAGGATTTGTACCAAGTCTCTTAGGGTGTTTGTATGTGCAAAGTGGATACAGAGTCAAAGAACTACAAGAGTAAAAACATTGAAAAGAATCTTAAACATACCTGGTTTTCTTACAGGAACTTCATTTCAGATTGATTTGCAATTCAAACGTATCCTAAACTTGGTGTTCATAGGAAGGGATGTATTCCAGCCCTGCAGGCATCAGTCAAAAGATGAAGGATCGGGAAGGGTTGGCATTTGCCATCACTGGGAAAGGAGTAGAAAAGAATCTGGAGATGAAACCTGCAATATAAAGCATTGCAACTGAATTTCAGCTCCCTTAAAATGGTTATGCTGTTCAGAGAGGATAGGTCAGCTCACTAGCCTTAGCAGGTACAAGCAACCTGGAAAATTTGATAGCATTGGACATTTTTTATTTGATAAATCTTGACATAGGTATATACCTGTGAGACCATCACCACGATCAAGAGTATGAATATATCCATCACCCCCCTAAGTGAAACAAATTCTTAACTGGGAGAAATACACTGTTGAATGAATCTGTTTAGCAGAGCAACGTGACACCCTTGTATCACTCAGGGCTCTTAGCAGAGGACAATCTGTCTATAAGGTAGTAGTATCCAGTATAACTTCAAATTCAGGAGGTGGGAAAGGGATGGGGATATTTTATTATGTTCCTCTTTTATCGAGAGATGGAAATTTTCCCAGTGCTTCAGCATAGATCATTTTAAAATATGCTGGGATTTGCAAATCTAAATCTTTTAATATTTTAAATGTTTTCCACCTCTCTTTCTTACTAGGGTGGTGAGGTCTACATCAACATAATAAAACTTGATTTTGGATGAGAAATTGTTTCATAAACTCTTTGATGATGGGAACTACCTCTTATTCTCTGATAGCCGATGGCAACACTGTTGGCTATAATTAAGTTTGTTATGTTCAGCATAAGGATGACTAAGGAAATACAGATAAGTGTGTCTTGGTTTAAGTATTTCTGATCAAAATGCAGCATGTTTAAACAAAGACAGTAAATACTAAGGAGCCATAAATACTTCTGAATGCTTTAACATCAATTCAGTGGTGATTTCCTTAAGCACTGGAAACTAGAGGCTGTGCGAACCCATTCCTAGTTTGCCTTAAATCACTGAAGTCATATAAGTCTGATGCTCTTTTTCCTATTCCTTTGATGTTTAACCACTGGTGCATGACTATGAAACACAAATGATAAAATGAGATAAACATCTGCATACATGAAACACAAATCTTATTCTTGCCAGAGCAAGCATGACTATTTTATCTTTAGGATGATTTTCTTTGAGATTAATCTAAAGTGAACAATAGGAACCTTATTTTATTAAGATGTTAAAAAAAAAACCCCAAACCCTAAGCAGTTCCATGTACCCTATTTAAAGGTTCAATTTTGCTTGGATAATAGTATCCCCTAAAAGACCCTGTGGCATAGGCAAACAGCGATTGGTATAGTCGTTCTTTTAAAAGCCAGAGGCTGGTACTTTAAGAGGTTAGGAGCTACTCCAATTGCTCAGTTGGTAAGTGAACTTGGAGACAGAACTTCTGACTCCCAGACTAGGAAATAATTTAACTCTCCTTTAGTCCAGGAGATAAGCAAAGTGGTCCATTAATAACTATGTTCAAACCACACAGAACGTTTTTTTTATGTCAAAAGTTGGCTTTTTACAACACAGAGGAGGTATAATTCTTATAATTTTCATTTCCTTAAAAGTTATATGGCTTAGCCATGAATGTTCTTTATTCATTAACATCTCTGGATTTCTAATATGTGTAGTTCAGTTATAATTACTTACTTGAAAGTGTGTTTTTGATCGAGAAATAAACTAAAAGGTCTTTCTTAAGTCCTGAGCAGTGATAAATGAAGCATAATATAGGATGCTTTAATTTGCTGTAATGATGGTTCTATGTTCAGGATTCTCATAAATATACAAACACTTTTTCCTGAGTATTTTTGAATTAAGAGTTGGAAGTATTCATGCTATGTTCTTTTTAGTATTAATGCTTCTTATAACTGGGATATTCTCGTATATCTACGGGGTAAAACACTTACGATGTATCTTCAGTTATGATAACCTGAGAACTTGGTCACTTTCTCCCAAAAAAGCAAGGGATGTTTTCAGATTTCAACTACTTCTCATTTGGTTCTAGGAATCTTACTTTTTACTGAAAGAAAAACAAAACAGTTTAAAACATGAAACCAAAGCCAGCAAAACCTCTTTTTAGTGGTAGATGAATTGGTTTATCTACCTATATATCCCTCATCTACACTTATTGTGCATGTAGCTGAAATATTATTTTTAAAATCAGTAACATGTTCTCTTTTACACCTTGCATTTGAAATTTAATCGAAAGGATTCAATCTGGCAAAATGTTGTGTGCTCCAACACACTTGAAGTTTGTGCTTTATTCGCTTAATACCTGAGTATACTTTTTGCAGGACGATTCGCAAACATTGGGCTAATAGCGTCAAGAAATGGCATATTGCTCCTGGTTTCATAGTGTAATGGTGAATGTTCAGAAAATATGCTTGCTTTTGGTTACTGGCGCAACCTTTTTCTCTTTGAGCTTCTATGCTTTCCCTGTGACTCTCCGTTCGGCTGCTCTTCAGGCCTAGAGGCAGAGCTTTGGCTGGCTAGTTACTACCTTCAGATGGCAAAGTATCCTTCTGAAAAGCAGGGAAATTTGCCCCTCTCCTTCCCATCCTTTTAATAACCTCAGGCTAAATCTTCTAAAGTCAGGCTAAAGTATGGCTGGTCAGTGAAAACTTAGCTATTGTCAACCTCTAACATTCGAAGAAGGAGACCCGTGCGATATAATCCCTGGATGAAAACTCATTTTGACTAAAATGCTGTTTCTCCTGCTACTCCTCTAACCTGCTGCAATCAGAAGGGCTCGTCTTTGGAGCCTTCGGAATGTTGAGGTCTCTTGCAAATGGCCGAGTGTCTGATGGGCAGACTTGAGCGCTAGCTGAATGAATTCGGTGACCATGAAATGGTAAACCCTCTTTTTCCTTTTGCTTCTCATCTCATGGGGAATTGGCTAAAACTAGAGGCATTAAAAAAAAAAAAACCAAACCAAACCAGAGTCCGTGGGGCTGTGTCCTTCCATCGCTCTGCCGGAGAGAGAGGATGAGACAGCTGTGGCGATGCCTTTGCAGTGGCTTGCTCTGGAAACAGTGAAATCGCATGGCAGTGGCCTCCTTTTTGGATACACTAACATCGTTCCTCCTCCTGGCCCTTCTTGCATTTGAATGAGTCTCGGAACAGTCCCACCGAGAGAAATCAGCTAGGTAGACAGCAGGGCTTGCTGCTTTAATTCACCTTTGCACCATCAGCAAATCAGGGGCCTGTTTTTCTCCAGCATTTGGAAGTCCCAAAAGGTTATCTTCCTTATCTACAGTTTACGAGTCAGCCTTTACTGCTCGCTAGATTTTCAAAACAAATGCATAGTACAGCCACTACCCCCCAACCACCACTAAAAGGGGAATGTCTAACAGAAAGAGTATAAGTAGACTCTTTCTTGATATATATATGTATACCAAGATGAAGAGATCTCGATGACTTTTTACATTTCACCTAATTTTACAAGAGGATTTTTAAAAAGACAGTTCTATTTATGGTTACCTCTTGGCTCAGAGTTCTTCTCTACCAGAAACCTAAATTATCAGTGGGAAGTTCTCTCTGCTGATGTGTGGAAGTACATTCATGACCAAGGAGGACTGCTTGGTATTTACGTTTCATTCCATCCTTGGTTTAAAAATTTTTTTCCTGATCCTTTCCAATGAAGGTGACAGTTGCTTGGATATAGTTGGTGGTCTGAACAGATACCTGTTAGATCTGAATTGGAACCACCTCCATGAATCCTTTTGCACCTTGAAATGACCGAGTGACTAGTATTCTATTTAGTTTTCAGCTAGTACTTTATAAATGGAGAGCTTTTCACAGCCAAGGACCAGTCTCTCCGTAACGCAGGAGTTATGGAATGCAGAATTCTGTGTCACCTTCAGGTCTATCCACAGTAGGCTCCTCAGCCAAAAGAGACCCACATGACCAGATTCTCTTAAATTATATTCTTGTTCTCAGTGAAGAAGCCGTAACAGCAGTATCAAGTTCGATCTAGGAGGCTTCTCTCTGTAGAGTTCCCCGAATCATCCCTCATACCAACTTTTTCTCACTTAAGGAGTCTTAGTTTTTTTTTAACTAAGACTCTGCTGACCCCAGATGGCAAAGTGTGAGCTTTATGATCTGACCCAGAGGGACAGACGACTTCTGAGTCCAGACATCTCTATCCGCCAGTACAGGAGAGTAGTTATGGCTCACCTTTTACTCCGGCTAAGAGACCTAAGAGGAAGGTTACCCCTAAGAGGAGACAGGAAAGACCAGTTACTCCTCCAAAGAAAAGAAGAAGAAAATTACATAGGATGGATCATTATGCTGCGGAAACTCGTCAGGACAAAGTAAGTTTATCTATTGTTCCAAAGCTTTGTGGCGGGCAGGTCTGAGTTGAAGGTTTCCTTCAGTGCCTTGGTTTGAAAATCAGCTGAATATGTTTCAGAAAAAGTCTGGTGTGTCTTCCTTGGCTTTGAGTCCAGAAGAATCTGCTCCTTCAGAGGTTAACACTGATGTGAAGACTTCTTGATCTTTCAGCTAGAAAAAAAAAAAAAAAAAAAAAAACACCTTCTACTTTCTTTAGAGTTAGTTGCCCCAAACTAGTATGAATATTTAGGCTTGAATGAGTGTTAAGAAAGCTATTGGTTTTGCTTGCACTTTTTCACAGAATTTGTCACAGTTTCTTGTAGCCTTGGTTCTTGAGAACAACCCGGCAAGGTAGTCGGGGAAATCCTGAGAGATGGTATAGATTAGAGCTCAATAGTATATTGGATTAGATTAGTGGTCTGTACCTTCCAAGTTCAGAAGAGGTCTTAGATGATAGACAAGGGAAGAGCTGAGACAGAAGGAGAGAGAAAACAATGGGTAGATAGAGTTGGGTGTGTTTTCTTATAGAGATATGAGCAATGTGTACTCTTTTCATTACATTCAGAATAGCCTATAGGTTGTTACTTTTCTTGAAACCTCCAGAGACCTCCAAGGCACTATCTTATTTATGATTGTTTGAACTAATCACTAAGAACTAGGTTCTGGATTTTAACCTGAGTCATCTTTCTGACTAAAGAAAATGAATTTGTTGCCAAGGGTTGACATAGGTTGTGCGTTTGGTATTTCTTTGTCTAGGTGAAGGTCTTAGAGGAGAGCACGGTTTACTCAGAAGCAAATACCACTAAGTCTACCCTCTGTTAGTCTCTTCAGATTATGCTGCACACGTCATTATGAAACTTTCACTTGTGACTTACTCCTTGGGACAGAATTTGAAATACTGACTCCTGTCATGAAGAAAAACAAATTTATACCTGATTTTACTGATAACATGATATGAGGAGAGGTCAAGAGTCATCTGAGAAGATGCTAATGGAAGATAAGATTATGTGTCTGAGGAAAAAAAGATATGCCGATCCCTTCCGTTCTTATCTGTCATTTTGAGTGGATATGTGTGATTGTAGCTAAGCTGTCAAATTCAGCTAAAGTTCTGTCAAGTGTTTGTCTGATGGGATGTTTCTTGAAAATCTTTCCATTGCACAGAGATGAGAGGGAGAGGGAAATCTCTAGTAGGTGGTGGCATTCATGCTATCAGAAACTTCCATTTGAAACAAGAACATGAGAGATGGATTATGATTCTTGTGCTTTGGGAATGTTCTTCAGAGAACTGAGTTTTCATTTTTCGTTAGGCTAACTAAGAAACCTTCTAGAACAAGCTCAATGATTCACTTCTGTTGAAGTTTGAACTCTTGTAGATTTTTATTTTACTCAAAATCAGCTTGAAAGGGACTACATTGGGAAGTAGTAGCTTGCTTCTTAGAAGTGGTCCTTCTATTAAGAATCTATTGTTGTCAGAAATTGACAGTTAAGTTTTTTGGAACACTAGATGGATCTCTTTGTATTAATGATGCTCTAATTTGGCATCCAGTGGAAGGTTACCATTTAACCTCAGAACAGCTTTTGATTCACTTAGCCTCCATCTTCTTGCCATGGTTCAAAGCCTAGGTGTTTTCACGTAGGGAACAAGAGGCTTAAACTGTCCATCTGACTTTCTTCTCATTCTCAAAATTCTTGGACTTAAAGAACATTGTTGCATTTTAGAAAGGCTATTTTATCTCTAAAAGAAGAAGTGCCCTTAATTTTTCTATTTTTATATCAAAGAATCTTGAAAGGGATTGAATGAGGAGAGGTTTTACATTACTAAAAGAATACAAATAAAAATGCTTAGACCATGTTTCCATGTAGAAAGGCAGGAAAATCTCCCTAGACAAAGCTCTGCCTCTGGGCCTGAAGTTTTCTTTCCAGAATGTTCTAGGGGTAGAAGATCTATGAGATACTGAAAGGAAAAAAAAAAACCTTCAGGGACTAATTTGCTCCTTTTTCCAGATGACAAATCCTCTGAGGGATATTGACAAAACAGTGGGGCAATTAATGGATGGACTGAAACAATTAAAGCTGCATCGCTGTGTAAATGTCATCTTTGTCGGAGACCACGGTAAAGCTTTGTTTCTTTATCCAGATAGATAACGTTTCTGATATGCTGGGGAAACCCTTGCTCTCAGAATCCCAGGTTGTATTCTTCTTCCTCCATCCCCCTTTCTTCAGGATGGGGAAAGAAATCGAGCCGTGACTCAAAATTATGAGACGACCTGAGATGACCCTGCATACATTTTGATCAAAACCAGGGAATTCCTGTATCTTCCTATTCTTTGCAGGAAAAGCCTTCCTACAAAAATCTGTCCCATATTAAAAAGTTGCAGGGAATTCCCTGGCGGTCCAGTGGTTAGGATTCGGCGCTTTCACTGCTGGGGCCTGGGCTCAATCCCTGGCCGGGGAACGGAGATCCCTCACGCTGTGCAGCATGACAAAAAAAAAGATTGCAGACAATTCCCTTGTGATATGAAGAGCTTCCTCTGTGAATGTGACATATCCCCGCTAGCCACATCCCCACAGAGTTCATGTGGCTAAAAAATAAATCTAAATATGATTTAAAAAAAGGTGGAGACATAGGCTTCTTGTCAAAGAAGTGGCTTATGAGAAAAGTGATTTCCATGCATTCATTGAGCTAATTCAAGACCCAAATCAGAGAACCCTGTTTCAGTAGAGAAGACTGTTAAAGAGAGGAAGAAGCAGTTTAGGAAGCAGTTTTCTAAATCACTGTATAAAGTAGAAAAATTTATGGGTCAAGAGCATCATAAACATATATGTTTATAGAGCTGGGGTGGGAGGGTGCATCAGAGAACATTCTTATTTCACAGGTGTGCAGACTGAGAGTGCCTTCTGCATTCCAGAACTAGCAAATTGAAATCATGACTCTGGAATATGGGGCTGCTCCCTCCTAGGAGAGGGTTTGGAAGAAGAAAATTAGTTGACTTGGTAGTTCTGTTAAGAAGGGCAGATAACTCTCCCTAATCAAAACTCTGCTCTGGGCCTGAAGTTTTCTTTATAGAATTTTCTAGAAGATCTATGAGAAATTAAAACAAAAAAACAAAAAAACCCTAGAACTAACATGCTCTTTTGCAGGGACTAAATGTAACCAGCTGCAAAATCATGTTCCGTGAGTTTGACTTGGTGGAGAGCTGCAGATAGGACAGAGAATCTGGCGCCTGTGACACAGCTGATTTGATTTAAGTTGCCCAGAGGTGTCAAGAACATTTGCTTACATGGTGGAGCCATATGTCTAAGAAGTAGATGGGCTCCAATGAATCACACGCTGGAGCGTTGTAAAAGTCTTGGCTAGATTACAATCTGGTCTGGCCAGTGTGCAGGCTTCTGAGATGAATAGATGGCACAACATCTCTTTCTTAAAAGGTAGTATTGTCTAGCGTTCCAGAGCCTGGGCTTTGGAGTAAGAATGAGTTGCAATGGAGTTCAAATTGCACTGTGCCACTTAAAAGCCTCTCCAAGTCTCAGCCTCCTCATCTGTAGAATGAGAACACTAACACCACGGACACAGAGTTAGGCTGGAGGGTGAAGGGTAATGATGCTTGAGAAGCACTTTGAAAGCAAGAGAGATGGTTCACCATTGGGGTGGCTTAAGTGACTTAGGAAGGCAGCAAATGAAAGATCCTTCTAGTCTTCCATTAACATGTATTTAGGGACTTCCCCTTCCTGGATTAACATTGTACTTGAACATAATAGCTGTTTATTGTTTCAGTTTTTCCTCCTGAGATTTTAAATGTTAAAAGGCAAGATATATAACCCTTGTGCTATGTTGGGATATGTTTTTCTCTCTCTTCCTTCCAATTTGTATTTTAAAAAGAGGGGTCTGGATCTGGGATCCCAGAAGGTGATAATTTGAATTTCACCATACCTGGGCCACTCTGAGTTATATTTCTTTATTCCAAAACCTTAGGGAATCCTTTACAGAATCGTTTGTTTCCCCACTTAAAAAATATTTGGATACTGGATTGTACAAAGCTATATATTAAACCTTTATAGCTTCATCTCATCTCATAAATTCTGAAATGACAATAAAGTTCTCTTCCAGCCTCCATAACTTGTGATTCTAAGATCTGAGCTTGTTTTTGTTTTTATTTATTTTTTTAATATTGATCAAGAAATTCTCCTTGATGGGAGGCAGGAAACAAATCATGGGTGGGAGGGGGCAATATTTGTTGGTGAAAAAATTCCCTCCCAAGACCCTTTTTATATTCTAGTTGCTAGCTTTCAGTTTTAAATGATTATATTGTTTACAGCTTGTTTTCAGCGTTATTTTGTTTTTCAGTTTGGGTGGTCACTGGGGCTGACATTTTTCTTTCTCTCTCTTGTTGCCAGTATTGTTTTGTCAGTAACATCCAAGGCCACCAGTGAAGGCAGAGTGAGGGCTGGTGATTCTGTACTCAAGTCGCGAGATACATTAGAGAGTTGGAAAATGACATTTTGTAAAAGAGACACAGCTATTTACACCACCCCCAGCTGGGAAGAGTTTAAAGCAATCTGGGATTTTTTTTTTTTTTAAAGAATAGATCTTTTTCATAATGACAGTGTACATAGATTTGTTTTTAAAAGATCACGGTTACTTCCTTTATCTTGTTGGTCTTGCTGAATGACTTAAAATATAATTGAGATGATGCATCTTCAGCCTTCTTGTGCTGCAAGATGATATGACTAAAGCAATGTCTGATGAAAAGATTATATAGTGAAGCATTCAAAAATTCAAAGTCAAGTTAAGAAGCCTCAAAAGAGAGGGATCCTCATGTTAAGTTGTGAAAAACGAATTAAGGAGAGGCCTGAATGTTACCTTTAGTGTCTGTATGGAGATTTTAATTTTACAGTTGCCTGAAAATACTTTCTTTTCCCTCCCCATAGGAATGGAAGATGTCACATGTGATAGAACCGAATTCTTGAGCAATTACCTAACTAATGTGGATGACATTACTTTAGTGCCAGGAACTCTAGGAAGAATTCGACCCAAATTTAGCAATAATGCTAAATGTAAGTTGACTCTTAAAATACTAAATTGTTAGAAGGGTAATTTAGTGGAGTGAGAAAGGGCTTATTCTCTGAAGCTAGACTACTTGGGTGGAAATCCTAGCTTTGCTGCTTAGCTGAGTGAACTTGAATGAGTCATTGAAACTCTCTCTAAACCTCAGTTTTTTTCATCTGAAAAAAGGAATGATAAATAACAACTAGCTCATAGGGTTGTTGTGAAAATGAATCTATGTTTATCACTTAGAATAGTTCCTGGCCCCTCGGAGCGTTATGTAAATATTTGCTCTTGTTTTTATCATGTGGAAAATACACTTAATTTGAGGCATGTGTATAACCATAAACTTCTGCTTACAAGAGACAAACTTTCCAACAAGAGGTTCAGGTTTACTCTTTCGCTCAAGTGAGGGAGTCCATGACAGGGTTGGCAAAAGTGCCCTCGGACCCTAAACCTTCCTAGGAGCCTGGTTGAAGGGAAATCTTCACCTTTAGAAAAAGTGATTGACAGAACCCAGCAGGAGACACTATTAAGCCCTTGGAAAGGGGCAGCTGTTTTGAAAGATTAGAAATAAAATAAACAGGAATAATCTTATCACTTCTGTTTTACACGTTTGGGTTATGATATGCCACTGACGAGAACTTTGATTTATGGGCTAAGATGTCTTACATGCTGCCCAGCCGCCTAGCTTTGGAGAAGTGTATAGTTTTATTGGAGGCATGCTGCATTTTGGGGAAGAAAAAAATCCTTTAGCATTTTTAGCCTTGGGAATAAGAAACCATTGGCACCAAGCATAAAGCTTTGGAAAATTAAGTTTTTCCCAAACGATGTTACTGAGTCAACAGAAATGGGAACTGTTCCAAGGTCAGCTCCAGGCAACGCTGTGAAATAAACAAAACGTTGGTGTCTCTGCCTTCTCTTTTCCATGCCTTTTCTATCCTCCGTGTCCTGTCTTCCCTGTTCACTTGAGCTAGGCAGGCCCTCGCCAGAGTGGCCTGCAGAGTCACTACGGTACCTCTTGATTTAGTATGTGCATTCTAGGGCTTATGCAAGAAAGTTTTTGTCTATTCTGAAAGGTATTTCGAAACATCAGTAAAAGTAATGGGGAGGTTGTTTTAGGGGTGGAAGGAAAACTTGCCTAAGGCTAATGAAATGATAACTACCAATAATTAAATGTCTTGTATTTTAAAAAACACGTTCATACATTTTATGAGAGATGGGAGAGCGAGGTGTTTAAGAGCAAAAACAATGGTGGCAGGATGCGTGGGTTCAAATCTTTGCCAGCTGCTTCACTCTGTGACCTTAAGCTACTTAAGGCAAGCTACTTAAACACTCTGTGCCTTAGTCTTCTCATCTGTAACATAAGGATTGTTGGGAAGATTAAATGAGAGATTCTCTACATATCACTTAGATTAATGTTTAGCACATAGTCAAAGCTATATAAATGGTAGTTATGACGATGATATTTTCGTCACCTCGCTCTTTCAGCCAGATGTACACACACCTTATTGAATCCTTCCAATGGCCTGTGTGTTAGGTATTATCATCTCCTCTTATAAACGGTGGCAAACAAGGCTCAGAGAGAGGTGAAATAACTGGCTAAGAGGACGGCAGTTAGTGAGTGGCAGAGCGGGAATTTAAACCCAGATGCTTAACTGACTCTTAACCACTACCCTGTACTGGGGGCCTCCCCTGCTCTCTGGGAGCTGTTAGCATGAGAGGGCTGAGTATTTCAGAATTGAAGGATTGGTGTCCCACACATGGACTCAGGCATTTGTTATTTCCTAGAAGTTCTCTGGGATTTATCTGAGCACAAGACTGCCCTGTGCTATTTATTTTTCTTCATTATCGAAGAACATGAACTCATTCTGTTTGGTCCCTTTGAGGACTGTGGTTGATGAGGTCACTGAATGTAGAGGTTCAAAGCATGGCTTGCTCAGTCAGATTGCCAGCAGGGTCCCAGTGTGCACGTTCCCCTCGTCCCCCGCCTCCACCTTCTAAATGCCAATTGGCTTAGTGAGGATTCTGATGACACCTACATTCCAGCAGAGTAGTTGTGAATGACCAGAGAGACAGTGCCTGCAAAGCCCTTACAGAGACCGAACATGGTAGGGACACAATTTGGGTTAATTATTATTGCTACCGTTATTACTTATTTGCTTGTCATTGAAAGATGCAACTAAATTTTAACCCCAATTTAAGTAGAAGGGAATCCACGTTTTTTTATCTTCGAATTTCATAGCTTTAGAACTAAGATTCTGAACATTGTCTTTGAAGAGTGTATATTTACGCTGCAAGGCAAGCTTATTCATGCATTTGCAACAAACATGAACAAATATTTATTTATATTTATTAACAAATGTTTATTGAGTGCTTACCAGGCCCTGGGGATGCAGCAGGAAATGACAGAGACATGACCTGCTCTACTGATGTTTATATTCCAGGGACGGTTGCCTCATGACTGTCGGTATCTCTTCTGAACGCTGCTTTCCTTTTCTGCTGATTCTATAATGACATGCTGAAGCAAATTTTTGGAAAACAAAACAAAATCCAACCAACCTACAACCTCCTCTTTCTCCCCACACCCCCCCCCCCCCCGCAAAAGGGGACCTTCAGATAATATATTCCTGTCCACAGTTTATACACAGCCATCATTTACATAGTTTTGCTTTTAGCTAGTTCAGGGTATTGACTAAAATATCCTTTGTTTGCTGGTAGTGAAAATAAAGGAGGTGCATACATGTGTGTGTCTGCAGCTGGAAAGGGGCAACCACCTATGTAATTAGCCCTGTGATATTACTGAGGAAAAAAATTCCCTTTAGAAAAAATAATGGATTCGAAGATTCATCTTAAAAGTGGATGCTCACTTGTTTGAAAGATCTGCAGATACATAGGAAGTTACATTAAAAGCCCCAAATGCCCAGTTTAGTTCCTGATGTTAAGTTTCAAATAAACTCAATCCAGGTTCCAGAGGGACCATTTGGGAGAATTTTTAAAAAGCAATTTACCCAGCAGTACCCCGGTGCTCTGGAAGGAGGAATTCCCTTCCGGAAAGGTTGACTTGGACCTAGCAGGGACATTTACCGTAGGAATTGTTCCTCTCATTTAGATACATTTCACTTTACTGAAATTTTAAATATCCACACACAGTTTTACATATATTTTAAACAAAATCTAAAGTGATAGGTCTTCTAGGAGGAAAAAAAAAAAAAAAGAATTGAGTCTCTCGCTGCAAAAATGATTTCTCTCAGTGATTACTGTCAACTCTTTTGAAACCTTTCTCCTTCTCTCTTTGAACAGATGACCCTAAAGTCATTATTGCTAATCTCACGGTAAGTATTGCATGTCACCAGGCCTCTGCCCTTGGAGTAGCTTCCACACACTCTTCTCTTGTATTCAAGTCCCCTGTAGGGTGACAGGAATCTTTTCCTCACTGCCCTGCCATCCTGTATATTTGTTTCCCTAAGAGCTTTCAAAACTTCTGGCCCATGGACAGCTGCAGGCTCCCTAATGGTCTTGGTAACCATACAAAATGAGAGTATTTGACCTTGCCATTAGGGCTGACAAGTATTCATTCATGATTAAACAGATCCTTACTCTTTCTGAACCAGATCCGCCCACCACCCTGTTCCATAGTTTTCCCATCCGGGATAGGGACCTTAAAGGCACATGAGACTGTAATCACATGGTCCTGAGCATGCCTCCTCCTCCCTTCCCACCCCACCTCCCTGTCCCTTGATTTGAAGCATTTGGGAAAAGCCTTGGAGTTTGAGTTGCTCTTCGTGATGGTCTCACGAGTCAGGAATGTATCTTAAAAATTTCTAACTCCCCTCTGATAGCCTTCTATGTCTTCTTCAACATTATCTAATCCCCTTTGAATCTATTTGTTTTCAGCTTTTATCATTTGATAGGGGTAACAAATGCCATTTATTCAGTAATTAACCTTTCGTTTGACTTAAAACCTTCCTCTTTCTAGAGAGAATGTCTTGGACTTTTCTAGAAGACACTCCATCTAAAGTTCAATATCCATTTCTATTTCAGTGTAAAAAACCAGATCAGCACTTTAAGCCTTACATGAAACAGCACCTTCCCAAACGTTTGCACTACGCCAACAACAGAAGAATTGAGGACATCCATTTATTGGTGGACCGAAGATGGCACGTCGCAAGGTAACTTGGGGATAGGCTGTCCCTGATTCTCATCTTCATAACCACCCCTTTGGCAGCTGGAGTGCTTTAAGGTCCTTAGCCATTATGAAAAGAAATCTCAGTTGGAAATCTCATCATTTGCAAAGAGCTTGTGTGCTGGATAAACAATTAGCCCTGAGACAATACATCTCTGTGTTCCTGGTCTCAGCATCTTGGTGGCTCTTTGTAGCCTCTCAGTGCATCTTTGTGTGTTTGTCTCTCTGTTTTGTTTTTCAAATTTACATTCTATTCTTATTACTTGAGTAAGTCAAACATATACCTGGGACATTGCCTTACCACACTGGACAGGTCTGGCCTCCGTTGACGAGACTTAGCTTGTAGCGACATTTATAGAAGAGTTCAGAAAATGTTGTTAATCTTAAAACCTCTGTTACTATAGGCGTGTTTTACATTGCCTTAAGTATTTCAGTTATTTGCTTTGTTTTGAACTACAAAAGACTCTCCAATATGGAAGAGACTATTCCTTGCTCTTGAATCTGATGTAGGATGTGTCTGGAAGCTCTAACCAGTTCCAAAGAGTTAATTATCCAAAGCTGAATCACTTTCACACAGATCTGGGGGCAGCCCTTTCCTACTCACTCTTTTTTTTTTTTTTGGCTGCGTTGGGTCTTCGTTGCTGCGCATGGGCTTTCCCTAGTTGAGGCAAGCAGGGGCTACTCTTCATTGCAGTGCACGGGCTTCTCATTGCGGTGGCTTCTCTTGTTGCGGAGCACGGGCTCTAGGCGGGGTCTTCAGTAGTTGCAGCACACGGGCTCAGTATCTGTGGCACGGGCTCTAGGGCATGCGGACTTCAGTAGTTGTGGCTAGCAGGCTCTAGAGTGCAGGCTCAGTAGTTGTGGCTCACGGGTTTATTTGCTCTGCGGCATGTGGGATCTTCCCGGACCAGGGATCGAACCCGTGTCCCCTGAACTGGCAGGCAGATTCTTAACCACTGTGCCACCAGGGAAGTCCCCCACTCACTCTTGCTCTGACTTTCTCCTTAAGAAAAGTGCTGAGACTCAGTCTTAATTAACTTAGTAATAATTGAACAACTACTAGATGTACTCTGGCTTGGTACTTGAATGAATTTACAAGAGAGAGAAGATAACAAGAAAATGTGTGTCCTCTAAGAGCTTGCATCAGTATGGAACATCTAGAGAGACACATGTGACAAATACACAAATATCCTACCGTAATTGTCAGGGGGTACATAGAGTTAAATATGTAGGATTGTGAAGAGATACGTATGTAAACTAGAAATTATTGAGATCATTTAGAACAGACATGGGGAGTCTTCAAGGAAAAGTTACAAAAATGTGACCAAGATGGCTTGGCTGAGTATGTCTGAGTATGGGATGGCTTGGAAGAGAGAGCAAACTTGTACCGTTTGTAGGTTTCGACGAAGAAAACTTGGGAGTTGAGTAGGAGTTAAGTAAAAGATGAAGATAGTTGAGCAAATGAGTGTAGACCAAAGCCAGGCATTTTAATTAGCAGTAAATCTTTTCAACTTATATCTTGCACTGTTGAGTTATTATATGCACATATCTTATTATCCCAAGCTGAAAGTACTTTTCCTAAGAGCAAAGACCCCAAAGTTTAATTTCTTTGTTTTCCCCCAAGCACTTTACTTCAGTGCAATGTACCTATAGGTACTTAGGAAATATTTGTCTTAATAAACATGAAAGTGTTTTGGAAAAGTGCTGCATGACTCTAAGCAAAAGGCATCTTCCTGTACCAACAAAGAAGCTCAGATGCTTTTGATGTCTAGAGAGCAAGGTTTCCGTTTTCTATTTCTAAATGGAGGTACTGTCTAGGTGAGGCTTCGCTCTTATTAGCTATGCCACTATTACATATGTTAAGCTTATGACTCAGTTATGTTCTCTAGTGGTATTACTAGGTAAATTTGTTGACAGGTAAATTTGTATGCAAACATTTTTATAGAATACAGATCTCCATTCATTGATTAAACATCACATATTTTTAAAGTGCCAACTGTGTGCTTAGCATGAAGCATAGTGATGGGTATGTAGAAATGAACCAGACAAACACGGCCCCAGAGTGGAGAGTCTTACAGTCCTGGAGCTAGTGAAGCACATAGGCAGACAGTTGAAGCTTTGTGGCAGCCCTGCATCGAGAGTCTATAGGTGACATTTTTCCAACAGCACTATTTTTATTTTTTTTTAAATTTATTTATTTATTCATTTTTTGGCTGTGCTGGGTCTTCGTTTCTGCGCGAGGGCTTTCTCCAGTTGCGGCAAGCGGGGGCCACTCTTATCACGGTGCGGGGGCCACTCTTCATCGCGGTGCGCGGGCCTCTCACTATCGCGGCCTCTCCTGTTGCGGAGCACAGGCTCCAGACGCGCAGGCTCAGTAGTTGTGGCTCACGGGCCCAGTTGCTCCGCGGCATGTGGGATCCTCCCAGACCAGGGCTCGAACCCGCGTGCCCTGCATTGGCAGGCGGATTCTTAACCACTGCGCCACCAGGGAAGCCCCCAGCACTATTTTTAAATTAAGGTATGTGTGTTGTTGTTTTAGACATCATAATGCTATTGCATACTTAATATAGTATAGTGTAAATATACCTTTTCTATGCACTGGGAAAACAAAAACTTCATGTGACTCAGTTTACTGCGATGTTCTCTTTATTGTGGTGGTCTGGAATCGAACGTGCAGTATCTACAAGGTGTGTCTGTACCTGTGACCTCGTGCTTTGCAAGCACGAGGCATGAGGAGGGGACCAGGACTTCAGGTGCCAACTTGTCCTGGGCTGATTGTCAAAGCAAAAGCACTTGGGGCAAAAGAACAGCATCATGTTTTCATCACCACAGGAATGATGCAATTACAATGAGAAGAATATACTTGTAAGATCCACTCCTTAGAGATATTTTTTGTGCACTGGTTTTTTTTGTTTTTGTTTTTGTTTTTTGTTTTTTTTTTAAATCAGAATGATTTCATGAGAAATCCTGACTGATTGTACAATTGTTTCACTGTAGGAAACCTTTGGATGTTTATAAGAAACCATCGGGAAAATGTTTTTTCCAGGGAGACCATGGATTTGATAACAAGGTCAACAGTATGCAGGTATGCTCCTGGAACTGTGAATCGAAGTGTGTTTTAGTGACTCCAAGAAGGGATGGGAATGGTGGTGTGAGTGAAGCTTGCAAAGCATTTAGAAATCGAGGAAGGGTTGCTACTAGATATGAGCAATGCCTAATTGTTTTGTTTGTTTTCTTTTCTTTTGGAAGACTGTTTTCGTAGGTTATGGCCCAACATTTAAGTACAAGACTAAAGTGCCTCCATTTGAAAACATTGAACTTTACAATGTCATGTGTGGTAAGTCACTTATTTCATCAAAACCAAGAAAACAATCTTGAGTTAACGTATGAACTTCTTTCAATGTCAGAGAAAGAAATGAGGTGTCTGTTTTCTGGGATCACCTCATCTTTTCACACACAAAAAATGTGGTAATTTGCCTATTGGTTCAAGAGACAGAATATCATCCCCTTCTAAGGCTTCTTTGTCTTCCGTCAACAGTTAACTAACGGGGAGTTTTCATAGTGTTGCTGTTGGCAGTCTCTGGCTGATCTAACATAGCATTACAGTTTGACACCAATGGTCAGAGGCTGGGTAAAGCAAGAGTTCGGCACAGAGCTTTCTCCCACCTCCATCTCTCCCATTGCAGTCCAGTTAAAATTTCGCCAGCTTGTATCCTGGCCAGCTATTTATGTACTCCTAATTATTTTTCTTCCTTGAGTTTCTAGTTGCTGAATGAGGACAACTTTTCCTATTTAGTAAGGGAGTGCCAGTCTGGTGGTTAGAGGGGGAGTCTGAAAGTCGGGTCTCCTGGGTTCTTTTCCCATCTTGGCTGCTGGCTCTCCCCTGCCCCACCTCTCAGCTTAGGCAAGTCACTGTATGCTCGCTTGGCAACCATTTCACTTGCTGTGAAATCAGCCTGTTCATTTCACAGCGGCACTTTAGGGCCCAAGGCCAAAACCTCTTCTTGTCCCCGTACTTCTGTGGAGTGCATGAGAGGGCAGACTAGAGGTTATTTATTGATTATATAAGTCCCACTTCAAAATTCGGGATAAAAAGTCTCCTTAGACTTTTAGAGAAGCAGAAGGGCAATGATACTGACGCTGATGGTCCTTGGGTTGTAACTATCACAGACACAGGCAGTAGCTAAGTAAGGCCCTATTTCTTCACTCTCTCTTTTTGGACATGTCTCTCTTTATAATCAAGCAATGAACATACTATTTCAGAAAGTTGTTGCCAAGACATGATCAGGCAGGAATGATTTAGGAAGTAAGAAGCGAGCCTACAGTCTAAATTTGGTTTTATTCTATTCTAATTCGTGTTCCAAGTTTTCAGGCCCTTGGAAGGTGAATGGTTTTGACTCTCCCTATACCTCATCAAAAATATTTACAAAGTACCTGGCTCTTTTCTTTCTTCTCATCAGATCTCCTGGGATTGAAACCAGCTCCTAATAATGGGACTCATGGAAGTTTGAACCATCTCCTGCGTACTAACACTTTCAGACCAACCATGCCAGAGGAAGTTACCAGACCCAATTACCCAGGGATTATGTACCTTCAGTCTGATTTTGACCTGGGCTGTACCTGTGATGATAAGGTAGAGCCAAAGGTAGAAATAATTTTTAATGTTTATCATGGAGGAGCCTTTTGGGTGTAGAGCAGTGCCGTCCAATAGAACTTTCTGTGATGATGTGAATGGTACATCTGTACTGTCCAGAATGGTAGTCACTGGTCAGATGTAGCTTTTGAACACTTGGAACTAAGTTTTTAATTTCGTTTAGTGACTTTAAGTTTAAAGAGCCGTATGCGGCTCATGGCTACCATATTGGACAGCCCAGGGATAGATAATGAAGAACAAAAAGTAAAATTCATAATGCTATTCTGTGGAGTCACAATTCCCAACCGAAATGTTTTTTTTTCTTTTTTTTCTCAACCTGGGTCACATGTCTATCAGTCATGGTCCCAATAAGAAACAGATGGCCCATGCAGAAGAGGTTTTTAAAGAAGGTTTAAAGGGATTGTTTCAATCACATTTAATGAGAAGACTATTTCAAAGGCTGGCAGGGTAGAGGGAAATCAATGACGGATGCTGAAGTACCCTGGGGCTAATAGGGTACCAATCCTAGGTCTCAACAATAAAGGGAGGGAGCAGTTACTGGCACATGGAGAAAGAGCTATATAGGAAGGAACGACGGAATTTGGTAGACGGGTGCAGCAAACGCACTGCAACCTGGTAGAGGGGAAGCTGGGGGAGTAAATCCACCCCTCCCAATCCCCTGCTGGTACCTCTCATTGTTGGAGCCCAGCTGGAGGGCAAGTTCGCTCTTTGATGAGTCCCTAGAGATCAGTCTCCCAGGGCACAGAGCAGGGTAAGGAAGGGTGTGGCAGGGCGGGCGTTGGGGGTGCTGATAGGGACTACCCAGCACCTCGTGTTTGGACAGTTATTGAAACAAGCAAACTACACATGTTCAGTAATAATTTGCTTATTGAATTTTATATTGATCAAAGACCTTTTAGAGTTGCCCATCAGTGCTTCTGACAGGAAGATACAACCAGTGTTACCACTAACACTGGTTAGTGGTTGAGAGGGTTCCAACACAAAGCAAAGCAATTTTATTTTTGCATGTGTGGTTTTATTACAGGCAAATGTGTGATCTTTCTATTAGACCTCAGAAAATAATTTTCCTACTGGTCTATCCCCCTCCCCTACCATTTGCTACCTTCTGGGATTCCTAGGGGCCTAGGAGCCACAGTTTGGGAGGCCCACCATGGGAGGAAGTTTGCTCTTCTTCCCTACCTCCTTCCCTTTATTAATCCTTCCTACTTTAGCTCCTGATAAGAAATAACAGGGCTAATTAGTATAAAGTAGGTAATTCTAAGACCTCAGCTGGAGGAGTTGAGTTGCCAAAGTCAACAGGAAGTGGTCTTTGAAGTGAATTCTAGTTATATTTTTAGACGCATCTATTAAATGTATCTTGTTTTCTGAATTACCTTTCTTCTGGGAAGCAAGAAATAGTTTGGTTATTTTATCTTAAACCATTTTAGAGGGATTCTAGATCACCTTTATTTTGTCAGTGGGTTTCTCCAAAAGACTATTTTCCTTTTCTTAAAAAAAAAATACAGACATACTGAAAAGGTATAGAGATTAATAAAATGAATACTTCAATACACACATTGTGAGAAAGAAAACATTACAGATCGAATGGAAGCTCCATGTGACATCCCACACCCCAATCCCACTTCCTTTCTACCCCAAAGGTAACTAATATCCTGAGTATAGTGTAGATAATTTCCATGTAGGCCTCTATACTTTCACTCCATACATATGTATCTCTTAAATAATGTATTAACTAATTTTTAGTATATAGTTCCCTAAAATAACCTATAGGATAGCTTTGGATATTTTATATTTTTATGTAAATGCTGTTTTACTATATGTATCCTGCATTTATTTGTTCATCCTTGTATTTTTGAGATTTATGCATATTAATATGTGACGTTTTAGCTCATTCATTTTTACCGCTAATAATTAATATTTAATTATATAATTACACCATCATGATTCTATTCATTTTCCTATTTGAGACTATTTGGTAATTTCCAATTGTTAGTTCTTCCAAACAATGCTGCAGTAGACATTACTGCAAATGTCTTTTTGTACACGTATGCTAGAGTGTCTCTAGAATATATAGTGGGAGATGGAGTTGCTGAGCCGTGACTTTTCAGAACTGCTGAGTCGTTATGTTTCAGCTTTAGAAAAAGCAATTTCATAACTTGGTTTGGGAATCACTTTAGTGTACCTAGAGATTAATCCGAAATATTGAGGCAATATTCGAATTAATTTACATATATGCGCCCTAATCATTGTTGTCGTCATGGGAGGTTGGTAACATGATTATCCACACTTTTAAGGAAAGGAAACAAAATCATGGAGAAATTAAATAACATATTCGTGACCATAGATCACTAGGAAGTGGAGCCTAAAATTTCATTTTGAGATAAAGTAGTAATACTCTACAGAGTTTATGATATTGATGAAGTTTAGGATCCTGTTTTGAATTTAGCTGGGTACTAAATAGAGAGAAGGGTGCTGGAAAGAAAAAACATTTCTGATTTGCTTTGTCTTCTCTTTTCTTTTTCTTTTTTTTTTTATTTTTGGCTTTCACACATGAAGAACAAATTGGATGAACTCAACAAACGCCTTCATATAAAAGGGTCTACAGAAGGTAAGGAGTTGATGGAAAAAACAACCAGATGAGTTTTGTTTTCTAGCTTCCAAAAATTGGAGAAACTTCTTATTTACTTCATAGTGTAAGCACAATTTTTTTTTAAATTTGAATTTGGATTGCAAAGTGATTTTTATACCATCTGGCAAAAGGTATTGGTTTATTCTATGTACACAGGATGCCAGCTGTGTAATAAGTCAGAAAAGTTCCATTACCTTTTTTTTTCCTCAATAGCTTTTAAGCCCTCTGAAAAGCAGAGGGCTTAAGTATACCATTGTGCATCTGATGGGTCATAAGTTAAGGTGCTGATGGGGACTTCAATGAAGGGAATGGAAGTCACAGTTATAAATGGTAGCAGCTGGTACCTCTACTGAAGCTTACCGACCTGCAGAGTCAGTGTGTATGTTACGGGAAGGGATGCACAGAAGGAACCAAATCAGAAATCTCTCTTCAAAGAAGGATTATCTTGAGCTCTAACTCAGTTTCTTATTTTACGTACAATAATAACCCTCCTGTATTAGTCAACTTTTGCAAACTTGTGATGAAAAAGAGAATCTCAGTGGTCTGTGCATTTCTTGTTCATATTTCAGGATGCTGACTCTAGGCCAAGTATGGCTCTGCCCCATGTGTACTTTTTATTCTGGAATCTAGGCTGAAGGAGCAGCCCCTAGCTGGGACATGCCCTTCTCGTGGCAGAGGGAAAAGAGGAATGGCAGAACCAGGCAATGGGTCTCAACACTGCTGCTTTGATGAGGCATCTGTCACTTCCATTCCCAGTTCATTGGTGAAAATAGGGCACATGAAACCAGTGGAGTAGGGAAGTATATTCTTTCCACAAGGACACTGTCCTACAAGTCACTTGGCAATGGGTAGGCGTACATAATCCTTTACAAAAGAGCAGTAAATAATTAGGAACAATAATGCAATCTACCACATAAGCTCTTCCTTCTGGTTTTGAAATCCCAGGAAAATTAGAAGAGATTAGAAAAAGAGGGAAAGGCTCCTACACAGGTTACTACAGCAGATGGGATAGCATCTTGTAACAGCAAGGGAATGACCAAAAGTGTATTAAAAAGAAGACAGAAATCAAGCACAGCAGCCCAAGTCATGCAGTAAAGATGCACGTAGTCAAATTCTCTTGAGAACATTACTTGAGTTATTAGCTTACATATGGTTCTATTTATCATACGTGCCATTTCCAATCTGATTAAGTAAAGGTTGAGGAAACCAGCGGAATGTTTTATTTACTTGACTTATTTCCCCTCTTTATAAAGATCTTCATGTTTTTTCTTCTTCTCTTTCTGCATCATCACCCTCCTGCTTCTCTCTTTGATGATAGAACACACAGACTCTTTGGCATGTAATTGGATGAACACGGCTTTCGAGATAGGACTTAGTTGATGGAAGGTACACAAATCCTTCACAAATCTAGAAGTGATTTGAAATGTTTGACATCAAACCTCTAGTGGACTGTGGTGTCATTAGAATTGGAAAAATTACAATGCTGCCAGGATCAAGGAGTATGGAGTCTCATGATTTGAGTTTTTCAAATATTCACTCACCAAGGCAGAGAAATATTACTGAGATGTTTCTCTTCTAAAAGTCACTAATGAAATAGTTAATTATGATAACTTTGAATGGACTCTAATGTTTTTGCTGATTCAAGCTCTGACTATTCATGGTCCTAAAACATTTCCATCTGGGAAAAAAATCTTTCATTTAGTTTTTTCGTGGCAGTGTGCTCATAGGACAAAACCAGTCCCACAAGTCAGCATAAGCAGCGGCCTCAGACTTCTGAGCATGAAAATAAGAGGCATCTTCCAGGTGAATCACTGACTCTCAGGGCTGGAAAGAGCCATAGTTATTGACCTCACTGCTCCATTGCTCTGCTCAGAGGTGAATATGTGTCTTATCTCTAGATGACTTTATGTCACTGAGGCTTAAAGTTTATATACTTTCATGGAAATGGACCCTCATGTGTATTTGTTGAGCGCCTACCCTGGCCTGGGAGCTGATTTCTCTGAGACATCTGGTTCTGTCAGCTGTGTCACCAATAGTTTCCAGCATGTGACTTCACAACGGTGACATAAAATGTTAGGGGAGGATCATGGTAGCACACCTTCTTGGTCTGCTCATGGCCTAATGGGACAGTCTCTAATGATACAAGAGAGACTTTATTTATTTTTATTATAATTAACAGTTTAATATTCAATAGACTTTTGGTAAAGTTGTTTAAGTTTATACAGCATTGTTTTGTATGTGTGCACAATAATGGCTCTTTGCAATTGCCAATAACTGGAGTGATACAAGATAGACTTTAAAACTATTACATGAAATTCAAATAATTATATATCATTGTCTTATTATGTGCAAAGCATTTGCTCATTTAGATTCTAGGATATGGGTAAGCCTCGGTGTTCTCTCTCCTGTCTCTCTCTCTCTCTCTCTCTGTCTCTTGGTGTCTGTCTCCTTAAGGGTCTTGTCTCAGTCATTTCTTCAACTGCAAAGTGACATTTTCTTGGTCTGAGTTCTTTCAGGCCTTTATGGTGTGTCCTGGGTCATAAGTCTAGTCCCCCACTGGAAATAGTCAATGTCTGCTCTGCTGGAGTAGAACCTCGTGAATTCGAGGTGCTGTGTGTGTTATGCTCAGAGTAATCATTTCCCCCTTCTGGCTATCTCTAATATATATTGAGGCTTTTAAACCATTTTGTAGACCTCAAGTTCTATACAAATGTAAAGTTGTATTATTTTCCTGCCTAGTTTTTAAAAAAAATACACCTATAGGTAGCTGATTTTTTCAGAATAAACCACAGGCCCTGCCCATTCCATTTGTAACATTCATATGTAGCTGTTTTAATGTCATGTGACATAAAACCACTCATACATCTGTACCAAACACACATGTAAAAGCTATGCATTCCAACAGTGAAACAACCCAGGGTAAATTTGAGGTAACAAAACAGTGGTATATTAAATTAATCTTAGGCTATTATAAGATTTAGTATTATAAATACTAAACTTACAGAATCAAGTCCTTTACTAAAATGCAGAGGAAGAATAAATATGAGCTTCAAAAATTGTGATCTAAAATGCTTGCTAAAGCTTTAATATTTCTACATTTGTAGTGAATTCCGGATCTTAATTGCATGGCTGCTTTTCTGGATCACATGTATGTAATGTCTTGGCAAACTTATTGAATTTTCATTTTGTAATCCATGAATCAATGGATAAATGAATGAATGAAATGGAAATATTTAAATTTCTCACAGCAAGCAATTCTGGCACTAGAGCCAGGTGTAATTTTTACTGTAAGAATAATTGCACTATTTATTTTCACTTTAGTCTTTTCTCTACTAGCATTGCTAAACCATGTTTTGTATTTTCTTAGTCAGGTCGGCATTCACTATCATCTTTGTGAGAAAGGGAATTAAACATCATTTTAACACCTATGTGTTTGGCTCCTTATCACACACCATGAGAAATTAGTTTGGTTAGAAAAACGACTTAAACACTAGTAATTCTTGTTAACTTTAAAGCAGTCCTGAATAGCTAGAGAGGGAATATTAGGCAGGTCATACCTAGAAAGCCAGTTCTTGAAAGTCATAAAGAACAGCATTTTTAAAAAATAAAACAATCATTTATTTATCCACATAGATATTTGGCATTGTTGGAGGTAGAGATACAATGGTAAACAAAATAGATAAAATCCGTTTCCTCATTAAGTTATTATTTTATTGTGAGATTTAGCCAGTTGATGAATTACAGCGTAGTGTTTTAAGGGTTGAGGTAAGAAAGAACAGGACCCTACCAGAGGCATCAAATCTAATCCCAGAGGAGTTTGACATGGCAGTAAATGCTAGTAGACACTTCTAAGGCAAAGGAAGAGAAAGGATGTAGGAAAAGGAAAGACCTTGGGTAGAGATTTTGTGGTAAAATGTAAGAGCATATTATTGTGGGAGTAGATGTTTAAAACAAAAACAAAAAAGAGGAGAGATTTTCATGTGGCTCTCAAGTCAGCCAGCTAATCTGTGGGAATATGAATCAGGAAGCTGAAGAGGGAAAAGAAACACACACTCAAGTCTGGATGACCAAGTTTTGGAAGACAAAAAGAATGAGCGCTGGGGAAGTCCACACCACTTAAAAAGATTTGCCTCACAGTATTTTGCCAACGTGGTATCTGGAGGAGAACCGTGGCATGTACCAAAAATGCCAGCCACTATTGTAAACAGGAAACTGGGGTGTGGAATGGAGGCTCTGTCTGGAATTTCATGGAGTAGGAACCCAGCCTGGGAAGACACAAGCTATACTAGATCCGTGTCAAGAAATCACGAGGAACATATTTCAAAAGCAGAAACTTGCAGGCTCATCTCCAGGGTGGCTGGTCTCTAGATGAAGCACTTATGTGTCCAAAGACTGAGCTTCAAGTACACTTTTGTGGCTCAACAAGGGACTTTTTGCTAAACAGAAATGCAATGGGTGACTTGTCTAAGATGTCATATGGAGTAGCAGGCTGTGACCAAGAACGTGTGATTGTTTGATACCCTGATAAACTGAAAAAGGGAAATCTAAATTTTGCTTCTGGACCTTAAAGTGTTTCTTACTGCAAAGATGATTTCACCTCTTTCCTAGATGAAACTATTATGCAACAGGAAGACCCAAGTAGATTCTTTGGGTCAGTTGGGGAACTTGGTTGGATATTAGGAGACTGCCAAAGCCACTACATTTTTTTTTCTTCATGTCATACATGCTCAGTTAACAATTGAGAAAAAATTAGTCAGATAATGATATATTTGGGCTCCAACTGTGTGCCAAAAACTGCAGTTGTGCATATCTTGGGAGCTATGACACCCACATTTCAAAAGAAAATTGAGTTTCTACATGCAGAGCAGAAGCATGAGTAGAGATGGAGAAGCTTAACTGGAGAAATCTTTCAGGAGAAAGTGACTCTTAAGATGTCTCTTCCCCTCTTGTCCTTTTCTCCCTCTCCACCCCATGTCTCTTTCATGGGAGCTGAACTATGTGACCATATTATTTGTCATCCCCTTTTGAAGGTGAGAAGGACAATTATGCCAGGGCAACAGGCATAAATGGGATGTGGGGTGACTCTGGCTTAGCTTCATAAGTTCTGTAAGGACCGTACTGATGCCACCTCATCCCCATCTGTGGCATGCTTCGTGCTCTGTGTTCCTGTTCCACTATGTAGATATCTCTGATATAGTGAGCAGCATATTTCATTTTAGTTATTTATGCCATGTTTGTCTCTCCCATTGAACTGTGAGCTTTTTGAGGGTAAGAGCTCTATCTTAATTGTCTTTACCAAGTATCTCTATTCCATAGCCCAAGGCCTGGCTCAAAGAAGGTACTCAGTATATGTTTGATGAGGGGGGAATACATTAATGAAAAATTTGGAGGGAGATAAGTGACAGGACTGGTAGAGAAGTTATTCCCAGTAGAGAAAAGGAGTCATATATATATAATAGCATAGAGTTGTTGACAATGATTATGAGCAGTATTGCAAATCAATCAGCCTTCATGGAATGGAGTGCTATGTTGAGGAATGGTGAGAAATAAGGAGGAACCAGAGTTGGTGGAGTCTATAGATTGTCTAAGAGTGTTGATTGATGGCTGCTCTAAATGTTGCATAGAGGAATATGGCTGCTCTTTTGTTGTCCTCTTAATGGGATAGATTGGATAATATGCCAGGTTTGCATTTGAGCTTGGAGGAATGTGTTGGGTAAGCATTAAAACTTGAATGATAAAGAGAATAGCTTCTCAAAGAATCTTGATACTTCTGCTTCCAGCTGAAACCAGGAAATTCAGAGGCAGCAAAAATGAAATCAAGGAAAACGTTAATGGAAATTTTGAACCTAGAAAAGGTTTGGTTTGAGTTTTGAAGGAAAGTCTGACCTGGTAAACTGACCCCAAGTACTACTGTTATGATTTGCTGGCTTTTTATTTGTTCATTATATTTCATTTATATGATATTAGCATATTATGTTCTAATTCTTAGGGGTGGGTCCCCAAATTTGGCAGCTTTACCAAGACTTCTACATTTACTGCAATGCTGACAAAGCCCAACTACCCAGAACAGGCTTGTGCTGTTAACAGTGTGGGCTGTTTTGCCTCAAATCAGCAGTTCTACTTGGGAGGGTCTTGCAAAGTAATCTACAAAGGGTTTTCTCTGTTACTTGTGTAGAATGGTAATGCTTTAATTAAAGCAACATGTATACATAATTTAATAAGTGATTGCCAGAACTGACTTTTTTCTCATAGAAATAATAGTAAAAAAATTTTTTTGATTATCACTTAGGGGATCGTGAATTGCCAAAGCCTCAGACTCTAAATATTTTGGTCTGCAGGACCCCGATTTCTATGAATCTATGGCAGTTCTGACTTTAGCCTGTCTAAAATGGGCAGATCAAGCTTGAGGCATTTATTGTGGGTGTAGAATGAAGGTTTGCACATTAATCTCTCATGTCTTCTTCTTAGAAGAATAAAGTTTCAAACCTTTATTTTTTCCTAAGAGGAGAGCTTTCTCGTAGGGGTCTGAATCTACATTCTGGGGTCTTAACTGAGTTCTTTGGTAACCGATGACCTCCCTTTTGTATTTAAAGGACCCCCTTGAATGCCACTTATTTTATCTATACATGTTCCTTTAAGTTCTTACCTAAAGAGTTTTCCTCCATGTCACAAAGCTACTTACTTTAAATGCTCATTAGTACTCACTTTTTATGCTGAAATAATGCATATTTGAGTTGCAGTTTACAAATAATGATCAAAGAGTACCTTCCTCTTAATTAAATCATTGGTTAATTTGATGAGCCTTCCCAGGGTCAAATGAATTAATTCTATAAAATCTAATTGTCTTGACTTCCCAGTCAGCTGAATCATTTCAAAATTTAATAAATAATTTTCTCTCCCATACAGATTGAAATTCTTTATAACTGAAAAAAAACCATTAAAATAAATATGGTATTTACATTACAGTTTTGATATCTGTAAGCCTTGACCCACGTTTAGGTGATCAAATAAACCACAGAAGTGTTAGGAAAACTAACCTGATTAAATTAAGGAGAAGGAGCTACATTATTAATAAGTAAGCAAGCAAATTGTGGACAATTTGACTCCCTTCCAATATTTCTTTAACATTTGATGTACAGTTTAATATGTGTTTAAGACAGTTTATTTTTTTCTTTCCTAGAGAGACACCTCCTCTATGGACGGCCTGCAGTGCTTTATCGGACTAGATATGATATCTTATATCACACTGACTTTGAAAGCAGTTATAGTGAAATATTCCTAATGCCACTCTGGACATCGTACACTGTTTCCAAACAGGTCATTGAGAAAACTGGGTTTCATGTTCTTCATGTCATTACGCTCCTTGCCTTAATATAATGATTGTTTGCGGAACAGAATTGTCTTAGAAAAGATTTTAAGTTTTCCTGATGAAAGAAATCCTATATTGGATCTGTTGTAAAATATTTTGAATTAGACTTTCTGCAATGTTCTAAAAACTTCATGGTAATAGGTGAAATAGCATAGCATACTAATTCTTTTAGTTTTTTTTACTCTGCTTGTCATGGCCCACTAGCTACAGAAGCCACCAGTATCTGGCCATTTGTTTTAATAGACTTTACTTTCTAGAGCAGTTTTAGGTTCACAGCAAAACTGAATGGAAGGGACAGAAATTTCCCATATGCCCACGGCTCCACACATGTATAGCCTGCCCCACTATCAACATCCTGTTCTTTTTTAATGAAGGTTTTACGTTGGGGTTTCAGTTTTGGTAAAGATGAGGTAGGAAAGTTTATATCAGGAATTAGAAAAATTCATTTGGCAGTTGAAGTATGTTTTTAAACTCTGAATACAAATGACTACTTCTACTGCCCCAAACACAGCTTCTTATTAATTTGTACTCAGGCACATACAATACATATATAGTCTTTTTTTAAAAAATAGGAGATATGTCTATATTATTTCTCAGAATATTATTTTTTAAGCTGTCTTCTGTGGAATGTCATTCATTATATCAACAGTGAGATTTCTGCCTTACGTATTATTGTTTTACCTAAGACTGATAAGAGAGTCCTGCTACTAAAAAAATAAGAGTTAAAAAATTACTAGCTTAGTACATTTAAAACTGAGGTCCTTAAAAAAGAAAAAAGAGTCAATATCAGAATATGAGCTATAGTGAAAGCTAATGGGGTTTTGATTCTGGCTGTTTGGAACCAAACAATCTGGCTTCAGTATTTCCCTGTTGGTTTGGTGTTGTCTCTGCCATGGCATTGCTGACTACCTGTGACTACCATACAGGCTGAGGTCTCTGGCATCCCTGAACACCTGACCAATTGCGTCCGGCCTGATGTCCGTGTTTCTCCGAGTTTCAGTCAGAGCTGTTTGGCCTACAAAAATGATAAACAGATGTCCTATGGATTCCTCTTTCCTCCTTGTAAGTTACAGAATAGCAGGATCTGACCATTCTAGAGGGATGTTATTTTGTGGAGTCTGGCGTGTGCAACTTGGTATTTAGGATTTCAGTGGTTTTTAGGTTTTCTAAAAAACCTAAAAACCAGAGGGGTACTCAAGAGATTGAGGAGATGAACTTCTCTGGGAGCCTTCCAAAAGCAGCCAGAAAAGAGACCAGCTTTCAAAAATCCTGTTCCCAGGGAATTCTAAAATGCAAGGGAATATTCTGTGTGTCACCTGACATCATTAAATGAGCATCTGAAAGTGAAATAGGAAATTATTGACATAAATCTTTTAAATAATACTATAGAGGTGATCTCTTAAGAATACATGAAGCCCTTTAATTCTCTCTCATTACCTTGATGACATTTTTTTAAAAGTCCAAATTATGCTAGTAAAATCAAGGAATTCTTTTACAAAATACTTAGTAGACCCAAGACTAAGTAGGAAGAAAAAGAATCATAAAAAATTTTTTAAGGAGAACTATTGCGTGAAGAAAAGAGATTGAGTGGGAAGGGAAGTAGGAAATGATATATAAAGAGCGGGATAAGTAGGAATAAAAGAGTAGATCCATGCATTTCATGCTGTTTGGACCATTTTAGAAGATTCCTTTTTTTTATTGATGTCGATTTTATTATGTAATGGGCACTATTTGTTTTCCCAATGTTTAGATCTGAGCTCTTTACCAGAAGCTAAATATGATGCATTCCTTGTAACCAATATGGTTCCAATGTATCCTGCTTTCAAACGTAAGTCTGATATTTACCTAGTAGACTATTATTTGTGGAAAGAAATGTTTCTAAATTTACCACTTACCTTTCCTACCTCTCTATTCATTTCAATAATAATACCTTTCATGTGTTTAGCCTTTATAATTTTTGAAGAACTTTAATGTAAATTCTCTACTGCTAAGCCAAAATATGAATCTGTGAGGGAGCTTGGCAGGTTTTTTTATCCCTTGTTTATAATTAAGAAATTGAAGTCACAAGAAGTGACCCAGGTCATGAATGGCAGAAGCTGAGCTAAACCAAGTTTGTGCTTTCCTTCTAATCCAGTGTTCTCCCTATTTCAATGCTCAGTGGTTTAAAAGAGTCTTCTCTGTATTTTGGAGGCTACCTGACATTTAACAGCATCTGTATTTATTTATAGAATGTTACAGTAAAAGCCACTAACACCTTCTTCCTTTAGGGGGATGGTGAAGTATTCTGAATATTGACCCTGAAAACCAGCAAGAGCTTAAAAGTTCTTCTGAATCATCAGAGAATTAAGTTCAGTTGGTTTTAGGGCTGTGCAAATTATATACACTCATAATTTCTTTGTATATGACATAAATATTTGTGGATGATAGTGATGAAATGAATGGTATAGGCACAGTGAGCCCCAGCCCCAAAACTGAGTTCTGGTCTCTGGAGTGTGAACACTGGCTATGTGATCATAGAAATGCCATTTAGCCTCTCATTTATAAAATTATGAGATTTGATTGCATGACTTCTATGGCTTATATGGATTTGTAACTTAACTGTCCAATGACAAAAACAGTCCATTTTCTATTTCTGCTAACAAAGAATTCATTCATTTGCCCATCCATCCATCTTCCATCCACCCATGCATCCCTCCATCCATCCAACCATCCATGTATTCAAAGACAGAGAAAGCATTATAGAGTAGCTTTGACCTCCCTTTAGTTTATTTACAGTGAGCAGACATATATGCTTATAGGAAAGGTAGGAAAAGGAAACACTTCTACATAACTCCACTTTCTAAAGGAGTATTGGGCTGTGTTACATGACTCTCAGGGCTGAAATAAAGTCTCAAAATAGGACACGAGATGGTGGAATGTCATCTACAGGGCTGGGCCTCCTCAACTTGACATTGGTGAAATGGCCAACACGGTTTAGAGAAAAAAAAATGTTTATTTGATGTCCTAAGCTAGTAAATAAAGGCTTATTCAAAGGTAGAATCTCTTGCATATGAGTGAAAAATTAAAGTATGCTTTTAAAAGGAGGCTTCCTGGTTTCTTCTCAGCCCCAGTTGAGAAATGTTTCACAAACCCACGTAGATCCATTTGTCCTAATATTACATGGAATGCAGCTTCATTGAATTTCCACAAATCAGGGTTTCCTGGATTTCTTTATCCTTTACTGATGCCTTTTTGACCAAGCAGCAATAAAGGAAGCACACGGTACCACCCTGAGGCTGGTGTGGCCAAAGGCCTTTCACAGAGGGCCCGCTGTTCTTCTTCACTAGGGGAATGGTGTTTTTCACATGCCACATTTCTGCGGGTTTGGCCTTTTGACTGTTCTCATTGTTATTTCTTTGCCTCTATGCCGCTCCAATTTTTATGCTTAAGTTAACATTTGAACTTCTTCCCCACTGTCCTCCTTTCTTTATTGCAAATAATTATCCATGGTATTTTGGCTCTGGTGGGCTGCTCTGTCTTTCTCACTTCGAATAGAGAATCAGCAGTTGAAGCACCATGGGAAAAATGCCCAAGCAATTTTTAATAAGGGGAGGTAAGAAATGATAACAGCCTGAACCTCAAAACCCCCATGTAGAATAGAGCATGGTAAGTTAAATCTAACATGTTAGAGCCAACTTCTTTGGTTTGCCTTTCCTGTCCTCTTCTGTTATTCCCTTCTTTTGCCTTTTCCCTTTTCCATTCTGCCCCTCTCCTTCCCCTGTGATTGACCATCGTGTAAATTGGAGCTAGCGAGGTCAAGGAAATCTTCTCTAGAGGATGACCATGAAAGTGAGAAATGAATAGTGGAGGAGAAACAAGGCATGCCTAGTCAGGGGACGTGTTTTCCAGATAAAGGGAAAAGCATATGCAAAATCGTACTCTGAAACAAGTTTAGCGAGTAGGGGGACAGGAAGAAAGGCATGTACCTGAGGGGGAAAGGAATAGGAAGAAAAGTCATGGAGGGAGGCAAGGACCATGGTGGAAAGTTGGGATTTTATTCTAATTACAGTGAGAAATCATCTGGAGTGTTAGAGATGGGTGTTGTGGAAATGTGATACAATCTGATTTATAGTGTAAAAGGATCCATCTGGCTACTCTAGAGAGAATGGGCTACAGGGAAGGAAGAGTTTCTCCCAAGGTGCCAAGTAGTCTTTTGTGGTAGTTCATTGCAAAGAGGATAGTGACTTAGACCAGGGTGGATGCAGTGAAAATTGTGAGGAGTGGTCAGATTTGGAAGACTGGGATGTATTTTGGAGGTAGCACTAACAGGACTGTTCACATGCATATGAAGTAAGGAGAGAAGTCAGGGATGAATCCTAAGATTTTGACCTGAACATCAGGGTGAGTGCGAGTGCCACTGGCTATGATGGAGAAGCCAAGAGTTGGAGCAGGAGTGGAAGAAAAATCAAGAATTCTGTTTGGATAATTTTTTGTTAGATATGATTATTAGGTATTCAAATGCACCATGAGATGGCTGGTTGGATAACATGTCTGGAGTTGCCTGGAAAGGTTAGGGCTAGAGACATAAACTTGGGAATTAGCCTATCTACGACGTATGAAAGAAGAGAAAGTAGATTAAAGCCTTTTTTCAATTTCCCACAAACACCATACTTCCCCTGTTGCACATACTATTCTCTCTGCCTGGAATGTTGTCTCCACCTCTTTGCCTCAGAAACACCCACTTGTCCTTCAGATCTCAGCCCAGTAACCACTTCACCTGCAAATCCTTCCCTGACTGGTTGGGCTATGTTAAACTCCTCTACCATTGTCTCCATATCTTTCTCTTGGCCGGTTCATAAATGACACACCCACAGCTAATGCTTTAGGATGGATTGCTCTTAAGAATCACAACAGCTCTACTGTCTCTTGGCTTGTGACATTTGGCTTGTTTAATGCATCCGAGAGAGAATTTGGCCAAAGCAAGGAGTTTTGTTCATGGAGAACTGATTTTGTTTTTGTACAGGAGTCTGGAATTATTTCCAAAGAGTTCTGGTGAAGAAATATGCTTCAGAAAGAAATGGAGTTAATGTGATAAGTGGACCAATTTTTGACTATGACTACGATGGCTTACATGACACACAAGACAAAATCAAACAGTAAGCTTTTCATTTCCACACAACGTGTGCTTTTAAATTCCAAGATCTCACTCAAGAATATTTTTCAAATATTCACGTACTAGAGAAGAGCTGGTACCTCTTAAACCTGTTGCTCTTTGAATCTCCTTGTGATTTCTTCAGTTCTTTTGGACCTGTGATTAAATGAGGCATTGGTGGTTGGAAAGGAATTAGGATTTGTGGTAAATAAATGCACTTTTCATTTTCATGAAAGAAAATGTATCAAAAGATTAGAAATTTTTTTAACTTTATTCTTCAACAACTCTTTAGTGGGAAGATGATAATTTTCACTTGTGTTCACTATTTGGGGGGGACTTTTAGAATTCCTTAGGTTTTCTGAGTCAGTACATTTCAGTAGGAAATTACGTATAAACTTTGGTCAAATCTCATTTCTATCCTTCTCTGTGGTGCTATTAGGGATATAAAAGGATGAGGCATACTCTGTTCATATGGAACTTACAGTCTGGTGGAGAAAGTAAGAAGATATAAATACAACAAATTCATAATAGGTCATCATTTAATTTTTTTTTTTAAGGAGCTGATATACCTAATATTTGAAGAACTCTTTTTTTTAATTTTTTTTTATTTTACTTTTGGCTGCGTTGGGTCTTCGTTGCTGCATGCAGGCTTTCTCTAGTTGTGGCAAGCAGGAGCTACTCTTCGTTTCGGTGTGAGGGCTTCTCATTGTAGTGCCTTCTCTTGTTGCAGAGCACAGGCTCTAGGCACGCGGGCTTCAGTAGTTGTGGCTCGCGGGCTCAGTAGTTGTGGCTTGCGGGCTCTAGAGCACAGGCTCAGTAGTTGTGGTGCACGGGCTTAGTTGCTCTGCGGCATGTGGGATCTTCCCGGACCAGGGCTCCAACCCGTGTCCCCTGCATTGGCAGGCGGATTCTTAACCACTGCGCCACCAGGGAAGCCCTCTTCATTTTTTTTTTTTTTTTTTAATTTGAAATGCATCCTCTTTATTTATTTATTTATTTATTTATTTATTTATTTATTTATTTATTTATTTTATGGCTGTGTTGAGTCTTCGTTTCTGTGCGAGGGCTTTCTCTAGTTGTGGCAAGTGGGGGCCACTCTTCATCGCGGTGTGCGGGCCTCTCACTATCGCGGCCTCTCTTGTTGCAGAGCACAGGCTCCAGACACGCAGGCTCAGTAATTGTGGCTCACGGGCCTAGTTGCTCCGCGGCATGTGGGATCCTCCCAGACCAGGGCTCGAACCCATGTCCCCTGCATTAGCAGGCAGATTCTCAACCACTGCGCCACCAGGGAAGCCCTCTTCATTTAATTTTATACATGCATGAAACAATTAGAGAGCAACACAAAATATGAGAGGGTTTCATTGTGATTGACAGACAGACACAAAATGCTAATCTTTTTCATATATATAACTAATAAAATAGGTGTTATCCTACCCCCTTTCCAGTCATCCATAAGAGAAATTTTATCCTACTTGTACATTTATTTTATTGCTGATTATTGTCATAGTTTGCAGCCCAAATTTTATTGTTAGTTCAATCATAATTTCAATATTTTGAAATGATTAAAATTAAGATAATAGAAAACCAGGTAAGGAATTATGAATTTCTATACTATGCTCTACTCAAAATATTTTTTTATACTTTTGTAACTCATCAGTAGCACTCAGTTCTTAGAATTTTCTTTAGTAAATGAATTCTCTGTACCAACTGTACCAAGTTCAGGATCTCACTGTGGCTTGAAGAGCTATCACTCTCCTAGCTCCTGTGTTTCCTGCTTCCGGTCCATTTTATACAAGTCTATGAAAGTTATTTTCCTGAAACATGGATCTCATAATAGCACTTCCTAGCACAGAAACCTTCAGTGGAGCATTACTGCCTGAAAAATAATGCCCAAACTCGACAACTTTGGCACTCAGAACCCCCCTTACTTTGGCTTTTACTGACTCTTCCAGACTTACATTTCTACTCCATTGACCTATGCATTATGTCCCGCCTCTGAGAATTGGTTCAAGCTGTATTCTTTGTCTGGAGTATCTTTTTCACTCTACCAGGTTGAGAGAAAGAGGAGATTCCAGGCATTGAAAACATGATATTCAAAGATCTAGAAGTGGGTTAACACCTGTAAGTGAAAAATGACTCCACTGAGTGAAATTTAACTTTAGTGACTTGGGCAATATTCACTGGCCACCATTTAAAAAAGAAAGCTACGACCTCGGCTATAGTTTGATTTTGCCTTCCTGTCTCAGGTACGTGGAAGGCAGTTCCATTCCTGTTCCAACCCACTACTACATCATCCTCACCAGCTGCCTGGATTTCACCCAGCCCGCCGACAAGTGTGACGGCCCCCTCTCCGTCTCCTCGTTCATCCTTCCTCACAGACCGGACAATGATGAAAGCTGCAATGTGAGTTCAAGAACAGTGTCCTTTAGGATTTGCTGACAGAATTCATCTTTGTGTCTTAGTTTATATTCCCACCCTTGAACTAGGACATACTTATCATAAAACATTTGCACTACACAAATGGGTGTACAAATTGGGTCTTTAGAAAGGACCCAAAGGAAACGTTGCATAACACTTGGGAACTTTGTGCTCTAATGGCTTTTTATTTTTCAGCATAGGGGTGTGTGGGATGTGTGTGCATTTAATGTTGTTCTATTTCTGTGTTTGATTTTGGCAAATGATAGAAGTGCCCACATGTTTTCCATTTTGCAAAAGACATAGATATTTTGTAAAAAGTGAAAAGTAACACAATTTTGGTAATTACTGAAATGAGGGAAGAGTTCTCAGGAGCTCATTATATCATTCGCTCTACTTTTGTGGATGTTTGAAAATTTCATTAATAAAAACTTTTTTAAAAAGACACACACACAGGAATATATACTTTACAAATCAGAGTTTCATTTGCTACTAGTTATGAGGGCAGATGTAACAGGTCACCCCGTTCTTAAATAGCACAGATGACTCTTGATTCACTTATTCCAACGTGAAAGGAGGACGGCATGGCGAAAAAGCCTCAGGAAGGCAGACAGGATCCATGCTCTGTGCTCCTGGCTCTGTACTAATGCTGCACTCGGAGACAAATCACATGATTACTCCAGGTTTCTTTAATATGATGGAAATCCTGTGCTCCAAGGTTGATTTTAGAAGTAATTGTCTCTATGCTTTTGTTTATATAATAGAATAGGAGATAAAATCTACAGAGGAAGATTTTTAGTCAAAAAGCAGTACTCAAATTCCTTAATTATGTAAGGTACCCTGGGAAAAATGATGGTGTGTTTAACAAAGTCACACGGCAGGCAGCCTTCAAGGGGGAAAGTAAATGAAACAAGCACAGAAATTGCTTCACTAAAAGGCAAAGACCCTTAGGAATAGCTTCAACAGAGATTTTCAGCTTCATGGACAAGGCAGCTTTGGGGCTATGGCTTCAATTACAGGTGAAGATTGAAGCTATGCCCATCCAAACCAAAATAACAGATGCAGACAAAAAATTGAAAGTTGAAATATGGCTGAAAAAGCTAATTAAGTTGGCTAGAATATTGGAAATGAGGATCATAGTGGGAGATAAGGTTTTAAAGTTTGCATGGAATCAGATTTAAAATAAAAGTAGTCGTGGTAGTAGTCATAGCGGCCATAGTAGTAGTAGTTACCATTGATTGAGTCCATGTTACTATCCAAGTACTGTGCAGGTCCTCTCATTCATTACTTCTAATCATCTCATTACCCTATTAGGCAGGTATATATGAGCTCCTCCCCCTCCCCTTTTATTAACTCTTGAGAAACCTGTAGCTCATAAAGAAAAAGTGTGTAACATGGTTACTCGTTAGTCAGTAGAAAAGTAGAACTTTAGATTCAAGGCCTCTGATTCCAAAAGCCCATCTTTTTTCAAACTTACCAGATTTCTATAGTGGAAGCTTGGGGCCTTAAGACTTTTTTCTCATTGCACAGACATTAGATAACCACAGAAAATGTTTAGGCATAAAAGCAACATTGTAGACTCTGTTTTGGGGAGATAAATTTGAATTGGAGGGGATCAAGCATGGTCCTCAAACGTTTTGGCAAGATTCCTAGGATTGAGGGAACAGAACTTGAACTGGGTGTGGTCTCGGAAATTTCTAAAGGAAGGTGGAAGGCAGCAATATTGTACTGGAAGGATAAATAAGATCTTAGAAATAATTGGATGGGAGGTGGAGAAGCAAGGGAACTTCAAGTGAGAGAGAAGCTGTCCTCAATTTATTGGCTTGACTTTCTCAATTTTGATTGTTCACAGCCCACGAGACTAGGTAATGGTGTACCAGAGGGATGTAATGCCTCTGGATAACATGATGTACTTTTTTGAACTTCAGTTTTACTAAAATCTTGTTGTGGGGAGGTAAAGTTTTTGCAAAACACTAAACACATATTTTATGGAGTTAAATTCAAAATTGCCATACGTGTTTAAGATAAGGCAGAGACTACAAAGACATTTCAGACTTAAAGTAGGCCATTTAAGAGACACCTCAATTCCTGGGAGATGTATGTTCACGTTTCCCTGTCATTAGGGGAATTTGGTGATGCAGGAGTTTGTAAAACATTGTTCTGAACTCAGCTCAGAGGCAGTTCTTTATTCACCCCGATGTTACAGCTGACAAATGAAATCCACTGATGTCCTCATACATCTTCCTCTCTGCACAGAGCTTAGAGGTATTTCTTATAGCGTTCAAGGCCAGCATGCCTCTTATTGAAGAACCCCCTGCCTACGTAGACACCTGTCCTTGCCTTAAAGTCCACCTTAAGACTTCTGGGACTTGAATTCACAAACTCACTTGGGAGGAAGTCAGGGAGAAAAGGCAGGTGAAGGATAAATGTCCATAGCAAGAAAAACACTAAGCAAGTTCCTGGACTGTGCTTTCGTTTGCATTAATGTGTAAAGTTATTTATTTTTTAAATTTATTTTTAAAGTTTTTCTTTTCCTTTCTTGGTGCACATGAACTTTTATTCGACATTTATTAGTTTTGCATTTTGTACTAGAGTCTCCTGCAGCAAATACTTCTGTGGATTGCTAGCTAGCAAGAGGCAGAAGTCATTTTCTTCATGTGTAACATAGCCCAGTATTTTGACTAATTGGAGGCTGGATTTTAGCCTGTGAGAACCAGAGGAGAATGCCTCTCAAATGAAATTGGCAAATCACTTCCCAAGGAAAGAAATAGCAAAAGACAGATTTTCCCCCAAATTCGTATAATCCCAGCTAGCCATTATTTAAATTAGGAAAAACCTTTTTACTTCATGTCCACTCACTCAAATGACTGCATTTACAAAGGAAACATTAGACTTACTGACCATTGAAAACTCAAATAAATGAGTTAAATATGAAAATTCTCCCGAAAATATCACTTCATGCTTACTCTGCTTACTCTGAGGGGGTCCCGACCCATTTGGAGACCTCCTGCTTCGTTAATTATATGGTCACACTGAGGATTGGTCAGTACCGTTGTGGGTAGAGTTATATTTAGGCCTGTTCTTTCCTATGACTCGCAGAGATCTTGGTTAGCTTGGGTTAGGAGGGTGGGGCGTGGAGGGTTAAAATCCTTATTTCCCCCAGCCTGCAAAGCAATTTCTTCCTGTTTCTTCATTTTGCCTGGGATGGCCAGGCATCAGTTTCCTGAACCAACAGCCTCCTGTACATATTTAGCACTGGCACAAGCTGCTGGGGCTCCGTGTCCAGGTCCGTGTGGGTTGGAGCTTTCTGAGAAAACCCAGTGCAGGTTCTTGGGCTTTGGTGGGTAGTTCATTGAGACCACTTGCAGTCAAAGACTTGGGCGAGGGCATGCCTGAACATTCTCAGCCCTGGGACGCACAGCTACCCTTCGACTTGTAGAAAGACTTTTGGAAGCCATTGCAATTCCGGGGGCATTTGGGAATAAAATTATTGGCAAAGACCCTCCTGCCCCATGTCTACTGACGAAGGTAGACATTTCTCCATATTCTCAAGGTTCTCAGGTCTCGTTCCTTCTCTCAAGTTCCCTCAAAAGTGAAAGAAGGTATTTTTTAAATGTAAAGTACTGCTTTATCTGCACTGCCTTTTTGTTTCTACTTAGATGTGAAATAAATTGTTTAGTGTGGGACATTTAAATGTCTTTCATCTCGAATTTGTGCCAGTGAGGCAATTTTTGGCAAGTAGTTAAGACAGAAAGAGATTTCCTTCCTTCCCATCATGGGAAAACCCGTGATGTTGTTTCCTTACTTTACTCTTTTTTTTCCCCTTCTTCCTTCCTCTCCTTCCTCCTTCCCAGGGAGCTGAGGTAAGCATTATTATTCTTGTGAACCAATGAAGAAACTGAGGCCTAGAGAGGTCAAGCAGCTTCAGCAAGGTCTCACAGCCAGGAAGTGGAAGAGTTGTGATTCCAACTCAGGCCTCTTGGGCCCCAAAGTGCCAGGTGTATCAACTGAGCTGCTTAGAGTCGAACTCATTCAAATATCAATTCACTGCCATCTAATAGATGATGTCGTTGACCTAGCACATTCTTCTGAAGGACTAGAAATGCACACACATCATTTTGTGCAATGGGCACAAGCTCTTTCCTTTCCTTGGGAGGCAGAGGAGCATTCCTAATTCCTCATGCTCTGTACTTCTCATTGCAATTTGACAGCAGGGGAAAGAAACGAATCACTGAATTCTCCAGGGCCTTTGGTTTTCCCAATATTGATTTATGTTAGGAGAACGTATTGCATCAAATGCCGTTTCGCACCACACATCTCGTTTATTTGGTACAGCTAGTTGCTGTTGAAAATGTTCACAGCCAAGGGCCAGTATCTGTGGCCCATTGCCAGCAGCACTGTGGGAGAGAGGCGGGGAGGCCAGGAAGGAATAACACGCCTTGGCTTTGGGTGCAGGAGTATGTAGAGGTCATTTGTGGACTTGGAGCAAATGGACCGTGTAGAGAAACTCCTTTGGAAAATTCTGACTCTGTACTCCCTTTCCGTTGCAGAGCTCAGAGGATGAGTCGAAATGGGTAGAAGAGCTTATAAAGATGCACACGGCTCGGGTGCGGGACATTGAACATCTTACCAGTCTGGATTTCTTCCGCAAGACCAGCCGCAGCTATCCAGAAATTCTGACACTAAAGACATACCTGCATACATATGAGAGCGAGATTTAACTTTCTGATCCTCTGCGGTGCAGTCTTATCAACTGGTGTATATTTTTATATTATTTTTGTATTTATTAATTTGAAACCAGGACATTAAAAAAAAAATGTTAGTATTTTAATCCTGTACCAAATCTGACATATTATGCCTGAATGACTCCACTGTTTTCCCCTAACGCTTGATATCTGTAGTCTTGTGTTCTGAGTAGAGCTTGTAATAATTACTGCAGCTTGCATTTTTAGTGGAAGCTTCTAAATGGTGCTGCACATTTGATATTTGCATTGAGGAAATACCAATTTTTCAATGCACAGTTGCCACATTTAGTCCTGTACTGTATTGAAATACTGATTTTGTAAAGTTGCATTCACTTACTGTTAATTATGACAGACATATTTAAGCCTTATAGACCAATCTTAAATATAATAAATCACACATTCAGTTTTTTTCTGGTTTTATTTGGTCTTTATTTCACATAAATTAGAGTGTTTGCTTCTGGTATATTTCATGCATAAAATGTATACATTTCTTGTATTGGGCCCTCTTCCTAGTTGGATGTAGTTCACATAGAAAAAGGGACATCCTTATATTCAACTGTGGTGGCCTGGATGAAATAGAAGAGGTACATATCTATGGGAAATCCGAAGGGCAGAGGAAAAGAGGAACCAGAAGAACTCCTGAATATCCTCTCTCACCTATCTATTTTAAAAATATTTTGAAGTTTGGAGGAACAGGTTCTTTTGATCAAGTTGTTTCAAAGCTTTTATTAGACTCAACAGAGACTATATTAAGGCTATATTCTGTATAAGTATCAACGTAGGATCCAGGGAGGATATAAAGAGAAATAAGACACTGGGATGAAATATAGACATAAGTGTGTAATTAACCAATCAAAGTTGAGAATAATAAATGCCAAGTGAAAAGTGTTAGTAATCATGCAATATGACAGAAGGGTCTGAATGATAGGTGGGGTGATTTTTGATGGACCCAGTTGTGGCTTTAAGTAATAATGAAGCACAAAGTGAGGAACCATTCAGAGATTTTTCAGTCCTTCTGATTGTGTCAGGGAGAAAGGTGCATCTTAGTATTGCCATGTCTCTAACAGTTAGTAATCTCCCATAAAAAAAAAAAAAAGATCAGCATGGTTTTTTTCATCATGTTAATTTTTACAGTAGCCACCTTTTATGGTCAGTGAAATGGGTTTTTAATTTCTATAAATTCTCCTTTAAAAGTAAATCTGCTGGGCTTCCTTGGTGGCGCAGTGGTTGAGAATCTGCCTGCCAATGCAGGGCACACGGGTTCAAGCTCTGGTCTGGGAAGATCCCACACGCCACGGAGCAACTAAGCCCGTGAGCCACAACTACTGAGCTTGCGCGTCTGGAGCCTGTGCTCCGCAACAAGAGAGGCTGCGACAGTGAGAGGCCCGCGCACCACGATGAAGAGTGGCCCCCGCTCGCCGCAACTAAAAAAAGCCCTCGCACAGAAACGAAGGCCCAACACAGCCAAAAATAAATAAATAAATAAATAAAATTTTTAAAAAAGAAAAGTAAATCTGCTTAAGAAGGAAGACATTGTGGGGACTTCCCTGGTGGCACAGTGGTTGAGAATCTGCCTTTCAATGCAGGGGACACAGGTTGGAGCCCTGGTCTGGGAAGATCCCACATACCGTGGAGCAACTAAGCCTGTGCGCCACAACTACTGAGCCTGCGCTCTAGAGCCCGCAAGCCACAACTACTGAGACCGTGTGCCACGACTACTGAAACCCGTGTGCCTAGAGCCCATGCTCCTCAACAAGAGAAGCCACCGCAATGAGAAGCCTGCACATGGCAACGAAGAGTAGCCCCTGCTCGCTGCAACTAGAGAAAAGCCAGTGCGCAGCAACGAAGACCCAACACAGCCAAAAATAAATAAATAAATAAACAATTTTATTAAAAAAAAAAGAGGGAAGACATTGTGTTAAATAAAAAATACATAATAACAAAAGTAGGACAGATGGTAGTGGGGATATGGGAAAAATCATGAAGGTGGTATGAGAAAAACCGACGTTTGGGAAACACAGCTACAGGAATACACTGGAAGAAGTGAACATGGTAATACTGTTGACATCTGTATTTATCCAGCAGCTGCTATAGTCCAGGCAGGTCTCCGGCACTTCATATGCTTTGTCTGTAAATATTGAAAAGTGAGGAGCTCAGAGAAGATTTTCTGGAAAGAGGAAGCATGAAGCTGGGAATGGAGAAGGCCTGAATTGGGCTTTGTAGTTTGGGGTAGGTAGTGTGGAAGTGAAAGCGTGGGCAATCATTAGTCAAATTCATTTCACCTGCCTTCATGAATCAAAAATACTTGCGTGTCCTCCAAGCGGCATGTAGCCTAAACAATAAGACGCTTGCCCAAGTTGTTTTCCAGGAACTTGGAGTCAGCTTTGTCTAGTTTGAGCTGAGCTGGTTAAGACTGGATAGGACCACCAACCCTCCAACTGGGCACGCGCGAGTGTCCACTCTCGGTGACCTTCTGACATCACAGGACCAAAAACTCCACCTTCAGATCGTGCTAAGTGCCTCCATTTTTTAATGTGCAGAGGCCTGTGGCTTAGTTACCCCTGCACAGAATGATGACTGACTACTGCACCTTTTTCCAGTCACTTTTCCACACAATTCTTGTGCTCCCCAAGCCTCAGACCGCCCTGCTTCTTTATTTTTTAATCCCATAAATACCCCGAGCTCCTTTCCTTCTGGGAGGCGGATCTGAGATGCCTCCTCACTTGGCTGCCTTTCAAATAAATCCTCTCTCTCTGCTGCAAAACCCAGTGTCTCAGTGTTGTGGTCTGCTGCACGTCAGGCAAAACAAACCTGGTTTGGTAACAGAAGTATGGTAGAAATGAATTGGGATATCACTCATCATTTATTTAATATTCAGTAATGATTGATTGACCAGCTACTGCATGCCAGTACCTATACTTGCTGTTGAGGTTAAAACTAAATAAGATAAACATGGTTCCTGCTGTCGCAGAACTTGCACTTTAGTGGGAGAACGAGACCCCTTAAAAGACCCCAGGGTTTAGTTGTGATGTGTGCTGTGAGAGAACAGGTGCTGAGGGACAAGGGGGTGGAAAGAGAAGAGCCTTCGATGACACTACAGCCAACACTTGAGGGATGAGAAGAATTGGCCTCAAGAACAAGAATGAGAAGGAAGAGCAGGGCCAAGGACTAGGGGTGGGGAAAAATCTTGGGGTGCGTGAGGGTCAGAAAGAAAATAGGTGTGCCCAAACACAAAGGTGGGGTTGGTTGGGAATAGGTCAGCAGATCCTTATGGGCCCTGATGAGGATTCTATTCTTTTTTAATTTTATTTTATTTTATTATTATTATTTTTAATATCTTTATTGGAGTACAATTGCTTTACAATGGTGTGTTAGTTTCTGCTTTATAACAAAGTGAATCAGTTATAGATATACATATGTTCCCATATCTCTTCCCTCTTGCGTCTCCCTCCCTCCCACCCTCCCTATCCCACCCCTCTAGGTGGTCGCAAACCACCGAGCTGATCTCCCTGTGCTATGCGGCTGCTTCCCACTAGCTATCTATTTTACGTTTGGTAGTGTATATATGTCCATGCCACTCTCACTTTGTCACAGCTTACCCTTCCCCCTCCCCATATCCTCAAGTCCATTCTCTAGTAGGTCTGTGTCTTTATTCCCATCTTACCCCTAGGTTCTTCATGACCTTTTTTTTTTTTCTCTTAGATTCTATATATATGTGTTAGCATACGGTATTTGTTTTCTTCTTTCTGACTTACTTCACTCTGTATGACAGACTCTAGGTTGAGGATTCTATTCTAAGTGCAAAGGAAAATAATTGAGAAGTTTCAAGCCAAGGTATGACAACATTCAATCTAAGATTTCAGTGTATTGGCATGGATATGCAATAATTACATAGTATGCTCTAAATGTAATTCCACATAAAATACATCTGATATGAGAGGGTACACCTATTAGGTGCAGTAATTCTGCACTAATACTCCCAAAAGTAGCATTACAAGAGAGAAGTGTTAATTCTACTTTTTAAAAATGTTTGCAAGCTCCTTGCTTAGCTAGATTTGCACATCACCTCAGATTGAACTCTTCTAAAAATAGGTTATACCTGAGGCTTTTGGGGAAAGCAGCTGCAAATTTAGTTGAGTACTGTTACTCTATTTTTAATCCTTAGGTCAAGTCTTTCTTTCTCATAAATAAACTCCATACCGACCACTGTATATTTCAAGTGAGTGGTTTTGCCGATAAACACATGTCATTAATTGTGGGGTTATCCGTGAAAGTCTCTGAATGGACAGGAGCCCTATTAAAATGAGGTCTGGAAGACTATTTTAAGTTGGGGTGTTTTTTTGTTTTTGTTTTTGTTTTATTGAGACCTTGGTCCATTCATGCTTTCATTGAGCAAGTTGCCAACTGCTTGCTAGCATGGTGGTCCTGTTTTAGTGGATGGATTCAGAAAGTGACTCTCTAACACGAGCTCATTGTAAATAGAGTAAACCAAGAAAGCAGCCACATAGTTTCTCAAGGGGAAAAACATTCTGAATTGTGTTTAGGAGTGTTGACTTAAAAAAAGAAATCTAAGCAAAAGCAGTGTTTGGTGTCAATTGGGTTTGCCCCAGATTCCAGTGCCCATTATTCCTTGCAGTGGCTGGGGAGAGGGTTGCTGTGGATGAGGTCTTGATCCCTCCTGTTTGTGTTCCTCTGACTTCAGCTGTCTCTCCCTATCTCTTTGCTGAGTCAGGACAGGGCTGCCCTGCGGGTGGGAAGTGGTAAAGGCAACGGGAATTCTCCCAGGAGGAGAGGGATTGTATGGGATGGTGAGGAACAAGATTTAGCTGTTTGAGTTTCTAGGCTGGGGTAAACAGAGCACTGCTAGAGGCTCAGCCAAGAGTGGCAGTAGTTCCTGTTTGGGCTGCACTTCTAGGAAGCGCATGTCCTTGACCCCTCTTGCCCCCATTCCTGGCAGGGATGTCCAGTTTTGGCTGGAATTTGAAAGTGGAAATTGTGTCCCTGTCCTATGAAATTTTGCACTCTGGTTCCTGGGAACAGGCAAAACTCCAATCCCTGCTCCCTCTAATTCCCCCCTGGACTCTGCTCCCTCTAATTCCTTCAGATGGTTCTTTTTCTGCCTTTCAGTGGAAACTCAGGTGCTGATTAATGTTCAGCTGAACATTTGAGACCCTTGGCAGTGTTCTTTATACAAAAATGCATGAGAAATAGTTTTAACTTTAAAAGTCTTACAGTATAGTGGATCATATATATGTTAAAATATAGTTACAATGCAACATACATTTAGTGAGAACAGAAAGGAAGAATCACTCTACCTTGATGTGCTAAGTAGCATTTATTAAGCACCTACGATATGCCAGACTCTGATCTAGTGATCTTACCTATGTTATGTTTTTCACTGCTATTAACAGCCCTGAGGTACGTACAAAACCCCACATTTTATAGCTGAGAAAGGTTAGGCTAACTGTTGAAAAACGAGTTGTTCATGGTCACATAGGTAAAGAGGAGAAAGGCAGTGTTTGAATCCCTCTCTCACTCCAAGAGCCATGCTATTCCTGCATGCCAAAATGCCTTTCAGGTAGGAAGAGGGGAGGAGCAGATCAGAAAAGACATTGAGAAGTGATGACATTCAAGCAGTAAGACACCTGAAGAACTAGTAAATGTCTTTCAGGGAGAAAATGAAAGAAGGCAGTTCTAGCAAACATTTGCAAAAGTAGGAATTCTGAAAGATCGCTCGAAACACTGTCAGGGAATGGAAATTAGTTTCATGGAGCATATGCTCGTGCTGGCTTTGGAACTGGGGTGTGGAGACTAAAAGTTAGACTGGTAAGGCTTGTTTGTTTCAAGTAACAAAGGAGCTTGCTGAAAGGATTTAGGCTTCATCCTGATGGAACTTGTTTACTATGAAGACCAATACACTCAAGATTGTGACTTAGGAAACTCCATCTTCCTTCAATGCATAGCATAATTTGGGTAGGCATCCAGTAAAGAGTCTTATTGTTACTGGGTATACGGATGAAGTCCCAGACAGTTTCAATAGTTTTGGGGATGGAAAGCAGGGAAAAATTTGACAGATAAATAGGAGGTTCAATAGACAGAAAGAGGGAAAATAAGCATAATTCAGAGGCTTTTAATTCGGTCAGTTGGGGAAATGATGGGGCCATTACCCAAAAATTCTAGGAAAAGGAACAGGTGGAAAGATGCTGGAGTAACAAGGAGACAATAACTTAAGTCATGCATTTATTAGGGCTGAAATGGAAGTGTGAACAAGTCATCTTGGTGAAGGTGACCAGGAAGCAAGTGAAGTAGGAGACTCAAGATAAGGAAAAATCTGCACACCTGGTATGTAGGTGTCAGTTAATACGATACATGTGGGCCCCACTACCCTTGTAAGGTATACAGAGTGAGAAAAACCAAGATAGAGGAAGGATGCCAGCATTTCAGGGCAGAGGAGAGAAGACAAGGCCGTATTAGGCAGTGGGATAAATGCTGGAGATTTGCAGGTATACGGCTTCGGGCAACTTTACGTCTAATGTTTCTCATCTATAAAACGGTGACAATAACTCTTCTCAGCATTGGCAGAAGAATTATGGCAGGAAGCCTTGTTGAAATACAAATTGATCCATTTTTCCTCCATTTTTCTGTCCACTTCCCAGCAAGGAAGGCATCCCCTTTTAAAGTGTTTTTTGGGCTTCGGGGCTTTTTGCAGAGTGGGTGTGGGGAGCAGTAGTCTGAAATTAATGGATTTCCTGTCTTTTGTGAAAACCTAAACCCACTGAAGAGGTGGAAAGAAATAGTCTTTAGAGTTCCAAGAGAGAAAGGGAACTTTCCTGGGATTCAGAGCAGAGAGAAGTCTGTGGATCTGAGCGGTGGTTACACTCTGGGATGTGCTACATGATCCTTTTAAAGAGATGGAGCCCTAGGTCCTGGAGGTCCTGGCTGTGGCTTGGAAACAGAAGATGGGCAAACCTCAAGGGACCCAGGGATATGCACAGTGAAGATATCCATGCCTGTTGTATTGGTTTATCCAAACAATTTGTTTGTTTTTTTCCATAACATCCTACGGAAAAACCTGAACCAACAGTTTGGCCAACCCAATCCTTCTCTCATTGTTCTCCATTTACTAGATTCTGGTGTAACCTGGAGGGGAAGATGGAACTCTCCATAAAGACTGAATTAAAGCATCATGTAAGCCATGTTAGCTGGGATCTTAGATTAGAAATGAAATTTATTTTAGGGAAATAAAGTTAGGGAGTGAGATACATACCAGCTACATTTGGAAAATGCTTAGCACCATGCTTGGTACATGTCAGGTGTTCAAGAATACTGTCTAAATAAAATGAGCCAGGAAAAAAATTTTTCTTTTAAATGGAAAGAGCAGCTTGAGAGGTAGGGAGAGAACGGGGAAAGAGTGAGTATTGTGAAATGCAAGGATAGAGACACTTTCAAAATGGAGGGAGTGGTCAGTGATGTCAGCTGCCAGAAAGAAGTTAAATTAGACAGGAATTTGAAGGAATCCATTGGATTTTGCAATAAGGTGGTCATCCATGACCTTCCTGGAAGCACATTCAATGAATGTACTGAGAAACAGCCAAACTGTACTGGGACGAGGAGAGAATGGGAGAACACACGAGAGGCAGTGAGTGGAGACTGCCCTTTGAAGATAGGAAGTAGGAGAAATAGACAATAATTGCAAGAGGTGGGTAGAGTTGAGGGAGGACTTCATGCTATTTAGGGTGGAAGAAAGCTTTTATAGGCTGTTGAGAAGATTTGATAACCCTGGAAAGGCCCTCATGGGTAAAGCAACTGAATTATAAACTAATTTGAAATGGAAAGCAATGAACGAATAGAGTCCTCTGTCATAGATTTGCCTTCAAATTAAGGAACTAATATAATTTCCCCTTGGGGTAAGTGTTAGTATAGAACATATGATGTACATTGTACTTTGCAAAATGGTGGCCTACAGGCTGGATACAGACCACAGATTGCTTTGTTGTGCCCACATGATATTTAAAAAATACATTAGATGCCAAAATTTAGAATCAACGGATTACAGATTTTTGACCTCTCTTAAAACATGAAGCATTTTTTACTTAGTCATTGTTTGTAGGCTATAGTTCCTGTCAACCATCAGCGGAAGCCTATTTGGTTGCCTTTAGACAGGGCAAGCATTCTCTAGAACAGGGTTGGCAAAGTTTTCTGTAAAAGGCTTTGCCATACAGCCTCTAATTACTCAATTCTGCCATTGTAGAGTGAAAGCAACCATAGACACTACATAAACGAATGGGCTTTACTTTCTTTAATACCTCTCTTACTGTCCTTTCCACCCCAGGTGAAGTACAGGTTGCCATTTTTTTTTTTTATTGTGCTGGCACTTTTGTTTTATTGTGCTGGCACTTATCCTACTGCATTAATTTACTTTGCTTGTCTTTAGGCATTTGATTTTGACCCCCATGTAGGGTGACCAGATGCCTTGGACTGACAGACTTAGTGCTAAAACCTGAAAGTCTTGGGCAAGCCATGATGAGCTGGTCACAATATCCCTATGTTTACATTACTTTACATTTCTATTATCTACTTTGCCACAGAAAATGCATCGTCATTTTCCTTAACTGATTTAAAAATCTTAATAATCTTTTATCTCTTTCTCCCTTAGGGCTTTGTTTGCCATTTCAGTAGTAACTCCAACCAGTGTTGTACGTTAATATATTTATCTCCTCTACCTCAAAAGCAGGGGATCTTGTCTTGTTCATCATTATATTCAGAGACATTTGCCTAGTGCCTCATATAGATTTGATTATCATTAAGCGATTGATGAGTGACTGATGGGGCTTCCTCTCTCTTCAACCCTCTGAGATAATGTCATTGTGGCTGCAAAGCTCTAGGATGAGATGAAGATACAATGGTAATCCAGAGGCCCGCATCTCCTGAAATGAGAACGGTGCTTCTTCTGTGTGTTGATAGCATTCACTCTGCGCTATGATAACACCCCAGCCAGGGACTTACAGTTTTTGTCCTGTTCTTCCACGTTGCTAAAACTCAGTTGCCCACCTGGTCAAATGAGCCCCATCCCTCTGCTGTGCCCTTTCACATAAACAGCTTGAATCTGCAACATGAGGAAAGACCCTGGAGCTTTGAAATCAGATGTAGGTTCAAGCATGGGCTCTGTCACGTACTAGTTCTTGGTCATGTTTCTCACCTGTGGCCAGCTCATTTGTAAAATAGAAATGCTCGTACGTACCTCTTTGGATATTTAAGAAAATTAGAGATAATTGTGGACTGAAAAAAAATGCACAACCTCAACGTTGAGAATTATGTGTTATTCGGCAGATTTTCTGAGGACTTAAGACAAGAGGCCAGCCTCTCAGATCCCTCTGGGGGACTGCTCCGAAGAAGCAGGAGGAGCCAGGATATAGAGGAGTTTTTGCAGCAAAAACCAGGTAGTGGGAACATCAAAGATCACTGTTCATTAAAGAAAACCAGGCATCTCAAGTTAAGGAATTTAGTGCTTTTCTATGTATGGGAAGATTCAAGAGTCTGGCTCAGTGAAATCATTCCTTTGATATGCACCTTAACTATCTAAGTCTAAGACTGGTATCCTGTTTTGTTTTGGTTTTTTTCATCCCAGATTTCCTCAGAGTGCACAGTTGGGGGTCGCCACAGCGACTGCTGGCTTGATGGCTGCAACATCCTTTTTCTACTGATATGGCAGGCGATATTCTTCATCCACATAATGAACGTGCAACACCTAGCATTATGCTTAGTTCAATGAATATTTAGTATCTCCATGGGGAAAAAAAGAAAAACCCAGAAGTGTGACAATGGGGATCTATACTAATCATTAATATATTGAAAACGTACCGTGTTTCAGACACTGCGTGCAGCACTTCACAGGAGATATTGTATTTAATCCTTACAAAAATAACATGATCTGTCCTGAGAATGACGGTGTTCCTGGGACACAGGACTTTTAGCTCTAACATTTGGAACAGCAGGCAGGCTGGGACAAATCGGTCACCCAAAAGCCCATCAGTTAAGTGTATTAGTGGACCCATTTTATAGATGTGGAAGCTAAAGTTTAAGGAGGTTAAGGAACTTGCTGAAGATGGTACATCTGTGGCAGAGCTGGGCTCCTGAGCCACAGCTGTACAAGGTCTGATCCAGAGTTCTCCATCGTGACCCAAAGCTCTTTCTCCTTTCCTCCAGCTCTACTGGATGTAAGAGAGTTAAGCTCTCAGTTCTCAGTAGGAATTTGGCTGAGCACTCGGTTTCATAGAAGCCTGGGATTTTTTTGGGGGGGAGGGTGGGGGGTGGTTGAAGGAAGGCTGGTTTGAGTTCTATCCTTTATTTAACACCAGAAGGAAAACATTTGTTTTCCTGGTGGCAAAGCATTTTAAACGGGGGTGGGGCGTGAGAGCAGAGGTGGAGTCTGATCTCTTCTTTTTTACACTTTTAGTAAAAGCGCAAAATAAGCTCAGTTCTGTCAAGGTCACAGTAAACAGCTCTCTGTGGCTTGTACAAATCCACATCACATGTATCTGCTGACATAATGAGGAGTTCTGTTGCTCTAAATCTGGGGAAAGAATTCTTTTCTCTTCATTTACAAGTCAGAAGTCCTTATCCAGAGAGATGTAGATAGTTTTACAGGATCTGAATATAAAAATGTCAGTTTGTCTCTGACAACACGTGTACGTGGCATCCACACTCATCGTGACAAAAGTCCAGGTATTTGAGGGTAAAATGAACCCTCCTGAATTCAACAGTATTTTGTTCCTGAGCAATATTTATTAACAATAATACTAATGAAAAGGCAGCTGTCATAGGCCCGTGAATGGGGATGATTCACGGGTGGGTAATACTTGGGATTCCCTAATATAAGATGTGCCTTTCATTCACGTGTTGGACCTGAGACAGGCCAAACAAGAGTGACTATGGGGAGAGCTCCAAAGAGTTGCAGCATCTGGAGGAGCAGGAGGCAGATGGAATCTTTATGGCGTTTTCTCCAGAGTACCAAAAAGCAAAGCCACCTGGGGACCGGAGCCTGGAGTGTGGCCGGGTGGGGGACAGTGGCCTATACTTTGGTATCAAGTAAAATCTCTCATGAAAAAGATGCTCCCTTCTATTACATTTTCTGTATGTATCCACGTCTTGCTTTTACACTGCTTCTTCTGTTGTCTTTACCAATAATTACATCAATACATTACCTTAATTTATTAATTTTTTTATTGAAGTATAGTTGGTTTACAATGTTGTGTTAATTTCAGGTGTACAGCAAAGTGATTCATATATATATGTATATATATATATATATATATATATATATATATATATATATATATATATACATATATATATATTCTTTTTCTGAATCTTTTCCTTATAGATTATCATAGGATATTGAGTACAGTTCCCTGCACTATACAGTAGATCCTTGTTGTTTATAATACATTACCTTTAAAATATTATTAAAAACTATGTTTGGGCTTCCCTGGTGGCGCAGTGGTTGAGAGTCTGCCTGCCAATGCAGGGGACACGGGTTCGAGCCCTGGTCTGGGAAGATCCCACATGCCGCGGAGCGACTAAGCCCGTGAGCCACAATTGCTGAGCCTGCGCGTCTGGAGCCTGTGCTCCACAACGGGAGAGGCCGCGATAGTGAGAGGCCTGCGCACCGCGATGAAGAGTGGCCCCCACTTGCCGCAACTAGAGAAAGCCCTCGCACAGAAACGAAGACCCAACACAGCCATAAATAAATAAATAAATTAAATTAAAAAAAAAAAAAAACAACTATGTTTGAGAATGTGTTGACAGGAAAAATCCTTGCTTCTGTTCCAACTAACCCATCCTTCCACAAGCTGAGCTGGACTTGGGTTAGTTTAGTTTAGGTCTTGGTTTCCATAAGTGACGGGGCAATAACACTCCTTCCTGTCTCACCCAAGGTGGATCTCTACTTGGGGTGACCAGTAAGATCTTTGTAGTCAAGAATGTATGAGGAAGATTCAGGACTGTTTTTATTTTATGATACCTGAGCTGTCATACTACGTTCTACATGTCAAAATAAACCATTGCTGACTTCTAAATGGGAAGCCAGCATTTTGTTTAACTGAAGAAAGTCACCTCCAGGTTTGCACTTTTTTTTTCTTTCTCTTCTTGTCTTCTTGAGGTCTTCTTTTGAGATTTCTCCCTGGGGAGGAGGAGGGGATTACTCGTTTCTGTTATTCGTCTGGTAGGAAACAGAAGGCACATTCAAAGGGGGTGATGGAAGAGAGTTAAATGCAGGCATAGTTTGCAAGGGTTGAGGCAAACCAGCTAGAGGTAGTGAAGCTCTCTTGTGGTAGCAAAGGGGAATTACTGCCTTTTGGTCTGACGAGCCAAGGGAAGAGCTTATTGGAACCTGGAGAAAGAGCTGTGGTTGTAGAGATGGTCCTCGAGTGGTAGCTATGACCTTCAGAAGAGGGATGCAGCCATGTCAAACCATTGCCTGGAAGGGAGAGACCCAAGAGATAAATGCAGTGAATCTGTATCTCTCCTGCTGGTGTCTCCCATTGGTCAGACCCTACTGAACACTGGAGGACAAGGGATCCGGTTGATAAGTCCACAGCTCCTGTTGAACCAAACAGGAAGAATAGTGGAGAGTGGAGATGCAGAGGCAAACAGAGGACATAGAGCAGAATTTCCAGCGATGAAGGTGTGTCTTTGATCTCTCCATGGAGTATCCTTATGTCTCTTCTTTCCCAGGCTAATTTTCAATGGAGCACCTCCTCTAGAAGAGGGGCTGCTACTCCTTTCTCAGGTTCTCTTCACCCCCTGGTAGCTCTATTGACTGATGTTTTTCTGGGGTAGCCTCTACTCTAAAGCTCCTCAGGAACATGGACTGTGCTTTAGTCAACACTTTTAAGTTCTTTTTTTAAAAAATTGAAGTATAGTTGGTTTACAATGTCTTGTTAGTTTCAGGTATACAGCACAGTAATTCAGTTATACATACATACATATATATATATATATATATATATATATATATATATATATATATATACACACATATATATATATACATATATATATATATGTATATATATATATATATACTTTTTCAGATTCTTTTCCCTTATAGGTTATTACAAAATAGTGAGTATAATTCCCTGTGCTATATGGTAGGTCCTTGTTGGTTATCTATTTTATATATAGTAGTGTGTATATTTTAATCCCATCCTCCTAATTTATCCCTCCCCCTTGCACCTTCCCCTTTGGTAACCATAAGTTTGTTTTCTATGTCTGTGGGTCTATTTCTGTTTGGTAAATAAGTTCATTTTTTGTGTGTGTGATATATATATACAGTAGAATATTACTCAGCCATAAAAAAGAATGAAATAATGCCATTTGCAGTAACATGGATAGGCCTAGAGATTATCATACAAAGTGAAGTAAGCCAGACAGAGAAAGACAAATATCATATGATATCGCTTCTAAGTCTGTCGACTTAGACTTCCACCGTCGGGTCTCAGCACCATGTTTGAACCTCAGTAGATACTCAGAGCATACTAATTGAGTAGTATTGGACTAAAGCAGCAAGACGAGCTCCAGGTAAAATCATGAATTTGAAAATCAGGGTTCTAGTCTTACACTGTCAATAATTTTTGGAGGGACCTTGCTCAGTTTGTTCCTCAACTTTCTCACATGCAGAATGAGAGTGAGTTGGATGATCTCTGGATTAATACAATGATTAGAATCTTGTAATTTTGAGTTTCTAAACTTTCCCTCCCACTCCACTCCTAATTTCTAAATCTGTCTACTCAGTTCAAATGTAGAATTCTTCCTGTGCCCTTCACCAATAGTTTGTTCCAAAGTCAAGATTATTTACTCCCATCTTTGTACTCCCATTGCTGTCTAACCAAGTAAGAGATAACATTTATCTCTATATTCTTTAGTTAGTTGATTGCCACTGGTTCCTCTCTGGCTGGGTTATAAAATATTTGGCCCATAATCTCTGTTATGCATTGGTGTATTCCTAGTGTCTACCAAGAACTTGATAATGTCAGAGGACTAGATGAATGTAAGAACAAGGAGTTTTAAATGATTCTCAGAGGGAGGGAAGGAACATCAAATTACCTTACTTAACCAAAAATAACATAAATGGCTTTTGGGTTTATGCTGCCCAGGGCCATTGCCAATGGCTGGGCATTTCTAAACCCGTCTCTCTTCACACTTCCCCTTGACCTCTACTCTTCTGGCCTTTCTCCTTCCCTGGTTAGCTGTTTGAAGAGACTTGAAGAACCCAGCAAGATGGGCTGAATTCTAGACCTCAGTGACATTTTCCTTTGCAATCATTTAACTTTGCTTTCATTTAACTTCAAAATAAAATAAATTTAAGGCCTTCTTGGAAGTGAGCTGGGCACCACAGCTCTTGTATGTGATTTACAATTGTATAAATTCTTATAAGCATCTTCCCTAGCTGACTATGGGCAAGATATTTTGTCCCTCAGGGGTTTTTTTTTTTTTTTCTTAATCATCTCTAAAGTGAAAACTCTCCCCCAGATTTTATGATACTTTAAAACTTTCAAGCAGCTTCTCTGGCTTAAGTCTGCCTGGCTGTGACTATTGACTCACGCACTGATTAGCAATGACACCTTGCAAAAGTCACATAACTTCACTGAGTCTCACTTGCTTGTCTGTAAAATATGGTAATAAAGCACGGACTTCATAGAATCATTGTGAGAATAATATAAGATAATTCAGATAAACCTGGCATGAAGGTTAGCAATGTTTATTGCAGAAAAATTCACACTGTTACATAAATCAGACTTAATTTGGTTTGTTGATCTTCTTTGAAGCCATCAGAATATAGAGATTATCACGAAGTCTCAGTAAACTGTGAAGGACATTTGCAGTGTGTTTGGCTGCTGGGATTCACTGCACCCCTCTTTTGATAGCAGCACTCCAGTTTCCTTCTAAGAAATCACCTTTCAGGACTTCCTTGGGGGTCCAGTGGTTAAGACTCTGAGCTTCCACTGCAGGAAACTGTTGGGGAACTAAGTTCCCCATCTCTGGTTGGGGAACTAAGGTCCTGCATGCCACACAGCTCAGCTAAAAAAAAAAAAAAAAAAAATCACCTTTCTTTACCCTTCTCTGAGTTCATGCAATCTGAGTGACATAGATCCACCCCAGTTATACAGGCGGGTTACTCAGATCTGACCAATTATAGACCTGCTTTTCCCTGGGTGTAGTGAGTGACTCTGAATGGCATGTGACCTCATAAGGACCAACCAGATACAGTGGGACTTTGGCTGGAATGTCCCGAAAGGAGATGCTTCTTCCCACTAGACTGGACCCCAGGAGGATGTAAAGTTGGACAACGATATTCTTCTTTCTTCCAGGAGGGAAGATTACTCCAGGTACAGGGTATTACAGTGGACTCAGAACAAGGTAAAGAGAGACAGATTGGGTCCCCTGCCTCAGCCAAGCATGTAGGTAGACACTTCAGCCAAGCTTTTCAGTAACATGGGCCAGCAAATGTCTTTTGTGCTTCAGTTAGTTTGGGCTTGAATTTGGCACATAATTGACAGAAGGCTGACTTGCACAAGAGCTGGTCATTTCTTCCTTCTGCAGATTAAGATCTATGAACCCATTCACAACCTAGAAAACAATCTTAGCCACACATACCCCTCCCACCCCTCCCATCATCAGCCTTGTTGTTTCAAAGGTCTTGCCTCAACTTCTAACTTTTTGCCACACAAGCACCTCCATTAATTCATCTCCTTTATGTCCCACCTGGTCACAAACCTCCCTGCCCACCTGGTCCCCACACTCTCCTCACTAGCTGCCTCCCAGTGCCTGGCTCCCTTGTTAATGTCTGCTGGTCTTTGACAGACTCTAAGCTGGCTACCAGCACCTCTTAAGTGCTGCAAAGAACAAATACATAACCAATATTCACCTCACAGCTGCTCCTGTCTTATCCCTTCCGAGCTTTCTCAGTTACAAGGATAAATTCAAGTGTCCTGATCCTGTGTGAGGCTGGGGAGACCTAGTTTATTTCTTTTTTGAAAACCCACAAACCAGCTCATTCAGCTGAATTAGATGAGAAAGGGACATAATTCCAGAGGCCTCCACTGTTAAGCTTGTGGGTTCCTCACTTGTAGAGGCTGGAGAGAGCAAAGGAGAGAGAGCATGTGGTTTGATTACAGTATAATTTTCCTCCCTCTGGGAGCATTTCAAGCGTATTCTACAAATGTCAGGGAACCAATGACTCATCAAACAGTCAAGTGTTGGTTTTGGAAAAGGGAGAGGAAGTCACTGCTTTGGAGCTCAGGAATGGATTTGCACTAAGGTAAGATCTCATTGCACCAGTGGGACTGAAACGTTGGCAGGAATCCCTTGCTCTTTTCCGAGCCTGGGAGAGGTGCCATGTCTCCCAGATTTCAGGGGCAGGGTGACGCACTTGCAGTCAGAAAACATTTAGCCTGAGCCTTCCCATGGTAACACTTTCTGTGTCTCCAAGGACCAAGGTGTTGTGCCCTTGAAGTGAAGGCTCGATTCCCTGAGGACAGAGAGGAGACAAGCCTTGCCTTCTGTCCCAGGACGTTGGCAAGGGTGAGGTGGGAGGAGTGTCTGTCGCCTGATTAGTCTGGGCAAATGTGAGCTGTAGCAGAAAAGCAGCTGTCAGAGAGAATCCGGTCAGACTTTTCCACCCTAGGCCCTTATCTCTCCTCCACTTGCTGAGTTTGGGAAGTGAGAAAGCCCAATTATTGATTGAGAAGCATGAGAGAGGGATGCCAGCGCAGAGATGGAAAAAAAACAATGGACGGAGCTGTTCAGGGAAAACCACAGTTCCTTAGACAACACTTTCTCCGTGTGAACTCACGGTAACTACATGTCACAGGTCACCTGTGAGGTGAAAGTAACTGATGTGTAAGGCGGAGATAACACGCAGGGCAAGAAACACATAGTGACTCTTTCCCTCTTTCCTTTCCTTTAGGGTCTTGAGCAAAGACCATATCTTGCTGACCACTTCTGCATCCTCAAGAAAGCCTATACCCCTCCTGTTCAGTCTTTTTTTTTCTTTTCTTTTTTAAAATGATAATGAGGTGTTTGTAGATGCTTGTGTACAGTTGATGGTAGTGATGGGGGTTTTGGAGTGAAGTTCTGTGGTCAGAAGGCCTGTTCTACATCTTAGTAAATCCTGGTGGTAGAAGTAAGGGAAAGGGAGTGGGCACAGGCTTTAATTGTAGGCAACCAGCGTTGGAGGCTCCCTTTAGAATGTGGCTTGTACGTGGCAACTCGGCCCTCAGCTTTTGGCCTCAGTTGCAACTCTGGGATGCCAGGAAAAGGGCCATTCCATAGCCTGTAACACCTACTTGTAAAGAGAGAGCTTCGGTGTCAGTCCTCAGACCTGCTCGTCTCTACTTGCCACTTGCTTGTCCGCCTCTCTTGTTCTGACATTGATATGGCAAAACCCTAACCTTATTTTCTGCTTTTCTAGATTTTTATCTGAAGAGCGTGGTGATACTGGAGAAAGCCACACAATAGGACACAGTGGTATCACAATAAGTTCATGATCACACTCATATGGCCCATCAGCTGTCTCACCACCCTCCACAGTAACAACCGTCACTCTGTCCCGACATCTGATCATGGTTCGTGTTCCCTTGCTGTGAGCAGCTGACATCTCCTCTTTCTTGCAGAAGGAATTGAAACCATCAGACCAGAAGTTCTTCAAACGCAGACTAGCAAGTGTATACCTGTCCCTATAGTAAAACCCATCTTTACCTCCTGTTACATTATTGGGGGGGTGGCAGGTCTCTCCTCCTAAGATCAACCTCTCCTTCCTTGTGCTCTAGTTTCTACATTTTTCTGTCTTCACAGGGACCTTACATTATCAATGACTCCCCTCAACTGGATCTTTCCATAAATATTTAAACACTCTTCACTCTCTTCAGTCTGTGAAAAAAATTCCCCTACATTATACCTGTATCCTCTTATAGCTGCTTCTAACTATTTTTCTTCCAAACAGTCTTCTAATCCTTTCCAATTTTCAAAGCCAATTCTCAAAAGACCTGTCTACACGTGGGGCCTCCATTTCCTCTCCACCCCCATCTGGCTTCTGCCTTCTCACTCCTCCAAAGTCGCTCACTAAGATCACTCATGACCTTCATGCCACTTAATCTAAAGGCCACTTTTTAGTTCTCAACCTCTCAGCAGTATTTTATACCACTGATACCTGCCTTCTTCATGATCACTCCAAAATGCCACACCTTCTTGGATTTCTTCCTCCATCTTTGGCTAAGTCTTCTTTCTCTTTGCAATGTTATTTTCCCCCTAACCTGCCATTAAATATTAACGTTTCTCAAGGCTTGGTGTTAGACCCCCTTCTCTTCCATTTTCTTCCTTTCTGTATTTTATCTCAGGAATCCCATTGATGCACATGGCTGTCATTACCACCAAGTCAAGAATGACTTTAAACTCAATCTCTAGTCCAGATCGTCCCTGAGAGCCTCACACTTGTATATCCAAATTTCTATTCAGTATCACCACTTGCATGTTTCAAGGCCACCTCAGACTCATCATACCCAGGATAATGTATAAACTTTCCCTAAACCCACTTTTTTTCTAGTGTTCTCTGTTTCAGTGAATGGCATCACCATCCAGCCAGAAGTTTAGCAGTCATTTTTGGCCGTTATCTTCAATTTGCTTTACCATCACTACATCTGTCAATTTCACCTCTTTATTTTTTTTCTTCTCACACCTTGTCTGTCTTCATCCTGGTCTAAACCACTCTTGCTTCTCACCAAGGTAAGAGCTTCCTGTTTGTTCTCCCTGCATGAGTTCTGGCCCTCTTTGTAATCCACTCTTTATTCTATGAGTGACTTTTCCAAATGCAAATTTAATTGTGGGTACCAATCTTTTCCACCAGTCACCTACCTACTTAAAATTTTTAGCGCTCCATTGCTCTTTGCAAAGAAACAGAGACCCTTACTTAACACAGCCGATGGAGTCATTTCTTGTCCTGGTCCCTGCTTCCCTCTCCAGCTCATCTGCCACCATTTTCTCCCTCACTGTGTCTGCTCCTGTCACCCAGGCGTTTCTTGGGTTTCTTGATTAGGCCGGGTTCTACATGGACACAAGGATTTTTCGCATGCTATTTCCTATTCCTGGAATAAAATTCCTTTCTTCTTCTGCCTAGTTAACTTGCACATACTCTTAAGGTATCAAGATAAACATCATGTCCTCAAGCATTTCATGACTTCACAACGTAGTTCGGATTCTCTTGCGGTAGTGTAGTAACACAGCACTCGTCTTCGCTTGGGATAGTACATTCATTTGGGCTTAATATCTTCCTAGCTGACTAGACTGTAATGGAGATTAGTGATCTGCTCACGGTATTCCCAGTATCCAGCACAATATCTCACGCTTGGGAAGCACTCAGCAAATATTTGTTGAATGAATGAATCAAAAATCCCATTAGAAAGGCCCCATTGTCTTCATTTTGTCTTCATTATGAGGCTTACACAATAAAGGATGGAGTTGTGTGGCTCTCACAGGTATGTCTGACTCTAGAATCCAAGAAATACCTGGTATAGAACAGCTGTGCAATTACTAAGGAAAGAACACAAGTCACACTGCATGTGTGTGTGTTTATTGTTGCTATTGTTTTAAAATAGGGAACCAGAGTGCAAAATCACTTGTTAAAGGCTCAAATCATCTTAATTATCTAATGAACTGTCACTAGGAGAAAGATCTAGCTGAGTACTTTGTTGAACGGGGTCCATGTAATTTGACCATAGTTTAAGGGGGATTCGATTTGCGCAGGTTGACCATATGTCCTCATTCACACTTTTTGTCTAGGTGTAATTATGAATGGTGCAATTATTACTAGTACCCTCTTTAACTCTCATAAGTGTTCCACATTGATCCATACATGATCTGAACATCTTGTTTACAGGTGAGGCAGCAGGACCAGTGTAAAGAGGCCTGGAATTAGGAGTTTAGGTTTTTGTTTTAGTTCTGCCTTTAGATGTGATTGTTGCAAGTTACTTTAGTAGGTTTGAAGGGCTAGATTCTTATTAGCCTGTGATTTTGTGTTTTTTTTGTGTGATCCTTAAGCTAAAACATTAAAGATAGGTTAAGTTTTCAATAGGAAGACATGAGTAGAAGGGCCCTCTAAGCTTAAGGGACACATGAGCAAAGTCACAGAGATATCAAAAGTACGTAGATTATTTAGGAGCAAAAGGAACTTGGTGGGAGAGGCAGAATTAGAACGGTATATTTTTACTGTATATCTAGGAGAGAATATTTGATGAATGGAGTAAGATGGTAGGACACAGACTTTAGATAACTTTGGTAGGAACATAAAATGCATCCGAGATGTGTAAGGATAATATATGAAAAACTTATTTGAAACAGATATAGTAAAAGGTGATGAATGGCCAAAGTTGGGCAATAAAAGTAGTGAAGAAAAGGGACTTGGAGAGAAGAACCAGTAAGAGGGTAGAAATGAAAGTGTTCGGTGTCTGGGGAATGATTGGGTTGGGGAATCACTTATTCAATAAATATTTTCACACTTATTTTGTGCCAGATACAATGTGGGGTATTGGGGTACAAAGATGAAAAGACTTGATCATTGATTTCAAGGAAATATATAAATTAATAATTATAAAGAATACCATATAAATTAGAATGGACATATGTTCAATGAGCAGTGAAATCATAAAGAAAGAATTTTTAAGTCTTCCTGGATGAATAAGTAAACATCATAAAGGAGGTCTTTGATCTGAGAGTGAAAGAATGAACTAAGAAGGTGATTGGGGTGAAAACAGAGTATTCAATGTCAAGGGTCATGTCTTACTCATCTCTATATTCCTAGAGCCCATTATGGTGTCCAGAAAATAGAACGACCACAGAATTCTGGGGTGTAGCAGGAGATGGCTGCAAAGGGAGGTAGACGATGATGAAGCAATGAAAGAGAAGAAGGAAATGATGACCATGCAAAGGTTGAACTTAAAGACTGTTTTGGTACCTTCTGCATCCTGGATGGTGCCATGTCAGGTTGAAAGAGCTGATTCCGCCTTTGAAGTTTGCTAAGCTACAATTAAGAGAGTTTAGCCATCAGGAGAATCTGACTCAACAAACAGAATTACAAATTTCTATTCTAATTCCATTCAGAAACTTTAAAAGATTTGATTATATTTTGGTCTAAGGGACAGGCCACAGATTTAAAGGAGTCAGAAATCTTGATATTTTCTGGAATCTCTTTGCTCATCTTTAATTGAAAGGATATTTACTTTTCAAGCCAGTTTTCAGTTCAATCCAATTATGCTTCTCTGTGACACATACTCTCATTTCACCTTGGCAGATTGGTTTCATTAGAAATAATCCACAGTGGGGGTAATGTTAATATAATATTGCTTCTAAACTAGGCAGAGTTTGATGAAAGATTTGGATGTACTTGGTGGGTTGCCGTTCCAATTTCAGACGTTTTGCTGGCATTCCCTGAGAGTTTGCCAAGAGCAGGGGATGACAGCTAAATGGGCTTTTCATACTCTGAATGTGGCAGTGGAGAGTCAGTCTTGTGACTCTCTTTAAAAGCCTTGGAGAACTGATGATGGAGAGGCCCTGAACTCCTCTTAGAAATGTTGTTTCAAATGAGTACTTGCCAATCCTAAATTTACCAGTTAAAACTGGAAGATGAATTAAGTCATCTCTCACATTTATGCATTGTTTAATCCAATTTGCAATGCAGTGTTACATACTTTATCTCACTGGATCTTCATTTTAACTCTGGGTTGTAGTCAAGAGCAGTCTTACTTTTTCCATTTTATGGATTTTACGGATGAGGACTGGGTTTAAAGAGAGTAACTTGTTTGTTCATATTTGCACAGATAATTAAATGTTTATGAGGTCTGGGAATCAACTTGGTCTGCTCATTCCCAGTCTAGTGCTTAATATACTTAACAATGTGGTTTTACTTGGTAAGATTTTTAAATATCCTCAATGAATGAATGACAATTCAGTCTTTGCATCAGATAATGTCCATACCATAGGTTTAGGTAGACAGGCATAATGAAGATAGAAAAGGTACTAAAGACCATAGCTTTGCTCTTCAAGGCTTGGACTTTGATGCATCTTTGTGTCAACACAATGGTGGTCTTACTGATTCACTAGTCCAAATCATCATACATATACCAAGTACCTCCTCCTGAGACATACAAAGAAGGCTCTACAAAGAATAGGGAGGGATTATAACAGGAATCTTTTGTGGGTAGAAATTCCATTTAACTATGACATCTGCATCACCAGCTTAGTGGTACAAAGAAAGATCCTTCTTTAACTTTTTTGATATTCAAATTAATTGCATCTGAAGTTGCTTTGGTAGAAGACACTGCTGGTCCAGATTTCTGCACCTGCCACAGTGGTTCTTCAAGGGACAGTAATCTGACTTCCCCATTGTTATCTGCTGCCAGAGAACTTACCACTGTTATAGTTTTTTGGTTTCTTCTCATGTAAAGGTATTATTCTCAAAGTGCTCACAATGGCTGTTGGATCAGGAATAACTTCAACATCAGCGGCCAGCTCAGCTAGAATCCGTTATCTTCCTGTAAACAGTAGACCTTGGCCTTGAACCTAGGTCTTCTATCTATGCTCCATCTTTGTGAGCCCCCTTTCGAAGGCCTTTGGTGGACTTACGTTGACATCATCCCAATCTATCAGAGAGGGTTTAATGTTGAATATCAGAATGGAAGTTGTTGAAGCCTCTATCACCTAGGTATCCAAAAGTTCCTTAACCTCTATGCAAACTTTGCCATCTAATCACAGGAATGTCTTTGCCATACCGAAGAGTGTCAGGAGGGGGTTTCAGTAAATACCCCAAAATGATTACAATTAACTCTTGCCTTATCTTTACATATTTAAGAGAGGCATTTTGAATGATTCTTTGTGGAACCAAGAAGTCAAAAGGATATATCCGCAACATATTTTACATAGCAAAACCAAGAACTTATTCATGTTTTCCTATCAAGGCAACTTGATATAAGTGTCCCAGACTACTGAAAAAGTTGAAGCCTTGTGTGATACAAATATTTAGATAAGCCTTCTGTACGGAAACAGGACTTTGCCCTGACATTTGAATACTGAATGGATCTAAGAAAGAAGTCTAAGAAATTATATAGGAATAATAAATTTATGAACATCTGACTTGTGAATCTCTACTCAAGCTACATTTCAGTTTATTTTCAGAGAAAGGGAGAAAAATGTCTTATATTAGAATGTATAATAGGGGGAGAAACAGACAAAGATGAGGTGGCAGAGCTCTGAGTCCAAGAAGGATAAAAAAGCCAAACTACATGCTGACACTAATTTCAGGGTTGGTCTGTGGTTGATGTGAAAATGTTGAAGCCAATGGACTAAAGAAAGAACTGCCATGAAGTTAGAGGTTATCGGAACAGCTGCAGTAGAGTTGAGTATCCAAAGGCAGAGGGGTTCAAGTCCAGTGGCTTTTGTGCCATCAAGGATGGCAGTGAGAATTCTATGGCTTTGACCTCAGTGGTAGCTGTGGTGGTGTTCTGATTACATTTTATCTCCTTTTATTCCATCTGGAACATCATTTTCCAGCTTTCCTGTTAATTCTGTGAGCTGCTAATTTTCTTCCAAGAAATCAATGCTTTTGCTTAAGTTATTCAGTGTTACTTTCCGTCATTTGTAAACAAAAATTTGACTAGTGCAGATGCTGGTACATGTAGTATATGCAGGTGTATCTCAGGAAAATGTGAGAAATATGAGGCTACTTGAATCAATTAGAATGAAAAGCAATGGAAGTGCAGCTCAATTTCAGTCTTGAGAATCCAGAAGCTCATGACACATAGTTGAGAGTCTGCTAATGAAGCTATCATCCCTGTCAGTCTGGAATAAAATGCATATATAAGGCAAGGATTTGGTGGACAGAGTCTTTTAACACCCTAGAATGGAATAAAGACTCATAGGATCTGAGAGCTATTGGCTGGGGTGTGTATTACTTGGGGTCTCAGCAGGAAAGAGATGGTACACTCAAATGGGGTATTTGAGGAAAGTTTAACAAAGGGTTTATTTACAATACTGTGAGCAAGGCTAAGGGAAATCAACAAAAGATGGTGAAGCAGCTTAGGGATTTGAACTGCAAGATCCCTTACTGCCCGCTATGCCTGAAAGAGCAAGGGGAAGGAGCAGTTACCAGAACCTAGAGACAGCTGTAGTTGCAGCTGTAGCTGTATAATGAGGCTTTCTAACAGGAACTATGGACTTTGGTAAAAGAATCCAGCCACTGTTATCTCATGGCCTGGCAGTCTGGGGACCAGGAAATAAATTTCCCCTTATCTTTTTCAATCTGGTTCTCCCCCTCATGCATCCCATTGGCTGGACTCAACCTGAAGCTGGAAGGTTAATTTCACCTTGTCGATGAAGTACATGTCGATGCAGTACATGGAGATCACTCTTTTGGGGCAAAAAACAAGGAAAAAAATAATGTAGTGTAGGTCAGGGTGGGCAAATGGAGACTATTTTTCACAGGGCAGCTACTTCTAATGACACTAGATAGCTTTCAAGAGATTGACCAATTCAAATTCCTACAACATTCTTGGCTCAAGGAACAGCCTGAAAGAGAGGTATTTTCTATGACTATGGAAAAAGAATATCTTATCTCTTGGAGGCTTAGGACGGAGATGGCCCCAAACCAAACAAATAGTTTGGTTCTGGGCTTTGCCATATTACAAAATCAGTCCAATTCAAAGTTTTATTAGGCTTTTTCTAAAGTTAAGACAATGAAATAAGTGGTGCTGGGAAAACTGGGCAGCTACATGTAAAAAATGAAATTAGAACACTCCCTAACACCATACACAAAACTAAGCTCAAAATGGATTAAAGACCTAAAAGTAATGCCAGACACTATAAAACTCTTAGAGGAAAGCATAGGTAGCACACTCTATGACATAAATCACAGCAAGATCCTTTTGGACACACCTCCTAGAGAAAGGGAAATAAAAACAAAAATAAACAAATGGGACCTAATGAAACTTAAAAGATTTTGCACAGCAAAGGAAACCATAAACAAAATGAAAAGACAACTCTCAGATCGAGAGAAAATATTTGCAAATGAAGCAACGGACAAAGGATTAATCTCCAAAATATACAAGCAGCCCATGCAGCTCAATATCAAAAAAACAAAGAACCCAATCCAAAAATGGGCAGAAGACCTAAATAGACATTTCTCCAAAGAAGATATACAGATTGCCAACAAACACATGAAAGGGTGCTCAACATCACCAATTATTAGAGAAATGCAGATCAAAACTACAATGAGGTATCACCTCACACCAGTGAGAATGGCCATCATCAAAAAATCTACAAACAATAAATGTTGGAGAGGGTGTGGAGAAAAGGGAACCCTCTTGCACTGTTGGTGGGAATGTAAATTGATACGGCCACTATGGAGAACAGTATGGAGGTTCCTTAAAAAAGTAAAAATAGAACTACCATATGACCCAGCAATCCCACTACTAGGCATATACCCTGAGAAAACCATAATTCAAAAAGAGTCATGTACCACAATGTTCATTGCAGCACTATTTACAATAGCCAGGACATGGAAGCAACCTAAGGGTCCATTGACAGATGAACGGATAAATGAGATGTGGCACATATATACAATGGAATATTACTCAGCCATAAAAAGAAACAAAACTGAGTTATTTGTAGTGAGGTGGATGGACTTAGAGTCTGTCATACAGAGTGAAGTAAGTCAGAAAGAGAAAAACAAATACCGTATGCTAGCATATATATATGGAATATATATATTTTTAAAAAATGGTTATGAAGAACCTATGAAGGGGCAGGACAGGAATAAAGATGCAGACGTAGAGAATGGACTTGAGGGCACAGGGAGGGGGAAGGGTAAGCTGGGACGAAGTGAGAGAGTGGCATGGACATATATACACTACCAAATGTAAAATAGCTAGTGGGAAGCAGCCGCATAGCACAGGGAGATCAGCTCGGTGCTTTGTAACCACCTAGAGGGGTGGGATAGGGAGGGTGGGAGGGAGATGCAAGAGGGAGGGGTTACGGGGATATGTGTATATGTATGGCAGATTCACTTTGTTATACAGCAGAAGCTAACGCACCATTGTAGAGCAATTATACTCCAATAAAGATGTTGGGAAAAAAAAAAGACAATGAAATAGGGTGAGGCCCCATAAATTAGAATGGGACCATGTGAGAGAATTTAATGTCTACACTTGCAACTGCAGTGAGCCTCCATGGCCAGTTGAAATAGCTCACCTCTTTCCAAGATTGCTGGAAGTCTTTGTAACCAACTCCCTAACTCTTGCAGGGGAAAGGCAATTCTCCCGTTGTCCTCTCTCCACCAGCCTCACTGACTCTCTGTCCATAAAAAAAAGTTTGCTCCTGGAAAATGTGGGTTGGGGACATTTAAAAAATTAAATCTGAGAAGAGAAATTTTATACTCTAGAAATATTTCAAGAATTTACTAATTCATGTGAACAAAAATCTGAGATATGTGTGCAGGAATGGATTCTGAGGGTGTTGGATTAAGGATGAAAGAGGATAATTTTATTTCAGGCCCAATTTATTGATATTGGTCTATTTTCAGGTTATTTTGGATTCATTGTACATTGTACACATTTGAACATCTGGGAGTGGCTCTAATTGTTTTTTCACTTGGCTGACTGAAATCTGGACCTACATGAAAAAGATGCCAATTTCATTGTAGAGACGGAAACCAAAGACTTCCGAGATAGGAGGGTTGAAATGGATTAATTATGTATGACTCACCCACTCATTGCTTAACCATGGTCTTCCAAACGGCCCGCATTGCAGCTTGACTCTGCCCTTTGTCTACGCTGCTTCCTTCCCCACCTTTCCAGAGGCGTTGATCCCAAGGGCTCTCCTAAATAAATATCCTGACATTTAAACGCCACCTCAGAGTCTTCTTCCCAAAGAACCCAATCTGAAACATCAGCTATAGCCTCACCTCAATTACAAAAATGAGGAATATAGCCTCAACCCATATTTCGTTCCTTGGTGTGTGTGTATAGGTATGTGTGTGCCCGTGTGTGTGTGCATATACTTTCCTTCCTTTTCTGCTTTTTCTCTCCCATTTTATATGTACGTACATATCATGTATTATTGGGGAATGACTTTTGGTTTAGTCAAAGTGGAAGAATATCAGGAAGGAGAAAGATCCTGTAACTGGGGCTCGCTACAGTACCAGATGAGACATTGTTTTGCTCCCATCAGAAGACTGAGAGTTTGGTTGTCCTGGGGAGCATTTCATTGTGTTTAGACAGGAGCAATGCTTTTGAAAATGTTACGAAGCAAAAGAGGATCTAGGGAGATGTTAGCCAGAGTGGAGCACTGTGATGGATGTTAGTCATTTTGGCTCCCCAGAACTTAAAATATCCTTTGTATTTTGGGGAAAGTCCTAAGAGAGGTGGGAGGTTATTCTCCCACAGAACTGAAAGGGGAGGGCTATTCTCTCCTTAGCTTTGCTCTAGTAGCTGGGCATTTTTATGTGACCCATGTGTAGCCAATCAGATTCTCCAGCATCCAACTTTGAATGCTGAAGAAACTATGCAAGCAAGTAACATGGTCAGTTAACAATTATTCCTGCAGGCTGTGGCAGATTCATGAGTCCAGTGTCACTATAGCAAGAATTTGGTGGCTGAGGGATATTCTATGTAGAACAGTGGCAATATAGGCAGACCATCTCTAGGTTGTTTCCCTTGGTTCTTGCCATACCTGGTTCTCTCATCTTCTTGCCATTTCTGTAAGGTGTCCAATACCTGTGCAATCAATTCCTTTTCTGTGTCAATTAGCTAGAATCTGTCTCTGTAATTTGCATCCCAAACTCTAACTAGTATCTGAATACCCAGGGCACTCATAGGTCATAAGAGCACAGATACCTAATGGGGTTGAGGAGTTCAGACACTTGAACTTCAGGGCAAATCAGTGCAAAGTAGATGGAAATAGGGGGAAACAAGCACGTCTCCACTACTGACATCCTTGGATGAAACGACTTTCCTGTTCTTTGCCCTAAGCAGCCTGGGTCTGTACACTGAAGGAAATGACTCTGTGATAGCCCAGCAAATATAAGCAAGAGGGACCTACTGGCCTTGACTCTGTTCCTTGTACTCTTTGCTCTCTGTTTTCCATGTTTATCTATGACACTAGGGCATTTTGCATTGGCAGGGATACATCTCAGATACCCCCACTGCCTAAAAATGAACAAAATGCTGAATTTATTTATAAGTGATTACCAGCAAATTGAAGAATAGCTGTTTCATGGACTTGGACTGATCTCTGAGCAAGTGGCCCAGGGCCATCTTAAAGTCCCCTTTCTAGTTCTGTAGCACCTAAAAAACTGGCAGGAACAAAGAAATGTGTTGGATCCTGCAGTCAGAAACTTTAGAGCCGTAGACCTTCTCCCATCAGAGTGGTCCCCTAATTCATTCATTCAGATGCATTCTCAAAGTTCTATGCCTGATCTGTGGCTACCATAACAACGGTAAGAAAAGAGGTTGCTTGGTAAACCCGGTGAAGCTGCAAGGCAACCACAAGCTGTTACAGATTTCTTCTTGACTCTTATGACATTCTCATGGCAACAAGTAAGTAATAAATCTCCTCTTATTTAAATGGCAGATGTTAGAGAGCGTTATATTTGTTTAGGTAAACCTATAAAAGGGGAAAGTTAACTCATAACATCTGGAAAGTAAGGCAGAGGTTAATCCCTTAGGATTCAGGAAGGGATTGAGAAAGGAAGTCTGAGCAGTAAAGACCACCCTAGGGACCAAGAATGAACAGAGCAGAGCTCTCCTTGTAGTCTGAATTTGGGGCACTGTTAGCAAAATACCAACATTCCCTTCTGCGATGGACTGAATGTTTGTGCCCCCTTCACCCTCCTTTCCAGATTCCCATGTTGAAACACTCATCCCCAATGTGATGGTATTTGGAGGTGGGAAACTTGGAAGGTAATTAGATCATGATGGTGGAGCCCTTACAAATGAGATTAGTGCCCTAGACTTGAGAGACCTTGCTCTCTCTTTGCCATGTAAGGAGACAGCCAGAAGATGGCCACCTGCAAACCAGGAAAAGGGCTTTAACCAGGAATCAAATTAGCCAGCACCTCACTCTTGGATTTTCTAGCCTCTAGAACTATAAGAAATAAATGTTTGTTAATTACACCACCCAGTCTGTGTTATTCTGTTACAGCAGCCTGAGCAGACTAAGAGTAAGACAATTTCCAGCTAGGAAGACAGCTGGTATCTCTTGGTGAGGTAGGAAATCATTCATTAGAGGCATGTAATTATAAGAATGGCTTGGGCCTCATATACAACTAAACTATAGTATTAATGCACCAGAAATTGAGAAAACATATAGTCTTTTTTTTTTTTAACATTTTTATTGGAGTATAATTGCTTTACAATGGTGTGTTAGTTTCTGCTTTATAACAAAGTGAATCAGCTATACATATACATATACCCCCATATCCCCTCCCTCTTGCATCTCCCTCCCTCCCACCCCTCTAGGTGGTCACAAAGCACCGAGCTGATCTCCCTGTGCTATGCGGCTGCTTCCCACTAGCTATCGGTTTTACATTTGGTAGTGTATATATGTCCATGCCACTCTCTCACTTTGTCCCAGCTTACCCTTCCCCCTCCTTGTGTCCTCAAGTCCATTCCCTAGTAGATCTGTGTCTTTATTCCCGTCCTGCCCCTAGGTTCTTCATGACCAATTTTTTTTTTTCTTTAGATTCCATATATATGTGTTAGCATACGGTATTTGTTTTTCTCTTTCTGACTTACTTCACTCTGTATGACAGACTCTAGGTCCATCCACCTCACTACAAATAACTCAATTTCAGAAAACATATAGTATTAAGAGACGGAACCTCCATCATATTACTTGTTAAAATTTATTGAGCACCTGCTATATGCCAGCCATGGCACATACATTTTCTCATTTTATTCTCTCAGCCACTCTGCGGTAGTTTTTATAGTGTCCATTTTGCAGATGAGGCTCAGAGAAGATAAAGTCACCCTTCAAAGTCCCTTTCTCTGTGTGCCATGATGTCAGAATCCAGTTTTGTCTGATTCTGAAGGCCAGGCTGTTTTTACTGTTTTGACTAGAGTTGGAACAAGACAGTCATAAAACATCTGCCCACAAGATAGGCATGTTTGTCTGCTTAGGGCTCATCCCTGCCTTTCTGAGGTTAACAACAACCAGCGTGGTTTTTTTTTTTGTTTTTTTTTTTTTTTTAACCACATGTCCCTGGGTACCACTGACAGATTCAGAACCCCAGGCTTCCCTGAAATTTGATCCTAGCCAGTGTGGGATCTTTCATATTCTTCTGTTCTTTGGCCTCACGGTTTACATAAAGCACAACATCAATCCAGTTTAGCCTGGAACGAGTTCTAAAAGAAAGCACATTACTTTACATGCACAGGGAAAAGAAGATAAGTGAGTTAGGTTTGAAACAAACTTTGTTTGTGAAAGTGCTTTGTTTTGTCACAAGGGCCTTGGTCACGTGGTACTTTAAAAGAACCCAAACAACCAAACCACCAAAATGAAGAGTGGTTTTAAAGACATACGGTTTGAATCACCCCTGTTCCATAGAGTAACAGAAATAGGAGCTGAAAATGACCTGCTTGGCCATCCTGCTTTTCTGGAGTCAGTACAGATGGTTCCCTGTAGACAAGGCAGCCTGAGTTAGTCCTGTTGGGTTTGATGAGCTAAGTGTTGGGGGAATCTCATTTTCTTCCTCTATGAGTTCGCCACCTAACCGTTCTTACTGCTTGGAAATTGTCCTGACCCCAAGCCAAAGCTTGCCTTTGCTGCATTTCATCTCATTATTCCTCCATTATACTCATGGGCCTCTGACTCATTCTTTTGTTTCTAGCAGTTTCCATTCTTTCCAGAGGCTGGCATGGCACTCTCAGGGAGTTTCCCCAGTGCCTTGGCTTCTCCAGACAGTCATCAACTCTTTACCTTCTCCCAATATAGGGAAACTCCAGCATGAAACACGGAGATTGTTTGCACACGAGTGGGCTTGGGAGGTGGTGGTGAGCTTAACCGAGTTTCCCCCAGGTCTTCTCTTCATAACCAGTGTTTCTTTTTAATTTAAAAAAAAAATTTATTCATTTAAAAAAAAATTTTTTTTTTTTTTTTTGGCTATGTTGGGTCTTCATTTCTGCGTGCGAGCTTTCTCTGGTTGTGGTGAGCGGGAGCTACTCTTCACTGCGGTGCACGGGCTTCTCACTGTGGTGGCTTCTCTTGTTGTGGCGCATGGGCTCTAGGGCACGTGGGCTCAGTAGCTGTGGCTCGCGGGCTTAGTTGCTCAGTCGCATGTGGGATCTTCCCGGACCAGGGCTTGAACCCGTGTCCCCTGCATTGGCAGGCGTATTCTTAACCTCATAACTAGTGTTTCATAAAAGTTGCTATTAATATATCTTTAATGACAGAGTAATGTGAATGCATATCTCAGAGGGATCTGCCCGAAGTGGCTTGTGATTTCTTCAACATGGCTTATTTTGTCTTAAATATTTATATCTTACGTGCATCTGTGCTGGCTTTCATAAAAAGTATTTTAAATACTAACCAATTAAAATGTTCCACTTTGCACCCTCCCCCAACCTGTAATCCCAGCCCTGCAAAATCCTCAAGTAAAATTGTCATTGTAGGAATGTGCTTATTCTAAGTCTGTGACCTCAGATACCCTCAGACATGTTATATTAATGAGAATATAAATGTCCGTTTGAGAAGCATGACTCTAAGAAGCACAAAGTGCCTATCAGGGTCAGGTGAGGAATGAAGGATCTAAAATAAAGTAGGGGTCAGAGAGCGTGTAACTCATAGAAAATGGGTGTGTTCTGTTTTGGGGTAGACTACAGTATGAATCCTGATCTCTGAGAGTCGGTTCATGTTATTTAACATCTATAATATTCAGCTTCTGCATTGGTAAAATGAGGATAACAGGCTTTGTGAGGTTTTAAAGAGAGAATATTTATGAAAACCCTTAGCACAGGCTTAGTATAGTTGGCAGTAAATAATGCTACTTGCCTTTCCTTTGTTTGGGGGAGGGCTCTGGAGGAGTAGATAAAGAGATGAAAGCTATTCAAGTCTCTTTCTGGGTCATTTCTCTTCTTAGCATTGCCCTCTCCAGCCCCACTCATTTGCTGGAACAGAAAACTTTCAACTCAAAGACTCTCAGTCCTGCCTTGGGGCCTGAGCCAGTTCTGGCCAAATGTGACCATATTTTAAGGGTCCTCCTCTTACCACTGGAAAGAACCTGGAATGAGTCTTGTTGCCAGTGTTGTGTTGGGGATGGGCCATGGGTGTCTGCCCATTCTCTGAGCTTCGGTTCTCTCTAATCTCTGTCTTCTGACCGTGACTCGGCCTTGGTTTCCTGAGTGCATTTCCATTATGCTGAGACTGAGGTCTTCTGTCAACACTACATCTATCCAGCTGGACCCAACATCTGTACCACTCTAACTAACTCCTTCTCACAAATGCTGAGCCCAAGTGATGGACTAGTCTTTAGTATTTTTCTGTTTTGTTTCATCAGTCCATTGTCTTCCCCCACCATATGTTTGGGGGGCCTAACATCTACATAACCCTTATTTACCCCTTCTCATGAGTGCAGAGTTAAATTGATGGGTCAGTGCTTTGCATGTCCTATCTATCTATCTATCTATCTATCTATCTATCTATCTATCTATCATCTATCTCTATCTATAATTTAAAAAAAATCAGTCCAGTGTCTGAAGCCCCTCTGATGTTCTGATGTCTGAGGATAGTTTTGTTCACGAGTTGAGGTGGGAGACAGGTCCTTACCTCCGGCTAAGGATGCCTGCAAAGCCAGACGCTTCCTCACCTTCAGCCCCTGCAGCTAGAATGTGAGCACCTGCCTAGACTTGGCCAAACTGATGCGTCTGCTGAGTCTCTGAACTTGGAGCCAGTGGTGCAGAGTAGCAGAGAACACTCCGAATTCATTCCAGAGGCAGAGGTGGTGGCATCCATGTGCACTGGCATCAGAAGAGGCACCCAATGCCCACTGCTACTATGAGAGGACCTTGGTTGAGATTCTAGACTCCCACCTTCTCTTTGCTATTCCTTTCCATTTTGGAGCTTGTTTCTTGGGACTTCCCATCAATTCCTTGAGCTAATCCATGCCCTTCCATAAATCCTTTTATGCTTTACTTAACCAGAGTTTTGGTTATTTGCATCCAAGAACCTTGACTGAACAAATCCTTTAATCTAGCCCCATCAACCTGAATCGTAATGCTGCCACCTGCTGGATAGTTGTTTCATTTTTGTAAGCTTGGGTGAGGCCATGACTTCCAGGAAGCAGAAACTGTGTTATTCTTTGCGGTGAGCACTCGGTGTTCCCCAGATCTCTCACCCATGAAGGACTTGTTTCCCCAGATGCTGGGAGTAACGTTTAGCTGCCAGCTCCCTCAGTGGCTGTCCATCAGCAGAGAGATGCCTGGCCCAAGGCCACAACCCGGCACGGTTCCCATCCACTGACTCGTGGATGCGGCCGTCTCAGCCCAACTGGGGACAACGCTGAAGAACCCATCTAGCTCCAGAGCTCCCTATGTCGTTTGCTGAGGCCAACACTGAACATGAATTGGAGCTTGACTCCTCCCTCTGCCCAGTCCTGCATCCCTCCTCTCCCTTTATCAGGTGTTGATCTTAATAAACGCCTCATAAAACCTCCTACATGTTGATCTCCATCTCAGAGTCTGCTTGCTGGGAAACACGATCTGTAATAACCTTTAGGTAACTGAATTGTCGGGACCTAGCCCAGTTGCTAAGAAATAGTAAGTGCCAATATATATCTATATATATTTTATAGATGGAAAGGCTACCTTTCTTTGGCCTAAAATTGATCTCCACTTCTGCTCTGGATCCCATCTCTTTTCACCTCCTCTTGCTTCTCTAAAGACCTTTCTTCACCTTCTTTCTCAAGTTTCTTATGTATCCCCGATTCTTAGACGTGGGAGTATCTCAAGGCTTTGTTCTTTGCCTTCTTCTCTAGGTGAGGTCAACCACCAACATGGATTGGAGGCTCCGAAGGGCAGTTGACAAGTCTGTTTGTCTGTTACATTCCCAACACCTGTCACCGTGCTTGGCACTTAGCAGGCATTCAATACGTACTAGTTTATTGACTGAAAATCCATGTCTTCTACATTTTTCTGTTGGGGAAAAGAAAGTTAACCCAGGAGCAACATGGAAGAAATTTTGAAGAGAAGGTTTATGCTAAGGCTCCTAGATGACCCGTGTTTTATTTTTGTGGTATATTCTAGCATTGCTGTTTCTTAGAGTCTTTCCTCAGTCATCTCTTGCCCCCTGACTTTTATTTTCATTCACATTTAAGTGCAAATAATTGGTGTGGCTGAAATGTTATTCTCAAAGGGAAAAGCCGTTTTAACAGATACCAGTAATACAAAGTAGAGGTGTAATGAATAATGATTATAACCATTTTAATGTTAACTGTGCTTATTTTGTTTGGTTTGCAAAGGAGAACCACCTACATGATCTCGTTTGATATATACAGTCTTATTATTTCCAATTTATAATTGATGGAACTGAAACTCAGGGAATGTAGCCTTCCCACCCAAAAATACGCAGCTAGTAAATGAAGAATCAAGAGTTGAATTCTTGTTTGTTTAGTTGTAAATTGCACACTCTATTTTTGATTTGATGTTGTTGAAGTTAGAACCTAGAATTTCAGGCTCCTTTGGTTTGCCAGGTAGGGGAGGATTGGTCCAGTTCTAGCTTATGCCTCTTGTCGGTAAGACCTGACCTGTTTACTGAATCTGAACCCTAGTTCCTTTCTGTGATGGTTCTTGGAAGAGAAAAGGTCCTCAGTCCCTCTGTCTAGCTGTCTAGCCTTTTCTGAAAGAACTCCTGGATGAAATAGAAGCCTATATTCATTTGGAGGGTACATCCAATTCATAGGCTTTGGGGACAACATCTGTCATGTGAATCCAACAGTCAACTAAGGGAGAAAGAGCAAAACCAAATAACACAAAGCTTTTAGGCTTTTATGTGCTACCTCTACTGATTCAAATTTGAAAAATTTAACCAACTTCTATGATTGCAAAAGGCCCATAATGAAGCTATTTCTTTAAAATGGAGGAAGGCGAGAAGAGTGAGTCTTTCTTAAGAGAAGAAGCAAGTTGCACCGTGATAGAGATCTGGCCCCAGGCTCAAAACTAATTTATTTCTCTCCGGAGCATGGTCTTACCCAAAGAGCCCTTCATGACGGAATGCCAGCTGTGACTATGCTATACTTTTCATTTGGAAACAAATCTTCCTTTCCAGTTTTCCAAGCCTCTCTGTCTTTCCAAGCCTCATGTGCCAGCCATGTTCTTGGCACACTGTGTGATCACAGCTCAGACATTTTAACCTGCCTGAAAACTACTGTGGATGGATTTTCCAGGAAGGCTAACCTAGACTCGAAAACGATGTTTGATCTTAAGGAATAGTTTCTTTTTTCTTTTTGCCCACTGTCATGCACAAAATATACCTCAATAAGCTGCTGAAGCTGTGTGTGTGTGTGTGTGTGTGTGTGTGTGTGTGTGTGGTGTTTGGGGACTGGAAAAGCAATTTCAACTTATTGATGGGGAAGCAAAGCGCCTGAAAGGTTTTGCCCTGGTCTGATTATTCACAGATGTGATAGGCGAACTCATTATTGATAATGTGGAAGAATTGGCATAGTATTAGACAAGAAAATGCAATAGTCAGTATAGACTCCTGAGGAGGTCCCGATAATACTTCCCGGACATCTGCACTCCCTGCTTCCTCGTTCATCATCTGAAAATCACCCTTACCCAGATTTTTAACCATTTCAGTGGAGCTGCTTAAGTTGTCACTGTTGCTTGCCTTACCTCTTTATAGCTAATATCTCTTGAGTGCTCACTACCTGCTGGGCACCATGTTAAGTGATTTATGGGGATAGCTTTGCCAAGCCTTACAACCCTGAGAGGCGGGTATTAATTATCACCTCCATTTTACAGAGGAGGATGTGGAAGTATGTCTGGGTTAAGAAATGTGTCCAATGTCCCAGAACTAGTAAGAAAGACTCAAAGGCTGTATTCAAACCCAGGAGTGTCTGGCTCCAGAGACCACGCTTCTAACCATTAAACCAAACTGTCTTTACCAAGAAGCTGCTGAAGGTACTTGCTTGCTGAGGAGAACTTTCCAGATGATCTCCAAGTTCCAGCTGTGCAGCAGTGACCTCCTTGCCTCTCAGGAGAGCTGGGTAGGTCTCTCTCTTCTTTTGAGACTAAACGTAGGGTGAAGCTTAGTGAACTGGGAAGCCAAAAGGAAGATGAGTTTAACAAACACAGACTTTCCCTCCCTCTGAATGGTGTGGCTGGCTAAAGGCTATTAGGTTTATTAGCAGTGGAGACAAGGGTCTGCTTTGCTGAAGAGTTTTACAACATACAAAGAACTGTGTCTGTGGTCTACTTCTGAGAAAAGCAAACGCCAGGCAACAGGATGTGAGTGAATAAAATAGAAAATCTGGTGTAGAGCACGTCCCTGCTCTTCTGATGCCCTCTGTGGGTGTCATCACCAAGAAAAACCATCGTGGTCTTTTGATGGTCCGGGTTTCTTTGCTTTCCTGTAGTGGAGTGCTTTCAATAAGGTGCTTTAGAAGATGCCAGAGTTTTCTCAGTAACAAAACGTATGGAGGGAAATACAACTTTGACATTTTCTAAAGATCTGACCTATGGTGTGTGTGGGGGGGGGATACTTTTTAGGATGTTTTGGTTGCAGGAAGCAGAAAAATAAACCCAAACAGATGTACTCAACAAAGAAAATGTGTTGATTTACATAACTATAAAATCCAGTGTTACTGTGTACTTCAGGCTAGGTTTGATCCAGTGGCTCAGTGATGGAACCAAGGCGTCAGTTTCTTTCTGTTGTTCTGCTTTGCCTTCCAAGGGCTTAACGTCATTATAAAGTCCCCTCATGGTTTAAGATGCCTGCTGGCAGCAACTCAAGCCAATGTATTCTTGTTTACATCCCAGAGAGAGAGAGGAAGTCTCTTCACTAGCAAACTGAAGTCCTCTGCCTGACTATGATCAACTTAGGCATGAATACATCCGTGAATCACCGTTGTTGCCACGTGAATCAGAAGAGATTGACTCCAGCAGCTCCAGGAGTGGCTCCAGATTGGCTTCATCAATCAGCATAATTCCATCTCCCTTCCCATAGTGACTGGTTCAGGATTGGACATGCAGCTGGTACATAAGCCAAGCTGGAGATGGGTATCTTTGGCAACAGTGGTTGTTTTGTGATGGATGAGGACAGGTCCAGTGGGTGCTGGACATGCAGCTACACCTTCCACTTCAGGAGGCGAGATCAAAATACAGTCATCCAGTCAGTGCTATTAATTTTTCAGTCATCGAGAGAAATGTTTATATGTGAGAAAATTGGTTACGTTCTTTTAAACCAACTGAATCCTATTTGCATGCTGATGCTTCCCCTACTTATCAAAACAGATTCGAATTTCTTCCCTCATGTTCCATATAGTATCGAAGCAGGTAATATAAGCTGGTAGAGTCACTGTTACTGATCAAAAAATTTCAGGAGGAGCTCTAGATTTGGGGATGTGTCTCGTTTTTCTTCTAAATTTTTCTTGCTAAATTTCTCTTTCTCTTGCTAAAAAAAAAAGACCCTACAGAAAATGCTCCTACCACATTCAATGCATCAATCCAAAGTTATGTAAATATTAATACATTTCTTCTCCATCCCAATTACTCCAGAGATAATGTTAACACTTCAATGTTTTCCACACTTTTTTTCTTGTTTATAGACAAAGAGTACAAACACATGTCTAGAGTTGTTTTGGCTGTGTCTTTTTATAAAAAGTGAGATTATATCATGCACATTACTCTACAAATGTCCTTTCTTGCTTAATAATACATCACTGATATATTTCCATATTAATATCTGTAGATATAACTTATTTTTCAGTAGACCCTAAATATGAATGCACTTCAAAATTTTCCAACTATTGTATTATTCTATTCTATTATTGATGGACATTCAAATTAGTCTCTGTTCTTTGCTGTGGAAGACAATGCTATTTCACCTTATTTAACTCAGCATAATAGGCTTTTTTTCACTAGACTGAACTATGGTGTATTGTACACTTAAAATGGGTGAATTGTATGGTCTGTGAATTATATTTCAATAACGCTGTTATGACGTGTGTGTGTGTGTGTGTGTGTGTGTGTGTGTGTGTGTGTTTAATCAATGAATCCATCCTCAGAGCCTGATCCTATGCTTGGCACATAGTATCAACTAAGTAAATATTTGTTCAATTAATTTCCCTTTGTAACACAGATTTAGAACATTAACCAAAGTAATGAGTGATTCATGAGAGGGTTTATTCCAAGGCATTTACAAATCTTCAAATTCTTAATACCATTTTTATCAGTCAGGTTCTGACAGAAAATCCACTCAAACAAGGTCATTGAGGTGAGTTTAATGAATGGACTAATTATGAGGGTAAGAGCTGATTTCTGGAAACCATCATGTGGAAGAGTGAAGTAGCCCAGAGCTAGCAGGAGCCCTTATCTTACCCCTAAGCCTGAAGGCTCAGGAGTGGGAGTCACACTGGATTCTAGAGAGGGAGGTCCAGTTGGGCGAGAGGGCTGCCTGCCCCAAACAGTGAAGTGACTTCTCTAGAGGAACCTAGCCCCTACCCAACCATGACCTGTGAGGAGTAATTCTGGGAGGATAAATGCCCCACCTCATTCTTCTCCTGTTTTTTCATCTTCCGCTGTTACTCCCATTGGCCAAAACTAACTGGAGAGAAAGAAGACTCAGTGATTCTGTTGATGAACGTCAATCTTTTAGGCCCCGCGGGCAGGATGGAAAAAGAGAGCGGAGAATAGACAGCACAGTCCTATAGCATATAATTCACCTCTTAAGAGATCAGAAATTGTGAATGAAAAATGGAAATAGTAATTTCAGGTATAAATTTAATACACACGGACTAGAGTAGTTTGCAAAGCTGTTTTCCAGCACAGGCACCCCTTTCTTAACTCTTCAATTTTACCATCAACACTTGCAATGAGAATGAATAAAAAGATGATAAACTCTTCAGTATAGGGTCATGTCTGTGCTCTGCAGTGATTAGTTCAGAGCTGATCTGTTTCAGGAATTTCCTTGTCATCAGCAACATTTATGTCCAGAGGGGATAGAAAACAAGCCATTCCAGAAAATGACTCCATCCGAGCTTGGTGGAACTAGTGATGAGTGACGTATGATTCACTTATTTTGTCAGCAAAACATGTATTAAGTAACCGCTCCGTGACAGGACTTGTACCAGACACTGGGGAAGACACAAAGAGGAATTAGACAGAGGTCTCAAGGAAGAGCCATGTCCTGGAAGAGACAGGTAAGCAGATGACTGCGGTTGTGTGACTTGAGTGTTGGAGCCATAAATGGGCATTCGAGTATAGGGCTTGTATTTCTGGACTGGTTCCACCACCTACTACCTCTGTGGCCTTAAGCAAGTTACTTAACTTTACATGTATAATAAGAGCCATGGTGGATTACAGCTTCCAAAAATGGCCACAGCCATAATGCCCATCCCACATGCAATGTGACCTTGTCTCCCCCTCCCCCCATCAAAGGTGGAATTAAGTTTACTACCCCCCTTGAATTTGAGGACATCCTGGGATTGCTTTAAGCAACAGAATATGGTGAGAGTAACACTGCTAGTTCTAGATATAGCCCAGGTTCATCTGTTCTGGCAGGTTCCCCATCTTGCTTTCTGGAACTCTTGGGATACTCCTTTTGGAAAGCCAGGCACCATATTGTGAGAAGCCCAAGTCGCTGGGAGAGGCCATGCATAGGTATTTTGTATGTAACACACACACACACACACACACACACACACAATGTTCCTAACATTTTTCTTCTCCCACTTTAGCAGAGTTTCAAAAGCCATGCTCCTAAAAGCAATGGGATCCCCTTGCCCAGATATGCTTCAACCACTGTAATTAAAAATGATAGTTGTTTCCCAAATCCCAGAAAAGGTAAAATTAATGGATAGAATTTTCTATGTTTTAGTTTTTTCTCTCATAAAATTTTCCTAAGTGATGACTTCACTTATCTATACTGAAATCTAAAAGTCAGATTCAGACTTTGCCTGAAAGGATACAGCACCTTATTTTAATTGTGATATATGTATACCTCTTGAGGTTCTAAAAAGATTGTCATGACTTTGGGATAAGCTACAACCTGCCGTGAGAGACAGAGTGCCACTAGTGTGGGGAACCATTGGATTTTCTTTCTGTAAACTCTGAGCTATTTTGCAGGACACGACATAGAAGACAGTTTCAATATGCTGGCAGGTTAATTTGTTTGAAGAAAGACTCCTGTGAAGGAACTTGGGAAAGAATCATTTGAAAACTGAAGAAGCAGACATACTATCTACAGATTTTAGATTTTCGATTACCGATGTATCTTTAATGATATGTTGGGAACATATTCTCAACATATTGACTATATTTTTGACACAAATGGCTTTGAACTCAGTAAAAGATAACAAGACATAAATTTGGGTTGTGGTCATCAACTACAGAACATAGAATAAATGTGAGCTTCGTTTAACTTATTTATAGAATAGGGATATAATAGGTTTAGAAAGATTACACAAGACCACATATGCAAAGTACCTAGGGAAGTGCCTGTCAGAAGGTGGTCAAAACACATTAGCTTCTGTTCTCCTGTGTACCCTTCCCCGGCTGCTGTGAGTATTCACTGGTAGCAGCTCACAGCTGCCTGTCCCCGTCTCAGGCAAGAAAAGACACCTAGGCTGTCACTCCCTCTTGCGAGAGCACCAGAATCACAACTGGCTGCTGCACAATCATTGACAGGAAGACCCTGGACTTCACCAAGGAGGATACCCCACGTCCAAGGACAGAGGAGAAGCCACAGTGAGACGGTAGGAGGGGCGCAATCAGAGTAAAATCAAATCCCATAACTGCTGGGTGGGTGGCTCACAGACTGGCGAACACTTATACCACAGAAGTCCACCCACTGGAGTGAAGGTTCTGAGCCCCACGTCAGGCTTCCCAACCAGGGGGTCCGGCTACGGGAGGAGGAATTCCTAGAGAATCAGACTTTGAAGCCTAGTGGGAACTGATTGCAGGACTTTGACAGGACTGGGGGAAACAGAGACCCCACTCCTGCAGGGCACACACAAAGTAATGTGTGCATCGGGACCCAGGGGAAGGAGCAGTGACCCTGGGGGAGACTGAACCAGACCTACCTGCTGGTGTTGGGGGGGTCTCCTGCAGAGGCGAGTGGTGGCTCTGTTTCACCGTGGGGATAAGGACACTGGCAGCAGAAGTTCTGGGAAGTTCTCCTTGGCGTGAGCCCTCCCAGAGTCTGCCATTAACCCCACCAAAGAGCACGGGTAGGCTCCAGTGTTGGGTTGCCTCAGGCAAAACAACCAACAGGGAGGGAACCCAGCCCCACCCATCAACAGTCAAGAGGATAAAGGTTTTACTGAGCTCTGACCGCCACAGCAACAGGGAGGGAACCCAGCCCCACCCATCAATAGTCAAGTGGATTAAGGTTTTACTGAGCTCTGACCACCACAGCAACAGTCAGCTCTACCCACCACCAGAGCCTCCCCATCAAGCCTCTTAGATAGCCTCAACCACCCGAGGGCAGACAACAGAAGCAAGAAAAACTACAATCCTGCAGCCTGTGGACCAAAAACCACAGTTACAGAAAGATAGAGAAGATGAAAAGGCAGAGGGCTATGTACCAGATGAAGGAACAAGAAAAAACCCCAGAAAAACAACTAAATGAAGTGGAGATAGGCAACCTTCCAGAAAAAGAATTCAGAATAATGATAGTGAAGATGATCCAGGACCTCGGAATAAGAATGGAGGCAAAGATTGAGAAGATGCAAGAAATGATTAACAAAGACCTAGAAGAATTAAAGAACAAACAAACAGAGATGACCAATACAATAACTGAAATGAAAACTACACTAGAAGGAATCAATAGCAGAATAACTGAGGCAGAAGAACGGATAAGTGACCTGGAAGACAGAATGGTGGAATTCACTGCTGCGGAACAGACTAAAGAAAAAAGAATGAAAAGAAATGAAGACAGCCTAAGAGACCTCTGGGACAACATTAAACGCAACAACATTCGCATTATAGGGGTCCCAGAAGGAGAAGAGAGAGAGAAAGGACCAGAGAAAATATTTGAAGAGATTATAGTCGAAAACTTCCCTAACATGGGAAAGGAAATAGCCACCCAAGTCCAGGAAGCGCAGAGAGTCCCATACAGAATAAACCCAAGGAGAAACACGCCGAGACACATAGTAATCAAAGTGGCAAAAATTAAAGACAAAGAAAAATTATTGAAAGCAGCAAGGGAAAAACGACAAATAACATACAAGGGAACTCCCATAAGGTTAACAGCTGATTTCTCAGCAGAAACTCTGCAAGCCAGAAGGGAGTGGCATGATATACTTAAAGTGATGAAAGGGAAGAACCTACAACCAAGATGACTCTACCCGGCAAGGATCTCATTTAGATTTGATGGAGAAATCAAAAGCTTTACAGACAAGCAAAAGCTACGAGAATTCAGCACCACCAAACCAGCTCTACAACAAATGCTAAAGGAACTTCTCTAAGTGGGAAACACAAGAGAAGAAAAGGACCTACAAAAACAAACCCAAAACAATTAAGAAAATGGTCATAGGAACATACATATCGATAATTACCTTAAACGTGAATGGATTAAATGCCCCAACCAAAAGACGTAGACTGGCTGAATGGATACAAAAACAAGACCCATATATATGCTGTCTACAAGAGACCCACTTTAGACCTAGGGACACATACAGACTGAAAGTGAGGGGATGGAAAAAGATATTCCATGCAAATGGAAATCAAAAGAAAGCTGGAGTAGCTATACTCATATCAGATAAAATAGACTTTAAAATAAAGAATGTTACAAGAGACAAGGAAGGACACTACATAATGATCCAGGGATCAATCCAAGAAGAAGATACAACAATTATAAATATATATGCACCCAACATAGGAGCACCTCAATACATAAGGCAACTGCTAACAGCTATAAAAGAGGAAATCGACAGTAACACAATCATAGTGGGGGACTCTAACACCTCACTTACACCAATGGACAGATCATCCAAAATGAAAATAAATAAGGAAACAGAAGCTTTAAATGACACAATAGACCAGATAGATTTAATTGATATATATAGGACATTCCATCCAAAAACAGCAGATTACACGTTCTTCTCAAGTGCGCACGGAACATTCTCCAGCATAGATCACATCTTGGGTCACAAATCAAGCCTCAGTAAATTTAAGAAAATTGAAATCATATCAAGCATCTTTTCTGACCACAACGCTATGAGATTAGAAATGAATTACAGGGAAAAAAACGTAAAAAAGACAAACACATGGAGGCTAAACAATACGTTACTAAATAACCAAGAGATCACTGAAGAAATCAAAGAGGAAATAAAAAAATACTTAGAGACAAATGACAATGAAAACACGACGACCCAAAACCTATGGGATGCAGCAAAAGCGGTTCTAAGAGGGAAGTTTATAGCTATACAAGCCTACCTCAAGAAACAAGAAAAATCTCAAGTAAACAATCTAACCTTACACCTAAAGAAACTAGAGAAAGAAGAACAAACAAAACCCAAAGTTAGCAGAAGGAAAGAAATCATAAAGATCAGAGCAGAAATAAATGAAATAGAAACAAAGAAAACAATAGCAAAGATCAATAAAACTAAAAGTTGGTTCTTTGAGAAGATAAACAAAATTGATAAGCCATTAGCCAGACTCATCAAGAAAAAGAGGGAGAGGACTCAAATCAATAAAATCAGAAATGAAAAAGGAGAAGTTACAACAGACACCGCAGAAATACAAAGCATCCTAAGAGACTACTACAAGCAACTTTATGCCAATAAAATGGACAACCTGGAAGAAATGGACAAATTCTTAGAAAGGTATCGCCTTCCAAGACTGAATCAGGAAGAAATAGAAAATATGAACAGACCAATCACAAGTAATGAAATTGAAACTGTGATTAAAAATCTTCCAACAAACAAAAGTCCAGGACCAGATGGCTTCACAGGTGAATTCTATCAAACATTTAGAGAAGAGCTAACACCCATCCTTCTCAAACTCTTCCAAAAAATTGCAGAGGAAGGAACACTCCCAAACTCATTCTATGAGGCCACCATCACCCTGATACCAAAACCAGACAAAGACACTACAAAAAAAAGAAAATTACAGACCAATATCACTGATGAATATAGATGCAAAAATCCTCAACAAAATACTAGCAAACAGAATCCAACAACACATTAAAAGGATCATACACCACGATCAAGTGGGATTTATCCCAGGGATGCAAGGATTCTTCAATATACGCAAATCAATCAATGTGATACACCATATTAACAAATTGAAGAATAAAAACCATATGATCATCTCAATAGATGCAGAAAAAGCTTTTGACAAAATTCAACACCCATGTATGATAAAAACTCTCCAGAAAGTGGGCATAGAGGGAACCTACCTCAACATAATAAAGGCCATATATGACAAACCCACAGCAAACATCATTCTCAATGGTGAAAAACTGAAAGCATTTCCTCTCAGATCAGGAACGAGACAAGGATGTCCACTCTCACCACTATTATTCAACATAGTTCTGGAAGTCCTAGCCACGGCAATCAGAGAAGAAAAAGAAATAAAAGGAATACAAATTGGAAAAGAAGAAGTAAAACTGTCACTGTTTGCGGATGACATGATACTATACGTAGAGAATCCTAAAACTGCCACCAGAAAACTGCTAGAGCTAATTAATGAATATGGTAAAGTTGCAGGATACAAAATTAATGCACAGAAATCTCTTGCATTCCTATACACTAATGATGAAAAATCTGAAAGAGAAATTATGGAAACACTCCCATTTACCATTGCAACAAAAAGAATAAAATACCTAGGAATAAACCTACCTAGGGAGACAAAAGACCTGTATGCAGAAAACTATAAGACACTGATGAAAGAAATTAAAGATGATACCAACAGATGGAGAGATATACCATGTTCTTGGATTGGAAGAATCAACATTGTGAAAATGAGTATACTACCCAAAGCAATCTACAGATTCAATGCAATCCCTATCAAATTACCAATGGCATTTTTTACGGAGCTAGAAGAAATCATCTTAAAATTTGTATGGAGACACAAAAGACCCCGAATAGCCAAAGCAGTCTTGAGGCAAAAAAATGGAGCTGGAGGAATCAGACTCCCTGACTTCAGACTATACTACAAAGCTACAGTAATCAAGACAATATGGTACTGGCACAAAAACAGAAACATAGATCAATGGAACAAGATAGAAAGCCCAGAGATTAACCCACGCACCTATGGTCAACTAATCTATGACAAAGGAGGCAAAGATATACAATGGAGAAAGGACAGTCTCTTCAATAAGTGGTGCTGGGAAAACTGGACAGCTACATGTAAAAGAATGAAATTAGAATACTCCCTAACACCATACACAAAAATAAACTCAAAATGGATTAGAGACCTAAATATAAGACTGGACACTATAAAACTCTTAGAGGAAAACATAGGAAGAACACTCTTTGACATAAATCACAGCAAGATCTTTTTTGATCCACCTCCTAGAGTAATGGAAATAAAAGCAAAAATAAACAAGTGGGACCTAATGAAACTTCAAAGCTTTTGCACAGCAAAGGAAACCATAAACAAGACGAAAAGACAACCCTCAGAATGGGAGAAAATATTTGCAAATGAATCAACGGACAAAGGATTAATCTCCAAAATATATAAACAGCTCATTCAGCTCAATATCAAAGAAACAAACACCCCAATCCAAAAATGGGCAGAAGACCTAAATAGACATTTCTCCAAAGAAGACATACAGACGGCCACGAAGCACATGAAAAGATGCTCAACATCACTAATTATTAGAGAAATGCAAATCAAAACTACAATGAGGTATCACCTCACTCCTGTTAGAATGGGCATCATCAGAAAATCTACAAACAACAAATGCTGGAGAGGGTGTGGAGAAAAGGGAACCCTCTTGCACTGTTGGTGGGAATGTAAATTGATACAGCCACTATGGAGAACAATATGGAGGTTCCTTAAAAAACTAAAAATAGAATTACCATATGACCCAGCAATCCCACTACTGGGCACATACCCAGAGAAAACCGTAATTCAAAAAGACACATGCACCCGAATGTTCATTGCAGCACTATTTACAATAGCCAGGTCATGGAAGCAACCTAAATGCCCATCAGCAGACGAATGGATAAAGAAGATGTGGTACATATATACAATGGAATATTACTCAGCCATAAAAAGGAACGAAATTGAGTCATTTGTTGAGACGTGGATGGATCTAGAGACTGTCATACAGAGTGAAGTAAGTCAGAAAGAGAAAAACAAATATCGTATATTAATGCATGTATGTGGAACCTAGAAAAATGGTACAGATGAGCCAGTTTGCAGGGCAGAAGTTGAGACACAGATGTAGAGAATGGACATATGGACACCAAGGGGGGAAAACTGCGGTGAGGTGGGGATGGTGGTGTGCTGAATTGGGCGATTGGGATTGACATGTATACACTGATGTGTATAAAACTGATGCCTAATAAGAACCTGCAGTATAAAAAAACAAACAAAACAACTAATACTAAACTTTCATTGGGTTTTTTGTATGGAAATATGATAATATAAATGTTTCAGACATTACATGAAATTTCTAAAAATCTTATATTTGTATTTGTATGGAAATATGTATGGAAATATGTTAATATAAATGTTTCAGACATTACATGAAATTTCTAAAAATCTTATATGTTCTGGTATAATGTTATAAGTAATAATCCTAGTTATTACTTTAAAATGTATATCCCAGAAATAACTAATTTTCTTGTCAACTGCATTTTTATGAACTTTCATCAAATCTTTAACCGTGGTCATTTTTAAGTCTTTTGTCATTTACAGACAGTTCTGGGTGTACTCTGATGATTTTGCAAATATGTTCCTATAAAAGGGTTTCATCTTCAAGAAATTCATGGAAACCACTCTGACAAGTACAGATTTCTGGTAACTGACTGTACTGCTGAACTGAATGAATAAGCATTTTCAGAACTCTAATGAAAAACTGATGAACTCATAAAAGTGCTAACAAAAGATCAAGATGAAAAAAAAAATTTAATTACATGGGACTGAGTGAACTGATGAGGATGACTATAATTTTTGTGACTTTCTGTCTGAATTTAAAAAAAAAAAAAATCCCACAAGGACTCAGAGGCAAAGAATATACAAATCAATTTTCACTGCAAAGTAAAGGAGCTGTTACAGTGGAGGATTACTGGACTGAATGTCAATATTATGACATAGTATGAGTGTGTTTCATGTTTGGTAATTGCAGTCGTTGCTTTTGTTGTGGTCATCCATGTACAATGCTTGGTGTCAGTCTATTTATCTCTTGTAAAAATAAAATACAGTGTGTGTGTGTGAAAAAAAAAAAAAAAGAAATTCACATCTTTATATAGAGAAAAAGACTAAGTACATACATCAAAATGTTAATGGTGGTTATCTCTGAGTGATGGAATTATAGATGGTTTTATTTTCTTCTTTAAAAAAAAAAAAAAAGGTATAGAGGAAAAAAAAAAAAGAAAAGACACCTAGCCCAGGAAGGTACACACCATGGAGCCAATGACTGATTGACATAGGAGTGCAAAAGACTGACTTTGGCTTTAATGTGGCATCTCTCTGATGCTCTAGAGGGACCCTGTGGGTAAAGCCAAGACTAGACTTTACCTTAATATTCTTTCTTGGTGCCTTCCTCCTTCCTTTGTTTCCGTATAGGTTCTTCCTGAAAAGTGCTCCTTCAATAAATCACCTTTATTGACCACACCAATTCCTGCTTCTAGAGAACCAGACATGACATACTTAAAAAGGGCCCAAGCTCAAATAATACTCCTCAAAATCTTTCAACAATAATTCCTACAGAAACTGACTAAATGCCTTTTTCTATCTCAGGTCAGTTCAGAACGCCTCCATTCTGACATGGCCCCAGGGAACTTGCTTAATTACCAGAGATCTTTCACCCAGAGAAAGCCAGTCTCATACTTGACCTGAGCTCTGCAGGGTTGATACCCCTGTGTCCCTCTGTGGATGCCATCTTACCTCTGTCCTTCTACAGTTTGTTAGGAAAGCGGAGGTTATTTAGAGCCCAGAAAGAATGTGTGAGATTTCTTGATGTGGAATAGCCTGGTTTTGAAATTGATAGGTTTCTAGAAGCAAATCTTTTCAGACTAAAACTGGTTGATATATCTACATAGAGTTTTCTTTTTTCTTTGGCTTCTCATAAAGCAAGTTCTAGACGCTGGTAAAATGAAGGGGAATAAAGACCTCTGTGAAAAATCATTGGGTTTAAAAATGGTTCCATGTGGTTCAAAATATGTTTTAGACATTCGGTAGCAAAAAGTGTGGACTTAATCATAATAGTGTGATTTGGAAAAGGTTTCTGTCAGCAGAAAACTCCAGGGAGGAGCTGGGGGTTGTGAGGCATAACCTTAAATGGTTATGTGCAAGGATTGTTCTCTCTGGGGAACCTCAGAGGAGAGAACATGACTAAAAGAGGACTGACGGTGGTGGGAAAATGGCACAGGGTGTGAGGAATGTGTAAAAGATTTGGAGCAGTTGCTGTGGACATTTCATAAGGAACTATCTACTGATAGATACAGGGATTATCAACAAGCAGGTAGCATCTAGTAGAAATCGGGTGGTAAGAATTTTAGTAAAGCCAAATTCATTCATTCTGTCATGTATGCATTCAACAATATTAAGTGTCTTCTATGTACTGGTTACACAAAGATGAGTAATAACCCTTAGGGAGGTTTCCACACTCAAAGGCCAGCTATAAGAATGGATCCAGGCTTATTTCACTTAGCATAACGTTCTCAGCCTTCATGCATGTTGTTACATATGGCAGGATTTCCTTCCTTTTTTGTGGCTGATTAATATACCATTTATGCATACACGCATTTTGTTACCCACTCATCCATCAGTGGACATTTAGGTTGTTTCCACTTACGTGAGGTATCTAAAATAGTCAGACTCATAGAAGCAGAAAGCAGAATGATGGTTGCCAGGGGCCGGGGTTGGGAAAAATGGAGAGATGCGGTTTAATGGGTGTGAAGTTTTAGTTATGCAAGAAAAATAAGTTCTAGAGATCTGCATACAACATGTGCTCGTAGATAACAATACTGTACTTACACTTCAAAGTTTGTTAAGAGGTTTGATCTCATGTTATGTATTCTTACCACAATCTAAAAATAAATAAATAATGGAACCCAGGAGCATCTTGATGTTGGATTTAACAAGAAAGCTAAATGAAAACTTGAGGGAAGAAGGATTCTAAGGTTCTCGGAAGAGCTTGGGTTAGAAAACTTGTGAAGCTAGGAGAAAGTTAAAGTATGGAGAAAATGAAAAGAAGCTGAGGGCTGTAAGTCGCACTGAGCACAGAGCAGGGAGAGGTGCCAATAGAGGGAGTTAGGGACAGAGGATGATTTCACAATTTGCTGCCCTGAACATGGATGATTAAAGTTTAGGAAGCTCTCGTTTGGGGAATACGTATTTTCTCAAACTTTTTCTTCCTCTAGCCCATATATACAGAATTTTGTATGCGCTGATCAACTTCACCCTCCCCTGCTCAGTAAGCATTACACTCTATCCCGGTCAATCTAATTTTTTTTTTCTAAAAGCATAATTAGGAAAATAAAAAAGGGAGAGAGGACTTGAGGCATAAGAGGAAATGGGAAAGAGTCGTTCTTCAGGCTCTCTACTGTTATCAAGAATCTGAGGACTAGGTAAGGCAGAGAGTGAAACGCAAAAGAAAAGATCATTTCTCTAACGATCAGTGATGTTGAGCATGCTTTCATATGTTTGTTGGCAATCTGTATATCTTCTTTGGAGAAATGTCTATGTAGGTCTTCTGCCCATTTTTGGATTGGGTTGTTTGTTTTTTTTGATATTGAGCTGTATGAGCTGCTTGTATATTTTGGAGATTAATCCTTTGTCAGTTGCTTCATTTGCAAATATTTTCTCCCATTCTGAAGGTTGTCTTTTCATCTTGTTTGTGGTTTCCTTTGCTGTGCAGAAGCTTTTAAGTTTCATTAGGTTCCATTTGTTTATTTTTGTTTTTATTTCCATTTCTCTAGGAAGTGGGTCAAAAAGGCTCTTGCTGTGACTTATGTCACAGAGGTTCCTTAAAAAACTAAAAATAGAACTACCATACAACCCAGCAATCCTACTACTGGGCATATGCCCTGAGAAAACCATAATTCAAAAAGAGTCATGTACCACAATGTTCATTGCAGCTCTACTTACAATAGCCAGGACATGGAAGCAACCTAAGTGTCCATCGACAGATGAATGGATAAAGAAGATGTGGCACATATGTACAATTGAATATTACTCAGCCATAAAAAGAAACGAAATTGAGTTATTTGTAGTGAGGTGGATGGACCTAGAGTCTGTCATACAGAGTGAAGTAAGTCAGAAAGAGTAAAACAAATACCGTAGGCTAAAACATATATATGGAATCTAAAAAATAATAGGTTCTGAAGAGCCTAGGAGCAGGACAGGAACAAAGACGCAGACGTAGAGAATGGACTTGAGGACACGGGGACAGGGAAGGGTAAGCTGGGACGAAGTGAGGGAGTGGCATGGACACATATACACTACCAAATGTAAAATAGATAGCTAGTGGGAAGCAGCCGCATAGCACAGGGAGATCAGCTCGGTGCTTTGTGACCACCTAGCGGGGTGGGATAGGGAGGGTGGGAGGGAGGGAGATGCAAGAGGGAGGAAATATGGGGATATATGTATATGTATGGCTGATTCACTTTGTTATAAAGCAGAAACTAACACACCATTGTAAAGCAATTATACTCCAATAAAGATGTTTAAAAAAGAAAAAGAAAATATCAGTGAAGCTAGGACAATCTACATATTAGAGAGCTGAGAGAGACACACATGAAACAAAAAAAAAAATCTGGCAAAATGACAGAAAGAGAGAGAGAAACAGAGAGAGGGAGAAGGAAGGGGACATCTCTTTTGGAACAACTATAAGGTGGGGGAATGGAAAAGAAGAAAAAAGGGGATTTAAAAAAGTTTTGCCCTGCATTATTGACTAAATTTTTCCTAAGGGATAAAAGTAATACACTGAATTATTTTAGTAATGATTGTTATAACTGAACTCTTTCTTTGATTGCCACATTTAGTTGAGGCTGGGCCATATTAATCTTGAGGTTTATTCAGGATACAGAAGATCTATCATTGAATATAACTTTAAATTGGCCCATGAGGATCAAATATTACTTATAATCACCTCCCAATTTGCATATGCAAACTGAAGATCACAGCTATTAACTGATTTGCCCATGTCACAATATTAGCAAGTGATAATACTCAAATTTGTCAGACTCTGTAGGCTCCGAGTTTTCTGCTGCTCCAAAATGGAACAGCTCCAAATGAAAACTTATTTTAAGGAGTAATAGTCTTGTATGTGCGTAACTACAATGGAATGGCACATAGCTCACTAAAATTAGAAAAAATGGACAAACGTAAAGCCTCTCGATCTGTAGATGGTGATATCTGGGCAGATAATGAGGTAATGAAAAAAATCAGGAGCCAGAATTACACAGCATTTATTCATCTCTCATCACGTTATCATCACTTACTCCAATGAAGATTTATTCCCTAATGAAAATGAGATAAAATCCTGGGGTTGATGCCCAAAAGAAAGAAAATGGTTCAGAAAGATGGTATAAATTTACCAATAGTGGGATTGTTAGGCAAAGGTGGGAGAATAGCAGAATTGCTTTCTACTCTGTGAAATAAGATGGGGCGGGGGGAGGTAAGTGGGAGAAACTACCATTTGTTGTTTTTAAGAGTGCAGAACTTAAGATAATTTCTCTGAAACTTCTAAACTTTCTGTAATGATGCTATATTATTTTCTGACTTTTAGAACTATCTTAAAATGAAAGCTATCATGTGGGTTCCAGAAAGTAAGTTTTAATTCTGTTATTTACTAAGTGTATGACCCTTGGCAAGTTACCTAACTGTTGGCAGTCTGGGTTTCTTATTCTGTAAAATAAGACTTATGATAATATCATCCTATTAAGGTCATTATGAGGTATTATTTTTTTAATCTTATTTAGATAATATATGTGCAAAGAATTTTGTAAACTAAAAATCATACCACGAATGCTAGTTTTACTAATAATGGAAGAAATTTTGTGTTCATATAGCATTGTAAATAGTTTTGTATTTCATAAATCTCATAGTTATTCTGTCTAATGCCCAATATTCTACCAAACCGATGTATTGTAAGTCATTGAGGATGTGGATTTAAGTGATTTGACTTAGGTCACCCAGGAAGTGTTGGCACCACGATATGAACACGGTTCTCTTTGACCTCAAAGCTTATGTGATTAATACAATATTCCCTAGAAATGGAAATAACTGCTGTATTTATTCAAAACCTCATAAGGAAAATAAGGAATGAAAGATAACTCTGCAAGGATAGGGCATAAATCTAAAACTCTCAACGTTCTCAGCTAGGGAAGGAAGGAGGATCGTGTAAGTGTGTGTATGAGTGTCTGTGCATTGGGCATGGGAAAAAATTAAAAGTATAAAAATAAGTTCTTCCTTGGACCAGATGACCAAGGAAAAAGGGTCAAGGTGCAGTCCGCATTTAAAATCAAGTCTTTAGGCATCTGTAGCTCAAGATTTAGGGAGCGTCCCCTTTGACAAATAAGAAGGGATGCTGGCTTCTTCATGCCAGGGCTGATCCAGAGAGCCACGTGCTCTCCTGGGCTGTGCGGTTGGTGATGTGGAACCCTTCTGAAATAACATTTGTCCCCCTTCAACTGCTATTCTATTATTCTTCGGAGTTTGTTTCTCTCCCAGAAAGCCACAGCCTTGAGTATTGCTTCAATAATACAGACCAGCTTGGCAATGGAAGAAGACAGACAGCTGTTACAGATTCAGTATGAAACAGTTACAAAAAAGACTTCAGATCTTTGAGGAAACTGATCTTCCATTTTGGTCTGTTCTCCAAAGAGAAAGAAAAATGTCATCTCCTTGGAATGGGGGACGTGAGATGTACTGTCCTTCTCCAGATTGTGTTTAGAAACTGTGGGCCAACCTTTCATTCACCAAATACCCAATGTTACCAGAGCAGGATGCCCAGAGCCGCAGTGGCAGGAATGTGTTAGCTTACCAACTTTCTACTTTACGGTCCTCCAAAATGTCCCAGCTCCACCCTCTTTCCCACTTGGCCGGCCTGTACAGAGGCCCAGGCCCTGCCATCTTGGTCACCTCACGGAGTTGTGGTTGAAGGGATCAACAACGTCTGTTAGTATCCACTGAATGCAGAGTGCTCTGTTGGGCTTACCAAGTGAGAGCAAACAAAGTGAAATTATGAAGGTGCGCTAGGGATAGAAAAATAGATAAAATACCATCCCTCTTCTTAGGGAGCATGCAGTCTGTTTGGAGGGGAAGCTACAAAGTCAAATGCCCACACGGGGACCAGGCAGGTGAGGTCAGTGAGGGAAGAAGTCCACATGGGGACTGTGGTATATTTTGGAGAGCAATTCCTCTTTGTAAAGGGGCATCCACAAGTCAATTCCAGAAAGTTGTTGCTCTTTAGGAGGATGAAACAGTATGGCCTGATGTTTCAAGAGATACCAGAAATCCAGAATTACTATTTTTTAATATGGAAAAATCTCCAGATTTTTTTTTTTTGTCAACTAAAGTGTTATTTTAAAGCACTGTTTGGGTTAAAATAAAAGACACACAGGGGTTGGATACAGCCTGTGGGAAATTATTGTGTGACTTCCAAGGGGAGACAGATAAGAGGAAGAGTGATCGTAAAGCAATTTGGTAGGTTTTAAGACAAGGGAGGTCTGGAGGTTTTGCAAGCAGAGGCAAGGCACTAGTCTAGATAAGGGAAGTCAGAATAGGCTTTCTGGAGGAGGTGACATGTGTGAATTGTGTCTGCTCAGTATTGGCTCTTAGAGGGATGTGTAGAAGAGGGTGAGTTCTTGGCTAAGGAGTCTGCATGTCCAGAGGCAGGGGTGTGCAAGAAGCAGGATTTGCTGGGGTAACTGGAAGTTATTGGGAGGGACTGAAGCACTGCATGCATCTAGGAAGTGTTGAGGAATGAAGCTTGAGAATTAAGTTGGTGTCAGATCACAAAGAGCCTTGAACATCCTGCTAAGGATTTTGCTTTTCCTTCTGCAGCATTAGGATGTTTTTGAGTAAATTTAAGCAGAGGATTAACATCATCAGATTTGAGGTGTAGGAAGACTCTGCTGATGGAAAAAGGACAAAAGCAGGGTAAGTCTGGTGTTTCTTTAGAGGCTCTTTCAGTGATTTGAGTGAGAAGTAATGAGTGTTTGAATCATACCAGTGGCAACAGAAATATACAAGAGGGATTCGAGCAATATTTAGGAGGTATAGGAGTTAATTTCAATGGGACTTGATGAAGAAAGTGAGAGAGAGTAATGAGTCCAGAAAGTCTCCCAACCTTCTGGTTTGGGGGACTGAGTTGATGGTGCCCAAAAGAAGGGGAGGCGTGCAGGAGGAGTAGTAGGTTTTGACTCTGAAGCTAAGCAGTTTAGGTTTAGACAGGAGCTCCTGGCAGGTGACGTAGGTTTGGGTTTCTCGGCTCCGTTTATTAATAAAGGCAGGGGAGTGAGTGCGTGTGATCACCCCGAAGATGGAGGGTTGGACCCTAGTGAACACCTCAGCTGGGGATGGTAGGTCAAAGTGGAGGCATCTAAAAGAAGCAGCCATAGAGGTAGCAGGAAAACCGGGAGGAGTGATACTCTGCTAACGGACTGCAGAGACTCAGGGAGGAAGTGGTGTACAGAGCCAAATGCTGTTGAAAAGGCTAATACACAGAGGTTGATAAATATCTGTCTATAGAATTTAGCATTAGGATGGTCATAGTTGATCTTGGCAATGGCAATGTTAGGGATGGTGGGGGAAGAACCTGGCTGAAAATTGAAGAAGGCGAATGGAGGTGAAATAGTGGAAACAGTGAGTATTGAATACCCTTTTTAAACTAGTTTGGTTATAAAGGGGATGAGAGGTAAAGGGTGATAATGAAAGGGCGGTAAATGGTAAAGGATGTAGTCATTTTTAAACCTGAAAAAGGCTTAGAAATGCTTGTGTGTCGACACAAAAGAGCTGATACAAATGGGGAGCTCAGCTGCTGAAGAGAGATGGATGACTGGTACAGAAAGCAGCGCAAGATGGGTGACCAGATGGTCGTGTGCCATGTTTCACCCTCAGTCTATTGTCCCTCTTGTGTTTTGGTCACCTTGCTTTGTGCTTTTCTCTCAGCCTCTGGTTCTTGTCCTCTTTGGTTCTCATGCCATGTTTGCTGGTATCTTCAGGCAATTTCTCTGGTTGTGGTGGTGTCTGGGAGTGGCTTACAAGGACCAGGAAGGCAGACAGCACTCTTACCTTTCTGTACATGGGACTGCGACTTATAAACCAAGAACAAACAGGATCTACAGAAAGTTAATTTTTATACCTTTTAATAAAAGAATACTAAGAACTTTCTAAGTTTTCCAGAGACAGAAAGTCAATAAATGCAGTTAGAGACCTGGTCCTTGGCTCCTGATAACCTGATAACCTGGCAAGTGTAGCAGTACATGTGCCCCTTGGCTGCCATTATTACTTGAATTAAATTGCAAATTGAACTGTAAGTCTTGTGCCCCATTTTTCTAAGTGGCCAGGATTCTCTAAAGGAAGAAAGCAGAAAAGCTCATGATCTGGTGAGGGATTGAGAGCTGATTCACCAACCTCCATCTTGATTTTTTATAGCTGGCATTCACATAGCTCAGGAGCTCCGTTCTGGTTGATTTTATGCTAAAAAGTTTCAACTGCTGCAAGTGCCAAAACTCTCAGGGCTTCTCAAAAAAAATGGCTGATTCCAAGTCTGGGGCAGGGAAAATGCAACAGGAGCCTAGAACATCTTCTCCAGAGCACCCAAATCCCTTCTTTGGATGTACTGCCCAGGTCAGTTTAACAGGCTCTTTGGATAACACAGCGGTATTTGACCTCACGTGCTTCCAAGCAAAGGAAGGAAATGGCATGAACTTCAAAGTGAGCTCTTGCACGGTGCGGGTGCCAGGGGTACTGATCGCTTATTAGTACTTTAATAGTTGTCAATTAATCTCAGACATACATGGAGGCCAAGACTATTAGAGATGTGGGGACAGCCTGCTTTCACCCTTGTTTCCTGGAAATTTAGAACATTTCCCAGTTTTAGTGCTCAGAAGTTTAGGGTCACTCTGGAGTATATGGTTATTTTCAAAGCTTTAAACAGACCTGAGCTTGTTCTTGGGTCTTTTCCTTGATCAAATTAGTGTTATTTTATTTATGTCTCATATATTTTATAAATGTTTATAAAACATTTGTATATTTTATAAATGTTTATAAAACATTTATATATTTTATGAATGTTTTCAATTCATTTTTCTACTCTATAATCTTTTTTAAAAAGCAACTTAACTGGGGTATAATTTACATACAATAAATGCACCTTTAAAATGCAGTTTGATGAGATTTTAGAAATGTAAACATCCATGTAGCCATAACCTCAGTTAAGATATGGGATATTTCTACTAGCCCAGAAAGTTCTCATATTCTTTTGCAGTCATTTCCTCCCTATCCAGGGACACTCACTGATAAAATTTCTATTACCATTACTTTTGCCTGTTTTCAAGAGTTGATATAAATAGAATCATACATCATATACCCCTAGGTCTAGTTTCTTTTGCTTAGCATAATTTTTCTGAGATCCATCCATAGTTTTGCATCTGTCAGTAGTTCGTTATTATTCTTTTCCTGTCTTTAATATAACAATTTTTAAAATTGAAGTATAGTTGATTTACAATGTTGTGTTAGTTTCTGCTCTATAGCAAAGTGTTTCAGTTAACATATATATATATATATATACATTCTTTTTAAATATTCTTTTCCATTATGGTTTATCACAGGATATTGAGTATAGTTCCTTGTGCTATACAGTAGGACCTTGTTGTTTATCTATCCTATATGTAATAGTTTGCATCTACTAACCCCAAACTCCCACTCGATCCCTCCCCCATCTCTCCTACCCCTTAGCAACCACAAGTCTATTCTCTATGTCTCTGAGTCTAACATAACTTAAAGTTTACATAATTTATTAAAATTTTTTAAATTTTGAAATAATTCAGACTTATTGAAAATTGGCAAAAACATTACATCCAACTTCTCCTTATGTTAACATCTAGGAAATATATGTATTTCTACTAATCCATGTATACACATATCTCTATATTTATTACTGTATCTATCAATCAGTACTTACATAAATATAGGTAGAAATGCAGATTCTAATATACACACAGATTAGAAGAAGCATGAGGTCACACTGATGTCTCTGACTCCAATCCAGCGGTCTCACAGGGTTCATTCTAACATCTCCCCTTTGTTAATTTGCAACTTCTTTCTCTGACAGTGAGAAACCCGGTTCTCATAACCTACAGTTTATTTACTAAATTGTTCAATCCTAGTCTATGTGTAAAGTCATTTCAGAAAAGCTATCCATATCCCCGTAAGAAACAAAATCTTCAACTAGAGTACAGAGTTTGCATACAGTTTTTTCTTTAACCGTACTGTATATAGTCAAAACATTTTCTTTTTCTACAGGTGTGTCAAGAAGTGATTCCTCCCAGCCCCAAACACTTTTTTACAAAGATATTTAGGCCAGCTTATTTCTTCCCCATGCCCTCCAATTGGGTTATGTCATTAATTTGTAATAAAGTTAGATTCATTTGTTATAGTCTACATTTAATCTTTCTCCCCACTGTCCTGGTTGAGTGTTTACATTTTGCAAATGGTAAATTTCACTCTTTGTTGGTCTAGTCCTATGAGTTTTAAAAAGTGCAGAGAGTTGTGTGTCCACCACAGTAACATCATCCTAGTAGTTACATCACCCTAGTAATTCATTATTTTTTAGTAGTATTCCATTGAAAAAATAAATCATAATTTATTTATTCATTTACTTGTTGCTAGATATCAGGATTCTTTCCAGGCTTGGCTCTTATAGATACGGCTGCAGTGAAATTCTTATGCAAGCCTTTTTGTGGACACAGGTTTTTTATTTATCTTGGTTAGATACCTAGAAGTGGAGTTGCCATATCATAAGGAAAGAGTATGTTAATTTTTTTTTTTAAATCTACTAAAATCTTTTCCAAAGTGGTTGTACAATTTTATACTAACTAGTGATGATGAATGAGCATTCCAGTTCCTCCACATTATCATCATTTTGTGCTACAAGTTCTTAATTTTAGCCATTCTAAAATTAAAAGACTATCTCATGTGGTTTTAATTTGCATTTCCTGCTGGCTAGTGATGTTGAACATGCTTTCATGGCTATTAGCCCATACCCTTAACCACACCTGCAAAGTCACTTGTCATATTCATATATTGTTGTGGAGTTAGGGCATGGATGTCTTCGAGAGCCCATTATTCTGCTTATCATATATGGTATGGATGTACCAGAGTGTGTTAACCATACACTTGTTAAAGGCCATCTTGGTTGTTTCCAGTTTCTATTATGTATAAAGCATCTGTAAACATTTGTGCAGGTTTCTATAGGAGCGTGTTTTCATTACTCTGGGATAAATGAATAGGAGTACAGTTACTGGGTTGTATGGTTGTTACCTGTATAATTGTTAAGAAAAATTTCCACCTTTTTTACGGAGTTACTGTACCATATCACACTTCTACCAGCAATGTATGAGTGATCGTTTCTCCACATCTTTTCAGCATTTGGTGTTGTCACTACTTTTTATGAGTGATTCTGATAGTTGTGTAGCAATATCCCATTATGGTTTTAATTTAAATTTCCATTATGGTTAATGTTGTTGAACATCTTTTCGTGTGCTTAATTTTCCAACTGTGTGCTCTCTTTGGTGAAAAGTCTCTGCATATCTTTTGCCTAATTTCTAATTAAATTGTTTGCTTTTTAATGTTGAGTTTTTAGAATTCTTTATATATTCCAGATAATAGTTCTTTGTCAGATTTGTGGTTTGTTAATATTTTACCCACTCTATAGCTTGTCTTTTCATCCTCTTGTCAGAATCTTTTGCAGAGCAATTGTCTGTAATTTTGAAAAGGTCCAATTTATTGGTTTTTCCTTTTATGGGTCATGCTTTTAGTGTCACGTCTCAGAACTCTTTGTCTAGCCTTAGATCTTGAAGATGTTCTCCTATAGTTTTCTAAAAATTTTATAGTTTTATATTTACATCTTAGTTTGTGATCTGTTTTGAGTTAATTTTTTTGTAAGGTGTGAGATTTGGGTTGGGGTTTATTTTTTGTCCACTGATGTCCACTTGGTCCAGTACCATTGTTAAAAAGGCTATCTTTCCTCCATTAAGTTGCTTTTGTACCTTTGTGAAAAATCACTTTTATATGTCTATTCCTCTGCCAGTACTACACAGTCTTGATAATGTTCTGGTTTTTCAAAAACTGTTTTAGCTACTCTATTTCCTTTGCCTCCCTGTATAACTTTTAGAGTACTGTTGACTATATCTACAAAAAAATCTTGCTAGGATTTTGATAGCAAATACATTAAGCCTTTGTATCAGTTTGGGGAGAATTGACATCTTCACTATGCTGAGTCTTTCAATCCATCAACATGATACATCCCTCCATTTATTTTATAGCACATAGATTCTATACATGTTTTGTTAGATTCACACCTTAGTATTTATTTTTTTCTCCTAGAGATTGTAAACAGCATTGCATTTTTAGTTTTGGTTTCCATGTATTCATTGCTAGCACATAGAAATGAAATGGATTTTTGTATGTTTATGTTATATCCTAGAACTTTACTGAACTCATTAATTCTAGGAGATTTTTGGAGATTCCTTGAAATTGGTGTTAATTTTTCTTTGAATGTTTTGTAGAATTTCCCAGTTAAGTCATCTGGGCCTGAGCTTTTCTTTGAATGTAGTTTTTTTATTTTTTTGCTTTAATTAATAATTTAATATCTTTATTTGTTGTAAGTCTGTTAATGCTTTCTATTGATTCTTGAGTCGGTTTCAGTTGTTTGTATTCCCTTATATCTATTCTGTATTTCATTATTTCTACTCTACTCTTTATTGGGTTTTTTTCTGCTTGATTTGAATTTTGTTTGCAGTTCTTTTTCCAGTGTCTTAAGGTAAAATTTAGGGTTTTGATATGATTCGTTTTTTAAAATTTATTTATTTTGGCTGCATTGGGTCTTCGTTGCTGCACACGGGCTTTCTCTAGTTGTGGCGAGCGGGGGCTACCCTTCGTTGCGGTGCGCAGGCTTCTCATTGCGGTGGCCTCTCTTGTTGCAGAGCACAGGCTCTAGGCATGCGGGCTCGGTAGTTGTGGCTCGCGGGCTCCAGAGCACAGGCTCAGCAGCTGTGCTGCATGGGCCTAGCTTCTTCGCGGCATGTGGGATCTTCCTGGACCAGGGCCCGAACCCGTGTCCCCTGCATTAGCAGGCGGATTCTTAACCACTGTGCCACTGGGCAAGTCCCTGATTTTTTTTTTTAATGTAGGCATTTACAGCTGGACATTTTCCTCTAAGCACTGTTTTAGTGCATCCCACAATTTTTGCTATGTTGTGTCTTCATTTTCATTCATCTTGAAGTATTTTCTGATTTCCCTTGTGGTTTCTTTTTTGACCCACTGGATATTTTAAAATGTGCTGTTTAGGGCTTCCCTGGTGGCGCAGTGGTTAAGAATCTGCCTGCCAATGCAGGGCACACGGGTTCGAGCCCTGGTCCGGGAAGATCCCACATGTTGTGGACCAACTAAGCCTGCGAGCCACAACTACTGAACACCACACGCCTAGAGCCTGTACTCCTCAACAAGAGAAACCACCACAATGAGAAGCCTGTGCATCTCAACGAAGACCCAACACAGCCAAAAATAAATAAAATAAAATAAATTTTTAAAAAAGCATGTGTTGTTTAATTTTCATCTATTTGTTAATATCCAAAAATTTCTGTTATTGATCTCTCATTTCTCTCTGCTGTACTCTGAGAATATACTTTGTATAGTTTCAATCATTTTAAATTCACTGAAGTTTATTTTATGGTGTAGCATGTGATCGATCCTGGAGAATGTTCCAAGGGAGCTTGAGAAGAATGTGCATTCTGCTTTTGTGGGTGACGAGTATTATAGGTGTCTCTTAGGTCTACATAGTTTATACTGATGTTCAAGTCTTCTAACACGGTTGTCAAAAATTAGGCTAGTTTCTTCTTGAAGTGATGGGTTCAACATCTGTGTCATATCCTTAAGAGAATGCTTGTATATTCCTCTTGTTTTTCCTCTGACCTTACTGGCTGGGAATTAGCAGCAACTGGAGTAGCTGTCTTGGACTCAGGATGGAAGTCAGGTTTAAGACTGGCAGAGCTTCCTCCCTCAGTCCCCTTGAGCAGCACAGCTACCTAACCACTTCAGACTATCTACCTGCTAGACTATTTTGTGATAAAGAATAAAATCTCATCTTCCTGAAGCCAATGTAATTTGGGATCTCTTTGTTACAGCAGCTTAGCCTGTATGTTTTATAATATAGGGTGGGGTTCATTTGATATATCCTGCTTGACGCACTGTGCTTTCTGTTATCTAGAGATTCGTGACTTTAATTAAAAGCTGATTAGTCCTGACAAGTTCTTAGGCATTATCTCTTCACATATAGTCTTTTCTTCAATCTACCTATTCTGTCTTTCTGAGACTCTGATTAGATTTGTGTGAGATATTTCAATTCTATATTCTGTATTTCTTACCCTCTCTTCCATATGCTCCATTTTCTTAGTTTCTTGTGCTGCATTCAGTATACCTTCTTCAGACTTATCTTTTAGTTTACTTCAGCTATGTCTGCAGGTGATCCCCAACTTACCATGCTTTGACTTAAGATTTTTTGGCTTTACAATGGTGTGAAAGCAATACTTGTTCAGTAGAAACCATATTTTGGATTTTGAATTTTGATCTTTTCCTAGGCGAGCGATATGCAGCATGATACTCTCTCATGATGTTGGGCAGCAGCAGTGAGCTGCAGGTCCCAGCTGGCCACACAATCACGAGGGGAAACAACTGGTACACTTACAACCATTCTGTTTTTTACTTTCAGTACAATATTCAACAAATTCCATGAGCTATTCAACACTTTATTATAAAATAGGCCTTGTATTAGATAATTTGCCCTATTGTAGACCAATGTAAGTGTTCTGAACATGTTTAAGGTAGCCTAGGCTAAGCTTTGATGTTTGGTAGGTTAGGTATATTAAATGCATTTTGACTCAACATTTTCAACTTTGACTCAATATTTTCAACGTACAATGGGTTTATAGGGATGTAACCCCTTAGTAAGTCGAGGAAGATCTGTATTTTCCCTATAATCCATATACAAGTTCTGTACTTAAACAATCTTTATTTCATTCCTAAAATTTGTCTTTTTTTTCCCCAATATACCTGTTCATTATTTTTTTGTTTGCGTAACTTTTATCTTAGCTTTAATTTATTTAAACAGTTTATATTTAGCTATTTCATATTTTATGTCTGACAGTTCTAAGATCTGCAGTCTTGGGGGTCTAAATTGTTGCTTCTTGTAACTTTCACTCATGGTGGCTTATCGTGTGTGTTTGGTGACTTTTGATTATAAGCTCACAAGTGGTTGATTTTAATTTGTGGGCATTCTCAAGATCTAAATTAACAATGCTTTCCTCTAGAGACTTTTATTTGCTCTTGCTTGAAGGCTTCCAACTTGAGGCCACTTTATCCCTCTTCCATGGTCCTTGGTAAAAATGTAGATTCTAAGGTTCATCCGCCCTATCCTCCTTCTCTTCCAAAGCTAGTCTTCTGATTTACATTGCAGATATATCCTCAAGGCAACCTCATCTTTTGCCTTTACTTGCTTGTCCCTAGACCTGTTTGAGGTTATCCGTCATTTCTCTCTTTAAATTTTTTTAAAGGAGAGCTTGGGGATTTCCTTTTCTTCTTCCATTTAGAAAGCACATTTTTCTGTGGGATTGATTGTTTTTTAGAGAATAGGCCATCAGTAGTGGAAATTCATATCTTGCCCTTTTAAATTTCTTTATATAAGCTCTTCCTAAATTGGCTTTCTTCTCTCTTAAGCCTAGCTAACTCTAAGGGCTCAAACCAGTTTCCAAATTCCTTCTTTGCTGCTTTATTTTCATATTTATTCTTCTGTTATGTTGCCTCTTTAAAATGTAAGAAGTTAGTTATCAAAAACTTAGGTTATAAAATACTAACAGTAAGTAGTATGTACCACCTCCTACTTTCCTGTGCCTGTGTACACTCCAGTACAATGCCTGACTCCTAGTAACCGTTGGTTGAAGATTTTCTATCTTCTATATTTTCTGTCAAAGTGGTTTACGCATAGTTGGAGATTTGGAAATAATGTTTGTTTAATGAAGAATTTGCTGGAGGTAGAGGGAAAGTGGGGAGTTGAGTTTTCTTAGCAAGTATTCCAAATATGACTATTTGTGGAAGGATTTCTGAGTAGTATGAAGAATAAAAATAAGGAGTGGGAAGTTTACATGTTAATTTTCTTTGAAAAATCGTGCAGAGCTAAACAAATGTGAGGCATAAAGAGTTTTTTGTTTTCAAAACTAGCTTTGCCCTAAAGTTAATCACTTCAAACTGTATAAAGTATACGTAACTGTGATGCTCCCTAGTGGCCATTTTCTGCCAGCACAAAGAACAGAATGCAGGTGGTATTCAACAAATAGGCTGGATATTCTGAAATGCAGATACTACAATATTTTTTAAATCAAAGTTATCCACTCAGAAATCCAAAAAAGTTTCCCTTTCTCCAGAAAACATTCTAATCACTCATAAAAGAACATAATATTGGCTGAAGAAATAAAAGCAATTCCCTTTAAAAAAAACATTTATACATACTAAAATGTGTTTTTTTCCCCTCCAAAATATTGACATTTGCTGCTTGACAGTCAGAAAATTGACTTACTCATGATCCTTGGTCCCAAAGAGCTCAGAATATTATGAGGATACAGACATACAGACAAAAACTATTCCTCACTGAGATAAATTCAATAATATGGGTTTGCACAAAATCCAAAAGGAGAAGAGAAGGTAAGTCAAAGATTGTGTAGAGATGAAGTGATTTATGATTTATGCTTTGATTTATGCTTTGGAGGGTGGATACGCATCTGTTGGATGGGGTGGGAGGAGAAGGGCATTCCAGGCAGACGAAGAACAGGGTACAAAAGCTTAGAGGGGGAAGGACATGGCCTAATTAGGTACTTTCTGATAGTGGCTTGATCATAGGCTACATGTGGGGCTTGGCAGAAAAAAACTGGAAGGAGACGAGTACAGGAGTCAAACAGTGAGAAGACATGGGCATCATATAAGGAATTTGGGTTTGTGTGTTGGAAAGGAGGGATCACAGATAGACTTTAATCTGGAGAGTGATTAGATTTTAAGTGAGAGATCTCTGGTAATACTGTGGAGGAGAGACTGGAGGGGGAATTCATGGTTCAAGTCTATTGTAAGAATCCAGGAGGTGCCTATCCAGGTACCAGTGGAGACGGAGAGTGGGAGAAAAATTCCAGAGAGACTTTCTGATACACTTGAACACACTTGGTGACCAAGTGAATGTAGCAAGTGGGGAGAATAGGAGGGTAAAAAATATTCCTTGTCTGCCTGGATAAAATACTATTAACCAAGAGAAAAAAATATAAGGGGAGGAGCAGACTGGGACAGGGGTTGAGTTTATTTGGGGGTAAGTTCAGTATGAGATATATACAACACATTGAGAGAGATTTTACTAGGCATTTGGAAGTATGAGTCTGGAGCTCAAGAGAGAGAATTCTAGAATGATGCTACATATTCAGGGAATTCCCCACCCTTTGAGTGTGGTTGATTTAGAGATTTACACCTAATGAATAGAAAAGAATGGAAGTGATAGAGATGACTTGAGGACTAGGTTATAAAAGGCACTGTGGAGACTTCCCTGGCTGTCCAGTGGTTAAGACTCTGTACTTCCACTGCAGGGGGCACAGGTTCGATCCCTGGTTAGGGAACTAAGATCCTGCACGCCCGTGAGGTGGCCAAAAATAGATAATAAATGTAAATCTTTAAAAAAAATAAAAAAATAAAAGTCACTGTGGGTTCCTGCTTGCTTTCTCTTCTGGTTCACTTGTTCTCAGGGGAAGCCAGTTGCCATGTGACGAGGACATTCACCTGTAAAGAGACCCACATGGAAAAGAAGTAAATCCTCTGCCATCAGACAGCAAGGAACTGAAGCCTTCTGTCAACAGCCACACTAGTGAGACTGAAGAGGATCTTTCAGCCCCAATCAAACTTTGACATGATTGCAGCCCTGTTCAACATCTTGACCGCAAGCTCATGAAAGACCCTGAGACAGAACCCCCAGCTAAGCTGCCCCTGAATTCCTGATCCACAGAAACTGTGCAGTAATAAATATGTATTGTTTTAAGCTACTAGGTTTGGGGATAATGTGTTATGCGCAATAGATAACCAACACAAAAGGCCACACACGGGTACTGATCTAGGGTGGCCTCAGCCTTGCAGTGGATTAAAACAGGCTTTCAGTTCCTGGCCAGCGACTGAGGTCAGGTCGTGGCGGTGAGAGCACCAAATCCTAGCCACTAGACCACTGGTCAGTGACAAGACCCTGGCTCTTCGGCTTTGCAGAAAAAGAATTCCCACAAAGATGGAAAGTAGTGAAGCAAGTAAAGTGTTTATTAGGAGGAAAACAGAGTACAGTACATGTGGATAGACACACGGGCGGCTCAGAGAGAGTGAGTCGTGCCCTTGTGGCAGTTTGCATCATTTTTACGGGGCATTTCTTCTGGGTTTCCTTTGGCCAATCATTTTGATTTGCCTGGTTCAGAGTCCGTATTTGGTATATCTCAGGATCCTCCCATGTGTGCATGCGCATCTCTTAGCCAAGACGGATTCTACCAAAGAGGCCTATGGGTAGCTAGCGTCACTTACTATGGGGTGGTACCTCCTCCCTTTTTGACCTCCAAGGAGCTTTTCTGTGCATGTGTAGTCGGGGAGGTCTCTGACTTCGAGAATGAAAAATATGTAGTCTCTTATCTTCTATTTGAGCAGGGCCCAGCCTCCTCCCTCCATTGTCCTGCTATTTTCATCTTGGAATGTCGGTCTGCAGAGAACAAATTCCAACTGTTTGCCTCGGGGGCCAATCTATCTCCTGCCTCATTACAAGAAGGATGGCATCCCTGGCTCGGCAGCTGCTTCTCTGCTATGACTCCGTCGCTATGGAGGGGAGAATGGATTTCAGTAGAAAGCAAGTTATCTTCTCCACCCTATGGTAATTAGTTTGGATTTTGTTAAAAATACCATGGGAAGCTGATACGTGGACAGAGGAATGGACTATTCAATTGCTTTGTTATGAAAACATAGAGCAAGGTTAGAGAGGAAATGGGAAGATGAGTTAGAAAGCTTTTGAAGTAGTTCAGGCAGGAGCTGTTTTTGTTGGGAACCAGGGTGAAGGCAATGGGGAGACAGATTTGGGAACACTCAAACTGGATTTTGGAAATAGTAACAATAAGAGAACAAAAGAAAGGATTAAAAATTTTCACCATTCTCAGAAAGTGTCCTAGGCAAAGAGAAGAGGCCAAAGGATGAAGCCAAATAAGACAAAGACTTTTGGAAGACAGTGTGTGAAATGGTTTAAGGCAAATGGGAAAGACCTTGGCCCAGAGTGATTCTCAAATCTCCCCACAGACCTCCGTGGTTGTTTTGATCCGAGTGGTCTGCTGGGTGTGCTTAAAGCAATCAATTGCAGCAGATGTAATGCAAATTTGCATCCCCAGAGCCAAACCAAAAGCTGGAACCTAAGTGAGGATGAAAGCTGCTATATTTGATCCAGGTTTCAACATGACATGTATTGTCTCATTTAATTCTCACTGCAACCCATGAGAGAGGTCTATCATGAGTCTTCTTTCAGAGAAGTAAACTGAGGCTCAGAGAGAATAAGGAACTTGATGAAGATCACAAAGCTTGTAAGTGGCAGAGTAGGATTTGAACCCATGTATGTCTAACACCAAAGTTCTCACTCTTAACCCCTAAGCTCTGTTACTGTATACAGCAGGTGCTCAATTAATGTTGAACAAATGAATGAATGAGTCAAGGGATTACAATTTTGGCCCCTCTCTCGACCTCTGCTTAGAACTCAGCACCTCTGACACTTCCCAGCTGGCCAGCTTTGGGAACTTCCAAAGACAGCTCCCTTGGATGTTATGTTGGCCTTCTTAGGAGAGAGGTTGACAATGACAATGGAAAACCTACCCCAAGCAATTTTATGGACAAGTATAGACTTAGGAAAATGAAACAGACACAAAGAATATAGAGGATTTGCACATGGTGTCAGTAGCTAACAGCCTGGATGTGAGGCTATATGAACTTTTACTTCATCGGATTCTCAAAATGCTTAAGGGGGGGATTTGGGGGGACAGTGAGGGATTCAGCAGATGTAGAGGTGAAGAACAAAAACTTTGATTTATAGATGTAAAGGTCACTTAATTTGTATTTGCAGACAGGAAGGATCTGGTGACTTTGAGTTACAGCAGTGCTGGATCCAGGGAGTAATTTGTGCAGAACTGATAAGCCATTGATCTGAAGAAACCTGAGTAGATGTCAATACAGAAGCTTAGAGTTGGAAGGACTCTTAGAGGTCATATACTTTAGCCCTCGGGCTTAAATGTGAACACATCTTGGTAGAAATGTCAGTCATTTTCCTCACACTGGCCTCAGAATAATAAAAACTTATATTCTATGTTTACTTAAAAATTCAGCTTTCCTACAGAATGGAAACGTTTTATGCACATTTCTCACACATTTATCTGATACTAACTGGAATTTGAGGTCAAAGACTCAGTCTATAGACAGTGGCCTAATATTTTGGAAACATAACAGTAATATAATAATAGTTATGATAACAATTTCATAATTTGATTATGAAATAATCACATATTGATGTTATTATCATAACATCAAATACTGCTTTCAGTAAGGTCTTTCGAATCTAAAAGATTGCCTACTGGGAATCTAATGAAGCAACGTATGTGTAAGTACATTATAAATCATTGTGGACTTCACAAGTTAATGATATTTTTCAATGATTCTTAGATATATTGTTGGTGATTTCTTTATTAATAGCAGAATAGTTTATCTACTCGCCCCCAAAAAGATCGCCTAATTTATTATTATCATTCTGAAGCAACAGAATTAGGTGATCTTTCAAATTCAAAAGACCTTATTGAAAACAGTATTTCTTGTGTTTACACACACTGTCTCATTCAGTCCTCATGGAAGGATGGTGGGGTAGGTATTATGATCTGCATTTTGTGTGTGAAGGTACAGAGACCCAAAGACTTTAAGGAACTTGTTCAAAGTAGCACAGACGATAAATGGAAGAGCTGGAACTAGAACCTATGGTCTATTGAGCTTGTGCCAACATTCATTCCAAGTTCACTTAATATTACTTCAATTTCAGATTTTCCTCGGGGAATCAGCGCTTTCTCGCACGTCATTCATGGGTTGCCTTGGATTGAGTCCACCACAGCCTCAACGCCCTCTCCAATCCAGCCAGCGTTGGTGCCGTCCACAGCTCCTGTTGTATTACCCAACTCCATCGACTATATGCCCTTCTCCTCCTCTTCCTTCTTCCCCCCTCCTCACATTCATTAGGATAAGAAAGTTTAAGCAATGAGAGAAGTTCTACAAGATCCCATCATCCCATCTATCCATCTACCTGAATCTGTGCCTATTTTCTCTGCCTTGCCTCCCGTTATTATGGAAAAAATACCTATATGTATATCTAACACCCATTTTTCTGTTTGTGCCTTAGAACCCATGGCTCCAGCAATTCTCTTCTCTCCACCCCTTGACTAAGACACATTTTTTTTTTCCTTTTTGCCTAGATCATTTCCATCACTACACAAAAATTCTGTAACACCCACCATATTAAAAACCAAACAAAAAGCCTCTTTACCCTATATCATTCTCTTTATTTCCTTTTATTGCAAATGCCTTGAAATGTTATCTGGAGTCACTCTCTCTAATTCATATCCACCCACTCTCTGTTGAACCCAAGCCATTCAGGCAGTCACCCATCACACCCATGAAACTGCTCTTGTCAATATTTCCGTGACTAGGATGACGGCACATCTCTGTTTCTACAGATAGTCCAGGCCTCTGCCTGTTCTCCCGGAGTGCTTTTTCACTCTCAAATTGTCTTGGTTTGGATGATAAGTTATATGTTCACATTGTTTATGATCTCCACATTGATAAATCCAACAAAATCCAGCTAAATGAGTTCTCAGTGCTCATCGTACTGGAGCTACTAGTATTTAACACATCTTATCACATCTTTCTGTCTTCACTTGTCTTCCAGGATCTCACATTCTGGTTCTCCTATTATCTTTCTAGCAGCGTCTCAGTTTTTTCACCTTGTTCCTCCTCATCTCCCCAAGTAGTGAGGGTTGCAGTGCCCGAGGGCTCAATCAGTTGAATTCGCTTCTTCTCTACCCCAGCTGTATTCATTCCCTTGTTAATCTCCGGTCTCATGACTTTAAATACCATTCATTTACTAATTATACCTACACTTAAAGCTTTATCCTAAAATTTTTCCTTGAAGTATAGATTCATATATCCAACTATCTGTCTAATAGCATCCCAATCATAACATATTCAAAAGTGAACACTTGACATCTCCCACATGAAAATTTTGCTCTTACTCCAGTCCTCCCCATCATAAGTACCAACTACAGTTTGTAGGAAGCAAACACCTTGATATTATCTTTGACATTCAGTTGCTCTTACATCCAGTATGTCATCAGATCCTGTTTGTTCTAACAACAAGTCTTATACTTCTCACCATCCCCACCATTTCCACAGGTATCTCTCACCTGGATGATTGCAGTATCCTCATAATAGACCTTCCTACTTCCATCTTTGCTTCCACAGGCTATATTCTCAATAGAGTAGTCAAAGCAATCCTTTTCACAAATAAGTCACATTACATGTCACTCTTCTGTTCAAAATCCTTTAATATCATATCCCACTCAATATAAAACCCAAATGCCATGCAGTGACCACAGGCCTGCCGTCATCCTGCTCCATTTACCTTTCTGATGTTCTCGCCTCCTTTTCTTCCCATTGTTCACTGTGGCCCAGCCACACGGGCACCCTTGTGATCTCTCCTGCCCCAGGGTCTTTCTTTTTTTTTTTTTAATCAATTTTTACTGGAGTATAGTTGCTTTACGTGCCCCCGGGTTTTAACACTTGCTGTTTCCACTACTTGGATTACTTTCACTGTCCCCATGAGTTACTCCTTCACCTTCTCTTTGAAGTTTTCCTTACCATCCTTTCTCCAAAGGCAATTCCCTTCCTTCTTGTATTAGTTTCTTAGAGCTGCTGGAACAAAGCACTACAAGCTGTGTGGCTGAAAACAACAGCTTACTCTCTCACAGTTCTGGAGCCTAGATGTCTGAAATCAAGTTGCCTTCAGGGTCACGCTCCCACTGAAAGTCTGGGTAGAATCCTTTCTTGCTTCTTCTTAGCTCTGGTTGTGGCCAGCAATCCTTAGCATTCTTTGGTTTGCAGCTGCCTCATTCCAACCTCTTCCTCTGTTGCACTTGGGGGCCTCCCAGTGTGTCTCTGTCTTCACATGGCATTTCCCCTTCTTACAAGGACATCAGTCGTATTGGATTAGGACTCACCCTAATGACTTCATCTTAACTTGGTTATATCTACAAAGACCCTATTTCCAAATAAGATCACATTCACAAGGACCAGGTTAGGACTTCAACATATCTTTCTGGGGGACACAGTTCAACCTGTAACATTTCCTTGACTCGATATTTCCTGGCCTGGTTCCCACTTTGAAATTTTCGCGTAGCACTTATTATTGTTTGGCTCATAGGACACTTTATTTATAATGTTATATTACTGACTGTAAATATAAGCTCTATATGGCAGGGATTTTTAACTGTCTTGTACCTTGTTGTTACGCTGGTATTTAGAACAGCACCTGGTACATAGTACACACACAATACATAGTTGTTATATAAATGTTATTGACTGAATGTCGATTCTTCCAAGTCTCTGGAAATTCCGGAGAATGAAGGGGCATTTGCATGTGTAGCTTGAAAGAGCATATAGACTCTATTTTCTTTTGCAGAGGTTGGCAAGCTATTGCCTGTGGGACACATCTGGTCTGCTGCTTCCTTTTGTAAATAAAATTTTATTGCAATACAGATATGCTCATTTGTTTATCTATTGTCTAATGCCGCTTTCATGCTATAATGGCAGAGTTGAGAAGTTGCAACAAAGATCAAATGGCCCACAAAGTTTAAAATGTTTGCTGTTTGCTCCTTTACAGAAAAAGTAAGTGTTCCAACCCTTGTTCTTCTCTGTTTTCATAATTTTAACTGTGGATATTGCTGATCATTAACAGGCGATCAGATTTAAAGATTAATAAACATTCTCAAGTGAAAATAAAATGAAGCAGGAGGTGGTTTTCTGCAGCTCAGTTCATTTAGACCACTGGGTGTCTCTCTTCCCTAAACTTTAAAAGCAAATGTTGACTTAGACATCAGCCAACTTGGGGCTGTGACATACCAGACAAATATTGACAGTTGCTAAGGCAACTGGGATAAAGTATTGGTAAAAGGATAATATAGGCGCCAATTGTGCCTGCCATGTTTCTCACATAGGGAAGAGACAGAACATGAATGAAAAATATATTTCACGAACTCTCTTCAACCGTGGCTTAAGAACAACTCACAGATGATGTTTATCTTAATTCCTCTTTCAGTTTCTCTGGAAATTAACACTTTGAGGGTCCTTAAGTCAGCTAAAATATGTCACAAGAGGGAAATCTCTTTGGTTATCAATTCTTTTTTCCAGTTATCCCTGGAGTTTACTGTTCCAAATTGTGTTCGAATGGGCAGCCATAAGGCCACACGTATTTTTCTGGCATGCCTATCTTGTCACCAAAGTGGTTTCTGCAACATCTCTTTTCAGAGATTTCTTATTAGTCAACGTTGGAATAATTGCCCTGCCATTTTCTTTGCCTCCTGAAACATGGTAGGAGAGAATATTTAATCTGTGGTTAAGCTTGAGCTTTTTCCACTGGTTAAACTTAAGCTTTTGCCATTATGCTAGTGCAAGGCTTCTTCACAGTGGTGTCATTGGCAACTTGGGCTGGATAATTCCTTGTTGTAAGGGCTGTGTTGTGCATTGTAGGATGTTTAGAAGTATCCCTTGCCTCTATCCATTAGATGCCAGTAGCGGCTCCCCAGCTGTCAGGATCAAAAATGTCTTCAGATATTACCAAACATCCGTTGGGGAGCAAAATCATCCCAGCTAAAAACATTGTGCTAGTAAATCCAACCGTATCTTCCTTAGATTATCCTTAAAGCATCCTCAACTAGAGCTGAAGTTTCAAAACACAGTGCAAGAAATGGTAGAAATCTTAGATCATCCAAACTGCAAAGGAGAACCTCAGTTTTTCACAAAGTTAAAAAATACAGAAATTAAAACATTGATGATAAGCCCAGAGAGATCAATCAACAAGAAAAGAACTTCTTTCGTTCACTGAGATACAAGATAAGGTCTCAAAAAAAAAAAAAGCTCTCCCAGAAGAAATTTTGAGGTCCCTTTCTTTCTGGGATGTATAGAAGTCCTGCTATTGTGAACTCTTGGACAGTGAGAAATCATTCAGGATGGGCTTTGATTATGGCCTTGCTCTCCTGTCCTCAAAGCCTTTCCAGTGACTGAGTTTGGCTCTCTGAGTTTGGAGCAGCTGGGACTGATTATGGCATGGCATCTAGGAAACTTGTACATCTGACATTTGTCTTCTAGAAAACCATCGGCCTCTCCACAACTCCTAGGAACTGCCTAGTCTTTCAGTCCCTCCTTGAAGGCTGGGTAATCCCATTTCCCACCGGACAGGAGGGGCTGGGTGAGGTCATTATGACCATTCATAAGCAACATGTTGGGCTGTAACTCCCAAAAGAGCTTGAAATATTGATTTTATGCATGTCATGCTAAAGATTGAACAGTTGTAATCCTGCTTTGTATATTACTTCTTGAAGATTTAAAACAAGATGGCTTTGCCACCAACATAGCTGACGTATTTTAATTAATCTTTGTGAAAAGAGTTTGACATGTTTAGATGAGCTCATCCAAATAGAATGTTATCCTTCTCTGATATAGAATACATTGGAATGAAGCATGATTTATGAAGAATAGAAATCTCGCCCTCATTTTTTTTCATTTTTTCTTGGGTAGGCCTGTCATCTGCATAATGAGTTATGATTTATAAAGTCTATAAAAGTGTGTCTTATAGCATATTTTGCTATGCCTTGCAATACGGAGAAATAGGAAGCTCCCAGTCTATGATGACGGGGTGATGTACACTTAGTGAAGATTGTCTTCTCCAGGTTCTCTAATGGATACTGCTTAAGAACTATCTAGAAAAGACTGAAAGCCACAAAACCTGTGGGATGCTTTACTATTCCCTTGGAAAAGTTAGGCAATTAAAGGCTTACATCATTTGTGGGAAACATGACTGATGGTTCAAATGAACTTATTACACGTTATTTCAATTGAGTTTATAGAGCGCATATTTTTCTCCCAAATGCCAGACTCATTAATGCAAATGTGAGAGTGCTAGCACTCTAAGGGAACTTCACAAGTGAAATGGGCAACAACTCAGTACCTCAGTGGGTAGTTATGAGTATTGAACGAGATAATGTGCGTAAGGTTATTTGGAATGGAAATCAATCTAATTAGAACTGGAGCTACCCCATTAAGATGCTGGAGTATAAATTGGACCTAAGAAAGAGTCAAAGGCTCCTCCTTTAACAATTCTAGGGTCATTGTTTCCACAAAGGGTGAGGTTAAAGCCATGCTGAAAGGAGACGTACCATTTTTCATGATATCAGAATACACCTGTTGTTTTTTGGTTTTGATTTGTTTTGTTTTTGAGGCAAAATCAGTCCTTGCCCCCAAGGTACTCTCCTCCTTCAGGTAAATTCATGAGGACATCAGTGGAACCCCTTGATGACGGAAGATGAAACTCAGAACACTCATTTTTTGCCTCATTCGTAGGACTCTGATCCCGCCCTGTCCTCATAAGTCAAAAAGGAAAAAGTAGAGGAGAGCCTTCGTTAGCCTCAGGCTAATATCTCAGGCACTTGAGTTTGTCAAAGTTAAATAGAGATGGAGGGACTTTATTGGGAAGGGGTAGAATTAGCTGAGAGATCAGATTGGGTGTTGGAGTAGAGGATTTGAGATAGAGCTGTGAAAAAATAAAAAAGAGAATGCTAAGGAAATATAGAGAATTCATTTGGAGCACACTTCTTTCAGGAATTTCCTTTGCTAGTGAGGCACAAAGGAATGCATAAGTTGGACAAAGTTCATCTTTCCTCCTATTACCCTGTACTGTTGTTTTGAGATCTACCCTACCTATCCCTTTATATGCTCCCATAATAGTCCAGTAGATATTTGGCATGAGGAAGAGAGGTAAGGTGGCTCTCAGGAAAGAGAAGGTATTAGTCTCCCACTCACCTTGTGGACTTCTGTGGTGATATAACTGGGAGAACAGATTTCTCCTATCTTATCCCTTACCCCACTGTAGATGACCAAATAAAGCTATTACAATTATTGGGATGATGGCAGCAGGTCAGAGACCCAGAGCCTGGAAATAGCAGCAGAACTGTTCCTACCAGGCTGGAGAGAAAATAAAATTGAATTATGTACCCTCCATAAGCTAGCAATGATTATCTTCTGTGGTAGAAAAGAAGGATCTTGCAGTGTGAGTTTCATAAGTGCTCAGAAAATGTTAGATGAATTATTTCTCACATAATGATGTACCATGTCTTCATGGAGTTAAATTTGGAGATTCCAGACATCAAAATTGTGGGGTTTTTTGCATATCACCATCATGAGAATACCCTTATGTACTCTGCTTACTTAGTAAATATTGTCTTGTAGAGTTGAATCAGGATTGAGAGAGGCATTGTCCATGGAACCCTTCACCTTCTTTTTTTTTTTTTAAGTTTTTTTTATTGATTGATTGATTGCTATGTTGGGTCTTCGTTTCTGTGCGAGGGCTTTCTCTAGTTGTGGCAAGCGGGGGCCACTCTTCATCGCGGTGCGCAGGCCTCTCACTATCGCGGCCTCTCTTGTTGCGGAGCACAGGCTCCAGACGCGCAGGCTCAGTAGTTGTGGCTCACGGGCCCAGTTGCTCCGCGGCATGTGGGATCTTCCCAGACCAGGGCGCGAACCTGTGTTCCCTGCATTAGCAGGCAGATTCTCAACCACTGCGCCACCAGGGAAGCCCCCCTTCACCTTCTTATCACCACAAAGAATACATACAACAGGGGTTACATTCAAAAACTTTTGAAAAATGAAAAGACAACCTACGGAATAGGAGAAAATAATTGCAAATGATGTGACTGACAAGGACTTAATTTCCAAAATGTACAAACAGCTCATACAGCTCAATATAAAAAAAAAAAACAACCCAATCGAAAAATGGGCAGAAGATCTAAATAGACATTTCTTCAAAGAAGACATACAGATAGCCAATAGGCACATGAAAAGATGCTCAGCATCACTAATTATTAGAGAAATGCAAATCAAAACTACAATGAGGTATCACCTCACACCAGTCAGAATGGCCATCATCAAGAAGTCTACAAACAATAAATGCTGGAGAGGGTGTGGAGAAAAGGGAACCCTCCTACACTGCTGGTGGGGATATAAATGGATACAGCCACTATGGAGAACAGTAAGGAGGTTCCTTAAAAAACTAAAAATAGAGTTACCGTGTGATCCAGCAATCCTGCTCCTGGGCATATATCCAGAAAGGATGAAAACTCTAATTTGAAAAGATACATGCACCCCAGTGTTCATAGCAGCACAATTTACAATAGCCAAGACACAGAAGCAAGCTAAGTGTCCATCGACAGATGAATGGATAAAGAAGATGTGGTATATATCTATAATGGAATTAGCCATAAAAAAGAATGAAATAATGCCATTTGCAACAACATGGATGGACTTAGAGATTATCATACTAAGTGAAGTAATTCAAACAAAGACAAATATCACATATCACTTATATGCAGAATCTTAAAAAATGATAAAAACGAACTTATTTACAAAACAGAAACAGACTCACAGACATAGAAAATAAACTTATGGTTACCAAAGGGGAAGGTGGGGGGGAAGGATAAATTAGGAGTTGGGGTTAACAGATACACATTACTATACATAAAATAGAAAAACAACAATGTCCTACTGTGTAGCACAGGGAACTATATTCAATAGCTTGTAATAACCTATAATGAAAAAGAATCTATATCTGTATCTATATATCTGACTCACTCTGCTGTACACCAGAAACTAACATAACATTGTAAATCAACTATACTTCAGTAAAAAATATCTGATATCATCTTCTGCAAAACACAGAAACATATCCAAACCCAAGATAACAGTCTTATCTGCCAGTGGTCATTTATTCTTTTAGCTAAATGACTCATATTGCTTCATCATTTTTGCATATGGTCAAAGTTTTAAAAAGTTGGCTATAATATTTCCTCCTCAGTTTACAGCACACTGAAGCTTTATAGAAAAGTGTCTACACGGTGACAAACATTGACTTTTCCTGCTCATTGCTGCATTAATCATCCAGAGAGTTGGAACTAGTATGCCAAATAGGCTTTTTCAAATGTCAAGCATCTGGATGAGGACAAATTTGAATTTATATTCAAAGGTCTTAAAGTGTAGACAGCTAATGACCCCTATTAGTAACTTATTTCAAATGGGCATTTGGAATTTACCTACTACTTTTACACACATTTTCCCCCCTAGAGTTGAAGAGAGTACTACACTCCTTAAGCCATTGTGGGCTTACTCCTGCACGAAACTGGGGGTCTGGTGACAAAGAAAGACCTATAATGTACAATGGTATTAGAGTGATTTGTTATTCAGGCAAGGACAAAGAAAATAAACAGCGTCAATTAAAATTGTGCTGGTTTTAAGTCTAACAGTTGAATTTTAAGTCTAACTATACAATTCCTATACTTTTGATGGACAGCTTGGGAGATAGAGGGCCAACCTAGCTGGCCAGGCTCACAAAGATGAAAGGGGAAAGTTTAGAGAGAGTATGGCTGGAGAACGTACATCATAAATTGGGCCAGGTTAAGGCTAGGAACAAGAATCAATAGAAACAATGCAGACTGAGGCATAGAATTAATAGGAGGGTTGCTGAGAACCAGGGAAAGGAGCGTGGAGCAATTGTTGTGGACAGGTGTGAACTCTGGACAAATTCCTGAGATGATAATTCATGGACCTTTCCAGACTTTTAGCATAAATTTTGCAAAGGTAAAACTTTTACTTAAAGGGTCAGGGAATGATAGCCATAAAGTTCTCATTTGTTTATCTACTCAACAATTAATACCTTTATCTAACCATCTAATATCCCTCCATCTAATGATCCTTCCATTCTTTCATCATTTTATCCTTTTATTTTTATATGGCATTTACTGAGTACCCATTTTGTGAGAAATTATTGTTTAACACTTTGTAAAGGAGTGAAGAGAGTTGAACACAGCCCATAAGGTATTAACTATGACCTGTAATAATGGCTGTGATAATTTCAGGTTGATGGATAAAGGATCTTTCTTAGTTGTGCTCATATAGGGATTTCTCCTGTGTTTGCTTTCCACCTACTCAACTTGATAAGGGCAGTTCAACTGTTTAACCTAGAAAAGAGGGCATCAGTGGGCACATGGAGCAAATGTTACAACTCAGTGTCATCCTAGTGGACCAATGGATTGGGGAGTGCCTGCACTTTCCAAAATTCTTTGAAGAAAAGAAAGCAAGAAATTGACAAGTTGGAGAGAGAGAGTCAAGAAGAAGGCAAACTGAAATCTTGGAAACAAAGTAACACCTTTAATACTGCTTCAGGTGATTCCTCCTGAGCTGTGATGTATCAACTACCCTTTAAAACTGAATCATGTAACAGGGAATCTGAAATAGCCAAGAACATGTAAATAGGCTTTTATTATGTAGAAGTCACAAATCCTGAGTAATTTAAAATTTGACCAAATACCTATGAAAGGTCTAGATAACCAATAAAAGGACATTTGCTCTGGGCTTAATGACCGTATAAAAAATGTTACATACACCTAGCTAACCAGGGTGGGGATGAGGGGTCTTGGCTGTTAACTGTTTTTTCAGAGACTGTAGAGTTCAGGGAACACCGGAGTCAAACAATGCCATTTCTCCCCTCAGAAAACAACAAGGTGCCTTCTCTGGACATTTTCAAAGCTATTCATCAAAGACGAGAAAGACACAGAACTAAAAGAGTAGTAGAAAAATCAGTGGCAGAAAAAAATTTGGGGCCATTTATGAGATTCGAGGGTCTTGTAAACCCACATTTAAGTTATATAGGATTGAAGGGATGTGTACATCAATACAAAGTGTTGGGAGAAAAATATGCCCACTAAAAGGCATGGCTTTGTATCTTTAAGGAAGGTCATAGAAAATAATACTTGAACTTTACTTTTGTTCCAAGGTTGAACAATCTATACTGCATTAACCATTCCAGTGTGGTATGAAGTTCAACACTTTTGTTTAAGAATCTGTGTTCAACATTGTAAGAATTTATCTGTATGACCAACCTAATAGGACAAAAGGTGTGTGGTCAGGCCTCAGACAATCTCAAGCTTTGATCAAATAAAAGTATTAATTAATTAATACATTTTTCTTGGATAACTAATATAAGTTAATTTTTTTAAATGTTAGTAGGCTCTACACATTGAATGGTCATTAACTAGTTAGTAACTTGGGTCATAAACAGATTGTTTAAACGAAACGACCCATTTCAAAAAATGTTCTGACCAATTCAATGAATCTGTCTACAAAACTTTGCATTTATAGATACACCTTGGTATCTTATTTCAACCCGACAAATCAAGTGGTCCCATAAAAAAGTCAAATTCGTTGATTGGTAGGATATAGTTTTAATAGCTGGTGTCCTGTTTGATTTTTTTTTTTAATCTCTCTACCAGGTTGGGGGATGTATAGATACAGTTTTAATTAATATCTTCATTGCTTATTTCATCACCACAGTGCCTAGAGAGACCAGAATAAATCTAAAGGCTATGGTGGTTATTTTCCAATCCAGAAAAAAATAATTGCTTCTATTGCAATGAGTTCAACCTTTAGAATGCTCATTATAATAAAAGAGAAAAGGAGGTGGAAGGGCACTGAAGCTCTTGGGAAATGATGGTAAATGATGCTACAAGGAGTCTGGTCTCTACAGCCAGGTGCCCCTGAGTTTGAATCCTTACCAGTCTCGTCTGTAAAATAGGGTAACATCGCTCATCTTTTAGGGTTGTTGTGAGGAAAAATAAGGTTATAAAGATGAAATTTATGAGTGCATGGCACATAGTACGTACTCCGTAAGTATCAAGATGGATGGGACCACAGGAGCTGCTGAATTCAACATCCTTGTTTTGTGGGCATAGAAGTCCAGAAGCCAAGCAATGAGGACATGCTTGGTTTTCTGACTCCAAGTTCAGTGTTTTCCAATATGTTCTGCTACTATATTTTTGTCTTGGTTGAAGAGGCATGGTGGGGATTGGATAAAGCTTAGTAGATAGCATCTTGTAGTGGCATCTTGAATGATAGACAAGATTTCAAAAGGTGAAGCTAATGGGAGGAGGACATTCCAGGTACATAATATATCAACAAGAAGGGTATGGACACAATAGAACTTGAGCCATTCTGCCCAAGAGAAAAAGAGCACCCCATGATCCCTTTGAGTAAACCAATGAACATAGGCTTGGGGGCTAAATCATTCTCTTAGTGAATGAGGACTCACGGGGAGACCTCTGAAACCCCTATCTCTCTATGTACTTCTGAAATCTTCCAGGTATATGTTTAGTAGGCACTCCTCTTTTTCATGGTCACTGCAAAGGGACCTCTGTAAGTAGCTCATCTTCAGATGAGATATTGACATCTAAGGTGGTTCCAGATGAGGAGCTGGCTTACATAAGAACAGAGGTCTGAACTGTTTCTGACTCAGGTATAGGGAGCTTATTTTCTCTGGATCTTCTTTGGGATTTAGGGGGCCCCCAAAAGTGGGGCTGAGCTAGGGAGCTCCCTCCCATGAGAATAGTTAAAATAGTAAGCAGAAGAGGAAAGGCTAAAAAGGGTAAATAGTTTAGTCTGAAGAATCGAGGTCTAAGGAAAAACTCAAACAACCCACCAGACTCTAAGCTTCATGAGGGTAAGGACTGTATTTGTCTTGTTCATTGTTTTGTTCCCAGTGACTGCACATGACTTGGAATATGGTAGGTGATCAGTACATATTTGTTGAATTCCTTAATTAATGAATGCACAAAAGAAGCAACACTGGCCTTAATCTCAGTGACTGGTGAGAAGCTCAGGACCATGTTCCTAACAGCTCTTGGTCTCAGAGTTGTTACCCAAAGCCAATGACTTTTCTTGGCAAGGAACTGCATGTACTCGCAATGCCTCCTGTTAGGGAAATTCCTTAGGTGATCACCAGTGTCCAGAGCACAAATCCTTCAGGGTTTAGTAGCAGCTTATTCAACCATTTGACTTTCTTGAGGATCAACTACTTGCTTCTCCAACGTAAGTACACATAACCCAGGATACAGACAGCAAGGCAGAGGGATTAAATGCACAAATTCTAGATGCAGAATGTGAGGATTTGGATCCAGGCTTTACTACAAAATAGATTTATGATCCTGTGCAAGCTGTTTGTCTTCCTACAGCATTGTTTTCCTCATCTGTAATTTTGAGATATAATAGTACCAACCACATAGGTTTTTTTATATGGACTGAAGTGAAAGAGGCAAACTCTGTAAAACACTTTGCATGTTGCCTGGTACCTAATAAGCTTGATAAATGTTAGTTCTTTCTCTTCTCCACCATCTTCTCCTTCTTTATCTTCTTCCTAAATGTTAAATATTCTAAAAGAAACATTTAATAAAATTTTTGTACTTCTGAAAGTGGGACTTTTGTACTTATAATTGATGGTGTGGCCTAGGTCAACTGGAAGAATTTTTTATTTCTTTTTGATGTATAAATTAATAGTACCTCTTACGATTGATGGCTCCTAAAATGAGATAGAATTTGGAATTGTACTTATTACTGCTAATCTGACTATGTGAAATATGCAAGGAAATATGAGAGGCTTCAGTGTAAACACCATTCTGGAGTGTCAATTTTACTTAAAGATTTAGGTGGGAAAAGTTGAATAAGCTAGCCAATCAGATATTTTAAATGTTATTTTTATATTTAAACAAACATGGATGGATTAAAAAGAAGTCAAGATTTACCTGAATTTTTAAGAGAAAAATGTGGCATGCCATAGAAACTTTGGCTTGGAACGCTAGATTTCTGTTATAGTTGTTTATTATGCTCTGCTGTTTAGAGTAAGGTGATGGAAAAGTTTGAGAAGCACGGTGTGAAGCAGTGGCAAGAAAACCAAACAACGTCCCTGCCCTCATGGAGCATAGAGTCTAATGGAAGAAAAACATGAAAACAAATAACAGATGTAGGGTATTTTAGCATTTATGATAGAATTACTACAAGGAGCATTTAGGCACAAAGGAGGGAGTGGCCAGTTCTGTTAGGGACCTAAGGGTGCAATTGAGAAGACTTCTTAGAGAAGGTGACCTTGAAGTATATTTTTGAATGAGGATATGCAGTTTGGAGAGAAGACAGGGCACACTCAACAGGACCCTTGTCATTTTTATCCTTTTTCCTGGGTACTGAGATGCTCTGTAGTATTGGGGAAGATTCTCACTGCTGAACTTGCAGAGGAACTAGAATTTGCATGTACTGGGATCTTCTCTGGCAAGGTCTTCCAAGGATCTTGTGGGTGGCCTTGCTTTAGCAGGACAAATTTGGGTCAGCGTGGAGCATATTGATCTTTATTTAACCCAAGCTAAGAACTTTATAACCTCTTCCAGACTTCTGAATCTATGCTACAAACAGATCTTGCGTCTCTGATTTTGCTAATAAAATATAAGTCCAAGCAACATCCTCTTCTTGGATTATAAAACATTTATTTCCAAGCACCTTTCAGCGCAACAGTACCGGTTGGCTGTTCATTCTGTGAAACTCTGCCATTTGCATGGAACTGCATATTCTTTTGTAGAGCTTCCTGGGTTGAAATTCAGACCTTCATTTTCTTGTCCTAAAGAGAAAGACACACATCCTTTAGGAAGAATTGTACAGCATTGCCATCCTTACACTTTGCACCTTCTGATTATCCCCGGAACAGCTGGCTTAATGTAGCAGTAATTCACAGTCCTCAGCAGGTTGGCTGCAGAGAATTCTTCATTATTCAGAATTCAGCAAGTGCCAGCAGTGTTATTGAAGTGGTAATTGAATTTGGTGAACCCTCTGTGGTCAAGATAGCATAGCACTGCCTGCAAGAACCATGCGGTGTGGTTAAGATGAATATACTTCCAACAAAAATGAATCTTCAAACTAAGCTCGAAAGCACAGGGCCAAAAGGACATACTGTTTTGATGATTTGACTTGTGATGTTGAGCATTTTGGACTGAAACCCGTTCAGAAGCATGACAACGTGTACCTACAAGGAAGACCCTGGGAGAGAAGTCTAATACTGCCCAGAAATCTCCAGCAAAAGCTTTACTGATAATCTCATCAAGCACAGATAGGCATGTGACAAGTTTATTTCCTTGCTTAAAGATGTCCTTGCGGCATTGTTGAATTGAATCCTTGTGTGGTAAAAGAAAAGAAAAATCCTCCTATAATTTTCAGTGAAGCGTGCCTTATCACTAAACAGCAATTAAGTGCTTTCAAAATTTCACATTCACAGAATGATCTCAACAATCTCACTACTTTGCAATGCAGTTTCTAAAAGAGAACATTTATAGTTTGGGAAAACAGCACAAAAATGAAAATTGTTGGAATTGTTTTGGTTGCTGAAAATATACTTGGCCTCAGTGGCTGTGGCGCTGTAGAAAAGAAAGAACTTTGGCTCTGAGCTCAGGCAGACTCTGAGTTTGAATCCCAGCTCCTTCATTTACTGTGTCCTTAATAGGTCATTAACTTCTTTTAGTCACTTTGTCTTTTCCTGTAAAAATGAGGTCAGTAATGTCTGCCTCTGAACATGACATGCAAAGACTAAGGGGCAGTGCTTGTCTTTACTGGATACTTATCATATTAACAGCTGTCATTTGCCGGCCTACTAGGTGCCTGGCATGGTCAAGTGCTTATGAACACGTATAATGTTACAACAATATGTAGTTGATACTTAGGGTGACCAGCTCATCCCAGTTTGCCTGGGACTGTCCTGAATTTACAACTGAAAGTCCTGAGTCTCAGGGACCATCTCAGTCCAGGACAAACTAGGGTGATTTACTACTCTCTCAATATTATGGTTTCACCTTACAGGTGTGGAAACTGAGGCTCAGAGGGTGTATCCAAATTTTTCAATATCCCACAGCTGGGAAAGAATAGGTCCCATATGCAACCCAGGTTTGGATAACTCCCAAGCCTGAACTGTCTGCAGCCCTAAACTCTGCTCTGTAAGTATAGCTTTCCTTGCTGTATTACTAGAACGTTCTGGATTTAACAAATATTTGTAGATCAGATCACATTTTTTCAACTGGCTGAAATTATAATTTCAGGAATGCATGTGTGTGTTTTTGCAGATGTTACAGAGTGGGGAGATCTCTAAGTGAGAGACAAAGAAAATCATAGTGATAGTGATACTGAAAAAGATAGTTTAAAAGCCTAACATCTATTTTGAAGAACATTTTATCTTTTGTCAATGCATAACTCATTGATTCATTCATTTATCCATCCGTCCATCCATTCATTCAATAGGTTTACAGTGAGGTCCTATTGTGTTCCAGGCACTGGGGCAGATACAAAGAAGACTAAGGTACTGGCCTCAAGATGCTCAGAGTAATGGGATTGTTAAAGAATAATTGTAAAATAACTAATGATGAAAAATCTGAAAGAGAAATTAAAGAAACACTCCCATTTACCATTGCAACAAAAAGAATAAAATACCTAGGAATAAACCTACCTAAGGAGACAAAAGACCTGTATGCAGAAAACTATAAGACACTGATAAAAGAAATTAAAGATGATACAAACAGATGGAGAGATATACCATGCTCTTGGATTGGAAGAATCAACATTGTGAAAATGACTATACTACCCAAAGCAATCTACAGGTTCAATGTACTCCCTATCAAACTTCAGACTATACTACAAAGCTACAGTAATCAAGACAGTATGGTACTGGCACAAAAACAGAAATACAGATCAATGGAACAGGATAGAAAGCCCAGAGATAAACCCATGCACATATGGTCACCTTATCTTTGCTAAAGGAGGCAAGAATATACAATGGGGAAAAGACAGCCTCTTCAATAAGTGGTGCTGGGAAAACTGGACACGTACATGTAAAAGAATGAAATTAGAACACTCCCTAACACCATACACAAAAATAAACTCAAAATGGATTAAAGACCTAAATGTAAGTCCAGACACTATAAAATTCTTAGAGGAAAACATAGGCAGAACACTCTATGACATAAATCACAGCAAGGTCCTTTTTAACCCACCTCCTAGAGAGATGGAAATAAAAACAAAAATAAACAAATGGGACCTAATGAAACTTAAAAGCTTTTGCACAGCAAAGGAAACTATAAACAAGATGAAAAGACAACCCTCAGAATGGGAGAAAATATTTGCAAACAAAGCAACTGACAAAGGATTAATCTCAAAAATTTACAAGCAGCTCATGCAGCTCAATATCAAAAAAACAAACACCCCAATCCAAAAATGGGCAGAAGACCTAAATAGACATTTCTCCAAAGAAGATATACAGATTGCCAACAAACACATGAAAGAATGCTCAACATCACTAATCATTAGAGAAATGCAAATCAAAACTACAATGAGGTATCACCTCACACCAGTCAGAATGGCCATCATCAAAAAAATCTACAATCAATAAATGCTGGAGAGGGTGTGGAGAAAAGGGAACCCTCTTGCACTCTTGGTGGGACTGTAAATTGATACAGCCACTATGGAGAACAGTATGGAGGTTCCTTAAAAAACTAAAAATAGAACTACCATATGACCCAGCAATCCCACTACTGGGCATATACCCTGAGAAAACCATAATTCAAAAAAGTCATGTACCACAATGTTCATTGCAGCTCTATTTACAATAGCCAGGACATGGAAGCAACCTAAGTGTCCATCGACAGATGAATGGATAAAGAAGAAGTGGCACATATATACAATGGAATATTACTCAGCCATAAAAAGAAACAAAATTGAGTTATTTGTAGTGAGGTGGATGAACTTAGAGTCTGTCATACAGAGTGAAATAAGTCAGAAAGAGTAAAACAAATACCGTATGCTAACACATGTATGTAGAACCTAAAAAAAAAAAAATGGTTCTGAAGAACTGAGGGGCAGGACAGGAATAAAGACACAATTTTTAACATATGGAGGTCTCTTGCAGGTTGTCCAGAAAAAAACATCAGGGATCCAGATATTGGATTGAGTAGAAAGTGTGGAGAATATCTGAGGCCTTGGCAATAGAGATCACCAAATTAAGAGCTGTCTTTTGTTTTCCTTCTGATAAGAAGTTGTAAGCTTAACTAAAGATGACCACTTTGCTTTCAATATTTAATTTGTAAATTTTAATTTATATTTTCAATAAACAACTCAGAAGCACAAAAATAACAGCAGAGTCACACACTGATAAGATCATGTTTATTTAGTAATGTCTGACAAATAGAGAAAGTAAAAGGAATATTTTAAAAAATGTATAATTTATATTTATATAAATACTTCAAAGGAGAAAAGCTGAACACATAAGGTGACATTAGAAGAATGTATACATTTTAAGTTTGCAACCTATCTTATAGCCTGACAAGTTAGATACATGTATGTAGACACATATATCTTGTTCATGAGCTTGCATAACTAAGGCCCAAGGATAAGTCTGGGGATCTGTACAATAATTCTAAACTCCCATAGAGTTTGTGGTATCTTGCCACTGCAGTCTTGTCAATTTTGTTCTTCTTTTTCAAAATTGCACTACCAGCACACTTGAAAGTCATCAAAGGTTGTAATCAGGTGCTTTGGGCCTCAGTTTATTCATCAGTAAGGTGAGAGGAGCCCTGCTGATATGTTCTGCTTCTTCTGAATTAAAAAACTAGTGATCCCCAGCAGCCTCCAGACACATACAAGTGTCTGAGGGCTGGTAGAGGCTGGTCATCTATGTATAAGGGAGAGTTTTCTGTTTAGCTTCTTTCTTTTGGAAAGGAGTCAACTTGTCTGAAATGGAGCCAATTTATGACACCAGTGCACTTAATTAATAAGCGTTCCATTACTGTAGATACAGCTTGTTTTCTATGTACACAGAAAATTAATAATCTCTAGATTTTGAGTTGAAGAGCTATATGTTTCCTCGGATCTCGGAATTTGAAGTTCAGAGTTGAGCTACTCAAAAAGAGTGCTCCACAGAGAACCCTTAGGTCAAATCTCAATCTATGGTGAAATATTTGTATGATGACACCCTCAGTATGACCTTGGATTTCACCGTGTCATTCATTACTGTGACCTTTTCTTGAAATTTCACTAGTGTATAACAAAATGAGTGTAATGTGATACAGTGTACACAGTAAGACATATATCTGATTTCTGAAATTTACAGAAATGTTCATGTGTAGTAAACAGCACAAAAGAATGTCATCCCTAAGCACTATCCTGAGCTTACCTTGATTCCAAGTTTACAGTTAATCATATCTTTCATGAAAAAAAGACAGACATAACTGACCTCATATGACCACAGAAAATACATGGGACGCAGATGTGGATAATAATTCTTTGTAATTTTTCTTATAGTCATTTGCTAGTGGGTGGCTACAGGTTGCCTCTGTAGGTGGGCTTCCTAGGGGACACATTACATTTCTCCTCTGCTGGTGTTTGGCTTTAAGTCTTGGAGGAAAGACGCATTGTTATGAGGACAGTTGCTGTGACAGGTGCAGGTCCCGATGACCATCACTGGTTTCTTGAGGATCTGCCCTGGGGAGCACTGGAACTCCACCTGGATGGTTTTGGTGTTGTGTGGGGTACAGCATCGGCCATCGCTGCAGACACCGCAGAACCTGGGCTTGTAGGTGTATAGGCTCGTGCAGTTCTCAAACTGCAGGTGGATGGCTTTGAGTGACTTGGTGGTGCGGAGACACTTTTTCCCTTTCTAAGAAAGAAGAAAAGGAGTGATGCATGAAACGGCCATCGTTCCTCCAAGGGATCGGTCTAGGCATACGGAATAACTTGCTAGTTGCCTACCCAAAATCTGTTGCTCTTTCTTCTTTGCTAACAGAATGTTAATTTTGTTTGAGTAATGTGGTCCACTACAAGTATATTCTTCCCCAGAATATCTGGAAGCTTGCAATGGCCTTGTGGCCAAGTTCTGGCCAGTGATACATAAACCAAGGGATTCTGGGAAATCCTTTGCCCTTCAGATGGGTACAGTTCTTAATCGCTTCCTGCATTCATTTGCCTTCCTATCTAGAATGTGGAAATCATGCCTAATTGTATATAACCATCTTTTGACCATGTGGCATAAGCATGAAGATGAAAGCATATGTATGATAAAGAAACCTATTTTTTCAAACCACCGTAAATAGGCTTTGGCATTGTTATTAGCCCAATACATTCTTAGGTGTTATAAAGAGAAATGGAATAAATATGGCATCACTGCAGGCCTATTAATGTTTCAAATATTTTTCAGACATTAACTTACTTAACCTTACTAGGAACATTCACTCATACAAGGAGCAGTTATTCACATAAAGAACAACTGTCCAAGTTTTATAGATGAGTAAACGTAGTCTCAGAGGCCAAAGTGATCAGAAAACATCTAGAACCTGAATTTGTCTGACACAAAGCCCGTTCCTTCTATTACACTGTGACCTCAGGAAAGTCTAAGGCAGTGGGATTTAAGGTTAGTTTCCATGAAGGCATGGTAAGTGGAGAATTTATTCAACATTCCATTGGTAAGAGTTGAAGAGGAACCCCAGTATTGATAATTCAGTAAGACATTGATGATATGTTAATTTCCCACCTAGATTTCTTCACCTAATTTGTCACAATTTTCCACTGCTTTTCACCTTCCTAGTTGTAATCCACAGCTTGTGGAGTGATGAGACTTGGAATTCTCTAAAATTGGTAGCTCTCAAACTTTAATAAGTAAGAGTACATCAGAATCATCTAGAGGGTTTGTTAAAACACACATTGTTGGGCCTTACACCCAGAGTTTCTGATTCAGTAGGTTTGATGTGAGCCCCCATAATTTGCATTTCTAACGAGTTCTTAGATGATGACGCTGGTCTGGGGATCACTGGTGCTTTGAGAAGCACCATCTCACATTTAAGGATATTTTGGTGATAAGGAAGTAATGATTATTAGGCTGGCATTTCCCTAGATTCCAAACAAATTTCTGGCCCCTTAATGAAATATATATATATATATATACACACACTATAAATAAATGTCTTAACTATAATATCTCCCAATATTAAACTTGGTGCAAGGGACAAGAAAAATATGAATTTTGGAAAAAGAAACAATAGAAAAAGCAAAATTTTAAACTCATGATATGGAAATGGCTTATTTAATAAGCAAGTTACTGTGTACTTGACAATATTTAAAGGCTTTTTGTTTTTTCCTTTTTAATATTTAATGTTTAGTGTATATTTTTGCCAATATCCACAAAAAGGTACAAGGTCTGCAATATCTGTGTGTGTGTGTGTGTGTGTGTGTGTGTGTGTGTGCGTGTGTGTGTATGTATGTGTGTGTGTGTGAGAGAGAGAGAGAGAGAGACAGAGGGAAGGACAGAAACAGAGAAGAAGGTGTTTCTAGGTGCTCTTTCTAAATTGGTGGAAGAAGCATAAAGTTAGAATGGACCTCAAAAAATCATACAGCTAAGTAGTCATATAACAATGCAACCACTAGAGACTCTTACTTTATCAATAAATAGAAATGATGGTTAATATTAGGTAATGATATTTATGTTAACAGAGTAATCTATGCCCAGCACTTTGCAAATGCATTCTATTTAATCCTCATGACAACTCTGAGGTAGGTACTGTTAATGTCTCTGTTATATAGGGGAAAGAACTGAGGCTTAAAGGTTAAGAAAATCACCCAAGATCCCACAGCTAGTTCATGTGGGAAGCCAAGATTTAAAGCCAGGCTGTCTGGCTCCAGAGTTGCACCCTTAAGCATGAGATGATATTGCCTCAGTAGAGAGATATGTAAATCGTTCATTGTTAGGGACTGTTTTATTTTGGCCTTAGGTTTGTACAAGGGTCCATATACGAGTTTGATTTGGGTACTGCATTTATCTGACCTAGGGCTCTGTTAACAAGGCTTGGGATGTCATCAGGAACCAATCAGAGCTTCTGATCTGCATGCCTTGTACTCAGCATTAACACACTGAGTTGATATCATTCCAGCAAAAAAGGAAAGAAATGTGCTATATTATTTGGCACAGATAGCCTTATGCTGGCAAATGTACTAGTCATACTAGGCTTTTTGAAATACAGAAAATAATTCCCAGACATCCATTCATTTATTCATCAACGGTTGTTTATCAAGCACACAGTACATCCCAGGTAGGATGTGGGGGACTGAGGGATGAGGAAGGCAGATGTGGTCCCTACTCTGTTGCTTCCTTCAGACTGAACCTAAAGGGTGAAGAAAGATGAGCTCAGAAATGACCTCTCTAAAATAAATCATGTTTGACCACTGAGTAGCCAGTTTTTTCCAGGATGAAATGAGATTTGCCAGACTTTTCTCAACTGGGGACATTACTGTAGTGGTCTGGCCCCTCCCTCTTCATCTGCTGTGAGTTGCTGGGGATATTTCAATACATAAAAGAGAAAATAAAAGAAGGTAAACTCCTTCATTAGAGCTGACCTTGAAGTCAGCTTCACAGTGACTTTCTAAAGCCCAGGCCCCCCTCCCGAATAAAACATAACTCTCAACATTTAGGTTGTGCATGTTTTTTAAGTCTACAGGTGTAAAGTAAACACTTTCCAAAGAGGAACAAAAGAAGACAAATCTCAACATTTGGAACAACTGGCACCAATGGTGGACATTCTCAGAAAGATCCATCTGACAAGACACAGCAAGAAGCAGTTAGAATGGTCATTGCCCCCTTTTCCACAGGACTGTGGAATGGACAAGACAGAGGGGAATTGTAACAGGGAAGAGCAAAATCTGACTCCATGTTGGATCTGTTTCTTTTACTTTAAGCTTTGCTTTTTGTTGCTTTTGTTTTTAAAATCATACATAATGGCCTGCCTCAGGGAACCCTGCCCCTCTGTCTGAATGTTAAACTAAAGTGCCTTTGTTCAGCTCACAGGGAGACAATCTGACCCTGCCCACCTGTGAATGCCTGCAGAAAAGAAGAAATTAACATATCCCCTCCCTGATACTGGCCAAGCCAGGAGATATTTTGCAAAATCAATGGCCTTTTTACTTTATTTCCTCACCTCCTCCCCCTCTCTGTTCTATAAAATAAACTGGCATCCAGACCCCGTTAAGATGGTTTCTGGGGACCCTAGTCCGCCATCTTCTCGGTCTGCTGGCTTTCTGAATAAAGTCACTTATTCCTTGCCTTATAAGAAAAACAAGAACAACAACAAAAAATAAAACACAGGCCCCAGCGAGGCAAGGCCACCTCCTCTGTGGTGGGGGCTCCTCCCAGGCTCATACCTTATCTGTCGGCTGCTTGTGCTCTTGGTCACAGGGCCGCACCGCGCAGAGTCGGGTCTGCTTCACCATCTCGCAATGTGGATTCCTGTTGGTGACCCGGGTGGAAAAACCCATGCCACAACTCTTGGAACATGCACTCCACTCTGTGGTCTGCTCAATGCAGTTGATACCTGAGTCGGAGACTGCAACTCCTAGAGTGGCTTCTGTTCTGTAGGCTATGGGATGTTGAAATAAGGACAGTGTTATTGAGTAAAATGTGGGGATGGCAAAGTGATCCTTTCAACCATCATTAGGAAGAGCGTCTCATCCAAATCGGTACCTGTGCAACTCAGGTGTTCTCAGGCGGCAGACCTAGATCTCTGTATTTATAAACCCCTAACAGGTAGCACAATGCCTGGCACATGGTTGGCATCTGGATCTCTGTATTTATAAACCCCTAACAGGTAGCACAATGCCTGGCACATGGTTGGCCTTCAAGAAATCTTTGTGGAATGACTGTCCGATTTGTTCATAAGAAGTTTAGGAGAACCTGTCTTTGAGAAGCTTAGTAGTTTTAAGAATATAGCACAGTATAGCATCAAAAACCATTCCATAAACCATAATGTTTTCAATGTGTGATTTTGTCCAGAGAAAGGATAATGAAAAAATTGTAATTGGATGAGTAAGTAGAACCAACCAACTCAAAATAGTGATGGAGGTAATGCTCTGCCTTAGGGAGGTAGAATTGGTTATTTGGGTTGTAGGATATAGTCACTGGGACTTTGATGACAGACGGTTCTGTCTCAACACTTAATATGCATGGCCTAGGGCACATCTCCTCCCTTACATGGCAGTTTTCCTATCTGTAAGCATGGCTGAGAATTTCTGACTTCAGAAAAACTGTAAAGTTCTGTGTACTGCCAGTATAAATAATCTGGCTGATTAATGGCTTCTAAAATATTCTCTACTGGATCTTGAATGTTTACTTTTCAAAAAAAAATCATTTCCTTTATAAGCCAAAACTAAAGGAAAAGCAAAGCAAAGATCCTGAAGTGTCACTTGATCCTTCCTGCAGCACCTGGAAAGGTGGCATTTCTCTGTGACACCTGTCCAGGGATGGCATTCTTTAGGGAAGCTGGTCTTAAGAGTGCATAGGTAGCTGACAGAGTACAGAAAAGAAAGAGCCATCACCAGGCCCTTTGCAAATGGCTTAAATGGTGTTCCCATGGAGTTGACACTTGCCACAAGTATAGAAGCTCTATCAATTATGTGTTTTGCATAAAGTTGTCAAAGCACATCTTTGCAATGTTAACAAGGGTCAAGTGGAATAGACTAAAATACAAATGGCAGTCGTGTAATAAGAAAAATCATTCCTATGGCTCAACAGAACCACTGGATGTGATTCTTCTTCAGAAGAGACTGTGTGTACTTCAATCACTTGTCTGGGATTCCAACATGTGATGTGTCTGATCTCAGTGGGCAAGCTGGACTCCACAGCTGAATGACCAGAAACTGAAGCCAGTTTCTCACTGCAGATCCCAAAGAGCATACATGCTTCCTGCCTGCACTTATTCCTGTGCTGTGATCATTTTCAGGTATGTTGAATTTCTTACCTGGAAGGGTTTGGAGGTCCCCTAATGTCCCCGTCTCATTGGAGTCACAGATCCACTTTTCACAGCACTCCCCAGGCACTTTAACTTTTCTCGGAGCTGGGCAGTCAGGCTGGGGCAGTAGCAGGTCCTCTTCACAGCGGGGCACACAACCAACCTGCCCATCTTGGCAGGCGCACTGGTATTTGCAGCTAGGCTGGAAGGTCTCTCCACTTTGGTAGATAACTCCATCAAACACACAATTGTCTCCTTCTATCGCTAGAACGTTGGGGAAGCAGGGCAGAGAGGGAAGGGGAGAGAGAAAATCAAGAACACAATGCATCGAAGAGGCTATATAAGAGCCACAGCACGTGTTCCAAGCCCCAAATCATTCTTTTTCTAGTTGAGGCCATGTGGTTGCTGACCCATCACCAGCAGTGAGATGTCCTCACGGAGGCCTCCCGGTGCAAGAAGAAACGCTCAAGAACACCCAGTCCCGCCACTCATTTTACGCAGGAGGAAAGACGGGTAGAACCGTGAAGTGACATTCCCCAGGGCCCTCAGCTGTTGTTCCCAATGATAAAGTCATTTCGCCAGAACCTCCTTCGATTCTCCTACTCCAGAAGCTCAGAATTAAAAAGAAGAAAGTGCTCTTCATAGTCTCCAAACAGGTTAACTGGTCAAATTGGGAAGGGCATTAGGATCCCTTGGCATTCCAGCACAATAAATCATTACTAGTTTAGAGAAGAAACTAAAAGGCTATTCCAAGCCCTCTTCTCCGGGGAGGCAGGGACAGGTCTCCAACTAAACGGTGCACCGTGTGGGAAACTGATCCCCAGTTGATTCCGTTTCATCATCCTGGATTGGCTGGCTGCCTGCATTTTTATTCTACTCACGGCCCAGAGGGGGGTTGTTGCATAGTCAACCCAGGAGAGTAGTGGCTGCTTTGGCTCAAATAGGGCAATTACAGGTGTGAAAACACACCAGCCTGGCTACAGCTGGGGGAACTGTGAGCCTGTGAGTTAAGCCCAAGCTTCCATCACCCCCCAAGCGTCCCCTGGAAACTTCCAAAGGAAATGACTTCACTGGCCCTTAAGTCTGCTCTGCTCCCTGTCTATCTAGATTCTTCTCTAGGGAGGCAAATGCTTCTCACCTCCGCGGGCAGCTTTCCCTCCTGGCTTCTGGCGCTCCGCAAAGCCCCACGCGCCCCCAGCCCATCCCTGGCGCGCAGCGCTCCATAAACATCACCCACGGCATCACTGTTAGTATTTGCTCATCACCCTCTCGGGAGTCGGGGGAAGGGGAGAGGAAAGAGCGGGCAGCTCCGCTAGCTGAGGGACAGGAGATCAAGCGGAGGAGGGGGCAGGGTTACCCATGCAGATGCCAGTCTGGGCGCTGGGGTCCGCTCTGCGGTCGCAGAAGAGACCGCGGCTTTCCTCGCAGGGCAGCATCACGGAGCAGCTCTCGCCGCGCTGGCGGGCGCACACCAGGCAGCAGGAACAGTCGTCCAGCACGGCTCTCACCCCGGGGGCGCAGGTCGGCGGCTTCTTGGGGCACGGAGCCGGGCACGAGGAGGGGCAGCGCGGAGTCGCAAGGACCTGGGGGCGGGCGAGATTCAGAAGTAGAAACTTCTTAGCAGGGACCCTGGAAGGCAAAGTAACCAGAGGCACCTGACGAGTGCGCCACTCACCTGTCCCAGGAGATGGAGGAGCAGGAAAGCCAGGCAGAGGCACTGACCGGGTGGACCGAGACGCAGGCTCTGCGCACTCTGCATATTCAGGCTTTTTCCTGCCGCTTTCACAGGGCTTTCCAGGTCGGAGATTGGCTCTGCGCGCCCTGCTCCTGGTCGGGCTCGCCCTTGCCCAGCGCCACCGCGCAGGTTTTATAGCGCGCTCCTGGGACGTGCACAAGCCGGTTGGCTGCAGCTCAGGCAGGAGGCGGGGGGATCGGCGGGGTGGGGAATGGAACGAGCCCCGGAGTTGCCATAGCAATTGGACGTGGGTGCCGCTCTCCTTAGGGCGCGGCCCCGGGGCCTGCATGTGCCTGTGTGTAGCGACTGGCTTTTCCCAGAGCGCCGGGAGGGGCTGGGTGGAGGCCCAGGGCCAGGACCCAGGGCTTCGTCGAGCGCGTGGGAAGGAAACGCCCGTTTCCTCCTGGAAGCTGCTTCGCCTTCCCCCAGGACTGAGGCACCGCCACTCCCCGTCACGCTTCTCCTCCACCCTGGCCGTTCCCAGCTGGGTTGCAAACGTGGGGCTCCCCTAAAGGGGTGTCTGATATTTGGGACCATCTGTGAGGGGTTGGCTAGAGGCCCAGGGGTTTAGTCATAAAGGAAGCACATGCAAGTTTGTCACCGTTTAGGGCACGCTTAGAGAGCGTTGAGAGAGGGGGAGGGGAGAGAGGGAGGAAAGGAGAAACAGAAGGGAGAAAGGAGTGGCTGGGGGCGGGGCGGGGGAAACAGAAGGTAGAAGAGGTCTTAAAGTGAGGATGGGGGTTGATGCTACGGGCCAAAAGGCAAGAAGTTCTTTTGACTTTAACCATTGCAAGCTCCGCTGGTTCTTAAACCCCCGATTCTGCAGGTTTAGTAGAAATACAAGTAAAACATAATGAAATAAAAATATAAGAGCCCGAGGTACCTAAAAACTTTCTTCCTGGTAGAGAAAAACCTTGAAACACCAGTGGTGTCACGCCTCCTGTGAAACAGCACATGTCAGAATACAAGAGCATGTGAGAGTTTATAAGTCCCCTTCAGCTCAGCCCCTGTCAAAACCTCAGCGAATGAAGGAAGGACTGGGGAAGATACTTGCTTTACTGAGCTGACACTCCAGCAAATCAAATCCCTCTGCCACCTGGCACCTACTTTCAAAAATGACTGCTGTGAAACACTTGTCATCTCTCATGAGGAGGAGAGCAGTTTGCTCCAAAGTTGACACTGCTTGATGGTTTTAAAAAAAATGTCTCTCCTGTACTTCAACTTCGCTGCTGCCTCTGGGATAATTATGTCCAGCTCCTTTGGGGGTAGTCGTGTTGGAAAGACACTTTTCAGAAAAATTATGCAGGCTTGTGATGGAACTCTAGGCTTTAAAAGGAAACAAATTTCCTCTAGCTCATCCAGCTCCAGTGTGAAGGAAATCAAAGGCAGCTTATGTAAGGGCCCAGGTCTGCCCCTGCCATGCCTGCTTCCCGGCATGAAGTCATCCCAAGCCCTTCAGTATAGTTCTCTGAGCAGCTTAAAACTGCTGTTACATAATTCCGAGCCTACATGAATTCTGCTTTCTTTGAGGAAAAGCAGACTGAGCAGTAAATCTGGGTGAGAGATTGAACAGTTAATTTGTGCCATGTCGAGGACACTCAATATACTCTTCAAATTGATGGGCTTCATGGGTCATCTGGTCTAGTGATGCTTCCACCTGGCTGTACATCAGAATCAACCAGGGTGTATTTTTGAAAAATATAGATTCTTTTTTTAATGAGTTTTTTAAAAATTGAAGTATAGTTAATTTACAATGTTGTGTTCGTTTCAAGCGTACAGCAAAGTGATTCAGTTACATATATGGGTTATTATTTTCCATTATAGGTTATTATAAGATATTGAGTATAGTTCCCTGTGCTACACAGTAGGTCCCTACTGTTTACCTATTTTATATATACTTGTGTGTATATGTTAGTCCCAAACTCCTAATTTGTCTCCATCTCCCCACTCCCTGCTATCCTCTTTGGTAACCATAAGTTTGTTTTCTATGTCTGTGAATCTATTTCTGTTTTGTAAATAAGTTCATTTGTATCATTTTTTAAGTTCCATATGTAAGTGATATCAAATGACATTTGTCTTTCTCTGTCTGACTTACTTAATATGATAATCTCTAGGTCCATCCATGTTGCTGCAAATGGCATTATTTCATTCTTTTTTTAAGGCTGAGTAATATTCCATTGTACATGAAAAATATAGATTCTTGGACCCAACCCTCAGCCCACTCAGTTGGATTTTCTGGTGAAAGCTCTTGGTAGACAGCACTTCAATGTACTTGGAAATGGGAGCTGGCCTGGGGAAACCTTGATATGGAACAACTAGGAGCACAACTGTTGGAGAGGCAAGACTATAGGCCAAGTTTTCAATGTATGAATTGACAGAACAAGGAGAAATTGGCAGCATGGAGGTTGGGCTGACTCTTCTTGGAGAAGGGGAGGATGAGAGGAGAAATGTAACTTTAAGACAAGGAAGATGTCAGGTCACTGCTAACGTGTGCTGCCGTTCAGGTCTCTTGATTGCTGAAAGTGATAAAAACCAAACTGGAGCTAGTTCCAGAAAGACGACTTTATTGGACAGAGGCTGTGGTATTTCACATAATAATGGCATGGGAATGGTGCCGCTAGGGCTCGGAGGCAACTGAGATCAGGGCCTCGGAGCCCTGAGTACTCCATCCCTCTATCTATCTTTATTGCTTCTCTGTGTGTCAGCTTCTCAGTCTGTTCCACCATGTACCAGCTTCTAATGTTTAAGGGAAGTGTCATCCTTAAGTTCTCCAAACCTCTTACATTATGACCTTGTCACCCCAGAAGGAATGTCCACTTTGTCATCTGATATAAAAGATAAGGACCTCCACATTAAAACAATTGGAAATTGAAAATGAAGACATCTGATGACAATCATGTAAGGTCCTGCTTTGCCACCTCCAGGACACAGTCTCTTGAATCCTCTCTGCTGGCATAGATTTCATTCTCTCTGAAGGCCCAGCATCCCTTGCTTTTCTCTTTTATCTCTTAACTCACTGAAGAATAATGATGAGCTTATTTCTGTGTCTGTCTCCCTCTCCTGCCTGGGAGCCCTTGAGGACAGGGAGCAGGTCATATTCTCCATAATACCCCCAACACCTATTTCAAGGACAGATCAGTTGTTTTTAGACCTTTTAAGATACTGCAAACCTCACTTGAAGTTTTGTCATTTGTCACCGCTTTGCATACAATGAGGTGAGAAAGAACTGGAGGCTGCTTGTTCCTCTGCGGCAGTAGAGGCTAAGTTGGTCCTATCAGCCATCACCCATCTGCCCCTGACATACACCTTCTCTTAGTCTTTCCACGCACTCAGAGTCTAAAGGATAGCACACAGGCTGGTGATCTCCTATTTGAAATAAACCATGTGTCAGTTGAGGTCTCTGGGGAAGTTAGGGGACCCCGCAATAGAGACTTTTCATGAGTCACTGGTCTTGGCTACTAACCAAGATGATGACTCCACTGGGTCAGAAGGTGCAAGTACTGTGGTGGATTCACTTTTCCCCTTTCATTTCTTTCTCTCCTCCCTATCCTTTACCCTAGGTGTGGTACCAGAGATTCATTTCTCCCTCTCTATCTCAGATGGATTGTTAATGGATTTATATTCTTATGACTTATCAGTCAATGCTCCTACCTTTAGAGAATACATTTAGAGAACTTCCTACATTTTATAAAGGTAAACTTTTACAAGGGTTTCCATTGTTGTTGTTTCATCTTTTTCATTATTATAAAAGATTTAAAATATATTGGCAGTGGCTTCTGTAGCAAGAAAGAGAAATATAAAGCACAGAATCCCATATTAAAAATGAAACCAATAAAAAGCAGTGACTATGGTGTTATCAACCCCAGGACAACTCCATCTCTCTCCTTTCCTCGGTGATTACATTCTCTGTAAGCTCATAGACATTCACTGCGTCTTCATTCAGCCATTGTTCAGCCAAGCCACATGACACTTAGGTCTCATAATGTGCCTCATAAATCAGCCTCTCAGCTCCTTAATTTTGTTGCTCTTTTCTGAATTTCCTTCATAGGTCCCTTTTCTGGGGCCCCGGAGAGTTGGTAGAACACAAGGTAATTCCGATTATATGTTAGGCAGGTCAGCCCTACATGGTGTCCAGTTATATGGCTAATTTCAACCAAACCCTCTTGCTTTTCTGACAAAGCTCTTGACTTCTTGCTTTTCGAGAAACAATGAGGGGCAGAGAAGGAACATTGATGGGAACATTATATACTTAATATTTAATGTTATCCTCTTTGGAAACATCTTCCTATTGCCCAGATTTTTAAAATTTATTTTTTAGTGCATTTCTTATTAAAAAAAAAAAAACAAAATGTAGGAGTTTAAGTAAAAAATTCAAACTATAACTTACCTAGAAATTTGAGAAGTAAGTTAATTTCTCCCACTGCTAAATGACCTCCTTCTAGGGAAGTGAGCTTCTTGGGGAATTAAATAATTATTTTAAAAGTTTTTTGAACTGGCATGGAGTCTATCAAGTCTACCAATTTACATACCACATTCTCAATCCCCTGGCACTAGCCCTGCCCTTCCCTGTGCCCAGCTGAAGAAAGTGGCCACCAGGAGTTCTTTCTGTGTGACTTCCGTATGGCTTGTAATAGCTGGGTAAAATGAAACCAGTTCTGCTTCATGGCCTAGAATCCTTTAGACCAGGAATTGGTGTCAGAAACAAAGGCACATACATATGGGCAGGACATCGTGTTAGCTAAGCCTCAGGAGTGCTGCATATTGGGTGATGGTGGGCCCAACTCATAAAAGCCGGTGTCCAAGTGAAGAAGGAGAAGGGAAGTAGTATCACTTGAATACAGGCAAAGCTCTGAAGAGCTTCAAATGATTGTTCCTGGAGAAAGGAAAAAAAATTAGATTCTTTTTTGGGTGAGTCCCTATTCCCAAATGCTATCTCAGAGTACTAAAAACCTTATGCAGCCTCTCCTACCGAATCTCTGAAATCTTAGCAAGAAAACATAGACTTTTAGGGGAGGCAGGACCACAGAACAGTGTTGCATTTGACAACGTGAATATTCATAATATCCAATTCATGAATTGATAATTATTTTATACTTCATGGCATGAATCAAAGATGAATAAGATGTTTTGCCTTTGCAAGGACTTTATAACCTAGTAGAAAAATGAAGTAAAAAAAATAGCTAAGGCATAAGGCAGAATGTGGTAATTCCTGTAAATAAACATAGGCAAAGTAACATAGGAGCATAAAGGATGATGAAATTCATTTCTTTGCTGTGAGAACATGGGTGTAATGGAGGCCAAAGAAAAAGTGTTTGGAAAATCTATAATTCCATGTTCAGTTTGTCTTTTTACTAAACTATGTTGCCTTGAAGACTGTATGACATTAAGTTGGATAAAGCATGGATAAGACTTTGAAACCTGGAGATGTAGGCTGAACAGAAACAGTGGAACAAAGGCATAAGGATTAGGAAATTCAGGACTTGTTCAGGAAATTAAGAGTGGTTTAATTTATCTGAAACAGAGGGAGGTCATGGAAAATAAGTTTGGAAAAGTGGACCACAGTTGCCAACTCTTAGAAGAATATAAATGTCAAATTCTAGAGTTTAGTTTTTTAAATATCTATCTACCTATCTATCTATCTATCTATCTATCTATCTATCATCTATCTATATCTATCTATCATCTATCTATCTATCATCTATCTATCTATATCTATCTATCTATCTATCTATCTATCTATCTATCTATCTATCTATCTATCTATCTATCATCATTTCTCTACCTATCAGCAAGAAATTGTATGAACAGGGATATACGGGTTGGCCAAAAATTTTGTTTGGGTTTTTTTGTAAGATGTTACGGAGAAACCCGAATGAACTTTTTTGCCAACCCAATATTTAGGAACATTATTCTTTGAGAGTTTATGCTTGATTATAGGAGGAGGTGACCAGAGGTAAGTACTGCAGTTATGACATTTTTGCAGTAGTTCAAGGATGATAATGAGGACTTGAACTAGTGGAGTGGCAATGGGAAGGGAAAGAGGAGTTTGGAGGTAAGAGATGATTGGCCTTCAGTGGAGCTCTGACTGGCTGTGGAAGGTCAGGCTAGTGACCGTATAAGTATGATACCAGGTTTTGACCCTAGATAACTAAGTAACTTGTAATAGCATTTTGGTGGAAGCCAAGTAACTTCTGTGATGAAACATCTCTACCTGGGTTCAGATCCTTAGATCTTAGTCTACCTGGCCAGTCTGTGCCTCAGTTTCTTTCTCTGTCTGTAAAACAGGAATGGTAATAATTGTTCTTCTTTTCTAGGATTGTTGTTAGGCTAAATAAGATGATACATGCAAAGCCCTGCAGCCCTTTTCAACAGGGTTCTGTGAGAGAATTAAGCCCTAACACCCCAAGGCATCCATTTCAGTGAATTAACCTCTCTTTTCTGCATCTTGAATGGTACTAACATGTAACACACTGTATAGGGAACCACGGGGCATCTCAGAAGGAAATTAGGGCAGGCTTATTATAAGATTTGGGCTTGCATTAGATGATTTTGAGGACAATTCAAAGAAACTGGGTTCTTAAAAAATTGGGCTTTTTAAAAAATCTATCTATGTATCTATGTATCTACTTATCTATCATCTATCTATCTATCATCATTTCTCTAGCTATCTGCAAGAAATTGCATGAACAGGGATATATTTGGATTGGGTGCCGAAAGGAAGCAAAGGTAATTCCATCATTGGTTATCTTAATAACCTTTATGGCAGAGGAGGGATGAACAAGGCACAAATAGAATTGTTTTTGCAGAAGAAACGATAGCTGCTCATGTTATCTGCGTCAGGGAGAAGCTCGGTTATTTTGGGGGTTGCACAGTGTCTTTATTTTTATTTCCATCACACATGATTATAAAGTGGTCTTGTCATGGAGAGTCCTCATGAGATGCTGATATTCTGTGAAATTCACAGCAGAGGAAACTCACAACCTAGTTGGTAGCAACAGTTATCTGTAATCAGGGCTGGTTTTGTTTTTTTCTTATTGTATCCTGTGAATAGCTTTGGTTTTTTTCTTTGAGGTTGGTAGAAGTAGAATTATCAAAGCAATGGTTTGCGTAATTTATGATTTTGCATACAAATTTCCAATTTTCTTTCCGGGAGTGTATCCGTTTGCTTTTCTGCTAGCAGTGTATGATAGTGAGATAAATGTTGGGCAATTTCCAGAAAGCCAGTACCTTGAGTGGTTGCGGTGATTTGTTAGAGAGTGACCCAAACCTTCAGTGCTTTTAGTGGTTCTACCTGCCTTGTTCTCTTTCACTAGCTTTTACCGCTGAATTTGCTGGTCACGTGAGGAAGGGTCATTCATATTCTTCCCTTCCCATGTACTCTTCCTTTCTTCCCCCACTAGCAGACCTCTTTCCTTTTTGTTGATTGGGATCACTCATTCCAGCCAACACTGGGACTCACTTTTTTTGTTGTTACCCAGTCCTGGCCATTTTGTCTTCCTCATGTCACTAATTATGAATTGCTAAAGTTCCTTCCTTCAAGTAATCTTTCCCCCAGGTTAAAGGGACAACAAGATGTCACTATTGAAACTTCTTTCCTTTTCCATTGTCTTTTAGGACTCTGCAGTGTGAAGCTGAGCTTTCAGAAGAATCCCGTTTGCTGCTGCTAGCCTGTGTGTACCAGGTCATCTCTAACAAACTAGAACATTGGCTCTCAAATATTTTTGACCATGACACTCAGTAAGAAATACTGAAATTTTAAACATAAACAAATCATAACAAATATGTATAAATGCATGTTCATATATATACACATATACATATAAATGTATGTATATATATACATATGTATCTATGTGTATATAAATGTACACATATTTGCATGTTCATATAATAAATGCATGTGTATATACATATATATACACACTGTATAATTGGAATGAAATTTCATAAAATAAGTGTCTTTACTACATGCCTTGTGTTCAGATATTTGCTGTTTAGTCTCTTTCATTAAACAAAAAAAAAGCCCATCATGACTCCCTAAATTAATGATTTAGCTTCTTAGTGAAAGAGGTGTGACTCCTTGGTTAGAGGTTGGTGAGTGGTAACATATAATAAGTGCATTCCTGCATTCCTGTTTTCTCTGTCTTAGAATTTCTTCCTTTTTCTTGTAACAAGAAATTTCACCTTGTCTAGTACAGCCCAGCCCTGAGTCTAGGTATTCATTACTCACCCCCAGATACCTAAGTGAGAGCATTAAATTCACAATCTCTGATAAGTTCAACCATAACCATAAATTCAGCCTGATCTAAAATGATATCTTCTTCCTCCTTAATTGAATACCATCAACATTTATTCTCATAAATATGGTCCCATATTTTTCCCAAAGCTTGGCAGTTATTATACTAATTGTAAATCTATAACTCCTTTTTCTGCATTTGACTTCTTCTGAGGAATGGAGGGTTAGGGCAGGAGGAGACCTGGACACCCTCGGCAAGGTTAGAATCTCAGGTAAAAGATGAGGCCTGCCTTTAAGTAAAAGAGAGAACATCTTTACTAGAAAAGGAAGGAGGATTTCCTTCAGTTGCTAAGGTGTTTTTAGAGGGTCTGTAGCTCCTAAGCTTCTGGGTCTTCCCATTTCCAATTCCACTTATCAGCATCCAGCACTTTCCTTATCTTCTGGATACTGCTAAGGCTCTGATGAAAAAATTGGACTTTGTTTTGATTATCTCAGTTTTGCAGCTAAAAAAGATGAGATTCTTTCAGTTCTGTTAAGAAATTGCCCCCCTTATCCCCTGTTATCCCTTCAATACTACACAAATCAAGAACTTTGCCCAAAATGCATAGGAAATTTCAGTATTGAAGTTGACAAATACCTATTGTCTATCTACTATGAAAAATGTTCTAGTTTGCCATTTACCTTTAAATTTAATTTTGGTGATTTTTGATATACAGAATTTTAAAAACTTATATCAACGCATGCATAGATATTCCCTTTGTGGTTTTTCATTCAGCTAGTTATCGTAATTATTTTTTAAAAATTCAAATCTTTCAACTGAAAATCTTATGGCTTTTTAAAGTTAATTTTTATGAAGTAAAATTGTACTTAGTCTGAAAACGTCAACAAGTGCTTTCAATACTATACCCCAATATGCAGCTTATACTGCTGTTTTTTCAAATTTTCATATTATCCACTGACTTTCTTCTCTGGAAGATGAGAGTTTAACTTTCTTACATCACAACCACACAGATTCCTATGCTTCACTTTTATTCTTGGTAATTAAACTGGGCATATGATGCTATATCTGCACTTTGAAGCCATTTCTCTATTGTCTTCCACCTTCCAGTGTAGCTCTTGAGAAATTCAGTGACATTTTGATTCCCAACCTTTTGTATGTGATATGTTATCTTTACCCTCTGAAAGTTTTTAGAAACTTGTTTTTAACCTCAAGTTGCTAAAATTTCACCATGGTTTGCTTGCTTGCTCTATCTATCTATCTATCTATCTATCTATCTATCTATCTAATTATCTCTCTATCAATCTAACTACTTTGTTCCTTTTGGTGTACTTTGGGCATTCTGTATACCTTCAATTTAGAGATTTGGGGGGGGGTATTATCTGATAATTTCTTTTCCTTCATCTTCTCTGTTTTCTTTTTCTGGAAACTTTTAAGCTGAACATACAATCTCCTAGACCAGTGATCCAATTTTAAGAATACTTTACAGCCTATTTTTCATCTTAGTATTTTTGTTCTACTTTCCAGAAAGTCTATACCTTGATTTCATATACTAAATCTTTTATTAAATTTTTAAAAAGTCAGGTTTATTGGGGTGTCATTGATATAAAGTAAAAGTTACCCCTTTTAGTGAATAATTTCACACCCTTTGACCAAAGTTACATAATCATTGCTGCAATCAAGATATAGAATGGTTCTTTCACACTCAAAAATTCTTTCGTGCTCCCTTATAGTCAACCCCTTCTTCCACTTCCAGCCTCTGAAAACCAAACTCTGATCTCTCAAACTCTCATCTTTTTGTGTCCCTATAGCTTTGTTTTTTCCAAAATATCATGTAAATGGTTTACTTTTCAGAATCTTCAGGTAGCTCCTCTTTGTATTCTGTATAAAACTTTTAGTTGCAGTCAGTGGGAGAGATAGGCTGATAGGCTTTCTCCATGCTGGCTGTTTTTTTTTTTTTTTTTTCTTTCGGTATTTATTGAGATGATCATACAATTTTTCTTCTTTAATCTATTGATATGGTGAGTTATATTGATTGATTTTCAAATGTTGAATCAGCCTTGCATTTGGAGATAAGCCTTGTCTTGTCATGAAGTGTTCTACTTTTCTGGATTCAATTTGCCAGTTTTTGTTGAGGATTTTCACAACTATATTCACGAGGAATATTGATATGTATTTTTCTTATTTCTAGTTTAAGTATTTTTATGGTTTTTGTATCAGGATAATCTGACCTCAGAAAATGAGTTGGGAAGTATTCCCTGCTCCTCTATTTTCTGGAAGAATTTGTGTAAAATTATTATTTCTTCCATAAGTGTTCAGTAAGAACTCAGCAGTGAAGCCATCTGGGTTTGGAGTTTTCTTTTGGGAAGATTTTAAGCTACAAATTCAATTTTTAAAGTTAGATGTAGGAATATTTAGCTTATTTATTTCTTCTTTAGTGACTTTTGGTAGTTTGTTTCTTTCAAGAAACTTACCCATTTCATCTAAATTGTTGAATTTGTGGGAACAAAGTTGCTCATAATATTCCCTTACTGTCTTTTTAACTTCTCTAGGATCTGTAGTAATGTCTCCTCTTTCATTTCTGTTGTAGGTAGTTTGTTTCTTCCCTCTTTATTTATTGATCATTCTGGCTTGAAGTGTATCAATTTTGTTGGTGTTTTCATAAAACTAGCTTTTGGATTTACTGATTTTCTCTTTTCTTTTTTCTGTTTTCAATTTTACTGATTTCTGTTCTTTATTATTCTTTCTGTCTGCTTGCTTTGGGTTTAACTTGCTCTACAATTTCTAGTTTCTTAAGGTGGAAGCTTAAATTTTTTATTTGAGAACTTTCTTATTTTTTAACATAAGCATTTAATGCTATGTATTTTCCTCTAAGCACTGGTTTAGCTGAATCCTACACATTTTGATAGATTGTGTTTTCATTTTCATTCAATTCAAAATATCTTCTAATTTATTTTTTTAAGATTTTTTTTTTTGATGTGGACCATTTTTAAAGTCTTTATTGAATTTGTTACAATATCGCTTCTGTTTTATGTTTTGGTTTTTTGCCCCAAGGCATGTGGGATCTTAGCTTCCTGGCCAGGTATTGAACCCACACCCACTGCATTGGAAGGGAAAGTCTTAACCACTGGACCACCGGGGAAGTCCCAAAATATCTTTTAATATTTTTTTGTGACTCCTGCTTTGATCTATGAGTTATTTGGAAGTATGCTGTTTCATTTTGAAATGCTTGGGGATCTTCCAGATAGCTTTCTGTTATTTATTTGTAGTTCAATTCTGTTTTGGTCTCAGAATATACTTGGTTGTATAATTTGAATTCTTTCAAAGTTAGTAAGTTTTGAGTTTTATGCTTCAAAATATGATCTATTCTGGTGAATGTTTTTTTTTGCACTTGAAAAAAGAGTGTTTACTCATTTTTAAAATGGAAATAATTATTGAACTGCCTCAAGGGATTTTTATGAGGATTAAATGAGGTAATACTTATAAGTGTTTAGGAGATTCTGGCTTGTGGGAAGTACTCAAAAAAAAAAAAGTTAATTACTTTTATTGTTGTAGTTGTTTTCTTCACCCAAGAACACAATATTTTTTTAAAGTCCCTTTTGTAAGGTTAACATTTTCTTCATATAAATACTGCTTTTGGCTTGTTAAATTTGTTCAAAGTATTTTGTTGTGGCCACTGTTTTGACAATATTGTCTAAAACATTATTTGTTATATATTTAACATATGATTATTTTACTGAAATTTATCATTAGTTCTAATTTCTTTCATACATTTAATGATCTTGCAGTTTTAGTCAGACAATTATATTAGTTACAAATAGTAATAATTTGTATCTGATTTTTTTGGACATTTTATTTCTCATTTCTCTTTATTTATTTATTTATTTTTCTGCATTGCCCCAAACTTCCAAAATAATGTTAATTGTTGGGATAGTAGCAGATGTCCTTGTTTCCTTCCTGACTTTCATGGTAATTCCTCTAGCATTTTACCTTAAGGGTCCTGTTAACTATTGGTTTGAAGAAAACTTTTAAAGCCAATAATGTTTATTGAGTTTTACTGAATAAATTGTTGGCATTTTATTGTGTGGGGTTTTTACTAAATTATTTATATTGTATATTATATGAATTGATTTTTTTAATATGAAATCGTCCTTGTGTTTTCAGAAAAGGCTGAGTTGGTTGTTATGGTGTAAACTGCTAAGTTGACTTGTTAATTTTCTTTATGATTTGTGTGTGTTCATAAGTAAAATGAATTTATAGTTTTTTCTTTTTAATCTTTGTTAGGATTTGATGTTAGTTTATAATAATGAATTAGAAAGCTCTCCTGTTTTCACTTGTATTGGAAGAGTTTATTTTACTTGTGGATCATTTATTTCTCCAAAGTTTAAAAGAAGTCACTGTAATTTTTGTAAATGTTTCATAGAATTTGAGAAAGCTCATTTTCCATGATTATAATGTACATATGTACATGTATTTAATTAACATTATTAACATGATAATTAATATTATACTGATATTATTAAACTCTTTTAGATCAATAATTTTTCACATACTTCATGACAAAAAATTATGTTGATATTTTTTATGAAATTCATTTATTTGTATTCTTTGTGTATTTATGACATTTTCAGCATATTAAAAGTGTAGAGTACATGACATTTTTCACAATAAATTATAAATTTATATATATTCTATATAAAATATTTCCTACTGTATCCTTAAATAATATTCTCTTGGATTCTTCTTTGTCTAATCCAAATATTTCAACTCCCACTTTATTTTTCTTCTTGTTCTTCTGATGTATGCATGATAATTCATTGAGTTTTAAACTTCCTGTGTTGTTTTGCTTCAGGTGTGTATACTTCTATATTTCAAACAGCACACCATAATGGTATTATTGTTAATTATTCTCATTGACTCATATATAGACTCTGTATTTTAATAGGTGAGATTCATACACTTACATTTATTGCCATAACCGACAAGATTTTTCTTGTCTCTCTTATCTTGTTTTGTGTTCTATAATATTTATGATATATTGCTTTATTCTTCTCTTTCTTGTTTTTCTTTTTTTGTTTGTTTTTAACCTCAGCTTTTTCCTCAAGTGACTTAGAGGGTAAATAACTCATTTTTATTATCTTTAAATGAAAATGTCATTATCTTTAAATTAAAATGCCTATTTTATGTTAATTATTTAGCTAAAGAATGAATATTATTTATTTTTTATTATTTTATTCTTATTTTATCCTAATAAGATTGGGAATATACTTTTTTCTAATCCTAAGTTTTGTTTATTGAAATTTTTATATTATATATTTTTTATTATAAGAGTAAATTATAACATTTTCCTTAAGCTATAATCATAAAATAACTACTTACACATTGTCTTTGATGATAGTTTCAATGATGACTTACTTTTTTTTAAGCCTTGACTTCCCTTTTTTTGCATTCTTCACTTTGATTAATGTTTTAGTTTTCCAGGAGGGATAAGTAAGTTGTATACTTGCTGAGGAGCTTTGCACATGAAGATGTCCTTTACAGCTGAAGAGCAACTTGGCTGGACACAGAATTCTTGGGTGACAAAATTTTCAGTTTAAATAATACTTATATCTAGGTAGAGATGTTGCAAACACTAGCCATATAATGACTCATTTAATTCCTCTGTGAGAAAGCTCTTATCATTATCTCCATTCTGAAGATGGTATAACTGAAGGACAGAAAGCTTAAATAACTTGCTGAAGGAGTCAAAATTTGAACCTGGGCAATTTTGTCTCATAGCCTACAATCATAACCACTACAGCACATGGTTCATTAGATAGTCATTTGGAGATTATTGTATCTTAGGTATTTACAGGTGTTAATTCATTGTCTCTTGGCTTTTAGAGACAATACTACTGAGACAAGTCATATTTTTCTTCACTGGAAGGTAAGTTGTTTTTTTCTTCTCTCTACCTGGATGAAATATCAAACTATTAATCTCTATGTTTTATATTTTTAGACAACTTTTCTGTCTGTTCAGTTACTTCGTCTCTGTAAAGTTTTCTTCTAGTTTTTCATTCATTTTATTGTTTCTTCAGTATTGTCTCCTTTTGGGATTCCTGTGTATGTAGGTAGTATATCCACCTGTACTCGACTCACACCTTTATTTAACAAACATTTATTGATTATTTACCATGTGCCAGATGCTGTGAATACAATGATGATGAAAACATGGCCAGTAGCCTATTAGTCTTGCAGTCTAATTAGAGGGAGGCAGCTCTTAAAAAAATAAACGCAATTATAATTTTAAACATCATTAATGCAAAATCTGAAGGATGAGTAGACCTAGCCAGTTGAAAGAGTGAAAAGATATGTCAGGCAGAGGGAGCAGAATGATAAAGTCTTCAAGCAGAGTGCACTGGGTGAGTTTTAGGGTCTGCTGAAGGGCAATGAACAATGGGAAGACTATTATAGCATGAGGCTGTCCAGACAGGAACTAGGTAATGTGGGTCTGTGAAGTCTATGTCAAGCTTTGGCTTTTTAACAAAGGGAAACCATTAAAAGATTTAAAGTAGTAGAATCAAATGATCTAATCCAGCTAGAGGATTGTTTGGATGGAGCAAGAAGGCATGTAGGGAGACCAGTTAGAAGGCCTTTGCGATTGCCCAGTTGAAAGATGATGATGGCTTGGACCAGAATCTGGCAGTGGAGATGGGAGGAAAGAAAAAGTTTCAGAAACAGTTGCAAAGTAAATGCTTTATATTTATGATTTTTAGTAGAAGTGACAGAAACCATCCAAAACTAGCATAACTAACCTAATTATATGATTACAGGGATGTCTCCAAGGAAATGAAGGCATATAGCTGAGACTTAGAAAGGGCCTGGAACCAAGAAGGGACTTATTTTTATTTCTCATCTCTGTTTCTAAATTTTCTCTGCCTTCTTCTCTATCTATGCATACTGGCTTCTATACTTAGGGTGGAAGATGGTCACAGCACATTACTCACATTTCTACATCTCCTCCATTCAAAAGAAAGCATGTAACTGAATTTTTAATTCTTTAGTTTCAATTCTAATTTTTCAGGAGCATGATCCAGGTTGTCCAATTTGAGTCTTTTCAATTGGATTCAGGGGGAAGTTTTATGCCAAAAATAAGATTCCGAGAACCCACCACATCAGATGGGGCTAGGGTTAGGGTTAGGAATATACATGAGAAAGTTCCTGTCTAATAGTTTTAGTTTTTCATGAAGAAGTAGATGAGGTAGGTTGCTGAGAGACAGCAAGAGAAGGTGGTAGTGTCAAAGATTTGAGGAGACTGCTAAGGTTTGAAATTGCAATTGAAGAAAGCAAGAAACTGAGTACTAGAGAGATTTAGTACAACCCTAGGTAACATTGAGAGCCCAGCTGGGATTATCAACCTTCCATTTATGGGGGAACTAATCTACAAATTGACAGAGGCACAATGAGTTTAGGTATTAGATGATACAGTGATGGACCATGCATGTTAAGGATGAGGAGATATGTGAAGAGAGGAGACTTATGGATGGAGAGAAAGTAGAAAGAACAGCACGTACAAAGGCCCTGAGGCAAGGAAAGTTTGGTGGGTTTGAGGCACTAGGAGAAGTCTAGATTGGGCACACTGATTGCAGCTGGAGTCACAAGTTGGCTTTTCTTCCATTCATCACTCACTTCAGTGCCTCTAGTGCTCAACCCAATATCTACTTGTAGCAAACACTCAATGAATACTTCTTGAATGAATCTAGCCTTATCAGTGTTATATCTAGCAATTTTCCTTCAAATTTTCTGTCCTCTAGTTGGCTCCCTCACATAGTTTACAGAGGTGATGGAGGCTTTCATCCTTTTTTAAATTATTTTTTATTTTTTAAAAATATATTTATTTATGTATGTATTTATTTATTTATTCTTGGCTGTGTTGGGTCTTCGTTGCTGCGCGTGGGCTTTCTCTAGTTGGGACGAGCGGGGGCCACTCCTCCTTGCGGTGCACGGGCTTCTCATTGCGGTGGCTTCTCTTGTTGCAGAGCATGGGCTCTAGGCGTGTGGGTTTCAGTACTTGTGGCACTCGGGCTCAGTAGTTGTGGCACGTGGGCTCCAGAGTGCAGGCTCAGTAGTTGTGGCGCATGGGCTTAGCTGCTCCGCAGCATGTGAGAGCTTCCCGGACCAGGGCTCTCACCCATGTCCCATGCATTGGCAGGCAGATTCTTAACCACTGCACCACCAGGGAAGTCCCTATCCATTTTTTTATATTGGAAAAATTACTTAAATATTCTGGACCTCAATGTCCTCATCTGTAAAATATAGGTATACTAATAACACCTACCGTGTAGGTAGTTGTGAGGTTTCAATCAAGCATATAAACACCAAACACCATTTTCCCATTTTAATTGTATCCTCAGCTCTCCTTTGAGATACTAGCCCTCCCAATTCTGAGTCCAAGTGTTCTGAGTGGGATGTCTACTCCCAGTTATAGAGTAGCAACCCTGGAGGCTTATGTCAATACTTGTATTTCATTCCCCTGCTCATAGGGAGTGTGGAAGTCCAACCAGAGCTAATGAAATGTGCAACAGTTTGGGGCTTTTGTCTTTTCTCTGTGGAAACTACTAGAGACCATCACTTTTCACCATAATAATATGAGATGAGGTCGTGAAGTCTGTATCTGTGGAAACCACTGTTGCTATAAGGAGAGCTGAGAGGGCCTTTAAGGGGAGCCTGAAGATCAAGCAGAGCAGAACAGAGAGAGGCTTAAAAATGAAGTTCTGGGTGGTATTTTTTGAGCCCCTGGATCCATTCTGCCTGAAACTGTTTCTGATCTTTTGCATTATGTGAGCTTACACATTTCATTTTTAGTCTAACGTAGCTTAAGTTGGGATTTTGCCGCTTGAATTATACAATCTTAATTTATACACAATTTTCACTGAGCATGTAATTTTGTCCACCTTACGTTAAATATATATTGACAGAAATAGAATTTTTCTTTCAATAATTTTACCCAGAAATTCCACTAGTGTAATAATCAATGGATGCTGTGCCGTTAGGTATGACATATATTTCATTTTTTTCTAGTATAAATCAAACTCTGAAATAATATGGTCTTGGAATCACTAATATGGAAATTAGTGGCTCTTAATAATTATGCTGTGGTTCTCATGGGCTATCACTGGGTAAATGATATTTCTACATACAAATTAGTTTTTATTCTGTGGCTTGTTTCACTTTTTAATGTAAAGTAGGAACATTACTGAAATCTATTACTATCCACTTACTTTAAATCTGAGTTCAACTTTTTGCTATTTAATATCTATTATTTAATTTCTACCTTTCCATTTTATCCAGATTTTGAGAGACCATGGTTCTTATTACTCACAGAGGGAGTATTTGAAGTGGAAGGAATTTTGGAATCAGACAGAAGTGGGTTCCAGTCTCAGCTCTGCTACTTGATAACTCAGTGAACTTGGACTAGTTATTTAACTCTTTTCAAATTGGGAGCAATTAGAAACTTCCAGAGAGAGAAATGTAGTGAGGAATACTGAGGCAGAGTATGTAAAACTTTTAGAGCACATTAAGATACCTAAATGCTTATAACAAGTGTTATTTTCCTTTTCCCAATTAGTAAATTTAGCTTTGTCTCCAAAGGTTTTAGTGAAAAGGCATGCCTAGCAGATATATTGTTCTTTGAATTAAAATATTAAATGTTTTTCTTTATTTACTAATTTCTACGCACTCAGTATGAAAGAGTTAATGTGTTTTTAGACGAGATCGGGCGCCTTCAGGGTGGTATGGCCATAGACTAATGTGTATTTAGATTAGATCTTGTTCAAGGCTAATTTGATGTCATGTTTATGAATTACTTGAAGTAGCATATATGTGGATGATGATAGGAATACCTGTATTTCTTACATGTTATACATTTAGAATTATGAAGAGCTTAGAAAATCATTGAACCCCTCTCCTATCATAATGTCCATACATCAGTTTTTCTATATATTCTTTCAGTTCCATTGGAGAATTTTAGCTTCATATTTTTTCACTTATTTTTAAAATTTATATTATTTTGTGTTGCTAACTGTGTAGCTCATAATAAGGAAATTTTTAAAAATATGTGTGCAATCATATGCTGCAAACTCTGACCCATCCATTTAATATGAGCTGAGAGAGAAGTCGCTTCCCCTGTGTTATATTCTTATTATTGAAGCATTCTAAACATTTGGATCCCAAGTCTGAATAGTTTTGTTCTTTACAGTATTTTTTGTATTTTGTATAAATGTCTTGAATGGTTTTCATGAGAAATAAATTTTGCTTTTCCCCTGGACCTCAGTTCTGATTTTAAAACCCATTTTAAAACCCATTTTAAAACCCATTCAGAACCCATTTTAAAATCTCCCAGTTACATACCCTACCCAAAGGTCTGATGGCCATGACCTCTTCATGCCAGGATCCCTCTTCAGTTCCCAGCTGGAGAGTGAGCTGGAGTAGCTAAGGAAACTTCTTAAACAGAGGGATAAACATAACCAAGTTTGAATTTGTCTGAATTCTGGTATAGTTACACAAATGACTTAGCTACCCTTTTTTTATTGGTCAAGCTGAATTCAGGAGGGAGAAATAAGCTCCTGAAAGTTAGTGAAGACAAAAGTCTCTAGAGAACAAAACCCTATCACCTGACATGTCTCTTTAGGTGTAATGATAGTTACAATTTATGATCAAGAGGCAAGATGGTGTGATGATTAGAAGCATGGGCACAGAGCTGGAACCCAGAACTGCTACTTCCTAAGTTGGGAAGGGAGCCTCCCTGTGCGCTCTGTGAAATGGAGACAAAAAACAGGCCCTACCTCATGGATTCTTGGGAGGAGAGGTAAAGATAAATAAAATACACGCACTTAGAAAAGTGCCTGGCATATTGTAAATGTTCAAAAAATTATAGTTGTGTTTATTGTTACTGTTTCTTGATATTTAATTAAACAATACTCTGAACAGAAACGTCATATTAATAAGTAAATTCAAAATATGCTGACTAATTACAGGTAAATGTAATTTTAGGATTCCAGTAAATTTAGTTATATGGGAATCAGTGAGAAGATATTTTATATAAATTCACATTCATTGAAATGATGATTGTTGAGTCTGACGTAAATTTTTACAGAAACCTTTACTTCAGAAATTTCTTCATAAGCACAGAAAAAAAGCACTTTATAAACAGAGACTAAAGGAAAAAAAGGGACAAAGGCATTTTGACTTCCAATTTATTCTCCTGTAAACTGAATCCTATGCCCAGCTAGAACTATTCCAGTTCTCTCCTTAACTCCTCTCTTAACCAAAATTCTTGAAAGAATCGTGTCTACTCGAAGTTACAATTTATTACCTGCACCTTTCTTCTGGACCTCAGGTAATATCATTTCACTGCTCCTCTGCAACTTCCCTTGCAGAAGCCACTGAAAAACCTGGAACTACTAAAACCCAACAAATCCTTTTTATTCGTTACCGATGGAGGCTTCAAAGCATCCAGCCAGTGTTCGCTTTTCCTTCCTTCTTGAAACTCTTCTCCTCCCCTGGCTTCCTCTTTTCTATTTTTTCCCTACATCTCTATGCACTTCTTAATTTTCTCAGATACCTCTTTTTGTAGCAATGTCGTCAACTTTTATATTCCTCGGGATCTGTATCTTGACCATCTCATTGTTAGAGTCTCCTTGGTTGATTGGATCCAAGCCAATAATTTCAGGTATCACCTAAAGCGTCCCAAGTTATATGTCTCAGTTTATGTCTGTTTATATTTCTGTCTCTTAGATACCATGGTGCTCCATAAATATCTCAAGGTCACTGTGACCTCAACTAAAACTTAGTATTTTTCTTCCCACTCCAAACTTGCTTCCACATGAACTCTTATTTAGAATGGATGGTTCTACCATGCTCATCTAAGTTAGAAACCTTGAAAGAACACGGGATTGTTTCCTGCCCACTTTCCAATATTTCCCATTGGTGCCCAAGACCAGTTGAATCTGCCTTTTCAAGTACTGAACACCATCCTTTTCTTTACATCTACAGCCTACGTTTGCTTTGTTTGGGTTTGTTTTTTCATCTTTTACTTACACCATTACAACAACCACTACACTGTAGGGCAAGAAAAGGCCATAAAGGTAACTGAAGAACATTGGATTCTCAGGGAAAAAGAAACTTAGATAGGTAGAACCTTTAATGTAAAGTGGGAATAGGTTGTGGTAAGTTGGCGTTTGACTGAGAAATTTTACAATAAGATGAAACCTAGAGCTTCCCAGGTTCATCCTCGGCCCCTGTGACTGTACCTTTTGGTCTTTCTGGCATGGGGCCATTTCTTCCTACAGTGCCTGAAGCCACGATGCAGTGTAGACGGTGAATGCTTAATAAATATGAGTTAGGCTGAAGGAAAATATAAAATGAAATCTTGAGCTGCTGTCACTGAAATGTGTTATCTCAAAGGTCAGGTAATAATTTAGAGGTGATAGTCATGTTTGAATACTCCTGAGGGGTTGTCTGTTCTAATGAACAGTCATGCCACTCAATTAAATTAATTTCAAAGGTATCTGTCAATTGTGTACTAAAAATTCTTCAGTGGTCCAACCCACATTTTCCTCCATATCTTCAACTTTTTCCAACCAATCAACATGATTAATTCATTACTAAGAATACATCTTGGGTTTCTACTCTATTTTTCACTCAACTGTTTGCTTTGTCAGAATGCCTTTAACCCTCTATTCGTTCTCACCTGCCAAGATCCTACCTGGCACACAAGAGACTTTAAGATGTCACCTCCTCCAGGAAGACTTTCCTGATCCTTCCGCTGAATGAAAATTTCTTTCCTCTTAGCTTCTCTGACACTCTGTACCGCTTTCATGGCTCTTATCACAACCTGCTCTGTACTATAATTATTTGTGTACTGGCTCATCTTGCCTATCAGAGTTTAAGCTTCCTAAAGTCAAGAAATGTCTCTTATTTTTATCCTTCCACCCTTCCCCAAGCAATGCTTGGTACAGTGTTGCTATTCAATAGGTATAAAATTGAAATGAGCTATGAATTTTGCCATTAATAAGTTTCTTGAGACCTGAACTATCAGATACACACACGTCTATGCCTTAATCTGTGCTAAATTGTATGGAATGTCCCTATCTTCTTTCAACTATGTACTGAAAATCTCTATTTTCAAAGCTACTAAACAACAGCTTATTAAAACAACAACAAGAATAACCATGAAGATTTTCAAAGCAGCAATCTCTAGACTTCTTAGCCCTGAAATATCACCATGTTGAAAGAGGCAATAAGGTGTATCGTCGGTAGTACAGACTCTGATCGAGAACTGCCTGGGTCTGAATCTTGGCTCTGCCACTAAGAAGCTTTGTGACCTGAGTAAGCGGCTAAACCTGTCTATGCCTCGCTTTCAGCATGTGTAACACAGGTATTATAACAGTGTCTACCTCATAGGGTTGGTATGAGAATGAAATGAGTTCATCTAAGTAAAGTGCTTAGAAGAGTATCTGGCACATGGTTAGTGCTCAAGTGGCTTTAGCTATTACAGTATTATTATTATTATGCGTGCTCAGTTGTATACGTCTGCCCCTGCTTTGAAAGCATGAACTTCTAAATGATTGATTCTGTGTTTTCTTGGTCTTTGTATTTCAAGTGACCAGCACAGTGCCTGGTGACTAGTAAACACTGAAAGGCAAGAGCCTGAAAGAAAATTTCTCCTTGTCCTGGAGGTGAACATGAACGTGTTCCCTGTCATGGATATCCAAAGAACTTTCTTTTCCTGCTCTCATCAACCTCATATTTAACCCTGCTGGTTTTCATTTATTTTATAATTCAATCATAATGAATTTTAAAATCCATTCGAACTTCCAAGGGTCTCTGGAGACTTGCCTCATCAGTCTGACATCACATTCATTTACATTTCTTGTTTTTTCATTTCCTTGTATGAGGTCTAAGAATTGTTCCAATAAAACACTTTTAAGATTGCATTACACATACTGTGTGCTATTTATTCCTGGCTACACGTTCAAATTCACAAGCAAGAAATTGCGTATGCCCTGATCAACTATTGCAAACTGTAATGCTATATCCGTTATAATTGAAAAAAAATTGGACTGGGATTATTCTTTGGGAACCATCTAAGCTAATAGTTTAAATGGAAAATATTTATGCAAAAAACTTAGCCAGTTCAAGTTCAGGGAGATATTAGAGGCCATCCAGCTTGATCATTCTCCCATGACGGTAAGTTCTTCAGTAGCTTCCGTGATAAATAAGGATCTGTCTTTTGCCTGGATTTTTCCAGGAAGAGGGAACACATTACCCCCAAAGTCATCTTCTTCTTTTGGTGGGCAATTTTAATTGGTGGCAAATTATTTCTCATATTGAATATAACCCATTGCTCTCAAAAATAACATAGGTTAAAGCAGATCACCATCTTCCATGATGGTCTTCAAATATTTGAGAACAGGTATTTTATTTCCTGACATATTATAAATCAACAGATTGTACTGATGGAGCTCAAGAATTTTTAGACCTGGAAGACACAGAAATATAATTCGATCCTATTATTTCACAGATGAAGAAATTGAAAAGAAGAAAGGTTGTGTACTCAGCAACCAGCCTAATTTACAATTTTATAATTTATTATAACATATACAATTTTATAACTGAGTATAATATACACAATTTTATACACAATTTTATAATATATAATATAATTTGCTGTAACAAATACATTGGGCACACATTTTTATTTTATTACATAAATAACATTGAAGACTTTGTTCAACTATAGCCAATTCATTCTCCTCCCTCCCTCCTCAGAGGCTACCACTAACCCATATTTGTTATGTAACATTCAAACATATTGTATCAGTTAGTGTTCCAGCAGAGAAACAGAAGCACTTTGGGTGACATGGCATAAAGGATTTATGGTGGGGATTTGATTTTACATGGTTGTAGGCGCTGTCGAAGAAGTGAAAGCCTATTGCCTCTGCATCTGGGCCCAAGTCATTGCAGGTGAGTCAGACTGGCAGTCAGGAACGTGAGCTAGACATGAAGTGGAGCAGAATGACAAATCAGAATATAAATCAGTCCCTCACTCCCTCCAACCTTGGCAATGCCGGTGAAATAGAAGGAGCTGGTGCCCTTTGCCATGAAGCTGCGCACATACCTGGCACTGGCCTCGGAGTAGCTGAAAAAGAAGCTGCTGGCCTGGAGGAGCTGCAAGCCTGGTTGAGCAACATAAGATGAGCAACAGTAAGACACAACTTGTGGGATCTGTAGTGGCCCCTGGTTGCTACAGAATCCACAATGCCGTGCAGTTGTCTAGGGTATGCAGTTAACTTCTCCGGGTCATCGAAAGCTGGGGCTCAACTGTAGAGACGACCTACAGATTTCTTCCCTCGCCTTGTTTTTGTCAACATATTTCTCAGTTTTATATTTTCTCAGGACTGACTACTGGCTTGGACTAAAAACGGTATCATGTTCGTCAATCTCAACATCTGAAACATTTGCTCCTTTAATCGCACGTAAAGGGAGAGTGGGTGGTGAAAATGAGAATCAATGTAGTCCCTACGTTGTCCTGAGGGTGAAATGAGATGATTATGAAGTACTTAGTTTAGTGAGAGGCATACAGTAAGTGTTCAATAAATAGCTGTAAATTTTAATATTACTATTGTACCTTAAAACTCTTGCTGCTTCTATTTGTGTGTCTCACCATTAAACTATAGACTTCTTGAAGATAAGGTCTGTGGCTGTTCAGTCCTGCATCCTCAGAAGCCTAGCTCAGAGCCTGACCTATTAGAGGGTGTTCAATACTTGGAGATTGTATTGAAAATGAGTTTATGAGACTCTTTCCTGAGAGCAATTTCTAGTGGGAGAAGAGAGAATTTATGAGGATACTGAGCACATGAGAATGAAGGGGGCACCACCACTGGGGGAAAATACTCAAATATTAATTGCATGAATTCTATGATGTTATATCACAAGAAGTTCTTGATTTATTCTGTAAACGGTGTCGGTACAACTGGCTAACAATTTAGAAAAAATTGAGTTGTATCTCTAGCTGACATCATCATATGGTAAAATGAATTCCAGGTGGATAAAACATTTAAATGAAAAAGTAAAGCCATTAAATTTTGGAGGAAAATAGGCAGGGATGTATATGTGACCTTGGAGCAACATTTTCTAAATACGTCACCAAAGAAGGACTTAACAAAATTTTAATCTTACACAAATAAGAAAAAAATTTTTCCATTTAAAAATCTTAATGAACTAAGGAGGGAAACAACAAATTGTACTGATATTTGCAAAATATATGACTAAGTGTTAACCTGTGAGAGATTCCAATAAACTAGTATGAAAAATATAAACAAATCAATAGAAAAATGTACAAAGATCATGAACAGCCATTTCAAAAAAGAAGAAAGAGAAATGGCCAATAAGAATATGAAAAAAATACTCCCTCTTAATAGTTTAAAAATTGTCAGTTAAAACAAAGAAATATAAACAACGGGGACCTACTGTATAGCACAGGGAACTATATACAATATTTTGTAATAATCTATAATGGAAAAGAATATGGAAAGAATATATATATATTTAGATATATACATATATATATATATGAATCACTTTGTTGTACATCTGAAACGAACACAACATTGTAAATCAACTATACTTCAATTAAAAAAAAACCTGCAAAGTCCCTTTTGTTATACAAAGTAACATGTTCTCAGGTTCTAGGGATTGTGACATAGACACATTTGGGGGTCATTATTGCGTCTACCACAGTAGGTTAAAAATTATTGACTTTTATATAGATTTCTCATACCCCTCTGCTCTGGGTGAGAACACGAATACCCATAGCAGTCAAAAACCATACTAGTGGGCTTCCCTGGTGGCGCAGTGGTTGAGGGTCTGCCTGCTAATGCAGGGCACACGGGTTCGAGCCCTGGTCTGGAAAGATCCCATATGCCGCGAAGCAACTGGGCCCATGAGCCACAACTACTGAGCCTGCGCGTCTGGAGCCTGTGCTCCGCAACAAGAGAGGCCGCGATAGTGAGACGCCCGCGCACCGCGATGAAGAGTGGCCCCCGCTTGCCGCAACTAGAGAAAGCCCTCGCACAGAAACGAAGACCCAACACAGCCAAAAATAAATAAATAGACTTATTAAAAAAAAAAACAAAAAAACCATACTAGTCAGCAACTTGCAGTGCCAGTTTGCCTAGCATTTGAGTAGCTTGGGCCTGGCAACAGCACCCCAGCCTTTTCCATTTATTTTCTGTAACTTAGAAGTCAGTCTTTCAAAATGTTGATTCTGAACTTTTAAAAACCTCTATTAAATAACAATAAATATTAATTTTTTGTCTCCTTTCTCATCTCTCAACTTTGATAGTGTGTGAAATATTATTTTATACCCCAAACCGTTTTCTTTCTTTTTTTTTTGTAAGTATTAAATTTGAAGCTTGAAACAAAGGAAAGCACCTCATCAAGGAATAATGAGTTTCCCTTGCAAGTCAGGGTGAAAAAATTCTCTCTGATCCAGACTTGCAGTAGTCTCCATCCTTCTTAATTGATTTTACACTTCTGCTTCACGTGCAGACACAAAAATACTTGATCCAAAAGAGAAATGAGAAATCACAATGGCTTGAGGATGAGTTTTTGAGTGAATCAGCACAAAGTTGTTCCACTAATGTTTCTGTCATTTTTTTTTTTTCCGTCATTTTTAACAGGCAATGAAATTAAGTGGAAAAAAGCTCAGTCAAATCATTGCATTCTTCCTCGTGTTTCTCATCTACAAGTCGGGAAGAGCCCTATCTCCTCTTATCTTACTATGTAATTTTAAAATTTGAAATGTACAAGCTAATGGGCCTTTATAGCATTAGGTTACATTCATGTATTTGTTTTGCATGTGCTGAAGGTTGAGTTCGATTTTATGGACACACGTCAAAGTTTTGCGGTTGTGTTCTCTTCATTTTAAGCATTAGGTCAATCTCTCACTCAACTCACTGAACATTTGGCCAGTATCTATTCCTTCAGTAAATATTCAATAAAATGTCTGCCTTGTGCTCTGAAAGGGCAAGCTAGAAATTCCCATGCAACATAATTATAAAATTTAAACAAGTGCATAAAACCTTGAATGTGGAATAAACTGTAAGCGTAAATGCTGAAGAATGGGCTTGGAAAAAGTAGCGTAAATGAACAGGCAGAAAGGAGATGGGTGAATGGAAAAGCTACAGGCAGTCTAAGCCCTTCAGTGAATCATTTTGTATTGACTCTGCTGTCTTTGATACAATAAGCAAAAACCAAACACAGGTAGCCATTTCAAATCATTTACATTATATTTATATTCAAGTGGATAACCATATTCAATATAAAACTAATTCAGTTTAATTAAGCCAAAATTTTCTAACAATACATATATCACACACACACACATATCCATCTGTAGGAGTAAAATGTCTCAGTGCCTAAAGCTCTAGATGGATGGCTCTGATGGTTCCTTAATAGTCTTGTAGATGTAAACGTACTCCGTTTCTCTCTCCAGTGGCTGGATAGATTGATCGTCTGGATAGAACCAAGAACAAGATATATAGTTGCTTTGAGGTCCAGAGTTTCCATCCAGAGGTTAAACCTTCAAATGTTAGGAGGGTGTGAAGAGACCATGGACCACTACAGTGGGAGTGAGTGCCATTGATCATGAGAGCTTAGGGCTCTTATCTTTTATCGTGGGGAACTCAGTTTCTGTGATTGGTTGCCCTAAGGTTATCACTATTCATTCCCTTCCTAAAAGATGTTGCATGCAAGCTAGCTAAACTCTTGCGTCAATCTAGATGGGATTAGTGTACATGTTGACTCTGATACCACCACCCATCTAACTGCCCAATTCTATTAATCTTCAAATTAAGCAACCCTCACATGTTGGTTCAGAGATGTTGCTGCCAGAAATGGAACTTACCAGTCATGATTCACATAGCCATATACACTATGGAGGGCATTCTCAGCAGTTGGAAAAGTGGGATGGAAGTCCTGGAACTAACTTCAATAGACCTACCTCCCCAAATAACCAGCTCATTGGAACAGAGCAAGAAATGATGTTTGAGATGGAAAAACTGGATGAGGCACTTAGATTTGATTCATTTACTCTGTCTCATCGAAAGTTTTTTTTTTTTTTTTTCTAAGAGCAAGGAAAAGTATATTCATACCCACAGGAGTGGGCTGCAGAGGGCTGGGATAGGAAAAACTCAGTAGCTAACAGTAAGATACAGCGTATTTGAAATGTATTTCATCATTAGATTTCATCTGAAATTTCTGTTTTGTTCATTTTTTTAAACTCCATTTTTTAACATAACTATTATATATCAAATTATTTAGCATCTACAGTAATTGCTATCCCAGGAATATACATTAAAAAATATTTGATGCAATTTAGCTTAGTAGGCAAACATGCAAGCTATGACTAGATGGACTTCCAGTTAAAATCTCAGCATTACCACTTTATAGCTGTGCACATAAAGCAAATTATTTAACTTCTCTTTATGCCTCAGTTTCTTTATCTGAAAAGTGAGGATGATTATGTTAGTACCTACCTCATAGGGGTGTTGGGAGGGTTAAAGGAGAAGAGGCACTTGAGGAACTAAACACCATGTTTTGCACCTAGTAAATGCTCAACAAATGTTAATTATGTTATTATTATTGTTATCCCAAAGTTTAGCATACCTTTTGTCTCTGTACTATAGTTAAAGAATGAGGGACTTCCCTGGTGGCCCAATGGTTAAGAATCTGCCTGCCAATGCAGGCGACACGGGTTCGATACCTGGTCTGGGAAGATCCCACATGCCGCAGAGTAACTAAGCCCATGCGCCACAACTACTGACCCTGTGCTCTAGAGCCCACCTGTCACAACTACTGAAGCCGGTGCGCCTAGAGCCCGTGCTCCGCAACAAGAGAAGCCACCGCAATGAGAAGCCCGCGCACCGCAACGAAGAGTAGCCCCCGCTCGCCGCAACTAGAGAAAGCCCGTGCAGCAACAAAGACTGAATGCAGCCAAAAATAAATAAATAAAATAACTAAATTTATTAAAAAAAACAAAAAACAAAAAAACAACGCAGGCAACTGGAAAGCATTGTAGACTGAAATATAAACTCTACCATAACAGGGCAAAAACAACCTCCTTTCCCAAATTACCTATGGAGATGATGATTTCACACAAACTCTCAGTGGTGCCATGGAACATTGTGTCAATTGGTGGGAAGACCTGGTGTGGTACCCCATCTCTCTGGCTCCTTTTGGGAGCTGGACTACCAAGCAGTGGAACTCCTCTGGGTTTGATGAGAAATTCCACTATGGAAAAGCATGAATCTACGCCAGCAGGACTTCAAGAGTTAAGATGAGAAGAGCAGGCGGTAGCTTTTCAGTGAAGCTCCGCTGGATAGAATTTGTGCCGTTGGCCTGACACTTTAAAATAAGATCGTGGGGTCTTGGACTCTGTCCAGATATGGTTAGCATCTTCAAAGACTCCTCAGTACCATACGGAAGAAATCACCACTCCCTCACCTTCCTATCTTACACCCTTCTTGTATTGATAATTTGCACAAAACACACGGCTGGATTGTCTTTTATAGCTTTTGGGTACTGAAAATACCATGATGCCATCCAGACCCACTGACCCCCAGTACATCATTCAAAATAGCCATGAAGTCTGTAAAAGGAAATTGTAGTAGTTATTACCTTGAACTTGCATATTTACTTATCCAGCATTGCCAGGAGACCAAGTTTTCTGAGGGCACTGATTAGTGTTTTATCCATGTCTATGTCCCCAGTACTTAACACAATGCCTGGCACATAGTAATTACTAAAAAAAATTGTTAAATATGTAAATGAATGAGAGAACGAATGGCAGCCTGTCTATAGAGTGGTCCTGGCATAGATAAGGAGGATGATTATGTAATTTTAGTATCAATTTAAACAGGGAGTGGAATACTTTAGGGAAAAGTGTTCATCCTTCTTGGACGTTTGAGTATATGTCTGACTGCTCTCGGCAGTGGAAGAATAGATTACAGGGGTTTGGAAATTTTCTTAGGCATTTTCCAGAAATATGCAGAAATTGCAATTCCTGAGGAGAAAGCCTGACCTCAGTGGTGCCAGGAGCATGTTCCGAGGGTGCCTATTGGGTGATGAGTTCTCATGATGCATCAAGCATTTTCTTGCTCAGGGCGTCAACTTAAGGAAGCTGAAGCAAACTGTGAAAAGCAATTGAACATTCTTAGGAGTGATTTGGAGTTTGAGAAGATTCCTTAAGATTAGAATCTTAGAACCCTGAGGTTCTAAGGATTCCTGAGATTTTTAGGAATCCTAAGATTCCTTAAGAAGGTCACATTATAAAGGAAAAAAATAAATGAGATATAAATAGGAGAGAGGGAGGAAGATGAGATGAATTAATCGTATGGTGCAAAGTTTTATTTTATGTGTGGAAATACACATAGAAAATTACACATAGAAGGTTAGAGCTGGCTGGAAACTTTGGGAAGATTTGATTCTGAATCCTCCATTCTACAAATCAGGGGGCCGTGGCCAGGGTGTTTAAGCAAATTATCCAGAGTGACACAGGGGAATTAGTGGCAGAGCCAGGATTGTAAAGTGGGGCGCCCGGTTTCTAAGCCCTGCTCTTTCCACTCCCTGAGCTGGCTGCCTGACCCTGGTGCAGAAGGAGAAAGCACTCCTGATGTTATTTGGAAGAGCATTTGTCATCTGGCTGCCACACTCATGGGAGAGCCAGACCACTTGACGGTGGAAAAAGACGATGGAAATGCAGAATGCGAAGACAGAACTGCAGATTTTATATGGAAAACATGAACCAACTATGGTTTGAAATATTAAAAATAGGTTAAATTCAATTTAAATTCTATTGGATACCAACTTAAGGGCTATAAACAAAATGTCTGGAAAAGATTATGCAGCTATCTCCCTTTTTGCTGCATAAGGCAAATTAAAAGGACTGTCCCCATCCTCTGGGAACTTATTGAAAGGTTAAAAGCATTAACTTTAATAAAGAAAAAGGAATAAAATATAGAACAAGGATTACTCCCATGATCTTGGCCTTGCCCTCTGTGATGTACGAACAACAGCTCTGGGCTGGAAATGAAAGAACTGGATTCTAGTCCTATCTAGTCCTATTTAAGTAATGACTTTATTCACTTCATCAACAACACTCTGGGGTTCAGTTTATTTATCTGCAAAATGAGGGAATTGGATGATATGTAGTATCTCTGATAGTCTTTGTCAAATTTAACATTCTAAGACTTACCTTTTTTAAAAAAAAGAAATGAGTAGACATTCATTTATTAACCATCCACTATGCATCAGGTATTGTGCAAGACATTGTGCATACAATGCTGAACAAGACAGGTATGATCCTGACCTCATGGAATGTAGAGAGACAAGAAATAAACAATAAATAGATAACTTATGAAGCTTTATCTATAATAGGTAGATAATATGACTAGTAATAGGAGCTAAGCTGGGTTAGAAAGTAAATGTCACAGGTAGAAGGCTCTTTTGGGTCTGGTCCATGGTAGGCCTCAAGTTCAACACAAACACTGAATTGCCATAGAAAGAATGTCCCTAGTAGAGAAGACTGCATATGCAAGGGCCTTGAGGTCAGAAAGAGCTTGCTATAATTGAGGACCTGATAGAAAGTGGCTGTGGCTGGGAGTTGGTGATCAAGGGGAAAAGAACGCATGAAATGAGAACAGAGCAGGTCTTGCAAGATGTTGCAGACTGTGGGAGGCCGTTTGCATTTTAACCCAAGGGCAATGGGATGCCATAGGAGGCTTTAAAGCAGAAGAGCAATGTGATTTAATTCACGTATCAGAAAGATGACTTTCAATTCTGTGTAGAGAGAAGGTAGAGGGGCAAGGGTGCAGAAGGGAGATGCGGAGAGGTAATTGCAATAATTTAGTTAAGTGAGGTGGTGACTCGGATGAGAGCTACACAGTGGAAATGAGAAGGAGGGGGTAGATGCAAGATATAATTTAGAGCTTGTGTTGACAGGATTTATTGATTATTAGCATGTGTCTGGTAGGTGACAGGAAAAGAGAAATCAAGGTCAAAGATGATTTGAGTATCTAAGCAGATGGTAGAGCCAATTACCTGGGAAGGCTGGAGAAAAAAGAGGATTTGGGTGGGGACAAAAATCAGTAGTTCTGTTTGGCCTTGTCAACTTTGAGTTGCCTCTTAGACATCTACAGGGACATACCAAGCAGATAATTGGTTACATGAGTCTGGATATGAGAGGAATGGTCTGGGCAGAAGACATACACATTTTCGGAATGTCAAAATATAGCTTATAGCCAAGGCTATGAGGATACCTAGAGAGAGAATGAAAATAGGAAAGAATGCCTGGGATTGTGACATAAGTGGAGGAGTCTGCTGCAGAGTCTGAGAAGGAATGACTGGTGAGGTAGATGGACTAAAAGTCTCATTAGCAAGAAGACAATGTTTCAAGGAGGGAAGGGTCAGCTGTGTTGAAAACTACTGAGAAGTTGAATAAACTGTAGATTGAAAAGTGTCATTAGGTTTGGAAACAGAGATAGTTGGTGACCTTTACAAGAGAAGATTTTTTAAATAGTGGTGAAGTGAAAACTACATTAGAATGATATGAAAAATAATTGAGAGATGAATATGTGGGATAAACATATAGACATTTTTTAAGAAGTTTTGCTGTGAAGATCAACAGAGCGTTAATATAGTAGTTAGAAAGACTTCAAGAATCAAGAGAAGAAAATTATTCTTGTTGTTTTTGCATATCACTTTTTTTTGTATTTTATTGAAGTATAGTAGATTTACAACATTGTGTTAATTTCTGCTATACAGCCAAGTGACTCAGTTATACATATATATTCTTTTTCATATTCTTTTCCATTATGGTTTATCACAGGATATTAAATATAGCTCCCTGTGCTCTACAGTAGGACCTTGTTGTTTATCCATCCTATATATAATAGTTTGCATCTACTAATCCCAAACTCCCAATCCATCCCTCCTCCACCCCCTCCCCTTTGGCAACCACAAATCTGTTCTCTACGTCTGTGAGTCTGTTTCTCTCTCATAGACAGGTTCATTTGTGTCATTTTTTAGATTCCACATATAAGTGATATCATATGGCATTTGTCTTTCTCTTTCTGACTTACTTAGCTTAGTAAGAGGATCTCTAGTTGCATCCATGTTGTTGTAAATGGCATTATTTCATTCTTTTTTATGGCTGAGTAGTATTCCATTGTATATATGTACCACATCTTTTTATCCATTTATCTGTTGATGGACATTTAGGTTGTTTCCATGTCTTGGCTATTGTAAATAGTGCTGCTGTGAACATAGTGGTACATGTATCTTTTCAAATTATAGTTTTGTCTGGGTATATGCCCAGGAGTGGGATTGCTGGATCATATGGTAACTCTATTTTTAGTTTTTTGAGGAAACTCCATGCTGTTCTCCATAGTGGCTGCACCAATTTACATTCCCACCAACAGTGTAAGAGGGTTCCCTTTAAGAGAAGATAATTCAAAAAAAAAAAGATATAAGACAGTAGAGTGTATAAAATAACCACTTGTCAACAGCCTGTTAAGTAATGAGAGATAAATAATGTAGAGCAGTGACTGGCAAACTATGGCCCATGGGCCAAATCTGGCCAGTTGCCTATTTTGGTAGACACCTTGATGGCCCATGAGCTAAAAATAGTTTTTACATTTGTAAATAGATTAAAAAATTAGAAAAAAAATGTAGTGACGTGGAAATTATACAAATTCAAATTTTAGTGTCCATGAATAAACTTTTAATGGAACACAGCTACACCTACTAGTTTATGTATTGTCTGTAGCTGCTTCTGTGATGGGAAGGCAGAGTTTGAGGTCACAACTGAGAACGTATGGCCCAAAAAGTCTAAAGTATTTACTATCTGGGCCTTTAGAAAAAAGTTTGTTGATCCCTGATGTAGAAGAAAAATGAATTTACTTGGCGAGAAGACCTTGCAAAGAGACTGTGACTGAGTTCCAGAGGATGAGGGGCTGGTCTCTCATAGGGTCAGGGCACTTAATCAGTAGAGCCAGAAGTTAAACATGAGTGTGGATGCACCAAGTGTCCTGAGTTTGGTGACCATGGGACAATATCATTCTTTGATGCCCCTGTTTTCTCAGTGACAAGGAGGTGACCTAATATAGGCATGGAGTTACCCTGGAAGTTTGAGGAAAACCTTCTTTTCCTCAAGAAGAAAATGTCACAGTGGAACAAAACTCCAGGTATAAAATTCATGACTTGCAAGTTTCAAAAGTGAAGTACAATGGAATATCTTTAAACTTGGAACAATTCTCTGAGCTGGAGAAGGAAAGAGACTTTGAGAAGAAGCACATTAGTTTGATGCCAATGGTTATTGGAGGGGCTCTGCTCCTTCCCTTCTCTTGGCATTAGTCATAAGCCCCCAAAAAGGAGGAGCTTTATCTCCACCCTCCATGTAATATGGGGGCATCTTCAAATAAAGGGGACAATGCCTGGATTTTTCCCTTTGAACCCTGGGAACCAGCAGCCTTGCAGATATTTTCCCAAGTGATTATGCCATAGAAGCAGTCGAGGACATGTGCCTTCATGGGGAGCGGGGCAGAGAGAGATGAGAGAGTCTTGCTCAATTGTCTGTAGTTACAAAATATTGTGGTAGAAAATCCACCTGTTGCACGTGGTCATGCAGCCATAGCAGCGGTGGATGGAAGCGTGGAAGTGCATGCAAGAAGTGGCTGGAAGACAGGGATGAGACATAAGTGACAGCAAAGGGGACAACAGACATCCAAGGAAGTCTAAGGAAAACCCTGGTTCAAGCAGGGCTTTGTAAACCTCAGTGAAAGTCAGCAGGGGCAGCTAGTGACCGAGAACCAGTTGTCTCACTCTGGATACTAAATCGCTTTTGATTCTTGGAGGTCACCGTAAAGTGGGGCAGGTGTGGAACCACACATTGGGTTTACTTAGAATTGACTGAGAAAACCCTTAACTGACTGAATTTCCCTTGAAATTGCAAAATCCAATCTGCTCTAGGTGCCATAAGAGTTTTGAACAGAAACTAGGAAAAATACATTTTTTGCATACTTGAGTTTTGTGGTTTGAAAATTTTAACAATATTAACAGGGGTTGAAAGAGAGAGGGAAGAGTTTTAAATTGTCAGTTATTCTCTCTAGAAAGGGAAAAATATTTTTCCCATGTAAATGATTTCTTCTTCTGGACACTGTTTCCTTCTTTAATCATAACTGTCATCGTAATTATTGTGTACAGAGCTTATTATGTGTGGAACATAATATAAAAGACTTTATGTGCATATTTCATTCAATTCCCGCATTACTCTATGAGCTGTAAGGAATTGTGATCATTTTATAGATGAAAAAATAGAGGTCTAGATAATAATTTAAGTAATGTTAAATAGTTTGCCAAATGTCACAAAGCAGAATCCACTTGATTCTAAAGTCTTTCTTTCTAATCTCTCTTTCTAGTTTCCATTTCACCCAGTCAATAACTCTAATGGTAATAACTTTCATTTAGTGAGACTGCTTTTGACAGGTACTGAGCTAATTGCTTTAAATATTTCATTTCCTTTACCCCTTACAAAAAGTTCATACCTTATTATAATTTCTATTTTATAGATGAACAAACTGAAGCTCATGGATGTTAAGTAATTTATTCTAAATCACCCAAAACAGTAAGCACCCGAGCCAGGATTTAAACTTAAGTCTGTCTCCAAAGTCCATGTTCTTAATTACACTTATCACCCTTTGCCACTCAGACACCTGAGAGGCTATTGCTCTTAGGTAACCTTTTTTAAAAAATTGCAAGAGTGGTGAAGAATCCTTTTCTTTGTCTGTTAACTTAAAGGTACTGGCCACCCACAAAATCCATGCCCCTTTCTTGGACACTTAGCCTCCTTTGCAGTTGGGTGTGGCTAAGTATAATGTGAGTGGAAATGATAGCTTCCATTTCCAGGCTTGGTCCATTAATCCTTCTATACTGCCCACCATGCCCTTTCACCTTGATCTGTCTGGCTTCAGATTTGGAGTGGACCCTAGGAGATAGCGGAGCCACAGATGGAAGCAACTGGGGTCCCTGAATAACAGCTTGGAGCAGAATCATCTTCAGAGGACTGATACCTACTCAGGCCTGTGTGGGGATGGTGGAGGAAGAGCTTTTATTGTATTGAACTATTATATTTTGGTCTACTTAATATTTGCTACAGTATCTTAGCTTGTTCTATAAAGTTCAAATGGAAAAGGATATAGTAGGAGAAAAGGTAACCAAAAGAAAGTAGAGGAGCTATATTAAAATCAGACAAAAAGCATTACAGAGAGATTACAATGGGCACCCTGCAACTATTTACAGTTTAGAGAGACCATTTTGGCTATAATGTGGTCTGGATGGGAACAAGCCCAGAACAACATTGGGAATAGGAAGACCAGTTAAGATGCTATAGTAGCAACCCAGGAAATAAATGATGGCGGACTGACCTGGAGTGGTAGAAGAGGGGTGAACAGATTTAAGCTAATTTAAGATTGTAAACTGAGCAGGTCTTGTGGTTGATTATACACGGACTGAGAAAAGGGGAGGACTCAAGGATGACACCTATGTTTCTGGCTGGATGATGGAGGAGCCATTCACAGATGTATGTGACACAGGAGAAAGCGCAGGTTGGTGGGGTGGAGTAGAGATGATGAGTTTGGCTTTTGATGTGTTGCCAAGAGGAGCTTGGGTTGAACACACAGAGCCGGAGCTCGGGAGAGAGAAACAGATCACAGGTCTAGCTACAGAACGTGTTTAACTGGTGATTAATACCAAGGGAGTAGCTGAGATTTCCCCATGTTTTGCATAATGAATAAAATGCAATTGTCCCCTCCCCTCACCCCCACTCTCCCCAGCCCTACAAAAACACGCGCTCCTGATATGGATTCACCAAAAAATAAAATGAAATCATCTTCCTCTCTATCCTCATTTCTTCCAAGAAAATTCAGCTGGTCTGAGTGCTCCTATTCTCAAGGGCCATTGAATTCTGTGTATGTGTGTGTGTGTGTGTGTGTGTGTGTGTGTGTGTGTGTGTGTGCACGCGCACTCACGCAGGCATGCATGCAAACCTGGGTTTGTGCATGCCCAGAGTTTTCAATATGATAACGCTGCGTTGTCTGAGAGGAAATGGGGACGCAGGCTGTGGTTTTCCTGGGTTGAAATAGAGTCTGGTCCAAGCCAGGTCAGTAGTTTCATCAGACAGCAAAGGTGGACGAAGGGTAAGGGATTTGGAGTATTCCTGCCCATAATAATGCAATGAAGGTAGGAAGATCTGTGATGGGGGAGGGATTTTACTGGTGCCAGGAGAGACTAGACACCAAGCTGCAGGCCCTTGGGAACCTAGGTGAAGATCTCTGTATCTGAAGGCGGCCTGAAGAACATGGCACTGCCCACAAAGCTACGTATGTTTGAATGGATGACAGTCTTAGGAAAGAAGCAGTTACCGGGGTTACCACTTCGGGCTGAAGACCAAAGGCTTCTGTCACACTCATCTTGTACTTCGTAAGTCTGGGTTCTACTACTGACAAAGAGTGGGGTAGAGAAATTCCAAAAGTGAAGTTTTGCTAATCTTAGTTAAGTGGCTACTCAAATTGGATTTAATTTGACTTAGGGGGGAAAAGCACAGCAACATTTCTTCCATCTATATTTTTAATAGAACAAATGTTTTATATAGATAAGGAATCTAGGCACCAAGAGATTTCATATATTTTCCAATATCATACAAGCCATGCTTCTCTTTTCTAAACCCAACGTCTTTTCACAAAGACAGGTTGAAAGAAAATTCAGAGCTTCTAATCCCTGGTACCCTTCTCCTTCACCTGCTCTGCACTGCTTTCTCACAAAAGTGAGTTACCTTTGACCTGAACAAGTGTGATCACTGGAGGGTTTAGAAGAATTGTGCACAGAGATGACATTTCCATGGCCAGAAGAAATTCTCATGAGGACTCATATTGAATGAAATGTGATTCCTTTCTCTAGGGTTGTATTTCTTATCCACAATACTGATGTTTGCCAAAATTAGCTTCCTCTCCCTCTTGTTACGTTTAATGCCTCATGTATTTCAGCTCAACACCCAGTCTCTGTACCAATCTGAGTGATTCACGAAGCTGAAAGCATAGCTGTATCCAGAGGTGGCCTGGGTGACCTGCATTTCATGGGCTGCTACATCAGAGCCGAGCACGGTTCCCTGGGTTTCTGTGATGCTCGCAAAATCTGCCAGAGATGGATCGGAATGTGCAGTCACTCACGGTGGAAGGGGAAACGTGTTTCTCATTCAGCAAGAATGCGGTTCCATCCACAGAGTTTACAGTAAGGTTATATTTGAAGTTCAACCCTAGAACTTTGTGGCAGTAAAAATGGTCGTGATTTATAGGAAAATGTCATTTGGCTGTCTCCTCTATAAAAGCCGTTTACATCTCTCATTGAATATAAATCAGAATGTATGCAGCCAACAGAATGATGGTTTTGGCGTAACGTTTCCAAGACGAAAAGAAATGGACTAGAATTGTCTTGGCTTTCTACTGAGGACAGATATTACAGGAATTTATTGCTGATCCAAAATCAATATTCTTGTCTTTAAAAATAGGTAGGAGGAAATTTACGTCTTGGTGAAATTCCAAATTAATTAAAGCTGTCATTCTAGAGTTTACCCACAGATACTGAGGGTGTCATGCTTTTGTAGTTTAAAATTAAGCTTACAGTGTTTCTCTTTTCATTTTTGTCTTGCTAAACCACATTCTTAGATACATAACTCAAGCATTAAGCTGTATTTAATTCTAATGGGGAGAAAAATGGTGGGTCTCCCAAGGATTAATTTGCTACATTCGTTTTGGAGATACATAAGAGGCCGTGCATTATACTCTTCTCCAAGGGTCAAAAAAGATGTTAAAAATGAAAGAGCAAACAATTAAAATCCGGGCTTGAATGGCAGTTCCCATTTTCTCATGTGCTTTTGCATCATAGAACATTTGAAGTGGAGATCAGAGGAAAGAATTGAGGGAGTGAGGGAGCCTGTGACCCTGTAAGAATCTGGAAAGAACCTCCAACTCCATGACAGGGGAGAGGGAGGGGGTAAAATGTCTTCATGTGACTGTTTTGGGGGGTGGAAAAAGAATGTGGAGAATTCATCTGGAGGGATGATACTATAAAACCATCAGAAGGTTCTGAGAAAGCAAGTCAGGCAAAGGGTGGAAAAAATTTGGTTTCTCTTTATGGCAATTATCCTTACCCTCCCCTTCCCAACACCTACCTTGGCCAGACCCCACCTGAAATATTGCCTTCTGAGTGACACATACTATTGGAGAGGGCAATCAATAAAAGGGGTTAATATTATATATTATTTTTTAGCACTTTGTAAAGGAATAAGAAAAGCTCATCCTGGGCAAAGGAAGTCCTCAGAGAACATGGTACCTGTTTTGTGGAAGAGGAAATATACCTGTTGTGTAAAGTCTCAGTGGTTTGATGTAATATTAACAGGAAGATCTTACATTCATTCACTCTGCAAAATGTTTATTACATGTTACGTGGTAGGTAGAGTTTTAGGCACTGGAAATGCAGTGAGGTAGAGTTTTGGTTTAATAAAAAGAATACCATTCTTCCTCTTCCATAATCAACATTATTGATTCTAAATAGAACTCTTAAAAATCATTTCATATATGGTTCCACTGCTTCTGTCGTTGGTCCCCGTTCTCTCTTAGCCTTTGTTCATATGGACACGTAATCCCTGTGGTTGTGAGGACGAGACACAATTCTATATTGTACTTTCTGAGTTTAACAATAAACCACTAGCTTTCTAAGAGTATGAGGTTTGAGCTTTTCAGTGATGGGCTGGGCTGACTTAACATCTGTGAGTTTCCTACCGTGAGGTCTTTTAAGCAGAATCTAGATGATTACTTGGAAGCGATACAGTGGAAGTTATTCTAACATTTATGACAGAGGTGGGGCTTATTTTGAGATGATATAAAAAGAAGCATAGTGTTGTGAAAAGAGGCCTAGTGACTCAGAGGTCTGGTATTCATGTTTATACAGAGGTTGAATATTAAAGCAGTATTAGAAGCAAACTCACAGAAGCTCATCTTTCTCTCTTCTCTCACTACCTAATACTGTTTTCTAGTCCATGTATTATAATGTTTTTGAATAATGGTCTTTTCTATTTTTCCTAGTTATTTTCTTAACAATACTATGGCCTTTTTTCTAATATCCCTCTGATATAAGGAACAACTTCTTAGAGTACAGAATACAGAAAATTCAGTTAACTTGGGATCTTCCAAACTTACTACCAGACTTAATGGTATTTGACAAGAGTCTCTAAGGAAGAGATAAAATTCCTGGATAAGATAGTGCTTTTGTTAAGTGAATAATCATGGTAGACAAGAAGGAAGAATTGAGCATAGAATCAGCAATATATGATACTAACAAGACATATAAAATCTTTGTAAAAATTTTTCCCTCTGAGTTATGCTTGAGCCCTGTGACCTTTATGACATGGTTGAACCCATGAGTCTAAAAATAATATTGCATACAACTTGCAAAATTCTACTAGTTATATAATCTTTGACCCTTTTACATTACCCCAGGATTACAAGTGTTATGACATAGGTCCTGGTACCATAATATTATCAAATGGGACATATTATTGAACAAGTTATGTTAAACTTTTCAAATGGGTGAAAAATGTATGTAAGGCAACATATGGTTAAAGACATCAGAAAAAATCAGTTTGAATAACAAGGCAATGGCAACCTCAATATGATTCGAGTTTGATATAATGCCACGAAAGGCTAAAGTCATCTTAGTTTGCTTTATTAAAGGACCAATTTGCAGAAAAGTACCAATGAATATTGCCCAGTTAAGAACACATCTGGAGCATAGGTTTCCCTTCTGCACACCACACATTTACGAGGAACATTGGCCAATGGAATGGACCCAGAAGTGGTTCCCTGTATGACACACCATCTGGAAATGATTGAAAGAACTGAGTACATTTAGTATGACTTAGGGAGTGACATGAGAGTTGTCATCAAATAATTGAAGAACAGACAGATGGAAGAAGAATACCACCTATGCTGTTCCACATGCTGGAGCCAATCTAGGACCAGAAGTATAATTTAGTCTCAATATAAGGAGATATTTTCTAATGGTTCATATTATTCAAAGATAGAATTTTCTTCTGAAATGTTCTTCTCACTGGATATGTTCAAGAGGATGGGTAACAATTTAATTAGGACTATTGGAGAAAGGATTCTTGCCATTGTTAGCAGAGCAACCTAGATATTTCTTTTTTCTTCAAATCTATTATTATTGTTATATCAGGTGTTCTATAAGTAAGCTTGGTGGCCAGAAATCCTTACGGTGTTCAGAGGTTTATAGGAAGAAGAATACGATGCTCTAAGGCAATCTGGCAGAAGGAGCGATTTGGATGACCCTTTGCAAAGGGGCTATAACTTATGCGATAGAAGTACCATTGATGGTAGGTAGCACAACACTTGACTAAACTCCAGATTTCCTAGACCATGGATCCCCAACTTCTTATCTCAAAAGTTTCTTTTCATTTCTTTATGGTTCTTTTGGCGTAAAAGGACATAGGAGAGCAGATGATTACATCAACAGGAATACTGGGTGTGTGGGAAAGGAATTTGCTACCATTTGCCAATCACAACCATGTGTCAGAAGCTATTGAAAGGGTATTGAAAGCTATGATGTCACTAACATTCTAGGTATTTCCTTTACTAACACACTGCTGATAGGCTGAGAAAATTGACATCAGGACAAATAGAATCTAGCTGATTAAGTATAATTCAGGTGTGTAATGTCCTTGACTTTTATATAAACTAACTCATTCCCTCTTCCATATCCTTGGAATGTACAGTGGCCTCCTTACAGTCACATGGACATCTCTGCTTCTACTTTCCAGTGCTTTCTGAACCCTATGTCTTACTCATCTCTCACCAGCCTTTTCTGATGCAGATGTGGAATAGCATCTCGTTTTCTTTTCAGATACTTCTCATACAAGTGTTGTGAGTAGAGTGTGGAGTAGATAATTACCAGAAGATAAAGGATGCTTTCATAGAGTTACACAGCGAATCACTTGAACACTGAACTTAGGCAGACCCCTGTTATGAAAAATCTTCTGGACAATTTGCCACTGGCGTTTTCTCACGGACAGCATTTCTTGATAGGCTATGGACACTGCAATGTGGTCCAGCTCCCTCTCTCTTCTGTGTTCCTCTCCTTCCATTGCCATTATTTATTCCAGATCCAAGTGACTGTGTCCTTCTTAACAGCTGTTAAGCTTCTCTTCTCTTACTCAAATCGTCACATTCTCACTTTGCCTAGTTGAAGTCACCAGTTGTAGTAACTTTCTAACAAAAAAATTCTTTCCCCAAGTATTCAAACTGCCAATTTACAGGATTCTTTTTTCTACCTATTTCTCTTTTTGGTTATCTGATGGGACCTCTGACTGCTATATCATTGAACCTGGACTGCTGATCATTGAGGGTAGAGAGTTCAATGGAAGGAAAGTGAGATTTGAAGGGAAAAAAAAAAACCCGTTTTAAATACCAGCTTTGCCATTTAACGGCTGTGTGACCTTGGACAGTAGACACAGCCTCTCTGAGCCTCTTTTGTCCTAACAAAATGGGGATGACTTCCACCTTAGAGCATAATTATGAAGATTATCTGAACAGATGTAGACAAATCATCCAATTAAGTACTTGCATATGCTAATCTCTCAATAAATGTTTATTTCTATTACCTGGGACTCCATTTCTGTTCTTTCTGGCTTTTTCTCAATATCGTATAACCACGGTCTGATCTATAGCTTGGAATCTTGAGGAATATTTGTGCTATTGAACAAGCAGACAGATTAAAAGACAAGTATAGTTTATAAACAAATTCTAGCCTTTTCTTTATACATTGTAAATCCAAACTCTACATTATTATATACCCAAACAATGGAATTGAAGAACTAGATTCCAACAAACAGAAAGCAGGATAGCCATTGACAGAGAATTTACTTGGGAGGACCCCAAATCTTTTAAATGATGTGATTGTGTGGAACATTCCATACACTGTTATTAATATGTTTCCTTCATTGGTGGTAGCTGATGAAATTTTTTTCTTTTTTGGAAGGGGTGGGGTGTGCAGAGCATATACTCAGAGAATGATGTCAAGCAGGATGAAAGTTTGGAATCTAAACTGGATACAGGCCGGTCCTTCAGCAGCTCTTTGGAAATTCTAATGACAATCTTATAATGGAAAAAGAGGGCTGTTTACAGCTAAATCTCAAAAATTATGTCTGTTTCCCCTTTGGCAATTTTTACCTTTAACAGATCTTTTCTGTCTCCTACTCATAGAGTGTCTGGACATCAACATCAAATCAGTTTGGATTTTCATGCAAATAAAATACACTAACTTAATGGGATGTGAAAGAGCTGGCTTCAAAATAAATCTTTGTTGAAAGGCACTTGAATTACATTTGAAATGGGAGTGAAACAAAGTTGAATTTTATGGCATTGGTTTACAGGCACTGTCTTACACTGTTTACGGATTGACCCACATAAGACGGAGATCAGAGTCAACCAGTCCCACCAAGTACATTTCAACTACTTGATAGAATAGGTTGATTCCTCTTTTTAATATATGTGTTTTCATTTTTATTTGTTTATTCTTATTTATTTTTCCAATAAGATTTTTTTTCCCTCAAAATACTAAGTTAGCATTTAAATACAGAACTACGCATTTCAGTATAGAACTGTGTTGGAATAGATACGATATAAAATGTCCTAATCATTACTATCCTGTTTCATTTAATTTGTAGAGTTCCTTGCAGTTTTCAAATCTGTCTGATAAGGTTACTATCCCTAAACTACAGTTGAAGATACTGTAGCTCAAGGAGGTGAAGAGATTCACCTAATCTATCTATTTGAAAGCAACATCACTGCTTTCTTCTCGATCTAATTTCCTGGTCGACCAACTTTTGGTGGTAGTAAGTAAACACATGTAGTTTTGATACTGAGCATAGATTTTAATCTGTGGTGAGCTGTTTTCTCTCCCCAAGGCTCCAACCTCACTATAATTTCCATGCTGTCCTCAGAGGTCGCCCTAATGAGTGACATTTCCACTTCCTTCTTACAATAGCCCCCCAGCCTTCATATTTTTATGTTGACTATTGGTGATGAAGTTATGAAGACTTCTATCTCATTTTGTTTAGACTAGATTTGCAAGAGGTCTCATTCATGAAGGGGAGATTGTGCTTTCTCTCCACTAACAGAGACATGCAGAAAATTAATGCCTATAGGATTCCAATTCTTATGACTATACAAAACTGTCAAGACACAAGTATCATAGAATAGGACACAGTCCCAGGGACTACCATGCTCTTTTAACTTTTAACAAAGCAGTTGCATTCTCCTTTCTTCTTTCTTTCATCCTCATGGGAATATGGGCTGGAGGGGCCTCGTTTAACTTTTGAAGGAGTTTTCAGAGGGTAGGAGAAGGATTTCTCTGTCACCAAAAATAGCTACTCTGGTATAGTATGTAGCTGCAACAATTATACAGAACCCTCAGCAACCATCTTTCAAAGAGATGTTGTGTTTGGGGAAGTTTTGTATATGTAGAAAGTACAAACTATCTAAGGTATGAATTGTCTGACTGTATAACAAACAATTTTAAAATTAGTAATTTTCATATTCATGAGTCTGCAGATTGACTAAGCTTTGCTGATTCAGAGAAGTGCTACGGAAACTCAGAAAAGAAAGGCAAGAATCTAAGTGCAGAACGCTACCTGGTGTCTGCCCCCTGGACTCAAGGACAATGGAGTTACTAGTAGAGGGCATAGCACCTCCTGAGAGAGACGTATGTCTTTTCTAAACAGAATCTTGGACCTAATGGGTGTTGCTTGTCTCTCTTTGGACACCACAGTACTGATTCTAAATATCAGGGAAGTTTAGGATTGTATCCATAGCAATACCCCAAATTGTTTCTAGCTATGGATTTTATAAAGATGACATACATATTTGTTGACATGCTTAACCCAACACTCAATTAAGAGAGCAGTATGCTGTTTACACACATATACATAAACTATAAAGCACATATAATAAGTAATAAATTCAGTCTCACATTCCTCTTCATTTAGAAGCTAAGGCACACAGGGACCAGTATGTGATCACCTCCAGAAATAACCAATAACATTGGAGTCAAGTTGTGAGGTTTATTAATCTACCAAGGGAATGTTTCCTGTTCTGGTCTGCACTCTTTAATGTTCATATCCTGAAGCTTCTCTGGTGGATCCCACACCACTGGGAGGAGGTGATTTTTTGTTGGGTGAACATGCAAGTGAATTTCACTGATGTTAATATTCAGCGCATGTAGTTTTATTTCAGTCCCAGTCTCATTTCCTTTTATTCTGGAGCTAACGGCAGCTGCATGCCTAGTTTTGAGCGCAGTGAAATAGAATCGGCAAATCACACTTACTTTTCATCTTTTTCCAGTATTTTTCTGTTTGTTTGTGTAGCAACAGTGTACACTCTGTACATAGCTTTTTTGCTGAAAAGTGTTGTATGGTGAATACATTTTTCTATACAGATTATAAAAACAAACAAACCAAAAAACTCCTCCAGAGTTTTATAGAGCTAGAAAGAGCTCTATAAAGATGAGCTCTGTTTGTAATTTTATTCAACATCCTCTGCAGCAGTGTCTTACTGCTTAATCACCTCAACACCAAGAGTCTATGGTCTCTGAGTGTGTGTGCACACACACAAACACAAAAGACACACATCAGGGAACCATGGAACCTCCACATTAGAAAGGACTCTTAAAGAGACTTGTCGTCCAGAAAGCCTCCCCCTGTGATAGATTCCCTTCATACCTTTTCTAAGCCTTTATAATATTTGATTCTACCAGAAAGGTGCACAAGAATAGGAACCTAACTAAATCCTGTGGTTGCCAATTTCACTGTTGTCCCTTCCAGTTATTAAGGATACTTTGTTTTTTATCATACTGAGCAGGATTCCATCTTCCCACCAGCACCTCTCTGGGGTACTAATTAAACCTTATTGGATTAAAATCGTCTATAAAAACTCAGTTTTTGCACACCACATTGTGGATTCTTGAGACAGAATGTTTGCTCAGGGACTCCATAATTTTGCTTACCGGTCTGTCCTTTTAATTCTCTCCTTAACTCAACTGGAAACACCAATAGGCCTCCAGGGTTGAATATGGAGTCCCAAACAATTAACAGATGCTGAGGGTTATAGGAACACTGAGAATTGCTGTGATAGGTGTCTGGGGAGTCATAGCCAGGGCTTGTAGCCCAGAGACAGATGATTTTGATTTCCCACCTTCTCTTTGATGTCCTTGTTGACAGATGACGTGAAACTAGCTCCCCTGAGCCTACTTTGTCTGAATTTACTGGATTTGCAGGTGTTTGGCTTCATCCCATTAATGGAAAATGATACAAATGGTCTCTCAAGGCTTACACAGTGCAGAAGGATCTCATTTATCATAGAAAACCAGAATATTAGAGAAGTGACTTTATAGATGATCTAGTCTCCCCCCAATTTTATCTACATTTTTATTTAAATTATTTTCTTCCTTCTAGACCTCATGGATAAAGCACTGAGTTAATCGTATTTCCCAAATAGTTCAATGTTGTCATTAGTCGCAATGCCTTGCTCTTATTTTATTTCTTTTTAGTCTTTTCTGCTTTATCACCCTTCTTTCCATTCTCATCTTCCCAGTACGGGCGTTCACTCTAATGCCCTTAAAGGTGTATGGTTCTTTGAAAAATGAATGTTGTTTTATGTTTATATGTGTTTCAAGTTTGCATAAATACAAGGTACATCATATTGGGTGGACCAAAACGTTGGTTCATTTTTTTCCATAAGATGGCTCTAGTAGCACTTAGTTGTCTTTAACTTCATCTGAAACAATTCTGTTAGATTGTATGTGACAGCTGTCCTATCAGCGTGCATTTAAAAAAAGACTTATCAAAATCGGTGAATTTTTGTGTAGCCATTTTAATATTGAAGATGGTAGGAAAAAAGCAATATTTTCAGCACATTATGCTTTATTATTTCAAGAAAGGTAAAAACACAACTGAAACACACAAAAAGATTTGTGCAGTGTATGGAGAAGGTGCTGTGACTGATCGAACACGTCAAAAGCGGTTTGCGAAGTTTCGTGCTGGAGATTTCTCACTGGACGATGCTCCTCCTTTGGGCAGACAAGTTGAAGTTGACAGCGATCAGATTGAAACAATAACTGAGAACAATCAATGTCATACCATGCGGGCGATAGCCGACATACTCAAGATACCCAAGTCAAGCGTTGAAAATCACTTGCACCATCTTGGTTATGTTCATCGCTTTGATGTTTGGGTTCCACATAAGTTAAGCGAGAAAAACCTTCTTGACCATATTTCCACATGTGATTCCCTACTGAAACATAATGAAAACTTTCCGTTTTTAAAACAAATTATGATGGGCAATGAAAAGTGGATACTGTACAATAATGTGGAATGGAAGAGATCATGGGGCAAGTGAAATGAACCACCACCAACCACGCCAAAGTCCGGTCTTCATCCAAAGAAGGTGATGTTGTGTATATGGTGGGATTGAAAGGGAGTCCTCTATTATGAGTGCATTCCGGAAAACCAAACGATTAATTCCAACAAGTACTCCTCCCAGTTAGACCGACTGAAAGCAGCATTCACGAAAAGCATCCAGAATTAGTCAACAGAAAACACATAGTCTTGCATCAAGATAATGGAAGACTGGGCTTCCCTGGTGGCGCAGTGGTTGAGAATCTGCCTGCCAATGCAGGGGACACGGGTTCGAGCTCTGGTCTGGGAAGATCCCACATGCCGCGAAGCAACTAGGCCCGTGAGCCACAACTACTGAGCCTGCGCGTCTGGAGCCTGTGCTCCGCAACAAGAGAGGCCGCGATAGTGAGAGGCCCGCGCACCGCGATGAAGAGTGGCCCCCGCTTGCCACAACTAGAGAAAGCCCTCGCACAGAAACGAAGACCCAACACAGCCAAAAATAAATAAATAAATAAAATAAAAACAGCAAAGTTTAAAAAAAATAAAAAAGATAATGCAAGACTGCATGTTTCTTTGATGACAAGGCAAAAACTGTTACAGCGTGGCTGGGAAGTTCTGATTCAGCCACCGTATTTACCAGACATTGCACCTTTGGATTTCCATTTATTTCGGTCTTTACAAAAATTCTCTTAATGGAAAAAATTTCAATTCCCTGGAAGACTGTAAAAGGCACCTGGAGCAGTTCTTTGATCAAAAAGATAAAAAGTTTTAGGAAGATGGAATTATGAAGTTGCTTGGAAAATGGCAGAAGGTAGTGGAACAAAAGGGTGAATACGGTGTTCAATAAAGTTCCTGGTGAAAATGAAAAATGTGTCTTTAATTTTTACTTAAAAAACCAAAGGCACTTTTTGGCCTACCCAATATCTTACGGTTCTTAGTTCTTTTTCCATCAGCATTTGTTTTGTATGTTTGTCTTCTGGGCTGCTTCTGACAGCTGCTTCGTGAACATTGAACATACCACTCTCTAGTTGTCTTTCCATCCATAGATGCATACCTGAGTTGCCATCAGTTCCCCATCTCCATACACAATACTGAATTGGTATCATTCCTAGATATGCCTCTTTATGGACCTAAGGATGATTCTCTCTGGGATATATATTAAGAAGGGGATTACTAGGGTTTACTAATATTTATTTTCTTTTCTCCCTAATATTTAATTTCATTAAATATTTCAAATTGCTCTCCAGGTAACTGCATTAGCCTACACTTCCACCTGCAGGTATATTTCCTTTCACCCATATCCATTTCAAATGTGTTGTTATTCTTGTTTTGTGTGGGTCTCAGCCCGCCTATAGTAATGCTATAGCCTAGGAATGTCTGGAGGCACTCACCTGTACTATTTGTGGCAAGCGCCCACAGATATTTCCCCAGACAGAGCCAGTGTTGTGGCTGGACCAGCTCTTGTGGTTCTCATTATGATTGCCAGATGCCCCTCAGTCACAACCATCAGGGAACTTGGAAAAAACAAGTTTTGTTTTGTTTTGTTTTAATTGAAGTATAGTTGATTTACAATGTTGTATTAAATTCTGCTGTACAGCAAAGTGGATGTCTTTGAAGAGGATGCTTCAGGACCCAAAAGCTTAATATCAGTTGTTTAGACTACAATAAAAAAAAAGCTAATTGTCAGGCACTTACACTTATAACCCTCTTCCTAATTTTTGCCAAATTAATGAGTATAAAGTAATGTAAATGTTATTCTGGGTTACATTTCTCCGATTACTTGTATATTAAGCATCTCATTTTATACTTGTTAGCTTTTCAGGTTTCATTGTCTATGAACTGTTTGTAATCTTTGCCCATTTTTCAGCTTAGTTCACCAGTTTTTATTGTACGTTTGTAGGAATTCTTTGAATATTCTAGATATTAACCTTATGTTACTTTTTCACATTGTAGGTATCTATTCCAATAAGGCTGCATAGGGTAATTTTGTCAATGATGTCTTTTATTTAATAGACATTCTTAATTCCTGTATAATTTTTTCACCTTATGGTTTGTGTTTTGGGGACTTAAGAAGTTCTTCTCATTTCAAAATCATAAAAATGTTCCCATACATTTTCTTCTGTTAGCTTTATAGTTTTCCCTTTCAGGATTGGGCTAAATCCCTATCTGCTTTTATATATGGTGTGAGGTAGAAATCCAGTCCAATTGTTTTCAAATAATGAGCCATTTTATCCAATCCTATATATTCAACAATTCAACTTTTCCCATCAGCTAGTGAGTGCCACCTCAATGATAAATCAGTTTCCCATATTTACACAGATCTGTTTTGGACTCTCTATTATGTTTTAGTGGTTTATTTATTTGTTCTTATGTACTACACCCTAACCATTTCTATGGGTTTCTTATAAGTCTTCATGTCTGGTCAAATAAGCTTCTCTCTTTCCTGTTCATTTTAAAAACAAAGAACTATTCACGTATCTTTATATTTTCATCCAAGTTTTGGAATAAGTTTGTTTGGAATTTTGGTTGGAATAGCATTAGATTTATAAATTAACTTGGGGGAAAAGTAACATGTTTATTATGCTGACTAGTCACACACAGTAATGTGTACCATTACTGTGGTATATTGCTACACTTTGTAAATTTTCTTTTACATATTTTAATAGAGTTGTTTAAAATATTTCTTGATGAAGTCTTTATCCATTTTTATAAAGTTGTTGTTAGGATTTGTTGCTATTTACAGAGTATTTTAATTTCTATTATATTTTTTAATTGCTTATTACTGATAGAGGAAACACTACTGATTTTTTGATATTTGTTGATTTCTTTGGATACAGTTGATATCTCTAAATATTAAATTCTGAGCCTAAGATACATCTTGATTTATTCCAATCTTTCTTTATGACTTTAATAAAGTTTAAAATAGTTTTCCATATAAACCGTGGATAGTTTTGCTCAATTAGTGCCTAGATATTGTACAGGTTTTTTAAAAATATGCTCTTATAAATCATTTCATCATAGAGGAATGCAACTGGTTTCATAAGTTGATCTCAAATCTAGCAACCATGCTTATCTCTGATTTTTCCAACATTTTTTTCTGTTGATTTTTTTGGTTTTCTAAGTTAATTATATTATCTGCAAATAATGGCAGTTTCATCTCATTCTCTCTTATATTTATTCCTCTTTTTTCTTTTTAAAATTATATTAAAACACTTCTCATCTCAAAACCCTACAATGGCTGACCATCTTACTCAGACCAAAGCCAACATCCTGCCAATGCCTAGGAGGTTTTACCGTGGCATCCTTACACATCCTACCTCAGTGAGCTGCTCTCCACATTGGTCTCCTCTCACCAGGCGCACTGAGCACCTTACTATTCCTGAAACTTGCCAGATACAGTTTGCCTGAGGGCCTTTGCAGGATCAACTGTATTTGCGTGAGCTGAGAGCGGGTGCGTCCTTAAATTTTGCAACCTAGGCGCTTCAATTGCCTCACTCTAGTCCAAGTTCTGCTTTCCATTTAATTTTATATCTGCCTGGAAAAGTCTTATCTCAATATCTGCATTACTCCTTCACTGCTTTCAAGTCTTTGCTTAGATATTCTCTCCTCAGGATATTTTAAATGGACAGGACATACCTATGCAAGCACTTTTTATACAACTTTCTTGCTTTATTTTTTTCTACGTTTATAATGTTTATAACTACTTATTAATTAACTATAACGCTAGTTATAGCGATTGTAACTACTTAACACTGTCTGTGACATATATCTTTTTTCTTTTTTCTTTTTTTACTTCTGTCTCTCCCCAATATAATGTCTATAAGGGCAGACATTTTTTGTCTGTTTTGCTTACTGTTATATCCTCAATGCACATAACTGTGTCTGGCATAAGGAAGAGGCCCTATAACTATTCGTTGAAAGTAAGCAAATAAATGAATAAGTGAATGAATACTATTTATGTTCTTGTCTGGTTCTAGATAAAATATAGAATTCATCTGACATTTGTCCAATTGTAGGAGGCTCACAGTAGGTTTTGATGATTAACCTTTATCAAATTAAAGTTAGATCTGATGTATCCAGTATTATTTCTTAAGGTAAATAATAGAGAATAAATTCAGTTAAAAAAAGCCTCTACAGCATACAAAAAAAAAAATTAATATCTAAGTAAAAAATGTATCAAAAATATTAGAATGAAGTGAAAAGTAACAACAGTGGCTATCTCTGGATTGTGGTATTATAATTTTATTATATTTACAATTTTTCTATATTAATAAATGTTATTCAAATAAAAAGAAAATAACCTTTAATTGCTAGGCAATTAAACTGCTCATGAGTTTCCAAGAATGTTAAGTTCCATTTTATTCTATTTATTTCCATTTACCAATCCTTTATTGAGCAAAACATTGTGCCAGATACTAGGAAAGATACAAAGATGAATAAAACACAAGTTGTGTCCTTAAAAGGGTTTATGATCTGATGTGCACCAGTAACGCAAGGGAGCAAAGTGCTGAGTGTACACGAACTATGGAACTCCTGACCTCTGGGTTCCAAATTGGAATGCTGGCATTACATTCGAGCCTTTGAAATTTCCATCCCAGGAGTATGCTTGACGTTATTCTTCCCTGGACCAAACCAGGGGTACTGTCTCGGAAGAAGACTTAAGAAGGAACCTCAAAAACCAGAAGAGGCATGGAAATTTTTTTTTTTTGAAATGGAAGAAAAAGAAGAGACTATGGTAGGTTGATTAGAAGGTGACTTGACCAGATGGATTGATTGATGGCAGAGGATGTTAGAGTGATGACGGCAGAGGACAGCATGAATCAGTGATGAAGCCCATACACTTCTAAGACATGCTGTCCATGCAGAGGATCGTGAAGATGAGGATGAGGTGGGAGAGGTGGGGAAACTTTTAGGGCTGGGCTAGTTCAGCAATAGAACAGAACAGAAACTCTGCATTAAGAGATTATGAGAGGTCATTTGGTCATTCTTTTGCCTGCAAGCACAACCACAGACTTTCTTAAAGATGGGAATAATCACAACCAAACTTAGAGTATTCACTGTATGATAGGCACTGATCTAGGTGTTTTAACATTTTATAGAGAAAAAGAGTTAGGTATCAAGAGACTAAGTAACTTGCCCAATGTCACAAACTAGTAAGGATGAGAGAGATAAGATTAAGCTCAAACAAAATGGCTTCTGAGCCCATGCTTTTAACTATGCTCTCCTAACTCTCCTAAAGATGTCCAACTTACTTAAACACGACAAAAAGAGAATGTCTACAACTCTCTCAACAATAGATAAATTGTTTATCTTCCCTTGGTCAAATTCTTCTTTTTTTCTTCATTGATACTCATACCATACTTGAAATTGTTAGAAAGACAGCCATGAACATTCTCATCTGTACATATTGTTATTATCTCAACTTAGAAGTTTAATTATGAGCAGCAGGGGTACGTATAAACGCCAAGTTGACAAGGGATGGACCATGCTCAAGGGTCTGGTGTTAACTTGGCCTCATTGCCACCTCCCTGTAAGGTGTCCTTTACATTATAGAAGAGAAGGTAGGAACTACAGTTCCCACCTTCCCTTCCTTAATTGGTTCCTGGTTAGAGTTTTTCAATGAAAGGCATTCATAGGAGATTTGGAAAGAGAAAGAGAAATAGAGTCTATTATTCTCATGATGCAGCCAGATGCAGAGCAAACATGTGATTCACAGTGGTCCAATAGAAGTCATCTTGCCACCAAGTGGTAAGCTGGTCTCCTCAAGGAATAGTGCCACACTGGGGATGCATTTTCAGGCTTTATTTCTAAAGGTCAGAAATACAGAGGCACTGGTAAAGGGGAGTCTATGTGTTAGTCTTCATCTCTGCTTCTGTAGCCACTTTATTCATGGACTCATCATGCCAGTGCAAGGGTGGCTGATGAAAAATACTGACCAAGGTTAACTGGCTGGGCCAATTTTTCTGCTTGGTTATTCAGTGTCTTTTCAATGGTGAATACTTTCTGGAAGGGGTTAACGTGATACAAATATCCTTAGACTTGATGCTCACGCCTGTATATACATTCTTACACTTCTACACCAAAATTTTTGACTCCAGTCTACTAGTCTTTTTCTTCAGGCTCCTGATTACCTTGCCAGGTCATATGCCACTGCCGTTGATTCCATATACATTCTCACCTTAAGCCACTTATCTTTCCATTAAAAGTGGATAAGCCAATTATATTATTAAAGATTCTGCCCATTAGGAAGATTTTTCTTCTCCACTGTCTTTCAAGGTCATTTCTGAGTGTGGCTGTAATGCAGCCATCATTTAATTTGGCTGACACTTAAATACTGAATGAACTTAATAAACTAAGTTTATAATTTTTTTCCTTATTCTGGTGGTTTTGTAGACACCACCTTCCCATAGGTCCATTAATATGAGCTGATAGAGGGCATGCAACCATGGGGGTCTGGGATGCTTGGCCATGCAGTTTACTTATGCCCCCTGGTTTTGTTAGTGCTTAATCCTTGATGTATCTACTATTTTTATCTTAGCATGGATTGCTGTTGGGCCTGTGGGATTTTATGACTGGCTGATTCCAATATAACTCAGCTCTTGATCAGAAGTTCTGGAATGTTTGCTTAGTGTCTCATGGTCAAGTATTCCATCTCTGCCAGGGCCCAGGAATTCCCTAGGAGCTGTCCTTAAAAGGCAAATAACTCTTGCCTGCATAGGGCATGGTCTTGCTGTTAAACTTTAGGAGCCTGCCTTGGTGTACTGCCAGTGGTCCTTGTCATAAACTCCACACTGCATCTTTTCCTGCTACAGACACTTCCAATAACATAGGCTCTGCTAGAATGAACAGCCCAAGTGGTAAGGCTGCTTGTCCCATAGCCTGGACTTGAGTCAGACCTCTTTCACGTTCTAGTTCCCACTAAAAGCTGGCTCCTTTTCACGTCAACCAGTATGTAGGTGAGAGAATTATTCCCAGGTATAGAACGGGCTTTTTCCTAGAACCCAAAGAGGTTCCTTCTTTGTTGTAGGAGAAGCACATTGCAACGATTTTTTAAAATAGATCTTTATTGGAGTATAATTGCTTCACAATACTGTGTTAGTTTCTGTTGTACAACAAAGTGAATCAGCCATATGCATACATATATCCCCATATCTCCTCCCTCTTGAGCCTCCCTCCCACCCTCCCTATCCCACCCCTCTAGGTGGTCACAAAGCAACGAGCTGATCTCCCTGTGCCATGATGCTGCTTCCCACTATTTTACATTTGGTAGTGTATATATGTCGATGCTACTCTCACTTCCCCCCAGCTTCCCCCTCCACAACCCATCTCCTGAAGTCCATTCTCATGTCTACGTCTTTATTCCTGCCCTGTCACTAGGTTCAACACCACCATTTTTTTTCTTTTTTTTAGATTCCATACATATGCGTTAGCATATGGTATTTGTTTTTCTCTTTCTGACTTATTTCACTCTGTATGACAAACTCTAGGTCCATCCACCTCACTACAAATAACTCCATTTCGTTTCTTTTTATGGCTGAGTAATATTCCATTGTATATATGTGCCACACCTTCTTTATCCATTCATCTGTTGATGGACATTTAGGTTGCTTTCATGTTCTGACCATTGTAAATAGTGCTGCAATGAACATTGGGGTGCATGTGTCTTTTTGAATTATGGTTTTCTCAGGGTATATGCCCAGTAGTGGGATTGCTGGGCCATACGGTAGTTCTAGTTGTAGTTTTTTAAGGCACCTCCATACTGTTCTCCATAGTGGTTGTAACAATTTACATTACCACCAACAGTGCAGGAGGGTTCACTTTTCACCACACCCTTTCCAGCATTTATTGTTTCTAGATTTTTTGATGATGGCCATTCTGACTGGTGTGAGGTGATACCTCGTTGTAGTTTTGATTTGCATTTCTCTCATGATTCATGATGTTGAGCACCTTTTTATGTGCCTCTTGGCCATCTGTATGTCTTCTTTGGTGAAATGTCTATTTAGGTCTTCTACCCATTTTTTAATTGGATTGTTTGTTTTTTTGATATTGGGCTCCATGAGCTGTTTGCATATTTTGGAGATTAATCCTTTGTCCATTGTTTCATTTGCAAATATTTTCTCCCATTCTGAGGGTTGTCTTTTTGTCTTGTTTATGGTTTCCTTGCTGTGCAAAAGCTTTTAAGTTTCATTAGGTCCCATTTGTTTATTTTTTATTCTATTTCAATTACTCTAGGAGGGGGGTCCAAAAAGATCTTGCTGTGGTTTATATCAAAGAGTGTTTTTCCTATGTTTTCCTCTAAGAGTTTGATAGTGTCTGGTCTTACATTTAGGTCTTTAATCCATTTGGAGTTTATTTTTGTGTATGGTGTTAGGGAGTGTTCTAATTTCATTCTTTTACATGTAGCTGTCTAGTTTTCCCAGCACCATTTATTGAGGAGGCTGTCTTTTCTCCATTGTATGTTCTTGCATCCTTTGTTGTAAATTAGGTGAGCATATGTGTGTAGGTTTATCTCTGGGTTTTCTATCCTGTACCATTGATCTATATTTCTGTTTTTGTGCCAGTATCATACTGTCATGATTACTGTAGCTTTGTAGTATAGTTTGAAGTCAGGAAGCCTCATTCCTCCAACTCTGTTTTTCTTTCTCAAGATTGCTTTGGCTATTAGGGGTCTTTTGTGTTTCCCTACGAATTGTAAAATTTTTTGTTCTAATTCTGTGAAGCATTGGTAGTTTGCTTGGGATTGCATTGAATTTGTAGATTGCTTTGGGTAGTATAGTCATTTTCACAATATTGATTCCTCCAATACAGGAACATGGTATATTTCTCCATCTGTTTATGTCATCTTTGACTTCTTTCATCAGTACGATGTCTGGCAAAGCTCTAACCACTGGTGTTCTCGTTGGCAGCTGGGTGATAAGGGATTCAGTCCTCAAATCCAATTCTCAAACCATTCTGAGTACATGCCATCTCTTGTAGTGTTGGTCCTTTAGGAAGCAGATGCTGAGATGAAGTTAGGAGTGAAAGAGTTTCCCTGTAAGAAATGTCTGAAAGATGAAGGGGGAAGAAACAAGATTAGGTAGGGGAAGTTTTCAGACCACGATTCAGATCTGACGTCTGTGAAATGAAAGGGAATGGAAGCAGGATTGAGCAGGGAGAGCATCATACAAAGCAGGAGAAAACTCTGGGGCAAAGATTTCCAATGTTGAGGAGAAATGGACGGTTCCTTATAGCTTCTTAATGATTCATCATTAGCTGAGGGCTGTGTAGGAAACCAGAATCTTACCTTGAAAGTTGAGATCAATCCAAAGGCTCTGAAGTTGAAGGCTACCGTCCAGCTTCCCTCTTTGCAGCCAAATGGCAACTTTTTTCTTGAAGGGAGATCTCAGAGGTGTAATGACCTTGGGTCAACAAGACTGTAAGGATCTAGTATAAACATACAGGAGCTGGCCTTGGATAGAAGCATGGACAGTTTGTCTATAGTAACACCAAGGAAGGCAAGGTTTATAGGTACAGATGCTAAGGGGTATATAGTTGTGGTGGTGAGAGTTTGTGTATGTTCTCCTCTGATGGTTTCTAGTTTCTTAGTGAAGTAGAAAGCAAAGTTATCTGCTGAGTATGAGGATAGGAGAGGAAGCATAAGACATAAAAGAGAAGGTAGGTATGGTACCGAATGGAGAAGGACATTCCAAAGGAACCAATATATGTGTATGTTTGAGCAAGTAGCTTTGTGTGGTTTAGATATAATTGGAGGAGGTTAGGATGAGGCTGGAAAGGTAGGTGGAGATCAGGTTATGAGTGGCCTTGAATGGCATGTGAATGATTTAGAATTTTTTTTCATAAATTGTGGGGAACTATTAGTGATTTTAAAGAAGGAAATATTAATTAGAATAGCATTTACGTTGGAAACATAAGTCTTCTGGCAGCACAGAAAGTAAACTGGAGAGAGAAGTACAGGTATCCCTCACTATGTGAATGCTCGCTATTCAAATATTCACTATAACGACTTGTAAAATATTTACCCCAAACTTACTACTTTAGTTGAAATCCATGCTAGTGGAGTTACACACATGGGCTAGCAAAAATTATTTAGATTGAAATCCGGACAAGAAGATTCAGAGGGAACTGCTTTCACCTCTTCTCTCTTTTGACAGGATGGTATCTCATGCTCCTCTTTTAAAACCACTTTCTGTATCCTTGCTATCATCTGCCTGACATTATTAAGTAAAAACGTTTTTAAAGAGAATTAGGGAAAAAAACTATAAACAAAGGAATTATCATACACTTAAAAAGCTCATACACTTAAGTGCTGGAGGTGATAAAGTATATTGAGCAAAGTGAATGCATTAAACATATAAAGCTTGGCCATACACATGTCTGGATCTATTGTGCATGTGATAACAAAATAAATATTGGGGAAGTGTTGTTGATGCTGGAAAGCTCCATTGCGTTACTTGAGAACAGCATAATATTTTTTAATAACTGGAGAAATACCTTTTGTAATGGCTTGAGAGCTACACTCAGCATGGGATGTCATTTAGCACCATGTTGAGATAGCAGAAGGCACTAGACATCTCTAAAGATCTGAAGAAGGCAATGGAGAGAGGGAGTGATTAGGTGGGGGAGCTGAGTTTCAAAGCAAGTCAGGAATGGTTTGAGAAATCTGAGAAGCTGTAAGATTTTATACTTGGAGGATTATTGGCAGGCCCTCTCCAAACACTTGCAGAGCCTGGGGTAAAAGAGGATCCAGCTCACAGCTCACCCAAACTTCTCCTGACCAGCTCCATCACATCCTGGAGGGGTCTCACCTGCCTGAATATGAACATTCCAGCCCACACTTCAAAGCTGCATCCATTGACTCTCTCCCAAGCCCAGGCTCAACGAAGAGTTATGCATGGCCACTCCTCATGTAGCATCCAACTTTTGTAGCATCGGTCTAGAGAAAGGCCTGTGCAGGCCCTGGAAGTGAGCTTGTGTCCATGTGGGCAGGGAATTCCGGGTTTTTTAGGTACCTTGATTTTGGTCTAAAAGAGGGGCAGAGACACTAGGTGGTTACATCCTCTTGATCTCTAGGTCTACCTGCTCTGTGAGGAGGGGTCTGGAAGAAGGAGGGCCAGAGGTAAGCCCAGGGTAGGTTTGCTGAGGTCTAAAGGCACTATTGATTATGGTGGAAGCAGTTTCCACTAATAGTGAGGGTGAATCAATCCTTCTCAATGAAATAGAAGGAACCACTGATGAAGAAGAGGGAGAACCATGAATGGTAGATGACAAATCTTTGAAAGAAACTTCAGGTGATGTAAACAAATATTGCTGTTGTTTGTGACTGTGATCTTGACCTGAACAGGAATATCAAATTTTAAAAAGTGATGACATGCACCATCTCATACTAAAAGGAGCTGTATAATTGCAACCAAAGGACTTCAAAATGGTTGCTAATGAGACTTCCGTCCCAATGCTTTGTCTATGGTTTTAGATGGTCATATATTTTTGAAGTATTGGGTGCCAATAAGTGAAGTCTGTAAACCTCACACATTTACTTTTTCACTTATTTTTCTCACCAGCTCATTCTAGCTAAACTTTGTCACCACCAAAGGCTCCAGTGACTCCATTCCCCCCCTTCTTAACCCAAACCTCACTCAAGCAACTCTTTAATCAGTACTAAACAGATTTTTTCCCAAAATTTTAAAAATGTTATTTGCTTTCTTTATGTACCCTAAACATGTTACCATATTTCATTGCTTATTTACATTATAGTTATATTCATCAAAGTATAAAAGGAAAACAATTTGCAAAAATTCTTGTAGTTTCATTGTGTACTGAACATAAGTATATCCACTGTGCCTGTTAAATGTTAGGTAATTAGATAATTGGTGTTTTGTATGCTTTGCATCACATAGGAATCCTTGAAGGATTACTGTACAAATATTTACAATAGCGTTTCTAAACCCAGCTGGGGGGCAAGGCCCACTTATTTTAAAAATTTCCAATCCCACACAGACAAATATTACCCAAAATATAATAAAAATAAATTACAAACATAACAAATAGGTTAAATTGATTGAATTCAGGGAGCACTGTTTGGTGGTTCCCATTGTCGTACTTATGCTGCAGAGAAGAGCTATCAGATAGCTCTTCAAGGGAGTGTACTTTGAACTCACTGGAGGAAGATGGTTAGGTGCTGGGTGAGCAGATTTTACTTGAAAATTCCACCCTAGCATTCCAAAGGCATTCTAAATCTTAGGACGCATTATTCTACTGTACGCAAGAAAATTCTAGCATTTAAATTTTACTTAGTGTAACGCTACCTTTAGGTTGAGGTTTGCGTCAACCAACCAAGTGAAGTGAAAAGCCAATCCATGACCTTTGAAATAGTGCACTGAATCCGACTCTACTTATCCATGTCAGTGAATGATATCAACATACTTCTTTCACTCTGGTTCAACAGCGTTAGGATCCATTCCTATACATATTCCCTTGGTCTGATCATTCCAGTGTTGATACAAATGTGGAATAGTGGAAACTTCATACATTGCTATGATGGACAGTTTTATGTGTCAGCTGGGCTAGGTTATAATCCCTCGTTATTCATTCAAACACTAACCTAGGGGTTGTTGTGAAGCTACTTTGTAGGTGTGATTAACATTCATAATCAGTTGACTTTAAGTAAAGGAGATTATTGTAGATAATCTGAGTGTGCCCGATTCTATCAATTGACAGCCGTTAAGGGCAGAACTAAGGTTTCCCTGGAAAAAGAAGAAATTCTGCCTGTCTACTGCAGGTGTAGCTTGTGTCCAAGAGTTCAGTTCTACCTTTCTGATGGTCTACTCTATGGATTTTGGATTTACCTAACTAGACTCTCACAATAGCGTAGGCCAATTCCTTTCAACAAATCCCTTAATATATGTCTGCTACTGGGTGTCTCTCTTTTTTTTTTTTTTTGGCCATGCGGCTTGCAGGATCTTAGTTCCGTGACCAGGCCCCCCTGCAGTGGAAGCGCGGAGTCCTAACCACTGGACCACCAGGGAATTCCCTGGTTTATGTCTCTTGTTGAACCCTGACTTACACTGTTGAGGATGTAAATTGATATAGAACATCTTTGTAGGCAATTTGGGATATTTACAAACTTGAAAGTGTGCCTATCCTAAATTCCAGTTTAGTTTAAACATTTAAATGTTTAAACACGTTTAGCTTAAAACACTAGGGAAACTCATTTGTTCAAAGAAAATATATATACATATACATGTTTAAAATTTTTTATTGCAGTATTGTTTACAATGTGACTATTTGGAAAATAATTGTCACTCGATTGGAGAATAGATAAATAAAAACATAAATAAATAAAACATCTCACAAGAACAGAAAGTAACAAACCAGAACTCCCTGTATTAATATGAACAAATTTAATATAATATAATATAATATGATATGATATAATATAGTATAATATAAGAAAGGTGGTGGTGTCAGGGGAGTAGTTTTTAAATCTCCTTGAATTAAATGAAAATAAAACAAAGCAACCACCACAAAACCACAGAAAACATCTTCAGCCAAATTAGATAACAAAATATCCTCATGAATTTCAAAATATAAGTGGGGTCAAACTAGCAAAACCCAAAATACCTCATGTGATACTAAAAAAGTGGGGAATAAAGCAAAGAAAAAACAGAATATCTGAAGCCCCTTGACCTGAAGCACTCAGAAATCACTAACAAGTAGTCATTCCCAGAGACAGGGCCTTCTTGGGAGACCCTGTTAGAAATAAGTAGCTAAGACTGGGAGGAAGCCACACAGGCTCCAATTCATGGGGGAGTGAGGACCAAAGAGAGGTCAGATGATGCTAGGGCAGCCTGGGTCTTATGAAGTTCTGAAATTAATCAGGATATACCCGCTTCCAGGGCAAAGACCTGCATTGAGTAGAAACCCAAATTAAGCAAGAGAGAGTCATTCGGGACATCATTCCCTGGGGTGATCACCCAGCTAGCTACCTGGTGGCAGGTTAATTACACTAGGCCACTCTCATCATAGAAGAGATAGCTCATTGTTTTTGCTGGAAAAGTCACTCTGGATTTGGATTTGTCTTTTCTGTTTGCAATGTTTCTGCCGAAACTTCCATCCATGGATTTACAGAATGCCTTATCAACTGTCGTATCATTCTACACACCCTCTCCCTTGTCACTGCTTTTCAGTATCCTCAAGGTTCTCTCCCAGGCATGCTTTCTCATTTCATGCTGGTTCATAGTAGCCAAGTTCTGTAGTCTCTCTTGGTGAATAATCAATCTCTTCCCTACCTTAGCATGGCAGCACTACCCCCAGCTATGCAATGCTGATACTTGAACTTAGTTATTGCCCTAATGGTCAGTAGGGGAGGTGGAGGCAGATCCTGAAAGGTACTGGTTGAGGCCTTTGCATAGCCTTCAGGCAGGAAGCTGAGGGCAGTTGGGGGACCGTTAGGGGAGCTGAGTGCTGTCTTCTAGCAAAAAGAAATAGCCATTGATGCAGACACAGAGGGCTCCAGGGAATATTCTCAAGTACGTATACCCTGTTGCCATATCCTAAATCTTTGGGTCTGACTCTTTTCTGATCAGGCCTCTGACTTTGGTTAGAAGCTTGTCGGGGCTGCTAATTCAGGCTTCTCTGAAGTTTTGCTTCTCTTAAGTGCCATTAAAGAGGCCTTCTGACGTTCACACCATGCTTTAAGTTGTTAACCGGCTGACTTGAGCCAATTATTTTGTTTTTTCTTCCATCAATGGTACCTAAGAGTATGATACCAATCTAAGCATCAAAGAGAATAACATCTGCAATTAATGAAAGCACTAAATATGGTCCATGAGTTTATAAAGATATTTTTAAAAATATCATTGGTCACTTTTGGAGGTTGCAAGAAAACAAACTCATTATTCTAAAAACTGGTAAAGGAAAAGAATCAAATATACACACACACATAAAAGATTTTCCAAAATTTAAAATAGGGAAAATGCAATATAAAGTTTAAAAAAAAGTTGAAAGATATGTATGGTATGATGCCTTTTGCACAACATGCAAAAGAATAAAGTGTATTATTTATCGATATTGACATGTGTAGCAAAATTTATAAAGCATACAGTGATAAACAACATTTCAGGATAATAATTATCTCGATGGAAAGATGAGAAAAGAATGAAGTCAGGAATTTTACACAGAAAACCTTATTGTATCTATAATGTATTTTTTTGAAAAAAATATCTGAAGTGAATATCGCAAAATATTAATATTTGGCAAATTTGAATGGTGGTTGGTACACAGTGTTTCTTATTCTCTCATTATAAATATGCTTGAAATTTTTCATTATCTATATTTAAGATAAAGAACAAAAAGCAAACTTTGTGACTTCCCTGTTCCTAGTCCGAGTGCCTGGGTGATGGTATCATTAAGTGTGACAGAAGGAAAGAAGAACAACCAATTTCTAAGCAAGGATAAGGGATTAAGCTTTGGATGTATTAATTTAGAGAAGCCTGAAGTGTTTTTCCACCCTATACAGAGAAAGCTCTCCTCATGTCTTTCTTTTCCTTTCTCTTTATTTTTTAATGAGTTTTCTATACTGGATAGGCTCATCATGAAAATGAATAGCCTTGACAGAGTACGTCTAGAGTTTGATAAAGAAGGTAATGTTCCTTAAAGACCCAGTGGAGAAAGGTGGGCTAAATGGAAGTCCAGGTAGCATTACTCAAGATTTTTCATAGAACTAGTTACAGTTTGGCCCTGAATAGATTAGTGGCAAACAGCAACGATGTCTCTAATACTTAAATTGTATTTTGTAAGAGTTTTTACATCGCAAGTGGTAAGAATGGGTTAATGAGCTAATCTTCGCAGCAAAAAAATTGTATCTAACATTTTTGTATCTAACATTCTGCCTGCTAGGCTGTGTCATAAACATTTTGTGTATGTCATCGCATTTTAATAATCACAACGGCCCTTTGAAATAAGAATTGTTACTATGCCAATTTCACGACTAAGGGAACTCAGACTCAGAGAGGTTAAGTAATTTGCCAGGTTCATTCAGTAGCTCACACACTTATTTATTTTTGCTGCCTTTCCTGAAATTTCCTAGGGGCCACGGAAAGAGGCAGTAAAGCAAGATGGTTATGAGTGTGGATCCTGGGAGTCAGGCCAGACCTTAGTTTGAGTTTCAGTTTTCCATTCACTAACTCTGTCGCCTTGGGCAGTTCCTTAATCTTTCTAATTCTCAGTTTCCTCATTAAAAATGGCAATAATAATAAGTGCCTGATTTCATAGGGGTTTTGTGAAGAGAAATGAGATGGTGCATGTAAATAAAGCCTTTCTTATATGCGCAAACATGGTTGAATGTTAGCTAGGAGCCAACTTAGGATAATACAAAGGGATGACTAATATGAATGATAACCTCTTGGAAAGACGTTTTTGCCCGATACCCTTGGGGTTACATCACCCAGTTGGCTCCTATGTATAGACTGGATCCAGGTTAATCCACATTATGGATAACATGCATCTGGATCATTTTGGAATGAGCTCTTTTCTGCAATGGTGACAAAGCAGAGGCTGAGTTCTCGGACTTCGTTCTCTTGTTGAGAATCCAGTAGGCTAGAGTCCAAGCTCTTTTCTACTTCGAGAGATCAGGAAGAGTAGCTCTGCTGATAGGTGAGCTTATCACATATTTTTAAGTTTTGGACAAGCAATTAACCCACAGTGGATGTCCTGTCAATGCTGCGCAGGACACGGCAGAGCAGCTTCAAATGATAACTCGATGATAAATGCTTTTCTCAGTCAAGCTTGCCAAGCTCACTCTGACCCAATAGGACCCATTAGCACAGAGCCAAGATGAATAGCTCAAAGCTTTAAAAGGTTTTTAAATATAACTTTTCTTGTCGTAAATGTAAAATAATGCTATTGTAGAAAATTGGGAAATAGAGATCTATGTATATTATAAAGGTAAGATATTTTTCAGCAATAGATGGTCTTAGTTACAATCATGTCCTTGTCTAGATTTTCTTTGATATGTGCAGTGTCATGAAAAAAATATGGATTATTTTGAAAGAGAATTTTACAGATATTTTTCATGGATGCTGTGTATTTCAGACTTTCAGTTGAAAAGGCTTCTTTCTGTGTCACGCTATGAAATTTAAGTCAACATGACTTTTTTTTTTTGTCTCAGAAAAGCCGGCTTAAGTCCTTGGATTCAGTAATTGGCTTATTTAAATCTCAGAGAAAGGGTTTATGGTGATCACCTTCCATCTGAGGTTTTATTCCAGGGGGTGGTATTTGACACACTAGCATAAAATATGAGCTGAATGGAACCCCTCACCCCATCCCTGCAAGCAGCACAGCTCTTTGGGGGAATGATTGCTTTGCTTTGCCTTTTCCTTAGCTTCTTGCATTAGGACGGGAAGTCTCCAGGTATAGAGTTCAGGATAATACAATTATGTATTTTTGATAAGGTTTCAGGGGATTTTCTCAAAGTATGTTTAAAAAAACCATATTTTCCAATAATTCTTATTTTGTGGTCACTTAGAAAAATTCTGGGAAGCTAGAAATTGTAATCTATATCTTTCAAATGAAAGGTTTATTTTCCTATTTGGTAAGTGGCTATTTGAGCTCTTCCTGAGGCCATGTCCTTCCTTTCTGAATGTATCAGAACAATTGATGCATGTATTCCAGTCACCTGTCAGGTGCCATGGAAGAGCAGGGTGTTTTCCGACTTGGTGATGCTGGAGGCATGTGATTTTGCAAATCCAAGAGTATCTATTTTGCCCTCTAGGCAAAACACTCTGAGGCAAATGAGTTAATGTTTAAACTACATAGGGAAATGTGAAACTTCTATTGGAGATTTTTGGGAAACAGAAAGAAAAATTAAATTATTTAATGTAAAAAAAAAAATTCTCCTGCATTTTAAAGGCTCTTTTAAAACCTGGCTTTACCTGGAAATAATTACTCTCAGGTGGCCAGTGTGATCCGCCGACTTTTGGGGTCTAAAGAGAAGGTGATAGAGATTGGGGGAAGTTTAGCTGCTGTGAAGGCTATTTGTTAGGCCTCTGCCAATGTCTGAGTCCCAGGCTGCTTCTTGAAATGAGTCTCTGAACCCGAGACCATCAATGGAGGAGGATGAAGATGGGGAGTGGTGCCATTCAGAATCTCCCATGGGTTGTTAAAAAATTATACGTGATCCCAGATCAGAATCTTTGCATATGTGTTCATGGAGAGAATTATATGTAATATTGGGGAAAATACACTGTTAGACTGCTGCAAACCAATTGACTAGCTGTATCAGATCAAACCTTTCTCTGAGAATAGTTGAATAAAGGAAAAGAAAAAAAAATATTTGAAGGTACCTGAGTGTTTTTAAGACTGCCAAGATTCGTGGGTCCAAGATGCAAGGGAGGAACATTGGGCACCCCCTTTTTTTTCCAAGGCATTTGTAAATTTGAAAGCAGGAGAGAGGTTGAGGAGGTGAGCAGAGATTTTGGCTAAACATAGGGCTGGCAGGACAATAATTAGAATTTGGAGCCTTACAAGGCCACACCCTGGATGTGAGGGTCAACTGGAAACAAATCAGTCCTCAGAAGACGAAACCCAGCTTCAAATGTATTCAATCTCAAAATGGAAACCAAGCAAAACATGATAAAACACAGAGCTAGTCCATCACTCTGTTCTATCAGTAACTGGAGGGAAGTGACCTCTCTCTTACCCAAGGCCAAACTCTCCTCCAGGGCCCTCTATTAGTCACCCCCTCCTCCATCTATCTGCCTTAGTTGTACTCACTCTCTTTCCTGCACCTATAGCCACACCACATTGCTTTTTCATACTCCAATATTCTTTATTCCTTTGGCAAGGGCCGTGCCATGAATTCAGAGGGATATTTTTCTTGTCATTGGACATTGCAAAAGTGCTTCTCTGAGTAGAATCGACTAGAACCTCAGCTTGACACAGGGGCTTTCTCTGTGTTTTTTCTTCCCCAGATGGTTTTCTTAGACACATTTCAGATATCATAGAGTGATTATTATGCTAATTAAATACATGAACTTTCTTGTCAAGAATCTTGCTCTTTCCTGATTATTCACCACAGTGCAAACCATATTACATGGCAGACCTTCCTGGATAAGCCCATGAAACACATGGGATAGGGTCCCCAAATACACATTTTGGCTGAATGCTAAGTGACCAAGGGTTAAAATCCATGTTTGGCCAGAACTGAAGCTGAAGACTAATATCACCTTATGGACTGAATTTCCAGGACACAAGAATAAATATTAAAATTTCCAAATTTTAATTTTATCATTAAAAGTGCCAGTAGTCAAATTTTAAAAGTTTGACTTATTGTACATGACAGCACTTTCTTAGCCCTCACAGCTAAGGTCAATACATTCAGCCTTTATATATATTCAGCAATACTAAATAGATTCTCACTTTCAATTCAGGTCAAAGAAAGAGGAAGCTATTCTCTTTTGAGCTTTGCCATTGTAAGTGCTTCAGATGGTGAAATAATCCCCAAGTCACTGAGCTTTCCTTCTGGACAGAATTGCAACATATAAAGCATATAAGGAGATTATTTTTTACTCTAAGTCACATTTTTTGTTTGTTTTATTTTGTTTTTGGGGTTTTTTGTGTCTTTTAAATTTAATTTTTATTTTATATTGGAGTATAGTTGATTTACAATGTTGTGTTAGTTTCAGGTGTACAGCAACGTGATTCAGTTATTCATATACATATATCCATTCTTTTTTCAGATTTTTTTCCCATATAGGTTATTACAGAATATTGAGTAGAGTTCCCTGTGTTATGCAGTAGGTCCTTGTTGATTATTTATTTTATACATAGTAGTGTGTACATGTTTATCCCAAACTCCTAATTTACTCCTCCCCCCTATGTTTCCCCTTTGGTAACCATGAAATTGTTTTCAAAGTTTGTGAGTCTGTTACTGTTTTGTAAACAAATTCATTTACACCATTTTTTAAGATTCCATGAATAAGTGATATCATATGATATTTGTCTTTCTTTGTCTGACTTACATCACTTTGTATGATAATCTCTAGGTCCATCCATGTTGCTACAAATGGCATTATTTCATTCTTTTTTATGGCTGAGTAATATTCCATTGTTATATGTACCACATCTTCTTTATCCATTCTTCTGTCGATGGACATTTAGGTTACTTCCATGTCCTGGCTATTGTAAATACTGCTGCAGTGAACATTGGGGTGCATGTATCTTTTTGAATTATGGTTTTCTCTGTATATACGCCCAGGAATGGGATTGCTGGATCATATGGTAGTTCTATTCTTAGTTTTTTGAGGAACCTCCATATTGTTCTCCTTAGTGGTCGTACCAATTTACATTCTTCCCACCAAGAATGTAGGAGGGTTACCTTAGGAACCAAGAAAAGAACGTTAATCTAAGTGAGAAAAGATATATTTTTTTTGCATACAAAAAACAGCCTATAATACAATCTTATTAGGCAAATAGAAAGAGATTTCTGATGGCATCTGCGTAAGAGACAAAAGTTCAGTCTCTTCACATGGATGATTCTCTGTCTACCAGAGCCCCTTCAGTGATTGCTCAAAGTTAAACCTTATCAAAGAGCCTTAGCAATATAAGCAAGATGGACACTTTCCTTCCAGATTTAGGCCCTGCTATTTGTTTTTACTTGGAATTAAATAAACTTGGATTTTCCTTGTTACACTCTGATATTTGTTGACTATCTACATCAAATGCAGTCTCCAGGAAGGCAGGGCATTGATCATTGTATTCTAGTGCCCAGAAAAATATCAGAAACATAGTAAGAACTTAGGAAGTATTTGTGGAATTGATAAATGGTGCTCACATTCCATAAATGAGTAAGTAGATTCTCAAAACTGAGTTAATTGAAAACTGTGATTGATCCTGCTTAGGAGGAAACACAGAGTAAAGTGAAAACGTATTTAGGGAGACTGGAGGGAGTGATATCTGAAGGAGACCTGAACCATGTGCTCTGGCAGAGAAAGAACATCACAGGCAGGGAACAGCCTCTGGAAATCCAGAGGAAAGAAAGGACTTTAGGTGTTTTAGGAATTTAAAAGAGGGGTGGTGTGCTTGGAGCAGAGTGATGAGAAGAAGCATCAGACAAGTTTAAAGGAGTAGCTATGAATCGGATGGTTTGGGTTCCTGAAGCCTGGGCTAAGGGATTTGGAATTATTCTAGTTGCAATAGAACATCGTTGAGGGGTTTTAAGCAGGGTGTGCCATGATCTGATTTAGGTTTTTAAATGTTTATTCTGACTGGTATATAAAGAAAACATTAGAGGTGGTCAAGAGTACTGGGGTGTCATATGAGAGATGATTAGCACTTAGATTAGGGTGGTGGCACTTGAAATGGAGAAAAGTGGGTGGCTTTGCAATGCACCTTGGAGGGAAAAGGGAACCAATTTGTTTATGAGTTGGAATCAGGGGAGGGCAAATGAAGGAAAAGAGAACAATGAGGAATGACTTCTCTTCCTTCAGCTTCAACAACTAGTGGTGCCTTCTTTAAATAATTTATTTTTGGATGTGGGATACGAAGAGCTTTGTTTGAAAAATCTATTAGATGGAGATGACGAGTTGAAGATCAGTAGGGCATGAGTCCGGGGTGCAATTTGGGAATGAGCATATGGATGGCATTTTAAACCACGGTCCTGGATGAGATAACTGAAGGATAGACGTATACAGGGAAGACAAACTAAGCTAGGAATGAGTCCTGAGTCATTCTCTCTAGGAACCCATCTTGCGAGAAGTCTGGGCCACACCACGTGCAGAGGTAAATCAACTAGTCTAGTCAGGAGACAGAAACCACACCAGATATTTGAACAGGGAAATCGTACTATATTTTATATATATATAATAATTATATATAATTGTTATCTAGTAGAGGTGGTTAGCCACTAAAATGGGGGAAAGAAGATTTTAAGAGTTCCAGAAGTAGCAGGTGCAAACTACCACCTGTAGGCTAAAAGAAGGAATTTAGAGCTAGGAGAGGGTCCCTTCCCCCAGTGCTGAGATTTAGACCTTTTTGAAGAGGTTGAAACCACTACAGGAAAATAGAGCCTGCAAGTAGCGCACAGGTGATGGAGGAGGAGTGGGAGGATTCTGGGACTGCTCAGAATAGGCCTTGGTGGGGAGTGTGTGGTCTGGGGGTACAGCCAGAGCTATGGCAGATGCTGCCTGTGGCAGGTACTCAAGTGGTCGCCAGCGGGCGGAATGTGGTCTGAGGGTGCAGCTGGAGCTTGTCCACAAGGGTCACCAGGTGGACATCCCATGATGAATGTTAGCAATGGAGGATCACAACCCTGAAAGAAAATGTATTCCTGCTGCTGTCACCCCAGTGGTACCAATGTCACCCTAATGCCATCTATGAAAAGCCCAGCATTTCACCAGCTGGCAATGGAGAATTGTTCACAGGTTCCAGTTGTAGTATCCCAAAGCCAGGCAGAGAAGGGTAGATCTGGAGCTGAGTGACAGCAAATTGATACCTGGCATAAGAGGCCCCATGTAGACCCTCCAGTAGATAGCTCCAGCTGAACTCCCAGCTGACAGACAGCATACACTGCCAACCATGGAAACGAACCATCCTGTTTGTTCATCCCATTTAAGCCTTCAGATGATTGCAGCCCCAGCAGACTTCTGATGGCATCTGCATAAGAGACTGTAAGCAAGAAACAGCTAGCTAAGTCCAGTCAATCCAGAACGATGAGAGACAATAAGTTGTTGACAATAACTTATGTCAGTACGTTTTGGGGTACTTTGTTACATGGCAATCAATACCTGGAAATGAGGGAGATGCTAATTTTATAAAAGGCTGCTGAAAATCCATTTTAGATGGAGACTGACAAGAAGTGCTCATTCAATTTTACTACATAACATAAAGAAATGGAGAAGCAGAAGTAGACAAGCGGGGAAAGAACAGTGGGAACAAGAACTACACTGGTGGGAGAGAAGAATGAAACACTCTCTTTCCTAAGAATCACCTTCTCTTGTTTCTGTCCCTACTTCCAACACTCTGTCTCATTGTCCTTTGCTCCCATCTTCCCCTAACATTGCCAGGAGACACTCCACCGGGCACAGATCACTGTCTCTTCTTTTTTGCCTACACTCTCATGATAGGCAGTCCCACCTCTCCCAGGCTTTGAAACAGAACCTATATGTTTATAATAATTCACAACTTCAGCATCAACTTTTTCCTGATCTGCAGACAGTATATCCAAGTCCCCATTTAACCCTTACCCTTGCTTTTTCCCAAATTGTTTATGAATAAAATGAAAGTCACGAGCTTCCTTCACAAAATTCCTTCTCTACTTGCTCTGTCTCAGTGAATGCTCCATCGTGTACTCAGTTGTCCAAGCGAGAATCCTGGGAAGGATCTTTTACACATCTGTTTCTCTCGCCTTTCACATCCAATCAATGACCAAGTCCAGATTGATTCTACCTTGTAGTATCTCCCAAGCTTCTCTTTTCTCCAGTTTTACTACAATTATTCAAATCAAAAATACTTTCATCTTTTGCCTGACCTGCTTCAATAATTTCCCAAATAGTCTTTCATAGTCTCTATTGCCCCAGTTGTAACCCAGTCTGTGCACAGCCTGCCATTGTAGTCTCTAGAAATTACAAATATGAATGTGTTACACCCTGTTAAAAGCCCTGAAGTGACTTTGCGTTGCTTCTCTGGACAGTTCTGATATGTCCCAAGTGACCTGTAAGATTTTCCCCTTCATGATATCTCAGTTCCTGACACCCTGATTTATCTTTATATACTAGCATCATTTCAGCTCTTTCAACTCTTTCTTGCCTGAGACACCATTATAGATCAGACCAGTTACCCAATTCAGACTAGGTTAGGTAGTTTTGATTGATCTAAAGAGTGTTCTTCTCTTCTCTATTTATGAACTGATTGTAATTTCAATTAATTATATTAATTGCCTTTTCTGCTAGACTGAAAACTCCATGTAGTTTCAGAGCATGTCTGTCTTAGTCTTTATTGTATCTCCAGTGCTCTGTATAGTACCTAGCACTAACTATGGAATTCAAGATTAACTGCTGAATTTTTAAATAAAGAAGGGCCTAAAATTATGAGAATTTAAATTTTATCCTCAAGTTGCTATTTCAGGCAGTCTGCCATGTGCCCATTTAAATGAAAATTCCATTTAACTTCTCAGTGGGCATAGTGAATCCTATTTATTCCAAGTATTAGGAGAGTTTGAAAATTCCATTTTTGGTGAAAAGAACTCAAATAAGAATGTGCAGCTTCTTACCATGGGGCAGAATAAGGCTCTTGCTGTAAAATACAAGGTCTTTGTCTCAGAAAGTCATTTCATTAAGCTTCACTGAAATAATAGTATACTCTTCCTCAGAGTATGATACCAATTATTAAAGTAGAAGAAATGAGGGAAATAGAAAAATTATCTTTAGACAATAATAGCAATAATTTTGCAGATAAGAACCCTTGATAAATGCTAAAGTTAGTAGGCAAAAGTATATAATGAAAAAAGATATTTGTATGAAAAGATACTCCACAGCATATGTCATCAGGAAAATATATATTAAAACAACAATGAGATATCTCTGCATATCTATTAAAATGCCCCAAATCTGGAACGCTAACAACACCAAATGATGGTGATGATGTTGAGCGACAGAAACTCTCATTCACTGCTGGCAGGAATGCAAAATGGTAGAGCCATTTTGGAAGACAGTCCTGAAGTTTCTTACGAAACTAAACATATTATTACCGTATGATCCAGCAACCACCCTCCTTGGTATTTACCCAAAGAAGTTGAAAACTCATGTCCACACAAAACCCTACACGCTAATGTTTATAGCAGCTTTATTCACAGTTGCCAAAACTTGGAAACAACCAAGATGTCCTTCAGTAGGTGACTAGATAAATAATCTGTGGTATATCAAGACAGTGTAATATTATTCAGTACTAAGAAGAAATAAGCTATCAAGCCATGAAAAGACAAGGAGGAACATTAAATGCATATTAATAAGTGAAAGAAGCCAGTCTGAAAAGGTTACACACTATATGATTCCAACTACATTCTGCAAAAGGCAAATCTACAGAGACAGTAAAAAGATCAGTGGTTGTCAGGGGTTAGATGGAGGAAGGATGAATAGGTGGAGCATGGTGGATTTTTAGGGCAGTGAAAATAGTCTGTGTAATACTACAGTGTTAGATACATGCCATTATATGTTTGTCCAAACCCACTGAATGTACAACACCAAGAGTGAACCCTAATGGATTTTGAGTGATTAAGATGTGTCAATGTAGGTTCATTGACTGTAACAAAAGTCCCACTCTGGTGGAGATGTTGACAATGGGAGAGACTATGCATGTGTGTGGTGGGGGGGCGGGGCGGTAGATGGGAAATCTCTGTTTTGCTGTGAGCCTAAAGCAGCTCTAAAAACATAAAGTTTCTTTTTTTTTAAAGAAAAGGATATTTGCATTATCTCACAGTCTTTCTTCATAATCTATTCATTAATTACAACGGGGAAAAGAGTAACTTTACAGACCTGAAAGACACCATGGTAACCAATTCATCAAAGTTTATATATCACCAGTAGTCAGACGTATCAATATAATGTACCTCATCTGATGCATTGAGAAGGACACAGCAGCACTTCTGTGACATCCTTGCCCAAAATGAATACTCTCTATCTTTCATGTCTAACATGGTGAAATATTAGACAAACTCAAATTGAAGAGTATTCTACAAAATAAATGACCAGTACTCTTTGAAGGTGACAAGGTAATGAAAGGAAAGAAAGACTGTCATAGATTTAGAGAAGGAGATTGACAGTGAATTTCAATATAAGATCCTAAATTGGATCCTACAGCAGAAAAAGGACACTGTGGGAAAACCAAGGACTTTTAAATAAAGTCTGTAGGTTAGTTAATAGTATGGTAGCGGTGTTAATTTCCTGGTTTCAATAATTGTACTATAGTTATGAAAGATATTAGCATTAGAGGAAGCTGGGTGATAGGTATATGAGAATTTGCTCTACTATTTTTGTAACTATTCTGTAAATCTAAAATTGTTTCAAAAGAGAAAGAAAAAGATACCTACTTAGTAAATCTTTTTAATTAGACCGATGAATAAGATCTTTTTGCCTAACATCTTTAAATATCTATAATCTCTTTCAGATTCTCTACATCAGAGTTTTTCCCTTTTCTAGCCTAGAATTTCCACTTAAATGCACTCATCTGCTTTTTCTAGATTCCACCCATGCTTCTTCCTCTGATGTACAGCTTCTCATGTTTCAATTGCCCTCTAATTTATACTCTACAGAGAGACCCTTTTGATTTATACACAACCAATTTCCTGCTACATGGAGACAAAAAGCCTGTCATTATACTTGCTCATGATACACCCAAGTGCTTATGGGTGAAATCACCAAAGCCTCAGATGGTTATTTCTCTATCTTTAGCCTTGTATGAGAGGTTTTTAAAAAATAATCATGTCAGATTCTTAATCTCAAAATTTGAATCCAAAGAACAAAACAAGCCCAGGCTGGTATCTTGACCTTTGACATAGCAGCTTTCACCAAGGAATGCAAACTATTTTATGGCATTGAATTCTGGTAATTAGGCCTGGCATGTTGGGCAAGTATTGTAAGGCTTATTTCTATGAAGGGATAAAATACTGAGCCCAGAACTCGAGTGTCTCATCCTACACTTACAACAAACTGGCAGCCGGAGAGGTGGTGTAGTCTGTCCTCTGACCTTCATTTTTCTGCCGTCATTAAGAGTTCCACCCACTCTCCCTTTTTTGAGATTTCTTATCTGCAGGTTGATAGACCAGAGACTCATGATTCTGAGGAGTCAACAGAGACGTCTTGGCCCACCTTGTCTCCCAGCTGCAGTTGAATGAGGGACGGAGGTAGGTTATGGATTTGCTGGTCACTTGCTCTGTACAGCTCAGTACCTCTACTCAGAAAGTAGGCTTTCCATTCATGTTTGAAGCTGTTTGTTCTTGTTCTCAAGGAGACAGGCTATTTTTCTTTTCTTTGGTGAAGTGCACTATATTATAGGCACTACTTCAAAGGGAACAGTTGGATCAGGCTACACTGAGAAATCCCTAGTAACCTGCCATAAATTTAAAACTTTTTAGTACAGTCAATATTTTTCAAATGCTAAAGATAGGAAATATGGCGATTTTTTAAAATTCAGCTAGTGTATTCCCCAAGGAGAACCCTTACCTTCTTCCCACTCTTAGCTGCTGACTTATTCTAAGGACTCTTTCTTATCTTAACAAATGTTGACCTTAGGAGTGAGCCAGTAGGACCTAGCTCCAGATTGAAGAGATGAATATTCAGAGTGGGAACCCTAGGATATGTATCTGAATAGACCTACCTTTGTTCATTTTATGTCAATTGGGTATACCAAACTCTTCTAAGAAAACTACATTAGTGTACCAAGGACTCTGAGACTACAGATGTTGTAACCTAATAACTTTAAGGCAAATTCCTTCTAATTTTCAAATTAAAGGTTAAAATTTCCTTCCATCAAAGCAAAGTGTTTAGGAATGAATAAAATCTATGAGCTGCTCATTGAAGAGATGTAGTTTCTTAAATCCAGACCAACTGGACTAAGGTTGCATAAGAATCACCCAGCAATCTTGCTAAAAATACAGATCCTTTAGCCCCAATATTTGATACCCCAATTAAGTGATGCATAGCCAGGCTAGGAAAGCATTGCCTTGAAGGATACAAAGACCGAATCATACTAGAGGTTTATAAGTTTGGAAAATATCTTTTATTTATTCATCCTTTCATTTATCCATCTACCCATCTGTCCATTCAATGTATGTTTATTAAATCTCCCTATATAAACACCTACTGTATGTTAGGAATAGAACTATGTGCCAGTTGTATTATTACAGTAATATATAATCACTGTCTAAAAGGGCATCCAATTAGAGAAGATGTACAAGAAAATAGGCAATTTTGCTGTAGTCTATTAAATGTAATGTTAGAGGCATGCACATGGTGAAATGGAACCCATAAAAAACAGTACTGAATCCAGCCTTGAGGAGTTGGGGAAAATTGCTCAGAGGAAGTAAATTCTGACCTGGGTTTTAAAGGACAGTAGCAATTAAATGGGTGAAGAAAAATTGGTAAAGAGGGATGAGATGATGAAAAAGTGTATGCCAAGACCCCAGAAGTAAAAAGAACATGATGGAGAGATTTCCAGTAGCTTAATACAGCAGGAATACAAGAAGGCCATGAGGAAATTGGTGAAGGGTAAGACTGGAGAGTTAAGAATATGTCACAAAAAGCTCTATAGTGGAGTGACTCCATGTGACAATTTACCTGGGGCAAACCTGGCTCATGCCTGTTGCCCCAGATGAATTTTAATAGACTCTCCTTTCACTCTCAAAACTGATATATTTTATGGTTGGGTAATACATTGTATGATTGGCCCACTTATAGCTAATACCAAGAAGTCTGCCCTTTTGGTCAGAGAAAGACATGTTGTCCTTAAAGGGTTTCAGAAGAACAGTGAAGTGATCTGATTTCTGGTTTAACAATTTCACTCTGGCTGCAGAATAGAGAACAGATTGAAGAGGGACAGGACTGAAGTCAGGACTACTGTTTGGTGAAAAGTTGTAGAAATCCTGGCAAGAGCTGATAGTGAGTTGAACAAGATAATGGCGGTGGGGGTGAGCAGGAAGGAAAGGATTCCTCAACTACTAAGACTTAGACTGGACTTACCACTTCACATGTGATCTTGAACAAGTTCACCCAGCACTCATCCTATGAGGCCCTCAATAACTGACTTCCCTTTCCCTGGCAACCAATCCCTTCATCTCCAGAGCACACTGCCCAGGTCCACCTCCCATGGTCAGCTCTCCATTTTTCCAAATTAGGCGGTCCTAATCCTATTCCCAGTTTGCTGGTGCCTCTACCCCCACTTCACATTCCTTTAATGCCGAGATACATACAAGTAGATGTCTCCAAGAACAGCCTGATTTACTGGAAAATATGTTTAAAATTTATAGTTGCTTGAAGAATGCATGTATCGATTAGAACAATGACAACAACAAAAACTCCACCAGGCTCTAACCTAAAATCATATGCCTTGAAGCCTACACACTTAAGAAGTGTGACCTATGAACATGGTAGCTGTGTACTCAGGGTTTCCTAAAACAGTTCAGTCACCTGTCCCCATGTTTTTGGTTTAGAAAACATGGTGTCTTGGAAAAACGATGGCGGTTTCTAAAAATCAGCTTCACCTTCCATCATAAACCTGCCTTCCTTTTCCCTTCTCCTTTTTTCCACCCCTTCTTCTTTCCTTCCTTCATTTCTTGTTAATGGCTTTTCCTTTTTCTCACTTTCCCCTTCCTCTGCTGTATACACGTTTTCCTCTAAGCTCACCCCCCCCCCACCCCGGGAAACTTGACCTCTGTCGTTTGGCTTCAGTGTCCTTTATAACCCAGTTCCTCTCCACCAAGGTGGACTTTTGTCCAAGTCAGTTCCTCTCCTGAAGCATGGTACAATTTCCCCTTGTCACTGTGTTTGTTTATGCTGAGACTTTACCCATCAAAGTTTTGTGTCTGAGTTGATTCTGCTGAGCTGAATATCCTCCTTCTCCATGAAGTGCTTTCATTTTCTACTCTAGTCTGGAGTTGGTGACCTTCTTTCTCACCTCCTCCCAATTCCTTTAACACCGATGATCTGACTCTCTTTCTACAGTATACAATTATGCTCTGTAGTGTTATAAGATTTTTTATGCATGCATGCCTGCCTGATCTTACCAACTAGGCTGACAGCTCCTGGTCAGGAAATTTTTGTCTTACATGCTCTTATATCACCCACCAAAGCTGGCATAAACTTTACGCACAGTAAGTTATAGATTTTTAATTATATGAGAAATAGAAAGAATAGCTCCTTATTATCTCTTTCTTTTAGGCTTTTCTTTTCATTTGGCTTCCAGATATCATTAGTGTTCTGGTCTCTTAGTAGGAACCTTGTTGTAAGTCATCAGGATTCCTGGCTTGGGACCCTGGGAAAGGTTAGTTTCTCCCATGGAAAATGGGCATATGAAATACTATGACATTTGTCCTTCGAGTTATCACAAAGTCAAATGAAACAATGTATTGTGGTTTATGCTGAATTTATTTTGTGAGTGCACATAGATGGGAAAGTCAGTTAATATGATTTTGAAATGATTGACCTCATCATGGACAATATCCGGCATGACACCTTTCCTGTTTCCCATTGCTACTGAGTCGCTGTTCCTCTGGGCAACTATTATTTGTCCTCAAACCTAGGGGTAAACTTACAACTGTTTCATCCCTAAGTGAAAGTCCAGGGGGAAAATCACAGAACTCGGTCTAGTAGTCTAGAACTCTAGATATTTGATTTTTCCTAATTTGTAGAGGTAATTGAACAGTACATGGTCATTGGTGGAAGAATTCACTATGATGTTTTAATCTTTTTAGATTAGGCTGTGAGACAAGAGATCATGGCACATGCTGCGTTTCTTAATGGAACTTAATGGAAGCTAAACAGGTAAAGAAAAGTCTTCCTCCTTCTACCCTATCTATGTTAGCTAATATTTAAGTACAGTAACCTTTCCCCTCTACAAACAATTCTTTAGGTGAACGGGAAATGTTGTTGGAGAAAGATGGAAAAGAGGCATATTTGTTCAGTTTCATCCTTCATTCCTTTACCCTGTTATTTGCTCCACAAATATCTACTGTTTGTACATTACGTGGCAGGCACTATTCAAGGCTTTGGAGATACAGAAGTGAACAAAAAGAAAATTATGTCTGCATTTTAGGTGTTTATACTCTAAAAGTAGAGACAGTAAAACAAATAAATAAATAAGATACATATAATCGTTATAACAGCTACATAGAATGTTAACAGGATGATATAAGAGAGAATAACGGGGTATGGGCTTTGTGAGATGGGATGAGCAGAGGTCATTTTGAGAATAGCATATGGACAAATTTGCAAAGGGCCATGGAAAGAGTCTTTTGGGCAGCAGGAATGGCTAATGCAAAGCCCTGAGGTATGAAAGAACTTGACAAGTTCAAAATACAGAAAGGGGGATAATATATAGTTAAATAGGAGTGAAAATCAGAGAGTGGCATGGAGTAAAGTTGGAGAAGCAAGTGGCCAAAACCAGGAGTGACAATAGAAATGAGCAGGCAACTGAATGAGAGGGGTGAAGTCCCTTTTCTTCAGTTACTATTGATGTCTTTCAGTAACCCATGTCCTTTTCTCCTAAACCTGAAACTGCTTTATGACCTTTGGCTCACCCCATCTGAGCAGTGATATATGAGTTGTCTTCTCTAATTCAGACCTTCCTCTGTTGATTTTACTCAGGAAAACTCCTGTTTGGGAGGCCCTGGGGAGACACTTTCCATATGCAATTAAGATAATTATTCAATAAAAATGTCCTAATGTAGTGTAGACAAACAAGTTAAATTTTATCCATCTTCCCATGGGGTTTCTTAGAAATCAAAATGTTTCCCTTTGGTTTATAAACTCATGTGGAGTTGAAGGCAAATTTAATCTGGAAGGTTCTGATTCATTTACATTTAGCATAGCATTCTTTTACAGTGGTTTGACGTTTAAGAAACCTCTTGAGACATTTATTTTGAAAAACAACTATTTAACTTTTAAAAGCCCTTTTAGCTCTCTTTGTTCTTAAGAACAGGAAATTACGCTTTTTATACACACAAACAGAAAAGCCTGTTGCTAGAGTTCAGTTTGCAACATAAAAAGTGATGGTGCTTGTGTAAGTTTCAAATTAGGCAAATAGGTTCACACATTCATGGTTTAATGAGAAAATCAGACTTTGGTAAAATGAGCAATGGTGTCTTTTATGTAGAGTAGAAAAGTATAACATGTTATCAAGATGCAAGAGTTTCACTCTGCATATTTTCTCACTTCACCTCAGTTCAGTGAGTTATTGAATTTCAGAGATTCCAGAAATACCAGACCTTTAGAAAAAAATTATCAAATCATAAACTGACAGTGTTTGGAGAGACTTTGTAAAAGGTCATTTTATTGGTTAAGGCATTCTGCGTTGCAACTGACAGATAATCCACCCAGACTGGGCTTAAACAAAAGAAGAAATTAATTAGCTTATACAACTGAAAAAGTCAGAGGTAAAGGGCGTTTCAGGCAGGGGAGAATTTAGAGACAAGCAATGTCATCAGAACTCTGTGTCCTTCCACCTCTAAGCTTTGGCTTCCTCTCTTGGCTTCTTGCGATAGCGAGGTGGCTTTAAGTAGCTTGAAGCCACGTGTTCCTAGGTTCCACTGAAGTCCAATGGGGGATTAAAGAGACACACACATGCCCCTTTCTCAGTTATATTGGGTTGGCCAAAAAATTCGTTTGGGTTTTTCAGTAACACCTTATGGAAAAACCCTAACGAACTTTTTGGCAATAGTTTCCAGACTCCCCAGATCTCTGATTGGGTCAGGAGTTCATTTCTGAGCCAATCACTGTGCTTGAAGGGTGTGATTCTCTGATTGGCCTGGCTCCAGTTATGTGGAACTAGGGATTTGAGTGAATTTTGCTTGAACCACAGAGATAGAGATGGGGAGGTGATATTCCAGAGGAAAATTGGATACTAAAACAAATACTCCAACAAACAAAGCCAAACAAAAATGTCCACCCTAGAACCTTCTGCACCCATTCATCTGATGTTTGAATCCCTTGAACTGGGAAAGTGGAATAGCAGCCTGGATCAAAGTCCTAGCTTTGCCATAAATTACCTTGCTAATGGCGCCAAGTCCCTTCACTTCGCTGCACCTCAGTTTCCTCGTTTCTAAAAGGAAGGGATTGAACTTGATGTTCTCTCTGAGTTTTCTTCCAGCTCTGAAATGGTAATGATCCCAAACTTGCCAAATGAGAATGGGAAGATTCTTCTGGCCTACGATTTCATGGAAAAGAAAACGGAAGCAGGCCCAGGTGCAGGGCAGAAGAAAGCCAGCAGACCCTGGGCCATAGAGTGAATGAAGCAAAGAGAATGCCCGGGGGAGCAGGGTCAACTGTGGGACAGGACATGTCTCTGCAAGCTGAGGAGCGCCCTCCAGTCTCTGCTGAGTACTCTGGGGGTGAGTGCACTGGAGCAGCGGTGATAGTTGCCATAGAAAGGGATAAATAGACTGTTGTTGGGTGCAATAACTCGGTTTCCGCCAGAAAGTTTCACACTCCGAATAAATATTATATATGGCTCCCATCAGCAGTTCCTAATCCGGAAAGGAAAAAAATGTATATTTTTGGAGGTGTTTTAATAAAGTGCTATGATTCTAGATGTTCACAATTTCTCATATAAAATCCTTGAAGTCATATGTGTTTTGGAATCCAATTTTTTTTTAAAAAAAAACAAATACAGAACATGTACCATATATTACCAAAAGAGGGATATAGTGTAGCACTCTGTAATCATCTGTATCAATATTTCTGCAGTAAAACACATCAATGTTCACATTGAGAGATAAATAAAGACTAAAAATAGTCTCTTAATAGATCAGGTCAGATTTTTGTAAAAAGAAACAAAACGTGTTTTCAGAATTTTTTGGATTTTGGAGTTATGGCTAACTATGGACCTATAAGTACTGGAGTTGATTGAGATCATTTTGGAAGAGATAAAGAAAAGAGATGGAATCTGGAGTATTAGTGAGTAAGTTGAATTGGTTTCCCTTATTAAAATCAAGGGACATAGAATTTACATCCTTGTCTTTTTCATCTGTGCCTAGTCTCTCGTAGGTGTTCAGTAACTCTTTGTGAAATGAATACTTTCCATTCACTGGCTGTGTTCTCACCATTACCTCAACTTCTCCACTGAATGGACCACATCAGGTTCATGCCCTTATGGCATTTGACAAGCTGATCACTTTTCCTGGCTCTATCTTTCACTGACTTGTGTCAAGCCACACTGTATCTAAATCTCTGGTTCATCCTCCTTGATTTCTTTCTTGGGCTATTTTTCTTCCACCCACCCTTACGTACTGGTGTTTCTCTTTCTTTTTCTTCTGTGAATTTCTCAACGGTAAGCTAATAGATCACCTACCCAAGGCATCGCCCACCGCTTGGATGCTCGCATCTCCAAAGCTGTGTCTCTAGTTCCTGTGGTTCTTCTGAGATCAGAACCAGTAGTCGAGAAGGCATTTCCAAATTCAAATGTGTGGATGCGTTTCAGCAGGATCCTTGCCTCCCCTTATCCTCCATGCACGCAACTTGCCTTAGTGGAAGGTACCACCATCCATTCAGGTACTCGAGACAGAATCCTGAGAGCTATTAAGTTATCAAGTGTACCTAGTTCATATCTTCCCTATACATTTGTTTTTCTCCGTCATTTACTCTGTCACTGTCTTAATTCTGAATTTCATCGTCTCTTGCCTAGATGACTCAGGGGTCTCTTAACTCACTTCCCTGTTTCCAGTTACCACTTCCATCAGTATCAGAGAAATCCTTCTCAAGCAAAAATCTGATCAAGCCACGACTCTTGTTTCAAATCATGTGGCTTTCCTCGCCCTCAAGATCAAGCCCAAACTTCTTTATATGGAAAATACTCCAAATGAACTCGCCTTTAATATCTAGACTCACTTCTGTTTCCTATATTTTTCCCCAATCCTAGGAACTGTTTATTGTTCTTCCAACATGCTCAAGCCATCTTGCCTTGTTCCTTTGTCCACGATATCCTCACTTTCTAAGTCGCTCATCCCCTCAAATGCCTGATTAACTTACATTTGTGATTCAGACTCAGTTCAGACAGCTGCTCCTCCAGGAAGCTGTTCTGATCATGCCCAGCTGGGATCAGGGTCCTCTTCTGCATACCTATAGCGTTCTGTTTATGACCTTATTACAACATATTTTATAATGTCTATAGTTTTTCATGGGATTGTTAGCTTTTTGTGAGCAGAGGCTAAGAAGTTCATATCCTATTACAAAGAAAATTGCCTGACCCGTAATATCCCTCAATAAATTTTTGTTGAATGAAGGAATGAATGAACACACATACACACACATATATACACACACACACTCACACCCCACATATTAAGGCTCCTATAAGGTATTCAATATGTTCTTTTACTTTCCTAAAATGTAAAATATTGGCCCATTAAATCTAGGAAATGGTTTTTTGATTTTTTATGACTCAGATGACTAGTATATCGTTCAGGGTAGGTGGGGTTATTCTGCAGTAAAAAGCAATCCGGAGTCTTTGAGGCCACCTGGGCCTTAAGCAGCACAAGCCCACCATGTGCCCAAATCATGAAACATCTGGAGTATGGGAAGACCAGCAGAATTTTAGATATGAAGACATTTAGTTTGTTTTTCCACACTTAGAACTTCAGATTTATGAGTAAAAGCACACAGTTTAATATCACATGTTGATTTTAAAAAAAAGCAACTTCTAGATCAATATAAGTTTATTTTATTCAACTTCTTCTACATCAGCATCAGAAGCCCTGATTCTCTCAGCTTTTACATCATTTTGTTTTGTTTTGTTTTTGTATTTTAATTTTTATTTTATATTGGAGTAGAGTTGATTAACAATGTTGTGTTAGTTTTGGGTGTACAGCAAAGTGATTCGGTTATACATATACATATATCTCTTCTTTTTCAAATTCTTTTCCCATTTAGGTTATTACAGAATATTGAGCAGAGTTCCCTGTACTATACAGTAGGTCCCTGTTGGTTATCTATTTTATATATAGCAGTGTGTACATGTCGATCCCAAACTCCCAATCTATCCCTTCCAGGACCACCACATACCCCATCATCTGAATCCTTCCTTCCTTCCTCTCCCTGCTCCTATCACCCTAACCATCACCTCTGCGTGTCTGGATTACAGCACTAGCTTGCTGGCTATCCCGTGTCTCCTCCTTCAATCGTCTCTACACATTATAGCTAGAATAATCCCGTTAAAACACTCTTTTGCATGTCAGTGTTTCTCCAGAGTTTACAGAATAAAATATTAAAGCTATAGCTTAGTATCCAAGACCTGTTATCATTTGTCCCTGACCTCCACTGTGACCTCATTTTCTCATTATCTCCCTGTGAAAGCCTTTGGCTCATGCCAAGGGGTCCTCCTTGAGTCTTCTGTGTCTTATCTGTCCTGGCTTAATAATGATAGCCCTTATCTCTTAGGGTTGTCATTAAGATTGAATGAAACAATATATGGAAAGCCCCTAGCACACTGCCCTGACATATGGTTGGGCTCTTGATGTTATTGTGGCACATGGTTAAAAATACATACGACACCTTTATGACACTCTCATTAGCAATCTCTTTTTAATGATCAGTGCCTGTGTAGTGTGCCAGTGGCATCCCTCACTCATTAGGATACCCTGAGCGTAAAGAACATTGTAACAAACACACACGTGCCCATCAATCACATGGAAAAACTAAATAGTTCTAACTCAGTTCTTTGTGGTAATAATTCGAGTTCTCATCTTTCAAATGATGGCATGCAGGGTACAGTCCTCAGTCCTGAGGAGCTTCACTGTGACTGCCAACAGTTAAACAGCCACTCAAAGTTACTATTATTTTGAAGATCAAAGAATTTGCCTTTTTTAGGTACCAGGGATGGAGTGTTATAAATCCACTATGGTGTGTAGTATTTTTTTTTAATAGAAGTATAGTTGATTTACAATGTTTCAGGTGTACAGAAAAGTGATTCAGTTATACATACATATATGTATATGTATATATATATACACATATATATTCTTTTTTAGATTCTTATCCATTATAGGTTATTACAAGATATTGAACATAGTTCCCTGTGCTATACAGTAGGACCTTGTTGTTTATCTATTTTATATATAGGGTATTTATCTGTTAATACAAAACTCCTAATTTATCCCTACCCCCCTTCCCACTTTGGTAACCATAAGTTTGTTTTCTATGTCTGTAGGTCTATTTCTGTTTTGTAAATTAGTTCATTTGTATCATTTTATTAGACTCCACATATAAGTGATATCATATGATATTTGTCTTTGTCTGACTTACTTCACTTAGTATGATCACCTCTAGGTCCACCCATGTTGCTGCAAATAGCATTATTTCATTCTTTTTTATGGCTGAGTAATATTCCATTGTATATGTTTATATATATATATATATACACACACACACACCCACATATGTGTGTGTGTGTGTGTATATATATATATATATATATATGTATAAAACCACATATTATTTTTTTTTTTGGTGGATGGCTAACATTTATTTCATACCTGCAGCTGCACATTTTTAAAAATTTTTATTGGAGTATAGTTGATTTACAATGTTATGTTAGTTTCAGGTGTACAGCAAAGTGAATCAGTTATACATATATATATACATGTACATATACATATATCGACTCTTTTTTAGATTCTTTTCCTATATAGACCATTACAGAGTGTTGAGTAGAGTTCCCCGTGGTATACAGTAGGTCCTTATTAGTTATCTATTTTATATATAGTAGTATGTATATGTCAATCCCAATCTCCCAATTTATCCCCCCCTTACCCCCTGGTAACCATAAGTTTGTTTTCTACATCTGTAACTCTATTTCTTTTTGTAGATAAGTTCATTTGTACCCTTTTTTTAGATTCCACATACAAGCAATATCATAATTATTTTTTTCTTGCCTCTCCACATGCGGATCTTAGTTTCCTGACCAGGGATCAAACCCGTGCTCTCTGCAGTGGAAGCTCGGAGTCAACCACTGGACCGCCAGGGAAGTTATAGCACATCTTCTTTATCCATTCATCTGTCGATGCACATTTAGGTTGCTTCCATGTCTTGGCTATTGTAAATATTGCTACTATGAACATGTATCTTTGCAAGTTAGAGTTTTTGTCTTTTCCAGATATATGCCCAGGAATGGGATTGCTGGATATGCTGTGTAGTATTAAGGTAATCAAGGATGTCACACTGGTGCACTTGCTGAGAACAGGGGTGGGACGCTTGTTGATTGTTTATAAATGTACCTTTACTTAAATTGCCTGAAATCAGGGTATAAAAACAATGCTGTACTGAAGCAAGACTACTGGACTAGGAATCTGAAAATCTGTCTTCTGAGACCTATTTAGAGCTAATGGTGTGATCCCTTAGCATCCGTTTATTTCTTGGTAGAATGTGAATAATACCTGTCTTCTTAGAAGACTATTGTAAATAAATTACACTTGTGAAAATGTCTTGTTTAAATTGATAGTTTGATTTCTGTCTGCAATTTGCACATATAAAACATAGTGTAATATGCAAAGCATGTCAGAAAGATTTTCTTTATATTTGTGGTATTTGCTGAAAACATTGTTTCTTCAAGACCAAATTAGGTTCCTTTGTAAGATGTAAGTAACCATTACACTCAGAGTCAACTGCAAGTAAGTACGGAGAAGGTTTTTCATTATTATTTCTTGTTGCTTTTGCTGTTGGTATTCCTGAAGGGAAAGAAGGCATACAGAAGAAAGGGATTTTATAGAGAAGAGGTAATTTGAGAAATATGACTATTTTGGGGTGCATGAAAACAAATTTGAATTTTTCTCCTTTATATTGAAAACTGACTTGTTTGATAAAAGCCAGATTCATTTGGGTTAATGTCTGTGTTACTAGAACAATGCAAAGGCTGCACTACCCCTTGGAGGGGACGTCGCAGGTCTTTACCCGGCTAGTTTGGTTGAATAACAGTGGCAAAAACAGCAGCAGGAGCTCCTGCTTCAATTCTTACTGCTCAATAAAATCAGAGCACTGCTCATCTTCCACACTGCAGAAAAAACTGACCCAGAAATTACGAGACTGGCCCCAAATCTCACGACTGAGCCAAAATATGAAACAAGTTCTACCTGGCTCCCAGCTCTGTGCTCCTTCCATGGCACCACCCAACCAAGCTGGTTGTGAAAATAACTGTGACTTCAGTCAAGAGGGCAAAGACAAAAGTAGAAGGTTACGACAAGATACAGCACTTTTTCTTTTTACTTGGCTTATTACATAGCATGCGTGCTGGCCTTAAATGTGTGTTATTAATAATTCAATCACCGCTAAGGCTGTAAGTGAAGACTGACAGAGCAGTGCCCATCCTCAGTAGAAGGAATGACCAAGATTTGCAAACGGGGAGCCCAAATCGTATTTTTCGATATGTTCCCAAATCGTATTTTGATTAACCGCGAAAAATATTGAAAGGTGTTGAAAAAGATGATTTGAATTGTAATATAGTGAGTGTCTCTGATGTTTTCAGTGTCTCCCCTCACACTCCTACCCCCACCCAGTGGAAACAGGCATTATGATGACATTTATTGCTATCTATGTTTTTAATGATTAAGTTTTGGCTTAATGACTCAAAAGGAGCCATAACTCTCAGCCCTTACTTAGAACAGCATGTTACATATGACCTGAAACTGTGGGTTTACATGTTACCTTGAGGCAAGGGACTCAAGAGTGTGTCATATTAAAATGGAAAATCTTTCTGAAGTTTCCCACCCTTGAGCAGCTGCCTATCGTCTCTAAAATGTACTCGGACTGCCCTCTCCTGGTTGGATGGGAGAACAGCGAAAAGAAAAGTGATGAACATTGGTTTCAGCCTTGAATGCTCTTTGATTAATCTGAATTTAATAGAAATGGAAACTACCAAGTGGTCAAGAGAGAAAAACAATGGGACAGAAAAAGAATTCTCACTTGTCACTTTGCAGTGTAAATATAAACCCAGACTCAACAAATTGCATGAAAAAGCATCCCAAAGTTGGACTGAAGTCTTGCTTTAGGGTCGTTGGATCAGTAAGGTTGTCCCACAGCTATCGACTGTGAGTGACCAGAGCTCATCTGAGTTCTGAGTACATTTGTCTCAGGTCCCCTAAACTGTAGGACAGGACGCAATGGAGCCTCGGGACGCCAATGTTGCATTTGTTTTCATTCATTTGTTCACTTCATAGCCTGGTGCCCTTTGTTGAACCCTGATGGCAGATGAAAAGATTGGTATCGGGCTGGAGTGCAAAAAAAGATTGGTATCGGGCTGGAGTTCTGTGTTTCACTGTAAAATGCTCTAGCATTTCTCCAGTGTTTATCTACCAAATTCATGGCCATGATAAAATCTAAAAAGTATAAATTTACTCAACTCATTGCACTAGATTCAGAATTGTAAACTGTCTTAGGTACCAGCACTTCCTGGCTTCTTGGACCATATCGCTTGGGTTGGAAGTGTGGCTGTGCTCCTAACTGCATGCCTTTACACAAGTCCCCAAATTTCAGCGACCTCAGTTTCCACATCTGGAAAATGGTGATCATAAGGGTATGTCTTGGGTTCTTTGGAGGGTTAAGTATGATACATCCAATGTTCTAGGATCAGTGACTAGCACATAGTAAATGTTCAATAAATGTTAGCTGCTAATATTATTCTACAGTCAAAAGAGAGGGAACTTCTGTTAAAAGCTTCATTCACAGAGGAGCCATAAAATCATTCCCTGACATTAACATGTCTAATATTCAGAGAGCAAAAAGAAGAAAAATGCACATTCAAATTGGTACAGCCACTATGAAGAACAGTATGGAGGTTCCTTAAAAAACTAAAAATAGAGCTACCATATGACCCTGTAATCCCACTCCTGGGCATATATCTGGAGAAAAACATGGTCCAAAAGGATACATGCACCCCAGTGTTCATTGCAGCACTGTTTACAATAGCCAAGACATGGAAACAATCTAAATGTTCATCAACAGAGGAATGGATAAAGAAGATGTGGTGTATACATATAATGGAATATTACTCAGCCATTAAAAAGAATGAAATAATTCCATTTGCAGCAACATGGATGGACCTAGAGATTGTCATACTGAGTGAAGTAAGTCAGACAAAGAGAAATATTGTATGATATCCCTTATATGCAGAATCTAAAAAAGAAATGATACAAATGAACTTATTGACAAAACAGAAACAGACTCACAGACTTAGAGAACGAACTTATGGTTACCAGAGGGGAAGGAAGGGGGGAAGGGATAGTTAGGGAGTTAGGGATCGACATGTACGCACGGCTATATTTAAAATGGATAACCAACAAGGACCTACTGTATAGCACAGGGAACTCTGTTCAATGTTATGTGGCAGCCTGGATGGGAGGGGAGTTTGGGGGAGAATGGATACATGTATATGTATGGCTGAGTCCCTTTGCTGTACACCTGAACCTATCACAACATTGTTCATTGGCCATACGCCAATATAAAATAAAACGTTAAAAAAAGTAAAAGGCCAGGCAACGATAAGTACCCCTCAAGGGCTTCACTTATACACATGGACAGGAAGGTGGCCCCATGTGTGCTTGCCTTTTGTCTTAGCATCATTCCAATAGTTTAAACTAAAGAAGACTTGGCACGTGACTATACCACATATCAGATGTGCACCTTTGCTCTCGAACCTGTTAGCAAAAATTGAAAAGGGAGAGGGATTTCTGGCCATTCTTCATTTCAGAAACGAAAAAAGGATAGCTGTGTGCTAAGTGAGGTTGCCATGTTAGAATACCAGGACACCGGACAGCTGGCAGCCGATCAGGGGACTAGGAGAGTGAGTTAGTAGAAAGAGAAAGGAAGATGGACTTCAAAATTAGGACCTGCTATCTCTGATTTCCAGAGGATGCACTGCTGTATGTTTCTGAAATGAAGCACTAAAATTCTCAGACTAACGTGGTACAGCCAAGACTTTTGGACAAACTCTTCCAGGGCAGCCGGGAAAATTTCAACACTCGCTTGGGGCAGAAAAAAGTTCTACGTGTGAAGAAAGAGAATTTTATGACAAGTTAGCTGGGCAGGTGCAATTTGGTTTAGAGTGGGCTTAAGCCTCTTGGGGCAAAGCCCAAACTCCTTAGCATGACACGGCAGGACCTTCCTAATGGGAGCCGGCTAACGGCTCCAGCATCATCTCTGCATCCGTCACTATCTCACATTCCAAGCTGCCTCCACACCGAACCACTTTGCTTCCTGAACACAGCATCTCTTTTTCTGTTGGACCTCTACACCAGTGAGTCTGATACCGAGCAGGACCCTGTGGGGCTCCAGGGCACAAAAGCCTTTCTCCATCCCCCATTTCTTGATTACAGGAAATAGGCTTCATTCAGCCTCCATGACCTTCCATGAGTTCCAAGGGCAGGTTCAAACAGACACTAACTAGGGAAGGGAGAAGATGCAGAAAAAAGGGGAGGAACAGTCAAAAGAAACAATAGTGCAGCCTTGGGTCAGGGTCCTGGTTCCCCCTCAAGGGATACACATAGCGATATCTTTGAGCTGTTTTGCAGGTACTGAAACCCCACCAGGCGGGAGAAGTTAAGGGTATGGTGCTCACCAGCATGTAGACCCCAGACCTGGTGGAACCAGAAGGTTGATGGTGCTGACTCCCACTTAACTCACCATCAACCGATCAGATGACTGTCCACGAGCTGATCACGCCCTCTTTGAACCCTTACTGTAAAACTCCTCACTACGCCCTCCAGGTTGGGACACACAGTTTTTGAGGGCATTAGCCTGCTGTGGCCCCCTTTGCCTGGCAAAGCAATTAAAGCTATTCTTTTCTACTTCACCCAAAACTCTGTCTCCAAGATTTAATTCGGTGTCAGGGTACAGAAGCCAGATTTGGCTTCAGGGCCTTCTGCCTGGAATGCCCTTCTCCTTATTGTCTTGATACTTTCTCGACTAACTCTTAATTCATTCTTCAGATCCCTTGTATATCACTTCCAGCAAGAAGCATTCTAACACCTCTCCCCTTTACAACCAGGTTAGTTAGCCTTCTCTCGTGCTCCCATAGCATCCTGTGCTTATCTCTAAAATTTGCTTTTTCTATCTTTATTGCACATTTATTTATAGACTCCCCCTCCTTATGGACAGTTGCTGGGTCTTATTCATCATCATAGTTTCATCTCTTGTACAATGCCTGTCCTAAAATAGGTTCTCCATGTATATCTTGAATGGTTAAAAAGACTCTCTTACTTTCCTTAGGAATAATCCAGAATTTCTACTTGACAGGTTCACTTGGTGGTTGATTTTACCTTAGTGGTGAGGTCACCCGTTGGGCATTGCTTAAAGAAATGTCAAGACTTTAAAAGCCCTGAAGTCAACAACTGCTCTAGAATTCTTCTCTTTTATTTTTAAGAATCTCCACCAATGTATAATTTATCATTATTTGTATATAACAGCTGCCCTGAAGCAAGCTGACATTTTAGCTTTAAATACAACCAGTGATACACTAAAGCATGTTATACTCTGAAAATACTTGTTCCAACTAATGATAGCTGCATGCAGAGCTATCTGCAAAATATGAGGGGCTTTGATTCATTTGCTCGGTGGTACTTGAAACGTCTTAGGGGGCTTCACATTCACTGTCCTATTAAGACTCTCACAATAGCCCTTTACAGGCAGGGATTGTATTTTCCAATCTTATAGAGGAGGAAATTATGATTGCTTTATAGCTTTCCCAGGCTTATTCAGTAAACGAGTGGGTGCCAGAGTTGACAACCCTTACCATTTCTTACTTGGATCTTCCATCTGAACTCCAGAAGTGTATATCCAACCACTTCTCAACAATGGATACCTAAGGAATCTCAAACTTAAAAACAAACTTGACATGTCTGTATGGGTTAAATTGTGTCCCTCCCCCTGAAAAAAATTATGCTGAAGTTCTAACCTCCAGTATACCTGTGAATGTGACCTTATTTGGAAACAGAGTCTTTGCAGATGCAATCAAGTGAAGCTAGGTCATTAAAGTGGGTCCTAATCCAATGTGACTGTGTCTTTTTTTTTTTTAACATCTTTGAGTATAATTGCTTTACAATGTTGTGTTAGTTTCTGCTGTATAACAAACTGAATCAGCTATGCGTATACATATATCCCCATATCCCCTCCCTCTTGCGTCTCCCTCCCACCCTCCCTATCCCACCCCTCTAGGTGGTCACAAAGCACGGAGCTTATCTCCCTGTGCTATGTGGCTGCTTCCCACTAGCTATCTATTTCACATTTGGTAGTGTGTATATGTGACTGTGTCTTTTGAAGAAGAAGAGACAAACATACAGAGAGAATGCCTTGAGATGACAGAGGCAGAGATTGGAGTGATGCAATTGCAAGCCAAGGAACCTCAAGATTGCCAGTCACCACCAGAAGCTAAGAAGAGGCAAGAAATAACTCTATCAGAGTCTGAGAGAGGGCAGGGTCCTGCCAACACCTTGATTTCAAGCTTCTAGACTCCAGAATGTGAGTGAATACATTTCTGCTGTTTTAAGCCACCAGTCTGCGGTACTCTGATACAGCAGCCTTAGAAAACTAATACAGTGGCCCAAACCTAACATTTCATTCTCTTCCAAACCACTGCTCCCATAGTCTCTTGTAAAGCAGAAGGTGGCAACTTCATCCTTGATCTCAGTTTTGTTTCCTCTCTTGCTCACACTCCAAACCCAATCCATCAACACACTCTGCTGCCTTTACCTTCACAGCGTGCCTGGAGTCCAACCACTTATCACCACCTCCACTGCTGCCACTCTGGTCTGACCATCAGCACCTCTCTCACCTGGTTTATTGCAATAGTCCCTTAACGAGTGTCCCTGCTTCCACCCTTGTTCCTATACAGCCCGTTCTCAGCCCAGCAGCCAGCATGATCCTGTTAAAACTTAAGTCAGATCATGCCACTCTTCTGCTCACGACCCTTCAATGGCTTCGCAACCAACACAGAAAAAGGTAGAGTCTTTCCTTTGAATACAAGACCCTATACAAGCTGCATCCGCCAGCACTGCTTCCTGCCTCATCTCACTCCACTCCTTCTGTTCACTTCTCTCTGGACCCACTACCCTCCTTGCTGAGTCTGGATCACACCAGACATGCTCTGAACTCAGTCCTTTGGAGGGATTGTTCAAATCTCTAAGGGCTTTTCCCTTAGACACCTGCTTGTATCCCTCCCCTGGCTCCAGGATTCTGCTCATTGCCTCTAAGCTAGGATTTCCCTACCCAACTTATTTAAAACGATAACTCTGCTTCCTCTGACCCTCCTATACTCTTTACCTTGTTTTGTTTATCTCCGTAGCACTCATGAATATCTTAACATTTCATATATGTGCTTTGCATTTGTTTATTGTCTCTCTCCTCACATTAAAATGTGCTGTATAAAAAAAATAAATAAAATTAAAAATTTTTTTTAAAAGAAAGAAAATAAATAAATAAATAAAATGTAAACCCTATGAGGACAGGGACATTGCCTTCTTCCCTGTCTCTGTAGCATCTAGAACCATAGGTGACATGTAAAGGAATGCAATAAATATGTGTTGAATAAGTGGATGAATGAATAGTCTCTTAAATCAGTCTGCTACTTTTTCCACTGACACAAATGACAAAAAAGAAATCCAGTGTCAATGACATAAATGACCAAACTAGGTTAGCGTTTAAAAAGCTAGTGAATGCATTCAATATAATAACAATTTATTTGCATTCCCCTGAATGAACCACCATAAAATATTTAGACAATCTAAATACCCTTGTCAGACTTACCTGAAATAACCAATAGATTCAAAAGTGGAAGAGGAGAAAGAAAAGAGAGAAGAAAGAGGCAGGAGGAGACCTTTTATAATTTATCAAGATGAGAGTTCTCACTATCAAAACAAAATGAACAAATACCGTAAGTAGATTTAAAAGTGAATGGTTTCAGGTGACATAGAATTGTCTGAAGGAGATTGATGCTAATTTGGGGAAGCCCTTACATCTTTCCTCAACTTTGTTTTAGCAAGTCATCTGGATTTCTTTTCTGTTTGGAAACCAAATCTACTCAAATCTCTGGACTAAAAACATGTTATGGTTAGTTATTGGAATCTTAGCAAATTTAGCAATGATACCCTAGAGTGAAATAGTGCTTTTTTGGATTAGTAGCAAGCACAATTATACATTTATATTCAATTCTGGAAGAAGTCAGTGGTGCTGATAAAAATAAAAATCACAAATATCTTATTGGGTAAATATAATCTCCCTAACATAGGAGAATGTCCCAATGGAGAGGAATACTCTGGGCGATATGATAATTCAGGCCTTTGAAAACACAGAGGAAATAACACATGGAATGAAACAGTGGGAGAAAAACTCAGCTAAAAGCACACACTCAAGATCTGACAGGTTTACTGAACTTCAAAGGAGGCTCCACTAGGGCAAGTCTGTTAACACTGAGGTCAGCATCCTGGTGAGGAAAGCCTGGGACTCTGCAACATGGGATGGGGATGTTTGAACAGATACTGTCAAAGACTGTGGCCCTCTGGAATTCCCTGAAATACTTGGAGCTGCAGAGGTGGTTCATCCCTCCGTATTTAGAGTTAGTACTTTCCCCTGCAGAGACCTCTGGCCGAGGACATGTCCCCACCTTTCTCCTGGACATCTCCCTCAGGGTAGCCCAGCTGAATTCATGTTGGGTCTGATAAAGAATAAAGAGATTATACCCTCAAGCAGTTGCAAAAATTAACTAGCATGTGTTAGCAGGAGCCAGGGGAGTAGCAACGGCATTGGATTTGAAGGATGCTTGATCGAGAAAAGAAGAACATAAGACTGGATAAGAAAGAATCCCTTAACCCCAGGGGATGGTGCAGACCCCTCAGGGATGAGGATTTGGGTTCCAATACTGGAGAGATGACCAAGACCTGGAGAGGAAGGTGATAGCTGCTGGGGGAATTCAAGGTGGATAATCACAGAGAGATTACGAGCATCGGTTATGGTCCCAAGACCACCTGCAGTGCTGGGGTTAGTAGTTTGTCTGACTTCCTTGTTCTAATTCTTCCCTTAGGACAAGAGGCCCACAGGAACCCTGGAGAAGTGGCTCCTGTGACATGCATGGAGAAGTGGATTTATTTGGCACAAGGAGTGGAAAGTGGCAGTCACCAAGGGTGCTGTTCAGAATTCCAACAAAGAGCCAACCACAAGGAGTGCAGGTATCTGACAGCCTCCAGTTGCAGGTGCCTTCAATCTTCCTTTAGCTTTTAAGCCAGTGAGCTGAGGTCCTACTCCTTCTGGGCAATGCACAGCCAATGCCTGGAGTAGGTACAAGGGCTCATCTCCTCTAGCTAGTGTGGGATTCCTCTATGCGCAACCTTGGTGCTAGAGCTCCGTGGTGCGTTTGGTTGAGACTTTCTCAGAGCTGGAACCCAGTCTGGAACTCTTCCTGCCTACTATCACTTCCTTTTCCCTTTCCTCTTTATCTTTCATAGGCATTACTTCCAACAAATTGCTTGTAGTTTTGACTCTCTCTTGGGTTCTTCTTCCCAAAGGACCTACTGCCACAGGTCTATAAATATGCTCCCCATTGATCGATGAGGATATAGGCTTGGATAAATGGACTCACCTCAAACCATACACAGCTCTTAATGGAATATATCTTCCTATTTGAATGTTTATTAGTTTCATGCTGAATAATATCCATGAAACTATGCCTTTGATGTGCCAATTATACTTTCCTAATCAACACTGAAAGCATAACTGTAAAAAAAACTGCTAAAAAAAAAAACTGTCTGCGGCAACTCATACTCAACTAGCATTGGGAGAGAACGTAGCATATCCATGTGCTGAGAACTTATTTGTCCCATAAAATTTACTTGGCCAAGAGTTAATTTTTGAGATTTAGACAACTTTTCCACTCAAAAGAAATGGAGTAGCTATCATCTCACCAGGAAACCAAAGCAAAGGTATTGAGAAAAGTCAATGCCTATGGCTGCCAGACCCTAAAACAGACACCTTCTCTCTCTTATCTAAATAAGTGTCTAAATAAGACATTTATTTAACACGTCTGTCAAACTAGGAAAGGAGATAAATCCACTTTCCTGACCTCCAAATCAATGATCCATTTCTGTGGCCTCTTAAATGAGCATCTGCACCTTAAGAAATATTGAAGATAACATCTTACACAGAATGATGAAAGAAAATATTTTAACTATGTCTTATGATTTAAAATTAAAATGCTTTACTAATATTTAATATAGGTTAACACTAGTTCATACATTTCATACACATAAATAGGGTATTAAGTTCAAAAATTGAGACAACTGTTAAAATAAATTGCCTAAAAGTAACAAATCTTTATTCAACCACTGTTAAATATTTTATATGCTTATGTATATAAATAAATGAATTTATTCACACTTCAAAAAATTTCCACACAGAAGTTTTAATGTATTCAGCAAGATGGCATAGTTAACGATCAATAACATGCATAATTTCATGAAAAAGCAATGTGGCCCAGTATACTGATGCATCAGAATGTCATTGCTTCAGCTAAACTGTACATTGACTCAGGACATCAGGGCTATTTAGAATGGCACATTAAACTATATACAGGGAATTCAACAATAGTCTTCATCTAGAATATCTCTCATACATACATATCCAAGGATAAAGCTTGGGGTTGGGAGACATGAAAAATCAAAATGCCACATTATATAGATACCTCCACCTCTTGTTAGGTTTACAACAGTAACTCATAATTTCTGGCCAAAACTACTAGCCATAGCCCTCCACTCCCATCATAATTATAGAAAAATGACAGTCTTTGACAATTAGTTCTTAGTTCTCATGATGCTTTCAGGATTATCTAAGTCAGTTGAGTGCACAGTGACATCTTTGAAAATGTTTGAATAAAGACCTAATGAGTTTACATGGAATGTTTAATTTTTATATGTATTATTTTCTCTGCTACAGAAGACTGATTATACAACATTTTTGTAATATATTGATACATATATTTAATTAGTAGACAACCTGTAAGGTTAAGATTCACTTGAAATAGATTCAGAGCTAGGTGAAAAACACCTAGCCATTTTATACCAGAAATTTTCAAATGCTGATAAGATCAATTTTTATAGAATATATTGATTGGAACACAAGAGTAAGGTAGTGTCATTAATATTCATTCATTCTCTAATTCAATATATAATTACTGAGTACCTGCTATTTGCCATGCTCTATTCTAGGCACTGAGGATAAAGCTGTAAACCAAACAAATAATTCCTTTCTATAAGTCTTACACTCCAGTGGAGAAGAGGATAAACAAAATATATATGTTATATATGCTATATTGAAAATATATGTCGTAAGTGCCATGGAGAAAATGCAGAAAATAAGAACAGGGAGTGCTGGTGTGAGATTCAAGTTTAAACTCAGTTCTCGGGGAGGGCCTCCCTGCAATGGCAACAACTGACTTGAGACCCAAACAGGGTGAGGAAACAAGCCATGAAAGACTCGAGAAAACAGGGCTCTGGAGAGAGGAACTTGTATTGACCTATTGCCCGGGGCACAGCTTAATACACGCTCACTCTAAAAAGCTGAGCTTTCCGAACATTAAAATACACACACACACACACACACGCACACACACACACGTATGTTCTAAAGATGATCACCTCTCTCCAAAACCCTGGACCCCTCCCCCATGAATACATTAAGTTGCCACCTAAGACACTGGTTCACTTAGTCACAAACTTGAAACATGACGTTGAGGATAGAACCTTTGTGATTATGACCCAGAATTCCAGATTCTGACATATGCAGAGGTGTAAATTCATACTCTATGTGTAAAGGTCTAATGGTATATCTCAGACTAGAGAACCCTTCTGATGTCAGTTCCAGGGGGTGATCAGAAAGCCAAGCCCATTCAGGAAAGGACTGACCTGATGCAAGGCAATGGAGCAGACTGAAGCCGCATGGTCCATAACCAGAATTAATGGACCAGAGAAATAATTCAGGCAGCTAAGCGCTCTGGAGAACTTTGCAGACTAAAGCGACCTAACTTTTTCCCTATCATGCAGGTTTCGCCTAAGTTCTTACAGCTAAACTCATGAGCCCTTGGTTGTGACAAAAAAGAAGTTCTAAAAGATGACATCTGTCATCAACAGTTTTGTGTATTCAACATTCTTCTAAAAACTTCTTTGGGAGAAAAGGGTCATATTTTTGGCTATATAAAATATGTAAAATCCGGGAGAACTGAGTGATACACAACCATGAAGAGCCTGGACTTTGCAGCCAGACTGCTGAGGTCTAAATCCCAGCTTTCCTACTTGCTAGGTACGTGACCCTGGGTGTTCTTACGGTCTGTGTTTTGGTTCCCTCGTCTTTAAAATGCAACAATAATATCTATTCCATACAGTTGTCACGATGACGATTAAATGAGTTAATATTTGAAAAAATGCTTAGAACACTGCCTGGCATATATTATGCCTATATAAATGCTTTTTAAATAAAATAGAGTACATTTAAACTTCCTTTATAATATTACCTCCAAAGACTCACCTCCTGAACCTTCACCAAAGAAAAAAGATTTACTGGCATTTCCTGAGAGACTGTCTTTTACATAGAAATGTTTAAAGCAGAACTCTTATATATTATGAGTCTAGAAGCTCCAAATCTGTCAAGTTTATATCAAACCTTTAACTGAATTTCAAAGTAAATTGTATAAAAAATAGATGACCCCAAAAGATTATCAAATGAATACTTTATTAGAGTCATAACACTTATAAAATAAATTTCTTTTCATCATGGAGTTACCAGATCTTAAAACCAACCAACACTTCCTCATTTTTACAGCTAAGATATATAAAGAAATTCTCAAATGCCATAATTTTTGTTCAAGTGCTTTGTCAGTCAACTCACAAATCTAGATCGTGATTAATTTACAATTCTAAGTATTCACAGTTAGATGAGTTTTAGGCTTGGTTCTTAATGTTCTAGAAGCAATCCATTTAGAAAAGTGTCACCAAAGCAGTTTCATGAAATCATTTAATTTAATGCCACCAAGCATGGACCTGTTATACCTTGGAAACAAAAATACAATCTCACAACTAAATCTAGCAGACTAACTTTTAACAATTCCAGCCGGAATGGACAACATATCCTTATGGCACATATATGACTCTGTAATATACAATTCATAATTCAGGGTTAAGAGTGTGGCATGGAGCTAGAAAAACCAGGGAAGTTGGATATTATAGAAAAGCTATGACATCAGTATAAAGTCACAAGACTGATATCCTCTTGCCGCATAGTAAATATACCTTTTATCTCTGTAATTACATCACAAACCAAACCCTAATCAGATTCTTCTAAGGGATTATCACATAAACAGGATTTGATCATTGAGCATTGATTATGCTACTCATTCAGGATTGTTCTATGTTCCATGAAATCTAACAGCCCAGCTTATACATGGCACTTGTAGTGGATGATTCAGCCAAAAAGCAAACGGTTGAAAGTATAAAATACTCAAAAGCCCTCTTTTCCCAGAGGTAGCCCTCTTGAGGCAAGAGATAAGTATCTTGTTTGGACGGGTGGTGTGAGCTGGGGGCCTAACTCTAACTTGTTCTCCTCTTCAAGCCATTTTGGCATGTTACCACAACCAGGGTCTCTGAGGTGGGTTAAAATACTTTTCTGTGCTATTCATATTCAATAGATGTCAGGACTGTTCTCTAAACATGTGAGGATCTACAGCTTTAAGTTATATTTCATACTCTATTCAAATTTAACTCAGAGTCGTGTAAAAGAATTAGAAGTAAAAAGTTCACCCTTTGGAGAGCTCTACTGGGTAAAGCCTCACATATCCACACATAAATATTTGTATATTCATGCACAGGGTAAACAGCTGTATTTGAAGCATAAATAAACCCAAAGTAAGACATCAGGAGCTAGATACCAGTTCCAGGAGTGGTTAGTGGTCTCTGGGGCTCTCATTTTAAGGATGCCAGATGAGCATTTTGCTCAGTTGTTAGGAAACACTTAGGTGGATTAAGCAACTAGGGTTCACTGTATAAATTACTTTTTCCTGTACCCAAGACTCTGCTTGAATTAGCTTGAGAAACTATAGCCCCTTCAAGGGTATGTGACCATTAACCTAAAGGCAATGTGATTACTGCATGAGACTGAATACTATGTGGCTTGTCTAATTCGCTTTATACATTTCAGGATCAGTTCAATAAAATGCAGAACCCATAACCAAGGTTTTACACCAGAGGTCAGCAAACGATACCCTGCAGCCCACAGGCCAAATCCAGCCTGCTGCCGGTTTTTGTAAATAAAAATTTATTGGAACACAGCTACACTCACTCGTTTACTTACTGTCTATGGCTGCTTTCATGTAGTAACAGCAGAGGTGAGTAGTTGTGACAGAGACTGAATGGCCCACAAAGCCTAAAATATTTACTATCTGGACCTTTAAAGAGTGTCGATCTCTGTTTTACACTAAAACACAGAGTTCAGTGGGAAGTTTATTTGAAATGTGTTTTTCTTCAGGAGTTTGAGTTACCTATTAAAATTAAGGTTCAGGTGACTCAGTAACTAAACACAAGAGATACCCCTTTTTTCATGAACGATATCTGTGTATTTTATGGATGTAAAGGGAGATTTTCTTTAAAATAAGAAAAAAAAAAAAAGAGAAAGAGACAGATGTAAAACTAAAGGCTATTTCTCTGTTTAACATCATACTAAAATTAAAATTCCATCCATGAAATGAACCAAAACTTATACTTAGATTCTCTCCATATACTAAACAAATTACCTTGGGGATGCTGTTATATCTGGACAAAATGGTATCCAAATTGATCAGACATAAAGAGTACACAAATGAAACTAACACACAGGCAGTGAGTTTGTAAGGGGTGTTACGGTCGCCATCGTCGTAAAGCCAGACCCAAACTGCAACCGTAACAAGCTGTCGTCACAAAGGCAAAAATCTAAGAAAAAAGAAACAACAATTCACATCAGATTTATAACCCTGACTTTAAGAAAACATTCGTCCAAAGGAACAACTGTCTGAAGACTGACCAGCCTACTTAAAGATACTTCAACGCTAATGAAAATCGTTTATATTCCTCTCTTTTCTTAATGATTTTATCCCCTCACACCATTAACCTTTCTTTTAAACGTTCTAGCCCCTAATAATTTTCTCATCTGTGGACAGCCTTAGGTTGAGGCTTTTTTCCCGTACTGGACTCGCTTGTTAAGCAGTCGTGAAACCCCTAACATGGTACATATTCAAAACTTCACGATGAGACGTCTATTTTGCACAGTGATCTCACAGCCAAGCAAAGTGCAGCTGTCGGGACTTGAGGATGTAGCAAATCATTTCTGTGACAATGGAAAGTGACCTTAGAGCTGAAGAGAGAAAACCCACAGAAATGAATCATCAGATTGGCGTGGGAGACAGTCCTCAAGTCTGTACTTAGCTCTGAATCACTGTCCTTTGTATTCAACAAGGATTTCTTTAGCACCAACTATGCATACATCAGTACACGTGGTACATATAAACAAATAATAGGTATTGTCCTCACCCTTTTGGGGTTTATGATTCATAGAAAACTACCAAAGCCGTTAAATATGTTAAAACATTATGATGTAGTACAGGAATCCTTTACAAGGAAACCAGAGCTCTGAGAAGGAATATCAGATCCACCTACAGAACATTTTTACAGCATAATTACCATTCTGCTATTTTCCCCACCCTTCTTCTCCTGGTTGTCTCTCTGATACATCTCTGATCTAGGCATTTTCTGTTGAATGAGAATGACCACTTTAAAGTACAAATGTGAATATTTAATTAGAACACGAAATCACAACAACCATGAATTCTGAAAAGCTGACAAATGTCACAAATATTCCCAAATCTAAAACAACAATATTTTTGTTTTATGACCTGCCTGATACATCTTAGTTTTGGAAACCCACTTTCTTCGATATCCTTTTCACAAGACAGTGTGCTCTTCATGAGACAACGGCATTAGAGAGATTTCATAATCTTGGAGAAAATCCAGTATTTCCTCTTCCATGGTTGATCAAAATTTGTTTTATTTCAATAACTTAGAAAAGTTTATTTCAGTTTTATACCGTATTTGTAATGACATGCAAACTGTGTAGGTCTGTCAAATTTGGGAAACCCTCTATCACATTTCATACACAATTTATAAAATTTCAGGACATTTCAAAATTTCTTGAGCAATGATACCCTTAAATGATAAATCTCAAAGTGTAAATCTTTTAACTATACTCTGAGTTGCTCACATGTAGTTACAATTGTCCTCCATGTCTTCTCTGCAGTGGCAGATTATGAATTTATGTTACCCTCAGTGATATCAGAATCCTGGGGGGCTACATACACGTGGCTCCCCCCTAGTTCTGTTTATAGTACTGCTCTAGTTTGTGCCTTATAAGCACAGGAATTCTGATAAATTCCATCTCTAATGACTCCCATCAAAAAAGGAAAAAAAAAAAAGCCTGGTGCATTTTTAATTATATGTTGAGTATACACCCGAAAGGAGAGAGTTTCTGTTTTGACTAGGAATTCGCTTATGCTTTTGTTCATCCGATGATCTGATCAGCTAGGTTGTTCCCCTGTTGTGAGTCAGCTCAGCTGATTTCACTCACCCACACTGGGCTGGCCTGGCCCCTGCATGAATGACCACTTTTGATACCTATTACTAGGGAAAAGGAGTTTTCCTCTCTCTGAGGTATACTGAAATAAAAAGAAAAGTGAGGGACGCAATGGAATGTCACAAATGAATGGCTCATGCATTTAGTTTCTGTCATTAAAACTCAGAAACTAAAGATTTACTTCTACTGGAGTGTATGGATGAAATGGGGATTAATGTAGAACTTGAAGCATGTAGAGGTTTACTAGGGCAGCTTCACTTAGACAGAGAAAGGGAAGGACAAATCTCCCTAACCATGTCTGAAGTTACACCAAGTAGAAAGCACAATTAATTCTTTTCACAAAGTAGACTTTGTTGTGCAAGGTCAACTACTACCGCTGACAGGTATGATCTTACATGAATGTCAGCCTCCTGCTGCTTCAGTTTCATCATCCACAGCACTGGGGGTAACAACTTGGCTCATAAGGTTATTGTACGGATAATCAGCTATTATATGTCTAATGCTGATGGCTATTATTAAAGAAAACTATTGTTGCCGGAGGACTTTCTTGGAGACCTTGACAGGGGAGGGGAAGCGCTGGTAAACTGTATTCATCAAACACTTACTGTGGCCGCCACGTTGATGTTATACTTGTCATCGTTCAAGAGCGGCTGCACAGCCATGGTTCGATTGCAACGTAGATCGTGCAGCGATGTGGCAGCTGCTTGCAGCAAAAAGGCTCCAAAGTAGAAGACGAACACTGTAAAATGGTAAGCGAGATCCTGAAAGAGGGTGGAAAAGGGAGACAGCTACAGTGAAAAAGAAGAGATTTTTCTTCCGCTCCTTATTTGAAATGAAGTTTACGTTCAGGAAAATTAGAACACTTCAACAGTCTTTAACTGCATTTGCCATTTCTTTTGGCTCCCTCAGCAATGTCAAGGTGTTAGAATACCAGTGAAAATCAACTGGCCCGTTGTAATTGGCACAGTGGCAAACCTTCAGATCCACTGAATTTTAGAATAAAATATATAATTTCAGTTTAGACTAAGGTACCATAGAATTCCTGCCCTTAAAATTCAAGTAAAATAGCATTTAAATTACATCTTGTTAGAGTTATAATATCTATTTTATTATTGTATATTATATAGTTATATAATTATATACACATTCTATAATCATTTTATTTTTGAGCAATTATTATTTTTATCCATTAGATTGTCATCCCATACACTATGGGCCTATGAAATCACTGAATTCAATACCATATCTCCCGATAGTCTAAAAAACAAAACAAACATATACTTCTACAAAAAGCAGAGGAAATTTTCATACAAAACTCAGTTGTGATTAAGTTATTTATCTCTCGCTGCATGGATGTGACACACAACTCAAAATTCACATCGTCTTACGTGAGTTAATATACCATCATCACACCGCTGTGTATTTTTGTTACCAGTTCCTACAGCAGGTACTTACCATTTATTGTTATACACCTTACAATCACCATTTGTTATTTCCATTTGAAGTTGTCATCTTAAAAGGAACGGGAAACGTCTGGTGACATGGCCTGCGACTCTCGGTATGCTGTGCCTTCTTCACCAGCCTCAGCTGATGCCACCCTCTTTCCCCTTTGAACGTCAGCCACTCTGGTCTCATCTTGGTCCCCAGGAATCACTCTATACCTCCGGGCTGATACTCTTTACGCATGGTAGCGTCTCTGACCGGAAAGAGTCTTCCCACAACCAATTACCTGTCCCCCAGCCCTCCACACCATCCCCCCCAATAATACCACCTTTTTATTCCTGCCTAATTTTGCCTCCTTCCTCCTTTACAGGAGTATCAGAACTGAGTTGTGCTGAAGGCTTTCCCTGTCCAGTCCTGTTTCCTCCCCCTTCAGCTTTCATAGGTGTTACCATCCAATAAACTTCTTACACGTCCAGCTCTGTATGGCTTGGGTCATACTATCCAGCTATCCTTACTAGCCTTAGGGTCCTATGCGCTCTAGAGTGATGGAGGAAAAGACGTAGTAAGGAACTCATGGCAATGGTGGTGACAAAATCACTATGTAGGCTCCTGGGGTTCTAAAGTCAGGCATGTAAGTTGTACTGGGGAATTACACATCTTGGAAAAGCAGCTCCCGGTGTCCTCCTGGGCCCTTGGAAAGAAGAAACACTTGATCTTGAGACACCAAGTGACTAAGTATCTGGAACTGCTCATTATGAATGGAGTTCTATCAAAGCCACCAACTCATAAAGTCATAGCAATGCTTCTTCAGATGGGAAGGGCACAGCAGCGACCAAGCTGAGCTGGGCTAGAGGGCACAGGTCTGCTGCACGAGCAGGTAGCGCAGGCCCCCGTGTCAACCACCAGGATGGGACTGCCCTCCTTCCTCAGCCCACACCTATGGCCACATGGGGGAGGGGAGCCCTTAGGTCCAGATGAAGGAGAAAGAAAACACCTGTACTTGTTTCTGATGGCACGCTATGCTGTTGCAAGGTGAAAAGGGACAGCAGCTGCATTACACGTGCATTATAGCCACATTCAGGGTTGGCTTTGAAAGACAGAGGTTAGGGGATATTTTCCCAGTGGATGGAACGATGAGTGGTGCAGCATGTCATACACTTTGTTAAGAAAGCAAAGCGGCCCAAGGTAAGAACATACAGAGACTTGTGGTCAGTGGTGAATGGTCTGGCAGGCTAGTCAGGGCCGTGGAGAATAAAAGGTTACAAGTTTAGAGACAAGGAAGTATGGAGCAGGGAGATGGACATATGGGATTAAGCATACAGTGTGAAGTGTGACCTTTCTGTTACATGGTCACGCCCACCAGGAGCATCCACCATGGGATGGCACGTAGAGAAAATGACCTGGCCAGCTGATGCAACCAGCCTTTGTCACCAGCTACCCGGTTAGTGGCATTATGGGTACAAGAACAGAGTGGTCATGGCTGGGAGGAGGAGGCTATGTCGAGGCCCAATAGCACGGACTCCCAATTGCCAAAGCTGACCTAGCTACCGCCTTTTCTTAATGCTGAACCTGCCAGCAACAGAGACTGACTCTGAGAGCCTGATATGGCACTATTCGCACCTGGTACCAAATTGACGGAACTCAGTTCCTACCTCCCTGGGAGACATAACGGTTCATTCTCACAAAACAGACACTCATTCTGAGTATGGATTTGCTTTTCTTCCCTGCAGAACCTCAGCCTCCAAGACTATCCAGGGACTTACAGAATGCCTGATTTATAGGCGTCTACTCAACACAGCACCTGACCAAGGGACCAACTTCTCAGCAGAGGAGGAGTGGGAATGGGCCCACGACCATGAGTTGTCTTGTATGCTGCACCATCTAGAACTCGCTGGCCTGACAGCACGACAGCATAGCTGGCTGAAGGCACCCCTGGAGGCACCACCCTGTGAGGATGTGTGGCCATCTTTCGGGATGCGATAGACACAGTGAAAAAGAGTTTTCAGTATGGTGTTGTGTCCTCATTGCAAGAGTGAGAACCAAGGGGGGAAGGAGTTTCTCCTCTTACCGTCATCGCTCCCACTGACCTGATGAAAGACTGTGACTGCTGTCCCCACAACTCTGGGCTCTGCATGATCACAGAGGTCCTGGTCCCCAGCGCATGTACTCTTGCTAGAGGATACAGCAAGCATCCCCTTGAACTATGAGCTATGGCTGCTGCCTGTGTACTTTGGATTCTTTGTGCTCAGGGATCAAAAGGCAAGAGGAGGAGTCACCATCTTGACAACAGAAGGTAGGGTTGCTGACACACAGGAGGGCAGGAAGGAGTCAATGTGGAACTCGGGTGATCTACTTGGGGCCCTGTTAGAACTCTCTTGCCCAACTGTGACTAAAATGGAGAACTGCAGCAATACTGGCCTGAAAGGATAAAGTTACCAGGGGGCTTACACTCTCTCACGAGGGAGGGTTTGCATGACACCACCAGGTAAACCTCGGAGACCAGCAGACATGAGTGCTGAACAAGAGGAGTTTAAAATGGTCAGTGCAGGAGGGCGGTGACCAAGAGCAGCTGTGGCTCTGAGACCAACTCCTGTCAGAGGGGCTGCAGTTTTGTCCCTCTAGCCTCTCTCTTTTAATTTCTGCTTCAGGAAGAGAGGCACACTGGAACCCCGGAGGAGCGAGGCCGCAAACACGTATGGCGAAGTGCAACCACGTGGTGCAAGAAGAGGCCTGGCGCATCCACGGCATGCGCTGCACACGTGTCCCTTCCAGAAAGAACCTGACATTCTGCTGTGAGGAGCAGAGTTAGCTGACAGCTTTGGCTTCAGTGGATTTGAGATCTGCTGCTGTGTTTGAACTAAGGTCACATTCTTCCTGGGCCGCCCTCAGCCAGTGATGGCCCAGTGCGGTTACTGGTGCTTGGCCACTTTCCCCCAACACAAGAGTCTTAAAGGGAAGGCTGTGCTCTGGAGCTTCTCACTAATTTGGCCAAGACTTTATCACTCTCTAAGACTTTTTTGCTTTATCCTACATCCTCCCTCTTTTGAAGGTGTTATTTCCTCCCCTTTCCCTCAAAAAAAAAAAAAAAAATCTCTTATACTTCTAAATCCATCTTAGAGTCTGCCTCCCAGTGGCCCAGAGAGGATACGTACGCTCTTCTTATTCCCTTCTTGGCCATTAACATAATTATAATTGTTCTGTCAGTTGTGTAATCGTTTCCTCACTGCCACTGTCTACTCCAACAAACTCTTTGAGAGCCACTACCAGGCCTGTCTTGTACACCATTGTATTTCTAGGTCTTAACATAGGATCAAGCATATACTAGGTGCTCATTAAATATCCCCCATCACTGGAGAGCTACACCCACATTTACATTTGGCTACCCTGGACATCTTATTCTAATTCCTGCTATGTGTGGGATGTGTGCACAAAGGTCTTCCTCACTCACAATTTCACTCATTGTTTTGGACAATGCAGATTATTTGCTCTAAGCCAGAGGTTCTCAAAGGTTAGTGTGTATCAGAAGCACCTGAAGAGCTTGTTAAAACACAGACCACTGGGCACCAACCCCAGAGTTTCTGACTCTATGTGTCTGGGTGGAATCTGAGAATCTGCATTCTTAACAAGTTCCCCTGCGATGCTGGTGCTGCAGGGCAGGGACCACCCTTTGTGGACCACCTGTCCGAAGCCCTTGGCCCTCCCCCGTTAGCAGAGGACCCCTTCCCCTTTCTGAGTCTCCGTCACATGCTCTTGCTTTTCTGCCAATCTTCCCAACACTCACGCACCCCCGAGTGCAGCCCACCTGTCGTCACCTCAAGTAAACTCAGCCTCAAGCATGCCTTGAATATTTTCAGCAGCAGGTAACTCTTTCCCACATTCTTATCTCCAGCCCATGTTCTGCTTCTCAGCTCAAGGTCAAACTTTCACTAACTATTAAAAAAAAAAAAAAAAAAAGCCACGCTGTATATAGGGGGATCCTGTTTTACACAATGGCAACATGAAAAAGGGATAATAGTCCCTCTGAGCTGTAGTCTTCTGATTTGTAAAAATGAGGACAACCATCGTTTTCCGTAAGGTCAAATAGGTAAATGAATGTGGGGACAGAAAACATAGCTCAGGACATTTAAAAAATATTAAGTGATTCCCACACTAGGCAGATGGTCACGTGTGCCAGCTACACTTTTGGGGAAGAAGCATGTTTAATTGTACAAGGCCTCTTTTTTTTTTTGGTATCTTTTATTTCTCTAACATATTTCTTTCCTTAACACTCCATCTTCCAAAAAGGGAAAAATAAATATGACATCTGTTTAAAGTTAGGTGAAATGGTATTATTGCCAGTCCATATAAAAACAATGAAGAAAAAGCATCTCAAAATTAAAATCTGCTGCTTTCCTCAAATTAGAAGGGGGCAAGTTTTTAGCACTTAATATGTGTTATTACATATCATATTTTTATTTCACCATTTACACCAACACTAGAAAGCTTGGGAAAAAATACTGAGGACATCAACCATGAATACTAATTTAATCTCATGATCAACAAAAACTAGAAGCTATACATACTGTAGGTAATCTCACAATGAATACTTCTAGAAAATAAATTCAACACGCATTCCTCCTTCACGCATGGCATACAGGCGACATTAAACTGTTATCACGGGGTGGGTGGGAAGCAATAATTTTTTGAGCAATTAATGTCTAACAATTCCAGAATGCAGCAATTAAAAATTGTTACCATCTGGTGACAACTCCATGATATGCATGGCTCAAAAATTTACCCGGCTGAGAGTAAACAAGATAAATTTTAAAATCTATCAAAAGCAGCCATGTGGTCAAAAATGACTAAGTATGTAGAAAATCACAAAAGAATAGGGAAAAAAAGGGAGCCCTTTCTAAATACAATGTTAGCGTATAAGCAAATTCCTTGAAGGCCAGAGTTGGCTCTTTGAAAGTATGTCCACCATATGACAAGATTGTGTACTAACAACCACTGTACTGTGTCCTGTGTGTCGCTGTCCCCATTTTTCCCTCAGTAAGAGTAGATTACTCCAGCTAGAAAGCCGTAAGATAAACTTTGCAGGTGACCTATGGAACAGATTGGCAGTTTCAATTGTCCCTTTCATAAAGTGGTTTAATTAAAAAAAAAACAAAAAAAAACCCAACGTTTTATTGTCTGAACATCAGATACAATGCTACAAATTGGAAAGAAATACAAATTTGGAAAACCTAATTAAACCTAATAAATTTAGGAAACCTAATATTAATGCTTGTACTCAATATCGAAGATAAGACTCAATATAAGCAAAAGGAAAGAAGAGGGTATGGACATATGTCTAATAAAACCAGGAGTGATATTGGAAAAATATTTAAACATTGGTAAGGCGTGTGCATCAACCAGTTAGACAGAACGTTGAGCACTGCAGGATCCTGGAGACTCACTACTTTTCCAGATATTAACTCTTTAGTTGCTGGGCTATTAGGAGGTCCAGGAAGGTCTCAAAGAAAGGGCCAGGGTGAGAGGGAGCAAAGCACTTAGGAAGAGGCAGTAGACTGGGGAAATGGCTATGTATTAACCAGTAGCAAAGTACCAGTAGGGCTATACTACTGGTACATACTGGCCAAATACCATCTTCAAGCCTGACATTAAAAGAGCCTGGTGGCATTCATCAACATTAGGGATTGACTGATTCATTCATGCATTATTTTAGGAGAGCCAGGCATTTAGAAAAAGGAGATTAAGCATCTATTTGTAACTTAAATAGGGATTTTTGATCTTCGTCACTTGAGTAATTATTAGAAATATCTTCTCATCGTTAACGAGAAATCAAGGCAAAAATGCAGAAATACGTTGTATCAGCAACCTAAGAAATAGGACTTTTCGAAGTTTCAAACTGAGAGCCTCAGCGTGTTTAAGGACTTATGATGATTACTGATCACTTACGATAAATCAGACACAAAGCTGAGCACTTTTTCCTGCATGAATTCCATTATTCCTTGACAGTATCTGGTGAGGTTGGTATTATTATTACTGTTTTTACAGAGGAAGAAATGAGGTTCAATATTTTGCCCAAGGCTACATGGTTAGTAAGCAAACCAGACTAATGTCAAAGCCTGTGCATCAGTATAACCACCACACTACACTGTTCCTCCTCAGCTCTACACTAACCCATGCCATCTGCCCCGGGCCGATTGAATGGACAGCCACGTTTGCTTAGACTTCACTGCTGATAACATTTGGGATGATGGTTCTCTTTATGGTCTATAAATAAGACAAGAACAAATATCATCCTTGCTGCTGAATAAAATACTACCACACCGGAAAGGAACATACATAAAGTCCGACTGAAGGTCTGATTTAAGTTCCTAACCACCAAAGTGTGAAGGAAACCTAATGGTGGTTCTTCGTGAACTTCATTAAAGCACTGTCCACCAGGCATTGCAATTCATGCTCCACTGGGGACCATTTCGAGACAGTCCCAGAGAATGAATAACCACAAACGTGAAAGAGGCTCCCTATATTATACGAGAAAAAGGGAAAGTAAGTTGACCCAATTTAATGGTGTCATAATTTTTAAAATGGTGTCGATCGGAAATTCATTTCTTAAAACGCAGCAATTCTTGCTAGTCTAGGACAGGCATTGAAAATAAATATAAAATATCCTCTTTCCTTTTCTAAGTATTTGGAGAGTAAAATATAGAGCTACTTGTTTTCTGAAAAGAGTATATGTATTTAGTATCTGAAGCAGGAATCAATGGAAAATTTTAAGATATATGGCACAGTATCCATCTCCCAAAGGCATCTGTTCAATAGTTCAATAACTGTAATGTGATTCATTTGTTGTATGAAATAAAACAGTCTTTGCGGAAAGGTCATCTAACTCATAAAGGACTAACAGAGAGATGGCTCGGCTCCGTCACCACAGGATCTGAACGAACTGGGACCCTGCTGTCCAGCAAGGCCGGCCACATGGCAGCACAGCGGCCTCTGTGCTCTGACCTTTTCTCTCCCACTAGAGGCAACAGATAGAACAGGGCATCCAGCATTTCAGGACAGAATGAGATATATATAAATTTCTCACATGTTCCTGAGAGAGACTTAAAGATCCCTTACCAGGAAGTTCCAATTGGCATTAATCTGAGTCACCACGCCAGACAGGAACACGCCCAGGAAGAGGAGGGAACAGGTGAAAGCCGTCACAGACACGAACATGACCCATCCTTGCAGCAGAGGTAGAGGAACGTTGGAGGAGGCGACCAGGATCCACACGAGTCCCCCGAACACCTAAAGGGAAAACGAAACACGGTAATAGGTTTGGGCCACAGAACTGAACATGCTTGCATCGGGCTTACCACTGCCTTTGCTCCTCCCCAGACTTCTGCACGTGTTCCTGCAACCCCACCAGCGACTTGTCTCTATCGTTACTGGAGAGCTTTCTTCTCTCAGGTGTAGGCCAGCACTGCTACTCTGGGACCTGATCTGACTCCACGCCTATTTCTGCACACCTGCCTTCCTGTTGGACTCTCATCCTCAGCCCATGGCCAGGTTCAGTATTCTTTCACCATCTAAAAGCATTTTCCTTTAAAAGAACTTGAAAAAGAATAGATACATGTATATGTATAACTGCATCACTTTGCTGTACACCTGAAACTAACACAACATTGTTAATCAATTATGCTCTAATAGAAAATAAAAATTTAAAAAAATAAATAAAGCATTTTCCGTTGACCCTGCTGCCTCTCTAACTACTGCCCTCTCTAAGGATTTCCCTTTTCAGTTCACCATTTTTACAAATTCATCTTTGCTAGGCCTCCGCCTCCTCTCCTTGCTGTTACTCTTCAAACCACTGTCCACTGGCTTCTGCTTTCACCATTTCTCAGAGGGGCTATTAACAAAGATCAGCCATAACTTCCTAACTTGTCACTTCTAATGGCCATGTTTCAGTCCTTATCATGACCTACTTGTACAGGTGAGATTATTGCCTATATACAGAATAGCAGCTATTGTACATGACAGTAAACAATAAAATCTTCCATCATTTACTGACACTCTTCTATGTGCTGGGCATGAGAATAGGTACTTGAGATATTCACAGATCTAATATTCAATAAATACCTACTGTCAGGCATTGTGCCAGGTGCTAGGAATAAAACGGTAAACGATGGTCTCCACCATCACATAATTCACAGTCTCTTACAGAAAAGAGAAAATTAAGCAAGTCGCTAAAATGCTGCTTCACACAAGTCACAACTGGGCAAACACTGGGCACTGCAAGTCCACACAATGAGGGCTCTAAATCCAGATTTGAAAAGTCAGGAAACACTCCCTAGAAGCAACAACCCAAAGGACAGGGCCAGGGAGAGTAGCAGCGGGCAGAGAAGGCTGTTCCAGGGCAGGGGGGTGAGTCTTGAGATGGTCTGGGGAAGCTGAGAAACAGGCTGGCAGAGCTGAAGGGCAGAGCTCAGGGTGGCAGGAGCAGCGGGTACCATGTGCAGAACGGCCAGAGGTGCAAGCTGGAGACGGAGCTGGAGGGTCCTGAAGGTCAGGTCAAGGAGACGAACTTCACCCAAGGGCAATGGGAAGCCTCAGATCACCTTGAGCAGGAATGAGCATGATCTGGTTTGTACTTAGGAGTTTCTCTCTGGCTGGAGTGTGACAATGGATTGGAGGGGAACAGGTGGAGGGCTGAGGGACCACAGCGGAGACTGTTACCATAACAGAGCGTAAAGCAGACTCCAGGAGCTGAGCACAGACAGAAGTGAGTGGCTCAGAGAGAAACTGAGAAGTAGATGTGAGGGTGGTTGGTGGCTCAGCAGATGTGGGACATGACAGCAAAAGAACAGATAAGGAAAATACCCAGATTTCTGGCTGGGACAGCTGGGAGTGAGTGAGAAGACACAGGAGGAGAAGTGGTGAGGGGCGAAGACAGGCAGCTTTACGAACCTGACAGCAATAGCCTCGTCCATACTACCACTAGAGAGGTAAAGGCTACACACCCTCTGCATGGCATTCCAGGACCTTTACGAGCAAACCTGCCTTTTGCATGCTTGTCTCTTGCCACTAAACCCCTCACATCTCACATTATAGAAAAAGAAATGAACAGTCCAGAGACAAAGCTCTTTCACATCTGAGTGGCCTGACATATGCTGGCCCAGAACGTCGTTCCTTCCCCATGTGTATTTGAGAAACTCCCATGCACGGCTCACCCTGAAGAGCACATCAACCTAAAGGTCCTTCCTGAGTTCCACCCCATGCTCAGGCCCCCCTCTGCCCTCTGGGCAAGCTCCCTACTAGGGATTTGTGACGTCGATGGGAAACATTGTAATTGATGCCCCTGGCTTTCAGTCCAACTGTACTCTTAGATCTTCTTGGCAGCATGCTGCCTTATAATGGCTTGCATCCCATGTCATTTATTAATCTACATAATAATTCTTTCCTAACTCTCAGTCCGGCACTGTGCTACATTTGGCAACACAAAAACCTAGGCTACGGTACACCTGCCTGGAGACACCGACAGGCAAGTGGGAATCAATCCTCCCCCCCGGCCCCCATCCCCCCACACAATATAGCAGGTACGCCTGGCATATGGAAGGCTCTCAGATATTTGCTGAGTGAACAAACTCCTAGTTCCCATATGAGAACAGCTGGAGCACCAAATATTAAAAACCAATAATCGTGTGAATCTTGCTAGATAATATCCAAACTACGTAAGGCACTAAAAGTTAAAAATACAAGTATTAATTTGTTTCTTAAAAAAAGGCCCATACAATTCATTAGTACTTTGAAAAACATTTTGGAAAGCCTAATAAATTATCACTTGAGCAATGATAACAGAAGCACCAATCTAATAAATTGATAATAGTGGTGGTATATCTCAAGTCCTTATTCCAAATCAAATATGAACAATCAACGCCGAAAGTTTTATGAAGTAAATCTAAGTCATGGGTAATAATGCATATTAAAAAAATGTAACCACAACCTTATTAGTAGCTATGAAAGAAACAATGTCCCTGTTAAAAGAGTCTATACTCTTTCATACTGTTTAATAAATATTTGAAGGTGATAAGATCTTCCACTTTTTCTTTTTTTCTCAGCCTCTTCTTGGTAGACTTTTCTTACTCTCCCATCACAAATAAGCTACATTAAATACTGTTTAAGAAATATACATCTTTATTACACATCTATTAATTCAAGAATCATTTATTGAAACTCTAGGTGCCAGTATAAAGAATAATAAAGAACAATTGGCCACTGTTTATTAGGGACAGGCAGACTCAGATAGATAAGCATAATTATATGATATCGAAGATTATGATAATTTCACACCTCTGAAGAAGAGGCTATATGATCCCTTGGAATTAAACATAACATGTAATAAACCTGAACTGGACCTCAAACTGGTCAGCCTCAAATCTGCTGCCAGGCACTGCAGAAGGACACTGAGAAAAAAAAAAAAAGGCAAGGTTCTATCTCCAGGAGCTCTAATAAGGGAGAAATAGACACCATCAAATCTGATTCAGGAGCAGATTGTGGCGAGTGCTATAAAAGGGCTCAACACTGTGTGCTCCGAGAGACTGCGAGAGGGAAGAAGAAACAGAACGGCAGGAATCTAGACGGTAGGCAGGGGAGGCAGGTTTTGAAGCAGGCTTTCAAGGCAGACGAGGGCTGTCACAGCGGATGCTAATGTGAAACAGTAGAGATGAACTCTTCTTGTCAGACTCAAAACTACAGCCCCTCCCAAACCTCAAAGGCTTGGAAAGGGAACTAAGTGTGTACACGAAAAGAGAACAGACTTGCCTCCCCATTTGTGGTGTGTGTGTGGCTGGAAAGGGGGTAGGGGAGGCAGGAAGGTGTATGGATTCCTCCCCCGCCCCAAATACACACACACACACACACACACACACACACACACACACACACACACGCTACATCCCTAGATCAGAGATTCCGTGAAATACAGATTTAAGTCGCCCTTACCACAGGAGCTTTGGAACATAGAGGATGGCCCAGAGAAGAGAAATAATCCCACTCTGGAGATCCACCTTCCTCGTTGCAAGACGGTCACATTGGTGAATGGGTCCCTAGGGCCTTGACACAGTTATTTCTCCTTACTTCACGATAAGCTACCTTTTCTTTTGGCCAAAAGCTACCTTTTCTTCCAAGCTTCCCAATCTGGCTCCAACTTTAAAAATTGAGCTTTTAATAACATTACCAATGCTTAGTATATTCCCTTGACCTAATTCTGCACCTTACGAAGCTCAGAGTATTTACCACTCATGTTAATTATCAGCATCCCTGTTCAGTAGAGGTGGCTCTGGAGGTAGCCTGTTTTTAGAAGTGAAACGCAGAGCACAAAAATGGTTAAAATCTGAGGGAGACTAGTTGATAACGTTTTGTAGCAACTGCAGAGTGCACACACCCTGAAGAAGGCTGGAATCCCTGTTCACCCACGGTGATCTGAATCCACACTCTGACCCCTTGTCTATCACGGCCTTCCACCACTCTCTGGTGTCCTAAAAAGTCTGATAATAACACACAAAACTCCCAAATGCACCACTTTTTGAAATTTCTGTGAGGAACCAAGTCAGGGCTCATGACTTTGAATCTCAAGCTCTGACAAAAAGACAACCCGACTTCCAGGTAATGCAAAGGCAAACACGTCTTCAAGTAGATATGTCTTCCCCTGTGACCCCCTCACCTCCTGAGCTCAAATTTAGGTGTACCTGGCACACACCTCAAGCGCTCAGATACATCCCGAGTTGCCGTGATTAAGTTGCTACCCATTCCTAAGGCCACGGCTCTCCTTGGTGGCTTACTGTAGCATATGCTCATCCCTTCAGCTTGGCTCCTGCAGGGCAGAAGGGGTGTACCTTGGCTGACGCCTTCCCATAAGAACACCATGGAAGTATTATTCATCCACACATCACACCGAACTGAACCCTCAGAGCTGGAGCTAAAACATGTTTTCACTAGAAACTGTGGACTGGCAAAAATATGTAACCCCACGGGAAACCACGGTCTTAAGCAAGCAGCAATTCTGGCTGCGTGGATTACAGACTGCTCAAATTGAGTCCTATTTGGATGGTCTTCCTATGTCCCCAAAGGATTCTTTTTGCAAACACCCTTTTTCTTTTCAACTGTCACTTATTTCCTAATAGCGTGCTTTTAAAACATGCCCTCCGACATCTTGGCTAATAATTTTCAAACCACTTTGACACCTTCATCTTAGTATACTCTTATTATTCACTAAGTAAACAGGCCAATTCCTACTCTGACCTATTTTCAGTCAGTGTTTGGAATGAAACCAGGGAAAGGTAAGTGAAGCTGAAGGTATAAAGGACTGGTTAGACTGCCCTAAGGAGAAACATTTCAATACTTAGAACTTCCTGTGTATAACATATGACCTCTCTTTCCAATTCTCCTACTGCTTACATATTGGGCTTTTCATCACTTTATATCAGTGAGGACGAACAAATCAGAAAGACTAGAGGAAAAAATGTCTCCCAATCTGGCTTACAGAGTTAATCTGAGTAAGAGGTCGAAGCTGGTGAGGGTAACAGAAATACGAGCTAGCATTTATCTAGGTCTTGTGTTCAAGCACTATTCTAAGGGTTTTATTTGTACCAATTTAATTCTCTGAGATTAACACTGAGAGATTAAACACTGAGAGCTAAGTACTATTATTATTATTACCATTTTATACAGAAGTTAATCAAGGTAGAGAGCCATTAATAAATTGCTCTAAGTTATACAGTTAATAAATGTTAGACCTGGGATTTGAACCCAGCAACTGGCTACCAGAGCTTACGCTCTTAACATTATGTTAGTTCGTCCCCATCAAAGTTTCATGTTTATTCTAGAGCAGGGTTTCTATACTTTTGCCATGGATTGGCTTGGGGCAGGGGCAGGGTTGATCCTCCAAAATCATATCAAATTGGGTAGATAAGTGCATATACATTTTTCTGAGGGCACAGTCTACAATGTTCATCAGAATCACAAAGGGGTTTGTGGCCCTCCAAAAGTTCAGAATACCTTATCTTCTTGATCACCCCTCCTATTTCAATGGGTGCTACAAATGAAACAATAGGACTAAAGGATGTTAAACATGTTCAGACTATTTATCTTCTAGGGAATAGATTACCTATAACTCCATTTTACACACAACTTGTATTCCAAAGAATGTTTTTAAGTGGGAACATACTTCAGTCAACAGATACAATAGCTGAATAGATGTGTTTACAAGGCAGCCCATAAAAGTGTAGTCACTCATGATGTGACTGCAGTCCAGTGGTTACAGCACTGGTGAATACTCCTGCCTGCCTCTCCAAGCTCACCCTCTCCCCTGCAATGCTCCTTCCCCTGCCACCGTATCTCTGCACTGCAGCCTCTGTCCCTCACCCCCTGCACACAAAGCGTCTATTACACTGGGCCATGCTTCTGCTCAGCATGCTGCCATCAGAATTTTCGCTGGATAACTAAACTCTAGTACTGTATCTTCCAGAAAGACTTCCCTGGCTGGATGCCATCTCTTGGTGCTTCCATGGCTACCAAGCTGATACTAATCTTAAAATGGAAAGCCCATATTATAGGGGAGAAGTATGCTCTGGCCCTCTTTTATTCTCATTTATAATTTCCCTTGATTTTTAAAATCCTCTTTTCATGTTTATAGGTAACTAGTTATCACCTAGGTTAAAAATGTTCACGCATGCCCATGCTTCAGTATCAACAAGGACTGTACAAGTCATTGCCTCTTTTCTTTCCTTTTACCTTACTTCTTCTGAACGCTATTATACAAAAGTTAGGAATGTCATCTATGGAGACTATGAAAGGGCATGGCCCTTTTCATATAAAACAGGACACAGGAAATTCAGGTCAAACTTTAAACTCCTGGAGAGGAGTCATGACATTTTAAAAGTTGGGCAATAATAAATGCTGGAGAGGGTGTGGAGAAAAAGGAACCCTCCTACACTGTTGGTGGGAACGTAAATTGGTATAACCACTATGGAGAACAATATGGAGGTTCTTTTTTTTTTTTAAAGATATTCTCTATGTATTTCTTCTTTAGGTCTTTTTTTAAAATTTTTATTTATTTATTTTTATATTTATTTTTGGCCGTGTTGGGTCTTCGTTTCTGTGCGAGGGCTTTCTCTAGTTGCGGCGAGTGGGGGCCACTCTTCATCGCGGTGCGCGGGCCTCTCAAAAAACTCTTTAAAAAACTAAAAATAGAGCTACAATATAATCCAGCAATCCCACTCCTGGGCATATATCCAGAGAAAAGATACATAATACATAATGCATAATTTGAAAAGATATATGCACCCCAATGTTCATACCAGCACTATTTACAATAGCTAAGACATGGAAGCCACCTGTGTCCACTGACAGATGAATGGATAAAGAAGACGTAGTGTATACACACATGGAATATTACTCAGCCATAAAAAAGAATGAAATAATGCCATCTGCAGCAACACGGATGGACCCAGAGACTATCATACTAAGTGAGGTAAGCCAGACAAAGACAAATATTATATGATACAGCTTATATGTCTAATCTAAAAAATGATACAAGTGAACTTATTTACAAAACAGAAATAGACTCACAGAAATAGAATATAAACTTATGATTACCAAAGGGGAAAGGGCAGAGGGATAAATTAGGAGTTTGGGATTAAAATATATACACTACTATATATAAAGTAGAGAACCAGCAAGGACCTACTGTATAGCACAGGGAACTATACTCAGTATTATGTAATAACGTATAATGGAAGAGAATGTAAAAAAAAGAATACATATATATACATATATATGTATAATTGAATCACTCTGCTGTACATGTGAAACTAACACAACATTGCAAATCAACTATATTTCAATAAAAAGTTAAAAAATAAAATAAAATGCTAGAAGAAAAGAAAAAGTTGGGCAAGACTTAAGAGGGTGTACTCCAAAGCTGCTCTTCCCCGCTCCAGCCAGTTTCTCTAGAATATTTTCACACTGTTCAGTTCGTCCTACAGAACAATCACACAGCATTTGTTAAGTACTGAACGTCCGTGGTATTGGCTACACCTGCCTCGCTCCTGTCCCATGTCATTACACAGTCTTTCCTATTCAGCTATATCAATGCAGATATGCCACATCCATGGCTCCTACCACCGGGTACGACATTTCTATCAGGCGCCACAAGACAAATCTCCTCTCCTTAACCTTTTCCTTTGGAGCTCAAGGTCAAGGTTTTCAGCAACTTGGTTTGAAGTTTTCCATGTTTCAGTTCTTCCTATTTCTTATGGAACTGCCAGCCAGGGAAAACGACTGCTGAAAATAATCTTTGGCAGGGGCACATTTTTTTCTTATGAAGTTTTAAAGACTTTTTTTTCACATGGGTGGAGATTTTTAACCCAGACGCAAAGTAAAAATTTTACCTATAGAATTAAAACCCCTTTGAAGCAGGGAAAACATACCCACAGATAGCCCCTCTTCACCACTGCAGACACACAATGTCCCTTTGCAACCGAAATCTATTTTCTGGGTGAGAAAAGAGAACTCTATACAGCTGAACATTTATGTGTTAGTCCATCTACAGTCAAAGCTGCAGGTTGAAAATAACCTGAAATCCCTTCCATAGAACTATCTGCATGACTGCACATGCCTGCTCCACAGCCCCTCCTTCCCCATCATCCTTTCATTAACATTTTGTTTTTCTGGCGTTAAGTCCTCTGTGTTACATCTTATACTTAAGTTTGGTCTACGATCATTTCAGGTCATGTCAAAACTTTACATATGCGGTTGACCTTCTAAATACCAAATCTGTGCCTCTTCTCTGCTTCTTTCCTTTGTCCTACTTCTAGTTCTCACCACCCCTCATCCAAACCACTGCAATAAGCCCTTTAGCTGACCTTCCTGCCTTCAGTCTCTCTGCTTTATAACCAGACTTCATTACTCAAAGATTTCTGCAAGTCTGATCAAGTTATCCCTGTCCTTCAGCAGCTCCCCATCACAGATGAAAACAAATGCTATGCCTTGGTCTATCATTTCTCAGCAAACCACACCTTGACCCCTACCTGCTCTTTTTCCTCCTCCTGCCACCTTCCCGTAAGTCATGTAGAAAAACACCAACCATTGCCAGAACTTCATGCCATGGTCTTTCTTGTCTCTGGGGTTTGCACATGCCCTTGTTTCTACCTGGAATTCTCTTTCCCACTTTTGTCTACTGAACCCCTACTCATCATTTCAGGCTAAACTCAAATGTCACCATCCCGTTAAAGCTGCCCTGTCCTGGCCGTCCCAGTGGCCAGATGTACTCCACCCTGTTTTTCAATAGTACTTTTCGTAAACCAATTTTATCACTTCAAATGCAGCACTGTAATTCTTTCTTGGCTTTATACTTTACCGTATAGGACTTTCTTTTAAGGGCAGGAGTTATGTTAATTATCCTATTTCCAGGGCATAAGATAAGGCCTGACGCATACCAGGTTATTAATTATTTGTTGAAAAAATGAAAATTACTGTCGCATCCAAAACACTGCAGTTAGAAGCCTGTGAATAAGAGTCCTAGACCATCTCCCATAAAGAGAAATGTTCAGGAATATCATGGGGAATGTAGACAGTTTCCTAAATACTGAAACTGTGAAACTCACTGAATTCAATAATGACCTTTATTCTTTTCCATGTTTAATACTGTTACTTCCAATCTTCTTGTGCATAGTACTCATTGAGGACAAGGACCAGAGATAGCTTGTTTAGCCCAATAGTACAGATGTTCCAGTGTCATTTTCTTATAATACACCTGCCTGGAAAGTGCTTTAGCTATAGTTCACTTTCCATTGTTGTGTCTTTATTCCCTGAATGGTAGTTATTTGGGGGGCATATCCTCTCAACTAGGTTATAAGCTCTTTCAAGTGAGGCAGAGTTTAAATATCTGTCTTCCCAGAATAGTGTCTGGCGCACAACAGGTATTCAATAAACACCTGATGAATGATTTACAAAACATTAATTCAGGAAACACTTAATCAAAACATTAGATTTTGAAAATGATAACTTTTGAAGGCAACGTTTTCCATCTTAAACTAAAAGGCTTCACTTTGCAAAACTAACTTAGTATTAAACTCTTCATAGCAAGCACACATTGATAAGTATAGCTGAGTGCAAAAACCCAGAGGTAGACAACTTAGGTGTCTAGCGGTACAACATACCTATCTCAAGAAAACCACACCACGCATGTGAAGTTGCAATATCTCCACCTATAAAGCCAGTGCTATAAACTACTTTACCTGGTGTTTGGAGGCTGGCAATATCTGTATCTTTTGAATCATCTCCCCAACAAATGCCTGACATTTGAGAGATTGTGAATGTGGTACAACAAGGCAAATTGAAATTAAATGATTGAGCAAAGTTACTGGTTAGTGCGAGAAGTGAACTCCAAGATCATGGTTTCATTAGCTTAGTCAACTATAGATAGCCCAGCATCTTTGTCAGATGCAGTTTTCAGGTGTTCAGTTTTAGACAGCAATGGGACATAAAGAAATTGCAAGGACAAATGGATTCGATAGAAAGCCAAAATTAAGGAGTTTGGGCATATTCAGAAACAATGGCTGAGGCTAAAATAAGGGGTCCCCAGAAAGGACATCACCCAGAGCTTAGAACTGCTTCTGGTGAATTCTCACGTTTAATTTACAGAGAGAAATTTCTGAAGAGGAGCCATGGGAGACCGAACAATTTCAAGGGATCAGAAAATTAGAGGGATATTAAGAAATCCGGGACCAAAGTGCTTCAAAAGTGTCTACTTTGCTTATATCTGTGCATCTCCTCCGTGTGGATGTTCTAGGTAGAGAGAGGGGACCAAGGTGGCCTCCACCTCTGCTCTCTTAAAGCACATGATCCAACAGCTCTAAGTGGCACAGAAGGATGAGGGCCAAGAAGGAGCTATAGTTTGGCTCTAATGTGGTCTCTTGTTTCTCTAAGGTCACCAGTTTCACTGGAATATTCTGGTCCTTTTATTTTTTGCAGGTTGGGTTGGGGAGGAAGGAGGTTGATATCAAGTAAAAGGTAATGGAGGCCTATGATTGAAACCTATCAAGATATTTGGCCAAAAAAAGTGAAAATTAAACGGAAATGGCTTTCAGAAGTGATGCTGTTCTATCTAGATAAGGATCCTAGAAGTGTTTTGGGGCTAAGAAGCCAGAGGAAATGAAGAGACAAGAGGAAGGGACTGGATACTTCTGTGAGCCTGGGATTTCTCCTGGGATGGGGCATGGCAGAAGTTCTAGAAGAGGGAGAGGGTTCACATTCGCAGGAGAGAGCTGTCTTGTCCACAGAGCCCCGAAAAGGCCTCCCTTGGTGGTTCCCAGACATGACTGTACATTAGAACCTCGCGGGAGCTTTTTAAAAAACCTAATGAACTCGGATGCTGTCCCAGAGAGTCTGATTTAATTAGTCTGGCCTAGCGACAGTATTTTAAAAAGCTGCCCAAGCAATTAAGTATAGCAGGAGTTGAGAACTAACCAATGGGCTAGATAAATAAAGAGATATGGGGGTGGGAGGGAGGAAATAGAATAAACCACTTTCCACTTTTTTCCTCAGAATTAGGTGGAGTTTCCAAAAGTGTCACATGATCACGGGTGGTTCTTGAGACGGCATTTGATTTGATAGCACATGGCTAGGCCTTCTTTGCATATATATATACATATATGTATGTCACATTTTTTACATATATACATACATATGTAAACATGTAAGTACCTATTTGAATAAATATTAGAAAAATATGATCAGCATATCAAATTTGAGAATTCATGTTTTTATTGCTTAGGCTGAGGCTAAGGTAAGGTACTGAAGCTCAGAAAGTGAATGCATTTAAAGTGCACCATCTGTAAATTCTAGAACAGGTGAATACGGCAAAAACTTCTAACGGAGGTATGCAAACAACTGGAGTCTGAGGAACACGGAAGTAAAGTAGCCCAGAACCTATAAAATCTTTCTTCCCAGGCTTCACTGGTCTCAGGCCGTCTCCCTCCCCACAGTAGGGCTGCCCACCCAAGGCCACCCTCTCCCCGCTCTTCTCACCTGGGTGCCCGCACCTCATCCCAAGCATTCAGATGCTTCCGAACTGGGCTCAGACTCAAACCAGTTTCTTCTAGCCTCGCAGTCACGATCCGATTACTGATGTCATAGCCTGTAACTCACTTGTCTCCTTTTTCAGATTCAAATCTGAGCTAAACTTAACTTAGGGTGCCTTAGCATAATGGGGCGGAAAACCAATGCTCACAAGGCGTTCCAGCCCCACAAGCACAAAAGTGAAACCGAAGCGACCCAAATCCAGGTTATGCAAACTCAAAGGTGTGGGTGAGGGGGACGATATGAAAACCCCAAACCGAGCAAGCAAAGCCAGCCTGCAGGAAAGGCACTGACTGGCAAACGTTTCACTCTGTATTTGCCATTCTCAGGGCATGATGCAACCTCAGGTTGCCCAATTTATATTTGCACATTTTCCCCAGCGAGCTTCAAAACCTCCCAACTCCATTAAAGTGCCTTTTAAAAAGTTCAAGTCTGCAGCCCAAGAAGGCTGCACGACAGGCCGGGTGACCCGACGGTCACCTAGGCCCAACAAAGTGCGCTGAGAGGGTTTGGAGTTGCAAAGGTAGACTAGGAAGGGAGAAGGCGCAAACGCAGGCAGCGAGGAACGTGACAGCCACGTTTGTACTTTTACCCTACCATTCTCAGCCCACTTGATTAGACACTGCCCAGGGCACCGTATGGGCTTCACCTTTTCCCTGCCCTGTCTCCTGAGCCCTGCTCCTCTCCCCAATCCAAAGGGCGCTCATAATGGCAAAAGGGAAAAAAAACAAACAGCCCAGGTCTTTTAGCCCTCCTCCTCTTCTTCCTGGTACCTCCTGCCCCCTCTTTCCACATCCTGGCGGCCTCCTGGTCACCCGGTCGTTGGCTCCACCTTGCACCACCCAACAAAATGGCAGGTAGCATCAGGCGAGGCCGAGAGCGCCGGCTCCCGCTCCAGCCCAGCGCGGTCCCTGGCCAAACCGCCGGGGGTCTCTGACAGTACCCCAACTCCAAAGAGCCTTCTCCTCTCCAAGTCCCCAGTCCTCGGCCCCGCGGGGCCTCCTGCTCGCTCTCCCGGGACCATTTCTGTCGCCAGCGGAGGAGCAGGTGCCAGCGTAACAGGTGCCAGGCGAGAGGGCCAGGGCGGTGGCGCCGTCGCCCAGGTGCGGGCTGCACTGGGCATCGGGAGGACCCCGGGGGCGGCGCGCAGGAGAAGGCCACGCCGGGGGGACGGGAGCTGGGGGCCGCGCAGCAGGAGACAGCCCGGGGGCAGGATGCCGCTGCCAGTTCTCGCCACCCGGGGCGCGACCCTCGCCCAGGCTGCCCCACTTACAATCTCCAGGCAGACGAAGGCGCCCGAGTAGGTCCGCAGGATGTCGGTGCCGACGGGCAGGGTGACCCGTGGCGCCGGGAAGGACACGGCGGGATTCGGGGGCGGCGGGACTGGCGCTCCGCCGGCCGACATGCTGCCGCTGTCACTACTGCGTCTCCGCGCGCCGCCGCCACCTCCCTCCGCCTGCCTCCGCCTCCCGGGCTCCCGCCGCCGCCGCCGCCGCCGCTGCTGCTCGGGTCCGCGGGCTCCGGGCGCGCCGCCCGGGAGGGGGGCGTGGCAGCGCTGTCCTCGGCCAGGCGGGGCCCCGCCCCGTCACGTGGGCCCAGGTGAGCGCGCCTCCGCCCCGGCGCCCGCGCGGGTCACGTGCACAGGTGCGGCGGCCACCTGGCCCGGTCCTTCCTGCTCTGCTCGTCCCCTTTGCCGGCCAGCGGCCAGCGCTCCTGGAGCGTCTCGACGCCCGGCTCCACCGCTCCGCTCTTTATTTGTTCCTTCTTTCCCTCCCCTGGTTTCCACCTATTCTCTAACACCTGTCCTCCCCCCAACTCTCACAGCTCCCCTACTCCACTGCCCTCAATTTAACTGCCAGACTGGTCTTGGAGCTGTGACTCAGAAGGTGAAATCAAGGTCATCAGTCACACCCAAAAAGTGGAGTGGATCAGCTTAAAATGGGACTCTTGTGGGATTTTAAAAACACCACTAGAACAGTGTCGCCTACTGAAGTCAGATGGGTCAGCTCAAACATCTAGTGGCAGTGTATGCCGGGCAGGTAACCAAATGCTGTGCGCGCCAGGGGCGTGCTCATCTGTGAAATGGGGCTGAGGTTATCTACTCCGTATGGCTATCGGAATTACATGACATAACATAAAAAGAGTAAACTCATAGTAAGTGCTCCTCAAATGGTAGCTGATATGAGGACTACCATTTTTCTAATTTTTACACATGCACACATCACACTGTTGTGTACACATGATGTTGCATAGGTTATATTTTCCACATAAAACTTTACTTATTGATTTCACCTGTCTGAAACCTATGAATTGCTGTTGTCTTTTAAACGCTTAAAAAGCAGATTTTTTTTTTTTTTAAGGATTCTGTGTATGGTTTGGATTCCCTGCCCCAGTTTATCCCCATTTTTATATTTGGTTTTAACGTCAACATTTAATAAGTGAAATAAAGGAGATGAGATTAATCTTCTCAAAGATCAGCTGAAAATAAGCAAAACTACACACAGCAGCACACACATGTAGAGCAGGTTGGAAAAAATATTAGGCAACATCACCAGACATTCTCCAAACTGAATACTAATCTTGTCTGTCAGGTTTAGCCTTTGAGGAACTGTGTTTAGCTGTATGCATTGGTCATCAGATTTTAGTCATTCTACCTCTTTATTATTTTAATAAGCGAAACTCATAGGTGTGGTGGCAGCATCAGGGTAGATACCACAAAACAGGGTGTGAGTGAAACGTTTTGTGTAAATCTCTGATCTTCCCCACCTCTAAAAATCATTACTTCTTGACATTTAATGTGTGGTATTTATTTAATAGGAAATTTCATTTGTTGATCAATGAACCCTCTCTGTGTTTAGATCCAGATTGTCAGGGAATGATCTTTCGTGATTGTTTTATTTTATTTTATTTTCTGCCCAACAGCTCTCAATAAACAAAGTACATCCAAAAGGAAGACCTCTTCAAGTTCTTTACCCTGAAGATGCGCAGCTATAGTGATGGACCCCCAGAATTTCAATGAATAAGCCTACAATGACTTTGAAGTTCCCGGAAGTGCTCAGTGACTCAGAAAAATTGTGTCTTAAAAATTACCACCAAGGGGAAAACTTCACTGTGTCTCTTCCGGCACCCTCCTTGCTGCACCATGCATCCCCCACCATCCCCGACTCTACCTGCTTTCTACCTGCTTCCACGATGACCAGTGGAATAAAAAAAAATATCGCTGAGGCCTCTCCTATTATTGTAACATATTATTTTAAAATGTTACAATGATAAAAATGCATTCCTCTAGAATGATTTTCCACTCTCATGACCACTACCAAAACCTGTTTACTCTTGATGATGCCAATTTCCTTCTAATGGAGGGCAACAGCTCTGGAATCAAAGAAAGAAAAACACTCATCCCATATCTCTCTCTTCCTCTTCACAGTTTCACTTTTCTGCTCTTTCCCCATCCTGTTTCCATGGTTTACTGACTTTCAACATGACCTTTACCTTGCTCACAGACTTCCTTTGGACCCCATTTTTTGGAATGTCATCATTCCTATTCATGACACTTTCAACAATTTTGCCTTACAACCACTTGCTACCTTCAATGAGCTGAAATCACATCTGGACCCACCTTATTGCTTGGAACTTCACCAGCACTATTCCCTTGAATGCTGACATCTTCTGTCCATCTAACTCTTCTTCCTTTCTCAGTCCATTGGCCTCCAGCCTTTCATTCCCTCCTAATTCTCTCACTGACCCCATTCTGACTTTTCTGGTTTCTATCCATTCCTGTGCTTATGAGAATGCATTTTAGAGATGCTTGTAATAGTCCCAGATATTGCCTCCCATTTTATACTTTACTATAAATTTATCCACACTGCCCCATATTCTGCAGCATGGATTCAATCCATCATCTGCATATGCTCTTTGATTCTACTCTCACACTGCCCAGGGGTGCTGAAAAAATGTCATAATTAAGACTTTTGTTTCCATTATTAATTCATGTTATCTAATCTTGACTTAGGGATTCTGAGGTATCAATTTCCTCCACCACCCCTTCCCGCTATTTTTCTCACTTATTAACCCATACCTTCTTTCACTGTGCCTGTCTTTGTGCTTGGCACAAGTAGACAATATGTTCAATGTATGAAAACAAATCTAAGCCATTCCAACCTTCCCTACTTTCTCTTACTTTACAAAGAGTTTTAGGATATCTAACAGTAATCCTGTTGCATTGAAAACAGGACCATCGATCCAGTTATCCAACACAAACGTCTGGGTGTTTCCCTTGATAGTCACATATTTAACCAGTTATGAGGTCTGGCAGTCCTACCATCTAATTCTCCAGGATATATCCATTGAGATCTCTCCATTCCCATGTTCTCACTCTATCTCAGGATGCTATTCCTTCTCACGATGAATACTTTAGCAGTCTTGTTTCCCTCTCTTGTATTTTCTACACTGCTATCAGAATGATTTCTAAACACAAAGTTGATTGCAGTCACACCTCTACTTAAAACTTCTCTAGGATTCCCTACTATCTCAGGGTCCATTTCAAACACCCTGGAATGCATTCAAGGTATTTCTGGGGTATAGCTTCTGATGCACTCTCTTACCTCCACCAGACCTATTAATCCACCTACAGTTCCAATAACTCTCCTGCCTCCAGACCTTTACACATTGTCTTCCCTCTAATGGAACATGCTTTCTTCTTACCACCCTACCCCATATCTGTTTTCTGGATAATTCCTTTGGGTCCTAAAGGCAAATTCATTATGGCAGCGTTTCTCTGGCTACTGAAGATTATGTAGGGTCCCCTCCCACCCAACGTGTTTCCCTAACCTGATGTGCTCACTCCACGTAGAACACTTGCTTCACTAAAATGATATTATATTTTCACTTGTCTCATATCCCTTAGCTAGTGTTGTGTAACAGGGTACGAAATTGAAAAGTTCAGTGGAGACACCAAGTGTTGAGGCACCCACCGCTCACTTCTATCAAGAATACGGAAAGCTCAGGAATGAGGATTTGGAAAGAGAGTGATTTGGGGGAGCCGGGCTGGGAATCACACTTTGCTCTCTCCCTCCTCCATCACCTCTCCCACAACGCAGGAAGTAGATGAGATTGATTCACGTTACATAGTAGGAGCTCAAGTAATATCAGCTGACCAAATGAACTCTGCATCTAAATTTCTCTGCTTCATCACCATTGCTCTCCTCTTACCTTCCTGTTTCATAAGCAGTGTTTCTATCTCTATCCAAAGTTGAGCCCCATCTCAGCTTTTCATTATTTCCCCTTTGTACTTCCTTTAGGAAATTAATCCATTAATTTTCCCTTCTCTCTCTTTGATTTTCCATTTCCAATTTATACTCGATCTTTCCCCCTCTATGAACATATCCAAGTTCCCTTACCATCAAAAAGAGCAACACTTGACTTCTGCCCCGAAAAGAATAGCCAGGACTGGACTTACCTTCCTGGCTGAAACAGTGAAATCCCAGACAAAATATGCGAAACACTGGTTTTCAGATATTGCATATCAGGCCATGCAGGATAGTGATCTCATAGAGATGGGAATGAAATGACAGGAGCTCTATAGTTTTCTCAGGTTCTGGAGTTTCCAGAGCAAAGAGGAAGGGAGACCCTGGTGAAGAGCAGCTATCTCTATGAGTGGAGGTGGTAAAGCTGGGAATTTGAGGGGGACGAAGGGAACTGGAGTTCACAGAGTACTAAAGAGGAAAGAGTTGCACGCAGAGAAAGCTTAGGAGGTCAGCAAAATTGCCCTTAAATCTTCAGATAAGTGTTTTATCAGCAGACGAAAGTAATTTATCTGAGGGAAGAAACATTCCAAAGGAGCAGAGGAATAATCCCCGGAATTCACACAGGAACAGAAATAGTTCATGTTTACACAATCCAGAGTGTAAAATCACCTAATTAATGGAGTGCTGGATAGAGTATTCAGAAAGGTATTGCCTCAGTACTGGGGCAAAGTCACCCTTAGACAGAGGTTTCTCTGGTCCTGCCTTACAAAGCTTTAAAAAAATGCCTCAAAATGCTCAAACCATTTCCAGTTAACTCAACTGAATCACAGCCCAATCAAGAATATTAAGGAATACAAAATGTCCAGTACCCAATAAGATAAGGTTCAAAATTAAAAATTAAAAGTTTCTATCCAGTTAAAATTTTTATCCAATTAAAAATTACCAGGCATGCAAAGAAGCAGGAAATATGAATCATAATAAGGATAAGAATCAACCATGATAAACAGACCAAGAAATGATACAGATGATTATATTAGTAGAAAGAACATTACAACAGTTATTATAAATGTATTCCATATTTTAAAAAATAGAGTGAGATTGAGCATGTCATGTAAAAAGGACCCAAACTGAACTTCTAGATATGGTAACTACAATGATGTTCTCAGATGTTTCATCTGAGATGAAAAATACTTTGCAGAGGATTAGCAGCAGTTTAGACACAGAAGGGAACATCAGTTAATATGAAGACATAGAAATAGAAAATAAAATGAAACACACTGAGTAAAAAAAAAGACTAAAAAATGAACAGCATAGTGAGCAGTGGGATATTCTCAAATTTTTTAATATATTCGTAATTAGTTTCAGATCTAATAAATTCAATCTAATAAATTCAGTGAACCCCAGGAATTAGAAACATGAAAAAATCTACAAAAAAAATAATAATCAAATTTCTTAAAAGCAATAATAAAGAGAAAATCTTCAGGGCTTCCCTAGTGGCTCAGTGGTTAAGAATCCGCCTGCCAATGCAGGGGACACGGGTTTGAGCCCTGGTCTGGGAAGATCCCACATGCCACAGAGCAACTAAGCCCATGCACCACAACTACTGAGCCTGCGCTCTAGAGCCCGAGAGCCACAGCTACTGAGCCCGTGTGTCACAACTACTGAAGCTTGCGTGCCTAGAGCCGGTGCTCCGCAACAAGAGAAGCCACCGCAATAAGAAGCCCGTGCACTGCAACGAAGAGGAGCCCTGTTCGCCGCAACTAGAGAAAGCCCAAGCGCAACAACGAAGACCCAACGCAGCCAAAAATACATGAAATAAAAATAAATAAATTTTTTTAAAAAAGAGAAAATCTTCAAAGTAACCAGCATAAAAGACACATGATGTACAGAGAAACAAAGGACGGAAACAGACTTCTCATTGGAAGCAATGCAAGCAAGAAGAGAGTAGAACACCACCCGTAAGCTAGTAAAAGAAAAAAAAAGAGATAGAGGAAAAAAAAACAACAACACTGTCAACCTAAAATTCTATTTGCAGTAAAAATGCCTTTCAATAATATTGTATAATAAGCATACCATAGTAAGAGTAATCAGAAGAAAACCTGAGGGGCTATATTAATATCAGATTAAATAGGTTTCAATGCCAAAAAAGTTATCAGAACTAAAGAGGGTTATTTCGTAATGATAGAAGGGTCAATTTATCATGAGGACTTAAAACTCCTAAATATTTGTGCACTGTATAACAAAGTTTTAAAAATAAGTGATGCAAGTTTTAGGTAAATGGCAAATTGCTTATAACTCTGTATATTCCAACCTCTGTGCCTTTGTTCACACCTCTGATTGTCCAGTTCCTTGAATAATCCCTCCTACAACCTTTGATTCTATGCTTCAAGCTTCTTCCTGAAAGTCAGCTCTTTCGCAACGCCTTCAGTTCTCCTTTTGACCTATCTTTCCAGCATCTTTCATGTTCTATCTTATGTAATTGTCATTCATTAGTTCATATACATATACATATGCACACATGCACATTCATAGATAGATGTCTGTGTATGCACACACATTAATTCATTATAAATATATCTTTCCTATTGAGGATCATGTTTGTGATTTTCCTTTGTATGCCCTATTGTCTCCTACCCTCTCTATCATTTAGACACAGTGCTTTGCACATGTTAATTCACTCTTTCATTCAGCAAATTTATTTTCTATTTGCTATGTGACCAACCCATGCTAGGCACTAGACATACAGTGTCACATACAATAGATGGAATACAAGTCTTCTTCAAACTTAGAGTTCAGTGGAGGAGGCAGACATCACTGAAATAAGTATTTATTTTAAATCTTAGGGCTATAAAGAACAAGAATGTTTCTTCAGGGTCCTAAGTTGCAAGCAGCAGAAAATGAACCTGGCTGACTTAAACAGAAATATAATTTATTGAAAAGATGTGATAGTTTATAGATCTGGCAAGAAGTTTGGGAAACCACTGTCAGAAAGTGGATGGGAATAAAGGTGGATGCATAGCCAAACCCATGCCCCAAATTAAGCTGCAGACCTAGTCCAGTGAGGGCACTACTTGCGACTCCATTAATCGCTGGAATCCATGACTTGGCACGCCTTACATTGGCAGAACTGGATGAAGGATTCTACCATCAGCACCAACGCTACTGATGCCTCTGTGATCCCTCAAAACTGGATGTCAGCATAGCCACCCTCGCCACTTTGGAATAAATCCTCTTTTGTTTATGCTTCTTTGAGTTACTAGCTTCTCATTTGAACCTGGAGGCAGGTGTATATAACTTGCTAAACCTAGTGCATTCATCTGCACTCTAGCTGAAAGGAAATCTAAGAACGTGAGGGTTCCACCATGGGAGGTGGGCTCTCTCTCTCTCACTATAACTCATACTTCAGGAAATTGACCAAATAGGGCATTGGTTCATCTACAGCACAGCCCAAAAGACCTTGACAAATGTTTTCTTTATATGTTGAGTGTATGCAAGTAAATTACAGAGAGTCTTCTAATGTGGGAAGTTGGGGAAATCTTTGATGAGTAAGTGACTTAATCATAAACCTGAAAGATGAATAAAAGCTGGCTTGACCTAAGGGTGGAGGAGGAAAATGTTGTTAGAAACAAAGGGAAGAGCATATGTGAAGACCCTCCTTCAAGAAGGAGTTGGGGGTTCAGAAACTGAGTGAAATCCACGGACTTTGAGATGAAGCCAGGGAGTTAGGGAAAGGTCTGGTTTCTTTCCAGGGCCTTCTAGGCCATGCTTAAGTCTATGAACTTTATCCTAATAACTCTATAAGGACAGTGCAAGGTTAGAGCACAGGATTAAACTTATGAAGCACAAGCTTTAAAGAAATAACTCAGGGTTCTGGGTGAAGAATAAATTGACACTCAAATGTTGAAACCATCCAACAATAAATGGGCAAGCAGTGGGGTGGGGAGGTAAAATTAGAAAACTTTGGGCTGAAAAGACTTGCTTATCTTGGACAAATCAATTAACTTTCCTGAGGCTCATTCCTCATCCATAAAATGTGGGTTATTTTCCTGTATTTATCTACCTTTGAGGTTATTGTGAGGTAAAATGAAATAGAAGATATGATTTCTAATTGTAGAATGCTCACAAATATGATGTTCTAATAAATATTTAGTGAGCGCTCAATTATTTTGCTAAGCATGGTGGACAGTATACAAATTTATTAAACTTATGGGAAAATATTCTAATTTTACATTTTACAGAATGTCATTTATTATCATCAGTCCCTGGTCTCTATGTTTTTAACTACACTTCTATAGGGAGGCAGTATTATTCTGCAGATTGACTGATATACGTAGAGCATTGATTGTAGTACTTGACACATAGTAAGCCGCTAATAAGTACTAAACATCATTAGTAATAATGTATGCATCATAGAAATTATTCCCGAAATATATAAATATATATAATGTTGGTTCTTCATTTTGGTAATTGTTTAAATTTCTCCAATAGAAAATGACTTTACAGTCCATAAAGTAGAGAAATGGGTTAATGTTTACAAAGACAAGAGAGAGCAGGGTTGCCAATATTTTAGAGAAAAAACCCCATTAAAACCATTTTGAACGGCCAGTTTTGCATTGAGCACCTCAGCACACCGGAAGTGGGAAAGAAATCTTTCCCCAGGGAATTTGTACCATCAATGTTCTTCAAATCTTAGACGTAATCATATCTGACCTAACTAAAAAATTATCCTAGGATAGATACAGCCTATTAAGCCAATTTTCCTCTAATTATTGCACATATGAAGGCAGAGCCCTTTGAAAGATCATAGTAGAAATCTGTAGCTTGCAGCTTTTAAGGAGACCAACAGATGCCTACAAAAATACATTTTTTTGAAGTGAGGAAAAACAATTGACAGAAAAGTTAGGTAACATGACAAATATTTGGCATGTGTTATACTACCTACTACCTAGTACCCATGACAGACATCAGTGATAAATCAGAAGTTGGCACTTGGGGAAAAAAATCTTTTATTCTTGTTCTAGGTGTTCATGAAAGGGTATTAATTTGCTAATAATTGTTCTGGTAGGAGGATGAGATGTTCTAAAATGACTAAGAAATAGGCAGCAGAAGACCTTTCTTCTTTAAAAAAAGATCCTTGAATTTCCATATAATAGAGACTAATTAATGTGTTGATGAACTAATCTTTTACATTCCCAGAATCTCTTACGTTCCAGGCTACATGTCAATGAGAAATGATAAATGAGTCTAAGAACAGTACTCTGCAGACTTGCCTCCCAGGAAAGGAACTGGCCCCCTGCAAACTCCATAGTAGCTGGTGACACCTCAGTTCTTAGGGTGAGCAATCCTAGTCAAATGCAAGGCTTGGGCTTCAACCTTTGGTTGAAGGACTGACTGATGCTTTCCCAGGCATAAACCTGATGTTGAAACTCCTACTGCTAGTTTGGTGTATCCTATAACAGCAGAGACTGTTTCCCACCCCCCATAAATACTAAACAGGCAGGATACAGTTGAAGCTAAGTTTCTGCACCATTGCAGCGGGGAAACATACCAGGGAAGAATCAGTGCTTAAAAGTTAAAAATGTATAAAAGCCAGTGCTATTCATGCAGCTTACAAGTTCACGGCTCAAGGTTTAGGGTCGTCTGAGTCATATCTGGGCTTGTTGCAATGAATAAACAACTGGGAACCTACATATATGCCACTAATTCTATATCCAATAGTTTTTCCCAGTGAATCCTTTCTAGCTGACCTGTATGTGGGGTGTGTGTGAGGACAGAGGTGTGTATGCGTGAGTGTGTGTGTGTAACATCTGCTCTAGTATTAAAGAATGTTAATTATACCTTCATGTAAATTGTTTTAATCTGGCTTCTTTCTTTTTTAATGTGAGATCAAACACCAAAGGTTTAAGAGCTTTGAATAGAGAAAAGAGAGAATTTCAGAAAAATAGGGTTTTGTTCGAAATGATGTAGGGTAAGTGTGGAGATACTGTTCCCTGCCTTTTAATGCTTCTTCCCTGTCTATGCCTAGGATCCACCTTATAAAACCTGCTAATCTACCTAGTTCAATCGTTTTTCTGTGGTTTCACCACCCACCCAGTTCTTTAGACCTTCTTGCTTTTTTTGCTTTTCTAAGTTCTCTTCTCAACAGCTCCTAGCCAGGATTCCGATTTCTCTCTGCCTAGCTTCCGCAGAATGACAACCTATTTAGATCACATCTGGTTTCTTCTGCAAACTCACCTGTTATCACTTTCTTCTGCTCCACACAGCAACCGGAGCTCAAGTGCCACCCTCCAAACGCAGGCTTTTTTCAGCATGACTTAGTTCCCAGAATGGCCTCTAGCCAGTGTGCTGGTAAGTGTTTAACAACCATCCAGGGCAGAGGGGAGCTCTGATTTGTAGCACATGCTGATTTCCATGGTGCAAATATTTCTGCAGGGGTCAATTTCAAATTACTAGTGTGAAATCACTGAAAGTGGAGTTATAAAGAGGTGTGCAGCAGCAGATTGTGCATTCACTGTACAGGTATGATAGGTGGAGGTAACCTCAAGAGCATAGATAATAAAAAATAGCAAAATAATTAGGAATTGTTGAGTATTTGTTATCTGTATTTCTAGTATAATTTATCTACCTATAAGTTTATATAAGTTAAATTTTAATTATGGCTATATGTAATAAGCAGCCTGCAAGTTTCTTTAAAAATTGGCAGTCAGCTCTGATGAGCAGGTATAGGCTGGCCCCAGCACACCACTGCTTCCAGAACAATACTGCTTCTATCCCACCATTCAGGAAGAGGCAAGAGAAGTGGGTGGTTCAAGGGCAGAAAATGCCCAGGAAATGAATCATGATGGATTATCCTCCAGATTAAAATTTTCTTGAAGCTATGTCTGATAACACTACCCATACTCCAACACTCACATGCACACTATTATATACTCATAGGAATCAGAGGCGGAAGGGGTCACAGTTTTGTAGCCCTGGATCAAAACTCCCAGTTCTACTCTCCTCCAGCTGCTTTAGGTAAGTGCACTCTGTCCACTGAGCCATCAGTAGTGCTGGGACTGAAGTAGGCATGAAAATGTGCTTTATACCTTATTCCTAAGTCCCACCACAAATTGGAGCTATAAGGGCTTGATTGATCTTTCGATTCCATGAATGGATTTTAGCACCAATATCCTGAATGAAACGTCTTAGAATTTCACACTTTTCTACAAATGTGTATGAAAATGTATTTTCTCCAAAGTCATATTAAAGTGTATTAAAATGATATTTGTACAACTTTCTTTTATTTCCAAGTACTCATTTTCTCTGTTCAACTGAGCATTGCCTTAAAGTATATTAAAAGAGCCTGGGAGTGCTATATAGAATGCTAACTTTAAACGACAGTTATAAACACACTTATTTACCCTCCTTGTGTAAACTTTCCCTGCAACCTTTATGTGTATTGTCTTTATCAATCTTTGTGGCTTTCCAAACAGATGTACAGTCAGTATAATTATTAGAAAGCAGACTTCTTTTTAATTAAACATATTTCGTTACAATAATTAGTCTACTGTGTACTCATTAAGTAGAATTATCTATCATTTTCTTCTAAACACTGAATTTGTTTCACAGCCTTAAACTGTCTCAGGGATCCTCCCACGCCAAGTACTTATTAACCTCAATTCCAGTGCATCCTCATGTGAACATTAATGAGCTCAGTCTTTTTCTTTCTTTTTTGGAGTCACCAGTAGTCACCAGTATTACCCAAAAAAGCAGTTTCACTCATTCCTTTTTGTTTAAATGACAGTGTAGCTCTACAATTTTATAGAAACTGGTTTTTCAACTGTTGTTACTAATGGATGTCTAAATACCAAACGTATACAGTTGACGGTATGTACGTGTGTGTGTATGTTTTCAATTACACACAGGTGGCATTTTGATATCCACCAGTGAGAAGAGTTGAAAAATCAGTTTCTGTGAAGTTTTGGTGCTAAATTCTACATATAAGCTGAATATCTATATCTATATCTAATTAGTTACATAGTTCATATGCATGCGAAATATAATATTTGAAATGCATGCTATCTGTCATATAGGCTATATATTCTATATTTTGTATGTATTTATTATATATACTAAATGTACATAATATAAATTGTATCTGTCTATATATATACCTTTAAGGAAATTATATAATACTTCTCTCTATATATAAATTCTGCTATGACAATAAATGATGGTAATTAAGGCAGCTATTCAATCAAAACGCCTGGGTTTAAATCCCAGTTCCACCGCTTAGCAGGTGTGTGACTTTGGGCAAGTACCTTTACCTCTTTGTGTCATGTCAGTTTCTCTTCCTGTTGAAAAGGAATGATAATAGCACCTTCCTCCTAATGTCAGAATGAGTGTTAGCATTTAATCAGGGAGTAGATACCAGTGAGTGCTATGGAGTAAAGACTGCATTGTAGGAACTCTTACACACCGTGGGAAGAATCAGGGGAATAAAGGTCAGAAAAGATCAGAAAAAAGTTGTTAACCAGCTTCCCTCGCCTGGGTGAATGAGGAGGAGTTTTCCAGAAACTGGGCACCTCCAGCTGGTAAAAGCCTATGGGAGGTTGCTGGCTCTTTGTGGCTGCAGCCTCTGTGAGTTCTAGGAATGACCCTTGAGGTAGGCCTATGACAGTTTACCAGATAAACTGCAGGATGCCCAGTTAAATTTGAATTTCAGATAAGCAACAAACAATTTTTTGGTATAAGTATGTCCCAAATATTGTATGAGACATATCAACACTTAAACCTTTTAAAAAATTGCTGCTTATATGAAATCCAAATTTAGCTCAACCTCCCTGTATTTTTATCTGCTAAATCTGGCAACCCTAGCCTGTGGTCTCTTTTGGTCAGCAGGGCCAGCAGTTGGGATGGAGAGCTGGCATGGAAGAGGAAAAATCAAGAATAGACTGGAATCCACCAGCACCTCTGCCTCTGCCCCTCATCACCTCTAATCAACGATGACAGAGCACAGTGGCTGCCGCTTCACTTGGACCTCACCAAATCTCACCCAAATCTTTCTTGTGGCCAGTCTTGACCTGGAACTATATAAGTAGAGGACTCTAGGAAATGAAGTTCCAGCTTAGCTAAAATTGACTAGCACAAAATCCCACATTGTGCAGTAAATGAGATAATACACGTGAAGTCTTGGGGCAGCACCTACACATAATACACACAAAGAATACAAGGAATCATTGCCTAATGTCATTGTCTTAGCAATTCTGCCAAATGGAACCTTGGGTTGAGAGGGTCGTGGGATTTGATGAAGAGCTGTGAGTAAGAGGGAGGAGGTGTAGCAAAGGATTAAACCCACAGAAAGTTTCTGTACTGGGACAAAAGTCAACTTTATCTTGTGAGAATAAAAGGGCACTCTCTCGGGGAAGTAAGCAGTCTCCCCCAGATGGGGGCCGGGGTCGGAGGGACAGGCCAGGAAAGTGTGTGGTACCTCTGATCCTGTCGTGGTGTTTGCGTTGTAATGATTGCTGGACACTTTAACCTTGGTTTGTGCCTTTTAATCCTTTCAGTGCAAACAGAAGTGTTTGAAAATAGGCTGTGAAGAGCTTGTGCAGCACTGTTTTACATACATCACCCTAGGTATGGGGATCCCGGACAGCTGTGGCAGAGACAGATTCTACCTGAGCGCCTTACTACCTAGGTCTTTGCAGGACCATTCAGCATCCTTTGTCCCTCCTCCTGGTACCAGCAGCCTAATTTTGCTTCTCAGAAACTGCCTTTCTCTCATTGATACAAAGGTTAATGTTCCTTGGCTAAGGAGTGACCATGTGATCCACGATTGCCCAATCAGATATGCGCTCCCTGGCATAGAGACCAAAACCAGCAACAAAAAGCAGGATTTGATTTCCATCATCAGGGAAGCTATGACTAGACCATCATAATTTTCTGCCACCTAGATCCTTTTTTTAAAAAATTTATTGAAGTATAGTTGATTTACAATGTTGTGTTAACTTCTGTACAGCAAAGTGACTCAGTTATACATATATACGTATATACTCTCTTTCATATTCTTTTCCATTATTGTTTTTCATAGAATATTGAATATAGTTCCCTGTGCTATACAGTAGGACCTTGTTGTTTATCCATCCTATATATAATAGTTTGCCTCTGCTAATCCCAAACTCCCAATCCTTCCTTCGCCTCGCCCCCCCCCACCCCTTAGCAACTACAAGTCTGTCCTCTATAACTGTGAGTATGTTTTTGTTTCATAGACATGTTGATTTGTCTTGTATTTCAGATTCCACATATAAGGGATATCATATGGCATTTGTCTTTCTCTCTCTGATTTACTTCGCTTAGTATGATAATCTCTAGGTCCATCCATGTTGCTGCAAATGGCATTATTTCATTCTTTTTTATGGCTGAGTAATATTCCATTGTATATATATATATACCACATCTTCTTTATCCATTCCGCTGTCAATGGACATTTAGGTTGTTTCCATATCTTGTCTATTGTAAATAGTGCTGCTTGCCACCTAGATCCCTTTAGCGTCCCTTTTCCCCTCTGGTAATAGACAATTACATTTCCTTTAATGAGCTATACTTCCCCAATCTCAGTCCATGTAGCTTGGGCAGGGATAATACCATTCCTGCCTACAAGGGTAAGAACATGGCAGAGGCTTAGCCTATCTTCATATTTCATTCACAATTCAAATCAGTCCTGTGAGGTTCAATCTCGTGGCCCCTATTGGAATGTTTGGGAAAGAGAAATTCTGTTTCCACTGGATTGTTACCTCTAAAGATTTGGTGAACCTGGATGTTCCTGGGACCATCTTGTGGCACTAGTTAGTGTAAAAGCAATAACAAACAGAGGTAAACAGTCTGTAATGAGGAGAGAGAATGCATCATAATTTAATTTGAACACTTGGATCCAGTTTTCAGTTAAAAGGGTCAATTCATTTCCTCTTCTTTGAGTAGGTTTGGGTTGGGCACACATATAACACAAGGGAAAGCCAAGGATGGTGACTAACTGATATGACACGTAAATATATAGTAAACCACTTTTAGATTTAGACAGTTTATTAGTTACACAGAGAACAATCAAAAGAGTAAGCCAAAGGTGTCAGCTCCCCAGGTCTTTGTCCCACACACCAAAAAGGATGACATCAAAACAAAAGGAGCAGGTGAAAGAAACTCGCATTGTGAAATACACTGTTGCTGAAGAGCCAGTTCTAGGTGACAGCTAATGAGTTTTCTATTCTGCATCTCAGTTCTGAGGAGGGTGGAGCAAAAGTCCTACACTTCATTAGGAACCCAGGAGGCATGGAGGGAGATGGGAAGGCAAATGGTCGATGGCCTAGGAGCTGTTTCTTAGAGACCTTTCATCCCCTCGTGTACCTGGGGAATCACATGTTCTTCTGCCAAGACTCAGATAAGCTGTGGTTCAAACCTTTGCCTCTGTGGATGCATGCTAGGTCTCTAGGGCACCATGATGGAGCTGTTCCCTCATAAGTCCTGAGTGATACATCACTGCTGTGGACATTTGTTCTCATTTTTGTCAACAGTACAGAAATCGCCTTCCTAAGTTTCAGGACTTCATCCCTCATTGAGAAAGAGCCCACCTCCCATTGTATAAGCTAAAAATGCTAGATACTTTCTTTCTTTCTTTTCTTTTTTTTTAAATTGGGGAATAGTTGCTTTACAATGTTGTGTTAGTTTCTGCTATACAACGAAGTGAATCAGCTATATGTATACCTATATCCCCTCCCTCTTGGGTCTCCCTCCCCCCCCACCCCCCATTCCACCCATCAAGGTCACCACAGAGAACTGAGCTGAGTTCCCTGGGCTATACAGCCAGTTCCCGCTGGCCACTATGGAGAACAGTATGGAGGTTCCTTAAAAAACTAAAAATAGAACTACCATATGACCCAGCAATCCCACTCATCTACTTTGAGAAAACCATAATTCAAAAAGACACATGCACCACAATATTCATTGCAGCACTATTTACAATAGCCAGGACAGGGAAGCAACCTAAGTGTCCATCGACAGTTGAATGGATAAAGAAGATGTGGTACTTAGATACTTTCTAATCTCCCTTGTAGATGGGATGGAGCAAGTTACATAGGTACCACCTATTACACGCACTCATTTCCAACTTTGACATAGAACTAGTGTTAAAATGAAGCTGAGACCACACAGACTCTATCCTGATGAGAGTGGCTGTCTCTGTAGCATAAGTACTGAATTTGCAGTGGCTGCAGTGGTAGCTTTCATTATCTGTGAAGCAAAGGGCAGTGAAGCGGCCCAGAGGAGGCAGCAGAGATGTCTTCATCAGGGATTTAGAATGATTTTCAGTGTCGTTTTTGGGTGCAACACTTGCTACCTTTATTCTTGGGTTCTCCTGGAGATTCAGTGAGTTACTCAGTATCCTTTAAGCAAATCATTTTATGTTTAAAATAGTCAAAGTATGTTTCTCTCAAATGCACACAGGATCCTTAATTGATACATCCTCTAACACAAAATTTCTACAACCAACCTATTACCTACCACTTTCCACTTGCCATTGATATTAGTCAGGTGTCCATCCATCAATCACTAAGCCATCTTTATATGGGAGTTGGTTATCCAATACTTCATTAGAAATGATACACATAAATGGTTCTGAAGAACCTAGGGGCAGGACAGGAATAAAGATGCAGATGTAGAGAATGGACTTGAGGACACAGGGAAGGGGAAGGGTAAGCTGAGACAAAGAGAGAGTGGCATGGACATATATACACTACCAAACGTAAAATAGATAGCTGGTGTGAAGCAGCCGCATAGCACAGGGAGATCAGCTCGGTGCTTTGTGACCACCTAGAGGGGTGGGTTAGGGAGGGTGGGAAGGAGACGCAAGAGGGAGGAGATATGGGGATGTATGTATACGTATAACTGATTCACTTTGTTAGAAAGCAGAAACTAACACACCATCGTAAAGCAATTATACTCCAATAAAGATGTTAAAAAAAAAAAAAGAAGGGAATGGGGAGTTAGTGTTTAATGAGTACAGATTTTCAGTATGGGATGATGAAAAAGTTCTGGACATGGATAGTGGTGATGGTTGTACAACGATGTGAATATACTTAATGATACTTAACTGTACATTTAAAAATGGTTAAAATGGCAAATTTTATGTTGTGTATATTTTGGGAGTTAAAGAAACTTATGAAGAGTAAAAAACAAAATGATACACATTCATTTGCAGACAATATGGAAAACACATTAGAGAGGAAAAAAAGAAAATCACCCATAATCCTATCAGCCAATACTTGTATTTTTTCTTCCCAGTCACTTTCCTATGCTTATTTGCACAGTGGTGATAATAGCATCTAAAGAACTTCTTTCTTCTTTTAGAAAATATAAGCATTTCTCACAGTATTTAGAAAACTCATGGGAGGTTACTTTGCCTATTGTGGCTTTGTAGGCTGTTTTCAGTAATGCATTATTGTAAATACTTCATATTTTGAATACCTCTGTTCATTAAATATTTTTATGTGCTTCACATGAATTTCTTAGTATATATTCCTAAAAGTGATATTAAGTAAAAGGATATGATACTGTCTTGATACATAAATCAGATTGCTTCCCAAAGTGTTATGTACACTCACCAATCTTGGATGAGAATGCCAGTTTCACTGCTTGCTAGCTAGTATTACATGATACCATTTTAAAAAATTTCTTGATCGTCAAAATGGTATTTTAAATAGATGAATGGCACAGGGTAAGAAGAAATGATTCATAAAATAAGGATGAAAGGTCTAATAAACAGATGAAAAATATTCACCCTTATTAGTAACAAAAATTAAAATTATACTGATTTCTAAACTATTTTGAGGTCAAGGTTTTTACAAACATTTGCATTTCATGGCTGTATCTGCTTAACAGAAAGTCTGATATAGTTTTAAGTGATTATTTAAGCTAAAGAAGTGATGTATTTAGGGTTGCACCTGTTTGTATCGGGTGCATTCAGCCCACACATATCTGCTCTTTATTTTTTCTTTTTCCAATAACCTTGTGACGTAGTGATGGATTTTCTCCTTGTTAATATCTCACTGAATACAGCATGCCTGATGTAAGTGGGACAGGGTTTTTACAGCAAGAGATTTATTCTTCTAGGTCACATTTTTCTTTGCTGGAGAATGATGTCTCATCCCAAAGTCCTTGTCAATGACAGTAGCCCAAAGTTTTTGTTACTGTTGTTTGTTATTACAAAATGTCTCCTCTTCTCTTTGCATTTTGGCTGGTATTACTTGATTTTCTTCTTGATGCCTATTTGATTGACTGCTTATTTCTTAATGTGTGTACATTTCCCCTTTACACTGTACATTTAAAAATGCCACTTGTAGACATACCGAACTTCTGACCTTATCAAGTTTCATATTTTGTATGAAGCTAAAGAAAAGATGTATTGGATACCTTAGAAGTCAATAGGTCTCTTTATTATTATTATTTTTTAAATATTTATTTATTTGGCTGTGCTGGGTCTTAGTTGCAGCATGTGGGATCTTGTTGCCGTGTGCAGGATCTTTAGTTGCAGCATGGGGATATTTAGTTGCAGCATGCAAACTCTTAGTTGCAGCATGTGGGATCTAGTTCCCTGACCAGGGATCAAACCTGGGCCCCCTGCATTGGGAGCGTGGAGTCTTAGCCACTGGACCACCAGGGAGGTCCCTATAGGTCTCTTTAAAGCAGAGGTCACACACTAGCTTATCATGAGCCATAACTGGCCCATAGACATGTTTGCCAAATATGTAAACTTTTGAAAGGAAATCACCAATGCTTAAAAATTGTGAGATTTTATTTACAAGTTCAGATTTCAGCTTCCCCTTCATTTCAAAAAAATGTTTTATGATCTAAGCGCACATTTTGCAAAGTGTTTAGACTGGTGCCTGCACATAATAGGTGCTTAATAAACATTGGGTGTCATTATTAACTGCCTGGTCATGTGGACAGTTGAGTCTGCAGCCTTGTTTTAGAATCTCTAAATTTGGTTTGAGCGTCCTCCATGGACGCTGTGCCTTCAGAACAGATTGAAGATTTCCTTGTGGGAATTGTCACTTTCTTCTCAGTAGAACCTCATTGAGGAGGGTGGTCTTCCCCCACCACATGCAAACAGACAGACACACACACAGACACACACACACACACCTCCACCACCACCACCACCACACCAGGTGTCAGGATGGATAGTACTACAATGCTAGAGAGGTTTAGGGATCTCTGAACAATGTCTTCTCAGCCAGACAGCCCAACTGCTGCCCCTAGATTGTGAGAAACGCAAGGGCAGAGCATTTGTTTTTTATTTCGTCCTTCCCATATCAGCTGAAGACTGGTGATCTCACATGGAAGGATAATCGCTTTTATTTCTCTAGTCCCATCTCCTCTCACACCTTGCTCAGTCAATTTTTTCCCACACACATCCTTTTGTATCTTTCTCTTTCTTTCACCTCCTATCATCTCATTCTCTTTAGCACAAACACCTCTAAATTATATGGTGGGTTTTTTTTTTCTCTTTACAGCTGACTTTTTTAAAAAGAGTGATCTATACACATTGTTTACACATTACCGCTTTCCTTTTTTTGGCTTTTTCCCAACTCAGATTGAAATTGTTCAAGCCAAGGTCACTAACTGCCATCTAGGTATGAAATCTAATGCTAACTTTTTTCTTTTTCTTTTTTTCTATTTTAATATAACAGCTTTCTTAATATATAAATCATATATCACACATTTTACCTACTTAAAGTATATAGTGCAATGATTCAGTCATCACCGCAATCACTTTTAGACCATTTTCATTGCCTCAAAAAGAATTCCCATAAGCTATCATCCTCCACATGCCCCAAGCCTCCCTGCCCAGCCCGAGACAACCACTGATCTATTTTCTTGTCTCTATATATTTACCTATTCTGGATATTGCAGAAAAATGGAATCATCAATATGGACTTTGCAACTGACATCTTTAATTTAACATAGTATCTTCAAGCTTCAGTCATGTGGTAGCATATAGTATTAGTACTTCGTTTGTTTGTATCACTGGATACTATTCCGTTGTATGGAAATACACCGCATACTGTGTATTTATTCATAAGGTGATAAACATTTGAGTTGTTTCCACTTTTTGTCTATTATGAATAATGTTCCTATGAACATTTGTAGACAGTTTTTAACGTGGATATATATTTTTAATTCTCTTGGGTCTTGGTGAATTTTTCATTTGTATCTTTCATCTCTAGAAATTCCACTTACTTCTTTAATATATTTCCCATTTTTCTTCTTTTACGTTTATGTTTTTTCCTTTAGTCCTTGAGCATACTGAACATATCTACAATAGCTATTGTAATGCCCTTCTCTGCTAATTTCATCATCTTTTTCATTTCTGTGTTTGTTTCAGTTGAGAGACGCCAGCTTATGGGTTACATTTTTCTGCTTCTTGGAATGGCTAGTAAGTTTTGCCTGGGTGGTGGACATTGTCAATGTTATATCGTCGTCTAGATTTTGTTTTTTTCCTTTGTTTTGCGACAGGTAATTCTGTTAATTGTGGATGGACTTGTTACTTTTCAGGGATATTCATAAGTCTTGCTAGAGTGAGTCTAGAGTAGCCTTTACTCTAGTCCTACTTTAATCTTACAACTCAAATATGACCCTTCTGGAGTCTCCGCTGAATGCCCTCATCATTATCATAGTGTGCTCCCTTGAACTAGCAACATGGGCATCATCTTATCCGTAATGCAAAATCTTAGGCCCACTCTAGACCTACTGAATCAGAAACTGCGGGATTGAGGCCCAGCGATCTGCGTTTTAACAGGTACTCAGGTACATGCTAACGTCTGAGAACCATTTTACTAGAGCAATCCTTCTCAATGCATTTTCTGATTCAGTAGTCTGGATAATGTCCGAGATTCTAAATTTTTGACAAGCTCCTAAGTACTGGTATTGCTGCTGATCTTCTGACCTCAGTTTGAACAGCAAGGGCCTAGAAACCTTACTTTCAGTCAAGGGGTCCAATTTCAGTGGCATAAGAATGTTTCCTTTTTAAGTAACTGCATAATGATAAGCAGACCCATTCTGGAATTTCTATATTGAGGCTACAAATAGGAGCCTTACTGGATATACTACCCACAAATATATGTATTTTAGGTGGAAATAATGTAGGCTTTTTTAAAATTCCTAAATCCAAGTGCAAGTATGAGAAAAACATAGAACTAGTAAATAAGGATAAATTGTCATTTGCTAAAAAAAATTTTGTATGCTGGACACTGCCTATTTCTTGACATTAACCCTGGGAAGTCAATATCATTATTTTTACTTTTTTATATTTCGTATTTTAATCTTTCCAACAGAAACTCAGATTAAATTACTTGTTTGACGCCATCCAGCTAATAATTGACAAAACCTTTACCTATATCCAGGTTTGTCCAATTCAAATCCTGATACTACAGTGTTTGTGTTTGTTGTTTTGCTTTAGTATTTTAGTTTCAATGCAATATTAAGGAGAAAAAAAACCCAAATGAACTTACTATGTATTGGATTACCATGATTACTATAACAAATCTAAGTTAAACATGGGTTCCAAGTAATGCCACCTGACAAAGTGCCTGCACTGCTGTGTGTTCATTACAACCAATTTTAAACAAGAGCCTCTGTACCAGACTTCCATTACCTAAAAAAGTCATGTACTAACACAGGTATTGTGTTATTTTCTTTATATTAACTAGCAAAACAATGCTTTTGTTTTAATTAGAGGGAGGAGGTTAATCTTGGCAAATAAAAGAAAGACTTTGAAAGGACTGGCAAAAAAAATCAGAGCTTTGTATACTGCGGCTAAAGCTGTATCACCTCTGTTTCAAAGTCAGGGCACCATGGTTGGGAAATTGGAGTGGCTCAGTGAGGGCTCCAGGGAGGGAAGATGGGTTTATACAGTATGCATTGTGGCTCTCTCTCTCTCTCTGTCTGGTTTAAACACAGGCAAAGGAACTCTGTTCTCTTCAGTAATTATTCTGTAGCCTGAAGCATGAGATTTGATCATTAATATCTTACCTTGGATCAGAAAACACATTATTATTCGTTAAAAAGTTATCCATCTTTAAAAAAAATAGTGAACCAGAACTATGCCCTGTAGTTTGGGCCATTACATACCGAATTTTACACATTGGGAAACTGCCACTGGAAAGACTCTCTCCCTTTATAAAAATTATTCAAACCCTCTTTTCTTTGTAGCTAAGACTCTCTTTCTTTCTTTCTTTCTTTCTTTTTAATTAATTAATTTATGTTTAGCTGTGTTGGGTCTTCATTTCTGTGCGAGGGCTCTCTCTAGTTGCGGCAAGCGGGGGCCACTCTTCATCGCGGTGCGCGGGCCTCTCACTATCGCGGCCTCCCTTGTTGCGGAGCACAGGCTCCAGACGCGCAGGCTCAGCAGTTGTGGCTCACGGGCCCAGTTGCTCCGCGGCATGTGGGATCTTCCCAGACCAGGGCTCGAACCCGTGTCCCCTGCATTGGCAGGCAGATTCTCAACCACTGCGCCACCAGGGAAGCCCCAAGACTGTCTTTCTTAAATCTGGTTTCTTAAAGCTCAGGTATGAATGGCCTGAGGTGAAGGATGTCCTAAATAGATGATCCCCTGAAGTTTTTTGTAAAACTGTGATTTGTATTCTCTCTCTCCCTCCCTCCCTCCCTCACCCCTCACCCTCCATAAACCTTAGCCGTGTTCCTACCTGAAGATAAAAAGCAGGCTAAAAGGCCATTCAGAAATCTCATAGCCTTGTGATTCTGTATCTATATTCTTGGACCGAATTTACTCATAAATCAGATTTTACTGTCTGTGTATTCAGTTTGTAAGAAATAACTGGGTCTAATCGAATCCAAAGTCCTTAATCAAAACAAAGAGCATTAGTATCACATCATGAAACTCTTTATGACTTAATTTGGAAAACTAAGGCCATATCTTTTTACATGCCTGATGGAAGGAGCTGTAGGAAACAGAGCAGTTTCTGAAGATGTCTCTCGTTAAGGGTATGATAAAAAGGACTGCCAGGCCTTGGATTGGAGACCCCTACAGGCTCTTGGCAACTGGGAGGAAACTGGGTTCTGCCGGTTCTGGACGGTGCTTGACAGATTGGGGTTTGGCGGGGACAGAGTGAAGCTGGGACACTGGAGCATGAGTAGCCCAGACCTGGGCACAATCTGAAGAAGAAATGGAGCATACCTGGGTGAGCAGTCAGGAATCAGGAGGCTACAGACACCCAAGGGCAAAGTAATAAGAGGACTCCAAAGGCTGAGTGGGCAGGCAGTCATAAACTGAGAATGCCACAGGGAAGGAAAACCAGGGAACCAGAAACTTGGCAAGCTGCGTGAGTACTGGCCCCTCGATAACAGGGGCCAAGCCCTGTTTATGATGTAGTTCGAAAGGCACCAGCTGAAAGAATCTGACCTGAAATCCCTCCCCGACCATGCCCTGTAACCCTGAACTTCTAGCCCAGTGCCCTGGTGCCCACAACAGTGAAAGGAGAAATGAATCCCAGTTTCTTATGTGCAGAATAGGGATTTTACCTGCCTCACAGAGTTGCTATAAGAACAAAATAAATGTAGTGAAGATATCAGGAAATAATTAACATGTCTTGGACAGGTGTTCCATAAATACCACTACCTCTTTCTTCTTTTCAATAATGATCTTCCACATTTACTTTCAGCTGGGGCAGGTGACAAGGAATGATGAGAACAGGTAAAGGCCAGTGGTTCACACAGCTTGAAAGGGAATGAGAAGCAGGAGAGATAGACTGACACAAGGCTGGGGATTCGCTGGGGAATGTAGTATAATTAAATTGTTGGTACCTTTTAGAAGCAACTTCCAGCTGGAAATTCCCGGTAGGACAGGACTGTGGGACATTTTCCATTTTGAACTAAAGTAACTTCTTGCTTTTAAAAATCCTAGTCCATTTCTGTTGTGGTCCCTTGACTTTGTTTCAATGGTCAATGAAGTTTTCTTCTAGGAGGAGATGACAGTCTGGTGGGAAATGTGTATGTATCCATGTGCAGTGGCCAGGATGGAGAGACGGAGGAAACGACTTGAAGATGTGTTTGCAAAGCAATTCTACTGACTTTACTTACATAATGTGCTATTTAGGGTGGGTTTTCAAAGGGAGGGGGGATTGAGGAAGATAACTTTCCACTACAAAGACTTGTTCTAAAATTAAGTTCTGATGTTATTCCTTTGGTTATGACCCTCAGTGATCCAGCATCTCCTCCTCCCCACACTGGTGCCCCAAGGATAAAATCCAGACTCCTAATATGACAGATAAACCGTCATGATCTATCTTTATCATTCTGTGTGGCCCCATCAGTCACTTCTTCTCTCCTCGCCCACTAGCCTGAAGCCAAACTAAACTTTTTTAGCTTCCAATAGTATCCCATGTTCTCTCTGCATCTTTGTAAATGGTATTCACTCTACCTGCAATATTTTTCTCCTTCTCCCTGTTTATCTTTAAGTTTCTACTTGTGCTTTACAACCTAGTTTGGAAGTCACTTCTTCCAGGAAGCCTCCCTGGAATCTCCTAAGGCTAAACCAAACTGTCCTCTTCATCATGGGTGTCTATATTACCCAGTGCTTATTCCTATTGCAGCAAAAAAAAAAAAAAAAAAAAAAAAAAAAAAAAATAACGCTGTGTAGTAATTACCTAAATACTGATCTTTCTCACAAAACAACAGTTCTTAGGGGACAAGAACTGCCTGGTCAACCCCATACCATGAGCACCTGAAAGATAGTAGATGTCCAATAAAAATTTGTTACATAAATAAAAGAATGAACTGAGCTCAAAGAATTTGCCAGCAACAACAAAAATTACCCAAAGCAATTTCAGTGATAATAAAACACATACTGGAATATCAGTGACTCTTGAATAAAACTAATTTAATGTTGAAATGCGGAGAGGATGTGGAGAAACGGGAACACTCCTACACTATTGATAGGAATGTAAGTGGGTGCAGCCATTATGGAGAACAGTATGGTGGTTCCTCAGACAACTAAAAATAGAATTATCATGTGATACACTCCAGGGCATACATCTGGACATAACTATAACTCAAAAAGATACATGCACCCCTATGTTCATAGCAGCACTATTCATAATAGCCAAGACATGGAAACAACCTAAATGTCCATCAACAGATGAATAGATAAAGAAGATGTGGTACATATATATATAATGGAATACTACTCAGCCATAAAAAACAATAAAATAATGCCATTTGTAGCAACATGGATGGACCTAGAGATTATCATACTAAGCGAAGTAAGTCAGAGAGAGAAAGACAAACTGACAAAGGATTAATCTCCAAAATTTACAAGCGGCTCATGCAGCTCAATATCAAAAAAACAAACAACCCAATCCAAAAATGGGCAGAAGACCTAAATAGACATTGCTCCAAAGAAGATATACAGATGGCCATCAAACACATGAAAGGATGCTCAACATAGCTAATCATTAGAGAAATGCAAATCAAAACTACAATGAGGTATCACCTCACACCAGTCAGAATGGCCATCATCAAAAAATCTGGAAACAATAAATGCTGGAGAGGGTGTGGAGAAAAGGGAACCCTCTTGCACTGTTGGTGGGAATGTAAATTGATACAGCCACTATGGAGAACAGTATGGAGGTTCCTTAAAACACTAAAAATAAAACTACCATACAACTCAGCAATCCCACTACTGGGCATATACCCTGAGAAAACCATAACTCAAAAAGAGTCATGTACCACAATGTTCACTGCAGCACTATTTGCAATAGCCAGGACATGGAAGCAACCTAAGTGTCCATCAACAGATGAATGGATAAAGAAGATGTGGCACATATATACAATGGAATATTACTCAGCCAGAAAAAGAAACGAAATTGAGTTATTTGTAGTGAGGTGGATGGACCTAGAGTGTGTCATACAGAGTGAAATAAATCAGAAAGAGAAAAACAAATACCATATGCTAATACGTGTATATGGAATCTAAAAAAAACAAAGAAAAAATGGTCATGAAGAACCTAGGGGCAAGACGGGAATAAAGATGCAGATGTAGAGAATGGACTTGAGGACACGGTAGGGGGAAGGGTAAGCTGGGACGAAGTGAAAGAGTGGCATGGACGTATATACACTACCAAATGTAAAATAGATAGCTAGTGGGAAGCAGCCGCATAGCACAGGAGATCAGCTCAGTGCTTTGTGACCACCTAGAGGGGTGGGATAGGGAGGGTGGGAGGGAGACACAAGAGGGAGGAGATATGGGGATATATGTACATGCAGAGCTGATTCACTTTGTTATAAAGCAGAAACTAACACACCATTGTAAAGCAATTATACTCCAATAAAGATGTTAAAAAAAAAAAAAAAGGGGGCTTCCCTGGTAGCGCAGTGGTTGAGAATCTGCCTGCCAATGCAGGGGACACGGGTTTGAGCCCTGGTCTGGGAAGATCCCACATGCCGCGGAGCGACTAGGCCCGTGAGCCACAACTACTGAGCCTGCGCGTCTGGAGCCTGTGCTCCGCAACAAGAGAGGCCGCGATAGTGAGACGCCCGCGCACCGTGATGAAGAGTGGCCCCAGCTTGCCGCAGCTAGAGAAAGCCCTCGCACAGAAACAAAGACCCAACACAGCCAAAAATAAATAAATAAATAATAATAATAATTTAAAAAAAGATAGTAACCACTGAAAAAAATAAATAAATAAAATATGGAGCTTGGCTAAAAAAAAAAAAGAAAGAGAAAGACAAATGCCATATGATATCACTTATATGTGGAATCTAAAATATGACACTAATGAACCTATCTACAAAGCAGAAACAGACTCACAGACATAGAGAACAGATTCATGGTTGCCAATGGGGAGGGTGTGGTGGGAGGGATGGACTTGGAATTTGTGGTTAGTAGATGAAAACTATTCCATGTAGAATGGATGGACAACAAGGTCCTACTGTATAGCACAGGGAAGTATATACAATGTCCTGGGATAAACCATAATGGAGAAGAATATAAAAAAGAATGTGTATATATATATACATATATATATATATACACATATATATATGTATAACTGAGTCACTTTGTTATACAGCAGAAATTAACACAACATTGTAAATCAACTATACTTCAATTTTAAAAATGTAAACAAACAAACAAACAAAAAAACAGTGCAGATGCCAAAGAAAGCCTTTGCTCCTGAGCTGGTCTTTCTATCTCCAGTCTTGTCCTCCAATCAGTTTTCTCTACATGATAAACAGAAAGAACTTGCTACAACATAGAACTGATCAAGTTATTTTCCTACTTTCAGCCTTTTGATGGCTGCCTTCTAATTTTCATAGGATGAAGTCTACCTTACATAACTTACCATGTCCTTTGTAAGCTGTCTCCTGCTCACTCCCATGCCTCATCTTTTACCACTCTTCCCACCATAGTTACACTCTAGGCTCAAGTCAGGCAACACTTCTTTCAGGTCTTTAAATATGCCATGTTCTCTGCCTTGGGCCTTCACACCAGCTGTACCATCTACCTTGGCAGTACTTTTCCATGTTTTTCATTTGGGTGATTTCAGTTTAGCTTGTAATATTCTCCCAAATCTCTTTGCTGAGCCCCCAAGACTGAATCTTCATTTGTCCCTGTAGCCACAACCTATTAACTGCTTTTTTCTGCAATTAAATCACTTTCAACACCTGTATAATAGGCTGAATAATGGCCCCAAAAGATATCCAGGTCCTAATGCCTGGAACCTGCAACTGTTATATGGTGAAAGACTTTGCAGATGTTGTTAAATTAAGACTTTTTTTTTCTTTTCTTTTTTTTTTTTTTTTTTTTGGCCACGTCTCACTGCGGGATCTCAGTTCTCTGACCAGGGATTGAACCCAGGCCTCGGCAGTGAAAGCCTGGAATCCTAACTACTAGGCCACCAGGGTACTCCCAAATTAAGACTCTGGATGTGGGGAGATTATTCTGGATTATCCAGGAGGTTCTAAATGCAATCATAAGCATCCTTTCAAGAGGGAAGCAAAAGGAGATTTGACAAAGGCAAGAAGAAGGCAGGTGATGACCAAAGCAAGATGTGCAGTTGACTTTGAAGATGGAGGAAAAGGTCCATGAGCCAAGAAATGCAAGTAACTGCACTCTTGAAGCTGAAAAAGGCAAGGAAACAGATTCCCCCCAGAGTCTCCAGAGGGAGCTCAACCCTGCCTACACCTTGATTTTTGCCCAATGAAACCGATTTTGGACTTCTGACCTCCAGAACTTTAAGAGACTAAATATGTGTGGTTTTAACCCACTAAGTTTGTGGCAATTTGTTACAGTAGCCACAAGAAACTAAAACACTTCCCAAACCACCTATGTACCACTCCTTTGGTCTCCATGAGGACAGATTTTTCTTGAACACTCCTGGCCTCTTGCTCTACCCTAAACTCTTTGAGTTTGTCTCTTTTTCTGCCTTATACTCTTCACTCTCCCGTTTCTCTTAGCACATTGCTTGTCTGCCTCACTGCCAGGATCAACAGCTTTGTGAGAACAGGACCCACGTTTGTCTTGTTGATCTTGGCATGTTTAACCCTTTGCCTGTGGCGTGATATTACATCAAGTTGTATAAAATTACCCAGGTTAGACCATTGACAATTTTGTGTGATCCAGCCTACAAGGTTCTTAGTAAAGATGGTTGAATACACACATAAGGAATAGTTTTTTTTAGTCTCAGGGGCTGGTCCTGAACCCCATTGCCACCTCTTGCAGTTCCCTAATCAGGGAAGCCAGAAAGATCACATGGGTGAGGGAGTCCCACAGCTAGAAGCCACTTTTCCTGTAACTCCTTGCTCTGTAATTATAAAAGCTACAACCAATTACTGAATGTGAGCAAATCCATAAGACAAAGACAGGGAGTCTGGATCTCATCTTAAAGTGTTTTGCAGGAATTAGCTCATTAATCCTGGCAACAGCCCTACAAGCAGATGCTATTTTATTCTCACTTTACAGACAAGGAAATTGAGACAGAGAGTTTAAGTAGCTTGCCCAGGGTCGTGCTTCTTGCTAGTGGCAGTGCAGAGATTCAACCTCAGTGTGACTCCAAACCCCACCCTCCATTGCCTTTGAGAAGCCCCAGTTGTGATAGAGACATTGGCAGCACAAGGTAACATATGAGAAACATGTGTGCGTCTGCCTGTGCTTGCTGGGGTGGGTGACTCTGGGTCACGGCGTGCTAGGGATGGTTAATGTCTTAAAGTTCAAAAAAGGATTACCTAGTACATCTGAGCAGAGTGAACCCCATTATTTGTGAAAAAGACGTAGTTCTGCTGATAACTCTTTCTCCTGCAAGAGATGTTTTCTGCAAGCATAGGAGCTAATATTTATTGCCATAAAACTGACATTTTATAAGACCTGTTAAGTTAAAACAGTTTAGAAAGGTCACAGGAAACAAGAGGCAAAGAGAATGGGTCTGTTTGAAAATAAAATAATTGTATACAAAGCTTCTTGGAGTACTAATATATTATTAGGGTAAAACTAAGAAATTTAAACTATTATTGTGTCAACATCAAGATTTTTTTTAGGATAATTTTCCTTGATATGTTTATTTTCCCCCCAGACTTATTAAGGTGACAAATAAAACTGCACGTATTTAAGGTGGGCAATGTGATGATTTGATTTATGTATAATTGTGAGGTGATTACCACAGTCAAATTAACTAACACATCCATCACTTCACAGAATTACCTTCTTTATTTTCATGGTGAGAACATTTAAGATCTAGTCCCTTAGCAAATTTCAAGTGTGCAGTACAGTATTATTAACTCTAGATACCATGTTATATTGATACATTAGATCCCGAGAACTTATTCATCATATAATTGGAAGTTCGTACTCTTTGACCAATATCTCTCCATTTCCCCCACCCTCAGCTCCTGCCAACTACCATTCTAGCCTCTGTTTCCATGACTTTGACTCTTCAGAGTCCACAAATAAGTGATACTGTATAGCATCTGTCTTTCTTTGTCTGACCTATGATAAATACATTTTCATATTTTTATATTGCAGACAATTTCCTGAGCTCTACCATTTTGCAGAATCAAACAAGGTCTAGCAAAAACATGATTGGTGGGTTTTGAATAATAACAATGGTAAATGTATCATTGTCTTACTCGCAACTTGAATGTGCTACTTGAGAACTCAGGGCTTTTGTTATAAGGTTGTTGATCTAGTCTTATGAGACTAAAAACATGACTGGTACATTTCTCATCGTAAACATTTGACGGTATAAATGCCTAAGATGTTTCGTTCTGGCGTATTCAGTTGCATTTCTAAACATCGAGAGACCAAGTTTACAAGGCAAATGAATAATGCCAAAGGTAAGGGAATCTGCTGTGTCTCATCTCATGCAATGTGCTTTACCACGGAGTAATATCTTTTCTATTATTGAGGGAAGCGCTGCTGTTCAGACTCTCATTGCAATGCCCTCTTGCAATTTCCTTCTTTATCATTCCAGAAATGAGACAGAGGGTGAGGGGGACTCAGGACCCACGTTTACTGTATGTGTAACACTGTGCAAGTTAAATGGAACTTTCGATTCAATTTTATCAAACGCAGTATTTGTTGAAAGCCAGCTATTTACAAGACGCACTGAGAGTCACTGCAAATAACTAGAGCTGTTGATTGCTTGCTATTATTCAACCTTTTCTTCTGGAGCACATCAAAAGTAGAAAGGACTAGCTGTGAACATTTATACCTGGAGGTTGGGATTGTGAATGGAGCTCAGTCAGGGGTGTGCTTCTCTGGACCTGAGTCCATGCTCAGGAATTCACTCAAATGAGTGAGTTTGGTATATATTTATTGTGTAACTATTCTGTGCCTATCTCAAAACACAAGTGCTAAATAATTAATTCAGTGGGCATGCAATGTGTATTTATAGAACTCCTGTCATATACCAGGCACTGTCGAGTGTAGGGGGTTCAACATACAGCAATAGAGTCTGCTTCAAAGAATGCACATGTCAACAAGTGCAACAAAGAGGTGACAACAAAATGAAGTCAACAAAGGGGCAGATACCGGACAGCAGAGCCTTGGTCAACTCGGTGTTCAGCACTGGTTATTTTCTCAAGCCCTGTATCTTTGTGCTTTCCCTCACCTTACCAACATCTTATAAATGGTTCCTTTCTTCATCTGTTCTCAAATGTCTCCCCGTATGCCACTGACACCCAGATTGTACAGTCCCTAAATTACCAGGTGAAGGTCACCTCTGCTGACCTACAATAAACCGTGGTTGGGTTAAGCCTCTGAAGTTTGGAGGTTAATTTGCAACATCGCTGTGCTTAATACAGCCACTAACAGGGCTGAAGCAATGTGTGAAGGTCTAAAACACCATCCGGATCTACAGGATTAGAAAAGGTCATCCCAAACGGTGTGGCTTTCTCTAAAATAAAAGAATACATTTTGGATGCGAATGAAGTGTGTAAATAGGCTGCATGCTTGAAGGATAATCAGAATTTGACATACATGGTGGCTGAAAAAAGAATTTGTAACAAGATGCCCCCTTCAATAGCTCTTTGAAGAGCTGGGCACAGTAAGGGGCCAGACATTTAGATATTTCTTCTTTTGATGTCATCTCAGGGGGTTTCTGCCAGATATGCTGAGGCGCCATGGCCCTGACAATCTCCCAAATATGAATACAAAATGGGCGGGAAACATTGCTTATCTTCCTTTTCTGTTGTTTTCCTTCAGTGGAGAGTGGAAGCTCACTAGAATATAAAGCAGTTTAATTCAAACAGGGGAGTTAAACTTTTGCCAGAAATTTGGCTTAAGTCACTTCAATCCACATGGATATTTACCCAAATCCGCAAACTATTAAAGTAAAACCATCAGGCTTTGAATTACCTTAGGCATGAGCTATTATTTATTTTTTGTTTCGTCTTCAGCACATAGCTCAGATCGTAACACAAAGACTCAGTAAACATTTATTTAATGAATGAGCAAATTCAGGACTAAAAGAATAAGAATACAGGCAAAAGTAAATTAGAATAACTTTTTTTGTATTTCTGCACGTTTTTATTTTTAAGTAGATGTACATGAATGTATCCAGGTAAAAGAGTGTTTTCCCTTAAAGTATCCCTTAAAGTAATCGCCTTGGGGTCAGGGTGAGTAGTAGGCAAAGACATTTCAACAATGCTACTGCTGTTTGTATACCCCTTTTAGAGCCAGCCACGCATTCTCTTAGAGAGTGGCAAATCTTAATCCTTTGGGAAAGAATTGAATTTTTTTGAAACTGGTAAATGTTATGCAGAGTCACGTTTTGTATGTAAGGTGAATGATCAAAGTAGGCAGTATAATATATATATTTGTATATATTTTATATGTGTATATATGTATGTACTTATAAATATACACACAATATATATGTATAATATATATATAAACAAGGTGTGATTACAAAATAATGAAATAGCTTTTTTTTCCTTTTTCTTAATGACACTCAACTATGCTTAGAAATCATCAGACTTCAAAGTATGGCAATTCCACAAATATTCTGAGCAATGACAGCTTGAAAAAATGAGCACATAGTTTCCCAAGGTGATTACTCTAAAGAATAACAATCTTTTGAATGTTTAGTTTCTACCCTGTTTATTGAATAAGTGGTACTGTACAGGGTCTGATACTTGGTAAGCATTCAATATAAACTAGTTGAATGAAACGAAAGTATCATTTCTTTATAATTATACCTCAGCTTTCCCTCCCTTCCCCCACCCCTGCTCCCATCCTTCCTTCCTTCCTTCCTTCCTTCCTTCCTTCCTTCCTTCCTTCCTTCCTTCCTTCCTTCCTTCCTTCCTTCCTTCTTTCCCTCCCCCTCTGGATCTCTTGCACAATTCATGGCACCCTCTCATTATTGGTCTATGGGAGATCTTACTTTTTAAAAATATTATTTTAACATTTTCCCATTATTTCTGATCTCCACTACTGTTTCCTGCTCTCCCTGTTTGGCACCTTTTCAAATACATTTGCTTATGTTTTCAGATATATTTGTGTCTATAAAAATGCATAATGTTGTTTGGTGAGATACATCTTTTTCTCTATTTTTCACTCAACATTATGTTTTTAACGTATTTCCATGTTGCCAGATATGTCTCCAAGGCATTGCTTTTATCTGTTGCACAGCATACCCTTGCATCTGGTGATGGATACCCAGGTTGCCTTCAACTCCCTGCTACAATTAATATCCTTGTCATGTTGCCTTATGGAACTATGGATGACTTTTGTCTCTGGGGACGGTACCAACAAATGAGACTGCAAATTTAATTCCACTGTGTTGTCAGATTTCTCTTCAAAGAAACTATACTAAAATGTACTCCAACGAATAGTGCCAGGAGTCCCTGTTTCTTTTCTCCAGGTCTATAGCTTCATTTGGAATTATCAAATTTTTCATTTTCACCAACCCAGTGGAGGTAAAGTAGTTCCCATTATTATTTTAAGCTGTATTATTCATACTACTCGTGGACTGAAGCATCTCTTCATACGCTTATGGTCCATTTGGGGATCCTCTTCTGAATATTGTTTATTCCTATCTTTGCCTTTTTTTCCTCCTGCTTGCTTCCATGCCTATCATCTTGTTGATTCACCAGAGTTCCATATACATTCTAAGTTTTTTTTCTAATAATCTGCATCTACATTTATTCTTTTCTAAGTAATTCATACTCTGTGACCTTCTGTTCTTTTCTAGACTATTAGATTATTTGAGATAAATGATGCTAATTAACAATATATCAGAAAAGTTTTAATGACTCAAGGCCATACTCTCATCTTTTAAAATATTTGTTCCCAATAAGGCTATTCTGTAGGGAACTTCTGCCATTGACACAGATGTTTTTCTGATCTAGCCCTCACTGAATTCTGTTTTTCCATTAAGGATCTCATCAAAGCTACTAACAAACTTCGGACTGGCTAGGAGATGAATCCTTCGGTCCAAAAAACTGAAGGTTAAAACACTAAATAAATCACAATATCTAAAGCAAACAGTCACAAAGTTTTTTGAGTTTATTCAGTCTGTTCACATACATTTTTTTCTCTTAGTACCATATATTAAAACTTTGCATTTTATTTCAAAATATGGCTATATCTGAGGAGACTGGTAATACAAAAAGAAATTTCTTCCAAGAGTACATTGTCCTTATCTCCTGGGTAGACAAAGGATTAAAGATTAACCTGATAACAACGAAAGACCTAGATCATCTTTAGATAAGTAATTATGAGATACTTCATGAAAAGTGTCAGTGTAGCAGCAGCTCCTTATACTGATTTCCTTTTTATTTATATGTTTTTTTAACCAACAGATTGTTCTAAATTCAGTAACCTTGTCTGCACATAACAGTGCTCATGAAGAATGAACTTATCAATTTAGTTAACATAGAACATATATGGACCCAACAATGGGTTTCTTAGAGTTAAATTCCAGCCTTTGTCATCTGGCTTCTAATTCAGTCTTTGGATTTTACCTTTCACAACCTTCTGATACATGCCAAATTGAACTGGACACCTCACAATTTCCTGAACTCTCTAGTACATTCCCACTTTTACGCTCTTGATCCTATAACATCCTCTTCTGGCATTCCCACTCCTTCCTGCTGAAATCCCCCCCATCCTTGAGGGCTCAAAAACCTGTCCAGATGCAGTTCTCTGTGATATCATCTCACTACCCCCTAGATGTGACCTTCCTTTTCTGTTAAATCCATGGCATCTAAAACATGCCTCTCATGTGGGATTTTAAAAATAATCTATTACCTGGAATTCTGCATATTGGGGTATTTGTATCTGTTCCCAGACTAGAGTTTAAACTCCACAGGGCAGAGCTTTGGTCTTGTTGATCTCTGGCCCCAACAGTGCCTGGCTTAGTATCTTTCATAAGATAGGTGTTCAAGTAATAATTACTGAATATTAAATGAATGTCCAGTGAACTGTTAAAAATATTGCACAGAGGATGAGGAAAAAATTGCTTCGTATTTACAACGGACCAAGGATGAGTGGCAGTAAAATCAATGAAGCCTGGGAAAGCCGAGACATCCCTACTCCACCATTTAGAAGGCTATCTTCCTCAACCAGATGGTTCAGCCAATTCATCTCCTCATTTGTATAATAGTGATAATAATATCATCCACCAAAATGGTCTTAGGATTAAATAAGTTAATAATTTAAGCATAAAATCAAAGAGTTTCCTTGAATGTCCATACATTCATTATATGTTAGGTAAATATTATTTTCATTAGGGTCTTCCTGTGGGTTTAGACTATAACTAAAATATTGGTTGTAGATGGCATTTTGCCTGACTAAATGATAGTCAGAGATGAGAAATATGTAATAAAAAACATTGGAAGGTAAAATGAAAACTTAGTGTAATCTGAGAAGTTCTTTGTTAAAATAAAATGTACTCAAGTTCAAGAATAAAATTAGGAAATTGTTCTCAGATCAGAGCCATTTCTTTGCATATTACTGTTTAATTGAGCAATATTTTTCCATCTAAGAGCTCTTTTAATAACCAAATTGACTCTTTAGATTTGGTTGTAATTCTAGGCTTGGAAATTAGGTAGGGAAAAACTTTCTAATTTCATCTCAATTTTCCAGACCATGCCTTTTTACAATTTTATCATAAATTAAATACACACTTGAATATATATGGAGTGCAATGTCAAGAGCAAGTTAATTATTTGGTGTCAGTGCTCAGATCAGGGAGCACATCCTAGATTTATTTCCCAGTACTCTGCCAAATGTGTAAAGGTTAGAGAGGGGAAAGAGAAAGACAAGACTTCATCTTCAACTTACAGTTTCAGCATAGGAGCATGGAGGAATGGGATATGTATTTGAGCTCCAGGGCCAGGCAGATGGACTCAGATCCTGACTTCAGCAGTTATTCACTCTATGTATCTTTCAGGTTTTCAGATGCTTCCTTCATCTACAACATGGGAGTGATATTAGCTACTTTATAAATCTGTTGTCTGAGTAGCCTGTGATCTATGTCAAGTACTAACCACACTTGGTACTCACATCACAAAATTATCTTGATAATTAATTTAAAGTTCTGAGCTCAGAAATACGTCAACGTGCATCCACAATACTGTGCATTTGAGGGAAGGGCTCTATTTTTGCGTGTCTGGTGCCAAGCACAATACCTATACACAGTGAGTGTTAAATGTAATCAGATGAAAAAATAAGAATTTAAACCATATTCTGTGGATACAGAGTGAATAACCTATCATCTTTCATGTTCTGTATGTATAGACATCTCTTATCAATTCTTATTTGGGATTCAATGGCATTTGACGAGAACCCAAGATCCAGGAATCCTCCAGGAGCTGGCCTACACCTCCATAGATTCAAGACAGCATTATGCCAAAGGGATATTGTAGGGGAAAAAATCATTGTTTATTTTTTAAAGACTTTCCATCAAATCCCAGTAGAGTCTTCTTATCATACAATGCCATGAGAAAGCCTTTAGCATAGGCTATAGTCAGCAGTTCAGCTGGTCTCTTTGGCCTCATTCTCTAGGTCTGCACCCTACTCTCAACTTTCCATCTTAATGCTGTGATGTTGAGTAAAACAGATCCCAAAGAAAAGAAAGGAGAGCAATTATTTGTTTATACTTCTTATACTAATGATTCAGTAATATGGCCTGAGTTGTTCTCGGACTTGATCCCTGTAAAGTAACAGATCTTTTGTGGGACGATGTGTAAAGATGAGCCTTGAACACCAAATGCTACTTCCTTGAAAATATCATGAATTGAATCTGCACCAGTCCCTCTGCATTTTCCCTTTTCTAACTGAATATATACAGGTCTTCAATTCCAGCTTAGTCTTTACTAGTTTTGTCAGTTTGAAGCAGTTATATTATCCCTGAGTATTAATTTGTTTATCTGGGAATGGAGATAGCTCACTTTAGGGTTGTTTGGGGGAGGAATAGAAGATTATAGAAGATATTTTTGGAGCTTAGCTGGTACTCAGAAAGTGTTAATTCTCCTACAAAACTTTTTCAGATTAATTTCCTTTTCCTATAGTCACCTCGACCTTAAGAAAATTTTGATATAAACAAAAGGCAAGGGTTAATGGGGAATATAGGAAAACCCAAAGATCTCAAGATAATATGCCAAATGGATATCTACCCCAACGAACAGTCATTGCCTTGTCTGTCCAGTCATCCTTCCTTCCTTCTGGAAATTGTTTCTCCTTCCTTATTCCCTCCTGGGAAATGGCATTTATCTCATTTTAGCCATCTAGTTTGAATGGGAGCTACCACTCCCAGACACACAGAATGATCAAGGTGAATCAGTAAATTGTGAGTGACATCACACTCTGCCTGACCTTAGCTGATTGGTCTGGGAAAGAACCTTTCACTCAACCTGGACAAACTAGTGGTCTTTTTCCTGATTTTTTGATTTGGGCAAAGAGACAGCAGGAGTCAGTCATTTTCTGGTGATGATAATAGAAGATTGAAGATGGAGTTGCTGCCAGATTCCATGTTTCCTGCTGGTGGGAAAACCTTTCCTAAGAAAATGAAGCCAACATGTGAATAAAGGACATGTAGTATGTTCTGGAGATGTTGCAATTTCTATTCCCAGTCGGTCTCTGGGCCACATTTGCTCTTTTAGTAGTTGCAAGTCTTCCAATAAATTTCCATCTTTTGGCTCAACTGGTTTCTTGTTGGCTTGCTGTCACTTTCAACGAGAAATAAACCTCACTTAGGAAATTCTTTTTAAAAAAATCAAGATTACATAAACCTTCACTCCAGGGCCGATAGGAGGTCTGAGAATTTGCCCAGACAGAAGATCCTGAGGTTGGGGCAGATTGAGGAGTAGATGTAGCTCTTGGCTGGCTCTAAGCAGAACTAAATTGCAAGGGATTAAAGATAGGGGCAAAGGAGAAAATGGGAACTAAGACACCATCCAAATAATCTTCTAACCCTATGACCCCAACTACAGAGTAAATAAGAAAAATAACAGGGACTTCCCTGGTGGTACAATGGTTAAGAATCTGCCTGCCAATGCAGGGGACACGGGTTTGATTCCTAGTCCAGGAAGATCCCACATGCCGTGGAGCAACTAAGCCTGTGCATCACAACTACTGAGCCTGCGCTCTAGAGCCCACACGCCACAACTACTGAAGCCCAGGAGCTCTAGGGCCCACATGCCACAACTACTGAACCTGTGTGCTGCAACTACTGAAGCCCATGCACCTAGAGCCCGTGCTTTGCAACAAGGGAAGCCACCGCAATGAGAAGCCCGCGCACCACAACGAAGAGTAGCCCCCACTTGCTGCAACTAGAGAATAGTGCACGTACAGCAAAGAAGACCCAATGCAGCCCCCCAAAATAAATAAATAAATAACAAGCACACACAACAAACAGAGTCAGAGTCTGTGACTGGACATAATTAAATGGAGATTTGAGATGGGTAATTGAGAGACAATATCTACGATACAGATGCTGATGTTCAGGTACTGATACAAAGAGGCCAGTACTCCAATCAAACGGTGACCGTGACTCCAGCTGTGAAGGAAAGAGTGTTCGCTGTTAAGTTGATGATATGAACATGGACAGACTGTTATCCCACCTAAGATAATAATTTCAGTAAGACAATAGTTAAATGACAGAGTTCTAATTCTTCATTTTTATTGTCTCTTGGCTCAGTGTAGGTCCTTCTAGATCACGAGTGAGGCTCTCAGGTCAAGAAAAAAGTCATAATGAAGTTATATTCCCACTTTTAGAATATTAGCCATGTAAAAATCTAAATTTACAAGACCATCATTTTTCTATACTGAAGGAATTCTTTACTCTGCAAAAGATTTACCACAGCATTTCTTTAATCTAAATAAAAATCTCTTTCCAACATAGTTAAATATGAGTCAATTTGTATGTAACATCTCAGGATACATCTCTTACATGAAGAAAGGCAAACCTATAAGCACAATAAATTGTCCAGTGTATTTAATCTTGCAAGGTCTAGCCTGTTGTAGATGATGTATGAGAGTTCAAAGGTTGAACACAGACCCACCTCATTGCAGATGAGATGAACACACTTTACTATTTTAACAGTTCTCAGATTCACTCATACCTACAATCAAGAGGAAGAGGTTGTAATGTCTTTAGATGGGGCTTTAGAACTCAACATCCAAAGTTGTAGATTCATTAATACTATGGCAAAGACTATTGCATGGAAAATAATAACCACCATTCTTTGATGAGTGTCCTTTATAACAGAAAGCATTTTCCATTTATAATCTTACATGAGCCTTATTGCAATCCTTTGAAGCAGGTATCATAGCCTTTTTAAGGATGATAAAATTGAGACTAGAACATTAAATGACTTGCTCAAGATTATACATGGAAGTAGTACATGGGAGAGCCAGGATCCACATCCATTCGTCTTTTTTTTTTTAATTAAAGTATAGCTGACATATAATATTATGTTAGTTTCAGGTGTACAACATAGTGACTTGACATTTAAATGCATTATAAAATGATGCCATGATAAGTCTAGTAATCATCTGTCCCCATACAAAGTTATTACAGTATTACTGACCATATTCTTGATGCTGAATATTACATCCCGTGACTTATTTATTTTATAACCTGAAGTTGGTTTGTACCTCTTGATCCCCTTTACTTATTTCCCTCAACCCCCCAAACCCCTCCCTTCTGTCAACCACCAGTTTGTTTTCTGTATCTAAGAGTCTGTTTTCATTTTGTTTCATTTGTTCGTTTGTTTTGTTTCTTGTGACTATTTTGCTTTCCAGTACAACACAGCTGCTTCCCAGCAAAATACCTTATCTGTCTTTGAATGAGCTGTCTGACATATCTTACAAATGACACCAACAACTTCTGCTTAAGGTAGTTTCCTGTTTCCCAAGCATGATACTGCATAATTGGCCCAGGACTGAACTTCTTGAAAATTGTTCAGAAATCAAAGGCCAAAATGCATTCAAGCAGTTTCTCTATTACCTGGCACCAAACTTTTCTTGGATCTGATTCTGCTGTCAGATAACTGACATGCCCCAGTTTCTAAATTAACTTCTACTATTTGTCTGTGTTAAACAGATGTAGCAAAATATATTTATTCTACAACAGCTCAAGTGTACTAAAGTAGAGTAGAACTTTTGGTTGTTAATTTTGTATAACTAGGTTGAAGAAGAATGTTTAGCAATTTAATTTGTATTTAAATATTTGGATATTTTATTACATTCTAAAGAGGTTTCATTACATTTTAGAGGTTTATATATTCATAATGAATATATATTTTTGTGAATCTGAGAGATATATAGTCATTATTTTTATAGCAATGTGTTTGTTTTATTGGCCAAATCCCTGGCTAAAAATTCATTAAGGGGAAGGGATAATCACATAGGATATTGAGATTGTTTTATTTTAATTGATGGATAGATTTGGGGAAGAACAAAATATTACACCCTTGGTAGAACTAAAGTACTTTTCTGGCTTAATCAAAAGTATTAAGGCAAGTTAAAATGTGCTTATAATTTCAGGCAAGAAAAAAATTGGGAAATAGAAAAATAGTTGATTAGTTGGGTTGTTTAATAAACAACTAGAAAAAAATTCTTCTCTAGTCAACCAGTTACACCATATCACTTCTTTTCTCCAAATGGGAAGTTTTAATTATGTATTAAAACACTGTTTGTAGCAGGGAATGAATATCATTAGGCTTAACATTTTCTCATTATGGTTTTATATACACATTTACAAGTTGAAAAAATGAAAGGAAGCAGTTAGTCACTTTACACAAGAGATTTTTGAAGGAAGCAGAGCATTAAGCAGCCACTATTAATCTTTAAAATTTGTATTAACTCAATATTAATGATGGTGACATTCAGAGAATCCCTTAGTGGATATGTTCAATCCTCAGCTAATTTGAATCTGTGAAAGATAAAGGTTTTTCTGAATAATCCTGTTGCAATAGTTGCTTCCATCTTAAAATCATTATCTGGTAAGGTTGTCTGCTGAGGTCTTTTTCTTCAGTCCAAGAATGTATGCACAAGACATTTGATTTATTACTTCATTTAAATTTGTTATTTACAGGACAAATCTTGCAGCAAGGATTTCATGCTTGGAAAAGTCCTCTTGAAAATAACGGTGTATTTTGCTTAATTTACAGTGTTGCAATATGCAGTCAGTTTTTCAATAAATGCCATATTAACAGGATAATTATTCACATGTGCACTTCATCTTATAGTAGGAAAATCCAAGCCTTCCATATACTGGATCAAACACTCTGTGTCACAAAATTAAGTCAATAAAACATCACACCTGTGTATGCTTGACATAGGTATTTATAAAAATTTCTTCTCAGACATTTGGCCCATATTCATGGCCTTAGGGAAAGTATCTCTCAAGGGAAACCAACCAGTGTTGGCACTTTATCCTGTTTTGGAGTGTGATATTTGTGGGTTGGATTCCAAATATTATTGAAGTTGCCTAGCTACCACATCTCAATAGAAGGAGAAACTGAGAGTTTTGACAGCAATTGGCCATGAAGCAAATTACCAGGGCCTTTTTTGACAGCTGGGTGGTAGGGAGTTTTCTGTTTTCACCTACCATATCTCCTTTTAATAAGACTGACTGTGGGTAAATGTTAAGGTGAAAGGTCCTCCACTGCTCGTGAATCACATCAAGTTTTAGTAGGTTTCAGGTCTTCGTGAACTGGGAGAGAGTTAAAAAGTCGGTGAACAAATATTTTTGAGCCCTGATTATGTACCAGGCTATAATACAGGGGTACATAAGGCCTGATCTGAGGGAGTGGTGATGGTGAAGAAAACTTCCCTGAGGAGGAGCTCACTAATCTGGGACAGGAAGAGTGTGTTGGCACAGATAAGAACAAGAGCCTGATAGGCAGAACTGCCCATGTGATGACTCAACGAAAAGAGCTTTCTGTGTTCAAGGGTCTCAAGAAAGCTTAATTGGGCTGAAAAGAAGACAATTGTATGAGAGGAGCAAGAAATAAGTCTAGGCCAATTCTTACAAGGTCTTAAAAGAATATTAAGGAGTTTGGGCTTTATCCTAAAGATAACAGGAAGTTAATAAAGGGCCTTAGCAGAGGAACTGCATGAATCATCATTACAGTTTTCAGGAGATCCTACTACTATGAAGACAACAGATCAGTGGTAACATGAGAGAGGCAATATTAGATGCAGGAGACCAATTAGAAGACCATTATGTATTTATTGTATTATTCCAGACAGAAGATGATGGAGACATACACTAGGGTGGTGGCCACCAGAGATGGAAGGGAGGAGATGGATTCAGGGGGCTGTAGAGGTAGAATTGGCCGAGCTGGATGACTGGCTGTATGATGTGATAAAGGGAAAGTAGGTGTCAAGGATGAACACACATTCTCATGAATGGTCATGAGAAACAGAGGAGGAGCAGGAATTCTTCTCTGGGAAAGTAGAGTTTTGGGTGCTGTAAGAAGTCCAAACGGAAAGCCTGAGTGGGAAGTTGGATCTATGAATCATGTACTCGGACATAGATTTGGACTGGAGACACACATAGTAATGGAAGCCTTGAAAATGTTAGGGCTTGTCTAGGAGGAGAGTGGACAGAGAGTACTGGATAGAGCCACAAGGAACTCCAATACCCTATTGCTGCTTGGAGGCGTGTGACCCAATAATGGAAATAGTGTGGTCAGAGAAATAGAAGAAAAAAATGAAAAGCAGAGGTATCAGGGAAGCCAAATGAAATGACTGTTTCAAGAAAATCAGAACCAAAAACGTTTCTGTTGAATGAGGCTAAGAAATAAGATGAAATGAGGACTGAAGAGTATACTTTAGTAATGTTTACTTTTAAAAGTATACTTTTAGTAATGTTTAAATTATTAGTGACTTGGCAAGAACAATATTAGTGAAATGGTAAAAGAAGAATGCTAAATAGGGAATGAAAAGTGAGAAACCACAGGGAATGAATATAGACAACTCCGTGAAATTTTGTTGTGGAAAGGAAAAAAGTTAAGATAGTAACTAGAAGGGTAGTTGGTCTTAATGGAGGAATACATACATAATACATGCATATGAACACATACATACATACATACATACATGTAAAGAACAGGTGAACACATTTGGCTGATGATGGAGAAATAACTAAACTTGTGAGGGTCCTAAGAAGGTAATTAAAAGGATTAAAAGAGAAAAATTTTGGAGTAGACTTGAGTATTTTTATAGATTTCTAGACTGGAAGTTGAGACAAATTTCATCTGATGGCTTCTATTTTTCTGATAATTTGGAAGATAACTTGAGGTCATCTGATGAGAGGGAGTGGGGTAAGGAGACATGAAATGCTTGAGAAGAGTAGAAAAAGAATTATTGTAAGGAGGTATGCACAATGACTTTCATAACAGGGTAGTCCTTTCAATTCACACTAAAGGCTCAGTTGAGAATGCTGAGCACGTACTGATAGCGATGTCAATTGGCCCAATAATGGGACTTTCCCAGCAGTACTCATCAACCTAGGGGTAGTCACAAAAGAGATGAAGAGCTGGATTCTTGGCTATTGGTTGGCTATTTGCCATGGAGGAGCAATGGAAGAACAAAAGAGCAAGGGAGTTTAGAATCTTAGCATGGCATACTATAAAGTCAAAATGAATAAGAATAAAACTAAAGAAAGAAGATAACACCAGGAAAGGTGGCATACTTGATTTATTTCCCATCAGAAAACACACACACACAGACACACACACACATCTTTATCTTATTTATTCTCCTTTAATACTTGCCTTCAATATGTACTTCTGTGTGATATGAGACATTGACGTAATTTTCAAGTTCCTTTTATTTTTCTTATTCTTCATCCCCCTATTGAAGCATAATATTCTTTATGACAGAGGATTTTAAATGTTTACATACATATGCACTATCGTGGTCCATTATTTTCCTAGACCATACCAGTCTGTGAGATGCTAATGTGGTCACATTAACTATAAAAAACAACAGATTTTCTTTTGTCCCATTCCCTTTTCAGGACCTTGAACTCTCCCATTATTTCTGGGAGTCCCTGAGGGTATTTTGTATATTCTCTTAGTCACTTTGGCTGCAGGCGCCATCCGTTAAGGAAAAGAATACAAATACCAAGTATGCTATTTCCTGTTTCTTCGAGAATAATGCTACCTCTTTCCTTTGGTCCTCTCTCCTTCAGATTCTGTAGCCACTCATTCTGAATACAATAATGGTTCCCCTCTGGATACCAAATTTACTGATGGCAGTAAGGGGCTAGAACCCTAAGAGTAACAAAGCTTCATTGGATTTTCTGTAGTCTACAATGGGAAAATTCACTCTATGTTCCATGCTGAGAAAATTTTCTCTCTAGAGATACACCGAGTAGCACTCTCTGCTTCTCATGTGGGTCAATTCTCCTTTTTTCTTAGCAGATTATTTCCTAGCAGATTGTTCCTTATTATACAAAAAAATCTTGTTGGGGATATCAACCATTGTAGACCTATGAATAAACTGGTCCCCATGCTAAAAATTCCATAATCAAAATCTAGGATTTCCCTTCATATTTCTCTTCCAATCTACCCACCAACCAGGAGAATCAGCACTTCCCTTATATGCCCAGTTCTTTCCAGCCAAATCTACTAAAAGTCCCCCTATAAGCAGACACCAATCCCAAACCAATGTGATAGTGGGAGCCATTTTTATGTACTTCTTTCTAAATCTTGTGGGGGTTTTTTTGCCATCTTTCCTCTTCTCCATCCTGAGTGATCTCTGGTTTTCACTGGCTCTCCCTGATCCATGGATTGAAGCCAGTTGGCTCATCTGGATCTCTTGTGGAGCTGTCTTTATGTTCATTGCTGTTGCTGTTTCTTTTTATGGTTAATTTATGGATATGATAATAGGATTTAGGTGGGAAAGAAACCTCTCCCTTATTTCTTTCTCAATAATATTGTCCCCAAATTTCTCTTTTGAGACCGTCCAGAAAGGGTATGAAGGAGAGAGTGGAAAGTTGTGTGGGTGGGTGAATGAATCACTTTTGCTGTTTTGGGAAGTTTTAACTTGTGGGGATTCTACTGATGATTGCTAAAAATCATCTTAAACCCATCACTCTTAAGACTTAAATGTGAAAATGTATGATATTTCAATATAATAGTTCTGTAGGGAATTTTCTAATAACTGACTTTTTCTAGTAGAAAATGCATGATCTCTTGTTACTGAACTTATGATACTGATGATACTGAGCAGCACCCTGTGAGGGTCCTGGGCACAAAAGCCTTTCTCTGTTCCCCATTTCTTGATTACAGGAAATAAGCTTCATTCAGCCTCCATGACCTTCCCTGAGTTCCAACAGGCAGGTTCAAACAAATGCTAGTTAGGGAATTGGGGGAATGTGGAGACAAGGGAGGAACAGTCAAAAGAGAAAGTCATGCAGTCTTGGGGCAGGGTCCTTGTTCCCCATCAAGGGATTACACATAACAATATCTTTGAGCTGTTTTGCAAATACTGAAACCCCCACCAACTGTGCAAGAGGGTTCCCTTTTCTCCACACCCTCTCCAGCATTTATTGTTTGTAGACTTTTTGATGATGGCCATTCTGAGCGTTGTGAGGTGATACCTCATTGTAGTTTTGATTTGCATTTCTCTAATGATTAATGATATTGAGCATCCTTTCATGTGTTTGTTGGCAATCTGTATATCTTCTTTGGAGAAATGTCTATTTAGTTCTTCTGCCCATTTTTGGATTGGGTTGTTTGTTTTTTTAAATATTGAGCTGCATGAGCTGCTTGTAAATTTTGGAGATTAATCCTTTGTCAGTTGCTTCATTTGCAAATATTTTCTCCTGTTCTGAGGGTTGTCTTTTCGTCTTGTTTATGGTTTCCTTTGCTGTGCAAAAGCTTTGAAGCTTCATTAGGTCCCATTTGTTTATTTTTGTTTTTATTTCCATTTCCCTAGAAGGTGGGTCACAAAGGATCTTGCTGTGATTTATGTCACAGAGTGTTCTGCCTATGTTTTCCTCTAAGAGTTTTATAGTGTCTGGCCTTACATTTAGGTCTTTAATCCATTTTGAGTTTATTTTTGTGTATGGTATTAGAGAGTCTTCTAATTTCATTCTTTTACGTGTAGCTGTCCAGTTTTCCCATCACCACTTATTGAAGAGGCTGTCTTTTCTGCATTGTATATTCTTGCCTTCTTTATCAAAGATAAGGTGACCATACGTGTTTGGGTTTATTTATGGGCTTTCTATCCTGTTCCATTGATCTATATTTCTGTTTTTATGGCAGTATCATACTGTCTTGATTACTGTAGCTTTGTAGTATAGTCTGAAGTCCAGGAGCCTGATTCCTCCAGCTCCATTTTTCTTTCTCAAGATTTCTTTGGCTATTCGGGGTCTTTTGTGTTTCCACACAAATTGTGAATTTTTTCGTTCTAGTTCTGTGAAAAATTCCATTGGTAGTGTGATAGGGATTGCATTGAATCTGTAGATTGAAGCTCAGGTTCTTGATGTCTCATCACAGAAAGAGTTCAGTGAGAGACAAAGTGATAGGTATGAAGTGGATCTATCTAGAGAGAAACACACTCCACAGAGTGTGGGCTATCTCAGAAGGTGAGAAAGGCCAGATATGTAGATTTTAATGAACCAAAACTTAAAGAAAACATTTTCTTTCTGTTCCTTTTCCTTAAATGTTTTAAAAATAAATAAAACTAATCAAACCTGTTAGTCTACATTCTTAGTAAAGCATTACCTGTTTCTTGACACAAGAGTATAAAAATACACAATCTATATAAAGACATCTTTGATCAAGGGCATGTACCTTACTGCTTATGTTGGCATTTGAGATCAAAGATAAAAAACTTCCTCTTTCATCTTACATATTCTCTTATCAGCCATGCTATTGATTCAATGGAGACGCTAACTACACCTATGCACACAGGTAAGGTTTTAGTGTAAATGGGGAAAGGAGCAATGCAGAAATGTTTGTGGGTTATCTTTTCATGGCATTTAAAAGTGGGAATAAATGAAAGCTGTCACAAGAGAGAATTAGGTGTGGATGCCAAGTAACGGGTGTGGTGTTCAGTGTCAGCAGAAGGGGAAGCTTCTGGTACTGCTTAGATTTGTCTGAAGAGCAGTGGAATAAGAAGACAATTTTCTCACCATGTCAATTGTGTCTTAACTTTTACAAAATTGAGCACATTGCATAATGACAAATATTCTCAAGTTACTGGAAATAGTTGTGTCAATAACAGGTGTTCGTTTTAGGCAAAAATATACTTGCTAGTAGTTTTTCATGGCTGCCTCTCATCATACATGCATATACACATCTTTTTTGCCCTTTTTATTTAAGAACTCTGCACTTAGAAGAGATGTCTGACTTAAGGTACTCGTATTTGGGAATTTTAATTAAATTAATATGAGTTTTGGTGGCAATTTGGAATGAGTTTAGAGAGGTTTTGATGTGCTAATGGCCATTAGAATAAGCCAATTCTGAAAATAATAAAAGAAAATGTATTAGTTGCTAATGCCGCTGTAACAGATTAAATTCAGTGGCAGGAAGCAACACAAATTTATTATCTTAGAGTTCTGAAAGCCAGAAGTGAAAACATATGTTCATGAAATTTGTAAAAACATGGTCAGAGAAAGTTTTTCATAATAGCCCCAAACTGAAAACACCCCAAATACTTACCAGTAGGTGAATGGATAAGCAAGTTGTGATACTACTCAGTAAAATAAACTATTGATACACATAGCTACATGGATGAGTCTCCAAAACATTGTGGTATCAAAAGAAGTGGGACAAAATAGAATACATTCTGTGGGCTTCCATTTATAGAAAGTTCTAGAACAGGCAAAACTAATCCATGGCTATAGAGATCAAAACAGGGGATTTCCACGAGTTGGAGGTATTGATTAGAAAGAAACATAAGAAACATTTCTGGGATGATGGAGCCATCCCATATCTTGTTGGGTACGTGGGTATACTCGTGTGCCCAAACTCATTGAACTGTGTTTTTAAAATGTGTGAATTTTAGTGTATATTAGTTTTACCTAAATAAGCAAATAAAAATAATAACACAAACTAAATATACAGCATTATTTTAAATAATGTGAGCCTGCTTTATGTTTTCCACAGACAAATTACTAGAAATAAATAAACTGATTTATAAACAAAGGTTATTGTCAAGTGGTAAAATCATTGATATATTTGTTTCTTTACACTTCCAATATTTTCTACTCTTCATTCTTTATAATAAAATCACTTAATAAATAGTGCAATCACTATTGTAGTCTATGGTTAGACTATCTGTAATTTTTGATATCCTATTTTATTTGTTATTTATTGATAGTACTTATATATTATTATTTATTTATATTATATTATATATCTATAATATATTATATTTTTATTTTATTTATTTCATTATATTTATTTATACTTTTATTTTCTATTTATATATATTTATGATATATTATTTTACTTTAAAATTTTTATTGTATTTGGTTACTATTTTATTCAAATGATGTTTATTGGAATCTAAGCATAATTTATTAGTATAAAAATTGTTTAATAACTAAGACCAAATATTAAAGAATCTCTTGAAGAAATCAAGCCTTGATCTTGGGAAGCATAGCAGAACTCTTCAAATGCTGGTTATTTCTAGGGTTCCTCTCCTTGATTTCCTGTCTTTTTTCTACTCTATGTATAATTTTGAGGGTTTAATCACACTTAATAACTGCCTCACCCCCAAGCTAACAATTCCCAATATCTTTTTCTATAGGGTTAATCTCTCTTGAGTTTCACTCCTACATATTTATCTGCCTTCTTAGTATCTCCAACAGAAAGGCAGTTACCTCAAATACACTTTTCTACTGAAAATAATTAACAAACTGCTTTCCTATATCTTTATGTATTTGGGGGGCACACTTTCTCATCACTTAACCAGGAAGCTAAGGATTCTCCTCTTTCCCCCATTACCTTTACATCTAATGGATGCTAAGTTCTGGCCAAGCAGTCTCCTAAATAGCTCTTGTGTCTGCTTCTTCCTTTTCAACCCGACGGTCACACACAGCCACAGTCGGGCCTCTTATTAGCTCAAGTCTGACCAAGGTCAGTAGTAACCTGCAGACTTATTTCTCTGCTTCCACCTCAACGTTTACAGTAATTGCACTTGGGCCAGTTGTTGGTGTGCCCTTATCAAATGCAACTTTGCTTCCAAAGAGTCACACAGTGACACAGTGTGAGCTGTAGAGTCAGCCCGCCTATGTTCAGATGAACTCTACCACTCACTCTGTGTAAACTGGGATAGGTTATTGACTTCTCCTTCCTCATCCTCACAGTGAGGACGTAATAACACCCTCAAAATTAGGAACCACACATGAGATAATCCAATGAAAAGTACTCCATGTGAGTACCTGGCTTATGTAAAGAGATTAATAAACTATATTTTACATGAACATGAATTTATAATATATTATATATAAACACACATTTAAATATATATGTATAAATTACATTTATTAACTAAACGTCACTCTCTCCTCAAGGTGGCATACAAAGCTGTTGCTGATAGGCTTACAACATTGACTAAACTTATTTGGCTCATATGTTGGGAGTCTTCAGGACTCAATTTCCATTTTACATCAAGAGAAACTGAGTTTTCACTTCATAAAGGGCAATGGAAATGTCCACCTTGTGTTATCTTTCCCTGTGATACAATCTTTTATTTTCCACCAGTTATTGCTAAATTTATCTTGATTCTGTGGAATTCTTAGCATATGTGAAATCTTAGAATTACTTAGTGCAATTTTCCATTTTCTGTTTACTCAGTCGTTTCTGTCTACTCCGTGCAATACAAAAAGCAAGCCTGAAGTGAAAAAGAATCAGTGACCTATGGAACATACTGCAGTGTACATACTGCAGAACCACACCCAGTTAAACTGCTTTTTCTTCCTGCAACAGGGGACATGACCTAATTTCTAGCTGAGTGGTCTATACTCAGGTGTATTTAACAGGTTCTGATCAGGAACTAATTAATTAATAACCTTTCTTTCTTCTCTCTCTCTCTCTTTCTTTCTTTCTATCTTTCCCATAGTATATGAGAAGCTGGCCAAACTGTAAGGGTGACATTGCTTTCCATTTACTTTATATTGCCTATAGAATTAGGCTGTTTCTTTCTCTGTCAAAAGGGATAAAACTGTACTTACCTACTAGAGCAGTTGTGAGAGTTAAATGAAATAATATATGTAAAGTACATAGTTCCTGGCACATAGTTAAGGACTTGATAAATGTTTACCTATTTTTTTTATTATTGCTATTATTATTATTACATTCTAAGCATTCAAACTCTATGACAATCTAGAGATGACATCAAATGGACACATGCACATTCATACTTATATATCAAAATCAGAACCAAACACAACACATATATTAAATACATGAAAGATTTTAGTTAATTTCCTTTGACATAGTTTTTTTTTTTTTTTTGACATAGTTTTAATTTCCCTTGCATGTAGAAATGTCTCATTATATTTTCAGTAAATGATTGGAAGAAGTTCTGTATTACTTTACCTGTTCAATTTTGTTCTTTTCAACTGATATTTGTTGGGTTGATTATTATGCGTCATATACTTTTGTGTGGCATTGTACATTAAGTGACAGACAATACTAACGCATCCCTGCTCCTGGGGGGTTTAGAGTCTAACAGTGAATATACTTATTAAACAAGAGATTGCAAGTTTGATTAACGCTATGTTTGGGAAAATATTATGGGAAGGTACAACTGTCATCCACTGATTTATTAGTTTCCAGGTAATGAATAAAGTAAGTTACTTAATTCATTTTGATAATAGTTTCTCAGACAATATATCTTAAAGAAGTAAACTTTTGTGCATTTTGCCTAAATTATTTTAAAAACAGACCCTTGTGAGCAGTGGACTTATCCTGGCAATCAGACATTCAATAGCTTAGAATAAATGAACAAAGCTTTTGAACCAAGTTAATCACAAAATCAGAGCATACAATGTTAATGAAAGAAATTTAGGCACAAATTTCTCATTAGTAAATGATACTCTGGAATGATCAGCGCACTGAATGAATGAATGAATAAATGAATTTAGCAAACAGAATAGAAATTTAATTCTGAATGTAAACTTCTGAAATATATTCTTTAATTTCAGATTGACCCCCCCCCAGATTGACTTCATAAACTTTGGCAAGACATATTTTATCTCTTTTACAAAGATTTTGCCCTTTTAAAACAGAAAATAATTAACAGAAGTAAAATATGTTCTTCAGAGTTTACAAACTACATCAACTATTTTGAATGAAAGTAGGTAATAAATATTAAAAAAATAATGTTATAAAACCTTATAAATTTCAGCTTTATTTGACATTTAAAAGAGGTATGTTGACAAATATTACAGTAATAAACAAGCCTTCAATATCATAATGTATATTGTATTCTTCAAAGAAACTACAATCCCCTTCAAGGCAGAGACTGTCTTACTGATCCAATTAACTTAAAGACAATAAATATCTTTGCAAGGAATGAAGGGGTTTTGTTTAGAATTAAATAACCAATGAATGATCGTTTCCCAGTATATTTATCTATATATTCATGCATAGGTATACCTATATAGCCAGGCAGCCAGCCATTTGTTTTAAGTTTTTACAAAGGTAACAGTTATTCTTTTGATAAGCTTTTTTTGAGCATCTGCTAGGTGCAATGCTAGGCTAGACGTTGAGGAGAGACAAACACGAACAAGCTTGGTCCCTGGTTTTGAATAGGTCATGATTATTATCTAAAGATTATTCTGTAAATATCATTAATAATGTTAGTCATTTGTTTGCTCAAAGGCACTAAATTTTCTTGATTGAAACCATTCGGTTCACATAATTTGGAAGTACCATAGAATATAGTGTGAGTTGAATAAATTTCTTGAAATAATTTTCAGTCTTTACACTGAAATTCTTTTATAGTTGAAATTTCTGAATTTGAATTTTAGGACTGCCATCAGCCTAAAATTTCTGTGTCAAAGTCTTGGTCTTGGTTTCTCTCTTACTCTCACTTGGCTACATCTTCAAGTATATTAATATAGTTATAATTTTCTATCATTAAATCATTAACTTACAACCCTTTCCTTCTTTATACTAGATACTTTATGCCTTATTCTCTCTGTGTTTGTATGTGTGTGTGTGTTTGCATACAACACACTCTAGTATTGCATCAAACATGAGGCTACCTCTGTATGTAGGGCACAGTGAGATAGACAAAAATGAATAAGAGTGAATGAGGGAGCAGGGGTGCGGTGGGGAGAAATTCAATTTGCTGAGAATCTAAAAGAGCTGGCAAATAGCACTGCTTAGAAAGCCAATGAAATTTACTACAGGAGGGCTTTTCATTTGCATTTGTTTTCTCCAGTTTACACACAATTCCTCTTCTCTAGCAAATAAGGGCACCAAAATGTAGTGACTAGCCACTGAGATCAAAAGCGTGTTCAAGCAATAATAGAAAGAGATAAGTAGTAACTTCCTATTACTTTCAGGAAGAAAGTAATAATAGCAATAATAATAATATTAAAATCTAGACACCAAAATTTTGAAAGCACAGACATCTGGATTAGTAAAAGGCTTCAAACACCTTATAAGTCCTCAAGGCATTCTTGTTTTAAAATACCATAATTCATATTTATAGTAACCCCTTCAATTATCAATAATGTTTTTACATTTCACATGTTCTTTTGAAACAAACGCAATTATAAAAATTCCGTGTATAAAGCTTTCCTTCAAAATCGTTAACATTGTTTAAGAGTTTGATAGCTGAATAGTGAAAGTTCCATCAAGCTAGACACTCTTCTGTGAAATAATTTACTTCTGAGAAATAGTTACTTCAATAATTGTCTTATTGGAAATAAGACATTCACTCACTTTTCCAGGGGTCTAATCCTATGCATTTCCTTCTTTTTGGATCATCTCCATTTAACTGCTTTCCTCTGATAATGAGATTTCCTTCCACAAATGCAATGTTCTAAGTATCAATAAACAGAAAGATTTGCCTCTACTGTGCAATGGGTATTGCTTTAAGTTTGCCATACTTTGTCATGACAAAGTTTTTAGAAGTTATTACCATAAATATTGTATTTTCAAAGTTGCTCCACAGTCCAGAGTTTGGGTAGATCCTATGATTTTCCATTTGCTGTGTGCAATTCTATTTATTCACCGTGGCTTTTTTGTTAATGCATCCAGTTTCCCTGAATGACTATAACATTTCTTAGCTGTTGATACCATCAGTCCTCCTGGAATCATGAAACGTAAAAGCAGAAGACAATAAATCTTAAACATATATAAAATCTACTATCTATTTCATCTATTTTATTTCTTTAAGCAACCACCAAGTTTGACCACAATTTGGTTTTCAATCCAGATTTGGTGGCTTATAATTTTCTTTTTTCCCTTCTTTTTTGTTTTCTTCCTTGTCATTCACATTCATTCCTCTTTCTTCTGTTAACCCCAATTTTCCTCCTTTACAGAAAGTAGCCTTTGTGGGATATCCATCAGGTTTCCCTGACCTTCCTAAACCAAGAGGTGTCTAAAGCCTTAAAAACTGAAGTCTAAATTAGCATAAATTAGTCATTTAAGAATGCAGGGAGATTCTAGATTTTATACTTTACATCAGAGAAAGGACTGGTAATAATGTATTTTTTTACATGCTAAATTAGGTGATTATGAGTTCTTCCTACTCTTCTCCTAGCATAGGTGGCTTCCTCCATTCAAGAAGGAAAGATGTCTGTGACAACTCCAGTTCCCATCACCTTTATTACTTGTAATCCTAGAGGAAGAGAGATACATCATATCTCCCATTATCCATATGTTAAACCTTGACAAAAAGTGATTGGCCTTGTGCTGGAGTCACGTTTTTGAACCAATCACAGTGATTAGGAAAGGAAGTTTATTTGCTTGGCCAGCCTAGAACATGTTCCCATCATGAGGGAAGAGACAGAGTAACATGTTTACCAGATCCATCACACCACACAGAAGAACAAATATTGAGCAAATAACCAATACCCACTATAGGGAGTATTCCAGGGCACTATTTTCATATAGACCTGGCTTTATCTATAATATTAAACATATAAATTCTACCTTAAAGGAGTGCTATCTTGTGTCAAATGTCCATCGTTTAGACATGTAACTTTAGAGTAAAAGTCTTTCTTTTCTAAATGATACATGGTAAATTGTTATCCTGAATGTAGATTGACTTTTTTTTTTTACGGCATGTCTGTTAATGATAAATTACAACCCACAAACAAGGAACATGAAAATCTAGATCACATAAGAGCAGAATCGTGTTAACAGCAGTGCAATCTATTTTAAATCTATTAGAAAAGCTTCAGTAGGTACCAGTAATGAGTTTTAAAGCACCCAGTTCAGATACACCAAGCAAGCTGCTAGTTCAACACATAGGATTCATTAATCATTGATGTTGCCTGCGAAACTGGTCTGTTACAATGGACCAAGCACGTGGTGGAGCGGAGGCTGATCTATGAAATTTTCAGGCACGAGGACTTCACAGAAATTAACCATCATTGACAGCTTTGATAAGAAACTGAAGATTGTTGACACTATAAGATAAGATTAGGAAAAAATGATTTGATATTATCTAGCTAGACAAATATTTCTCCATTTAAGTTATCAAGTAAAATGACCAGATGCTCAGCATAGAACTTCACTAGAAGCCCTTCTCTGCCTTTCCAATCTGATTTGCTGGTTTCACTGATGTACTTTGTCACTTGGTAAATCACAATCACCCATTCCACTGGTCACTGAATTCTTGCAGAGAGTGGGCATCTGGGTTATGCCTGCCTGCTTCAACTATCAACCGTTGCTATGTGCGCTTACTAAGAGTCAAGTGTGTTTGTTCCCAAACCTGTTTTCCAGTTCACTTATTACTATAATAAAATAAATATTAATGAACAGAGGTAATATTTATAGTAAAAGAGGGTTGTTTCTGTGACTGTTAAGTTAAATCCATTGTAAAATCTTGACTAATATAACTTTCCAGAAAAATGGCTGTATAATTAGGTGAGCTCACCCTTTATGAAAGTGGCTGTGATGACTGTCTCGTTTGCCACTTCAGATTCATTCTCCTCCATTTTCCACCTTGCGTATCTTCTGATGCTCCCCTCTAACTCACTCTCTTTCTCCTTTTTCCACCTTCTTTTCTTCTGGAGGCTGAACAGCATCTCTCCAGCTTCCACTTGCTTCGGGCCAATGAGAAACACTGGCAGGAGATCCAAGGGAGGGAGGTTTTGAGTGTTTATGGCCCCAGTTCCTTTCCTGTGGGGTCACATTGGATATGCTACATTCTGGACCTAACTTCTCATTTTCTTTTTTTTTTTTTTTTTAAATTTTTGCCATATATTTGATTTACAACGTTGTGTTAGATTCAGGTGTACAGCAAAGTGAATGTGTGTATATATATACATACATTCATTCTTTTTTAGATTATTTTCTCTTATAGGTTATCACAGAATATTGAGTAGAGTTCCCTGTGCTCTACAGCATGCCCTTGTTGGTTATCTATCTTATATATAGTAGTGTGTGTATGTTCATCCCAAGCTCCTGATTTATCCCTCCCCCCAACGTTTTCCCTTTCTCTGACTTACTTCACTTAGTATGATAATCTCTAGGTCCATCCATGTTGCTGCAAAAGGCATTATGTCATTCTTTTTTATGGCTGAGTAATATTCCATTGTATATATGTACCACATCTTCTTTATCCATTCATCTGTCGATGGACCTAAGTTCTCATTTTCTGACAGGTAGCCTCCTCCTTCTGACTTCCTGTAGTCATTTTTTCTTCTTTCCTTTCAGACCTACAAGTGGGAACTGTGCTCAGTTTTTACCAGCCCTTGTGCACTACATTATTGCTTGTGTTTCCCCATACTTTGCTCACACCTTTGTTCATAGTCCCTTTTTAAAACTCACCTTGACTTATCCATTTTGAGTGTACCAGTGATTTCCTGCCAGCACCATGACTGATATGCTGGAGGAGGATAAAGTATGTGGGTGCTGGCATGAGACAGTCCTGGATGTAAATCTGAACGCTATCATTTCCTATGCTAAGTGGAGAAAAGTAGAGCATCTATGGTACCTTTCCAAACTCCAATTTCTTATTTATTAAAATGTAGATAATGATGAATTCTACTCCATACGCACACAATCTGTTCAACCACCATAGGGAAAATCAATTATTTATAGCTTTTTTGTGTAACTCAGTGCCTAGCATGTATGAAATGCTTATTAAATTTCGGTAAATGAATAAATCATTTTATGAATGAAAGACAATGTTTTCTCACACAAATTCAATTCCTGGTAAATTTGGCAGTCATTAATCAGATAATTCCTCTACAGCCATTAGGAAGAATATTCCTTGAGTGAGTACTGGATTAGACCCATCTGAAGAACTTTCACTAGTGTCTCAACCTATTGGTTTAACACACAATCTAAAATAAATCATGCAAAATTGAAATTAGTTAAAATAGAAGGACACAGAATGAGAGGCATGCATTATTTTGGCCTTAGAGCCACATGGGCTGGGGTTTTTATTTTTTGTTTATTTATTTATTCTTTAACATTTTTATTGGAGTATAATTGCTTTACAATGGTGTGTTAGTTTCTGCTTTATAACAAAGTGAATCAGTTATACATATACATATATACCCATATCTCTTCCCTCTTGCGTCTGCCTCCTTCCCACCCTCCCTATCCCACCCATCTAGCTGTTCACAAAGCACCGAGCTGATCTCCCTGTGCTATGTGACTGCTTCCCACTAGCTATCTATTTGATATTTGGTAGTGTATATATGTCCATGCCACTCTCTCACTTTGTCCCAGCTTACCCTTCCCCTCCCCGTGTCTTCAAGTCCATTCTCTAGTAGGTCTGCGTCTTTATTCCCATCTTGCCCCTAGGTTCTTCATGACCTTTTTTTTTTTTTTTTTTTTTTTAGATTCCATATATATGTGTTAGCATACGGTATTTGTTTTTCTCTTTCTGACTTACTTCACTCTGTATGACAGACTCTAGGTCCATCCACCACACTACAAATAACTCCATTTTGTTTCCTTTTATGGCTGAGTAATATTCCATTGTATGTATGTGCCACATCTTCTTTATCCATTCATCTGTCGATGGACACTTAGGTTGCTTCCATGTCCTGGTTATTGTAAATAGAGCTGCAATGAACATTGTGGTATATGACACTTTTTGAATTATGGGTTTATCAGGGTATATGTCCAGGAGTGGGATTTCTGGGTCGTATGGTAGTTCTATTTTTAGTTTTTTAAGGAACCTCCGTACTGTTCTCCATAGTGGATGTATCAATTTACATTCCCACCAACAGTGCAAGAGTGTTCCCTTTTCTCCACACCCTCTCCAGCATTTATTGTTTGTAGATTTTTTGATGATGGCCATTCTGACCAGTGTGAGATGATATCATATTTTAGTTTTGATTTGCATTTCTCTAATGATTAATGATGTTGAGCATCCTTTCATGTGTTTGTTGGAAATCTGTATATCTTCTTTGGAGAAATGTCTATTTAGGTCTTCTGCCCATTTTTGGATTGGGTTGTTTGTTTTTTTAATATTGAGCTGCATGAGCTGCTTGTAAATTTTGGAGATTAATCCTTTGTCAGTTGCTTCATTTGCAAATAGTTTCTCCCATTCTGAGGGCTGTCTTTTGGTCTTGTTTATGGCTTCCTTTGCTGTGCAAAAGCTTTTAAGCTTCATTAGGTCCCATTTGTTTATTTTTGTTTTTATTTCCACTTCTCTAGGAGGTGGGTCAAAAAGGAGCTTGCTGTGATTTATGTCATAGAGTGTTCTGCCTATGTTTTCCTCTAAGAGTTTGATAGTGTCTGGCCTTACTTTTAGGTCTTTAATCTATTTTGAGTGTTTTTTTGTGTATAGTGTTAGGGAGTGTTCTAATTTCATTCTTTTACATGTAGCTGTCCAGTTTTCCCAGCACCACTTATTGAAGAGGCTGTCTTTCCTCCATTGTATATTCTTGCCTCCTTTGTCAAAAATAAGGTGACCATATGTGCGTGGGCTTACCTCTGGGCTTCCTATCCTGTTCCATTGATCTATATTTCCGTTTTTGTGGCAGTACCATACTGTCTTGATTACTGTAGCTTTGTAGTATAGGCTGAAGTCCGGGAGCCTGATTCCTCCAGCTCCGTTTTTCTTTCTCAACATTGCTTTGGCTATTCGGGGTCTTTTGTGTTTCCATACAAATTGTGGAAATTTTTGCTCTAGTTCTGTGAAAAATGCCAGTGGTAGTTTGATAGGGATTGCATTGAATCTGTAGATTGCTTTGGGTAGTATAGTCATTTTCACAATGTTGATTCTTCCAATCTAAGAACATGGTATATCTCTCCGTCTCTTTGTATCATCTTTAATTTCTTTCATCAGTGTCATAAGTTTCTGCATACAGTTCTTTTGTCTCCTTAGGTAGGTTTATTCCTAGGTATTTTATTCTTTTTGTTGCAATGGTAAATGGGAGTGTTTTCTTAATTTCACTTTCAGATTTTTCATCATTAGTGTATAGGATGCAAGAGATTTCAGTGCATTAATTTTGTATCCTGCTACTTTACCAAATTCATTGATTAGCTCTAGTAGTTTTCTGGTAGCATCTTTAAGATTCTCTATTTGTAGTATCATGTCATCTGCAAACAGTGACAGCTTTACTTCTTCTTTTCTGATTTGGATTCCTTTTATTTCTTTTTCTTCTCTGATTGCTGTGGCTAACACTTCCAAAACTATGTTGAATAATAGTGGTGAGAATGGGCAACCTTGTCTTGTTCCTGATCTTAGTGGAAATGGTTTCAGTTTTTCACCATTGATGAAGATGTTGGCTGTGGGTTTGTCATATATGGCCTTTATTATGTTGAGGTAAGTTCCCTCTATGCCTACTTTCTGGAAGGTTTTTTTATCATAAGTTGGTGTTGAATTTTGTCAAAAGCTTTCTCTGCATCTATTGAGATGATCATATGATTTTTCTCCTTCAATTTGTTAATGTGGTGTATCACATTGATTGATTTGCATATATTGAAGAATCCTTGCATTCCTGGGATAAACCCGACTTGATCATGGTGTATGATCCTTTTAATGTGCTGTTGGATTCTGTTTGCTAGTATTTTGTTGAGGATTTTTGCATCTATGATCATCAGTGATATTGGTCTGTAGTTTTCCTTTTTTTGTGACATCTTTGTCTCATTTTTGTATCAGGGTGATGGTGGCCTCACCACCATGGTTTGGGAGTGCTCCTCCCTCTGCTATATTTTGGAAGAGTCTGAGAAGGATAGGTGTTAGATCTTCTCTAAATGTTTGATAGAATTAGCCTGTGAAGCCATCTGGTCCTGGGCTTTTGTTTGTTGGAAGAATTTTAATCACAGTTTCAAATTCAGTGCTTGCAATTGGTCTGTTTATATTTGCTATTTCTTCCTGCTTCAGTCTTGGAAGGTTGTGCTTTTCTAAGAATTTGTCCATTTCTTCCAGGTTGTTCATTTTATTGGCATATAGTTGCTTGTAGTAATCTCTCATGATCCTTTGTATTTCTGCAGTGTCAGTTGCTACTTCTCCTTTTTCATTTCTAATTCTATTGATTTGAGTTTTCTTCCTTTTGTTCTTGATGAGTCTGGCTAATGGTTTATCAATTTTGTTTATCCTCTCAAAGAACCAGCTTTTAGTTTTATTGATCTTTCCTATCGTTTCCTTCATTACTTATTCATTTATTTCTGATCTGATCTTTATGATTTCTTTCCTTCTGCTAACTTTGGCGTTTTTTTGTTCTTTTTTCTCTAATTGCTTTAGGTGTAAGGTTAGGTTGTTTATTTGATATGTTTCTTGTTTCTTCAGGTAGGATTGTATTGCTATGAACTTCCCTCTTAGAACTGCTTTTGCTGCATCCCATAGGTTTTGGGTCGTCGTGTTTTCATTGTCATTTGTTTCTAGCTATTTTTTTTATTTTCTCTTTGATATCTTCAGTGATCTCTTGGTTATTAAGTAGTGTATTGTTTAGCCTCCATGTGTTTGTAGTTTTTACAGATTTTTTTCCTGTAATTGATATGTAGTCTCATAGCGTTGTGGTCAGAAAAGATATTTGATATGATTTCCATTGTCTTAAATTTACCAAGGCTTGATTTGTGACCCAAGATATGATCTATCCTGGAAAATGTTCCATGGGCACTTGAGAAGAAAGTGTATTCTGTTGTTTTGGGATGGAATGTCCTATAAATATCAATTATGTCCATCTTGTTTAATGTATCATTTAAAGTTTGTGTTTCCTTGTTTATTTTCACTTTGGATGATCTGTCCATTCGTGAAAGCGGGGTTTTAACGTCCCCTACTATGATTGTGTTACTGTCGATTTCCCCTTTTACGGCTGTTAGTATTTGCCTTATGTATTGAGGTGCTCTTCTGTTGGGCGCATAAATATTTACAATTGTTATATCTTCTTCTTGGATTGATCCCTTGATCATCATGTAGTGTAATAGTCTTTATTTTAAAGTCTATTTTGTCTGATATGAGAATTGCCACTCCAGCTTTCTTTTGATTTCCATTTGCATGGAATATCTTTTTCCATCCCCTCACTTTCTGTCTGTTTGTGTCCCTAGGTCTGAAGTGGGTCTCTTGTAGACAGCATATATATGGGTCTTGTTTTTGTATCCATTCAGCCTGTCTATGTCTTTTGGTTGGAGCATTTAATCCATTTACATTTAAGGTAATTATATGTTCCTGTTACCATTTTCTTAATTGTTTTGGGTTTGTTATTGTAGGTCTTTTCCTTCTCTTGTGTTTCCTGCCTAGAGAAGTTCCTTTAGCATTTGTTGTGAAGCTGGTTTGGTGGTGCTGAATTCTCTTAGCTTTTGCTTGTCTGTAAAGGTTTTAATTTCTCCATCAAATCTTAATGAGATCCTTGCTGGGTAGAGTCATCTTGGTTTTAGGTTTTTCCCTTTCGTCACTTTAAATATGTCCTGCCACTCCCTTCTGGCTTGCAGAGTTTCTGCTGAAAGATCAGCTGTTAACCTTATGGGGATTCCCTTGTATGTTATTTGTTGTTTTTCCCTTGCTGCTTTTAATATTTTTTCTTCGTATTTAATTTTTGCTAGTTTGATTAATATGTGTCTTGGCATGTTTCTCCTTGGATTTATCCTGTATGGGACTCTGTGCTTCCTGGACTTGATTGACCATTTCCTTTCCCATATTAGGGAAGTTTTCAACTATAATCATCTCTTCCAATATTTTCTCAGTCCCTTTCTTTTTGTCTTCTTCTTCTGGGACCCCTATAATTCGAATGTTGGTGCATTTAATATTGTCCCAGAGGTCTCTCAGACTGTCCTCAATTCTTTTCATTCTTTTTTTTTTTATTCTGCTCTGCAGTAGCTATTTCCACTATTTTATCTTCCAGGTCACTTATCCGTTCTTCTGCTTCAGTTATTCTGCTATTGATCCCTTCTAGAGAATTTTTAATTTCATTTATTGTCTTGTTCATGATTGTTTGTTTGCTCTTTAGTTCTTCTAAGTCCTTGTTAAACGTTTCTTGTATTTTCTCCATTCTATTTCCAAGATTTTGGATCATCTTTACTATCATTATTCTGAATTCTTTTTCAGGTAGACTGCCTATTTCCTCTTCATTTGTTAGGTCTGGTGGGTTTTTACCTTGCTCCTTCATCTGCTGTGTGTTTCTCTGTCCTCTCATTTTGCTTAACTTACTGTGTTTGGGGTCTCCTTTTCGCAGGCTGCAGGTTCGTAGTTCCTGTTGTTTTTGGTGTCTGTCCCCAGTGGCTAAGGTTGGTTCAGCGGGTTGTGTAGGCTTCCTGGTGGAGGAGACAAGTGCCTGTGTTCTGGTGGATGAGGCTGGATCTTGTCTTTCTGGTGGGCAGGTCCAGGTCTGGTGGTGTGTTTTGGGGTGTCTGTGACCTTATTATGATTTTTGGCAGCCTCTCTGCTAATGGGTGGGATTGTGTTCCTGTCTTGCTAGTTGTTTGGCATGGGGTGTCCAGCACTGTAGCTTGCTGGTCGTTGAGTGGAGCTGGGTCTTGGCATTGAGATGGAGATCTCTGGGAGATTTTTGCCGTTTGATATTACGTGGAGCTGGGAGGTCTCTTGTGGACCAGTGTCCTGCAGTTGGCTCTCCCACCTCAGAGGCACAGCCTTGACCCCTGGCTGGAGCACCAAGAGCCTGTCCTCCACATGGCTCAGAATAAAAGAGAGAAAAAAAGAGAGAAAGAAAGAAAAAGATAAAATTTAATTTAATTTAATTTAAAAGTTATTAAAATAAAAAAAATTATTAAAAAATTTTTTTAAGTAATTAAAAAAAAAGAAAGAAAGAACAACCAAACCAAAAAACAAATCCACCAATGATAAGAAGCACTGAAAACTATACTAAAAAAAAAAAAAAGAACAGACAGACAGAACCCTAGGACAAATAGTAAAAGCAAAGCTATACAGACAAAATCACACACAGAAGCATATGCATACACACTCACAAAAAGAGAAAAAGGGAAAAATATATATATCGTTGCTCCCAAAATCCACCTCCTCAATTTGGGATGATTCGTTGTCTATTCAGGTATTCCACAGATGCAGGCACATCAAGTTGTTTGTGGAGTTTTATCCTGAGGCTGCTGGGAGAGATTTCCCTTTCTCTTCTTTGTTCGCACAGCTCTCGGGGTTCAGCTTTGGATTCGGACCCGCCTCTGCGTGTAGGTCGCCTGAGGGCGTCTGTTCTTCGCTCAGACAGGACGGGGTTAAAGGAGCGGCTGATTCGGGGGCTCTGGCTCACTCAGGCCAGGGGGAGGGAGGGGTACGGATGCGGGGCGAGCCTGCGGCGGCAGAGGCCGGCGTGACGTTGCAGCAGCCTGAGGCGCGCCGTGCGTTCTCCCGGGGAAGTTGTCCCTGGATCACGGGACCCTGGCAGTGGCGAGCTGCACAGGGTCCCGGGAGGGGCGGTGTGGATAGTGACCTGTGCTTGCACACAGGCTTCTTGGTGGCGGCAGCAGCAGCCTTAGCGTCCCAGGCCCGTCTCTGGGGTCCGCGCTGATCGCCGCGGCTCACGCCCGTCTCTGGAGCTCCTTTAAGTGGCGCTGTTGATCCCCTCTCCTCGCGCACCAGGAAACAGAGGCAAGAAAAAGTCTCTTGCCTCTTCGGCAGCTGCAGACCTTTTCCCGGACTCCTTCCCGGCTAGCTGTGGCGCACTAGCCCCCCTTCAGGCTGTGATCACGCCGCCAACCCCAGACCTCTCCCTGCGATCCAACTGAAGGCAGAGCCTCAGCTTGGGCTGGGGTTTTTAAATATCTGTCTTTCGAGTCAAATAGACTTATTATAAAATGGCTCATTTGCAGGGACTTCCCTGGCGGCGCAGTGGTTAAGAATCCTCCTGCCAGTGCAGGGGACAGAGGTTCGATCCCTCATCCTGGAAGATCCCATATGCCACGGAGAAACTAAGCCTATGCGCCACAACTACTGAGCCTGTGCTCTACAGCCTGCGAGCCACAACTACTGAAGCCCCCGCCTAGAGCCTGTGCTCCGCAACAAAATAAGTCACCGCAATGAAGAGTAGCCCCTGCTTGCCGCAACTAGAGAAAGCCTGCATGCAGCAATGAAGACCCAACACAGCCAAAGATAAATAAATAAATAAATAAATATATTTAAAAAATAAATTAAATAAAATGGCTCATTTGCTAATTATCCTGGTGTGCTCTCTACTGGCATTTCAACAACTTGCTATATAACACTTATATAACCTTACATAGCACTTACCGTATGTCAGGCTTTTTCTAATTACTTTATATATATGTATAAACCTATGACCGTCTGATGTAGTTACCCTTTCATGATCCCCACTTTACAGGGGAAGAAACTGAAGCACACAGAGGTTAATTAACTTGCTCAATGTCCCATGGCCATTATATGGTAAGATCAGAATCATTACACTTAACTACCAGTTTGTAGTCGCAGGTAGCAGAGAAAGTGGTATGTGTTTACTACAACATTTTCCTCTTCCAGATCACACAGAAAGGCTACATTTCCTCGATTGCCCTGAAACTAGATAAGGCCCAATGACTGAGTTCTGGCCAGAAGAATGTAGGCAATAATGATGTAAACTTCCTTCCAGGCTTGGCCTTTAAAATCATCCTTTGCGGTCCTCCAGAACTCTCTCTTTTGGCAACTAGGAAGCCAGGGGTTCCACATGGGACCACCAAGAGATGGAGACGGACTCCCCAATCTGTTTTCAATGATAATATGAATGAGAAAGAAACATTTATTAGATTAAACCACTATGATTTGAGAGTACGTTTACTTGCACATACCTTCATGTATCCTGACTAATAAAGAAATTGGTATTTTGAATCAGATTGCTTTAAAATAAATATGACATTGGCTTCATTGTTAGGCATCAAGAAGGTCCATATCAAAGGCTAGGATATATGAGAAATAGCTATTCTTTTTATACTGTGGAAGAGCAACTGGGAATAACTGTTGCTTTTAGTAACTCGGGAGACAGAATAGGAACATTTAATTTGTAGTTTTAGGAGAAATGGATGAATAAAAGACGACTAGTGTCTATTGGCTATTACTGGCTGCCTTTGGCAAGGTTATTACCAAAAAAAAAAAAAAAAAAAAAAATGGGGAAAAAAACTGGCCAGTAATAAATAGAATTGAAAGAAAGTACAGTGCAGAAATTGGGGTCTTGCTATGTCAGAAGATGCCAAATAATTAAAGAAGATGAGATGTCAGAAGACATTCAAGGAAAAGGTCTAATAAAACTTCTGAGATGAATAAAGTAATCTGAGCAAAGACAGATGAAGACTCTAGACTTCCCAAACACAGTTCCAGGGAGCCTCAAAGAGAGGGGATGGGATAGGCACAGAGCAAGGGAGCAGAGAAATACATCAGGCTTGAAAATTCTTCCTATAAAGAATTTTGTATGTGGTTGCTGATGGAGCCTAAAGCAAGAAGATCAGAAGCCTACTAATTTTTTAAGGAATTGCATTGTTAAAGAAACCATAACTCTGGCTTAAAAAAAAATCCTTTGACTGGATGAGACCTAAAACAACCCATAGGTCCCAAAGTTTTGAGGAAAAGAGTCAAGCTTCAAAGGCTATTTAACCCCCAAAGAAGGCATGGTCTCTAACACCCACATCAGATATGGCCAAGGAGAATAATGAACTAGGAGGAACTTCCTTGCAGATAGAACCAGGGGTGGTAAAGTACAATGGTCAAATGTATTCCCCCTAGGAGTAGAATGAGAGTGGTAGGTCAGCAGAATAAAAGAGCACACATGCATTTATTCTTGCAGCCTGAACAATTTTAGATTCTTGAATTGGCTGATGGCCCTGTCAAATTGCCAGGTATAATATGTCAATTTAATAGCCATATGCTGCTTTAAACCATAGCAAGAGCCTTTTTCACCTCAAAAATGTCAACTTGATTAAAAAAATAAATAGATAATAAGATCACCATGAACATTATAACAACTTGAAGTATCTCATGGCCGTTGCAATAACTGCTAGTTCCTCATTCGGGAAATGTCTAGTAATTGTCAAAACAGAGCAACTAAAATTTCAGTAAATGTGAAAGTGATACTGCACTATCGGATGGATTTCCAGCTGGCAATCATATCCCCGTGGTCTTCCCAACTTTGCTTTCCATGTGAGACAGTAGCACAGTCTTGCTTATTGGACTGAGGTATACCAAGCAGTATGCCACAAAGGTACAGTGGAAAGAAGAAATGCGGTCTGCTTTTCTCTGCCGCCAGTTTTCCTGAAACAGCTGGTAGGCACATTGTTTTATATTAAAATAAACACACTATATTGTATATGAGATTGAGACATTTAGATGAATTTTTGAGATGAGCTATGGAACTGCAAATAAATGTATTTTTGCGGCATTGGCAGACTTCAGCTTCCCTGGGCTGAATCACTTGGCAGAGACAATTCTGCCTGCCTTAGTTAACTGAGAAACTGGGAGGTGAGAAGGAACAGAAGGAGAGAAGGGGTGTAGGAGGCATTTCACAATTTAGCAGGATGGATATTGGTGCCTCCTGTAGATATTTATATCTAAAATCCCACTGGTCTTAAGTCACTGGGTAGAAGAACAAAATTCAGGCCTAGGACTTTTAAGGATGAATGTTCCTTACAAGGAATTGGGGTTTATTGTGATGTATGATGTCTCCCAGGTGAAATGAAGGTGGAGTAATAGCACAGCTATGTCCTTTATCCCTTTTCATGTCTTTTCCTTCCTGCTATTCAGCCCTTCAGTCCAATTCAAATCAACATCATTCAAAATATTATTACTCCATACAAAGATAGATGTATTTCAAGATAGATAGATAGATAGATAGATAGATAGATAGATAGATAGATAAATCAAAATATAGAAAGAAAAAAAGAGAGACACACAGAAAGAGATTCCATGAGTTCATGGAATTGTTACTCACTCCTGCCCCATCCCACCTATTCTTCTGCCATAGTGGAGGGCATAAGACCAAACCGAGCTACTTGGGGCCAACAACAGGACATTGTGTCCCAGTCAGCAAGACACACTGTATTTTCCTTGAGGCCAGTGAAAAGGAAGAATGAGAATCAACATGAGGCTTACAAGTGACCAGCATCCCATCATGGGATGAGAGTCTGTAAGGAGACAAAGACAAGGAGAACCCACAGAAGGCAGAGTCCTTTCAGGTCCTGGATCCAGATGAGCACAATCCAGCTGTAGCCCTATGTTTCCCACTTTCCTTCCCTACTTCAGTTAGTCTGAGTTGAGTTTCTCTTTCTTGCTATTAAAATATTCTGGCCCAAAGAAGTACAAAGGGAGAGCTATAAGCCCAGAAGTGGTGGTGCAGAGGGAATGGGGAAACACATTTCTAGAGTAACCATACTACTTGCACAAATTACTTTTGCTTGATTGAGCTGATTGTGATTGAGAATAAAATTTTGAGTCTTGACCTGTGTGTTGAGTTTTAATTAGAATTAAAATAGACTCATGATAACGAACTTATTGGTAACTTTTTGAAGAATTTAAACATATAACTGTATATGTACATTTTCATTCTATAAGCACGATGGCCATGACAGCAAAGAATTTCAGGGTCTTGTGGAATTTTTAAAAAATAGTTCTCAAGGACTGGGGATCATGAGAGTGTCCTCCAAGACCTGAAAAGCCAGGATATGCCAAGGGGTGGATGGCACACTTGAATTCCATCTGACCCTTTTGCGTTGGCAATTTAGAAAGGTCCTAAAGTTAGGACTCATACATTAGTCCCCTTTGCATATGCCAAAACCAGCTCTGTAGACTTAATAGCTCCTTCTTCTCCTGTGAATAAATCTGTAAACATTTTGTGAAAAGTCCCTACAATGAACCATATTACTTTAGAGAGTGTCTCCTGGCCCCACCTTCTAATTTTCATTGAAAATTTCCTGTTCAATCCGGGGTTCATGTCCCATTGCCTCACAAATTGTAGCCAACGTTCTGCCTATCTCTTTATTCTGATGCTTTATTAGGACTGTCTGTATTAATGCTGGCTGTCCACTGCTTGCTGCCTTTCTAATTTCAATGATCTTCCAACTTCCTTATCTTATCCTAGTTCCTAAAATCCCTAATAGGCATTGTCAGCCTCTGCTTGCTGAAGAAGAAAGCTTGGACTCCGGTCTCTGTGCTAGATATTTCTGTTCGCCCTTCAACTACATCTTTACCTGGCTCCACCATGTTTAGAGACTGGGGAGGTTGAATTTTTTAGCCTACAACAACTGGATCCTTTACTCTCTGGTTTCTGGTTGGGATTGGCCAATGGGAAGCACTTGTGGGTTAACAGGAAGCAGTAGGAGATGCTAGTCAGCTAATGATCTGTTGGTATTCCTCCCTACCTGGCAGCAGGTTGCTTTCCTACCTCTAAGGCCACAGATCCTCTTAGGTAGCTCTCCCATGAGCTCTCTCCAGGTCTGGTAACCCATTCCTCACATTGGCCCGACAGGTCCTGCTGTTACTACCCTACATACTTCATCACCTCTTGGTGGTTTCCCTTAACTCTGCCTCCACCTTTGTAAAATTTCCCTTTTCAAGGCTTCTCAATCACCTCATTTACATGTGCCATCTCTTTCCCATAAGGACCCCGAATAAGACACCCCTTTGTCCTAAGGTGCTGCTCTGAACATAGTAGGACCAAGGTACACCAAGAGACTTTGAATTCTGTGTCTGGATTCACCCTTTATAAGGTAGTTATTGAGCCAACAACATATACTGGTTACTTATTATATCCTAGATATTTTCCTCAGCCATTGTGCTACAAGGATGAATGTGGTAAAATCCCTGGCCTCAACAGAAATGCCCTGACAGGAACATATAGAATTGTGTGGAGAGAGAGCAGTGGAAGAAACCCCTGAGGGTCTTAGAAAGCTGAGATGTATAAATTGCGTTTCATTGGATGAGTGAAAAGTTGCTAAGCAGACAATAGGGAAAAATACGCAAAGGCAACATACACAAATCAGAGAGATGAAAATGCCGTGGAAACTTCTAGTACATGTGCAGATTTGGAGGTGCGTACTTAGAAGGGGTGGGGAACGAAGGGGCTGAAAATGTACGCAGAAGCCATATTACAAAGATTGCATATTCGTTCATCAAGTATCTAAGTTTCATAGTATGTTATATTAAGAATTCTTGGCTTTATCCCATAGGACTATAAGAGTACAGGTCAGGATTGGAGGCAAGATTTCTGTGATGTAGAACTGCAAAGGCTAGAACATTATTGCCTAATGGAACAAGTGGAACAAGTGGAACAAGCATGGAACAAGTGATATTTCATTCTTAAAATTAAATAAAAACAGCATATCCCACTATATACATCACAGTAATAAAAGAGGAAGATAGGGAGTCGTTTTTCCAGGCTAGAATACTGTCTACAGCAGCGGGACCTGAATGCTTTCAGAATCCCAAACAGAGGACTCAATGTCCTCACTAAGGGGGACGCACACGGCCACACTTCCCTCCAGAGGCACTCACAGTGTCCTTTAAGAAGACCCCTGAGCTCTCCATCTTCCTGCCACACTGTATCCCAGGATCACATCACTTCAGCCCAGGGGACCCCAATTATGTCATTTTTCCTCCTCTTGATCAGAGCAGTTGCTTCTCAAGGTTCTTTTCAGGAACTTCCTCATGTCTGACTTTAAGTGCTTTCCACCAGATCCCCTCGGAACACTCTGTCTCTATTAGTCACTTCCTTTATGTGAAGCTGTAATTTTCCTTGCCTTCTGAGGGACAGAGAAAAGAGTAGTCTTCAGAATTCTTGAAATATCTATTTGTTCCTTTTGAAGCATGGACAATATGTTCTTAAGTTTCAAACCTATTCAGGACTGATGGAGGTGTTGTGAAACAGGAATGTGTTTGTACAGTTTTTCTTCTTTTCCATACATCCATCAATAAGTGTGTTGTACATGCTGACAACATGCCCAGAAAAATTGAGTGAGTTGTGAAATTCATCTAGAACCTAAGTAGCAAAGCCATAGCAGAAACTCTGGACTTTCCAAATATGCCCATTATCGTACGGTAAGATGGAATAGTGTAGTGATTTAACAATGAAAGCACTGAACTGAACTGCATGCAGTGAAATCCCAGCTCTAAGGCCCAGCACTGGACCTTAGAGATGCTACTTAATGTCTGTGTTTCTATTTATTCATAGGTAAAATGGAGGTAGTAATAGTGTGTACCACATAGGGTTGATTTGTGGATTAAATTGAAACCACATATAAAATGCTTAACATAGCACTCAAATTATATTAGTTATTACTATTATTTTGATTGACAATGTCCAACTTCCATTCTTGATTGGATTGCTTCAACTCTCCTTTACTGAAAAGCTTCCGGAAAATATTACCTGTATACACTATCTCTACTTCTTTGCAGCCCATTTCCCCATCAACCCAGCTCTACTTTGTCTCTTGCCTCCCTCATACTATTGAGACTTTTGCTAAGTTCCTTTAGGATCTCATGTTGACAAATCCAATAGGTGCTTTTTAACTGTTTGTACTTGAACTCTCAGAGACATTCAATAAATTTGATGCTCCCTTCCTGAAATGTTCCTGATTCTACTACTATTCTCTGCCCACCCTTTATCAATGAACCTTAAGAAACCTACCCTTATCCTTCTTCCTAACCTTTAAATATTAGAATAACTTAGATCTCAGGCCTGGGATACCTGCTCTCCTCACTCAACATTCTTACCCAAAGCAATTTCTCCCATTTTTGTACCTTCAAATCTCAGCTCTACACCCAGGATTGCTGTGGGGGACTCTGGCCAGGACTGCCCATGGAAAGTCTCTAAAACAAGATGAATGGGAAATGTCTACGTGTTATGATACAGACTCAAGTAAACTGAAATTTTAAAATTGCTAGCACAGAATTTCAAGGTCTAGAACCTGGTCTTCAGGCATATATGACATGGCTTGCTGATTTGCAGAATTATTGTTATATAATAGCATATGTTGTTTCTGACAAGGTCTTTTGAAGAGAAAGAAGCTTGATTGCTCAAGACTTCTCAGACATAGTGCATTACTCTCCTTATGTGGGGTGCTGAGTATTACCACTGTTTTGAGTGATTCTTAGTGAGAAATAGAAAGGAAACTTGCTCGGATGTATAATTTGGTGGATATCACTCTTCCTAATTAATAAAGTATAAATGAGTTTTATTTCTTCAGTCTTTGAGTTCATCCTTGATTTCTCTGATCTAGGTTTAAGACGTTTAGCATCACGAGCTAGATGGTAAAAATGATCTAATAACTTATATGGGAGGAAAGGAAAGAAGGATAATACAGCACTCTCCTCATGTCAGAGTAGGCTAATGCTAAGCCTGGTACCTGGTGGTAAAAGAATCAAAGTCTTATTGGGCACATTCCTTTGATGAGAAAAAAGAGGAATTTATGGTGATGGATTCAAAAGGAGATAGAATAGAGACTAACTCTTCTTTATTAGAGACTAACTCTAGGATAGCTAGAAAGATCAAGTTTAGCAGAAAGGTAGGACGCTGAGAATAGAACAGGGAAGCAGAAAGCAGACACCTCCACCTCTCCAGATCACATAGTAATCAAAAAGGCAGTACATGGAGTTGCTGATAACGCAGGTGATGGGGCCATGGCCAGAAACCTCAATGCCCACCAGGAATCTTTAAGTTAGAGGGAATTCATTAAACATGAGATTTCTGAGGAAAGCCCTGGAAGAGCTGGGATACAGAAAATGATCAAATATGACAAAGTCTCAAAGCTATAATTCCTTGAGGTTTCTAAAGTCCATTGGGTATCCCAGGTTCTTCTGCTGTTTGCCACTGAATAGAGTATTTTCCACATTATCCTTTACCACAACCAGCAGCTTCAGCTGAGATCATCTAGTAGGAGTATGGTGAGAAGTGTTTGAGACCCAAGCTAGACAGTATAACTGTAAAAATGGCATTCTTCTAGGACAAATATTTCCTGAAGCTGGGATACAAGTTAGATAATCAATTTGACTGGTTTTGGTGAGTTGAAGTGGACTTTGTTGAACTTGATGGGAAGGAGATTCTCTAGATCAAAGGTTTAACCAAAAGTCCTTTATGGGCACTGAGCACATAAGCCTAAATGAGGGTGGGGTTACTTCCAGTGATCTTTGCACAAAATAAAGTAGAATTGCATTTTACTCTTCATCATTGGATGTCAGTGGAAGAAGTCATGTTAAGAGTAAAGGAACTAACCAGACAAAGATGTCACAAAAAGAAAACTACAGGCCAATATCACTGATGAACACAGATGCAAAAATCCTCAACAAAATACTAGCAAACAGAATCCAACAGCACATTAAAAGGATCATACACCATGATCAAGTGGGATTTATCCCAGGAATGCAAGGATTCTTCAATATATGCAAATCAATCAATGTGATACACCAAGTTAACAAAATGAAGGATAAAAACCATACGATAATCTCAATACATGCAGAAAAAGCTTTCGACAAAATTCAACACCCATTTATCATAAAAAACCCTCCAGAAAGTAGGCATAGAGGGAACTTACCTCAACATAATAAAGGCCATATATGACAAACCCACAGGCAACATCGTTCTCAATGGTGGAAAACCTGAAACCATTTCCACTAAGATCAGGCACAAGACAAGGTTGCCCATTCTCACCATTATTATTCAACATAGTTTTGGAAGTTTTAGCCACAGCAATCAGAGAAGAAAAAGAAATAAAAGGAATCCAAATCAGAAAAGAAGAAGTAAAACTGTCACTGTTTGCAGATGACATGACGCTATACACAGAGAATCCAAAAGATGCTACCAGAAAACTACTAGAGCTAATCAATGAATTTGGTAAAGTAGCAGGATACAAAATTAATGCACAGAAATCTCTTGCATTCCTATACACTAATGATGAAAAATCTGAAAGGGAAATTAAGGAAACACTGCCATTTACCACTGCAACAAAAAGAATAAAATACCTAGGAATAAACCTACCTAAGGAGAGGAAAGACCTGTATGCAGAAAACTATAAGACACTAATGAAAGATATTAAAGATGATACAAAGAGATGGAGAGATATACCATGTTCTTGGATTGGAAGAATCAACATTGTGAAAATGACTATACTACCCAAAGCAATCTACAGATTCAATGCAATCCCTATCAAACTACCACTGGCATTTTTCACAGAACTAGAACAAAAAATTTCACAATTTGTACGGAAATACAAAAGACCCCAAATAGCCAAAGCAATGTTGAGAAAGAAAAACGGAGCTGGAGGAATCAGGCTCCCGGACTTCAGCCTATACTACAAAGCTACAGTAATCAAGACAGTATGGTACTGCCACAAAAACGGAAATATAGATCAATGGAACAGGATAGAAAGCCCAGAGATAAACCCACACACATATGGTCACCTTATTTTTGATAAAGGAGGCAAGAATATACAATGGAGAAAAGACAGCCTCTTCAATAAGTGGTGCTGGGAAAACTGGACAGCTGCATGTAAAAGAATGAAATTAGAACACTCCCTAACACCATACACAAAAATAAACTCAAAATAGATTAAAGACCTAACTGTAAGGCCAGACACTATCAAACTCTTAGAGGAAAACATAGGCAGAACACTCTATGACATAAATCACAGCAAGATCCTTTTTGACCCACCTCCTAGAGAAATGGAAATAAAAACAAAAATAAACAAATGGGACCTAATGAAGCTTCAAAGCTTTTGCACAGCAAAGGAAACCATAAACAAGACCAAAAGACAGCCCTCAGAATGGGAGAAACTATTTGCAAATGAAGCAACTGACAAAGGATTAATCTCCAAAATTTACAAGCAGCTCATGCAGCTCAGTATCAAAAAAACAAACAACCCAATCCAAAAATGAGCAGAAGACCTGAATAGACATTTCTCCAAAGAAGATATACAGATTTCCAACAAACACATGAAAGGATGCTCATCATCACTAATCATTAGAAAAATGCAAATCAAAACTACAATGAAGTATCACCTCACACCAGTCAGAATGACCATCATCAGAAAATCTACAAACAATAAATGCTGGAGAGGGTGTGGAGAAAAGGGAACCCTCTTGCACTGCTGGTGGGAATGTAAATTGATACAGCCACTATGGAGAACAGTATGGAGGTTCCTTAAAACACTAAAAATAGAACTATCATATGATCCAGCAATCCCACTACTGGGCATATACCCTGAGAAAACCATAATTTAGAAAGAGTCATGTACCACAATGTTCATTGCAGCACTATTTACAATAGCCAGGACATGGAAGCAACCTAAGTGTTCATCGACAGATGAATGGATAAAGAAGATGTGGCACATATATGCAATGGATATTACTCAGCCATAAAAAGAAACGAAACTGAGTTATTTGTAGTGAGGTGGATGGATCTAGAGTCTGTCATACAGAGTGAAGTAAGTCAGAAAGAGAAAAACAAATACTGTATGCTTACACATATATATGGAACCTAAAAAAAAAATTGGTTCTGATGAACTTAGGGGCAGGACAGGAATAAAGACGCAGACATAGAGAATGGACTTGACGACACAGGGAAGGGGAAGGGTAAGCTGAGACAAAGAGAGAGTGGCATGGACGTATATACACTACCAAATGTAAAATAGATAGCTAGTGGGAAGCAGCCGCATAGCACAGGGAGGTCAGCTCGGTGCTTTGTGACCACCTAGAGGGGTGGGATAGGGAGGGTGGGAGGGAGATGCAAGAGGGAGGGGATATGGGGATATATGTATACGTATGGCTGATTCACTTCGGAGTGATTACAGACAGCTTGACAGTAAAGATTTCCAGTGTAAGGTGTTTACGTACCAGGGCCCAGATATCACGTTATTCCTCTCCATATGGAACTGAGGGATTGTTTGTGGTGATCAAAGGAACACATCCTTTTTTCATGTATAATTTCACCCTCCAAATACTATCTTGATAATTCATACAGGCATGAATCAGTGAGGTCTGGACATTAGTGCATACTGAGCTACTGAATTTTTGAAAATGTAAGAATGAGGAAAACTTACAACAAAACTTTTTAAAAGGAGTAGTAGTGTAACGCTCCATCCTGTCCCCAGTAACACAGATGATCTGAGGAAAGAAGAGCTTAGGTATTTTTTCTTTTACACTTTCAAAGATAGAGACACAAACATATATATTTACCCCCTGCCCTGCACTTTTTATAAAATATCTCTATGCAAGGGTGTTTAGGGTTAGAAACCCCAGAAGAAATATTTTCAAGCTTCTTTAAAAACTGTGCTTTTTGATATTTCATTCCAGTGTCTCAAAATGTATTTTTGGATCTCCTTTTTCTCAAATGTAGAGATCAAAATTTTGGACTCTTGGAAATAGCTTCCCATGTTTGTTCACTCTATTCTTTAAGCCCTAAGGTCCTTTAGGGCAAAGATAATATCCCTGTTCTGTGGAAGAGAGAATTGTGGTGATTGTAATTTTGTGCCTGTACAAAAATCCTTCATCCTTCCTGGAGACTGAGTCCCTGAAAAGTACCAATGTCAGCAGAATCAAAGATAAGATCAGACAAACCAGGGAGTTTGGGGAAACATATTTTGAAACATTATTATTTTAAACATAAACATTTCCAAAAAGCATCTATTTGTAAAACACATATGTTTCTCCCGGTTAGCTTTCTCCAGAATCATTTTCTCTGACTTGATTCAGGAAATATTCATATGAAATTGTGATCTCCTAGGAAAGAGTCTCCCACAGTTGTCTATTATGTGCCCTACACTTCGTAAAAATATTCACCTAGACTTTATTGGATGTAAACTGAATGTGTTTTGCAATTATGTCTCCACTTACCTCATTTTCTCAAGACTTAGGAAATTTCTGTGCCTGCCTTGGTTTTTCACATATCATGGCGGAGCTTATGAGTATTCTTCCCGACTGACGTTCTATCAATATATCGAGGGGTGGGTTATAGACAGTCCTCATCTCTATCACCTCCCCCAGAAGCCCACCAACCCCGTTTGTACAAAGGATAAGGCTTACCTCTTGATAAATTCATCTGTTTAAGGGTTCTAAAGTGAAAAACACATAGGCCAAAGCATTACATAGCTTTAAAATTGTGTGGACACACATGAATCTGCATTATTTCCCAACTGCAGATGCCAACATGGTGATTAATTTAAGGTCGCTGTGCTCACATTTTAATAAATTATAAAATTCTGATTCCCTTCCCCCTTCTCCCTACCTGTCTTTATTTTAGTATGAAAGTGACAATCAGTGGGAAATCTGGGTTTCACTGAATGTCAGCTGTAGGTCACCAGAAAAAAATAATGCAGAGGAATATTTACCAAGTGTTAACGCTCATCCATGCACAATCACAAGGATATATTCTGTCTTGTGAGGAAGTGGTGTGGGTGAGTATACCCAACGATGTGAGAACTTCTTGTTCACATCAAAATTAGCCAGCCTACAGGAAGTTATAAATGTATATGAAGAGATGTGTCAATGTTGCTCTTCAAGAAATGGTAACGTTGTACTTTTACAAAAAAAAAAATTCTCTTTGTCCAACTTATTTCAGTATAATTTTGAAGAGGCGTTATGTTGAAGAGGAAGTAGGAGTAAAAATAGAATAGGTTTATATATTCCATCCATGACAGTGGATTAACTCTTGGGCTTCAGTGTGGCAACCTCGATGTTCAACGAGCCAAAGGAGATGTTCTGTTCTTGAGGCTAGAAGTCTGATCTGTCTTCTTTTCCATTGTGTCTCCAGCCCTCATCACATGGTAAATGCTCCATAAGTACATTTGATGAATTAATGAGTTAGTGAGCTCTACTAGCCACCTAAGCCAATTGTTCACCATGTCAGTTTCATGAACCTGGTCTCTGACTTGGACTTCATCCCACTGGCACTGGACACCTACCCTGAACCCTCTCAATCAGGTCTTACCAAACCATCAACCTCTTAATAGCCTCCTCCCTTAGGGTTGAACCCTCTCCACTGAATACCCTCTCCTAATAAATAGATTATTTATCATTGAGATGCCCCACATGACTTTCAATCCCAGTTCTACTCTATATCTGTGCCTCTAATGCCTCACCGACAAAATCTGAATTCACTGGGAGTGGGGCATACCATATAGGTTTAGAGAAATGTACAAAACTGGGTATCCACCTTAGTAACCAGTGCCGCAGTGATCACAGTTCCCCTGTCCTGATTTGTACTTTCATTTAGAGCCTGCTGCAGCTTGTCTTGGGGTCAGACCTCTCAGAATTATGAACAGCAGAAGGGAGAACAAGGACATAGATGGAAATTAGAGACAGCGTATTTTATTTCACTGTAAGGAAAAACTTTCTAATGGGGTTAGAAAATTACCCAAAACCTTCAAATATGGACTGTGTGACCACCTGTTAGGAGTGCAGTAAAAGAAAGTCCTATATTCAAAAAAAATGTATGTATACCTTATCTGTGGCAGATGCAGTGGGTGCTGCTATTTAGTTAACCTTTCCTATTCCACAGATGTCTTATGGTCTCCAGGTACGCAATCCAGAGAGCTGAAAATTAATTGGTTAACAACAATCAAAGAAGCTCATACATCTAAGCAGGAAAGAATACATCTTCTTTAATGCCAGTAGTTTTTATGGGTGAGTTGTCCAAAGTGTAATCAATGTTTGTTATATTTCTCTCAACACAGGATGTATACCTTTCTACAGTGTTTGGGCAATGACTCTGGACATAAGATATTTCTTCTTGTCTGGCTATAGAGTGTGTTGCTTTGAAAAGGCAGCATAGTGCAATTGTGAATAAATTTTTAATTTTCTTCCCCTGGAACCTTTATGTCATCCTTGGGAAGTGCCCAGATATGTTCCTGAAAAGTTGAATATACATTTAATTTTTGAGAATGAAATTGATTTTAAATGCTAATTATTTAAGGGAATTATCTACTTTATTCTCTTATGGGGCAAATAATTACTTGCTCATTTTTATTTTTGGCAAATCTTGATTTTAATATATCTGCCTTGCTTTCCCTAAATCTGTAGTTATTTGCAAAACTGTAGTGCCACTGTACTAAATCACCTCCTCAACATTAATGACATGTGTAGACATTCCTGAATTTAAAAAGAAACCAGTGAGTACCGTATTTGTAAGGCAAGTTTCTGAATCCCCAGCATTTCTATTAATAAACCCTAATCTTTAACTTTGGAAAGTAATCAAGAGAGATTATTTGAGCACCTGTTATCACAAGAGAATCGTGGATGAAATTCCATTCAATATAAGAGCAAAAAACATAGGCTGGAGAGAACACTGGATCGACAGTTTCAATCAGCAGAGTGAAATCCTGCTTTTCTTTCAAATGAGTTGATTTTGGTAAACTGCTTAGCTTCCTTGGACCTCAGTATTCTCATTGGAAAGATGGTAGTAAAAACGTCTGCCCTTCATACTTCACAGAGTTTACCAGGATCACATGGAAAATGTTATGTGAAGGCATTTATTCTGTAAAGCACAAAGTAAGTTTTATAGCAAATCTAATTAAGTGTGTGGTGCCTTCAAAATTTCTCCCAGGCCAGGTCTCAGGATGAATCCTATCTTTGAAACTCTGTCATCTTCTCTTGGAAGCACTGGCAGCAAGGATGAGTCATTGAGAGAAATGTTGTTATTATTATAATAATCATAATAGAAATTAGAATAGCATGGACAGTACACACAATTAATATTCATACTTGGGGGGCTTAGAACAAATCAGAATATGGATCCCGGTGTGAGCTGCCCATAGGCAATGTTTACCGTCTGTTCCCTCTCTCCTCTTTTCTAATCCCTTTCTTTTCCTCTAAGTGCTTCTAGATTCTTGTTCCTCAAGCTCTTGGCTGGCATTCAACCCCAGGATACTGGATTTGATATGGTGTCCTGCTTTGTCATTTTGATTTAACTGCCCTACGTTCAAAATATGCCACATTCTCAAAAGTCTGAATTAGTAACTAATCTATTAACCTGAGGAATGACAAACATTGACTGAAGTCCTGTTATGAGCTGAATTGAATGAGGCATAAATGGGAGATCTTGACTTTGATGTCACTGTACCCTAATGACATCCTACACAGTTAGAACCTTCAGAACTTTTCCCCAGAGGTGAGAAGTGGAAAGGTCACAATTTTGGTTAGCAGACTGTTTTGTATGACTTAGAATGTGGATTAAGAATTGATTAGTTGCCAACATTTAAAAATATAAAGGTATCTTATAAAGTTCCAGCTTTCTGACTTCTCTTAAATATCAGAACATGTAGCAACATTGGGTCCTCCATGGCAAGAACAGCAATGACTGAGAAGCAGCTGGTTCCTTTGGGAGGGCAAGCTGTGTTCAGTGTCCCAGGATCCCCACCTGCTCCACTTCATTTATTTATGTCATCTGTATGGCCTCTGTAGAACCTGAGTTTGTGACCCTCGATAAACTCACAGAAATAACCTAATTAAGTCCTATCTCATAACCAGTTAGTCATGGTTGAAATCATAGACAGGTGGTTTAAGGTGAACATATGTTGTTGATCTGTTTCTCTTACTTCATTAACTGTTTTGCCAGCATTTTAAACGTCTAATTATATGTCACAAACTGTAACTGGAGCAGCAGTTTATAAGGGGATAATCTAGGGTTTTGTTGAACTTTTATTTTTAAATTTCAATTTAGAGCTGCTTTGAGGTTTGATCTGCAGTTCAAAGTAGAACTTTACCAGTTTAGCAAATGTGAGTCTCAGGCATGTTCCAAACTCCACACTTGACACATTCTTGCGATGTCATAGTACTTGAAAGCATCACTGATGTGAGATTTTTACAACATACAGTTACAGAGAATAAAGGGCCTCCCACAAAATGTCACCGTGCATGATATATTAGAGGCAGAGAAGGGTCTTAGAGACTTGGTGTTGGTAGCACCCTGAAGCTTCTAGAGTTTTCTGAAGGCTTCACAAACCCTTTCCTTCATTCTCCATGCCCAAGGGGAGAAAAGTTGCTATGGATAAACTTAAGATGAGGAAAAATGGAGCCATATTAATAGAAGGGGGGCAATTTAACAGGAGGATTATAAATAATATTGTGTGGGAGCTAACCTTTTCTTTTTTTCTTTTCAATTTCTAGAGTTCCCTTTTCCTCAGATCAGAGGGTTACTATCTGGAGGCCTGGAATTAACCTGTGGGCCTACAGAAAGGGGGCCAAGGCTTGGTATACTTCAGTGAAGGCTGTCAACCAGAAGAACAAAAGTTATCTGTATGATTCCATATGGTCTGGAACAGGGCACTAGGCTAGAAGTTCCTCATATAGAGGCTTAGAGTTGAAGTATTTCTGAGTCTATGCAAAGAAGAGGACCTTGCATGTGTGGCTATGGCCATGGTGGATTGGGTCAAAGAATTGGGGATTTTGGGTTCAAAGACAGATAATACCTTGACATTCCTAAGAGAAGAGCCTCTCATATGTCTGGCTTGGAGCCTAATCATCCCCAGCCAACTATCCAATTATCCACTGGGCTAGATAGACAGTGGTTTACGGCTCTAGGGAGAGGTGGCAGAGCAAATGCCAAGAGAGACTTTCATTTGAGACACAGACAACCACCTCCTGCACAGCTAGTAATTCAAACACTCTCTTGGGACCCATAACCTGGTGAGCTTATGGCTCAATAACATACCATGTATGAAAATCTTCAAAATCGTCATGGACGAGCATGGCGATGGAGATTCCAAACCTCAGTCTAGCATTTCTCACTTGCCTTGAGTCAGAATGAATTTAGTGTAATTAGACAGAAAAAGATGGATAAAAATAACTGCCATGGTAGTCACAGGGAAATGACAACTGTGCAGCAAGAGGGAAGTTACTTTTTCTTCTTGACAAACTCACAGACAAAGTACATGGTAAGATGGCACTCTGTGTCATTCCACCTGCCTGAACTCAGCATTTCCACGCAGTCCTCGTGGCCGTAGGGGTCGCTGGGCTCACCCTCCTTCCAGTTGCTGTAGTTCTGCAGTGGAGTGTTGTCGGTGAACACATACTGGCCCTCTCTCTCGAGGTCATTCACCCCGATGAACACCCGGAAGAAGCCACTCTTGGAGACGTAGTCTGCCAGGAGCGTGTTGGCAGCTTCGTCCTTCGGCATGGCTAGCATTCCACCCCGGATCCGGCAGTGGGTCAGGGATTCCCTGTAGTTCTTTTCCTCCTGAACGATGTAGTAGAATTTCTCTTCGGTTTCCCGAATCCCTGCTATGACTTTGCAGCAAGGAAAAGAAGAATGTGATTATATATGTCAAAAAGAGAAATGCTAAGTATAAAATATTGCTAATTGAAATTCATTTATTCAATGTTTAAAATTCTTTTCCAAGACCGTATCATGAGGTGGGCACTGGTTCAGTATTTTCTCCACCTTTCTAGTTGTCGAATGGAGAACAAACGCCTGTCATTGGTCCTCCCTCGTCTTTTTCTCCTTCACTTCCCTCACAATGTGAAGCAGAGAGCTATTTTGACAAAGATGTGTTATATGAACTGTCACTCAGCTCATCTCAGACAATTTTTCCCCTCCTAGTTTATGCTTTTGCCACACTTACAGTTCCATGAGCATGACCTTCTCTCTTCCACTTCCGTGACTTTCATGCCTGGAAGGTCTTCTTACTGCTTTATCCGGCAAATTCCTACCCGTCCTTTAGATCTTAGTGGAAGCGTTCTCTCCTATGAGAGCCTTTTCAATGCTCCTGGACAGACATGAGCACTCTTGTGCGTTCTCCCCTGTGTTTCCATTGTCCCTTTCACTTCACAGCACCTGACACATTCTAGTCTAATTGTTTGTGTGTCTCTTCTACTGAACTGTGGGCATCCTGAGGCCAGTGACCATGTCTTTGCGACTCTGTAGCCTCAGTGCCTGGAACAGTGTTAGGGGGTGGTAAAGGCTTATTGGACTGATATGGAAATAATACAGAAGTTTGTCCCTATGGGCCAGATTCCTAGATTGTGAACATATACATCAACTGAGATGGTCTATACTTCACTCCAGGTACATGAAGTAGACTGAGCTTCTGAGTAGGATTCAGGACAGAATTGGGGACTCAGAATCATCCCGGGCTCATAATATGCTATGTACGTTTTGGCCTATGGGGGCATCTACATACATCTTTTTAGGGTCTATAAGTTAAAATTTACAAGTCAATCTATGAGCACTCAAATGTTAAGGACTATTGTGCTATGTTGAACCTCTGGGGTCTGGTTTATTCATTAAGGTCCAAGTCATGTCAGATGCAGCATCTCCTGTATAGGTTATAACCAGAGTTATAACTGAAGGTTAGTTCATATCAAGCATTTCCTATGCCTTTAGTATTACAAGATGAGAATGGACACAAGATGGCATCTGTGTGCCTCCAGTATTGTACAATAAATATGGCTGGATTATAATAAATTAAAGTACAACAAAGTGAAACCAACTGTAACAGTAACTAAAACAGTTCCCTCATTCATACTGTCTCAGGAGAGGGCACATAAGCCCCACTTTAAGGGCTTTATTGCGAACTTTAATAGGGAAATACAAGGGAAAACAAAAATGACTAATATGGAAAACTGCACAATTTAGAGAAATGCATAATGTTCTTATTGATTTGCACTGAGGGTAGAGGAGTCATGAAATCTGTGTTCAGATCCGTGCTCCACTGTTCATTAGCTTGTATCTATGGGTAAGGTAATCTCTCTAAGCTTCGGTCTAATCATAAAAATTATTATTATTCCAAGTACTCAAGAAAGTAGCTGTTGTTTTTATTATTACTTTTATCTTCTGAGATGCTGGCTGTTTGAAACCTGGGCCCTTTTTTTCTTAAGGCCCAGCTAGCCAAACTCTGCCTTTTCTTCATTCCCCTCTCTCACTAAAGCACCCTTTTCTACCCATAGGAACGCACATATGTATGTCCACAGGAAGTGGACCTGAAATGTCCTAGAGTGAGTGGATAATTAGGATTTTGAGAGACCTTTAAACTGGTGACACTATCTCAGTAGGCCTTTGCCCAAAGTTATTTCCTGCTAGGGAGTTGGAATTGCAGTGTTGAAAGAGATAAATCCATGGATAAATAGTACAAAGCAATAGAAGAGACTCACCATTCTTGACAAACTTCATCGATGTCTTGAGGCGAGCCACACTGATATCCAGTTGTCCAACAACTTTTCGGTATCTTCCGCAATCACAGACAGTCCCTTTTAAATGACAAAGCTGTGAATTCATGTTGAAGCACAAGCAGACTGGTTGAAAAGAGCAATTGCTCTCTTCCCAATATTTACTGTCTTCTTCTAGTCTGGCTACGTCTCTCTGTGAACGGCTATGCTTTCGTCTTTTATTTAAGACAGGGTTTCCAATATACCTTGTCTTTAGGAATTCAGAAAATATCTTTTGAAATATTTTAAATTAGTTAAAACACAGTTCTAAACCAGATTTTTTAAAAGAACAGTAAATATGACTAACCACTGTACACATATTGTGGACCATTTGGCATTTTTGTTGAACACAGAACATGCCAGTCTCAGAATAAAATCTTTACAGCTTTTAAAAAACATATTTCTAGCCAGTCTTCTCTTCTGTTACTGCATTGTTCACTGGCTCTCACAACTCTCCCAAGACAGGAGAAAACTTTCATGATGAAATAAATGTTAATTCTGATTATCCATTTGGAGTATAGCTTAATGTTTCAAGGACTAAGTTTAAATCTTGTGAATAGATCTATGTTACAATTTCAAGAGTCAGTTGTCCCATTTGTGGATAAACTATGATTTTAACTTCTGCCATTAATTCCCCTTTGCTCATTTACCTTTTCAATTACCTACTGGTAATGTGGCAGAGAAAGAATTGTAAGGAAAATGACGTAAAATTCAAATGATTCCCAGATAACCAACAAGGGCCTGCTGTATAGCACAGGGAACTCTGCTCAATATTATGTAACAACCTAAATGGGAAAAGAATGTGAAAAAGAATAGACACGTGTATATGTATAACTGAATCACTTTGCTGCACACCTGAAACTAACACATTGTTAAGCAACTATACTCCAATATAAAATAAAAAGTGAAAAAAAAATTCAAATGATTCCCTTTTCCTATTTAATGGCTGCTTCATGTCAACATTTCCATTTGCTTCGTTTCTTTGGTTGTTGAAAAGCAAATTGAATTCTATTAGCCAAAGGAAAAAAAATATATCTGTGGCTTTACTTATCCACATTCACAGTTAAATATAAGGAAGTTAAAACAGCTCTTAGAATTAGTCTGCACTACACCTTTATGGATAGAAATAATTGAAGCTCACCAAGAACAAGCTACTTTTTTCCTTGCATCAAGCACTGGAAATCGACCTCTCTTTCAGTATCAGGGAGAAGCTCCCCGGCCATTGAGGCATGTTCTGTAACCACAGGGCCTCAATGGATCAGGGCAGTTTGCTGCTGGCAAACCGCTTGGCCAGTATTTGGCTGAGATGCTGGTGGAATGTAAGACGTGCTGGTCCAATTGTTGTGGCCCTCATGGATTTTCCTCCTGGTCTCGGAGAATGAGGGCTGCTTCCTGATGTGCTGGGTTTGCTGCCTCATGGTAAGCACAGTGGGGTGGGGGTGGTGGTGGAATGCACCATCCTCCCCTTCCCCAGAGGCTTGGAAAGTCACCAGCAGATAGAGAGGAAATTTTCATTCTTCCCTTTCTTCTGGCCCAAGGAAAATGAGGTTAATCCCACTGAAAAGACTATTGTTTTTCTACAAACTATATTCATTTTTAAGATGAATAGATTTGGAATGATGCCAAAAATTAAGAAGAAAAACTGAGTATATTATACCTGCTTTGCCTTTTCCTCCAGGTATCCCAGGCAAACCCTTTTCCCCTTTGTCACCTGAAGAAAAACCATAGCCATGAAAAGAACAACTACATAAAATAGTGTTATTGATGAATAGAATGCATAAAATATAATGAAATTGAATTATTTCAGGCAGACAATATCTTATACACTTAAAATAACAGGAAAGAGGTTTTAAAATTCATTGCAATATCTCCGACAAATATTCCTTGGTTTTATAAAAATAATTTGATTTTGAGTTGGCTGTACAGGTACAACAAATCAAACAAGTCATAATTTAATTAGATGGAATGCAGAATTCCAGTTGGATGTATAAACGTTTAAGTTTGTGTCACTGATCTTACTAACATGTTTTTATAATGTGGCCTTCTGGGCAAAGCTAAGACAATATTCTGCATGTTTTTAATTTAAGAAGTGCCATTGTTTTACATATCTGGATCAACTGATTAGCACTACACAGTGTCTGTGTATTTATTATGTCCCCAAGTTCTTCCATGTGGCTTTGCCCTTGGATTTTCAAAAACATGTATTGTGCTTTTTCAATTTAATTCAACAAATATTTACTATTTACTTACTCTATGCAAGACAAAAGACTTGATTGGTACTTTGAAAGGGTATAAAGAGAGACAAGATTAAACATCTGGCTTGAAAGAGTTTATGCTTTTCGGAAGAGATGTGATGTATGCAAATATCCATAATATAAAGTTGTGTCAAAAATATTATACTGACATATCAACCTTGATAATTTTCCTCTCTGCTCTTTTTTTGTATTTGACCCTTTTCTGATTCAGTCAGAGACATCCACAAAACAATTCTCAGAGAATCAGAATTATTAAAGCCGAGAGAAAAAAAATGTTGATTTTTTTTTTCAACTTCAAAATAAGTTCTTGAAGCCCACATCAGGCACAATAATTGAAAGCAAAAGCTTTTGATTTATAAGAGGAAATGTTTGCCTGAAGTTTTGGGGACTCAAAAGAGAAGACCCTGATAGAAGTAAAATAGAGTTTATGCTTCATCGGTGATCTGGAAAAAGAATAAGAAAGAATTCAGGGGGATGAATACAGGATGAAGGTCACCCAGGCTAGAGAAGAGTATGAGGCTTACTCGTGTTGGATAATGACATGGCCAGGAATTGGGTATATGACCGAGGCGGCAATGTAAGTGGCAATGGAGTCAGCATTGAGGTTCTGCCTAACCCCTTCCTTTCCCAGCAAAAGGGAAAAACTGGGAGCCACTCTAAAACCCAAAGGGTTCCCCATGTTGCCTGCCCACTCGCTATTCTTTCATCACTGTCTGCTGACTGCTTTTCATTGAGTCCCGTACATATTGGCCACTGATCATGCAGAAAGGTATGCCTGCCAGGGCCCCCAGGATTTGCTGAGCTTTTCCAAATTGACCCATGTGGACACTTTTCTTTACAGTGATGCCAGACATTCATGAGCTCCCCAGACAAAAGGAGGGGAGTCCTTGAAACCCCAAATGTAGTTTAAGGATGCTGGGGAATGCCTCAGAACTTGTACTTGGATGAAATGAGACAATGGTGAAATCTATGACAACAGAACGTGATAAATATTATAAGAAAGACCATGAACAGAGATAACATACTCTGTCCAATGCAGAAGGGAGTTGGAAGAGGTAGTGCCCCAGCTGGAAGAATGAAGGAAGGCTCTCCTGAGGAGATGGCATTGGAGCTTCAGCAGGTGAAGGTGAAAGCAACATAGGAAGCAATGTACAGCAGAGGTACAGTTGGGAAAGAAGCATAAAACTATGCCGAGCGCCCTGATGAGGAAGATTGATCTGGACACACCTAAGCTGTGTCCTGCAAACTCCTCATTTCTCTTATATGTAAATTGGAAAAGATAAGACTAGATTTTGAGAGTATGTTAGTGGAAGAAAAGGAATATATATTTGCTGAGTGCCAATCATTTGTCAAGTACTGTTTAGATAATTTATAGGTATTATCATATTAAATCCAATGAGCTAGGTACTATCATTGTCTTTATTCTACAACTGAAGATATTGAAGATCAGAGAGGCAAAATAAATTGCTCAAGGACATCCAGCAATTCAATAGCAGTGCTGGTATTGAAACCCAACCACTTCTGACTCCCCAGTTCATGGTGTTTTTCAAATAACTTAACCAATGACTTAATGAAGGGAAGCAAAGTCTTCAAAAAATGTTATGAAAAGTTGAAAGGAATATCAGTCCTATCATCACCAAAAGCAATTTGGACTTGAAAGTTCATATGAATATGGCTTAATATTTTAATTAAAAATAGTTTATTTTCTTTATATGTGAATCGTTTCAATTCAACATAGGTCGAAAATTGACTCTAGTTCTGCTATGATCCTGGTTCTGGTCTAAGGCCAATAATGAACATTTTTAAAAAAGCATACATAGAGTATTTGCTTTAGAAGATGATAGGTTTTGGGGGACTTCCCTGGCGGTCCAGTGGCTGGGACTCTTTCACTGCCGAGGGTGCTGGTTCAATCCCTTGTTAGGGAACGAAGATCCTGCAAGCCACACAGCACAGCCAAAAAAAATAGGTTTTTAAGGAAAACAAAGTGCACATAAGAGACCAAGGAGATGAGACATTAGCACCATTGTCTACAAACAGAATGAAATAAAGGAAATGCCTGGTAGTTTTTCAGAGAAGGTAAAGACGGCTGTGGATCAGAGCAGGGAAAGATTCATTGAAGCGGTAGCCTTTAACTGGATCTTAATGTGGGAAATAGATACTTGAATTGACACATGGATTTTTTTTTTCTGAGAAGATGTAAGCACTGTGACTACTTTCCAGTATTTTGACATGAATTCCTTTCCTTTTTTTTAACAGATGGGAAAGTCAAAGCAGTGTGGTGGAATGAAAAACCATGGAAGTCTGAAAAACCAGGGCTTGAATCCTGACTATGCCATTTAATAGCTAAACATGGACAGGTTACTTAATTCCTTTAAGCCTCCATTTCTTTCATTTTTAAAGTGGAATAGTGGTACCTTAAGTCATAAGATCATTAAGAAGGATAAATTAGATAATGTTATCATGGGATTAGGTCTGTGCTTGACTCCCAGAGGATGTTCAACCAGTGCTAGCTTCTGCCCCCTAAATCAGAGCTGTGGTAAAGGAAAGCATGCCAAGTACTTAGCCAATTCATGGTGAATGTGAGCTCATAGTGTCTACTTCCCCAAAATGAAATCTTGTTTAAAGCACACACAAAAACTTATTTTTGACCCATAAGTGAGAACACCTCTGTGTTAACTGTCTTAATGTTGAAGATTTAGAGGTTGCATTTAAACAAACAAGCACCATAATACTTTCACTGTAAAAAAGATTATTAACCTTAAGTAAAAGCATCTATTTTGTCATGAGATTGAATTTACCTATACTAAATCATCTTTTCCTATTCCTGAAATGAAATATTGACATCCAGAAAGCTACCTTATCCATTCAAGTGACAACATTAAGTTCAGCCCAGAAAGCTGAGATTAATCTGAGTCAGTGAAAAATTTAGAAGGACCAATGACAAAATGAGAACAATAAATTTCAAAGTTCAGATTAAAAATGAAATTAATCCAGGTGAGCCAGAGCACTGAACCTCCATTTTTTTTTTTTTTTTTTTGACATAGCTCTGGAGGAGAAAAAAATCTTAACCAATGGTGAAAACTGATGTTAAGGGAAAGTGGTACTTAGAAATAAAGAGTAGAAAAGAAGGTCACATCATAGGAAATAATGTATATCATTTATTTTTTCATCCTTAATGCAACAAACATTTAGAAAGTTTCTACTGTATAGTAGACATTAGAATAAAATGATTAAAAAGCAGCATCCTCACATACACCTTATAATTATTTAAACAAAGAGACCTGATATAGCTTTCGTTCGTTTGTTTCCTCCAGAAATCCACAGTGTATTGGATGAAACAGACAACCTAATAAGCCATGACGATAATAAAGTGGTGGAGGTGTGCTCTAGGTGTATAGGCAACTGAGTTTGAATAAGGAATTGCCTGAAGAAGGTAAGGTTAGTTAACCCTATCCATTCCAGACTGTTACTTCTCCAATTTTTGGAAGTTCATCCATTTTAAGGCTCAGAAAATCATACGAAAACTTTTGATCCTACCCCTTGACTCTGTCGTCTACCATCCTTCCTTCCTAAGTTACCTAGTCTTATTCTATGAAAGGATTAAGACTAGGCTCAAGACCATGAACTTCAACCCTCCTGGTTGGAGTCTCATCTAGATTTGGCACATCTAAATCTAGGAATGTGCAGCATCTAGAATAATTAATGAAGGTCTTGAATTCTGGACGTGTTCGTGGCAATGACTTAGCCTCCCACTCTACCTCTGCTCATCTCTAGGGCAATACTTGAGATCTTAACCTTATATAACATGGTCGCATCTCAGAAATCTTGAAGTCCAACATCCCACACTCTGGCTACACATTTCCCTCCCTTTAACCATTTGTTAAATGAAGCTGATAGAGCCAGAAGCAGATTCATGATGTATTTTTATCTGAAGCTTATACAATTTGAGGAGACTTCTTTAAAAAAAAAATACTAAATTACAAATGATGATGTACTTATAAAAATGAATCCTTATTATAAGAAAACGAAGCCACTAAATTTTAAAAGTAGCCAATTACCACATTACAAAATTCACTAAAAACCATAAAATTTTAATAAAAGAATTTTGTACCTTTATAATTCTTTTTTTTCATATATTATGTGCTGCATATGTTTGGCTGCATTCATATACATCCATTGACCTATCATATACATCCATGGACCTATTGATAGGTGCATCATTTCCCATTTCAAAAAAAATATCATCTTTGCATAATTCAAGTTTGGGGTCTGTTTCTGCATGCTGTATTCATATCCATTGGTCTATTTGTCTCTGCACTAAATCAATACTATCTTAATTGTTTAACTTTATAATAAATATTTAAATTCAGTAATTTAATCTTTCACTTTTGTTTTTATTTTTCAAGATTGTCTTTGGGTATTCATGGTCCTTTTCATTTCCATATAAATTTTGAATTGGCTTATCTTATTCCAAGAGAACTACTTCTGGAATGTGAATTGAAAGAGCACTGAATCTATTGATCAATTTGAGGATCATCTTAATAATATTGATCATCTCAACAATACTGAGTCATCCAATCTATGAATGTAGCTTTACCTCCATCTCCTTAGATATTCTTTAATTTCTCTCATTATCAACATGTGGTGTTTGTTGCAGAGAGCTTATGCATCTTTTGTTGGATTTATTCCTAGATATTTGACAATTTTGATGCTATAATAAATGGAATCTTTTTAATTTCAGTTTTTAAAATTGTTTCTAGTATTTAGAAACAAAATTGATTTTTATAAGTTAAGCTGTCTAAAAAACAACACAAATAGCTAATCTGTAGATTCTTCTGTATTTTCTGGGTATGTTATCATGTCATCAGGAAATAATCACCCTCTTCTTCATTTCCAATTATTATGATTCTTATTGCTTGTTCTTGCATTTTTGTTCTGGCTGGCACCTCTTCTATAATATAATTTTTTCTTCTTTTTTAACATCTTTATTGGAGTATAATTGCTGATTAGACTTGGTGATGAAGGCTACGCTCATCTCATTTCCAATATCAGGAGAGACGTGTTCCATCAGGAGAGACGTGTTCAATAGACGTCCTCTATTTCTAGTTTGCTACATTTTTTTAACATGAATGGGCATATGTTTAATCAAATGTTTTTTCAGAATTCCCGGAATTCTAACTGGAAATGTTTGTTTTTGAAATGAGAAGAAGAGTGGCATTTCCTGGGCTACTCACCTCTGGCAGGGCTTGAATTCCCAATGCAGTTTGAGCTGCTTTCTGCTCAAGCCTCTTAGTCTCTTAATGCTGCCTCAAGTATGAATTGGTAAATGTGGAAAATCAGCACAGGATGTAGAGCTTACCTTAGCGTGGCTCCCCTAAAGTCTTTTTCAATTTGGTTGCCCTCTCATGCCTTCAGATATGGTTTTATTTATTTTTTGACTCAACTAGTCATTCTTAGCAGAAGGATTAATGCAGGTGAATCTCTCATGGCCCGTAGCAGAAATCTGAATTTAATTTTAATTATTAATAACGTAAGAAGTTTCTTTCACCTTCCCAACTTGTTATTGATGGTGTATGTAAATTAAGAATATTGTCAACTTTGAGAATACCTCTGTAAAGTCTTGTTCATATCTGAGCTGTCAGATTTGAAAAATTTTTCCACAGATTAACTCTGGCCTGGTACATTTCAAGCCTTGTTTCTTTTGCACAATCGACACATTTCTTGGGCTGAATGCCCCGGACACATTCTTATGATGATCTGACTTCCGCCCCTGCACTTTTTCATTATGACTTTGGATTGATCTGCACAGTTGGTGGTAGGAGTATTCTTGGAAGTTATTCCTACTTTGGAACTGTTAGCAAGAACTTAACTGTACATGGAAGTAACTGCAAACTACACAGATATATCTCATTAAGTCCAAACGAAATATTTCCCCCACTCAAGTTCTTCTTAGCTAGCTCCCAAAATACTTGTATCCACTCCACAAACTGATACAAGGAGAAGTATGTTGGAAGGAAGTTGGAGCAGGAGACAGTGCTCTCTCTCTCTCTCTCTCGCTCTCTTTTTTTTTTTAAGGCGGTTATTGTCTTTATTTTGTCCATGAGGGAACTGAAGCACAGATAAGTTAAGAAATGTATACAAGGTCACATGGCAAGAAAGACACTGAGTCGGGATTGAAACCCAATCATTCTGATTTCAAACCTCAAGAGTTCAAATATTCTGCTGTATGGCAGCCCAAATAATCCATGATGGAAGATGTTCACACCTTAACAGATGTTCAAACTCAGGTTGAGAGCACAAAGGAAGGGTTCAGGAAAAGCTTTATAAAGAAGTCAATTTTTTATGGTCTTGAAGAATAAGTGGTATTTTGACACACAGTGATGGATGAAGAGGTGTGTAGGGGTAGGAAACTGTCTGAGCAAAGGGAGAGGGCAGAAGAAGGCACCTTGGCATGTTTGGGAAACAGCAAAAGGAGACAGTACCCTTAATCCATGCATTCCAATGGGGACAGTACCACCTCATGGATGCAAAAGTCAGTGCGGGGGGTGGGGGGGTGAAAAAATCTTACTCTTTTTTAATATATAAAGTATAAATATACACAAACTACATAACATATAGTCCATGGATGGTGTTAAAATTTCACGGAGGGGTGGGCAAGAAGGAAAAATATGTCTAAAAATATCATTAAGGGGGCAATATGTCTCAAAAGGCTTGTTGGCAAGGCATTGATTTTTTAAAATGTTGAGAGGCACCAATTTGATGAGTTAAGGTTACTTTACAAATTTCACCAAGACTTGTGGCCATGTGAACCCATCGCTGAGGCTCCTCTTGGCGGCTGGGGAAAAACCCAGACAAGTGCGGGGCTCTGAAGCCAAAACTTCATCAGCTTCATGGTAAAACCACCACAGGTGCATCCTACAGCAGGACCATGAACTATGAGGAGTCCGTGTAGCTCTTCTTCAGCTACGAGGATTTCAACTTCAAGTGAATATACACTCTACGGTGGATATAAGCCACTGGATCAAAAGTAACCATAGTAACTTCTTTCCAGTGGTACTGCCTTCTATTTCTGCCCTCAAATGCAGGTCGAAGGAAGTTTCTCCAAGGAATGAGTTGGAGGGTGTTCCAAGCCACAGAATGAGAGGGGAGGGGCCACAGCTGGAGAGCACACTGCTGGCCACTGCTGGTTTAATTATGCAGCTGCTCAAGCACGTATGGAAGGCTGCAGGGGACATCAAGGCTGCAGAATTCTATTACCCATAGCACTGAGTTTCCCCACTCTGCATCTTTGCACAAGTATCTCTTGCATCTTCCTCAAATGCTTTATCCCCATTTCTGTAAACATGTTACTATTCTTCAGGACCTCGGTCAGTTCTTCTTCATACCAATCTGGCTTTACTCTCTGACATGGTTCCTATAGTAGTCCTGTAGTTATTCAGCATTATACAGTTGACCCTTGAACAACACGGGTTTGAACTGTGCGGGTTCACTTATGTGCAAATTTTTAATATAAATATATTGGAGAAGTTTTGGGAGATTTGCAACAATTTGAAAAAACTCACAGATAAACCACGTAGCCTAGAAATACTGAAAAAAATTAAGAAAAAGTTAGGTATGTCATGTATGTATAAAATATATGTAGATACCAGTCTATTTTATCATTTATACCATAAAATATACACAAATTGATTATAAAAAGTTAAAATTTATCAAAACTTACAGACATGACTACAGACCATACATGGTGCCATTCCCAGTTGCGAGAAATGTAAGCAAATGTAAAGCTGTAGTATTAAATCATAACTGCATAAAATTAACCGGAGTAAATACTGTACTTAGGTCATAAGTTCGTAGCCACCTTCCACTACTACTGTGATGAGCTCCAATGTAGCAAGTATCTGCTTAAAATGCCCCTGTGATGCAAATCATCCCCACTTGAGCCCGTTCTCCTATGCTCAAATAAATTGTGTAACCAGGTAAAAGGAGATCGCTTTGTAACTTCAAACCAACAGAACGATGTCTGTACGAGTTGCTGAATATCAGAAGCAATAAGGGAGGGTGGGAGGGAGGCTCAAGAGGGAGGGGATATGGGGACATATGTATGCATATGGCTGATTCACTTTGGTGTACAACAGAAACTAACACAGTATTGTAAAGCAATTATACTCCAGTAAAGATCTATTAAAAAAAAAAAGAACCTGCTACCATTGTGGTGTTTTAGGAGAAGAAGATGGGATAGGGTGCTTAGATAATAAAGGGGAGGCTACCTCTGTTTTATAATATTGAAGCAGGAACGTGCAGGATCAGGATATGACTGAAAACAAAAGGATGTATATACACACACCTCAAATTCCTATCCTGTTAATAGATCTCAGGCACAGACTTATTATTATTCCACTCAAATTAAAAAGGAATATTATACTGTCCTCAGCTACATTGAGTTTTATGAATAATTGTTTTCTACAACGGAGTGTGCTTCATGGTCATGACACCCGTTTTAATTGCATAAAGGATTGTAACCAGTAGATCCCAGGAGAGAGTTCTGGGTAGAGACTAACTGAACTTTATGTTTGAATCTGTCCCTGAATTTCAGTTGAATTTTGCTCAAGGCCTTTTTTAAAAGACACATTGCTTACGTATGGAAGAAACTGCCAAGATAAGAGGAAAAAGAAAACTCGTGTTTTAAAGGAAAGGAAAGGGATCATTTTTCATGGTACAGAATATTTCAACATATATTGAAGGTAGGTTCAATTGGCTTTAAATTACTACTGGAGAATAGTAAAATATAGCTTACCCTTCTTGCCAATGGGCCCGGTCTTGCCAATATTGCCTTGGTCTCCTACATCACCCAGTTCTCCTTTAATTCCTGAAAAGCAAAGCATGTCATCTTTATATCCTAAGGTTTTATCTTCTCCTTAATGATGTGCCTAGTATATGATATTCACTTGAAGGAAATACCGAAAAGTGCATTCTTCTATCTGTGGTATGTAATATACATCCTGTGCTATATTAACTATTTTAATAGCATTATAATGTATATATTAAAATTAAAATGTGGGTGAGTGTGACAGTCCTGGGCCTGATGATATTAAAATGCAATATTTCTAAAGAACTACAGCAGAGGATGTTTAATCTAAAGGTCAGATAAGGAACTGAGTGAAAAAATTCTTGCAGTTTATTCTAATTCTGTTCCTCCTGAGATCCATTTTGGCTTCACTTTGGGATTCTATTTCCTTGCTACTTTAAAACAAATTGGACTATCTTAGCCATTTTTTCAAAGGGGAGGGAACATACAATCATAAAACCTAGTGATTAAAGGGACATCAGAGATTGTCCCACCAAGTTTTCATCCAAAAAAATATAATCAGGGGTTCCTGAGTTAAAATATAATCAGGGGTTAAAAATATATAATCAGGGGTTCCTACAAAATTGTTACTAATTTGCATTTTTAATCTATGATTATCTACAAAATATTTACCAGTTGTAAAGCTATCTAGTTGTGAGAATAATTTTGCGGTTCATTGTACATATTTATAGAATAAGAAGAGTTTAAATCAGCCTTTCGCAAATTGAAGTCTCAAAATCCTATGAGTCTTTTCCTCTCTTTAACTTACTGAAGATTTTAAAATCAGGGGTCTAGGGCCACTACCTTGTCGCAGATGGCAAGGAATAGTTCTAGGGCTCGGAAGACACGCGCTTACACATCACAATCCAGAAGCTGTATTCTGGCGAGGCTGAGTCTTGGCTTGGGAGTAAAACCATTCCCTAATAGCCTTTGTGTTATATTCTCATTTTCTTTTCTCCTGTTCTTCCCATACACACTCCACCATTTGCCAAGAGATCTTGGAGAAAAGTGAGTAAATCAGTGGGTCAGACAGTTCTTTCTGCTGTTGGGCATCTTCTTCCTCACGCTCTAAGCCCGCCAGCCAGCGGTGCTTAGCATGGCATCTGAGGGGCGACACGGCGATGAACGTGGTTGTGTTTCTAAACCTCAGAGTTCCTTAGATATTCCCAGAGGCTGCAGTTCCCCAGGGCTCCCAGGCTGTTCCTCTCCCACCAGCCCTAAGGATGAAGCTTGAGAAATGTGTCCAAGTCTTGTCGACAGGCAATCTCAAAGGAACTCTCTGGTGGCAAGTAAATTCATTTAGGAAACACATCTCATGAATCTTTGGAGAAGAGGGTGTTATGAAAGCTGCTAACTTCCAAGGCAAGTCCAGTAGAGAGAGAGAAAAGTGTCAAAGTCATATCATGTTACCTACCTTTCGGCCCCACGCGTCCCACTTTGCCATGCTTTCCCTCCTCTCCTGGATCTCCTTTTTCACCCTCATCTCCTTTTGAAATGGAAAATGAATGAGTGGAGCAGCTCAAATAGTAACGTAAGCACAGACTCCCCAGGAAAAGCTGAACATGGTTAGAATACATCCCTCAGCTCAGTGCTGGCCTTACAACTTCGATTTGATTATGTCTATAGGCCCACGTGAATGGGACACTCAGGGAAAGAGAAGAAACTCCCATTAACATTTTTCTTTCACTTCTCCCATGTTGTTGGAAGAGGTAATCAAGAGGATGTGACCACTGGTTGACCAGCAAGCTAGACCCTGGCAATCAGAGGTTCCTTACCCTCTCCCCTGTCCTTGGAATGTATGTTCCATCCAGCTCCCATAGCCCAAGCCATTTCAAGGATGCAGCCTTGAGGCCACCTGGACTGAATACATGCCTGAACCCAGTTAAGGCACCTATATAAACCTTTAAGATTCTGGTGGGTGAGTGCAGAGATCAACTAGTCTTAAGGCCACTCAAGACGAGCCTTGTAACTTCCCTTGCTTATTAAACCTCTCACCTACCAATCTGGAGTGGCCTGCCTCTTTCTTCATCTCCCCTTGCCCTCTGTGTATGGGGCCAGTTTCAGATTTCACCGAGGAAATTCCCAAAATTGCGAACCAACACACATCCAAATCTATATTTAAAGAATTACCCTTATTGGCAAATCCCTGAGAAGTTTGTTGGGCCTGGCAAATCTTTATTCTTGCTGGAGAATCTGGCAAATTCTGGAAGCCTGTGCATGTGTATACATCCATATACATGAATATCTATGTACAATATGTATAAATATATAATACAAATATATATTTGTATATTATGTAAATATATATACATTGTATACATATATAATAGATATGTAAACATATATATAAATTTATAACCCTCTGACTGCATGCTTGAGAACCCCCAAATCATAGGCATGGACCTGGAAGATAAGAGCAGAAGATTAGCTAGGAATGGGAAACAGCTGCAAAGCAGTTCTGTGTGAGCAGAGGCTACTCTAGTCATAGGTGGGTCTAGCTCTAGCAACTTGTCCAGTCAGGAAGAACTGAATGAGTGATTTGATGAAAGGTGTCCCGAACTGTGAATCAGGAATCCTGGATTTTAATGCCATTTTAGTCACTGATGGGTTAAGCAAATTTTCAAAAGCCAGTGACTGAGCTTATGGGCTTTGGAGTGAGGTAGATCTGGAGTTTCTCAGCTCTACCGTTCAGTATCTGGAGAAAGTTGGCTATGTCACCTCCCTTTATGAGCCTCATTTTCCTTTCCTCTAAACTGAGCTAATAACACCTACTAAAGAAGGCTCTTGAGAAGTTTAAATAAGATATGGTGTGTGAAAGACCTGGAACGTTGCTGTACACCTGAAACTTACACAACATTGTTAACCAACTATATTCCAATATAAAATAAAAATTAACAAAAAAAGACCTGGAATATAAGTGCTTAGCAATGGTGGCTATCGTTGTTCTTTCCTGTATACTTCAGTTTCCTCATCCTTAGTGTAGAGATAATCCCCACCCTCCCTAACTCTCCCAGTTGTATTAGGATCAACAAGGTAAGCATGTGAATGTGCTTTGAAAATAAAGAGCCCAACAGACAATATTGTTAAGACGAGCTACCTGCCTTATCCCCACAGCAATCTCAGGACAGGAAGGCATCCTGGTCATCACCAGTGGAAAGTGGTAGATAACAGACTTCGTAAGACAAAAATGAAATTCCTGGGATTAAATTAGATTAGTTTGGGAGAGAGACTGTTGAGATGTTCATTCATTTATCCAGAAAAAGCATAACAAGTCATTCTCTATTTTTTTCTAAGAATGAATGTTAATATTTTTAATTTTTTTTAGAATGTTAATATTTTAAATGAAATAATATTTTAAAGGGAGCAGTGAGATTTCCAGGTTGTGAGATTGGTCAGGCATTCGAACCCTTCACACATGAAACTCTAGTATCTCCTTCTGGGGAAGGATTTCAAAAAAGATGCACAGATGATTTGTGTGATCAAACCAGTGGGGTGAAGTGGATGAACTAGATGGTGTTTTGCTAGCTAAAGTTATTATTAAATGTTTATCAAGCAGTTATCATGTGTGCCAACACTGCGCTAATGTGATCATCACAGCAATTCTAGGAGGTGGAAACAATTACTGCTCCATTTTCTGAATGGAAAAACTGAGACTCACCGAGGTTAAGTTGTTACCCTATTGTCATAGAGCTTGTGAGTGGTAGAACTAGGATTCAACAATATGTATGTCTCTGCCCCTCCAGATCCCTACTAGCAAGTAATTGTTCCTTCTAGTCTAGGATTCTGTGACTCTCAGCGGACCGTGGATTTTACAGAACTTGGCGCTGTGCCACATTTTTCAGGGAGAAAAGTGGAGATACAGAAAGTGAGTCTTGTTCCTTTTGAAATAAGATGGATAGTGGGGAAGATGAAACCAGCTCAATGTCTCAATGACTTAATTCATAGGGAATGTATCCTTGAGGTAATTTAGTATAAGTAAGACCTGGCTTTGCCACTCATGAACTGAGGTACCTTGGGAGGTCCTTGACCTTGAGCCTTGTTTCACCCGTTTGTAGAATGGACAAAATAATACCTTTTTCAGAGAGTTTTAATAAAGGTAAAATTAGAAAAGTATTTTCCTTCAGGAAGTTCTCTCTGACACTCTCAGGCTGGGCTAAATTCTCCTTCTGATTATCTTCATTGTTTAAAGTACCATCTTCTACTGAGTGAGTCTGTTTATCTCTGCTATCCCTTATACTCATCTGTGACCTGTGAGATAACCCGGGCCATGAGTGTTTCTACCACCCACAGAATTTAGCAAAGTGGCCCTGGAGCTTAATAAATATAGCTGAACCGGACATGTTTTATGAGCCATAAAACATTTTACAAATATAATGGTAATGTTTATTGAATATTAAGCACCAAAGGAGTTCCTCGTACTGGACATGCATCCTATCATTTGATCCCCACAAAAACCTTTAAGATGGACACTATTCTTAGCTCCATTTTACAGATGAGAAAATGAGGTCAAAGAGAGGTTCGATCACTTCCCAAGGTCACATAGCTTGTAAGTAATAAAGCCAGAATTCAAACCAGGGAAAATGCCTTCAAAGCTTTTGTTCTGAACAAGGTGTATGGTTAGGAACACATTTCTGTTTTAACATTTCTGGGTTTGGGGATTGCTATTCTGCACAACGGGACCAAAGATGCGTGTCCTGCTCACCAAAAGGCAAAATCAAATGCAGGCATGTACGTGGTTTGGTGAGTCATAAAACCACACTAATGTGAATTATTGGTGCCATTATTATGTCTTCTCTCCCCCTTCTTATGAGCTTTCCCATTCATTTTCAAGCAAGTATCTAACTGGAGGCAGCCAGGTGAGTGACTTAGTCATTTGCTGCTCCCTGGTGGTTCCTGATGGTGACCTGGGAGGGTGAAAACAGGATTATTATTCTTCTGACCAGTGTGCCTGAATCCCAGCCCGGTGGTGAGAGGGCTGCTGGCAGCGATGAAGTAAACAACGTGTACCCTTGCCTTCAGCTTGGGTCCCAGCTTCATTTGATCTTTGGGACTTGTTTTAATGAGAACAGAAGAGAGGCATAAAAGCAGGCTTTGGAAAGGATCACCCACATGGCGCACAGTTGTCTGCTTTTACCCTCTTGGCAATATTTCATTGGATTAGTAGGGCAATTTAGACTTACTTTCCTTCTTTTAAAAATAGCCACTTACATTTTAAAATTAAATGAAAAGCTATAAACTGTGATGAACTAATTTCAGTTTTACAAAAATTATTGGTTTCAGCCCCTGCCAGGCCACCAGCTTGCTGTGATAATCCCTCCAGCAGAATTCCAGCAGAGCACACAGCTGACCAATTTTTCTTAGGTACAATTTTTTCCCCAAAAAGCAAAAACTCTTTTAAAATGAAATTCTAGTTTGAAATGAAATAGCCGAACCTAGATCATGACCCCTGCTCAAAGGAAGTAATTATTAAAACTTAGTGAATTGGTTTTGGAAGTGCTAAAGAAAATTCACTGGAAGCTGTACTTTTCACTGCCAGAATAATCTTATGGACTGGGGGCAAGTTGTTAACAGTCTTTCTGCTGGTCAGCCTTGGAATTGAGTGATACAGGTGTTATATGGTGTGCTTTATCAATGAGGCCAGATTCCTACCTAAAATATATCCTCCCCAACCCTACTTATGCCCTTTTTCCATGTATGCTGATTGCATCTTCATTTTTGGAAATTTTCATAGTTGTATCAATTATCGTCTAGACCTCTCATATATATGAGATACACTAGCAAGGTCATAAAGTGGACCACATCCCAGTACTTTTCCTTCCTCAATCACGACCTCATTATTCCACAGAAACATAAAAAAGAACAAAATAGTGTTATTTGCAGCAAGATGGATGGACCTAGAAATTGTTATACTGAGTGAAGTAAGTCAGACAAAGACAAATATCTTATGATATCGCTTATATGTGAAATCTAAAAGAAAATGGTACAAATGAACTTATTTACAAAACAGAAATAGAGTCACAGATGTAGAAAACAAACTTATGGTTACAGGGGGAGAAGAAGGGGAGGGATAAGTTGGGAGATGGGATTGACAGGTACACACTACTATATATAAAATAGATAACTAATAAGGACCTACTGTAGAGCACAGGGAACTCTACTCAATACTCTGTAATGACCTATATGGGAAAAGAATCTAAAAAAGAGTGGATATATATGTATATGTATAACTGATTCACTTTGCTGTACACCTGAAACTAACACATTGTAAATCAACTCTACTCCAATACAAATTTTTTTAAAAAAAGAAAAAGAAAACTTCTAGGCCTTGCTGGGACCTGCTATTGTTTGCCTTTCCTCTATTCACCCAGCTTACCAGTCCCTCTGTGCCTCGACCTACCTCCCCATACGTCCTGGATCCCTTCAACTCAGTCACATTCACAAGGCTCGCCCTAAGGAAAAAGGAGTGCACTGCACTGGAGAAAAGAGCTCTGGAGAAAGTCATTTCATTTCTCTGAGTCTCAGTTTCATCCGTAAAATGGAGGAAAAAATCCTTACGTCAAGGGATTGTCAGGGACTAAAGGAGACAATGCATGAGAGGTGTTCAGCACAGTGTCTGCTGCTTGGTAAACTCATCTATTCTTGTTTTAATGAGAACAGAATGGAGGTACAAAAATGATGATGATGATGATGAAAGGTCATCTCTTTTGAACCTATCTCAATCCTTATTTTAAAATCATTACTTACTTTTTTATTTGACTGTGCATTTTTTTTACTCATTACTATGAAGATTTTCACGCAAAGATAGCTAAGTAAATATACACCCATTAAAGATACTGAGGTATCTTTAACAATTAACAAGTTGTCATTGCTTCATCTATGTATTTTTGCTGATTTTTTTTTGCTTGGTGCAATGAACAGAACAGGAGTTTTATAGTCTGTTATGGGCTGAATTGTATCTTCTCCCCAAAATCCATATGTTGAAGCCCTACCCCAGCACATCAGAATGGAACTATATTTGGAGATAAGGCCTTTAAAAAGGTGGTTAATTTAAATTGTGGCTTTTAGGGCAGTTTTAATCCAATCTGACTGGTGTCCTTATGTGAAGAGGAAATTTGGACACACAAAGGAACATGAGGGATGCGTGCACACATCTCTGAAAAGGCCATGTAAGGACACAGTGAGAAGACAGCCAACTGCAAGCCAAGGAGAGAGGTCTTGGCTAAGAGAGACCAAATCTGCCAACTCTTTGACCTTGGACTTCCAGTCTCTAGAACTGTAAGACAATAAACTTCTGTTGTTTAAGCCCCCCAGTTTGTGATATTTTGTTATGGCAGCCATAGCAAACGGAATCATAATCACAGAGATCTAGGTGCAAATTCTAAATCTCCACTTAACAGCTCTTTAATCTTATACTAAATAATTATTCCCTCTGCTTCAATTTTCTGGAAAATTAAGATAGTTACACGTGTCTCATGGAGTTACTGTAATATTACATAATACTATGGATGGCAAAATTCATAGAGGAGTCCCTTGCACTGAGGGGGACTCATTAATCCACAAAATCTGTAACTTTCACCTACCTGGGAGCTTCTACCTGTGCTTCTGGTAACGGCCCCACAACTTGCCATAGGAAACAATACTAGCTTATTCTCAATCCACGTAGTTTGAACCTTCTCCCCAGTAACTGGTTCAGCAATGGACATGTGGCCCAATGAGAGCCAACAAATTTCAATTGGTAGATAAGTCTCCTCAATCACTCAGACAGTTATGAATTTCAAGACAGAGACTTGCTCTTTCTGCAGGGGTTGCAGAGAGGATAGACTATTACTGAAGTATCTGAATCTACTTTAGCACCACAAAATAAGAACCTTCTTTAAAATGAAGTCATTATAGGGGAAAAGAGAACCAAGGTGTGTTTGATTCTGATCACATCACTTGAGCCTGGATATAGCTCTGCCTGAAACCCTTCCTGTTACATGAGTCTATAAATTCCTCTTCTCTCTTTTGTTTGTTTGTATGATTTGGCTTTGTTTCACTTGCAAACACAAGTTTCCTTACTATTATAACTACTAGGCACTGATCAGGATCTTCTTATGAGGAGATCAAAACTTCAGGAGAGAATGGGCGAGTAAACATAATTACTGTGATAGATGCTGGAAGAGTAGCAGTTACGGGAACATAAAGGAGAAAACATCTAACTCTGCCTGCCCACACCTAAAACTCTCCCGTATTCTTTCTCCAGAAAAAGTAAACGAGATCCCTATCCTTGGGCTCCATCAGAATAAACTATATCTCAAGGTAAGTGCAGAAGAAAATAACCTAAAATACAAATTTGTCAATATATTAGGGCAGGCTGATACTAAAACGTTCTCACCAATAAAATTCATGTGGATTTTTATCTTTTGTCCAATTCCATGCACCCTGTAGGTCCAGCTAATGTGTCACCTCCTCTACCCAAGAGTCTTCTCAGCATCTGCCCCCATCTCCCTCTTTAGCAGCCTGGATTAATCTCATTCTCTGCAGGTAATTCCCCTCGGACTTCATAGCATCCACCACATTGTGTCACAGATGATGGGACGGGTTGGGGACGATATATTATTTTCTTTGTATCCCTAGTACTTGGCACAGGGTCTCACATGCAATAGGTGCTTTCTCAATAAAGGTTTCCAAGTAAAAGGAATAACATCCTTAAAAACAAGATGGATAAATGTGAGGTTAATGAAAATACAGTCAAATTAATTACTAATTGATTGAAATGTCATTCTTAATAATGGCTGATTAATGAATTGACTTCAGCCTGCTGGGGGGTCTATGGGAAAGACTTATAATCTAGTAAGGCAGCCCAGGCAAATACAGACAGTCCCCGATTTACGATGGTTTGACGTAACAATTTTTTGACTTTACAGTGATGCAAAAGTGATATGCATTCAGTAGAAACTGTACTTCAGATTTTGAATTTTGCTCTTTTCCTAGGCTAGCGATATGCAATATGATACTTTCTCTTGAGGCTGGGTGGTGGCAGTGAGCTGCAGGTCCCAGTCAGCCATGCAATCACGAGGGTAAACAATCAATACACTGACAACCCTCTGTACCCAGACAACCGTTCTGTTTTTCACTTTCAGTACAGTAGTCAATAAATTACATGAGATATTCAACACTTTATTTTTTAAAAGATAATTTTGCCCAACTGTAGGCTAATGTAAGTGTTCTGAGCATGTCTAAGGCAGGCTAGGCTAAGCTATGGTGTTCCCTAGGTTAGGTGTATTAAATGCACTTTCAACTATGATATTTTCCACTTAGGAAGGGTTTATCAGGATGCAACTGCATTGTAAGTTGAGTAAGATCTGTACACAAATATCTGTCTCTACTGTTTCCTCCACTTCATATTTTTGTTTCCTCTTCTGATTTACCCATCTTCCAATATCACTGCCATGCTCCAATCCCCCAGGCTCAATACCCAAATTGGCTTTGACTCTTCCCCCTTCTTAACTCCCACCTTGATTCTTATTTTTTCTCACGTCCATCCTTTCTTTTTCCTTCCATCTCTACTGCCATTGTTTTACCTCTTCCTGTCCTTGTACACTAACCCGTGTTCCTTGCAGGTGAGCCCTAAATGGTCTTCATGGTGTTTTATTCACTGGTGGTTCCAAGGGCCTAGAATCGTGTCTGTTCTATACATAGTTGTTGAAATACTGGTTTCTTTGGATCTGAACTTCACTTTTTCAAACCATCTTGCAAACTAATCTGTATAAAGTCACATTTTCATTATAAAACTGCCCCATTCAAAACATTTCAGCAGTTCCTCTGTGTTTATAGGCCAAGTCCAAACTAATTAGTCTAGTGTTTGGACTTTCACAGACTGGTATCAATGGAACTTTCTGGCATTATTTTCTGACATTGACCTGCATAACCTTCTATTCCTGCCCAACTTGTCTATTCACTGTTCATTAAAATGTCTTTCAATGTTTGCTCCCATTGAAAGGCACATGGTTTTCTCTCTGTTTGAAATTCATCTCCTCAGGGGAAAAAGTTATAAAATAAAAGACATATATGACCATATGAGAAATTAAAAGTCTTTATATGACAAAAGATGCCACATAAATATATAAAGTTTATCAACAAAAATATGAGAGACAAGGAAAAAAATCAAACACTAAGACATAAAAAAAGATTAATATTTTCAATGTACAAAAAGTTTTTGCAAATTGCTTTGCAATAAAAAGACAGCAAATGAAATTAAAAGGTAATCTAAAAATATAAACAGTAAATGATGGATGAAAATGCCCAGACTCACTTAGTCAGAAAAACATATACGTGTAAATGTCAATATCATATTTTTCCATCATATTTAGTAATAATTATAAAAGATTAATTGCCTCTGAAGTTGCCATAGCTACAGAAAGCACTCAGTCATTGCTTTTGGCAACATAAATTGCTACATTTCTGCAAAATAATCTGTCAATCATGATTAAAATAAAAAACCCACATACTCTATTTTACCTTAGCGAACCTATTTTATGGGACTTAACTGTAAGAACAAATGTATACATGAGAATGTTTGCTTGTAGTGGCAAAAACAAAAAAACCATAAACAATCTGAAAGTTTATCATCACGAGACTGATGAAAATATGAGGAATATTGTGCAACTACTAAAAATAATGAGAAAGATCTCTGAATAAGGAGTGAGCTCCATGTTATATTATGTAAAGAATGCCTCTTAGAGAGTCATATGCATATGATCCCATTTAGAAGAAAGAACAAATGAACAGAACAAATATAGAGAAAAGTGTTAATACCAAGCTATTCATGATGGTTACAGGAGAGATTTGGATCTGTAAAGGGAAGCGTCACAGTGAAAAGAGAGATCATTAGCTTTTTCTTTATATATCTTTATTTTGTACACATTTATACATGCTATGTGTTACGACAAACCTGAATTACTCTTATGACTTAAAAAATAAATCATAAATAATATACAGGAACTGTGGCCTTCTTCTCCTTTTATAAATCACACCAATGAGTCGTGTCTCAAATTAAATTCTAAATTATCTGAATTTACTGGTAGAATTATTTCCTTGGTAATTCACCATCTGGCTCCTTGTTACTACTTTCTAATTGCTGCCTTGAAGTATTATTTAAAAATGCATTGTTATTTAACTTCAGAATGTAAGTTCCTTGTGATAAGGGCAGACATTCTACACTTTGTTCTCAAGAGCTGTTCAAACTTCACAATGTGCTCACTCATTCATTCCTTGGACAAATATTTACTGAATTTCTACCAGCTACCAAGTTCTGTGCTGGATCCCAGGGATACAACATTAGCTCGGACAAGACATGATCTAAGCCGAAAAGTTTGGTGGGAAGGAGGCACCAAGCAAGGTCTTGTAAATGTCATGAATGTTCTGAAAGGGAAATTACTGCCTGTTTTGTTGGCGTCTAACAAGGTGAGCCTTTGGAAAGATCAATGATGTAGGGGTAAGGAGACTAGGCTTTTACTCATCTCTACTGCTCTCTCCTCAGATGATAACATATCAAATAAGAAAATAAAATGGAGGTGCTTTTTCAATATTAATATGCTAAACAAGTGCAAGGAAATACAAAATGTAAGGAGATATGTATATTGTGACTAATTTATCACAATAATAATAATATCAACGTCAATAATGATAACAGCTAATGTTTATCGGGTGCTTACTATGGCCCTAGCTGGGTTGTTAATATACATGGCATGTTGTCAGCCAGTCCCTTTACTGTGCCCCATCCATTCCAGGGACCCATAAACTTCATTCCCCCTTCACCTCACTCCTGTGTAACCTAGCAAAGAAAAGTGAGAATTTCAAGAATCCTGCAATCTTTCCTACTTGAATTACAAAGCACCCACTCTTTGTTTTCAGGCTTATTTTGTTTAAAAAGAATTCCTACTTGGAACCTGCAAGTCTTCTGCAGTCACTGCATGTCTGAGTAACAGGGAGGAAAAAAACAAAAGGCAAAACACACCTAACATTATCCTTAATGAAAAATACAACATTAAGTTTTGTGGAGCAGGTTTTCTTCTGCCTGAACCTATCATTCATTATTCAAATGCATTTACAGCCAGGTCAGCAGAAACAAATGCAAGGAGGAGGTATCCCATCCACCTAGGACTGAGTGCTGTGTTTCTGCAATGCAATGCAGTGGTTAAGAACAGGGCATCTGGGATCAGCACTCACTGGCTGTGAGATTTTGCAACTACTTCAATTCCTTCAGCCTCAGTTTCCTCGTTAGTAAATCAGAACAGTGAAATCTCTTCCCCAGGGTGCTGCGGAGAGGAGTAAATGTGATGATACACGTGAAGGGCCAAACGGTGCCTGGAATGCAGAGAGCACTCAGGAAACATTACCTTATGACAGTATCATCCAATCGGCCCCCAGAGTTTCTAGCCACTGGAAATTAGAGGGATACATATTTTCTAATAACCTATAAGGGAAAAGAATCTGAAAAAAAAATATATGTATATCTTGGATATATATACATATATATACACACATATATATACATATATATGTACACCTGAAACTAACACAACATTGTAAATGAACTATACTTCAATTAAAAAAACAATAAAATAAAGAGAATGAGAAACCCCCCTCAAAAAAAAAAAAAGAAAGAAAGAAAAAAGAAAAGAAATTAGAGGGATAAAAAGAAGAGGCCAAGGAGAAGCAATGCATCTTTTAGCTCACACCTTGGCTGTGCGGATTTGCCATGCCCTGGCTGATATATACTTTTTTTTTTTTTTAATTTTATTTATTTATTTATTTTATTTATGGCTGTGTTGGGTCTTCGTTTCTGTGCGAGGGCTTTCTCTAGTTGTGGCAAGTGGGGGCCACTCCTCATCGCAGTGCGCGGGCCTCTCACTGTTGCGGCCTCTCGTTGTGGAGCACAGGCTCCAGACGCGCAGGCTCAGTAATTGTGGCTCTCTGGCCTAGCTGCTCTGCGGCATGTGGGATCTTCCCAGACCAGGGCTCGAACCCGTGTCCCCTGCATTGGCAGGCAGACTCTCAACCACTGTGCCACCAAGGAAGCCCTGATATATACTTTTGCTTCCAGAGATTTGTGTATCTGGCATTGAAATGTTTACAATACTCTATAGACGTAACATACAATATTCTGTCTAAATTTTCTTTCAGTACAAAGTGGGGCAGAAAAAAATTTAAAGAAAAAGAGTAGTGTTGTTATTAAGTGTAAGTCATAACTGCTATTATATAAACGAATGTCCTGGTCCATGGATATCCCAACTATCTGTGAGAAAGGCAGTCCTCCCTGCTATCACTAAATAAGACAAAATATAAAAACTAAGAGTCGAGGCTACAGGTCATGTGATGAGCTTTTATTAAGAAAAAATGCCTAAAGAGTATTTATGATGTCTATTTTCAACTGCCTGTTGGACTTTTCCATCTGGATGTTCATAGGTGGCTCAAACACAGTTTGGAACTCATTATAATCTGCCATTTTGCTTCTGAAATCTCTCTCTAATACACCCTCTTCTCCCTCTCCCGACAGCCTTAAGGCATCCCTTGTTTTTAATTCATGTTGCACCAGGAGCTTCTCACATCCTTCAGTCTATCATCACCCCTTCCAAGAGATTTATCTGCCTGAAAAACAAATTTAATTACATCATTCTCCTACTCAAAAACTTCCATTGGCTGCTCTGGTTTAAATGATCATTTGGCTGCTCAGACCTGATAAATATCACTTCTACAGAATAGCTATGAAACCTGGGAAAAAAATTTAAAAAAGAAAGAAAGAAAGAGAGAGAAAGAAGAAAAAAGAAAACCCAAGGTACAATGAAAATTAGGTTAACAAAGCATCATGAAGCATATGAATATTTACATAGAAGCCACTGGAGCTGGGATAGGGGAAATCATTCTGTCTTCTACCTTATTAAAAGATCAATCCTATTTACCTAAAAGGAGGTAGAACGACACTTAGTTCCTCTTCCACTGGACACCCCTGCTCCAAGACTAGGTCTCTCCTGGCAAGAAAATTGAGTCAGTAACTTTGTTACATTAGTGATGTTTTTTGACATGGCAGAGCACTGCGCCCTAACCTAATGCCGAAAGGTGAGACAGAAAGGGATATAGGAGGACAGGCAGTGGAATGATGCATTTGGGTAGCTTCAGTTCCCAGTAATAAAACATTTTAGGGAGGCACAGGGACACCTTGGGAGCTGTGAATGCTGGACATTTTAGTTTTGCATACGCTCATTTGTTCAGAGTTAAAATGTTAGTCAATCGGAAAGAGGGAGCAGGAAAAAGTCCCATGTTAGTATTGTTGGGCAACATTAGAATAATACCAACATGGTATTGCTTTCCTTCATCATCAGGAGATGATAGATATAGATATAGATATTGTTGATTTAAAAATATGTACAACCTAAAAGTTGAGAGTTATGTTTTATTTGGCAGACAAACTGAGGACTTCAAGCCCCGAAGGCAGCATCTCAGGTAACCCCGAGAAAACTGTTGCAAGGAGGCGAGGGGGGAGCTAGGATATATAGGAGTTTTGCAACAAAGGGCAGGTAGTCGGAACAAAAGATTACTGTTTATGAAAGAAAACTAGATATCTCAAGTTTAGGAATTTAGTGCCTTTCTATGTATGGGAAGATGCAAGGGTCTGGGCTCACAGAAATCATTCCTTTGATATGCACCTCAGCTCTCTGGGGCCAGTATCCTGTGTTTTCTCATCTTGAGTTTCCTCAGGGCTCACCGTTGGGAGTGGCTGCAGTCTGATGGTTGCTGGATGGCAGGTATTCTTTCCTTCCTGTGTTCCCTCAGGGCTCACCAGCTGGCCTTTGGAGGTGGCTGCAATCTGTAATCGCTGATAACTGTGACATCCTTTGTTTACTGATATGACAGGCAATATTTTATTTCTCAATATAGATATAGATACCTATGTATATGTTAATCAAAAATTACCCATTTTAATAAAAATATAATGTCCCCTTAGGAGTACTCTAATGTAGGCAGGCAGGTCATATCCCTTGCCTTTGTACACTCTAGGTGAGCTTTATTTCAGTGTATTTGGTCTGTGCCTATGGTCTAGTACTGGCTTTTCCCCGAGATCATTGGTGGCATTGCCCAGCCTTGCTCTTCAAGTGCTAGGGCAACACTGATAAAACAGTTCCAGAGACGCTCCTTTGTGGTATATCAAAGTCTCCCAGTCTCTTTGGGGACTCTCATTTTGGTCTGGAGCACACTGTCACACTTGCTGCCAACTTCCCATTGGACATATGGGCCTCTTCCTTTTGGTTGTCCTGTCATTTGGTCACTCAGCATGTGGTCTGATGAGAGAGAGATGACATTGTCATAGCTATTGGCTCTGAATATCAAAATCTTTTTCTCATCCTCACTCATCTCAGGCCAGGCAGAACAACACCATGTAAAATATTTTTGACTGCAACCAATATTGTAATGTCTTACACATACACCCATCCCTGGGTGATATGTTACATAAATGACCTTCAGAAGGGTCACAAACAAGAGTACTGTGCTTTAGTTTCCTTCTCTTTAAATAGGGATAATGATTCCTATAATACGTCAGTGGAGCTAAAGCGAAATAATGGATAAACCCTTTGTAAATTCTAAAGACTCGTATTTATATGATTTATTTCACAGATACAAGCATTGTCAAGAGACCTGAAAGGATGCTTCCAGAGTTTTCAAATCAAGAACAATCACGATAAACAATTTGAAAACAATTAAATTATTCAGATGTTACTTGACTTGAGTCTCTGAGTGTCAGATTTTAACCGCATATATTTATAATTCTTTTATAAAAGAGCAGAGAAAGCTGTAAAATATAACTGAAAGAATTTTGGAAAACTATAGAATATTGCAGATCATATAGCAGTGTGAAAACCAGACAGACTGGTTATCAGTTGGAATATCCTGAAAAGAGGTAGAGGCCAAATAAAACCATTTCTAACAGAATTAGAAAGTTTCCAGAAGTAGTATTTCATAAACACAAATAAAAAGAGACACCTAAGTTGTATCTGGCCTACACATATGGCTAATGACCTAAGGCCAACAGAATTGCCTACCTAGGGCACAGACAGTGGCTAAAGGAAAATATTCCTTAAAGGAAAAAAAAGAAGAAGAAGGAAAAATGGAAAAATAATTCTCATTCTCCCTTGGGTTTTGCTAATCTGTGGTTTTCTAATAGTTAAAGAGTCCTTAACAATGTGTCAGAGATGGTGCTAAATGCTTTATGTGGCTTAGCTGATTTCTCCTCAACACAATCCTATGAAGTAGTCATACCATTATTAACCCATGTTACAGATAAGAGGACTGAGGCTTGGTTTTTTCTGTCTTAATTCATTTAATCCTACTAGGGTGTATTTACACTATTATTATTCCTATTTAATTGATAAGAAGCCCCAGGCTCAACTGGAGAACTAGAGAAAGAAAGCAACATTAGTGAAGAGAAAGGGTGGTCTCAAGTTCGTGAGCGTCTGACGAATAAAAGTTGACTTTGCAGTGAGACTAAAATAGGTAGGAAATGGCAGCAAGGAGTACAAGGTGGTGCATTTCCCTGGTAGATTTCTGTTTGTAGAACCAACGTTACAACCTATGAGCCTTTGTTTAGGGATGTGGGAGAGAAGGCTTACGGTGACTAGTAACAGCAATGGAAGCTAATGAAAAAAAATGATGATAGCTGACCTGTACGCTAAACATGTCTTAATTTTCAAATTAAGCTGTTGAGATTGGCAATAAAATTATCTCCATTTAAAAAATGAGGACACTGAGACTTCAGATCACATAGGTAGGTAAGTGGCGGAGCTCAAATTCAAAACCATAGATTCTGTCTCCAAAGCCCATGACCTTTACCAACATGCAAGCACCTATTACTACAGTCCCTAGTAATGATTGATATATAGCCAAATTATTATGTAAGTGAGCTGGGGAGAGAAATGGTATAGGTAAAGGATACAACTTTCTTAAATGAAACAAACTAATTTTTTTTTTTTTAATTTTTGGTTATTACATCCTCACTCATCTTTGCCCACACTTTGATTGACTGGACTTTTATTCCTCCCCTCGTGACCTAACCTTGAAATGTTTTCTTGGCATCTATTCAAAGGGAAAAAGAGGAGAAAAATTGGTTCAGAACATCCATCCATTGGAATATAAAGTTGAAAAAGCCAAGCCTCTTAAAATTTTGGTCTGACCTTATGCATAACATACATATTAAAACTCTTAATGAAAGAATCCAGTGAATTAATACAATTAAAAAAAAGGTTTTGGGAAAATACCTACTTGCTTAACCTCTCCGATAAAGTCACCAGAAAGAAATCAGCAACTTAATTTGTACCAAGGTGACCGAGCTAAAACAATTCTGTACCATGTTTATACATTGACCTCCTTTTCTAAAGTTAATTTATAAAACCGAAGGAAGGATCATTTCATGCCTAATGAGGATGATAAAACGTGAGGACAATGGTAGAACACGACAGAATGAAACAATGACTGGCTTGGGAATCTGGAAGAGGAGTTTTAGCTCTGCCACCAATGAACAGCTGTGTGACCTAGAATAAGTGATTTTACCTCTCTGGGCTTCAGTTTTCACAAATGTAAAAATAACTGGGTTTAAACCAAATAAACTCTGACAGTTACTTTACACATAGTGAGACTTCTGATTAGAGTATGAAAGTGACCCAGATATTGCTAGGCATACTGGCCATCTGTTTGGAGGCTGAGAACACTTCTGGGAAATAACTCAAGTGTGTCAATTGCTGGGATCCAGAGCCATGTTCAGAAAAAATACTGGCCAGATTGAAGTCCATTTCCTAGAAGTAAGGGGTTTTTCTGGGAAAGAAACTATCCCGTAAGACAGAGGACAACGTCCTGGCAAAGCCACATGTACCTCGTAGTGTCTGGCACTCAGATGTGGGCCCTGGACCACCCATGCATGGGTTCCATAGGGACCAATAGGAGCTGTAAGCAAAAACTAAAGTAGCTGTTTCATCCTGCCCTGTAAAATCCTGTGATGCAGTCAACACTGCTTAGGGGCCCCTCCAGCTGATTAGACGGTTTAGCATTCTGATTGGAGCCTGAAGTCCAACTAGAATTGAATTGGGTTCCAACCTGCCACCTTCCAGCTGTGTGGCCTTAGGCTAGTGACCTAATAGTTCTGAACCTCGGTTTCCTCATCTGTCAGACGAGAATTATAATGCCTTCTTTCTCAAAGTCTATTGAGATAGTTCAACTTAAAACTGGCCGGATAGCACTCACGCAGGGCCAGGTCAATGGCATCTATTCAATGTGTGTTAGTATCACTGCTGCCGCCACCATGATTGAGGTTGTCATTACAGTCATGCTGAAGGGGAGAGACCCTTTCTTGGCCCCATGAGTTCATCACAGGCCAGTTGCGTGGAGTCAAGATGGTTACTTGTAGGAGTTGCGGTGCCCTCAGAAGCAAAGGAAAGCCTTCCTTACTGAGTGAAGGGCACTGAGTTAGTGGCCAGGCCAGGTTGAGACAGGGGTACCAGGGAAGCGGTGGCACGGCTGTGCTTACAGAAAACCAGTGGCCACTGGTGGGAAAGTTCTTTGACCACTGAAGTGGTACAATGACAGTGTCTCCCAAGAGCAGTTGTTTTCTTGGAAGCATTGCAACACATTTTGGGGAACTGCAAGACATCCTTGGAAAGTATTTTCAAGGAACGGTCAGGGGATCTTGGAAAATTTGGGTTTGTTTATTTCATCAAAAATATTTATTGAGGGCTTCCCTGGTGGCGCAGTGGTTGAGAATCTTCCTGCCAATGCAGGGGACACGGGTTCGAGCCCTGGTCTGGGAGGATCCCACATGCCGCGGAGCAACTAGGCCCGTGAGCCACAACTACTGAGCCTGCGCGTCTGGAGCCTGTGCTCTGCAACAAGAGAGGCCGCGATAGTGAGAGGCCCACGCACCGCGATGAAGAGTGGCCCCCGCTTGCCGCAACTAGAGAAAACCCTCGCACAGAAACGAAGACCCAACACAGCCATAAATAAATAAATAAATAAATAAATAAATAAATAAAATTAAAACTCACAGCCCAGTCTCCAGAAGGCTAATGGAGGAAAGAAGAAGTAGAGGGAGGGAGAGGGAATAAGAATTACAGTGACTGTAACTTAAAAAAAAAAAAAAAAATTTATTGAGCAATCGCTATGTGTCAGGAACTCTTCTAGACAGCAGGAAAACACACTCAGCAAGATGAACAGGGTCCCTGCTTTCATGAAGCTTGTATTCTAGGACTGACTGTAGATATATAAAAACACAAGGGATTTTCATTTAGTAATAAGTCTGTGAAAATAACAACAAAATATCTTGGGAACTATGACAAAGAGTGAAGGGGGTCGTCAGGCAAGGCCCCACTGTGCAAACGGCATTTGAGCTAAAACCAGAATGAGAAGAAGGAACTCTCCTTGGGAAGACCTGGGGCAAGTTTGGGTCAGACAGAGGGAACATCAAGTGCGAAAATACTGGGTCGGGAATGGGAGACAAAGCAAGGATGCCTGAAGCAAACTACAATTGGATAAGTAGTTTGAGGTGGGAGAAGTTGGGAGAAGCCAGATGGATCGCAAAGGAGCTTTAAGACCACATACATGGACATACACCCAAATTTCATTGAAAGAAAAACCTCCTAAACCAAAAACCAAAATAAGCAATAGGGTGAAATATCATTAATTTCCAAACAAACGAATGAAGTGATGGAGTTCATTATCAAAGAGGAGGCACGTCATCACTTTCAGCATGTTTTAGGGTCCAGTACAATGTTGGGCTGTGAGCTTGCATAAATCCCATGTTCTGAGGCAGAGTCCTATCCATTTATCAAAAAGGGGTCAGTGGGTTGTATTTCCAAACATGATTCTAATAGACTCTAGTAGATGTCATGGAATGATTGTGGACACAGAGCCAGAAGGCCAGGGGTCAAGTTCAAATTGCATGACTGTGCAACATCTACGTGGAAGACCTTGGGACCTCCACTTGGCCTCATAGAGACTGTTTCCTTACCTTTAAGGTTAAAGTAATTGCTACCACGTAGGAAAATTGTGAAACTTAAACAAGATAATGTATTTGAAAGTTCCTTGGAAATTGTGAAGCATCACCCAAATATTGCTTTTTGGTTTTACATTTCTTTTTAACAGTTCTTGTTAAAATTTCTTGTCATTGCTGTTTTCAAGTAAAACCACTAGAGGTCAGAATTTCACACAAATTGTTTAAAGAAACCACCAACGTGGGGGGAAAAAAGAAGAGAACATTTTCCTACTAAGCAGCATAAAATAATAAGTTTAAGGCATAGAAAGAAAAAGAAAAATGGCTTTCAATGAAGAATTTTTTTACAGCTAGAGAAATACTCATTCTCAAAATTACTACTCAACAGACTTAGACAAATAGGAAGGAGAAGGAAAGATAAATAGAATCTGTTAAGTATCTATTCATAATGTCTACACCGCTGAAAGTTCACTTTGATTATCCGATGTTATTCTTAAAAGAGGTCTGTGATGGAGCTCATTTTGCAAATAAAGAAACTGAAGCATAAACAGATGTAATACCATACTGAAGATCAAGCAGATTCAATCCAATGTCTTTTTTTCCCACTAAGTCAAGCTTGGGAAGTAGTGCAATAAAAAACGGTGTGTCTGTCTTAGACAATACATTATATGACAGAGTAGCATTAATGGTTTTCCATTTGCAACTCTATATTTTTATTAAATTCCAAGTCTCCCAAATGAATTTAGGGAAAACTCCTTTTATTGTTTGTTTCTCAGAGTATCTGGAAGTTTCTCATTGTTCTTCCCTGCATTTATTTTATGGTATCAAAGGTTAAAACTTGGATTGCAATCTTAGGAGGAAATTAATTCACTGATTAAGAAAAATGCACTTTAAGCAATACACATTTAAATAAATGACAAGCATGGGGCAATGTTTTTCTATTTTTTTTTTTAAAGATCCTTTTTTTCTACTTAAAATTTTAAGCAGATGCAATTCTTCCACCATGTAGCCTGGAGAAACATAGCATGAATTACTAATGAGGGAGCACCAATTTGTACTGCAGTGACCACTTTCAGAACAAAAGGGTCAGAGCTGAAACCAGGAAAACAGCAGCATTTTTTACCAACCAATTGCCTGAAGCGCATTTGGACCTTGGCTCTACTTGAAAAAAAAATGTTTGCAATATTCTATCATCCTTCAGCTGAAGGCACTTGGCCCTAAAACTCCACTTTCAAATAAAGAAATGTTCATTTCTATGCCACCTCCAATCCTTGATGAAAATTTTCCTCTTCATTGGAACCCAGAAGCCCATTAATTTATGAAATATATGAAAGAATTCATTTTTACTTTACTGAGCTTTTGTCTAGTAGCTTTACCAAAATCAGCCTGAGAAAGCAGTTGGAGTAAAAACAGCCCATGAACAGAGATGTTCTTAAGGAAAGGATTCCTGAATGTCTTGCTTGTGTATCTCCCCTGGAGCAGCATGGAAGATGAAACTTCCCCCTGCCCTGGGTGAATTCCATCACATCCCTGGAGGCCTTCCAGCGCCTCCCCACGTTCTCTTACCTAACATCAAGGGAGATTTTAAAATAAGTAACAAGACATTGATTTTTCTAAAATAGAAGGAAAGTGAGAGAACTCTAAGGAGGGGAGTAGAGAAAGTCATTGGGGGCTAGAGTGGGGTTGAGAGATGAAGTAAGAGCTTACTTACTAGATATGAACATTTCATTTTTCTTTCCTCACCTTTGGGTCCTGGTGAAACTGTGTGTGTGGCACAGACTTCAGTCGTAGGACGACTATCAATGTCCAGACCCAGACTCTGAATTTGCAAAAGAAAGAGCACCAGGAGGATGAATTGATTCCTTCGAAGATGGGCTCCAAAGCCACCCATTGCTGTGGTTCTTCAAAAAAGGGCTGCCCAGAAGTGCCAAATAAATAGCTTTATTTTAAATAAAACCTTCTTCTTTGGGGAAGAAGGGGAAATATCTGGAACACACATTCCAAAAAGGGCTGTAAAAACAGGAAGGAAGCATATCCTAGGTTGTTTATTTTCTCAGTGTTCCAAATGAACCATACATTGTCCAGACTGTTTATTTTCAAGTGACAACAGTTTATTGAAAATTATCTCTGAACTAAACACTCAAGTGTGCAGGTCAGCAGAAACAAATCAGAGAATAGAGGAGACAGAGATACCTTCAACTCAGTGCATGAATGGATAATTTAATACCCAAATTGCACTTAAATGTTGGGGTTCCAGAAAGATTGAGCCAGAGATTTCTTGAATTACCTACATATTATGTAATCGTTATGCATGGCATTGAGCTTTTTCACAAGGAAATATTCATTACTTGCTGCTGGTGGCAGTTGAACACTAATACTCCCACTGATCTCCATGACCTTATTTCTTTCTTCTCTTGCTACAAAGAATTGTCTTGGGATTGAACCCCAAAGGAAGGAACACCACTTCACTGCAAAGCAATTTTGCGATAAGTATCAAGAATATTAAAAATGTTTATGGCCTTTGCCCTAGTAATTGGCCTTCTGGTACACTTTCTGAAAAAAATATTCTGAAATGTGGGCAAAGCTTTATTTAAAAGATGTGGCCAAAAGGCGAAAGGACATCAGTTGCTTAATGATATGTTAATGGTTGGCAAATCATCGTTAAGTACAAATGCATGAGAGAACAGCACGACAATTTTATTAAAATGGTGTTTTCAGCAAGTTTTTGATAAAATGGGGAGAAAAAACCTTGTGGTATCACATTTGTTAAAAGCAGACCAGATATAGATACAGATAATGTAACTACAAATATAGACATACATACAGAGATAGAAATAGAGATCTCCTTCTCTCTCTTTCTACATTTATCTGTTATCTGCCTATCTATCTACATATCTATCTATCTATCCATCCATCTGTCTGCTTACCTATCTGTTCCATCAACCCCATGGCCTGTATGAGTAGCCTAGACTTTGTATGTGTAGCCTAGACTTAGTAAGATTCTGAAAAACTAGAACCACGTCATTTAGCAGGGAGATTTCTTACCTTCTCCATTCTTGAAGAGGCATGTTAACTAAGAGTTGGGCCAGAAGGGGTTTTGGACCTAGTTTCTTTGAAATTGGAAAAGAAGAACCTTACATATTCTGATAAGAACTAATAAGGAATTATCCCTAAGAGATGTCATTTCAAATTATGGTCAATCTAAGAAATACAGGTAGATTTGTGTCTTATGGCTACTGTCACAAAGTATCACAAACTAAGTGGCTTAAACAACAAAAATTTGTTGTCTCACTATTCTGGATGCTAGAAATCTGAGATCAAGGTATTGGCAAGGCCATGCCTCTTCTGAAGACACCAGGAAAGGATTTGTTCCAGGCCCATCTCATAGCCTCTGAGTGCCTTGGCTTGTGAAAGCATAACTCCAATCTTCAAGTAGAGTTCTCCCTGTGTGTGTGTCTCTGTGTCCAAATGTTTCCCTTTTTATAGACATACCATTTATAATGGATTAGGACTCACCTTAATGATCTCATTTTAACTTGATTACCTCTTTAACAACCCTGCGTCTAAACAGAGTTACATTATGAGGTATTGGGTGTTAGAACTTCAACACGTAATTATTTTTGCCTGGGGAGACTCAATTCAACCCATAACAACAGGCGTGTAGTGTAACTAAACTGATCTTTTCATAAGCAATACAGGGAAAGGGAGGGAAAGGAACTGGCATTGATTGAACAGTCATTATGTGCAAGGATAGGTCTCTTAACTTGTTTATCTTATTTAAACCTTAAAATAGCCCTGTGGAATAGATAGTAATTCCCTCATTTTACAGGCAAAGTACCTGAGGCTCAGAAAAGTTAAGCAGTTTTGCCAAGGTCACTGTGATGGTTGATTTTATTAGTCAACTTGACTGGATCGTGGTGCCAGATACTTGGCTATACGTTATTTCTGGGCACGTCTGTGAGGATGTTTCCAGATGAGATTAGCATTTGGACTGGTAAACTGAGTAAAGCAGGTTGGCCTCCCCAAAGTGAATGGGCCTCATCCAATCCTTTGAGGACCTCAGGACAACAAAAAGACAAAGAAAGAATTTGCTCTCTGCCTGAGCACTTGAACTGGGACTGGCTTTTTCCCGCACTTGGACCAGAACTTACAGCATCATTTATCCTCGTTCTCAGGCCTTTGGACTGGGACTGGGGTTTACACCATTGTCTCCCCTGATTCTCAAGGTCTTTGGGGTTGGACTGAAGCTACGCCACTAGCTTTCCTGGGCCTTCAGCTTGCAGATGGCAGACTGTGGGACTTCTCATCCTCCATAATTATGCAAGCCAGTTCCTTATAATAAATCTTTCTCTTTCTAGAAATAGATATATATAGCTAGATAGAGATAGAGATAGTGATAGAGATGGAGATAATGATAGAGATAGAGATATTTCCTGTTGGTTCTGTTTCTCTGGAGAACCCTGACTAATGGTCACCCATTGAAAAGGGGGCAAAAGAAATTCAAATACAAATTATGTTTAAAATTTCCTGCTTTAAAATGCTATTGGGATTCCATAAAGCTGAATATTCTCAAGCTTCAAAGGTGCATTCATTTTCACACATGCTTAAAATGTCAAAAGTGGGTGCATTTGTCATGTTAACAGTGATAGGAAAATGGTGGGAATTAATAGAATGGTATTAGAGGCCTCAAATTCCACATTTGTCATAACCAACTGTATGACATAGAGCAAATCACTCAACTTCAATTGCCACAAGGCATATAAAGTGAGTTTGGACTTGATATTTAATGTACTTTCTGAATTCTACGATTCTTTGAAAATAGGTGTTCTTTAAGCTATTTAGACTATTCTAAATCTATTTTACTTCTTTCATTTCTTTTTGAAGCATTGCCTGGCACACAATGAACATACATTCTTTACATTTATATGCAGAAATCCACTGGTAACAGTTTGAAGCAATAGTCCTTAGTATTTTTCCTTGGATGTCCTCTTCCTGTTCTTTCCGACATTTTTTTTAAACTCAATGATGCATATAATATCTTTTTATATTAATAAATAGACTATTACAACAAAATTTAAATTAGTGCAGATTATTCATCACATGTTTCATATGTAAAACATGATTTAGTCAATCAATGCTCTAGAGTTGGGAATTTAAAATTTCTAATATTATAACACTGTGATAAACATCTTTAGAGCTCAATCTGTGTTCCCAGTCCTTTTGATCTTGAAGAAGACAAATGTATATGGCTTGGTAAGTAACTGAATGTTGAGAGCAACAGATAAAGAGAAATTAAAAAAAAATAACTCATATATTGTAATCATATAGTGCTTTCCTTTCTCATGGAGACTATGGTCTCCAGGATTAATTTTTTTCTCTTCTGGCTTGGAAATATAGTTCCCTTTTTCCCTCACTGATAAATATGGGAGCTTTTAAATAGGTGGATATTCAAAGTAGAGGACTTTCATAGACTAGAGAGGACTGCTCTACTTTTAGCTAGGATTTACCAAGAAATGTGATCTTAAAAAACACTTTTCAGTTTCAATCTGGGTGACAGGAAAAACGCTATTGCCACTAAGAAACCCTGGTTGTGGAAAAAAATTTTGAAGGGAAAATAATGAGGCTGGGTGACTTTAAGGGTCAGGGAAATAACAGGATGGAGATTACAGGCAGGCATTTTGGAATGCGGGTCTTGATTCTAGGGGGAAATCTAGAATTTGAGATTTCAATCTGAGAGTCGTAAGTATGGAGATTATAGATAAAAGTGGAATTTTGAGTGAGAAACGAAGTTCAAGAGTATGAATACCAAGAGAGTCTATATTCAGGGGCCAGAAGGCAAAAGAAGGGCTAGCAAACAGATCACAGAGGGAGCAAAATGTCATGGAAGCCAAAGAACAAGAAAGTCTAAATGTATAATTGGTTCCAATTAATGCATGGAAGCATAAGATGAAGGTTGAGAATAAGCCATGGGATTTAGAAGTCAGTAATTTATAAAATACCACCTTATGAATGAAAGAGATCACTCAGTGAAGAGATTTCATCAAGATGAGAGGAAAGGAGTGACAAGGAGTCTCATAACCCCTGGGAAAGTCATTACTGAACAGTCACAATAATATGAAAACTAATTATATCACTTACCTTTACTGACCCGTATCTCTCCTGCTTACTTACTCTCAGCATCTAAGAATATACTGTATTTCTTCTTAAGGGTTCTAAACAGTGTTTAAACCAGGGTGCAGTTAAAATTGAATGGTGTGGTAAATGAGACAGTGGAATCTAGCATAATTTACTGTGAAATTTGTCGATGAAGAAAAAAAATTTTGTAAAGAAAGTATTAATGGAACCTGGTCTGTGAAATGTTGAAAGTTGTGAGCCTGTTGCTATTGTTTAAAAACTTTGTACAAGTTCCTTGATAACCCAGTAAATATGGAATAAATGAATGACATAAATTTTAAAAGGGAAGAGAGGGTTGAGTAAATGAAAGGAAGTTGTCAAATGATGTTAAATGTATCCTTTTTAGTGTGTGAAAAATACCTAACGCCCACTAGAAAGATTTCTACTGAAACTTTAAAGACTTAACTCTCAGTTATCTAGAAAATGAAGTTAGACGTTGAAATACAAGTCAACTATGCTTTCTCTTTAAAACATAATTCTGACATAAACAATAAACCAATCAAGTTTTCAGCTGGTATAAAATTAGAAGAGGTTAATGTAAAATAGATAGCTAGTGGGAAGCAGCCGCAAAGCACAGGGAGACCAGCTCAGTGCTTTGTGACCACCTAGAGGGGTGGGATAGGGAGGGTGGGAGGGAGACGCAAGAGGGAGGAGATATAGGGATATATGTATACGTATAGCTGATTCACTTTGTTATACAGCAGAAACTAACATAACATTGTAAAGCAATTATACTCCAATAAAGATGTTAAAAAAAAAACCTCAAAAAAAATAGTAAATCTAAAAAGATAAGAATTAGTGGCTCATTTATGAAATTATCTCTGTGATTCCACATTTTCCTGAATTTTTCATCTTCCATTTCCCAAGGCATTGAAATTCCAGGTTTGAGATTTGTGCTTGTCCAAAAATGACATGCCACTGAAGTGAATAACAAGTGATATTCTGCCTCCTTCCCCATTCTTCTACCCATTTTTCATGGGTTGAATGGTGGCCCCATAAAAGATACGTCCACATTCCAATGCCTGGAACCTGTGAATGTGATCTTATTCGGCTAAAGCGTCTTTGCAGATGTAATTAAGCTAAGGATCTCAAGATGAATTATCTGGGTTATCTGGGTGGTCCTTAAATCCAATGACAAGTGTCCTTATAAGAGACACTCAAAAGAGACACAGGGACAAAAGGAGAAGGCCATGCGAGGACAGAGGCGGAGGTCGAGGTTATGCAGCCTTTAGCTAAGGAACACCTGGAGCAACCAGAAACTAGAAGAAGCAAGGAATCACCCTCCCCTGCCAACACCTCGATTTCATACTTCTGGCCTTCAGAACTGTGAGATAATAAATTTCTGTTATTTTAAGCCACCGAATTTGTGGTAATTTTTTATGGCAGCCCTAGGGAACTAAGATACCATTCTTGTGATATTCATCCACAGTTACTGGGAAGGAATGACACATCAGACATTTATTCAGTGCCTGACAGAGACTGAATAACATCTGTTCTTGTGCATTTTAATTATTATGCATCCAGCTTAGGTGATATCTGGAGGGAAATGACGAACAGAATATGAAACAAGCATATCCCAAGGCTGAAGTGTTTTACTAGTTAAAACAGGATAACAGCAAAATGACAACCTCATCTCCTGAAGGAATTTCCTAGCAAGGTGATATAACTCAACTCTGGACTTGGTTTTACCTTTGTCCATTCACATATAAGCATCTTATTCGATTAAAGTTCTCTCTCATAAGTTAATTTAATTGCATGCAGTTTGGAAAAAATGGAAATTAATAGAATGGCTTTTAAAATGACACATATTTAGAAAGCAGCATGCTAACAAACACTCAAAATTGTTTTATTAATTTTTACATTTTAAACCTCATATTTATAAAAACACATTTTTAAAAAATCAAATGGAAATAAATCCTCACATTGATTGTTGGCAAAGGTACCAAGGCAATTCAGTGGGGAAAATGATAGTCTTTTTAACAAATGATGCCACATGAAAAGAAATGAACTTAGAACCACATCTCACACCGTACTCAAAAATTAACTCAAAATGGATAAAAAAACTGAAATATAAGAGACAAAACTGTAAAACTTACAGAAGAAAACATAGAAGAAGAACTTTGTGACCTTGAGTTAGGCAAAAATTTCTTAGATATTACACCAAAACCATGGTCCATACAAGAAACTGATAAATTATACTACTTCCAAATTTAAAACATTTGTGCTTAAGCACACATACACCTCATTAAGAATAAATAGACAGGGCTTCCCTGGTGGCGCAGTGGTTGAGAATCTGCCTGCCAATGCAGGGAACACGGGTTCGAGCCCTGGTCTGGGAAGATCCCACATGCCGCAGAGCAACTGGGCCCGTGAGCCACAACTACTGAGCCTGCGCGTCTGGAGCCTGTGCTCCGCAACAAGAGAAGCCGTGATAGTAAGGGGCCCGCGCACCGCGATGAAGAGTGGCCCCTGCTTGCCGCAACTAGAGAAAGCCCTCGCACAGAAACGAAGACCCAACACAGCCAAAAATAAATAAATAAATTTCTTTAAAAAATGAATAAATAGATAAGTCACAGATTGGAAGAAAATATTTGCAAATCACATATTCAATGAAGGACTTGTAAAACACTGAGTGATAAAATGCAACTGACTAAATAAAAAAACATGAGCTAAATAATTGAACAGGCATTTCTACAAAGACAACAAATAGCTAATATATGTATGGAAAGATGCCCAATGTCATTACTCATTAAATTCCAATGAGATACCATTATACACAGATTAGACTAGCCATAATAATTTTTAAAAAGTGCTAGTACTAAGTGTTGGCTAGGATGTAATAAACTGGAACCCTCATTCTTTATTGGTAAGGATGTAAAATGGTACAGTCACTTTGGAAAACAGTTTGGCAGTTTCTTTAAAAGTTAAATATAAACTTAAAATATAAGCCAGCAATTCAACTCTTTGATAGCTATCCAAGAGAAATTACAACATATGTCCACACAAATTCTTGTACGTGAATGTTCGTAACAGTATTATTCATAATAGTCAAAAACTGGAAACAACACAAATGTTCATCACGCAGTGGATGGATTTTGTCCATCAAGTAGTGTGTCCATACAATGGATCAATACTCTAAGGAACAAACTACTGATACATGGAACAATATAGATAACGGCTTCTCTCCAAATTATTCAAAGTAGAGGAAACCAGACAAAAATTACTAAGTATTATATTATTCCTTTTATATGAAATTTCTAGGATAGGCAAGACTCTCAAGATAGAAAGCAGATGAGTAGTTGCCTGAGGCTGGGGGCGGAAGCAGGAATTGATTTCATATGGGCACAATGGAACTCTGGGAAGTGATAGCTGTGTTATAAATTTGTTTTACAGTGATGGTTGCACAGCTATATAAATACACTAAAAATTCCAACTCTTCACTTACAATTGGTTAATTGTATGGTATATAATTTATACCTTCATAGAACTGTAAAAAAAAAAAAAAACTAACATCAAAATTACATTCCAAACTCTTGGAATGTTTTAATTCTCAAGAAGTGTTTGTAAGCCTGGAAATCATCAATTAGAAAAATTTGGTTTTGCCTCCACTTTGGAAATCAGTTCTTATAGATTCAGTAAGTCATCGATCTTAAGATTGTTTCCAGGTCAGTATGTACTGATTCAGTGCACCTAAAGAGTGTCTTTATGTGAGGCTTTTTCAATCAAAGCAATCAATAAAAAAAAAATAACCAGAGAAAAGAAAAGATATTAATATATATAAATTACTAAATTCTATTATTTAAATACATCTAAGTATAAGCTTAATTACACTAAAGAGCACGGGTATCCCCATTTACTTACTCAGGGATCAATACCTTCTTCTGGTTAAAATGTGGCTCAAGGCAAGCTCTTGATTTTCATTATTTTTGTTCTGTGTTTAATTGTACACAGCAATTTCTTGAATAATAGTGGATGAATTAGAATGGATAATTATATGGGCACATAATGAGAGGGGTTTGAGTTAGAATGATAGATATGTGTGAGGTAAATGCATTCATTCATCTACTCATTCAACAACTATGTATGATTTATCAGATACTGTAGTACAATATCTGGAGTTACAATAGTCCTTAAGACACAGTGTTTTTCTTAGGGAATTTATTGTCTTTTGGGGAAGAGAGAGAAGTTTAAAAACAGTTGCCATTACTTTTTAAATCTTTTTCCCATTCTGATAGGGGTAAATACCAGGTATCCAGTTGTCATGGAGACCTAGATGAGAGGAACCTGATTTAAGCTTGGTGGATTAGGAAAGGTTTCCTTTAGGGGATGTTTCCTAAGCAGGTTTTGGAAAACTATTGGAATTAGCCAAATAAAGTTGAGAAGGTATAAAAGGAAGACATTCTGCATAGGAGTACCATATGCAAAGTCTTGGCTGAGAGATAGAATGATATGTATGGGGAACTGAAAGTAGTTCATTGAGCTTAGCGTTTGGAACTTGATGGGGCAGATAAGGCTCAAGCTGAAGGTAAGGAGTAGATATGAAGGACGTTGTAGGTGCTGCTTAGGAGTTTGAAAAAGATACCAAGGGCAGTGGGAGCACATGAAGGATTTTAAGAAAGGGAATGTTGGGACTTCCCTGACGGTCCAGTGGTTAAGACAGCGCTTCCACCGCAGGGAGCACGGGTTCAATCCCTGGTCAGGGAACTAAGATCCCGTAAGCAATGCAGGTGTGGCCAAAAAAAAAAGAAAGGGAATGTTGCTGCTGGATCTGAAAATCAGAATATGAGAGGTGTGTCAGAGGTAGGCCTTCTTGGCTTCATGTAATAGAAACGCAGCAAGTGACTTGCTCAATGAGATAAGAGATGGATTTTTTGGTTTATTGGTTTGTTTTTTCAAATAATAAGAAATCTGAAGGCAGAGAATCCTAACATAGTAGTACTACGTTGTCATCAGGGACCAAGACTTCTATTTTCTGGCTTCACCATATTTTACATGTGGCTTTTCTCCTCATAGCCACAAAAGGGCTGCTATAACTTCAAACATTGTACCTACATTCTACGCAGGATGAAGGGAAAAATTGTAGACCAAGGGCTGAGACAACGGGACAGCTAGTTAGTCATCTTTTCAAAGAACCATCCTGGAAAACTTATGGGGTGAAATCCATTTACATCTCATTGGCTAGAATTATGCTAGCAGCAAGGGAGGCTAAAAGATCAAATAGTTCAATTAGGTAAATCAGGGCTTTGGAAGCAAGGGTGAGTATCAAGTGAAGCAAATGGATTAAAAAAAGAATGTGGAAGTAACAAGTCTTACTGATTGCTTGGAAATGGAGGGTCAGGGAGAGGAAGGGGTCAGGGAAATTCCCAGGTTCCTGGCTTGAACAATTGGATGTGATGCCATTTACTGAGACAAGAAATGACAATTTCAAAGAAAAGATGATAAATTAAATTTTGGGTATGTTGAGTTCAACATCCTTCTGGAATATTCAAGGGGAGGTATCTGATGGCCCCAACAAAATCTCAGCCAGAGGTACAGATTAGAGAGTCATCCACATATAGGTTGTAATTAAAGCCATCAGATGGATGAGATCTTTAAAGAATAGAAAGTGAGACGAAAAGATAGCCAATGTATTATAAAGGAAGAGTCAATAGAGTTTGGTAACTTGCCAAATCCATATAGAGGAAGAAAGTTCACATTTTATAACTGAGAGATTCTTTAATGCTTTTGGCAGTGTGAAAGGGAAATTAATACTTTATGCACTTTTTTTTCCTTTTTGACAAGGCATCTTTATTCTTTGTAGTCAGCTCAAATACATGATCTCTTTTAAATTGCTTTATGCTCTCTAGGAAAAAAAGATGATTAAACTGAATATTTTTAATAGAAACTATGCTAAACAATAGCGGTGACTTGACATTTAAGAAGCTGGGCCCAACTTTCAATACCATTACAGATTTTTGCCTTGGGGAAGATTATTTACTTGTGCTACATCTTAGTTCTCTATTTTTGCAAGTGTGGAGACCAGATCCATGCTCTGCTTATGGAGATGGGTCAAACAAAGGTTCATGGTACCTGAGTTCCCTGGAGACAGGCACTAAACAGGTACAGGTTGAATTACTAAAGGGCATCTTTGCCTCTCTCCTCGCTGTGTATGGAGGTCAGGGATGAACGTTCTTCAGCGTAATTGTTGTTGACCACTTCTTTTACGCTTTGCTTCTGAGAATCCTTAGCAACAAGGTCTCCATAAAGATTGAAGAGTGTGTGGTTGACCTGATGTATTTGTTTGACATTCAACACAGAGAAGTTAAAAGAGATCATCAGGCATTTGTTGAACTGATGAAACACAGAATATAACCCATTTCTGGGAAAATATTTCCTGCATTATAGAGATAAATATTTATTTCAGCTCTGCTGGGAAGCATGTGCCTAATAAATGATATCTTCTTTTTTTAATGGTCTGTTTATATTTCAGAGATTTCATATTATGAAATTTGGCTGCTTACTTTATATATAATTTTCAGCACATCTTTTCATGAAATGCTTCTGAGAAGATCTAAACTTACAGTCAAGCAAATATATTTTCTAAGTCCAGATAAACGACTCCAAAACTTCTCCTTCATAACAGGCATAGATACTGAAGTCTTTTACTCCTATTTCTCTTTCTTCCAAAGGATCCAAAAGCTTACAAGGACATGTAACAATGTATACAACACGGGGGAACAATTTTGCTTGAAAATGAGCATTTAGTTGCTAAAAAATATTTTTTAAACACGTTAATTTCAAAGGCAAGAATACATCATGGAAAACGGAAGCCAGAATTTAGGGACTCCTAGAAATAATGCTGTGTGTGTTTTGGGGCACCATGGGGATATGTACAGGGTTAATGTTTTAGGATATCTTGGCCACACCATTGAACTCAACTCAATTTTGGTTTTGTGTTCTATCCTTCAACCCCAGGTCCATGGTGTCTCTGTTAAGTGGCTCCTTGTCTGTCACATGCTTCCTCTATGAATATGTTTAATACATGTATTTTAGATTACAAACATTGGTTATATGACCTGTTGGCAATCTGTTGCTGTGGAAGAATTTCCCTGATGAATAATCACATTCACAAATTGAATCCTTAAAGTAAATTATTTCAAGTTGATCAACTAAATTAAGACTGAAGGAAAGACTAAATCCCATTTTGTAAGTTCAAGCGTGTGCAATCCATCACACAAGGGAACTTTATTTCCTGACCCCGAAGCATCACCAGTGCAAGACAGTTATACACAGTATCTTTCTACCGAAGTGCTGAGGATAAACAGAGGATGATTATTTCAAGAGCACATCAAACAACTTAAAATTGAGCATTAGGCATTCCTCTTCTTCAAAATTCTCTAGCCAATAATACACTAGGAATTTCCCCTTTGCCATCTTCTCTCAGGCCTTTCCTTCTCAACATTTTTCTCTAGAACTTTACCTCTGATCCTCTCTTCTTGGTTCCATGTAACCTCACTCTTCCTCCTTATTGGGTTGCCAAAATAGCTCCCAAATCTTTTTTTTTGTGGCATTTTGCAGATATTTTTGCTTTCTCACTGTGTGCCTTCCACTAAATTTGCCCAATAACCTCTAAGATAAAACACCCTTTTTTCTTCAAGATACATACCGTCACCAGCAACATTTCTTTCAATTAAATTAAAATGTAAAAATACTTAAGTTTTCTCTCCTCTAAAAATGGAATGGGCACTAAAACAACATCATCAACTGACCTTGGGAGAGAGCACTGGCTTGGTTTGCTATTTGTAATTTGTTCCACAGATATTATATTAATCTGAGAATCTCATTAACTCCGTGAGGAAACAGAAACTCACAGACTTTTAAGTGACATAATAAATTTGTCTAACTAATAAGTGTCACAACCAGAACTAAAGTTCAGATCTTAGAAATTAAGGTCAGTAGTGATAGGCTTGGAGCTTTAGAAATTAAATGAGATAATGCCTTGGATAATGGAAAGACTTTTTTTTTTAACTTAAAATACTTACCTGGCAGCGAAGACTAGTAAGTAGCTCTCAGAGTTTTACCTAAGTGATGTTAACATGATCTTTACAAGAGATCAGTATATGCACAGACTTGGTGTTGCTATATTTCCAAAATTTGTCTAGCATCTGACCTCCTATTAAAAAATGCATGTATTTTGCAAGCTGTAGCTGAAACTGTGGAATGCTGCTGGGACCATGTTGGCTAAAACCAAGCCAAATAACTTTGCCTAAGAATGAGAAACTTTGATAGTGTTGATAATGTTGTAGGTGGAAATAATTATAGCAATGTTGCCATCTTGGTGTATTTTCTATCAGTTCTCCCTGATGAAGTTACCCCAGAAAAGTGTTTATTTTGGGGGGTACCAAGTGCTATACTTCAGCTATCTCTTTTGATGCTTAATTCACTATAATAAAACTGTTATCCTTCCTATTGGACGTGTGACAAAACTGAGGCACAGAGTATTTAAGTGACTTGCTTAATATCACACAGCAGTTGAGGTGCAGAGGTGGGATTCAAGCTCCAAAAGCTATACTTAGGCTGGGCCTGAGCATCTCCACTCTCTGCCCCTGGATTCAGAATCTTTACCTTTGTAGCTTGCCGTATATTGAGCCATGTGCCTGTTATGCATTAGAGAAACTGACAACTTAAATAGTATAATCACTATCTAAAATGGGGGTGATGTTCCTGCTTCTATTATTTTTATTTTTTTTTCCGCTCAGGCTGGGAAATAAATGTCACAGTCTTTTATCTACTATACATTCATCTGTTTATTCATGCATTGATGAACATTCAAACGAACATATATTTCACTCCATCTCTGTGCCAGGCACTCTTGTTTGTGATCAAGGCCCAGACTTCCTGAGTCAGATACTTTTGTTGCTGTTTTAAAACACTGATAACATTTTCATTAGGTTCATGATCTCTATCTTCCTCATAAAATTCTGATTTTATCAGTATATTTACTAAGGCTCAGGAAGGTCAAGAGACCTGCCTTCAGCCAGACGGATGGGAAATAACAGGGATCTGAATTCAGATCTTCTGATTTGCTATCCTGATGCTTTTCTCTCTGCATCACTAAAAAGGAAAACGTTTCAGTAATCCAAGAACCACCTAAAACAGTAATCTGGAAAGAGCAACAAATGGGTACATTACTTGTAATTCGTGCTCTTACAGTGTATTTCTATTTGAATTTTTATAACTGATTAATTGCGTTTTAGATTTTGTTACAGACTCTTATTATCCATAAGTAAATGAAAGCATTTTTCTGAATTTTGCAGCTCTTAATCCCTCCAACTTGGAAACCGGTTTCAGTCCATAGCTCGGAAAGACACGTGTGTTTCTCTTAAGCACTTGGCTTTGGAAAAAGGATTGAAGTCAGGATTTATTCATTTTTAAAAAGCAAATAGCTTTCACTTTTCTCTATTTCACCCCTAACCCAAGTATTTATTGATACTTTAACCTTTCTTGTTGGTGGTGAGACTCTTAGAATATTTAGATGTGTGAAAAATTAATTTGCTTAACTGAATAAGGAGCACAGTAAGAGTGATGGAAAGATCACAGCTACCTGACCAACAGAGGCGGCAGGAATATAACTTTGGTCCTGTTGTTCCCGTTCTACAAACAAGTCAGTAATCCCAGGACAGAACCACTCAGACATGCTTCCAGAGTGGCAGAGAATTGCTTGGTATCAGTGACCTGGATGTGAACTGATTTATCGGAATTTTTATCTCCAAAAAAAAAAGAATATTTTTCACGTGGGTCTTAGAATCATAGTCATTTTATTGAATTTTTCATTGTCTTAAAAAGTATTGGCTATATTAAAGTAAAATAAATTACCAGGCCAAAAAATAGAAAAATTTTTTCTTAAGAAAAAATAGCCATCCAGACAATCAGACTATAAATGCGTATATACTGTTTCTTGCAGCCTCTAGCTAATGATTTATAAGCTTCTCTTGGATAGAAAATCTCTTTACTAACTTCTGAATAAATCGTATCACTTTAAGGCTGCCATAAGATGATTTCAAGAGATAATGGTGGGTTTATATTTAAACCAAAACTTTAGAGGCCAAAGTTTATTTTTTCTTGGCATCCAGGAATATATTAAAAAGCCAATCAGTTATTCTCTGGTTACTCTAGAAATCCTTAGAAATTATAAGTGATAAGACATTTGAGATATAATGCTTTCCTTTTATGAATCTCATTAAAAATAAAATAGTTAAGACTTATGAAGTGCTAGGGAACATTCATTTTACAAGTGGTTTACATATATGAACTAGAGTCTCACAAAAAGCCAAGTAGGTAGGCACTATTCTTACCAGGAAACAGGTATTTAGAAGTGAAGTGGCTTGCCCAAGGTTTCACGGCTAGCAATGACCATCTGGATTATGAGTACAGGCAATCAGCTTCAGGGTCGCAACTTCAGCCCGAAAGCCAGTCTGTCTCTCCTAGCAAAAGCTAATTCAACCATACCGACAGTGTATTCCTGAAAAATGGGGGAAACTGAATTTTTAGATAATTGAATTCTCGGATCATTGATGGAGACACAGTAGTGATAGAAGTTATAGCGTGGTTCTTTTCCAGATGCAATCAATGCTGAGATGACTTTTTGTTTCTTCTTCAGGGCAATTATACAGCTCCTGCAATTGGTGTTAAAATTCCTTTGATTCATCAAGAATTTATGAGTACCAACTCTGTGCCATGTACTTGCCTAACACTGGAGGCAGTACAATGAATACAACTTAGTCTTTGAACTTGAGAATTCCTCTTTGTTAAAAAGCCAATTAAAAAAAAAAAGAAACCAAACTTTAAAAATTCTATTATGCTATTCTTGTGGCTTAGTAAATAAGGATGTTAAAAAAATCACCTCTTTCTTTGATGATTGAGCATCAAGGATTTGGAGCTACCATGTGGAATGATGACTTATTCTATAGTAGATGGGTTTATGTATGGAGATAGATTTAACTTGTTCAAACTCTAGAATTTACCTTGAAAATCATACTTTCCTAACGTCTATGAGATAAGCTTGTTTTTCTGACATTTTTTGTTTTTTAAACAAAAGAGGGCAATTCAGACTTTCCACTTATTTGCATTATTGCTGAGAGCTGTGTTTTTATTAATTGAATTTTTACTGTAATTGGCATGACACCTTTGACATTGGACTCTCAAAGTCATTTGTTTTCTCCTATTGGTTTTTAGTTTTTCTTTATGCTACGTAATCACATTCCTATAGAAAAAAATGTAGAAAACTGGAGAGGCTTAGTACAGAAAGAAAACAACACCTCTTGGGGGTTTATGTTTAAAAGAGTAAATATATCCTTTTTCGCACATTTTTCAGAGAGGAAACTTCTCTATTCCAACTGATGTGTGGAGTGTTGAAAAACCTGCATCTACATATTATGTATATGTTAGTTCTATAAGGAGACAAAAGTAGATATGCTACTATTAAGAGCTGGCAAGTGAAAGTCCAAATTGTATTTTGAGCTTTAGTCTCTCTACCTTTCTGCTTCCTGATCCCTATAATTCAACTGAAGCTTTCTTGCTAGTGCACCAAATGCAAGAAAGACTCCCCTAACTTGGTCTGGAAGGCTAATGGCTGGATCTGACACAGCATATGCTGTAACATACTCTTGGTTACTGAGTACACACAGAGGCTCGAGACAGCTGGCCATGGCCACGCTTCCGGCTTGGAGTCACGCCCTGAACTTCCACAGTTGAAATGAGTCCATGCTTTTCTGGCTGCCTGATCCACTACCCATGTGGCAATAGAGCCAAAGTGGTAAACCAGTTTCACCAAGGCTCGGATGTACCCAAAATGTTTACCTTGTACACTAATCCATATACTCTTTTATTTGAAAGTGGCTGCTCCTTTGTGATAATGATGTACTGTGTCTTTTGAGAAAGCACCCATTAACACATGTTGGTATATATTCCAAAAAAAAAAAAAAAAAAACATTTTGGAATAGAGTTCAAAGTAGGAGAGCCAGATTACTTAGGAGAGTTAAATCAGCATTTAGGAGTTTCCTAAGGGAATGCTCTTCCCAAGACCTCATCATGTTATTAGCTGAATTCTTGACATGCAAGTTCATGTTGGTTACTTCATACACAAGCTAAAGGTGAGGTAGAAAATTCTATGGTTCAATGTGTGGTGAAGTCATTGACTAACCCATAAGGCCACAGGAAGACAGTCAATGGCTCAGGATCAGGGTTAAATGAAAAGAAATTGATTCCTAAATAGGCAACAACATGCTGGAATCCATTTTTTATTTGTGTGTTTAGTAAGCAGGTAAACAAAGCAAATACCACATAAAAATCATGAAAGTCTGATTTTAAAATTACAGTTGTTTGAAAATCAAGGCATCTTTTTTTCATATTTGGAGAATTCTGACATCTCCAGCTTCAGTTTAGAGATTGGATGTGTTCAGTGAATAGTTTGAACTGTCTATTGTTTCTTTAAGTGGCACCATTAAAAGGAAGGGTTGGCCACTATAAAATATGGGCAAAGCAACTGTTGAAATAAGATGCAGCCAATATTTACCTGAATGATAAATTCATGTCAAGAATTCCAATTTACTATACATCTATGGACTTATGATACCCCATTAACCGTACTTTTTCTGAGAGAGCCCATTATAATCTGTACAGAGCCACCAAGGAAGCAAAAGCAAGGGTAAAATAAAAAAAGGTTGCTAGGATGAAGGTTGTAGATTCTAAACAAAGATGAGTGACACATGTTGGCTAGGATAAATCTACAAATAGCCTGGGGCCAGACATCAGACATTATTTGAAATGACAAACTTCACATTAACTAAAAGAAAAAAAAAGATCATAGATGGAGACAGACAGTGGTGCTAAAAGTTATACAACTGCATGATTCATTTCCAGAAGAAATCAATGTTGAGATGACTTTTTTCCTCCTTCAGAACCAATAATGAGCCTCCTATAATTAGGTAAACTTTCTCTGTCCTATCAAAACAAACCGTTAAGCCACAGAGAGGCCACTGACACATCTACCCTTCAACCAAAGCTATAGTATTTTAATTTAAGTACAATGCAAAGATGCATGAGTCAATCTACCGTAAATTTTCAGCAAATAGTGTGTGTCATTGGAAATAACTTCTGCTTTTCTGAAGACCGTAGATTTATTCTGTAGGAGTTTTAGAAACAAGCAACAATAATTTTAGCAAAAGCAATTCCCTGCGTTCACTAAACCATAACTGTCTGAAACTAGTTATTTCTAGAATTACACAGAACCAAAATAGCAAACATGTAAACAGAGAGCTATGGGTTAGAATTCAACAAATGAGGGGCGAAAAAAGTTTTGAAATTTAAGGTATAAAATATCACAGCTGTTAACTATTTATAGTTGCCCAATTTTAATGCACAATTCAAGCACTAATTAAAAACATTCTCCATAAATAGAAAACCAATTTGCTGTGTATGCAGAGTGAATAATACAATCAACTTTCCCCAGCTATCAATTTTCTCTTCATACAGTCGGTCAAAAAGTAATTGACCTTTGGACTTCTCACTAAAACTCAGCAATGGAGTCTGGAAAAAATGAGGCTAGGTCTATTCATGCCATCAAATGAGGTCATAGCATATCTAATCCCATAGTTTCAGTTTTGTCTATCGTCATCATGAGATGCTGGGCTGTGGTCTGAACCAATTGGGGGTAAAAGCAGAGTTCAGCTGATTGGCCATGCCATATTTTATCCATTCCACACGTACAGGCAGAGCCTTAGTTTGCCACTGAACTAATAAAATAAAAACATGAGACATGCAAGTGACATCTGTCCCAGTCAGGACACTGGGATGGAGAGATGGGCTCTCATTGTTTCAACCTTATGTTGTTAGGTTGTGTTAAGTTGTATTAAAGTCTAAGGCAAATTCCAGGAGGAGAAATTCTTTGTGGTTCTCATTTATCCCGCTTTCTGAAATTTCTGAGGACATTTCATTGAGAGCTTGGGACAAACTGGTGATGGTGGAGGTGAGGGTGTGGGGAAGGGTAATACATTTTCCTGGGAAAGGATAAAATCATGGAAGTTAGTTAACAAATCCACGGGAGTCTAAAATTGGAGCTGGAAAGAAACAGATGGTCTCGTTCAATCCTTTTATCTTACAGATAATAAGATCCAGGGATTTAGAGCAACGAGCCTCAAGTCACACTTTGCTGAGACATGAATTTGGGTTTCAACTCCCAGCTGAGTTTTTACAGTCACAGCATAGCTTGACTACTCTTTCATGTACTTTCATGTTGTTTGTTAAAAACAAACAAAAATAAAAGCAGAACGAAAATTCTCATTGAAGACATCTTGCAAAGACACACATACGTGCTTGGGTCTTTCTGGCAACGGTTAGCTCTACTATGGCCATGGTGTGTGACCTTGCTCATTTTCAAGTACACAGTATCTCCCACCCACACCGCCTTTTAAATCCCAAGCTCTTGTAATAGGTTGTGTGTATTTCCTTATGGGAGGCCAAGTTTTAGAATGTACCTTCAGATTCTTTGCAAGTAAAATGTGGCTCTCTACCTTCAACAAGAAACTTGTGCTTTCGTTAAGGTGACCATATAAATTATCTTCCAAATCACACATTTGTGAGAGCAGATGGGGTAGTACTGATTATTACAACAGGACAACAGGTGCACACTGAACTACTCTTGGCAAACTAGGATATGTGATCTCCCTAGCTTTGGTGTTTCCAATATCCACAATAGTAAAAATTCCCCTGTACAGGTATTTGTTCTATTTTGCAGGTTTTTTTAAGGTTTGTTTTTGTTTTCTTATTTTGAAAGTCAGCATTATATAGTGGAAAGGTAGAAAAAAATACAAAGAAGAACATCTGTGGGTCTGAGTCCTACTTCTGTGAGATAAAAAAATCATCGTCCTTTCTTGGATTTAGTATTTGCATCTATTAAAAGATAGAGTTGGACTAAGTCACTACTAAGTTTTCTTCTAGCCCTAATGGTCTAGGATTTCTTTGCCCCCCTGATTTCCATTTAACATGTGTGTGTGTATACACACATATATACATGTCGACATGCATATATAAGAATAGAGGTCAGTTATGAAAAGAATATGAAGTTTCAATAAATATTGAATAAGAAAACAACCAGAATTTTAGTCTGGAATACACTGTTGGTAATGTTATCTTTGAAAAAAAAAAGGAAAATTGTTTAACTATATTGAAAGTCACACCCAGACACATAATGTCACAGCAACTTGGTAGTTCAGTACAGACAGGAAATGTTTTTTCATGTGTGTTTTTGGCAAAACTCTACAGCTTAGGGTACTGGTGGGTTTTTTGTTATAACAGAGTCTTTTATGTGGCAAAGTCACATTAGACGCTGTCTGGTTGCTCCTGGTTACGAAGACTTTTCCTATTTGACTCACCTTCAATTTTTAGGCAAATTCTCTGGCTTCCTGCTATTGTTTCTGGTGTCTGCAAGTCCTTGCAATCTTTTATGTGTCTATTGAGAGGAAAGTCTGGGTGATAAAAGTGTTACATGCCCCGTGTAACTTCAGAGGTGTTAATGGTTAAAAGCACAAAAGTGGTTGGATAAGAAGCAGAAACAGAATTTATCAGAAATTCTAGATCCTTATCTAGTTTAATAAATCCCCCATTTAAATTATAAGTGATAAGCCTTATCTACTTTCTGCATATACTACAGGCACAATTTGGGACAGTGTTTTGTCTTTCCATAATGCTTGTCTGAATTCTAACATTTCAAAACTTCCTTAAGTCATCTTGCTGAGCCAGGGAGACAAATACAAATATGGGTGGTTTCTCTCTTTTGCTATGACTCTTGGTTGTCAATTTTAGGTGCAAGATTGCTTCTTCATTTGATTACTACAATACGTTCCTACCCAAGCTGCAGTATAAAGAATAGTTAAAAAAAAAAACAGCTTATTGAGCCATGAGCTTAATAATGTGCTAAGCATTTTCTACATACAACCTCAAGCAATCCTCAAAATGATCCATTAAATAAAATGAGGTTCAAAAAGATCATTTACTCAACCAAGTTTGCACAGCTGATAAGTGGCAAAGCCAGGATTCAAACCCAAGTATATCTGAAGTCCAAACCCTGTGTCCTGAGCAACTATAGCCTTATCTCAGGGTATATCATGGGGTGACAACTTCCTTCTCTACATTTGCACAAAGTCTTAGGTTTTTAACACTCTTACTAGCACATCCATTTAACTTATTGGTCCTCATAATGTTCTACAAGGGTAGCAAAAAGGGTGGATGTGAGGTTCATTTTATAGATGAGGATGGTCCAGCATCACAAAGCTAGTAATCTGTAGCGCCAGCAAATGAACCTGTGTCTTTGGGCTGCTGCCCTAGTGAAAAGTCCATAAAACCAGAGTTATTTCTTGAAAGACTTTTTAAAAAGTAAAATAAAACCTTAAAGAAACAAAAATTCAAAAGCATAATTAATCAATCGAAAATAAGGAATAACTGCCATATTAATCATAAATGTTAGAGGTAACATTTAACAAAATTCGGTTTTCCCTTCTTGCCTATTTCACTTCTCAACCAATGTCTGGCCAGTCTGAATTCGTGACAACACTAATAAATGATGGTAGTTAATATAATCCAGACCTCTATGACTCCCTCTGTCTTGTCATGCACCACCGTATATTGACAGTCTGTTTTTCCTACCAAATTCTGATGTTAAGTACAGAAACCATTTCTTATCGGTCTTCCCATAGAGTGGGTGCTCACTCTAAAAGTTTGTTGAATAAAAGCAGACGGTGTTATTGTTAAGACATGTAATAGTAACGTTTACTGAGTCTTGTTTAATATATACCAACCACTCTTGTAAGGACTTTAGCTGTATTAAAATATTTAATCCTGAAAACTATCTTATTTTACCTCAATCTCACAGGTACAGAAAATGAGGTACAATCAATTCAAACAGTTGGCCATAGTCATAATACAGTAAGAGGCAAGGTAAAAATTTGAACCCAGTTAGTAGAGTTTAGGAAAATTAAGATTTCAAACTCATTAGCACTTAGCAATTCTGTTAGGTGGTATTCTTTTAGTCTTGGATCCATTTCCTAAAAATATTGAAAATGCATTCCTATTGTGTTTTTCTACTGAATTGATGTATGGGGGAAATGCCATTAAAAACAAAAACAAAAAAAAACACCTTCAGATTCTCCTGCAAGAATTAAATCGTACTCCATCATTTGGAGATCAGACTGGAAAAAAGAAATGCTGCTTCAGCAGGTTCTCTCCTGAGGATCTGACAGCAAGAGCCAGCATTAGGTGGTGGTAGATAATAACATGGGTTTTGGAGCAAGGCAAATAGGTTTGAGACCCAGCTCCATCCGTGTCTGGGGCTAAGTTCCCCAGAAGTCTGGTCTTAGACAAGGATTTGTGTACCCCTTTGGCACGGTGCCAAACTAAATGTGAAGTTTCACCCGGGGTTATGTCCAGGCACACGAACTACAATCCCATATGTTCAGAGCTTATTCTATGTTAGTTATTCTCCATTTGCTCCTGTTATTTTTTTCCTGGGGGACTGTCCTTTTTAGACCAGATCACAGCCTCACTTGCCTTATGGCTTCCAGGTTTGAATTTGCCAAATTGGAGGGCAGCACCAGTTGGAGATCAGGAGGTGGGGAGAGAGAAACGCGGAGGTGCTCCCTCCACACTCCCCCCGCAGGGCCATAGTCTGACAGTGCCTCTTTCTTCTATCAATGGCCACGACTCCTGCTGAATGACCCTCTTGCGTACAGTTAAAACTCTTACTCTTGTGGATCCGAAAACCCATCTCCCCCTTCTGGTCCTCCACCTCTGTTGATGGTTCTTGGTGCTTCTCCATCTATTACTGGTTCCTTTAATCCTGCCCACACCTCTCTGTAAATGGTCCTTTCATCAAATTTTCTTTGCTCAAAGCCTTGAATATACATCTTGCCACTAAGGACTTGACTAGTAAATCTCGTATCTGTATGGGTATTCTCGTTATGGATTTAAAGAAAGCAGAGAGCCCCAGAATACCTGTTTTACTACATGTTTCCCCTTGACCTTCCTCTTTCTCCCTACATGCCACTGGACCAGGAGGAACGGGCTTTTGCTCTTCTCTTTGTGATAACTACATCCCTTACATCATATCCTGAATTTCATTTCGAATGGTTTAGAATAAAGCACAATTTTCAATCTTCCACCTTGATGTGCCAATGAGATGTTAAAGAATTGAGAACAACTTTTTCTCTTTAAAGAATGTCTGCTTTTAAGACTATAGCCATGCTAGGCCCCCCAAAACAAAAACAAAATAATAACTCATTTAAGAGTCAAGCCCAACTAATGATGCCATTGTTGGTTGGTTGGCATCTGCTTTCTTCTTTCCGGGGTTTTATGTCTCATGACTTGGAGTTGTTATAGCCAAACATAATTTACAGGAAGAAAGGAGTAGAATACATCCATTTAATAATTTAATATTATCTCTACTGTTTGGGCCAGAGATAGATAATTCCTTTGAGGTCCACTAACCTCACCTCTCATTTTATAGATACGAAGGTGAATAAAATAGTACCATTCTTATGATAGGCAGAATGTCGGCCCCCAAAGATGCTCATGCTCTGATCTTTTAGAATCTATGAATACTTTAGGTTACATGGCAAAGGGGAATGAAGGTGGCAGATGGAATTTAGGTTACTAATCAGCTGAACTTAAAATAAAGACTTCATCTTGGATTATCTGGATAGATCAAATGTAATCGCAAGGGTCATTAAAAGTAGAAGAGAGAGGAAGAAGAGAGAGGTAAAGAAATGGCAGCATGAGAGGACTTGGTCCAATGTTGCTGGATTTGAAGATGGAGGAAAGGGCCACAAGCCAAAGCTTCTAGGAGCTGGAAAAGGCAAGGAAACAAAATCTCCCTCAGAGTGTCCAAAATTAAATAACTCCACCAACACCTTGATTTTAGTGTGGTGAGACCCATTTTGGGGCTTCTGACCTCCAGAACGGTGAGATAATAAATTTATATCATCTTAAACTATTGAATTTATGGCAATTTGTTATAGCAGCAGAAGGAAACTAATGTCATTCTAAACCAAATACCCTTATGTCTTTAGCTTAGAGTTTTAATTGGTAATTATTTACTTAGCATCTTCTATGGATCCTGCACTATGCCAGACACTGGGTATATAACAAGAAATAAGACAGCCATAGGTTCTCTCCTCTCAGGTCTTATAGTCTGGAGAAAGAGTCAGAAAGTTAAATCACATGTATATGTATAACTGAATCACTTTGCTGTACACCTGAAACCAGCACAACATTGTAAATCAACTGTACTCCAGTATAAAATAAAAATTAAATTAAAAAAAGAAATTTAAATCAGCTTTAACAGTGACATAGGGGAAGTGCTATCCAGAGAAGGGCAGTGTGCTATGGATGACCTAGCAGGGGGGGTGATCCTAGGAGGGGTCAGGAAAGCCTTCAGTAGAAGCGACTGTTTCAAGTTGAAAACTGAAGGGTGAGCAGAGGAACTGACCCCGGGGATGTAAGTGGAATTGGGAGTTGAGCTGTGGCACAATAGATATAAACAGAAGGAAGAGCGTGTTCCAGAATAAAAAAGAAGGCCTTGGTGAAGCCAAGAGAAGGTTCTGCATGACTGGCATAAAGGCTTAAGAGAGAGCATGGCGAGAGAGGGGGCTGCTGACATCAGCAGGGGCAAAGGGACAATGCTATACGTGCCACAGACTGTGAGTCCCGAGCCTTCAGAAGCAGAATTTGGGTGATACAATTTAATGCTATTAGTAAGACGGCTACTATTGTGTACATTTAATTTTATGTATATTGTAATTTCCTATATAATTTTAATGTATATTGTGATTTTATATGTATCGTAATTTTATGTATAATACTTAGACGGTCATGCAAAATTGCAAGGAACTCAAAGAAAGCTAATGTGGCTGGAGATAAGCAAGAGAGGAAGAGCAGCATTTGAGGGGCAGGGTCTGGTAAGGTTGGGAAACAATTCAGGTGTGTCTATTAAGTCGCGTGGACAGGTTAGCTCAAGAATAAGGTATCCATGATTGATCTAAAGATTCACAAAGGTGGATCACAAGATTCACGAATGAATGAGAATGAGGGTATAACATTACCATTTCAACACCAACATCCATTCACTGAAATGCGTTCTTAAAACAAGTCTAAATACCAGCTTGCACAGAAAAAGGGGGAGTGAATGTACATAAACCCCCGTGGTATTTTGTTCAGTTGTTCATTTAATTAAAGTAGTACTAAGATTAAGTCTTCACATCTCCTGGAAAGGGAAGTTTAATGGAAGAATGTTGATTCCCATTATGCCATGCCCTTTTTCTAAAATTACAAGAAGCTTCTTAAATCCCCCATTTAAGTCCACTGCCCCATCCTTTGACTTTAACCAGAGCACAATTTTTGATACCCTTAAGGGGAAAGAAGGTGATAGAAGAAGGCAAGCTGATATTTTATCAGCTGGGATAAAATCAGCTCTCTCTTAAGCCTTTATCAGCTCTCTCTTAAGTCTTTATGCCAGTCATGCAGAATCTTCTTTTGGCTTCACCAAGGTCTTCTTTTTTATTCTGGAACACGCTCTTACTTCTGTTTATATCTATTGTGCCACACCTCAACTCCCAATTGCTGTCAGTGAATTTACTGTGTACATAATCCTATTACATTCTCTCAGCAACCTTAGAGAAGTTGAATAATACTCAAGGTTATCAAGCTAGAAATGGCAAAACTGTGATGCGAGCCCCGCTCGGTCTCATATTAAAACCCCAGTTTATTCTATGCTACCATGTTTGTTTTCATGCTCTCTATTCAGCAGCAGAAGAGAGTGAGGATCAACTTTCTTGCTGCATCTCCAAAGTCTAGGGATATGTCCAGAAGAGCCTAGAAAAGGGAAGAAGAATGTTGAACTCCTGAATAAATTCAACTTTTATTTATTCAGCTTCTGTTAAGTGCCAAGATTCATGTTGTGGATTTCATGATGAAAAAGACAGGGCCCAAATCTTCAGACAGCTAGACAACAAAATTTTGTATTTAATACAGTCACTCGAGAGAAAAAAATACAGTTCAATGTGATCATTGCTTTTATGGAATGAGTGTCAATCAGAGAAGGCTTCCAAGAATAATAATCTAGGTGTACACGGGCAAAAGAAGAGAAGTTTCTACCAAGGAAGTTCATACTGTGTATAGATGCTTGAGATGATCAATTTAGGATTCAGAAAACTTTGGGGACTGAGGAGCTAATGTAGAGCATGGTAACTACAGTAACCATGGGAGGTGATGAATTAAGTGTTAATTAATTTGTGGTAATGATGTATCAAATCATCACATTGTACACTTTAAATACATACAATTTTATTTGTCAGTTTAATCTCAATAAACCTGAAGGGAAAAAAAAACATTTTGGAGAGAGCAGGAATGGAAACATCCCATCACCTCAAATGCCATTTATATGTCTGTAATTATTCCCATCAACTATGCTTTGTATATGAGTAAAATCCCATACACCTGGGAAGAACCAAGTTAAGTATGATTTCACCTCTAAGGCTGGTGTCTCATGAAAGCACTAGAGTCCAGCCATCCCCCAGAAGATAATTTCCCACAACCAGCACTGAATAATTCATTAATAATGAAGAAATTGGCTTAAATAACATTATAAAATGTCAAATTCAGAAACAAGAAATTTTTTCTGGCATTTATTTATCCAACAACTAGCTATTAAGTGCTTCATCTGTGTCAGGCACTGCTCTGGGTTCTGCTAAATGTGTGATGAATAAGTTAGATATGGTCCCTCCCCTCAGACAACTCACAAAATAAAATAATTAGATAATGGAAAAGATACACTTTACCAGAAAAAAATACAGACTTTTCTCCTAGATAGGTATAAAGGTTGTATGGGTCCTTATCTGGTTTGGAATGGGTGATTCTGGAAATCAATAATGATAGAAATCATCTTTGTGTTGGGGTGATGTGAATTTTTTTTCCCCTTCAAATCTACTCTTCAGCCTTTTCAACTGCCCTATTTGCTGTGTGAAGTTGACCCATATGGACCCCATTGAAGGGCATATATTTTGGCTTCTGCTTGGCTAAGTCAACGGGAAGCCCCCGTGACACTGCAGGGATGGGAACTCTCATGATACCTTGACCTTCAATGTAAGGCTACGGCTCCTCTCAAGGTGAACTTCTCCACGTGACTCCCCTTGAGGTCCAATATCTTCTCCTTCCTCTCTCCATTACGGCTCAGAGGTGGTAACAACTCAGCTGCTATTTACCACCTGCAGATTATTGCATGATTCCATGGGTTTCCCCTCTATCCACTTGCATCATTGTAAATAGTCTCCTTGTAAATGACTCATCCTTAAATTATTTTAATTTGAGTGTGTCTTCTGTTCCCCTTTGGGACCCTGACTAACACCTTTGTTGTACCCAAGTTTCTATCCTTTATTTACTTATTCTGCTTACATCGACTGACACCACACCTTCAACCTGGTGTAGAGGATAACACTCAGATAGCGACAGTAGAATACCTGCCTAAAATAAGCACTCGCACATACTCTTAGTAGGAACTTCATTTATATATATGTCAAAATTTTAAATGCACTTATCCTCTGACCCAGAAATACCATGTAAGGAATTTATCCTGTTCATTACAGTGTTATTTGTAGTAACAAGATACAGAAATCACTGGTTGTATACATTATGGTATATCCAAACAACAGGATGATGTGTAGATGTTAAAAAGAATACAATAGATCTGTATGCAATAATAGTGAAAAGTCTCCAAGATATGTTAAGTGAGAAATCAAAGTACTCGATAGTATTTTATACACCTATTTGGGTAAAATATACAATATAGTGGGTCTGCTATATGACTGGGTCTACACATAAAATTTGTGTTTGTTTTCATATTTTTGGGACATATTAAAAAAAAAAGAGGTTTTGAAAGGGATATGACGAGAGACTAGGGAAGGGAGATTGTTACTTCACGTTCTTTTAGCTTTCTGTGTCTGTTTTACTTTTTTAAAAAAAATAACGTGCTTAAATTAATTTTTTAAAATAACATAAAAATAGAGATAGAGATGTAATTTCAACCCCCTGTTTTGCTTGGCTTAATAGAGGAGTTCTGAAATAATAGTCAGAGGAAATAACTCCCTAAAACATATTTACAAGAAACAACATCAGTACATTAAACAATATCACTTGTGAAACCTGAAATGGGAGCATTTTACTCCGCTTATTTCACATGAAAGTCTACTGAAACTGACTTCAAAGGCTGAACCACATGTCCTTGACAGCCACCAGGGGCCTGTTAACATAACCTCTGCCTGTTTCCTCTTATTATTTTTGCAATACAATTATAACTGAAAGTCCCCAAACCTTGTAATTGTCAACTATCTTTTGGAAAATGCAAATGGTTGACCAAGGATTTAATGGGAAGGCCCCTCCCACCCTCTCTGAACTTTGTGGTGGTCTTTGGGTACAAAATGACCTAGCTGCAGCAATTCTCAAAGATGAGCCAAAGAAGAAAATAGTTGTCTTTTCAGAAAGGGTTTCTCTGTGGACATCAAAGATCGCAGAGAAGAAATCTGTATAATATTGTTTCCTTTTCCCGGAATTTATTGGCATCTATCCAAGGTTTTTCACTGAAAATTAACATCCTCCTGTATACAGATAGGCTTGATATCTGAGCTCAACTGGGTCAGCCCATTTTTGTGCAAACTATATTAATATTCTGTCCATGCCTCAGGCACTCTTTTTAATCCAGCACAGTTTCATATCTCTTCTTCCTGTTTCTGCTTTTCACAAATAATCACAACCAACCATAGATAGCGGATATTCCCGAAAGTACCAAATAATAGCTAATGCACATACAAAGCGTTCTGAGCTTAAATTTCCTTTTAGAAGAATTCAGATCATAAGCATTGTAATTTCTGATAGAAACTTCCATGCACACAAGCATATTGCATTATTTTCCATTCTTCTTGTTTATTGACACAGCATCTATTGTGATTGGTACTCATACGCTATAAAGAGGCTAAATAGGCAAGGTGGAAGAAAACATTTTGTAGGTGGTCTTGCCCAATGAACAGGGAATACTATGTTATTTGTATTACTTCTGCTAACTCAAAATATTAGTCTTTGCTATTTTTGAATGATGTGATTAGTTCTCATCTATTGAACTACAGGCAGGCACTGGACTAAGCACATTACATGTATTATTGCATTTCAACTGCATGATAAACTTTGAAATAAAGATTCGATTCCTATTTTACAAATGAGAAATGGAAGTTCAGGAATAGTATCTGGGCTCCACACAGCTAATAAATGGCAGAGCCAGTGTTTGTCTTCAATGTACATGTCTTTTCTTCTAAAGCCCAAGAGTAGGACTAACATCACAGAGCTTTAAATGACCAAAGTGGCCACTATTTTATCTCTAAAGAAAGTGAATTACCCCATAGCCCCAATAACTTCCCTGCAGCCAAAATGAACCAGCAGGTACTATCCCAATGTAAAAAACCAAAGTTAGAAATTTCTGAGATTCTTACCCCCCTGATATTTTTCTGTCCCCATCTGCAGCCTGAAAAGACCCTTCTGTGGGTTTTCCTGGAAATATTCAGACTCTCCAAATCTCTACTTAGAAGGGCTTTTAGTCTACCATATTTGGGCAGCAGAACTACAAGGTGAAAGAGAGATGACAAAATTCAAGAGAACATATCACAAAAAGTCCCTTTCTGAATTGTTTTAAAACACAGACAATGGCCAAGAAGACCTTTGCTTATTAGAGAACAAGATTTTCCTTTTCCAGAGAAACTGCTCTTATTCCTTTCTCTATTAAGAAAAGGGCAATACTTAGGCTGAGTATAAAACCACAGCCATGAGAATCTTGGAGAGCAGCTTTAAAATATGCATGAACTAAACCAACAGCCACACTGACTGGACAATGGCATGCCTTCCTTTTGGTAATGTGCCTGTCCTCTCAGTAGACTGTGTGGATCAGACACCATATCCCTTTGAGCTCAGAGTCACTATCAGAGTGAATACTCCATTATACAGTCAAAACCACAGAATGCAAAGGTTGAAGGGGCTACAGAGCCTTCAAAAATTTCAACTTTTCCAATTTCTCCCTACCCTAGCAACTCATCCCTCAACTCATATTTTACAGACGAAGGGTGACGTGATGGTTGCCTTGCCAATAAACAGCTAAACTAGGACTCTAAACCAAATTTCTGAATTTCCAACCCTCTGCTCATTCCACAACATGGGAGGACTTCACTTTGAATCCTGGTTAACTTCTTAACAGTGGGTGACCAGACTCTCTAAGTCTCAAATTTCCCCATCTGTAAAATGGGAAGATTAATGGTACTTGCAGGTTAATGCTGTGCTTGATATACAGCAAGTGCCAAGTTAGTATGTTATCGCCATCATCATCATCATCATTATTAATACAGTGTTTTCCAAATCAAAGTCTTATTCCATAAGATGTCATATATATGGGCTTTAAAAATTACATTTACCCTCTATGAATGCTCAATTGTCATTGTAAGTTGAATTAAGGTCAAGTAGAGCATAATACATGCATAATACGTAATTCTTCCTCCTATTTACCCTTCTTCTGGATTAACTTCTAACATGATCAAGAGAAAGAACTCTGAATAACCAGGATAAGTGTTTTCAGTAAGACACAGGGGAATGGGGAGGTCCTCTGTATGTATTCTCAGAGGAATTCCTGGCTCCCAGGTGCCTACTTTTCAGGCCTCAGGCACTCAAGGTCTCTCTTCATATTCTCGTCAGCCACTGGGTAACTGCAAGAAACCCCCAGTTTCTACTTCACACTCCTGACTCCAAAAGCCCTTTATGTTGTGATACCTGCAGTTACAGGAAGCTGTTTGTTTATTATAACTGCTCAGCCTCAGCTGACCTGGGCAGGGCTCCCAAACACCGAAGGGAGTTGGCCTACTTTACAAGAATACCACACCTATCAGTAGCCCATTTCCTGGTGATTCCCAGAAAGCACTGACTCTGCACACTGGGTGTGACCCCAGGATTCCACACTGTTCCGGAGATGCTCACTGGCTACTTACCTGTCCTCTGCCCTGTTTTGGTGCCTACTTTTCTCCACTATTCATTTCTCCCATTTGGTTAAGATCTTGTCGGCATCACACAGGAACACACAGTACCCAGCAACATGTGAGCACAGAGAGGATGGTGAGATGATCTACCCCCAGTAGGTGAAAAATGGCCCCCCAAAGATGTCCATGTCCTTCCTAATCCCTGGAACCTGTGACTATGTAAACTTATGTAGTAAAAGGGACTTTGCAGATGTGATTAAGTTAAGGATCTTGAGATGGGGAGATTGTCATGGATTATCCAGATGGGCTCAATGTCATCACAAGGGTCCTTATAAGAGGGAGGCAAGAGAATCAGAGTCAGAGAAGATGTGATGATGGAAGCAGAGACAGAGAAGGACATGTGACAACATTACACTGCTGGCTTTGAAGATGGAGTGAGGGGCCCTGAGCCAAGGGATGTGGGCAGCCACTAGAAGCTGGAAAAGACAAGGAAACAAATGCACCCCTAGAGCTTTCAGGAGGGACTCAGGACTGCTGATACCTTGATTTTAGCCCAGGGAAACTTAGTTTGGACTTTGACCTCCAGAACTGTAAGATAACAAATATGTGTTGTTTTAAGCCACTAAATTTGTGGCAATTTGTCACAGTGGCAATAGGAAACTAATATACTACCTCAACAGAAAACGGAATCCTAAAGAAATGAAACATGGGTCAGAAAATATTTTATATTGTAACAGTAACCTAACGTTAAAGAACTGCAAAGTCAAAATAAAATTTATCCAAGTCCCATCACCCTATGGCAGTAAGTCTGTCATTAGATCCTGTTTCCTTTCAATATTTGGCACTATGTATTTTTAAAATGTGGTTAAAATTAGAATACATGTAAAATGTTGTGATTGCTTAATCATAAGCATATTTCTAAATTGCTACCATGTCTTCATAATTATCATCTTAAATTACTCCACAGTACTGCCCTGGGAGAATCTGCCATAACTTACCAAATGTTTCCATGGCTGTTAAGCATTTTGGCTGAAGCAAATGTTTGCTCTAATAGAAAATGAGTTAAATGAACGTGGATCATAGGTGAGCACAAGTTTTGGTAGCTCAGTAGCTGAACGGACTTGGGAAAAGTACTTCAAGCCTCTGGAGCCTCACTGAAAAATAAGACCAATAGCTGCTATGCAGGGGGCGTGCTGTAAGAATTAAATGAGATACTGAATGCCTGGTGCCTTGCATGGTGCTGAGCACATAGTGGATTCCTAATAAATAATAACGCATGTTATCCCCTTCTTTAAATGGTAGTAGTAATTTGATAATAATCCTTTGTCACCCAGGTACAAATTTCTGCAGTTGTTTCATAATTATTATTATTATTGAAATAGGTCGATAAGTCTTTTAATCTACAGATTTTCCTTTCATATCTTTCATTTATGTATTTACTTCCTTTGCAAATTATTTGTTGAGGAAACGGGGTCCTCTGTCCTGAAGAATGTCCCTCAGTCTGGTTTTGCTGATTGCATCTCTGTGATGTCATTTGACATGTTACTGTTTCCTCTGTATTTTCTGTAAATTGGAATTAGAACTAGAGGCGCTATCAGATTCAGGTTGAATTCTTTTGGGAAGAATACTTCATAGATGATGCTGTGAACTTTCATAAGGAGACACATGAGGTCTGGTTGTCACTCTTTTGACGATGTCAGCCTCACTCATAATTTTTGCCTAGATTCATTAATTTGTTAGGAATTGCAAAATAATGATATTTTAATTCTTTTTTTTCCCATGTATTAGCTGGAATAATTCTGTAAACTTCCTCTCATCAACTATTTGGTACCCTGGAGGACATTTTGTAAGGAAAATGCAAGATAAGTGCTTGATTCTTTATTTACCAATTATTTTTAAATGAGTTGGTTTCTAGCATCTGCTAATAGAAACAATACATTTTAAAAAAATCAAAAAAAAAATTACATTTACCCTCTATGAATGCTCAATTGTCATTGTAAGTTGAATTCAGGTCAAGTAGAGCATAATACATACATAATACGTAATTCTTCCTCCTATTTACCCTTCTTCTGGATTAACTTCTAACATGATCAAGAGAAAGAACTCTGAATAACCAGGATAAGTGTTTTCAGTAAGACATGGGGGAACGGGGAGGCCCTCTGTATGGTCTGGCCCTTCATCTAATTTACCATCTCCTTCAACTACATGTCCCATGACAGTCATCGGCGTCACTATTCACCAACTGATACGCTTATGTCAGAAATACAGTGATCTTTTTCAACTACTTTTCTACTTTTTCATCCAACACTTCAAGCTAATCAGTGACTTAGTCCTATAAGTTTTATCACTGTAATCTGTGTATAATCTACCCCTTCTCTCCATCTTCACCGTAATGACATAAATGTTGACTCTCATCATTTATCATTTTAATTATGCAAGAATCTCCGATTACTCCTCCCTCCCTATTTTCCACACTGCAGCCAGAGGTAACATCTAAAGCAAAAAAATAAGATTGTGTTTCTGTTTTGTCAATCAAAATCATTCAGGGGCCCCAACTGTCCACAGAATAAAGCCTAAATTCCTCAACAAGACATACAAGACAAAAAGCCCTCTTCAGCCTCAAATCCCAACAATTTCCACATCAAATTGTATATCCAGAACATGTTGAAATACTTGTAGTATCCCAAACACACCAAGATTTCTGGCCTTAATTCTTTCTTCTGATTAAAATGCTCTTCTCGTTACACGATCTTATTTGATGATTAACTTTTATGTATCCTTCAAGACTCAGCTCAGGTTATACCTCCCTGAAAGCAGCCTCCTCTGTATCCAACAGCGCCCTGTTCTCACTTCCCAGGTCTCATTACTGTGAATTTTATACGCCTCTATTATTGTACTGTTTTGGAATTTTTTACTTGTCTGTTTCCTCCACTAATTGGAACTTTCCTGGCTAGAGGGTAAGTGTTTTCTTCTTATTGGTACCCTCATGTCTATCCTAATACCTGGCAGAGAGTGAGTACTCAATTGATTTGCTTTAATGAATGAGAACGGTCTAGACTCGTGATTGATTATCAGTTATTGCCACGTGATATTTCATTTGGTCTACATATTTCAGAGATGGAATGTTGGAGGAAGCTCCATGTACCCTTGGTTGCGGAGTGGATTCTCACAACCATAAAACAGGGTGTGCACAGCCACAACTCCAGAAACCTTTAATCTGGTCTGGAATATGATGTAACACTGGCACCACCCTACGTCTTTCCTTCCAAAGAATACACTGGACCTTTAAATATGGTTTCCATCTGGGATGATTAGAACGCAACATGATGCGATGCTCTCTCACAACTTCCATCCCTCCATCCCAGAGTCATCAGTGGAATTTTGAAATCTTCATATAAAATACAGGATGAATAATTATAAATACTTTTTCACACAATAACTCCAAATTGTAGGTGAGGGGTAGGGTAGTCATTATCTTTAATATGAAATATGGTTAGTTCCACAGGCATGCATTCACATGTTCAGAGCTTTACGGCAATTTGTTGATAGAAAGGACTACAGTTTCTTAAAAATTTTCAAAACAACAATATGATAATAAGTACTGTTTATGTGCCAAGACTTATTCTAAGCTCATTACACGTATTGACTTATTTGATTCTCCCAAAAACCACAATGAGGTAACTACCATTATTACCTCTCTCTTAGTGATAGAAATTGAGGCTCAGAGACCTGTCTTTGTTCATCTTTTAATTGCTTGTACCTAGTATGGTTAACATTCAGATAATTTTTGAATGACTGAATGAATAAATAAATACCACACTACCATTAGTTAGCCATTGTGATTTTTATTCCTGTCAGCGGGAGGAAAATAATGTTTCTCTACCTGAGATGACATGACCACATATGAATTAACCTTTGAAATGTCTTTCACATTCTCAAAGAGAAGATTATGAAGCATTCTCATTTTAAAATAGGGATAACAGCTCCTTAAGTTTCTGTGTCATACACTTGACATTTCACTTTTTCCAAAAGTCTGTCCTTTACACTACTGTGCAATTTCAGTATGATATATGATATGTATCAAACCTTTCCTTAACCATGCATCCAGCAATTAGTCACTTAATGTGCCAGACACTCTCCTAGATGTCAAGGAAACCAAGACGTATAAGATAAAGCTCCTCTTAGGAGCTCATAACTAAATGGAGGAGACATGCAGGCAACCATGATAATACTCGTATCTGTTAATACTGAGTACATGCTTAGTGCATTTTGTACACATTTTCTCATTTAATCTTGACAGGGAACTTCCAAGGTAAGCTGAGAAAATCAAGGGTGTAATTGGTCCAAGGTCACTTAACTAATAAAGGCTGAGTTAGGATTTAAACCTAGGACTGTCCAATCTCAGGGCTCACCATAAGACATTATGAGACAACATGTTAAGGACTTTAATCCAGGCTGAATAGAGGAGGCAGGGTAACATAGAGGAGAGAGAAAGTAATTTTTCTACCGGCAGAGAAAGGAAAGTCTGTGTGTATTTCTACACTCACATATATGAGTTGGAGAAGGCTTCATAGAAGAGAAGATATTTTAGCTGTGGAGAGAAGTTAAACTCACAAAACAATCGGTTAAGGTCCCAGAGCTATGCAAGAGATTGATGACTTCAAAGTAATTAGCACAATATTGTAAATCAACTTACTTCAATAAAAAAAAGAGTAATTAGCTGTTGCTGGAAAATTAGCTACATATAAGGGAGTGGCAATAGATGATATGGTTGTCCATATGCTAAGAAAATTGTACTTTGCCTTATTGGAAATGGGATTTTAAGCAGGAAAATGATGGTTGGGTTTGAAATTGTATAAAAGATCGTTAGCTATCTATAAAGGATTATTTGGGAAGGAGAAAGATTGGAGGCAAACACATTAGTCTCGACAACAGCAACTAAGGATCTGACCCAGAGAAGTAGCAAGGTTGGGGCTGGAGAAGAGGTCACGAGTAAGAAAGACATTTAAAACAAAGAATCAATAGAATGCATGGATTGAATGTGAGCATGCTTATGGTTTGGCAATCTATTGAATTTAGCCCTGTAGCAGTAGGTTATTTCTGCAGCTATCTTGAGTGGCTATGGAATTAAGATAATAACTGATTTTACCAGGCACTTACTATGTGCCAGATATCATTTTAAGCCAACACAACAAACCCATGTGGTAGGTACTATCATTATTCCCATTCCATAGCTATAGAAAGTGAGGCACAGAGAATTTAAATAATTTCCCCAAGGATATAGAGCTATGGTAATGCAAACTGTGAAGCTCTGCCCAGACTCCCTTCAGGATCAGGACATATGCCTCTAATGGCTGGCAGTGTTGCTACCTGACAGTCCTCAGCTCCTAGCCCCAGTAAGGGAAGACAGCCACATTGCCCAAAGTCATGATACCCTTCCTAGTGGCAGCCTGCAACCAATGATTGATAGATGCAGGGTTACAAAGGCCCTCCCCAGCTTCACTTAACTCTGAAAGCCCATCCCAGCTTCACACAGGTTTGGCTTTGATGAGAATCCACATAGCTCTACTGCTTTTTTTGCCCAATCCTGCTTCCCTCCTTAATCCCCACAGTGTTGATCTCAAGAGCACTCCTTAATTAACATCCTACACGCCTATCTTCATCTCAGAGTCTGCTCTCTGAGGAATCCCTGCTGAACAGCCACCAAATGACAGGGCTAGCATTTGAACTCAGATAGATTGGTTGTAATAGCCATGGTTTTAAACACTTTTCTATATAGCTCTGCAAAGTCAAAGACCCTAGGGCAATGCCCAGGACTGCAAAAATGATTCTCAACTCATCATGACTTCTACTTTTTGTATGAGTTCATAATGCGGAACAGTCATTCAATAAAATTATACTTGAAAAGAAGATAATTGAGAAGATGTTGAACCAGGTACTGTCAAAATCAGGGGAAGAGAACGTTTCGAGAAACAGGAACTAGTCAACTACGCCAAGTACTGAAGGAAGATTAAATGGGATAAGGACTAATAAATGTCCAATGGCTCTGGCAATGGGATGGTTTGAGCAATCCAAGTGAGTTCTGTTGACGTGACATAATGTAAGCATAAATTATACTGCTGTGTTACAGACAGAATGGGATGATGAAAGAATGAGATGATGAGAGAATGTAAAGATGAGGAGTGATCGTAAACCATGCTGTCAAGGAGCTTGGCTTTCAAAGGCGCCAGGATAGAGTCTTGGTGCTTTCTAACATTGCTCATGTGTTAAGGTTGAGTTGGGTCTATGTCTGCTGCATAAGCACAAGAAGCTTGGAGTAATACAGTTTGTAATAAATTTTAAGCAAACATCTGAGCTTCTGTGAACACTCATTTGCACCACATCTTCTCCTTTCTCAAGAACTGGAGGTTCCCAGAAGTGAATCCTCAAACCCCACACTGTGATGTGGTCAAGCCGAGTGCTTAGTCACTTTGCGCTTGGTGTCCGTACTGTCGATTTTTTGGAAGCCCAAGTTTCCCCTAACATCTTGCCCCGCCATTACACTATGAAGTACACCAGGAACTGTTTCAGGTAAGAAGTTCCTGACCTAAGGCCACAGGGGTGGGTGGCCCAGGGGAATTAACCACAGAAAGTATTTCCCACAAACCCACAGAGCTCAGAACCCATGTTTGAAATGCTGGTGTTTGTACTTGTTTATTCTCAGCAGAGTGCAGTACCAAGCATTATGTAATAGAGGCAATAGCAGCTAAAACTTTAAAAAATAATCTCTGTGGTAAATTTGAAAACAAATGTTGGACTGGAATATTTCAGATTTTCCACTCAGTGGATTGAATTGCTAGATATTTCAGTATCACTTTCTTTCCATTTAGCTTTGGAAAGCAAAGATCAAATGCATGACCTCACAGTCAATTTCCACATTCTGGAAGGAATAGACACTGTAGATTTGAGCTGGAGACCGAGCTCTGAAGTATGGTACTATGCAGATGCAAATACATGTTACCTCAGTTGTATGAATATCTTATAGAAAGTGGGATCTTTTTGTTAGTTATAATAATCCATGTAAACTCCCAGCTCACTGTAACTGGGTTGAGAGATTACATGTCAATGGTCTTGCCCAGACCTCTTGTAGCTTAAAAAAGACTAGTGTGAGAACTTGATAAATTATAAAACCTCCCTCAGGTTCCCTTTTGAACCATTTTAACAAGTATAACTTTTATTCTACAAAACTTGGAAGCAAGAAATTTCACATTATTCTCTTTCAGTAAATCAGATGGCCTGTTCTGACCCTCCATGTTTCTGAAAAAAGTAAGAAAATGTAACCAAGCTTCAATATGACACCTCCTCCTCAGTGTAATACAAGAACAGTAGAGGTTTCATGCCATCTAGGACATTCAGTGAAGGTCACTCTGCCCACTACCCTTAAAAGCAGGTGGTGGCACATCATTATAGATGTGTCTGTGTGCACATTTGTGTATGTGTGTTTGTGTGTCCACGTGTATGTGTTTTGTGTGTTGGGGCGGGAGGAGGCAATTCTACCTTAAGGGCTGAGCCTTAATAGTCAGCGCCCAGCATCCCAAGACAATCCATGTGGCCATTCCCATTTGAGGTCACACACATAATCGAGGCCCTACAAGGGGTCCCACTATTAAAGACCACTAGTAAAATGTCATCTCCCCCAATCTCTGGGAAAGCTCTAAAATTAATAAAAAATGTTTTTTCCTAATTTGCTCCACTTCCACCTTTCCCAATTCTTGAAGCCTTTCTTCATAAAAAGTGAGACCAAAGGTCCCAAAGAATATTCTAGGAATGGGTAAGAAATAAATGCTAGGTAACCATCAACTTTGTCTTTTGTCAAAAGCTACTGTCCCCTACCCAACCAGAGGCATGGAAACACAAAGTTTAAAACACTTTCTTGAAATGGAAGCCTGAATATTTCACAGTTTTTTCTCATAACAAAACCAATTTAAAATCTAAACTGTGCTGTATATTCTTCACCTCCCAGCCCTTATCATGTTAGCATGTTTCTGACAAACAAGACCTCCCAGAAGGAATATGTGTCTGTGTGAGGTTTTGACCTGCAGTGTCTAGCTCTGGACAAAAGCAGCTGCAGTACAGGACTGTCACAGCCTCTCTTAAAACAAAAACAGCAACAAAAATACTGCTCCTGCCTCTTACAAAGCTATTTCTCTGATTTCAAATGAGGGTCTGTAATTGCAGCTTTCACAGATTGTCTTTACATCAAATAAATTGATTGAAAGATAAATACAGAATGGGATGCTTCTTTTGCTGAAAGATGTAATGATTGAGACATACATTCTAACAGAAACAACATCATTGTTCTGTTTCACTAAATGTTATCCATTCTTTCAACATCACTAAAATTTAAAACCAGAATATTTTCCAATTTTCACAGAAATCACAAAGGGAGAACTAAGCTGAGTACTTAACGCGTTTAGAAACTGGGGGTTTTAAGCCATTCTCTGGAACATATATAATCTCAGTTTTAGTTCTGTTCATTAAATTCTATGGCACCATTTCTCCTTCTACAACTCACTCACTTTTATCCCACATTTAAAAAGTACTCTCTACCAAGCTCTCTGCTTCTCTCTGAAGTTTCCTTTAAAAATACCAACCTCAAAAATATCTGGTCAGGAATATCATCCATTTATTCATTCTACAAATGGGATACATAAATAAAACAAATAAATATAAATCCTTGCATTCTTGGAATTTATATTGGGGGAAATGGATGGAAGACAGGCAATAAATAATAAACAGAGTAAATAGGTAAAATATATGGCATACTACACAGTGATTAGTGCTACAGAAAAAACACAGCGGAGTCAGCAATATTGGGAAGAAGGAAGTGGTTTGTGGTTTTAAATAGGGTAGTTGGGTGAGCTTTATTCAGGCAGCAATATTTAGGGAAAGGTTTGAAGCAGGTGCACGTACAACCAGGTGGGTGTCTGAGGGACGAGCACGGATGACGGTAGCTGCCTCCAGTGGATCAGGTGGCCAGTGCAAAGGTCCTCAAGCAGGAGGTCCCTGCTGAATATGAGGAAGATCAAGGAATCCAGAGTGAGCAAGGGAAGACTAATAGGGGACAATGCCAGAAAGACAGAAGTTGGGTAAGGAGGGTCTCCTGGCATTTTCAGGATTTTGGCATTTACTCAGTGAGATGTAAGCCACTGGAGGATTTTTTTAACAGAAGAATGTCACGACCCTTCTTACATTTTAGAAAGATTACTCTGACTGCTGAGTTGAGAATAGTCTGGGGAGGACTGGTTAGAAGGCTACTGCAACAATCCAGGCGATAGGTGATTGTAGTTCATACAAGGGTGGAAGAAGAGGAGGTGGTAAGAAGTTCTCACTTGGTCACTTTCTAGATCTTTTTTTTTTTTTTTTAATAAATTTATTTATTTATTTTTGGCTGCGTTGGGTCTTCGTTGCTGCGTGGGCTTTCTCTAGTTGTGGCGAGTGGGGGCTACTCTTCGTTGCGGTGTGCGGGCTTCTCAGTGCGGTGGCTTCTCTTGTTGCGGAGCATGGGCTCCAGGTGCGCAGGCTTCAGTAATTGTGGCTCACAGGCTCAGTAGTTGTGGCTCGAGGGCTCTAGATCACAGGCTCAGTAGTTGTGGCGCACTGGCTTAGTTGCTCCGCGGCATGTGGGATCTTCCCAGACCAGGGCTCAAACCCGTGTCGCTTGCATTGGCAGGCGGATTCTTAACCACTGCGCCACCAGGGAAGTTCCTAGATCTATTTTGAAGGAAGAGCCTAAAGGATTTCCTTAGAGATAGGACGGGGGATGTGAAAAAAATGGGCTGCTTTTCCCAGTGTCGTTACGCTGCATGAATGATGAACTCTTCTTTTACCTCTTCCCCACCTCAAGCAATTTCTTCTGCTTAGCGCTGAAATCGTTTTTATATAACGCTAACATTTCACCTAGATTTTTATATCTTTGCTGTTTTATCCAGCACAGACTTAGATGGGAAATAAAAGGTTTAAGGGGCACAAATGCTTGACCGTAGGAGGGGCCTGCCTGTCTGGAAGGGGATGCTGATAGTTTCTTTGTTATTCATTTGCTCTCCTTAAAAAAAACTGGCCAGTGCTTAAATTGTCACAGAACAAACAGAACAATTTATGAGGCAGATCTAATTTACTTTTGACAAATCCATCACCGTCTGACAGTTAACAGCTTTTATTTTTCTCTGAAACATCAAGATATTCTATTCGGATGTTGCTGGGAGAGAGGCGAGAGGAATCTTGGCATTTGAGCAGACGATTGCCGGAGGGAGCAATACCAAACCATGAGACGGTCTTGCCGATTTTTGTCCCAAAGCCAGCTTTATGCGTAATGATGATCAAGAATATAGATCAGTTGACTAAGCTGTTTTACAGACGTCAACCTATGTAATCTTCGCAGCAAACCTGTGGATTATGTGTTGTTGGCTGCATGGTACAGAGGAACATATTGTCTCACGGAGGTGTATTGATATCCCCAAGTCATGTCACTGATAAATGACAGAGCCAGGCTCAAAATTGGGGTCAAAATTTAACTCTAGTAATATTTCTACAATGTTGCAGTTGATGGATCTGGAAAGAGAAACTGGACCATAAAAGAACTTTGTTATTTCACAGTCTTGTTAAGGATGGGTCTTCCCAGGAACATAAGGTGATGGTGGTTAATAAGTTTATAGGATTTCTAAGGCCTTGACCTGAGATGCAGATTCAGCCAGGATGAAACCCTGCCTATTCCACTTCCCTCCAGAGGGAAGCCTTCAGCCTCTATCGGCTCCAGCAGGAGTAATTCCTGCCAGCCCCTATGCTTTGATTGCAGAGGACATTCATTCTCTGCCCCTAAACTCCTTAGAGTGTCCATATCTTAGATATAATTGCTGCTGTACTTCATCTGCAGGGACTAAAGTTCTATGACAAATGAGAGAACCTGTTTATGAAGTCTGCAGTGCTGTGAAGCCCTTTAAGAAAGTTTAAGTCCTGTTAGTATAAATCTGGAAATAATGTAATACATGTCCCCTTGACAGAATAGAAGAATAAAAAGTCACCATCTGCCTTTCCCCCAAATAATAGTAATGGGGCTAACATCATGGATTTAAATTGAGGCAGCTTGTAAATTAAGGAAATAGAAAGTACAAAATTCATTCCATCAGAAGTTTATTGATTTTCCAATTAACACTGAAGGTTTGCTCCTAAAATTTGTGCTTACTGGCTCAGAAATGAAGTATGCCAGTGGATAATAATTGACATGAATTGCTATATTCCATATATCATCCACAATGTCAAAATGGCTGGTAATGAGCAAGTTCTAGTTGTTTAAACACTCTACAACTGAAGTGGCATCATTAGAAAAGATAAAGATTGCACAGCATGAAATTCTTGTGCATTTTTAATGATTCTAGTTTAAAACAAACATACAAAAACAATATATTTCTAGGTGAATTTGATTTAAGCACACTAAAGAGAAGCTTAGTTTCTCAAGAAGGACTAGTCACTTTTAAAAAAACAAAATTTAATTAAGTACAATTTTTGGAACTGATTCAAGATTGCTAGCCTTTTAACCTTCAGGCCATTTTAGGATGCTTATAATGAAAAAATGAAAAGAATCTTCACCATTATACTTGTGCCCATGGTAAACTGGTAAACAGAAATCATTTGCTAACTTAGCTACCTTTTTGTATTGCCCTTATTGAATACACAGCTTCAGGGTACTAGGTTCATCCATAACTGTAGAGATACTATTAAGCTTAACTGTTAATCACAACCTTGGAATTTAACACCTAGTATTTAGCAACCTGTACTAGGTATCTGTGTGCATCTCTTAGGTAAACACAGTTACAAAACAAACCTGGAAACCATTACTCTAGCTTTTGGAAAAGTTAAAAACTTCTAAAATGTTTATTTGAATAGGGAACTTTTAATTGATGTATTCCAAGCACCAAAAACAGTTCCTGGTAAACAGTTGGGTTCTCAATAAATATTTATTGAATGTTGGTTAAATGAATAGATGTTCTATTTTTTGCACCAACATTTAATCATTTCAGCAAATGTGAGTGCTTACCCTATGCTAAACAATATGCTAGGTCCTAGGAAAGGTAGAATGAGGCAGAAGAACCAAAGACCCAGTTCACAACCTTAAGTAGCTAGCGACCTAGTAGGGCAGGATAAAAGGAGATAAAGAAGCCAGGCTATGAACAAGCCCTGTGTGATCACGGAAGAGAGGACTACTGCCTGTCTGGGGAGGTCAGACAAGACTTTGAAGAGGATAGGATACTTGATTTTGGTATTGTGAGGGAGACATACTGAGAAATGAATGAAACCTCACCGCATCAATCATGAATCAGTTTCCTTTTTCTTTCTTTGTTTCTTCCTTTCTTTTCTTTCTTTTTTTTTTTTTTCAAAAGTCAATTCTTATCACTCTTTTAGAAGCCAGATAACATCATATTGAAATTTTAACTGGGCTGCAAAGCTTTATTAATTGCTTGTTTCTTGGCTTAGGCCTTCAAATGAACACGATGTATTAAACGTCAAGCACTTAGAGAACGAACTTATGGTTACCTGGGGGGAAGGGTGGGAGGGAGGGATAGGGAATTTGGGATCGACATGTACACACCGCTACATTTAAAATGGAAAACCAACAAGGACCTACTGTACAGCACAGGGAACTCTGCTCAATATTATGTAACAACCTAATTGGGAAAAGAATTTTGAAAAAGAATAGATACATGTATATGTATAACTGAATCACTTTGTTGTACACCTGAAACTAAACAACACTGTTCATCAACTCTACTCCAATACAAAATAAAAAGTTAAAAAAAAATGCCAAGCACTGTCTGTGCCCAGTGTCAGGCACTCATCAACGTGGGAGGCAGCACAATCCCTGCCCTAGAGGATACCCCTCCTGTGTGTCATCTGAGCATGTCCTTGGGTTGGGAAGACCTCCCCTCCCTCAGGAAAAAAGCTTTGAAGCTGAGACCTGATGAGTGGGAGTAGAGACAAACGGGGGGGGGGGGGGTGCGGTGGGAACAAAAACAAAACAAAAAACAGGAGCGGGTGGAAAGGAGAGAAAGACCTTCCAGGACGACGGAGGAGCATGTGTGATGCCACCCATTCCCATAGGATCCAAAGACCAATTTCTTGGGAGTCCTTAAAATGAATGGCTTCAAGAGCAAATGGAAAACAGGTTTTCCTGTCACTCCTCCCCCACTTGACTACCTCCCCTCACTGCACTGACAGCCTGGACTGACAGTGAACTTGCTTTCCCTTTTCCGGTATTCTCCTCCCACTGACCCGGAAGTTGCAAGCCACAGGTTTCTTGGAACTGCGAATATTGTTTGAACTCCAGCTAAAACTGGAGATGTGTTTTGAGTCACAATATGCAAGCATATTTATACCATCTGTTTATGACACTTACAGGTGGACACTATGATTCATTACACATACTGCATACTAAACATAGACTCTTGGAAAATCCTGAGCCCTGGAGATTCGTTGGGTACCTGTCAAGTGTGCAGAAGGAGAAGGTAGTGAGACTCTTTTCTTAGAATTTTATAACTTGTCAAATAAAATCCTTATCTTGAAGAAAATGTTTTTTGAAAGTGTTTCATAAAATGGATGAGGTAGATGAGGATGAGGACGAGGATGGAGGAAACAGAGTGGCAAAATATATACTATTATGACCAGTTATGGAAGATTCTCCTCTTCTGTGGGTTGTGTGTATGTATATACACATGGGCACATGTATTAAAGAACCAGAAAATATTTGGTAACTATGGGGCCAGATACAAGTCATCTCTGTGTCAGAAGGAAGGATTCGGTTCTAAGACAATTACTTTTTTCTCCTCAGTAATGTTTCTACCTGATTTGGACTTAGCTTGTGCTCCTTATCTTCATATGCAAGTAATTCCTTAGTTGTTGTTGTTTTTTTTTTTTAATCATATTAGGACCCTTTTGATCACAATACAAAGAGACCTAAATATCAAGCCACAGGATATATCCATCCTTTTGTTTTTAGAGATGATTCTCCCTTTCTATAAATTAGGAATACTGCCGCCACAAGCCAAGGCTGGTATCACTCCAGCCGTTCTCTGTTTCAGCCAAATGTGCAAACTTTTAACAGCCTCATAAATAACAACTTTTAAAGTAGTTTCAATAAGCATGTATCTCAAAGTCAAGCTGTCTGGTGGGGACCCTTCCCCTTGGGGAAGTAGAAACATCCAAAAGAGTCAAGGAAGAAAGAACTCACTGCTGTATTCAATTAGTTGAGAAACCATCAAAGTAAATAAGGCAATACCTTCAAGAACACACAAAAAAGGAGGCAGTGAAGTAGAACAGATTAAAAGAAAAAGGAGAAGTCTGTTTTAGCTACCAAGTGACCCCAGGGGTGAAGAATAATTTCTTCTCCAGGACACTTTTAGTAAAGGTCTCCTAGCAAGATGGCTCGGTGGAAACGATTTCTTTTCATGTTTGTGGGGAACTGATGAAGTTTGCAGGAAACACAGGAAGTTTAATTCCAAACAAAGTACAGTAGGTCAGTTAGAGGGAGCAACTTCAGAACTCTTCTGTCCTCTCCTAGAATACTAATGGCTTTGAGAAGTCCCAATGGTCATGAGGTAAGTCACTTACATCTTAAGAGACAGTCCAGAGGAAAAGTTCCTTAACTCTGTATCAACTCAAGATGGCTTTCGCAGAATTCTCAGCCATCTCAAACAGATAGCTAATAATATTCATCTCACAAAATTATTTTTAGCCGTAAATTTTTCAGTAACTATTTATTGAGGCCTACTATCTGCCAGGATTTGTGTCAGGCTGAAGAAATGCCCAGATACACAAGGTCTCTGATTTCAAGAGTGAGAATGAGAAAAGTATCATTAGATATTTATACAGTTATTAATATAAAATCACAGAAGTATGCCTATAGTGTTATAGAATCATCAAAGGGATAACTCTATCTGGAAGAAGCAATAAATAAGAGAGCAAATTCCAAAGCATAAATCTCAGTAACAGGTTCAGTGAATATGCTGTAAGTTTTCCCTCAATCACTGCCTATGTACCTGTGAAAGTCACAACAAATCAATCACTGCACTCATTTTGACAGAGCTGAGTTTCAGCCTCAGAATCCTTCTCAACACAGCTGATCACCACCAATAAGTCAAAGCTAGTATGGACCCTACTTGCTAATCTGGCTCTCTACAAATGCAAGGAATTGTTATTAGTACAGTTTTGAGGGCAGTTATCCATCCAAATTGCCCATTGTCAAAGGGTATCAGTTGGATCAATTATTTAAAGGGCACAAGACCAAATATCAGATGATCCACATTCATGCCCTAGCTTTGTGACTGTGGCTAAACCTTACATCAAAAATTCCTTTGTTGTCAGAAACGGGAAATTATTCTGAAAGTGTTAAATGTTAAATATACAAGTATTATATATAAGAGTACTTTGAAAAATGAAGTGTTAAACCAACACAAGATGTGAGTGCTCATGATAATGTCCCTCATTATACTCGTGGTATTGGTCTTAACTAATTTTTCCGTAGTATTCTGGGAATTCTCCCATGGCATTACCTCTCCTCCCCACCTTGCAAAATCCAGGATAAGTATATTAAAATGAAACTCAAAGGTATCCCTTAAAGGGGAAAAGAAGTTTAAAAATGTGAAAGAGGGAAGAGATGGGAGAGGTCCTGTGTAGTAATGTAGCGGTTTCAGAGCAAGGGTTTGGAAGCCAGATTATGTCGGTGTGAATCTTGCATCTGCCACTAGCTGTGTGACCTTGGCCAAATTACTTACTCTTTCTGGTCTCTATTTTCTCATCTGTCTATTAAGTGAGGTTAATAGAACCTGATTCCTAATGATGCTGTGAGGCTCAAAGGAAATAATATGTGTAAAGCTTGCAACAGTGCCCATTACGTAGTTAGCACACAATAAATAGGAGACATACTTTTATTCATTAAATAGAAATTTGTTGCGTGTCTGCTAAGTGCCATATCCTCAGCCGTGTGCGACTGCTTCCCTCAACTCTCAGCAAATCTCAGATATGTTCTGTTTAAGATGAACACTGCAATAGGATGAACCCAAGGATAGTCTGTGTTTCTTATCAAGAGAGTTTCCTAGCTGTGGGGAAAAGATCAAGAGTGTTTACAAAATCTGTAATCTTAAAGATAAAATGCTGTGTAAAGAAGAAGTCACCTTTCCTTCTCTTCCTCCTTCTTCCCTCCCTTTCTCTTTCCTTCCTTCCTCCTTTCCTCCCTCCTTTCCTTCCTACTATATCCTTTGAGAGTTTATTATGCATTAGATTCTATGGTAGAAATCTCAAAATTCTGCGCTATGGTGAATCCCTCAGAAATATTGGTAGCTTTGTTATTGCCCATAAATCCAGTGATTCTTTAGAAGGCAGCTTAAATTATCCTGTGAAAGTGTAAATTGATTCACTGTAGTAAAGCATTAAAGGTTAGTTTCCTAAATTCTAGGGTCTCCAACTTTGTTGTAATATTCTTCTTTATCGGAAAAGATATTATTGAGGATTAATCTCCAATATGAGTATAATATGAATTTATAAATTACATAGAACTACTATGATAAATAATATATTGCTTATTAAAAGTCACTAACAGTGGAACAAATGAGATAAAATAAATAAATGCTCTAGTATTTCTTTTTGTACCTCAACGGATTGCTCTGTGCACACCCATGGGATTCTCATACCTCATGTAGAAGACCTCTCTTCTATGGAATTTATATAGGTAGAAGAGAAATATATAACTATAAAATGAAGAAAAGTCTTTTCTTTTTATAAGGCCAACACCTTGAGAAATAATTGGCAACTTTTACTCTCTGCCATGCCAAATAAGACTTTACTAGAGGTTCAATATGCAATAAAAACTTCTCAAAAAATGCAACACATTTTCTTGTGATGCGTTGCCTTTTAATTGAGTTGCTAAACCCACTTGCCAAACTCTGTAGTAGAGCATAATGGTTAAGCTCAAAGTCTCTGGAGACCTACTTCCTGGATTCAGATTCCAACTCTACCACTCCCTAGTAATGCATCCTTGGACATGTTACTTAGATTCTTTATGCCTCAGTTTCTTCATTTGTAAAAGGTAGAATGATAGTATGCCTACATCATACAGTAGTTGTGAGGATTAGATAACTTCCTAGCACATACTATGTGCCCTAGGGTGAGTTTTTTTTAAATTAACTTTAATAAAGACAGCATTAAAAAGCTAAGCTTTCTTTGCTTCACTTCTGAGTAAGTTGTTAAACTGCTTTACAACCATCAAGAGCCAAATCACAGTCTTCAGTCTTCTTGAAGTAAGTTTAATCCTTAATCCACAGATAAGCAGATCAAAGGTGATTTACTCAGTTTCCCAAAGGAATAGAACGGAAATAAAAGCCAGATCCCCACTTGTGCTGTGCCCCCTGAATCTGTCACTTCTATAGGCTTTATTCTAACTTCCCACAAAATCTGTTCTTAAGGGGAAGGGATTTGCATAGAAGGTTCTGAGCCAGTGGTCCCTTCCTCCCTCACTCACCTGTCTGTGTCTGTGGGGTTTTATTGAAATGAATCTCAAAGGTGAATTTTATGGGTCAGTGTTGACAGCAGCAGATATCAGGGTATGAAAGGCACTGCCCCAAAGGAGGAAAATGGGACAGTGTGTGTGTTTGTATTCAGGAATTCCAAGTTAGTGCTCAATGAATTTGCTAATTAGATTTACTAATTGAGGCTATCTCTTTTCACTCTTGCTTAATAAGGAAGCAAGGAGGGAAAGGAAGGAAGGAAGGAGGGAGGGAGGGAGGGAGGGAGGGAGGGAAAGAATTGTTTTTGAGTACCTATTAGGTGCCGTATATTTAATCATCACAATTTGATGGGGGCAGGTATCATCATCCCTATTTTATACGTGAGGAAACTGAGTCTTAGAAGGTTGAATTAACTTTCTCAGGATCACAAAGATATTAAGAGACATAGCCAGGATTTATTATCCAGGTGTGTCAGAGTCTAGATCATCACACACACACCTGTCTTGATGCCTCCCATGAGACACACACCAGCGTCCCAAGCACCCAGGTTCCTGGAGTGATCATTCCACGGCTACTCTCTAGGAACACCTCCCTGAACAACTGCAAACCTCTGAGCTATCATAGGCCCAAAACTTAAGCACAAGCTGAATCCCAATGACACAAAAGTTACTCTTTTGATAATGATTCAGTCAGTTTAGCCCTTCCCTGACCCTATAGCTTTACATTTACTAGATTACTCATTTTCATGGGAATCATGAAGAATACTAATTCAGAGTAAAATGGAAACTAGGAAGCTAAGAAGGGGAATGGCATTCTGGCTCCACAGTGAGTTCCCAGATTCGCTCTTTCTCATACCTCTTCCACTCACTGCTTGCAACTGACTGGAGTCACATTTATAAAAATATCTTTCCAGAGAGTTCCCAGTTTGAAAAAAATTATTGTGTTCCATAATCCGCTTAGAATTCACTGGTTTGGGCCTTGAACTGCATTTTTCCATAGGATTCACATTCTCAATTTAGCTACCAAAAACTCTCTGACATACAATGTAGCTGAAATTTACTTAATACCGTACCAGTAAAGTAAATAATAGACTTGAATAAGAAATATTTTTGTAATGATTAAAATTATAATAAATATGATAATAACAACTGCAAATTTGTACCAGGCTCAGTATTTAACACAATCTCATGAAAATCTATGAAGATATCATATCCCATTTTTATAAATGAGAAAACTTTCCTGAGCCAGATTAAGTAATTAATCTAAAAACACATAATTATTAAATTGTCAGGATTTGAACTCAGATCTATCGCATATTTGATGTTCTGGTTGCTCAGACTCTCTGAATTTTAATGTAATAAAGTACTGGCGTAAGAGATAAGAGATTCAATTTTACTTCCAGTTCTGTTGAGAACATGCTTTGGGCAAGTCCTTTAACTTCCCTGGACTTAATTAATTCACTAGTAAGTTGAACAGTTTGGACAATTGGCTAAAATTTTTAGTAACTTTTTTTTCCTAGTCAATCAAAATATATCTCCAAATAATTTCCAAATACTTTTCTCCTAGAACCCTACAAGGTAAATCTATACACCCTTCTCCATCCATCCAGTCAGTAACTATGTAACGTAGTACCAGCATTAGGGAATCCAAAAAGGTTACAGTCAAATGAGTGGAAATGAAATGAGATTATTAGAACTGATATTTACTTATTTAATACAGATACATCTGAGTCCAGTAGGAACACAGAGAAACTCTTTATGTCTGCCTGGAATATACTAGTTATGGCATAGTAGGCTATACTGAAGTAGAAATAAAGACTGACATCTTAGGGGCTTGACACAAATTTACGTTTCACTCAAGTAAAGTTTAATGTGGTTTGGTGATAGTTCTAGGCAACTCCCTTCCAAGTGATAAACCAGGAGCCAGATTGCTTCCAACTTATAGTTTTGTCATCTTCGATCCTTCACTTACAACTGCATAGTCAGAAACAGAAAATGGAAAATCGTGCATAAGATTTTATGGCTAGGGTCGTAAATCTCTTTGATCGCCTCTGCTCACATCTCCCTAGCGAGACCTCAGCCACACGGTCCTAGCTACATGCAGTGCTGACTGGGAAATGTACGCTTTCAGTATTTCCAGAAATCAAATCGTTTGGTCACCAAATTGCATTATGTTTCCTACAGGGACTCAGAGAGTTTACATTGTAGAGTTGCAAATGAGTTAAGATTTGAAAAATGAGCAGGAGTTTTACAGGTGATAAATCTGATGGAGGTGCTTGGGTTAGAAATAAATTCCTGAGCAAAGATCCAGAAAGAGCATGGCATGTCCAGAGACCAGTATTCATTACATAAATATTTATTGGGTCCATATCATGCATCAGTCCCTTTGCTAAGTACTGTACTTATTTTGGGAATACTATTTAAAGTAGATGTCTTAGCAAGAGTTCCCCCGAGACAAATTCTTGAGTGAAAATACTGAATTTAGAAACTGATCCCCCAAAGCAAAAGTGATGGACAAGGGAAAGTGAAACAGAAAAGGAAGATAAGCCAGTTCAAGGTTGCATTGTCTAATTGGCCACTGCTACAAGCAACTTGTTGCTTGAGCCTGAGGGTTGGAGACTTATGTGTCTCATAACTGCTCTAAGAGGATTTGAAGTTGTGCACAAGAGATATCTAATATCATCCTCTTCCAGTACCATCTACCTCTTATACTACTCAGGTCCACTTTGGCCTTCCATTAGTCCAATCCATCATAAAATCCCATTCAAAACAGTAGTCAGTTATTAGAAGTACACTAGTGGAACTAGCTCCAGTTCCTGCTGCTGTAACTGGTCCTGAGGCACATGACTTTAATTCATTCTCTCACTCCTATACTATCTGTTATGGCCTGAATGTTTATGTCCCCTTAAAATTTATACACTGAAACCCTAACCCTATAACCTAACTATATTTGGAGATAAGGCCTTTATAAATTAAGGTTAAATGAAGTCACAGGGTAGGGCCCTAATCCAGTAGGATTATAAGAAGAGATACCAAAGAGCTTGCTCTCTCCCGCTCCCTCACCACCTGGACCAAGAAAAGGCCATGTGAGCACACAGTGAGAAGGAACCATCTACAAGCCAGGAGGAGAGCTCTCACCAGGAACCACATGGGCCAACACCTTAATCTTGGACCTCCCAGCTTCCAGAACTAGGAGAAACAAATTTTTGTTGTTTAAGCCACGTAGTCTCTGGATTTTGTTATAGCAGCCTGAGAAAACGAATACACTATCCATTTAATATTTTCCTCATCTAAGGATGAGGCCTATAGTTTGGCTGGTCTAGTAGTCTTTCCCAGTGGTCAAGGTTGCTTGCCTAATGATATGGCCTAGACCTTCAATCCTGAGGGCTTGGGATTCATGTCCTTGTCAGGTCATGGTTGCTATACTTGCCCATTCATCATTTTCAGTGGGTACAGAACTCCAAGTAAATTCACTGGTTAATAAATATACTCCAACTTACCTCCTTTGTATAGCAGCAACCCTAGCTCCTCCTGGAAGCCAGGATCAATTACCCACAGCAGTGCTGTAATCATTGCTTGCTGGTTCACTAGCATGAAGAATCCAGAGTGACTAAACTGTAATCCTAGCTTCACATAGAGTAGAACTCTTCCTTTTTCCTTTGGAGGTAAACCCTTTAGGAAAATAGGACCTCAAGTCCAGCAGAGTTTGAGCATAAATTTTACAAGTGGGTATCAAAGAATGATGATAAGAGTGCCTACCTTTATGTAAATCTCTTGCTTCCTGGATTCATGTATTCTACCTGTTGGGGAACCAACAGCATCTCTTAACCATTTGCTCAATATATTTATCCTGAAGATAGTACTGAAACCCTAAGGGCAACATCAGTGAGCTGGCACATTACTCGAGTGTTTAATAAGCACTTCCACTACTCTATTAGGTCAGTTGCTTCTGGATGATTGAGTATATACTAAGTCAAGTAGACCCCAAGACTATGATAGCATTTCAAGCATTCTGTAAGCCTTCAATTGTAGTGCTGACTGTAGCACTGAAGGCAGAAAAGGCAAACCAATATCTTTATATATAATAATTCCAGTAAAAATAAATCACTCCTCCTCCAGGGTAGAAGAAGTCTGATGTAATGAATCAGCCACCAAGCGACTGGTTTCACTCAGGGAGTGTCCCATTACAAGGGCAGGCTCAGCTTTGGTCTCCAGTAAAGATTGGGTATTTAGCCACAACAGTACCTAGATCAGCGTTGGAAAGAGGCTCCCATGCTATTTGGTCCATGCATATAGACTCTATGTCTGCCCCTGTGGCCACTTAATTCATGAGCCCATTGTGCCAGCATCAGGCTGGCAGAAAGTGAGGCTGGGTGTCATCTTCTCCACTTATTATTGAGTGTTTCCTCTCTCGTTCACCCTTTCCACATGGTTTGTGTCTATGACCATAGATCTATCCATATGGACCTTCTGCAGACTTTCTTTTTGTCCTGCTTCTTATTTACTCATTCCAAATTCCTGACCAGTAGGCAAGCTATTTTCTAATAGTCATGAATCCATACATATTAATACCTCAAGTCACTTCTCTCTCCATAAAAAGTGAGCAAACCAAGTGTTTTACTCATAACTCTGACCACTGGGAGGATTTTCCCCAGCATTCTCCTTTAGGAATACCTGTGGCTGTATCTGTCATATGGCAGTTGTCCTTTTAAACTATTGTCCATATAATGAACCAGCACCAAGATATTCATTAATGAGGCAGTACTCTGAATCTTTGTAGAATTCAGTTCTCACTCTCTGGCTCTGGATCACATGTCTAAATGTATAAATAGAAAGGTATTTATATTTCTGGCTACTTCATGTTTACAAAGTCCAGATACACAGAAGTATCCAATACAATATGAAATGGAGAGGAATCTTTATGATTGAGAGCCCATGTCAATCAAATGCTACCACATAAACCAACATCCCTCCTACCTGTACCTTATCACAATTTACCACATGTGACTGTCTTAATATTGAATAATTATGATGCTACTGCATGCCAAAGATTATCATCACCCACTTCCTGCAAGTATTAAGCGTTTTAGTTCTTTCTTATCTATGAGTAATCCAGTTTTAAATCCCATCACAGGAGTCTGTTTTATACAAACACTTCTAGTAATTACAGTTTTTCATATTTCTTTGAAAACAGAACCTCAGTCAAAGGATTACATAAAGGTAATTTATTTGGGAAGTAATCTCTTGGGCCAAAAATTATGGAAAGAGGGAGTAAAAAAGAAGAGAAAATATATAAATATGAATTGTTGAGTTGGCCATTGGTACAGATGACAGGTGCTCAAACCTGCATAATGCAGTAGAGATTTATAAAATATGTCTCTGAACCGTTGGTCCAGGCCTCTATTACCCACATGTCAAGGTGGCTCCATGCGTGTAAACATCCACTGTTGAGCTACACAAGTGTGATAATAAGAGGCTTCCTCACATATGCCCTAGGGAAGGAAGAACTATGTGGCTTGAGGACAAAGTGAGGCATTTGGAAATGTACCTTGGTGAAACTAGTCAAGTTCTATACGGAACTGTTCATAATAACATGACCATGACTGATATGAGATGAGAGTTGAGAAGATTTGACATGGTATAAAAGAAGTATCTGATGCAGTCTAATGCAAAAAGGATTGAGCAAAATTAGGCTTGACACTTAGAGACCTGATCCCAAGGATACTTCCATGTGATGAAAATTATTTTGGATTTCATTCGTTAGCAGATAAAATTGAAGGATTTCGAGCATGGAAAAAATATGCTCACCCCTGCATGTTAGAATGATGACGTTTGTAAGCAGTACGAAAGACGCTGGTACAAGTGATATAAAGACCAACAAATAAGACTATTTTCAGTAAGGAGATGAGATATGATGATAGTAAAAATCGGGGCAGTAAGAATATACAGGAAATGCCCACTTGAAAGCTGTTTGGAGGAAGAGTCAATGGGCTGGGTTTGTGTTGAGCAGGAAGGGTATAGGAGAGAGAGGAACCTAGGATTCCTCCCAGATGAGTAATTTGAGACTTAACGGTGCCATACACAAGTTAGAAACAGAGACTAGGGAAAAGCTGACTGGTGTCGGTGAAGCATTGGCTGCACAGAGTTCACTTTGGATATGTAGAGTTTGAAGAATGGTTTGGAAATTTGGGTGTATACATTCAAAAGATAATTGGGAATATCAGCATGGAGTTCAAGAGTGAGACCTGGGCTGGGTAGGGTGGGAATGAATAGCATACAGGTGGTATACTTAGAAAAAAATATCAGTCTCAGAGAGATCGCCACTCATTCATGGGGATCTCTCAAGGATAATTCTTGGCAGCTGTAAGGAAAAAGGGAGAAGATTGAAACTGAAGCAACTTCAGTCTGTGATACTAGAAAAGGTGATATAGGATTCCTAGGATCGTTGTTGTTGTTTTCCTTGATTGCATAGTTGGAGTAGCTAGAATAGATGGTGGGCATTATTGCTGAACTAGTATCTCCTTTGGAAGAAATTATTTCCCCAAGGGTCAGAAGAGCTCTTCGCACTTAGTTTCCCTGTAAATAACAGCAACAGCTAACCACTTTTGAGTGCTTAATGTATCAGGTATTGTTTGAGTCTAGAACATCCCTAAAAGTATGCCACTTACTGTGGATGTAGTTATAGTTTGGTTGAACATGTTCTGGTTGGCTCAGTTAAATTTCAGCTTCTGCCTAGTGTACCAACCCAAATGTTATTATTAATGTGTCCAATTTTGCTCTCAGAAGTGTCCATATCTACATGATAAATTATACGGTCCTCCTAGTTATAAATATGCTGAGATATTGATCTCTTCAAGGAGGCTGGACAGCTTACCATAGTTGGGAAGCCCCAGGTTAGTATCCTCTGACCTCATCACCATTTGTCTTAGTGTGCTAGGCAATATTACAATTATTATGTGTGCCAAGATGTGAAAAAGGTAGAGAATCTGGGCAACTTGCTTGGTATTATTATGCCAATTTTATAGATAAGGATATGGGTTAAGTGGCACAACCAAGATCAAACCGGAAGAGAGAAGATAAAAATGCAGATCCCTCTAAGTGATACCACCTTGCTTTCCAAGCATCCTCCTATAAAAAAGGACATCCAGCTAATTCATCCTATACTCAGGGATGCAAATCACAGACTCATTCCGTTTATGCTGAAATAATTTTGTGACAATGATATCAGAAATCATTCTCCTTTTAAGACTCTATCAAAAAGAGAAATACTTCTTACTTTTTGGAAACAATTGTGCCATTTGGGGCCCAACCAAGGATTTCAGAGGAGCCTTAAAACCAATAAACTAGAACCAGTAAACTAGAGTGTAATTTATTCTGCATACTATTTCCATTTATGTGGTCCCTGACTTTGAATCTTCACATCACATTGAAACACAGCTTTCTTATTAAGTACACTTTCAAAGTCATCTGACTTAGAAGATTTACAAAAAGCAGTTGAAAAACACAATCTGGTACTTAGACTTCTTCTTTCTGTTGTAACTGGTCACACAAAGAGGTTTTTCCTGAATGTTTACGTATACATTTGTCACTAAAAGTAGTAATTATATTCAGCGAGAATATTTGTCCTTGCAAAGTGTAAATTCAATTGGAACTAAGTCAATGAACAGAAAATTAAATCAAATATGATTATGTAAGGAACTTTCCTACTCTAACTTGTCTGAAGTTACTCAGTTACGAAGTGGAAGAGTAGGGAATTAAAGCCAGGCTTAGAGGATTTCAAAAGTCCAGGGCTTTGCCTTCCCTATTGACAGTACAGTGTGTACTCAATTTTGGAGCATGGAAAATATATGTACTTGTTTTGTACCTGTAGTTTGGATATATAATTGACATCTTTGTGCTCTGGTATTTCAAAAATTTTAAGGCTGTAATGAGGGGTCACATTTACAATCATCAATATATTCTCTACAATGAATATGCTCCCTTAATTAAATCATGATTCTGGAAAAACACACCAAAAAAAAAAAAAAAAACAAAGTGAAATTGAAATGATGTTTGAAGCTGTCTTCAGTGATTTATGCCACTCGTCTGGATTTTCATCCTCATGAGACAATTCCTCAGAGCTGATTCAAATCCCTTTCTTTGAATTGCTTCTCCAACTACAACTTCCTATTGTTTTCTAATTCCAATAAAATATTTTCTTCAACATCATTAAAGTTTCCAGTTCCTCAGTTTCCTCTCTCTCCCCAGTCTAAAAGCTTTTATCTATTTCTGGCTTTACTTTCCTACACTAGCCAGGTAGTACCTTTTGGCCAAATATTTCAACAAAGCTTTCCCCAAATACTATTTGATTCCTTTTCTAGCTAACCCGGATAAACTCTACCCGCCTTTTTAATGAGATTCCTTTGTGGAGCAATGTAATCAATCAGATAAGAACTTGGAGAGACTTGAAGGCATTTGGTTACTGGAATAGAACATTCAAGCATTGTAAATAAAATGCCATCATCCAGAAAATTTGGTCTACATGATCTTATTTATTCTAGTCCATTAAGTGATTGGTTAAATATGTTTAGCAGATGAGTGTCAGCCCCTACCCATGGTTGTTCAATTCCTTTTAAGTACAAATAATATTTAATATCTTAATGGAAAAGTAATTTGTTTACTCAGAGAATTTAAAATTTAAAAAGTTTCTTCTGGTAATATGAAACATATCTTTTAATAACCAAATGCTTTTAGATATTTCATTAGGAAATGTTTAAGTTGTATTATTGTGATATAACTGTTTCAAGAAATAGCAGGCTAGTGATGTTTTAATAATTCCCCCCAAAATAACTGCAGCAACATGGATGGACCTAGAGATTGTCATACTGAATGGAGTAAGTCAGACACAGAAAGGCAAATATTACATGATATTGCTTATATGTGGAATCTAAAAAATGGTATAGATGAACTTATTTGCAAAGCAGAAATAGAGTTACAGATGTAGAAAACAAACTTATGGCTACCAGGGGGTAAGGGGGGGAGGGATAAATTGGGAGATTGGGATTGACATATACACACTACTATGTATCAAATAGATAACTAATAAGGACCTAGCACAGGGAACTCTGCTCAATACTCTGTAATGGCCTATATGGGAAAAGAATCTAAAAAAGAGTGGATATAGGTATATGTATAACTGAATCACTTTGCTGTAGACCTGAAACTAACACAACATTGTAAATCAACTATACTCCAATACAAACTTAAAAAAAAAAGAAAAGAGGGCTTCCCTGGTGGCGCAGTGGTTGAGAATCTGCCTGCCAATGCAGGGGACACGGGTTCAAGCCCTGGTCTGGGAAGATCCCACATGCCGCGGAGCAACTGGGCCCGTGAGCCACAACTACTGAGCCTGCGCGTCTGGAGCCTGTGCTCCGCAACAAGAGAGGCCGCGATAGTGAGAGGCCCGCGCACCGCGATGAAGAGTGGACCCCGCTTGCCACAACTAGAGAAAGCCCTTGCACAGAAACGAAGACCCAACACAGCCAAAAATAAATAAATAAATTAAAAAAAAAAAAAAGAAAAGAAAAAAAAATATACCCAATGAAGCAATTCCATAATCTCAACCAGATCTCCATTACTTTCCCCTATTACTTCTTTAAAAAATATCCATCACCCTTTTCTTCATTTTGCTCCCTTTCCTGCTTAGATCCCATGTTCAGAAATGCAGTCACTTCCTTGCAAATGCTCTCAATTCTCTTTCCCCTCCCTCTGTCTTACCCTGCCATTTTTGCCTGGTGAAACTCAAGCCTGGTTAACTCAGCTATCCACTTGCTCTGTGCTTGCACCTAGGAGGCTATATGATGCTGGAAGAAAGCACAGAAGTAGGCTGATTGGCCTCATTTTAATTTATGCCCTCTGTAATGTCTGATAATCCTACCACACTTCTCCAGGAAAATTATTTCCCCATTCTCCACTCTACCACCCTTTTCAGATAGCCACCCTTTCCTCTTGTCTCATTCTCAGTTGAAAACATTGTGCAATAATTCCCCCAAAAATCATCAGAAAAGAGCAACTTCCTCTTCTTCTCTCTGATGAGAGGCACTTCCTTCCATTTGCCTCTATACACTCTGCCCTTCTTCCTGTCTTAATGAACTAGGTATCCTGCTCTCATGTAAGGCCTTCCCCTTCACTGATGCTCTGGAAACCAGGACTATTCTCTTTCTTTACTGCAGCCTCATTTTCTTCCTCACCACAGGATCATTCCTATTTGCCCACAGATGTGCCTTAGTACTCATCTTTTTCTTTTTTTTTGAATTTTATTTTATTTATTTTTTTATGCAGGAGGTTCTTATTAGTTATCTATTTTATACATATTAGTGTATATATGTCAACCCCAATCTTTTAAAAGACCCCATAATTCTTTCCAGTTACCATTTTGATTTCTGCTCCCTTTTCCACTTGAAAGAACTCTCTGTACTCATTGCTTCCACTCCCTCACATTCTATTCTTTGCTAACCTGACTGTAATTGAACAATCATTAACTGAAATTATTTTTACCAGGGTTACCAACATCTTATGTCTTCCCAAAGTCCATGGCAAATTTTCGGTTCTCACTTTTCTCAACATCTCAGAAGGATTCAACAAATCTGACTACTATCTCTTAATTTCATTTTCTAGGCTATGAGACCATATTTATATAGTTTTCTTTTTTTTCAACCTTCTTGAGGGACACTCTTCCTCAATTTCCTTTGCTGGCTCCTTCTCTTTTTCAGACCTATAAGTATAGGAAACTTCTAGGGCTCGGTCCTCTAGGAACACACATCCTGAGGTGATTTTAACCATTCCTACGGCTTTAAATGCCATCTAAACACCAATTTCCCTCATAAAAGGACTTCAATTAATCTTGATAAATAAATAAATGAATGGCAATAGTGCAACTATTTTGATAATCTTGCATGTATCTTCTATATATCTTACTGTGTAACCTTGGGAAAATTACTTAATGAGTTTATGCCTCAATTGGTAACATTACTTAATGTCTGGAGTTCTTATGAAAATTAAATGATAATGTACCGGAAGCACTTAGCATAGTGCCTGGGAAACAGGAAGCACTCAATAAACGCGAACACAAAAATAAATGTTAGTTATATGAAGGATGGGCCATTATTTGGAAAAGCACAATTAAGTCAAGCAAATCCAAGTTCTTAAATTTTCATCCCAAGATCAGATGCACAAGGTTATCAAAATCACTTGGCATTTCAAGAACTTCTATTCATGAGCTTTCCCAGCACAGTATTTAAATGATTAATCATTTTATTTGGTCAAGGTGATGGTTTCATCGCTCTGCCACACACGTCCAAAGGCAATCCATTCCTTCTCTTTTATGTAAGAATGGAGTCAACTGAATAGAAGCTTAGGGTTGGTGTTACATGGAGTTTGTCTATCCACACTGGGAATAATCAGAATATTTACTCCCTCTGGGGAATATGCTACAAGTAAAAGGCAAACATAACTTATTCCTTCTAAATTCTTACAGTTTTATAGGGATACAAATACTTTTTACATACAATGTCTCATTTTATCTTTAAATCAACCTCATGAGGTGGCAGGAAGAATATAATTTTTATTTTATAATTGAAAATACTGAGGTTAATTGACTCCCATGGTTTATAACTGGTAAATTCATTCCTGGAATGCAGTTCTTGATTGCTAGTCTACTGAACACTCCAGTACAAGTCCTCAATTATGCTGCCTTGGTAGAGTCTGTGATGAACTGATTTTATTATATGAAATAGAATGGGTTGTTTTTCACTTGTTAACACCAGCACGTCTCTTTTGTTGCCATCTAAAAGGTCTCCTTAATACCCCTTGACTGAGAAGCTGCAACTATCTGTGCTTCAGTCTACTGTCTATAACTTTACAAACCGTGAAACCTGGTGCATTAGCACTTGAGAGTTTCCATAAGGCAAGACACACAAACACTCACCAGTTATAAAGCATAACCAACGAAGGAGAGAGGGCTATGGCAAAAGCAGAGCCTAAGGAAAAGAGATTTCTTTATAAGGCAGTGAGCGCAGAGCAGGCTCAGAATCCCTCAGAGCTGGGTCATCATCACCTTGCTGTGGCATCTGAAGCATAAATACTTTGTTTTCTCATCTGAAAATGAGGATCCTAATAACGAATTCACAGCATCATCCTGAGGATTAAAGTGCCTTACACATTATTGGTGCTTAATAAGTATTTGTTCCCACTGCAGTCCCCTCAGTAACTACTGGTTCATTTTGGTTAAAGATGTCACCCTGCAGGAAGAGGGAAGACCACCTCTAACCGGGCATTTTATTACAAAGTGCAGTAGAGAGTAATTAAAATCAAACGTGTACTCTTGTTTTGTTCTTTAATTGTTTGGAATGCATTCATCTTGTTTTTAAAAATTAATTGTAAATTTCAATGCAGGAAAAACTGAATGAAAGGTATTAGAATATTTATAATCCCCAGCCCACTGAAATGTCATTTTAAAAGTAAATGCTTGGGCTTCCCTGGTGGCGCTGTGGTTGAGAACCTGCCTGCCAATGCAGGGGACACGGGTTCGAGCCCTGGTCTGGGAAGATCCCACATGCCGCGGAGCAACTGGGCCCATGAGCCACAACTACTGAGCCTGCACGTCTGGAGCCTGTGCTCCGCAACAAGAGAGGCCGCGATAGTGAGAGGCCCGCGCACCGCGATGAAGAGTGGCCCCCACTTGCTGCAACTAGAGAAAGCCCTCGCACAGAAACGAAGACCCAACACTGCCATAAATAAATAAATAAATAAATAAATATTTTTAAAAAAGTAAATGCTTAATAAAAATTTGATTATGTTTAGTTTGAAGAAGAAATGACCTCTTAGACCGGTATTGCTTTGATTTCCTCAGCAAGATTTTTGCTGATAAATGAACATAATCTCATGTATCAGATGCAGAGACTCCTTTAAAAATCTACCTCTTTTATTCTTTCAAAAATGTCATCTTTTACTCATCCACATCATGGTTTTTCTCCCTCAATTAGCCCCTAAATTATTAGAAAGGACAGAAGAAAAAGGACAAGAAGATGAACTGTATTCATTTTCAGAATCTAGAAATCTGCTTAAGATGTATTTCCATAATTACAGCTTACACAGATATCCTGGAAGTAAAAGAGGCTGAGTGTTTCTACTATAAGTCATCAAGTTAGAAGAGAAAATGGCCAAAATACTTAAATGAGTATCTTTTTGTGAGGATCAAATTGATAAAAGAGTCAACAACCTTTATTAGCGAAAGAGAATTTCCACATTCACATCATAAATGGATCAATTAACTTTTTAAATTGTTTTAAAGTTCTAACTGTTAAACTGTGAAAGTTATAACTTTTAAAAATTGTTTTACTCATAGCACTTATAAATTACTTTTTAGTCTTAAAAGGCATTTTATATTTATTTCATAACAATCCAGTCACAGGGTGTTATCTTTAGACCCGTTTAGTGAATGGCTAGAAACTGATCACGGATTTAAGTAATCTGTCCAGGATACACTTCAAGTAAGTGGAATGAATAGTTAGAACTTGAGCCTGGGTCTCCAAATACTAAATCCTTTTCACTAGTCACTTTACTTTAGACTTACAAGAACTTGATGTGAGTCCCACATTAGTTGCTTCTGGGCAGTCAACTTTGTGTAAGTCAACTGACTTCTCTGAAGCTCAGGTATCTTATTTTATTTTTCAATATTGTACAGTTTTATTTGTCAATTATACCTCAATATAGGGATGGTGGGAGACCCCATATCATTGTGGTTCCGATCTTTTCTGGTAGGTTCCAGTCTTTTTCATAGATTCTGCAGACAATTGTGATTTGGGTGCGCTCATAAGAGAATGTGAGGTCAGAGTTTTTCTATTCCACCATCTTGCTAATGCAAAAAACAAAAAGGTCAGGTACCTTTTTTTTTTTGAATGGGGAACGTGACATCTAGTTTCCTTTCAAGGCTTTAGAAAGAGCAAAGGACATAATGAATATGAAAACACTTCACACCAGATTTTAATTTTCCTATTCCAGGAGTCAAACGTTTGACAGTCAAGTGATTATAGAGACTGATTGTCCAACAAGATGGAAAGAGCAAGTTATCTGGTGAGCCTCGTATCTAAATCTAGGTCTAAATCCTTATTTTTTACTTCCTAGCTTTGCACCTTACCCAAGTTCCTTATTTATTTTCTGAGGCTCAGTTTCCCCACCTGCAAAATTGGCACACACAATAAACACTGCTCCATGATCCATCACTGATTTACTCCTTTTTAAACTGAAATAGTTATTATCCAGGATTTATTATATTCTGGATATTTGTTTAAAGAGAAATTTAATAGCTATTCAGCAAAGGCATACTTGCCTTCTTTAGTGTGACCAAATTTCATTTTTTAACTGCAAATTCCATCTTCACATTACAGACAGGTCTATCAAATTGAATTAAAATAGAAATAATTTATATCCTTTTCAGTTAAAAACAAAACACAACAAAAACCTATCCTGAAATCCAAGCAAATGATAGAAAGATCGGAGAGAGAAAAGAAAAGATCTGTATGAAAGTGGCACTTTTGCCCAGCTGTAAAAGCATAAGGAGAATCACAGAGGTTTTGATTGCTAGGTGAAGGGCAGACTGTTGGGATCCTTTTCTCGTGCAAAGCAGTAGACTCCGGCCACCTAGGGAGGTGTGAGGCCTTAGACACCTTAGCCGCAGGAATGACTCAGGTGCAGTGAAAGATCTCAGAGCAGCTTGCTAATGCTAATTAACTTCTCCTGAAGGCCAAGAAAGCCAACCCTAGCCAAGTTTGAGCATCAAAACATCTATTTGCTTTTCTGGGTTTTGTATTATTTGATTCTCAAATTCCTTCTTGCTAAAGCAACACATGGCAAAATAAAAATTCTGTAGATACAGGGACAGCCAAGACTCATACCTTGCCATCACTCTACTAAAACGCTTTTGTAAAATGCCAGGGGGACCTGGCATATCCCATCTATGAAATCTCCTGCTGAGACTCCAGCAGAAAACAGATTGCTTCACGATCAGCAGCCCAGAGTTATTTTGGGTCTGCCACTTACCAGCAATGTGTCCTTGTGTGGATCTTAACCTTTTGGGGCTTCTGTTTCCTTATCTATAAATCTAAGAGGATGGGTTGAATATTGAGTATATGCCAGACCCTTCCTGTCCCAATGTTCTCTGATACAACCTATGAACCAATAATAAGGATTCCCAAACTAAAACAAATTCAATGCTGCCTCCAATTTGGAATGCACTGACTGACGTGATGTTACTAGATTTAGCATATCTGTGGAGAGGGGAAAAAAAAAACCAGTTTACTGGCAGCCTGGGTGAGTCAAAAGGCCAAGCTATTTTTGGTAAAGACCACTAAAGTGGCTCAGGCATTTACATGCATTTTCTCAGCAATAGGACAAAGGCATTCTGCCCAAATTCCAGGGAAAGACCTACCAACACCTTTGCTACTGTCCAGTAGTTAAATAAATGTACTTAGCTGAATAAGGACAACACACTCTGAATGCTGGTTTTGTAACATTGGTCATGCTTTGCAGTCTGCAAGTTGGTAAGGTTGTCAAGTGACCTAGTCATCAGGTGAGACTCATAGCTTCAGCAGGGAGTAAAGAAGCATTTTTGGACTCTCTTTTTCCTCTTGCCTATATTGAATTGAATTAAGAAGTTGTCACCTTATGAAGATTCCCATGGCCAGGGCTAAGAGATACAATGACCGTCATATATTGAGTTTGGAAGACAACTTTGCAAGCAAAAGTCAGACAAGTAGCCTTTCTAGTACGTGTAGATAATTATGATAAAGAATATGTTTTCCTTTTATCCCCAACATTAGTGTCATATCAAAACTCTTGAAATTTTAGGTAGCGCAGCTTTGCTAAAGAGAGCTAACTCTGGGATATAACGTATAATGTGCCGACTCTAGCTCACACTGCTGGATGGTATATTTGAAAGCTGCTAAGAGAATCAATTCTAAAAGTTCTCCTCACAAAGAAAAAACTTTTTTTGTGTGTCTATATGAGCTGATGGGTGATGAAACTTCTGGTGGTAATCATTATGCAATACAAGCAGATCAAGTCATTATGCTGTATACCTTCAGCTTATACAGTGCTGTCTGTCAGTGACATCTCAGTAAAACTGAAAGGAAAAAAAATTTACAAGGAAAAATTTAATTAATTAATTAATTTTAGAAGAAAGAGTGCTAACTCCCAAAGCTGGCATGTTAATGAGGCAGCAAAATGTGACACTTGGAAGCAAGAACTTGAAAACCAAAGAGCTGAGACGTGAATCCCAGCTCTGCCTCCTTCACCCAGTCTGCCACCTTGGGCAAGTGTACCCTCTGAGACACTCAGTTTCCCTGTCTGTATAATGGCGATAATAACTGCACCTAATGTGAATACACATATCCATGTGATGCACTCAGCAAAGAGGCTGACACATAAAAGCACGAAGTTAACACTATCAGTATTATTAAGCTATTACTAAACTTCGAATTATGCTTTGTATAATTGTATACTTTGTATCTTTTGTATTAGGTCACTTGACAACTTCACCCAAAAGCACAAAAGTTGACCCATTTTTATCCCTCCTCTATTTTGCCTCTTAGGATCCAGTTTTGTAAACTGACATTCATTTTGCCACTTTATGGGTAAAAAGTTAACCAGATTTCCCCTCAACTCTACTAAATATGAACCTCTGAAGACATAGGGGCTGCGTCAAGCCATCTTCCAACCACAAGAGGACCAAAAATGGAGGTAACATTGAGAAAACAGACGGAAGAAATGTAGAAAGAGGCTGTTATAGCATCGTTTATACTGTAGTACCATTTAGATTCTTGATCAAGGTCGCCCTGAAACCTTATTCTTGAAATATTCAGTTGTACAAGCTAAGAAATTCTCTATTTTGGTTGAGCCAGCTTGAGATACACCATATGCCACTTGCAAAAAAACAATTCCTAACTATTAGACACTTGTTAAAAATGCAATTCCCTTGACCTGGTGAATGAATATTCAATAGAAGAGCTGAGAAATTCTGAATCTTTAACCAGGGCCCCAAGTGATTCTCCTGCAGAACCAGGGTTAGGGACTGAATTGTGTATCCCCCAAATTCACATGTTGAAATCCTCACTCCCAGTGCCTCAGAATGTGGCTGTATGTGGAGATAGGGTCTTTAAAGAGGTATTTAAGGTTAAGTGAGGTCATTAGGGTGGGCCCTAATTCAATACGACTGGTGTCCTTTTGAAAAGAGGAGATTAGGGCACAGATACACAGCGGGAAGACCGTGTGAAGACACAAGAAAATGATGGCCACCTACTAACCAAAGAGAAAGGCCTCAGAAGAAATCAACTCTGAGACACTTTGATCTGGGACTGGACAAAATAAATTTCTGCTGTTTAAGCCACCCAGTCGGTGGTACTTTGTTATGGAAGCCCTGGTAAATGAATATAATCAGCTTTGGGAAACATCGACTCTGGGACTCCTCATCCTGTGCTAACATCTGTTTTGTAACCTTCCGGGCAAGCAATCCTGCAGCATTTGTTTGAATCTCCCTGCAAAAGGAATCCACAAAATACCAGCATTACCCATCACATCTTGGAACTGCTCTCTGTGAGAAAATCTTCTTTACTTTATACTGAAATTTATGTTATCAAAACAATTAAGGTTCATAGTGATAACACTGGGACACACTAAGATTCTAATGCAGTTTCAGAATAACCAAAGAAAGCATATTACTCACTGAAAGTTTAATGCTATGTTTCCTATTGACAGTATAATGTTTGATATGAATATTCTAGCTTTTAATTTAGGATATTTGACAAATATTATTTGATTGTAACTAGCACTCTCAATTTACTGATCATTCTGGATAAAACACAGTTTATCATAGTTTCTAAAATAAAAATACTATGTGTGAAGTTTTCTTCCCCAAGGGATTTTGAACTTCTGAAGTGCAATCAACAAATGATGATAAAATCTCAATAGGTTTGGCTGCATAGTTTCTTTTGAGGTCAGATCCTTTAGCTTCAGAGGAAAAGCTTGTTCCATACAGATTTCTACCTACACATCACAGGCTGCCGGTTCCTATAAACCCACAGGCAACACTCCTGTCAGGAAGTAATATTTTCACTGTTTCATTTAAAAAGTAATATTTCAACTGTTTTACTGAAACAATGATTATTTTGGACAGGTACTGTCCCCCAGAGTCATTTAACCTGATTCAATTACCTGTGTAATTGACCTCCAAAGCTTTCCCATTCTAGAGAGGATATTTCTCATTTTAAAACAGACACTGACAGTCAGGTTAAAGTTTAATAAAGGTCCTTTTACTTCAGCTGACTCTACTAAAACTCATATTAACAGTAATAACAATAGTAATAATAATAACTAACATTTATTAACTGCTTACCGTGATGTTATAGAGGGCTTTAAATGTATTGCCTTATTTAATACAATTATCCAATGATAGAGGTTGTATGTAGTCTGCATTTTACAGATGAATCTCAGAGAAGTTTAATAATTCAAAATCACACACTTCAGTAAGTAGCAGAACCAAGCTTCGTACCAAGTTTGATTTGGCTTTAAGGTCCTGCTCTCATTTACTGTGTGCATTCCACAAAGAGAATACATAGTCTGAGGAAAGAAAAATTTATCCTCTTGGCAACATCTGTAAAACATCTGTAAAACAGGGATATTAACACCTTCCTCGAGATTGTTGTAAAGATTAAATATAAATGTAATTTATCTCAGTGTCTGGCCATAGTTCTTGGCAGACATTTCTTAAGTGCTTTATAAATGTCAATTTCCTCTTTTTCAGCAACTTTTTGCCATGTATTTCCAGGGCACTGATCTGGGTCACACGGGAAAACCTACAAGTAGAAGGTACAGTTACTCCTGACTTACTAGAGTTTATATCCAAGTATAAAGGCAAAAGACTGTGATATGAAAAAGTTACAAAATAATCTATTTTAATGAGTGCTTAGAGCAGGGGTTTTGTAGCCAGACTCCACTGGATTTGCATTCTGTCTCTACCATTTCCACCTACCCTTTGTAAAATCTTGGACCAGTTACTTTCCCTCTCAAGGTCTGAGTGTCCTTGTCTGTAGAATGAGGGGCTCAACCCCTCATGGGGTTGATACGAGGATTTTAAGAGCTATTCTTCATTGATGTTAATTTGCTTATTGTACCTCACTCAGTCCTTACGACGACGATGAAACGTGTTCTAGTTCACAATTCTCAAGTTCAAGACACAGGGAGGTAAATATTTGATGAATGTCACTTGGACAGTGTCACAGCTGGGATGCTTTCTCAGGCAGTGTGGCTCTACAGCCCAGTTTCCTAACATAGTATACAACACTGACTTTCAGGTTATAAATGATATATGTGATGTTCCAGAAATATTTTAAATGCTAAAAAAATATAAATGTGTAAATATGTAATATGTAAAAGATGTATAAAGATAAAAACAAACTAAATAAACAATTCTTCCTTGGGCTGAAAGAACAAAAGGTTGTACAATTTGTGAGGATAATAATGCCTTTAAGCACACTGAATAGCATTATGCTTTTTTTTTATTCCCTAAAAGAAAGAAAGCCTCAAGTCTATGAAATTGATGGCCCTTCCAGACTTTTTCAAAATTCCTGCTTCTTCATGTCATGTCAAAAGATGACTTCTAATTTGATGACTGTTCCCATTAGCTCTGGGCCACTCAGCTTGCTTTTTCTAACAAAGGTCCACAGATTAATCGTGCGTGGCTGATGTGATTTCCTTGAAGTTCTCAGTGGTCTAATCTGCCTTGATGTGGTTCCTTTCATGGTTTTATATGGCACTTGTGGGACCTGAGAGGGCATAAGGCCAGCAGGGCTATATTGTGTCTATTTGTTTTCTCTTCAAAATGAAGATTGTGTTTAAATGAAAAATTGTGTTCCAGGAACAAATTATTTCCCTTTGAAACTCTGTCTCCTAACATGACATTTGGAGGTTTTGTGGAGAGAAATAATTTGTGTTTTTACATAGTCCTCCATGTTAATTTTGCCCTTCCATTTACAGTGAAAAATGAGAAATTTAGACCCACCCTCCATTCTTCAATATTAAGACAGGATCTACTCCGAGAGGCTGGTAGTTTTAAAAAATCATTTTCCAAATTACATACACTCTACACAAATATATGTGTGTGTGTGTGTGTATGTATGTGTGTGTATGTATATGTGTGTGTGTATATATATATATATATATATACACACACACAACATAGGAAAGAAAAAATGTTTTTTCTCCCTCCCCCACTTCAGTTCCCTTCCCCTTCCTAGAAGTATATTCTTCTCAGCTTTTTTGTGCATTTACATATATATGTATATATATAAATATATATATATGTTTTTTATTAAACAATATCAGATGAGATTTTGATCTCAGTGGATATAAATCTATCTTGTTCTTTTTAATAATCTCAGATTCTTCAGTATAGATGTAAATTTGCTGATACGTTTTTCTTTTTTAATCTTTTTTCCTCTAGTGTTTTGGAAGTTATATGTCCTCTTTCAAACTCCCAAGTTGCTATCTTTACAGTTTTACAGTATGTACAGGCATATCTCCTTTCTTTATTGCACTTTGCTTTATTGTGCTTCACAGATATTGCTTTTTTTTTTTTTATGAATTGAAGGTTTGTGGCAATCTTGCATTGAGCAAGTCTGTCGGCAATATTTTTTCAACAGTATTATTTCATTATTGTTAAATTAAGGTATGTACAGTTTTTTTTTTTAGACGTAATGCTATTACATACTTAATGAACTACAGTATAGTGTAAACATAACTTTCATATGCACTGGGAAACCAAAAAATTCATGGGACTTATTTTATTGCCATATTCACTTTATTGTGGTGGCCTGAATCCCTAGGCAATATTTCTGAGGTACACCTGTATATACAGAGTATATGAAATTTATTACTACATAGAGCTAATCTGTATATATAGCTTACCAATAAAAAAGAAAATTTTTGCTTAACTTTATCCTTTCATCACATGCTAGTACCACACTAACACAATCTGAGAATTTTCAAGATTATGATTTTATTCATTCTTCCAAGATTTTCTTTGTCCTTGGTGTTCTGCAGTTTGAATGTATTATGCCCATGAATGAGGTTTTTTTGGAGTTTATCCTGTTTGGTATCCTAAGCTGTCTGGATCTGTGGCTTGATGTCTGTCACTAATTTTGGAAAGCTCTTGAGTATTATTACTCCAGATATCTCTTCTGCTCCATTCTCTTTTTCTTCTCCTTCTGATATTCCAATTACAGGTATGTTACATCTTTTGATATTGTTCCACAGCTTTACATATTCTGCTCTCTTTTGTTCATTATTTTTTATCTTTGTATTTCAGTCTGGGAAATTTGAATGATTTTCAGGTTCACTGATCCTTTCCTCAGCCATGTCTAGTCTACTAATGAACCCATCAAACACATTCTTCACTTCTGTTACTTTGTTTTTTATTTCTAGCATTTCCATTTGATTCTTTCTTAGAATAGCTATCTCTCTGCTTATATTATCCATCTGTTCCTGCATGCTGTCTACTTTTTCCATTAGAGCATTTAATATATAACAGTTATTTAAAATTCTCTGATAGTCTGTGTCATATCTGACTCTGGAGTTTGCCATGTGACCCCAGTTCACTGGTGGGTCCAAAAAAGTTTGTTGATTTTTAGTTTGTTCAGCTTTTTCTTGTTATAAGGGCAGGAATGCTGACTTCTAAGCTCTACCACTTGGAGCTGAAATCAGAGTGCTGTTATTCTTAACAAAAAGTTTTACTGGTTTTGTTGCTTACCAATGTTTCTGATGAAATGTAGCTTCTAAGTTTTTTTTTTTAAGTTTGTTGAAATATAACTTTAATAAACATTTCAGATAGAGTTTGTGGTGATAAATATCCTAAGTCAAGGAATGTCTTCATTTGTCTTTATTTTGCCATTTACATGAATGATAATTGGTCTGGGCATAAAATTCAAGGCTCATAATCTTTTTTCTCAGCATTTTGAAAATTTTGCTTAAATGTTTTCTTGAGCCAGTTTTTTAAATGATAAATCTCTTATCAATCTTTCTTGTACCTTTTAAGTTACCTGTTTTTCTCTCTGGAAGCTTTTAGAATTTTCTCTTTCTACATGGAGTTCTAAAGTTCCACTTAGACTATATCTAAGTGTGGGTCTTCTTTTTTTCCACTCTCCAGAAGCAGTTCCACAAGCAGTCCCATTGTTACCGAACATAAGTACATGTGCCCAAAACACAGTGAGGCCAAACAATACCAAAACGTTGGAGTTTGGAGCAGAGAAAGGTTTATTGCAGGGCCATGCAAGGAGACTGGTGGCTCATACCTTAAAACCCCCAAACTACCAGAAAGCTTTCAGCAAAGCCCTCTTATAGGGAAGGTGAGGGAGGGTAGTTGTTCGTTGTTGCAAACTTCTTGGTGTCAGATCCTTTGTTCTTGAGGTCAGGTCATGATGTTCCTGTTAACCTCCACCGAAACAAATGTTATCCTCTGTTCTGACAAGAAAAGGCAAGGTCCCAAGGCTCAACTTTTGCCCTCCAAGGTCCAGGCGGGGCTAAAGGGAGGGGTTCCTGCGTGACCGGGTTACCCTGCCTGGGAGCGTTTGCACAGCACCCAGTATGGGTCCTCCCGCCAGTGCCCAGGCCCGGCTGAAAAGGCAGATCTCAGCTGGCAGCGCCCTCAGGGCCAGGTCCCCAGACTCTGCCCAGCCATCATCACTGAGGGAGCCAGGCGCCCAGGACCCAGCCAGCCCTCAAACTTTTCATTTAAACTGGAGAGAATCATTTGTATAGTATCAATAGGAATACGTGTTGTAGCAAATATCAATCAGGTTAATTCCCAGCTCACAACAATTGCCCTTCGTGGAGAATAGCCCAACCACAGAGGTTGTCCTGAAGTAATGTTGTGCAATGTCCTTGCAACCTAACCCTGACCTCTGGCCACCTCCTAGAGGTAGACAACTGATCTAAGCTATACCAATTTTTGAAACTTGAATGGAGAGAGTGAAGCTGGTTGAAGCTGTTACCTTAATGGCAGTGTCCATATGCTCCAGTTGCTGAGGCCTTTGTGGACGCGACCCGTGGAGACTGCCACTGCTGTTAGGTCGCCGAGGTGGGGGTTGGGGAGAGGTTCGCTGCTGCTTCAAGGCCTGGGCCCCGCCAGCGTGTGGCCATTGCGAGGGCTCTGGAGCTCTGCGAGACACAGCCCTCAGCCTGTCCCCGGGCGCCACAGCTCACCTGCCGGCCGGAGGGCCTGGAGGGCCCCGGGAGAAGGCCGTGATCTGCCTCTCCCTGCACTGTCTGCCGTGAGGACCATTGCGAGCCTGACTGTTGGTGGAGTGGGACCTCTAACTGCTGCGCTCAGTCTCGCCTGCTCCGTCCCTGTTGCATCACTGTGTCCCTCAGAGGCAGGAGGACGTACACTCCCCTCTTCCCCTTTTTATTTTCTTTATTAAAAATTAAGGTGAAATTCATATAACATTAACCATTTTAAAGTATATAATTCAATATTATTTAGTAGATTCACCATCTTGTGCATCTATGCCTTCTATCTAGTTCCAAAACATTCTCATAACTTCCAAAGAAAACCCAATACCCATTAAGTAGCCAGTCACTATTCTTGAGTTTTACATAGATACTTCTGTAATTAAGCAATATGCGTATGACACTATTTTAAAAAAGGAATACCTGTTAGAATTGTGGTCATTTATGAGAGTCATATTTTGAAAGGCTCAATAACCAATGATATCTTTAAACAGAATACTGATCAGTGACAGGAGGGTACAGTATTTCATAGCATAGTGTCTTACTTCATTTGGGATGCTATAGCGAAAATACTATAAACTGGATGGTTTATAAAGAACAACAATTTTTTTTCTCACAGTTCTGCAGGCTGAGAAGTCCAAGATCTTGGTGCTGGAAGATTCAGTGTCACTTTCTCACAGACGGCATCTTCTCACTGTGTTCTCACATGTTGGAAGGGGCAAGGGAGCTTTCTTGGGCCTTTTTTATAAGGCACTAATCCTTTATGAAAGGCTCTACCCTCATGACGCATTCACTTCCCAAAGGCCCTATATCTTAATACCATCACCTTGGGAATTACAATTTCAATACATTAATTTGGGGAAGACATAAACATTCAATCTATAGCACATGGGACTGCATAACCATCATTAAGAAAATGAAAAGGCAAGCCACAGGCTAGGAGAAAATATTAACAATACATGTAGCTGACAAAAGATTGGCATCTAGAATACAAAAAGAACACTTACAACTCAAATACAAGTTGCAAATGCAATTTTTATTAAATGGCCAAAAGATTTGGCCAGACACATCATTTAAAAAAAGGTATTTGAGTGGTTAATAGGCACATGAAAAGAGGTTCAAAATCATTAGTCATCAGATAAATGGAAATTAAAACACGTACTGAAATGAGATGTCCTACTAACCACTAGAACAGCTAAATTTAAAAATGCTGATGCCGAGATTGGTTCAAGATGGCGGAGTAGAAGGATGTGCGCTCACTCCCTCTGGCGAGAGCACCGGAATCACAACTAACTGCTGAACAATCATCGACAGGAAGACACTGGAACTCACCAAAAAAGATACCCCACATCCAAAGACAAAGGAGAAGGTACAATGAGATGGTAGGAGGGGCGCAATCACAATAAAATCAAATCCAATAACTGCTGGGTGGGTGACTCACAAACTGGAGAACACTTATACCACAGAAGTCCACCCACTGGAGTGACGGTAATGAGCCCCACGTCAGGCTTCCCAACCTGGGGTCCAGCAATGGGAGAAGGAATTCCTAGAGAATCAGACTTTGAAAGCTAGCGGGATTTGACTGCAGGACATCGACAGGACTGGGGGAAACAGAGACTCCACTCTTGAAGGGCACACACGAAGTAGCGTGCACATCGGGACCCAGGGGAAGGAGCAGTGACCCTATAGGAGACTGAACCAGACCTACCTGATAGTGTTGGAGGGTCTCCTGCAGAGGCAGGGGGTGGCTGTGGCTCACCGTGAGGACAAGGACACTGGCAGCAGAAGTTCTGGGAAGTACTCCTTGGCATGAGCCCTCCCAGAGTCCACCATTAGCCCCACCAAAGAGCCGGGTAGGCTCCAGTGTTGGGTCACCTCAGGCCAAACAACCAACAGGGAGGGAACCCAGCCCCGCCCATCAGCAGACAAGCAGATTAAAGTTTTACTGAGCTCTGCCCACCAGAGCAACAGGCAGCTATACCCACCACCTGTCCCTCCCATCAGGAAACTTGCACAAGCCTCTTAGATAGCCTCATCCACCAGAGGGCAGACAGCAGAAGCAAGAAGAACTACAATCCTGCAGTCTGTGGAACAAAAACCACATTCACAGAAAGATAGACAAGATGAAAAGGCAGAGGGCTATGTACCAGATGAAGGAACAAGATAAAACCCCAGAAAAACAACTACATGAAGTGGAGATAGGCAACCTTCCAGAAAAAGAATTCAGAATAATGATAGTGAAGATGATCCAGGACCTCAGAAAAAGAATGGAGGCAAAGATCGAGAAGATGCAAGAAACGTTTAACAAAGACCTAGAAGAATTAAAGAACAAACAAACAGAGATGAACAATACAATAACTGAAATGAAAAATACACTAGAAGGAATCAATACCAGAATAACTGAGGCAGAAGAACAGATAAGTGACCTGGAAGACAGAATGGTGGAATTTACTGCTGCAGAACAGAATAAAGAAAAAAGAATGAAAAGAAATGAAGGCAGCCTAAGAGACCACTGGGACAACATCAAACGCAACAACATTCGCATTATAGGGGTCCCAGAAGGAGAAGAGAGAGAGAAAGTACCCAAGAAAATATTTGAAGAGATTATAGTCAAAAACTTCCCTAACATGGGAAAGGAAATAGCCACCCAAGTACAGGAAGCGCAGAGAGTCCCATACAGGATAAACCCAAGGAGAAACATGCCGAGACACATAGTAACCAAATAGACAAAAATTAAAGACAAAGAAAAATTATTGAAAGCAACAAGGGAAAAATGACAAATCAACATACAAGGGAACTCGCATAAGGTTAACAGCTGATTTCTCAGCAGAAACTCTGCAAGCCAGAAGGGAGTGGCATGATATATTTAAAGTGATGAAAGGGAAGAACCTACAACCAAGATTACTCTACCCAGCGAGGATCTCATTCAGATACGACGGAGAAATCAAAAGCTTTACAGACAAGCAAAAGCTAAGAGAATTCAACACCACCAAAGCAGCTCTACAACAAATGCTAAAGGAACTTCTCTAAATGGGAAACACAAGAGAAGAAAAGGACCTACAAAAACAAACCCATAACAATTAAGAAAATGGTAATAGGAACATACATATCGATAATTACCTTAAACATGAATGGATTAAATGCTCCAACCAAAACACACGGGCTCTCTGAATGGATACAAAAACAAGACCCATATATATGCTGTCTATAAGAGACCCACTTCAGACCTAGGGACACACACAGACTGAAAGTGAGGGATGGAAAAAGATATTCCATGCAAATGGAAATCAAAAGAAAGCTGGAGTAGTAATTCTCCTATCAGGCAAAATGGACTTTAAAATAAAGACTATTACAAGAGACAAAGAAAGACACTGCATAATGATCAAGGGATCAATCCAAGAAGAAGATATAACAATTATAAATATATATGCAACCAACATAGGAGCACCTCAATACATAAGGCAGCTGCTAACAGCTATAAAAGAGGAAATCGACAGTAACACAGTAATAGTGGGGGACTTTAACACCTCACTTACACCAATGGACAGATCATCCAGACAGAAAATTAATAAGGAAACACAAGCTTTAAATGACACAATAGACCAGATCGATTTAATTGATATTTATAGGACATTCCATCCAAAAACAGCAGATTACACTTTCTTCTCAAGTGCACACAGAACATTCTCCAGGATAGATCACATCTTGGGTCACAAATCAAGCCTCAGTAAATCTAAGGAAATAGAAATCATATCAAGCATCTTTTCTGACCACAACATTATGAGATTAGAAATCAATTACAGGGAAAAAAATGTAAAAAACACAAACACATGGAGGCTAAACACTACGTTACTAAATAACCAAGAGATCACTGAAGAAATCAAAGAGGAAATCAAAAAATACCTAGAGACAAATGACAATGAAAACACGACGATCCAAAACCTATGGGATGAAGGAAAAGCAGTTCTAAGAGGGAAGTTTACGGCAATACAAGCCTACCTCAAGAAACAAGAAAAATCTCAAATAAACAATCTAACCTTACCAACAAACAAAATGCAAAGTTAGTAGAAGGAAAGAAATCATAAAGAACAGAGCAGAAATAAATGAAATAGAAACAAAGAAAACAATAGCAAAGATCAATAAAACTAAAAGCTGGTTCTTGGAGAAGATACACAAAATTGATAAACCATTAGGCAGACTCATCAAGAAAAAAAGAGAGAAGACTCAAATCAATAGAATTAGAAATGAAAAAGGAGATGTAACAGCTGATACTGCAGAAATACAAAAGATCATGAGAGATTACTACAAGCAACTATATGCCAATAAAACGGACAACCTGGAAGAAATAGACAAATTCTTAGGAAAGCACAACCTTCTGAGACTGAACCAGGAAGAAATAGAAAATATAAACAGACCAATCACAAGCACTGAAATTGAGACTGTGATTAAAAATCTTCCAACAAACAAAGTCCAGGACCATATGGCTTCACAGGTGAATTCTATCAAACATTTAGAGAAGAGCTAACACCCATCCTTCTCAAACTCTTCCAAAATATAACAGAGGGAGGCACACTCCCAAACTCATTCTACGAGGCCACTATCACCCTGATACCAAAACCAGACAAAGCTGTCACAAAAATAGAAAACTACAGGCCAATATCACTGATGAATATAGATGCAAAAATCCTCAACAAAATACTAGCAAACAGAGTCCAACAGCACATTAAAAGGATCATACACCATAATCAAGAGGGATTTATCCCAGAGATGCAAGGATTCTTCAATATATGCAAATCAATCAATGTGATACACCATATTAACAAATTAAAGAATAAAAACCATATGATTATCTCAATAGATGCAGAAAAAGCTTCTGACAAAATTCAACACCCATTTATGATAAAATCTCTCCAGAAAGTGGGCATAGAGGGAACCTACCTCAACATAATAAAGGCCATATATGACAAACCCACAGCCAACATCGTTCTCAATGGTGAAGAACTGAAACCATTTCCTCTAAGATCAGGAACAAGATAAGGATGTCCACTCTCGCCACTATTATTCAACATAGCTTTGGAAGTGTTAGCCACAGCAATCAGAGAAGAAAAAGAAATAAAAGGAATCCAAATCAGAAAAGAAGAAGTAAAACTGTCACTGTTTGCAGATGACATGATACTATACATAGAGAATCCTCAAGATGCCACCAGAAAACTACTAGAGCTAAGCAATCAATTTGGTAATGTTGCAGGATACAAAATTAATGCACAGAAATCTCTTGCATTCCTATACACTAATGATGAAAAATCTGAAAGAGAAATTAAGGAAACACTCCCATTTACCACTGCAAGAAAAAGAAGAAAATACCTAGGTATAAACCTACCTAGGGAGACAACAGACCTGTATGCAGAAAACTATAAGACACTGATAAAAGAAATTAAAGATGATACAAACAGATGGAGAGATATACCATATTGTTGGATTGGAAGAATCAACAGAGTGAAAATGACTATATTACCCAAAGCAATCTATAGATTCACTGCAATCCCTATCAAATTACCAATGGCATTTTTTACAGAACTAGAACAAAAAATCTTAAAATTTGTATGGAAACACAAAAGACCCCGAATAACCCCGAAAGCAGTCTTGAGGGGAAAAAACGGAGCTGGAGGAATCAGACTCCCTGACTTCAGACTATCTACAAAGCTATAGTAATGAAGACAATATGGTACTGGCACAAAAACAGAAATATAGATCAATGAAACAGGATAGAAAGCCCAGAGATAAACCCACGCACCTATGGTCAACTAATCTATGACAAAGGAGGCAAGGGCATACAATGGAGAAAAGACAGCCTCTTCAATAAGTGGTGCTGGGAAAACTGGACAGCTTCATGTAAAAGAATGAAATTAGAACACTCCCTAACACCATACACAAAATTAAACTCCAAATGGATTAGAGACCTAAATGTAAGACTGGACACTATAAAACTCTTAGAGGAAAACATAGGAAGAACACTCTTTGACATAAAAGATCTTTTTTGATCCACCTCCTAGAGTTATGGAAATAAAAACAAAAATCAACAAATGGGACCTAATGAAACTTAAAAGCTTTTGCAAAGCAAAGGAAATTACAAACAAGACGAAAAGACAACCCTCAGAATGGGAGAAAATATTTGCAAATGAATCAGCAGACAAAGGATTAATCCCCCAAATATATAAACAGCTCATGCAGTTCAATATTAAAAAAACATACAACCCAATCCAAAATGGGCAGAAGACCTAAACAGACATTTCTCCAAAGAAGACATACAGGTGGCCAAGAAGCAGATGAAAAGCCCTTCAACATCACTAATTATTAGAGAAATGCAAATCAAAACTACAGTGAGGTATCACCTCACACCAGTCAGAATGGCCATCATCAGAAAATCTACAAGCAACAAATGCTGGAGAGGGTGTGGAGAAAAGGGAACCCTCTTGCACTGTTGGTGGGAATGTAAATTGATACACCCACTATGGAGAACAGTATGGAGTTTCCTTAAGAAACTAAAAATAGAATTACCATATGACCCAGCAATCCCACTACTGGGCATATACTCAGAGGAAATCATAATTCAAAAAGACACATGCACCCCAATGTTCATTGCACCACTATTTACAATAGCCTGGTCATGGAAGCAACCTAAATGCCCACCAACAGACGGATGGATAAAGAAGATGTGGTACGTATATACAATGGAATATTACTCAGCCATAAAAAGGAACGAAATTGGGTCATTTGTAGAGACGTGGATGGATCTAGAGACTGGCATACCGAGTGAAGTAAGTCAGAAAGAGAAATACAAATATCGTATATTAACGCATATATGTGGAACCTAGAAAAATGGTACAGATGAACCAGTTTTCAGGGCAGAAATAGACACAGATGTAGAGAACAAACGTATGGACACCAAGGGGGGGAAGTGGCAGGGGTGGTGGTGGTGGGATGAATTGGGAGATTGGGATTGACATGTATACACTAATATGTATAAAATGGATAACTAATAAGAAGCTGCTGTATAAAAAAATAAATAAAATTCTAAAATTCACACACATACACAAAAATACTGATGCCATCAAGTGGTGGCAAGAATTTGAAGCAACTGGAACTCTCATACATTTCTGGTGGAAATGTAAAATCATACAGCCGCTTTGGATGACAGTTTAGTGGTGTCTTAAAGTTAAATATACACTTATCATATGAGCCAACAATTGCACTTCTAGGTATTTACCTACGAGAAATAAAAACATCTGGCCACACTATGACTTTTACATGAACTTTCACAGCAGTATTTTTTAATAAAAATCCCCAAACTAGAAACAAACCAAATATCCAATAGCTAGTGAGAAGATGAATATTGTGGTACATCCATACTATGGAACACAACTCAGCCATAAACAGGAGCAAACTACCGATGTACAAACAACAATGATGAATCTCAAACCATTATGCTGAAAGAAAGAAACCAAACATGAAAGAGTATCTACTTTATAACTTCTTACATATGAAGGTCTTTATAAATCAAATCTATTCTTTATAGAGTAGACAGAAAAGAGATACATGTTTGCCTGGGGCCAGAATGGGGAGATCGACTGAGATCAAGCACAGTGAAACTTTCTTGGGTGATATATATGTTCTATATATCTATGTATATGTTCTATATCTTGATTCTGATGATGGTTACATGAGCGCAGGCATTTATCAAAACACATTCAACTGTACACTAAAATGTATACATTCTATTGTATGTAAATTACACCTCAATAAAGCTGATTCAAATAAAAACAACAGCCTGGGAACAAATAAAAATGCAAATGGCTATCTTGGAAGAGATGAAAGTTTTTAGGAAAAACGAATGCTTTTATCCAGTGTTTGACAGACTGCCATGCGTTAGATATATGTATTCAACTTGTTCTGTGACTCCTCAGATGATAAGTAAGGATAAGAATGATTTTTGGAGAATATAAGTAAAATGTCCTGAAAACTGGAAGTTTTTTAGTTTGATATTTGAGAACTTTCCAAATTTTCTGATTTGATAAGATGCGGCAGTCCTCTAACGTTTGGAAAGTTTTGACATCATATTGATTTAGTACAATGAATCTTACTAACAAAATCCTTTGCTAAAATTGATGTTTTGTAATTTCCCTTGAAATATCTGAATTATGAAACCAGAACTTATAATTCTATTCAAATATGCATTAGAATGGAAAAAGCAATGAACTGGGTTCTATCCTTGCCTCTGTGAAACCTAGATATATAAACTTGGAATGAGTTGCCTCCATACAACTCCATTTTGTAGCATGTAAAATCAAAGTCTGGGTTACATTTTTTGGATCTCTCCACTAATTAAATCCCTCTATTAACTGCCCTAACTAAAGACTATGATTTTATGTTTGGCTCTAGAAGGATCTGTGTAACCATAAGAGGGCAGTATTCCATTTAAACAATTTCTTACACAATTTCCTGTAAGTGCTCAGTATGCTAAAATTACAGGACTTTGAGACTGGCATAATATTTGCTAGTATTAATCCCCTTAGGATTATGTTAAGAAAAGTAATTTGTCTTTTTTAAGTATGAATACATACATTTATCACAGCTAGAGGCAAAAGGGAGTCATCTTACTCTTTCTCTGGCTATCAGGCTTGCATTTACTTAAATTGAGGAGATCATGCTTCTATCTCATCAGGACTGTAGCATATTAAAACACACTTGTCAACCCAATTAAGGGGGAACATCCTAGGGCTAGGATGTAGATTTATAAAGAGATATTTTTCTATGGATTCTGTGTAAACTGCAATGTACATGGTTGCAACTAATTCAAAATCAGTGTCAATGTCCCGCATCAAAATCACATTTCAGTAACAGGAGGTAAAGTGAGAACATAAAAGAGGGTAAAAAGTCATTTTTGGATGAGAATTTACTCGGGTCTTACTTGATGCTCAACATATTTTTAAACGAGTGGAAGGCTTAGAAACTACTGTTAAGGCATTTACACCATTTAAAGAAAATGAATACGTGTTCCTTAAACAATAAAAGATAATTTATGAAAAATAGAGTCTATCACCATGAAAGGGATTCTAATTTTCTTTATCAGTGTCCCAATTGTTAGCAATTTTATCTGCTTTATAAGCCCATTATCTTGCAAGGACAGAAGGCCATGGAAGCTCGCACGGCTCAAGGTTGCAATAACAAATTCATGGTTTATGGAACTAAATCCCCTCTTCCCTCTCTTCTGTCCTTTACACTCATTTATTATCTCCTGGTCACTCATCTCAACCTAAGAATGTCCCTTTTCTGTCTCCTTGACATTCAGTTCATCCTTCCTCTACATAATGTTAAAGTATCTTCTCACTGTCTTAGAAGACCACCTCCATCTTCTACAGTTAAGAGGAAAAGAATGTTTAATAGTTTAGAAAGGAAAGATCCAAGCACAGGGAAATCAAGGAACATTTACCAGTTCCAGGCTATGCCCATTCCCAAAGGATAATCTGTCATCCTCTTGGCTTACTAGGGATATTTGAAGAATCCATTTGACTTGCTTAAAATCACTGTTTTCATTACACTCATTACTGTGTATGGCTTCTCACAATAATGGAATGAATATAAGCAAATGATCAACACAATGAATCCTGAAATAGAGAGCCTTGCTTGGGCAAAATTATCCATAGGATGACACAGCAGAACTTACAAGTTGAGGGAATTTAGAAATGCTATATAAGTTCGTGCCTTGCTACAAGACCAGAGGGAAGCCATGCCTAAAAATGAAAAAAAAAAAGTCATTTGATTACAAATGTTACTCTAATTTTACTCTGACTTCATTTTGATATTTAAAATTTATTCTGATGTAGTGTTAGGATGTTAATAAAATGTAAATTGCTTTTATCCTGACCTTCTGTTTTATTGTTTCTCCTCAGCTTTTATTACAGAATTGTTATTGCTATGGAAATGTTAACTTCCTGTTTGTATTTCTGGAACCCTGAAGGGCATGGAAGTTGGCCAGTTTAAGCTTTATTAGGTAGCTACTGAGAGATAAATGCCTGCAGCATTTTTGTTTTGTTTTGCTGCAGTTCACTAAATGAAAATCTGTCCATTAAAAGCAAACTGTGAGGTCAATGCTACAGCAATGCCTCCCTTTTCTACCAGTAACACACTATAAACCTTAAGCTCATTTAGGTTAATTATGAAGATCCACTATTGCTGCATCTAAGCCCATATGAACTTGAAACTAACCAGTCTCAAAATGTGTATGCCTCTCCGGATAGCAGATGAGAGCCATGGGTAAGGTTGGATAACCTTTCCAGGTGTGTTTCATCAGGGCTGCTACCCATTGGAGGGAAATCACAGTGGAGACTTGAGACCTTGGCTTTCCAGGTTCATAAACCTGGTTTTGTGAGTTTACCTAAATTTTAGCTCTGATGCTTCCTTATAAACAGGAACACCACTTTACTGATTACTAAGGGAGATACCGAGAACAGTGGGAATGAACAACTCCAGTGATCAGAATGCTTGTGCCCCATAGCCCTTCATTCACAGTCTTTACTAGGAAAAAGGCAATTAGAAAACTGACTTAGTGATAGAAAGTTGCTTGATGACAGAGCAGTAAAGGGAATTGAATGTCCTTAAAGGAATTCTCATCTTAATTAAAGGAAGATACACCTCTCGGCAGTGATCAGAACATGGTACTTTGGTCTACTTTTCTCAATGATTACAGAACAGTTATTAGCAGAAATCTGTATTCTCTTTTTTCTTCTTTCTGTAGAGCTTGTATTTGTCCTAACAAACTTCCCCTTTATTTAACCAAGTAGGTCATTTTATGTATATTGCACTAACAAAATAGACAGTCTTTGCTCCATGGAGCTTTAATTTTAGTGGTGAAAAACAGACAATTAAATGTGGTATATAATATTTTATGTGGTTAAAAAACAATATTGAAAATAAAAATAAAGAAGAGTAAGGAGGCAGAGAGCAATGAAGGAATTGCTGTTTTAGATGGCATGATCCAGAAAGACCTCTCTCAAAAAATGACGTTGGAGCAAAATGACATTGAATTAAGTGAAAGGCAGGTCATAGATGTATCTAGGGAAAGAAGGCTCCAGGTACTGAAACAGGTGTACTTACTATGGTGACATCACCATATCCCAACACTTTCTATATTGGGAAAACCAAATTAAAGTTACTACCGATGGTATCCTTGAAAGAGGAAAAGAGTACCAAAAGGACACTGTGTGATGGAGGACTTTGGTTTGGTGATGGATAAAGAAACTGATTATTGACAGCCATCATCTACCTAGGGTACATTTTCCTAGTACCATTTGGAATTACTTATTGTCACTCAGGGTCCCATCAGAATATTAGGCTAAATTTAGGAAGGTTTGATAAGGCATTATTTACACTGCTGTGCAGTACCCTGAGAACTTGACCCTCCTAGGCCCTCGAAAATGAGGAGATGGCATGATTAATGAAACTCAGAAGAAGAGAATGATAGCTTGAGACAAGCTATCATTTTTGGTAGAGAAGCCCAACCATTCCCAGGTGACCCTGTAAAGAGGGATGTAGTCCATGAAGATCAGCATCCCCAAGATGGGGGTGGGGTTTGGGGGAAGGGATGAAAAGACAGCAGGCACACCTTCTTTTCCCTTTTTGATTGCCAGTCTGAGACCCTATGGAGATTAAAACGTGGTGTTCCAGTCCCACACACTCAACCTAACACTTACGCAACTGCCCCTTCCCCGATGAAGGCTCAACATGCCTAAGGTTGACCTTATATCAAGTTGTTTCTGATAACAATGGAAACATAAAGACCAGTAGGCAGAGATAGTGCTAAACATGGCTTAATCTTTGGCCACAACAAAGTCAGACTCCATGCAAATCTCAAAGAAAAATCAAGGACTATAAAGAGAAGGGGCTTTGGGTCTAATACTTGAGTGCAAGTCATACCTGTGACAAGTACTATCTTTGTGATCATTGATCAAGTTGCTTAGTCCCTTTGCACTCCACTTTCTTTATCTATAAAATGAGCGTCATTATAGTTCTTACACATAACATTATTGGGAGGATAAAGAAATATATGATGGATGCAATGGAAAGGGCATTGTAACCCTCAAAGATGCATAATGCTTTCTCCCACAGATAGAAGAGCAAAAAGAAGTACTTACTCGTACCTGCTTTAGAAGGAAAAAGGAAAAGGCATGAACACATAATAAAAGTCCACTATGCCCCAGACACTGCTTAACATGTATTATTTAATTCTTTGAACACCACCTACAAGATGTTAATATTACCATTTTACAGAAAAGAAAACTGGGGTTCAGAGAGACCAAACAATTCACTCAAGATCACACATCTTGTAAGCGGCAGGGCCAAGATTCCTAATGAAGCAACATGAATCTCAAGACGATGTTTGTATTCCTGACGTCATCAATTCTGATTAAGCTACTCCAAGAACACAGAAAAACTGTATGTTTCACTTCAAACCACGCCTGGGCATAAAGAAGAAGCTCATTAACAGCTACCTTAGAGTCCCTCCTCTCCCTCTCTCTGTGACATGCCCAGAAGAACACCCTGCTAGGTAGCGGCCAGGGCTGGGGCATCTCTGCTGAGCCCAAGGTGCTGACTGTTAGATTCAATGTGAAAGGGTGTTCTTCCTTGACTTTCAAAGTCCTGAACCTCCAACACTCCTTCTCATGTGGGAGCAGGCAGAACTGCAACAGGGACCTCTGCCTTCCCACCTTGGTGGGACCATGCCTCCACATCACAGAGCTCAGGTCCGCTGCCAGGAACCCAGTGAGGATCGTCACCATGCTTCACCAAAGGCCATTCGTTTCCAGAAAGGGAGCGAAGTAAACAGCCTTTTGATTTGTTGCTTCTCAGCTTCTTCTGAAAGCTATCCTAAAGGCTATAGTTCAGGGGGTCTAATACAGCCAGAGTATATGTATGGTAAATCAGGCTGGGAAACATTCAATTTTATTTTGGTCTAGTAGGATGGTGGAGGCTAGGCAGAGTGTGAGTTCATGTGAGTGGAGTGAACAGGGCATGGGCTCCATTAAAGAGGGCCATTTTGTTGGGTGCAGTCGTGCCATGTTGGGTCAGGGAACTCAGCGCAGAAGCATCGATAATGGTGCCACAGCCAGACAGGAATCACACCTTCAGGCATGCCCAGAACCAGTATCAACCAGGTTACATCCACTGTTCCCATCCAATCTTTGGTTCTTGGGTAGGGATAACTATTCTTTGCCCTTCTGTCTTTGTATGAAGAGTTCTGACCAGCCCAACTTCACAGTTTTTTCTCTCCTGCAGGGCTGTGAAACTTTTCTGGTTGTTTTTCTCAGTTTTGGAAGGGTAGCAGCCTCAGCACAATTGTGAACTCCATGAAGGCAAGGACTCTGTCTCCCCCTTCACCATGATATTCACCCTGCATAGCATCTAGATGTGATAGTAAACTTTTGTTAAATGAGTAAATGAATTACCCCCATGACCTCACCTCTCATCCAACCTGACAAGTTACTGTGTGTTAAGTGCTTTACATGGGATTCCAAGCAGTCTAGTTTGTTTGGTAGATACAAACAGCTCCAAAATATATCAGTGGCTTAAAACAACAAAGGTTTATTTCAGGTCCGCTGGTGGATGAGCACCACATCACCTTCAGGCTAGGACCCCACAGGATGCAGAAGTCACCATGTGGAACCCTGATGTTGCTGAAGAAGACAAAGAGCCAGTGAATCTAATCCTGGCTCTTAAAGGGCTCCTCCCAGAAATGACATGTGTCAGTTTTGCTCATATGTCATTGGCCAAAGTGAGTCACTTGGTCATCACCCTCACTCCACAAGGGGTGAGGAAGTTCAGTCTTAACCCAGAAGAGAAGAGAACCAGACTATTTGTGAACATCTCTATGACTTTCATCCACATATTAGTTCATATAAACCTTATAATTCGTCTAGAACAAAGACGCTATTATTGGTCCCACTTGTTTTTTATCGAGGTGTAGCTGATGTACTATGCTGTGCAAATCTCTGCTGCAGAGCAAAGTGACTCAGTTCTACACAAGGATCTTGAGGTTTAACAAGGTTAATGAGTTGATCAAGAAAATCAAATGGTGAAGCCTGGCTTCAAGTGTAATCACTTAACCAACCTGTTGAATCTTGCTATCACTGGAGTCTGGCAAGCTCTGTAAGGGGAGACACAGTGAATTCGCAGGGTGTCTAGGACCAGATTCATCAAGGGTCCGTGCTTGAAATCATTAAGCTTAACCTTATAGTCTGAGTCTCTGTAGGCAGTACCTCTGCTCTCTGACTTATCCTTTCTCTTTATTGGAAGAACTTGCTGTTCCGTGAGGAGGATGATAGCTACTTATTTAAGACATTAAACATCTGCCATCGTGACATGTTGGGTCAGGGAACTCAGACTATAAGGTTAAGCTTAATGATTTCCATGGCTAGTTTTTTAGAAGTTATCCAGCAAGGCAATTTTCTTATTTGCTGGTGGTAGATAATATTCATGGAATTATTATGAAATTCATATTTATTCTTTCCATAACACATTGGAGCAGCTCAGACATCAGAGAACTGCAAATTCAGTCTGTGGTTCACATTTTTCTTCCCACGTAGACAGAGAAAAATATTTCCCAAATGCTGAGATTAAGATGTGGACTTAGCTTGTTGGGGCTGAAACATCAGTGCGCTGATGACCTGAAGACTATTTCTGTGGAATCAGATGAGCTTGCTAAAAATAAGTTGTTGGTCTAAAACACCATCACAAACCTTTGACATGATCAGAGGTCACTATCAGCTGACTATTTATTTAGAAAATTTATTAGGGTTGGCGTAACAGCCACAGAAACTCACTCTAGCCAACTTGTGTAAATGAAGGAATTTGTTAAGTCCTGGGCAGTTCAAAAAATCAAAAGAAAAGCAAACTACCAAGGCCCTGGAAGGAATGGAAACGGTGCATCTCTGGGGATCAGGCCTACCACCATCAGTATTCATCAGCTCCAAACATCTTTCTTCTGGGGGTCTCTCCGCTCCAGATTCTGATGCCTAGGGTCCTGGGAGAAAGGTTCAGAGAGGCATAGCATGGATCATATATGCCTACTGCTCACACTGCCTGGCAGATGTTAGCAGCTCAATAAATTTTTGTTGAATGAGTGAATAAATGAATGGCCAAGGTCTCTGGGCCTCATATCACTCACTCAAAAAAATAAAATAAAACTTGATGATTCTATGAAGTCTGTATTAGTTGCCTATCATTGCTGTAACACATTCCCACAAATTAGTGGCTTAAAAACCCCACAAATTTATTATCATATGGTTCTGGAGGTCACAAGTTCAAAATGAGTCTTACAGGGCTAAAATCGATGTATCGCCAGGTTGTGTCCATGTCTTGGCTATCGTGAATTGTGCTGCAATGAACATTGGGGTGCATGTGTCTTTTTAAATTATGGTTTTCTCTGGATATATGCTTAGGAGTGGGATTGCTGGATCATACGGGAGTTCTATTTTTAGTTTTTTAAGGAACCTCCATACTGTTCTCCATAGTGGCTGTACTAACTTACATTCCCACCAACAGTGTAGGAGGGTTCCCTTTTCTCCACACCCTCTCCAGCATCTATTGTTTGTAGACTTTTGATGGAAGCAAACTAAATGTCCATCGACAGAGGAATGGATAAAGAAGACGTGGGGCATATACACAATGGAATATTACTCAGTTATAAAAAAAAATGAAATAATGCCAACATGGATGGACCTAGAGATCATCATACTAAGTGAAGTAAGTCAGAGAAAGACAAATACCATATGATATCACTCATATGTGGAATCTAATTTTTTAAAAATGATACAAATGAACTTATTTACAAAACAGAAACAGATTTTCAGGTATCAAATACAAAATTATAGTTACTCAAGGGGAAACGTGGATGGGGAAGGATAAATCAGGAGCTTGGGATTAACATACACACACAACCATACATAAGATAGATAACCAACAAGGACCTACTGTATAGCGCAGGGAACTCTACTCAATATTCTGTGATAAACTATATGAGAAAATAATCTGAAAAAGAATGAATATAGGTATATGTATAACTGAATCACTTTGCTGTACCCCTGAAACTAACACAACATTGTAAATCAACTATAATCCAATAAAATTTTAAAAAATAAAATAAAATAAACTCAATGTATCATCAGGGTTGGTTTATTTTGGAGACCTCAGGGGAGAATCGGTTCCTTGCTTCTACCAGATTCTAGACGCTGCTGGCATTACTTGGCTTATGGCTCCATCACTCCAATCTCTGCTTATATTGTCACAATTCCTTCTACCAACTTTGATCCTTTTGCCTCTCTCATAAGAATCTTTATGATTAGATTGGGCCCACCCAACAATCCAGGATAATCTCCTCATCTCAAGATTCTTAATTTAATCAAATTTGCAAAGTCCCTTCTACCTTGTAAAGTTAAGATAGTCACAGGTTCCGGGTATTAGGATGTGAACACTGTCGGGGGACTATTATTTGGCCCACCATAAGACCCTTTTCAATTCTGAAATTCTGTAATGCTCTCATTGCTGATATTGATACTAGGAACCATGGGGACCACCTGCTCCTGTTGTATGTGGAGCTTACCATCTATTACAAACAAAGTTGGCAAAGCTGTCTAATGGTAAATCAGGGCTACTGAAAGAGAATTTACATATCAGGTGATTCCTGTCTGTTGGATGAACCAGATGCCTCACTGTCTATGCCATACATTTGGGGATAAGAGCAAAGATTTTTGTTACAGCATTTCTACTAACTCCACCCCAAAATGGCATCACTATGAGAGGACATGGTCTAAAGAAATCACTCACGTGGAATTCTCACATCCCCAGAAGGGAGTCTGACTCAGGGCCAGACTAAGAACCACAGGAGACTCCCAGGCACTGAAAAGATTATTAAAGATTATTGTGCTCCACTTCCATTTGTAATTTAAAAAAACACCCTCTAAAGTACAGAATAAATATAGAGAACTAAGACGAATATCTAACTTTGTCTATGATGACTACTGAATGCTTGTTTTGAAATATCTCTATCAAATAATTTTAAGAATTGCCATTTTCTTCTCCTGCCTTCTTGTTGATGCACTAAATGCATTCTTAATCCTCTTGTTGGCTAGTGCAGCCCAAAACATTCATGACCTACCAGAAATAATACCATCCTTAATTAACCAAGCCAGTAATTTCCAGATGTCATTTTATGATACCTTAGGGTTTTACTAATACAATTAAAAGGGACTCTGGCATTCTAAATGCTAATATAATTATTTATATTAAATATGGACCCAAAATTTATAATACCTAGGACCTAAAACAAAATCCCACTATGGATCTCAGGCTTTAAAATGTTGTATCTATTAAACAACATGCCTTTATTTACAATCACTCATGTTTTCATTTTTTTATCAAAGATATTATTTGACTTCGGATCTGAGCCTCTGAGCAGACTGAGATACTAACAGTTGACATTGTTTGAACAACCACTTTATGTCGGTGTATCAGCAAATACTTTATACGTTTTTAATCTTATATGTAATACTTAATTAAACCCCCAAATTACTACAGGCATTATTATTATACTCATTGTAATATGAGTAAACTGAGGCTCAGAGTGGTTAATTAATTTGATGCAGGTCACACAACAGAGCAGAAATTTGAATCCAAGGAGTTGGTCTCTTAACCATTATACTCTGCTAATTCCCAGTTTTCCCATACAGGTTAGCTGTCACAGTAGTCAGATACAAGGGCTGTCTATGCAGCCTTTGTTTTCTCTCTTTTTCTTTTCTTTCCATTTCTTTTCTTTTTTTTCTCTTTTTTTTTGAGAGTAAATTTATTATTTCCAACAGTCTAATGGTTTGAACCAGACCTGTACAACAGAATAACTCAAAGAAGTGTTTTCAGGTATGTTTTTGCCAGGCCCAACCGCAGAGCTTCTGATTTGGCGCACTAAGGCAAGTAGATGCCTGTGTGTAGGTAAAAGACCCCTGCATAACTCTAACACGGACTCCTGAGGAAGAACACTGCATCAGGTCTTATTAGATACTGAAAGGAGGGCAGAAATTGCATCGCTACCTTCAAGGACCTGGACGAATCTAGGAACTCCAAGTGGTGTTAGAAAATTGGTCAACAAAAACATATAACAACTTCAAAAAGCTTGTGAATCTAGTCTAGATGGAAAGAAAACTTAACAGCAGAAATGTGGTACCTGGCTTGACACCTCATAGTAAACACCGTGAAACTGGAAACATTTCACCATGAAACTGGAAATAATCAACCACCCGTGGTCCTTTGTCGCCCCTTTTCTTGAGTTATTACATGCCTTCACATTCATGAGAAGAAAAGTAGGGTGGAACGGAGCAAAAGAATAAAACTCTAGATAAAAGAAAAAAAAAAACCCACTGGAAATACATTATGGTTGGAGTTCAATAGTCCCAGTCACTTAAAAATGGAGCAATCTCTTCAAAGAAAGAGCAATGGGAAATAAACCCATAACTTTTATTCACCTCTAATGCTTTCTGTTCTCCAGACAAGCTCTCACAATTCTGCAAAAGGGTTTAGCAGTCTTAAAAAGACATGGCGAGAAGTTATTTCGAAGGATCGGTGTGTTGTGACATGCTCATACTAATTTTGCAGTCTCTCTGCATTACTTCATATGAATTATTTAAAATAACCCACACCCTACCAACACAATGACTTGCGTCTCTTTCATTCTCTATTTAATATTCTTGTTGTTGTTGTTATAGTCAGAAGACAACCTTCTGGCTTTCTGTTTTGTTTGTACTTGTGAGAAAGGCAAAGGAAGTTTTTTAAAAAAAATGTTAATGTCTGCTTGTATATATAGTTGATTTTTTTTAAATGCACTACTTTGGTGTCCTTTTCTGCTTCCTTCTTGTGAGTTTCCATGTGTAATCAACGGACACTAAGTACATCATTAGGACATACTAAATTTTTTTCCATAGCCCTGGGGCCATCTTGCACTCTGTTTTTTTCATTAGAGCCCCACACATGGTGTTTTCAGTAAATTTTCATTTCCTAGGATCTGGTCTTTTTCCACTGAACTCATATTTTTCCCTGATTTCCTTTTAGATTATATAACTGTTGCCAAATTAGACATGGTTTTTTAAAAAACACCACCACTACCTCTCCTGGTGTTGAATTAGTATTTAATTTAGCCACCCAGTAGGAATATCAACAGTCACCCATTCAAGTGACAAAACTAAAAATTTTTTCATCCAGTCATGGCCTGGAAAGAATAACTGATTTTACTACTCAGTTACCTGACTTGACATTGATTTTCCATTTCCATGACAATGATCCCACCATCAGCAAATATCAATTGAATGCCTACAATTCAGAAAGCAAAGGGCGGTGTCAAGGTCTGAGTATGAGGTCCATTAATAACTCCCCACTCCTTCCTTTCCTGTTTGGAAGACATAGTTGGAGGCTTACCCAGCAACCACACCATTCCCCGCTTCCCCACTCCCCCTTCACACGCACACTTCCTCCCAGCAGACAGAATCTGCCATGCGACATGGAGACTGAAAATGCCAGGTACATGCTTTCCCAGCCTCCCTTGTGTTTACAGCACCAGCCATGGCCACTGTGACCTGAAGGGAAGTCTGCTGAGACTGGGGTAAGAAACGGGGGAAACAGGGCAAAAGAACATGGTTCTTCTCTTTGATTAAAAGGATTTTGAGAAAAGTTACCCCTTTTCAGCTTTTTAAGATACAATTGTTTAAAAAAAATGCTGAGGGATTAGGCAGCCATCTTGCAATCATGAAGGAAAAAGCTAAAGACTGGAAAGCAATATTCTGAGGAAGACCAAGCCAAAACGCAAGAAAGAGATTGAGTTCTCAATGACATTTTGAGCCATGGCACTAAACCTGGAATTTTCCTAACCCCTGCAATTTAAATTATGTGGAATAATGATTGCATTTCTTATCAAATCCATCTTCAAATGGCTAGTCTGCATTTTGCAGTTGAAGGTATCCCAACTAATATACCTGCTTAATTCTTCTTCCTTCAAAACTCAACTGAGACATCAATGCCCTATGAAATTTCCCTCAATAGCATCTTTGGCCCACCCCATAGCAACCTCACTCCCATCCCCATCCAGGTGGAACAAAATGACCCTTACTTTCAATTCCCATGTTACCCTGGCATACAGATGCTTATTTTCTTACAAAACTTAGGTTCTCAAAGCTCCCTCTCATTCACTAGCTCTCAAGTCCAATGCAACAGGGTCTAGTTGATGTGACCACTTGCCCCATCTGTTGGTGGCAGGCAGAGTTAAATGTCTTTACTAAGAGGGAGAATCTCTGCTCACACCTAGGAAGGACAATGACAGTAGTTGAAAGTTCAGAAGCAGGGGAAATTCTTTGTTGCTCTATATTGAAGCCATCAACATATCCGTCTCCTCTTCAAGATCATAAGCACCTTGAATGAATGGATTGTGTCTTTCTGCAGAAAGTTCAGGAGTTTAGCACATAGTAGATCCTCAATAACTGCTCGTTAAAATGAGCTGATTATTTAATATAACCTCCTAATTTTATAGGTAAGGATATTGAGGACTGGAAAGTTTAAATAACTTTCCCAATCTGTAAAGTAGGGGCAAAGCTAGAACTACTACCAAAATCTCCTAATCCAGTGCTCTTTCTATTCCACCAGAGGTATGAATGCATTTGTAATCTAGGTGGACAGAAAGGATATCTTCAAAAACATAACTAAAAACGCATGCAGATACAATAAGTGTCACATGTTGTTGCAAGAGGGGAGACAACGTTTTGGACTAGGATGGATGGTGAACATTAGCTATTACACATGTCAGGTAGCGCAGTAGTATGGATTCTTGGACTTGCTGCCTTCACCTTTTGATATCAGCTCGTAGTGGGCATCCCTGACTTTCCAGTCTAAATTTGGAGAACATCCCATTTATTCTCTCCACAGCACCTGCGACATTTTCACGTCTCTCAATTTACCACATAACACTGCACATTTATTTATGTGCTTATGTGTTCACTTGTTTGTTTAATTTGCATCTTCTCCAGGAGAGCAAAGGCCATGTCTTTTTTGTTCCTGACTCTACATCCAGCACTTCACAGAGCCACTGATAATTAGTTGACACTCAGTATCTAATCAGTCATTAATTTATTCAGCAACATTCCAGGTGATGGGAGTACAAAAATGAAGAAGAAAGGCAGAAGTCCTGCCCTCTTGGAGCTTATAGTCTATTTGGGGAAGACAGAAATTAAGCAATATAACATAAGCACAATACTGCATATTTCAGGAATTTCAGATGCCACCAACTTGAAGATGCATTGTTACTTTTATGCGTGAACAAAGAAAAAGACATCACAAACTTTGCCATGCCATTGGTATTTTTCGATGCATCATAACCTCAGAGAGTTCCTTGAATTGATGAATGAATTAGGTTGGAATTAGGTCTGGAGGGATAGTGGAATATCAGAGAAGTGCGTAGTCATAAAGAACTGACATATTAATCAAGAACTAACCTTGTATTTACAGGGTATGTAGTAACTTTGGTGGCAGATATATCCTGACCCCAGCCCTGGCAATCATTTGTTGTGTGGGCTTGAGCAAGTTCTTGAGTCTCAGTTTCCTAATTTGGAAAATGGTTACTATAAAATGTGACATTTCAGATAATGTATGTAAAAAGACCCTGAACTTAATGGAGACTCAATAAATGATGGTAGTTTTTATTACCTTTATCATTTTACTCAGCAACTCCTCAGTTGAATTCTAGTTGATATCCTGTTTGTTTATTTTAACTGTTGGACCCTTGTCTTGATTTGCCAGTTCTGGGCTTCCCCACCTCCCACCTCTCCCGCCCCCATGACCTCCCATAGACTCTGTGCTCATCTCGTGCACCTTCTGTTTCAACTTGTCACTTGTCTGTCTTCCCTACTAAATTATACATTCCTTGAACATGTGAACCCTGACTTATTTATATCCATCATATCCAGAATACAATGCTTGGAACCTAGCAGGTTCTTATAGTATTTGTTGGCTGAATGTGAGACCAAATATATTTTTGTTGGGGAAAGGGCCTTCCAGGAAAAGGAAAAGTTTTTATAAAAGCCCTGGTGATAGATACATTAGGCATCCATCTATTCACTCAACAGAACTTCTTTTGAGTGTTAACTGGCAATAGATTCAGAGACGATTACTGCTCCTTGGAGTACACAGGGAACATCCCATGGAATACAGGTTAGTTCTCATCTTGGGCTTTCTCCATCACACTAGTTAATCTCTACCATAGGTGGTTACTCATCCAGTTTGATTTGGATGTGCTGCTCCAGCAGTCCCTTTCCATGGAAAGCTGTTAACTTTATAAGGTTCTAAAGAGACTGCAGATGCTTCTCAACACTTTTTTATGGGTGCCAGAATTTACATCCACCACTGCTCCGTGGAAGGGTTGCCTTTTAGGTAAGGCAAAACAGCAGGGGGGTGATTGATTTGCCTGCTTCCTTCAGACAGGTGTGCCTCGGAGAGCATGAGATCAGCTGTAGGCCCATGAACTGACATGCCAACCTGCAAAGTCACTTCTTTGAAAATGATTTAGCTTTTTTCATTACTTGAGAACTAAGCAGGGCATTAAAAAATGTCCAAAACCAAACTCCCCATTGAAATGTTGAGGTCTCTCTAAGCAAAAATAACCTTTTCCTGGCTTTGCAGGTCAAGAAACCATTAGAAAGGAATCATCTCAGCTGCCCAAAAATGGTCTCGAGTCCAACCGCCAAGGCGCCAAAGCCAACACCACGTTGACGCAGATGGATAGCCAGCCAGAAAAGGTGGAGCTCCAGTGTTAGGCTCTCTCTGCTCCTCCAGCCCGGGAGTGAAGGGAGTGGAAGAAGGGAGGAGAGGAAGGCAGACCAAAAAGTCAACATAGTGCAACATGTCTCATAGTCAAGTCAGCCATGGCAGGGTCTTATAATGCTGTTCACCAGTTTTTGCATCGTGCAGACAGAGAAAGCTCGTGTATCAGACGAGCCACTTATTATCTTCCATCTTGGTACCTGCCCAGAGGCCTCAAATAATCAGACAAGGAACAGTTCTGATGAGAGTTGAAAATACCCTTTAACCTAGAGAAGCTTACTGTCAAATGATGGATAATAGCTTGAATTCAGTTAAGCAGAAACAGCTAGCAAAATATAATGGAGCACAGAAGTTGTGAATCTAGAGTTCAAGCTCTTGTTTTAATTTTAAGTCTATTTCTTGCTAACTTTGCCACCTTGGACTGGTCTCTGGTCCTCTCTGAGTGCTACTTTCTTAATTTTTCTAATTTTCTAATAGAAATATTTAACTTACCTACCTGTCAGTTATTGGTCAAAGGTTAAATGATTAAATGATCTCATGATATCCTGTTGATTTAAAAGAACTGTACAGGGAATTCCCTGGCAGTCCAGTGGTTAGGACTCCTTGCTCTCACTGCCGAGGGCTAGGTTCAATCTTTGGTCGGGAACGAAGATCCCACAAGTCTTGGGGCCATAAATAAATAAATAAACAAGCAAAAATTTTAAAAAGAACTGTACAAATGTTGGATTGTGTCTTATGGCTTAAATGGTAAAATAAGAGGGTATATTTAAAGTTAGCATGACCATATAGATCTACTTTAGGAATAAGAACATCATTCTTATTTAAACTTCTGACGCAGTTTGGAATGGAGAGCAGATTTTATTTCCAAACAAGTGGCTTTGCAGAGTGGTTCACAGGGGGTCCATATTTTCCCATCCCCTTCCTCCTAATCCTTCTCTGGGAGCAAACAGGATAATCTTTTGATCTTTCTGCTTTATTGGCAATGTGTATGGTGTGGCTAGAAAAATATGAGGCAAAGAATGGCTCCTTTACATTTTGCACTGTCTTGCTTTAAGGACTCAGTGAAATAAGGTGTGGAAAAAGTACTTCAAAAAGAATAAAGTGAAAAAAAAGAGTGAGAAAAAAAAGAATAAAGTGGTTTACAAATGATCTCTTAAGCACAGTTTTGATCATGCTCAAAAACCCTTTGAGCCTCCACTGTCCATAAAACAACAGTAGCACCTGGCATTCAAAGTCATCCACACTTCCTTCAGCCTCTTCCTTCTCTGTTGCTTTAGCACAAAGACAAGGTCCTCTCACACCTGTGCCTCTCACCTTCCCTCTGCTGGGACCATGCACCCTGCGCTACCCATTCTTCCACCACCACCACCAACGCACCCCACCCCTGCCCACGTCTGGGCCTCCAGGAGCCTAGTTTTTCCTGCCTGGAATCCATTTCCTTCTCGTATCTGCCTCTTAAAAGCCTGCTCATTTTTCGGGACCTCCCTGGTGGTCCAGTGGGTGGGACTCCACGCTCCCAGTGCAGGGGCCCCAGATTCGATCCCTCGTTGGGGAACTAGATCCCTCATGCGTGCCGCAACTAAGACCGCATGCCACAACTAAGACCCAGCGCAGCCTAAATAAATAAATCAATCAATCATAATTTTTAAAAAGCCTGCTTACTTTTCAAAGCTCTTCTCTTTCAGGAAGCCTTTTCAGGTAGCCTCCCGCCCCCTCCCCACACACACCATCAATCCCATTTCAAATGTATCCTTCCTACCCCCTCAACTCCTAAAGACTTCATACCATACTCGTATCATTATGCCTTCTGACCTCCTGTACCACTTCTTTGCTGTAATTTTTTTAAAGCGTGTGTAATAGTATAGGCCAAACTCTGATTAAGAGACCAGGTGATAAACTCCCAGAAGGCAAGGAAGACACCTGGACATCCACTTTCCATAGGATTCCTCAGCGCTTGCACAGGATTGAACACTTTGCAGGCACTCCTGGATGCGTATGCCTCAGCTGATTTGACTGCCGTGGTTGCTGGGGGAGATTTTCTGCTTTAAATATCTAGTTTATACTTTTAAATAGGTAGTAACTGTAGCATGAACAGTCTTTGAAACTATAAAATCTCTCCTTTCGATGGCCTAGACAGCCGTGTCTGCATAGCACAGGTACAATCATTCTAAAGTAATACCTCAGTGAATTTGATTACAGAGAAGTGCTGATGTTTGTGGAGAGCTTACTGCTTGCCAGGCATTGTTCTAGGTGTCTCACATATATATTCCCGTTTAATACTCAGAACAATCTTAAGAAATGAATACTGTTATTAGCTTCTCCATTGTATAGATGGAGACACTAAGACCCAGAGAAATGTAAGGACACAGAGCAAGGCAGCAAAGATTCAGATGCAAAGAGTCCAGCCTCAGAACCGGAGCTACACTCTGCTCTATTGTTTTTCATCTAAAAGCGCCCCAAATGACTTGACAACTTTTGCTACTAAACTGATCTTTATTCCAAGCTACCTAAACCTTATCTTACTTGCGTTTGAAGGGAAGGCCACAAAAACCCCCTCTTCCACACTTCCCACTGTGCCTGCCCCTTGGGACTTCTGCTTTTGTGTTCCTTTCATCTCCCCAACATCTAACAACCACTAAAGAAGCAGCAGAGCTTCCTTCAAATGTAAACTGTGGTAAGTACCAGGTTGTTTGGAACCCAAGGAGCTACTGAATCAGTCACTGTTTGCTGCTCCCTCTAACAAATATTTCTTTGACATCCTTGAATGACTCAATCACACATCCCACACCTGCTGCCCTGAGACAGGAGAATCAGCTGCCCTGAGATCTGAGCTGTGCTGGGAGTACACAGTGTCAAAGGGTGAGCCCATTTATAGACTCAGTTAGTACAATGATGCACTAGTGAGGAGAAAACAACCCTCATTTATGTAACATTGAAAATTCAGGATGGGTGACCTAGACGAGAACCCAGGAAATATAAATATTGAAACATGACAAATGATGATACAACAATATTATTACTAACCAAGGTACAAACATCTCTTTAAAACGGTGCCACAAAATGTTTCATCATATTCCAAATCAGTTTCCCTACTGGAGTCATAGGTCATGAACCTTCTGAAAGTGAATGCAAAATTTATGTGAACTTAACATATGTTTTTTTTTGGCCAGAAGACCCGTAGCTCTTATGAGCTTGAAAGCCCCAGTCATGAGGCTTTCTCCTGCTGCATAGTGACTGGGGTTAGAACCACTAAGTCATGATGTCTAGGACCAGCTTTTGGTCCCACTGTGCAAAATCCTTTCAAATGGTCTGGTTTAGAAGTGTAAGTACGTCTGTGCCTCTACTGGAACTCCTCCCAACAGAAGCAACATGTCTTTTAAGAGAAAAAAATCATAACACAGATAATGTCCTTCCTACCAGGACCCAAAAGGTGGCCTTGACTGTTCTCAGGTTCTATTGACTACATAATTCTTATGGACTGCCACGTGGTACCTACAGAATTACGAACCTTCAAAGGCCATTTCATGTACTAGAGGAGGAACTGTAGTGACAGAATTTGTAAATGAAACTGCTTTTCATTTACACATTGTTTACATTCCTCCAGAGCCAAATCCCATCCTTTCTCTTCTATCATAGTCTAAGCTATTCCCTGTACACAACTCTTTTCTCTGCCACTCCCTTGCTCTGAGTTCCTGTTAGTAGGTCTGAAATTTATTTTCAAATATTTTGGCACAGTGTGATGTTATATACACATTAGTCATGTTAATCTACCCTGTACATGTAGACAGTTGATTTAACCAGGATTCCCACTTTCCAGAGGGTGAATTAGCATTTCAACAGAAGGTCCACATTCCAGGAATTCAGCGCTGTCCATCTTCCAGCAACACCAAAGACTTCCTTCCTTAGCATAATGGTGGTAAAATGGGCTCTCATGGGTGAAATCATAGGTATTTACGTCACGGGATTGGCTAAAGCATGCATTCTCAGTGGGAGACATATATTCCGCAAGTGGGCAAAATTTGTTTGGTTGGGGAGGGGTAAAAAAAGCTTGAAATATTGCAAGGGTTTCACGTTCTTCCAAAGCACAACCCTACCTGAAAACATCTGATGCCTTAGTATTTAATTTCTCTCAAGTTAAATTGACTTAAAAATTTCTCCTTTGGGTGTAGTAATGAAAAAATATGTGGAGGAACATCTGGCTAAAATATTTTAACACCCTCTACACCCTTGTAGGAATACAGAATATAGCCAATTCTCTGTCCTTTATTTTTAGGATCAGTGAGTATGTTAGCTCTAGGCTTGTCGTATGTGACCTTTATCACGTTGAGGTACATTCTTTCTATACCTAATATGCTGAGAGTTCTTATTATGAAAGGATGTTGAATTTTTCTCAAACATTTTTTCTGCCTCTGTTGAAATGATCATATAATTTTTATCTCTCATTCTGTTCATGCCCTGTGTCACATTTATTGATTTGCATATGTTGAACCATCCTTCCATCCCAGGGATAAATCCCACTTAATCATGTTGAGTCCTTTTAATGTGCCATTGAATTTGGTTCGCTAGCATTTTGTTGAGGATTTTTGCATCTATATGCATCAGGGATATTGACCTGTAATTTTCTTTCCTTGTAATGTTGCCTGGCTTTGATAGCAGGGTAATGCTGGCCACATAAAATGAGTTTCAAAGTGTTCCTTTCTCTTCAATTTTTTGGAAGTGTTTGAGAAGGACTGGTATTAATTTTTCTTTAAATATTTCGTAGAATTAACCTGTGAAGCCATCTAGCCCTGGGCTTTTACTTGTTGGGAGATTTTTGATTACTGATTTAATCTCCTTACTGGTAATTGGTATGTTCAGACTTTCTATTTCTTCCTGATTTTAGTCTTGATGGGTTGTATGCTTCTAAGAAGTTTTCTGTTTCTTCAAGGTTGTTCAGTGTGTTAGCATACAATTGTTCATAGTAGCCTCTTACGATCATTTGTATTTCTTTGATATCGGTTGTTATGCTTAATAGTGAAACGTTAAAAGGCTTTTCTCTAAGATCAGAAACAAGACAAGGATGTCCACTCTCACCACTTCTATTTAACATAGTACTGGAAGTCCTAGACACAACAGTTAGGCCAAAGTAAATAAATAAATACATAAAAGGCATTCAAATTGGAAAGGAAGAAGTAAAATGATCCGTTTGCAGATGGCATGATCTTATATACAGAAAACCCTAAAGACGCCACCAAATAGCTGTTAGAACTAATAAATAAATTCAGTAAAGTTTCAGGATATAAAATCAGCACACAAAATCAGTTGCATTTCTATATACTAACAATGAACTATCTGAAAGAGAAACTAAGAAAGAAATCCCCCTTACAATAACATCAAAAACAACAAAATATTTAGAAATAAAATATTTTTAGTACCAATGCCCTAGATTTGATCCCTGAACTGTCCTGTATTCTACCTCTGATTCTAGGAATACTTGTTTGCCTGATGGAGGCATTGTTGCTACGTTCTGCCACTGGACACTGCATGGTCTGGCCCTGCCCACCTCTCTGAGCACATATGCTTTAAATCTCCCTCTCATTCCCTTAGCTTTAGCCCACTGACATTTCTCACCTGCATTACCACACTTGCTCTTTGCTCTACCTGGAGGTCCACCTCCCAGAATATGCAATGCCCTCATCATTCCATTGTCTGATCAGAAGTTGCTTCTTCTTTTTTTTTTTTAAATTCATTTATTTATTTATTTATCTTTGGCTGTGTTGGGTCCCCGTTTCTGTGCGAGGGCTTTCTCCAGTTGCGGCAAGCGGGGGCCACTCTTCATCGCGGTGCGCGGGCGCCTCACCATCGTGGCCTCTCTTGTTGCGGAGCACAGGCTCCAGACGCGCAGGCTCAGCAGCTGTGGCTCACGGGCCTAGTTGCTCCGCGACATGTGGGATCCTCCCAGACCAGGGCTCGAACCTGTGTCCCCTGCACTAGCAGGCAGATTCTCAACCACTGCGCTGCCAGGGAAGCCCAGAAGTTGCTTCTTTAGAGAGCCTTTCCCTAAGAAACTCAGCTACGGACTTCCTTAGTGGCGCAGTGGATAAGACTCCGTGCTCCCGACACAGGGGGCCCGGGTTCGGTCCCTGGTCAGGGAACTAGATCCCACCTGCATGCCACAACTAAGAGTTTGCATGCCACAACCAAGGAGCCCATGTGCCGCAATAAGACCCGGCACAACCAAATAAATAAATAAGTACTTTCAAAAATCTATAAACAAAGAAACAGCTAAAGTAGCCCCTTTCTAGGCACACACCATTACACTAACTTGAATTATGGACTTCAACCCTCTTATCACTCTCTGAAACTGGCTTATCACCAACCAAAGCGTTTATTTCCTGATTTATTTCATTACTCTCTCTCCTCAACCTGACTGAAAGCTTCTGAAGTGTGGTAACTATTTCTGTCTATATCGGGGGTGCAGTGTCTGGCACCTACTGGGTACTAAGTACTTTATCATTTATTTGTTGAATAAATAAATGATAAAGTACTTTATGTGTACTGAAACTGGTTATGTTAATAGTGCCCCTTCAGCTGAATATTAAATAACTTCATCCCCCTCTTAAGCTTAATATTCACCTACAGATGCTCCTTTAGGCTAAGTCTTTTCTAGGCAAACTCTTGTTTCAGGAAGCAATTCTCTCTTGCAGGCTAGTTTTTCTGAAAATGATCACATCAAAACTTTTGTTTCTAAAGGCTTGTTTCAGTTAAAGGAGGGGACTTTCCCAGGTAGAAGCACCTAAGTGACTACTAAGAAAATGGTTCTAAGGATTCTTATCTATCATATTTTCATTAGCCAGGTGCAGACAAATTGCACGGGGGTTGGGGGAAGGGGAGAATCTTTGAATTGACCCTAGAGATGACCAAATTTCCTAAAGGACTTTTGAAGAGGAAACTCTGAGTAGGCAGGCAGTATTTTCTAACACTCTTCTGATATGCAAATATCAGATATATTTGTTCAGAAGCCTTCAGGTGAGTGGTTGTTTGGGATATGCATCCCTGTTTAATTAAGGAACCCATTTCCTGGGACTGAGTAGACACTAGATGGGTATCTAAGTTTCAGAAAACCCCGGATGAAGTGACTGGAGCTATTGGCAGACAAGGTCAAAGTGTTTATAAGCAAGGAGTTAAGTTTCTTCTTCTGGCTGCAGAGGAATGACAGACACCGTGTTTTGGTCTATTGAGATTTTTTTTTTCTTTTTCCAAACTTCCCCACCCAGAATTAACATGAATTTGGCACTGTCTTGACAGAAATTTCAAACAGAAAATTGTGATGGGTTTTGCATGCACGGAAAGGCTTGATATATGTTCTCCTCTGTTCAAGCAGGCAGGGTATATACTATGCTATTTAACGTAATTGAACTCTACTATTAAGAACCTTTATCAAAGAATGTACAAGATTTTCCCCCTGCTAGTAGCTTGCCAACCTCATACAGTCAGAGAAACCAGAATCTGCGAATGGGTGATGCATTTTGGAAGGAAATATAATCATAAGGTGAAACTGCCTGAACTGTGGAGGTTATTTTCTTAGACTGAAGGGAGAAAAGAGAATCCAGAAAAGGAGGAAAAAAGAAATTTGAGGGAGAGAAAAAGTGTGACTTTACAGTTCTGTATTCATAATATTTAGTGCGCACTCTAGCAAGTATTGCAAAAGTCTAAATTCCCTTGAAAATTAATCATGGGACTATAAATCCTAAAAGAGGGGAAGAGACCTATGCTGCTATGGATTGAATTGTGTTCCCCCAAATTCCTTTGTTGAAGTGCTAACCCCCAATGCAAACTATATTTGGAGATAGGGCATTTAGGAGGTAAATAAGGTTAAATGAGGTCATAAGGGTGGTGGTCTACAGAACTGCTAAGAAGAGGAAGAGAGAGATATCTCCCTTTGAACACACACAAAGAAGAGGTCATGCTAGCACATGGCGAGATAGTGGCCACCTACAAGCCAGAAAAAGAGGACTCACCAGAAGCCGATACCCCAATATCAAATTTTCAGCCTCCAAAACTGTGAGAAAATACATGTCTGCTGTTTAAGCCAGGGGTCCCCAACCTCTGGGCTGCAGGCGGGTACCAGTCCGCGGCCTGTTAGGAACCGGGCCGCACAGCAGGAGGTGAGCGGCGGGCGAGCGAGCGAAGCTTCATCTGCTTCTCCCCGTCGCTCCCCATTGCTCCCCATCGCTCGCATCACCGCCTGCACCATCTGCCCCATCCCGTCCATGGAAAAACTGCCTTCCACGAAACTGGTCCCTGGTGCCAAAAAGTTCAGGGACCGCTGGATTTTAAGCCACCCAATCTATGGTATTTTGATATGGCAGCCCAAGCTAAGACAGATTTCCCACCCTCCACTTCTCCTGGTGGGCTGATAGAAGTTGCTAAGCCCTGAATCATAAATGAGGCAGCTTTCTTTATAGAGCTTGAAAGACCAGGCTTCCCACTTAAAGAATGCAGTGCTCCTTCCAATGCTATGTGACATGGGTTACAGGGAGTAGTATTCACTTTTTATAAGTTATCCCTCTCGCACACACACACAAAGTGGTAAGATTAATACTAAGAATAGTATGGTATTTGGGAGACAATCTGACAATACCTATCAAAATGTAAAATACATATACAGAATGTAAAATACATATACAAAAAAATTGGGACAAAGGTCCCAATTACATTTCAAAGAGTTTATCCTTAAAAAGTCCACTCACCTAAATGTGCAAAGATGGACACATAAGAATACTCACTGCCACATGGTCTGTAATAGAAAAATACTGGAAGCAGCTGAATTGTCCATCAGTAGAGCATTAGTTAAGTAAATTACGATATAGTCATAGGCCAGAGTATTGTACTACAGTGAAAAAGAATGGGACATTTGTATATATGTCTGTGCCCATCCTCAGTCTGTTCACCCTCACAAACCATCCCCCTGTTCTTCTCTGTATCACGGGAGAGCCCACCAGCTCATGCTGCATCCCATGTCTGCGGGTACCTGCCTGTGCTTGGCCAATGGAAGGCTCTTGAAGGAGATTCGAGGGGCAGTATTTCTGACTGCAACTCTGTCTCCATAGAGCTCAGATCCCACTGGACAGAGCCACTGTGGCTCCGGCTTCCTTCTGGTGAGACAAGCCCCCAACTCTTCCCTTTGACCCACCACGGTAGGGAGGTAATAGCTTCATGCTGTTGCTCACGTCTTGGTTGCCTCAGCATCCTCTGTCTGACTTCTCAGCGATTCTATAACCTGTGTAACCAGTTCCATGTATTAAGTTCTCTCTTTTGAAGCCCTCAGACACAGTGCCGGTATGGAACAGAAACAGTGTCAAGTGGCGAAGCAACCTTTGGGACACTGTAGTGTATGCTCCTTTCTGCACGAAACAACAGGATATCTATCCATAAACATGTATTTGTATATGATCTGAACAATCATCCAAAAATCATTCATAGCAGAAGCTTCTGTAAATGGGCAGTGGAGGTCTGAAGCGAAATGGAAATTTACCCTCCACTGTATATGTGTTAATACTATTTGAATTTTTACCATATGCAGGCATTTAAAAAAGCTTAAACTTAGTTAAGCTAATAAAAATACTTCTCAATTTATGCTGTGATTTTTAGTTTAAGAGGGCTTTCTCTTGTATGACTATGTTTGGACCTATGACCCTGAGGCTGACAGGATGAAGGTCAGAGAATTTCCACCCCACAGAAGCTATAATGATCATGTCACTCCCGGGCTTAAACCCTCCAGGGCTTCCTATGGTTTTTTGGAGAAAGACTAGAATCAATTACACTTTGCAGCCTGACCACTGTCAGGCTGACCACTCGTCTCTGCAGCCTCTTCCAGCCTAGGCAGCACCTTGCTCTCCATGTACCAGCCTTACTGGGTTTCTCCTAGTTCCTGGAAATTACAACTCTCTTCCTCTCACCTCGAGGTCCGCTGACACCCTGTCCTTCCTGCCCAAGGGCTATCTTCTCACTACTAGTTAACATACATGAGATGTGGCTTAAAATCATACTGGCTCAGTTGCTCCAACTGTGACTTATTTCTTTCCATGTATTTATATTTGTGTGATTGTTTGACTAATACCAGCTTTCAACGAAAGGGTTATTTTAATGAATGACTGACAATGCTGGAGTCACACTACCCTTGAGTGGGAAACCATAACTAGCCCTTACTGACCCCTGGCAGCACTTCCAGATCCTTAAGCAATGGGTGACTTACTCAAGCAGAAAGTGCTTGCCTTTCTGCTCGTTATTTTGAAAGCACGTACATGTCCATTTCTGTACAGAGTCTATAAAACCTTGAAAGTTAAATAGCTTTGTGTAGAACATTAATAGTTAAAATTGTGTTTGTTAATGAAGAAACGGGCAAACATTAACAAAAGAAAATCAATAGGTTAACTGCATATTTCTCCTCTTTTCTTTCTGTTCCTTCTCCTACAAGATCAGAAAAAGATTTAATAACAATGAAATAACAAGGAATATGTTCTTGTTCTTCTAGTTAATAACCTTTCCTCCACGTAACCTCAGAACTTGTATTTCCAGTTTTCAGGTGTGGGAGCCCAGGTGTAATATGTTCTAGACATTCAATCAGTCACTTCAGAGCCCACTGTGTCCGTGGTCTCCCAAAGGACCTAAGTCAATCCCTGTCTTGAGTTTCAGGCATTTCTGTTATAATGATGATTATAAATGGCCTCCTGTATCAGGTGCTTTGCTGCTATGCTAAAGAGTGGAAGTGTTTTCCTCCTGGGCTTCCCAATATTCAGGCACCATTTCTTTAAGCCATACAAATGGCTGAAACTGAAGCAAGGACCATCAGAAATACGTGCAGTGAAAATGTGTTTAACATGGGGCCAAACTCAAGAGTTCAGGGAGGAGAAGACGAGGGTTACCTGATTAGGTGTCACCTAGAAAGTCAGCATCACACGTCTCTGGTGCCCAGAAACAGAAGGTTAAATTTACCGGACACTCTGTTCAATGGCCCCTGCCAGTGAAGGATCTGTCACAGGAAGATGGATATAGTCTGTCTGCCAAGTGAATGTTCAGACTTTCCCACTTGGATTCAGTCCCGAATGCCCGGGTCCCTTCCAATCCAGGCTTAAGGTGAAGTCCAGCTTCTGAGTGTTCAGGGCCTGCTGCCCACTGTAGTGGGTCACATGGGAAGAGCCAGGGGGACCGGACAGATTGCTCCAAGAATATAACAAATGACGTGACGGATAACTCAGAGTGTCTGTTTCCTGGCGGTGGGTGATTAATAAACAGCCCACGGTCAGGCCCCGACATGCACAGTGGATACACAGACTATTCTGTGACTCTAGACAAATGGTGTCCCGGCTTTTCTCAAGATGACAGTGAATTACACTCCCTCCCACTCTCTCTCTCTCACACACACACACACACACACACACATACACACACCACCACCACCACTATTACTATTATTTATCAAATAGTTACAGGGAGGCCAGACGCTGAGCTAAAAGTTTCAAGGAATATCACAGGAAAATATATGATTCCTGCCCTCAGGAGCTTGTAGTCTCGCCTTACCTTGTGCTTGTATAAATGTCTCTACGAGCACCTCGGATAAGAATGATAATAATAGCTAGAGTCAGTGAGCACTTACTACGTGCTAAACACTATGCTGAGTGATTTACACGTTTTATCCAATTTCATCCTCATAATAACCCTTATAATCCTCTGAGGGTGGTATGATTTTTATCCTCACTATACTGATTAAGACACCAAACAGAAACACAAATAAGTTAGTTAAAACTTGCCCGGGGTCCTAGAGCCAGGATGTAGTAGATCTGGGGTTCAAGTAGAGGAGTCAGTCTGGCTCTAAAGCCTGGTATCTTACTTACTCCCCGGGAACAATCAGCGCTGTAATTTAGTAAATATTTCCTATGGGCCAGGCACTGTGCTGAGTTATCTTACATGCATTCCTTTATTTAGTGCTCACAAGTAGTGATTAATTTCATTTATGGAATGCTTTTTAAAATGCTTTCATTTGCTCCTTCCCACATTTCTGTAATAGCAGTACTATTTTTATCTTACAGATGAGCAACCTGAGGCTTAGGCAGTCATAAAACTTTCCCAGGGTTAACACTGTGGGATTCAATCCTTGATCAGTTTTCACCAAGGCTTGACTCCTGCACATTAGCGTTTTATGACAGTTCAAGGAAAATGCCTTCAGATAGTATCCCAGACAAGCATTATCCTGAGAAAGACAGTAATACTGCCATTTACATAGTGCTTTACTACTAACACTCAAATTTACTTGAGTCCCATGGTCAGTCTAAGTGCTAGTAGCTCAGATTGTAGATGTCAAACTGAAGTTCAAAAGCTGAGGGGCAGGGCTTCCCTGGTGGCACACTGGTTAAGAATCCGCCTGCCAATGCACGGGACACAGGTTCGAGGCCTGGTCCGGGAAGATCCCACATGCCTCGGAGCAACTAAGCCTGTGCGCCACAACTACTGAGCCTGTGCTCTAGAGTCTGCAAGCCACAACTGCTGAGCCCACGTGCCTAGAGCCCATGCTCCACAAGAGAAGCCACCGCAATGAGAAGCCCGCGCACCGCAATGAAGAGTAGCCCCCGCTCGCCGCAACTAGAGAAAGTCCCTGTGCAGCAACAAAGACTCAACGCAACCAAAAATAAAAATAAATAAAATTTTAAAAAATGAATAAAATCTATCTTTAAAAAAAAAAAAGCCGAGGGGCAGGTCTAGAGTCATACCACTTTGTCCCCACTCCCTGACCTTCATTCATTCACTAGTTCACTTAAGAAACCACCATGCTCTGGAGAGAGAAAGCTGAATAAGATCTTCTGTCTTCTGTAATTCACAGTCAGAGCAGAAGAGCTGAATTCTTTCCCTCTAAATATTTTCTACTCTTATCTATGGATCCACTTTGACCTCCTGGTGGAAAGATGTGGGTTTGAAAGGGCAGATACTCTGATCCCTGCTGGTAATACTTGCCCCTCGGGCCACTCTTCTGATTCTCTTCACCTTCCTCTCCTTGAACTCTGGTGAAAAGCAGAAATTGACCTTCTAAGGAGACAGAACTGAACACTTGGCCCTGTTGGGGAGACTGGCTCTGCAGTGGTTTTTCAGCATCCGCAAGCAAAGAGTTCTGGTAGCAACCTGAGAGCAAATCAGTAAACTGCAAGCCCTCAAAATGAGTCTACACTTTAGATGTCATCAGGTCCAACTTTCAGATAAGCAGCTGGTGGGAGTGGATGGGGGAGACAAGAACACTTCAGGAAAAGCACCAGACTTCCACCAACAGCTTGGGGGCGGTGGAAAGACCTCGAAGAGGCAACTCCAGAAGTTCAGTAGGTAGGACAAGAAGGTACCAATAACCCTTTGATGATGATGGTGTTGATGAAGAAAAGAGCGGCGAATGTATCCCACAGCCTGCAAGGTGTTTCCTGCCCTAGGCAGGAAGTTTTCCTGGGCTGATTCTCTCTGGCTCTAACTACCCCAGGCAACAAACAGTGAATAGGAAAAAGCATGAGCTTTAGAACCAGACAAGTTAGAGGAGTTTCTTCACGTGTCTATGCAACCTTGGAGATTAATGATTGCAAACTCCCAGAGCAGTGCTCTGAGACAGTGCAGTGCGTGAATGAGAAGGCTTGTTATTGGAGGGCTCAGAAACCGCTGAGGAGGGGGTCAGACAAGAGTGGAATACAGTGTCTGGGACGCACTGCAGGCTGCGCCCGGATCTTGGCTGAATCTGACGCTCGGGGTGGAGGAGCCCAGCACAGCGGCTACCCAGCGTGCGCCCAGCCCTCCCACCGCCGGCCGCGGCTGCCAGGAGGCCGGCCGCTGGCGGGAAGGGGTCAGGAAACCTCAGAGCCGCGCGGAGACAGCAGCCGCCTTGTTCCGCAGCCCGGTGGCTTTTTTTTTTTTTTTCGCCTCCCAGGGGCCAGACATCCCCGTCCCAGCACCGCCCACCGCCACCCCCCACCGCGCCGTTTCTTTCCTTCCTGGCTCTGAAAGCGTTAACCCCGGACCCCAGCCCCACTCCCCCGCTCCCGCCCAAGGTTCCTAAAAAAGAAAGGTGCAAAGTTTGGTCCAGATAGGGAATGAATGATCAAAGCCAAGCCGATACTTCCTGTTGCCGGGACACTATATATATATAACGTGATGAGTGCACGGGCTGCAGAGACGCACCGGAGCGCTCACCCCGCAGCCGCCGCCTCCGAGCGCCTGAGGTTTCCCGGGGACCACAATGAACAAGTTCCTGTGCTGCGCGCTCGTGGTAAGTCCCTGGTCCGGGGACGCGGGCACCGGTGCCCCGGGCGCCGGGGGAGGCTTCTCGCCTCCCGGTCTCCCGACCTCCCCGAGGACTGATGGGGAAAAAGCTCGACTTGCTTCCTCTCCCGGGACAGATTTGGGGTCAGGTTGGAACAGGAGACCTCTTTCAAACTGATTGTGCTTCTCCTAGGGTGTCCCTTTACACTGGAAAGTTCCTGCTGGGTTTATGGAGAAGAGACGAGCTCTGGACCGTTTTTACTGGAATGAGTTTTATCCATTCTATTCATTGTCTTTCTTCATCTCAGATGGTTCATACCATCTTTGCTTAGCTAACCTGAGCGTCATTATCATCACCATCATTATTATTATTATCATTAGCAATAAAGTGGTCTCTTAGAATCAAGATAAGTTGGGAGATGTCAGTCTTCTTAAAACTACTGTAATTAGAATGAAGTTTGGATGCAGTGAATATGATATATCATTAGGCTCATTCCCCACTTAAGCAAATGCTATGGGAAATTTTGAATAAGTGGCACCAGAGAAAGGATCGCACATGCACACACATTCTTTACTGTGCAGTTTAACATTTTACTAACTTTTTATTATCAAAATGGGATATTTCAGTTCTCAATTTGAATGTAATGTGGAAAATATTGGTGAGATAATGTTAATTAGGTTCTAAAATATGTTTAAATAATTGAAGTTCAGCACTAAATAGAACTAAAAGTTATTTTACACATGCAATTTGGAAAAGAAGGAATCTCTGTAACTTTTAGCTTCTTTTTTTGTTTTTAATTTGGATTTTGACCAATCAAATTAATGAGATTTGTATGTAGATTATTCTATGACCAATGGCTTATTTCCTTTATGTCACTAGAGTGTGGAATGCATTGAGACATGAATCAGACATTCATGAAAGGATAGGAAAATCCATATTTAAGCCACATATGTGTTTTGGAAGTTGTTGCAGTAACTGCATGAATATCAATGTCCAACCCACAAAGAGTGAATGGAAGGCTAGGAAGTCTTCCAATTAGTTCCTGGGATACACAAACATAAATAAGTAAATAAATAGCAAAGTCACTAAAGAAAAGGTAGATTAACAGGAGTCCACACTTAAGTATGCTAATCTTATGTACCACTACATATAATACCTATATGTGTATGTGTGTATGTATATATGTATATTATATAAAATAACTTCACTAATATGGATAGTATGCAGAGCTTTTTAAAAAGTGAAGCTTTATTAAAACAGGACACATATAGAGAATTGCACAAATCATAAGTGTCTGAGCTTCTCAAAGTGAACACTTGTGAGCCAGCACCCAGATCAAGCAACACCACATTACCAGCACCCTAGAAGCTTCCTGGGCTTTCTCCCTGTCACCACTATGGCTGTGGCCAGAGGAATCAATATTCTGACTTCTAATGCCAGAGATGAGTTTTGCTTATATTTGAACTTTATGTAAATGAACTTTATGTACTTTTTTGCATCTGTTTGCTTTCACTTAAGGTTCTACTGTGAGATCGTCTCCAGTGTTGGATGTACAAAAGCTCATCCATTTTCATTGCTGTGTAGTATTCCATTGTCTGGCTACACCACAATTGACTTAATCATTCTAGTTTTTGGCTAGTATAAATAATTCTGCTATTAAAATGGGTACCCTTTTATTCTTCCTAGCCTTTTATATGCTGTCAAAGATGTAATTCATAATAAACATATTATCAGTAACTTTTAAATTTTAGAATTTCCATTAAATAATATATATACTTAATAATAAGTGTTTCAAAATAATAAGTAGACAAATGTTTTGATATCTGGTCTGTATATGGATGAAGATATATATTTAGATAATACAGCATCTACTAATTGTAGATGATACAGCATTATCAGAAGAGAAACCTTTTATTGTGTCTTGAACACAGTAAATACTTTAAATAGGAATGATTTCCCTTTCCGTAGTTTCTGAGATTGACTTTATTTTATAAATAATTGAAAAAAGATACTTTGTACTTACACATGAAGAGTCCAAATGCCCTTCTGTAAACACCAAGATGTAGTTCTAAGAACTGGAAGCATTACAGCTATTTAGTCCTTTGTACCAGGCATGCCACTAGGCACTACGGACAGAATGGAAAACATGGACACGATTTCTGTCCACATGGACCACATAGCCTAATGGGGAAAGCAGATATTGGATGTATAATAAGAATAACAAAAGGAGAAGTACTAGGTGACTGGGGAACATAAAAGATCCTGCCTTCCAGGACCTCATAAAGAAAGTTGTTGTGCAGTGGTTATGAGTTTGGTTACTTTGGATCAAAATTCAAATACCAGTACCATAAAAGATTGTGTGGCAATTTACATCTCTCTTGAGTTTTAGTTTTCTATAAAGTAGAGATAATAATATGCACACATGCAAGATAACCACATAAAGTTCCTGTTCCATATTAACACTAGCTTCTAGCCTTATGCTCACAGATAACTGTAGGACGCTCTAGACCCAAGTGAATTATGTAAACAAAGTGCTGACGAAGCTCATAGGAGGGAGAGATGGCCACCAACTATTACCTTGAAGGAGCAATAGAATGTTTCACTGTTGGAGATAAAATCAAGGCATCCTGAATGTAAGAAGTGGAAGAAGGTAAAATTGTGAGGCAAAGTTACAATTCTAGATTCTTTTTGTGAGAGCAGAGGATATGCCTGTAAGCAAGCACTGAGGGGGTGTGGTCATTAGGACTAATGCCATAGTCATGGGCTTTCTGGAATGCTCACTGATGTAGCTAATTAGAGACCTACTCTGCAAGATGAGGTGGTCACATCACCAAGTCATTTCTTTCGTGGTTGCTCAAGGAGACTCCCTAGACTGGGAATATCCCGGTCTAGGCCTAGATTTTAACTGGTGGCTGAAACGTCCCATCATGGAGCTCTAGAACCATCCATTGGTCTTCTCAAAGCTAAGCTCTGAATTAATGTGAGACACCAGGGCTTGGGGTTGGGGGGCGGGGTGAAGCACTGGGGGGTAGTAAATGTTTTTTCCCCGGACAACTGCCTGATGTGTCGGTCCTCCTTTTGTTGTTGTTGTTTTGGTTTCCTTCCCCTCCCCCCGTGGTTGAGTATATCTGTCTAGCCTTTTTGTTTGTTTGTTTAAGAGAATGATAACTCTGAAGTTTTGGGGAGAATCTAACATATACTCAGTCCACAACGGTCCTGAACCTCTGTCCCTAGCAACCTTTCTGGCCTCTATCACCCATGAACCGTCAGCACAATTCCTAATTTCAATCTGGTCTTTAATTTTACTTCTTAGGTTAAAACCACAGTTGTCAAATTCCACTGGTCAGGGAAGAAGGCTTTCTGTGCCAGATGTTTTATCCACTTGTTTCTAGAAGGAGAGCTATGGCAGTGTCTATCAAAGGGGCGCTAAGCACACACTCAAATATTCTTGCTCTCCTATCCACTAACTTGCCAGCTGGGTTTTGCTCTAAGCAACTCTCAGCACCCCCGCCTGCATGTTCCCTTTTTGTGAAAGCTTTCTGTGAAAAGCATTATTTCCTTTTGCATCTCGTTGACCAGCAGTATTTCCTTTAGCCTGAGTTTCTCCTTTGCAGCCCCAAAAAAGAGGACTGGAAAGTATATTTCAGAGAAAGAGTAATTTCATAAAAAATTATGTTTGCATTATTCAACGCCTTACCTAATAATGCTTGGCTACCCCTGATGTTGTTACTATGGAGCAGAGATGCCAACATTATCTGTGTACTTGAGTGTCTTACCCTGTAGAGCAGTAGTTCTCCATCAGATCAGACTTCTTCCATACACTTATTAAAAAAACCCTTTGTAACAACTCCCTTGCTCTCCTGAAATGAAACTTAGAGCACATATATTTTACCTACATACAGAATTTTAAAAAATCAATATACTGGCATAACTATACTATAAAGGAGAAATACAAAGAAAGTAATTTATAATAAAATAAGCTTCACTAGAAGACTTAGTGAAGTAATGTTATATTAGCATCTTTACGTAGAATTGCCATGAACAGACTAGGAGGAACAAAGACGGGAGCACATGTGTCACATTGGTGTTCAAAACCATGATCAGTCCTGGCTTTGGTGCTGTGATTTTTTGAATGGAGAACAAATCTCGCTAAAGTTTTAAACAAAACAAAGTACAACCCTCTATCAAATTTTATGTTGTTAAATTCCTAGAAAATTCAATACGTATAAAAATCATGCAAAAACCACTTTATATGTATATACATATGTATACGTGTTTGTGTATATATATTTATATATATTTACATATGTGTATATATGTGTGTGTGTGTGTATAAATATATAAAATGGAGTTTGAATCCAGGCTCATATAATGATAAATAGGTTTGTTTTTTTTTTTTTAACTTAGATCACTTATATCAGTCAATAGGACATTTGAAAGTATGTGGGACATGGGATTATTCTGGATCATTGGGGACATTTAGCAGCACATAGAAACTGTGACAATAGAAATCACCCACAAATTTCCAGAACTTCTAGGGGATAGTACTACACCTGTGGTAAACAAAATATGAGCTCTTTGCAAACATAAATTTTCATCTGATTCATATTTACAGCCCCCAGGTCTGCACAGTGCCTGACACTAAATGTGTGTTTGCTGAGTCAAAGGAGCTATGGTGAGATTTGCTGGGGTGTTTGTATAACCTACCAGCAATTTCCATGGATATCCCAACAGAATGTAGCTTACTGTCAGAGATCTAACATTTTAATGTTAGCTTTGATCTATTTCAAAATATAAATATAACACCCTACCCACCTGACCAGTATTTTAAATATTCTTTTGTCCGTTCCTACTCTGAAGATACATACCAATACCGTCGTGGAGGTCCATTCTTAAGAGAGCAACAAAAATGAACCAGATTTATATGTATACCCTTGCAGGTGCTACCTAACCTCAGCTGAATCCCCTTTTTGATCTTCCCATCAAGCGTTCATTCTTGGTTTGATAAATTTGATACATTCGTAAAATATCCCAATGGAGATGTCAAATAGGCATTTGGGTTCAAAAAAGTTCAGAGCACAGGGGAAGCCTACACTTGAGATACGAAAATCTGGGTCATGAGCATAGAATGGGTTTTTTGTTTGTTTGTTTTTTCTGTTTGTTTGTTTTTATGCCATAGGGAAGGATATTTCACAGGGCAAGAGAGGAAAGGAGGAAGCAGCTCCAGAGTACATTTCTGATATTGATAGTCAGGTAAACAAAATGCAAATATGAACAGTAATAGCAGCCATGTTTAGAAAAGAAAACAAAAATCAAAATAAAACTTAGCAACCCACAAGAGCAGGAACTAGTCAATCAGAAATCCTAGCAACATCTGTAAACTATCTATGCAAGAAGAAAGAGTGAGGTGTAGCCAACTTGAAATACACACGGTATTTTTATGTGACATGTAATTAGTTTTTGGAACTCACTACCACAGAATATTTATTTTGGGGTAACTAGCATAGAAAGTCTAAAAAAAGAATTCTTTTAGACAGTTGTAGGGATAAGAATAGTGTTACAACACATTAGGTAAGAAGCTGTGTGGTACCCACTCCCTCTCACATTTACCTGGCCTTGCTAAATGAATGTTCCAAAGGCCAGAACAGTCTACAGACACACTAAAATGGTTTCTCTCAACTACAAGGTGACATAACTTTCCAGGTGCTTGGGTAGGTTTTTTTTTTCACCCTAATTTCTCAGAAGCACCTGAATCAGCCAGACCATAAATGGATAGAAGATGCAGGAGGAAATGAAAGGTCATTTCTGAAGGTCATACTTCCAAAAAAGTAGTGTGCTCCAGAAAGCCCTGATTTATTACTTTCTTATTGGGATTTTAAAAAAATCCATCTCTTTAGTATTATAGTTTTAATACTGTGAAAACATTGTTTAATTTCCTTGAAGCATCTTCTTTAAAACTAAAAACTACTGCCTTAGGATTTTCCCTACAATTTAGTCTGCACCTTGGAAGCATTTTCTATAAGAGCCTCTTTAATAATCAACTTTAAAGTAGGAAAATCTGTGTCAAGATGAATTTAGATTTAAAACAAGATAGTAATTCATCTAAGCTTTGTGACCGCCTTTAGTAAATTCAGTTTTCTTCTCTGGTCTTTGATCCCCAAATCTCCCTTGCCATGTAATGGTACTTTCTTGTTCAAAAAAACTATTTTATTCTTAGAAAATATGGATATCAAGACCTTATTCTTTAGAAAGCCCCCCTCCACCATCAGTTGGCATCACCACCAACACCAACACCAACAAAAGTAACTTAGGAATTCATTTGTGAGGTGTAATGACAGTAAGAGCTCTACAACAGCAGACAAGAAGCAAGGGATCTTATTTCTCAGTTTTGCCTTAGACTCTGAGGTCCAGTCAGTGACTTCACTTCTCTGAGTCTTACTTTGTTCATCTCTAAAATAGGGGTGTTGGACCAGGTGATGTGTGGAAGGTCTGCTTTAGTTTTAAGCCTTTGTCATTAAAAAATGAATCAAAAAGTTTTAGTATATACTAGCTAATATTCCAGACATACAAAAATTAAATGGACTTAGTTATCTATGAAAAAAGTATACCAAAGAAATATTTTTAAAAAATCTATTTTGTTGCAATTGTCAAAGTTTCTTCTGCCCAATTGGTTTCATTTATAAGAAATTCTGTTTAAGTCAATGAGATCACAAGAGGAAGCAGCTTTTGAAATGTCTCCTGCTTTTAAGTAGCAAGACTTCTGGGCTTTAGGATCACAGAATATTCTTTTAAACCAAAAACTATTTTTTCATTCTGAAACAAGTCCTTTTTGTCTTCAGCGAGCATAGAAGCCATTAATGTGTGTATTTTCATATCCCATATAGTTAGAAGCCAGGTCCAAGACATACCCTCAGGATTTACTAAAGCGGTATAATTATGGTCACCAGCAATCTCCTTAGACTCCTTTTGAGCAGAGGTTTCAATCTGTATTCACAAGGAAGTACTTGACAACTGCATACTGCTCTTTGGAATAAGTGTCAAACGTTCAGGTGAAATAAGCATGATAATGGGTGGGTTGGCATGACCATTAAATACTGCATTGGAACTCTACATGGGCTGTTAGACACATCCCTCTGCTCCCACACTGTTTCCTGTCTCTTCTAACACCCAGTAAAAAGGAAAAAAATCAACTAGATTGTGCTAAAATAAAGGTCAACTAGAAAGTGCGAGTGATGGTTATTGAACAATGATGTAGTCGTTAGTGCCGTCTGTAAACATTTTCCATTCTCCTCCCTTCCAGAAACATGGTAAGATTGTACTTCTTAGTTTTCTCTGGGGAGGAAGGGGGTAGGGGTGTGAATAGTTCTGGCAATGACTTGTGAGTGTAAATGATAGAAGTCACTTCCACATAGGAGCACTTAATTGCCCATATATGACCCCCCACATTTTTTTCTCTTTCCCTCTTTCACAGCAAACCAACCATGTTCCAGATATTAATTTCTATATCATCCTAGGTCCTGGACAGAAGGCAATGCTAACAGCCTTCATTTTCACAAAAATCCTCTAATGCGGAGATTGGTATCTATTTTACAGGCCAGGAAACTGAGGTTCAGAGAAGTTAAGTAATTTTCCCTAAGGTGACCTGGCTGAGAAGTTTTTTCTGTCCTGTAGGAGCTTACATCTAGCAGCTGAGTCCAGTGAAAAATACCCATAAAGCAGAGCAAAGCTCCTGGGTTCCTTCAACCAGAGTTCTCTTCTCTGCCGGGTTTAAGAATGTCCTGGGATGCGGCTCAGCGTCATATCCTTGGTCAAAGTGATTGCAATGTATTTTTTCATCCTTTTTTCAGCTCCTCCTTCAGCTGGAGGGGGTCACCATATTTTTGTCTTTGTTTTTTCCGTTGAAATTAAATGTCCTGCCCTCCTTACTGGACTTGAATTCTAAGTCCAGACCCATTAGGGCATAGAGCATGAGGCAAACACTTTATATTTTAGCTCCTTATTAGAAAAGTGCAATCCTAGGGAAGCAAGAGCGGGCGAAAGAAGAGTAAGCAAAAAAGGAAGGAAGGCAACTTCAAGGGGATGCATCACTGAGAAGCCGCTGCTTAGTATAAAGTGCAACTGATTGCTCAGTCTCACAAGACCATCTTCCAGAGAGGCTGTGTGAACTGCTGCATTCCAGGACCAAAGAGAGAGAAGAATTTATTCACAGGGATAAATGATAGATAGATAGATAGATAGATAGATAGATAGATAGATAGATAGATAGATAGATAGATAGATAGATGACAGATAGGGGATGGGATGGCATGGATGGATGTATGAACGGATAGACAAAATATAGATCTTACTGAATTTTACATTGTGTCATAGGTGATCATTTATATGCCCATCTCCTTCGTAATACTGCAGGTTCCCGGGGGAATAGTCAATTGTTAAAGGCTTAGGTTCAGACAAGATTGGATTTGAATCCCAGCTTAGATGTGTACTAGCTCTGTGACTTTTGACAAGTCACTCAACTTCTCTGAGACTGTTTCTTCATCTATAAAATGGGGTTAATACTATCACCTCAGAGGTGGTTGGAGGGGATGGATGACAATCGCATGTGAAGAAAGGGCTCAGTATAGAGCCTACTATGTAATGATGTTATAATATACTATGTTATTATTATTCAGCATATCACCCAGGGCTTCCAGTATGATGTTTTGCATGTTGTAGGCACAAGATAAATGTCTACATGTTTAAATCACATCCTGTTTTATTCCATTTCCATTTCTAGTTTCTATTCCATTTCATAACCACCATGTCTGTTTTTTTCTAACTTTCTCTCACCAGCTGCCCTTGACCATCTATTGATTGGGCTTCGATCTAGATCATTAGCAACCAGGTTGACTCATAGGATGATGTGAGCAATGTATTATCTTTGAGGAAAGGTAGATATAAAATGGAATTTAAAAACTGATGTTCAAAAATATCAACATACTGAAATGTATTGCCCATTCTGAGCTCAAAATGCCAAGGACTGTAGCTGGAAAACTGAACTAGTGATATCACCCTTACGCTTGTCAAGTGGGCCTGAATGGACATAATTATAAGGAAAATTGCAACCAGCCCTGCTGTTGAGTTGAAATTTTCAGAATTGATGCTATATCTCAAATCTGGTGATTAATAGAAGTCCAAGAGAAGAAATATTAAGATCTGAGATCCAAAATGTGGGAGATTTCTACACATCTCCCTCGGGAAGTTTGAAGTGTTTACCTGCATTACAAGTTCTTTTGTCTTAGAGAGTCTCTCATTTATTTGTTAATTTATCAAATGTTAATTATCTGTAAAACTCCTCTGAAGCAGCACAAGCCTCATAAGCAAATCTGTTCTGACAATTCTGGTTGATTCCAAACATAAACAAGGTACTGCTAATTAATTTAAAAAGCCTCCAAACAACTAAAGTAAACTTCTTGAAGGGAACCAAAAAAACACATTTAAAGTTAAGTCTTACCTGGAGACAGTTCTTCAGCCCCAAGGGAAGCAAAAGAGTGTAAAATTTGGCCCAGTGATTCATCTAATAAATCATAATTGCTTGTGTTTCCTTTCTCCTGTTTACCTAGCAAAAGCTGTTGGCAGCAAATCAGTTCCTAGTAGATGAACAGATTTAACGCATTTGCTCTACATCCTTACCTAGAGACCTAATCCTGGCTATTGTGGAAATTATTAAGCAGTGGTAGACCCTCAGGTGGGGAACTGGCAGCAGGAGATAAACCTCTCAAATGAGCTACCTGCTTTTTTACACATTTACCTTTAAAATAGAAGCTAAATACAAGTGGAACAGTACATGCAAAATGTCAAGCAAAATGAAAGATGCTTAAAAAAAATCTTCCTTTAAGCAAATTCTGTCATCACTCTCATTTTACAGACGAGAAAACTGCAGATTTTGTGCTTGTCCTTGAAAATTTATCCTTTACATGGAGGCTATTTATCTGTGTCTGTAGAATCACCAGTAATCCTAATTACACATAGTAGGTACTCAATATCTATTGAATTGAATAAAATTAAAATAGATATATTGAATACTTGCTATGTATAAGCACCATGCTAAGCATTTAAGGTGTATGGAAACAAATCCTTTTCTATCTGAGCCCTCTAATCAAATCTGTGGAACTGCCTTGAAATATTTTACTTAGACCAAGCAAGTGATACAAGTTGGGCAGATACTGAAACTGATTTTAAAAACAAGTCAGAGATGCTTTTCCTGGAGATGATTAAGAATAGGATAGATAATCGACTTATGGCATATTTTAGGTGTGTTACTCCCTACTGAACAAGAAGCTTCGAAATGTCTCCTAAAATGAGTCTGATTCAAAATGTCCCCCATTTCCCAACTCTTATGTAATTAGCATATGTAATAATGACTCATTCTTGTCTGGAATCTTATTCTTTACCAAGTTTATTTGTGTCCCTTTACTAATTTTAAAACAATTGTATAGGGATAGATAAAATAAGGATTATTCTCATTTTAGAGGTAAGATAACGGCCAAGGGTTATTAAGCTGGTGGTCGAACTGAGCTTGGAACCCTGGTATGCAGGTTTCCAGCTAAAAGTGCTCCTGTTAATTCACATCAATCTAATGGATCTAAAAGCTGTATGCTTTTTAGATATTATTATACATTATCCATTTAGCATTCTTCTTGAAACTTTCTGTGATATCCCTACTTTTTTTTCCCTCCTCTTTTTCATCCCATCTTGCAAATGTCTGTAGGTTCCAAAGGTTAACATTTTAATCTTTTTTTGCTTATGTACAATATCCTTGGGTAATGCCATCCTATTCTCTGTTTCTAGAGCCATTCATGTGTTCATAACCCTGAAATCTGTGTCTTCAGCTGCATTTTTATCCTGAATACCCAATACATGTAGTTAAGTGTCTACTCGACATCATCACTTGAGTCTCATAGTTGGAAGATCCAAAACTAAATTCCTTCTCTTCCTCCATAACTGTTGCCTCCTCCTGCTGTTGGTAATTAACGGCAACACCACATATCTAGTAGTCAGAATTCATGGGCATGTTCTCTATTTGCTCTTTCTAGTACCTCCCTCCCTATGCAATCAGCTAATATATCATACCTATCCCTTCCTCTCCTCCTTACCACTGTCTAATGTCAGCTTCTCCTCATTTCTGACCTGTTTCTCTAGTGAGCCTTTTCTTGATCCTCTTTTTCCTCTGTTTTACCTCCAATTGTTTTGCAGTGATTTATGAGTATTTTACATCAGCCTAGGCTTTTGGATGAATGTTCTAGCAAACAGGAACATTAACTTATTCAACCCCATTGCTTAACAATATTTCCAGAGCATAGTAATTATTTCAATAAGTGTTCACTGAATGAATGAATAGATAAATTATTTAAGGAATGGAGGAAATAGGAAAGAAGTTACTACACTATAAGACTATAGAAAGTCAAGTAAACTAACCTTCATAGGAAAAGAGGGTTTTTTTTTTTTTAAAAAAATAAGCTTTATAGTTTATACTACAAGAGATCTTTAGGAAACTCACCATGATATATATCCTGAATGTTTCCTTTCTTGGCTAAGATGAACTGTAAAATACTATGGTTTCCAAACTGACCAGAAGTTTAGCTAACTCTGGATAGTCCTCAAATAGTTTTCTGCGGCAAAGATCATGACGAGGGATCACAAAAGGAACTCCCAAACCAAGTAGTTATTTCAAGCTTTGTGTGGGCTCCTTTTAATGAATTTTCCATAAACGGAAACCCACTGGGTCACTCATGGTTCTGCATACCAGAGAGAGCAAGCCCAGTGGTATGCGACTGGCTGCATTGCATCATGCAAAAATAAATTTGCTGGAGGAAGTGTATTCTTGTATCCTTTAAGGAGAAGCACATACTGGTAGCCTGCTGTAGTGAAATCACTTGTCATCTAAGAAATTTCCATCTCAGTAACTTTGGACAAGAGCTAGTCTTAGCACAAAGAAAGAAAAATCATCATCAGTCCATCTAGACTTTGGGAAGGCTTTGGTTGATCTTCTCACTTTCGTGATCTCCTAACACTATGCTCTCGAATCTGAATGAAAAGTTAGCATTTTAGGGCTTACTTTTGGACTATGCATGAAGACTATAGCATAAGTTAGAGCATTTAGTAAATGTTAAAGGATTCGGCCAAACAATAGTATTCTATGGCACGTGCTCTGGGTTTTAATTCTGCCTCTACTAATTAACTGTGACCTGGGATGGTTGGTCATTCTAAGACTCATTTTGTAGCTTGTGGAGACCTAATGATGACAATGGGAAAACATCATAAAGTAGGTACCAACCAATGTGTTATAAAGATTATTTTTTAGTTCACCGCCTGGCACAGAGATTTAATGTGTGTTTGTTAGAATGGAATAGACAAAACAGAATTCTACCTTCATATTGCCCTTTTTTCTTTCCACTACCATATAACTCCTAAATATGGGGAATTTTGTTAGAAATTTTCTGTTTGGGACTAAGAGTTATGTGATTAATTGAAAGATCAGTTAAAGCATTTAATAATAAAAATTACATACCTATATCTTAAATATTTTATTTTGACTTAAAAGATTTAAATAAACATTCATTCACCTGTATTTTGAGATACAGTCAAGGCCTTTCTTAGAATCTGTGTTGGCTACCTGGAGTCCCATGCTGTCTTTCTTACAAAACCCTTATCTAAAATGTATTGCCCATCCATTTCAGTTTTGGAACTTAAAGACATTTTTGAAATAAATTGATTATATAATCCTTCTGGATGTTTTCCCCATTTTGTTTTTGCAGTTGTCTCAGCTACCTCAAATTCTATGGTAGGGTTTTGTTGTTGTTGTTTTGTTTTTCCATGCCTCATCTTTATCAAGTCATCCCCCAAGCATTCAATTTACTTTTCATAGAAAAATAATTTTTTCACGCCCATGTTTACTGGTTTACATAATATTTGAGTCTCCTAACTATAGTTACAACTATAGCATATACAGACACATACATACAATGAGCATCAACAGAGTCAGCAGCAAACATACAACTGACTTTTTTTAAAGAGAGCAAATGGGAGTTGGAATGCTAAAGGAGAAGGCATGGCTAAGAATTCAGCGTGCTGGGGCAGCCCTTGGTTTTACAGAGGAATGGAAGGCATGGGTGAATCTGAGAATTGGAGGTTGATAAGAGAGTTCTGCAGTATAGGCATACCTTGGAGATATTGTGGGTTCGATTCCAGACCACCACAATCAAAGGAATATCACAATAAAGCACATTACATGAATCTTCTGGTTTCCCAGTGCATATAAAAGTTATGTTTACACTATACTGTAGCCTATTAAGTGTGCAATGGCATTATGTCTACAAAACAATGTATATACCCTAATTGAAAAGTACTTTATTGTCAAAAAATGCTGTCATCTGAGCCTTCAGTAGGTCGTAATCTTTTTGCAATAATAACATTAAAGATCACTAATCACAGGGAAGTCCCTGGAGGTCCAGTGGTTAAGACTCTGTGCTTGCACTGCAGGGGCACGAGTTCCATCCCTGGTTGGGGAACTACGATCTCACATGCCACGTGGCACGCCAGGGGAAAAAGAAAAAGATCACTGATCACAGATCACCACAGCAAATAGAATGATAATGAAAAAGTTTGAAACACTGCAGGCATTACCAAAATGTGACACAGAGACACAAAGTGAGCAAATGCTGTTGGAAAAATGGCGCCAATGGACGTTCAACACAGGGTTGCCACAAACGTTCAGTTGTAAATATTCAGTTCAGTTGCATATATTGTGCTGTGAAGCACAGTAAAGCAAAATATTGTCAAAAGGGGTTTTACAAATAAAAGAGTGGAACAAGAAGTAGGAGGGGGGTTAGAGCAAAACATGTTTCCAAGTTCATTGGCTACTTAAACTCTGTCAATATTACAGTGATAGAAAGAAAAATGGTAGAGCCAGAAAATGCTTCAGAGAACAACTAATTCAGCCCACCCATCACCTTCACCCACGACCATCACCTGCTAATATTTGATAGATGAGGAAAGATGGTTGGGTTTGAAAGAGAACATTCTTTAACACAGTCCAACATAAAAGAAAAATGGAAGGTGAGGAGAGGGACAAAGCTACTACAGATGGAGCCTGAACTGTCCTTTCAAGAAAAGAGACACGGGGGGCTTCAGGAAGGATTCCTGGACTGGTGGGAAACACTAGGTTAGAGGATTTTTGGATTCCCTTCAAGGATTAGGGGTCTACACCAGAGGATGGACGGATAGGGAATGGCAAGAGGAAGAAAGAAAAAATGGAGAGAAAATTCCATTTAATTTTTCTCTAAAAATCAAGCATAACCCAAAACAGACTGGCCTCTTTTACAGACAGCACTTTATGTTTCTGCAGAGACACCTATGTATGTGTCCTAGCTTTTGCAGATATTCATCAGTGGTTATGTTATGCACTTCACAGAAAAATTTATTTTTGAACTCTTCTTAGACTTCAAATATTATCAGCTGGCAAAGGAGATAGAGCCAGTGTTAAGAGGCTCTGTCCTCCTTTGGCTTCTTCTTCATTGCTTTTCTAGGAAAGGCAGAAGAAAGTGAGAGAGAGGACTGAGATGAAGAGCTTTATTAATTTTGCCCATCCTCTGTCCAGTAACTGGTTCCAGAAATTCGGTGCAGGAACTGGGGCTAACCAGATAGGGAGACTCAGTATCCAATTTTGGCCACACAGAGTTCTTTTTACCAAAGTGGAAAATTTTCAAATAAAACACAGAGGCCCATGGAACTTGCTGAAAACAAGTCTGCAGTTCCTTACGGCCTTCCGATTTTTAAAAAATATATACGATCATTCCATGCGGTAGCCGAGGAGAAATGACCTTCACCGTTATAATTGCTCTCTAATCCTTAAGTCAATCTGATTTATTTGTTTTTTCTCTGTGGATTCGTTTCACCTAAGCTTCCCTGTATTTTGAAGAGATGGCAACTAATTTCCTAAGCATGGTTTCAGGAAACCAACAGTGTCATGTCCAACTGCCTAGAAAAATACAAATGGCATCAGTGTTCTTGGTCAGGTCTTGCATTTGTGTGGTTGCTTGTAGTGAGCAACACAAGCACCATCTGTGCGGTTTTCCCATCTCACCCTCATCACTTCTTGGTGAGAGAGAAAAGGCTCAGCCGATGAGTAAATGAGCCATGTTGGTGTGAGAAAGGGGGGGTGATAGGAAGTCAGGCGGGGGTAAGTCTCAGGAGTGCTAGCCCTACCAGGATGGGGCTCACTCAGCAGCAGCAAGCAAGACAAAGGCGTCCCTATGCACCTCTGAGCTGAGCTTCTTGAGGGAACAGAACCCTCAAAAGTGGCTTTTCAGGAAACTGAAAGTGAACATCAAGAGAAAAAAAGCATTTTTCATTGCTTTCCTGTGTCTTTGCGAGTTGCATCAGGAAAACTTCATTCCCTAGTGTTGAATATTTTAGAAATATTGGAGCCAAACCCACACAGGGGCCTTGAAAAATATAGCATAATATGATTCGAATGACCAAGAAGCAACAAAGTCAGTTCATCTTGCTTCATTTCCTTCAAAACATTGATCGTTATTTGTAGTTATTTATTCCTTTACTTCTATGGTCTCTGCCTCCTCACTAGACTGTGAGCAGTTTGAAGAGCATCTTTGTTTTGTGTGCCACCATATGCTAAGATCTTCCGCAATGCCTGGTACACAGTAGATGCTCAATAGATATGTGCTGAATGAATAGTTTCCATCTATTTCTGAAAAATCCATACCAAACCAGAGCTTGCACTCGTTACTGGTCCACTTCTCTCTCCTAATGTTGACCCAGTTTATCTGAGCCAATAGAAAACCCCAGGGAAATTCAAGAACATACTTTTCCCCAAAACCCTCGGGTCATGAGAGCATCCTGAAAATACCACCTAAGCAGCCCCGGTTTTGCACTGTATTCTACTTTTTGCTGGTTAGGAGTCCCTTACATCACAGCACTTTGAAAATTCCTCTCAGTTAAAAAGTCCATGGCCCTACGTGAGATATTTTATTCTTTCAATCTGGTTTATCGGCTCATATTAGGTCCAGACATCCCTGACCCTTGTCATGTCCCAATAAGAAGTGAATAGAATTACTTATTAAAATGCCCAAATGCTTATGAAAAAGGCCTTTCTTTACCTTTGTTATTCCTCTTTCAAAAGGGAGTGCTGTTTCCCTTGCTTGGCACACTTTTTCCAGGTCAATGGGTTTCTGTGAGATTTCCTGAGTTCTGCAAAGAAGAGAGTTTGGAAAAAATTATTGTGTTTGGCCTGCCACCTTCCCAAAGCCTGAAAACAGTCAGTGTTGATCCCTGTACCAAAAACAAACAATAAAACCCAAACAAACCACCCCTACGCACAAACAACACTTTTTCTTCTAATTAGTGTGAAGAACTACTTCAGTGTTCCCTTGAAGACCTTCTGAGATCTAGACTACAAGATAGAATACCCATTTGGAGCTGCCTTCCCAAGCAGCACTCTTGCCTGCAAAATCTTCTTTCTCCTATGCACACAGCTCTTCGGCCATTATGGATGGAAACCTCTGAAACCCTGCCTGCTCCCTGAAGTTTTTCCCAATTAACCTTAAGAGAGGTAGTCATTTAATTTTCTAGACATCATTCACCTATGAGATTCAAGACTGCACCATATGATGTTATGGAGGAAATATGTCTTAAAATTCTAGGAATTTTCCAGTAGATTACCAGCTGCACAGAGACAAAGATCGTATCTTTTTTCTTTTTTTTTTTTGGCTGCATTGGATCTTTGTTGCGGTGTGCGGGCTTCTCATCGCAGTGGCTTCTCTTGTTGAGGAGCACGGGCTCTAGGCCCGCGGGCTTCAGTAGTTGGGGTGTGTGGGCTCAGTAGTTGTGGCTCACGGGCTCTAGAGCACAGGCTCAGTAGCTGTGGTGCACGGGCTTAGTTGCTCCGTGGCACGTGGGATCTTCCCAGACCAGGGATCGGACCCATGTCCCCTGCGTTGGCAGGCGGATTCTTTTTTTTTTTTTTTAAATTTTATTTATTTATTCATTTATTTATGGCTGTGTTGGGTCTTCGTTTCTGTGCGAGGGCTTTCTCTATTTGCGGCAAGTGGGGGCCACTCTTCATCGTGGTGCGTGGGCCTCTCATTATCGCAGCCTCTCTTGTTGCGGAGCACAGGCTCCAGACGCGCAGGCTCAGTAATTGTGGCTCACGGGCCTAGTTGCTCTGCGGCATGTGGGATCTTCCCAGACCGGGGCTCGAACCTGTGTCCCCTGCATTGGCAGGCAGATTCTCAACCACTGCGCCACCAGGGAAGCCCACCAGGCAGGCGGATTCTTAACCACTGCGCCTCCAGGGAAGTCCCAAGATCGTATCTTACTCACCAGCATATTTCTGGTATATTTCTGGTAGGCATGCAGTACATATCTGTTGCATGAGTGGATGAATGATCGGAATGACTGTAATCACCAACTGTTTACTTTACCATATGTTTGGAATCATTACATCTTAGAACGGGAAAACTAAAAGAAAAATATCATCTCGTCCTAAATATGCTACTGTGACCACCCCATTTAAAGTTTGTAATCTCTCCACCTTCCCCTCCATATTTCCAATCTTTTTTACTTGATCATTTTTTACAACACTTATTTTCTAATGTATAATTTATGTTTAATTTGTTATTTATTTTCTTACTCCCCCAGTTGGATGGTAAACTCCATAAGACAGAGTTTATTGACTATTTTATTCACTACTGTATCCCAATTGCCCAGAACAGAGCCTGGGACATAACCATCATCAAGTGAATAAATTATATTTATTGAGTATGGGCTCCATACATGGGAATCACAGCAGTAGATCTTTAAATCCCCAGCCCCAACTTCACATCTGTGGAACCAGAATGTTTAGGGATATAAATCTCAGGAATCTACATGTTATCAAGGTGTCTACGTGATTCTGGTATAGCTGTTCTGAGAACCACTAGTTCACCCAACTCACTAATCTAGCGATAAGCCTGAAGCCCAGGGAGGTAAAGTGTCACTCAGGGCACATGGGTTATTTAGCGGTGCATCTAAGTGTAATCATTTCTGTTCTGATGAGCTTTCCACTCCAGCCATCTATGAGCTAGATTTACTTAATATGTTTTGCTGCTATTGCCATCGTGGTCTTTGAGATTAAGCTACTTAGAGGCAAGAATTATGGCTTCTGAACTCACTTTCTGTGGTTGTAGCTCAGTAGGCAGGAAGGGCATGAGGCTTCAGGTATTAAAGGACTCTTTGAGGTTAATGATGCTTTTGCACAGAAGGACCACCCCATTTCCATGCTAACATGCCATGATTTCCCTTTCTCCTTCTAGTTCCTGGACATCTCCATTAAATGGACCACCCAGGAAACCTTTCCTCCAAAGTACCTTCATTATGACCCCGAAACCTCTCGTCAGCTGATGTGTGATAAATGTCCTCCTGGCACCTCCCTAAAACAGCACTGCACAGCAAGGCGGAAGACCCTGTGTACCCCTTGTCCTGACCACTACTACACAGACAGCTGGCACACCAGTGACGAGTGTCTGTACTGCAGCCCAGTGTGCAAAGAACTGCAGTACGTCAAGCAGGAGTGCAATCGCACCCATAACCGCGTGTGCGAATGCGAGGAGGGGCGCTACCTGGAGCTGGAGTTCTGCTTGAAACACAGGAGCTGTCCCTCTGGATTTGGAGTGCTACACACTGGTATGCATCCGCTTCCAACATGTGGCCAAATTCATTAGCATCATACAAAGTCAGGTAGTAGGGAAAGGTTAAGGGAACACGTTTGTCCTGGTGACATTGCAGGACAGCAAATTGCAAAGGTAATGGAACCTGCTAGGTATGTACTATGTGTCTGGATGGCTGCCAAAGAACCATTCCTCAGAGGAACACTTTGCCACTAAGGGGCAATTTAGTTACAAATCTCAAATGCAGCAAATCACTCTCTAATGAGATGCAAGAGACACACTCTGAGTTGCACTGTATATAGCTGAGCTGTACCTCTGTGTTTCACTTCAGCATGGAGAGCTGCGAACTGCAGTGCTTTCTGACAAACATCAAAAATGTTAATTGATACCAAGAGAGTAATTATGCTGATATTAATGAGGCTCTGGCATGCTAACAATGGGTAGTTATAATTAATTATGTAAGAAATGAGAATGGCTAGGGGAAATGCAGTTCATTATTAAAAATGAAGCTAGTTCTTCCTTTGGCATGGCAGTTGAGTGTCTGGGAGGATAAAGATGGTAGCAGCGTCTCTTCAATGAGCTTATTCTTTATCTTAGACAAAGCAGACTGTCAAGCCAAGAGTAAGTACTTGTCTACAAACAAAGTACTTTCTCTTTTTGCATTTTGCATAGCATAGGTTAAGGCCAGTGTGCACTGAATTTTTTAAAGTTGCAACCCATTTTTTTTTTTTTTGTTTTTTGCTACATTCACGAAGCTTCGGTATAGTCTGCATGCTCTCCTGGCCTGGGAAAATTAAGAGTATTCACTTACTTTTCTGGAGGAAGCAGTAATAGGTACAGATTCCAATTACACAGTCTGAAGCAGTGTTTCTCAGCCTCAGCTCTACTAACGTTTGGGGGCTGGATAATTCTTTTTGTGGGCAGCTGTCTGGTACATTGTAGAGTGTTTAGCAGTATCCCTGGTCTTCAGCCACTAGATGCTAATAGCACTCTTCCCCCAGTTGTGACAACCAAAAATGTCCCAGACGTTGCCAAATGTCCCCTGGATGGCAAAATCACCCCTGGTTGACAGTCATTGGTTTTGAGGATGCTAATTATTCGTAACTATTTTGACTTTCAGAAGTTGTAATATAGAGTCTAAATTATTATAAACATTTTAGGTTTAAAGGCCTACAAAGGAAACATATTCAAAAATTGAACTACTAAGTTTCCTAAGTTGTGAATTTTATAAAGTTAATCACAGAAGGTGCAAATTGCATGACAGTTCCTTAAAATGCCTCTAGTATGAGTATCTGAGGAAGAAATTGGTGACACTTCTTAGCTTTTATTGGATGATACTTTGGGACTCAAAAGCTAAGCCAAGATGTAGAGGGGGAAGCCCATCCAACAGAAACAGATCCATTTAATTCAATTCAGTAATTTATATATGTAGGAAAATTAATTAAGCAGGGGTTATGCAGCTTGGAAACTAGAAAGTTTTGAAAAATAATGGAAGTAGTAAGGATTTTTCTCACATAAGCATGAAAATTTGTTTGTAGAACGAAGTAAGCAGGCAGCCAGAAGACTTAGTACAAAGGTACACATTTATTCATTTACTCACTACTCCCTCCCTAGAAATCTACAAAGGAGTTCCTCATGGAAAATACGAGGTTTCCAGTCCAAAGACAAGGCAAGATTCTGTAGTGTTATTCTAAAAAGTATTTAATAATCATTCTTTGTTGTTGTTGCTTTGAAGCCAGATTGTCTTCTCCTCTCCATATTTTACAGCTGACCCTTGAAAACATGGGTTTGAACTACGCAGGTCCACTTGTATGCACATTTTTTTTCAATAGTAAATACTACAGTACTGACACGATCCCAGTTGCTTGAATCTGTGAATGCAGAACCCCGACTACAGCGGGCTGACTATAAAGTTATAATGGGATTTTCGACTGTGCAAGACTGTTAGTGCCCCTAACCCACCATTGTTCAAGGATCAACTGTACATCATCCTGTTAGTCCTGTAATTCTTATGTAATTGCTTATGGCTAGCATGGTGAATTCTCCACTGAAAAGCAAAACTCCTCTTGCCATTCTATTTCACATTTTGCCTGCCAGATTGTACCTTGTATGCTTCTGTTGATATTAATAAGGCAAAATCATTTACTTAGATGGATATATCTTTTTATAAGAAGTTGTATCAATCATAGAAGAGGGGAGTCGTTTTCAGAAAGGTCATTACATAAAGCCTCCAAATACATTAAGAAACTTTCCTTCTATAATTCTTGGATTCCTCTTGGTAAAGAACTTTAAAGGCTAAATTACCTGAAAGAATGTCTTGTACCTATGACTTTCTCATTGGGACACATGAGAACACCCAAGCCATCAACGTGTATGTGAAGAACGACAAGATTCTTCTTTGTGCAGTTGGCAAAGGGAGACTTGGATCCAGATGTCCAAGATCATTTAACCCCAGAATATTAGCAATGAAAGAATACCATGGAATCTCTGTCCAAATACCTCTGCTTAAGATATTGTAGAATTTGGTATCAAGTTGGATCCCATTTAAGGAGAGGAGTGTAGCAAGATAGTACTTAAAAAAATAGACCTCTTTTTAAGGTGGTTCCTAAGATGATGTCACTGCAACCCTGGAAATGGCATTTAACATGTGAAGGTTTCATGCATGGTTACCCCTTCTCTTTTTTTTCTGCCAACCGTCTGTCATGTTTATTGGTCAATGCATCATCAATCCCTTTAGAAAAGAAAGAAGCCAGAGTTGAAACTAAAACCGATCCATTGTGCTCTTTTTTTCTGGTTTTGGTAAAGGATACAATGAGATGGGAGGTTGAAAATTTTAATAAATGAAATTTATTAACTTTCTGTAGCTTTCATTTGTCCCTTTAGTATTTGGTATTTTGCGTCAGCCAGAATTGGCCTGTAAAAGCTACATTTGAATATTAAAGTCTAAATCTGTTCAACTAGCTTACACTAGATGGAGGTATTTTCATATGCAAGTACACTGCAATGTATGATCTACACAGGCATAGAGTCAAGGGTTTGAAGATATTTATTTTTAATAGCATCTTTAGTTGTTGACTGGTTCAAGTTTTCCTGCCAATGATTTCCCCAAATTTATCAAGTATCTTTCCACCATGAAATAAAATGCCCTTACAGTCACCCTTCCCTGAATTTTAACGACTGTGCTCTTTTCAGACTCAACAGTTTAAGCAAATGGTATATCATCTTCCATTTACTATGTAACTGCAGGCTTACCCTTTTGAGTCTACGGTCAACTTTATTGCCACCTTCAAAAGTTTATTATGATGCTGTAAATTTTTACTTCTCAAGGTTAGCATACTTATGAGTTGCTTCACAATTAGGATTCAGGAAAGAAGGAACTTCAGTAGGAACTGATTGGAATTTAACGATGCGGCATTCCATGGGTACTGATTTCAAAGAATGATATTACAGCAGTTACACAGCAGTTATCTTCATGATTTCCCAGGAATAATTGTGTGGAGAATATGGTTGATGAAAAGATCTTACTGACAGTTTAGCACAGGCAGGACTAATTGAACATCATACCCTTCTTTTCTTTCCTCCCCAATTTTGTGCTTGTAGGTAACAACAAAACACATTTGTGTTTGTATTACAAGTAGGAGAGACGGCCTAAGGGTCTAACTCTAGAAGTTTTGTTCTGTCTAATGAAGTGAAAAATGAAAATGACTCAAGTTCTGTGCAATATAATAGTAGCAGTAAAAACCAAGTGAAAAATCTTATCCAAACTCTGTTAAGATGGTATCTGCTGCGAAAGTATTTGAGAAGAATGTGCTAAATGGCTTGGTATTTTCTGTAGGAACCCCAGAGCGAAATACAGTTTGCAAAAGATGTCCAGATGGGTTCTTCTCCAATGAGACGTCATCTAAAGCACCCTGTAGAAAGCACACAAATTGCAGTGCATTTGGGCTCCTTCTAACCCAGAAAGGAAATGCAACGCATGACAATAGATGTTCTGGAAACAGTGAATCGACTCACAAATGTGGAATAGGTAATTATGTTTCAAAGTATCAGTTTTGTACCACCTCTGAGTTGAATACAAGACCCTCCGGCCCTTCTTAGTCAAACTTATATTTTCCCTTTCTTGAATTTTAACCAACTGAGGCTATTCCCTGTGCATCATCGCTGAAGCCACAACTCGAAATCTTTCAAAAAGTTCCCATCTTTTCACAATCATGCTCCAAACCCTGACTTTCACACTTGAATCGAATGTTACCCTCGGAGAACGGGGTGGTGTAAAGATTTTGTTTAAGGCTCGATGATCAGAGTCCAAATTGCAGAATTTTTTAAGCTATGCATTTTTATCACTTTTAAGAATATCCGTATTATTAGCCAAAGTATAAATTGGCAACAAAGAAGCACAGTGACATACATAGATGATAAATTAGAAGTGCAATACTGGCTTTGTTACCTAGGGTATTACTGCATCTGTTGCGTGGAAGTTCTAAGTTCCTGTACTTGTCTTAAACTCTTTATTCAGGAAAGGTCAGTAGCTCCAAGCTCAAGTTACCTGAATGCACCTCATGTTGGTGATGGCACTAATCATGTTGCTGTCCTCACCTTGCCACTCCTACCACCACATTAACCTCAGACCTTCTACCAAGGACTCATCACACCAAGGAGGATCGACCTTTTAGCATTTAATCAGCTTCACTCTCCCCAAACATCTTTTTGTGCGACATAGAAGTATATAAAACATAGGAATGTGGGTTGGGAGATTGAAGATTCAAACCCAGTTCCAACATTCTTTCACAGTGTTGCAAAAATCTTAGATAAGTCATTCAGCTTTTCTGCTTTCTTATTAAATAATGGAACGAGGGAGGGGATAGTAAGAAGGGTGACCTCTAACATTCTCTTTAATTCATTTTATAATTTTATTTCTATCATTCTTTGAGCACTTACTATATGCCAGACACTTCTGCTATATGGACTTTAATCTTTATAAAAATACTGTAAAGTTTGTTCGAGTTAATGTATGAACTTGAATGGCAGAGTCAGGATTCAAACCCAGACCTAATGAATCCAAAAATAAACTATTAATCCCTGGGATATACCAACCCTACCCAGACACTCAGGCCATTGCACTTCTTTTCTAAATGACATGTTTTTGTGTTTGATTATTTTCCCACTTAATGTACGCTTATACATCTGTATCCATCCTTGTTCCCAAAGGTAAACTATGTGTCTGTGTGTGTGCAGAAAATAATACACTATTTCAGATTACTTTTCAAGCTCCCTTAAAGACAGTGATTTGGCATTGATCTTGAAGTAACCTGTAGACACCAGCTAAACCTTTAACAAAATATTTCATAGTTACATTAAAATATGTTAATGTATATATTAACATATATATACACATTATGCTATATATATAGAATTTTTGCTGTAATTTATTTATAGCAATAATACATTCTTATTAGATGTTTGTTAAACTCTCCCCCCACAAAATGCCCTAAAAGAACATTAGAAAGGACAAACCCAGTTGGACTGGTGATCTGCCACTAAGACCAGGCAACAGAAGATTGATTTTATTCAAACTTCTCATTTTAGCATGCAATATCCTGGAAAACTCAACTGTGTTGGTTTTTATTATTACTATTATTATTATTATTATTTTTGTCCCTTAGACGTCCAAGAATCCAATTATTGAGTAAATCTTCTTGGTTTTCCCACCTTCCTTTAGACATGACCCTGTGTGAGGAGGCATTCTTTAGGTTTGCTGTTCCCACAAAGCTTACCCCGAACTGGCTCAGCGTCCTGGTAGACAATTTGCCTGGCACCAAGGTGAACGCAGAGAGCATAGAGAGGATAAAACGACGACACAGCTCACGAGAACAGACTTTCCAGCTGCTGAAGTTATGGAAGCATCAAAACAAAGACCAAGATATGGTCAAGAAGATCATCCAAGGTATGGTAACCTGAAATAAACAACTCGATCAGAAATCAGGACACCTGTTTATCATACAACAGAAACAAGACTATGTACCTGTTTAGTTGTGTGGATGATGTTTCCCTTTGGGAATGATTGTTGGACTGAAAACGTATTCATCAAGTGATAGTGGATACGCTATTCCTAGAGCAGTCATGTGAGGTTTTATTCTCACCTCCTCTACTCCCCAATTTCTTTTTCAAGTGTCTCTCTAAAGGGAGAGGTAATACATTTCAAATGCGGGACTAGACCTCAGGAAATCTGACTCTGGATCCCCTTAGCAGTTTCAGGAGCATCCCTTCTGGCCTATCTAGAAGTTCTTTAACCATTTTAGATCTTCCTTTGCATTTCTACCAAGAAACTATGTTGTATTTATGTGGTAATTCTCTCCAGAGAGCCTCTAAGTGTCTTACAGGTATCCTCTCATTAATCCTCACAACACAGCCTATTTTATTTTATTTTATTTTTATTTTTTAAAACTTATTTACTTATTTATCTATTTTATACATATTAGTGTATACATGTCAATCCCCATCTCCCAATTCATCCCACCACCACCACCCGCCACTTTCCCCCCTTGGTGTCCATACGTTTGTTCTCTGCATCTGAACACAGCCTATTTTAAGATTTCCATTTTAATAGCGTATGTCGTGAGGATTGATGAGATAAGGTCTGCAAAGTGTTTGAGCTTCTGGGAGAAAAGGGCTAGTTAAAACCAAGTACTCTCATGTTTTAGAGTTTTATAAAGAATCTCCTTTAGAAACTCTCTCTCTCTGTGTGTGTGTGTGTGTGTGTGTGTGTGTGTGTGTGTGTGTGTTTGTGTGTGTATTACGATGGGAGAGAATCGGAGGGGAAAAGGAAGTAAGTTTCATCCAGTGTGGACCATAAGCTTTAGGATACACAGTAGAAAAAGTTCTGACTTTAATTAGCATTGGGAGGACATGGCAGAAAAAATGAGGGAGCGTTTTCATAATGCAGACAGTGTCAAGGAGAAAGCCATTCTGCTCTTCACATGTAGTTAAATGACTGAGGAGTCCTATGCAACCTTAAAGCCTCAAACATCTGAAACTGAGGCAACAGATCTTAGGCGACTAACAGTTTTAACAGTTGAATGGTTTCACTTGTGCAAAGAGTAAACTTGTCTTCTGTTTTTGGCAAACAAAATGTATTCTTTGAAAGCATAATCAGCCCTGAAGCAAAAAGAGAGGGAAGGAGAGAATCAGAGACTGTTAGAATTGGAAGGGACCGAATTTCCTATTTTATAAATGAGGACATTTCAGCCCAGAAAGATGAAGAGACTTGCCTTCGGGCCCACAGATAATAAATGACTCATGTCATCAATAGAAACGTTATTTACTCCCTCTTATGTTTATGTCCTAGCTCATTACTGAAATATTCTCCAGGCCATGTGTATCCTACTATTCTTTGGCCTCATATTATTGGGTTTTCACGGCTCCTCCTTTGTGCTGATGATCTCCTGGTGCTATTTATTAAAGACCGTTTGAAGGACCTAATTCTTCAAATAGCACATATATTGGGTATCAGTTAATGAAAGTTTGTATTATAAAATAGCTAACTTTGTGTTTTTCCTAAAAGGTTACACTTTTAATTTCTCCAAATTTTCTTAGAAAACGGTGTGTCTGTAGTTTCCCACTGTTATTTCCCAAATTTGGGCTTTTCACAAAGCTGTGTTGGATGCCTAGAATATAGGAAAGCATATTATCCTAGTGTAACACAAAATAATATTTAACTCAATTCTCAGAAATAACTAGCATTACTTAAGTCCTCCCCAAAGGGAAAGGAGGAGGTTATCCTTAAAGTTATGAAATTCTGGGGAACCTCCTTTTGCCTCAGGGTAGTTTCACGGTGGCTTTAGGTGGATTACGTGAATGTCTCTGGGCTTTTGCTTTATGCAGATATCGAACTCTGTGAAAAGAGCGTGCAGAGGCACATTGGGCACATGAACCTCACCTTCGAGCAGCTTCGAAGGCTGATGGAAAGCTTGCCGGGGAAGAAAGTGACGACAGAAGACATTGAGAAAACAATGAAGACGTGCAAATCAAGTGATCAAATCCTGAAGCTTCTCAGCCTCTGGAGAATAAAAAATGATGACCAAGACACCCGCAAGGGCCTGATGCATGCCCTAAAGCACTTGAAGACATACCACTTCCCCAAAACTGTCACTCAGAGTCTGAAGAAGACCATCAGGTTCCTTCACAGTTTCACCATGTACAGATTATATCAGAAGCTATTTTTAGAAATGATAGGGAACCAGGTCCAATCATTAAAGATAAGCTGCTTATAACCGGAAATGGTCATTGAGCTGTTTCCTCACCATGGACCAGATCCAATAAATGAGTAAACTGTTTCTCAGGCGCTTGAGGAGGGTACAATGATTTCTTTCTCATCACCGAGGACTAGATTTGGCCACAGTGCCTGAAAAGAAACTATGGTGTGGAGAAAGAACTCACATCTCTCCCCAAAGTTTAATAAACCCCAAATAATTTATCCAACTAACAGATTTGGTCCAATATCTACTGACTATATTTTTCCTTGTTACTGCTTGCAGTAATTCAACTGGAAATAAACTAGACTCCATTGTGCCTTACTAAACATGGGAATGTCTAACTTAAATAGCTTTGAGAATTCAGCTGTACTAGAGGCTTTTATTAGAAAGCCATTTTTTTTCTGTAAAAGTTGCTAATATATCTGTAACACTATTATAGTATTTGCTATTTATATTCATTCAGATATAAGGTCTGTACATATTACCATCCTGAAGGGAAACTGTGTAAGACTTAATTTTAGAAAGAAAAAAATATATATTCTGTTTATTATTATGACAAATGAAAGAGATAAAATATATTTTTTAACAGAACATTTGTAACATTTCCTAATAGGTACTGCCATTCTTCCTGTGTAGAGTATTTTTGTAATATACTTTTACCTGTGTAAACTGAATTATCATTTTATAGAAAATGCATTATTTAGTCAATTGTTTAATGTTGGAAAGTGTATGAAATATAAATTATCTGAATATTAGATGCTCTGAGAAACTGAATGTACCTTATTTAAAAGATTTTATGTTTTTACTATATAAACAACATCATTAAAGTTTTCAAATTATTTTTCATCGCTTTTCCTCTTGCTTTTATGTGAACGGGACATGAATGGGTCAGAGCTTTCACAATTTTCCCTTTCTTTTATCATCAGGACCATCTGGGAATTGTTAAAAATGAAGATTCCTGGACCAATTTATTGAGAAACTCTGGAAAGGAGGGCAGAAACCTGCATTTTTAACAAGTTCCAAAGTAATTTTTACTACACTAAAGTTGGAGAACTTCTGAAGTCAAGCTTAGTATACAGATGGCACAAACAACTTATAACTACTGCCACTAGCATCAAGAGACCAAACTATTTAAGTTCTTTTGGTTGCAAGTAATAGAAACTGGCACTACTTAATAAGAAAAAATTAATTGGAAGCATGGTGTATTTGGTTGAGTGGTGCCCCCTGCCCAAAATATGTTTATGTCATAATCTCCAGAACCTGTGAGCGTTACTTTATTTAGAAAAAGGATCTTTCTTCGTATGTGTAATTAAGAATCCTGAGATGATAAAATCATCCTGGATTATCCAGGTGGGCCCTAAATCCAGTGGCAAGTGTCTTTATAAGAGACACATAGAGGGGAAAGACAGGAGAGAAGATGATGTGCAGACAGAGGCACAGCTGGGAGTGATGTGGTTACCAGCCAATAAGCCATAAGCCAGGGAAGAAAGGAACAGATTCTCCCCTAGAGCCTCTGTAGCGAGTACAGCCCTACTGATATCTTGATTTTGGATCTGCCCTCCAGGACTATGAGAGAATTAATATCTGTTCTTTTAAACCACCCAGTTTGTGGTAATTTGCCAGAACAGCTACAGGTAATAATACAGGTTGTATCCAAGCCTCAGAAACAGTAGAATTAAGATAACTCTGGGCTCCTTGATGGCAGAAGTTCCTACACTTTCTCCTAGTCTTATATTTCTGTATCTTTTAGTTCAAAATGTCAAATTCCTAGCAGAGAGACTCTGGCTGTCCTAGGTGAGAACCGGTATAAATATTCAATACATGGCTAGTGAGGGTCTCTCTTCATCAGCTGCAGTTCCCAAGAAGGGGATATTACTGGGAACAGGGTCCATTATACCCCATCCTTTCACAGTCTGTGTTTCTCTTTTCTCTCACTTTTCTATGATTCAGAATGTAACACAGATCGACCTTACCTTTGTGAAACCAGATCATTATGGCCGCTTTGACAGAAGGGTAGATCCAGGTAAATGTCACACAAACTCATAAATCTGGGGAAAGAAAAGGCAGAGGTAAAGTCAAGAGGCTCAAACCTGGAGAATCAGTCCCAAGGCTGCAATACGGGGAGTGGAAAATATTGTGGAAATTAAGTGCTGAAGTCGTTAAGTAGGAGGACAGGGGTTAACTAACAGCCATCACGTTCCCTTCAGAAGTTCCAGTTCTTCCACCAAAGTTCTCGTGCACAGAAAATGAAATGGCCTCATATACATCAGCTAAGTTTAAGAAAAGTTTGGTAGTTAATGGTATCAAATATAAATCCTTCAAATGTTAGTTTGATTGGCTTACCTGCTGCTCCTTTGGGTTCAGTCTGCCTCAAGCTTCTCCTCCAAGGGAAATATAATACGTAAATTCATGTCAGTTTCTCTTTTTCAAAACTTTTAATGTTGAAATAGTTTTAGACTTAACAGAATCATTGAAAAGCCAATATAAAATATCCCTAGTGAGCCATTTTGTAAAATATGCCTCAATTTCAGTCTGTCTGTTTTCTCGTGAATAGATGATGTTATGGATTTGGGGAAAGAATATCACATAGGTAATGGCCCTTCTCACATCATACCAGGTGCAAATGATATCAGCATGACTAATTACTGTTGATATTAACCTTGATAACTGAGTGAATTTTTACATAAGATGTGAGATATGTATTGAAGTCCTTTTTTTTTTTTTTTTTTACATATGGTCATCCACTTGTTCCCATAGGATTGGTTGAAAAGACAAGCATTTCTTCCTTAATTGCCTTTGCGTCTTTGTCAAAAATCAGTTGATTATATTTCTGTGGGTATATTTCTGGACTCTCTATTCTGTTCCATTTATCTGTAAGTCTTATCTTTTCACCAGTACCACACAGTCTTTTTTTTTTTTTTTTTTTTGCAGATGGAAAGAGTGACATCTTTTTTTTTTTCACACACACACACTGTATTTTATTTTTACAAGAGATAAATAAACTGACACCAAGCATTGTAAATTGATGACCACAACAAAAGCAACAATGACTGCAATTACCAAACATGAAACACACTCATACTATGTCATAATATTGACATTCAGTCCAGTAATCCTCCACTGTAACAGCTCCTTTACTTTGCAGTGAAAATTGATTTGTACAGTTTTTGCCTCTGAGTCCTTGTGGGATTTTTTTTTTTTTTTCTTCAAACAGAAAGTCACAAAAATTATAATCATCCTCATCAGTTCACTCAGTTTCTAGTATTCTTGAGATATAATCAACATACAGCACTGTATAAGTTTAGGGTGCAAAGCATAATGATTTGACTTGTACATCATGAAATGATAGTCACAATACGTTTAGTGAGCACCCATCATCTCATATAGATAGAAAATAAAGGAAAAAAAATGTTTTCCCTTGTGATGAGAACTCTTAGGAGTTACTCTTAACAACTTTCATATATAATATATGGCAGTGTTAATTATGTTAATCATGTTGTACATGACATCCCTAGTAGTTATTTATTTTATAACTGCAAGTTTGTACCTTTTGACCACATGCGTCCAATTCCCCCTCCCTCTACCCACCCCCACCCTGCTGTCCGGTAGCCACAAATCTGATCTCATTTCCGATGAGATTTCTGAGTTTGTTTCGAAGTATAGTTGACCTACAACACGACATTAGCTCCAGGTGTACAACATAGTGATTTGATATTTCTATACATTACAAAACGACCACCGTAAGTCTAGTTACCACCTATCACCACACAAAGATATTACATTATTAATGACTATATTCCCCATGCTGTGCATTTCATCCCTGTGACTCATTCATTTTGTAACTGGAAATTTGTACCTCTTAATCTCCCTTACCTTTCATTCATCCCCAAACTTCCCCAAATCCTCCTCCCTCTGGCAACCACCTGTTTGTTCTCTGTATCTGACTCTGCTTTTGTTTTGTTATGTTTGTTCATTTGTTTTGTTTTTTAGATAACATATATAAGTGAAATCATATGGCATTTGTCTTTCTCTGTCTTATTTCACTTAGAATATTATCCTCTAGGTCCACCCATGTTGTCACAAATGGCATGATTTCATTCTTCTTTATAGCTGAATAATATTCAATTGTATATATACCACATCCTCTTGATCCATTCATCTACTGATAGCAGTTAGGTTGCTTCCATATCTTGGCTATTGTAAACACTGCTGCAATAAACATATGGGTACATGTATCTTTTCAACTTAGTGTTTTTGTTTTCTTCAGAAAAATATCCAGAAGTGGGATTGCTGAATTGTATGGTAGTTTTGTTTTTAATTTTTTGAGGCACCTGCATACTTCTTTGCATAATGGCTGCACCAACTTCCATTCCCACCAGCAGTGTACAAGGTTTCCCTTTTCTCCACATCCTCAAAAAAACTTGTTTTTTGGTTTTGTTTCCTTAGATCAACTATTTTTTTTTTATTTTAATAGATCTTTATTGGGGTATAATTGCTTCACAATACTGTGTTAGTTTCCGTTGCACAACAAAGCGAATCAGCCACATGCATACACATGTCCCCAAATCCCCTCCCTCTTGAGCCTCCCTCCCATCCTCCCTATCCCACCCCTCTAGGTCATTGCAAAGCACCGAGCTCAGCTCCCCATGCTATGTTGCTGCTTCCCACCAGCCAACTATTTTATATTCGGTAGTGTATATATGTTGATGCTAGACTGGTGTGAAGTGATACCTCATTGAGGTTTTGATTTGCATTTCCCTGATGATTATTGACGTTGAGCATCTTTTCATGTGTCTGTTGGGCATCTGTATGTCTTATTTGGGAAAATGTCTATTCAGGTCCTCTGTCCATTTTTTAATTGGATTGTTTGTTTTTTTTTATTTTGAGTTGTGTGAGTTCTTTGCATATTTTGGATATTTATCCCTTAACGGATACACCATTTGCAAACATCTTCTCCCATTCAGTAGGTGACCTTTTCCTTTGTTGATAGTTTCTTTTGCTATGCAAAAGCTTTTTAGTTTGATATAGTCCCATTTGTTTATTTTTGCTTTTGTTTCCCTTGCCTGAGGAGACATATCCCAAAAAATATTGCTAAGACTGATGTCAAAGGTCATACTGCCTATGTTTTCTTCTAGGAGTGTTATGGTTTCAGGTCTTACATTTAAGTCTTTAACCCATTTTGAGTTTATTTTTGTATACGGTGTGAGAAAATAGTCCAGTTTCATCCTTTTGCATGTAGCTGTCAAGTTTTCCCAACACATTTATTGAAGTGGCTGTCTTTTCCCCAGTGTATAATCTTGCCTCTAAATTTATTGACCACATAACTGTTAATTCATTTCTGGGCTCTCTACTTTGTTTCTTTGGTTTATGTGTCTGTTTTTGTGCCAGTACTATACTGTTTCATACTGTCTTAACTACTGACTTTGTCTTTTCTGATGATTACTCTGTCACTTGAGAATGCGCTGATATTTTACTTGCCTTTTTGTCTGTCTCATGATTTTTTGTTAAAGCCAAATATATTGGATAGGTCATTGGAACTGAGGTAAATAGTTTTTATACCTGGATATGAGCATGCCTTTCCTTCTGCTAGAATTGTAAAGGAAGCCTTTCCATTAATCCAGTTAGTAATTGGACTAGTTTTGTGATTTGTTGCTGCTGTTGCTGCTATGGTTATACACAGTGCATCACAGGTTTCCAATCCCTACAGACACTTGTTTTTAAGGTGGTTGATGTACCTTAGAGCAATGGCTGTTGGATCCTGAGTTTCAGGTGTTCCCTTTGAGTTGTGCCTCAAACTGGTTCTCTTTGCACATTCTCATTCCTCTCCCAACCCTCACCCAGCGGTATTTTGCTGTTGTCATTTGAAGTTTCTTAGCTTCATGGTCGGGGGTGGGAAGTGCAGTCACCACTGTTCTGATTAATGCCCTTAAGCACGCCTGTGTCCCTGGGGTGTGTGGCATTCTCAGTTTTGCTGCCCCTCCCCTGGCTGCAGTTCTGGGTTCAGCACTTAATTCTGCACTCTCTCCCCAGAATAGATTTTTTCCCCCTCCTGTTCCCTTTCCTCAGCTGCAAGGAGTGCTTCCTGATATCCTAAAGCCAGCAGTTTTGCCCTTTCCCCAGATTAATGCTTTTATTCTTTTGGGTGAGGTGTCTTGTTCTCCCTATAGGGCTACTGCCCCTCCCTCCAAGATCTTACCATTCTTTCTGATCTATTCTGAGAACGCTCAGTGGCGTTCATGGAGAAAGAGCCTGCAAAAGTGTTAGAGGACGTGGTCCAGAGGATGTGACCCCCAGTTGACCTAAGAGCTGGACCCGGGCAATCAGAGGCTTCTCACCCCACCTGTCCTTGGAACATATGCTCTGCCCACCATTCTCAGAGTGGGACTGTTTTCAAGGACTCAGGCTTGAAAGAGTAACTTGTCATTGAGACCATCTGGACTGAATATGTGACTAAATCCTGTTAAGTCCTCTGCATAAGCTTTTAAGATTCTTGTGGGTAGGATCAGAGATCTACTCATCTTGCAGTTACCCAAGACAGGACTTGTATATGAGTTCCCTTGCTTCTTAAACCTGCCACCTACCGATTTGGAGTGATCTTCCTCTTTCTTTGGTCTCTCCTTGCCCTCCATGTATGGGGGCCAATTTCAGATTTCACCCAGGAAGCTCCTGAGGTTGCAAACCAACAAACGGGTGCAGACTCCCCCAGTTTCTGCAGCACCCAGGAGTCTCACACTGTTCCACCAGCCCACACACAGCCTTCATCAATTTTCCAACTACTAAGCTCTTCTTACTAGTGTCCAGTTACATCTATTCCAGGTAAGCACATATTTGTATGTCCTCTCTCCCTGGAATCACTATCTCTTCTTAGATTTCGGGTCTGTTATTTGTTCTGTGACCTCAGGTCTCCAGTGAGTGTTTGCATGTTTTAAATTAAGATTATTGTATAAGAACAGTTTTAGGTTCACAGAAGATTGAGGAAGGTACAGAGATTTCCCATTTATTCCCTGCCCACACACATGCATGGCCTCCCTCATTATCAACATCCCCCCACCAGAGTAGACCAGAGTAGTAGGTTTGTTACAATTGATAAACCTACACTGACACATCAGTATCACCTAAAGCCCATCATTTACCTTAGAGTTCACTATTGGTGGTGTACATCTAATGGGTTTTTTAAAAGTCGTGGATTTGAATTTAGTTCTGTTCTGAACATCACTCATTCCAGCTCTCTACATCCTCCAGCTCTACACGTTCTTCCCAGGAGGAAGCCAAAACTTAGTCAATTTTGTTGTTTAAAGACTTGATGTGAAAGATTGGATGGGAGTTAAAACTATCCACATGAGTTCAGACCCACTATCTCCTCTGGTCCATCCAGAGACCTACACAAGTTGTTAAGTATTTTTAATGAGTTAGTATTATGGAAAAAAAGGATTCAGACCAAGAAACAATTTTTAAATCCTTATTCTAGACCTGTCATGAAAAATATTCTATGAAGTTTTAATTTATATACCCATGCTTTCCTATTCTACCTATTTTACTAAGCATCTTATTCAATAGACTATCTTCAGTATTTTATTCATATGATAAAAATCTAATTTGTTAATTTATTGAAAAAATATTTGAGTGCCAAATTAGAGTATTCAATAGAATGTACTTTATACCCAGTTTTAAACAAGAGACACAGTGGCAAACCATCATTGCTCTCAAGAGTGTAGTCTTAGGTTATTTTAATTTGCTAATTGTGAAACCATCCCTGTCAAGCACAAAGGTATTTATGCTCAGGTGTAGAGATGAGTGTGAAAGAAAGGACTTTAAAAACAGAGAACTCTACACTCCTTTACCAATGCAGAGATAGCTCTGGAAGTAGCTCTTTTCAAAATACTTAGCACCTTTGAAGATTTTCCTAAACTGATAGCCAAACTCTCTGATAAACTTTTACTATTCTTTTCCCTTGATCAAAGTTCATAACAGTGGCTGTTATCAGTTCAATTACTATAATTATGACTGTTGATATTGAATACAACTATATTCTAATTCTTTGACTTTCTTGCTGTTGTTTGCCAAATTTCTCTCTCTCTTCATATCTAGTAAACCATAAAATAGGGATTTAACAATAATAATAGCCAGCAGCAGTCATCTCTGTAACTGAGTTTAAATACATCTGTTCTGAGGATGGTTATACTCTATTTGGGAAGACAGGATACACACGTGAGAGAGTAATTGCTAATATCAGACAGGATATACTTCATGCCAGTTGATTTGTATAAACATGGCACAGTCATCAAATGTCATCTTTTAAGCTCAGGGAAGGCCAAGAAGCAGTAAGTTCAATTAGGTCTTGTAGACACACTTAGGCAGAGAGAACATGTAGGATATTTTAGACATAAGAAATTGTATTGGAAAAGTCACAGAGGCTAAAAATGTACATAACATGTTGAAGAAACATTGTCTAGACTCATGTAGTTTATATAAAAATTCAAAGAGTAATATTAACCTAGCTTGTAGAAGTTTATTTCAACCCACATAGTTATAGATAAAATTGCTTGATTTACCCAAAACTCTTCCTTTTAGTCTGGTAAGCACCTCCTTCTTTTAAGGAACTACTCTCTCCCATTCCACCCCAAACTCAACAGGTAGTTCCAATGGGAGCTGATCCTAATAGCCTCTCTTTCTGCCAGCCTCAACCCTTCCCCATTGTTATTCCAAGGTATTCAATGAGATACCTTCTTTAGGATTTGTGCATTTGGAATTACTTGAATTTTTTTTTTTTGTTCAATGAAAAACTATAAAAATGTGAACCTAAAGCCATTAGAGCCCACAGAGAAAGGGAGCTAACAGAGAGAACTAAGAAGAAGAGATAGGCAAAGAATCCTAATGATGTTCAAGCCTCTGGTTCTGGCCATACTTTTTCTTCCTGTTATTTATTTTTGTGAACCACTGACTTTTCCTTCTCACTCAAGCCAGTTTCTGTCATTCATAAACAAGAGTCCTGACTAATATGTGGAGTAAATAAGAGGTCCCTAAATGCCAGACAAAGATGTTTGGATTTGAGGAGCTAACTGTGATGATTGTGAGGTCCTATCCACCTGAGAATCTTTAGTTTTATAATATTTACAGCTGAACACAATAGGAGCCATGGAGGTCTTAAGAAAGGTATTGAAGTTTGCAAGGCAGCATTTCAAGAAGATTATCCTGGCAGGAGTGTATAGAATGGATTGGAGCAGAAATAGGCTAGAGACAATTAAAGCAGAAGAGGTGACTATGAGAACAGTTCAGCCATGAAGTAAATACACAACTCAGACTGGGGGTGGGAGCCCAGAGTGGAAGAGGAAGATCACTTTAAAGAATCGTTAATCTTTCCAAAAGAGTCATCAAAGGAGGAGTGCCATCACTGGACATTTGGTTATGACTAAGGGATTGAGATTCTGTCTTTTTCCAAGTATTTAATACCAAATAAATCTCCCATTTCCTTGGGTTTCTTGAGTCTTTTCCCAGGGAAATCCACCTCATCTTTTGAGACACAAAAGCTTAAGTCATATTTCCACAAAAATCCTTCTAACTAAAACAAAGACGTCTTCCAAATTGACATTTCTATAGCAATTTTGGTTTTTTATGACTCACTGATTTCAGAAAAGAGGAGGTAAACAGGGCAGATCATGCATAAAACCCATGTCATCCTGATGGAATCATAGGTTTCTAAGAGACAACATGAGGTCATCTGTTCATCCCTCATCCCCTGGTCCAGCCATTCCTAAACCATCCTGGAGAGTGATGACCTCGGATTTAATAATTTTAAAAGTATCTTATTGCTTAGTGATTCCCCCACGACATATACCCATGGACACACGCAGCCAATGGAACCGAATTCCAGGACTTAATTGCTCTCACTCTGAAATTGAAACTGGGAAAAATGGTTTCTTTAATAGAAATTCTTACTTGGAATTTTAGAGCAGGTGGGCCTTTCTAGATTGTTCTAACCCAGTGTTTATCAGACATAACCTAATATAAGCATACTTATTCAAAATGCACATTGCCAGTACCCTTCCAGAATGACTTTGATTCCATGGGTTAGGAGTAGGATGCTAGAATTCTTACTGGGCAATTTTGGAAATAATAATCCTTAAGGATCCAAATGAGGCTGTGAGACATTAAATTGCATAGCTGGAAGAACTGAGACCTCCTAAGACTCAGAACTCTACTAAGACTCTTGTTTAACTTTGTGCTTCTCTTAATGAAGATGGGAAACAACTAGCTTTCCCTCCTTGGGTGCACTTAATCACACTGTGCATGTATCTATTCAATATCATCGCACTTATCAATTGACAGTTTAACTGTCTCTTGATACTGATGCTAATGGTAATAATAACAACAGCAGTAATAATAATCGCTATCATTTATTACATGCTTTCCTGTTGTCCCCAGATTTGGGTCCATTTAGGTTCTTAGAAAACAATGCTTTGTAACTGAAGTAAATCAGAAAGAGAAAAACAAATATCGTATAATGTTGCTCATACGTGGAATCTAGAAAAATGGTACAGATGAACTTATTTGCAAAGCAGAAATCGAATCACAGATGTAGAGAACAAACTTATGGTTATCAAGAGGGGAAGGGGGCGTGGCATGAACTGGGAGATTGGGATTGACATATGTACACTACTGTGTATAAAATAGATAACTAATGCGAACCTACTGTATAGCACAAGGAACTCTACTCAGTGCTCTGTGGTGACCTAAATGGGAAGGAAATTTTAAAAAGAGTGGATATATGTATACATATAACTGATTCACTTGTTATACAGCAGAAACTATCACAACATTGTAAAGCAAGCATACTGCAATAAAAATTACTTAAAAAATAAAAATAAAATAAAATAAGAACACAGTGTTCTGTAAAGCCAAAAGCCAGGAAGTCCCTGATTCATCTTCCAACTTGCCATTGCTTCTACAATGACCTCGGAAGTCACAGTAAATGCCCTTTAAAAACGTGCTAGGAACATAACCCTGCACTTCAGCCCATTAATAGACATCATCTCATTAAATCTCAACAACCCAATTCGTTAACTCTCCCTAACCCACTTGTGATGTCATTATTTCACTAAATCCTTACAGCCCTACCAGCTGATTTCCCCTGACAGCCACCATTTTTTTTTTTTTTAAATTAGATCTCTATTATTATCTACTGCATGGACTGGGTACCATATTTGCCTGATCTAGTCCCAGCTATCCCAAGTCTTATACTTCCTACAACGATCTATCCTGATGACACCTTTGGATTTTAGCTCAAGATGACAAACATCACTCCTGAAATAGGATGACAGTAAGAGGCAAGAGAGGAAAAAGTCACATTTTTGAAAAACAAAATCCACTAGCCAGGAATCCAAGAGTAATGGTTTTGTATGGAAAATTCCATCTGCTTTTTGTGGCACCTGGATCAGATTTTCCCCTCCAGCCAGGAGAATATGCCACTCAAAAAATCTGCCTTGGATGGTGGCATGATGTATTCTGCCATTAAGCACTCGTGGCAAGGAACACATCCAGGATTTGCTTACTAAGAGGAGATGGCAAAAGAAGCAGCTTTGTTAAAGTCTCCAGAATAAATTTCTGTTTAAACCCAAACCATGAAGTTGAAACTGGGTATTAAAAAAACGTAAAGCCTGCAGACTCACACTTGGGTATAACTGGCACTATACGTTTTCCCGATTATTTGAAAATTGCCTCTGTTGATTAAGCCACATTTAAAGAATAGGGAATTTCACAATAAAGTTTCTAGAAAAAATAAAATTTGATGGGGTCTGGGAATTAAAAAATAAGGGCAGATTCCACTTAGAAATAAGTAGCTGTCTTTCTCAGGAGCAGGTCCACGTGAGTTAATAAACCTTTAGTAAAGGAAAGGGCTTTAAAGTGAGACACACCTGATTTTAAATCCTGTCTCTTCTCCTAAGCAACATGATTGCTTTGGGGCTCAGCCTCTCTGTCCGCATAATCCATAGACTAAAATCTCAGAAGCTTATCTGGACATCCCATGTAAGTTTCTAACACATTACATGGCATAGTAAACAAGTGCTTTTTAAAACTTCATAAAAAGGATGGTTCCCAGCTATTCTGTGTGATCATTTTGAGGGAAAAAAGAAAGGGGCATTCCTCCAGAAAACTATGCTGGGTATTTGGTTCAGAGTTGTAACCACTTCATCCCAAAATGGGAAGAGAGGCAAGTCAAGAGAAGGCAGTTAAGGACACAAAGAGGTATCCACAGGCCTGGCTTTCATTCTGGGCCCCACTGAAGCTTTGGAGTGCCTATGACAATGGTGCTATGCAGAGTACGGACACAGTGCACCTGCAGCTCAGATGGTTTGTGACAAATGCAGCACCAAGCAATCGCAGGCACCATGAAGGTAGCAGATGCAGACATTGCAGAGATGTTGTCTCTTCGCGTTCTTAGCAGAGATGGTGAATTTTTCAATTATGAGAAGACTCTCTTCAAGACAAAAGTCTAACAGTCACTGACATTTGAGAGGTTGAGTTAACCTATCCCCCCAAAGTTGGACAGTTCTTTGAGTGTTCAGTGAAGCCACATCAATCACTTTGACTTCCTTTTTGATGAATCTGGATAAAACAAAATCTCTCTCAAAGAACCATTCCAATTGGAAATCACCTTAAAGGACAGGAGAAAATAGCAATCAGTGAGTATCTGTCATGTGCCAAGATCTTACCTTCCTATATTCATTCTCTTAACAGCTTTACACATTAGGCCTTAATATTACCATTTTAAAGATAAAGGGCTATGGCCCAAAGAGAATAAATTATGTGCCCACTATTTCATAGCAAGGAAGTAACAGAGATAGATTTTGAACTCCATTTTATCTTTAAAACTCTTGATATTTCATTGTATCACGCTGGTCCAAACGCATTGGGGAAGTCAGACAGCAGTAAATTAAGAATCAAGAAGTGGGCATTTAAAAGTTGCATTTAATGTTCTCTGCATTTTCTTTCTGTGCATTTGCCCTAGTGTGGAGGGGTAACTGATTTCACACAATTCTGATTTTTGCCCACAGATAGTTACGTTGCGTTAGTGTCCACCTATTCTGTTTTCCCCCGAGTGGGTGAGCAGAAATTCTATTCTGATACTAACTAGCCAGAGTTAGCACAGACCTCATAGATTAAGGGGAAACGTCCTCCACAAGCCTGCCCAGCCACCAGCCACAAGTTTCAGGGGGTCCCCAGGCCACCCACACTTCTGACTGGCTACAAAGAAGGGGTTCCTACAACCCCCTCAGGTTTGATAATTTGCCAGAATAACTCACAGAACTCAGGGAAGCGCTGTACTTACGACTGTAGTTTACTATAAAGGATACGCCTAGTGACAAGATCTGGGAGGGTCCTGGGAGGATCCATGGCTTTGCCCTTTGGAATCAGATGCACCACCCTCCCAGCACATGAATAATGTGTTTACCAACAAGGCAGGTCCACTGTCCAGAGTTTTTATTGGGGTGTTATTACATGAGCATGATTGATTGAACCCAATTTCTAGCCCTCTTCCACAACCCAGAAGTCAAAATAACTCAAAAGTTGCAACACTAATCAATATGGTTGGTTTATCTTATGACCACACCCTACACTAAAACTATCTAGGAGTCTACCATCTGTAATTATATAAGCATAATAAAGACACTCTTCAACAGTTGGGATAGTTTAAGGATTTAAAGTCTCCCAGGAACAAAGGCCAGTAAAATTCTTTATTATATACCACCACCCTACCCTATCCCACTCTCCAAACTTGTTCTCTTTCCTAGCATCTCAATTCTGTCATGGGCACCACCAACGACCCTTTAAGCCTGCCACACTAAAAACCTGAAGTTGTCTTTGCCTTTTCTCTGCTCTTCTTAGGTAGGTTAATTTCCCTTGGGCTGATTTTCTTCTCCAGGTTTCCTGGGTTCATCCTCTCCTCTCCACTTCTACTACCACCATTACCACTGCCATTCAGAATTCAAACCCATAGGAGCCTAAGTTGTTGTCCAATTTCCTGACTGATCTGCCTGGCCCCAGCTTCATCTACTTCAATCCTTCTTGCACAAAACTATCAGATCAATCTTCATTAAACATCCCAGTAATTAGCAGTAGTTTGTTCCTCTGAGCAACCTGTATGAGAATCCTTTTCTCTATACCATAAGGTCCCCTGTGATATCACCCTTCCTTGCTTTTTGCTCAAGAAAGATCAGAAAAGCAACCAGAGTTCTAAATGGTCTTAAGGAAAAGCACACAGGATGGTAACTGGAATGAGCACTGATTCCAGAGTCCAGAAGGATTAGGTTTGAATCCTGACTCAACTGCAAGCTACAGATACCTACATTGTAGAGGCATTGCATAGGGCAGAGATGTAAGGTGCTCAGTACCTAGGTTATTTGACACAGAAAATCTAATCTGCAGTTAAGGGGGTGTTTTTCACTCTCATTTCTCTAAACCCTTCCTTTTTAAGGTACTATATTACCTTTCTATCGCTGCTGGAACAAATTACCATGAACAGGGGTATCATTAATTTTCTTTCAGTTCTGGAGGTCAGAATTCCACTGGAGTAAAATGAAGGTGTTGGCAAGGCTGTGTTCATTCTAGATGCTCTGGTACAGAACCTGTTTCCTTGTCTTTCCCAGCTTCTGAAGGCCATCTGCATTCCTTGAGTCCTTTCTCCACCTCCAAAGCTAGCAACTGTGGGCCGAGTCCTTATGGTGTCATCTCTCTGGTTCTCCTTCTTCCACAGTTAAGGGCCCATGCGACTACATTGGGTCCAACTGGATAATCCAAGCTAATTCTCCAGTTTAAAGTCATCTGATTAACAACCTTAATTCCACCTGCATCCTTACTTCTGCTTTGTCATATAAGGTAACATATTCAGATGTCCCAGAAACTAGGACATAGGCATCTTTGGCCAGGGGAGGGCATTATTCTGTCTCATGCTGAGTTCAGGTAACCCATTACCTATGAAGCTTTCCCTGAGGGCTCTCACCTGCATTGTTCTCTTTCCTCTAACCCAGTAGTGTTCAATCTTGTCTGCACACTGGCATCACCTGTGGCACTTCAAAAACGATTGGGTCCCATTCTTGAGAAATGTGGATTAAATTGGTCCAAGGTGTTACCTGAGCAAAGGATTTTTTTTTACAAAACTCCCCCAATGATTCTAATATGCAGCCAAAATTGGGAGACACTGAATTTGGGGGAATTTTTTTTTTTTTTAACGTCTGAAACATTTATATTAACATATTTCCATACATATTTCCATACAAATACAAATATAAGATTTTTAGAAATTTCATGTAATGTCTGAAACATTTATATTAACATATTTCCATACAAATATCCCAATGAAAGTTTAGTATTAGTTGTTTTGTTTGTTTTTTTATACTGCAGGTTCTTATTAGGCATCAATTTTATACACATCAGTGTATACATGTCAATCCCAATCGCCCAATTCAGCCCACCACCATCCCCACCGCACTGCAGTTTTCCCCCCTTGGTGTCCATATGTCCATTCTCTACATCTGTGTCTCAACTTCTGCCCTGCAAACTGGCTCATCTGTACCATTTTTCTAGGTTCCCATACATGCATTAATATACGATATTTGTTTTTCTCTTTCTGACTTACTTCACTCTGTATGACAGTCTCTAGATCCATCCACGTCTCAACAAATGACTCAATTTCGTTCCTTTTTATGGCTGAGTAATATTCCATTGTATATATGTACCACATCTTCTTTATCCATTCGTCTGCTGATGGGCATTTAGGTTGCTTCCATGACCTGGCTATTGTAAATAGTGCTGCAATGAACATTCGGGTGCATGTGTCTTTTTGAATTACGATTTTCTCTGGGTATATGCCCAGTAGTGGGATTGCTGGGTCATATGGTAATTCTATTTTTAGTTTTTTAAGGAACCTCCATATTGTTCTCCATAGTGGCTGTATCAATTTACATTCCCACCAACAGTGCAAGAGGGTTCCCTTTTCTCCACACCCTCTCCAGCATTTGTTGTTTGTAGATTTTCTGATGATGCCCATTCTAACAGGAGTGAGGTGATACCTCATTGTAGTTTTGATTTGCATTTCTCTAATAATTAGTGATGTTGAGCATCTTTTCATGTGCTTCGTGGCCGTCTGTATGTCTTCTTTGGAGAAATGTCTATTTAGGTCTTCTGCCCATTTTTGGATTGGGGTGTTTGTTTCTTTGATATTGAGCTGAATGAGCTGTTTATATATTTTGGAGATTAATCCTTTGTCCGTTGATTCATTTGCAAATATTTTCTCCCATTCTGAGGGTTGTCTTTTCGTCTTGTTTATGGTTTCCTTTGCTGTGCAAAAGCTTTGAAGTTTCATTAGGTCCCACTTGCTTATTTTTGTTTTTATTTCCATTACTCTAGGAGGTGGATCAAAAAAGATCTTGCTGTGATTTATGTCAAAGAGTGTTCTTCCTATGTTTTCCTCTAAGAGTTTTATAGTGTCCAGTCTTATATTTAGGTCTCTAATCCATTTTCAGTTTATTTTTGTGTATGGTGTTAGGGAGTATTCTAATATCATTCTTTTACATGTAGCTGTCCAGTTTTCCCAGCACCACTTATTGAAGAGACTGTCTTTTCTCCATTGTATATCTTTGCCTCCTTTGTCATAGATTAGTTGACCATAGGTGCGTGGGTTAATCTCTGGGCTTTCTATCTTGTTCCATTGATCTATGTTTCTGTTTTTGTGCCAGTACCGTATTGTCTTGATTACTGTAGCTTTGTAGTATAGTCTGAAGTCAGGGAGTCTGATTCCTCCAGCTCCATTTTTTTGCCTCAAGACTGCTTTGGCTATTCGGGGTCTTTTGTGTCTCCATACAAATTTTAAGATGATTTCTTCTAGCTCCGTAAAAAATGCCATTGGTAATTTGATAGGGATTGCATTGAATCTGTAGATTGCTTTGGGTAGTATACTCATTTTCACAATGTTGATTCTTCCAATCCAAGAACATGGTATATCTCTCCATCTGTTGGTATCATCTTTAATTTCTTTCATCAGTGTCTTATAGATTTCTGCATACAGGTCTTTTGTCTCCCTAGGTAGGTTTATTCCTAGGTATTTTATTCTTTTTGTTGCAATGGTAAATGGGAGTGTTTCCATAATTTCCCTTTCAGATTTTTCATCATTAGTGTATAGGAATGCAAGAGATTTCTGTGCATTAATTTTGTATCCTGCAACTTTACCATATTCATTAATTAGCTCTAGCAGTTTTCTGGTGGCAGTTTTAGGATTCTCTATGTATAGTATCATGTCATCCGCAAACAGTGACAGTTTTACTTCTTCTTTTCCAATTTGTATTCCTTTTATTTCTTTTTCTTCTCTGATTGCCGTGGCTAGGACTTCCAGAACTATGTTGAATAATAGTGGTGAGAGTGGACATCCTTGTCTCGTTCCTGATCTTAGAGGAAATGCTTTCAGTTTTTCACCATTGAGAATGATGTTTGCTGTGGGTTTGTCATATATGGCCTTTATTATGTTGAGGTAGGTTCCCTCTATGCCCACTTTCTGGAGAGTTTTTATCAGAAATGGGTGTTGAATTTTGTCAAAGGCTTTTTCTGCATCTATTGAGATGATCATATGGTTTTTATTCTTCAATTTGTTAATATGGTGTATCACATTGATTGATTTGCGTATATTGAAGAATCCTTGCATCCCTGGGATAAATCCCACTTGATCGTGGTGTATGATCCTTTTAATGTGTTGTTGGATTCTGTTTGCTAGTATTTTGTTGAGGATTTTTGCATCTATATTCATCAGTGATATTGGTCTGTAATTTTCTTTTTTTGTAGTGTCTTTGTCTGGTTTTGGTATCAGTGTGATGGTGGCCTCATAGAATGAGTTTGGGAGTGTTCCTTCCTCTGCAATTTTTTGGAAGAGTTTGAGAAGGATGGGTGTTAGCTCTTCTCTAAATGTTTGATAGAATTCACCTGTGAAGCCATCTGGTCCTGGACTTTTGTTTGTTGGAAGATTTTTAATCACAGTTTCAATTTCATTACTTGTGATTGGTCTGTTCATATTTTCTGTTTCTTCCTGGTTCAGTCTTGGAAGGTTATACCTTTCTAAGAATTTGTCCATTTCTTCCAGGTTGTCCATTTTATTGGCATAAAGTTGCTTGTAGTAGTCTCTTAGGATGCTTTGTATTTCTGCGGTGTCTGTTGTAACTTCTCCTTTTTCATTTCTGATTTTATTGATTTGAGTCCTCTCCCTCTTTTTCTTGATGAGTCTGGCTAATGGCTTATCAATTTTGTTTATCTTCTCCAAGAACCAACTTTTAGTTTTATTGATCTTTGCTATTGTTTTCTTTGTTTCTATTTCATTTATTTCTGCTCTGATCTTTATGATTTCTTTCCTTCTGCTAACTTTGGGTTTTGTTTGTTCTTCTTTCTCTAGTTTCTTTAGGTGTAAGGTTAGATTGTTTACTTGAGATTTTTCTTGTTTCTTGAGGTAGGCTTGTATTGGTATAAACTTCCCTCTTAGAACTGCTTTTGCTGCATCCCATAGGTTTTGGGTCGTCGTGTTTTCATTGTCATTTGTCTCTAGGTATTTTTTTATTTCCTCTTTGATTTCTTCAGTGATCTCTTGGTTATTTAGTAACGTATTGTTTAGCCTCCATGTGTTTGTCTTTTTTACGTTTTTTTCCCTGTAATTCATTTCTAATCTCATAGCGTTGTGGTCAGAAAAGATGCTTGATATGATTTCAATTTTCTTAAATTTACTGAGGCTTGATTTGTGACCCAAGATGTGATCTATCCTGGAGAATGTTCCGTGCGCACTTGAGAAGAACGTGTAATCTGCTGTTTTTGGATGGAATGTCCTATATATATCAATTAAATCTATCTGGTCTATTGTGTCATTTAAAGCTTCTGTTTCTTTATTTATTTTCATTTTGGATGATCTGTCCATTGGTGTAAGTGAGGTGTTAAAGTCCCCCACTATGATTGTGTTACTGTCGATTTCCTCTTTTATAGCTGTTAGCAGTTGCCTTATGTATTGAGGTGCTCCTATGTTGGGTGCATATATATTTATAATTGTTATATCTTCTTCTTGGATTGATCCCTGGATCATTATGTAGTGTCCTTCCTTGTCTCTTGTAACATTCTTTATTTTAAAGTCTATTTTATCTGATATGAGTATAGCTACTCCAGCTTTCTTTTGATTTCCATTTGCATGGAATATCTTTTTCCATCCCCTCACTTTCAGTCTGTATGTGTCCCTAAGTCTGAAGTGCATCTCTAGATAGCATATATATGGGTCTTGTTTTTGTATCCATTCAGCAAGCCTGTGTCTTTTGGTTGGAGCATTTAATCTCTTCACGTTTTAGGTAATTATCGTTATGTATGTTCCTATGACTATTTTCTTAATTGTTTTGGGTTTGCTTTTGTAGTCCTTTTCTTCTCTTTTGTTTCCCACTTAGAGAAGTTCCTTTAGCATTTGTTGTAGAGCTGGTTTGGTGGTGCTGAATTCTCGTAGCTTTTGCTTGTCTGTAAAGCTTTTGATTTCTCCATCAAATCTAAATGAGATCCTTGCCGGGTAGAGTCATCTTGGTTGTAGGTTCTTCCCTTTCATCACTTTAAGTATATCATGCCACTCCCTTCTGGCTTGCAGAGTTTCTGCTGAGAAATCAGCTGTTAACCTTATGGGAGTTCCCTTGTATGTTATTTGTCGTTTTTCCCTTGCTGCTTTCAATAATTTTTCTTTGTCTTTAATTTTTGCCACTTTGATTACTATGTGTCTCGGCGTGCTTCTCCTTGGGTTTATCCTGTATGGGACTCTCTACGCTTCCTGTACTTGGGTGGCTATTTCCTTTCCCATGTTAGGGAAGTTTTCGACTATAATCTCTTCAAATATTTTCTCTGGTCCTTTCTCTCTCTCTTCTCCTTCTGGGACCCCTATAATGCGAATGTTGTTGCGTTTAATGTTGTCCCAGAGGTCTCTTAGGCTGTCTTCATTTCTTTTCATTCTTTTTTCTTTAGTCTGTTCCGCAGCAGTGAATTCCACCATTCTGTCTTCCAGGTCACTTATCCGTTCTTCTGCCTCAGTTATTCTGCTATTGATTCCTTCTAGTGTAGTTTTCATTTCAGTTATTGTATTGGTCATCTCTGTTTGTTTGTTCTTTAATTCTTCTAGGTCTTTGTTAATCATTTCTTGCATCTTCTCAATCTTTGCCTCCATTCTTATTCCGAGGTCCTGGATCATCTTCACTATCATTATTCTGAATTCTTTTTCTGGAAGGTTGCCTATCTCCACTTCATTTAGTTGTTTTTCTGGGGTTTTTTCTTGTTCCTTCATCTGGTACATAGCCCTCTGCCGTTTCATCTTGTCTATCTTTCTGTAACTGTGGTTTTTGGTCCACAGGCTGCAGGATTGTAGTTTTTCTTGCTTCTGCTGTCTGCCCTCTGGTGGTTGAGGCTATCTAAGAGGCTCGATGGGAGGCTCTGGTGGTGGGTAGAGCTGACTGTTGCTGTGGCGGTCAGAGCTCAGTAAAACCTTAATCCACTTGACTGTTGATGGGTGGGGCTGGGTTCCCTCCCTGTTGCTGTGGCGGTCAGAGCTCAGTAAAACCTTAATCCACTTGACTGTTGATGGGTGGGGCTGGGTTCCCTCCCTGTTGGTTGTTTTGCCTGAGGCAACCCAACACTGGAGCCTACCCGTGCTCTTTGGTGGGGTTCATGGCAGACTCTGGGAGGGCTCATGCCAAGGAGAACTTCCCAGAACCTCTGCTGCCAGTGTCCTTATCCCCATGGTGAAACAGAGCCACCACCCGCCTCTGCAGGAGACCCCCCAACACCAGGAGGTAGGTCTGGTTCAGTCTCCCCCAGGGTCACTGCTCCTTCCCCTGGGTCCCGATGCACACATTACTTTGTGTGTGTCCTCCAAGAGTGGGGTCTCTGTTTCCCCCAGTCCTGTCAAAGTCCTGCAATCAATTCCCACTAGGCTTCAAAGTCTGATTCTCTAGGAATTCCTCCTCCCGTTGCCGGACCCCCAGGTTGGGAAGCCTGACGTGGGGCTCAGAACCTTCACTCCAGTGGGTGGACTTCTGTGGTATAAGTGTTCGCCAGTCTGTGAGTCACCCACCCAGCAGTTATGGGATTTGATTTTACTCTGATTGTGCCCCTCCTACCGTCTCACTGTGGCTTCTCCTCTGTCCTTGGACGTGGGGTATCCTCCTTGGTGAAGTCCAGGGTCATCCTGTCAATGATTGTCCAGCAGCCAGTTGTGATTCTGGTGCTCTCGCAAGAGGGAGTGAGAGCACGTCCTTCTACTCCGCCATCTTGGTTAATCCCCCTGGGGGAATTTTTGTATTTTCATCTTATCTGTCAGTGTACAGAGGAGGTATTACAGGCTGATTAAAAACAAGACTGCAGTCAAATTACCTGTATTCACATTTTTTGGCTCCACTTCTAACTAGTGGTCAGATCTTGAGCTATTTAAGCAATCACTTGGTGTCTATGTTTCTTTATTTGTAAACTGGGAAGAATTATAATGCCCCACAGAGTTGTTAAGAACACTGAATGATATAATGCATGAAAAGTGTCCAGTGTAGCACACGGCTCAGAGTGTGCTCCCAACCAATACTAGCTCTAAGAGTGTTTCATGGCCATTCACTTTATCTTTGAAACTCACCTACAAGCTTTGCCTGGGCATAAACAGCCCCTCTTTCTGTGGTTCTCAAAAAACACTTGTTATTTGATGGATAGGAAACAAGCAAGTGTAGCCAAACCACATGATTGCAGCTCTTTGAGCCATAAATCTTATTTTAGTTTTAGTATAGCTTTGTCGTATCTTTGCTTTCCAAGTATGTTTAACCAGTGTAATCTGGATGCAGGTTAGAAACATTTTGGAAGCTTTTTAAAAATATTAGGCCCAGGGCCCACCTCCCTGCAGAGATATTAATTCAGTTGGGCCCCAGGCATCAGCGTTTTTTAGGTCTCCAGGTAACTGCAATACACAGCAAGGTATGAGACTCTCTGACCTGGACTAAATTTCTACAACTGCTGGGCTCTGGGTAGTCGTCCCTCAGTATCCACGGGGGATGGGTTCCAGGACCCCCACAGATATCAAAGTCCGAGGATACTCGAGTCCCTTATATAATATGGTATAGTTCATTCTGCCCTCCGTATCTGCGGGTTCTGCATCCATTTCAACCAACAGTGGATTCAGCCAACCATGGACTGAAATCGCAGTCGGTTGAATCAGCAGATGTAGAACCTCTATACCGAGTCTGACTGTACTTCTAATGAAGCTAGCGACGTATGCCTGAGAATGCCATGGTGAGTCTATTGATTGGGAGAGAGTTTAGTGAAGGGAAAATAAGAAAAGAGAAGGGATTTAAAAACAGGACAAACCAGAAAGAGAGGAAGTAAGGAAAAGGAGATGGTGAAGCACACCTAGAAGGTCTCTCCTGATCATTTATTGGCACTTACGCCAGTTATTAACTGTGCTCTTCCATCCCAATTAGGTCCTTAAGGAGATATGAGGATCTCTCTTTAAGGAGGATCTCATTAGAAGATTGGTGTTTCTGTGTCCTTCCCAGAGCATGTACTCATATCAGCAAGCCTGAATCCAGCCACTGCACAGATTTGTTCTGTGGCTACTCAGGTAGGTAGTATTGGAAGAGGTGTAAAAAAAGACTAAGTTGAAAGTTTGGGACTAGTCCTTAAACAACTCTAGAGAGGAAATTCCTTGCTCACCCTGGGTGGCTCACAGGTCACTAAGGGGACTGCAAGGAATGTGAGTCAGAGGAGACAATTACTCAAGAAAAGTTGCTCAATCTCCTAACATCTGGTGGCAGGGAGAGGCTCTAAGTAACCTCAAGGTGACTCCCAGGCATGGGACATCAACAGCATCAGGCAGGTGGCCCCAGCACAAAGAATTTTCCTATCTGCTGCAAAGGGATCTGTAGCAAAAATCACATCATAAATTAAATTTTCATATCTTTTATAATTTATAAAATTCTTTCCCATTTATGAGTTCACTTGTTATTTTTTTTCAGAAAAAAAAAACACCTTTGTAAGATACATAGTTCAAATATCATCCCCATACTTGAGATAAAGAGCCAAGTCTGAGGCAGTAAGTGACTGAGTGATAGAGGTAAAGGTTTCTGATCTTATCTGCTTTCTGGATGCGCCCTTTTTTAAAGAAAAGGATAATTAGTCATGGCATAGATGATTACAAAATAAACTATAAGTATTTAAATATGAATTATCAAGGTGCTGAAAAATAAGCATTAGGAGGGCACCAGTAAGACTCCATTTAAGAAAACTTCCTAGGAAATGTGAGTTTGGAGAGGTATTTTGACACCGAATAACAGCAATTTCCACTGGGAAATGGAATTTCAATAAACAGTGTTTTGTAAGCAGAAGAAAGTCATATATATATATATATATATATATATGGAAAACATACCACCATACACATACTTCTGGAGTGAAAATGAAATCTCATTTGCCAAATGTCATTGTGTTAGAAGTCAGACACTTTCTTCATCATAGCTACTGATCGTTAAATATCTGAATAGCAGCACAATACAAGATTCTTGACACACATTAACCACCTAACCCTAATGACTGCCCTACAAGATGGGTAATTACTACAAGACTGTTCTCAGTTCACATACGAGGAGACTGAGGCGTCCCCAGCCAGTGCCCCGCAGCTGGTGAGCTGGTGGATGGCGGAGCCATGATTCAGACCCAGGTCTCTGACTCCGAGCTCATGCTTTTTCCACTGCTCTATGCCATCTCCTCAAAGCCCATAATTAAGCAAAATAATATGCTCTTCACAAATGAAAAGATCTCATGCATGAAAGTGATGAGACAACATTTGGCTGATGGGCTTCCAAATATGCGGCGGATCCTTTTTCTGGAAACCGCATTTGGATTAAGGGGCCTAAAGTCCAGACAGTAGTGGTGATGTAACTCGAAGTCTCCGTGGCTGTTGGCCTTGAGTCTGAAATAGCTCAGAGACCTCCTGTCCTGGCGTCTCTCCTGCACCCGCCACCCCCCCGCCCCGACTGCCACCGAGCTCAGACTGCCCGCAGGACTTGCAAGTGGCTGAGGAGACAAGCTCATGGGGTTTGAGACAAGGTACACTGCGATCTCCTTCCTCATCCCAGTAACTATTTCCACTGCTCTCACTCTCTCCGGAGCTTATTCTCAGCTCTGTAGGACTTCATGTTTGTTTATTTGCTTTCAGCTCTAAAAAAGACTCTCAGCAGCAGTTCAAGACTCTTATAAAATTATTTCTCACTTAGAGCAATCCTGAGGGTGGCTGAAAAGGAATAATGGACACTCTGCAAGGTGGTGCTTGAGACCAGATTTTAAGCGTAATCGGCTGTGATGTCTCCCCACTCCCACTCCCATCCACTTTGTTTTAGTCAAAGAGATTCTTCCCTCAAGTCCGAAAGTCAGTCAACAAACAGTCCACCCCAGGGTTCTCATCACACTCAACAACTTTACCTTCGAGTGCTCGTAATTCTGCAGCTATGGTTTCTCTGTGTGTTGCCATCTCCCCTCAGTCTTCCTTGGCCCAGGTCTTGTCTTCCTTGAGAGCTTATCCTTTTCCTACCAGGGTTAGTGTCTGTTAAAAGGAAGCAATAAAAAGTAGTGAAAAGGGGCAATGGAATTAAAGTCCAAAGAACTCAGGCTATGTTTACTTCCCTTTTCCATCACATGGATGGGATGACTACGGACTAGCCACCTAGTTGTGGGAACCTCCTTTGCTCATATATAAAGTAGAGATCACGTAATACTTGCCCTACTTATCTCACAGACCTTTAGTGAGGATCAGAGAAAAGAGTAGATGGAAAAGAACTCAATAAAGTAAAGGTAAATTCACTGGCCACTCATGTGACTAGAGACTGTGCTTTCACAGAGCTCCCTTTAAAAAGGGGGAGGCAGAACTGGAAGTGAAGTATTATATGGTGTAATGTGGTGAAGAAATGTACAGACTGTCATGGGGGCCTGGAGGAGGGAGACTGGCTGATGTCTGGGGACATGGGGTGCCAGAGGTTCTAGAAAGAATCCAGAGAGGAAGTCAGATTTAAGCTGGGCCATGAAGGTTGAATGGACATTTTCTGAGAAAACAAAGGAGCAGAGGGCATTTCAGAAGAGGACCCGTGCATATAAAGAGCCTTATATGTTAATATGAATTTGGCTTCCTAAGTGCCAGGAGTGGGGTCAACAGCTACTTTGAAGCAGAAAGTGAAATAAGAAACATCTTTTAAAAACAGCGTTTTAGAGGCAGAAGGGCAAGGAAAACATGAGAAGAATTAACTGTTGTTGTTGTTATTATTATAAGAGGTTATCTCCACATGAGCCTGAATAGAGACTGAGTAATGATTGGGTCCAGAGTTCGGTTATCCTCTGCACAAAGGAAAGAGAGTGATTCCTGGAGCAAGACTGGGAAGGGAAAGAGACACTGGTCTTCATCCAGAGGTAAGGTGACACACTGAGTAGGATAAAGGCTCCCTTTCAAGGGAGTGGAAAAGAAAATGAACCCCAGAATGGCAAAATTTATCTCTGAGTCTGGACTCAAAGGAGTCTAGATAAGTTCAATGACACTCTTTTGATGTGCAGGGAAGATGTCTTCTGTCACCAGTAGGGATGCAAGGAAGCCCCTGGAAGGGACCCCAGAAGAAGAATGCATAATACGCCCAGAAGAAGACGTATTATGTCTGAGTCTTTGTATTAAATAGCAGTTGACTTCCCCTAATCTTAATCCCCTTCTGTTATCCCCGAGACATCAGCCATGTCACAGAAACCTTATCAACTGGTCTCAGCTGTGCTGTGGTGAAATAAAAATGAAGCTTGTCCAGGCAGGGATTATAATGATAAAGAGAGAAGCAGCCAGAATAATGGTTAACATGTATTGAGAATTTTCTATGTGCCAAGAATGAAGTGTTAGGAGCTTAAGGGGATTACCTTATTTTCTCAACAGTCTTGAGATTACAGAACTCTAGTTATTCTCATTTTACAGGTAAGAAATCTAAGGTTTAGTGTGGTCAAATAACTTGCCCCAATTACACATCTGAGATGTGGGCTTCTGTCTCCAGAGATACTGTCTTTGCTGCTACGCTGGATACCTCCCAGCTGAGGCTCACAAGGGGAGCGGAGGCTTCAGTCCAAGGGCGCAATGGCCACATCCAGCACGGAGTGGACGTGAAGGAGACTGGCGGCGGCCTGGGGAGCTCTCTGAGATGCAGCAGCCATTGGGGTCCATTGCTGAGCGATGGAAGTGCGGGCAACGACCTACATAAACATTGGGGATGAGTGGGGAGGAGGCCTGGGCCTTCTCTGAGAGCCAGTAGAAAGGTCAGGGGGCCTTAAGATGAAGACCAAGCACCTGTTCATAGTAATGAGTGACAACAAGGCAGCAAACTTCAGCCTGACCTATGTGGCTGTCTTTTATGCCTACAAGATGGTGAGAGGCCCGAGGGACATCCAGACTGTCATAATATGACAATGAGTATGTGAAAGTGAGCAGAGTAAAAGAAGAAAATATCAAGAAATTATGAACTGGCCCATAAGCAAATTTCAAACTTGAAAATTCCCGAGAAAAAGGCTCACTTCTACATAGATCTAAACAAATTACACGCCGATAGCATGCTGTTTTTAGAGCCCTCTGACTTTATCTGGTGTTCTATTATCAACTCTACTGTTACTAATGGATTTTCTTGTGGAACTCAACACTTGGAGGTGCGAGGAAGAAACTGGCAACCGCATCAGAAATTCCCTTAAAGGCAAGTAACATCAATGTCTACCCAAGGGGCCTTATAGACATGCCACTGCTTTTCAAACCAGTCCCAAAGGAGACGTATGGGGTCTCCTTTAGCCAAGGAGTCTTACTCTCTCATGGTGAGGCCTCTCCATTTCCACAGTCCCTGTAGAAACTTCTACTGTTCATAGGTGGCTCCACCATTAAACTGTCTACAAATAAGGCAACTGAATATTAAGATCCCTGCCACTCAAAATGTGGAAATCCAAACCATCAACAACAGCAGCATATGGAAGCTTATTAGAAATTCAGAATCTTACACCCCACCCAAGACATGACGAATCAGAATCTCTATTTTAACAAGATCCCCAGGTGATTTGTGTGCATGTTAAAATTAGGAAGCAAGGCTTAAAATTGCCGAGACCTTTAAATATCAGACACCACGTAGGATATAGTGTCCATGTTACAATATTAACTCAAGTATGAGTTTGTGCCTCTCAATCAATTAATGAATCCATTAACTATTGCCCTCTTCACGTGTCCCTGACTCTGCTAAGCACTGTTGGTGAAACAAACAAACAAAAATCCCCAAAAGCAAAAACAAAAAAAAGTCAAGATATGACACCTGTTAGGCATCCTTACGATTCTGTTGGAGAAAGAAAACATGCAGATGCTTAGGATGACCTTTCAGAAAAGTAAATCAGACCCTGTCACAGCCCTGCATACAATAACCAGGGTTCCCCATTGCCAACTAGATGAAGTCTAAACCCCAGCAGACCGTAAGAATTCTGTTAACAGCTTGGCACACACCTTCCTCCCCAGCCTTTTCCACGGCCACCATCTCTCCCCCAGTGCTTTGCTCCCATCACACTGAACTTGATGGTCCTTGAATGTGCAGAGCTGGTGCTCATCTCCTCATGCTACATTTGCAGAATGTCTCTGCCTCTCTCTGCCCTTCTCTCTTTTTATAACAACTGCATTTAATTCTTGAGACTTTCTCATCTTCTTTCTCAGGAAGCTTTTCTTTGGCTTCAAATTTGAGGGAATATGCTGTCTCTCTAGTATATTTCCATTACAAATTCTGTTTATGACTGTCTCGTAGGTACAAAGACACCCAGTAAATGTCTAGTTGGAAGAAATTAAAATGGCGCAGGAAACAGCTATAAATCAATGATGCAATCGATCGGCATCACAGCCTCCACCTCAGACACACCCTGTTCCACATTTAAGTGCCCTAATCCTTTGCACTCAGGATTCTCCCAGGAATCATCTGACCTGCCTGCTAAGCCCTGTGGGTGCTGGAGGCCTATTTCTCTGCTTGGGAAGTCCTTCCAAACCTCCTTCACTTGGGAGACACCTACACATCCTTTATATTGGGTTGGCCAAAAAAGTTCGTTCTGGTTTTTCCGTCACATCTTACAGATGTTCCACTTCAAGTTGTTTCACTTCAATATTTCACTTCAAATGTGACATCCTTTTTCTTTTTTTTTTAACATCTTTATTGGAGTATAATTGCTTTACAATGGTGTGTTAGTTTCTGCTTTATAAAAAGTGAATCACCGATACATATACATATATCCCCATATCTCCTCCCTCTTGCGTCTCCCTCCCACCCTCCCTATCCCACACCTCTAGGTGGTCACAAAGCACCGAGCTGATCCCCCCATGCTATGTGGCTCCTTCCCACTTGCTATCTATTTTACATTTGGTAGTGTATATATGTCCATGCCACTCTCTCACTTTGTCACAGCTTACCCTTTCCCCTCCCCGTGTCCTCAAGTCCATTCTCTACTTCTGCGTCTTTATTCCTGTCCTGCCCTAGGTTCTTCGGAACCTTTTTTTTTTTTTAGATTCCACATATATGTGTTAGCATACGGTATTTGTTTTTCTCTTTCTGACTTACTTCACTCTGTATGACAGACTCTAGGCCCACCCACCTCACTACAAATAACTCAGTTTTGTTTCTTTTTATGGCTGAGTAATATTCCATTGTATATATGTGTCACATCTTCTTTATCCATTCATCTGTCGATGGACACTTAGGTTGCTTCCATGTCCTGGCTATTGTAAATAGAGCTGCAATGAACATTGTGGTACATGACTCTTTTTGAATTATGGTTTTCTCAGGGTATATGCCCAGTAGTGGGATTGCTGGGTCGTATGGTAGTTCTATTTTTAGTTTTTTAAGGAACCTCCATACTGTTCTCCATAGTGGCTGTATCAATTTACATTCCCACCAACAGTGCAAGAGGGTTCCCTTTTCTCCACACCCTCTCCAGCATTTATTGTTTGTAGATTTTTTGATGATGGCCATTCTGACTGGCGTGAGGTGATACTTCATTGTAGTTTTGATTTGCATTTCTCTAATGGTTAGTGATGTTGAGCATCCTTTCATGTGTTTGTTGGCAATCTGTATATCTTCTTTGGAGAAATGTCTGTTTAGCTCTTCTGCCCATTTTTGGATTGGGTTGTTTGTTTTTTTGATACTGAGCTGCATGAGCTGCTTGTATATTTTAGAGATTAATCCTTTGTCAGTTGCTTCGTTTGCAAATATTTTCTCCCATTCTGAGAGTTGTCTTTTCATCTTGTTTATGGTTTCCTTTGCTGTACAAAAGTTTTTAAGTTTCACTAGGTCCCATTTGCTTATGTTTGTTTTTATTTCCATTTCTCTAGGAGGTGGGTCAAAAAGGATCTTGCTGTGATTTATGTCATAGAGTGTTCTGCCATCCTTTTTCAAATTCTTTTCCAACTAGGTTATTACAGAATACTGAGCAGAGTTCCCTGTGCTATACAGCAGGTCTTAATGGTTATCCATTTTAAATATAGCAGTGTGTACATGTCAATCCCAAACTGCCTAACTATCCCTCCCCCCCACTCCAAACCTTCCCCCCTGGTAACCATAACTAAGTCTGTGAGTCTGTTTCTGTTTTGTAATTTGAAAAAGAATAGATACATGTATACCTATAACTGAATCACTTTGTTGTACACCCGAAACTAACACAACATTGTTAATCAACTATGCTCCAATATAAAATAAAAAGTAAAAAAAACCAAAAAAACAAATGTGACATCCTCTAGGAAGCCTCCCCCGCTTCCCAAGACTGAGTTGGACTTTCCCATCTCTGTGTTCCTATGTCACTTTGTGCCTATCTCTATCTAAGATCTTATCTGGTTGACTGTGTATCTCTGCCTGTCTCTCCCACCTGACAATCAGCTTTTCTAGGACTGACACTTGTCTTCTAAGGCAGGAACAGAACTGGTTGTGTTTTATTCATGTCTGTATTCTCAGTGTTCTGCAAATATCTGGCACAAAATAGACCAGTGCTTCCCAACCCCCTGCTAACTAATCATCAGAACCAACCATATGTCACTCAGAAATCCATATGCCTATGTTTCATCCCCCAATTCCTGCTTCCATAAGTCTAGGATAGGGTCCAAGCATCTATATTTTTCAAATGCTCCCCAGATAATTCTGACGTGCAATCAAGACTTAGAAACACTGCAGTAAGCCCTTTGTAAAGTTTGTTAGTGAAGGAATTTTTCATCCTCTACCCCTGGGAATGACTCATTGCTTTTCTAGATAACCCTGAGGTATCTCCTTGACATATTCTGCTTGGTTGGATTGCCTTGGTCCTTTCTGGCTAAATATATCTTATACCTACCCCACATCCTGGCATCACTACAGTGATAGGAAGCACAGTGTATACAATGATAGGGCTCAATTGTGTGTGGCCACCTCTGTAAATAATAGAAGGCAGAGAAGAATGTTCCCAAGACATCATGCCCATACCTCTGCAACACTATCCCTTTACTTTCCTGGAGTGAGCATATCTGTGCTCCAACTAGACTGTGCCCCAGCTAGACTCCTTGAAGGCAGGGCTATTCTCTTTGGTGCTGTAATCTCAAATCCTCTCCCAGTGCCTGCCACATAATAAGTGCTCAATAAATGTTTGATGACTCACTGACTCCATTCAGACTAATTGTCTACATGAATAAATGAGTGAAAGAGAAGATCTGGATAGATGGAAAGGAGGAAGAACATCCCTGCAGGGGTGGGAATTAGGAATCAATTTGTTCACAGGTCTAGAAAAGAGAATGAGCTTGATGCATGCACAAGACAACAAGATAACAGTTTGTGAAGATAGCTGCACCTTTTTGGTGAAAGGTAGAGCCCTCTGTGGTTCCTTGCCATGGGATTTCTAACAATGGGCTGCTGTACAGTGCAGGAGGAAGCTCTCTTGGGAGTCCAGGTAGAGTTACTTCTAATTCTGCCTTAGAATTACTCTACTCCTATCAACAAAGGGAATAAAGAAAATGAAAGGGAATATTTATTTAGTATTTATTTTGTGTCTGGTGCTTTGCATATGCTCTCTCCCTGAATCAGCTTCTTGAGCCATTCCTGCAGCTTTTCCAGTGCTGGAAATTAAAGTTAAAAGAATGTAAATGACTTTTTCAACTTGTACTTTTCCCTGCATGTTTTGCTGCGTCCATTCACTTAAGCTATCTGAGCCTTGGTTTCTACACTTGAAAATGAATGGACTGTGCTAGATTATGTCCTAGGCCTTTTTAGTTCTAAAATCAATGTGTTTAACTTGACAGTGGAGATTCTCAATCTTAAGGCAACTTCCTTTGAAGCCTGTCTAATACAGTACTATGCACCATTCAGTAATAGCTCACTGAATGAAAGAACAGAGTTTAATCACCTAGGTGTATCTGGGAGATAAAGACAGTATAACATGTTGTTCTAGTTAAAAAGGTTTGCTCTCGGTTCCTGAACAAACCTTGCATATTCCTGTTTCTTCACTATTGCCTGTGTTTTGCTCTCCACTTATCAAAATTCTACTCTGTCTTCAAAGTCCAGCTCATCCATGCAGGTCTCTCTGGCTGCCAATGAACCAATCAATATGGTAAAGAGGATGGGATTATTCCAGTTGATTTAGGGATGGAGTCAGTCCCACCTAAACCTTGGGCTGCTGCATAATGAAGGAAGAATAGAATGGAGGACAGGAGGCAACCTCAGTGTCCAATATATTTCTTCATGGGGATTTAAAGAAAAAATGCTCCCAAATTGCTCTTCCCTAGAAACTCTGGGCTTCAAAGACCCTATTATTGCCTCAGAAATAAAATAACTGTATCTAATTTAAAAATTGACATCACCTTTAGTTTTTACGATTCTTCATAGACTTTTCATAACCAACCTCTGCTCTGCTGTCACATACCATTAAATCTGCATGCATCCAGCTCCCTCACGTGGAAGAAGTCCCTCAGCCTTTTATAGTGGTAGAAGATTACTGAAGACGACTGACCTTATTCATTACATCTCTGCCTAAGGACATCCTGAAGAGGTCCAGATCACTATGCATGCAAGCAGAACCACCTACCTATGGAAACATTTATTCTTTTTAGTGCATCTTTGTTCAGTCTTAATAGAACAAGATGGAATTAGCATTAGAGAGACACAACTACAAGAGTAAAGTGCTCACTCCATATATACACACATATTATGATCTCTGATATTCAACATAGATGATTAAGGAATGTGTTAAACATTCTGGATCACTGTGATATAAGGATCATAGTGAAATTCTGCTCCTGGGACAATAATTTTTTGTCCTGTGAAGGTTATCATTTAACATTTGCTCACTTTTGTATCCCTGACACCTGGCACAACGAAAAAAAGAGTCATTCAGTAAATATTTGTTGACTGAATCCAACAATCAATGGATTCATCTCTATTTTTTTCTCTTTCTCCGCTAATATGACTCTGAAAATGTGTCACCATTATAATAAACACATTAATTTAATGCCGGAAAATGAGTCATAAAATGGAAGAAACTTCTGTCCTCTGTGCTTTGCTAATGTTTCTGTAGTTATATTTGCAATTCATTTGTTTTTACATGCCTCTCTCCTCCACTGGACCTGTGTTTTTAAGGGAGGTGACTGTCTTACTCATCTCTGTATCATCAACATTCATTATAGTGTCCAGCACATAATACGTTTAGTAGATGTTTATTAAACGAGTGCGTAAATATATTTCTGAAATGATAGCTGTGCCTACCTTGACTTCCCACTCATCCCTACCCTAGTTATTTTTTTAGAATTTTTAGATCTTTCTCTGTTGTATTTAGACAGGCAGCATGTGAGAAATTTAAAAGTAAATCCCTCTCTACAAAAAGTAGAGACTCCTGATATAATCTTTTTAAAATTGTTTTTTAAATCACAAAATTGTAATGCTTGAAAGAACCTCATCGATCTCTCAAATGCAAATAATACATTAAGAATCCTACTTAGCAATAATGTGAGATTGGTATGATATTTTTTAAAAGGAATATGTATGATATACTAAAGAATGAAGACTTTGAAAAAATATGTGACCAATCGTTATGCAGGAGAAATTAAAGAGCAAGGAATCAGCATATAGAAAATCTTTCATAGAAACAGTGGTAGGGATTGTGGGGGAATATGAGCTCTCATGCTCTGCTGATAGGAGTGCAGACTGGTGATGCCATTCTGAGGAGCCATCTGGCATTACTGGCTGCATATGAATATATCATATAACCCAAGATCCTGAGTGAACAATCCAAAGAAATTCTCACACAATCTGCATAGGAGTAAGTAAGAGAGTTTGCAGGTAATCAGAGGCAACCTGAGTGTCCATCAACTAGAGCATGAATAGGCAAAATATGATTCATGAACCCCAGGAAATTTAGTATGGCAATATGAGTTACAGATCAGATTTTCATACAGCAATATGATGAGCCTTGGAAAAATAGTACTTGATGAGACACATGATACAAAACCATTTATGTTTTCTTCATTTCTTTTTCATTTATTTCTGATCTGATGTTTATGATTTCTTTCCTTCTGCTAACTTTGGGGTTTTTTTGTTCTTTCTCTAATTGCTTTAGGTGTAAGGTTAGGTTGTTTATTTGAGATGTTTCCTGTTTCTTGAGGTAGGATTGTATTGGTATAAACTTCCCTCTTAGAACTGCTTTTGCTGCATCCCAGTGGTATTGGGTCATTGTGTTTTCATTGTCATTTGTTTCTAGGAATTTTTTCATTTCCTCTTTGATTTCTTCAGTGATCTCTTGGTTTGTTTCTAGGTATTTTTTGATTTCCTCTTTGATTTCTTCAGTGATCTCTTGGTTATTTAGCAGTGTTTTATTTAGCCTCCATGTGTTTGTACTTTTTACAGTCTTTTTTCCTGTAACTGATACCTAGTCTCATAGCGTTGTGGTCAGAAAAGATACTTGATACGATTTCAATTTTCTTAAAATTACCAAGGCTTGATTTGTGACCCAAGTTATGATCTATCCTGGAGAATGTTCCGTGAGCACTTGAGAAGAAAGTGTATTCTGTTGTTTTTGGATGGAATGTCCTATAAATATCAATTAAGTCTATCTGGTCTAATATGTCTTTTAGAGCTTGTGTTTCCTTACTTGTTTTCATTTTGGATGATCTGTCCATTGGTGAAAGTGGGGTGTTGAAGGAAACAATAACAAAGATCAATAAAACTAAAAGCTGGTTCTTTGAGAAGATAAACAAAATTGATAAACCATTAGCCAGACTCATCAAGAAAAAAAGGGAGAAGACTCAAATCAACAGAATTAGAAATGAAAAAGTAGTAACAACTAACACTGCAGAAATACAAAGGGTCACGAGAGATTTCTACAAGCAACTATATGCCAATAAAATGGAAAACCTGGAAGAAATGGACAAAGTCTCAGAAAAGTACAACCTTCCAAGACTGAACCAGGAAGAAATAGAAAATATAAACAGACCAATAACAAGCAGTGAAATTGAGACTGATTAAAAATCTTCCAACGAACAGAAGTCCAGGACCAGATGGCTTTACAGGCGAATTCTACCAAACATTTAGAGAAGAGCTAACACCTATCCTTCTCAAACTCTTCTCAAATATAGCAGAGGGTGGAATACTCCCAAACTCATTCTATGAGGCCACCATTACCCTGATACCAAAACCAGACAAAGATGTCATAAAAAAAAAGAAAACTACAGGCCAATATCACTGATGAATATAGATGCAAAAATCCTCAACAAAATACTAGCAAACAGAATCCAGCAACACATTAAAAGGATCATACACCATGATCAAGTGGGGTTTATCGCAGGAATGCAAGGATTCCTCAATATATGCAAATCAATCAATGTGATACACCATATTAACAAATTGAACGAGAAAAACTATATGATCATCTCAATAGATGCAGAAAAAGCTTTTGACAAACTTCAACACCCATTTATGACAAAAACCCTCCAGAATGTAGGCATAGAGGGAACTTACCTCAACATAATAAAGGCCATATATGACAAACCCACAGCCAACATTGTTCTCAATGGTGAAGAACTGAAACTATTTCCACTAAGTTCAGGAACAAGACAAGGTTGCCCACACTCACCATTATTATTCAACATAGTTTTGGAAGTTTTAGCCACAGCAATCAGAGAAGAAAAGGAAATAAAAGGAATCTAAATTGGAAAGTAAGTAAAACTGTCACTGTTTGCAGACATGATACTATACATAGACAATCCTGAAGATGCTATCAGAAAAATACTAAAGCTAATCAATGAATTTGGCAAAGTAGCAGGATACAAAATTAATGCACAGAAATCTCTTGCTTTCCTATACACTAATGATGAAAAATCTGAAAGAGAAATTAAGGAAACACTGCCATTTACCATTGCAACAAAAAGAATAAAATACCTAGGAATAAACCTACCTAAGGAGATAAAAGACCTGTATGCAGAAAACTATAAGACACTGATGAAAGAAATTAAAGATGATACAAACAGATGGAGAGATATACCATGTTCTTGGATTGGAAGAATCAACATTGTGAAAATAACTATACTATCCAAAACAATCTACAAATTCAATGCAATCCCTATCAAACTACCAATGGCATTTTTCACAGAACTAGAACAAAAATTTTCACAATTTATATGGAAACACAAAAGACCCTGAATAGCCAAACCAATCTTGAGAAAGAAAAACGGAGCTGGAGGAATCAGGCGCCCTGACTTCAGACTCTACTACAAAGCTACAGTAATCAAGACAGTATGGTACTGGCACAAAAACAGAAATATAGATCAGTGGAACAGGACAGAAAGCCCAGAGGCAGAGAATGGACTTAAGGACATTGGGAGGGAGAAGGGTAAGCTGGGACAAAGTGAGAGAGTGGCATGGACATATATACACTACCAAACGTAAAATAGATAGCTAGTGGGAAACAGCCGCATAGCACAGGGAGATCAGCTCGGTGCTTTGTGTTCACCTAGAGGGGTGGGATATGGAGGGAGGGAGGGAGACACAAGAGGGAGGTGATATGGGGATATATGTATACGTATAGCTGATTCACTTTGTTATACAGCAGAAACTAACACACCATTGTAAAGCAATTATACTCCAATAAACATGTTAAAAAAAAACCCTACTAATTTAATTATGTTACACACAATTTATCTAAAGAACCACATATTGTTAAATTTACAAAGTATTTTTTTCAAAGCTGAACTAAAAGATCGGTTCTATATTTTAAAAAAATAAATAAATAAATGAAGTATTGTCTGTGGGTTATCATACACAAAGCAAGAATACTAATCAGTCTTTCCTATCCTGGAAGAGTTAATGTAAGTGAAAGATCATAGTAAACTTTAAAGTAATATATAAATATAAAGAGTTTTTTTTTTTTTATAACTCTGAGACACCTGCAAGAAATTTACTCAGGGTTTTAAATTTATATATTGATCAATTTGTTTTTCTAAATTGGATTGTCCTTTTGAAAAACTTTCAATTGATTTTTTTTCTTCCCTTTTTAGGGATTACAGTTATGATATATACAGTCAGCACTCTGTATCTGTGGGTTCTGCATCCACAGATTCAATGGACAGCGGAGCAAAAAAATATATATGTATATAAATTCCAGAAAGTTCCAAAAAACAAAACTTGAATTTGTCACACGCTGGCAACTATTTACATTGTATTAGGTAATATAAGTAATCTAGAGATGATTTAAAGTATATGGGAGGATGTGTGTAGGTTATACACAAATACTACACCATTTTATATAAGAGACTTGACTATCTGTGAATTTTGGTATCTGTTGGGGTACTGAAGCCAATCCCCCATGGATACTGAGAAATGACTGTATATGATGACTAACAGTGATGATCAGATTTTATATATATATATATATATGTATATATATGTATATATGTGTGTGTATATATATATGTATATATGTGTGTGTGTGTGTGTGTATATATATATATAAAATCTTTGTGCCTCTCCAGATAGATCTGGATCTATCTGGAGAAGCACAATGATCTGTTCATTGCTTCTGTTTTCCAATTTCATTAGTCTTCAGAACTCAAATTCATGACTCTAGCTGTCTTTGAGAACAAGGGAACTTTTCCACTTTAACACAGTCAGTAAGTCAGGAGGAAGAACTCTTTTTAGGTGGAAGATGATAAGCTTCACTTCAGATACAGTAGCTATGATGTGCTGGTTTAACTCCCACATGAAAATCCCTAATGGGTTGTTAGATATTAGCAACTAGTGGAGTAGGAAGAAGTTAGCAAGAGTTATTTACTGGGTGTCATCTGAATGGAGATATTAGGGTTAAATGTGAAAACTGGCCATTCCCCAGTACAAGTTCAATATTAAAACACCAACTTGAATGACAGAGAAGTGCCAAGTGCTTACTGTATGCTGGTATCATGCTTTGTGGTTTTAATGCACTGTTTCATTTAATTTTTATAATAACTGTATGAACAGGTGCTGACTTTATCCCCATTTTTAACTGAGGTAACCAAGGCTTAATGAAATAAATTAATTTGCAAAAGCCCCCAGAGCTAGTGAGAAGAGGAGCTGGAATTCAAACCTAGGTTTTCTAACTTGAAAGCCAAAGATTTTAGTCACTGTATTAGACTGTATAATGTGTAATTTATTCAGTAAGAATTAAAAACATATTCTCAGCAGGAAGGCTGTCCCCCAGCAATACATGAGGAGCCCGTGACTCCTTGAAATGACTCCAGTTTTCCAGTTACAGGCAGACCTCGTTTTACTGCGCTTCCCTTTACTGAGCTTCACAGATATTGCATTTTTTACAAATTGAGGGTTTGTGGAAACCCTGCATTGAGCAAGTCTCTAGGTGTCATTTTTTTCCAACAGTATTTTCTCACTTTGTGTCTCTGTGTCACATTTCAGTAATTCTCGAAATATTTCTAACTTTATTATTATTGTTATACTTGTTATAATGATCTGTGATCAGTGATCTTTGACTTTACTACTACAACTCTCCAAAGGCACAGATGATGGGTAGCATATTTTAGCAATAAAGTGTTCTTTAATTAAGGTATATACATTGTTCTCTTAGACATAATGCAATTGCACACTTAATAAACTACAGTTAAACATAACTATTATAGGTACTGGGAAACCAAAAAATTCGTGTGACTTGCTTTACTGCGATATTTGCTTTATTGTGGTGGTCTGGAATGGACCCCACAGTATCTCCAAGGTACGCCTGTACTTGGCTCTCTCAGAGTAGAGTCCAATATGACATCCAAAGGAAGATTTCATATTTCCTACTTATACACTCCTTTAGGAAAAGACTATCACTCTTTCTTTAAAGTGCCAGGGCAACTGCATGTGACACAGGCTTTTGTGTCGAGTCACTTTTATCTCTGCAAGTACTGGAATATGTATTATATGAGTTTTGTACCTCTCTGAAAAAAATATAACATGCATATTATAACTAAACTGAAATAGTTCCTCGCATGAAAGCAAAGAATGATGAATGAAACCTAGTGTGATTTGCCTATAATTGTGCTCCTCTGTGTCTGTCTTATGTCCTTTTCTCCATTTCATTCCAAACAGGTCTAGCACAGAACAAATAGCATGCTAAATCATACTAAATAATTCAATACAGCACTTGTGGGTGTTTGGGAGGCATGTATATTAAAGATGACAGTAATCTTTGTAGAGGAGAGAAAGATCAGAGAGCTTGTACATATTCAGGAAATGTGTTTAGACATCCATTTATATTCTTCGCTTTGTTTCTTTTAAAGATTTAGTTTCTTTCAAGCTTTTGTGAGTGTCATATAGGAGGAGTCAACATACGACCTTTCTTTTAGTTTCTGTTAGATATTCAGGGGACAGATACCATACCAAAGAGTTTAGCAGCAGGGGAGGTAGTGTGGTTAGACAGTGTCCCTGGGTTCAAAACATACACATCAGGAGGTGGCTAGAGGAGAGAGAGACTTGAGGAGGTGGGGCTGGAAATCCTCACAGGCCAGCAGCAATAGGCAAGACAGTCATCTGGTAGCCACTTTTGTACTTGGCTAGGATTTATGGTTAAGTCTCCAATTCTTGACAGGTAGGACTGCCAAGAATAAAGCAAGTTTGAATCACTAGGTAGGTTATCATGATGGAGATGAGACCCAGACAGACGCAGAAAGGACAGTTTTCAAAACCAGGGCAGGAGAGCAGGCTAAATTCTCAGTATTTAGCTGGAGTGGTTTAAGTGTCTCCTGTCTTCTATCAGCATTGGTGCAAAAGATCAGTGAGATCACTTCTGTAGGTGGTGTTAGAGATTCAGTCACAAAGCACCATCTCTTCCTCTGGTTTGCATCTCATTGCCTCTTCAGTGAACAAACCATGATCATACTGACTTGGACTAGCAAGGTGATTGATTAATAATGGGCAACAGAGCAAATCTGTGAGAGCTGCTGAGTTAATAAATACATACAAATGAACAAATGTTTATCCAAGTCATAATTGGTCTTTATCAGTTAGGGTCCCAGTAAGAAACAGATGGCACAGTCAAATGGGGTAACTGAAAAAAGTTTGATAGATTATCGACAAGGGTGTAGTCAGGGAAGGAAACCCAACCACAGGATGATGGAGCACTTGGATGCGGCTGGGACCAGTGGGGAGATGTTACCATCCTCCAACGGCTTGAAAGGATGGGAGCTGAAAACAGAAGCCAGCTACACCCACACAGCTTACAGTTGACATTAACATGATTTGGCTATTTCAGGCAACTCATGCCCAGGAAGATGAAGTTTCAAATAACTTTACTGCTTGTTTTAGGAACTTCCTGAAAGTCCATTCATCTTACTACCATACTACTTAGCTTATCCCCACTTGAGTAAATATCCCCTTCTCAGGATAACAGTTCAACTAAGCTTATCAAGCAGTTGTTTATTATTTAACTCACCTGAAAAACCTTGTCTTACTATATATCCACCAACCCCAAACTATCATACCATGAGTTTTGCCCCATGCTAACCAAGTCCGCACGTTGAAAATTCCACCTTAAACCAGACCTTTGAAACCTCATATATATCTGACTTTGTTCTCTCTTGCAAGTTGCTGCTAGGACTCTATCAGAGTGATATGTCTTCCTATGATAAGCAAAACACTCAGCTTTGCTTTATCAACAGATTATTTTGGTAATATTTGGGGCAGCCAGCATTTGACAGGGCCATTACTAGAAACTAGGACAAATGAGTCACTGTAAGAGATTGGCCATCCAACAGGAGCTGTGACCTCTACAGTGGAGAGATACAGGTTTCATTGGCCAGGTTGGGGTAAACCCAGGAATAAATACCCAGTGTCACTGGGCTTTCACCTTCCAATCTCCTGCTAGTGTCTACCCCTTTTTCACATCCAGGTGGTAACCAGAGGGCACGGCAGCTCTGGACACAGCTCCTAGATTCAGAGGAGGGTAGCAAAGGGCAAAACACAGATCTGAAGAGAAAAAGGACACTATCCATCACACTGTGACCAGAAATAAAAATCAACACAAACCCCAACACGGTGTAAACTGCATCCTTAAATAATCAGATCTGCAAAAATTGACCTAGAAAAACTGGACTTTCTAGAAATACACTGAAGTAACGTTTTAAAAACTGGTTTTAAGTTCTAAAATAAGTTGAAAATCACGTATAGTGAAAGTTACCCTGGAAAATCCCTAAATTGCCCATCAATACAGAGTACAAAGAATCTTGGTACAGTGCAATAATATGTATGTATAACTGGATACTATATGCAACGTGCAACTCCAAAGAAGGACCATAATCAGCAAGTAAATAATTCAAATGTTTTGCAACACTTCCACAATTTTGTGAAAATTTCAAATTGCTCGCTCTAGCATTATCATTATTTTCTACATTAGATTTTAACAATTTTCCCAAATTTGGTAAGTGTTCCTCTAAAGTCTTCAAATAGCTCTTTAAAAAAAAAAAGAAAAACTTTACTTTGAAATAATTTCCAATTTAAGGAAAAATTTTTTGAAATTACAAAGAACAACTATATAGCCTTTACACAGATTTACTAATTTTGAATATTTTGCCACATTGGCTTTTTTATTCTCTGTGCTACACACACACACACACAGCTTTTTGCTGAACCATCTGAGAGAAGATTGCATCCATCATGATTTTTTATCACTCAGTACTTCAGTGTGTATTTCCCAAGAACAAGGGTGGTTTTTTTTTTTTTTTTTAAACATCTTTATTGGAGTATAATTGCTTTACAATGGTGCAAAGGTGTTTTTTTTACATAACCACAGTCTAGTTATCAAATTCAGGAAATTTCTTATTGCTACACTGATTTTATAAAATGTACAGTGTGTTTACAGTTTCATCAGTTATCTCAATATCAGTCAAAGCAATTTTTTTTCCCAGTACAGAATCTAGCCCAGGACTGTGTATTGAACTTAGCTGTCGCATTTTTTTGGTCTTATTTAATTTGGGGTGGTTCCTTAGCCTTTCTTTTAGCCATTCCTGACCTTGATAGTTTTGAAGATTACAGGCCAGTTATTTTGCCGACTGTCCTTCAACTTGGTTTGCCTAGTATTTCCTCATAATATGATTCTGGGCATGTACTCTTTTGGCGTGATTGCTAAATAAGTGATGTCATGTGCTTCTTAGGATATCATATGTGTAGGCACATCATGTCTGGTTGCCCTTTATTCCCAATGTTAATTTCCATCACTTGGTTAAGATATTGTTTTGTTTGTCCACTGCATAGTCAATTGTACTTTTTGTAAATTATAATCAGTAGGGAGATATTTTGAGATCATGTTGATAACCTGTTTCTCATCAGCATTCTCCTTGCCCACACCCCACGTTAATTCCTTAATTTCTTCTTGGAGGAATCACTTCTCAATTCTATCCTCATCATGTATAAAAACTTTTAATGTTTGGAAATCCCTTGCAGGTGGATTTGAGAAATCACTGAAACTCTTAGATATATTTTAATTTTTGGCTAAGCTGACTGAATTCATGTAAATTAAATGCAGGTCTGTTGAAACCCCATTATAATAACCGTAAAAGAAAAGTCCTACGGGTAGAAGCTATAATCAGTTACATTTGATATGGACAAAATGACTGACCAATAAATCAGATGTTCAGCCTATGGTTTACAGAAAAATGATCTTGATGAATATAATTTCAGTAAAGTAAACATTAAAATGTTTTAACTGTGTTGAATAGAAAATTCAAAATAAATTAAACTGCAATAGTAAATTAAATTGGCCTAATGATATTTATACTCTGCAGAGTGCTTGCTTGACAAAAATTTTTCAGTGCTGTTATAATTCTGAATAAAATGTCTGCATTCATAAAAATGGAACCCAGAGGCCCATGGCATCAAAAAACTGGGGTTAAAATGGCAGTGAGACAGTAGAGCTGGGTGTTTTAGCAAATGGATATTAGAGCCTGGAATCCAGGGTTTAAATTTCCCTCCTGCCTGTTACTAGATATGACCATAAGCAAGTTTTATAATCTTGGCCTTGATTGCTCTTTCTGTAAAATGAGAAAATAATAATATACAACATTATATAGTTGCGATGGATTGAAAGATTTAATATGTGTACATTGTCATCCATTCTCCTCATGTATCCCGTCTTGTGTGCTTCCATGTAGGGAACCCCATGCCATGAGCCTGCTTGGCAGGATTTTATTCACGTGAAGGAAATCAAATATGAGTACTGACAGATTTTCTTCTCTTACTCGTTTAGAAGATGGTTCATATGCCTTCATTTTAGTGTGGTGCCAGCAACCCTTCATTTTATTTTTCTACCTTTGTGCTCCCAAAATCCACTTCTGAATTGGGATATTTTCTGCTCTAACCTAGCATAGTGAAACAAATGCAGCCTTGGCCATACCCTAACAGGCCATGAGGCTGAGCCTAACCCAGAGAAAGCCTTCCTGGTAGGAGAGAACTGAAAACTGAAATCCATTAATTATTTGCCAAGCTCCATCTTTTCTCATCTCAAGTAAAGTGGTATAGTTTAGGCACTGTGTAAATCCTTTCCATCAATGCCTTCAACTTATGTCATATATCCAAGCGGGGAGGAATTCCCAGAGCTAATCGAGAACAATGGGAATTTATGAATTTAAGAATTAAGGTAAAATGAAAAGGTGCTGCTAAAACGGAGTTGAGGGAGGAAAAAGAAAGGCCAGGGTTTTCTTTCTATTGTGATGTATTTTGTCAAAATTCCCCTCATTTTAATTTTTCCAACTATTGAAGCACTTGGTTTAGGGCAAAGAAATATAAATCGATAGAGAAAACTTAACTAGGAAATGCAGATCAATAGCGACTTCCTTATACAGGTACTTTTTGGTCTGAAATGTTTAGCAAGATGTTATTTGTTCTAAAAATGTGGCTTTAATAAGTGATAGCTTGTACTGATGCTATTTACATTTCAAAGCACTGTACAATAATATTTCATTTATCTCAGGGCACAACCAACTAGCACTTTTTCATGCATCCTATATCTATGATAAAGAGGCAAAAGAAAAGTAAACAAATCAAATCAGAATAGCAGTAAGAAAAAAGAAGACAGTTTCTAGTATGAGTTAATACATAACACATGGCTTACCCAAATGTCCTGTATTTTCTATTAATAAATCTCTAATGAGAATTGACAGATACAATGATCATTCAGAAGAACTTTAAGTGGCTTTTGAGTGAAAAAACTAAGGTTATTTTTGTATTTGGTTTTGTTTTGGTATTCGGATAATTTTCTGACAATAAAACAAATTTCTGAGCCAGGAAAATTCAATTTAATATCTGCTATAACGAATTAGAGAAAAAACACTGGAAATGGACCTTTATATTATGATCCTTAATATACCTCTTGCTAGCTGTTCAGCGTTGAGTACATCATTTATGGAGTGGTTGTTTTGCCTTTCCACATTCTCACTGGCTCAGATACTTTCCTGTGCCGACCATGTGTCAGTGGTTGCCCCCATGTTTTTATGACTCTTCTCCTCTGACAACAGTTGACTTGGACCCAACTGCACCAATTAAGGTCCTTCCCTAGGATTTGGCTTGGCCCAGAGAGAGCATCTCAGAGGTGGTTGAAGCTCTATGATGCATAACTTAACTATCAGTAGCCATGTTTTCCTGCTTCTGAAGACTGCCAGTCTACAGTGAGAGGGAATAAAGCCAACGTGCAGAAAGGAACAGTGGCAGAAACAATCCTGGTGAAGTTCATGTCTCTGGCTCCAGTTGTCCCCAAGGCCTCTCTGCTTCCCTGCACTTCCAGAGACTGGGCTGTTCAACCCTTACGTGGCTTTTGCCTTTTTAAGTTGGATTTTTATCTCGCAGTTGTGTTTGGAATATTAACCCCCAACTTTCATGAGCCACGTTCAAAGTCCTGGATGTAATTTTGTATTTGTAATGTCACGTTAATTTTTTAAAAGATGACTCTCCAAATTGTGTAAGTTTAATGCCCCCATAAATCTGGACTCACTTTTGATCCTAATTAACACAACTTAACTTCTCTAATTTTCAGTTAACTCATTTGTAAAAGATGGGAAATCAACCTTAAAAGTCACTAAAATTCTGTGCCTTTACTACTGTATAAAGTATAATTTCCTTTCATGTTTCATTCATTTTTACAACCATTGGGAAATGGCTCCTTTTGTTCAGACTTACATTGAGACTGTGAGGAAGTGTCACTGATAAGCAACAGGAAGAATTTTGAGGAAGGAGTGACCAAGAGTACTGGAAACTTGAGGGGATTTCAGGTAAAATCCTACCTTTCATTACCCCTCTGGAACAGACAAAGGGTCTCAATATTGAAGGGACAATTGCTGAAATGAAAATTCTAGGTAATATACGTTGGGGATTTTTTTTCATTAAAATATCATACTTCCTCCCTGGTGATTAGATGATACTTGGAAGTTTTGTGGTCTAGTGTTAGATTCTTGCTATTTTGTATTTTATTCATTTTAACATATTAAAAATGTAACATCTTTCAGAGGTATTGAGTATACTGTAATTAGTTCACTAGGAGAAAAGTTTTATTCTCAAGAGATGAATATTTTTTATCATTGTTTTAGCTTCTTCCAGCTGTCAGACACTGAATTTTTGTCATTTGGTTCTGGTGACCTCTTACTTTTCTTACTGCATAATACACATATATTTTCTGGTTCTAAAGATTATTGTAGTTTTTTCATTGATATGATTATGGCTTTATTCACTTTTAAGGAAGAACTTAGAGTCACAAGATAGTAGTCAGCAAAAGGTTTTCTAAGTTTAAAGAATCAACAATAGTTGATATATGGGGTAATAAAATGTAGCTTTAATTGGATATGATTTCTTTATTATTCTCATTGTCATGTCCTGGATCCAAGTCACAAGGCGAGTACTCTATTCAGAATAAGGAGTTAACTACTGCCAATTTACATACGTATGAAATTAGCCAAGGTTAAGATTATCTGATAGAACTGATTACTAAGAATCCAAAGTAAGTGGAGGAAAACGTCTGCCTAACCCAAGATGCCATGATTTGGACTTTGAGGGGCTGGGATGGGACAAATGGAGAATGGCTGGTATTCAGAAATGAAAAAGATCCACCAGGACAGCACAGGCAATAATGGAGGCCCAACCATTAGTATATGTGACATTTTGGGGAGGACGTGGGGAAGCAGGCTGTGACCCAAATATCTGGCAGGGCCTGTAAGATACAGAACCTAATAGACAGTAGAGCAATATATCCATTTAATGGAGGGTCCAATAGATGGAAGGCCAATCAGCAGGGTCCTGACTTCCGGGAAGGGAGGAACAGAGAGGGCGGGGTCCTGGTGGTCTGAGCTAGCTCAGGATCCCACCACTAGAAGACTAAGGATGAGCAACCAGAAGCCACTCCACTTCTTCCAAGTGTCAGACCTGCAAATTTAATCATACTCTTTCCCAGTTTAAACATTTTAATGACTTCCATTGCCCAAATTCCTTAGCATGACCCCAAAAGCCTTTACTGAACTGAGTTATGCCTTCTTCACAAGCTTCACTGCCCATTCTCTATATTCCAATACACTGAGCTATTATAATTCCAAAAGAGTAACTCTACTGTGTGCATATACTTTCTGCATATGCTGTTAACTCTGACTGTAAGACTTTCACGTTGAAAAAACCTTTCTTGTCCTTCAAGTGTTAACTCAAGCAGCACTTCCTTTGCGAAGGCTTCTTTCCTCATTCTCCTAGCTGAGTTGATCTCTGCTTTCCTTGTACATTCTCACATTATAGTAGTACTGTGTCATGCTGAAATTTTACTTTACATGGTTGTCTCTTGTACTAGAAATATCACGTCATTGTGGATAGATTCCATGTATTATTCATTAACCCTAATCCTTAATGTTGTGTCTGGCCTTTATTGGGCCCTCAGTACTTATGGAATGAATAAGAAGACAGTTTTTCAATTAATAATTCTGGGGCATCAGCTGAAGGTTTGAGACAAATAAAGCAAGATCTAGTTATAGAGTGGTTTTTGTTCTCTCCTTATATATCAAATCACAACTACTTACTGGCTCTTTTCTGACTTCTCAGAATTTTGAGAAAAAAAATCAGGTCATAGGTAAAAATACACATCAAAAGTGGTATACAAAGCAAAATCTTAAGTATTGAACACCAGCTACTAAGAATGGTGATATCACTTAATGTCAAACACTGAATATATTTGAAATGTTATCCATAAATATAAAAACATACAAAATATATACATAAATATACAGCTATTGTGTATGCCTTAAAAGTGTGTGACTAGTAACTTCAATAACATGGATAAGGTTATATGAACATATTGAACATCAAGAAAATAGTTTGCTAGTAAATTGTTTTATCCTCAGGACACAGCTGGAGGTCTTAAATAGAAAAGATTTAACTTTTGTTGAGCTTCACAGAGAACTTAGCAGTGACAGTAGCTTAGTGAAAGGCATCGTCTTTCTTTTGAGAAATGAAAGATGCTTTATCTAATTATGTTCCCCTGTTTTTCCCCACTCAAATAACTCCACCCTGTATTTCAGCCAGGGTTTGATCAGAGAAGCACAGCCTCTCTGAAATATATACTAATATCTCAGTAAGGGGTTTATTATGGTAGCTTGGCCCCTTGCACAGTTGTGGGACATGGTTAAACCATGAGGTGAGGCGATTTCTTCCAGGTCTGATGGTGGAGCAGAAATCCTCAGGGTGGGCAGTTAAAAAGGAAGATGGATGTGAAGTGAGGGAAGTGAGCACAGGTGGGAACCTGGGAAGCTGACTGGGGCCCATGAAGACAGGCTAAAATCTGTGACATTCTCCTGCATGTCAACATGGTGGTCTTTACATGAGCAACATTGATGGTGGGGTATCCTGCAGGGGAAGCTAGTGCCCTTCAACATGGAGCTAAATTTGCACCTAGCACAGGAGCCAGAGAAACCAAATGAGGATCTGGCAGGAGCTGCAGGAACTATAGGAGGGGATTTTACCCCAAGACGCTGAGTGAGCAACAAGCAACAATGTGTATAGACTGCAAGGAGCCTCATTGCCTACTTTGACCTTCTGAAGACAAAAAGAATGTGGCTGATACTTCATGATAACCAGGAACTATGCAGAGAAGGCAATTTTGAGACACTTAGTTCCACTTGAGCTAAACTGACATACCATAAATCCACCACTTTCTGAATGTTTGTGTAAAGTTCCATCTCTGTACCTCTTAGTTTTCTTAACCTAACTTGTTCTTACCTACATCCTTGTGATAAAATCGTCTCCCCAGATATCCTAACTCTCCTTGCCAAAACTGAGCTTTATTTGCTGTTCAATAGATAAATGAATTCAACTCACTGTATCAATTTTCCAGTGCAATGTTTAACTTTTATTTGTTTCATAATGGGTTCCCAGAACTAGTAATCACACTCAACCCACACTGTCTAGCAGAAACTTGTTTAAAATGAATTCTGATTTAATGTTTTTTCCATGTTACTTGGAAATGTAGTCCTTGCTTTTTTCCTCATTTCTCTTGCAGCTAAGTCTTTGTTTTACAAATGTGGGCAGATCTGTATTATACTGAAAACCTGAAATGGATTAGTGAGGTATCCTGGATATTGAAAAAATGAATTTACTGTTTAGAATGAAAGTAATTTTTCCTGGTCCAGCTTTGAAGAAGAACATGGAAAGTCATGCCATTAGCAATAATTTACTCATTTGTATATTTTATACAGATTTAATAAGTCTTTGCTTTAAACTTGACTTTTGTATGGAGATTAAAAAGCGCTGTATTTGCAAATACAGTTTGAAAGCTTAAACTTGACTAATACACCACACTGCTGTCCCCCCCTTCTTTCTACTTCTACATGATAGAAGCTGAACACACACAGGAACTGGTGAATTAAGGGAGCAGAGGTCATGAAAAGTTGATGAGACGGGGTACCAAGGAGGATGTAGAGCCCAAGACCTAAAACCATCATGATGCAACATCTCTAGGCCAAGAGAGTACTGTAACTTCCTATAGAAGTTTAGAACTTCTTGCAAAACAGAGCACCAAAATTGATGGGCAGCTGTTGGCAGGAGGATGGGCCAATCCTCTGTAGTCCTGTCAGAAGCTCCTCTTGGAGGAGGAGAAAAGACAGAGGGAGCACCAAGAAACTCTGGAACAAGGGGAAAAGGAAGAATTCAGATGTAGCATCTGGGAAACTCTGGTGCTCAGAGGTGGTAAGTAAAGGGCAGGCCGGCGCTTGTAGACAGGAGAGGTAAGGAAGAGGCTGTGGGCAGCAGTGTTCCCAAAGGACCTCAGACTCGTCTACATATAATCATCTTACAACACTCACAAACCACTTCACCATCACCAAGGCAAAACCTGGACCCATCATATACAAGTAATCTTCAGGCTAATCTTTACACCTCTCATTCACCCTTGACAGTCATTTTGTCCAGATCTCGACTGCACAAAGACTCTTTGGTTGGCATCATGAAGAACACGAGAGATAGATGATATGGCTTGAGATGCTAGCAATTTCATTGAAATACTGTTAATAGAATTTATTTCCAAAATTGTACTGTGAATGCTGCCATTTATAAAATGAATGCAAGAATTTATTCTGAGATTGCTCATTCCACAAATATTTATTGAGTACCTACTATGTGCAAACACTTAGGAGATACAAGGGAGAAAAATTCCTGACCTCTTGGACCTTGCATTGTAGTAACCTTGCCACCTTCAGTCTTTTCTCCCATTCCCCAAGATAGTGAATCCAAACCCATTTAGCCTTTACAGCTCTAAGTCTCCCCATCTTTGTCTCATATCCTTCACTCTTAGTAGGTAACTCTGTACATCACTTCACAAAGGAAACAGAAGACAGCAATGCATTTTCCCCTCCACCTCCCTGTAGAGTAGAATCCAGCCTCATTCCCTTTCTTCCTGACTCAGAAGACTGGACAATAATTTTGAAACTTCCCCCAGGGATTGGGAAGCCATGGAGCTATGAACATGCCTAAGTGTGCCATGGACATTTGTCCGTAACATTGAGGGTACCCAATATTTTGCTTAATCCAAGAATGTCTTCATTTGCTAACGTACTCCAAAGCTTTAGCATGCCCTCAAAGCATCTACTGCCTTTGACTAACTCATCTGATAACCTTAAAGAAGACTGTACCCACTCTTATTCAGCATAGACAATCGCTTCTTACAACAAATCTTTTATCAGTTGTTAGTTAGTAAGTAATATAACAGAAGAGTGATGGGATTATAACTAGTGGTGTCATTAAGAAAGGGAGTGTCCACAGAAACTTCCCTTTTAGTTCCCAAGTCACAGAGATGCCAAGATTTAAGAGCTCAGCACTAGACCCTTAGTGTATACTAGCTAACCCGACACAGAGTGATGTAGTCAAAAGACGATGGGCTTTGGTACAGAAAAGTCCTTTGTTTAGATTCTAGCTCTATTACTTAGTAGCTACGTGACTTTTGTAAAAGCTACTTAATATCTGAAAAAAACAAGTTTTATCACTTGTAAAATGAAGATAAAATACAATTCCATCATGGTTATTGTAAAGAGTAGATGAGATAACACACCTAACATATCCAGCACCTTACTTGGGTTTAATGGCAACTGATTCAACATTAAAGGGAAATTTTCTCTAGAATTCCTGTCCCTGCTCCCTCCCTGCCTCATATGTTTGGGTCATAACTCTGTAATTGAGAGGCAGCTGATGGCTGGAGGTTCCCAGAGGAGTTGAACAAACACACATGTTCCTGAACAGTTAATCCACTTAGACACAGCATTTGAGTAATTTTGGGTTGTTGTGTTGAGAGGCGGATCTTGCCTATTTGACACAAGTTTGAGTAATAGAAACCCAATGAGCCTTTTCTCAACAGAAGGCTCTTGCTACCTCCAAACAAAATGTGTTTGTGAAGAGTCAATTATTTTTATGCTGTCTTGACCAAAATTTGAGATGATCAGTTAGTAACAGGAATTAAAAGTAGAATATTGAGAGGATCATTCCATTTTCTACCCATGGAAATCCTGCTACTTTGTTAGTAAGACGGAGGCTGGAGCAGAAACATGGATCAAGAAGCTTGTGCCTTCAGATTAATTTAGATGTATTCACACGCTTTTGATTAATGTGGGAGTTCTTGTCCTTCTAGATGGACTTGTTGATTCATTTGGTGGAATCTTAACTTCCTTAGTGAAGTGAAATAAGGATCATTTGCAAGGGATACAGCAGAGACTGGAGCACCACATTTGTTTTAATCCCTGGTGATATGCTGTGCTACAGATGAAAAATGCCCCATCTTTAGTCTCTAGAATTGGCTTGAAATTTACCAGTTTAATGCTGAATTAATATGGGAGTAGGATGAAAGTGAGAAATGGAAAATATTCTCAGAGGAAGCTGAAAAATAAAAGAAAATTTTGTTTTGATATATGTTATTAGCTACCATTAATGAATCTATTCAGTTGATGAGGTCCCACTGTTTATCTGCATTACTGTAGGGATAGAATTTGGGGGAGGGGCTTCTTTATCCCCCCTTACTTCAGAGTTTACCGTTTCTACCAACAATTCATATTCATTTGGTCTTAGAGAAACATTGGTATTAAATGATAATGGCAATGATAATCCTTAGGCCCATCTCTTTCTTTTCCTAGGACTTATCTATTCAGTACAAGATGAGAATAAGGAGTGAGGTAAATATACTCATATATTAATTCAAATTTACAAACTTTTCTTTTCAAGTATTTATTATCCATCACGCATTGAGTTAAGTACTGGATATGAAGAGCCAAATGTCATAATTTCTGTTTCTGTAATGAGTTTAATAGGAGAAAAAGTCAATTTATCATAGAAATCAGTGCACTTAGAGCTATGTCTTAGGTCAGATTTCCTAAAAGCACAGTCTGAGACGGGGGTCTTTTTGCAAGTGATTTACTGATGAAGTGTTTCTAGGAGAAACCTGGAAGGAAGTGAGGGAAGCAGATTAGGAGACGGGAAGAAGCTAAGCAGAGATGTGGGTACTTAGCTGCTTGGCTTAGAGATTGTGAAACTGGCAGATCATTTATTTAATTGTGTTCATTATTTATTACTGGAGATTTTCATATTCCATATCCTTTTTAATGGTGTTGCAAAGATTTCTGCACAATTTTCTTTTTTTAATTTATTTTTTATTGAAGCATACAGTAGTTGAATTACAATGTTGTATTAAGTACTGCTGTAGAGCAAAGTGACTCAGATATATATATATATATATATATATATATATATATATACACACATACATATATATATATATATATATATATATATATATATATATATATATATCCTTTTTCATATTCTTTTCTATTATGGTTTATCACAGAATATTGAATATACTTCCCTGTGCTATATAGTAGGACTTTGTTGTTTGTCCATTCTATATATACCAGTTTGCATCTGCTAATCCCAAACTCCCAATCCAACCCTCTTCCACCCCCTTCCATGCTTGGCAACCAGCAGTCTATTCTCTATGTCCCTGATTCTGTTTCTGTTCCATAGATAGGTTCATTTATGTCATATTTTAGATTCCACATATAAGTGATATCATATGGTATTTGTCTTTCTCTTTCTGACTTGCTTCATTTAGTATGATAATCTCTAGCTGCATCCATGTTGATGCAAATGGCATTATTTCATTCTTTTTTTTGTGGCTAAGTAGTATTCCATTGTATATATGCACCACATCTCCTTTATCCATTCATCTGCTAATGGAATTTAGGTTGTTTCCATGTTTTGGCTATTGTGAATAGTCATACAATTTTCTTTCAATTCATAACCTAAAAATGCATGCTTCATTTAAAAACAAAAGGAGAAAAGAAAAGAGATTTTCTGTGACCTCCATAATTACCTTCTAGTCTCAGCCTGATCTCCAGGGGAGCTCTAGAGTATGAAGAACATTACAGACTTGTCCAACCTTGGGTCAAGAGACTGTGTACCCGGGCTTCCCTGGTGGTGCAGTGGTTGAGAATCCGCCTGCCAATGCAGGGGACACGGGTTCGAGCCCTGGTCTGGGAAGATCCCACATGTCGCGGAGCAACTGGGCCCGTGAGCCACAACTACTGAGCCTGTGCGTCTGGAGCCTGTGCTCCGCAACAAGAGAGGCCGTGATAGTGAGAGGCCCGCGCACCGCGATGAAGAGTGGCCCCCCGCTCGCCGCAACTAGAGAAAGCCCTCGCACAGAAACGAAGACCCAACACAGCCAAAAATAAATAAATAAATAAATTTATAAAAAAAAAAAAAAAAAAGAGACTGTGTACCCTTGAATCATCCAGTCATTTAATGAGGGCTCTCCTCGTAGGCATTTCTGGGTTCCTATTAGCCAAAGACAATGCTCTGGAGAAAGGTACCTATGGGCCATTAGCAGCCAAGACTCACAGCAACTGGGAGACAAGTGCCCTGGCTCAGTAAAGACAGCCAGGTTAAGGCAGCACCTGCCACTGACCTACTAGAGAATGGACTTGAGGATATGGGGAGGGGGAAGGGTAAGCTGTGACAAAGTGAGAGAGTGGCATGGACATATATACACTACCAAACGTAAAATAGATAGCTAGTGGGAAGCAGCCGTATAGCACAGGGAGATCAGCTCGGTGCTTTGTGACCACCTAGAGGGGTGGGATAGGGAGGGTGGGAGGGAGGGAGATGCAAGAGGGAAGAGATATGGGAACATATGTGCATGTATAACTGATTCACTTTGTTATAAAGCAGAAACTAACACACCATTGTAAAGCAATTATACTCCAATAAAGATGTTAAAAAAATGAATACAACATGGATTCAGATCAAAGTAAGTCAGAGTTTCATTCTAAAGACTGGCATTAAACAAACAACTATAGTACAATGTGAGAAGTATAATCATAAGAGTTTGTACAGGGTGGCATGCACGAGAGAGTGATTACCCGATTACATGTTCATTGGCACTTTATCTCATTGCACAAAATACTGGAGGTATTTTTTTTTTTAATAGCTTTATCTTTCTAGTGGTAAAGAGTATGGTCATGGAAGTCTTTTCAGAGAAGGTGATAACTGAGGTAGATTTACAAGGAATAGGCTTTGAGAATGTGATACTGGTGAATGGGGAGTTATTAAGAGTGCAATGTCTAATCCATGACCCTGAATTAAATCTCAGAGGGAACACTTTTTCAACCCTATTGTTATTCTATTCCATAATGGTATAATTAAGCATTTATATTTAGATAATACTATAATATTATATACATTATATTAAATGAGACTATAAGAAAGGAATAAGATGGGGCTTTAAGGAAGCTGGCCACTTACAATCCAATGATAAAAGCTTTTGTAAGAGAGTAAGCTCATAGTGATAGTATTTTTTTTTACAACTAGGAAGAAAGCTGTCAACATGAGCTTAATGCTACCAAATTGAGTCAAGATTTGTTGAAAGATATAGATACATTTTTGTTTAATAATGGACTTAGCCAAGTTAAATGATTAAGGTGTGTTTTCATAAAACATTTTTCCAAAGACAGTCTGCAATATCCAGTGATATTTTCATTTAATAATACATTGTTTGACTTGATACATTTTGGAATTAATGTTGACTGTAGGTTTGTAGAACCTCCAGGGAAAACAGGCCTAACCCAGAAATGGGAACATCTCTAATTGGATCCAGGTTTTCTTTTCTTGTCTTGTACTCCTCCAGAGTTTATTTAGTTCTAGTCGTCATAAATAAAAGCTATGTTTCAGTGTACTTATCTGAAAAAGGATATTTTTTCAGCCTCATTCTATTATTAAAAAATAATGTGTCAGGAATCATGCTCACATTTGGTTCATCATTAAAATAATTTCCATAATAACTCTCTGAGGTAGGTACTTCTATTGTCCCCATTTACCCATGAGAACCTGACCTCTCAAATATCCATGTTTTAAGAACACAATAGAATTAAGTGAGATTTCTTTGCATGTGTGGCTAAGCGTCAGTTTCTATGGTTTTCTTATTCATTTTAAATCCTGGAACACAGTGCTTGGCTTAGCGATTGAGAAACTGGAAGACCATTTACTTAATTGTGTTCATTAGTTATAACTGGAGATTTTCATATCTCATGTCCTTTTTAATGGTCTTCCCAAGATTTTTGCACAATTTTATTTTGATTCATGACCTAAAAATGTACGTTTCATTTAAAAACAAAAAGATAAGAGAAAAGAGATTTTCTGTGACTTCCATAATTACCTTCTACATTTGCTCATTTTTTTGTGTATGTGTGAATATTTTGAACAACTGCTGGTATATCTGACATTCTACTTAAGAAACAAAGTTACATCATCCAAGTATTGTGTTCATTCCTCTATGTTTCATGACTTGAGTGGTAGATGACTATAGAGAGAGGAAATTTCTTATGAAGAGAAATGTGAGGGAAGAGAGAAAGGGAAACATAAATACATATACATTCAAACACACATATACACACACACATACACACTCACGGGTAAATAACTTTAGGGCAAAATGTCCTGATTTAAATAATATTTGAAGCTTGCCATCAGTAGGACTTTTACAAAAGTTTCTGGAACAAAGCTACATTAGGAAGTATTAGCAATTTACGTCTTTCTGAATTTTGTTATTCTTGCTTATTCTTTCCTGAGACAAGAGAATACATTAGATTTTATTTAAATATAACAAGACAGACAGGCATAGGAAAATTGATCTTTTATTTGCATATCTTCTGTCTTTTATTGCATAATTCCCCTATGGGTACATGAATAGTTTAAATTTGGGGAGCTATGCCTTTCCAGGCTGTGTTTCTGTAGGCAAAGTGGAAAGTTTAAAGTAAGCATCTAAGTAATTTATGAGAGGGGTAGAAAGAATCTTTATAAAGAAATTCTCTTAGCCAAATTGGCTATTAAAGAAATCCCTGATTAACTTACTTGGATATCTACTTATGTTCATTTCACTTGCAATGCTTAGACTCAACTTCGTGGCCTCTTGAGCAAAAAATTCCTTTGTGGTTCCAATTAAATCAGAATAGGCCTTGAATTTGCCTATTTCTCTTTTATATCTCCACATTTTAATTTAGGAGCAAGCAAGCATTCAGAGATGCTTTCATTTCTCTTGGCTAGTAATATCATCCTACGTTGGTCATCCATGGTTGGTTTAGTCCTTTTAAAGTTGTTTCTGGTAGCAGCACCTTGATTTTCCTTTATCTCCTCTTTCACTCTCAGTCCATGTGGTTTGGGTAAGGCAGTACTCCCTTTCTTACCCCCTCATCCATCTCAGCCCTTAAGGAGGTCATATGACCCAGGCCAATGACCAGAACCTCTCACCCTCATTGCCAGAATGGGCACAAGATCTGAAGCTGGGCCAAACCGTAGATATTCTTGTCCTTGCAACTAGACTATTCAATTAACAAAGTTGACCCTTGAACAACACAGGTTTGAACTGCGTGGGTCCACTTGTACGTGGGTGTTTTCAATAGTAAATACTATAGTATTACATGATCTGCAGTTGGTTGAATCTATGGTGCAAAACTGCAGGTATGGAGGAATCGTGGATGCGAAGCGCTGACCGTAAGTTATATGCGGATTTGCAACTGTGCAGAGGGTCAGCACCCCTAACCCACATGTTGTTCAAGGATCAACTGTACATTTTTAGGAGAATAAAGGGAATTTCGCTTCTCTTTTGGTTTTAATTCCTAAGTCCTTATAAACTGAACAGCCAAATGAAAAGATATTTTCTCAGCCTCATTCTATTATTAAAAAATAATGTGTCAGGAACCATGCTCACATTTGGTTCATCATTAAAATAATTTCCATAATAACTCTCTGAGGTACGTACTTCTATTGTCTCCATTTACCCATGAGAACCTGAAACTTAGACTTTCGAAGGTCACATGTGAATAAATACATGGTAGTCTGGCTTGAACCTACTTAGTCTGACTTGAAATTCATGCTCTTAACCACTACACATTATCTCTAGAAATTCTAGTGAGCAGAAAGAAAGTCTACATTTTGCATTTTTGCAAAATAAAATGCATGTTTGGAACAGGGGAATGAAGGACAAGTGGGGGAAATATATGATAATCACAGAATCAGAGGGACCTTATTCTTTCAGCTATTGGAGATCAAGATCTGAGCATCTTGAATGGCGGTGGGACAGAGGTGGGTAACACTCAGTTAAACTGAATCCTGGCTGAGTACCTGCCAGGCTAAATCTACAACTCGAGGCAGCCTCGGGGCATCACATCACCTTCAGTGTGAGGGCCATAGTCTAGAGTATTCTGAGGTTTGCTAGAACTAAGTATGAGTCTGATTTGGTACCCTGTTGCTTCATATGTTTGTTGATTAATTAATTTCTTTGTATGCAGTCACTCATCCTTTCACTTTTTATTGAGCATCTGCTAAGTGCCAGGAATTAGTGGCCTAGAATATACCAAGGTATCTGCTTTCAAGGAACTCCTAGTCTAGAGCAGGAAATAGATGAGTTAAAAAGAAATTACAGTGAAGCAGTAAGTGTTCAACAATTTTAGAAAAAAGAAAGAAAGAAGAAGAAAGAAAGAAGAGAAAGTATAATAGCTTTGGTAACTGGTCCTATTTTGGAACATACAGTTGAGCCAAGGAAGATACTTCTAATATTTACTTTTAATAATTTAATTAATTTAATTATGGATAAATTTACTTCTGGAAATGTTCCAAGATGCCCTTCCTTGCTGGGGAACACAATAGTTTTATAAATAGCAATCTTCTCCTCTTGAGGTGGCAGGGAGCCATCTAAATTCTTCAGTACCTCTGCTAGAAGCTACATTTAAAGGATTTTATGCTGAAATACTGTGATATACTTGGGAAAAATACAAGAAATTAGACGCACATGAGGTCCAATTGATGACTAGTTGTATGATATCATGCAAATTATTTAACATCTCCCAACCTTAGTTTCTGTAACTATAACATGGGGAAGAGTATATAAAGTTGAAATGAATTAAGACATATGAAGTGCCCCTCATGTTACTAGTCACTTGCTCAACAAATGCTAGTTTTCTTTCCATGGTCCCACAGTTTCCTTTTTCTCATTGATCAAACTGGGAGGATAAAGCTTACTTGCAAGACTGATCATTCAATGAGAGAATGCATGTCAAAAAATGTTGGCATATAGTAGATGCTCAATAAGTGTCCAATTCTCCTGGTTTTTCTCTTACAGTCTTAAAAATATACATGGCTTTCTATCTTCACTGGCAAAAGTATTTCCCTGATAAAATTCTAAGAAGAAAAAATTCCACATATCTGAATAATTATATTCTTGGCTCAGGGTCAATTATAACTCTACATTTTGCCTGGAAAGGCACAATAGAAACTTAAAGACAAAGCATGAGGCAGGTCACAAAGACATATAATGTATACTGGAACTAGTCAAGACTTTAGGTAAGATGATCTATATCTATACCCTCAATGGCTTCATTAATATTATCCTAGTCTTACCAAAAATAAAAGCAATGCATTGGAAATATAGACGGTTCAAGGAAAACCATTGCCTTATTTGTACTACGGAAATAGTAATTTAGAAATAAAATTTTTATTTCTTTATCATATGTATTTTTGGAGTATTGGGCCTAAACCTTGTGGCTGATAGTCTGGTTATGTAAAAGCCCTCTCCCTGATGAAAAGTAGTTTCCTACTCTAAGTCCACTCTATTTTCATTTATGCCAGAATGATGAATAATGCATTGTGGACTTACTTTTTTTCTGATTTAACACTAGCATAGGAACTCCTCTCTGGAATAATATCTAATTAAAATTCACTGTGGCAGATGTGGGCTGTGGACCTGGTCAAAAGGCATGAACTTCCAACCCACCTCGTGATCGTTTTAGTAGAGGATTTCCCGGCATTACTTCAAATGATCCCAACCATGCATTGCAGGTAATGAAATAACAATTGGTAATAACAATTTCATACCCAGCTTCTTAACTCCTTGGCTGCTGTTGAATATAGCTTTATTCTCCATTTGCTGGGCTGGAACATCCCCTCAGATTAGAGAGAAGACAGCCCTTTACGGTTTATAATAAGCACAGCTCTTTCTGGAGTGAGAAACAACAGCATGGAGTCTGATTTTTTATAGTCAATTTTATTTCTACTTTAAGGAACAAATTATTTTCATTACATTTGTAAGTGAAGGCAGAATGGCTCTTGGTAAAAGTTAAAGTATGAAGAGTACCAGCAAGGATAACTGAAATCTACACATTTAAATCTATTCTATTTGATTTTTTTCCAAATAGATATTAGCCCCTATTAAATGCAAAAGAGTATGCTCAATACATATATGTTGGATTAAGTGTGTCACTATCCATTATTCAGATGGGCCCACCAACATTAAATAGGATCTTCCGATTTTATGCTGTTAAACAACTTAACTAGTCATAGATAACTTTTATTTCTTTTTGTCTTCTTATTGTTACCCATAAAGTTTTAGAGCCATACTACATTCTCAGAATATATTTGCATAAGTAAAAGCTAATTTCATGAGGGAAATCTATTAAGATTCTAAGAGCATATCAAAGAGCCAAGCAGGAGTGCTTTCTGTTTACCTAGGCTCTTTCATTCCTACCAGTATGATTTAAAATTGACTAGTGTGGCAGGTAGATTCTGAGATGTCTCTCAATGATCCTTGCCTCCTGGTATTCACATCCTCTTGCAGTCCCTACCCAATGAATGTGGGCTTGCCTAGTGACTTTCTTCTAACCCTGAGAACAGGGAAAAGATGATGGGCTGCCACTTCTGAAATTAGGTGGCATAAAATTATGACTTCCATCTTGCTAGCAGGATCTCTCTAGTACCTTCTCAATTTGCATACTGCCATGTTAGGAAAGTACCTGTGGCAAGGAACTGAGGTACACTTCTAGCCAATAGTCAGCTGGGAACAGAGGTCCACAGTCCAACTGCTCGTGACAAACTGGATTTTGCCAAAAAGGCTGGGATGTGACCTTGGAAGTGGATCCTTTCTCATTCAAGCCTTCTGATGAGACCACAGCCCTGGACAAATATCTTGACTGAAGCCTGTGAAAGACCCTGAAACAGACAACTTAACCAGGCTGTGCCTGAATTTCCTGACCCACAGTAACTCTGAGACGATAAATGTGTGTTTTTTTAAGCTGCTAAATTTGTGATAATTCGTGATGCAGCAATAGATAACTAATACCATTAGATAATTCTCAAACCTTTGAAGTCTCATCAGCCCTAGCACTAACTTAACTGATAAACTACTTAGTTTTTACTTTACCTTATCTTTATTTTGCCTTTATAGGAACACCAATAAATAGTAAAATGGCCACAAGTCTAAGGGAACATAAAAATTATTCCTAGAGTCTCTATTGTCTTTTGTCCCAAGTCAGCTATTGAAGTTTGGTTGTCCAATGTTATCCGTGAGGGAGGACTTTGTTGCTTATTTTGCACTTAACCCCTTTGAGCCTCAGTGCTTTTATTCACAAAATGAAAATAGAGTAAAAATGGCTAACCTCTGTTAGTGCTTTATATTCATCATCATACTGCATTGAGTGCTTTATATTCATCATCAACTTCAATCATCAAATAAATCTTAATTTGTGTGCTAAGAATCTCTGAGACAAAGAAAAACAATAAAAAGTATATTATTGAGTGATGTAAGTAAGACGATAGAATAGAAAGCTCTGGGCTCTTCATTTACCCAACATACTAATTCAGTCATGACATGTGGACAAATTCCCCTTGTGAGACATCCAGAAACTGTTCAAAGACTCCTGTAACCTTGGCAAGCATGAAACTAGGGACACTGAAGTCAATAAGGAAATTTGAGACACCCTCTCTCTATAATCCCTACCCCCAGAACAGCACTATATGATTAGGAGGAAATCCGCAGGATTGTAGCCTCTCCCAGGGGAGGGAAAGAGTTGAACCTGACATGTAATGACCCAACTTTTCTGAGGGCTTCCCAGAAGACTGGCTTCTGTATTGCTTGTCTCCAAGTGCTGATGGGACCTGGAATACTCTAGCTACCTCCAGACTATTGAGATCAGAGATGGTGATTTAGGCTAGCAATTATCATAGCCCTCCCCCCCCAGATCAGCACAGAGTGAGGAGAGGAAAAATACCAGCTTCCAGTTTCTCCCTGTGGAAAAGAAGATCACACATCCAATACCCCAACTTTTCTGGAGACAGCCGAAAGGACTGACTTCTGTCTTGTCTGCCTTAAGCACTAAAAGGACCTGGCATACTGCTTTTGTCTGGGAGCAAATGAGAACAAAGATGGCAATTTGAACTAACAGCTGCCATAGCCCCTCCACCCAGTTCAGCACAGGGCAAATGGGCAAAGAACCCCAGATCTCTGCCTCTCCTTGGGGAGGGAAAGAGTTGTACAGAGCATCCAATAATATAACTTTTCTGGAGGCTGCTTGAAGAACTGGCTTCAGTCTCACTTGTCTTGGAGCACTGATGGGATTTGGCATGCTTTTGATGCCTGGGGACCACTAAGAACAAAGAAAGGGCATTTGACTATCATGAAGGTTGGAAAGGCCATCAAAATCTCTAGCCAGCCTGAGACTCAATGGATCCCAAACAAAATGAACCCAAAGAAATCCACACTGAGACGAGAGGAAAGAGGTGGAAAAAGTTACTGTACTTACTCTTCAACTATAATTTTAATGATATAAGAAAATAGTAACCTCACTTAAAAATCTCAAAATTAATGAAAAATAAAGTGACACAAATTTTTTTATGTGACTATAAGCATTTTTGTACCCTCCCTTCTAATCTCTTTCACATACACATATTTTTACCTGCCTGTTATCATACTTTTTATATGCATTGCTATATGCAACATTTTAATGTAATTTTGAGTAACGTAGGAAATACACCCTTGACATTCAAGTGCATTACCAAATTTTTAAAACTTTTTCTATTTGACAGATGAAAAGTGTAATTTCTTGTACTAGTAAGACTGAGTATCTTGGCATTTGTTTAAGAGCCATTGTTATCTTCTTTCTTTAACAATATACATTTCACATTGAATTAGGCAGAATTCTAAGATAAGAATTTAGCCTGGTTGATAACTTGATTTCATCCTTGTGAGAGGTTGAGCAGAGAACCTAGCTACACTGTGTGGGACTTCTGATCTACGGCACTGTCGGGGAATACATGATGTTTTAAACTGCTAAGTTTGTGTTAATTTACTATTTAGTAATAGGAAAGCAGTACATTCATGTTTCTATATAACTTTCATATTTGTTTTTAACATCATCACAGAATATGCCACATTTGCACCTGACATAATTAACCATTTTTCCACAGTCGAACATTTAGGTTGCTTTTAATTGTTTGCTATTATAAATGCTGCAGTGATGAACATGTTCATGTACATAGCTTTACCCATTTTTTATCATTTATTATTTCACTTGCTTTTATATTGAACAGGTAATGTATTACTTGTTTCAAAATTCAAATGTACAAAATGATAAACAGTAAAGAATTTTCTTATCACTTCTATGCCTTGGCCATATACTTTCCCAAGCTCAAAACAATCCAAATATTATTTTGAATCCTTCCAGAGGTGTTTTATGCTTAAATATAGCATACTGTATCCACTGTTCTGTACTTTGCTTTTTTTACAAAACAATGTATCTTAAAGATTTTTCTATATCAGCACCTAAAGAATATCCTCTCTAATAATGTTCTTTGTATAAATATACCATAATTTATTGATTGATGGGAATATTGAGCTTCTTTGGAATGTTGCTCCTGGTCATGATGGACAAGACAATATGGTTCATATTCCCATTAGGACAACCAGAAAAGCTAGATAAATGTTAAAGGGAAAAAATACCTGCCTGAAGATAGTAGAGGGTTAAAATGAGAGTGAGGAATTACTTGGTCAGAAGCTGAGAGGAGTGGAAACCCTATGAGCCCAGCATTTGAGGCTGCTTTTCATCTGGGCTGTGAGAAGGCTTGAGAAGGAAGTTGTAGCCTCACGGGGTTAAAAGGAGTCATGGACCATCCAAGGAAAGAGAGCCCTAGTGAATCCCTTGGCTCTGGGCTGGGACTCCAAAGGGATGAATCTTAGGAATAAGAATTAATCCAAAGTGATATGACTCAAAAGGGACTTGACACATTCTCTTAGTTTTTGAAAATTGCATTGAGATGATTCAAGATTGCTAATAGCTCTTGGTGGAAGCAAAAGTAAATCTTCTTTGGAGACGATAACAACATACTTGGGTTCACATTACTTTTAAAAAGAATTTTACGAGTGCAAAGTTCCAACCACCAAAGCCAACCAAACCAAACAACAGGCACATAAGGAGACATGACCACCTGAAGAAAAATTAATACAAACAATAGAAAATAGACACATATCCACAGGGTTCCAGAAATTCAGAGACCTACCTGAAAATAAGCATTGTTACAATGCCCAAGACGATAACGGAAGAGGAAAAATAATCACCGGAGAATCAGAAACAGTATCGTTTTCAATCATTTGCTCTTACAAATAGGGCAGCAATGAATATCCTTGTGCAAGTGTATTTGTAGAGGAAATAGTAGATGTGGTATTTCTGTGTCAAAAATATATGCAATTGTAATTCTGATAGCTACTAATAAATTGTCCTCCCTAGAGATGTTACCCATTTAATTTCCCACCAGCAATGTAGGAAAGTGGCTGTTTCCCTATACTCTTGACAACTCATATATTAACAATGTTAAAAAGTATTTTCTAATGTGATGGGTGAAAATGGTTTCTCTGTAATTTTATTTGCATTTATCTTCTAGTAAGGTTGAACATAATTGCATATGATTATTTTGTCTGTAAATTCCCCTTTAATATTTTTATTGATTGTTAATTTTTTTTCTTTTTTTTATTCCGAAAATGAACGGTATCTTAACAGAATACAAATTCATTTGATTTGTTATATCAGTGTCTCTCCCACACGGCAAGTTTTGGTTCAGTTGGGAGGACAAATTGTCCTTAATCAGAGAATTAAGTACTCAGCTGGTTACAATGAATTTTCATTCTATGGGAATGCATTACAATTTGGAGTAGTCATGGAAGTTTATTATAGTGCAGATGGGGGCACGGTTTTATTTCTTTATTAACATCTTTATGGGAGTATAATTGCTTGACAATGTTGTGTTTCTGCTGTATAACAAAGTGAATCAGCTATACATATACAAACATCCCCATATCCCCTCCCTCTTGCATCTTCCTCCCACTCTCCCTATCCCATCCCTCTGGTGGTCACAAAGCACCGAGCTGATCTCCCTGTGCTATTCGGCTGCTTCCCACTAGCTATCTGTTTTACATTTGGTAGTGTATATATGTCCAGGTCACTCTCTCACTTCATCCCAGCTTACCGTTCCCCCTCCCCGTGTCCTCAACTCCATTCTCTACGTCTGTGTCTTTATTCTTGTCCTGTCCCTAGGTTCTTCAGAACCTTTTTCTTTTTTTAGATTCCATATATATGGGTTACAGTATGGCATTTATTTTTCTCTTTCTGATTTACCTCACTCTGTAGGACAGACTCTAGGTCCATCCACCTCACTACAAATAACTCAGTTTCGTTTCTTTTTATGGCTGAGTAATATTCCATTGTATAGATGTGCCACATCTTCTTTATCCATTCATCTGTCAAGGGACACTTAGGTTGCTTCCATGTCCTGGCTACTGTAAATAGAGCTGCAATGAACATTGTGGTACATGACTCTTTCTGAATTATGGTTTTCTCAGGGTATATGCCCAGTAGTGGGATTGCTGGGTCGAATGGTAGTTCTATTTTTAGTTTTTTAAGGAACCTCCATAATGTTCTCCAGAGTGGCTGTATCAATTCACATTCCCACCAACAGTGCAAGAGGGTTCCCTTTTCTCCACACCCTCTCCAGCATTTATTGTTTGTAGATTTTTTGATGATGGCCATTCTGACTGATGTGAGGTGATACCTCATTGTAGTTTTGATTTGCATTTCTCTAATGATTAGTGATGTTGAGCATCGTTTCATGTGTTTGTTGGCAATCTGTATATCTTCTTTGGAGAAATGTGTATTTAGGTCTTCTGCCCATTTTTGGATTGGGTTGTCTGATTTTTAGATATTGAGCTGCATGAGCTGCTTGTATATTTTGGAGATTAATCCTTTGTCCGTTGATTCGTTTAAAAATATTTTCTCCCATTCTGAGGGTTGTCTTTTCATCTTGTTTATGGTTTCCTTTGCTGTGCAAAAGCTTTTAAGTTTCATTAGGTCCCATTTGTTTATTTCTGTTTTTATTTCCATTTCTCTAGGAGGTGGGTCAAAAAGGATCTTGCTGTGATTTATGCCATAGAGTATTCTGCCTATGTTTTCCTCTAAGAGTTTTATAGTGTCTGGCCTTACATTTAGGTCTTTAATCCATTTTGAGTTTATTTTTGTGTATGGTGTTCTAACTTCATTCTTTTACATGTAGGTGTCCAGTTTTCCCAGCACCACTTATTGAAGAGGCTGTCTTTTCTCCATTGTATATTCTTGCCTCCTTTATCAAAAATAAGGTGACCATATGTGCGTGACCATATGTGTGTGGGTTTATCTCTGGGCTTTCTGTCCTGTTCCATTGATCTATATTTCTGTTCTTGTGCCAGTACCATACTGTATTGATTACTGTAGCTTTGTAGTAGAGTCTGAAGTCAGGGAGCTTGATTCCTCCAGCTCTGTTTTTGTTTCTCAAGATTGCTTTCCCTATTCCGGGTCTTTTGTGTTTCCATACAAATTGTGAAATTTTTGTTCTAGTTCTGTGAAAAATGCCATTGGTAGTTTCATAGGGATTGCATTGAATCTGTAGATTGCTTTGGGGAGTATAGTCATTTTCACTCTGTTGATTCTTCCAATCCAAGAACATGGTATATCTCTCCATCTGTTTGAATCATCTTTAATTCCTTTCATCAGTGTCTTATAGTTTTCTGCATACAGGTCTTTTGTCTCCTTAGGAAGGTTTATTCCTAGGTATTTTACTCTTTTTGTTGCAATGGTAAATGGGAGTGTTTCCTTAATTTCTCTTTCGTATTTTTCATCGTTAGTGTATAGGAATGCAAGAGATTTCTGTGCATTAATTTTGTATCCTGCTACTTTACCAATTTCATTGATTGGTTCTAGTAGTTTTCTGGTAGCATCTTCAGGATTCTCTCTATATAGTATCACATCATCTGTAAATAGTGACAGCTTTACTTCTTCTTTTCTGGTTTGGGCTCCTTTTATTTCTTTTTCTTCTCTGATTGCCGTGGCTAAAACTTCCAAAACTATGTTGAATAATAGTGGTGAGAGTGGGCAACCTTGTCTTGTTCCTGAACTTAGAGGAAATGGTTTCAGTTTTTCACCACTGAGAACGATGTTGGCTGTGCATTTGTCATATATGGCCTTTACTATGCTGAGGTAAGTTCCCTCTGTGCCTACATTCTGGAGGGTTTTTATCATAAATGGGTGTTGAATTTTGTCAAAAGCTTTTTCTTCATCTATTGAGATGATCATATGGTTTTTCTCCTTCCATTTGTTAATATGGTGTATCACATTGATTTGTGTATATTGAAGAATCCTTGCATTCCTGGGATAAACCCCACTTGATCATGGTGTATGATACTTTTAATGTGCTGTTGGATTCTGTTTGCTAGTATTTTGTTGAGGATTTTTGCATCTATTTTCATCAGTGATATTGGCCTGCAGTTTTCTTTCTTTGTGACATCTTTGTCTGGTTTTGGTATCAGGGTGATGGTGGCCTCATAGAATGAGTTTGGGAGTGTTCCTCCCTCTGTTATAGTTTGGAAGAGTTGAGAAGGATAGGTGTTAGCTCTTCCCTAATTGTTTGATAGAATTCGCCTGTGAAGCCATCTGGTCCTGGGCTTTTGTTTGTTGGAAGATTTTTAATCACAGCTTCAATTCAGTGCTTGTGATTGGTCTGTTTATATTTTCTGTTCCTTCCTGGTTCAGCCTTAGAAGGTCGTGCTTTTCTAAGAATTTGTCCATTTCTTCCAGGTTGTCCATTTTATTGGCATATAATTGTTTGTAGTAATCTCTCATGATCCTTTGTATTTCTGCTGTGTCAGTTGTTACTTCCCCTTTTTCATTTCTAATTCTGTTGATTTGAGTCTTTTCCCTTTTTTTTCGTGATGAGTCTGGTTAATGGTTTATCAATTTTGTTTATCTTCTCAAAGAACCAGCTTTTAGTTTTATTGATCTTTGTTATTGTGTCCTTCATTTCTTTTTCACTTATTTCTGATCCGATTTTTATGATTTCTTTCGTTCTGCTAACATTGAGGGGGTTTTTGTTCTTTCTCTAATTGCTTTAGGTGTAAGGTTAGGTTGTTTATTTGAGATGTTTCTTATTTCTTGAGGTAGGATTGTATTGCTATAAACTTCCCTCTTAGAACTGCTTTTGCTGCATCCCATAGGCTTTCGGTCATCATGTTTTCATTGTCATTTGTTTCTCGGTAGTTTTTAATTTCCTCTTTGAATCCTTCAGTGATCTCTTGTTATTCAGTAGTTTATTGTCTAGCCTCCATGTGTTTGTATTTTTTACAGTATTTTTCCTGTAATTGATATCTAGTCTCATAGCCTTGTGGTTGGAAAAGATACCTGATACAATTTCAATTTTCTTAAATTTACCAAGGCTTGGTTTGTGACCCAAGATATGACCTATCCTGGAGAATGTTCCGTGAGCACTTGAGAAGAAAGTGTATTCTGTTGTTTCTGGATGGAATGCCCTATAAATATCATTTAAGTCCATCTTGTTTAATGTGTCATTTAAAGCTTGTGTTTCCTTATTTATTTTCGTTTTGGATGATCTGTCCATTGGTAAAAGTGGGGTGTTAAAGTCCCCTACTATGATTGTGTTACTGTCGATTTCCCCTTTTATTGCCGTTAGCATTTGCCTTATGTATTGAAGTGCTCCTATGTTGGGTGCATAAATATTTACAATTGTTATATCTTCTTCTTGGACTGATCCCTTGATCATTATGTAGTGTCCTTCTTTGTCTCTCATAATAGTCTTTATTTAAAAGTCTATTTTGTCTGATATGAGAATTGCTACTCCAGCTTTCTTTTGATTTTCCTCTGCATGTAATATCTTTTTCCATCCCCTCACTTTCAGTCTGTATGTGTCCCTAGGTCTGAAGTGGGCAGAGACAATACTTTAGATCAGACTATTAGGGAAGCCCAATGCCACTGAGAAGGTGCAGAAGTACAGGTGAAGTGAGGGACCAGCCATGCAGCTCTCTGAAGAAAGAGCATTCCAGGGAGAGGGAGCAGCACATGTAGGCCCTGAGACAGAAACACGCTTGGTGTGGTGAAGAAATGGCAAGGTGGACCATGGGGCTGGAACAGAGGTAGCCAGGAGCCCCACAGTGTACAGCCTCATAGGCAACATTAATAGCTCAGGAATCTTTCTTTACCCAGTACCTTTTCAAAGATCTCTCAACTAGCAAGTGACAAATCTGGGGCATGACTTGGCTTCTTTCACTTCAAAATTTGGGATGGTGGCACATAAAAAGTGTTTCTTAGGTAAGCAGATAAGACACTGGATGGCATTGTTAAGTACCACACTAAAGCCCATCATTTTATCAATTTCTCCTCTACTACACCAGCATCCAGCATATCTAGAACCTGTCTGGTTCCATCTCTCCTAAGAAAGCAGTCCACATTCTAAGGGCTTCCTCTATTCTTTCCTTTTGCTCAAAGTCTGCTCATGAGACCACAAGGGCCAGCAGAGCAACCACAGAAGAAGATCTGGTATTTTCTGCTTTAGCTACTTGTCAAAATATAGTTCTAATCCAAACTCTGTCACACTCTCTAGTTGTGACACAAGACAAGCCATTTAAACTTTTGCTTTCCTCTCTTTGCAAAACAAAGATACTGATATCTATTGATATTTTCAGAGGGCGCTTTATCCTAGAAAAATGAAGTAATAACTATACAGCTGTTTCGGTCTCTTCTCCAGAAAGATGATATGTCAGCAAGTATTCATTAAGCAATTCTATGTTCCCTGCCTGTGCTGGACACCATGGAGCATAAAAAGAAGTAAACTGCCCATCCCTGACCACAGAGAACTCAAAATTCTCTTCAGGAAAAGAATGTGTCTCCATAAGCAATGACTAAAACTTAAGAATCTTCAAATTAAGAGAGAGGCCACAGTGATTTTACCAGGTCCCTTGCCCTACCCCCTAATGGAGCTGTCGTAGGAATCAGCTGACACCTGACTGGGCTCTAGGCTTCTGTGGATTAATAGGAAGCTTTGGTCCCCATGTCCCCCGTAAAGGTGTATAAACTCTTTGTTTAAAAACAAAAATCGGGGGCTTCCCTGGTGGCGCAGTGGTTGAGAATCTGCCTGCCAATGCAGGGGACACGGGTTCGAGCCCTGGTCTGGGAAGATCCCACATGCCGCGGAGCAACTGGGCCCGTGAGCCACAACTACTGAGCCTGTGCGTCTGGAGCTTGTGCTCCGCAACAAGAGAGGCCGCGACACTGAGAGGCCCGCGCACCGCGATGAAGAGTGGACCCCGCACGCCGCAAGTAGAAAAAGCCCTTGCACAGAAACGAAGACCCAATGCAGCCAAAAATAAAATAATTAATTAATTTAAAAAAAATCGTATCGAGCTTTACAAATAGAAAAAGGATGTCAAGGTTATTTAGTCTTTCCAAGGATGTCAGGAACGTAAAGCATTTATGTTCTGTTCATCAAGACAGATCAAGTGGTTGTTTTCTAGTGTTTTCTGAGAAGACCCTGTATCCATCCTCACCCTCAACCTTTCCCACTGGCCCAACCAAAGTGCCTATGATTTCCAATTCGGGATCACTTCTTTGGAATAAACATATTTTGTTTATTGAAAGTCCTTGTTAGAATTCAAGCAAGTGACTAAGAAGAAGTAACCCATTAACTGATTAGCCTGAGTTAATATGTCATTTTCATGCCAAGGAGAAAGGCCTTAGGAGACTGTAAATACGAAAGATTTGAGAACAAGAGATAATGTTTGAGAGAACTGGGGCCAATGAACCCAGAATCAGAGATTCTAAAACCTTCATGAGGCAAGATAAAGACATGTGTCTACTGGGTAGAGTGCTCAAAGGAGAAAAAAGAATGTGTAGAGAAGATAAAGCGCGTAAGACTAACTCTGGCAACTTTCTAATTTTGTCTAGGGCTGCTCTGGTGTTCTAGAATGAGACTGAACAACAGAGGTGACTTGGAGATACCTTGCTTCAATTCCTCCACTTTAAGTATAGAAAAAACATTACCTGGGGCATTTAAGTGACTTGCTCAAGTCCATTCAATGATACCCCACCTGCTTTGATAATTTTTTTTTTTTTAAAGTGGTGCTCTCAAGATTAGCAGCTTTGGTTAGGGATTTTCCAGATCCTATTTTCAAGGCTTTTAGTCTTGGAATTAAAGGTTATTTTATTTTGGCTATGCTGAATGTTTATTCCAGAAAAGGCTACCAGACAAGGTTCAGGTTGGGATTAGTATGCAAAGAAGCTTAAACCCCTGGCAGAGTACATCTCAAAATTAGAAGTAGAAATGCTCTCCTGGATCAGAGGTGGGTGCAATATGCAGACACATTTCCTCTTTTCTTCCCACACTCTCATCTTAAAAATAATACCAGACAGTACTAGACATCAAAGATAGACAGCTGAGACAGGAGGAAGTGACTGTTCAACAGGGAGGGATTCAGCAAGGTAAGTCCCTAAAAAATAAGGCCTGGTGATAAATGAAACAAAGCCATCACCCAGTTTATCAATGTCTCCAAAAACATATGGACCTAGCCCACAAACACCATGAAAGTTCTTCCTGTTAATGTTGGTGACTGATTCAATTTTGCAGATGAATAGTGCTTGATACAAACAGGTTAAAAAAAAATAAAAATATCCCACTTTCTTTTCTTTTAAGCTCAAAGGAAGGCATCATAGTACAATGAAAAAAGACTAGTCTTTGAGTCACATAGATCTGTTCTTTTCATTCTCGGCTCTGGATAAAAGAAAGAGTATCATAAGGAGAAGTGTGAAGTGGGAAATATCAATTTTGTTTTACATGTTCATCAGCATCTGTAATTCTCAGGAACAGTATACACCTTGGTTAAAGGCAGTTTTAAGAAACTAATACGACCTGGACCCATAACACAGATCTGCTCTTTATTGGCTATGTGACCTTGGGCAAGCTATTAACCTAGCTTCTCTTGAAATAGTAATAATAAAAACCGATTTATAGGATTGTCATAAGGATTAAAATCGAAAAAAAAAATCACATTTAAAGCCTCTAGGAAAATGCCTTGCACACAGTAAGCACTCAACAAAAGTATATTCCTTTTCCTTCAGGTGCCCTAGCCCTCTAAATATCTTGTCAACAATTTAAAATTTGAGTTTTTGCACTTTTAAAATTTCTTGGTCCTTTAAGAAAACCACTGAGAACAACACCTGGGATTTTAAGATATAAAAAATTGGAAGGTGTTCAATTTAAGAGTGACTTAAATGATGAGATAAAGATGTTAAACTCCTATATGGGAACAGATATTCTAAGCAACGTTAAAGATAACCAACAGACTGGAAGAAAATATTTGCAATGCAAGGGTTAATAGTCCTATTTTAATTAAGAGCTCCTATTAATAAGACAAATACGAATGTCAATGGAAAAAAATGGTCAAAAGATTTGAATAGACAACTTACAAAAGCCCTAGAAATAGTCACTAAGGCAATAAAACATGTTCAACTCAATTAATGACAAAAAAAATACAAAGTAAAACAATGAGGTATTATTTTGCTTATCAGATTAGCAAAATTAAATAGGTTGATGATATCCAGATTGGAAAATTTAAAAGCCAAAGGGAGGGCAATATTTCTGGAGAAAAGGATGGTATTATTTGTGAAAGATTTAGATGCTTATACTCTTTGACCCAGAAATACAACTACCTAACCAATGATAAATGTACAAAGATATTTGCTGCAATATTATTTGAAATATTAAAATCATAGGAAACAAAAATATCAACATGTCTTAGGATGCTTTTGGCTGCAAGTAACAAAAACATTTCAAAGTGGCTAAAAAATAAAGTTTTAGTATCTCACATGTCAAAAATTTAATGAGACGTATATCTCAAGTGTTGGTTAATTTATTTGCTCAGCGATGTCATAACAATGATTGCTCCCATCTTTTTCCTCTGCTTGGCATGTAAACTTTGTTCTCACAATCACCCTACTTGCCAACATATGGTACCACAAATCAAGGTTTTTAACAATGTTGAACAAAAGATGAACAGCCACCTTTTTATAACCTATGGAAACATCTTTCCAAGAAACCTTCTGTTAGAATTCTTCACATTTTCCCTTGACCAGAATCATATCACATATCCATTCCTAAGCAAATGCCTCTTGAGAGGAATGGGATTCCCTTCCTTGGTTTAAGAAAAAAACACCGCTTCCTAGCAGTAAGTGGGTCACCTAAACTGCATCCGGGATCTACCTTAAAGGAACAGGAAGAGGACATGACATAGAAATATTCTAAACCTTGATTGAAAATTTGGATATATAGTTAGTTACCTCTGTTGAGTAAGATTGAGAGGTAAATGAGTCAGAATAGGAGAGGTTATGTTAAGATAACAAGTAGGCCCTGAATGCAAGAAGCTTAATGCAATAGCAATATAGGTTTCCTTTCATTCATGTCACAGTCTTATGCAAGTTGCCTGGCTCCCTTGGTATCTCACCTTCCAAGCAGTGACATAAGGATCCGGGTTTCTTCTAACTTGTGGTTCCACTTAATCTCACACATATCACCTCCAAAATCATTACAGAAAGGAGAGAGAACATGATGATGACTGCACGGGGATTTTATAGCCAGCCCTGGAAGAAGGTTATGTTACTTCCACTAACACGCCACTGGCCAGAACACACTTACACAGTCTTTCCCCAACTGCATGAGAGTCTGGGGAATGCAGTTTGCATGCCCAGAAAAGGAAAACAAAGTCGCAGTTTGGTTATATGTACCTTTGTCTCCATCAGAGGAAACTTTTTGAAATGATTTTTATTTTTTACCTTATATACTTGTCCTATTATTTTATTATTACTTTTTTTTGGCAAACAACTATTTGTACTTTGTAAATTAAAACAGTTTTGTACATAAAGGGAGAAAAACAGTACCTGCTTTGCCTGATAAGTACTTTTACCTGGTTCTGATAGTATTTAATTGCATTTTCTTTGTATGAAAATCCTCTCTCTTTTTTTTCCCCATCATGGCGACCTCAATATAGAATAAGACTATAGTGTAGAGTCTGAAGGTTATGGATTCATCTCATAGCATCCTAAAAGGTCAAGGATTCAGAATCTGGGGAGGCAAAGGAAGTGAGGACATTCTGATCAGAAGTCTTAGAAACACACAGGGACATATGGGAATTGATCTTACTGCTTTTTTTTTTTTTGATATTTGTATTTTTGTTTACTTTTTTATTTTATTTTTCTAATTGTGGTAAAATACATAACATAAAATTTATCATTGTAACCCTTTTAAAGGGTACAATTCAGTGGCATTAAGAGCATTTGCAATGTGGTGGAGCCATCACCACTATCTGGTTACAGGATTTTTCATCACCCTGAATGGAACCCCATACTTATTAAGCAATCACTCACCACTTCCTTTCCCCCAGCCTTTCATAACCACTAACCTATTTTTTGTCTCCATGGATTTGCCTATTCTGGATATTTTGTATAAATGCAGTCATACAATGTATGGCCTTTTGTGTTTGGCCTCTTAGATGATTTAACATGAGTCAGTTACGTGATCCTGTGCTCATTTATCTGAAACCAGTCCTGTTCAGAAAAGGGACTTATTTCAGTCTGTAGCCTTTCAACACCATTTATTTTTCTCTACACAAAGAAGAATAAGCCACAGAGTAGTTAGAAGACATAAACATATATATAGGAAATTATAACAACATATGGTAAATGCAGTGATAGATATTTGCATGGAGTGTTCGGGAGGAATGCAATTGTTCCAAACTGAGCAGCCTGAGAGGAATTCAATAGAGGTGATACCAGGTTTCTTTTATTAGTGGATGAAGAAATATTAATAAAGCAAAGAGTCTTGGGAAAAAGAAAGGAAGGCTAGATAGAGACAGAGAAAAGATATAGAAAAAGACACCTTGAGACGCCTTAAGCAAATTGACAGCCCAACTGTCTGCTAAATGGATTGTAACTCAGAGGCAAGGCCATGGAACATGTGGGATTAGAAGCAAAGATGGTGAAATTGGAAGAATACACTGTAGCAAACCTGCATCTCATCCCAGCTATTGTTGAGGCCAATATTTTACTCAAATCAGATCTCATCTCATAATCTTCAGTCACAATTAATTCACACACATTTTAATACTTGAGAATATACTGGCTTATAATCTTTATTCACATTATATTTCTGGTTGCCATGAGCAGATATTATCTCCTTTAAGGCAGAGACACATAGAAGACATTGCATTGAATTGTAAAGGAATGTCACCATCCCTTACAGGCAATGTAAAAACAAACGATTGTGACCAATGCTTGCTTTAGGACTTATGTGGTTTCTTGCCTGTGCAACATACCCTTTTCCTTCGGTAAATTTGATCTGTTTGTACTTCCTTTGTTTCCTATAGTTTTGCTTGTTCTGTCGATCAAGGCTCTTCCCATCCTCAAGTCAAAGCATGCAGACCATGAGCCCAGTTGGCTCTGCCACACAGAGCCTAGAGATCCCTGGGAACTAAAGGGCAGCCTCTTCCCAGGATTCAACTTTGGGGAGAGTGAGTTTAACTAGCTGACTTGGGATCATGTGCAACCCACCTTGACTGCTCAGGTACTAGTTTATTCCAAGCCTGTGGAGAACATCTAGGGTTGCAGTCACTGATGGAAAAACTCTCCCACTGAAGCACCAGCCTTCTACCCTCTTTACTTTAACCACCAACCCTTGCAAAAATTAAAAATCACTTCCATCTCCACCTCCCTCCATGACCCTAACCCCCAACTAGGATTTCTCTGTTCTTTAGCCAAATTCATATCTCCTGGTCATAAAAAATAAAAAAGGAAAAATTGTTATGTCCACACCTTGCACTGGGGTAATTTTCAGTGTTGTACACATGATAATCCTGGAAGATCCACCTTTTTAGAAGAATTAATGGTTATACCTAGTGCATGTGGTACCCAATTTCTTTACATCTTGATGAGTTTTAAGATAAGAGAAATAAAGGCAGAGAGACATAGATTTTTTTCTGAGTAACAAAGAAACGCAGAAAAGCCAAATTCTTGGAGAAGTACAAAAACAAGTGGGAAGGAATGTGGAATCTTACCACACATAATAGATTCAGGTAGCTCCAGGATAATATATTTTTTTTTAAATATATTCATTACACTTGCTGGGAGACCTGAAAACCATTGCTTTATGGCCAAACAAAGCAGAGGAAGAATGTTGGATTGCATACCAACCCATTTTCCTATGCACATAGTGCTAGAAAACCAAAATAAATATTTTAAAAATACTCATCATGTTTTAGGCACTCAGAGAAGATAATGTGTAAGGGACACTGATCTTTCCCACATCTTTAAGGGGGGGGCATTTAAAATGAGACAATTGGATTTTATATTATTATTAGGGGGAAGAGGGAAAAGATGTTGGACCAGTGGTATTCACACTACTTGTAACTAACTCAAAGTACCGTATGTTAGGTACTATGGCAGGTAAGAGAACAGGCTTTGGAGTTGGGTATGTCTAGGCTTGAATCCGGAACCAGCTACTTACTTTCTCACTTGACTTCAGACAAGTTTCTAGGCTTCATTTTCCTATTTTTTACATAGGGATAATAATAATACCTATCTTACTGTATATGGATTTTTCTTGTTGAATTCAGTTGTTGTGATAAACTGGTACCCTGTAGTGTTTTTGTGAGGATTAAATGAGATTTTATATATATATATATATATATATATATATCTTACACATCAATGGTCAACAAATGTTTGTTATTATGATTACAGTATGTCTTGGTGCCATCTGTCAGACCAAAAATCTAAATAACCCCAAGCCACTATTTCCTTTCTTAAGTTATCTCCCTCACTATTAATAGGAAGGTTGGTATCTGATCTTCCTTTGTCCCTTCAGCAGTGTCAATACTATGGTTCTACAACACTCTGCCATAAAATTTGGACTAATCTAGTATTAAGACATCAGAAATGACCTAGGACTCAATGGGAAAAGCAAAATCACCCCTTAATTATCAAACATGACTCAAAATTAAATAATACATCCTTAAATTGCCACCATTATATCTGGAGAAGCCAGACTTGCCATCAAAATATCTGGAGAAAGCCATACCAAAGCATGGTAGGCAGCTCTGAGATGGTCTCCAGTGATCCTCACCTCTTGGCATGGTTGTAACTCATGCCCTTGTGTAATCCTCTCCACTTGAGTGTGGGCTGGACCCAGCTATTGCTTCTAACAAATAGAATACAGCAAAAGTGATACGGTGTCACCTCCAAGATTGGTTCTAAAAAGACTCTGACTTCTATCTTGCTGGATCTCTGTCTCTTTCCGTGTTTCCTTCTCTCTCTCTCTCTCTCTCTGCCTTCCTCTCTCTCTCCTTCTCTCTCTCTTTCTCAGAGTCCTCTATTATTTTCTGACTTCCTAGCTCTGATGGAGCCAGCTGTCCTGATGTGAGCTTCCCTGTAGAGAGGCCCATGTGGTGAGGAACTGAGGTTGGCTTCTAGCCAATAACCAGCAAGGAACCAGGACCTTCAACAGTTTGCAGAGTACTGAGTCCTACCAACAGCCATGTGAGTGAGCTTGGAAATCCACCCTCCTCCAGTTAAGCCTTGAGATGACTATAGCCCCTGACACTCTGATTATAGCCTGTGAGAAACCCTGAGCTGAAGTCTAAGCTGTGTCTAGATTTCTGATCCCCAGAAACTATGAGATAATAAGTGAGACTGATGTAAGCTGCTATGTTTCAGAGTCATCTGTTACATGGCAATAGAACTAATGTAGTATTTATTCTTACCAAAAAGTAATAAGACTGCTTAGTGGGTAAGGGGTTCCCTTTACCCACTACCATAAGAATGTTTTGGAGCTAGATGGTGGTAATGGCTACACAACATCATGAATATACTAAAGGTCAATGTCACTGAAATGTAAACTTCAAGGTGGTTAATTTCATGTTCTGTGAATTTTACCTCAACATTATTTTTCAAAAGAAAGCAACCCAAGATCTAAACAAGGAAACTAGGAGAAAAACAAGAAGATATTTTAACTTACATGTGGAATCTAAAAAACAAAACAAAGGTGTTATTTTCTTAATAAATAATTCTAGAATGATTTGGCCCCTTAAATTATGTAAATGTATAGTTTGATTCAAAAGTAAACTTCAAACAGCCAAAAAACAAAGTAATGAAAAGATTTTCATTTTTAAACCCCAGTAAACTTTTTGTGCAGCTAAGGGTAACTACTTCCAAACTTGGTTTTCTTCTCATGTACCAAAAGCTATCAAGGTATAGTCTGTAATCAGGAATTCAATTACAAACAGAAATTAGAACTTCTTTTTACAATGAGGTAAGATGTTGCATCCACTGTGGGCAGGAACAATTATTTTTAAATTATTTTGCAATTAAGAAAATGTTTGTCATAATGTGTATTTAGACCATACTGTCTCTGAGACTTAATATCTGCTTTTGGGAAATGTATACGCATCTTGTACTTGGAGCCAACTCCTCTTCCCACCTCCATTCCCCCCGCGCCCCCACCCCCGCCCCACCCCTGGCCCTGCCATTCCTCATGTTGCTGTATTAGATCAGTGGTTCTTAACTCTGTGTCAGAGAATCACCTGGAGAGCTTAAAAAATCAGGATCCTACCCTCTGAAGTTCTGATTTGTCTGTGCTAAAATGTGGCTTGGGCATTGGATAAAAATAAACTATTGTTTTTAAACACAACAGAGAAATAGAATAGAACAAATCTGTGTTGTAGATTGGAAGATATCAGTATTTGAGAAATAGACCGCTGAGGATTACTCTGTTCCAATATATCCTGGAAATGTGGGTGGGACTGATGAAAAATAGTAGGGCCAAATCAGTGTCCGTAAATAACAAGGGATGTGGGCGGATGAAGTCTCAAACTGTGCAGGTTGATGAAAGGGGCATAGAGCCGAGAATAGGATAACAAGGCCAGGCAGAATGGTGTGTCCAGGAAGGGACTGTCCAGTGAAAAAGGAAATTTTTGGTGCTTTCTCCTTAGAGTGTCCACACTGTCCGTGGACATAAACATGTAGTCCATGTCGAGTCTCATTTATGTCTCCACACAAAATCCTCCATAATAGCCCTTAGTGACTGATTCAAAAATTGTTCATCTCACATTAAGAGCCAAACCACTAGCAAAGAGGGTGTTATGGGTTGAACTGCGTTCCCCCCCAAATTCATATGTTCTAACACCCAGGACATCAGAATGTAACCTTATTTGGAGATAGGTTATAGAGCAATGTCACAAAGAAGAATCACCACCCTCCTCCCAAAGTTCAATTTTTAGTATCAAAATATGTCACTGTAGATAATGGGAAATATTTACTTGGCCTTTTGTCTCCAGTTCCTGGCACAGAGCTCCTAAGACCCTTGGAATTTCCTAAGTGACGAGTGCCTTTTGGTATTCAAAACAAGCCTCTTTAAACCACAGCTGAGTTTATGGTAATAAGGCGACTCTTCAGGGCCCCTAGACAGCTTCGCAATGGGGACTGCTCCCCCAAAAGACCAAGGCAAATTAGAGGATTAGAACTTTCAGCCCTATCCTCCAGAGAAAGAAGATGGGCTAGATAGAAATTGCATTCAATCACCAATGGCCAATTATTTAATCAATCATGCCTTAAATAATGAAACCTCCATTAAAACCCCTAAACAATGGGATTCAGAGAGCTTCAAGGTTGGTGAACAAACACATCAAGGTGCTGGGGGAGGGTAGCATGCCAAGAAAGGGATGGAAGCTCCATGCCCCTTCCTCCATACCCTGTCCTGTGCATCTCCTCCACTGGGCTCTTCCTGAGTTGCATCCTTTATAGCAGACTGGTAATAGTATGTGAAATGATTTCCTGAGTTCTGTGAGTTGTCCTAGGGAATTGTTGAACCTGAGGAGGGGCTTGGGGGAAGCCCCTGAATTTGTAACCAAGTCAGACATAAGTGGGGGTAACCTGGGATCTGATACTTGCAACTGGCATCTGAACTGGGAACAGTCTTTGGGACGGAGCCCTTAGATCTGTGAAGTCTGATGTTAACTCCAGGTAATTAGTGTCGGAATAGAATTGAATTGTCAGACACCCAGTTGGTGTTCAGAGGACCAAAGAATTGCAAAGTTGATAGGGACAGAGTAAAGAGACAAAGTAGGTGATTAAATAGTTAATCCAACTAAGGGATCGTAAATTTAAAAAAAAAATATGGGAGACCACTGTAAGTTAATGATCACTCAAGAAAGCAGGCTTGCTTATCAACAAAACCATGCAACAGAAGCATGAAACATGCCCCAAAACAATAAAACAAGGTGAACTGGGACCCACATCCTGCCCGGTGAGCTCAGTAAGTTAATAATTCCTAGGACCTGCTTCTCTGCGCACACTAAAAACAAAAATATAAGGAAAAGGTGACATTACAGTAAAACCTGAAATGATTTACCATATTTTAGTATGTGTTACCGCCGTTTTGCTCATTTCCATTATGCCATGACAGTCTCAGTTTGACCATGTAGGGGCAAGAAACTACCTGGCCCAACGTGGAGGAGAAACTGATGATAGAAGCTTGATATCTACTCAAGAAAGAGGGAGGAGGTGGTCTTCTCCCCCTCCCCACTTTTCCTTTGATTATAAAACTGTAGCTCACTAAGTTCTCAGGGCAGCACTCTCGTGCCGGCCTGCCTATAAATCTCACAAGCATCCTTTTCTAATAAATCACTTCTTATCTATCACTTTGCCTCTCATTGAATTCTTTCTGCACTGAGACATAAAGAACTGGAGCTCCTCGGAGACCCCAAGACACACTTCTGGGGTTTCAAAGTCACAAACATTCACATTCTGCAGGGCAAATAAGAAGATTATGGTCATACTGTTACCCATCCATTCGCTTACCATTTAAAGGACACCCACCACTTAGGAGGCTCTTGTGACTGCCCCTATAACTGAATGGGATGCAAGAGGAGACAGCTGCTTCCCAGGAAGCCCAGCCACAAATTCCCTAAGAGTCACCCTGGAGCTTGCGCTCCATCTTAAGCCTCCAGTTTCCTACAAAGCCTTCTTGAAACCCAGCTCTCCTTAGTAGCCTCTGCCTGGGCAGCGACTTGAGTGCAGACAGGAAGAGTGGGAGAACGTGGGTGAGGTCAGGAAGGAAACCAACCTTGGCTAAACCTCCCACCAGCCCTTCCTTTCTTCTCCCTTCTACTCCTGTTCTTCAAGGCCTTTGTTCCCTCCCTTTGGCCAAGAACGAAAGGTAGGATGAAGTGCAAATTACTAGTTGGAGGCCACTCCAGTTTTTAAGTCACCCGCAATTCTCGTTCCCAAGCCAATTAGATCTCCCTGGGCCAAGTCAATTTCCTCTCACCTCTTCTATATACTTATCCCGCATCAACACTCCACCTCCAATCCACATGCACCCCCAGAGACACCAGTGTAAGCCTTTTGCATTCCCTGCCTCTCAGTCTTCTGTTCTTTGATGTGGATTGATGGATTTGTGAGTTGCTTTGCTAGTTTTTTCTTGACTCCCCACTGCAGGTTGGTGTACGTGGAGGACTATACAGGCTGGGCCTAGGTTTCAGGCAGGTATGGATTCAAATTCCTCGTGCTCTTTATTACCTATGTGTCTTTGTATAAGTTACTTAAAACCTCTGAACTGGTTTCCTTTCTGTAAAATGGAGATTTGAATCTAACAACCTGACATGTAGTCGGATTTAATTTGATTGTTAGCTAGGTTGGAGCTGTCACTTAATATAATTATATAAAATCATTAAGATCATATAACTTTTGGAGTAACCTTAGACACTAAACTATTCTAAAAATGCAATTTGACTACTTTTTTTATCCTCCCAATAAATGTATGCATTATGGTTTAGAAACTTAATATTAAGCCTGAATGGAGTAAACTCCACAGCAAGAAAGAATACTTGGGAATTCTATATTCATCCCTCCTTACCCCCAGGGTTCTGATGGTTATGTGAGGGCAGAGTGGTTACATGCCCAGACAGCGGCAAAGAGATTTTCCTTTGTTCCTCCTTAGGATATTTCATTCGTAAACTTTAATGTGCAAAGTATTTTATGTTTGTATGCTGAAAATCAAGTATTAGGTATTGATATTTCATGAGTGATATCAGAAATTTTTAGAATAATTCTGTTAATACCCAATTTTTACCTTATACAATGATTTAGAATTCCATTTTTTAAATAACAGTTTATCTAATATTTTAATATGGCATGGGAAACTGAAATATAAATATATATACATTTCCAGCATTTGATTTTTCCAAATATCCAGAGTAATACATTCTTATAACGTGTGAAAACAACACTATAAAAGAACAGATGAGCACATCTGCTGGCTGCCACCACTTTCAATTACACTCCCCTGCCCTCCCCCACACACAAACACATGCAAAGTAACTGGCTTCATGTGTGTCCTTTCAAACCATTTTCTTCATCAGATTTATACACGCATATATATACATCCATAGGACTTCTACTGTTATTGTTTTTAACAAAATAGAATTATAGTATATATATTACTATGCAATGTGGGCTTTTTTTCACTTGCTTATATATATGTAAAATGCCTATTTTTAGTTTTTGAAGGAACCTCCATACTGTTTTCCATAGTGGTTGTATTAATTTACATTCCCACCAACAGTGTAGGAGGGTTCCCTTTTCACCACACCCTTTCCAGCATTTATTGTTTCTAGCTTTTTTGATAATGGCTATTCTGACCGGCATGAAGTGATACCTCATTGTAGTTTTGATTTGCATTTCTCTAATAATTAGTGATGTTGAGCATCTTTTCATGTGCCTCTTGGCCATCTGTATGTCTTCCTTGGTGAAGTGTCTATTTAGGTCTTCCACCCATGTTTTAACTGGATTGTTTGTTTTTTTGATACTGAGCTCCATGAGCTGTTTGTATATTTTGGAGATTAATCCTTTGTCTATTGTTTCATTTGCAAGTATTTTCTCCCATTCTGAGGGTTGTCTGTCATACAGAGTGAAGTAAGTCAGAAAAAAAACAAATGCTGTATGCTAACACGTATATATGGAATCTTAAAGAAAAAAAAAAAAGGTACTGAGGAACCTAGTTGCAGTGCAGGAATAAAGAGGTAGACAGAGAATGGACTTCAGGACATGGTGTGGGAGGGCGAAGCTGGGGTGAAGTGAGAGTAGCATCAACATATACACACCACTGAATGTAAAATAGTTGGCTGGTGGGAAGCAGAAGCACGGCACAGGGAGATTGGCTCCATGCTTTGCGATGACCTAGAGGGGTGGTATAGGGAGGATGGGAGGGAGGCTCAAGAGGGAGGAGATATGGGGACATGTGTATGCATATGGCTGATTCGCTTGGTTGTAAAACAGAAACTAATACAGTATTGTGAAGCAATTATACTCCAATAAAGAGCTATAAAAAAAAATGCCTAGTACCAGTAGATATAGATCTAACTTCATCTACTGTCTAAAGACTTTACACATATATTTATATTCATTGAAAATTTCATGCACAGAGGTTCATATCAAACATTTTGGGAAATTTTTTGTTCATTACTTATCATTTCCCTTAATTTTATTTTTTATTTCTCTACATCATCCATCTCCTTTCCCATCTTCAGATTCATTCATTAATTGTGTATTTAAGGATTTTATCATATGGTTTTCTGTTTCTAAGAATTTCCTATTTACAGCCTATGTTCAAAATTCTATTGAGTTATGTTTTCATGTCAATTTGAATCCTATATATTCTTTGTGTTCTATAGATTTTAAACTGTTATCTGCATTTGTGTTGCAAATACATTTTACAAATCTATCATCTATCCATTGACTTTGGTGTCTTCTGCCTTATTTATATATGTTTAAATGTGTCTGTCTTTTATACTATCTGGATTTCCTGTCCTGGTTAAAAAATTCTCTCTCACACATAGGCAGTATGTGTAACTTCCTAGATTTTCTTTTTTTTTTTTAATTAATTAATTAATTTCTTTTTGGCTGCGTTGGGTCTTCGTTGCTGCGTGCGGGCTTTTTCTAGTTGCAGCAAGCAGGGGCTACTCTTCGTTGTGGTGCGCAGGCTTCTCATTGGGGTGGCTTCTCTTCTTGCGGAACACGGGCTCTAGGCACGCAGGCTTCAGTAGTTGTGGCTCACAGGCTCTAGAGCGCAGGCTCAGTAGCTGCGGCACACGGGCTTAGCTGCTCCGCAGCATGTGGGATCTTCCCGGACCAGAGCTTGAACCCATGTCCCCTGCACTGGCAGGCAGATTCTTAACCACTGCGCCATCAGGGAAGCCCCTAGATTTTCTTCTAAAATTCTTATTTATTTCTTTAAAACAATTTCTTATGTTTAAGTCTTTAATCCAGCTGGAATTTTTTCTCATATATGATATGAGGCTCCCATTTCATTTTCTTCCAAATGAACTAAATGTCAACTGTGTTGAATAAATTATCTTTTCCCCCAATGAAATAGAGTGCCAATGTTATTATATATTCAAAATTCATAAATATTAGAGTTTATTTTTTGATTCTCTATTTTGTTCCAACGATCTATTTATCTATTTAAATGCCAAAATTCTACAGCATTTTAATGTCTGGCAATGCAATATCCTTATCATGATATTTATTTTTCATACTTTTCTTAGCTGTGTTTGCTATTTATTCTTCCATAAGAACATCCTTTATGAAATTACCAAAAACTCTTCTTACAATTATAATTGGAATTCATATTATTTTGGAAGCATTGATATTTTTATTTATTTAATGTTACCATTTAAAAAAAAAAAAGGGTTCTGAAGAACCTAGGGTCAGGACAGGAATAAAGATGCAGGCGTAGAGGATGGACTTGAGGACACGAGGAGGGGGAAGGGTAAGCTGAGACGAAGTGAGAGAGTGGCATGGACATATATACACTACCAAATGTAAAATAGATAGCTAGTGGGAAGCAGCCGCATAGCACAGGGAGATCAGCTCGGTGCTTTGTGACCACATAGAGGGGTGGGATAGGAAGGGTGGGAGGGAGACGCAAGAGGGAGGGGATATGGAGATATATGTATATGTATAGCTGATTCACTTTGTTATACAGCAGCAGCTAACACAACAATGCAAAGCAGTTACACCCCAATAAAGATGTTAAAAAATAATAATAAATAAAATTTTAAAAAATATATGTCTTTCTAATTGCATGAATATCCTTTTATGTCTCTCAATAAGTTTTTTCCTGTAAGTTTTCTACTAAACTTTCCTATTAAGTTCTGATGCTTTTCTTCTTAAATTCACTCCTAAGTACTTTATCATTTTTGTTACCATTACAAATGGAATATTTTCCTACTTTTATCTATGGTTACCATTATTATAGAGAAAATCCACTGCCTATTATATATGTATCTTATACCCAGTCATTTTACATAATTTTCCTATTAGTTCTTATTACACTATAGATAATGCACTTGTTGATTTTCTAGCTATACTATTTTTCATCAGTAAAAAGAAACATTTTCATAACTTCTTTTCCAAAATTTTGCTTCTGTTTTAATTAAAACAATTTTAATATTTGACCATTTAGAAAGATATTTGTAATTTTGAGGGCGTTTGAGAGTAAACGATTATTTAACATTCATTAAGCTACTTTTACCATTTATAAATATCTGGGTTTTTGAAATTAATATTAACAATCTCCAACAATTAAAGGTGAATAAGAACTAAATGTTTACTTCTCCACATACATACCACATTATATGTTAAGATAAAAATAATCATACAACCATTTATTAGCAATGAGGAACCAAAACAGTCACACAATCTATTTCTAAATTCAGTGAAGCTCCAGCTTCTCTTCAACCTTTAAGAACTCCAAGGAATACCTTGTCTGGAAAGTTTACCCCTTCACAAATAAAGCAAATATTCTGATGGATCCACTAATCTTCTAGTCAAATCAGGTAGGGAACAGAGGCTCAAATGGCATTCTACACATAGAGGGCTGCCTTGAAGATGTTAGGTGAAGAACTAGATTCCAGCCAATAGCCATGTGAATGAACCATCTTGAAAGTGAGTCCTCTGGCCCCATTTAAGGCTTCAGATGACATCAGGTCCTGCCAATATCCTTACATTATGAGAGACCCCAGGCCATTACCATCTAGCTAAGCTGCTCCAAAATTCCTGACCCATGTAAACTGTGACATAATACATCTTCGTTGCTTTAGTCCATTAAGTTTTGGGTTAATTTTTTATGCAGCTGTAGATAATTAACACAATATATAGGGGACTTCCCTGGCGGTCCAGTGGTTAAGACTCTGCAATTCCACTGCAGAGGGCATGGGTTCTATCCCTGGTCGGGGAACTAAGATCCTGCATGCCGTGTTGCATGGCCAAAACAAAACAAAACAAAACACCACAATACATATAATATACTTTTTTATATCTTTCATCTTACTCTGTTAATTAATTTAATTTATTTTATTTTGACGTCTTTCTTTTTTTCCTTTTTATATTTGCAGCCTATTTACAAGTAGAACTACTTATTAATTTGGGATCTCTACTATACTTTAGGTACTAATGGTTCCCTTCCCTTTCCTGGAAGTTACATTTAAGACCATTATTTCTCTATTAATATTAATTTTAGCTCAAAAACCCTCGCCAAGTGCTCTATTCCTCTACTACTTCCCTTCATCTCCCTTGCACCTCTTAGGATGAGACTTTTAGATGCCCCATTCCTCCTACTTCCATTTACAGATTCAATCTCTCCCCCGCCACCTCTCAAACACCTCATTCTAATCTGTGTTATGAGTTATCTGCTGTTAGTTGTGGTCCATTCTCCAGAATGTTCCTCCTATAGAATACCTGGATGACGTACACGTTGTGTCCTTTCAAACCTAAAAATGTGTTTATTTCATTATGTTAGTGGAAGAGCATTTGGGCTGCTCATAGAATCCATGGCTGCACTTCTTTTTTCTAAGTAATCTGTAGATGTCATTCTGTGGTTGGCAACTCCTGGTTCTGCAGATGAGAAGTCCAATACCAACCTGAATTTTAAAATTAGTTTTCAAAATAACTTGTTCTTTCTACCTGGAAGCCTATACATTTTTTTTCTTTATCCTTGGAGTTTAGGAATTTAATAGGACTTGTCTCAATATATCTCACTGTCCATTCAGGTCTTTCTTTAGTTTAGGACATTTTTCTTCTATTATTTGTTTAATTATTGCCTTTCTACATGATCTTCTTGTTTTCCCTTCTGGAACTCTTATTATTTACATGTTAAGTCTCCTGTGACTATAAGTCTCATCTTTTTTTCTTTAATTCTATCTCTTTGTAGTTTGACTAGGTAGTCTCAAGATTTTCTCCACTTGATCTTCCCAACCTCTAATTTAAATCTCAGTAAGGACTACTTCTCCTTCAATTTATCCACTGATATTTTACTTCAAAAATAATGTCACTTAGTTGCCAAAATCACTTCTCTGCAGCAATGAATCTTCTTACCTGCTTTTAATTGTTATTATTCAAGTTGCATACACATCATCCACCAGCTCTTGCATGGGCAGGGGTTGCATCTCCTGTTCTGCTTGTTCTTTCTGTCTCTGGGCAGTGGGAACCTTCTAGTGCATATTTCTTCTTTGCTCATTTGGGACCAGCCACTGGACTATCCTAAGTGGCATGGTGGACTCTGCTCCCGTGGGAGTAGATGTGGCCAGCAGATTTTCTGACTCCCATCTAATTACATGAGGAAACTTAGCTGTTCCTTAGTCTCTTCAAGCCTTTCCATCTCAGGAGTGGGGTGGGTTCAGTTCATCTGCTCAGTTTTTCCTCAGATGATCGTAAGAGATAGACCAACATTGACCCATCCTCCCAGGATCTGGACCTGGTTCAAATCTTCATCCCAGTGCTTTGTCTGTGTTGGACCTGGGCTTTCATGACGTCCAAAACATGGAAAGCCCTGCAAAAGCCTTCTCATTCACACCCTCCAGGCTCTAACTGCCTTCTAGCCCTAACAGCCATTGGGCTCACAAGGAGGCAGGATTAAATTTGAATTTGGGAATGACAAGGATGTTTTAGCAATCATATTTTCAGAATTCCTTTCTGTCTTTAGAATTTATTCCTTAACTAGGATGTGATGCTAATCTGTGTCTAACATATGGTGTTAGACAACATCCCAACCCCCAAGCATCTATTTACATCCTCTTATTTGAATGCAGGCAGAGCGTTTTTGAATGTTGCCTATAAGTAGGATATTTCTGATACAAGCCATATTGCAAGGACAGATGATAGCTGTTGCTGATGTATGGGAAGATCAATAAAAAACATTTCACTTTTCCTGGCCTCAGTTTTGAATCAAATGGAAAGTATAACAAAAGAATAAGACAGATGGAGATGCCAGTAGCACCTTAATTACCAATTTAAGAACATGGCTTAAGCACTGTGGTAGCTAATTTCTAAAAAAGACACCCTTCCCTCCCACCTTTGAACCACCTCCTGGTATTAACTCATGTAGCCATCCCTTACCTATTAAATCTTGGCTGAAATGAAATGGGGGTATTTGTAGTGAGGTGGATGGAGTTAGAGTCTGTCATACAGAGTGAAGTAAGTCAGAAAGAGAAAAACAAATACAGTATGCTAACACATATATATGGAATCTAAGGAAAAAAAAAAAAAAAGGTCATGAAGAACCTAGTGGCAAGACAGGAATAAAGACACAGAGCTACTAGAGAATGGACTTGAGGATATGGGGAGGGGGAGGGGTAAGATGTGACAGGGTGAGAGAGTGGCATGGACATATATACACTACCAAATGTAAAATAGATAGCTAGTGGGAAGCAGCCGCATAGCACAGGGAGATCAGCTCGGTGCTTTGTGACCACCTAGAGGGGTGGGATAGGGAGGGTGGGAGGGAGGGAGGGATACGCAAGAGGGAAGAGATATGGGAACATATGTATATGTATAACTGATTCACTTTGTTATAAAGCAGAAACTAACACACCATTGTAAAGCAATTATACTCCAATAAAGATGTTAAAAAAAAAAAATCTTGGCTGACTCTGTGACTCAGTTGTAACCAACAGAATACATCAGAAGTGATGCTGTGTCACTTTCAAGACTAGATCAGAAGAAGCCTTGCAGTTTCCACTTTGGTCTCTTAGAATGCCCACTCTGGGAAAAGCCAGCCACAATGTCTCAGAGAAATTCACTACTCTGAGACAACCATAATGTGAGGCAGCCCAAGCTAACCTTGTAGAGTGTCCATGTGGAGGGGTAGAGATGCCCAGCTAGCCCTAGTTGTTTCAGCCATCCCAGCCTAGGCAAAGATATGTCAGTGAAAATCTTAAACATTCTGGCCCTGGTGGAGAAAAACTGAGGATCTAGATGATGGCTAGAATCAAAGTTCAAAATATATGGCTCCAGTCAAGCCAGCTAAGTCAAATCTAGCTATTTCAGCCGACCTTAGGCTCTAGTCATCACAAAGCAGATATAGGTCGTCCTTGCTATGTCCTGTCCAAATTTCTGACCCACAAACTTGTGAACTTAATAAAAACGATTGTTGTTTTATACGACTAAGTTTTAGGATAGTTTGCCACACAGCAATAACTGGGAAAGGTGTACAATAACAATGGTCTTGCTGCTACCCACTCTATAACAGACAGCACTGGATAATCATAGCCTCTCCAAGCAGGGTTGCCCCAATATAATGGACGAGAACACATGCTTTCTGAAGGCAGACTGCCTTCCATGACAATAAGGAAGGAAGGAGCTGAGATACTCATACCTACTTCCCCTCCCAAACTCACCAGTCAGATAACTCACTCTCCTACTGGGGGAGAAATAAAGGGAGTGAAGGAGCCTAAGATAGAAGGAATTTTTAGCAGAACATTCCTTCTCATGGAAAGGAATGGGTAGAGAAGAAATATTTCCCCTTCAAGGGTCCCAGATACCACAAAAGAAAAGGATTCTGTCCCAGCAAGATGTATCCAGCAAATATTAGGACTGGTGGTTGTGAGTAATCTTGTACTTTCCACAAGACCCATACTTCATATGCACTTCAAGAAAAAGAGCTCATTGTAAGTTGAAAAAGCTACCTATAGAAATTTGAAATTATATTAGTTTGGTAGGGCTGCCATAACAAAATACCACAGACAGGATAGCTAGCAACAGAAACTTATTTTCTTACAGTCCTAGAGCTTGGAGAAAGTCAGGTTTGGTTTCTCCTGAGACCTCTCTCCCTGGCTTGCAGATGGCAGCCTTTTTCCTGCGCCCTCACTTTGTGCTCAAGTCTCTTTGTTTGTCCTAATCTCTTCTTATAAGGACACAAGCCCTTGGATTAGGCCTCATTTTAACTTAATTACCTCAGTAAAGACCCTATCTCTAAATATGGACCAGAAGATGGGGCTTATTTTACCATCAGGATCTTGTTTTTCCATCTTGGATTAAATCCCTCCTGCAAAGTGATTGTTTTTCTGCCTTGTTCTTAAGTCTTGCTTTCATGATAACAAACACTTGAGAGCAAAGAGGTTGGCAGTGCTGGGGTAGGGGGGTGGGCAGGGGAAGTAGGAGCGGGTAGGAGAGGTGGGAGGGGTGAGGGAGTTGGGAGGTTGGGGGGCGTTGGAGGGTAGAAGGTTTGGGCCTCCATTTACTTCCAATCACCAAAGACTACTATTTGCTAAGAACCGATAAATGTGAAATGCCAACTTGTGTGTCATAGACCATGGGCCCAGCTCAGGGGTTAATTCAACAGTATCACCACTTGGCAAGGTATAGATGCAGGAGTTTATTTACCAACCTTACCACCCTCACCTAATGATGAACCCTCTTCATCATGGGGGCTCCTGGGTGCCATGAAGCTTCAGGGACCGGCCCCTCAGCTAACCTGGCCCACTTCTTGTCTACCTCCCTTCCATGCTTTGACATATTTTAATCAGGGGAAAAGCCCTTTCTCTTTTCAAGCTTCTCTAGAGGCAGTTTCTCTCTCCTCTTCCTGCCCAGTCTTCAGTTCTCCTCTGTTGCTATTGTTTTTTCCACATTAAACCTTTATGGCTCATTAAATCCAAAGCCAGGATCGTTAGCAACTGAAAAATCTGCGTTCCTCTTTTCCTTAAGGGTGGGAAGAGCTTAAAGTTTAAACTTTCCCTGAAGGTAAGGATAAATTTTTTTTTTCCATCCTTCTAATGCAGCAAAAGAGGAATAAAAAACAAAAGTCAAGTTTCCATATTGAAATATTCTCTCATTCAGGGGCAGCCACAGAGTTGAACATGCAAAGCATATACCTACCATACACAGCTTCCAGTGATTTCCCAACCCTGGGCCGTGTTCCTTTCTGAGCAGCTGTCATTGTCACATATCATACCTGTTGTGGCTATAAGGCAGGAGGTAGATGGGCTCCAGGTTAGACATTTACAGCCAGCATCCTGTTTACACTTCCAGACAGAAATAACAACAGGAACAGGGTAAACAGCTGGACTTTTCCTCCGGTGTTATCTTTCCTTTAAGATAACAGTAATGGTGGGGCAGAGAGGAGATGAGTCCTGCCCAGATAAAAGATAAAGAGACCACATATTTTTCATTCTTGACATCAAGGAGACCTTCCCGACTACACATGCGCAGAAAGGCTCCTTGGGGGTCAAAAAGGGAAGGAGGCACCACCCCACAGTAGGTGATGTCAACTTAACCATAGGTCTCTTTGCTAGAATCCATCTTGACTCAGAGATGCGCACGCTTACAGGGGAGGACCCTGAGATAAGCCAAATACGAACTCAGAACCAGGCAAAGCAAGATGATTGGCCACAGGAAACCTGGAAGAAATGCCCCATATAAGTGATCCAAACTGCCAGGAGGGCGTGACTCTCTCTGAGTCTGCCCATGTGTGCCTACTCACACGTACTCTTTTTCCTCCTAATAAACACTTTACTTGTTTCACTACTCTCCTTCTCTTTGTGGAAATTCTTTTCTACAAAGCCGATGGGCCAGAGGCCGTGTCACCGGCCCCTGGCCCTCGTGGTCTCGTGGCTGGGATTCAGCACTCTCACTGCCACGGCCTGATTTAAGTTTCTGGCCAGGAACCAAAATCCTGCTTCAAGCCGCTGCAGGCCGAGGCCACCCAAGGATCAGCTAGGCAACGGAAATGAACTCTTCTGGAGCACCTCTGTACCCCAAAGTGGGTGGAGCTATTAACCTGCTCCAGGTGAGGCAATCTGGCCCTTTGGCCTGGAAGAAAGCAAGTCATCTGGCCTCAGCAAATGAAGGTTGGGAGCTGATTCAGACAGGAAGGAGGGGCTTAATTGGGTGACCCATGACAGGGTTACCGATGTTAAAAAGAGAGAAGAACCCTGTTTTGAGATGTTAGAAGGATCAGTCTACAATCAGCTGGGCTCTGGGGAAGCTGAGTTTATCTAGTACATGGAACTAATCTGAGCTGGCTGGTAAATACACTATAGGTAAAACAAGAAGGACAGAGAGATGCCACTGAGCTGAGCTGGCAGACATGTGGCTGGTTTCCTTTAAGCTGCACCTTTAACACACACTGAGGTTAGATTAGTACTAGCACACCTACCTATTTCTATTTCTTTCTTTTATTTGTTTTTGGTTTTTGCAATGGACTGAATGTTATGTTCCCCGCCGTCCCCAAATTCATATTTTGAATCCTAACTCTGAATGTGATGGTATTAGGAGGTGGAGCCTTGGGGAGGTGATTAGGTCACAGGGGTAGTCACGCTCTTTCTGATAGAGCAGCCTGAACTGACTAAGACAGAAATTGGTAGTGAGAGTGAGGTGCTGCTATAACAAATACCTAAAAATATGGAAGCAGTTTGGGAACTGGGTAATGAGTAGAGGCTGTTAGAGTTTTGAGATTCATGCTTGAAAAAGCCTACATTGCCATGAATAGACAATGGGGCAATTCTGGTAAGCGTCCCGAAAGAACAGAGGAGAGCTGTAGAGAAAGCCTCAGTCTTCTCAGTAAGAACAGAATGTTGGTAGAAATATGGATGGTAAAGGCTATTCTGATGTGGTCTCAGATGGAAATGAGGAACATGGTATTGGGAACTGAAGGAGAAGCCAAACTCGTTATATAAAATCTTGACTGAATTGCGTTTGCGTCCTAGTGTTCTGTGAACACAGAACTTCCACAATGAAGCAAGTGAACAATAAAATTGGGTATTTGGCTGAGGAAATATCTAAGGAAAATGTGGAAGGAGCAGCCTGTTTGCTCTTGAATGCTTATAGTAAAATGGGGGAAGAGAGAGACGACTTAAAGGTAGAATTGTTTATCAGAACGGAAGTGACACTTAAAGATACAGATAATTCTCAGCCTATCCATATTGTAAAACTGAGAAGGTCTATTTGAGAGACAACTTTCAGGGTGTGGCCAAATGACCAATTGATAAGACGATTTAATCAGTCCTCTAAAGAGAAGCCAGGAGCTATGGTTCAGTGGAAGAATAACCCCCCTTCTCCTCAAGGTGATCCAAAGCTCATGAAAACAATTTTAAAGGAAGGGCCACCAGTGCCTGCAGGACCTCCATGCTCTTTGGCTTGTGTGAAATAAAATTAATATTTTATGGCAAGACAATAAAAATTTAAACATAAAAATTTTCTCTGCCATTTGGCCTCCTCTCTCCCCTCTACTGTGCATGTGTATCTGCACTGTGCATTGACCAAACCTCCCCATCAGCAGAAATACCTGCTCAACCATAAACCATAACCATTCTCTTAGCACCAACAAGACAACCCCTTAAAGATAATATTCCTTCTTGATCTTGTAAGGGGCCATGAGGACGCTTAGATCTGGATTGTGTAAACTGTCAATAATACGTCATTTAATGTACAGCCCTCTGTCTCAACAAACTTACATAACTGTACTTTGACTTCTAACAGGCAGAACAGTTTTTGGAGCTTTCTGAGGGATCGTTCCCAAATCCTCAATTTGGCTCAAATAAAATTCTCCATTTCTTTCTTAGATTGACTGATTAATTTTTCATCGACACCTGTTAAGGTGTCGCCTCACATCACAGGCTCCACTCCCTACACTCCAGCCAGGGGTTCCTCCTCGGCTTCCACCTCAGCACAGGGCATGGCAGTGACCCCTCTGGAGGGTGCAGGCAGCAGACACTGGTGGCACTGCCTTCTCACGGGCGCACAGAGTGCAGTTACCTGGGGAGCGGGGGCCATGGCTACCTCAACCTAGATTTGCAAGGGTGGAGCTGCTCAGAGCCACAGGTGTGCCATCCAGGCAGAAAAACACTGTAGGGGTGGGGCTACCACAGAGAGCACCGCCCCCCCCCTCCAGGGAGATGCCCAGTACAGCCTGGAGGCAGGGTCATCTCCCAGACCCCAGAGCAATAGAACCACCAGTGTGCGATTCCGGCCCCTGAAAGCCACAGGCACAGGAATACGTCCAACCCTTGAGAGTTGTGGTATGGGTGGTGTATCAGCAAAGCCAGGGGTACGGGGTCTCCCAAAGCTGGGAGGGCAGGGCAACTTGGAGCCTTGAGGGCCCAAGCCCTGCAGAACAAAGCTGGGGGGTCCAGACCTCAGTTGAGAAGGCAGGACCTCTGCTCCAGTACAGCTGGTGAGCAGAACATAAAGCCAAAGATTATTCTCACAGCTTAAGATTTCAGACATGCTTGGGATCTGTCATTCCTCTCTTTTTTCCTATTTCGACCTTTTAGAATGGGTATGTCTGTCCCGTGCCTGTCCCACCACTGTACTTTGGAAGCACATAACTTGATTTCACAGGCTCACAGCTAGAGGGGAACTGTCTCAGGATGAATCTACCTGAAGTCTCATCCATATCTGATTTCGATGATATTTAGATGAGACTTTGAACTTTCGAGTTGATGCTGGAAGGAGTTAAGACTTCTGGGGCTACTGAATGTATTTTGCATGTGAGAAGGATATAAATTTGGGGGAGACAGGGATGGAATGCAATGAGCTGAATATCTCCCCAAATTTTGTATGTTGAAATTCTAATCGCCAAGGTGATGGCATTAGGTAGTGGGCCCTGTGATTAGGTCATGAGGGCAGAGCCCTCAAGAATGGCCCTTATGAAAGAGACTCCAGCGAGATCCCTCACTCCTGCCATATGAGGTTACATGAAAAAAAAAAGGCTGTCTAGGAAGCAAGCCGTCACCAGACACCAGATCTGCCAATGCCTTGATTTTAGACTTCCCAGCCTCCAGAATTGTGAGAAATAAATTCTGTTGTTTACAAGCCACCCAGTTTATGGTATTTCTGTTATAGCAGCCCAAACTGACAACCACGGTTTTCAAGATTTTAAGACATGTATTTAATAGACTTTATTTTTTAGAGCAATTTTAGTTTCACAGCAAAACTGAGCAGAAAGTACAAAGGTCCCATTTACCCACTCCCAATATGTTGTATCTTTCAATGTCTTTTTGTTTTCTTATTATTTAAAAAAAAATACTGAAATCTGCAAAAATTATCATTTGAATAGTTGGTATACATTCTGGGCTGGGATTCTAGAAGATATGAGTGATGATATTGGCAAAAGATGGGATGAGTTAGTATTTGGTCTCAACTGTGGCCTCACTTTGGAGTTACCCAGCCCTGATACTTGGGTCCAGTGCCAGAGATTAATTGGTCTGGACTGCAGAGTTAGAAGGAATCCAGTTGATTCTAAGTGTGTCAAGATTTAGGACCAAGTAGAAAGAGACATGTTCAGCCAAAGTGGGGAAGACTAGACACAGTTAAAGGTGCTTCTTTCATCCTGACTGAGGTTTTCTCTCAGCTTAGAGCCCAATGAGGTTAGTATGCATAAAAGTGGAAACTGAGGTACCAGCCCTTGGGGCTGTGGCTATCAGATCAAATCCTCTCTATTGCCATGGCCGCAGTCACAGCATCATAACCGTAAGCCATCCTTTTAGCTCTGAGAAATAGCTAGTCCACTTTTACTTTCAATCCTCAAAGCTAGTTTCTTCAAATAGAGTTTTGATTTTCCATTTCATTCTAAAAACTTTTTACCTGAACGTATGGAGAGCTTAGGTTTCAGCAATTCTCTTTGGAGCCTTGCAATTGCGAATGAGCTAGTTATTGCCTGACTATCTCACTGACATCTGCCTCTTTACAGTTTTCCATTTATAAATGGAGGCAGCTGTTGAAGAAAATGGAAAGAGGACAATCCAGATGCCCTCTCCTCGAAATCTCCATTTGTGTCTACAATCCTCTGGATTTCTGAAGCCTTTTATGACTAATACCCAGAGGCATCATTTAAAATGGACTCTTGTTTTATCGTTCTGAGAACGTTCATACGTTTTCCCCTCCTTTTTCAAATCCAGATCTACCTCGTTTGGCTATGTCCATGTCACTATTGGCAGCATAGGAGTCATGAATCCGAGCCCCAACTCTTTTGGGTTCCTCTGAAATTGGCTGGGAAGGAAGTAGTAAAATTATGGTTAAGTAGGATGTGCACAGGACTTTTTCCTTGCTTCTTTGTCAGCAAGAATAGTCCACTCCCCATTGTAGAAGCTGCCTGGAAAGGCATAAGAGATGAGGGGCTCTGGTCTTCCCATTTTCCAGCCCTACATCACGTTTCAAGTACAAGTTCCGATGTGCTGTTTCTGACACCTGCCCAGTCAGGGACTAGCACTGGGGAAGAAAGACAAGATCAGAGGTGCCCTTCCTAACAGTTGTCTTAACCAGCCCTCACTGTTGCCTTCAGGGACTCAGAGCCACCTCCGCAGCATCTGTAGGCATCCCTGGTCTAGCACACTGCACAAAACGCAGCAAGGCTCAAGGCCTTCAGTTCAAAACCCCCATAGCTATCTGGTCTTGAGGAGCTAACTCCATCTGTCCCTGGGCCTTTCCTTTTTTTTTTTTTAAATCGAAGTATAGTTGATGTACAATATTATATAAGTTACAGGTGTACAATATAGTGATTCACAATTTTTAAAGGTTATATTCCATTTACAGTTATTGTAAACTATATTGGCTATATTCCCTGTGTTCTACAATATATCCTTGTAGCTTATTTTATACCTAATAGTTTGTACCTCTTAATCCCCTACCCTATATTGCCCCTCCCTCCTTCCCTCTCCCCATTGGTGACTACTAGTTTGTCCTCTGTATCTGTGAGTCTACTTTTTTGTTATATCCACTAGTTTGTTGTATTTTTTAGATTCCATGTATAAGTGATATCATACAGTATTTGTCTTTCTCTGTCTGACTTATTTCACTCAGCATAATACCCTTCAAGTCAAGCCTCCCTCCTCTCTCCTTCAATGAGCCTGCACATCCCTAATAAAAGATGGAATACTATTCAGCCATAAAAAGAAACAAAACTGAGTTATTTGTAGTGAGGTGGATGGACCTAGAGTCTGTCATACAGAGTGAAGTAAGTCAGAAAGAGAAAAACAAATACTGTATGCTAACACATATATATGGAATCTAAAAAAAAAAAAAAATGGTTATGAAGAACCTAGGGGCAGGACAGGAATAAAAACACAAACATAGAGAATGGACTTGAGGACATGGGGAGGGGAAGGGTAAGCTGGGACGAAGTGAGAGAGTGGCATGGACATATATACACTACCAAATGTAAAATAGATAGCTAGTGGGAAGCAGCCGCATAGCAAAGGGAGATCAGCTCGGTGCTTTGTGACCTCTTAGAGGGGTGGGATAGGGAGGGTGGGAGGGAGACGCAAGAGGGAGGAGATATGGGGATATATGTATATGTATAACTGATTCACTTTTTTCTAAAGCAGAAACTAACACACCATTGTAAAGCAATTATACTCCAATAAAGATGTTAAAAAAAAAAAAAGAATACAAGAGTGAAAAGGGGAGTTAATTGCTTCGGGAGGTCTGGAAAGCTCTGTTTCCTGGCCTGAGGCCAAAGCCTCTGTTAGAACAGGAAAGTGTGTCTGCATTCTTGGGCTAGGCAAGGGGAAAAGTGCCTCTCATTCACTTCACGAGAACAAATAACATATCACATCATCCTGTCTTAAAAACTAACATTAACCTTTCTGCCATATACCATAGACCTGTCTTGCCCAAGCCAATCCAACCAGCCCATTTAGAAGGCAGTTACCTTTTGTAACCCCAACGGCCTTATATTTGGGGTTATTCAATTAATTACTTTTATATTATCTAGTCACATGTATGTGAGTCTCATTTTCCTCACTGGAATATTAAGCCCCTTAAGTACCAAGAACAGAGGGTTTGCTTCATTCTGCCCACTGTGTAGGAGGTCAGCAATGATGATTTCCCCTTATACCAGGACCCCTGAAATAAAGACCTGGCCTTTAACCCATTTCTCAGCTAGCTGTACTTCTTTTAGATTAGTATATCATCCAAAGATAGAAAATACCCTCTATCCATCTCTCACCTGTTCCTCCTCTCCTCCAAAATAATGAGATGGAATCTCTTTTTGCCCTGATGAATAAGAATTTGGGCCTAGAATTAATTTGATTAAAGAAAAATGAACATCTCTCACATCCAAATGTTATAGTGAATCACACCTGTAAAAATGCATGGAAATAAATACACTTTCTCATAACTTATCACATGAATTGGACGAGTTGTATAGTCTTTAGGTGACCCACAATATTACATGTTCCAGCTTGTCTGTAAATTTGCTAAACCAAACTGCCTCTCTTCAGGCAGGAATCCTCTCCTTGTTAGGATTCCATAAACAGCACCTCTTCCTCCCTATTTCTCTACCTCATCTATGAATAGAATCAAATTTTGAGTGTGCTGTGGAGTGGGAGGTTGTGAAACTTCCTGTCTTTCTTCAAATATTGGATTGTGGGTAAAGTTATGGTTTTTAGGTGATGGGTCAATAAAGTTCTGTCTCAATCCCAGCTATAAGATCTGGGGTCCCTGTTATTCCCCCACAAAGCATCTATTACAATAGAGCAATTGTTACACTGATTAAAATGTTGCAAAAAGAACATTTTCAAGCTAGCATTTGAATCATACAGCCAATTCTTAAGAAAATTCACGTCGCATAACCAAAATTCAACTCGCATCTTCAATTACTCCTCTCCCCATCTCCTGTACTTCAACGTCCTGCATAAAATAACATGAAATTACTTCACTTTTACTAAATTTAGTATTGCCCCTGGAACCGATCAGATATTTTAAAGTTAGGGGGGTAGACAAGACTTACTGTTTAGTAGCGAAACTATTTCTATAAATGAAATAATTTGTTCTTGGGCATGTCCCACTTTACTGGATCCACTCACACATATTCCTTATTACTGCAACTACATTGCTTTCAGCAAATTCAGTGCCATCAAATGATTTATCAGTCAATTTAGAAAAGTGACAAGGCTCTAAGTCTGCTAGCAGGGCAGTTCTTCATCCCCTCCCCTCTGATTGGCTGGAGGAGGACAAGATGAAAAAGGCAACTTAGGTGAGTGTCTCAGAAACACTGATATTGATGTTGATATAGATTCTTTGGATTTCATGGAGTTGACCCCTTTCCTCAATAGAGTAGACCCCCATCTTGGCTGCCCGCCCCCCTGCTAGGCTCATCTAACCCCCACAGTCCCCAAACTCTGTTCTTTGTTGACACCCTGCAGTCAACCTAGTTATCAATTTTCAGCTCCCGCATCTGGACTTCTTCCCTGGCATGTGAAGGCCACAGGAACAGAGGACAACCTCTTCCCTTTGCTGCCTGGAGGTGTCATGCCACTGTGTCACTGCTCCCCTGCTGCTCACCCCAGTCTCAGCCTCAGCAGACACGACCATGAGGACTGCGGCTCAGAAAACGCCAGCAAATCAAAAGGATGGTCTCCTACTCCCCACAACCCCGTCTTGGAAAGACCTGTCAAGGAAATGCAGCAAGCCTCTTTTAATTTCCACTGGGGTGGGGGAAAAAAAAAAGAAAAAGAAAAAAGAAAGAAAAAGAAATCTCTGCCCCTCCGTGCTAGTCTAAAGTCACATTAGGAGTGATATCCTTTTGACCTTATCTATTTAGGGTCTGCATTTTTATACTTGACTGTGAGCACCCTCTAAAGCATTGATTACCTTTAGGGAAAAGGGTAACAGGTAATACGGGGAAAGGTTTAACAGGTCATATGGGAAACGCATAGGGATGTTTTCCTTTAATATTTCTGATATTAGCAGCCTCCTAATGAACATTCATCAAATCTTTTTCTTTGTTGACTTTATTTTCATACTGTAATATCTGGAGGCTCAAGATAACCTGTGGGAGATAGTGGGCTACATAGAAAAACCAGAGATTATGGGTCAGGCGGACCAAATTGTCTTTAACTAGTTGTATAAATATTATAAGCAAGTTAGTCTGTTTCACAGATGGTTTGTTCATTGTTATACTGGATAGTAAAAAACGTACCTCTTGAAGTTATAAAAATTCAATGGAGTTATTTTAAGCACTAAACCTGTAAGCACTTAATAGTTTTGTGCAGTTTTTTTTGTATTTGAAGCATTTATTTGAAATATTGATTAATAATTTCAATAGTCTATTCAATTGGCCATTTTAAAACTTCTGCTCTAAATTGTCAGTTCTAATCTATAGGCTTATCCAGCACTAAATTGTCACTGCCCAGGTATTGGCAAAGCTATGGGGGAACTGTCAGTCTCATACAAAGCTCATTGGAAGCCATTTGCCAGAAGGAAATAAAATTCTTAAATTATGTGCATTTTAACCTAACAGTTGCACTTCCAAAAATGTATCCCAGGAAAATAACTGGATGTGTGTAAAGATGTATGTATAAATATTTTTTATCATAGCACTTATACAGCTAATTATCAGGACAAACAGGGAATTGGTGCAATAATTGTATATACATACAGAGAATATGTATGAAAGGATGATGTAGTTTTATTTATTGATTTAAAAAGACATCCATCACATAGGATATGTCTGTATATGAACACACAAAAACACACACTACATACATGTATGTAGGCATGCACACAAACATATACCACAAAGTGATTCCATTTTATATGAGTTTCAATAAATACAGAAGCATGATATCATATATACCATCATCAGTGCTAAATATTATAAGGCAGAATTATGGATTACTTAAAAATATTTTTCTGTATTGCTGAATTTTTGCAGTGAGCATATATCTTCTTTTGATACATGTCTTGTCACAGGGATTTTTATGCAAATACTTTTGAGAGAGAGCTCCTAGAAAGAACTCGGAAGGAAGCAGAATAGGAAAGAGAAAGAAGCCAAGCCGGCATGTCCTCATTCTCATCCCATGGGGAGCTTCGGAGCATGAATAGCAACACAGAGTAAGCCTTCCCTTGATGTAAGGATCCCAGCCCTTTGCATACCCAGAGGGTCAGCCCTTGGCTGGAAGCCCCTTCTAGTAGTGTGTATAAATTCCTGGGCAAGGTAGCTCCCATGAACTGAGGGCATTTCTCTGAAGAGGGGAGCAGCTGTGAGCTATGAGGAGTTAACCCTCATGGCAACTGCGGCACGAATGTACCATCATGAAGAGGAGATCTGAGTGGGACACCAACAATATCTTCTGCAGTCTATACCTGGCACCGCTCAGAACCTTTTGCTTTCTCATACTAAATTCAGTCTACTGAGGCACAGCTTCCCCAGAATTCTGATTGGTCACAAGAGTGGGAACTACATGCCCCGCTGTGCAGTTGATTCCAAGACCATAACTGATACTCATCATCTCCTTGATCTACCATCCATATTAGATCTCTTCTTCCTCTGACAGTTCTTCTGGTGGTATAGGTGTCTTGCCTGGTGGTCTGACCTATTCCCAAAGAGCCTGATTCCCTCCTTGGAATGTCCTTATCAGGCCAAAGTTATTCTCCTTCCTCACAGTTAAAAGTACCATGAGAGTACTTGTTGATGTCCCAGTGGGTCATCTAACTGCCAAACGTATTTCTTCCTGCCCCTTTCTATGAAGCAGCAGCCTTATTTCCCAAAAACGATCAGGGTCAATAGCCTGGCCTTTATGGTGACTCCTGGTGGCTTAAAAATTGTAATGTGACCAGTGGCAGCCATAGCTGTATGTTTAGTGGGACTCTTGGTGTGCCTCTGGTGGAACTGTCTGTTCTCTGAGACCCACAGAGCCTAAAGTTGCTAGGACAGAAACACAGATTGCCCTAGTGGGACACTGAGAATGATAATGAATGAGATCACTCCTATTTCTACCTCCTAGTTCTGCTCCCATGTTTATTACCTATCAAAACCTTGTAATATCCATTATTTTAATATATTTACTGGAAGGATGGTGTTATCGTCATGCTGGCAGCCCAGCTGCTGCTTCAGTTGTCTAAACACCACTCAATCAGGCTAGCAGCAGCTGGATCCTGAGTTATGTGGTAGGACCAGTGATCCCATGGTTGTGTATCCATAGTCACACCTACTTTCCCATACAGTTGGTCCCTTGGTCTGAGGCAATGTCAGTCATTGCATGGAAGACCCGCCAGAGTGTTTGGTGTGGGGATAACCAGGTGATCAGGGCATCAGTCATTAGCGGCCAGCGCTCACAGCAGCTGGAGGATAGGTGCAATGATGCAATAAAAGGGATCTGGGCAGGAAACCAAAACGTTTACTAGAGTGTGTGTGACTTCGATAACCGGAAAAATAGCAATAAAGCTAAAAGAAAGATTTTATATTCAGCTATGTTTTTTTTTAACATCTTTATAGGAGTATAATTGCTTTACAATGGTGTGTTAGTTTCTGCTGTATAACAAAGTGAATCAGCTATACATATACATTTATCCCCATTTCTCCTCCCTCTTGCATCTTCCTCCCACCCTCCCTATCCCACCCCTCTATGTGGACACAAAGCACCAAGCTAACCTCCCTGTGCCATGCAGCTGCTTCCCACTAGCTATCTATTTTACATTTAGTAGTGTTTATATGTCCATGCCACTCTCTCACTTCGTCCCAGGTTACCCTTCCCCCTCCCCATGTCCTCAAGTCCATTCTCTACATCTGCGTCTTTATTCCTGTCCTGCCCATAGGTTCTTCAGAACCATTTTTTTTTTTAGACTCCATATATATGTGTTAGCATACAGTATTTGTTTTTCTCTTTCTGACTTACTTCACTCTGTATGACAGACTCTAGGTCCATCCACCTCACTGCAAATAACTCAATTTCATTTCCTTTTATGGCTGAGTAATATTCCATTGTATAGATGTGCCACATCTTCTTTATCCATTCATCTGTCAAGGGACACCTAGGTTGCTTCCATGTCCTGGCTACTGTAAATAGAGCTGCAATGAACATTGTGGTACATGACTTTTTTGAATTATGGTTTTCTCAGGGTATATGCCCAGTAGTGGGATTGCTGGGTCATATGGTAGTTCTATTTTTACTTTTTTAAGGAACCTCCATACTGTTCTCCATAGTGGCTGTATCAATTTACATTCCCACCAACAGTGCAAGAGAGTTCCGTTTTCTCCACACCCTCTCCAGCATTTATTGTTTGTAGATTTTTTGATGATGGCCATTCTGACAGGTGTGAGGTGATACCTCACCGTTGTTTTGATTTGCATTTCTCTTATGATTAGTGATGTTGAGCATCCTTTCATGTGTTTGTTGGCAATCTGTATATCTTCTTTGGAGAAACGTCTATTTAGGTCTTCTGCCCATTTTTGGATTGGGTTGTTTGTTTTTTTGATATTGAGCTGCATGAGCTGCTTGTATATTTTGGAGATTAATCCTTTGTCAGTTGCTTCATTTGCAAATATTTTCTCCCATTCTGAGGGCTGTCTTTTCATCTTGTTTATAGTTTCCTTTTCAGCTATGTTTTTAAAATGTTGTACTTAGCTACAATTTAAATCCAAGTACTACATGAATTTACATTCTCATCTTTCACACTAGGGAATCAATAGATAGTATCTAAAGTTGATAAGTCAAGAAGTAGAATTATAAATGTATTATTTTAAAAAATTGAAATTAGATCTTAAAAATAAACACTCAGATTAGTAGTGAAAAATACAGATTTCATACAGTTAAGTGAATTAAGAAGACAGACATGATAAAAATTGACAATATTTTTCCTTGTGGAAGTTTAACAAAATAGAGCTTTCAAAAAGAACATTCCAGATATAGAAAAACTTCAGTTTCAATGTTTAAAGACCATACTTCAATCAGCAAGATAAACATTTTTTGTTATCTTATCTGCGTCTCTTATTGAGATTGCCTCTAAAAAAATATCAAACGCCTGTTTGAAAGAAGAATGAATAAAGAGGTATGTCACCAGCTGCTCAACAATTGGTTAAGGGACCAAATGTGTACGTCTTCATTTGCCAAAGTCTCCACTGACCAAATTAAAGTTAAATGATCTTGGCTTTCCTCATTTCCTCAAAGAAGACTTTAATCTGTTAGAAATGCAAGAGGAATACTATTCTGTATTAGAAGGGAGAGAAATCCATACTTATTTCCTTCAGTCCTACCTTGTTTTTCCTATTTTCCCTTTATCACATTACTGAAGAAAACTAAAAACTAAAAATAAATTTTAAAAAGCCTTGATTAGAGACTAAGGTGATGATTAAGTTGACACTGTAAGTTTTAAAAGCTGCGATGAATCTATCATTATAGAGCCACTTTCTCCTCCTTTATTTGGTTCACACATTCATTTGACCAATATTTTGATCATCTCTTATGTGGCCAGCACTGAAATGCACGATAGAGCAATATCACTGAACGAAACAGACATGGTTCCTACATTACTAGAGCTAAGGGTCTGGTCCAGGAGTGTGGTTGGGTTGGTTTAAGGCTGCATCCCAATGGAAGCACGATGGAATACTTTTAATTTATTGGTGTCCATTGCTCAGGTCTGCATAAATCAGTACCAAGGATACATCCCCAGATGATACTGACAGCATTAAAAGATTTCTGTTTCTAACTCTTGTGGTCTTAATAGGCTGGTTAAATTCCTGGGGGATTAAGGTGAAAGAAACTCAGGACTGAATGTGTTTGTTTCTGTGTATTAGATAAAACAGCCATCTCTCCCAGTCTTGACTGACTGGTCTCATGTAGGAGATGAAACACTTCAATCAGCTCAGCTGGGCTCCTGGCTGCCTCTCAAAACTTTGTGATTGTCCAAGCTGTCTTCATTGTTTTTAGTGATTCCCAGTAGTTGAGAGAGTGTGACAAGACCCTTCAGTATCCCAAAGGGGAGGATCACATTCAGCCTTAGATGCAGGCTGATTGGAAGCCAGACTCTCAAGCAGCAGCTGCGAAAGCATGCAGTCATGCCCCTTCCAGGGAGAAATTGGGAGATACTGTGCTTCTTTGGAATACTACCATAGATGTGGGTTTTCAGCTTTGTTTTATTTTGCTTTCTTGAGTTAGCACATTCATTTTTATTGAGATATAATTCACATAACAAAAATTTACCATTTAAAAATGTACACTTGAGGGACTTCCCTGGTGGTGCAGTGGTTAGGAATCCGCCTGCCGATGCAGGGGACACGGGTTTGAGCCCTCGTCCGGGAAGATCTCACATGCCGTGGAGCAACTAAGCCTGTGTGCCACAACTACTGAGCCCACGAGCCACAACTACTGAAGCCCATGCGCCTAGAGTCCATGCTCCGCAACAAAAGAAGCCACCACAACAAGAAGCCCGTGCACTGCAACGAAAGGTAGCCCCTGCTCGTCACAACTAGAGAAAGCCCACGCACAGCAATGAAGACCCAACGCAGCCAAAATAAATAAATAAAAATGTACACTTGAGTAGTTTTTATTGTGCAAGTGTCACCTCTTCTAATTCTAGAACATTTCCATCACTCTCCAAAGAAATCCCATACCTAGTAACAGGATAATATCCTTCCTTTCTCCAGCCCCTAGCAACCACTAATCTACATTTTATCTATGAATTTGCCTACTCTGGACATTTTGTATAAATGGAAGCAAACACTAAGTGGTCTTCTGTGTCTGACTTAGCATAATGTTTTCTAGGTTCATCCATATTTTAGCATGTATCAGTACTCGGTTCCTTTTTAAGGCTGAATAATATTTTATTGTATGTATATACCACATTTTGTTTATCCACTCAGCCCCTGATGGACATTTATGTTATTTTCACTTTTGAGCTAGCATGAATAATGCTGTCATGAACATTTTTGTGCAGGTTTTTGATTGAACATATGCTTTCAGTTCTCTTGGGTATATACGTAGGAGTGGAATTTCTGGGTCACCTAATTATTCTTGTTTAATTTTTGAGGAACTAGCATGCAATTTTAAGTGAATTAAATAATCATCATTCAGCACTATTTGTCCACTTTCATGCATGATTTATAACCCTCTTGCCAAAGAGAATTTGAGATGGCTCATAGCGAAAAGAAGTACAATACAATAGTTATTTAAAAAAATTAATACAGTAAAAAAGCACAAGATATGTAGTATACACATAAGTGGTTCTTAATCTTTTGGGGCTATGTGCCCCTTTGAGAAGCATATAAAAGCCATGGACCTAGCTTAAGAGAGGATGATATTCAAGAAGGGAAGACCCTTATATCTTGAACATGGAATAAGATGGAGTCAGTAATTGAGTGTTATATTTGGTTTGGAAGTTTCCAGGAGTCAAAACTACTCCTGCTATGGAAAAGGGACCCTAGTCTTTCTAACTCATTTCACAACTGTAACACAACAATTACTTTAGATTACCATGTTGTAGAGCAGAAAACAACTATAACAGCATACCTTAAAGATGATTCGAGGAAATCTCTACTCTTAAAAGCCCATGGGCACAACCCAGTCTTAGAGACATAAGATAAACTGGCACAGTTTCCTGCCGAGTGCCAGCCTGCCTCCAATAGCAAAGACGAGCTTACCCACACCTTCTGGAAGGCTCCATTCAGCTTCCCCATTTAGAGCCAAGCCTATCTACTCACCAGCCCCAGAGAGAAGTAAGTTTTTTCTTTCCATGGTACCTGGTCTAACTTATTTTCTCTTACTGAATTAATAATAACTCTCTTCCTAGGAGAGTTGATAGTTCCTTCAGGGTATATCCTGGTACAATGATCCAGACAAGACAGTCTCAACTGTCGACAGTTTATTTTACCATCAAGCTTATTTAGTTTTAAATTCCATTACTCTGACATCCAGTTGTTTGCTGAACCTGGTTTGCACCAGTGAATAAGAGTCAATTATGCACATAAATTTCTAACTCTGCATTCAGTGACATCATGTTGTTAGTTTGAAATGGACCATGGTAGGAGTATTTACACCATGGGAACTGGCAAACATTACACATCATGGGGTTTTTTCCCCCAAAGAGCTAATTGTTAAACCTTTACCAGCACAGGACTGCTGACACTCTAGTCTTGGTGGCATCACATCAAATCTTACCAATCTTACCAAATCTTACTTATTCCTTTTATACAGTGCTTTATTCCAGCACTGTGCCTGAGTAGTTCACACACACGCGCACACACACACACACACACACACACACACACTCTTCATGGCTGTTTCCATTTCAGAGATAAGAAAAGTGATATTTAGAAATAGTAAATGTCCCAAGTTACACAGCTAGAAAGCAGCAGATTTGAAGCTCAAACTTAGGTCTTTTTGACTCCAAAGTCTACACATATATGTGTATGGTTTATACAATAACATTCTTAAAACCAGTCACTATTCTAGTATGAAAAATATTGCATGTATCCATATAAACTTGTGCTTTCACGTCTTATATCCTGACTGAAATACAACCAAAAATAAGTTAGAAAAAGAGTATTTTTTTCATGGTAATTGCTAAAACAAGGCAGCTTTACTTACCTTGCAAATTAATTTGGGAAAAATTTTCATTGTAAATCCCTTTTTGCTTGCTAATCCTCACCTCCTGAGGGATTTGAAGAATAATCATAAATTACCTCATTTCATATGAATTCCTTCTTATCCTCTCCTCCCATTTATACCACTGCTCTACTCTGCCTTTTATTCAGGGATCATTTTTAATGTCAATTTGTACCTTTTTTACCAGACCATGAGTACCAGTATTCATTTCGCTCCCTTCTCTGTTCCTAGAATAGTACTGTGCATAGGGTAGCTTCTCAATAGATAGCTGTTGCAATGAAATGAATCATCTCAGATCTTGATCCCAAAAGAGCTGATATTTGCTTTAATTTATTTCATGAGCATTCTTTCACCTTGCTACAATGACAACCTACGGCTTCCATATCCAATGCTCACCTTTTTCCTAAACTCATAATTCCCTGTAAATTTTAGCATCAAATCACATGTACGGCAGGAATACTAGTCAGGACATAGGGCACCTTGTCCACTTGCTATAACACAACCCAGCTCACAAGTTCCTGTCTAGTATTGCTTTACTATTTCCCTGAAGAGAGTTACACAGTTTAGGCTTTCTCTGAACACTGGTACAGAATTGCCCAACACTCATGAGAGTTTGCATTACAGAAATACTCTACCCTGTCTAAGATTATATATTGCTAACATGTGAGTCTATAAATCATAGATGGTCTGAAAGAGGCATTCTAACTCTTAATGTATGTTTTAGTATATTCTAAATCTGAGCACCACTGTCAGAGAAACTGTATTTGCCATTAACCTTAGCAGTCAATGACCTCGTGTCACCAGGTCCCCAAAGCATTAATCATTATATCCCACCACTTCCACCCTCCTTACCTCCAAATATGTTGTATGTTGCCATATTTTGTTTTCAGGCCCTCCAGGATTGGAGGGTATAAGGTTCTCTATAAAAGTACTCAATATACCATTAATCTGAATGTCTTGACACTTGTCAGAAGGGACAAAATTATTTTCTTTCCAATTTCAGCCTGTTAATCTTACCTAGAAGCCTTTGTCCCAACCTACATCATTTTTCTCCCATATCAACCTTTATAGGGATTTTTGTTTTGTTAGAACTTTTGTAGCCCTTACTCATAAAGCATCTACTTAGGCCCCTAATCATTTAATTTTCCTCTTCAGTTAACTCTCTCTAGGTAGTACAAATCAGATTATCACATTACGTATTTGCATAATTTCCCCAAAGTGAATCGAAGAATTTCTCACAAATATGATCCCACTAACCATTCTCACAGCTCCAGAGAGAAGACATGAGGGAAAATAGAGGTGTTTATGTATGGAGGAAACTTAGTCATGGAGCATTTCAGTAAAAAGTGGGTTTGAACCTAAATATTATCCTACACAAACCAGACTGGCTAAATTTTACAATATCAGGCCACTAGACGTGGTTCTGGGGAAAACAGGACATGCTTTCATCCATTCTTCCACTCTTGAAATACAGAGTCCCCACGTTATTTCACAGCGCAGCCTCAGGTTTCCTCAAAACAACTCGCCACAAGGCCTCTGGTGCGCGTTACCATGACACCTGTTTGGCTGGTATTGATCCTGGCTTGTTCTGGCCCTTTGAACCGCCCCCCACCCCCGCCACCTGATTCTAGATCAATCTGCACGATGCTCTACATCTTGAGACACGCAATAGAGAAGTGGTTAAAAGCACTGGACTTACTCTTGAATTTGAAACCCAGTTCTACCACTTGAACAAGCTTCTTCGGGCTCCCATCTTGCTGTTTCTTCATCTGCACCATGACAGTTAGTAATAGTCCTCACAGGACTTTTGTGAGGTTGAAATCACAGAATGTAGATAGAGCCCCTGGCATTGTGTCTAGAATGGTACTTGCTAAGGAATAGTGACTATTTATCATTATCATTATTTTTGCCACGCACACTGCCTGGGCTAAACTGCTAATCCACTAACAAGTATAGCTTCAGGTAAACCCTCTTTGTGTCCTGATGAAGTACATGTAACAAGTTTTGTGTACCCACCCCCCCCTCCCCCCCCCGCCTTCTCCCCAGACACAACTTCCTTCCTCCCTGTTCAAGTCCAGAGCAAAGGACTTGAGCATCCAGATTTCCTCACAGGTCCCTTCAGTCGGCAATAATGCCTGGGGCCTCATAGCCCGTACCCCATTTAAGTACCAATTATAACAATCTCTTAGTACCTGGTTCTACTACCATTGAACCAGTGCCATAATTTTCCAGCACAATGCCTCAGCATGGAACTGTGTAATCCAGGAATTTAAAGAAGATAGAGCCCTTTTAAAGAAGCAAAACACAGGTTTGGAGGAGATTCCAGCTACCGTAGCCCATGAGCTTCCCTCGGGGCTGCTTTAAAAGAAACTATTTTTGCCCTGATGCTCACAGAGACACCTGGGATTATTCTAGCAATTAGCAATGATGACTTTTTTTTTTTTTTTTTCTCTCTTTGCTCCTGCTAAAACTGCCTGCTTGTCCTTGGAGGCCATTGACAAGACATAAGAAATACCTTCTGGGTCTTGACTATTTAATTTCCAAGTGTTTATTCAGTGTACTCCTGTAATTTTTGTGAACTGGATCGAACCACATAAAGCTTCTACATTTGCATTACTAATTAAATTACTCAAAATAAATTCACCATTGTAATCTAATGTCAGGTGTGAATTTATCGTTCAAAGAGACAAGAGACAAAAAAGCTAAAACAAACAAGTGAACAAACACTTACAGTTTAACTGTAAGCGGACTAAAGTTTAACCAGGGCAGTGATGGTGATAAAAATAATGATAATGATAAAAGAGTCAACATTCATTAGCAAGTACCATGCTAGATATAGTGCAAGATCCTCTACATACATTGTCTCATTTCACGCCTGTCTGAAATGCTCCTGCAGGCATGATTCAGGAAACAATATTATCTTCAGTCTCCATGGAGTAGCATGGAGGTACCTTTCAGAGGACAGTAATCCCTCTGCAGAGACTGTCCTCATTCCCAGAGTCCAAAAGTTAGCTTGTCCAAGGTCAAATTAAAAGGGGCGGGAGAATCTAAAAGACATTGTCTAGCCTCTTAAATTTCTAGCAAATAGAGCATCAAAAATGCCCTTAATGATTCAAGTTTTAACTCTATAATCCACCATAAAAAGAAAATACTGGATTCTCCTACATTTTCTAGCACAAAGTCTGGCTTTACTAGAAGTCCAGTTAACCACAATTTAAGTGGGATTTACTCACCCTCATGTTTCTAGTTAAACATCTATGCAACATAAAGATGAAAAAAAATATATATATACATATATATATGTATATATATATACACACACATATATATATACACATATATATGTATATATATACACACACACATATATATATACACATATATATGTATATATATATACACACACACACACATATATATATATATATATATATATAGAGAGAGAGAGAGAGAGAGAGAGAGAGAGAGCCACGGGTTAATTTAAAAGTGAAAAACCATGAGAGGAATAGCCATTTATTGAATAAAATGTTGGGCTATAACAGTGGTTCTCAACTGGGGGCAATTTTTCTCCCCAAGGGACATTTGGCAGTGTCTGGAGACAGTTTTGGTTGTCACAAATCAGGAGCAGGGGGCACTACTGGCATCTAGTGGGTAGAGAACAGCGACGTGGCTAAACATGCTCGCATAGGATGCACAGGACAACCTCGAAGGATTACCCAGTCCATACTGTCAATACTGCTGATGCTGAGAAATCCTAGCCTGGGAAAATATAAAATTCCTTGCTGCAGTTATATTCCCAATTCTCTAAAACTCCTCCAGAGAGAGGGTTACACAGCTCTCCTCTGCAGATAAAGTGGAAAATGTGGGGAGAAAATCAGTCATGTTTCAACATCATTCCTTCTGGACCAGTGTGAAGCAACCAGTTGGGATAGTCAAAGGTTGGGAATAGGCAGATCTTGAAGAGATAGGGGGAACACTCAGGACTGGCTCTGAAGAAAAAAATCACTAGGGAGGTCCCCTTGGGCTGATCCCAAGTTCCTTTAATCCTGCTGCCTCCTCTTCCTGGCATCTCACATTCTCAGTATTCCCCACCGGATGCTCCCTGTACAGAGGCTGTCCAATATAGACCCTCTTGATGATCTTTCAGTCAAAGAAACTAATCCGTTATTGGACAGTACTTATCTAGAATGTGTCCTGTGTTTAAAGAGGGCGAGAACAAAGATCGAACATCTTCTTCGTACCAAGCCTGAAGCTAAGTGCTTTACATGCACTATCACAACAGAACTGTGAAACAGGTATTCTCAGCCTCATTCTACAGATGAAGTATCTGAGGCTCAGTGTAATTAAATCACCAGCCTAAGATCATACAGTTAACAACTGGTTAAGCTGAATTCAAACCCAGATCTTTCTGACCCTGAAGCCACAGCGTTTTCACTTTACCACACTGCTTGCTAGGTCATGTTTTGTTTTCTTCTATTAACTGGTGCATGCATCCAGAAGTCCCTGAAGGGCTCACCTTACTGGTAGTAACTGCAGACATATATACACTTTGTCTTGACACATCTTCCAATGAGCAGGTCCATCATTGCCCATTAACTAGATCAAGCAGGCGTAATGTTCAACCACCTATTCAAAGTGTCACGACTAGGAGAACTTCGAAATATAACTCAGGCAGACAAGTGTTCCTAAGACAAAGTGCCAATCAATACCATTTATGAATAAGTATTATAATTATAAGCTGAAGCCTGACTTCTTTTAATATATTCAGCAGCATAACTGAAACATCAGTTCCCTGCCCATCTTGTTTGACCCTGAATCAGGTCACTTTTATCCCCTTGGACTTCATAAATGCAATGAGTCATATCTCTATAAATCATTTCCTTACAGGGCATCAGCAATGAGAGTAGCTTTGTGTGCTCATAGAGAAATACCTAGGAGGCATAGGGGCCTCTAAAAATCCTCATCTTTATTCCATGGGTTCTTAATTCATGAATGGGTTTTAAGAGATCCATGTTTGTAAAATTTCATAGGAGTATTTTTCATGTAATTTATATAAGCTTTCTTCAAAGGTAACTATGGTTCCTGAATTTAGAAATAATACTCTCCTACCCTACAGAGCTTGCATTATAATTTTTGCTCCTGCTCCATTATCCTGAATTACAGTATAAAGGACTTAACTCCTTAATACTAGCTTAGGGTACTGGGTACATGAGAACAGGAAGCATCCTTGGATCTGTAATCCACTATCACTACATGTTCAAAGGTTCTGGGGAATCCCATGGTCTTCACCAAGAAACCGTCTCATCCACTGGTGCTGGTCACTTATAGGTGGCAAATATCTTTAAAATCAATAAAATCTTAGCCCAAAGAGTAACTTTCTAAGGGTGGAATTTTAGACACTGGGGACAACGAGGGAGGTATTGAGACCTCAAATCATAGCACCTAAGACAATCATTCTGCATTACTTCAAAGCCAGTCTTTTCCCCAAACTATGGAAAACATTTTCATCGTATGGTACTTTAAGCAGAATATTAAAGAAGATTTTTTATAATCTAAAGAGTTGTTGAAAAGTAGGATTTTAATATTGTTAATACATAGAAGAATTCCTTGAATTTTCTATCTCGAGCTTATTTCTCAATAGATTCATGACTGGCGTTTGAATTATTCACCACTATTTACACTCAGCAATTCTCCCCAATGTGGTCTGATCATCTCGGAAAGGCTATAATATCAGGCAAGGAAAAAAATCCATAATACTAGGTAACTGAAATGATTTTGTAAGTAGTATGACATGGTTTTCTATAATGTCACGTTAACTATGAGCATAAAAGAGGACTGGGAATAAATCGAGCTCACAGCTTTTCAGCACATGAGAAAGAAATCATGCAATATCTATCATGTTACATATACCAGAATGCCTATTGCTATCAGAAATGTGAGGCTGGGAATCTCTGAATTTCAGAAATCTCAGGAAAACAAGACAGGAAGTGTGGTAGATGGTATAGACTGGAGCAATGGCTCCTGTTCTAGACCTCTTCCTCCATCCATACCTTTTACCATGTGATTCTGTAATTCTTCCCATAAATGAAGTAGAATAAATCTCCTTGCCCTCTGACTTCATGCTTGGCCATGTGGCTTGCTTTGGTCAATAGAACAAAGCAGTGGTGATAGTAGTGTTCAGTTCTGATATGAGGCAATAAAAAATCTTGTATGGTTCTGCTTGCTCCCTTGACCTCTGCATCTCTGTGAGAAGAGCATGCCCAGCCTGCCGGTCCCAGGAGGAAGATGAGAGACCCGTGGACCAGAGCCACAGGAGGTAGCTGCCCTTATCAAGCTCTTTCTAGCTGAGCCAAGCCCCCACCTCTGCAGACATGATGTGAGAAACAAATGCTTGCTGTTGAATGCTAGGGATGTTTTGTGCCATTATGTTGTATTACTGTGGCCACAGTTGACTGATACAGGTGGGTATCTGTTTTGTGTTCCAAGATGACTTTAAATGCAAAGTTAACAAAGTTAACAAATAATGATGACTGGGTTTCACCTTGAAATGCACCAAAAATAGAAAAACTAGAAACAAGGAAACCAGGAAAAAAAGAGTAAAAAAATAAATAAATAAATGGTTCGTTCAATTGGCTTTCATTTCAAGGATGATAACAGAGAAGAATCCAGTTCTCTCAGTGAAACTCAGGGACTACGGCTTGACACTTTTAATTAAAAAGACATTAAAAAATTAACACAGAACTCTTCCCACTTTGCTCCAAGGCAGCTCATGAAAGACTGTTGCTTTGCTATCAGAATGCATAATATCTATGTCCAGGCCCATTTGCTTCGCCTTCTACAGGAAAGATTGTGAACGTCGGTGCCTCCAGTGAGAAACTGTCCTGGCGAGGCTGAATTTCCTCAGCACTGATAACGTAAAAGCAATCTGGCAGAATAAATTAGTGGACGAATCCAAAGCACAAATTTTTGATCTTTTCCCATATTCCTGATGAAAATCAAAACAGTCCAGATATTTTTCACTACCAACAATGGAAAGAGGTTTATTTGAAAAGGCACAATCTTGTTTTATCCTCTAAAGAAACACCTTGTGAGATGCTGTGTGCGTGTGTATGTGTGTTGCGTGCTTCTAGGGCAGTGCTTCTAAACACTAGTCTACACACAAATCACCATGAGATGATGTAAAAAGTAGATTCTGACGTACTAGGGAGGGAGTGGGTTCCAGGAGTCTGAATTTCTAAAAAGCTCCTGTGTGGGCTGATTCTGCTGGCCCAGATACCTCTAGAGGATTATTCTTTACCTCTGAGCAGTCTCTGTATAAGGAAGTTATCCTGAACTTCAGGACTGATTTTCAGTTCTAGGAAAGAGTACAATGCAGCAGAAGGAATAGAGTTTAGAGTCAACCTAGTTGGTTAAGTAGAAGGATTTAAATCTTGCCTATCTAATCAACCTGCAGTATGTTTTTAGGCACTCTATTACATATCAGCCTCCACTTCTTTGCCAATAAAATGGAAATAACCATCATGGAAAAGGAGTCGACCTATAGAAAATCTCGCTAAGCGGTCATCAGTCAATAATGGGAGGTCCCATCTTTTAATAGAGTAAAATTTCAAATAATCATAATCTCACTTTCCTTAATGTACTGGCCTATGTTGTATGTTTGGAGAAGTGTTTACCCTTGTTCTGTTTCATGTTTGTTTGTTTATATTGTGATAAAATGCTTTAATCATAAAGAGACATGGAAAGAAGACTTTTGGAGATGTCTGATATGTATAAGTCCTAGTCATTCAATAAAATTTAATTGAAGGGCACAGCACAAAAACTGTGATTAGTGCTTTGAAGTAGAGAAAGACAAGATTTCACACCCTCAAGGGAGCTAAATTCTAGAAAGAATCAGATTGCATTTTGTATGGCATTATCTCCTCTTGAATCTGTTGAAGACTTCCAGTATTCTGGGACTGAATATGTATCTTTCATTATTAACTTTCTTGTGCTTTTAAGAGGTATTGGGCTTTGTAGAATCAAAAGAAATTTTTTTTCCATAGAAGTGGATTTTAGAAGCTATCTTGACCAGCTACTCTGTTGTTTAGAAAAAGTTAAGAAATCTTCGCACCTTTCAAACTGGATTCTTCCATATTAAGCATTCCTAAATATGTCTCTGGTAAAATGTCTTTTGAAAGTATTAGGACAAAATAAAGGCAAATGATATCACTAAACAATTCTTGGTGTATATTTCTGGATGGAAGGAAATTGTTGAACGGATGGATTCTTGGAAATAACTTCTTAGTTCTTGAACCTTAGGCAAATCATTTACTATCACTAAATCTCACAACCCTCATCCGTAAAATGGAAACTAAGAATATCTACTTTATATAAATAGGAGGAACATAATAATTTCTTAATAAATGATGGCAGTTTCTTGTTATTCCTTGATCACTTTACCTTACTCTTTTCTTGTAAGATACCAGGTATCTCAAGCCAATAAAAGTTAGAAAAATAGGTTCAAAAGGTTTTTACCTTGTAGTCTCTTATGTAAAAGACAAACATGAACATGGAGCTTTACTGTACAGGGAAGTTTTTATTAAATTCAATCATTACTCTTCAGCTTGTGAGCACACTCTGTTTGGGGACCCCTACTTACTTTCTCACATAGATCTTATATCCCAGATAAGATACATATCTACCTTGTTGTTACGAAGAATCTTCTCCCCTGGAATCGGAAAGCCCTGCCCTACATACTGAGCCCACCCCTCACCATGTACAGTCACTTGTGCCAGCAGTTGCCAGAACTGCCCAACAGAGTCCTTAAATAATAATAACAAAGCCTACAGCTATGGAAAATCACATAGTTGGAAGGCTTCTCAGGAAATGAATTGCAGAGATATGAAATCTAGACTCAGGGGTGGGATATTTTTTTCGGCTATGAATGCCAACCCTAGCTTCTCTAAGTTTGTAACTCAATTATAAACACTCCTATTATATATCTACAGAATTGTAACTGGATTAAACCAAAGGGTAGCCAACCCATTCATTACCTTTTAATATCGGTGTGTGAAAGTCATTGAGAATGTGGGAATTTGAGAATTTTTATATTTTTGCAAAAGTTGCTTTCCTTAGTAAACAGGTTTTAGATTCCCAGTCTAACCAATTGCCTCCATTTATTGAACACCTACTGTGTTCTAAATACATATTTATCTTATTTGACCATTACAATAACTTTATGAAGTATATACAGTTTTATCATCCCAATTTACAGATGAGGAAACTGAGACCCAGAGTGGTTGAATGTAATTTTGTCCAGTCAGAGAACTATGAAGTGGTAGAGCTGAGATTTATACAGTCTCTCTGACTTCAGGGCCAGTACTAGCTCCAACATAGAAAATTGTCTTTATAATATCACACCGATATATTAAGAAAGGGCCCTTTTTTTCTGGAAAGTGAACTTTACTTTAGAATTGATGATATAGGGAAAATTAAATAAAAAGCAATCTGCAGGCCACCTCTAGCTTTTCCCTCCAAATTTTTATGAAAGTTGCTCATGAAATATTTGGCTGGTTTGTGTTTACCGTACTATCCATACTCCCCCTATCCAATATTTAGGCGAGATCATGAGCTAATAAGCAGTAGAATATCAAGATGGCTGAAATCAAGGAAGGGGGTTGAGGAAAGGAAATCTCAGAGAAGCCTCAGAAGGTAGGGGACAATTGAGGAGTAGAAGGCTCAGGTGGGTCTAGAAGTTCATGAAAAAAAATTCTACGGACATCCCTCGTGGTCCAGTGGTTAATACTCCTCGCTTCCAATGCAAGGGGCACGGGTTCGATCCCTGGTCGGAGAACTAAGATCCCACATGCCGCATGGTGCAGTCAAAAAAAACAAAAAAAAATCTACATGAAGAAAAGTTTGTCTTATTAGCAATAAAATAAGAAATCCCAAACAAGGAAACTCTACCTTAAAGAGATCTACTTTGCTGGGAAAATAGGTCCTTAAGATCTCTTCAGGGCAGGATTGGAAAGGGAATGCATAGAGGTGGTAGCCCGAGGAAGGAGAGATGCTGCCCAAGAGATAAGGAGGAAGATGAGAGAAAAACAAGAACCGAGGGTGGGAGCTGGAAGAGAGGAAAAACGCTGGATGGGGAACGTACAGGGTGAAATGCAGCATGCTTTCTGAGGGGACCACAGCCCATGACCTCAAGGATTTTCAACAGAGACTGATAAAAGTATTGGAACTCATGAAGAGGTGGAATCCTTGTCATGACTGATGATAACTGAACAAGAGAACACACAACTTTGGGTCACATCTAGAAAATAAGTTAGCTATTCTTCAGCACCACAAGAGAAAAGGACTCAGACTGCACCAAGGGGTGGGGGAAATTAGACCTTTGATTCCTCTGAAATTGCCAGCATTTAAACTTCTCACATGGCCCATGCCTTATTTGTCTCGATAACATGGCCCTGTCCTCATCCTATAGCTCCTATTAGATGATTAAAAATAAGTACACGGTGGCAAGATTCACTTTAGAATCATCTTTGTATACCCTTTGATGTCTAGCAGAGAAAGTGCTCAATACATATTTATGGTAATGAATAATTAATGAATGAATATTCACACATATTTGGAATCTAAGTATGTCCTTGGACAATTTATGTAAACTTTCTGAGTCTTAGTTTCTCCAAGTATGAAATTGAGATAGTAGTACCCACTTCATAGGGCTCATGTAAAGATTTAAAGGAATAATTTTTGCATTTTGCGTGCATGCATGTATGAAATGCACTACAGCATTTGGCACAGTATTTGGAATGTGGAAAGTGCACACATCATAGGTGTTAGCTGGTATACTTAAGTTATAAATGCTTTTTAAAGACCTGTTGACTTTGATCTGAAGTCCAATTCCATAGATCGGAAATTCAGAGCTCTCATAATATTCCGGCCAATCCCCAAGTTTGGCTCTTATCTCTCTCTGCTGCCTTCCTATACCCAAGCTTGATATTATTCAGAATTAATGTGAGTGTAAAATAGGGTTCCTTCACAACTTCTCTAAATACCTTTTCCCATCTTCACACACATACACCAGCATTTATGCACTTTTGAGAAAATGCAGTATTTGAGGGTTACGGGCAGTGTCACCTTGCACATCATGCAGCACCCCTATCATCGTACGAGCCTCATCACCCTCTTCCCTCTTCCTCTACCCTCCCTCTGAGGAGTGGCAAGAAAATCTGTTCCCTTAAGTGGTACAGGGCAGGAAAGCTCATATTTATGCCCATGGAGTCCAGCCTTCCACTCTAAGTGCTTTTCCCCACAAATATAGTTGTTTTTCCCTATGGAATTCTGGTGAATAAAACATTCTACATTCCGATATGTTATTACTAATATAATAAGGAACTCCCCGATGGTGAGTTTCACTAAGCCTGTAATAAGTTTACCAGGGCAGCTGCTGAGTCTTTTCCTTCCCTAGGGCTCTTCACAAGGAGATGTAGATTAATGTGTATGTGCAGAGGGAGCTTGAGGTGCTCTATTTTTCAACTGGCCTAATAATATAAGATCTTGCATTTACAATAGTGGTGTTGCATAAATGATCTCAGGTAGTTGGATTCACCAAAGCTCAAAAAGCTTCAGATACCTAATTAGCAGCAGAACAAAGAAGAAACTGAGTCTCCTGACCCCAGTCCTATGTTCTTCCCACTACAAACTACATTACAGCCAGTGCCCTAGCTCAAAGGAGTAAGCCTCTGTAGACCTCTGATTAGAGACCAGGACGTGCCCTCCTTCCTGATCAAGGCTGACCTCAAAGTTCTAACTCATTTATTTCTATTTTAGTTCTTCCAAAAAAAAAGGAGAGAGAGAGAGAGAGAGAGAGAGGGAGATGCTTTTCCTTTTAAATGATGCAGTGTTTGGAAACATCCCCAAGAAGGTTCTTTCCTTTTTTTAAAAATAAATCTCAGGGTTTGGTTTTGTTTGTTTGTTTGCTTGTTTTTGGTGAGGTTACTCTTCAAAAGGACCCAATGCACTTGGGTTGTGCAGCCATCTGCCACTACATGCTCAACTATTGTGGTTAAAAAAAATCTGGCCACCCTGCCTTTGATATAGAAGAACCACATAGGGTTGAGTCATATGCTGTGGAGAGAACACAGCTAATTATGGGATGTGCTGGGCCCAGAGAAGATGTTAACTGCTACATAATTACAACTGCAATCCAAGGGGACAGAGTCATGGAAATCCAGTTAATATAAAGAAGTCAACATAAAAATACTAAATTCTAAGCCACAAACTGCTGAAATATAATTCCATTCTTGAACATTTATTCCCAGGATCTTCCAAACTAAAGATCTGGTTTGTCACCAAGGATGTCCATAATCCTGCAGCACTTTTTCACCATTAAATGAAATATTTTTTAACAATGCTGTGTTTTGATGACTGGAATGAAGATGAAAGAATGGCACCAGTTGCAGAGACACAAGACCTTGGTTCTAGCCACAACTTGCCGATTAAAAAAGGCAAGAGACCCTGTGCAAGTCACTTCATTTGGGGAGGCGGAAAGGATGGAGGGAGGTTAGTTAAGAGAGTATCTGAAGTTTTCCCTTATGACAAATATAAATAGTCCATTTCAAAAGAGTTATTGGTCATCAAGTTCACATCAGGCAAGTATTTGGAATTCAAAGATGAATAAAACGTAGTCTAATAGCCAATTTCGCGAGGTTATTACACTTTCTCTGAGTGTCCCATAATTTAGAAAGCTCATGACAGTAATAGAAACTTTACCCTTTGGGCATTTCAATTTTTTTTTCTTAAATTTCAACTCAAATTCCAGGAAGCAAAATAACTTCTCATGAGCAGTGTATTAAGAAGTTGAATGGTGGAAAAGTAGAAATAAAGCTTTCATAGGCAATATTTCATGGCGCATTCGATGATGCCTAGACTATGTTCTGCAACATTCTATTTGTAGGACATGAGGCTACAGGCTGAAACCAGACAAGAAAGCAAAGGTACTTAAAAGAACCCTAGCACAGTAGTTGGTGTTTTATATAGGCATATGTGTGTGCATGTGTATGTGCACGTGTGTGGAGTTCCATCCCTCGGGGGTAGAATGGTGTGATATATATGAATCAGAATCATATAAAGAACCCAAGTCACACTATAAAGTTCTCATTCAGTGGCTCTGTGGTGATACTCTTGACTTTGTTTTTAAAATAACAACTTTGTTGTGATATAATTTATATACCATATAATTCACTCTTTTAAAGTGTACAATTCAATGATTGTTAGTCGATTCAAAAAACTGTGCAACCATCACCACTATCTAGTTTCAGAACAATCTCACCACTCCAAAAAGTTATCCTGCTACCTCAGGACTATCAGTAGTCACACCCAATTCCTCCTTCCCCCATCCCCTGCCAACTATATCCTTATGTCTCAAAGGATAACTATAAAGAAGAAAATGAGTTTCTTGTCAGGCCTACTAATTACTTAATTCCTGATGCTCCAGAAAAATGGTAAACAACTAAAGACTATGAATTCCCACTTACATGCATTAGGAGATGTGCTGGGTTCAGGAAAATGCAAAATTAAGTAGATAAACACTAAAATTATGATACCATGTGGGATTTCAGTTTATTTTCTCAGACCAATTCCAGAGAGCTTTCAGAAAGTTCCCTAAGAGAATTTTTCTTTGAAAGACTTATGTGCTGTCCAACTAATATAGGAGATAACTCAACAGGTACATGCTCTCCAAGGATTCTTGGAAAAACACCTTGAGCTGACCTTTTAACATGGACCCAGCATCTGCCTGGAGCCTGCTGGAGACATGTGAGAGACACTAAAGCTTTGACAAGGAATTCAAAGATCCACTGCTTCCCAGAGGTGCTGCTGAGGGCCAGACTTCTGGAGGCTGTCACCACTGCTATCAGTTGGAAGTCATAGTAGCTGCCACTCTTACAGTGAGAGCCCATTGATGGGAGCCCCTCCTGGAAACAGCAGAAGCATTTTCAAATTGGTGGCACTATGCTGTCCAACATGAGACGGTTGATGCATCAGTCAGGATTGAACTCAACGGCATGTATCAAAAATCCAGTTATAGCATATTAACCAGTAAGAGTTTATTTTTCTCATGTTAACAAGGTCCAGAGGAGGGAAGTTCAGGGCTGTCGCAGCTGCTCATGAAAGTCCTCAAATACCAAAACTCATTCCAGCTTTCTAAGCTGCATGTAGCTGTTGCCCTTTATGTTTCCCTCATCTTTCTGACTACAGCTCAGATGAAGGTAGAACAACCATCTTACAACCATAAGAATGATAGTGTTACAGTTTGAGACAAAACAAACAAACAAACAAACACCAAAAACCAAAGACAACTCCTCAAAAACAAAAACAAAAACTACAGTGCCTCCAAAAGCTCTATCCAGTAGACTTCTGCTCACATTTCTTTAGCCAAAACCAGGTCATATGGCAAGGACAGGTTTGGCTATAAGGAATTCCTTAGAGGAAAATAGAGAGTGTTGCTTCTCTACTAAAAAGTGGGTTGCATTAATTGGAAGCAGAGAGAAGGAATATGCAGGAAAGTAGCAGTGTCTCAGTATCTGCCACCATGAGTTTTTTGTTTTTTGTTTTTTTTTAACATCCTCCTAGCTACATCTAGGCACAAAACCTGATCCAAAGGTCATGGGTTTTTTATTTAGGTACAAGAAATTACTTACTAGTGCTAATTCCAATTCAAAGCTTCTAGTTATTTTCTATGTTACTCTAGGAGATTGCAACTCAGAAAAAAAAAAAAATATATATATATGTTTGACACTGTAAGTTTTTAAGATGAGGGTCCTGCCTCAGAAATGTATGAAGCCCCAGTAAGTATAATGCTTTGCATACAGAGGTCTGCATTTCTTCTGAAGTATGAATGGGATGGTTTTGAAAAATGAAGTTAGTTTTACCCCCAAAGCCTGGCAAACTAATCTAAAATGTACAGCACCTCCCAAGTAACCATGCAAAGCTAGCATCAGGTTGCCTAAGCCAGTATAAACAAGAAGCTCAAATCAAATGTCTTCTTCGAAGTGTCTAAACAGTGAAGGAAAACAGAATACTGAAGGACTTTCGCACAGAACTGTGATGCTCTCACCCACAGACAGTGGGATGCAGAGGGACATCTAGCTTATGAATGGGAAGAGAGGATCCTGTAGCATGTTCCTCGGGCCCAGGGAGAAGGAAGTTACTCTCTGTCATTGGCATAATTGTGTCCCCTGAAATTTATATGTTGAAGTCCTAACCCCCATATCTTGGAATGTGACTTCATTTTGAAATAGGGTCATTGCAGATGTAATTAGTTAAGATGAGGCAATAATGGAGCAGGGTGGGGCCCTAATCCAATATAACTGGTGTCCTTATAAAAAGGGGAAATTTGGACACAGACAGGCACACAGGGACAGAGGCATGTGACAATGAAGGTAGAGATTGGGGTGATGCTTACACAAGCCAAGGAACCCCAAAGAATGCCATCAGAACACCAAAAGCTAGGAGAGAGGCATGAAGCTGAATGTCTCTCACAGTTCTCAGAAGGAAGCAACTTTGCTAAGTCCTTGATCTTGGCCTTCTATCCTTCAGAACTGTAAGACAATACATTTCTGTTCTTTAAGACACCCAGTTTGTTGCACTTTGTTACCACAGTCCTAGCAAACTAACAGAAAGATGATGATGCTTGGCTTTAGATTTTTTCACCAAGAAAACAGATCCGAATGCTACAGACCTAAGCAAATAGTTATTTTCCACAGTGTCAACTACGCACTTTACCCATTCTGATTGTTGGGCAAACTTACTAAGTTATCTACAAAAGAAATACAGAAAGGTTGTGGCCTTGAATTCTGAAAAGTCTCTTTAGTTTATATTTATGAATTGCCATATGGAAATTGTTTTGTGGGATATTGGGGGAAGCCATAGTTGGAATCAGAAGCTAAAGTCTGATTCCCTACTATGCTGATTAATTCGCTGAAGGACTTCGGCAAATGACTTATACTCTCAAATTCAGTTTTGATTAACTTTAAAATGCAGACAATATCTAGCCCAAAGGAATGTTCTGAAGATTAAATGATGCGATGTAATACACACAGTTCTGTGGCTGGCACTGAGTAATCTTTCAAGAAATTGTAATAATGCTAATACTTCTCAATTGGATCTACAGATAGTGTTGTAGCAGAAGAAAACATGATTTCTGAACCACAGTCAACTCTCAATAATCTATGATTAGAAGAAAAGGTTATTATAGGAAGTAAGATCATTAATAAATATCTAAAAATTGTGGTTTCCAAAATGAAACTTTTTATTGTTTTTCATTATAGAACTTATATATGCTCATTGTAAAATTTTAAAATGATATAACTATGTATAAGGTAGAATTATAATTTTATACTTCCCAACTCCAAGATGAGTGCTTGTTTTTCATATTTCTTTAAATATGTCTGTGGTGTTTAATAGAAATTATTACAAATTATTTTAAATAAAAATGGATCATATCCTATATGCTTCCAACAGATTGATTCACCTCTGTTCAATAATATAGCTTCAACCTTTCATGCCATTACATACAACAAACCATCTCTCATTGTTTCAAAATGCTGTATAATAACTATGTTACATGGAGATACAAAAATTTATTTACTCAAGCTGTTTCAACATTCAGATTTGCTTGCAATTTATAAAATTCACAACACTATAATAAGTAAAAACTACACTTTGGAGATTGGATCTATTTTCTCCAATCTTTCAAAAAGAAAATAAGGCTTTGTTGGAAGGAAGAAAAGGAAAAGTGAAAAGTTTATTAATTTATCTAATAATTTTGGTGTATATAATGTCAAATAATGTATTTGTAGGTTGTCTTGTTGAATTTTACTAATAATTTTCCTGAATGAGAATTAACTGAATTGGGTGGCACTCTCGGAGTCATGTGTGCACAGCCTTAGATAAAAGCTATACAATCCAATAAAATTGGTCTTCATTGAAAATGTGATGCATCTAATCTAAATAATCTAGTCCCAGGTTTTCATAATTTTTCCAACATTTTGACATCCTCCAGGAATCCCATTGTGAATCACCTTTAGAGCCAGATGGCAAAGCTTCTCAAATGATATGTCCAGAACTCACCCAGGCAGACATCCTAGGATCTTGGTTTCATTTTGCAGATGAAATGAGGCAGGGTTTAGACTTAACATTCATTAAGGGAGAGAAGAGAAATATTTTTCTTCACTGTTAACTTTGGGAGTGTTGAGCAATGCAAACATTTTAGAGGCACCAGTTCTTGATAACATGCTGGCAGACATCCTGTGCAAGGAGACACCCTTGCTTGGAAAAATGACTCTTTTCTCTAGCGGGTCTACATATACTATGTGGTTTCAACCAAAACTCCACTGAGATTTTTCAACAGGATATTTACTAGCTGTTCCCAAAGTTAACAAAAAGAGTACCTTCCAAGAATAGCCAAAAAATTCTGTATCAAAAGAAACGAAACTCAATGTACCAAATCAAAATATAAAGTGACAGTTATTAAAACATTGGGGTGACTGTCAGGAATAGACAAATAAATTGGAACAGAATATAAAAGTCTGGAAATGAACATATATAACAATGTATTATGTGATAAAGGTGATACTTCAATTTAGAGGTAAAATTATGTGCTACTTAAATGGCAGTTGGAAAAAGTAGATATCTATTTGAAAAAAAATAAGCTATATATTTCATTAAATACACAAATGAAAGCCTTAAATGTATAAAAGAAGCTTCAAAAAGCATTAGAAGGAAAAAGATGCTAATAAGACTACTAATAAATTATGGCTTGAATTATGAACATAAAGCACTAGAAAAAACTATAGGAGATATATATATTATATATAGAGATATGAAAGTCTTTCTAAGGAGCACACAAAACTCAAAGAATACATATAGAAACACTGGTAGATTTTACTAAATCTTTCAAATTAGATACTTTGAAAGACATCACAAAGATCTTCAAAAAACAAGGAAGAGTGGGGGAAAATATTTACAAAAAATATCAATACTCATAATATTAATAGCTCTTATAAGCCTAAGAATAACGCACTGAAACCACTAGGAAAACGCACAAAGGATTTGAACAGACAGTTCAAAAAAAGAAGAGAGCAAATCACCAATAAATATTAAAAGATATTCAACTTTGTGGTTACCGAGGAACTAGAAATAATTAAAACAACACTAAGATGACATTTTTCACCCACTGGATGTACAGAAATTAAAAAATAATATCTGGTGATGACAAAAGTGCAGGAAAATGGACACTTTCATGCACTTGATGCAAGAGCGCAAACAGAGCCTTTTTGCAATGTAATTTCATAATGTTCATCACATTCAAATGCATTTATAATTTGGCCCAGTGGTCTTGCCTTTCAGTTTCTCTCCCACAGGCCTACTCACTAATGCTTAAAGATATTTGTGCAAGGGTGTTATTGCACTGTTATTTTCATAATTACCTGTGAAGCACAGGCCAACTACATAAAACACATTGAAACACATAAAATGATTGACAGGATGACCAGAGGGCTCAAAGGGGCGAAAATACCCAGGAGAAACCTGGCTTGAGTAAACACTGTACAACGCAATTCACTAAAAATGGCTGGAGGAGATACAGCATAGAAAGAAATCACATTTTTTCAGACTCTCCCTCATTTCAAAGAAAGACCTAAACCTTGTATATAAAACACTAGAGTCAGGCTTCTGTGTTGTACCCTAAATTGTGCTTCTTTTCCACATGAAATCAAGGCACTCCTTAAGAAAACTTAAATGAATAAGAGGTTTTACATCAGTGCCTTCTAGTTCTTATGTCAAAAGCTAAAATGAATAATGACTATCTTCAACTGAAAACACACTCTTTCAGGGCAGTAAACAAAGTCACATATTTACTAAAGCTAGAGGTAAAGCTATCGTCAAGGAAACATTGTTCCTTTGGCCACGGTCAGAATTATATCCTCACCAATAAATGTCTATAATATTCTTTTCTCTGCTTTTTGTTAAAGGTTCATGCAGTTCTAACTTCTACAGCCATGTTTATCCATCTAATTACATGGTGCAACCTGCACTTGGAAGGCTACTTCAATTTCATTATAGTTTCCCACAGACAAAACAAAAATATCTATTTTAAACTCATCCATTGAATGAAAAATAACTACCGTTTTCCTATTCAATTGATACCAATATTGGACTTGAGCACTAAAATGATGAAAGACGCCTATCTCTCTGAGCAGAGAGCAAGAAATTTTAGGCTCAAAGAAAATCACCACAGCCTTTCTTCAAAATGGGTTCATCAGTAGGCTGCAGAACTCAGTTTTTGGATCACCAGGAAGATACTATTCCAAGTACTTCTAACCACACACCTGCTCCCAACCACTACTGATGCTGAAGTCTGTATATTTGGCTTCTCCTATCCCCCCAAAACCAAAGGACCATGTCTATCCCAGGATGGTACATGCTTCACTTTCTAACAGTTAGCACTCCCAGACCCCTCTGGATCCCTGGCATAGTATGCTTGTATGTTCTTAGAGCTACTTGCAAATGGAGGTTCCACTTACCTGTGTTATGAAGTACTGGATATCCAGGAACATAATGATTAAGGCTTAGGACATAAAGTTGGACTGCTGAAGGAAATCCCAGCTCTGCCATGTACCTTGTATGTCCTTGAGCACATTATTTAATCTCCCTCATCATCAGTTTCTTTACCTGTAAAATGGGAATAATAAAAGCACTTATAGGGTTGCCAAGATCATTAAATGGACTAGTATTGTGTCTGGAACATAAAAAGTACAGAAAACTTAGCTCTAATTGCTAGATTCTCATTATCTACCTGCACACCGTGCCTTAGTCAGACTTAGCAAAACAGGTTACACAAATTCCCATGAGGCCAAGGGACTGCTTGCAGGTTTCCCCAGGCTGTGGGCAATTCCACAGCACTGAAGGCAATTCCGCCAAGCAGGAAGTGAGCTGGAGAAGTTCCACCCAGACTCCCAGTCATGCCCGCTCTCCAATTTCTATTTCACTTTATGGAGAACCAGATAAAAAGGACATTATTTCCGCAGCTCTATGCCACTGTGTGCACATCTACTTTGTAAAACCAGGCTTTCTGCAGCCCTAGTTGTGCACACGTGTCCATTGCTAGATTGTGAACCTGAAGGAGGAACCAAGTTTCCTTCCTGTTTGTGTTTCTTTTGGTGATTGCCTTGTACTGTGTATGGAGAAGAGTGAAGGCTAACTAAAGAATGAATGAATGGTAGTAATATCTGTAAATAAGACAATTGAACTAGCTCAAGGCAAAAGGGAATTTTATTTCCCAACTCCCTTTCTTCCCAACTGTAAAGATATTCTTCCCTTGGTTATCAATGCTTTCCAGCATGTCTTAGCTTGTCTCCAGCTGTGCTTTGGACTCCTTCCCTCCATCTCTCCGTATTAGAACTAACTCTCTCTCTGCCAAGCGGCAATCAGGTATGATGCATTCATTAATCAGCTAAACAACCAAGACAAGGTACAAACAAAGCCACTTAACAGGAAATCAAAAACCTTAATCCAAAGAAAACTTGTGTGTAAAGAATTTAATATGGGTCACTAGAAGGGGGCAATGTCTACTTCTGTCTCAGACAGGTGAGAGAAAGACACCTATTTATTTGATCATTCCTTCTCCTTGGAATCCTAATGGTTTATTTAAGTGGCTCTAAGAAAAGTTGTTGTACATGTAGGATCTGAATTAAGTCTGGCCAGCCTGCTGCTGCTATACTAATTCTATATTTTCTCTTTGGTTTTTCCATAGCCATACTTAAAAGAATCAAAGTTCATGCAGAGAGTATTCTGAGAATAGCTGCTGCAGTGTTTGCAGAACTGTTTCAGAGGAACTAGAGATAGCAGAAGTGTTATCTAGTTCAGAGACCAGAAGCAGTACTGTTCTGAATACAATCAAACGTTTGATTTCTTTGAATGACCAAGTGTAACTCCTATACATAGCCAATGAGTAAACATGACCAAAGGCTGACTTTCCCGCTCAGTTGAAACCTCCAGCTAAATGAATCATAGTAGTTCTATGAGAAAGTGAGGGGAAAACCCACCAATAACTAGTCAAGAAATTTTCTAGTCTAACTGAGGAAGTAACTGGGGGGGAAAAAGGCAGAATGCTTAGCAAATCCATTGCTTTTCTGATGGCATTTCCTATGTGCTCCAAATCACCTAAGAGTTCCTTGGATTGGAGAGTGTATTACATTGCACTGATTGCCTTTATTCAGTTAGAGTGGAAACTGCCTGGGGACAAAATCTCACGTGGCATTAGTAGTAGCAGTGGATTTGGTGAGTCAGGTGCCTGGGTTTGAATACAGTATCTGCCATTTTATCTCTATGAACTTGGACTAGTTATTCCATCGCTTTGGGCTTCACTTTCATTTTTGTAAAATGAGGACAATATTATTATCTGCCTCGTAAAATTATTGTTGGTACTGCTTGCATTAACTCATCCATCTAAAATCCTATGTCCGGGCCCAGGCATAATCACTGATGATCAATAATTATCAGTTGCTATTGCTGAACATTGGTATCCTCCAAGTACAGAGTCCAGTGCACAGAAAATTCTCTAGACAATCGTCTCAATACGATTTAATACATCAATCCCAAGTGTTGCCTCATGGAACTGCTACATTGGTGAACAAATTAAATAGTTTGGAAAAACTGTGTCATCATATCATCACACCTCTGCTTACCTCACCAAACATTTCTATTCTTTATTCATTTAGGAGGATTGTATGAAATTTTGTAGCAGCTCTATAGGGATAACAGGAATTTAAAATATGTCAAGGGCTAGAGAAATGGAAATAAAAACAAAAATAAACAAATGGGACCTAATGAAACTTAAAAGCTTTTGCACAGCAAAGGAAACCATAAACAAGACCAAAAGACAACCCTCAGAATGGGAGAAAATATTTGCAAATGAAGCAACTGACAAAGGATTAATCTCCAAGATTTACAAGCAGCTCATGCAGCTCAATAACAAAAAAACAAACAACCCAATCCAAAAATGGGCAGAAGACCTAAATAGACATTTCTCCAAAGAAGATATACAGATTGTCAACAGACACATTAAATAATGCTCAACATCATTAATCATTAGAGAAATGCAAATCAAAACTACAATGAGATATCATCTCATACTGGTCAGAATGGCCATCATCAAAAAATCTACAAACAATAAATGCTGGAGAGGGTGTGGAGAAAAGGGAACACTCTTGCACTGTTGGTGGGAATGTGAATTGATACAGCCACTCTGGAGAACAGTATGGAGGGTCCTTAAAACACTAAAAATAGAACTATCATACGACCCAGCAATCCCACTACTGGGCATATACCCTGAGAAAACCATAGTTCAAAAAGAGTCATGTACCAAAATGTTCATTGCAGCTCTATTTACAATAGCCAGGACATGGAAGCAACCTAAGTGTCCATCAACAGATGAATGGATAAAGAAGATGTGGCACATATATACAATGGAATATTACTCAGCCATTAAAAGGAACGAAATGGAGTTATTTGTAGTGAGGTGGATGGAGTTAGAGTCTGTCATACAGAGTGAAGTAAGTCAGAAAGAGAAAAACAAATACAGTATGCTAACACATATATATGGAATCTAAGGAAAAAAAAAAAAAGGTCATGAAGAACCTAGTGGCAAGATGGGAATAAAGACACAGACCTACTAGAGAATGGACTTGAGGATATGGGGAGGGGGAGGGGTAAGATGTGACAGGGTGAGAGAGTGGCATGGACATATATACACTACCAAATGTAAAATAGATAGCTAGTGGGAAGCAGCCGTATAGCACAGGGAGATCAGCTCGGTGCTTTGTGACCACCTAGAGGGGTGGGATAGGGAGGGTGCGAGGGAGGGAGACGCAAGAGGGAAGAGATATGGGAACATATGTATATGTATAACTGATTCACTTTGTTATAAAGCAGAAACTAACACACCATTGTAAAGCAATTATACTCCAATAAAGATGTTTAAAAAATAAAATAAAATAAAATATGTCAAGGGAGCTGTTTCTTTATTCAACAAACACTTTTGAAACAGATAGTTTTCCAAAAGTGAAAACACTAAGAAAATGACAAAAAGATAAAATTCCTATATCATTTTTATTGATAATAACAGACTATATTTATCACCCACCACACAATAAGCATGGTGTTATGCTCATTATATATATGTTAGCTCATTTTATGCTGACAAAGTGGTTATTATGTCCATTTTAGAGAGAAGAAAACTAAGATTCGAACAAGCTCAGTAACCTGCCTGACAGTTTTCAGCTAGAGTTTTCCAGAGTTAAATCTCCTCTGTATTTCCAAAGTCTGTTCTTTTTCTACTCTCTTACTATCCCTCTTTCAACATCTTACTATGATATCAGGCAGAATGAAATAAGTACTCTATTGGAGATATGAATAGATTACCATGGAGCTCCTGAACTCTGGAACTCCTGGAAGGAGAACAGTGAATCCAGATGGTGGAGAATGAGGGGTGACTTTATTCAGGGCATTTTAAATGAACCATATAAGATAAGCGGGATTACAGAGGGGAACGAGGGAGAGGAAGGGAACTCCAGGAAGTAAAAACATATCAGCCAAGCCCCAGCAGTGTCACCTCACAGGGGAGAGTAGCTGTGTGCCAGGACTTAGAAAACAGGCTGCGAGTAGGGGCGGATTATACCTAGGTAGGGGCAGAATGGCCAGAGTGTTGGAAAAGACTGTTCTTTAAAGTACAGACATGATCTCTCTGCATATTCACAAACTTTACTGCATACCCGAAGCACAGATGAACTCGAACCCTACACTAGTTTTAGAGAATCATCACAATTCCTATTTGAGCGGGTCTGACTTAATGGTGTTTGTATATAACACACACACACACAACTATGAGCGGACGATGTCTGAACAATCATACCTTGGTCATTCATTCTCTCCACTCATTTTCTGCCATAAGGGAAATTACCCAGAGATTATTCTCAATCCTACAAATAATCGATGAGCAAATATATAAGGTGAAATCAGTCTGTTGCAAGATCTGAGAGAGAGAGAGAAAGAGAGAGAGCACGTGCTTTATCAGTGGCTCCAAAGCAGGTGTTTTAAGAGGAATATAGGGTTTAGAAAATGGCAGGCCTGGGCATCAACATACAGCATGTAGTGGGGGAAGTTCATAGAACTGTGGGCCTTCAAGATGGTCTATTTCCCCCGGTTTTACAGATGAAAAGTTTCCAAAGCCCTGGACCTGCACCACAACCCAGCACTCCTGTTGTTGCCGGGGACTGTCCCACCACTTCATCATTTAGTTGTTCTGAAAGCAGTGGCAGTGTCTCTAGAATACATCCCGTTTGCCTCTAAAAGGAAGGCTTTTTTTGGCTACAGCAAAAGGAAAGTGGGAAGATAAAACAAACTTTAATTCATCTGTTCTTACTCATAGGCTTCCCATCAAGGATGGGTTTTATCCTTATTTAGAATCAATACTAAGTAAAGAAAGTATAAATATACCAATTGAAAAACTCTTTCTGTGGATGCCTTGGCAGCCACAGTTAAATTGCTTGAGGTCTACAGACACCATGCATTTTCCCCAGCGCTTATTCTGAAACCCTCAAGTGTTAAACTCAATCATTTCCTGGGACCCTTGATATAATAGAATCTAAGATATGTTAATAGGTTTTGTTTTATTTTGTTTTGTGTTTAGGAGGGAAGTTTGTAGTTCTGGGACAGTTAGGTAAATCCCTAACAGACGGATGGAGTTTTTGAATCTTAATTGGTTGTGTTGAATATTTTTCCCCAAGAGATAAGAGTAACTATATTTAATCACTATGTCTGAGAAAAGTAAGAGGATCTGGGTGAAACTGAGGAATTTCCCCTGGGCATTTCCCATAGGTTAGCCTTGTGTCAAGGGATTCAAACCTCAGAGAGCTCCTAGGGCCTCTGTGTGCCACTATAGGAAGTGGCACAGACTCTCAATCAGGTGACATGATCACACTAACTACTATTATAATCCAAGGGAAAGTCAAACTCCAAAGAAAGTTTAGATTCTTCACGTGTAAAATAGGAGACTTGAACTGACACATCCCTTTAGAACTTTTCTAACACTGATCTATTCCATTTGTGGGGCGTCGTTCTGGGCAAACACAAAATGAACCACAAGATAAGTGCTCAGAGCTGAGCATTTTGAGCAAATAAAAGAAAAATGCATGTTGGGAATGCACCTAAAGGGTTTACAGCTGGATTTGTTCCCTAGCTTAGAAAACCTGAAAACCTTTGGAAGGTGCAGTCTCTGGGTCAATGAGTCTCAAGTAGGTTCACTTTTTTAAGGACAGCAGGGGTGGATTTATCTTCCTAGTAGGTGAAACCAAAACAACCTTGAGTGATGAGCCCAGATCTTGGGCTACTCTCTGGTCCCTTTTCCACTACATTATGCTATCTAGATTTTCTCCTTCAGACTTAAAAGAAAGAAGAACATGAAATGACAGGCAGATGACTTGGAAAATGTCAAACCATTATCTCCAGACTTTCTAAAAACTAGTTCCAGAAGATATCTCATATAAAAATGTTTTCAAGGTGCAAAACATGTGGGATACTAGAAAATCCATCTCTCTTGGAGTTTAGAAAGCATCATTTTAAAAAAAGCTCAGAAAGATCCTATTTAGAGAAAATCTGCGTGCATTTGCTTAAACTAGCATGTCCTAACTTATTTGGCCAGTGAAGACATACTCTACACAAACCACCAATTATCACTGTATCTGATTTGCAAAGACATAGAAGTGATTATTCGTGTAGGCATATGGAAAGATCACTTTACCTGTACTTTAAAGTGACTATGTCTCCCATCCTAGCATGTGCCCATCGGTAGCTCCTTTTCCTAATTACCTCATTCGGCACAGTTTGCTTTTCAGTACAGTATTTGACAGCCTGGCCTCAGTTGTTTTCGTTCCAGCCTTTGACATCACACCTCTGTAGCCCCAAAATTACCTGGCATAATACTTGCAGGTCATGGATACTCAAATACTTGTGATGATCCTTTCACTGACCTTTACAAAATTTTTTAGTCATTCAAATGTGAACACTCAAATTGATCACGTGTACTTGGGCCCATCGACTTCTATAGCCCATTGGTTTTGCGAGATACTATCCAATGATGCACAGCCAACCCTTCATGTGTCAGTTAGAAGAGCGCAGCAAATCTAATCTTTGCTTAAATATAAACCTGGAGTAAAAAGAAGCCACAAGAATCCTCCCTCAAAGCCAGTACACACAAATCAGGGTCAGCAGTTAAAGGCACATGGTCATCTGCCCAGTGACCTATCTTTACCCTTGGAAGCTGGTAAAGTTCCAGACAAGCCCTGGTGGGGAGGATGGATGGTGAGGAGGAACGAGTCGAGACCAGAGTGGCCAGAGGGTCCATGCGGCCTGGAGTGGCTCCACGCAGCCCTGCCGTTGGTTAGAATCTCAAACGATAAGGTCACAGCCATTAACAAGTAGCAGATACAAACGGGCGCAGGGAACCACATGTAGCCATATGCACATATCGATCAGAAGGAACAAAAACAAATTATTTAAGAGGAAATATGTTGGTGGAGACAAATGTATAGGTACAAAAGAAATTGGAACACTTGTACACTGTTGTAGGAATGCAAAATGGTGCAGCCACTATGGGGGTGCCTCAAAAAATTAAAAACGGAAGTATCGTATGATTCAGCAATCCCACTTCTGAGTATTTATCCAAAAGAGCTGAAATCAGGATCTGAAAGCGATATTAACACAATATTCACAGCGTTATTCACAATAGCTAAGATGTGGAAACAACCTAAATGTCCATTGACAGATGAATGGATAAGGAAAAAGTGGTATTTACACACATGAACTATTATTCAGCCTTTAAAAAATGAAATTCTGTAATATGTGACAACATGAATGAACCTTGAGGATATCATGGTAAATGACATAAGCCAGTCACAGAAAGATAAATACTGCATGATTCCATTTATATGCGGTATCTAAAATAGTCAAATTCAGGGACTCCCCTGGTAGTCCAGGGGTTAAGACTCCACGCTGCCAATGCAGGGGGCACAGGTTCGATCCCTGGTTGGGGAAATAAGATCCCACATGACGCGCGGCGCAGCCAAGTAAATAAATAAATAAAATTTAAAAAGTAAATAAAATAAAATAGTCAAATTCATAGAATCACAGAGCAGAATGGTGGTCACCAGTGGCCAGGGGAAGAGAGAAATGGGGAGTGACAAATCAGCGGGCATCAAGTTTCGGTTAAGCAAGATGAATAAATTCTAGAGACCTGCTGTACAACACTGCACCTGTAGTCAACAATAATGTGCTCCACACTCAAAAATTTGTTAAGAGGGCAGATCTCAAGTTACGTTTCTTACTACAATAAGATTTTATAAAATAAAAGATGAAATAAAGGTCCTTGAGATGCTGCAGGTACTTAATACATTGCATCATTATTCTGACTCAGTGGGCTCTGAATAAGAGGGTTTGCTTTAGTGAATGAGAACATGTGTAGACTGGAGTCTAACATACTGTGTTCAAAATCCTCCTGATCCCTCAATTTTATAAGATTAAAATTAGGGACTTCCCTGGTGGTGCAGTGGTTAAGAACCCGCCTGCCAATGCAGGGGACATGGGTTCGAGCCCTGGTCCGGGAAGATCCCACATGCCGTGGAGCAACAAAGCCCCTGTGCCACAACTACCGAGCCTGCGTTCTAGAGCCCGTAAGCCACAACTACTGAAGCCTGCGTGCCTAGAGCCCGTGCTCGGCAACAAGAGAAGCCACCGCAATGAGAAGCCCGCGCACCGCAACGAAGACCCAATGCAGCCAAAAATAAATAAAATAAATAAATTTATTAAAAAAAAATTAAATGGAATTATATAGGGCATATATAGCATGGAGGCAGTTCCTAACATATAGTAAGTATATTTTGAACATGTTTTTAAAAAATAGGATAGTGTGAAGACCTTACTATTTTGTCATTATTAGTTGGTCTTTCTTTAAAGTTTACAACCTCCAAATTAGCTCGACACATCTCTCTTGGCTTACTTCACTTTTCCCTTTTGTTTCCCTCCTCTCCCTTCTGATTCCTGTGTCATTTCTTCTCTCTCTGATCTCTTATATACCAGGTCAACCACAGTCTTTTATTTATTTATTTATTTTTAAATTTTATTTATTTATTTATATTTATTTATGGCTGTGTTCGGTCTTCGTTTCTGTGTGAGGGCTTTCTCCAGTTGTGGCAAGTGGGGGCCACTCTTCATCACAGTACGCGGGCCTCTCACTATCGCGGCCTCTCTTGTTGCGGAGCACAGGCTCCAGACGCGCAGGCTCAGTAATTGTGGCTCACGGGCCCAGCTGCTCCGTGGCATGTGGGATCTTCCGGGACCAGGGCTCGAACCCATGTCCCCTGCATTGGCAGGCGGATTCTTAACCACTGCACCACCAGGGAAGCCCCAACCACAGTCTTTTAAATGCCTACTCCCCTCCAGTGAGAGAGAGACAGAAGTTGGCCGTGGAGTGAAGGAGGGTCACAGTAGCTCTCACACATCTCAGGATCTGAGGAACAATGGAGGACAAATCATTTTTCATCTCCTATGAAACTGCCATAATCTAGCCTCACTGCTCTGCTCCTGAACTCATAACAGCACCCTAAGCTCACTCGGTTCTTGGCTTAACTGCCTTTGATTGCGATAAGGGCACATACCAACCCATAATACTTAGGTAACCATCAGGCTACTGTCCAAGACATACTGGCTCCTTTCTTAAACCGGAAATTATTTATTTAACAAACACTTCCCAGAAATCAAATGCCAGTCAGCTACTAATTTGAAAAACAAGCAAATTCAACAATTTAGCAGAAGTGGCTCCAAACAACACATATGCATGCAAACATCTCTCTAATAGACATAAACAATTTTTAAGTAATCTTTTTAAAAGTGAGTACAAAATATAGACAGAAAAATACACAAATTACAAGGTTAAAGCTTGATAAATTTTCACAAAGGGAGCACACCCAATCAGCCATCACCCTGACCAAGAAACAGAACATTTCAAACATCCCAGGGTACTTCATCACCCCTTCTTTCAGTCACCACCCCTCCAAGAGTTTTAATACCATAGACTAATTGCCTGATTTTGAACTTTTCTTAAATAGAATTAGTCAGTCTCTGGTCTCTTGTGTCTGGCTTCTTCTGCTCAACATGTGGTTATAAGATTCATCCAAATGAGGGACTTCCCTGGTGGCACGGTGGATAAGAATCCGCCTGCCAATGCAGAGGACTCGAGTTCGATCCCTGGTCCAGGAAGATCCCACATGCCGCGGAGCAACTAAGCCCGTGCACCACAACTACAGAGCCTTTGTTCTAGGGCCCGCAAGCCACAACTACTGAGCCCACGTGCTGCAACTACTGAAGCCCGCGTGCCTAGAGCCCGTGCTCCACAACAAGAGAAGCCACTGCAAGAAGCCCGTGCACCACAACGAAGAGTAACCCCCTCTCACCACAACTAGAGAAAGCCTGCAAGCAGCAACGAAGACCCAACGCAGCCAAAAATAAATAAAATTAAATCTTTAAAAAAAAAAAAGATTCATCCAAGCAGTTCAGGTAGCATCAAATTTAGCTGATGAAAATGTAAATTAATTTCAATAATTCTGAAAAGTTTAGAGTATATCAAGTCTTAAAATGTTCATATCCCTTGATCCAATGATTCTACCTCAAATAATCCATTCCAAAATTTTTTTAAATAGGTGAGAATTTACATTCTAAAATGATTATTAAAGATATATTTAACTGTGATGAAAATAACAATATGGGAATAGTTTCATCCATGCTATTGCATGCAGCCATAGTCCCTTTGTTTCACTGATGTAGATTAATCCTCAGCAGCAGATTTCAATTAGCTTTATATACCAAGCCCAGCACACTTCTGATTGCTTATAAGCAGGGGTTATATATGGACTAGAGGCAAGATCAACAATCCGCTTAACTCTTGAAACAGCTCTCTTTACTCATTCTTTCTCATACAGACTTCCCCTTGGCAATAACCTGAGACCAGCCATTTGAAAAAATTAGCTTTCAAATTATGAATTTCCTGCCTCCTTTTTCCAGGCTCTGCCCCACCAGTGATTCTCCACTTCCCCCCACTACCTCTCCTACATCACCCACCCTTCCCAAAGGTATGAACATCTGGGAGTCTGAGGTGTAATATTTTCCTTCCCTACCAATATTAAAAAAAGAAAAACTACATGGGCAGAGGATGTTGGACAGTTTTCAATCCCTGTCTAATGGGGTCTTCACACTCTTCACTGTTTTGTTTGAAGTGTCATGGGTGTTCACACAAATATATGTAAGAAGAAAAATTGTTCCCACATAAAAAAATTACTTAGGATCTATCTGGGCCAATACTGTTTCCTACCACTTGCACTAGGTGGAGAAAAATGAGAGTTGACTATAATGAACTAAAGTGAAGGTGAATGTTACATCCAAGCAAGTGGATGCCGAGAGACCATGTACGTGTTTGACTCAGCCATGGAAAAAGCCCTGTAGTATGGAAGAAAGATGGAGATGCTAAAAATGGAAGAAAGGAAGCATACCAGGCAATACAGTTGCTCCACAATGTCATTCCTGCCCAACCCAGAGGGGCATAAATAGAAATATTCTGGAATTTAGTACTACTGCTATTTAAGCCCAATTTCCAGCAAGGTCAAGACTAATAGCGAGTTGTGTATTTTACTAACTTAGGTTGCAAGTGCCTTTGGGCGGATCTGGTACCTTCTTCTATATCTCACTCGGCGCCAAGAACACTGTTAGCCATCAACAAAACCATAATAGACCTCGAGTCTTCAAAGGCCAACAAAAACACATACACTGAGCTAATGGGGACATTTACAGGCAAGAATTGTGCACCAAGCCTGTTTTCTATTTGTTTTGATTTTGTTTTTGTTCTTCTAGCTATAAATGAAAAAAAAAAAACTATTTTTAGAATTTCAAAAGGCTCTCTCTGAGATCTCGCCTCTGAGTTCACAGTAATTTCAGGAAAATGGGAATGTAGTACTTAACACTGCAAAGAATAAATGTATACTTTGAGAACTGTTTGGTTATTCCTCCCCCACCCCTATATTCTCTTCCCTTTGGAGCAACCTAGAAAAATAATTTTGTTCAAGGCCACCCTGAAATTCAGTGACAATTCCAGGAATAAAATTTAGATGTTTCTTTCAACATTGTCTCTGATCCAGCCTAGGAATAGACATCATTTTCCCAATATTTCCAATGTAATTGTCCTTGTGATGGGCCAATTCAACTTGTTTGTGTTTCTGAAAATAACGCAACTTGATGGAGATAGGGATTGTGAACAATAGACACTGAAGCAACACAGACTCAGAGACTAGTAGGTTGCTCTATGAACAAGAATGGCTTTGACTTCAACCATGGTTCTTTGAACCCAGAGAAAGACCGCATATAATGAGTGTCAATCACTGGAAAACTCAATGGTATTAATGGAGCTTCTATTATAAGTACTCAGAACACGAAAGTTTCTGTGTCCCTCATATTCTCTTCCTCCAAAATACTAGTAGAAAATGATACAACTGCAAGTCATGGACTTTATCCATCAAAAAAAATAAATAAATGAAAATTTTTTGAGGAGCCAAAACATATCAGCACAGGAGCCAAAACATACCAGCCAAAACATACCAGAAAATTGTAATGCAACATGGTAGAGCAGAGAGAGAATGGACCACAGAGGCAGATATACCTGACTAGCAATTCCAGTTTTACTTGTTACTAGTTCTACAGTTTTCTAAATCTCTCTCAGCTTAATTTCTTCACTTATAAAATCGGGACTGAAATATTTTTTCAGAGCTCTTTCAACTGCAATTATCAAAACAACCCAATTTTGTATAAGCAAAAGCATAAATAAATAAGAAATAATAGAAATTTATTGACTATGTAACTAAAAAACCTAGGAGTCTCTAGCTTCTGGCACACTTGGATTCAGGTACTCAATACTGCCAGGAAGTGATCTCTCCCATATGCCTTCTTTCTTCTGAAATGGCTAAATTTTCAAGTATGCTTTCCCATCATGATGGTCCCCAGAACTCAAGGGTTATATCCTCATAGCCTCAAGTCTAACGCGATGAAGGTTTCTCTTGGCCAACAGGTGTAACAAGAGTTTACGAACTGAACCTCATTTATTCTGATCAGTTATATGTTCAGAGCTGGAGGCACCACTGGAAGGTACTGTACATCAGAGTGCTATTACCTGGATAAAGGTAAAAGACTTTTGGAAAGGCCAAAGCAACCAATGTCTTCTACAATGAATCTCAGGATTATCGTAGAAGCAAACAAATAAAACGTATTCTAGTACCCTATAATTTCCATTAAGACAACAATAAATTAAAGTCATTCTTATAGGTGGAGGAATCTTTGACATCCAGGAAATATTTGCTTGTATTGACCCCAGTTAAGCACACAACACACTTAGTAGTGAAATCTCCATGATCTCCACAATATTCTGCCCAAATTAGGTAAGGGTGCAAGATGAGATTTTAGCTGGATTGAAAGGGGCACAGGATTTAGCCAAGCAAAGAAGAACAGAGAAGTCATTCTAAGGGGAAGCAATAAAACAAGATAATGATGATATATTTTTCACATAAGAAAGAGTTTTGTGGGTAAGATGAGCATTCTAACCAACAGAAAATGGCATATCATGAAGTAAATTTGTAAATATTCTAGTAGGAAGAGTCTGCATACCTCCAACAAAAATAAAATTTACAGAATTAAGTTGTTTAAAATGTCATTAGCATGGAAAGATGTTTTTGGAAGTACTCATTCAACATAGTTCTTTGGGAAGATACTCCTCTTCCTTAAGCTGGTCTGCATTCAATGAGGCAGGCTGTGTGCACACATAAATTTGACAAACGAGATTCAGCCCTCTTCATTAAGGACACAATTAGCTCACTCCAGTACAGATGAGGATTTATTGGTTTAAGCATGTTAATAAAACCCTGGCTGCAGCAGAGAAACAAAAAGTAGTTTAAAATGAGAAAATTGCATTAATATACATGATGTGGGTTCTAACTGGGGCCAAAATGAAAACTATTTCCTGGATTTCAGATAGAGATCTGTCCAACAACAACATTATTTTGAGCATTTTGAAGGCAGACTTCAAATAAATAATGAAAAGCAAGACAGAAACATTTAACCAAATGTGAAAAGAGTTTTTTTAAAACACATTGAGAGTGCCAACCATAAATAATTTTTGCAAGCAATACTAAGCCAGACTTACAATCCTTCTGGTAATGCACCTACATCAGGCACCAAGAATCTTTATTTCTGGCTGTGATGAATTCAGATGAGTTATCCCGTTCTCAAAAAGATGTCTACAGAAGGCTCTACTGACTGCCAAAAGCACTATTCTCTCAAAATAGAAATCCTTTCTCAGTTCGACTTAAGTCTGTTATGATAATCTCAGGGAATTTACCAGTCTGGGAAGATTTATTTCATGGAAATGAAGTGTTTCCAAGGTTTAAAGAAATTCACTCCATATTTCGGGAAATGAGCATGTGATATATTTTGCATGCTGTCTTAATAGAAGAAGCAATAGCTCTTTCTACAGGGTGCTGTGAGCTATTGAATAAAAGCTGTTGTATGGTCACAATCAAGGAGTAAAAACAAGACCTTGAAAAAAGTGAATATAATAAACTAAAATCTTGAGAAAATAAGGGCATTTTAAGGCCATAATGGCAAAGCACTAGGTTCCAAAACAAAAAATTCAATTCTAATTATTTTTCATTATTATAAGCTTGTTTCTAAACATGAACACATTGAGGAATGTCTATGTCAAGTATTCATTGGATGGTATGACGCCTGCCAAGCATCTCTATTGCTTTGGGTCCTATAGTTTAGTGTTTGTGGTGTAAAGAGATCTTTCCTCAACTGTTCCCCCAACCAAGAGCTCTGAAGCCAAAACAGAGTTAATGCTGTGGCTAAACAAACAGAGTTTTGATTACAACAAGAGTGCGCACAGGGACTTCCTGGTGCTCCAGTTCTTAAGAATCCGCCTTCCAATGCAGGGGCTGCGGGTTCGATCCCTGGTCAGGGAACTAAGATCCACATGCCACGGGGCAACTAAGCCCGCACACCGCAACTACTGAGCCCACATGCCACAGCTAGAGAGAAGCCCGTGCGCCACAACTAGAGAGAAGCCCGCGTGCCGCAAAGAAAGATCCCGCATGCCGCAACGAAGATCCCACATGCCGCAACTTAAGACCTGACACAGCCAAATAAATAAATTTTTTTTTTTTAAAAAGAAAAAGAGTGTGCCCAGCTTTCTAGATGTCTGATTAGCTGTGGAAGATCAAGTCAGCCTTGGGGTTTTGCTCATAGGAGAGACACCTAACCTCATCTCCAGAAAACAAGAAGGCTTGTATGAAGAGGGGAAATGTAAGCCATGAATTGAAGGAGGCGGGGAAGGAGTTATTCAGGTAAATAGGGTCTTGAGGGGGACTGGCATGTGCAAATGACCAGCAGCCAGTGGGAACATGGCTCTTTGGAGGACCTGGTACATGTTCCGTAGAGTGAACGAGCAGTGTGTAATGGGGTAGCCAGTGGAGAGAGGAGGTTAGAAACGCAAGCAGAGACAAGACCATGCTGAATCTGGTAGGCCATGATCGGGACCTGTACTTTATTCTAAGAGCAACAGGGAGCCATGTAAATCATCAGAAAATTCTATCATCCCTACATAAGAAATATATCCAGAATCTGACCACACTTTTAAAACATCTTCATCTCCATCATGGTCCAAGCCACTATCAACTCCTGCCCAGAGTACTGCAATTGCCTTCTACCTGGCCTTCCTACCTTCCCTTGCTCCTTTCATGCTCTTCTCCTCTGGGTACTCCCTACACCTCGACCCTGCTCTACTTTTCTGCACAGCACTTATCAGACATATTCTATATTGCCACCAGAAGGGCAGGAATAAACCAGTTTTGTTCACTACCCTATTACTTGCTTTTAGAAAAATGCACGGCCCCAAGTTGATGCTCAGTAAGGTTTTGATCATTGAGGACTAGCTTGTGCTTCCTATATTCAAAATCCTCCAGCGGCTTACCATTTCACGATGACGAAAAGTCAGAATCCTTACTCTGACTCCCAGGGCCCTGCAGGACCTGGTCTTCCAGACTCTTGCCTCCTCTCTGCTTTCATCTCCTACCACTTTCCCACTTGCTCCCTTTGCTAGAAACACACTGGTCTTTCCATTTCCTGACTATTGTAAGCATGCATCACCCCTAGGACCTTTGCACTTCCTACTCTCTATTGCTCCACATAGCTGTATAATTTGATCCTACATTTCCTTCAAATCTGCTCAAATGTCACCTGCCCAGAGAGGCCTTTTCTCTACCATCCCACACAACAGCAGCCCCTTCTGCCACCCTGGTCATTCTCTTTCCCCTTACTTGGTTTTATTCAGTTTCATAATAGTGAAAAAGTGGAAAATACTTATCATAATACCTATTTATGTGTGTTGCCTGTCTAACCCTAAAAGAAGATCCGTTCTATGAAGGCAGTAGATTTATTTGGGTCGTGACCATTCCCTGGCACTTAGAACTATGTTTGATCCATGCTAGGTACCTGCATTAGAGGAATCAACTGGGAATCAGAAATTACATCAGTTATTTGATGAGAGGGAATTTAATATCAAGAGGTGCTAAGTACTATTAAGTTTTTAAGTAGGTACCTGAAAGGTACAAAGAGAACTCCCAAGGGTCCTAGAAGTAACCACAGCAGGAAACAAATACCACCTCTCTGGCACAGGGAATAAGGAAGATGCTGGGAATGTTAAATGTAGAAACCTAGGAGAGTGTCCTTGTGGAGCTGAAACTCAGGGCTCTGAGAAGGGGGCTCTCGTGGCTGGTGTCTCTGAGCTCTGAGGAGTGACCTGGTGGGCTTGGGATCCAGATCTTTGAAGAAGGACTGCTGGAGGCTGGGACTGGCAAGACGGCAAGTGTGATGAAATGGGCTCTTTTCACACTGAAAGAACTAACAGCACATTGGATCCAGCTGTTGCTTTGGGAAGGAACAACTGCTGTGGGGTGAAGAAGCATGGCTTGGGTGATACTACTGGGCACACAGAGCAGAAAGCAAGCCCTTTGGAAGCTGGGAGGAACGAGGATATCCCTTCTTCCTCTTCAAGCCTTGCAGTCTCCTTCTGACGCCGCCGTTGGTGGAGTGTAACACGGAGCCAGCTAACCCAACCAAAATGTGGTTTGCACAGCCCCAGCCCCAGCCGGCAGCACAAAACTGAGCATTAAAGGGGGGGTTAGACGCTGAGAGACAACTCAGTACCTTGCACAGTACTCAATACATTTCTGTTGAAAGAAGATATTGAATGCATCGTAATGTCTTCAAAGATCATTTAAATTGACTAAAAATTAAGCATGCTGCTGATAATAAAGAGCAATTAAAAAATTATCCAAAGGACACAGAGGCAATTGAGGCTTGTCAGGCTACAGCCAAGTTAAGTAATCAATTTCTATCACAGGCAGTGAATGGTATTCTGTTTCCTGGCAGCTGAGGTAAAAATGGAAATATGCCATGCATTAAAATTTAATTATAATAGTGCAGAGAGAACAGCACTTTATCTAAAGATAAAGTTTTTTTTTTTTTCCCAAAGCAGAGGTTTGATATTTTCAAGCATGCATATTTGTTTGAAACCCCACAATTCAACACCAGGCAACATGAAATAAAAAGGCTCAGTCTTGCTTACATTTTAGCTCATAGTAATGTGTGTGTGTGTGTGTGTGTGTGTGTGTGTGTGGTACGTGTGTGTGACCAGCTGTTGGCCTCATCTATAAAAGAACATCAATACATAAACTAGCAAACATCTCATTTTAAGAACTACATTCTCAGGAGCCATCAGGATGAATTAGGAGCAAAATGCATGCCTGAATAAGAGAATAAATCCACTTGTGAGCCAAGAGTGACTGAATCCCTACAAAAGACATAATAGATTGACTTCTTGCCTGAGGGTACTTAAAATCGAATGTCTAACAGTTACAATGAATTTTTTGTTTTGCAAAATTTTATGCTGAGTTGCTCCTTATAGAAGTAAGATGCCAATAGACCTACACTGCTTCTTAAGTTCACTCTTAGAGAATACGACAAGGTTATCCGCATAAAGAAGGATGCTTGTATTTATCTTTATTGCAGCAGGAGGAGAGAAAGTCAATTCATTTCCTACTTGTCCTATGTTGATAAAGATTTTAAAAAACAGGTGCTATAACTTGGTCCTGCTTGATATCAGTTAAGGCTGTACTGTTCTTCATGATGAAGATACTTCTGGCTACTCTAATTTTGGCAAATACGTTAAGTGAGAGAGACAGTAATAGTCGAGGTCACTGTCTAGATTGCATGGGTTGGCCCGTAAACAATTGTCCATAGAATCAGAGGTGGACGGTGGAGCAGTGACGAAGATTACATACAGCCTTGAGATGTTCTTAAACCCAAGGCACACCAATGCAAGCGCATCAAGATAAATAGTTACATTTTCAACTTTGAAACATGGATTAAAAAGAGAACCTCAAGAAAATGAGACGACAAGCCACAGACTAGGAGAAAATATTTGCGAAGGACACATCTGATAAAGGACTGTTATCCAAAACATACAAAGAACTCTTAAGACTCAATATAAGAAAACAAGCAATCTGATTTAAAAAGTGGGCCAAGGACCTGAAAAGATACTTCATAAAAGAAGATATACGATGGCAAACGAGTGTATGAAAAGATGCTCCACGTCATATGTCATCAGGGAAATGCAAATGAAAAACAACAATGAGATACCCCTGCATACCTGTTAGAATGGCCAAAGTTCAGAAAATTGACGACAACTACAGCAACAAATGCTAGCAAGGCTATGGAGCAACAGAAACGCTCATTCACTGCTGATGGGGGTGAACCACGATATAATCCCTTGGGAAATCGTTTGACAGTTTCTTATAAAACCAAACATACTCTTTCTTACCATACAATCCAGCAATCAGGCTTCTTGATATTAACCCAAATGAATCTAAAATGTATGTCCACACAAACCCACACATGGATGTTTATAGTAGCTGTATTAATAACTGCTAAAATTTGGAAGCAACCAAGATGCCCTTCAGTAAGAAAATGGATAAATGGTGCTATATCCATCCATACAATGGAATGTTATTTAATGCTGAAAAGAAATGAGCTATCAAGCCATGAAAAGACGTGGAGGAAACTTAAATGCATGTTAGCAAGTGAAGGAAGATTGTAACCAATACACCACTCTGAGGTCAGATGTAGATAATGGGGGAGGTTTTGTGTAATATGAGAACTCTCTGTACCTTCCGTTCAGTTTTGCTGTGAACCCACAACTGCTCCAAAACATAAAGTATTAAATTTTTAAAAAGCATGGATTGATTGCCTATGTTACACTGAAACTAATATTTTATCACAACTTGACTTCTTCTTTTCTTACTTATGGTTGAGGAGGAAGTGGTTCCATATTTATATTCCTCACCTCTGTAACAGCTGGCTCATAACTCTTACTCTATTTTCTATCATTTCCCTCATTTTCTGTCTCCTATTAGTTCTGTTAATGGCAACTGTTAAATAAGGAAAAAACTGCTTTCAGGGTAACAATCAAAAGTTTTACTTAAAAAGTGATCAAGAGGCTTCCCTGGTGGCGCAGTGGTTGAGAATCTGCCTGACAATGCAGGGGACACGGGTTCGAGCCCTGGTCTGGGAAGATCCCACATGCCGTGGAGCAACTAGGCCCGTGGGCCACAACTACTGAGCCTGCGCGTCTGGAGCTTGTGCTCCGCAACAAGAGAGGCTGCGATAGTGAGAGGCCCGCGCACCGTGATGAAGGGTGGTCCCCGCTTGCCGCAACTAGAGAAAGCCCTTGCACAGAAACGAAGACCCAACACAGCCAAAAATAAATGAATAAATAAAATTTAAAAAAAAAAAAAAAGTGATCAAGATTATTTAAATTGGTACCCTGGAGACAGTGTAGTAGTGTAGTTAGAACTCTTAAGAAATTCTGACCAAATCCGTTTCACTAATCTAATCTCTCTTCTCATTACTAATTGATTCCAAATTCCATTAATTCCCTAGCCTGACTATGGTGTAAGCTTTCCAGAAGTCTCTCTAAGAAACACTTTCTGCTTCATGGAACTTCTTGCATACCATTCAGTCTGCTTTCCCTTTGAAGGCCTGTTCATAAGACAGAATGGGAGAGAGAAGGTGAGTCAGAGAGATTCTATCACTGACAGCTGTACATTGTTAATAATACTAATAGCTACCTAATATGAACCACCAACCATGTGCCAGACACCATGTTTTGTGTTCAAATGAAAGTAAGTGTTGTGCCCTTTAGAGCTGAGGAAACCAAGGCTCAGAAAAGGCACATAACTTACCAAAGGCCACAAGGCTGATGGTTTTCTGGATCCTCTGTTTGCAAGTGTCAGAAATAAGACTCCTTATTAGTTACCTATTTTATATGTAGTAGTGTGTATATGTCAATCCCAACTGTATAGCACAGGGAACTCTACTCAATACTCTGTAATGACCTATATGGGGACAGAATCTAAAAAAGAGTGGATATATGTATATGTATAACTGATTCACTTCGTTGTACACCTGAAACTAACACAACATTGTAAATCAACTATACTCCAATTAAAAAAAAAAAAAGACATAAGACTCCAACTCATTTAGGCAAAAAAGGATAAAGTTTGCCTAAAAACTTACAAAGAAGTTTAAATAAACAGACCAAATGAAGGTCACAGATGCAGCCTGGCTTTAGGGATAATTAGAACCAGCAACTCAAAGTCCACCAAGCCTTTTTCCGTATCTCTCCCCTCTGGTCTTCTCTGCATGTGTCACTTATTCCCTCTTATTGCAGACAAGTTTTCTCCCTTTGGCAGGGAGAAAACAGCTCTAAAGATTTTTATCTTAAAATGTCTGTCCCTGGAGAGATACTTTCTTTGCACTTATCAATGCAAAACATCCTAGCAAAAAAAGTTCTGCTCATCTTGCCCACCCCTCTGGGTTAATTAACTCTCTCTATTCCTAAAGAAACCATGTGGATGACAAGAAATGGGAGTGGGATTGGAAAGAAGATCCAGGAGAACTGGAGACAATTCTCATAAGGCAAACTCAGAGATGTTCACTACAAAAACCATGATGTAAGGCCTACAACTATTGGTCTCATTATACAGGTGAGGAAAATAAAAGTTAACTAATTAAAAGAAATTAAAGTGTAAGTTGCTCAACATAACCCAAGAAGTAAGTATATGGGACTGCACTAAGTTCTCTCTAAGTTCACTGTGTTTTTGTCTGTATCTGTTTCCAGCCCTAAGCAAAGAAGGTGGCTCAGAGAAAGCTAGTGCTAGAGCGAAGGTTGATTCACAGCATCTCACAGGACCAAGCTGATGCCAAAGGAACTTGAAGTCCACAGACTAGATCAAAGCCCAATCCCTCTGGCATCCACACTCTTAAGATAATGAGAGACAAACAAATTAATAAAGAATGAGAGTAATGATATTGATTGCTATCTTTATGCAGTGAAATTTGCTTATTTATTGCATAAAATAAAACTTTGAAAAATAGGAAAGATTATCACCATTTCACATAAGTGGAAACTGAGACTAAGAGGTGAAAATATCTGCCTAACGCCATGGTTGATATTCAAACCTATATCTAACCAGCTTCAAAGTTTGTGTGATTTCCAAATATCTTCTACTTCCAAAAAGAATGTGGAAAAGGATGTATAAAGATTCTCCCAAATAAAGATGGTAAATAACTGTAGCACCTGTATTTGCCTTGATCTCAGCTGGATGAGTGATCTCTGAAAGCAAAGGGAACAACAGACACTTACGTGCTCAGCAGAGCTGGAGTCCCGGCAACTAAGAGCAAGGGCTTGAATCTGATATCAAGACTCCAAATATTAATTGACACCCAGGGATACAGTTAAACAAGAGAGTCTTCCACCTGAGAAGCTTACATCTTCATTGGGAAAACAGACTAAAATTTTATGTAAAACAAACAAACAGGTAACTTATGTTTTACTATATACCATTAAGAAGTTAAAATAGGAAAATAGTGGCGGTGAGTGAATGTGGATGCTGGGTTATTTAGTGTCGTCAGAGAAGCTGTCTCTTAGGAGGAGATGTGTATTTAGTCCTGAATTACAAGTCCCCGGCAGCCATGCAGAAATCTGGGTGGGGTGGGAAGTGAGGGGTGGGGAAAAGAACAGGGAAGATTGTTCCAAAGAGAAAGAAGATCACGTGCAAAGACTCTGAAAAGGGAACAAGGCTGATCTGTTCATAGGGCAGAAAGAAAGCAAGGGTAGCTGGATCTCCGTAGTTGTAGGTTGAGAAATATGAGAAGAGGTTTGAGAGGTGAGGACCATCTGGATCCTGTAGGGCTTAGTAGGCAAAGCCAGGAGTTTGACTTTTTTTTAAAATAAATTTATTTATTTATTTATCTTTTTATTTTTGGCTGCATTGGATCTTTATTGCTGCACATGGGCTTTCTCTAGTTGCGGCGAGCGGGGGCTACTCTTTGTTGCAGTGGCTTCTCTTGTTGCAGAACACGGGCTCTAGGCGCGCAGGCTTCATTAGTTGTGGCATGTGGGCTCAGTAGTTGTGGCTCGTGGGCTCTAAAGCTCAGGCTCAGTAGTTGTGGCACATGGGCTTAGCTGCTCCGCAGCATGTGGGATCTTCCCGGACCAGTCATTGGATAGTTTTATCTGGGAAGTGATGAAATCTAATTTGTATTTTAGAATGATGACTCTGAAGGAAGAATTATGGGAGGGGAGGGCCCACTTGAAGGCATGGAGATCAGTGAGGCTGGAGACCATTGTAGAAGAACAGACCAGAGACGACGGAGACTTAACTCAAGTTCTAGCAGTGAGATTTGTGAACAGTGGTCGGACTCAGGACACATTTTGATGGAAAAACATACAAGGTTGTATGTAGAGTGTGAAGAAAATAATCAAAACCCCCAAATCTTAGATTTTTGGCCTGTATGACAGGTTATATGGTAATGACATTCACTGAGATAGCAAAACCTTATGAGAGAACAGATATAGTAGGTGGGTAGGGGGAGGGAAACTTCTGTTTTGTCCATGTTATGATTAGTATGCCTATTAGACATCCAAATGGAAAGTCATGTAGGCAGCTAAGTAAATGAATTTGCAAGTCAGGAAGGGGATTGGGACTGGAGATATAAAAGTAAGAGTCTTCAGTTTACAGATACCATTGCATTGAATTCGTACCCTAGGGAAACACTGTAGATAAACAAACCAAGAAAGATAAAGATAGAGCCGTGTGTCACACCAAAATTTAGAGTGCTGGTGAAGAAAAAGCAGACTGTAAGTTGCTCAAGGTATAGTATGTTAGGTGGCAGGAAAAGAGAGGGATTGTGAGTCATAGAAGCCTAAAGAAAAATGTGTTTCAGGAAGGAGAAATAGGTCAATAATGATAAATGCTACCAAATTCAAGAGATCAAATAAATAAGGACAGAGAAGTATGGATCATTATTCTTTCTACTGTAATTCACAGAGACCCACCTGAGATTATTTTAAACAATTTGGAAGTAGTTATCTCAGATATCAATAGGCCTAGACCCTGGGCTGTTCCAGGGGTCCTTAATTCAGAGGGTCAACAACACTCACAAGAACCAGATACCTTCCAATGATGCTGAAGGTTCTGAATATATTGAGCGTTCACTCTGTGACAGGCACTGTTCTAAGTATTTGTCATTTTTCTCAATCTCATTTACTCCTCACAATGTCCTTACAAGGTAGGTACTATTTTTTATACCCATAGTTTAAGAGATGGAGAGCAGCTAGTAAGTGATAGGGCCAGGCTTTGAACCAAGTCAATCTGATTCTAGATTCTCTGCCCTTCACCACCATCCTATGTGGTGATTTAAGGAGAAATACTTGAGGACAGGAGGTGAGGACACAGTGAAGAAGGAGAAGACATTTGGAGGTAGAGACATGAGAGCTACAGGGAAGGGTGACAGATAATGAAGTCAAAGACACCCACTTCAAAGAAACTGAGGTTTCGAGAGAGAAGGAGGAGAGACAAGCCTGGAAGAAACAGTGGGGAGCAAGGCTTACAAGGTACAGAAGGATTTCAAGCATTTCCGACCAAAAGGACAACATGAAAAAATAACTCCAAATTTGGGCATCCAGAGGACTCGGCAGTTCCTGAGGGTTCTGTCCTTGTCACTGTATTTTTATCCCAGGAGAGGAAGTTCTTGTGAAGTCCTTGTCCTCTAGCCCATCTTAGCCAAGAATCATACTCAGTTTAGGAGTGAAGCTATCAGGTTAACCAAGAGGATATCAAAATGAATTATTTTTGGTATGGTTCTCAGTCCAGTACTCACATGAAAGTATTTTAAAAAAAGAAAGAAAGAAAGAAAAAACTGTCACATGTAGGGACTTTTCTGCTCTGTGAGAGTTTGCAAATAATGTAATTAGATGAAAATTTTCAAATGCAACTTTCTATGACGGGTTTTTAAATAAATAAATAAACAAACCACTTTTCAAAACCAGTAGGTATATATCAGAGGTCAGCAAAGTGCAGCCCACGGGCCACTTGTGTCTCTATGGCCTGAGAGCTAAGAATGCCCTTTATACTTTTAAATGGTAGGAAAAAAATGATCAAAGACATATAATATTTAGTGACATGCAAAAATTATATAAAATTCAAACTCTGAATGAAATAATTAAAATCTCATGACACATCAACATTAACAGATGAACATTTGCAAAATATTTTGATGATAGAGGACATCAGTTAAGTGAAATTTTACCCCTCAAAAAAATTCCATTTTTCTCATTCCATTACAAAAAAGAATACTCAATTATTATTATACTTTTAATTTCATCAGTAGGTGTCATAATGTAAATATTATGAATGTGATATGTGGATGTCTGTCTATAAATGTAAGCATTTGATCACATATTCATTCGGTCAACATTTATTGAACACCTACTATACACCAGAAAATGTCTTGGTTGCTGAGGATACAATAAATGACCATTGCTCTCAAGAAAATCACAGTCTTATTATTTTAGTGTCATGGTAATTCTGGTAGAATTTAAGAGGAACGAAAGATTTCTCCAAAATTCTCCTTCAAATGAATATGCCCTCCTCTTTCTCCCACTCAATGTTCAGCTATTATTGATTACTGAATATCATATTTCTATATAACAGTCTAGCAATTAACTGTTTTTCTATTTAGGATGGAAAATGGGAGTCAGCAAATGTGACATCTCTCCCCTACCTTTAACTCCACTGGAATGTCTTGAGACCTCTCCCTCCCAGGCTTACCCCCGATTATGTCACTGAGTTTGCAGGGGTCCCAGCGTGCCACTTGGATAAACGCATCCAAGGGAGGTGCCTCCGCCAAGCGGAACTGAGCATGGTCCATTATCTTAGCAACGGCATTGCTCATCCAGAGAATCAAGTCCCAAATCCATTTCCTTATTTTTCAGTAGCTAACTCTTAACCTTTTCTTTCTAAATTGCCTCTGACATCAATCGTTCTACAGGATTTCAGTGTGGGTTTAGGAGACTGAACAGCCAGTGAATACGGGGCATTCTTATAGCATGCAATCACAACTTGTGTTTAGCTTTCATAACAAAATCTTATCCAAAACCATCTCAAAGAAGCCAAACCCAATCCAAAACCACGTCCTAGGTCCACATTGCATAACAAGTGGATGTGTTCTTTCCCACAACAAGATAGATGAAGGGCGCTAGGTAGCCTGATGCCTGATTGTAAGAATGGTGGAAGTATTTGTCTATTACGTCTAAGCTACAAAAATTGCAAGATTTCTGGTTCCATGTTGTTTATGAAACATTTTTCTATTCGCATCCATTGCTATTCCTTCTTTGACTGCTGGGAAGAATCTGTTGCTCTTTCTCTTCCTGCACATCCTAATGAAATATAATTATTGTGGGAGTAGGAGAATGGGGAATTTAAGGCTTTCACTTGATACCCATAGATCAAGAAATAGGGGAGAGAAAGAATGAATATTTTTAAGAGCTGCACTGATAGAAACAAAGGAACCAGGGGGAATGGAGCTTTTAAACATTAAAATATTTTTCTTGTTTCCTAAGTATCTCGCTTCCTTAAGCTTTGTCAACACCACTGAGCTTGTGTGTCACGGAAATAGCAAGGATTTGGGAATGTTTACTTGGTTCAGTAATCACCTCTCTCCCAAAATGTCTTCTGGGCAGCAGTGAGATTATCTGAATCCTGAGTCCATGGGAAAGAAATCTTCATTCTTTCCCTTTTAGATTACAGATACACATAACTGGGAGGTCTCCTGTGCTGTAGCTAGTGCACTTTGTACAGAGGGCAGGCTTTTGGCGATACTGGCACAGGAAGGGATAAAAGAATGAATTAAAGGATAGAGGGGATAGAAATTAGAGATTTTTTTTAAGTCAGAGAAAAATTAAATGTGCAGGGAGTACAGGATCACATGGAAACAGTGAGCAGAGGCCCAAATTATACAAAATGATTCCAGGCAGCTCCATACCCTGCTCCACCACACCCTCCAGCCGAAAGAAGGACATTTCTTCAATTGTTTTACCATGGTCTCTAAAACTGCCAGCATTAACAAAATTCTCTAAGGATGTAATAAAAAAAAAAGATATTTATTTTAACTTAATAAAACCAATCTGATGCCACTTTGGTAAGAAAATAACACATGAACTGATTAATACATTTTTGAGCTTGGGTTAAGCCTCATCTACACCCACTATCATCAAAAGAAGACTCTTCAATCAACAACACTTTGTGCATTCCACATCTTTGGGAAGGCATCCCAACCTTTGTCAGAATCCTTAGAGCCCTTCTAGATGCCTCATCTCCCTCTCCCCAAACAATGGCATAAGCAATCCCTAAAATGTACAATTTCTCTTTCTTAAATATCTCTCAAATCTGTCTCCTCTTCTCTACCCACACTTCCACTACTTCAGTCTAGCTACCCCATCTCTCATCTGGATTTCTGACTTAAACTAGGTAGCCCTATTCCCTGACTCGGCCTAAAAAAGAGACACTTCTACATTGCACATCTGATCTTGACACCGTCTTGCCTAACTTTCCCTTGGCTTTCCCACAGCTCTCAGAATAAAGCTCACACTCACCCCTGTGTTCAGAGTTCACTTGTCTAGTGGCCTGTCCAGAACAAATCCCAGAATGTATTTAGGGGCCTCCATGCTCTGCCGCAGTGACATTCCTTCCATTGTTTTTATGCTGTCTCATGCCTTTGCATCTTTGTGGTGAGACTGGATATTCTTGCCTATCTCATGAAACTGTGTACTCCATAAGCATAAGTACCACGTCTTGTTTATTGCTGTAGCCATGGCACCTGACATGGTGTCTGGCACATGGCAGAATGAGACAAAGGACTGTTAACTTCTAAAGCAAGCTGACAATTCCAAGAGGAAGGAGTGTTCACAGACCAAGTGCAGGTACCACAGTGATGAGGGCGCAGTTATATCTGACAGTAATAGGAAAATCAGAGGGTCCCCCAGAAATTGGGGCTGAAGGAAGAAGGATAGGGTGAGTGATGGCATCAGGAGAAAAAAAGAAATGCTTAAAAACAAACTGTCTAGTGCATAATTTTGCAGAGGGCTGGCCCTGATGTGAGGGGTGGCTCAAAGGGAAATTACTGCCCGACATAGGAGTAAAGAATACCAATTATTTTCCTCTTAAGTAGGGCCAGACTAACTCAACAGAAAACCAGAGAGGATGGGCACTGCTTTCCTGGAAGGAAGCTGATGGTGCTGGTGCCATCGGCTGGACTGACTAAGGAGACATGATCCAGGAGCCACCCAGCTGAAGGCTGGTACACCACAGACAGACATGCTTCTAAGACCTGCGGCAATTAGGAATTCAAGGTTAGCCCCAACTTTTCAGATGAAGCCTTCTAATTTTCCTTTCCCCTCCCCTGAGCTTCTTCCAGGAAACCTGCCTTGTCCTCAGCTGTGGTTGGAAAAGATCAAATATGCCCTTTACCGAAAAGGCAGGGTTTTCCTCTCCTTCCTGCTCCTTCGTGTGTACCCACATGTGACGGCTCATACAGGGACACTCCTGGGGCCTCTGACATGGAGCTGCCTCCACTCCCGGCCTATGATCCTTTGTGTAGATTGAGGGGACACCAGGTCAAGGTGGAAGGCCAGACCTACCTGCTAGTCCAAGACCATTAATGATGATAGAATAATGTCACCATAAAAACCAGCATTTTGATTAGAATTTTTCTGAGATATATTTTGAGCTCAGATGATGTCTGGATGCTTTTGTGCCATGCCTTCATAATTTCACTCATGTTAATTTTAACTAAAAACATTATCAGGGTAAGTAGGCAAAATCAGAAAAAAAATGGCCTATCCTCTTAATTGCAAAAAAAAAAAAAAAAGTTGTTGAAATGGGAGAAAGAAATTTGATTCCAACTTGGTACCCAATCTTTTCTCCCAGTATTCCAATAAGATTTCCAAACTTGCCTAGACATTCTCCACCTGCTTCCCATGGGTACACAGTAGGACTTTCTAGTAGGTTTCTTCTATATATCCACTTCCCCTATTCTGCCCAGTTGTATCAGTACTTATAACTCACGTATTATAGAATCATTCCCCTTCCACTTCTGTCCCTCTCGTCAGTTTGTGGACTTCTGGAGGATAGGAATTTATATCAATGATCTCAACTTGTCACTATTAGGTCACTCTTTCCTTCCAAACACCATTTCCTGCCTGCCACTGCTGGACCGTAAGCACATCATGGGCAGGGAACATGGCTTATTTCAGTATATCAGACAATGAGAAGACAATGGGTAAGTACTGGCTGCTTGTCTGATTTGGCCAGAACATTGGCTGGTCACACATTTCCATGCCCAAAAGTTTGTATTCACGTACAATGCTGCCGTATCTGAAACGTTCATTTTCTCACAATGAGTTAAATGCTGCAGATGGAAGGATTTACTCTCTTGGCATCAGCCCATGATAGGGTTATGATGAGGCAGGTGTTGTTAGCACTTAACAGGATTTTGAACCTGAGGCATCATGCGATGGTGGTGATGAGGGTCATTTCTCTCACCCAACACCCTCACAGAAAAACTTGCACAGGGCTCAATCAGTAGCCCTAATGAGGCTAGAAAAGCAGGGAAGTCCTGGAAATGGAGAGACCACAGGGTCACTACAGAACATTCCTGAAGGGTGATGTGCTGGGTTTTATAAATCACAGGGTTCCTGACCCAAGGAACAACTCACTTTCCTTGACAATCCCACAGTATTTTTAGCCATTGAGTTGGTTAGTTCCCTGTCTGGATAATATTCCTCTTTTGTTTGCTCAACTCTTGATTCTTCCTTCCTTCCTTCCTGTTGTGAAGTGATATGTTTACTATGTATTGCTAAATCACTGTGTTTTTATGGCCAAGATGCTCAAAACCCTTTTTTTTCCATCTGGAGGGAAAAACCATTACTTAAAAAAAAAAAGTATGTCTCTTACATGAACTGAAATGTTTCACTGTATTTTTCTACCACATTCTGAACACTTCCAGGTCATCGGGTACCATGAAGCACATAACACGTATTATCTCATTTAACACTCACCACATTGATAGCTAGAGACCTGTCCTTATCCTCAGTTTTATAAGGGGAATAAGTTTTATAAGGGGGAATAAGCACAGAGAAACTTCCCCAAGGTCACCTGCTAATAAATGGTAGAGCCAGAATTTGAACCCGGGTCAGTGAGACTCCAAACTTTAACTCTTAGCTACTAATTCTCCATAACTCTGAAGCATGTATCTTCATTTCCCATTGCTCCCTCCAATCCTGTCCATCAGTTTCAAAAAAAATCCCTTGCCTAATGGAATTGTGTATCACACAAAACCACAGAAATCATAGATTTCCTAACCTTCCATCTCACAGATGTAGATAACAAAGACCTAAATTATTTAAATGGCTTACATAAGATGTCAAAGCTACTTCATGACGTCTCAAGTAAAAACTAGGTTTTCTTGTCCTCCTGCGGGTCTCTTATCCTTGTTACAACACTGACTTCTTGAGTCCCTTATATTTTTACTATGACTTTATGATGAGCAGTATTTCTTTTCCTTCCTTCAAGAAGCTCTGTTTTGCCAGAGGAGAATGAAGCATCTTAGAAGGAGAAATCCAAATATATCATTTGAAGCTATTATACACACAGAGATACATTAAACCTTTTGGATGCTTAAGACATCTTGGTTATGAAAAATAATTATGTAAATGAAGATGTTAATTCATACTTTCTCACTTTATAAACTACCCCTAGGAATTGACTTGGCTGGTGAATAAAACTAAATAAAAGCAAGGCCAATGTTAGGCAAACTTGAAATGAGGCATATTTGTTTTGGATGACCTCCTATGTCCTTCTGGCCCTTCCACACCTCCTGGCATTTATCTTCTTCTCTGCTCATCTCTCACCTGCCCAAAGTATCTCACTGATTTAGCTGCCCAAGCATACCCTGTACCAACTTCTCTCTCACCTCTGTTACTCTCTCTTCTTCCCTCCCCCCAGCTCTCATTCCCTAAGCTGGATGATCTCCCTCAAGGGTTAGAGGGTCTCTATCATTCTTTTCCATGCTTCTCCTGTCCCTTTTCCTATGTTCTGAGAGCACCTATGACTTTCTAATACCTCCTCCAACCCAATCCCTACAGAAGAATTCCACCAGAATGGGGCATTGCTGTAATTTTGGGATCCTTCCAATACCTTCTTTCCATGATTACCACCTGGTCGACACTTAGCTGTTTGAATGTCATTTCCGCATGTCCTGTTCTCTTAGGTGGCTAATGAATTTATTAATTTCACTATTAATATTGTTAATAATTAATAACATTAATAAATTATTGACACCCATACTTATTAATATTATTTAAATGTTACTTAAATATCATTAAAATAATATTTATTATTATGAATTTCATTAAATAAATGTTGGTTAAATAAAATCAATAAACTAATCTCTGTCAAGGTGTGAACTCCCTAATGTGTCACCCCACATAGTAATCAAGTTCAAAAGCACAAGTGAGGGTCCAGAAGACCCTCTAAGAGTGACTACATTTGAAGGCAGGTAGCAATCCCAGTTTCTCAAACCTCGTCATGGAGACCAATCACTGCTGGCATCCTCTGACTCCAAAGTTAAGATTATTTATCCGAGTCCTGCTAATTACCATTTCATTCTTCATTATGTCTATTACAGCTTGTTCCCAAGTAGATGGTTTATAATTTCATGAGATAGTAGCGCAAGCTTTATTTTTTCTTTCATTTACAGGGTTTATTTTTCAATTGAAAAAGTAATGCAAGTTTGTTCTAATAATCAAATCTAAGAATACTTAGAATAATCAAATCTAAGATTAACAATCTCACTCTACCTCATTTCTACTCCATTCAACCCTGAAGTAATAAATGTTAATGGTTTGGTGTGAATCCTTCCACCCCTTTCTCTATGATCCAAAACATTATATTCAAAATAAATACACATGTTCACACAAAGATATAAACATATAGAAATTATTTTAATTATGTCCCAAACATCGGATTACCTTATGCATATGGATTCCTTGCTTGCTTTTCTTCTTAATAATGTCATGGACATCCCTCTGGTCATTATATTCTGTATTATGGAGTACTATAATTTAGTCAATTTTCCTTCTATTGATAGATATTCAGTCTGTTATTTCTATTGCCACTACAAATAACAATACAGGAAATATCATTAACTGTAGCTTTGCATTTTAGAGGCTACTTTTATCTGTGGGATATATTTCCCCAAATGGGATTGCCTAGGTCAAAGAATACATACATTATTTTCTGGAAAAGACTGGTTAGAGCAATTCACACTCTCCTTAACAACATCTGAGAGTGTCCATATCCTTAGCAGACTTATAATATGATAGAAAAAAATTGATAAAAATATTATATGAGTTACAAGCATACAATAGGTATATGTGGGCTTGTATATAATATAGTGAGACATCTAAAATGAAGGGTCTGCAGTGGAAGGAAAAGGGCCATCTTTCAATATGTATCCTAGCATTTTTACACAGGTTAAAGCTTGTTGGAAATAGCACCAGTGACCTTTCTTGGAGTGTAAAGATGGAGGTGGACATTTTACAAAAGATGAATATAGCTTTAAGGAGAGGGGTGGAAGGAGGAAGGATGGTGTTATTGCCAGGCAACCCTCAAGAAAACTGCTCTGATTTGACATATGTCAATGAATAATTTAGCCAGAGATATTAAGCAACTTGACCAAAGTTTTACAGATAGAAAAAGGCAGTAATGGGATTTAAATGGAAGGCTATGTGGCTTAAGACCTCATACAAATTCAACTACACTAGGTGACTTCTCACCCAGTTCTAGTACTGTAGTACTTATAATAGCTGTGATGATTAATTCCAGGTGTCATTGATTGGGCCATGGAGTGCCCACATACTTGTTTAAACACTATTCTAAGTGTATCTGTGGGGGTGTTTCTGGATGAGATGAACATTTGAAGAGGGAGACTGAGTAAAGTAGATTGCCCTCCCCAACGCAGGTGGGCCATCTCCAACCTGCTGGAGACCCGAATAGAACAAAAGATGGCGAAGGGAGAATTTGCTCTCTCTGTTTTCAAGCTAGGACACTGGTCTCTCCTGCACTTGGACTGGAACTTACACAACCAGTTCTTCTTATTTTCAAGTCTTCAGACTCAGACTGGAACTATACCACCAGTTCTCCCGGGTCTCCAGAGGATCATGGGTCTTCTCAGTCTCCACATTTTGTGAGCCAATCCCTTATAATAAATAGGATAATATCTGTCCTATTGGTTATGTTCCTCTGGAGAATCCTGACTAATAAAATAGCCAACATGTATTGAATTACTATGTTTGAAGCACTGGATGCTAATAACTTTTTTCAAACTATCTCATTTACTCCATTACAAAAACCCTAAGAGGTAGGCACCATTACCCCATTTTACAAATAAGGAAACTAAGATTCAGAGAATTTTAAAAACTTGGACTGCACGTATTATACAACTAGTACCATAGAAAGTAGAAGTATCAGGATACCAGGGCTCAAAACCAAACTCTTACCTTCCGTGATTTTCTTCTCCTACAAGCAGTTTAATCTGCCTCTCCCTCTTCATCACCACTGCTACTATCCTGGTCCAGACCCTCTTTATTTCACCCTGTGCTACTTATCTCCTCCCTTTCTATTCCCATTATAAAGGTAGATATTTCATCTTAAACATCAAGACCTTTTAGATAAATGCATAGACCCTTGTATATCCTCCCCCATCACTAGGATAGATTATTCATGAATAAAACCCTACAGTTTCATCCACAGCTATCCATGGACAGAGAGATGGATTGATAAAAAATGAAAAAGCATATCAGTACAGTGAAATCATTATAGGCAGCTTAAGAACTCTCCTACTCTTTGAGTTCCTCTACTAAGCTCTTGTCAAGAGATTTTACAATTAATACAAAAGTGTAGTCAGTGGAACACAGGATTGTTGGTTTGTTTGTGTTGATTTTAAACATAATACAGAGTTGCAACTGGTCATGGACAAGGAAAGTATCTATTTCTTGACCCTGTAATCACACCCAAACCCATATCTTAGCATTAAATCTAAAGAAGCTATTCCCTGTCATTAAAATTTGAACCATGATATATCATATAGTGTGTATACATAGGATGGTGTTGTGTGGCTTCAAAAGCTATTTATTTATTTTTTGAGGGTGGCACAGCTTTTTAAAGATCTCAATTTTCTACAAATTAACATAATGGTGAGAATTTCAAGGAAGTTTCAGATTTCAGAAGGAATTGGCCAATGTCTACCCAAACCCCAAATGTGTAACCACAAAAGTTGATTCCTTTGTAAAGGACATTTTTCCCCTTCCCACAGACATGTCAGCTGAGCAACCTTGCACATGGCGAGTCTCAAGAACCAATGGGAAAAAAAGGAAATAAACCATAGGCTTCTTTCCAGTGTTCCAGGAAAGAGACAGTGGCAAGAACTTTAGACACTGGAATTTGGTAGGACAATGGCCCATTTATACATCTCAGTTCTTTCTTGGAGACTCACTAGGTTCTACTTCCCTTGCTATCTCAAAATCTTATGGTTTCTAAAGATGGCTATTTAAAAAAGATACATCTACAATTAATCTACGACAAAGGAGGCAAGAATATACAATGGAGAAAAGACAGTCTCTTCAATAAGTGGTGCTGGGATAACTGGACAGCTACATGTAAAAGAGTGAAATTAGAACACTCTTTAACATCGTACACAAAAATAAACTCAAAATGGATTAAAGACCTAAATGTAAGGCCAGATACTATCAAACTCTTAGAGGAAAACATAAACAGAACATCTCTGACATAAATTGGAGCAATATCTTTTTGGATTCACCTCCTAGGGTAATGAAAATAAAAACAAAAATAAACAAATGGGACCTAATTAAACTTAAAAGCTTTTTCACAGCAAAGGAAACCATAAACAAAACGAAAAGTCAATCCACAAAATGGGAGAAAATATTTGCAAACAATGCAACAGACAAGGGATTAATCTCCAAAATACACAAACAGTTCATGCAGCTCAATATCAAAAAAACAAACAACCCAATTGTAAAAAATGGGCAGATCTAAATAGATGTTTCTCAAAAAATGACATACAAATGGCCAAAAAGCACATGAAAAGATGCTCAACATTGCTCATTATTAGAGAAATGCAAATCAAAACCACAATGAGGTATCACCTCATACGGCTTGGAATGGCCATCATCAAAAAGTAAAATGCCGGAGAGGGTATGGAGAAAAGGGAACACTCCTACACTGTTGGTGAGAATATAAATTGGTACAGCCACTATGGAGAACAGTATGGAGGTTCCTTAAAAAACTAAAAATAGAGTTACCATATGATCCAGCAATCCCACTCCCAGGCATATACACAGAGAGAACCATAATTCAAAAAAATACATGCACCCCAATGTTCATTGCAGCACTATTTACAATAGTCAGGACATGGAAGCAACCTTAATGTCCACTGACAGAGGAATGGATAAAGAAGATGTGGTATATATATACAATGGAATATTACCCAGCCATAAAAAAGAATGAGATAATGCCATCTGCAGCAATATGGATGGACCTAGAGATTGTCATACTAAGTGAAGTAAGTCAGAGAAAGACAAATATCATATGGTATCACTTACATGTGGAATCTAAAAAATGAAAAAATGAACTTATTTACAAAACAGAAACACACTGACGAAATTAGAAAACAAACTTATGGTTACCAAAGGGGAGGGGTAAATTAGGAGTTTGGGATTAACAAATACACACTACTACATATAAAATAGATACTCAACAAGGACCCAGGGAACTCTACTCAATACTCTGTAATAACGGTAGGAAGGGCGCAATCACAATAAAATCAAACCCCATAACTGCTGGGTGGGTGACTCACAAACTGGAGAACACTTATACGACAGAAGTCCACACGCTGGTGTGAAGGTTCTGAGCCTCAAGTCAGGCTTTCCAACCTGGATGTCCCGCAACGGGAGGAGGAATTCCTAGAGAATCAGACTTTGAAGGCTAGCAGGATTTGATTGCAGGACTTCGACATGACTGGGGGAAACAGACACTCCACTCTTGGAGGGCACACACAAAGTAGTGTGCACCTTGGGATGCAAGGGAAGGAGCAGTGACCCCATAGAAGAGTGAACCAGACCTATCTGCTAGCGTTGGCGGGTCTCCTGCAGAGGCGGGGTGGCTGTGGCTCACTGCGGGGACAAGGACACTGGCAGCAGAAGTTCTGGGAAGTACTCCTTGGCATGAGCCCTCCCAGAGTCCACCATTAGCCCCACCAAAGAGCAGCGTAGGCTCCAGTGTTGGGTCACCTCAGGCCAAACAACCAACAGGGAGGGAACCCAGCCCCGCCCATCAGCAGACAAGCAGATTAAAGTTTTACTGAGCTCTGCCCACCAGAGCAACAGGCAGCTATACCCACCACCTGTCCCTCCCATCAGGAAACTTGCACAAGCCTCTTAGATAGCCTCATCCACCAGAGGGCAGACAGCAGAAGCAAGAAGAACTACAATCCTGCAGTCTGTGGAACAAAAACCACATTCACAGAAAGACAGATGAGATGAAAAGGCAGAAGGCTATGTAACAGATGAAGGAACAAGATAAACCCCCAGAAAAACAACTAAATGAAGTAGAGATAGGCAACCTTCCAGAAAAAGAATTCAGAATAATGACAGTGAAGATGATCCAGGACCTCGGAAAAAGAATGGAGGCAAAGATCGAGAAGATGCAAGAAATGTTTAACAAAGACCTAGAAGAATTAAAGAACGAACAAACAGAGATGAACAATACAATAACTGAAATGAAAAATACACTAGAAGGAATCATTACCAGAATAACTGAGGCAGAAGAACAGATAAGTGACCTGGAAGACAGAATGGTGGAATTTACTGCCGCAGAACAGAATAAAGAAAAAAGAATGAAAAGAAATGAAGGCAGCCTAAGAGACCTCTGGGACAACATTAAATGCAACAACATTCGCATTATAGGGATCCCAGAAGGAGAAGAGAGAGAGAAAGGAACTGAGAAAATATCTGAAGAGATTATAGTTGAAAACTTCCCTAACATGGGAAAGGAAATAGCCACCCAAGTCCAGGAAGTGCAGAGAGTCCCAGACAGGATAAACCCAAGGAGAAACACGCCGAGACATATAGTAATCAAGTTGACAAAAATAAAAGTCAAAGAAAAATTATTGAAAGCAACAAGGGAAAAATGACAAATAACATACAAGGGAACTCCCATAAGGTTAACAGCTGATACCTCAGCAGAAACTCTACAAGCCAGAAGGGAGTGGCATGATATATTTAAAGTGATGAGAGGGAAGAAATTACAACCAAGATTATTCCACCTGGCAAGGATCACATTCAGATTTGACGGAGAAATTAAAAGCTTTACAGACAAGCAGAAGCTAAGAGAATTCAGCACCACCAAACCAGCTCTACAACAAATGTTAAAGGAACTTCTCTAAGTGGGAAACAAAAGAGAAGAAAAGGACTACAAAAGCAAACCCAAAACAATTAAGAAAATAGTCATAGGAACATACATAACGATAATTACCTAAAACGTGAAGAGATTAAATGCTCCAACCAAAAGACACAGGCTTGCTGAATGGATACAAAAACAAGACCCATATATATGCTATCTAGAGATGCACTTCAGACTTAGGGACACATACAGAGTGAAAGTGAGGGGATGGAAAAAGATATTCCATGCAAATGGAAATCAAAAGAAAGCTGGAGTAGCAATTCTCATATCAGACAAAATAGACTTTAAAATAAAGACTATTACAAGAGACAAAGAAGGACACTACATAATGATCAAGGGATCAATCCAAGAAGAACAAAATTTTGTATGGAAACACAAAAGATCGCGAATAGCCAGAGCAATCTTGAGAAAGAAAAACGGAGCTGGAGGAATCAAGCTCCTGGACTTCAGACAATACTACAAAGCTACAGTAATCAAGACAATATGAGACTGGCACAAAAACAGAAATACAGATCAGTGGAACAGGATAGAAAGCCCAGAGATAAACCCATGCACATATGGTCACCTTATTTTTGATAAAGGAGGCAAGCATATACAATGGAGAAAAGACAGCCTCTTCAATAAGTGGTGCTGGTAAAACTGGACAGCTACATGTAAAAGAATGAAATTAGAACACTACCTAAGACCATACACAAAAATAAACTCCAAATGGATTAAAGACCTAAATATAAGACCGGACACTATACAACTCTTAGAAGAAAAACACTCTTTGACATAAACCACAGCAAGATCTTTTCTGATCCACCTCCTAGAGTAATGAAAATAAAAACAAAAATAAACAAATGGGACCTAATGAAGCTTAAGAGCTTTTGCACAGCAAAGGAAAACATAAGACGAAATGACAGCCCTCAGAATGGGAGAAAATATTTGCAAATGAAGCAACTGACAAAGGATTAATCTCCAAAATTTACAAGCAGCTCATGCAGCTCAATATCGAAAAAACAAAAAACCCAATCCAAAAATGGGCAGATGACCTAAATAGATATTTCTCCAAAGAAGATATACAGATTGCCACCACATGAAAGGATGCTCAACATCACTAATCATTAGAGAAATGCAAATGAAAACTACACCTCACACCAGTCAAATGGCCATCATCAAACAATCTACAAACAATAAATGCTGAAGAGGGTGTGGAGAAAAGGGAACCCTCCTGCACTGTTGGTGGGAATGTAAATTGATACAGCCACTATGGAGAACAGTATGGAGGTTTCTTAAAAAACTAGGAATAGAACTACCATACGACCCGGCAATCCCACTCCTGGGCATATACCCTGAGAAAACCATAATTCAAAAAGAGTCATGTACCACCATGTTCATTGCAGCTCTATTTACAATAGCCAGGACATGGAAGCAACCTAAGTGTCCATCAACAGATGAATGGATAAAGAAGATGTGGCACATATATACAATGGAATATTACTCAGCCATAAAAAGAAACGAAATTGAGTTATTTGTAGTGAGGTGGATGGACCTAGAGTCTGTCATACAGAGTGAAGTAAGTCAGAAAGAGAAAAACAAATACTGTATGCTAACACATATATATGGAATCTAAAAAAAAAAAAAGAAAAACTATGGTTCTGAAGAACCTAGGGGCAGGACTGGAATAAAGACGGAGACGTAGAGAATGGATGTGAGGACTCGTGGAGGGGGAAGGGTAAGCTGGGACGAAGTGAGAGAGTGGCATGGACATATATACACTACCAAGTGTAAAATAGCTAGTGGGAAGCAGCCGCATAGCACAGGAAGATTAGCTCGGTGCTTTGTGACCACTTAGAGGGGTGGGATAGGGAGGATGGGAAGGAGACGCAAGAGGGAAGAGGTATGGGGATATATATTTATATATATAGCTGATTCACTTTGTTATAAAGCAGAAACTAACACACCATTTTAAAGCAATTATACTCCAATAAAGATGTTAAAAAAAAAAAAAGTAAGAAAATGCATAATGTCCATGTCTTTATTTCTTTGGTATCAGTTTGAATTATTCCAAATTTTTTCATAGTCAAAAAAGTTTTGACTAAACTAAAGTGTTGACTAAAATATTTTCATCAGAAATTCATCTTACATTTCTATTACATTTAGTAAAAACTTCTGTTTTTCTTCTGCTTTAGAACTAATGTCTAGAACTTGGTGAAAATGATTAGGACATTTAAACACTGCCTTGTTATTTCTCCAGCAGTGTAAGATGAGTATCTTTTGTTATTTCTGTGGGTATTTTTCATCGAATTTGATTCATTTTTCTATGTAAATGTCCAAATTCCTTACATTTTGCATAGTGAATAGCCTTTTTCACCATTTCTGTGCACCAAGCTTCAGGGAACAATCTTGAAACTCGCTTTTGTCAGTACATCATTAAACTGATTCTGGCTGCTTGCAAATATTTTTATGTCTGGTGTCTTCACACCAGAAAACATATAATTCAGGAAAGACAAATCACATACTGCTATCTTTGTTTATTTCAAATGCACCGTTTAAATGCAGGAATATACAGCACGATGGGAGTTGGAAATACAAACTGCACAAGGAGGAAGCTCCAAGGATTATAAACCATTATGAGCTTCTTCTGGAAATGAACTTGGTAGCTAAGTCCACATGTGTCAGAGGCCAACTGCAGAGATGGGAGTTCTCTGAATTAACATTCATATACAACCCAATGTTTATTAAAGAGGTGATTTGAATGTGCTAATTTGAAGCATAAATATATGTTATTGAAACTCGGCTGCGATCATGGCAAATGCTTGAAAAGTAGACCAGAAAAAGATTCTTTTTTCACTCTCAGTGCTTAAGAATTGCTGGGCATGGCGGTAATTTAAAAAGCAGACTGACTTGAGTCAGTGTGGTTATGTTTTTAAATTCTTAACAGGTAATACACCCCCAACTGTCTGTAGCCCAAGTGGAGAGTGTATCCAAATCCCTGATCAAATACAGATGGATGATCATGTAACTCTCCACTTTCTGAAATGGAAAATAAGCGAACCCTCAACCAACTTAGAAAGTAGAGCCAGAAGGCTGCTGTCTCTTATTGATACCTTTGGGCTTAAACCTGTACACTTTTAATCACAATTTGTGGAGAGTTCTGTTACTGGCTATTCTAGGATCTCCTTTAAAATTTGCATCAGAAACAATAGTCCTGGTTTCAGTAGCTCTCTGGGAAAAGAAGCCTTTGCAGAAATTCCTGACCTATGTAGTCCATTGCCATGAGATTCAAGGCTTCTCCTTAACCATGGATGTGGCTATTTTCCTTAGAGCCCTGTTCCCACACCATCCTAGGTGAGACACACCCCAGAAAACAAACATAAACAGAGATAAAATGTGCCTTTTCCGCACACACAGAAACCACACTGCAGGTGGAGAAATAAGAATGCCCTCTTAATGCCATGTAACCCCTACATCTGTCCCAAAGCCAGCACACCTTATACAAAAAACAAGGCAACCACTTAACCGGTGGGAAAGGAAGAGTGACCCAAACTAGCTGGGTTGTGGCGGCAAGAATGCAGGAAAGCTTGATGAAGTTGAAGCTGGTATGATAGCAAAAGATGCAACGTCTCCCTTCTAGCTGGAGAAAAAGCAGTATTCTTCCAATAAAGAATTCCTTTGGAAATACCCTCTCTATGGAAGAAAGAAAAGTTCTAAGATTTCTCATTTCACTTCCAAGTTTCTTCTGTTTTTCCCTACCCTGTCCAGCTACCCAGAGCTCAGTTAATCCTCCTGAAAATAAAATATTTTTGCAGTTGTTCCCAGCCTTATTCTCTTGGCCATTATGTTTTCATGCTAGCTCCTCGACTATGATTATATTATATATGATCCATGTCACAGTAAAACAAAGCCCAGAATTAGCCCAAGACCTTGGGATGTTCACCTCATAGCTCATTTTGACAGATTTAAGTTTGTTTGTTTCTTTGTTTTTACTCAGTTTTGTTTCCATTTCCAACTAACTATATCTTCAGCGTCAAGGCCAAATTTATAGATTTATGTAGTGGATTCCCTGGAATTAGTCTCCATACATGTTACCCCTCCCGCCAAGGCACAGAGCGCATCAGACCCTCCCTCTGTGAACCAGACAAACTCCCGGCTTCTAAAGTTTTGCCTAATGCCGAACCGCAGTGTGGTGTGACTGCCATCTGCTGGCGTGACGCTGACATTACAGGATGGACCACCGTGCGCTCATCAGGGGACACTTGTTTGAAACCAAAAGCTTTCTCTGAACAAATGAAAAACAAGTTTCTTCATAAACCTTGTCTAGCTTCAACATGCGCACGCACATACACACACACACACACATCTTTACACTGGAAAAGCTGAAGCAATATAGAAAATTTGTTTATGGCAGACTTCCAAGTGAGGAACATACAGTGAGAAAATGGGGCTCTAGGCTCCTAACCTTCTCACCCAGGGAGAATCCATCACCAAAAACCTAAAGGCCAAACCTCGTCAACTCAGACAGTGAGATCTTACCTTGTGAAGCCTGTTATGGGCTGACATTAAGACCAGTAACAGGTTCAATCTTCCCTAAGATACTGACAGTTATGATAACTTCTTTCCCTTTAAAGGAAAAAAAAATTTGTTTCTTAGAACCCAAATGGCTGAAATGTAAACACTGACATTGAGGGTACAGGGTAATTTTTTTCTCATTATAAAAGCCATTCTCCAGTGTTTAAGAGTAAGAATCATGCTTGAGAAATGTAGACACAGGCTCAGGCTTGAAGCGAGATGCCAGGCATTTCTCCTCAGTTCTGACTCTTTTTTTCCGACTCTTATCTTCAGGATTCATGGAAGTGCACAATTCATGGCAAGGAAAGCCAAATTCCTATGGGTGACTGCAGTGGGCGTTGCCACTTCTTTCCATGTCAAAGAATGGGACCTTGTGTAATTGGGAATAGAATTCACAACCGCAGGGAGGACTTTCCCATGGAGAACGCCCCTGATAGTGGAACAAAACTGAACTTCTTGCAAGGACCTTATTCACCGTAGAAGCAACACATTCACTGCCAAAGGCACTGTCTGCTATTAATTTCTTCATTAAAGGTCATGGGAACCAAAACAAATTTCAACTTTTATAAAACTAAAGGTATTCAATAAATACTGTATTTTTATACTTACATATGATTTATCCCATCCCCAAAGTCCCAGCTTCCCCCTCTTAGCAAATGGCCACACATCTGCTCCTTTGCTCAACCCGAGATGCACGGAGCCATCCTACAATTTCTATGCCCTCATTTACCACATCCAATCCATCTCCATGTCTTGGCAGCCCGATCTCAAAAGCCAGATCTGTTTACATCCCTCCATATCCACAGGGACAATCTTAGTCTGGTCCACTATTATCTTCCTTGTGAACGACAGCCATCATGTGCTAAATGGTCCTTGTTTCCACTCTTGCCCCTCCATCCTCAATTCTCAGCAGTGCAGCTGGAGTGATCTCTCTAAAATACAAACTTCCAGTAGTGGCCCAGAGAATAAAAACCAAACTCTGTACCATAGCTTTCAAGCCTTCCATCATCTGGCTTCTAACTAATCTTTATTCTCATCATTTTTCTCCCTTTCCCTCACTCTTTGTACTCCAGCCACTCTGGCCTTCTCTCCGTTCTTCCAACTCTCCAAAGCTCGCTCCCACTTAGGAGTGTGGGTTTGCTGACTCCTCTGCAGGGTGTCAGATTTTCACAGCATCAGCAACTTCTTTTCCTTCAGCTCATGGAGAACATCGCTACTTCACCTCAATGCTCCTTCCCTGATCACCATGTTGAAATCGGTCCCTCCTTTTGTTCTGTTGCTTCATATCGCTTATCATTATTGACAATTATCTTGTTTCTTTAAAAAAAAAAACCTACTATCTCTATTCTACTATTAGAAGGTAAATCCATGAGATCAGGGACCTTGTTGCCGTGTTTGACATGGTATCCCCCAGTACCTAGATCACACCTGCACAGGGAAGAGCTTCAAGATGGCGGAAGAGTAAGACATGGAGATCACCTTCCTCCCCACAAATAATCAGAAATACATCTACACGTGGAACTGCTCCTATAGAACACCCACTGAATGCTAGCAGAAGACGTCAGACCTCCCAAAAGGCAAGAAACTCCCCCCGTACTTGGGTAGGGCAAAAGAAAAAAGAAACAACAGAGACAAAAAAATAGGGACGGGACCTGCACCAGTGGGAGGGAGCCGTGAAGGAGGAAAGGTTTCCACACACTAGGAAGCCCCTTCGCGGGCGGAGACTGCGGGTGGCGGAGGAGGGAAGCTTCAGAGCCACGGAGGAGAGCGCAGCCACAGGGGTGCGGAGGGCAAAGCAGAGAGATTCCCGCACAGAGGATCAGTGCCGACCAGCACTCACCAGCCCAAGAGGCTTGTCTGCTCACCCGCCGGGGCGGGCGGGGCTGGGAGCTGAGGCTCGGCTTTGGTCGGATCCCAGGGAGAGGACTGGGGTTGGCGGCGTGAACACAGCCTGAAGGGGTTAGAGCACCACAGCTAGCTGGGAGGGAGTCCGGGAAAAAGTCTGCAGCTGCCGAAGAGGCAAGAGACTTTTTCTTGCCTCTTTGTTTCCTGGTGCGCGAGGAGAGGGGATTCAGAGCACCGCCTAAACGAGCTCCAGAGACGGGCGCGAGCCGCGGCGATCAGCGCGGACCCCAGAGACGGGCATGAGACGCTAAGGCTGCTGCTGCCACCACCAAGAAGCCTGTGTGCAAGCACAGGTCACTCTCCACACCGCCCCTCCCGGGAGCCTGTGCAGCCCGCCACGGCCAGGCTCCCGTGATCCGGAGACAACTTCCCCGGGAGAACGCACGGCGCACCTCAGGCTGGTGCAACGTCATGTTGGCCTCTGCCGCCGCAGGCTCGCCCCGCATCCGTACCCCTCCCTCCCCCTGCCTGAGTGAGCCAGAGCCTCCGAATCAACTGCTCCTTTAACCCCGTCCTGTCTGAGCAGGAACAGACGCCCTCAGGCGACCTACACGCAGAGGCGGGTCCAATACATAATGATCAAAGGATCGATGCAAGAAGAAGATATAACAATTATAAATATATATGTTCCCAACATAGGAGCACCTCAATACATAAGGCAACTGCTAACAGCTATAAAAGAGAAAATCAACAATAACAAAATACTAGTGGAGGCCTTCAACACCTCACTTACACCAATGGACAGATCATCCAGACAGAAAATTAATAAGGAAACACAAGCTTTAAATGACACAATAGACCAGATAGGTTTAATTGACAGTTATAGGACATTCCATCCAAAAACAGCAGATTACACTTTCTTCTCAAGTGCGCACGGAACATTCTCCAGGATAGATCACGTCTTGGGTCACATATCAAGCCTCAGTAAATTTAAGAAAATTGAAATCATATCAAGCATCTTTTCTGACCACAACGCTGTGAGATTACAAATCAATTACAGGGAAAAAAACCGTAAAAAACACAAACACATGGAGGCTAAACAATACGTTACTAAATAACCAAGAGGTCACTGAAGAAATCAAAGAGGAAATCAAAAAATACCTAGAGACAAATGACAATGAAAACACGACGATCCAAAACCTATGGGATGCAGCAAAAGCAGTTCTAAGAGGGAAGTTTATACCAATACAAGCCTACCTCAAGAAACAAGAAAAATCTCAAATAAACAATCTAACCTTAGACCTAAAGGAACTAGAGAAAGAAGAAAAAACAAAACCCAAAGTTAGCAGAAGAAAAGAAATCATAAAGATCAGAGCAGAAATAAATGGAATAGAAACAAAGAAAATAGCAGATATCAATAAAAGTAAAATCTGGTTCTTTGAGACGATAAACAAAATTGATAAACCATTAGCCAGACTCATCAAGAAAAAGAGGGAGAGGACTCAAATCAATAAAATTAGAAATGAAAGAGAAGAAGTTACAACAGACACCGCAGAAATACATAGCATCCTAAGAGACTACTACAGGCAACTCTATGCCAATAAAATGGACAACCTGGAAGAAATGCACAAATTCTTAGAAAGGTATAACCTTCCAAGACAGAACCAGGAAGAAATAAAAAATATGAACAGACCAATCACAAATAATGAAATTGAAACTGTGATTAAAAATCTTCCAACAAACTAAAGTCCAGGACCAGATGGCTTCACAGGTGATTTCTATCAAACATTTAGAGAAGAGCTGACACCCATCCTTCTCAAACTCTTCCAAAAAATTGCAGAGGAAGGAACACTCCCAAACTCATTCTATGAGGCCACCATCACCCTGATACCAAAACCAGACAAAGATACTACAAAAAAGAAAATTACAGACCAATATTGCTCATAAATAGAGATGCAAAAATCCTCAACAAAATACTAGCAAACAGAATCCAACAACACATTAAAAGGATCATACACCACAATCAAGTGGGATTTCTCCCAGAGATGCAAGGATTCTTCAATATACGCAAATCAATCAATGTGATACACCATATTAACAAATTGAAGAATAAAAACCATATAGTCATCTCAATAGATGCAGAAAAAGCTTTTGACAAAATTCAACACCCATTTATGATAAAAACTCTCCAGAAAGTGGGCATAGAGGGAACCTACCTCAACATAATAAAGGCCATATACGACAGACCCACAGCAAACATCATTCTCAATGGTGAAAAACTGAAAGCATTTCCACTAAGATCAGGAACGAGACAAGGATGTCCACTCTCACCACTACTATTCAACATATTTTTGGAAGTCCTAGCCATGGCAATTAGAGAAGAAAAAGAAATAAAAGGAATACAAACTGGAAAAAAAGAAGTAAAACTGTCCCTGTTTGCAGATGACAGGATACTATACATAGAGAATCCTAAAGATGTCACCAGAAAACTACTAGAGCTAATCAATGAATCTGGTAAAGTTGCAGGATACAAAATTAATGCACAGAAATCTCTTGCATTCCTATACACTAATGATGAAAAATCTGAAAGAGAAGTTAAGGAAACACTCCCATTTACCATTGCAACAAAAAGAATAAAATACCTAGGAATAAACCTACCTAGGGAGACAAACGACCTGTATGCAGAAAATTACAAGACACTGATGAAAGAAATTAAAGATGATACAAAGAGATGGAGAGATATTCCATGTTCTTAGATTGGAAGACTCAACATTGTGAAAATGACTATACTACCCAAAGCAATCTACAGATTCAATGCAATCCCTATCAAATTACCAATGGTATTTTTTATAGAACTAGAACAAAAAATCTTAAAATTTGTATGGAGACACAAAAGACCCCAAATAGCCAAAGCAGTCTCACGGGGAAAAAACGGACCTGGGGGAATCAGACTCCCTGACTTCAGACTATACTACAAAGCTACAGTAATCAAGACAATATGGGACTGGCACAAAAACAGAAACATAGATCAATGGCACAGGATAGAAAGCCCAGAGATAAACCCATGCACCTATGGTCAACTAATCTATGACAAAGGAGGCAAGGATATCCAATGGAGAAAAGACAGTCTCTTCAATAAGTGGTGCTGGGAAAACTGGACAGCTACATGTAAAAGAATGAAATTAGAACACTCCCTAACACCAGACACAAAAATAAACTCAAAATGGATTTGAGACCGAAATGTAAGACCGGACACTATCAAACTCACAGCAGAAAACATAGGAAGAACACTCTTTGACATAAATCACAGCAAGATCTTTTTTGATCCACCTCCTAGAGTAATGGAAATAAAACAAAAAATAACAAATGGGACCTACTGAAACTTAAAAGCTTTTGCAAAGCAAAGGAAACTACAAATAAGATGATGAAAAGACAACCGTCAGAATGGGAGAAAATATTTGCAAATAAATCAATGGACAAAGGATTAATCTCCAAAATATATAAACAGCTCATGCAGCTCAATATTAAAAAAACAAACAACCCAATCCAAAAATGGGCAGAAGACCTAAATAGACATTTCTCCAAAGAAGACATAAAGATGGCCAAGAAGCACATGAAAAGCTGCTCAACATGACTAATTATTAGAGAAATGCAAATCAAAACTACAATGAGGGGGCTTCCATGGTGGTGCAGTGGTTGAGAGTCCGCCTGCCAATGCAGGGGACATGGGTTCGAGCCCTGGTTTGGGAGGATCCCACATGCCGCGGAGCAACTGGGCCCGTGAGCCACAACTACTGAGCCTGCGCGTCTGGAGCCTGTGCTCCGCAATGGGAGAGGCCGCGACAGTGAGAGGCCCGCGCACCACGATGAAGAGTGGCCCCCGCTTGCCGCAGCTGGAGAAAGCCCTCGCGCAGAGGCGAAGATCCAACACAGCCAAAGTAGATAAATAAATAAATTAATAAAAAAAACTACAATGAGGTATCACCTCACACCAGTTAGAATGGGCATCATCAGAAAATCTACAAACAATAAATGCTGGAGAGGGTGTGGAGAAAAGGAAACTCTCTTGCACTGTTGGTGGGAATGTAAATTGATACACCCACTATGGAGAACAGTATGGAGGTTCCTTAAAAAAACTAAAAATAGAATTACCATATGACCCAGCAATCCCACTACTGGGCATATACCCAGATAAAACCATAATTCAAAAAGACACATGCACCCCAATGTTCATTGCAGCACTATTTACAATAGCCATGTCATGGAAGCAACCTAAATGCCCATCAACAGACGAATGGGTAAAGAAGATGTGGTACCTATACACGATGGAATATTACTCAGCCATAAAAAGGAACGAAATCAGGTCATTTGTAGAGACGTGGATGGATCTAGAGACTGTCATACAGAGTGAAGTCAGAAAGAAAAAAACAAATATCGTATATTAACGCATATATGTGGAACCTAGAAAAATGGTACAGATGAACTGGTTTGCAGGGCAGAAATAGATGTAGAGAACAAACGTATGGACACTAAGGGGGGAAAGTGGCGGGGGTGGTGGTGGTGGGATGAATTGGGAGGTCGGGATTGACATGTATACAGTAATATGTATAAAATGGATAACTAATAAGAACCTGCTGTATAAAAAAATAAATAAAATTCAAAAAATAAATAAATAAATAAAATAAAAACTATCTTTAGAGCAATACTGATTGACGTTTGGCCAAACTATTGGGCACCATAGCCTAGCCAAGCTGACATAAAAATTCACCACCACATGAGACACCAGAGGCAAAAATGATGTGAAAAAGTGCCGAATGTTAGTATAAAAGAGAATGTTATTATTATTAAAGAAAGAACATGGAAAATGAATGCCAGCACACGATGGCTTGCTTTTCCATTCCTTTATGTTTTCACCCACATTTGATGAATGGGCTGAGGGAGATGCTTAGAAAGTTCCACTCAGCCTATTAACAAGGGGTATTCTAGAAAAGCCAAGAAAGAGAGAACAGGGGCCACTGCAATTTCTACAGGCAAAACAATTCTTGCTGGTGCATAATGCTTGTCAAGTGTTGCGAGATTACCCTATGTGTCTATGACTGCCATGCACCCCTGAGGGTGAATCCTCCTTCAATCACACAGAAAATGAGTGCCCACATCTCTATCATGATGTGCCATCATTCTATTTATTTTTAATGTATGTTACTGAGATTAAATTTGTGAATTTTCCTCCTCCACAGTCTTTCAAAGCTTCATTTATATTCTATCTGTGACAGAACCAAAGAGTAAATTGCAGAATGAATTAGCACCATGCAGTTAGGGATGCCTGAACCTCACAATTTCTACGTTATTTTTTTTAGGACTTTGAAACCTATGATGCGAGAAGCAAAATGTTCCTTGTATGTGAGGCCCCAAGTGTGCCTAATGTGCCTTTAACTAGTAAAGAAACATATAATTTGTTTGAAATCATAGAAGTTGATTTAGGGAGGGGAGTAGCACTGACTGCTCATTCTAACTCTCAGAAAAAAAGGTGGAAATTCTCTCTGTTGATGGTTGCAGAAGGTGTAGCCTTTTTCTGAAAAGTCATCACATGGCTTAGGGCATCTGTAGCGTAGAAATAGTACGTGGCTTTCAGAGCCACATCAAGACATGACGTTGCCTCAGCTAGCCTAATAACTTGGAACCTCTTCAAGTTGATATTTCTAAAATAGGTTTTAATATGTGCTTAGGGGTGATTCTGAGCTTTGCATGGGGAAAGAGGGTAGCAGGAACACCAGTAATAACATCCGTATTCTCTGTTGCCTTCCAAGCAATTTCATCCTGGCCCCCTAACATTCATACCCACGCAAAAGAAAAAGAAAAGTGCTGAACTGAACTAGACTCCCCTTCTCCAAAGGCAACTTAGTAAATACAGATTGTTATCCCAGTTCCCCCAGTAAAGTCCCCCAAGTGGCTGAACAAAAATTCCTTCCAATCACATACATTATTTCTCTGATAAGAATTCTGCTAGATTCTCTTTTCTCCATCCAATTAGCTTCCCTGAGCTCTTTTTGCAGTCTGTGCTAGTCAGGGCTAGATCAGAGAAGCAGAACCACTAGGAGATTTATATAAGAGCCTTATTGAAGGGATTTAATCTTAGACAAATGTGGGTTAAGAATCTGTTGAGCTATGGCTTCTGCAGCAAGGGAAGTCAGCCATCTGGTATTTGAGGATGGAAGAAGGATGTGAAGTTGGGGAAGCAAGCTCAAAAGGATCCCTGCAGGAATGGGCTGGGACCCAGGAGGATGGACACGAAATCTGCATCAGACTGGCACTGCCACTGAGCCTCCAACCTGGATCATGGGAATGATTTGAAGGAGAAGCTGGTGCCCTTTTTCATGCAGCTAAATCTACACCTGACTCAGGAGTCAGAGAAACTGAAAGTGGGAGTCCGGCTGGAGCTGCCACACACCAGCAAGGTGTGTCAGCAGATAGATGGCAACACGCACGGGCTGCAACAGCACTTCAGACCACGCGCCGACCTCCTGAGCATAAACTGAATACAGTAAGTCCCCTACATAAGAACAAGTCCCATTCTGAGAGCACGTTTGTAAGTCCAATTTGTTTATAAGTCCAACAAAGCTAGCCTAGGTACCCGACTAACACAATCGGCTATATAGTACTGTACAGTAATAGGTTTATAATACTTTTCCCACAAATAATACATAAAAAAACAAACACAAAAAATAAAGAAAACATTTTTAACCTTATAGTACAGTATCTTGAAAAGTACAGTAGTACAGTACAACAGCTGGCATACAGGGGTTTGCATCGAGTGAACAGGCAAGAAGAGTTACTGACTGGAGGAGGGAGAGGAGGTGGGAGATGGTAGAGCTGAAGGATCGTCAGCAATAGGAGACGGAGGGCAAGCTGCAATTTCACCCACACCTGACGCTGATGGCACAGGTTCTGGCTCCTTGATGGATTCAATTCTATCTACCCTCTTGAAAAAACGATCCAGTGATGTCTGGGTAGTAGCTCTTTTTTTCTCATCATAGATGACATTCTGGGCTTAAAATAAAGATGCTGTACTACTGTACTTTATACAGTACTGTACAGTAAAGTACACAAAAACACAACCACTTGTAGAGGATGCATGCATGTGACAATGTACGCCAGACACGGGAATTAATTTACGTGGTTGGACATGCGAACGTACGTCGGCATCTTTGAGAGTTCGCAACTTGAAGGTTTGTATGTAGGAGACTTACAGTATTGCTGTTGCTTCACTTCTACCTTCCAAATCTTGTGCTGAACATCTTTTGTGGCTCACCTAGCCCAGAGCTATACACGAAGGAAATTCTGGGAACTACAGTTCTGGATTAGCCAAATTAACACAATATGAATCCACCACATATGCCTTATAAATTGGTACCCCGGGAAAATTCTTGGCTGACCCATCCATGAACCTATCAGAAACGAAAGTTTCATGATATAAGAGACCATTAGCACCAGAGTGAGCTTAGAGTCATCTCAGACCACACCTGTACTTTATCAATGAATACAATGACATCCAGTAAGGTATAGAAACTTGCCCAGTTCTCTTAACTGCCCAGAAGCAGTGCAAGAAATCAGTTTACCTGTCTGCTATCCATTAGATGTGAACTGAGCATGGCATACGAAGCATAGAAATTCCCAGATAAGCCTATCCCTGGTCTGATGCACCCAGGGCCTCCTTTGAAGGCTGCATAGGGTAACATATGATAAGCTGTGGCTTTGGCATTCCTTCTCATTAAAAAAAAAAAAAAATTATTGCATAACTTATGTTTGTAACTTTTATTTTGGCCTTCACATTTTCTTTAAGCATTATACCTTTTCATGATAACGGGCCGGCCATGAGAGAATTCATCTGACAAGGTACAGACATTTAATTTTTTCTTTAAAGATTATTTTCTCAGTTATTTTTAATTGGTGATGCCTTTGAGTAAAAGGTTTAACTAAATAACTAATCAAGGTACACATTATATTAAAGCTGATATTCTAAAGCTTAGCCCTGAAAAAATGGTGTATTATATAACATAAGAAAACAGTCTTTGGATTCATACAACTCCAACTTCAAATAGGAGTTCTACCACTTGCCAGCTACTGGGCCTGCACCAAGTTCCCCAAACTTTAGAGACTATTTCCTTTTTTGTAAAATATAAATTAGTGTGTTGTTAGGATTAAATGAGACAGTTCATATACAAAGTTTACTATAGTGCCAGGGGAATAGAAAGAGCATTAAAATAGAAGCCATTAATTACTATTGTTATTATTGTTGTTATTATAATTGGCACTATTAATAATGGCATAATAATTAATACTGATAATTAATTAGTATTATTGATTGTAATTAATCATTAAGAATGTGTTGGACGTGAAGAACCAAATGTGTTGCAAAATAATTTTTAAGAGTTTTTTTATTGAAAAGAATAATTTATGTGATTCCTTTAAGAGGTCATATTAATGAAACGGGTTTAATATAAAAAGAGCCTGATATTATCAACATATGACTTAGAGTCTATTAGATTTCCCAATATGAGAATTGTTACACACATTTCAAGCCTAGGCCCCAGGATAAGAAACGGCAATTGTATGAAATTAAGTATAAAATTAATATTGTACACTTAATGTTAATGGTAGGATGCCAACATCCTACCTCTAGCTATTTATCTTCTTTCCATCATTCGGTTTCCCCTTCAAAACTAAGAAACACAGATCAAAACATAACTCTACCTGCTCAGCATCCTTTCTTCTCTTCAACGGATCTTGGCCACAGATCAAGGGGTTTTCTGCCTGGCCCTTTAACATGGGAACAACTTATTCTGAAACTGCTGGGCCCCCAAAAAGCACCTTTTTCACTCTACAAATAAAAACTTCACTGATATTTGTCTAGAAAGCATTTTATCCAAGGCTCCACAGATTGCCTGATTCCCAAAGGTTTCCAAGCCTTCTCGATGTCCTCATCCAGTGTCAAGCAGGTTTTGACAAACATGAGATCAGTTGATTTCAACTTCAGATAGTTCATCCCTCTCCGAGTTCCATTGTTATTTTGAACTATCTTCTATTCACAACCTTTACTTAGACATGTATCAGTCTGCTGATTGCAAATACCAAAGATTTATTTCTTTTCCATATCATATATCCATTGCAACTTTCCAAGAAGTCTCTGCTCATCTTACTCATTCAGAGTCCCAAGTTGATGGAACAGGCACCATCTTGAACATTGCCAGTTGCTGTGTCGAAGGAAAAAGAGTTCTGCAGTATCTTGCATCAACAATTAAACACTTGACCCCAAAGTGGCATGCGTAACTTCTTCTCATAACTCATTGGCCAGAATGATCACACGGCCTCATCCAACCAGAGCACGGCTTGGAAGTACTTAGCCAGAAGAGAGTAAACCAGAAACACCTGAGGAAGCCCTAAAGACTAACACACCAAATTTCTATTTGATCCCAAACAGCAATATCTTTCTTTTATTTGAAAAACTGTCTCCTTGAGAAGGTTGTTTACTTATTTTCTGTGGAAGACTTTTGGTGGTAAGTCACAGGATATAATCGTTATGTGAAAGGATTCCAAATCAGTTAAGTGTAAAGCATATTGATTAAAAAGCTCAGGTGCAAGTAAATTTCAGTCTAGGAGAGTTTCTAACAGCAAATCGCCATAGAAATCACACTCACATGGAGACTTATATACCCACCCCTCCCCTGCCGCTGAGATGAAAATGAAGACAACCTGGAGTAACAGACCTATGTAAGAGTCCTGCAAAGAACCAGACCTATAGTTTTCAACAAACTGCCTCCATGATGTACCTTCATTGCAAAAACTACATTTGACCATTCACTTCATTTAGGCATGAGAGTTCTAATTAGTGGCCTTGGAACACACATGCTCATGGGAATGATAACTATCTAAATCAGCACGAAGAGTAACTACTAGCCACAAATGTAGCTATTTATACTTACATAAATTAGAAATAAATTATATTAAATTAAAAATTCAGTTCCTCAGTCACACTAGCCACATTTCAAGTGCTCAATAAGCACATGCAATTAGTGGTTATTGTACAGGAACAGCACAGATATTCAACATTCCCATTGCTGAGAAAGTTTTATCAGACAGGTCTGGTCTAAATCTTTCACTTTTGTACCTGGAAAGAGTTGAATGTTACTCATTTCCTAAAGCCATAGTTTCAGAAGAGTAACCTGATTTCTAAGATCTTAAGGAATGAAGTAGAAAGTCCTGACTACAATAACCTAACAGTCCATCTCTGGGGTTGGAACACAAATAGCTGGAGTTTTTTGATCACATTGATTTGATATGCCTCATAGGTGCAGAGGGTACTTACATTAACACACACACACACACAAAATTCAAATTCAAGGTTTTTCAAGCTAGCAAAGGAAAGCAGAACAACAGAAATCGTGTACAAATTATTTCTACTAACCCTGTACTTTGTAACTCCAGGATAAAATTTAGCCTAAAGAGAAACTGCTGTAAGGTTAGCTATATTTTTTAGTGTGAAAATATTATAGAAAGTCTAGATCAGGAATCATAAGTAACATATGATAATTTATTTTGAGTCTCTGTAACTCACTCAAATGTTTCCATAAGATTAAGAACATTTTATACTACTCAATAAAAATAAGGAAAGAGGTGGATCAGCTTGGGTTGTGAAGACAGAGGAGATGATGGCAGAAGCCCCCCCATTCTGCTCTTCCTCAGGTGATACTCATATAATCTGTGCATCGTTCCTCAAGATGGGTATGGTTGACAACCAAAATGATGACCATGGCCCCTGAGAACATGACTTGGTAGCTGGGCAGGCTTCATTTCCTGTTGCTTTGTTTTTGTAATGGAACACAAAAAAATTGCCAAATAAGCAAGATATTGGCATATTGCTAGACCCCAACTCTTCACTGTCAAACCCCACTACAATGCTCTCAGCTTCTGTTTATTCAGGCATCTCTTCCCATTTATGCAAAGGCTGTTACATCAGAAAAAAAGCTTATTTTTCTCTGCCTCATCAAAGTTTGCCAAGAGATCTAATAACAGGGCCGGGGATCTAATTATCAACAGCTAAGTCCCTTATCTGATTTAGGCAGACAGAGTTTGAGCAACAGTAAAAATCAAAACATTTCTCTGGGCAAGTTTTATTGAAGCCTGATATATTTTAGGCCAAAATATATTTGTTCTCTGAAACTTGCACATACTCAACAGGATGACTCCTTTTTTATGCAATGTGGAAAAAAATAGAAGAATTTTAATCTACAAATTGATATATGCTTTACATTTTTGCAGCCCAGCTCCCCAAATTATAATTACAAGAGGAACTGTAAGAAATACTCATTAAGCATGAAGTATGCATGTCTGGGTATATACTGTGAAAATTTTTGTCATTGAATGTGAAGTTGGAGTTGTCAGGGGCTGTTGGTATGAATACTTGTATCGTGTCAGCATCTGCAGTGACCAGTATTGAGCCTGTTTCTAAAGGTTTGAAACTCTAAAACAATGGTTAGGAGTGTATCCTTAGAGTCAGGCTGGGATTAAAATAATAGCCATGCTGCTTTGCTCCTGTGACTTTGGAAGAGCTTCCTTATCCCTCCAGGTCTGATTTCTCAGTTATAAGATGCACAAAGTAATATCTCAGGGTGGTTGTAAGGATTAGAAGCAATGGATGCAAAGTCTCTGGCATATGGCAAGTGGTCAGTGGATGTTAGCTGCTGTTATCAAGTGTTGCCACTCTTGTTGTCTATGAGTAGGACAGTGCCACGATGATGATACGCCCATGGAAGATGCAGTGACATCATCAGCCCTGAAAGGTATGAGGACTTGTGCTCAATCATTAGGAATATGCTTCAAGCGTTGAAGAAATAAATGACGCCCTGTATGATGACTTAGTGATAACCAGACCACCATCACATGAAATACCACCGTCAACCCCCATCTGTACAGTACAGAAACATCTCCCACTTTGAGAAAGAGGCTGTCATGGTAGAGACTCTTCTTGTTTGCTATGGTGGTGGTGGTAGTTGTTTTTAATGTCCTGGATTTGAAATCTAGAAACCAAGGTTTGAATTCCAGCTTGTCCTTAACAAGTTGTATGACCTTAGCTGCTAAGTCACTTGGCCTCACTGAATCTCAATTTCTTTGGCTATAAAAATGCAGGTTGTTTTGAGTAATATGGTACTTGGACTTGTGAAAGGGCCTTACCTACTGTAAATGCTAGTGATGATGCAGATTTTTAACAAGTCACCAGGAAGATGCTACCACAATGCAACTGTGTTACAAGGAGGGGCAACAGCTGTCCTGGGATTTCACTGTTTCATCCCATTAGCCAGCTCTCACTTCATTCATTCCCTCACTCACAAATATGTATGCCTACTATGTGCCAGATGCAGCTCTAGGGACTGGAAATGCAGCAGATGACGTCCTGAAACCCACATTCTACATCAGGAAAAACCACATTAGTAAATATATGTTCTAACCCCCAGTAATGGTAAGTGCAATGAGGACAATTAAAGTAGCCTAGGGAGTAGGGTGGTCAGAGTTCTCTCTGAAGAAGTAACGTTTAAAAGGAGAGATTTGAATGAAGTGAAAGAATGAACCATGTGATTATTTCAGAAAGAACCTTCCTGGCAGAGAAGACACAAGTACTGTGCATTGAGGCAGAAGCATAACTGGAATCTTCGAGGAACATCAAGGGAACTGTTGCATTTGAAGCCTAGTGAGCAAGGCGGGCGTGGTAGGAGATGGAATCCAGATCATGTAGTACTTGTAAGCTGTACAGAAAGTTTGGGTAAGATGGAAGATACAAAGAACATGAGCGCTGAGAGAATAGAAGTTTTGGTGAGGATGGGGAAGGGAGATGGAAGGAATTTTAACATGGGCAGAGTGGGAGAAGGGAAACCCCGACCAGGGGCCACAGTGGGTGGTGCTGGACGACCAGAGCCCAGAGAGCGTGGAGAGCACCAGGGTGGGTGCAGACAAAGGCTCCCATTCCCAAGACTAGCCAGTGCCTTTACTGGAGAGTATGATCAGTACTGAGAACCAGTACAACTTTTCCAGAACAACGCCTGGCACATGTAAAGTCAAGTAAGTTAACATTCACATTTAAAGTGACATTTGTCAGGAACATGTTCAGTTGCTGATGTGAATGTAGAAGAGGCTACAAGGACTCATGGTAAGAGAAAATTAAGAAAGACCTTGTATAATAAAAATGGTTAACGGTGTAATAAAATGAATGTTTTTAAGACAATGTTGCTGTGTCTTTTTATTATTGCTATATTCCCAACTTCTCTAGACCACATAGTAGGTCTATCCTATCACATAGTAGGCACACAAAGTTTGTTGAGTGAATAAATGAGATAAGGAAAGAAGGAAGGAAGGCAGAAAAGAAGGGAAGAGGGAAGAAAGGAAGGAATAAGTGACACTGGTTTCCTAAGGCTGCTGTAACAAATTACACAAACTTGGTGTTTGAAAACAACACAAAGTTATTCTCTGACAGTTCCGGAGACCAGAAGCCCAAAATCAAGATGTTGGCAGGAGGACTTCTCTGGTGGCCCAGTGGTTAAGAATCTGCCTGCCAATACAGGGGACACGGGTTCAATCCCTGGTCCGGGAAGATCCCACATGCCGTGGAGCAACTAAACCCATGCGCCACAACTACTGAGCCCGCGTGCCACAACTACTGAAGCCCGCGCACCTAGAGCCCATGCTCCACAACAAGAGAAGCCACCACAATGAGAAGCCCGCGCACCACAACAAAGAGTAGCCCCCGCTCGCCGCAACTAGAGAAAGCCTGCATGCAGCAACGAAGACCCAATGCAGCCAAAAGGGTTGGCTCCTTCTGGAGGCTCTGAGGGAGAATCCATAACCTCTGCTTCTAGCAACTCTTGGCAACCCTTGGTGTTCCTTGGCTTATGCCTGCATAACTTCTATCTCTGACTCTCTCTTCATATGGAAGACACACTTCTTCTGTTTCTCTGTGTCATACCTTCTTTTTAAAAGGACACATGTCATTGGATTTAGGACCATCCTAAATCCAGTGTGATCTTATCTCAAGACCCTAAGATTAATTACATCTTCAAGCATCCTTTTCCAAAATAAAATAAGTTCATAATCACAAGTTCCAGGTATACATGGGGGGGCCACAATTCAAGCCACTGCAGGTGATGTATATTTTTTAATATGAGGAAAACTATTGGTAGGTCAGATTCTCTTATCAGGAGTAGCACTAAGGCTGTTCCTATACTTTGCTTAAACTGACCCATAGTATGAAAATTTTGTCCTACACAGATACATTTTCAAAGGGCAGGATAATATGTTCTAAAGTATTTTGATATTCTTGAATAGGATAGCTCCAAAAATGGTTAACTAGACTCAGAGACTCCAATTCCTATTTTAAAAGAAATTAAAGATATTAATTGATGTCTGCACTTTGAAGTATTCTGCCTTTTGGCTGGCCCATTTTAAAACAGTTTGAGAATGATTATATTCTGATTTTCATATTAAAAAAAGCTTGTATTAGCAACAGATGCATGGGAATGAGTTTCTGCAGTATAAATGCTTAATAGTCAATAAATATTAACCCTCACAAGTACGTATTTTCGTTCTGAAACAAGTTATGTAACAGTCCAACAAGTACTAGACAGACAACATACATCAACATGTTTCTCAAATTGGTAAAGGCAACGCCCCCCCCAAAAAAATGAACATCCCACACCCATGCATTAGGGGGTCTCTTCTGCAACTTGGTGACATTCTTTATAGGAACACATATTGTTACATCAAAATAAAGACTATATATAAATATGTATTTTTTTTCTTTCTGACCTATTTATAATGAATGTTAAAAAGAAAATATGGCTAGGAATGAATTCTTAAAACAGAATATATGATATCTAAATTAATAACATACTTTAGAGCAGTTTAAGAAATGCTGATGTGAAGAAATCCTGGAGCATGAGCTGCCATCAGGACAGCTTTTAGGTATGTGCTTCCATGAAAACAAGGTCTCCAGAGTTAGCCCTCGGGCACCAGAAGACTGTGGATGTTCCACAGAACTGTGAACTCTACTTAGCCCTGGATGAATCCAAAAATAGCCAGAAGGCACCAGGTGAGCCTTTCCAACTCTTCCCCTATTTCCCCCACATAAAACCCTCCTCTCCACCTAGGCAGATGCACAACTTGCTCATCCTCATCTTGCTACACCTGTTTCCATCCCGACCCAAACAGAAATGTACATTCCCTTATTCCTCTCTATTGCATTCTTATCCATGTTTCATTTCTATCTCCACTGCAAACCATCTCCGAAGCACCCATGTCCCAGCTGGACTCCTACAGGCTTTACTATCAGTGTTACTTAAGTACCAATTTTTCTAAATTGCCTCTTATACTGTTTTAAGTTTCCATTTGTGTCACCCTTGTTCCCCAACTAGACTGTAAGCTCCTCATATATGTAAACCCTGTCTTATGGCTTTGGGGGTATGCTAATTAACAGTTCTTTGCACAAAGTAGGAACTAAAACATGTGTGAAATGAATGAAATAATTTAATTAGAGTTTACTGTTTACTGAGATGTCTGGAAATAATAAACAGTACAGGAGTGACGTGAAAGAATTAATGAAACTCCCCAAGGATTTAGTTTATGAATACGGAGTAAGTTATGCATCATGATAAGTTATGCACCATTACTTACCGATGTCTTTCAACAATAAGCAAGTCTCCTCAAAGAAGAGCTTGTGTTTCTTTTTTTGTGTGCGTGAATTCATAGGACCTCAGTCTATGGTCTTTATAGCATTGAAAATAATGCTACCAAGTAAGTTCCCATGTCAGATACATCAAAAAATTTTATTCCCATCTTCAACTACTGTTCATCCAACAAAACAGATGTCAGCAATTTGGAGTGGGGAGAGCCTGCATTAAAAAGTCTTGTCCTTCTCTAGGACATTGTCATATTATTCAGTCTCACCTTGGAAAAGGTCCTTTCTTTGCTTCTACAAGGCATTACATTCTAAACCAGAAAATGGCAAGTTTGTGACATCGTTTTCACCTCCTTCCCGGTGATCAAAAGAAAGACCACCATCAGAAAGCATTATATTTTCCTTTAGAGCCTGAGAGATGGGAAACCAGCACCATAATCGAGGCAGACTTTAAGCGAAGGAATTGAGGCAAAAAATACCAGGTAACTATGGACAGATGGTCATAAGTTGCTGAGAATTAAAAACTGGAAAGGAAGAGAAACAGTTTGAGAGTGGTTAGACCTAGGAACAGAAATGAGGATATATCTTATACGACAAATCTATTTGATTGGCAGTGGTTCCTAGAGAACTGAGTTGAGACAGATTCTGAGACAAAGTCCACACCAAAGATCCTTCGGTGGTCTTTCTTTTGGTCAAAAGCCATAAAGCATAAACCCACTCCCTCTAACTCCTTTCATCTGTAGAACATTACTTTCTTGCTTCCCGAAGATGTAATGTGCCACAGACCTGGACCAAAAGAGGAAAGTTAGTGAAAGGAGATAACAAAGGGGGAAATGATAATAACCAAGTGTCATTAGAAAGCCCTAAACATTATTTTAATTTAAAATTCTTCCAACTGTAACATGCTCTTCACATTTAGGATTCCTTCTCCTGGGTGCAGAGAGAAGGAATCACCCTGCTTGATTGTTCTGTTCCCCACCTTTATCCTGATGAACACCTAGCTACTCTCCAACTTGGAGCCATAGTCAACTGCTCACATGTATTTGATTTTTTCTCTCCAAATCTAATATACTGAAACAAATGATCCTCCTTAAAGTCCAGAAGAAACAGTGTCAAACAGAAGTACTATGTTAAAGAGGAGAGCATTTAAGAAATGTTGCTAATCAAAAGAGGAGACCTAACAACCAAAGACATTAACACACAATTCACAAAGGAAGAGAAAATGGCTAATAAAATATAACATTTTCAATCCAATAAATGTAAATATAAACCACCATGGGGGCTTCCCTGGTGGCACAGTGGTTAAGAATCTGCCTGCCAATGCAGGGGACATAGGTTCGTCCCCTGGTCCGGGAAGATCCCACATGCCGCGGAGCAACTAAGCCCGTGCGCCACAACTACTGAGCCTGCACTCTAGAGCCTGTGAGCCACAACTACTGAGCCTGAGTTCTGCAACTACTGACGCCCGTGCGCCTACAGCCCATCCTCCGCAACAAGAGAAGCCCCCACTCGACGCAACTAGAGAAAGCCCACACACAGCCATGAAGACCCAACACAGCCAAAAATAAATAAAGAAATAGAAAAACAAAAATTAAAAAAAAAAAACAACTGCCATGAATTTTCTTTGTTTTGCCTATGACTTTACCGAAGTTGAAAGATATTGACAGCAGCTAGTGCACAAGTGTGAAGGCATGCCACTCTCATGTACTGTTGTTGTTGCGAGTTTCTTTTGTACATATTTTTTGGAAAGCAATTTGGCAACAGGTGCGGCATCAATCTGGGGTGGTCAGGAGAACAGCAGCCATGCGTACTGAGGCTTACGACACAGATGGGAGTCAGAGGGAGTGTCAATCAGAAAGGCCCTATTCAGGAAATCTGGAGGTGGAGGATCATAAAGAAGTCACCACTGATACCCCAGTTCCCTGCAACACTGAAATAGGTGGTTCTTGGGAGGATGCCTGGAGACTCTGATGGCCTCACTGACGATGTCCGAAAGTTACAAGCAAAACTATACTACTGAGTTCACCCACGTGTCGGCCTTCAGCTGGTCTACAGAACCATGGCTTCTCTTTCTTCCTCTTGCGTGAGCACCTCTCATTGGTGGATTCTAAACAGATGCCTAAGTCGAGAGAATCTGGGATAAGCCCCTGTGCTACATGGTTAAACTGTAAACTGAGAGAGATAGGGATGGGAAGTATCTATTACCTATTATTAAATATTAATATTTTGAATCTTTCTATCATTGCCTCAGTGATTCCTCCTCTAGGAATTTAAATTGAAAAATTAATGGATGCAAGTACATGATGTATATGCAAGCGTGTTCATCACAGCATGGTTTATAATAGAGAAATAACGGTAACTATCTAACTAGCCATTAAGAGGGGATTAGTTACATTAACAATAGTACACTCACACAACGGAGTCCTCACGTGGGAGATATTACCAGAGCTCCCTGATTTCTGATTTTCACCTTCCCCAGGCACATGGAGGCTGCATGTCCCAGTCTTCCCTAAGTCAGGTGGCACCAGAAGGCTACTTCTGATCAGAGGACCAAGAACACAGTGTTTAGCTTCTAAACTGAAGCCACAAAAAGCACTCTCTTCCCTTGCTGTGTTGACCCAGAGGTCCCACAGTGAGATGAGGGTCACAAGATGGACAAGGCATGGATCCCTGAGTCACTGTTTAGAGCACTGAACCCACAGCCAACCATGTGAGGAAGTCATCCTTGTTTTATTAAGCTACTGAGTTGTAGGGGTGAATTTGTTACTGCAGACTAGCCTTGCCCATCCTGATTAATACAATTTATTACTCATAAAAGACCAATCTTTCTGTTCATCAAAAAGGAAAATATTGTTTCAAGCAAATTGCTTTATAAATGTTCAGCTTTCAATAAGTATCTTGACTGAAATAATGAACAGATAAAGGCAGGTTACAAATAGTGTCTGTAATATGATTCCACTTACCTAAAATTGCATGATTGTACCTATGGTGCATGCATGAAATGTGTAGAGAAAAATGCGTGTAAATATTCTCACCAGAATGTTAGCTGTGGTTATCTAGAACTGTGGGATTTCTGACAATGTTTGCTTTTTTCTAACTACTCTTCTATATATTGGTTGATTTTCAGAAAATAACTATATATTATCTCAATAAATGAGATATTATATGTATATTAATCCTAATGCCTGGAACATAGTAAGTGTACCTATCATTAATATTATCATCATTACTTACAAACAGGGAAAATATTTTCAATAGTGTTCCAAAATAAACTCATACTTTATTAAACTTTCATTGAATTATTAATCAGAATTGAGTGACAGATCTAGGTATGCTTCCAGGCTCTGCCCTGCAACATGACCTTGACAAATTTACCTCTTGAAGATTCAATTACTATTATTCATACAGGCTGTGGACTCTGAATACCTGGATTTGAATTCATATTTCTTCCCCCTTAGCAGTAGTATGATTTCAAGCAAATTACTTAAATATTTTGGGCCTCAGTTTCGTCACCTGTAAAATGAAGCTATCTTACTTCCCTTTTAGGAAGGACTAAATGAGCTGCTTTTTGTCATGGGATAACACAGTATAGAAGTAAAGAACCTTAACTCTGGATCCAGAATGTCACTGTTCTAACCCTAGCTTTGCTTCTGGCTATAGGTGTGACTCCAGGAAATTCTCTTTACCTCTCTGTACCTTAATTTCCCCATCTGGAAAATGGGGATGAATAATAGTATCTATGTATTTAGAGATTCTTTCAAAGACTGAGTGAGTTAATGTTCACTGAGTTCTTAGACCAACGTCTGGTACGTTTAAGATTCTGTAAATAAAAATAAATAAATACTATATGTGATGTGTTTGAAAAAGTACCTAGCACATAGTAAGTAAATTTCAGCTATTAGGCATGAACACAGTCTGATGTATAGTAAGTATACTATAGAAGGTATATGCTTCTTCTGTTAAGGGAACCGAAAATGCTTCAGAGAACATTCTTATTCTTTGAGGATGTTATTTAGAAAGTGGATGCTGCAGATGAATACTTCCATTCCCTCTAAAATATCCCACAGTACCATGTTACAAAGGGCACCCAAGGTGGCTATATCCCTCTTCAGCCATTCTTACATTCTTAGACCAAAATGTCATAATAGGTGTGAAGAAAGGTTATCTTCATATCAGAGTAATGGTTTTTATTTTATTTTTTATATTTATTTATTTATTTGGCTGTGTAATAAATTACACATTATTATTATTATTACACATTATTATTATTATTATTACACATTATTTGGCTTTGTAATAAATTATTTATTAAATAAATAATTTGGCTATTTATTTATTCGGGTCTTAGTTGCGGCACGTGGGATCTTCGTTGTGGTATGTGGGGTCTTCTGTTGTGGCGCACACGCTCTTTGTTGTGGTGCCTCTCTCTAGTTGTGGTGCGCGGGCCCCAGAGCACGCAGGCTCAGTAGTTGCAGCATGCAGGCTTAGTTGCCCCGCGGCATGTGGGATCTTAGTTCCCCAACCAGGGATCTAACCTGCGTCCCCTGCATTGGAAGGTGGATGCTTAACCACTGGACCACCAGGGAAGTCTGGAGTAATGGTTTTTAAATTGAGATCCATGGACCCTCCGGGCCTCCACAAGATAGTTCAGAAACCCTTAAGATACTGGCAAGATGCTGAGTAGGAAGATTTTTAAGCCCCCATCCCATTTGCACTACAGCATCTACAGTTATGTATGTCTGCACATTGACATTCCACATATCATGGAAGTTCAGCATGGTGAACTGCTGCAAATTTAATATAATACTATTACCTATTTAAATAATTAAATTTGGGTGATTTTCTCAGCTAGTCTATTATAAAAGAACCAAAAATTTATTAGTCACACATCTCAGGAGAGTGGTCAGGCCCTATTCCCTTGGTCTGTACTCTCCAATCCTCCAGGCTGCAGGAAAAAAGGCCTTTTACTGTCCTTTCCTTCATCCTCATCACTGTCTCCCCCCAGCCAAGAGCCAGGAGCAGAAGATTACCCTAATTTTATCTCCTGAAGAGACGTTTGAAGTCCAAAGCTCTAGGCAATGTTGAAACTGAGTCAAATCACCTAAAGAGGAAAGACATGGAGACTTTAATGTCTTGGAGGTTGGCAAGGGAAACTCCCAAGCTCCTGAGAGACAGTAAATTTCCTGGATTTGAATAAAATGATGATGGTAGATGCCCTTCTCAAAGCACAATCTCTTTGAGGCAAGTCAGTCCTCATCAGGGGCTAGCAGCATGGGTACTCATTAGGGCTTGGTGTTAAGCACATGGCCGTGGAAACCCTGGCAAAAATGCTCTGTGGCTGAGATGGAAAAAAAAAAAGTGGAAGGGGCAGCAAATTTTCTCTCCTGATGGACCATGGGGCTATGGAGAGGAGCCAAGGCATCAGTGGCCATTGTGGAAGGATGACCACAATCATATTAGAATTGTTGTCAAATATAAGAGGGACAGAGAAAGAGGAGGAAAGAGTGGTCCTTCCATCAATTTTGGCAAGAAGAGGCCGGGAGCCAGATTTAATTTGGTTTAAACAAACATGTTAATATGGTATTATCTGTATCCCAAGCATCATGTAGTAATTAAAAGTATTATTTTCATAAGACTTTGGAAAAAATGGTTTTAATGCTAAAAAAAAGTTGGAAAAGCTCTTTTGTTGGACCTCACTACTCCCTCTGGCCACACTACTCCTTACCTACATGAAAGAAGGATTCCACTGAAGGAACTCTTAGTTCTTACGAGTTCCACACCTGTGGGTAACACACGCAACTTTGCATAAGTCTAACAGCATGTACCATGATGCCCCTGGCAGGCTTCTATAGTGAAGTAGGGAGGAAAGTCCAGAAAAATGGAGAGATCAGAGGCAGCATCTACAGGATATTGAATACTACAACATAAGGATAGCCAAGTTCCAGTGAATTGAATACTATCTTTCCATCCTTCATTTCACTCCTACTAAGCTTTCCCTGTACCCTTAGTCTTTTCAAACTGGTAAAAATACACTGGGTCACAGCTGGAAAATATGGCATACCTTGGATTTTTCCCCTCTGATTATTTCCACCCTAGGGAAGAACTACCGTGAAATTGCTGTTTCTAGTAGCTGATATTGAGACCCTGTAGGAATTAAAATAGTCTAAGGAAAGTAAACAGCTGATGGCACAGGTCTAGAGATTAAACTCTCATTATCACTTTTGTCTGAGAGTTCAGAGAGAAATGTGGGGCTTCCCTGGTGGCGCAGTGGTTGAGAGTCCACCTGCTAATGCAGGGGACACGGGTTCGAGCCCTGGTCTGGGAGGATCCCGCATACCGCGGAGCGACTAGGCCCGTGAGCCACAACTACTGAGCCTGCGCATCTGGAGCCTGTGCTCCGCAACAAGAGAGGCCGCGATAGTGAGAGGCCTGCGCACCGCGATGAAGAGTGGCCCCCGCTTGCCGCAACTAGAGAAAGGCCTCGCACAGAAATGAAGACCCAACACAGCCAAAATAAATGAATGAATGAATGAATGAATGAATAAATAAATAAATAAATAAATAAATAAATAAATAAATAAATAAAAGAAATGTGGAACAAAGTCACTAAAGCAGAGCCAGAAGCAACTCTCATTTCGGTACAAGCAACTCTTGCTGCCTTTTTTGTGTGCCATTTATCATAAAAGCGTGGCTTCTATTCCAGGGCATAGGGGAAGCTGGAAGTCAATTTTATCCACCTCTTTTGAAAACAGTATCATGTGTGATGATGGGAATTAAAACAAAAGAAAAAAAAATCACATCTTACCCCAGGATAAATAACATTCAGCTGCATAAAGGAATCAAGTACCACTATTTATGGTCTAGAATTAATGAGGACTTGGGACAACTTGAAAAGCTTTCTTTTTAGAAAACTCAATGGCATATTCAGTGAGTCTCTGAATGACAAAAGCAAGGTAGGCATCTCTTCTCTAGTATGGTGGGCATTAGGTGAGGTGGTCTTTTTTTTATTACTTCTTCTTTTTCAATGAATTATCTACCCTGTGATCCAGGTCCCTGGGCAAAGGTGGTAGGGGATGGAAGTAAGAAGATGGATTATTTGGGAGAAAATATGTCAAGTTAGAGACTCTTCTCACACATACATCAAAGTGAAATCCAAGTGGATTGAAGAGTGAAATGTAAAAAATAAGCAAGACCCAGAGAAAATAGATTATGTAGAAGATATTGGTAGAGAAAGATATTAGAAGCATAAAAGCAGAAAGCACAAAGGAACATTTTAGTAGAATTTGTTACATAAGAATTTAAATGTCCATATGTCATGAAATATTATAAATAAAATCAATAAATAAATAACAGAAAATATTTGCAATGTTTAAGACAGATGAAAGATAAGTATTTATGACATATAATTAGCTCTTGTAAGTCAATAAGAAAAACCTCCAATGGAAAAGAAAATAAAGATCCTAAATATTCAAATCTCACAAATACAAATTATTAATAAGCATATGAACAAAACTTCAACCTCATATATAATCCAAGAAGTAGTCAAATAATAAATAATATTCTCACCAAATTGCAAACTTGTTTTTAAAATGACAAGCTCCATGCTGATAAAGCTTTTGAAAAACAGGTAGTAAAAGATGTAAATGGTTGAGGAAACTTTTTAAAATAAATTGAAGAATTTATAGTCTAACAGAAGGCTAGTTAGAGGATTGAGAGAAATGGGTCCTGCCAGGTCATGGGAAGGTCAAAGTAGAGATATTCTGTTTTTATACACTCTACCAGGTCACCAAAAATTCCAGTATCATGACCACACTGCTATGAGGACATACTTCTGTGTTCTTCATTTGAATTATTCCTCCATCTCCAGCACGGCTTCACTGCCTGAGGCCAGACCATGGAGCAATGGTTGGACCTCACACACACCCAGTCCTATGGGAAGAATATAATAATGGCCAGTTTGCAGGCTCGCTGTCTCATGCACCTACAATGATACAAAATCTGAGGCCACTAAGCTTGGTATGCCCAGCCATGAAGGTCCACAGCAATGCCAATCAAAAGTCTCCATATTCTTTGACCCAGTAATCCCATTTTTGGAAATCTGACCTAATGAAACAGAGATACAAAACAAAGAAGTCTGTCCAAGGATTTTGATGGAAGCACTTTTTGTTTCTGAGAAACAATCTAATTGTTCTATACCTGAGGAATAGTTAAATTACAAAAAACTCAAATGAGGAAACACTAAATAATTTCAAATAATGTTTTTAAGGAATATTTAATGACATATAAAAGCACTCAAGATATATTAAGTGAAAAAAGTTGAAACAATAATCTTTTTATCATTTGATCCAATTTTTTTTAAAAAGGCCAGAAGATAACAAAATGTTACCATTGGTTATCTCTGATATAAGAGATTAATGTTGCTTTGTTTAATTATAAAAATATAATTTAAAAATTATTTTGCAACTATAAAAGTATAGCATGATAGTTCAGATTAAAACAATATAGGAGCTTCCATGTCCTGGTTATTATAAATAGAGCTGCAACGAACATTTTGGTACATGACTCTTTTTGAATTATGGTTTTCTCAGGGTATATGCCCAGTAGTGGGATTGCTGGGTTATATGGTAGTTCTATTTTTAGTTTTTTAAGGAACCTCCATACTGTTCTCCATAGTGGCTGTATCAATTTACATTCCGACCAACAGTGCAAGAGGGTTCCCTTTTCTCCACACCCTCTCCAGCACTTATTGTTTGTAGATTTTTTGATGATGGCCATTCTGACCGCTGTGAGATAATATCTCATTGTAGTTTTGATTTGCATTTCTCTAATGATTAATGATGTTGAGCATTCTTTCATGTGTTTGTTGGCAATCTGTATATCTTCTTTGGATAAATCAACAGGTGAATGGATAAAGAAGATGTGGCACATATATACAATGGAATATTACTCAGCCATAAAAAAGGAACAAAACTGAGTTATTTGTAGTGAGGTGGATGGACCTAGAGACTGTCATACAGAGTGAAGTAAGTCAGAAAGAGAAAAACAAATACCGTATGTTAACCCATATATATGGAATCTAAAAAAAAAAAAAAAAAAGAAAATGGTCAGAAGAACCTAGGGGCAAGACGGGAATAAAGACACAGACCTACTAGAGAATGGACTTGAGGATACGGGGAGGGGGAAGGGTAAGCTGGGACGAAGTGAGAGAGTGGCATGGACATATATACACTACCAAATGTAAAATAGATAGCTAGTGGGAAGCAGCCACCTAGCACAGGGAGATCAGCTAGGTGCTTTATGACCACCCAGAGGGGTGGGATAGGGAGGGTGGGGGGAGGGAGATGCAAGAGGGAAGAGATGTGGGGACATAATGTATATGTATAACTGATTCACTTTGTTATAAAGCAGAAACTGACACACCATTGTAAAGCAATTGTACTCTAATAAAGATGTTAAAAAAAAAAACAATACAGGAGCAAACACAACATTGTAAATCAACTATACTTCAATAAAAAAATTATTTTTAAAAACCAATACAGGAGCATATAAAGCAACAACTAAAGGCCTCTCACATACTCCACTCTGCATCACTTGCCCACTCAACCCAAGAATGTATGGCTGTATACCTTTTGGATGTTTTCTGTTTTACTAGATTCACCTTTACTGTGTTTTAGGAAAATGGAATCATGTTAGAGTCACATTCATAACATAGTCAGCGTTCTAGGGAGTCCCCTGGTGGCCTAGTGGTTAGGATTCTGGGCTTTCACTGCCATTGTCCGGGTTCAATCCCTAGTCAGGGAACTGAGATCCTGCAAGCCAGGGGTCCCAAACCCCCAGGCTGCGGACTGGTACCGTCCTTGGCCTGTTAGGAACTGGGCCACACAGCAGGAGGTGAGTGGTGGCCAAGCGAGCGAAGCTTCACCTGCCGCTCTCCACTGCTCGCATTACCGCCCAAACCATCACCCGGTCCGTGGAAAAACTGTCTTCCACGAAACTGGTCCCCGGTGCCAAAAAAGTTGGGGACCACTGCCGCAAGCCATGCGGTGCAGCCAAAAAAAAAAAAAAAAAGAACATAGTGTTCTAAAACTCACCTTTTGTCACTCAAAAATATATCATGAACATCTTTCATAAATGTACATATAGTTTATAATCTCTAAAATAAGAATGACAGTGGGTAAAGTTAAGGGAAAATTGGGGTGAAATGCCCAGCAAGGGCATGACACATGGTGCATTTAATAAATGACTCCACCCTCAGTACCTTCCCTTCAGTGACTGCCTTCCCCTCCATCAGCACAGCCAGGAAGACAAACAGCTTTATCTGGACCCGAGTGATCACTCTGATCACTGATGAACTGCCGGGTTCAGAAGGCTCTGAGACTTAGTCTAGGTTCAGTATGACTAAACTCTACCACAGGTACAGGAGAAGAGAGTGGAATAGTTACTTGCCCTCCCTAAACCCAGATAGTTTCAGAAGTGTCAGCTTATTTTAAAATTGCCCCAGTGCACGTAACAGCAGGAAAACAGTTCTGTTACTATAAAATGATTTGAAAATATGGTGACAGGATATAAGATTATCTGAGATTTTGGATTCTAGACATCACTTCTCGTATCATTCCACACATATCTCTCAAACCCACACCTGGTTTTGAAAAAAGAGAAGAGCAAAAGAAAATACCGAGTTAAGAGAAGAGCCTAAATGGGACTGGAGGAAGTGACTTCAGCATGGCTTGGAATCAAACCTACTATCTGGGTCCCAGGATTTTTTTCCTAATCATTAACGAAGACAGTTGAACATTTTATTGATGACTGCTATCGTTGTTAAAGAACATGACCTAACAGAAAAGGAAGCAAATTCCTCCAAAGTCAGAGTGTATCATGGGGTTACAACTAGACACTAAACAGATTTTTAGAAGCAGTTCTTTAAAAGGATGCAGCAAAGTAAAAGCCACTCAGCAACCCTAGGTACATGTACTTTGGGGGTGAAGATGTATACGCCAAAGTCCGGATCAATTGAGCCATGCTGCCACTAGAATTCTGACTTACTCAATCAAGAATGGTCTTGCCAGGTATAAAGACGCAGACATAGAGAATGGACTTGAGGACACGGGGAGGGGGAAGGGGAAGCTGGGACGAAGTGAGAGAGTGGCATGGACATATATACACTACCAAATGTAAAATAGATAGCTAGTGGGAAGCAGCTGCATAGCACAGGGAGATCAGCTCGGTGCTTTGTGACCACCTAGAGGGGTGGGATAGGGAGGGTGGGAGGGAGACGCAAGAGGGAGGAGATATGGGGATATATGTAAATGTATAGCTGATTCACTTTGTTATACAGCAGAAACTAACACACCATTGTAAAGCAATTATATTCCAATGAAGATGTTTAAAAAATTTTTTAAATAAAATGTTAAAAAAAAAAGAATGGTCTTGCCTAGGTGTCATAATTACATCAGTGGAGCTTACCCAGGACCAGGTGTTTCTGTATCTATCACCACCTGTATGAAGTTCTTAAATCCCTGAGGTATATTAAAATAAAGCCACTAATTTAGAAATATGTATCCTCTTTAATGAAGCCTTCCTTGATGTTTGCTCAGATTAAAGTGTTCTTGTCATGCTCTGAGCTCCCTTGACCCTTTACCTATGGGTGTCCCAGCTTATACCATGCTACAGCTCACGCATATGCGATTCATGTGTGTGGTATAGTTCTACTAGACCATATGTTCTTTGAAAGCAAAGTCTAGGTCTGCTGCTTCAGGTCTCCTAATGTATTTTTCTCAGCTGCTTGGTAAATGTTTATGATGTATAAAAATGAATACACACACACTAATCAGTTTAGACAAATGACATACAGCATTTGTCATACCCCCCCTAAGCCAGGCTTTCCTTCACCAAATCAAACATCAACAGAGGCCGAGCAGCTAAGGTAGGTGAGTAAACTGGGCCTGAAGTGGGACATTTTGGTGAACTGGTAAAGGCGGCTTTATTACGGAGAGCAACTGCTCCTCAGCTCCACGTAATAGTTGTTCTGCAAGAATTTGGCACAGAATTGCCAGAGCTTCTCATTTTTCAGGGGCTAGAAATCTTGACCAATGTGAAATCTTTTGCTTTTAAAATGTTATCAACTAATAAAATTTTAAATACGGAGCAGAATGAATAGAGGCTGCCTGTGGGCCAGACGCAGAGCAGAGGCTGCCAGCTGTGTTAGGTGTGCAAACCATCATGCCCTTCACTGATGCGATTTTCCTGTTTCATCTCTCCCTGCCAGGGATGAGTCATGCCCTTCAGCCTGTAAACCTTTATCCCTGTCTTCACTGTTTCTGTCCTCTTCTCTTGCTGCAAAGATTGTAGTTAAGACTGGATTTGTTGCTGTTTGTCTGATTTCCTCCAGTTTTCTTGACTCTACTTAGGATAAACACAATTTCCATCCCCAAACCCTTACCTGTTGCTCTTACTTCTTCTTTTTTTTTTTTTTTTTTTAAGGCTGTGGGAACGGGGGAGGGTTTTTTTTTTTTTATATCTACTTTATTTATTTATTTATTTATTTATTTGGCTGTGTTGGGTCTTCGGTTCGTGCGAGGGCTTTCTCTAGTTACGGCAAGTGGGGGCCACTCTTCATCGCGGTGCGGGGACCGCTCTTCATCGCGGTGCGTGGGCCTTTCACTATCGCGGCCCCTCCCGTTGCGGGGCACAGGCTCCACACGCGCAGGCTCAGTAGTTGTGGCTCACGGGCCCAGCCGCTCCGTGGCATGTGGGATCTTCCCAGACCAGGGCTCGAACCCGTGTCCCCTGCATTAGCAGGCAGATTCTCAACCACTGCGCCACCAGGGAAGCCCGCTCTTACTTCTAATATCTGTTTTCTTGTGTGTTGGCCAAATGAAGGCCACCTTGTCACTTTGTAATCCAAGGCACTGCAAACCGTTTTATCTAATCTTTGAAATACATTGACCTCAGCTACACTGAGTTTCTTTCATTCTATTTTAATTTGAGTTATCTTTTTGTGTCAATCCATTCCCTTCTACAACTGAAGTCTACTCTTTCTCCTTGGTCACTTTTCCTTGGGATTAGGTTTCAGGCTTCATATTTCTCCAGGGAATTGTGCTGCTATTCCCTGGAGAAATATGGACAACTGGATTGTGTCCACACTAATACAACCCTCGATACTGTCAAGGGGGCTGTCCCAGGGCGCTCGGACAGCGGTATGGCTCTCTGGTTCACACCACGGTGCAGGGCATCATCCGCGAGAAGCTCGATTCCTCAGTGCTGAGACCACCCTGTGCACCTGCCAAGTACAGCCCTTTGAGTGTACATAACCACCAGCCAGGAAGCTCACTGGTTCCCTCTTCTCAGTGGGCTTGTTCATCCACTGTGGAGATCTTTGATGAATAGCACACTGACTTACAAAGATATCATTCAATACTGTAGGCTGTAAGCCTGATCACCATTTTATCACAATATATTGTGCCTCCTGGGACTCAGAGATGGCATCACTCTATCCTCATCTTAAGATGTTCCTGATATTCTAGTCTCTTCTGTGAACAGAAGAGGGGCAATTGGGGCAACACTGGGAGGAGCAATTGACTTTTTTTTTGGGGGGGGGTATGGTCGTTTTACAATGTTGTGTTAGTTTCTACTGTACATCGAAGTGAAGTAGAGTTCCCTGTGCTATACAGCAGGTTCTCATTAGTTATCTATTTTATACATATTAGTGTATATATGTCAATCCCAATCTCCCGGTTCATCCCACCACCACCACCGCCACACACACCGCCCCCCCCCCCCCGTTTCCCCCCTTGGTGTCCATACGTTTGTTCTCTACATCTGTCTCTATTTCTGCCTTGCAAACTGGTTCATCTGTACCATTTTTCTAGATTCCATTTTTCTAGATGCATTAATTCCATGCATTAATATACGATATTTGGTTTTCTCTTTCTAACTTACTTCACTCTGTAGGACAGTCTCTAGGTCCATCCATGTCTCTACAAATGACCCAATTTCATTCCTTTTTATGGCTGAGTAATATTCCATTGTACATAGGTACCACATCTTCTTTATCCATTCGTCTGTTGATGGACATTTAGGTTGCTTCCATGACCTGGCTATTGCAAATAGTGCTGCAGTGAACATTGGGGTGCATGTGTCTTTTTGAATTATGGTTTTCTTTGGGTATAAGCCCAGTAGTGGGATTGCTGGGTCATATGGTAACTCTATTTTTAGTTTTTTTAAGGAACCTCCATACTGTTCTCCATAGTGGCTGTATTAATTTGCATTCCTGCCAACAGTGCAAGAGGGTTCCCTTTTCTCCACACCTTCTCCAGCATTTGTTGTTTGTAGATTTTCTGATGATGCCCATTCTAACCGGTGCGAGGTGATACCTCATTGTAGTTTTGATTTGCGCAATTGACTTTGCTTCTGTGTTTTTAGCAAAAATGAAGAGCTTCTAGGCAAAGTGTAATACACACATACTACTTCTACAGAATAAAAGTATTCCTGTATAATCTCGTCTTGTTGATCTTTTTAAAACCTTTCCCCAGCTCTCAGAGACATGTAACCAATACAACCTGCCATATTTAAAGCACAAATACTGATGCTTGCATTCAGATTTCTGCTGCTCAGCTGAAAAGGCTTTTCACACTTAAATCCTTTAAGTTTTTCCTACCCTATTATGGAAGGGTTACAGATCCAACTTAAGCACCTCATTTTTTCCTATCTGTAAAAGGTGAATCACAAAGAACTTCACATGATTGGGCTTGAAATGAAGAGCATGTTAAATAATTTCTTTAGAAAAAAAACATAAAGAATTAGAGATGAGCTAATTAAAGACAGACATATTTCAGTGCATTTTTAAAGCATACAATAATAATAGGCAATAATCAAAATACCACAGCTTGCAGGAAAACTAGCATGCAGGAAACATGAATAATCTAGAACAATCATCCGAAGGTACCTGGAGGATAGTCAAGGTGAACTAAAATATATTATATATTCATTTCATGATCTGTCTGGACTCAGTTAAATGATACTCTATAATTTTAATCAGAGAAAACCAGATAATTCCAGAATAAGATTAAGGGCAATGGTGGGGAGTGGAAGGATAGAGGGGGTGAAAATTAATCAGGGAGAGAATTTAGACCTCTGGGGGAGCTGGTGACCTTCTGAAAACTATCTCCCAATATTTAAGCTTCAAATGAAACCTGAGTTTGGTAAACAGAATTGTGGCTGGGTGCCAATTTAAGATCAAACTTCTACTAAGCAAGTGGCTGAAGTATTTTTAACAGCTCCCAAAATCACTTAAGAAGAAAATTGAACTTCACATCTTACTACCCTAGACTTCAAATATTGAAGTCTTCAAGAGTCTCAAAAGTCTAAGCCACTGAAATATTTTATCTACCCAATCTCATTCCCGATCATGCAGTCTAAACTATGGTGGAAAATTGCAATTGCAATTTGTTATGGTTTATTATCAACTCCAAATCTGGTTTAGCAATTCAATAAATCCCCTCCCTGGAGAAGCAAGAACTTCCACCTGAGAACCCATCCAAGCCCAGCTGAAAATGTCATCTTGTCTTATCACTAAGATCAGATCAAAAGTATCTTTTCCATTTCCCCAGGCACCATATAAATGATCTCAAGTACTGACCACTAGTGTTGCTTTTATCATTTTTGAAAATTTCCATCACTCTATCTAGTCTTCACCAGGAGAAAGTAGGTCTTAAAATAACATTTTTCCATACATAAAAATGAATCGAAATATTCAAGCATCAAAGTTGTGTTTAGTTTGAAGCAACACGCAGCTGCTTCTTATTTAAGGGTGATTCTCAAAATCATGTTAGTTCTCGCTTTTAGTTTATAGATTTTGTGTCTGGGATTCCAGGTAAGCTTCCCCGTTAATTAGACATAAGCCAATATTGACAGCAGCAACTACCACTGTGAAAATGAGATGCTAAACAATGTCTGGTCTTAAAAATCAAGAACCTATGAGTTAACTAGATGATCTAATCTAGCTTCAGATTAACCGCATTAAAATAAATTAAATGCTCTTTCCTCTTCATGTTGCAAAACGTAAAAATGTCATGCTCTGTAATTTGAGAATGACTCTGCTCATTTGAATCAGGAGATGGTGTGGTGTCTTTAATCCTTTATCAATATTATCCCAGACCAACAGATGGAAGATCAAGCAATTAAGGAGAAATGAGCATGTGCTGTACCTATCATGCTTTTTTATTTTTTTTCCTGAAGTTTGCCTACTGGAAGCTGTTTTGCCATATCCACCAGACAGGGGTGTTGACAGCCAAGAAATGACAGAGGAAAAATGAAAGGGCTCAGGGAAATCCATGATATATTGTAGAGGCAGGGACAGAGGACAAATTCACTTCTCCTTTCTCAGTCTATTCCTCTATTGCAAGATTTTTCTTCAAACAGACAGGTATCCAGTAAGTCTTGACTTTTTTCTTATAAGCAGAAATTATGACCTAGATTTTGCTGAGATGGTAGATTAGTCAGCAAGCATTTATTGAGCACCTATTATATGCTGAGCACATTACTAGGCTCTGTAGACACACTGGTAACAACTCAGTGGCCCTTCCTACAAAGGGAGCCAGAAAACTAGGAGGGAAGACAAATACTAAGGAAACTATTTCATTTATTAAATGTGAAGGAGTTAAATTTTGGATCACAGCTCTAAGGATCAAGACAAGTTACATGCTGTACCACGTCAGGTCCCAGCAAGAAACAGAGGTCCACTTATACAAGCAAATGGGTGACTTTAATAAAGGGACTATTTTAAAGGTGTGGGCAGGATTCAGTCCCCTAAAAGGAAGCATGCAGTTCTATAGGATTGTAATGAGGAAGAGTGGAGTCCTCCAGGGTAATAAAAAATGGTACAGTACCTTAGGTCTCTAGCAGAGAGCCAGCTATTACCCCCAGGTCCTTCTCCCTGTCCCCACCCCCATCCCACAAATACACTTAAAGGAGTAAGAGGGCCATGCTTAGGGGAACCTGGAAGAAGAACTTTATGGAGAGGTCTGCCAGATAGGAACGACTGTCTCAGTGAAAGAATACAACCAGCCCTTAGCAACCCAGCAGCGAGGGCGGGGGAATAAACGCGCCAGCTTCACTCTCCTCCATCCTGACTCCTCTTGCTGAATACAAGGCCCAGACTAGGCACAAAATCTAAGGGGGCCATCACCACGCCCTGGGGACCTCACTCCTTTCACCCTAAATCTGACCCTGGATGGACCCAATGAAAGACAAAGAGCAAGCCAGCCTGCTGATGCAGCCATGAGGCCCCAGAGCGAGGCTGAGAGAGGACAGAGCAAATTAATAGAAAACATGTAGAATATGCAGCACACCTGCTTTATTTTTCTAAATCAGATTATATCTGCTCTAAGTTTCCATCTACCTGGTTGGAGAGAAATTTAATTTCAGTACATCTTTGGCCCCCTTCACCTCCTGCTATTACAGAAGAATCTTCGGAATCTGGGGCAAGAATAGTAGGAGAGGGTCCAGGGCTTGGTGGTTGTTACATCTATAATTGTGGCCCTGAACTACTCAATATTTCCCCACTTTAGGCTTTTACACATCTAGGGACGACCTATATTATTATTTCCTTGGGATGTTCTTCAAATCAACCTATTTAATATAAAAAAAGTCATAGCCATAAAACCACAGCTTTAATATTCAAAGTATATTTTTTCCTCTATGCATTTAAATAGATAAATACATAAATAAACAAACAAATAAATAAACATCTGCTCTCTCAAATCCTCCAGCACTGCTGGGATACTTTGGGCTTACTCAGTGTTTCAGTTTGTCCTCCCAAGCACGGCGGCCCTGGGCAAGCTCAGGGATGCATTTCCTGGGAGTTATCCACACCAGACTCTGATTCCACATCCTCCCTCTCCCCAGTGGGACACAGCAGGTCCCTGACCATGTTCTTCGTCTCAGAGGTCACTCAAGCTCTGCCCAACCAAGCACTGGCCTGTCTCCCTCCTCCACTGAGAAACCCACAGTTAATCCTCCCAAACAAAACCAAACCTTAAAATCCCCTAGAGAATAGTATGCTTAGTGAAATAAGCCAGGCAGAGAAAGATAAATACTATAAGATATCACTTATATGGGGAATCTAAAAAATAATACAGATGAATCCATATACAAAACAGAAACAGACTCACAGACATAGAAAACAAACTGATGGGGCTTCCCTGGTGGTGCAGTGGTTGAGAGTCTGCCTGCCAATGCAGGGGACACGGGTTCGAGCCCTGGTCTGGGAAGATCCCACATGCCGCGGAGCAGCTGGGCCCGTGAGCCACAACTACTGAGCCTGCGCATATGGAGCCTGTGCTCCGCAACAAGAGAGGCCGCGACAGTGAGAGGCCCGCACACCGCGACGAAGAGTGGCCCCCGCTCGCCGCAACTAGAGAAAGCCCATGCACAGAAACGAAGATCCAACACAGCCAAAAATAAATAAATAAATACATTAATTAATTAATTAAAAAAAAAAAAAGAAAACAAACTGATGGTTACCAAAGGGGAGAGGGAGGTGGGGAGGGGTAAATTAGGAGTACGGGATTAACAGATACAAACTACTACACATAAAATAGATGAGCAACAAGGATTTACTGTATAGCACAGGGCATTATACCCAATATCTTGTAATAACCTATAATGGAATATAATCTGCAAAAAAAACTGAATCACTATGCTGTACACCTGAAACAAACAATATTGTAAATCAACTATCCTTCAGTCAATCAATCGATCAATCAATAACTCCTGACTCTTCCAGTTCAAGAGAATTCAGAAATTCAGCAACATAGTGTCAGCTCTTCTTTCTGTGGGCTAGAAGGGGAGAAAAGAGTCACTAACATCCCCTGTTATATGTGTCCTTCTCAATCATTCACTCTGTCACTAAATGATAACAGCTGTTATCAGGAGACAAACAGTGGTGAAGAAAGTTGGCAGGTGGGGGGAGAGAGGGTACGACCTGCTCAAACTATGAGAGAACTGGCCGCAGGCAGCCTAGAGAAAGGTGTACAGAAGTCGGAGTCCCTGAGCTTGGCAGGCATCCTCACTCATTTTGCAGGAGATTTTCCAGGTTTTCTTGGTACCTGCCTTTTCAGCTCTGCTATGACGATAAGCTGTTGCCTCAGGGTCCACAGCCAACCCTCTACGCTGCCTATGGGTTTATTAGTATCATCCTCCAACAACAGATCCTAATTAGAAAATATGAGTATCTGGTAGAGTATAAAAACTCAGAGGTGTTGTATTGATCCTAAGTGATAACGACATCTAATTGACCAGGTTTCTGGGGGCAGATCTCCTGGGAAACGTGTAACAAAGTTAGTGATGGTTTTTTAAAAAATTGGAGAAAATAATTGCCACTTTGGCCATGCACGTGGTAGGCCAAGTTAAGAGCTGAACTAGTGAGAGCGCGAAGCTAGAGGAGGGACCGCCTGGCTGGGTTGCAATCACAGGATACGGCTACTTCCGAAGAGGTGCACTGATACACGGGGGCTTCGGGGAAGAAATTCCCCAGTGTCCTCCCGCTTCACATGCTCATTTCCTTCCTCTTGTCTCCCTTTGGCTGAACCCAATGAGAAGAAGCCAGAAAGGGTGGTGGGGAAACGTAACCCCCATGGATCATCCTTACAGGGTGCCGAGCAGAGATCAGAACAAGATGCAGGTGGATGGGCAGAGGGAAGATTATTCCAGTTATTTTTATCTCCTCTGTTCAGGCTCTAGAGATCCACTGAGCTCACCCAAACCTGACTGGGATCAGAAGTATAACTAAGAGAGAACAGAAAATGGTCTCCCCCCCACGGCAGAGTCTATAAAAGTCATGTTTCTTCAACAATTTCCAAGGATAACATACCGACATGGCTATAGGACTATGATATAAAGACGTTATAAGAAGAATATGACATTGACAATGAGACTCATAAAAAAATATGAAAGGCACCTTTTATTATGGTTTTATTCCCTTAACTACTAATGGTGTAGGTATGGGATATTGGGTTAGTGGAGAATTTTCCAAAATAGCACAGCAAAAAAAGCATTTCTAGAAAATTGTCCTTCCATAAACACTCCTGTCAGAGTATATAGGACACGGTGAGGCACCATTCGGATTCCTCATCAGGAATAAAGGTCTTAGTCCCCCAGTTGTTAGGAATGGTGTTGGCAGACAGTTCTCAACTGCAGCGCCCTCCAGGGATCGCCTTGGCTTGAAGAGAGACACTCACCCAAGGTCAGGCACCTCTTCCCAATCCCAGAACAGCCCACATCCAATGACTGATTAACACAGGCCTATAAAGGGTTAGCCCTCTCACCCCAAGTAGGGACAGTTCTGAAGGGCCAGGCCATCTTCAGAACAGAACACCCCTTAGGGATGGCTCAGGCTCCCAGGGAGACTACATCTCAGCTTGGCATCTCTCTCTGTGCAATCCTGCTTCTTTCTCTTTCCTTCCATAGGTTGATCCCAAGAGCGCTCCCTAAGAAAAGCCCTAACTGCTGATCTTCATCTCAGAGCCTGCTTTCCTAAAGTGCAGCCTGAATCACAGACAGCCTCTAACAAATAACACTTGTATTTCTCCACATTGTTCAACATGCCTGCTATTGTAAACCAGCTAAACCAAGGGATTATTTTGCTGCCAGTATTTCATTAAACTCCCTGCACGTTAGTTTCCCTTTTCCAAGTTTCTAGTTTTGCTCTTGAAATGTACTTGAGAAAATTAATAGACCTAGATCCTTTAAAATAAAACCCAAAGCACACTAAGTCTTATACCAGGAAAACCAGGGTAGAGGGCAGAAAGGAGAACCAAGGGCCGAGTTAAAAAGGGATGAAGGACTTAAGAAAAACAAGTAGAAGAGCTGTACGCATAATAAAACCTGTTTTAACTCTGAAAAAAAAAAGGGATGAAGGAGAATGTAATAAACTCATAGATTTACAGGTCCAATGAAAAACACACTTAAAATGGACAGTGGATACCTGGGCCCATGGACTTCTTGCGCTGGAAATCTGCTTCTGTTAGGAATCAGAATCCTATTCCCCTGGGGCAGCACCACAGCAAGATACCAGATGGGTACAAATTCCCTCCACATTTTCTGAGCTCTACCCTCAGAGGATGTCAAGGCCAGAGAAGTCAAGAGCCTTCTCTAGTTTGATGGGAAAGGTCAGTCCTGAAAAATGATAATAAATTCATGTCACTTTCTGTGATAAAAGAATAATAATAGCTAACTTTTAAGTGTTATGCATGTGTAAGACTTTATGCTAAATGTTTTAATAACATTTCATTTAAGGGGAAAAAAGAGGAGACGCTGAGAACTATACATCATGTATATTGGATTATGTCAGTTAGTAAATGATTGCGGGTATCAGAAAAAAGGAAAAAACCAAAGAGGAGCCATAGTGGCTTTGCAATGTGTTAAGCTGGCTGGGCTGAACAACATTTCCCAACTTTCCTTCTCCTGTATGTTTCAGGTTAGGCTGGACCGCAAGGGAGAGTCTCACGAGAGATCTGGAGGGTAGTCCTTTCTTAGCCCATACACATTGTTACCGATCACCTTGTTGGCATGAGATAGTGGTTGGGTCTTCAACTGCTCCACCTTTCCCTGAATCCTCCAACTTTGCTGGAGTGATAGGTCCCACACGCGGGCTGAGGCTTATGTGGTTTGAAATTCCCACAAATACAAAAGGAGGAAGTATCCAGGCTTTCTTATCAGTCTGCCCAGATGTGGGGCAAAGGGGAAGGGAGAGTGAAGGGGATTGGAAGCTGTCAGCTAACAACAAAAATGGAGCCAATCTCTTTATTAGAAACGTCTTTGACTAATGGGCCAGGGATGTGTGTTTTTCCCCATGACAAAGGGCCTTGGCTTCTATAGAGCATTCACACTGCCAAGATCAGAGGGGCATTCAGCCCACCAAGACCAAAGGTAACAAGAATGGACACTGACTTCAGTCCATCCTCGTGAGCTCTAGCTCATGCTTATGGGTTCCAGCTTCACCTTTCTTGACTCCACTTTACATCCATCTTCCCTTCAGGATTTCCTGACCTTTGGACTTCAAGCTCTAGTAGCAGGTGCAAAGACAACAACCTTAGAAGAATACTTAACCAGCTCTCCCCATTGCACATGGCCAAATCCCTAAAATAAATGTGCGCGTGTGTGTGTGTGTGTGTGTGTGTGTGTGTGTGTGTGTGTGTGTAGTGATTCTGCTTCACTGATTGAACTCTGATACAGAAACCCTAAACCTTACTTGTTTGGGGGATAGGAACACGCATCAAGAAAGGTTTAGCTTCTCTGACCATGTGCTACTCTCATTCAATACGTTTAATGATTCTCAATGGGCCCCCAATTAAGTACCCGTGTGTTTAAGGCCCCTGAACCTACATTTATACTCTGTACCGTAGCCCAGCTGAACTGCTGGCCGCTCTCTGACCAGACATCCATATTCTCATATCCAAAATGCAATGGTCTGGGGAGAAGGCCAAGCCCAATCCCCATAGGAAAGACTCTGGCCAATCACAGCCCTGTTAGCCATACCCTGTTGTTTGTATGGTAGCGTGTATGGTCCCCTTGAGTAAACCTCCACCTTTATCTGCCTCATTCTGAGAAGCAAGAGATCATGTGTACAACTGGTGAGATTTTTCAAAGAAAGACTCTATACATTGAGAGTATCTTAATTACTACATATTTTTATTAAAAACCAATTCTCAAGGCCCTTATCATGCAGTGTACCTTAAACTTTTAGATCACAGGGTCTGTCAGTCATGGTATCTACATGTGGATGAGTTTCCTCCCTTTCATTTTTCTCTGACTTCCATTACTTACCATATTAAAAGCATAGTATTTCCCTACAATGCCCAATTTGTGCCAAGTGAAGATTTTTCATACTTTCAGACAGAATTTAAAACTGCCAGGATTTAAAAGCTCAAATTTTTATCAAGGCAAATGATTATAGTCATTTGTGTGATTTTTGTTGACAGTTTTCTTTAACTTTGGTCTCCATGTCATAAAAATTAATGTCTATAATTTGCTTTATGGTCCCACAGAGAGGGACAGCAAAAGAAAGAGGAAAAATACCTGCTCTGTTAGGGGATATGGTGAGAATTGATCATGTGAGTAAAAATCCAGAATAAAATTAATGCTACTAAGAGGCAAAAAAAAGAAAATGGAATAAAAAAGCATTGAACAAATATACCAAGGGAGAAATATAAACTCTACATTAGACAGGTCTGCTAGTAAAAAGATAGAATATTAAATTATTATGACTCTAAATTTAGCTGAATGATTGTTGTCATTTTTCAACTCCTGTTTACCAAGCAAAACTAGAAAAATAAACTTGTACAATAAGAATAATGGAAACACTGCAAAATAAGTATTGGCAAAATGCAGGTGGGGAGTAGAGTAAATGTGAACATAAGCATTTGGTCTGGATGATATGCATCCTAACGTAAGAAGAAAATTAGCAAATATCAATTGAATTGCTTATAATTGTCTTTAAACAAAGCACTCAAGACACACCATAAGATTAGCGGAAAACAGATGTGGTATCATTCCACAGAGCAGGTAAGAATGGCTGAGCCAGCTATTGTAATTCAGAAACTCTACCTTAGCAATATAATGAAACAAATATAAAAAGATGAAATATCTTTAAACAGTTAGAACACAAGGGGATCATAAGCAAAAGATAAGACGGGCTTACAAAGAAAATATCACGTTAGACTGAAGTCATAGATTTTTGCCAACAAATTAGAAAATCAGTGACCGAAGGAAATGAAGTAGATGTTTCATAATTGGCCTTTGGTGAAGCTTGGGACAGAATCTCATAAAATTCTGTCTGTTAAATTGGTTTGAATTGGCTTAGAGATGAATATAGTCACCTGGACTGAAAATTGGTTGCCTCGTTGAAGGAATATGCCTAGAAGGCTCTGACAAGGATGAGTATTTATATTTTTTAATGCTCCTAGATTTTCCTTCTTCCTTTCAAGGCCTTGATGAAAATGAGGGTAAAGTTACAGATTTAGGCACTACCCATTTGGAGCCATTTAATTTTATATTTTTAGCCAACTAAACATTAGTGCATCCATTTGTAGAAGAGAGATGTAGAAGGAAATGAATAGAGTAAAAAACAATATTTCTGATAAAGGCATAAAGTACAAAATATTGGCTGTTTCTGATGATATCTTTGTAAACAAATGGAGGTAGGGTTTTATTTGAGTTTTTCCTTCACTTTGGTTGAGTTATCTGTACACATTCTGGATTAAAAACAACTGAAGTCTAACTAAGACCTTGACCCTTGAATGATTTCCCCTCTTTTTTTTTTTTTAACTGCCCAGCTAACCTTCTCACGCTCTCACCTGATCAGCCTCCTTGTCAATGGAAAAGAGTTGTTAGGAAGCTACTCAAAGATGTACTTTGTACAGCAATTAAGGTCAGAGCCCTGCTCTGGTTTCACAAACCAGGTGAAAATTAGAAAATTAGAGCCTAGGAGTTGGTCCTCTCTCATCTGGCAGGTGAGAACTGGTGAAAGACAAACTTTATCTTACAGTATCCCAGGGTGTGAATGGGGACCTTTTGCTCACTGGGACACAAAAAGCAATGAACAACTAGTGGGATTTTGTAAGATGCTTAAAAACTACGTCACCTAATCTGATACACAAGGTAGGAGAAACCATGGAAATGGATAAGCCAAGTGGCAGAGAGGAAGGCTTGAACTGAGTCTTAAAAAGATAAGCAGGAGATCATCTGGGATTTAGGAAAGAAAGCAGGGGAAAGAATGTCCCAGGCAGAGAGAACCTTACATGTAAAGACACAGAAGCAAGTGCACGCTGAGGTTCAGAGCAGCTGAAGATGATCTGGTATTGGACTAATGATACACCCAACGCTCGCGATGCCACTACGGCTTAAAACCTTTAGTAGAGCCCCATTGTGTATAGGATAATGGTGTAGGATCCGTGTTAGGGCCTACAAGACCTGCATGGTCTGGCCCATGTCTAACTCTGCTGCTTCCTTGTTGCATCCTGTCGGGAGACAATTCTCCATGGATCTCTCGAGTCTCTGCATTTCTTGCAAGCAGAGGTATTAACTACCATTTAGTTCCAGACTATCTTTTCAAGGGTGAGGGTATAGGGCACTGTCCTGGAAGTTAGAGATAATGTCTCCCTCTGGGGCAGAAGGCAGGTTTGCTTACTGTCCAGGGTAATAAAGACAACATCCCCCTCAAGACCAAAGATCAGGCAGGTCTCTTTCCCATTTTAAAAGGCTCAGGTTCCAAAGCTCAGGATTCCTCAATGGTGACACAAACCCACTCTGTGTTCAGCTCCACCTGGGCCTCTCCAGGTTGCCTCTGTGAGACTCTGGTGGTGGGTGGGAGAGAATGGATACAAACATGAAGCTCCTGCTATTTGTTGTTAGGAGTAATAGAGCTTTTGTGTCTGATCCTGGGATGTTTTGTCTTCTGTCAGTATCCATAAGATGGTGGCAGGCTAACTTCTTTGTGTCCATATAGAGTAAAATCTCAGACCTATCACCGTTCTTGACTCACCCTGACTTCCTGAACTCTAGTCACATTCAACATCATTAGATATCAGAAACATGCAGATTAAGACCAGAAGGAGATATCATTACACACCTATCAAAATGGCTAAAATAAAAAATAGTGACGACACTAAATGCTGACAAAGATGAAAAGAAACTAGATCACTCATTCTTTGCTGATAGGAATGTAAAATGGTACAGCCACTCTAGAAACAATAATGCTGTTTTCCTCAAAAACTAAATGTGCAGTTGCCGTACAATCCAACCATTCCACTCTTGAGCATTTAGCCCAGAGAAATGAAAACTACGTTCTACACCAAAACCAGCATACGAATGTTTATTCCAGTTTTATTCGTAATATCCCAAAACTGGAAAAAGGCTACATGTCTTCAATAGGCGAACGGTTAACAAAATTTGGGTACATCCATACCATGGAACACTACTCAGTAATAAAAAGGAATGAACTATTGTTACATGCAACAACTTGGAAGAATCTCAAGAAAATTATCATGAATGAAAAAGAGCCAATCCTAAAAGGTTACATACGTATTATATGATTCCACTTATATAACATTTTAAATGACAAAATTTTAGAAATAGAGAAGAGATTAGTGGTTGCCAGGAGTTGGAAATAGAGGGAGAAAGCAGGAGAAAGGCTGATGCTGTTATGAAAGGGGGGCGTAAGGGATCTTTGTAGTGATTAAACTTTTCAGTATCTTGACTGACTGTGGCGGTAGATACATGAACATAGACACGTGATAAATTTACACAGAAGTAAATACACAAACACGCACATACACACACACGTGAGCACAAGTAAACCCGGAGAATTGCGAATAAGGTCAGTGGGTTTTATCAATGTCAATATCCTATTTGTGATATTGTGCTATAGTTTTATATGATGTCACCATAAGGGGAAACTGGGAAAAGAGTACATGGGATCTCTCTGTATTATTCCTTACAACTCTATTAAATCTCAAACTCTCTCTGTAAAAATTTCAATTAGAAACTTCTGGGACATGCCAAAGATACCTTCTTTGCATAAGGAAGGAATCTATCAAAAAGTGTTTAAAGGCAGAAAATGAAAAAGCTGTGTCACTTCCTGTTTACATCACATCAAGTCCAACCAGTTTCATACACTGCTACAGCATTACATAATTCCACATTTATTTTGTGGACATTGATGAATTTCTCTTGCCTTATAGTACTGTAAACTTCTTTATGGCAGGACCATGTCTGGTTTTGCTCTAGGGTCTGGCAGGTATTAAGTGATCAAATATTATTTAATAACTCAATAAAGAAAGTTTCAAGAGGTGATATTAAAGAAAGAGAAATTTACAATCATGAATAAAATATTTTAAGCAGTGATAATGTCAGAGAAAGTGCCAGGACAACAGTGAAACAAGTACACCCAAGCATCAGACTGACCAGGGTCCACATTCTGCTTCTGCCACTTATCCCATAGGTGACTAGGCACCTAAGTCTTGATTCCCTCATCTCTGCAGCATGAAGATATTAATGGCATCTATCCTAGAGGATTGTTATGACAACTGAGATTATATATGGAAAGCACAGGGCTTGGAACACAGAAGGTGCCCAATAAATACAGCTGCTTCCTCTACTAAAATTATTAATAACACTACTGACACTCATATTAAAAAACTAGTTGCTCCAATCGAAGAAAGGAGACACTGGCCAGAGGGTTTCAGAGTGATAAAAAAATTTTTCCAACAAGTCTTTCAACAGTGCAAGTGTTCTATAAGCGTATTTTTCTATTGGGAGATAAAAATAATAAAGTAGTTAAATAAAATCTTCTTAAAAACTTCCATTTTCATCAAGATATACCACATTCCAGGCCACAAAATATACCTTAACAAATATAAAAGACTAGAAATCATATAAAGTATGTTCTCATCCCACAATGGAATTAAAATACAAGTGCAGGAACAGAAAGATAGCTGAAAAATTCCCCAAATACTTGAAGATTAAACAACACACTTCCAAATGACACATGGATCAAAGAAGTTACAAAACAAACATCGTATACTAACACATATATGTGGAATCTAGAAAAATGGTACAGATGATCTTATTTGCAAAGCACAATAGAGACACAGAGGTAGAGAATAAACATATGGACACCAAGAGGGGAAAGGGTGGGGAGTGGGATGAATTGGGAGATTGGGATTGACCTATATATACTACTGATACTATATATAAAATAGATAACTAATGAGAACCTACAGTATAGCTCAGGGAACTCTATTCAATGCTCTGTGGTGACCTAAGTGGGAAGGAAATCCAAAAAAAGAGGGGATATATGTATACGTATAGCTGATTCACTTTGCTGTACAGTAGGAACTAACAAAACATTGTAAAGCAACTATACTCTAATAAAAATTAATTTCAAAAAAAGAAATGAATGCTCACCCCTGGAAAAAAACAAAACAAAACAAAGAAGTTACATGAGAAATGAAAAAGTATTTTGAACTAAATGAGCACAACTAAAGGACAAAGACAATGCAATGGAGAAAAGATAGTCTTTTCCAAAGTGGTGCTAGAACAACTGGATGTCCATATGCAACAAACAAAACAAACAAACAAAAAAACCCTATATACACAGACCTTACACCTTTCACAAAAATTACCGAAAAATGGATTGTAGCCCTACATACATGTGAAGTGCAAAACTATAAAACTTCTAGAAAAGAGCAAAGCAGAAAATCTATGTGAACTTGTGTTTGGTGGTGAGTTTTTAGATACAACACTAAAAGCATGATCCATGAAGGAAAAAATTGGTAAGTTGGAGTTTATAAAAGTTAAAATTTTCTGCTCTGTGTAAGACTTTGTTAAGAGAATGAAAAGGCAAGCTACAGTCTTGGAGAAAATATTTGGAAAACGCACATCTGATAAAGGACTTGTACCCAAAATATACAAAGGATTCTTAAAATTCAACACTAGGAAAGTAAACAACATTAAAACATGGACAAAAGATATGAACAGACTCTTCATCAAAAAAGATATATGGAATGTAAGTAAGCATATGAAACACCTATACGAGAAAAGAATCTAAAAAAGACTAAATACATATATCTGTATGTATAACTGAATCACTTTGCTGTACATCTGAAACTAACAAAACATTGCAAATCAACTATACTCCAATAAAATAAAATAAATAAAATAAAATAAAAAAATAAAGCATATGAAAAGACTCTCAACGTCATTTGTCATTAGGGGATTACAAATTAAAACATTGGTAACTTTACAGAGGAGAATCCTGGCAAATACTATCTTAGCCAGGCAATCTATATTAACAGGGTTATCATATTGATAGTATGTCCTCTACCCTGAGTCTAATCAAGAGAAAAACATCAGACTACTCCCAAATAAAGAGCATTCTACAAAACACGAAACTCCTCACAGCTGTCAAGGTAATCAAAAACAAGGAAAGTCTGAGAAACTGTCACAGCCAAAAGGAACCTAGAGACATGCAATGTAATGCTGAACCCTAGATGGGACACAAAGAGGAACAGTAGGTAAAAACTAGGGAAATTTGAGTAAATACGGACTTTAGTCAATAACAGTGTATCAATATCATTAACTGTAGCAAATGTACCATACTAATGTTACATGTTAACAACAGGGGAAACTGGGTATGGGGTATATGGAAATTCTCTGTACTATTTTTGCAATTTTTGTGTAAATCTAAAATTGTTCTTAAAAAAAGTTTTGGTTTTTTTTTTTAAAGCCTTGTTTAATGGATAGGGAGTTTCAGTTTTTCAAGATGAAAAAGTTCCGGAGCTCTGTTGTACAATAATGTGAATATACTTAACACTACTGAATTGTACACTTAAAAATGATTAGATGGGGGCTTCCCGGTAGCGCAGTGGTTGAGAATCTGCCTGCCAATGCAGGGGACGCGGGTTCGAGCCCTGGTCTGGGAAGATCCCACATGCCGCGGAGCAACTAGGCCCGTGAGCCACAATTACTGAGCCTGCGCGTCTGGAGCCTGTGCTCCGCAACAAAAGAGGCCGCGATAGTGAGAGGCCCGCGCACCGCGATGAAGAGTGGCCCCTGCTTGCTGCAACTAGAGAAAGCCCTCACACAGAAACTAAGACCCAACACAGCCAAAAATAAATAAATAAATAAACAAACCCAAAAGTTTAAAAAAAAAAAAATTTAAAAAATGATTAGATGGTAAATTTTATGTATGTGCTTTTTACCACAATAAAAGGTAAACAAAATTTTTAAAGCCTCATTTTCACTTTTAGTAACACAGGAGTTTCTCATTCTCTTCAATTAATTAAATATTAATTATTACAATACTATAGTTATTATTAGTGTAGCTTCTAGCATCAGTAGAATGCTTAATGTATTTATGAGCTATGCTAAGCATTTCAAAAAAATTCTTCAGTTGAATCCTCACAACAACTCCATCAGGTAGGTATCATTACAGCTGACCTTTGAACAAGGTGGAGGTTGGAGCACCGACCGTCCACCATCCACACAGTTGAAAATCCACATATAACCTGACAGCCAGCCCTCAATATACTTGGTTCTACATCCCTGGAGTCAACCAACTGCAGATCATATAGTACCTATTTGGTGAAAAAAAACCCCACCTGCACAGTCCAAACCCATGTTGTTCAAGGGTCCACTGTACTATGTTTCCCTGTTACAGGTGGTATATATGAAGCCTTAAGTAAATTGCTGTGGTCATATTGCTAGTAAGTGGTTCTAATTTCCAAAACAATTTGACGACAAAAATACACACTCATAGCTACTTTGCTATATTTGTAAATGTCACCTGCAGCAGTTCACAATCCCCTGGTACTAAAACAACAAAACAAACAAAAAATCCACAAGAGTAAACACATGAATAAATGCCAAGCCAGCAAAGCAGCCAGCCACTTAAGTAAAGTGACTTTGAATGCCTATGCATTTCTCACAATGCACCCACACGCTTTTGACCATTTTACAGATTACTGGACCCCATTGTGATCCCATTACAACCAATGTTGGCTGCTGTGTTGTAAACCGTGCTCCCTATCACTCACTCATATTCAATTCATCTTATAAAAACTGGAAGGGAAAAAAAAATGCCATACCTTAGAGACCAAAAAAATCCTAAATGTAGTTCAGTTGAAACTTGAACAAGGCTTGAACTTCACGAGTCTATTTATAGTAAATATGTAAATAAGACCTGTAAGTACAGTACTACTTAATCCGGGGTTGGTTGAATCCGTGGATATGGAACCACAGATACAGAGGAACCCCGGGTAGGAAGGAATCTTGGATACAAGGGCCAACTACTATAAATTATACGAGAATCTTCGACTGCTCAGAGGGGCAGTGCCCCTAACCCCCACGTTGTTCGAGGATCAACTGTACATTTAAACAAGCGCTGCATTCCTAGGAAAATTAGGCTGTAACAGCTCCAGCCTAAACATCTTTTCCCTTGCGCAGTGGAAGAATCTTGGAACAAAGAAAAGTAATGCCCTAAGAAACCGGTTAATCCTTCACTTTGTTTAAAAAGACCTGCATTTACCTGTCTAATTACGAAGCCCCGTGCACTTGTCAGGCATGGGCTGTGACTGACCGGGAAACAATCTCCCTGTTTGTGAAATTTCACAGTGCTCTGCCGGCATTTAAAAAAGGCAGAAAGCGCCTATGAGGCTAAACTGGATAGTTCCTTGCAGGTTAAAGTTGGAAATATTTGAGGAAAACATTTCAAGCTTGGCCTGATGTAAAAATCAGCACCAATGCTGACTCTTAATATGTAAAACCATAAATCGCGCGAATAAATCCTTGTTTGGGATGGAACCATGTGAATGGAACATGGAAAATGCATAAATAACTTTGAGTAGAAAACGTGAACTTTGAGTAGAAAACGTGAACATGTTTTCTAACTTTTAAAGTGCTGCAGAATGTTAAGCCATGGTTCAACTCTATGACTTTTTCCCCCCCATCAGCTTTCACTAATTTCAGTTCCAAAGACTCTCACATGAAAGGAAGGCATAACCTCTGTTATCAGGGTTCAAACTTCAATACAGAGTTATTAGCTCCATCTTATCGATTATGCTAGTTGAGGTTTCTCTATCCTTATTGGTGTTTTTTCCTCTGATTTCCCCAGGATTGAGACAAGCGTATTAAAATCTCCTATTTCTAGTGTGTCTCTATTTCTCATCTCTAGTAGTTTCTGCTTTTCAAATGCTGTTGCTGTGTTATCAGAGAACTGGGTAATAATAATAACTTTTGCATCTTCTTTGTGATTTTCAGCCTTTAGTATTATAAAATATCCCTTTTAATCTATTTTAATATTTTTGGCCTTAATCCTATCTTGCCTATATCACCCTATGCTTTTTTAATTGCAATTGCCTACCTTTTTATTTTTAACCTTTGAAATCATTTAATTTTAGGTATGTCCCTTTTAAACAGTGGAGAGCCAGATTTTGCTTTTGGGGCAATCTGAAAATCCTTTATCTTTCCATTTTTTACTTTTTTGTAATAAGTTAAGTAACCCTGATATGATCTATATGCTTGATATCTGTTCTGTCATATTGTTTTATGATATTTTTCATTGAATGTAGAAAGCTGTTAGCTATGTAGACATTTTTCTTGCCCTTTTCCTTTTTTAAGATGCATATTAAAGTACTTGAGAGTAAAATGATATAATGTCTGAGATTTTCTTTAAAATACTTCAACCATAAAAGCGGTGGTGGCAGGGGTATAGATAAAATAAGTACAGATAATGTTGATGGTTACTGAAGTTGGATATTGGGGTTCATTGTAGTTCCTACTTTTATGTATGTTTGGAAACTTTTGTTTTCAAAAGTCTTTTGCTTTATAAACAGTTATAAAAATTTTTGTCTTTTTTAAGTCATACAAAGTTTGTGTGTTTATTTACTTTCTTAATAAGCCAAGCTGTATCTTCATGAACATAGACCTGAAGTAATTAAAACTTAAGAGCTTCATAAAAAGAAGTGCTGGTCTCTAAATCAAACAAAGACTTTCTCTACTGCCTCAAGCTCTGCAGTAAATTATACATACTGTAAATGAGCACAGCTTCTTTTAAACTTACTAGAAACAATTTTGTCTTTGTGAGAGTTTTATAACTACATCCAACAGCCTATAAAAAGCCTGTCTTTATGCAGTTCCCATGGTGATAGGGCATAATATATGTGTCCATTAAATTTGGAAATGTAATGAAGTGTAATAAAAATCTACTTCAGAAAAATACACTTCTCAGCATATTTTTATTAATTAAAATATTGCATTGAGCGTTTTTCATGTCTGTATGCCTGACAGCAAGTAAAAGCTTTGCCACAGATTAACTGTGACTCTTGAGTTCCATCCAATATTAATTGGTACAAAATAGGAAAGGCATTTTTGCAGAGAAAATATTTTGACTGGTGGCCCAGAGTGATTAATCGTAAACAGTTATGCTTCCTGAACTGTGCATATACCATTTTAAATGCCACCAGCAATACGGATTTTGACATTTGTGTCTACAGGGGTAGAAAAAGACTAGAAAGTGGATATCTTTAATCCTCGGGGAAGAAGTTCCTTATAGATGACTCCCTACTCCAGCCTTGCAGAGAGTGTGACTATTTTGCCCGTGGGGGAGGCATGGTATCATATAAGCAGTTTAAGAAAACCCTGCACAAATTTAACTAACAACAACAAAAGCAAAGAAGAAAAATCATCTTGGTGCACCACTAGAGACACAGAAGTCAAAAAAAAAAAAAAAAAGTGGGGGCAAGGGACAGGGAACCAAGGAATAATAAGCCAAATCACTCTCATATTCTACTTTGAATAGCTAAAATTTGAAGCAGAAGGAGAGGAAAAGAGACTTATTCTCAGGATGATTATCCAGTCATCTTCAGATGAGAAATAGAAAACTCTCAACTCCTCTGTCTGAGCTCCTTTTGTGTCTGTCTTCCCAAATTAACAACATCTCAATGGCTTTGACATATTTGAAATCAATGTGCATGGCTTCTACCTACCCCCCAAATCAAGAAGAGCATGAACTGCCTCTCATATAGTAAATTAATCTGAGAGATATTTGCCTTTTGAGTTCTTGGGTAATTGCAATGTAATAATTATGAGAATCTTGACTGTCCTGATTGCTGTTCCATGAAATACCCGATCGAGTTAAAACACATTGAGCAACTATTCAACTGAAGAACTAATGAGGGGCTTCCCTGGTGGCGCAGTGGTTGAGAATCTGCCTGCTAATGCAGGGGACACGGGTTCGCGCCCTGGTCTGGGAAGATCCCACATGCCGCGGAGCAACTAGACCCGTGAGCCACAACTACTGAGCCTGCGCGTCTGGAGCCTGTGCTCCGCAACAAGAGAGGCCACGATAGCGAGAGGCCCGCGCACCGCGATGAAGAGTGGCCCCCGCTTGCCGCAACTAGAGAAAGCCCTAGCACAGAAACGAAGACCCAACATAGCAATCAAGCAATCAATCAATCAATAAAACTTAAAAAAAAAAAAAAAAAAGAACTAATGAGCTGGACTTACTAGGTCATAAACTCTCTCCCCCAATTTATTTTTTTAAAGTACTCTTTACAGGATTCCCTTTACTTAACCATACCTTAATACCCTAGCCACACTTTCTGGAATTATGAAAAATATCTGAAAATACCACTGCCCCCACTTTAAATAGTGCCATACTCAAAAATGAAAGGAAATGCTTGGGCAAAATATTTGTACTGAACCCATCACTGAGGGCACAATATCAATATTATATTACTATCAGATGGTACCCATTTGCCTAGCTGTTGCAGTGAAAAAGCAATCGATGGCAATCCACAAATGTTTGGAAGTTCTACAAAACAAACTTTTTTTTCCCACCAGCTCAGAAGGTTTTTTGGAAGTAGGGGACTCTAGGAGTTGCACATATATCAAGGTAATAATGGAAAGCAAAAGAAGTGAGGAAACTGAAGCCTTTCCAAATCTGGAGGCTCCCAGGGCCATGGAACACAGTCAATTGCCAACAGCTATTCTTCACTGGGTAAGGCGGGCTATGTAAGCACACTACTTTCACTAACCACACGGAGTGATTCTCTGCTGAAATATATCAGAGGGCTCTTTGAGGGGCCCTACTCAGGGTTCTAGGGGCTCTAGTCAGGGTTCCGTGATTTCCAACACATAACAAACACTCCAGCTCCTGTCTGTTCCCGAGTTTCTCTTAAGTGCTCCCCTACCCCCTAATGCTTCATTTCACGCTGAAGCACTTATCAGACTATTCTAATGGTCTCCTTGTCTGTGCCTGCCCATCCACCAGACTGTGAGCCCCTTGATGGTGGGAAATGAATCTTACTCTCTTCAGCATTCCACCCTCAATGAATAGTTAACCGTAAGTGTGGATTTACATAGATGGAAAAAGTCTCAAACTGTTTGTAAAATATTGTATACATATGCACACGGATTCTGTCAAATACATAATGGCACACTTCACCCTTTGCACCTCTAGATCACATTGTCTGGATAGTAGGTACATTAGGATGATTACTTTATTCTCTGTGCCTGTTGGACTATTTGAAATATTACTGAATTATTAAATCTGAATATGGAAAAAGAGAAAATACAAATACCTAGTCACTAGCTCTGCCTACTGGTACCCATTTATTCATTCATTCATTCTTAGTATATTTTTTCAGTGCCTATAAAGTGCTAGGTTTGTCGTAGGCATCGAGCAAGGAGTAGTGAACAAAACAAATTCCTTTTGCACTCCTGGAACTTACACTCTACTATGCTTGGGAAGAGACAATAAATTAGTAAATGAATAAAGATACCGGGCAATCTCAGGTTGCAGTAAGTGCCCTGGTCCGGAAAGATCCGTGCTCAGATGCCGCGGAGCAACTAAGCCCGTGAGCCACAACTACGGAGCCTGAACTCTAGAGCCTGCGTGCCACAACTACTGAAGCCCATGTGCCTAGAGCCGGTGCTCCGCAACGAGAAGCCACCGCAATGAGAAGCCCACGCACCGCAACGAAGAGCAGCCCCCGCTCGCCGCAACAAGAGAAAAGCCCGCGCGCGGCAATGAAGACCCAACACAGACTAAATAAGTAAATAAATAAAATAAAGTTTAAAAAAAAAAATAGTGCTTATAAAGAAAATAAACCGGATGATATAACAGAGTGACAGCAAGGAGGGAGGGGCTCCATTCGTAGGTGGACAGGAAAGGCTTCTTTGAGGTGGTAACTTACCAGGATAAACGTAGAAGAGTAAGGAAAGGTCGTGGGGTGGCCTACGAGGGCAGAAAGTGGGCTGGGGCAAGATCAAGGAGGGCCTGAATGGATGCTGCAAGGAATTCAGATTTTACTGCAGTGTCAGGAGAAACAACTGGAATGTTATAAGGGGGGGAAGTGGCAAGGTCTTATTTTTCAGAAAGACCACTATGGCTGTTGGGTAGAGAATGGAAGGTGGCCTGCCAAGAGATGAAGCAGAGGACCCTTTAGGAAGACTGGGCTACATTTACTCTAATGGTTCTCAATCAGGGGCAATTTTGCCTCCCAAAGGACACTTGGCAGCATCTGGAGACATTTTTGGTTATCACAACCAGGCGAGAGGGGCGCTGCTGGCATCTAGTGAACAGAGGCCATGGATGCCACTCCAAGTCCTACCACGTACAGGACAGCCCTTCTCAACAAAAAGCTATCCATCCAGTGGTGCTGAGGTTCAGAGACCCTGATTTACGCTATGCAGATCTGCTCTTTGACTTCTGGATTGCATGACAGAAGCAACAGGAAAAAAAACAAGTTATATAAATTCTAAGGGGCATGTGTTCATGGGAAGCAAAGAAGCAAACTATGGAAAGAAAAGAACAAATAAGAAGAAGCTGTAGGGACTTCCCTGGTGATCCAGTGGTTAAGAATCCACCTCCCTCACGCAGGGGGGATGCGGGTTCAATCCCCGTTCAGGGAGCTAGAATCCCACATACCACGGGGCAACTAAGCCTGCGCACTTTAGAGCCCACACACCACAACTAAGACCCGATGCAGCCAAATAAATACATATATTTTTTAAAGAATTAAAAAAGGAGAAGAAGCTGTAAAGTTAGAGTCAGCCAAAGTATGGAGTCATCCACTTTTGTACCAAAAGCAAAGATGCTTTGCTCTTGAGACCAGCCAAACTTCCTTTAATTTCCTATTGCATCCTTGACATGGTGACCCTCATTGATAAAAAAAAAAAATACACAGCTATTTTTTATTTTCCTTTAATTAAACTAAATAGCACTCCATTTAGATTGCTTTGTATTCACTTAGAAATCCTTGATGAATGGCACTTCTTGTCCTTGGATGTGTCTTCTTTTCAATAAGTTGATAATTTCCCTTCAGAAATTGGAGCATTTTATTAATTAGTGACTAGGATTAAAATTTTTTTCCTGACAACACCTGGACCTTTTCCATTAATATTCTAAAACCAGAGACAGCGGTCCACGGTGTACAGTACTGTCAGATATGTTCATCTAGGTTAAGCTGGATTTTTCTTTTTCATGCAGATTGATGCGACGGGATTCTCCCGACAAATTATTATGCTGAGTCTCAGAGAAGGTTTCACACTCAAAGGGAGCCCCTGGGATGCTGTTATTACTCTTTGAAGGACACTTGACTTTCACTGAACATCTGCTTTGCTTAATGTACCTCTACTAAATGCGAGCACCTGAACTGAATATTTTAACCGTGGAAGGCAACCAGCAAGAGACCATTTGGAAAACCCCAGGACCTTTGCCAGGAAGCTAAAGTACAATTGACCCTTGAACAACATGGATTTGAACTGTGAGGGTCCACTTATATAGATTTTTTTCAAGAAATGCATACAGTACAACACAGTTGTACTGTGGTCGTTTGAATCCAGGGATGCAGAACCTCAGATCCAGAGAACAGAGGGCTATGGGATTTGAACATCCAGGGATTTTGGTATCCATGGCGGGTCCTGGAACAAATCCCCTGTGGATACTGAGGGACAATTGGATAACTTAGATCCTTAAAAGAAAATCCTCAAAATAGGTCTTTAGGGGTTTCCTTTAAAATCTGTATTTTGTGAATGGTCATATTCAGTGAAAATCAACAAAAAATGGAAAAACAAAGATTACTTATTCATATAAGAATATGAACGTTAGACGTACTAGAATAAAAAAGTTCTATTATGAGGCAATGTATAAGCAGATAAATAAAATTAACAGTGAAAGTACAAGTTAATACCAGTGAGGGTGGCAGGATGGGCACTCTCATACATTGTTTGGGGGGCAGGGTTTATTAATTATTACAACCTTTCACAGAAGCCCCTCTAAACAACTTTTTTAAAAGTTCATGCCTTATAATCCGATAACTACCCTTCTATCTTAAGTGAGTGATCAGAGAAGAACACAAAGATTTATGAGTAAGGGTACTTGTTGCAAGATTAAAATAATAGTGTGAAATGGTAACAACAGTCAGAAATTTGTTAAATGGATTATAGTTAACCTAAAATATGAAATAATGGTAAGTCATTAAAAATCAAGTTTTCAGGAAAACATTCAAGATACTGTTCACTAATGTATCCCTAGAACTTAAAACAGTACCTGGTACATGATACTAAGTCCTCTAAACATTTGTCAAATGAAAGACTATAATATTGAATGAAAGAGGGTACAAACCATTTTTTTCAGCATGATCCAAATTCTCTTGTAAGTATAATTTAGATAGCTACATGGATAGACCCCTACCTATGCATAGAAAAAGATCTGAAAGGTAACACTCGGAATTATTTACAACTGTTACTTTTGGGTGGTGGGTTTGTGCGTTGTTTTTATGTTCTTTATTTCTTCCTTTATTTTAAAAGTCTTCTACAATAAATATTAATCAGTTCCATAATCAAAAAGAGTGACCTTTCTAGGTGACAAAAGGTATATATACATTAGAAACATAAATCACTATTCCTTTTGGTGATGTTTCTTGCTGGCCTTGATTCCATTTCCCTACTGGAGTTCCTGAGTGTTTATGGGATTTATCAATCAACTTAGTTTAACAAACTTGTTAAGGGTCTACCATGATCTGGGGAGACACACGTAAGCAGCACACTTCCTACTCTTAAGGGTATGACAGTAAATATAAAGCCATATTATTTAGTTAGATATTTAATATAAAGATAATATGGTTAAGAGAAAACTAAGGAAACCTTTCCATTATCTGGAGCTAGTATCATAATGGAAGTGGGTGGGCATAGGTCACCATATGAGCAAAGAGCTAGAGGGTCTTCACCAACCTGGGGGAGACCAGAAGGAGAAGTTAAAGCCGTAAGGCCAAAGGAATGAGAATACACAGTTCCAGAAGCCAGGGAGAGAATGAGTGCAGGAGGAGGCCACGGTGGCATTCTGCCAGGAAAGCAAATAAGGCAACACCTGAGATGCGAAGTAAGCAGCATGGGCAGCCGTGCTCTTTGGTGTGTCTGCTAGTCACATCTTCAACTCTACCCAAGGAGAAATGATAAATGACATGTCTGCTGCCTTCTCCAGCCTCAAGGCCAAGTTGCCAGCCCCTCAATCTAACCCTCATTTGTGAGTTAAAACTCCCCTTTCTTGGCTCTATCTCCACAAAACCTTGATCGCTCCATTTCCTACTCTTTCCACATCCCAAGTCCTCCAGCTCTCCTCCCTGTCAAAGAAACACATTCCATAATGCTTTCAAGATTTTAAGGCATTTTAAGACAGAGAAAAGCATTTTAAGACAAGATATCCATGACTCAAGCTGCAGAGGGAGTCCATTTAAAGGAGATTTAAGTCATTGGTAAGATAGTAATTTTCAAACAAGACCAGTAGCCTGCCCCTGCTTGTCACATAGGGGCACTAAAGATGAATAGCCTTATTACCAGGCCCTTTGCACTAACAAACACCAGGTTTACAGGGAATAGCCCCAGAGAAGAGGTATCTCCAGAGAGAGTCTTACCAACATGCGCTGTATTCAACAGCCACACAGATACAATAATTACCAATATAGATCATGTGACCAAAAATAGTTAGTGAATTTTGCGGTGTATCGTATAGATAAGCAGCTAGGGTGGGAATTTCTTTTTTAAACACAGAGTTCAGAAACAAATCAACAAAACTCAAAGCATCATAACCAATGTGTAGACCAACGAATGCTAGTTTCAGGGGATGATAACAGCTGTTATGAAAAATGAGAAACCTGGTTACAAATTCTGGGGAAAAAAATGAGAAACCTGGTTAAAAATTCTGGGAAACACTAGATAAGACAAGTGTCTCTACCATGGTCTTTAACGTGGCAAGATAAATTTAATTTCTCCTAGAGCATGATAAGATATGTAACACTTCCCAAGTTTATTTGACCACAGAATCTCTTTGTGTAGATTATTTTGCAGATCTAGGGTTTTTGCAGGGAGCATATTTTGAAACTCCTGGAACTGGATTTGGTTTTTAAGTTATAGAATCATATTAGAAGTGACCTCTAATCTCAGTGAGAAGTGATTTTAGAACAGCTGTTATCAGTTGTGTCTGCCCATTAAAATCACCTGAGAAACTTTTAAAATTCCCAATGACCAAGACTTACCCCAAATCAATCAGCTCAGAATCCCTGGTGCTAGGACCCGGGCAACAGTATTTTATAAAGTTCCCAAGGGGACTGCAACGGGCGGCCCCGTTGACGCCACTGCCGCTGAGGAGTCGCCCTCCAACGCAGGAGGCTCTTCAGCATCCTAGATATCTTGTTGAACTAGCTCTTCAATAACGGGGAACCTCTGTACCCCCAACAGGCAGTGAAACATTCCTCTGCTATGTTAAACAGAAGATGAAGCACATTGCATCTAAGATAACATTTATCTCAGTAATACCTTACATTGCAAACTAGGGTGCATGCTACATTCCTATCTTCCATCGATAAATAAATGGCCCATATTTTTTTTCCCTTATTAGTTCGAACCTAGTGTTTCAGATAAAATTCACACACGGGGAAAACAAAGCTTCAAATGTATTAATAAAGTTCTAACAGCAGATATTGAGAAGCAGATATCTAGACAGAGAATATGGAATATTAACTGTGACATGTAATATTTAAGGGCAGGAATTTTTTATTAATATTTATAAAGCTAATATGTACCATGCAGAAATCTAAATAGCAGGGATGCGTTCTGCATTAAGTAGACGTAGGCCCAGTGAATCTAACCAGCCTCCAGAGCACAGACTGTCTTGGAGGTGGGAGCTGCTATAGCCTTCTTTGCCAATCTTTGCCTTACTAGGAACCTTAATTACTTTTACTTATAGTTCTCCCAAGCTCTGCTTTGCTTCTTCTCAATGAATTACTTGGAACCCATATGAGGTCACAAAGCACTGCTTTCAGTTGAATAGTTAAAATTAAAATTCTTGAACTTCAGGAACTCCAGCCATACAAACCAAAAAAGAAATACCTTTTTGAATCTACCAAAAACCAGTTTCACAAGGACATCCCAAAAAGCACTGCCCCTGACTTGGGATGAGTCGATAGGTCATTCTGTTAAAATGCATAATAGTTTAATCCCTTAGATACCCATGGATTTCATGTATTAAAAACAAGACAACAGGCTCCAAATGGAGTCACTTATGCTAAGCCCCGTATCACCAAATGTAGGCTTCATTACAGTTTTGGCTCTCCCAGAAATGGAATCTTAAACCAGCCAATCAGGAATCACCTGATCAGCACTAGTCAGGTAATCTGCCTGATAGACATCTGCCATCCCCTAAAGAAAAGTGACCTTGCAATAACCAACCCACTTTTTTGTCTAGTATAAACTCCTTGTTCCCACTCCCTTTTGCCTATAAAAGTCTTTCATTATGTACAGCTCCTTGGAGCTCCTTTCTGTCTGCTAGATTAGATGCTCCCTGATTCATGAATCACTGAATAAAGCCAAGATCTTTAAAATTTACTCAGATGGATTTTAACACTTGCAAAACTTGCATCAAAGAAAACAAATACCTAGTGCTTTATCCTTAAAATTGAAAAGGTTTATGACAAGGTAGTTGCATTATTTATTTGAATAATAAAATAGAGACCAATTTCAACCTGACTTGCTAAAACCAGCTATCTGATCTTAGCATCGCTAATCTTTATTTCCTTCACAATCCAAGTTCCTTTATTATTTCATTGCTAATGACTGTTCTGATTAAGGAATTAGGGATAGAAATGATCATGCAGTATAATTACGTATGTAGATCTGGAGCTTTTTGCTTTTAAATTCAGTGTATTCAAAGAGCCAGATCTTGCTACTAGATAATTTGTGAAATTATTTATTGCATTAGTAATATGCTGGGATAGTTAAGGAGCTAAGAATTTCAGGATTATGCCATGTTCAATGGCTGGTGGTCCATAAATATACCAAATGAATCTAAGTAGGCCTTTAAAAAAATCCAATTTATTGAATTAAGTATGAGTTTTAATAGCCCAATAAAACATCACTGAAAGATAAATATTGGAAGTTACATTGCCCAATTTCAACATAGCAATTCATTGAATTTTATCTCTCTAGGAAAAAATATTATAATTCTTTTTCACGACAAATTTGTATCTAACTTAAATGATATTCCTTCATGAACCTGATAGCTTCTATAATAATGGAGTAAAGTTATCTGCTGTTTCCAACATAGTTTGTTAGGTATTTTGAAACTGAAATATAAAGAGGGCCTGAGGGAATGTGTAGCACTAAAGAAGAGGAAACACAGCGAAAGAAGCCGAGAGGAGGGGAATTTATGGCTGTGTTTAATTTTGTGGTTGGGCTGCTGTCATGTAGAAGAGGGATTAGACTTTCTCTGATGCTTCTGAGGGCTAGAGACCAAATAGAGATAGGCTGTAAAACAACATAAGGAAATATTTTCAAGCAGTTGAAATTATTTCAAGATGGAAAATCCCTGAAAGGAAGTGAGTCTTTCATTAAGAAAAGAAATCAAGTTCAGGCTTGATAAACACAAGCAGAAATATTGAAGAAGAGGTCTGGCATCAGAACCAGGAGTCAACTGGATTACTTTTAAAGTCTGTTTCTACCCTGAGATCCTGAAATTAATTACAGTTAATTGGAGATTATCAAAAATCAAGGAATTTAGTTTAAATAAATCATTTTAGTTTAAATAAATCATTGAAATATCAGAAATCAGAATCAAGCTAAAATAAAACTTTTAATCCAAGGTACAGCCACTGAGAGACACACAAATGGTCATAATTAAATCATTCTCTATTAAAAATCTATACAAATATGGTCATATTTTTTCTATATAAAGTTATGTTTTTTGAAAAGCTGTACAAGAATGGTCTTTTTTATATTTCACATTAAAAACTATAAACTATTATAAACCTACATGCTTTAGGTTGTTATCCCTAGATTCTGAGGTCATAAATGATTTTTATTTTCTTCTTTTTGCTTATATTAACATATTTGTTTTCTTAAAAATGTAATGGTTAATTGAGAAATAAATTTTAGTACAATATTCAAAGTATGTTTTGTCCACATTCACAGAATAACGTTAAAAACTGAGATACTTAATTTTCATCAAAGCCTCCTTTTAACCTCAATTGTCTGGATATGGTAAAAAAAAAAATTTAAGTACTTAAATTATAATTATCTAAATTTGTCCTTTAAATTTTTCAGTGCATGTTGGTGGGAATGTAAACTGATACAGCCACTATGGAGAACAGTATGGAGGGTCCTTAAAAAACTAAAAATAGAACTACCATACAATCCAGCAATCCCACTACTGGGCATATACCCTGAGAAAACCATAATTCAAAAAGAGTCATGTACCACAATGTTCACTGCAGCTCTATTTACAATAGCCAAGATGTGGAAGCAACCTAAGTGTCCATCGACAGATGAATGGATAAAAAAGATGTGGCACATATATACAATGACTACTACTCAGCCATAAAAAGAAACGAAATTGAGTTATTTGTAGTGAGGTGGATGGACCTAGAGTCTGTCATACGGAGTGAAGTAAGTCAGAAAGAGGAAAACAAATACCGTATGCTAACACATATATGTGGAATCTAAAAAAATTGGTTCTGAAGAACCTAGGGGCAGGACAGGAATAAAGACACAGATGTAGGGAATGGACTTGAGGACACGGGAAGGGGGAAGGGTAAGCTGGGATGAAGTGAGAGGTTGGCATGGACTTACATATACTACCAAATGTAAAATAGATAGCTAGCGGGAAGCAGCCACATAGCACAGGGAGATCAGCTCGGTGCCTTGTGACCACCTAGAGGTGTGGGATAGGGAGGGTGGGAGGGAGACGCAAGAGGGAGGAGATATGGGGATATATGTATATGTATAGTTGATTCACTTTGTTATAAAGAAGAAACTAACACACCATTGTAAAGCAATTATACTCCAATAAAGATGTTTAAAAAAATAAATAAATAAAATAAAAAATAAAAAGCAAAAAAAAAATTTTTTTTTTTCAGTGCACAAACAGCCTACGTATTCCATCATCTGAAAGCTCATACAAATTAATAAAATTAGCATTCTGGACATATTTTACTGAAAGTGCAAGAACATTGTCTTAGTATGTTTCACAATATAATTTTGTACCAAGGAGTATTTTAAATTTTATAATATTTTAGTTTAAAATTAAATCACTGTCGAAAATTATTTAGGGTTATAATCTCAACAGCTATACCAACTATGGAGGTAGAAAAAGTAACAAGATTTAATTCTGGTAAAATTAAGCATTTTACCAAGCAATAACATTGTAGTCAGAATTAAGGCAATAATCACATGGTACAAATTCAAGGAAAAAAATATAATTTATTCTGCTGTTCCCTGCTAGTATCATGCAAAATAACTTATGAAAAAATCCATAATATTTCTGTGTACCTATCATTAAGTACTGTATTTTAAAATCATAGCTGCCTTCATTTAAATGCTATGACTGAAAGTTAAAGGTACCACATAAGGCCTTAAAAAGGAATTCAGGTTCCATACTTTGAAAATTATTTGAAACTTCAGGAAATTACTGTATTAGAAAACTCAGCTTTTAAATAGAAAAGATTCTACCAGCCTCACTCGGTATGTAATTTATTTCTTTGTTCTAGAAGGTTGTAATTTTGGAGACAGGCTAAGTAAACTAGTGTGCCATTAAGAAAAATCTGATTCTCCTCCTATCTGGGTAGCACCATAGGCACAGGTGAGCATCAGCTGGAAGCAATTACCTGTGGGAAAAAGGGTAGTGACATGAATTGCTTCTGCAAGCACTTGCTTCGTTTTCTGAGTCCCTATCCTTTCTCTCACCTGTACTTGGAGCCACTGAGTACCCTCCTGCAGACTCAGCTCTATTCTCCAGGCCCTACGAACAATTTGACCCCTCATCAGAGAGTGTTTAAAGAGTCCCATTTCAGGACTCAGGAATAAACTCTGAATCCGCTTACTCTAGCCTGGTTTTGGTCCTTTGCCCCACTTCTGATATGCGGCCTTTCAACCCCTATCTTTCAACTCTGCCCTGACAAATGATTCCTGTCTTGTTCTCCTGCACCTGATCATCTGCTTGGAAAGCAGATCAGGAAGCCAGTCTCTCTGAGGCTGGGACCCAATACTGCCCTTATGCTTAAGAAAGATGGAGGCTCCCACATATTTATAAAGTAACACACACGTGCAAATGCATGTGTAGACATGTGCACACACACTAAATTCCAGGAGAGTTTTAAAGCTATGTTATTCTTTAAAAGTTTACTTTGAACAAACTGGTCCTGCAAAAAGTTCAACACAATAGTACTGTGTCAGTCACAAGCAAATTATAGAAATAATTTCTAAAATCAATTCAAAATACATTATAAGAAATGTAGCAGGAATGGGACTCAGATATAAAATGATGTAACAAACGACTCTACAGTCTGATCATGGTACCTGTGTGTGTCCTCATCAGGAGAAGTGACGGGTGATGTTTCTTAGTCCCTGCAAATTTACTCTTCATTCCTCCACCCTACTCTGTGCTGAGGCTGGCTTGTATGGATGGACAACTCAACCTGCTCCCTTGCTTTTGGCTGCCTGTTGGGTTTGCCACTGAGTAGAAGTAGTGGGGGTTGGAGGGATGATGAGATGGGGCTAGAAATATATTCCCTCACAGCTTCTCTGCCTCCAAGTTTTGCTTACAATTCCCCCTCCACCCCTTCAGATCTAGGGATGGTAATCACTCCCCACTGCTATTAGCTCCAGGGCACTGCACTATCCCTCATGAGTTTCCCTACATGTGGCCAACACTTTGGTAATAGTCCCTTCATTAAGCTCCACCCAAAGTATCCAGTTTGAGAGTATCATCTATTTCCTGCTGCAACTCTGATACAAGAGATAAAGTCAAAATTCTAAATGTGAGGTTCTGAAAAAATGTAAGGCCAAAATCAAATGGTCTTTCTGGGCTTGTTCTGATGGCCGGGGGTCTCCATTCCTCATGTCCTGAAACCGGAATCCTGGCTCTAGCCCAGGCTTGTGGCTAGTTACTTACATGCTATGAATGGCTAGACCTCCCAGTTTTGACTTCAGCCAGTTTTGTTCTTCTTATGCCTCCTTTGCCAGGCTTTGGTGAAGTCAGAGCACCTCTATAATGTGATGCCATCCATCAACTGCATGACCATCTACCATCATTTGTCCACCTGCCCTTATATACCTGCCTGGCTAGACCTTCTCCAACTTCTGGCAGCTCCTACATGGTCACTACATGGACCTTCTCCAGCCCAGTGGACATATCTTTTCTCTATATCTGTATCTCCCCATTCCTACTGAATCAAATACTCTGAATCTCATCCATGTCACATAGATTCCATATATGGAACTTGGTATAGAAATAGTTCATATGCTCCTTTTTACAATCACTGCAACATCTTTTCTTCATGTGAAATAGGCATGTATCCACCATTCACTTCCAGAAGTGTGATTTACTCTGCAGTCCTTTTTTTGCCTTCCCCAGTATGGGACATCAGTGGATACCCCTAGCTGGAGTATCCGCAGCTCTCCTCCTTTCAAGCCTCTGCTTTACTAAGTATACATGTAGGATGAAGCCATACACTAAAAGGCAAAATGGCACTGGGACCTTGACCAGTAGCTACCATTACCATTGAAAGAATCCAGAAACACATTTGTAACACTGGTAGATATTTGGGAGAAATGGGCATTCTGAATGCACCACCATGCGATCGGGCCACACTGACTTATTTCAGAACAGATAGAACAGGAAAGCTGCTCAGAATTGCTCTGTTGATGTAGAAGGTATACTGTCTGTTTGGTTGTTCTCTGTTAAATCTCTAAGAACTTTAGAAACAAAATTTACAGTTAGCTTAAGTGGTACTTAACCTTAAATCACTTTAGGAAGAGCCTGGGAGCATTGTGCCCTCTGAAGGGATGGGATAAAAGCAACACATATGTGAGATTTTATAGCGAGTTGATAATATAACTGAACCCTTTAAAGAGACCACTCAAGAGACCTGCCTGGCGGTCCAGTGGTTAAGATTTCGCCTTCCAGTGCAGGGGGTATGGGTTCGATCCCTGGTCAGGGACCTAAGATCCCACATGCGTCATGCCCGAAACATAAAACAGAAGCAATATTGTAACAAATTCAATGAAGACTTTAAAAATGGTCCACATCAAAAAATCTTAAAAAAGAAAAAAAAAATAGACCACTCAAGAACTTATTCTCCTGCCAACACTTGCTGAGATGATTTGATCTAGTCTCAAGGATTAACTACAAACTCATGACTCCCAGATTTAATCCTTCAGCCCAAATCTGTTCCCTGACCTTCAAAATTACTACCTAAGTGCCTCCTCTACAACTCCACATGGATGTTAGCCAAGCATCTCACACTGAACATGTCCCAAAGAGAGAAAATCCTCCCACCTCCCCAGTCTGTGTCTCCTAGAATCTCACTAAATAATACCTCTACTCTTCTAGGTGTGCAGGAATAAAAATCTTGATTCCTCTTTTTTTCTCACTTTCAACCTATTAGCAAATTCAGTTAACTCTCCTTCTTAAATATCTAGAATTTGATCCCCACTCACCATCTCCACCATAACAACCCTGGTCCAAGCAGCATCTCTCTTGTCTAGACTAACACGGCCTCCTACCTATAGCTTTCCTCCTTCTACTTTTTCCCTCTATGTCTATTTTACAGAGAAAAGGAGACTTTAAAAAGGTGAGTCAGATCATGTCACTCCTCTGCTCAAACACTTGCGGTGGTTTCTCAATCTACAAGCATAAAATGTAAATTCTTTATCAAGGCTTATGTGAGGCTTGCCGATCTGCACCCTAACCTTCCTCTGCCTCTCACCTGCTTCCTCCTGATGACATCTCCTATCACACTCTCCCTCACTCATTTTGTTCCAGCCACAAGGGCGTCCATACTCCTACACCTTAAACATACGCCTATTCCAGGGACTTTGCCATGTTGCCTGAAACACTCTTCTCCTGACATGTGCCAGTCTTACTCCATCACCTCCTCAAGGTCTCTGCTGAGGTGTAACCTTAGGGAGACTTGTGTCTGCTCCTTCTACATAAAACAGCATGTCTCGCCCATATCATTCCTTATTCCCTTATCTTGCTATATTTTTCCAGATTAGAATGTAATATATCTATTTACTTACTGCGTGCCTTCTTTCAGAAGATATAAACTCCTTGAGGATAGAGGCTTTTATATTCTCAGCACCTCGAACAGTGCCTGATACTGAACAGGTTCTCACTGTATATTAGTTAGTTGATTAAACGAATGAATAATGTACTCTTCTGTTCCCAGTCTTTCTCATAATAAAAGCCTGCATGTTTGTACATACTCATACATCATCTGGAACACATCAGACCTTGATTCAGCCATTCACAATGTCCTAAGGATGGGAAATCTGGAGTTAATCATCTTTTTCAAATTGGCACTGCCCCCTGGGCATTCTATCATCCTTATACCAAGACTGCTGGAAAACCCAGATTGAGCGATTACAATGTTCTCCTAAGGAGCCATTTGCTGTTCATAAAACTCAAGAAAATAGCACCTATGGAACAAAGAGGCCGAGGCAGTGTAGACATACATTATTCTGAACAGCTTAAGATGGTTTCCAGGAATAGGATGTACCATGTAATAGCATAATAACCTGTCCATTTCTCATTAAAAGGAAACTGAGTGTACAGCTGGCACCACACATTTATTCTTAAAGCTCTTACGTGAAGTTGTTCTCATAGACTCTAACTGTGGGCTTGAAGATTCTAAAGAGAATTTCTAATAACAGAAAAATCATCAAAATATCCCATGCCTTCTAAATGTGGAATTAGAAAATGAGGTAGCAGACAACAGAGGGAAGGAACTGCTGCAGAGAATACAGCATGTGAATTTTAGACAAATCATCTGCTCTTTCAGGATTAATGACTAAATGATTAGAAAGAGTAAATATCCTGTCCCCTATGTTATGCATGATCTACATAAAGTGATTGGCTCAGAGGAGGCACTGAATATTTGGTACTTTTGGTTTTAACCTCTGTAATATTGTTTAAGATCATAGATTTGGATGTCAGGTATACAAGGGTTAATTCTTAGCTGCTACTCACTACCTGTGGAATTGGACCAGTCACCTAGCCTCTCTGATCTTCCATTCTCTTACCTAGAAAGTGGAGAGAATAACACCCTTCAGAGGAGAAGGACTAAACAAAATAAGCAAATAAAAGAATGTAGGTAGTGCAGTGTCTAGCATATAAATAATAATAACAGATACAATACGAGCAACATAACATAGCAGGCATTGCAGAAATGGAATGGGAAGAAAGAGGAGGCGTGTCTGAACTGCCTTGTGATTACTCTTCCCCACTTTCAGGTCTCTACTCAGCTGTCTATGGCATGTGATTTTGAAGAGCTGCTAACAGGGTGAAAGTCTTTGGACTACTGTTTCTCATGCAGGAGAGAGGGAATTATTTCCCTCCATTTGCCATCTGATTTCCCACCTGACTTCACACTAAATTTAACATCCTCTCCAGGGTTTGATAACGCCACCCCTTCCCTAGGAATTCACGCTCAACCTCTTAGCATTAAGGTGGGTACAGTCTTCAGCCACTCCTCCAATCCTGCCCGTTCCTCGCTTGTACTAGGCTGGCTCCACTCTTACACTTGGCTGCCTTTCCCCTGCTCCCTCTGCCCCTGTTATAGAAGCCTCCTCACCACCCCCTGAAGAAAGAAACTGGGATCTCAAAACTCATGATGTTTGCACCTGCTGACCCCACTCTTTGTTCTCATCCAAACCAAGGTAGACTTATCCTTCAAGATCAAGCCTGTGTATCACCTCCCTGTGAAGATGCTGCTGTCTTCCCCACCAATCACAAGTAGAGATGATTTCTTACTCCTTTGCATCATCTATGTGTCTCATTAGAACAGCATTATGCCTTTTAGAACCTCTATTGCAACTACTGGTTCATCTGTAACACAGGATTAGGCTCAGACAGACCTAACTTCTAATTCTAACTACCCATTTACTATCTGACTTTGAGGATGTTATTAACTGTTCTTGAGCCTCAGAACCGTCCTCTGTAAAATCAAAATCATAATATTTATCTGAGAGGATTATTAGGAGAACTCAATGAGATCATGGAAATAAATGTTTAGTCAATACTGTCACATAATATGTGTTTTACGTATACAGTGCCTGGCACACAGAACCCAGTCTTTCATCCAAAATTTTTTATAAAACATTTATGATGTGTCAAGTATTGTGTTAGGAGCTTGAGATTCAACAGAGGCAGTAAGACTCAGTTCCTGCATTCAACAAGCTCAGAGACTGTTACTGGGATGGGCGAGGGAGTGTTGGCTGGGAGAAGGGTGCAGCAGAGCAGGGCATTAAGGGGACGGATAGACAAGGAAACGTGCAAGCATGCCACAGTGTGGCAGATGGTATAACGGGGTGGGATGACAGGCGACTGCACCCACCCAAGTCTTGGAGGGGAAGAAAGGCTTCCCAGAGGCTTTGGGATTTAAGCCTAGCCCTGAAGCGTGAATGGGAATCAGCCACACAGTGGTGGTGGCGGAGTAGTAGAGCTGGTAGAAGTGATGAGGTTGGTGTGTGGCTTGAAGGACAGGAAGGCAGGGCTTGAAGGACATTCTTGGCAGGGAATGTGCGGGGATCTGGAAAGAAAGGAGATCCTACTGGGTTCAGAGTGCCAAAAGCATTTCAGTATGGCTTGAGACAATGAAGACAACCAATAAACACTGAACTAATCAATTAGCTAAGTAATTCATTAACTGGACTCTCTACCCTTCCCACCCTCACTAAGCTCTTGTAGCACTTTTCTGCTGCTATCCATTGCATATATTTCAAGACGTGTTCACATCCAGTACACTACAGTGTAGACAAGAGTGGTAAGGAGCAGGGGCTCTGCATTCAGACTCTCCAGGTTCAAATCTCAGCTCTACCACTTACTGGCTGTAGAACTTCAGTTACTTACCTCCAGTTTCCTCTCTTGTAAAACAGAGATTAAAAACTATCCCCCAAGGGCTTCCCTGGTGGCGCAGTGGTTGAGAATCTGCCTGCCAATGCAGGGGACACAGGTTCGATCTCTGGTCCAGGAAGATCCCACATGCCGCGGAGCAACTAAGCCCGTGTGCCACAACTACTGAGCCTGTGGGCCACAACTACTGAGCCCACGTGCCACAACTACTGAAGCCCGCATGCCTAGAGCCTGTGCTCCACCACGAGAGAAGCCACTGCAATGAGAAGCCCGCACACTGCAACGAAAAGTAGCCCCTGCTCGCCGCAACTAGAGAAAGCCCGCGTGCAGCAATGAAGATCCAACACAGCCAAAAATAAATAAATAGAATAAAATAAAAAACAAAACAAAACAAAAAAAAAAAAACTAGCCCCTCCTGTGGTTATATGGATTTAGTTGTTAGTATGGCAGCTGACACAGAGCAATCATTCAATAAATGTTATTAACGTGACACATACTTCTCCCTAAGTTTTCCCTGTGTGCACTTCTTGTTTTGTGACCCAACTGCAAGCTCTTTGGGGTCAAGGACGCAGTTTTAAACATTTTCTCTTCCCTGATAAGACAGAGCAGTGCTGGTTTAAAAGGCTCAATAAATGTGTGCTGACACTGTTATATTAGTTCAGGCAGCATAGCAGAATGCTTAAGATCATGAATTCCAGAGCAAGATCTGCCTGGGCTCATATTCATAGCTCTTTCATTTTCCGACTCTGTGATCTTGGGCAAGTTGCATAACCTCTCATTGCCTCAGTTTTTTCAACTGTAAATGGGGATAACCATAGCAATGACCTCGCTGGTTAGTTACGAGCATTCAGTGGGTGACCTTTTGTAAAACCCTTATTCCAGGGCTGGTATTTAAGAGCTAGTATTGTAATTATTATGCTGTGTGTATTTGTAGCATTAGAATGGAAAATCAGGACTGAAGTGGGAATGCATGGTGTCTAAATATGCAGCCAAACTAAAGATACAATGCCAATTAGAATTGTGTAATTTCTATGTATTTGTGTAAAATCACCTACACATATGTACAAATAAATATCTACAACCTCATTATATCAAAAGTAACACCATTTAATGTAACATGTCATACGTAGATTTCTCTCGGCTCTGTACCTGAGTTTGTCCTATGAAATCTTGAGTCAAACAGAATCTTGGCTTCAGTAGAACCCAAGTAAGAGACTGCAGGGCTTCCCAGAAATAAGAAACCAAACAACAGAGACTGCATCTTAATAACCTGAAACCAGCAAATACCAAAAATTACAGCTTTAAAAACTTAGATATTAATGACTGATCCAATCCTAAGAGACTCACTGCAATTTGAACCATCAAAGTCAGTTCTGAAGCTAGATCAAATCTACTTATCCATCCCTGATTTAGAGCTTATGGATTTTATTATTCTAAGGATCTGTAATCCAACTATCATTTGGGGCTCTTGAGGAAAGATGCAATAAAGTGTACAGAATGCTAGCAATTCAAATGGGGGAAATTTCTAACTCCTTAATTAAAGAGCAGGGATAATGCTTTCTGCATGAATCAGATTCATAAAAGTATAATAACAACCATAGATTTATAGTTGGACAACGGATATATGTCATGCTCTGAGTTACAGCTGAGAACAGAGTTTGTTAAAGCTGAATTATGGCAAATTCCTTCAACTGAAAAAATGTATGCATAAAATATTAGCCATGATACACACTTAGAGTATTCTGCAGTATAATAAAGACCGTTTCTTTTAAAGGTTATAAATTAAGAATGTTTCCTTTCAAATGAAAGGGATTATCAATTATCACTTTCTTTTTAAAAGTGTCTGAGGATGTATCTTGTACCTATCTCCTATATAAAGGATATGTCCTTAACTGTAACATTTTTCTATGTAACCTTCTCCAGGGTCCCTGGATTACAGGCACAAAGCTACTGTAAAAATGAGAGAAATACACCAGTATTTACTGAAATACATCAGTAATTACTATGCTCACTACCCAGTTGCTTCTACATATTCTTTGATGCAGTGGACAGGTTTACAAGCATTCAGAGCACCTGTTTTTCTTTCTTATTATTTTAAGAAAATCCAGGTAGGAATTGCGTAGGTAGCAAATATTCCTTGGACACCCACCATGAAGGCACATTTCTTCCTCCAAGCCAGGAAATGAGAGGAGAAAATTTTTCAAAGCATTTGAAGCTACATTTTCATGAAGACACTTGGGGATTTGAGCTTATAACTCACATGTCCAGGAAAGGGAGTTTGTTGGGTGGAATAAGTGACTCCCGAGGCCTGCAAGGGAACTCTGTCACTTGACTGGCAGGTACCAGCCAGTACCTCCAGTGGTGGGATTTGTAATAACATTTAGCCTATGCAAATTACTTTACCAACTCCCAAGATCATCAGTCTGTAGTTTGTTTCTTTCTCTGAAACTTGGCTATCGTTCCTACTGGTCTACTGACTTGGGTTATTGCTGAGTTTATCCAAAACTCATCAGCTTTTGCTTCACCTCCTGACCAGGGAGTATCAGCACTTAAGCTTCTTTTTTTGGGGGGCGGGGGGCGAGGGGAAGAGAGTAAATATACATATATCTATATACTCTCTAGTTAATTAGAACTTAAAACTCTCTCTTTCTTTAAAAGTGGCTATTCTTTGAAAGTATTCAAGACTCTCATTCTGTACATTTATCCAGCAGCTCATGGGGAAAAAAAATCTTTGGTCTTTTCCTTTTTTTGTGTTATTTTTTAAACATATTTTTCCTGCTATTTTTAAACAGAAGAATAAAGTATATATTTTTGGACATTTTTGAAGCTGTAGAAAAGATGGAGAACAATATTTAAAAACCATTCCTAATTCTGGTACCTTGAGCTCATCACCATTAACATTTGATATTTCTTTCTAGAACTTTTCCTGTGCCTTCTAATAGCATTAGGATCAAAATATATATAGACTGCTTTACATACTTCTTTTAAAATGTAACATTATATCTGAGAATTTTTCCATTTCCACATTCGATGAAAATCTAATTTTTTAATGGTTGTGTAATACTCTAATGTGTATATACCCTAGTGAATTTAACCATTTCTATCTTGTTTGACATTTAAAATGTATTTAATTATTCATACGTAATCCCAGAATCTTGCTCTCATCTCTGAGTTTCTTCTCAAAGTTTGTATAAGCGCAAATACTGTGTCAAAAGATATTTTAGAAGACTATATAGGACATACTCTTTGTCAGGCATTGCTCTTAACTTTAATAATATTGGCTTATTTATTTTATCCTTTTAAGGTGGGGGTACTGTTGTTATCCTTATTTTACAGATGAGAAAACAGGCAGCAAGATTAAGTAATTTCCCAAAGTCACACTGGGAGCATGTGGAAGAATCGGGCTTTGAACTCACCACTTGAATTAACCATTGTTCCAAGCTGCCTCTTGGGAAAAGTTGCGAGACTTCTGATAAATATTGTCAATGTTTATAAAGATCATGCAATATGCAACTACGTGTGAGAGTACATACCTCAACTTCCATCATCTTAAATTCACCAGCACAGAATACTATTGCTTTTAATGTCTGTCCCCAAATTTTACATTTTAGATTTGTATTTATTCAGAATATATATATATATATATATATATATATTTATGAATCACTTTGCTGTACACCTGAAACTAGCACAACATTGTAAATCAACTATACTTCAATTTAAAAAAGCAGGAAGAGGTATTTAAGGAGGGAAAGGAACTTGAGCAATTAAACTTATATCTTTATTTATTTTAAAGAAACAAATTACATTTATTCAATTCAGCTCCTTTATTCTAAACTTTATAGATGTTTTTTCTCTTTGAGAAAATAGTACTTTGAATGTAGTTGGAGTTCAACCAATAATTGAAGGCTCTAGAAAAGAGGACAATTAATTCACATCAGATCAATAAGCACTAATTCAACTTACTTGGATATAGACTAGCAGGCTTGAAAAAATAGTGTGGCCACCTAAGCTATTAAAGACAAGGCAAATATCTGATAGTGTATATAGGAAAATTCACAGCATTAATGCTTCTGCCCAGTGAGGCTCCTTTCCTAACTCAGAAACAAGCTAATAGATGCTTCTTCAAGAAGCTTACCATTCATGAAGGTATGGGAGGTATTTTCCAACAGAAGGCAGTTGGAAAATAATACAAGATGGTACCTAGTCATGAGCTAAATGAAACACAAATGCTATAGTAGGTCTGAGAGGGGAGAAAACTCCACAAGGCTAGGCCCTGAGCTGAGCCCTGATAGATGCTGTGAGATTTATCTAATGTAATTGTATTGAATTGGTGGAGCACGTCCTTCTGAGCAATGGTGAGCCGAATCTTTGGATGAAACCTAATTTAGGAAAAGTAGAAATGTTTGCAAATGGCAATATTTTAAATTGCCTTTTATTTTTAAGCAGGAAATATAATACCTACAACTGTTATTTTCCTCTTATTTCACTATCATGGAAGTGGTTCATTTGGTTTGGTTTTGTTTTTTTATTTTATGTCAAAAGGTAGAAACTACATAAGCAGGCTGACTGTATGCTGTGCTTCTGAACACATTTCAAGTTTGAATAAGATATACTGATGCCCATGTAAGTCAGCTAATTATGAAATATGGTTGTCTAGTTGCACTTTATCATAAAGTGTTCTTTAAAATGAGAGATTAGTTTGTATTTCAGAAGCTATTAACAGTAGCCTTTAAATTACAGAACTACTCATGTTGTGGAACTATAGGGTTATTTCTAGACACTTCTTGAGAACAAATACTGCCGCAGTTTAAATACCTATACTACTTCTTAATTATGTTTTGTAGTTAAGGAAAATGTAATTGTAGAATGGTTAAATTTTTATAAAAGATTAAGATACAAAGACATCCATTTTTTTTCCACTAGTCACCAAGAGCACTGTGCCTTCAGCCTATAAAAATTTCAAAACCTACCAAAAAAAAAAACAAAAGCAACAAAAATGTACTGGCTTTAAAATAGAAAGAAAATTGCAAAGTAGGAATTAACAAATGATATTATTATATCTACAGAAGGCATCCTTTTGTTAACTATTCAATGACAAATCTTAAGACAGTCGTATATACGTTAAAATGTACCACTTCCCTTGTTAAAAATATTCGATATAATTTGGACCTTTAAAAGTAAGAGAACTTAAGTTCTGCAAAGTTCTTAACTTGGCCCTGCATTTAAGGAAGTACTTCTGTCTTATCAATCCATTTTGAAGCACTGCTCATTAAACATGGCTTTCATTTCTCTAATAAGTAACATTCATTATATAATTACCTAAGGTACACTCAAGATATCAAAAGGTATTACAAAATTTCTACATCTGCCTACAGCCTCAATTGATAAAGGTCACTTGCTTCAGGCATGTGCTTTGGCTGACTATAATATTTGAGATGTTAGCAGTATGGTTTCCTCTATTTTAGCCACTGTTTATTCTTCTCTGAATATGTAGTTTCAGCTTGCTTTTTGCTCAGACTCTGTAACAAATTATTCACTGCTCCTCCTCAGGGGCCACCCAGTTTGTGGTACTTTGTTACAACAACCCTAGCAACTATATGCCCCTAGGTTGAAATTCCAAACTCCAGCAAGAATTAAATGGATACATCTTGGGTCAGGCATCTTTCTCTGCTCTCATCAGCCATGGTGATGGGGGCAGGATTATAACTCCTGCAGACCAAGTGTGCATTTGAGACAAAGGGAGATCTAAACCTGCATCCCTAGAAAATAGAACAGGAGTTCAGTGCAGATGCTTTACTTGGAAGGTGCAAAACCATGGCAGCAAGTGTGAGGAAAAGGTAGGACTACCATATATCCTAGTTTGCTTTAGTCCTGGTTTGCACCTGTATCCCTGGTGGGTTGTGAGAGAATGATGAGCAAATGCACAAGTGGTTCTCCTTGAGGAGAGGCATGGTGATACTCTCAGCTCCACAAATCAAACACCTTCCTTCTTTTCGAAAAAGGCTGTGTGATGCCAAGTGACCAAAAGGTTCACAGGAATAGAAATCAGGGCCCCAGGGCTATAGTTTCATTTTTGCTCTTGCCTTTCATTTGGCTTAGGAATGTCCACAGAATATCAGGCTTGGAAGGCATCTAGTTTTGCATTCACTGACAGATACGTTTTTTTCATAGTCATTTTTGTACTTTAATGTCCATTAAATAAAATAACCAAGACATCAAATGTGCAAAATATAGTTTTAAAATAAATAATAAATTTTAAAATAAATTTATCTGAAAAATTGAGTAAATCAATTTTAAGAAAAAGATTTAGTAAATAATAGTACAGAGAACACTAGAGCAAAAATTGTGAGGGTGGTTCACTAAAGAAGTTCATTCATGAATCCAATGTTTAACTCCAGGTGCAACATGCAAGATATTGTGGTTCAGCCTGATATTGAACAGCCCCAATGACTAGTGTCTCCTGGTAATCCTTCCCCAGTGCCTCAGCCAGGTCTCTCTTCTTCTTCCTCTGTCTGTTCCCCATTAGTCCTGACTCTATTCTGTGGAGTCATACAGAATTATTCTATTGCTTCTTCCTCATGGCTGTCCTTCAAATACTTGAAGTCAATAATCAAACCTCCTTTTAATCTTCTTTTTCTCAGGGCTAAGTACTCCTATGGCCCTTCCTCATTGAGAATCTTTATATTCTCTTCTCTGTCATCTTATGAATAAAGAGAGAGAAGGCCCATGTCTCAACAGCATATATTTCTCATGCAATCCACTTGGGCAGAGCTCCAGGAGAATACCAAGTCTCAACATTTCTATGTGGCTCAAATTTTGGAAATTCTTACATAAAAATTATTTGATCTCCTCTGCAACTTTGCAAGGTAAACAGGTCAGATAAGTCCTATTTATTAAATTAGAAAACAGAATGACAAAAATGTTAAGCAATGTCCTTTAATTAGAAGACAAATAATAAATGCAAAAAAATGGGGTCTGCATTACTAATATTTTGGGTTTTGTTTTTGTTTTGTTTTTTTTGCTAAACCTGCTTTTTTTTTTATTTTTTTTGTCTCTGGTATCATGAAATTCACAGCCCAAGATGTAAGATGATACGGACAGAACCCACAGAAAATGGAGAAAAGGAAAGAAAAAGTAAAGTAAAACATTGAAAGGGAAAAAAATACAGGATGTGGAGTGGGCAGATGGGCAAACCAAAGGGAAATGATGGGTATAAAAGAGACATGACGTTATATGTGAGTATTTTAGAGTGGATTGTCATACTTCATATTGGCTCTTGAACTTGAGCTCCCTGAAGTCAGAGCCTACTGCTCTAGTAGTGATAGGGGGGCCTTTCAGAAAATAAAATAAAATACAGTTGATGCTTCACATCTGTGGGTTCAACATCCATGGATTTGACCAACGGCAGATCAAATTTTGCCTGAATTTTGGTTGAATCCACACATTAGGAACCCAGGGATAGGGAGGGCCAACTGTACTACACCATTTTATAAAAGGAACTTGAGCATCCAAGGATTTGGGGATCCATGGGGGTCCTGGCACCAATCCCCCATGGACACCAAGAGGTGACTCTACGTATATCCCCCCTAAGGAAGACAAGAAGTCTCAAGGTCAGCCCCAGGTTTGGTGATTTGCTAGGAGGAATTATACGACTCAGTATATAGTTGTACTCACAGCTAAGATTTATTACAGTGAAAGGAATATAAAGCAAAATCAACAAAGGTAAGGGCACATAGGACAAAGTCTGAAGGAAACCGAATGCTAGCTCCCAAGGGGCCTGTCCTAGTGCAGTCACGCAGGACATGCTCATGTCCTCCAGCAGTGTGTGCTTACAATATTGTCCACCATGGAAGCTCAATAACCAACGCATTTATTGGGACCTGGGCATATAAGTACCCATTGCCTGACATGTACCAAAATTCCAGAATCCCAGAAGAAAAGCAGGTGTTCAGCCTGCATAATATTGTTTGTCCAAACGGTTTAGGCACAGTGAGCCACTCTTGTCAGTTAGGGGCCATTTAACATCACTGTAAGGATCTGTTTGCCATCAAATTCCCAGCTGCTAGCCAAGGCCAATACTGCAGGCAGGACTTCCTAAGGATGGGGGTCTCAGGTCTGCTATGGTAAGTTTTCTGCACACACAGTAAATGCTTCATCCAGCCAAAAGCTTTACTACAATCTCAGGTTGATTAGGCTCTGCAACAGAATTTCTTTTCTCCTCTTTGAAAAAGGGAACCCAAACTGTTTCAGTATATAAGTACTAGTCATCAGAAATACACTGGGGGAGCAGAGAGGAAAAATGGGTAAGACCAAGGAGCTAATGCCTAAATCCATCTAATGGATACATAAATCTACAGTCTCACTGACGATCTCTAAGGAACATTATTTCTCAATCCCACTTGAGAGTTCATTCCTACAATTGAGATATTTCTGCCCCTTAAATCTAACCTATATCTTTCCTTCTTATTGAACTGGATGTTTCCATCTGGTTTAAGAAAGCCTTCCATTCCCTGTGGCAGCTCAGGTGGTAGCAGCATTACAGATCATCAGGGTCCACGATGATGTCTACACCATGATGTTGGCTCATGAAGAAGCAAGCATTTGATCCTTATATTGAAGGAGCAGGCTTTAAACTTCTATACATATAAAATACAAGTAATCGGGTCAGATTACTTGAGGAAAGTATGTCAGGAGATCCGGTTTCCTTCAGAGAAAATTTAGTCACTAATTAACTGTGTCTTCTTGGCCAATGAAACTCCTAAACCTCAGTTTTCTCATCTGTAAAATGAGAGTGTCAAGCTACATGGCCTGCAAAGTCCCTTCTGACTCAAAACTCTGATTCAATGGGTTTCACAATACTGTCAAACACAATACCATTGTCATGGTTATAAAGTCACAGTGCTCTTGACTCAAATGTCTTTTATCGCAAATTCAGAGGTGAAATAGGCAATGGGAAAGGAGCTGGGATTGACAGAACTGACATCAAAAGAAAAGGTTGCAGGGATTAAAGGAGCATCCGAATAAAAAGGGTGTTCCAAATATTCTTCCTACTCAGAAATTTTTATTTGAATCATACAGAACTATTTCTTTATGCTCTAGCTGAACTTCCCCTTCTTGGTTTTTAATAATAAAGAAATCAGCACATTAATTTTTTAAAACAGGAAATGATAGGGCAAAGATTCCATAAACAGCTGAAATGTTAATCACACAAAGGCTCCCAAAGCAATTTCATTCTGGACTCCTCATGCTTATGCATTACAATAGGAATTTTCATCAGAACACTGGCCCTTAGGACAGGCTGCTGGGCAAATGACACCTATGGCAGCCTGAATGCCTGTGCTGGCTTTTGAAGGGGCAACCAGGGCAGAATGTTCCAGAAAAGCCATTCACATAGACAGTGGTGTTGGTGGGGCTGAGGCAATAGAGGGGATAATTAATCCGTTTTGACAATACTAGGTAGTCTGCATATATTATCTCATTTGATTTCAGCAACAGCTCATGAGGGGATATAATCATCATGCTCACTTCACAAATGATGGAAATGAGGTTCAGAGAAGGTAGGTAACTTTCCTAAAGTCACACAATCACACAGTGTATCAATTTTCCACTACTGTGCTCTTGCTGCATAACAAATTACCACAATCTCGGCAGTGTAAAACACCACATTGTATTGTCTCACAGTTTCCATTGCTCAGGAGTCCAGGTATGAGTTAGCTGGGTTCCCCATAAAGGTCTCATCAAGCTGAAATCAAGGTGTTGGCCAGGGCTGTGATTCTAATCTGAGGTTTAGGGTCCTCGTCCAAGCTCACTGGTTACTGGCAGAATTCACTTCAGCTAGTAGAGCTCACACACACCCTTACCACGTGATTTCCAGTAGGCAGTTCACAACTTGGTTATCTGTTCCCAGGCCAGCCAGGCCCAACCAGGATAATCTCCCCCTTGGTTAACTCAAAGTCAACTAACTGGTAAGCAACCTAATTGCAGGGGTGATATCCAATCCTAGCCCCAGCTTCCACCCACACTCAGGTGGGGGGCAGGGAGATCATACAGCATGTAGGCCACTGAGGGTCACCTTAGATCTCTGCCTACCATACGGAGCTGGTCAAAGACAAGCTCAAGACTTTTAGATCTTAAGTTGTGGGAAAGGCATGAAAATGAATAAATACAAAATAAATGTGCTCAGGGATATGTACATATAAATGATAAGTTAGATAGGAAGGAGCTATATCTGCCTGGGAAGAGTCCATAGAGTTCCATCTGACTTTAAAGAGGAAGAGGTTGTTGAGTGGATAAGATGACGGATTAAGTGGGGAGAGTATTAGAGGAAGGGGAAACATCTTCTTTACATCCCTTCAGTGATTCCCCATTGACTCTGCAGATTAACCTTAATCTTAAATCTTAAATACAACTTACAAGTTCCCATGTGATCTGACTTCTCCTTCCTTGTCAGACAATGCCCCCCTTAATATCTGCCACTTGGACTCACTATACATCTTTTACATGCACACTTTCCTTTCCTGGAACATTCTTTACCAGTATACTCCTACCACACTTAATTCTCCAAACTGTCTTTCCACAGTCCTACACACACACAAATACAAACACTCGTCACTCTCCTAATTACTATTTATTCTCCAGGTCTTGGTTTAGACATCGCTACCTCTAGAAAGCCCTCCTCAGTGCCAAAGTTCCGATTTAAAATGCTCACTGCAAGTGTTCCCATAACGTATGCATTCCTTAGCATCACATTTATTATAGTATCTTGTGCCTGTCGCTTTGAGGCTAGTAGAGGATTCAAGAGAGCCAAACTAAGGGATTAGTTCTGTCTTTTCACTCTTCCATTGCCAGTGCTCACCAGTTACTTAGTAGGTACTCAAAAACTATTTGTTGGATAAATAGGTAAAAGGCACAGAGGCAACACTTGACCATGGAAGAAAATTAAAGGCATCATAGACTAACTGGAAACTAAATTGTTGAAGTCTTTCAGAGCCTATACTAGGGCACTTCATATGGGCCTTAGCAGAGAATTTATAAATAAATAAATAAGTAAACATACATAAATGAGAAATTTTACATAGATATAAGAACAATAGTGCTTAAATCAAGATCAGAAAAAACAGAGACACTTCTTAAAAGTTTGTAAGTCTGATTTTCTGTTGAAATCATAGTCAAGAAATCAGAACTGATTTTTATAGTTGGCCATTCCTAGTATGTAGGTATATTGGTCAGGAGAGGCTAGGTTTTCCTGCAGTAACAAGTGATCCCCAAAACTACAGTGGCTTAAAACAAAGGTTTAGAGATGGGTTGAAGATGGCAGAGTAGAAGGACAAGCGCCCACTCCCTCTTGCGAGAGCACCAGAATCACAACTAACTGCTGAACAATCATCGACAGGAAGACAATGGAACTCACCAAAAAAGATACCCCACAACCAAAGACAAAGGAGAAGCCACAATGAGACGGTAGGAGGGGTGCAATCACAATAAAATCAAATCCCATAACTGCTGGGTGGTGACTCACAAACTGGAGAACACTTATACCACAGAAGTCTACCCACTGGAGTGAAGGTTCTGAGCCCCATGTCAGGCTTCCCAACCAGGGGGGCCAGCAATGGGAGGAGGAATTCCTAGAGAATCAGTCTTTGAAGTCTAGCAGGATTTGATTGCAGGACTTCAACATGACTGGGGGAAACAGACACTCCACTCTTAGAGGGCACACACAAAGTAGTGTGCACATCGGGACCCAGGGGAAACAGCAGTGACCCAATAGGAGACTGAACCAGACCGACCTGCTAGTGTTGGAGGGTCTCCTGTAGAGGTGGGGGGTGGCTGTGGCTCACCGTGAGGACAAGGACACTGGCAGCAGAAGTTCTGGGAAGTACTCCTTGGCGTGAGCCCTCCCAGAGTCCGCCAATAGCCCCACCAAAGAGCCAAGTAGGCTCCAGTGTTGGGTCGCCTCAGGCCAAAAAACCAACAGGGAGGGAACCAAGCCTCACCCATCAGCAGACAAGCAGATTAAGGTTTTATTGAGCTCTGCCCACCAGAGCAACACCCAGCTCTACTCACCACCAGTCCCTCCCATCAGGAAACATGCACAAGCCTCTTAGATACCCTCATCCACCAGAGGGCATACAGCGGAAGCAAGAAGAACTACAATCCTGGAGTCTGTGGAACAAAAAACACATTCACAGAAAGACAGACAAGATGAAAAGGCAGAGGGCTATGTACCAGATGAAGGAACAAGAAAAAACCCCAGAAAAACAACTAAATGAAGTGGAGATAGGCAACCTTCCAGAAAAAGAATTCAGAATAATGACAGTGAAGATGATCCAGGACCTCGGAATAAGAATGGAGGCAAAGATCGAGAAGATGCAAGAAACGTTTAACAAAGACCTAGAAGAATTAAAGAACAAACACCTAGAAGAATTAAAGAACAAACAAACAGAGATGAACAATACAATAACTGAAATGAAAAATACACTAGAAGGAATCAATAGCAGAATAACTGAGGCAGAAGAACAGATAAGTGACCTGGAAGACAGAATGGTGGAATTTACTGCTGCAGAACAGAATAAAGAAAAAAGAATTAAAAGAAATGAAGACAGCCTAAGAGACCTCTGGGACAACATTAAACACAACAACATTCGCATTATAGGGGTCTCAGAAGGAGAAGAGAGAGAGAAAGGACCCAAGAAAATATTTGAAGAGATTATAGTCGAAAACTTCCCTAACATGGGAAAGAAAATAGCCACCCAAGTCCAGGAAGTGCAGAGAGTCCTAGTCAGGATAAACCCAAGGAGAAACACGCCAAGATACATAGTAATCAAATTGACAAAAATTAAAGACAAAGAAAAATTATTGAAAGCAACAAGGGAAAAATGACAAATAACATACAAGGGAACTCGCATAAGGTTAACAGCTGATTTCTCAGCAGAAGCTGAGAACAAACAAGACCCATATACATGCTGTCTACAAAAGACCCACTTCAGACCTAGGGACACATACAGATGGAAAGTGAGGGGATGGAAAAAGATATTCCATGAAAATGGAAATCAAAAGAAAGCTGGAGTCGCAATACTCATATCAGATAAAAAAGACTTTAAAATAAAGAATGTTGCAAGAGACAGGAAGGACACAACATAATGGTCAAGGGATCAATCCAAGAAGAAGATATGACAATTATAAATATATATGCATCCAACATAGGAGCACCTCAATACATAAGGCAACTGCTAACAGCTATAAAAGAGGAAATCAACAGTAACATAATAATAGTGAGGGACTTTAACACCTCACTTACACCAATGGACAGATCATTGAAACAGAAAATTAATAAGGAAACACAAGTTTTAAATGACACAATAGGCCAGAGATATATAATTGATATTTATAGGACATTCCATCCAAAAACAGCAGATTACACTTTCTTCTCAAGTGCACACAGAACATTCTCTAGGATAGATCACATCTTGGGTCACAAATCAAGCCTCAGTAAATTTAAGAAAATTGAAATCATATCAAGCATCTTTTCTGACCACAACGCTATGAGATTACAAATCAATTACAGGGAAAAAAACATTAAAAACACAAACACATGGAGGCCAAACAATATGTTACTAAATAACCAAGAAATCACCGAAGAAATCAAAGAGGAAATCAAAAAATACCTAGAGACAAATGACAATGAAAACATGACGATCCAAAACCTATGGGATGCAGCAAAAGCAGTTCTAAGAGGGAAGTTTATAGCTATACAAGCCTACCTCAAGAAACAAGAAAAATCTCAAATAAACAATCCAACCTTACACCTAAAGGAACTAGAGAAAGAAGAACAAACAAAACCCAAAGGTAGTACAAGGAAAGAAATCATAAAGATCAGAGCAGAAATAAATGGAATAGAAACAAAGAAAACAATAGCAAAGATCAATAAAAGTAAAAGCTGGTTCTTTGAGAAGATAAACAAAATTGATAAACCATTAGCCAGACTCATCAAGAAAAAGAGGGAGAGGACTCAAGTCCATAAAATTAGAAATGGAAAAGGAGAAGTTACAACAGACACCGCAGAAATACAAAGCATCTTAAGAGACTACTACAAGCAACTCTATGCCAATAAAATGGACAACCTGGAAGAAATGGACAAATTCTTAGAAAGGTATAGCCTTCCAAGAATGAACCAGGAAGGAAGAGAAAATATGATCAGACCAATCACAATTAATGAAATTGAAACTGTGATTAAAAATCTTCCAAAAAACAAAAGTCCAGGACCAGATGGCTTCACAGGGGAATTATATCAAACATTTAGAGAAGAGCTAACACCCATCCTTCTCAAACTCTTCCAAAAAATTGCAGAGGGAGGAACACTCCCAAACTCATTCTATGAGGCCACCATCACCCTGATACCAAAACCAGGCAAAGATACTACAAAAAAAGAAAATTACAGACCAATATCACTGATGAATATAGATGCAAAAATCCTGAACAAAATACTATTAAACAGAATCCAACAACACATTAAAAGGATCATACACCATGAGCAAGTGGGATTTATCCCAGGGATGCAAGGATTCTTCAATATATGCTAATCAATCAATGTGATACAGCATATTAACAAATGGAGGAATAAAAACCATATGATCATGTCAATAGATGCAGAAAAAGCTTCTGACAAAATTCAACACCCATTTATAAGAAAAACTCTCCAGAAAGTGGGCACAGAGGGAACCTATCTCAACATAATAAAGGCCATATATGACAAACCCACAGCAAACGTCATTCTCAATGGTGAAAAACTGAAAGCATTTCCTCTAAGATCAGGAACAAGACAAGGATGTCCACTCTCACCATTATTATTCAACATAGTTTTGGAAGTCCTAGCCACGGCAATCAGAGAAGAAAAAGAAATAAAAGGAATACAAATTGGAAAGGAAGAAGTAAAACTGTCACTGTTTGCAGATGACATGATACTATGCATAGAGAATCCTAAAGATGCTACCAGAAAACTACTAGAGCTAATCAATGAATTTGGTAAAGTTGCAGGATACAAAATTAATGAAGGGAAATCTCTTGCATTCCTATACACTAATGATGAAAAATCTGAAAGAGAAATTAAGGAAACACTCCCATTTACCATTGCAACAAAAAGAATAAAATACCTAGGAATAAAGCTTCCTAAGGAGACAGAAGACCTGTATGCAGAAAACTATAAGACATTCATGAAAGAAATGAACGATGATACAAACAGATGGAGAGCTACACCATGTTCTTGGATTGGAAGAATCAACATTGTGAAAATGATGATACTACCCAAAGCAATCTACAGATTCAATGCAATCCCTATCAAATTACCAGTGGCATTTTTTACAGAACTAGAACCAAAAATCTTACAATGTGTAAGGAGACACAAAAGACCCCGAATAGCTAAAGCAGTCTTGAAGGAAAAAAACGGAGCTGGAGGAATCAGACTCCCTGACTTAAGACTACAGCACAAAGCTACAGTAATCAAGACAATATGGTACTGGCACAAAAACAGAAATACAGATCAACGGAACAGGATAGAAAGCCCAGAAATAAACCCACACACCTACAGTCAACTAATCTATGACAAAGGAGGCAAGGCTATACAATGGAGAAAAGACAGTCTCTTCAATAAGTGGTGCTGGGAAAACTGGACAGCTACATGTAAAAGAATGAAACACTCCCTGACACCATACAGAAAAGTAAACTCAAAATGGATTAGAGACCTAAATGTAAGACTGGAAACTATAAAACTCTTAGAGGAAAACATAGTAAGAACACTCTTTGACATAAATCACAGCAAGAGCTTTTTTGATCCACCTCCTAGAGTAATGTAAATAGAAACAAAAATAAACAAACGGGACCTAATGAAACTTAAAAGGTTTTGTAAAGCAAAGGAACCTACAACAAGATGAAAAGACAACCCTCAGAATGGGAGAAAATATTTGCAAATGAATCAACGGACAAAGGATTAATCTCCAAAATATATAAACAGCTCATGCATCTGAATATTAAAAAAACAAATGACCCAATGAAAAAATGGGCAGAAGACCTAAACAGACATTTCTCCAAAGAAGACATACAGATGGCCAAGAGGCACATGAAAAGCTGCTCAACATCACTAGTTATTAGAGAAATGCAAATCAAAACTACCATGAGGTATCACCTCACACCAGTCAGAATGGGCATCATCAGAACAAATACAAACAACAAATGGTGGAGAGGGTGTGGAGAAAAGTGAACCGTCTTGCACTGTTAGTGGGAATGTAAACTGATACAGCCACTATGGAGAACAGTATGGAGGTTCCTTAAAAAACTAAAAATAGAATTATTATATGACCCAGCAATCCCACTACTGGGCATGTACCCAGAGAAAACCATAATTCAAAAAGACACATGCTCTCCAATGTTCATTGCAGCACTATTTACAATAGCCAGGTCTTGGAAGCAACCTAAATGCCCATCGACAGACGAATGGATAAAGAAGATGTGGTACACATATACAATGGAATATTACTCAGCCATAAAGAGGAACGAAATTGGGTCATTTGTAGAGACGTGGATGGATCTAGAGACTGTCATACAGAGTGAAGTAAGTCAGAAAGAGAAAAACAAATATCATATATTAATGCATATATGTGGAACCAAGAAAAATGATACAGATGAACCGGTTTGCAGGGCAGAAATAGAGACACAGATGTAGAGAACAAACGTATGCACACCAAGGGGCAAAAGCGGCGGGGGTGTGGGGGTGGTGGTGGGATGAACTGGGATATTGAGATTGACATGTATACACTAATATGTATAAAATGGATGACTGAAGAACCTGCTGTATAAAAAAATAAATAAAATAAAATTCAAAAAACAAAACAAAACAAAAAACAAAAGTTTATTTCTTGCTTACAATGCATGATCATTACTGCTCCAAATATTGGTCATTCCAGACTCAGGGTAACAGAACATCCTCTATCTCCAATAAATCTCTGGCCATCATAACAGAGAGAAGAAACATGATAAATCTAAAATGTTCATCTTGGAAGTGACAAATGTTACCTTCATCTGTACTCCATTAAAGAAAGCAAGTTTACATAGCCACTCCTGAGTTCAACAGGGCAGAGACATATAAACCTCACACAAGAAGCAGTTCTTCAAGGAGGGGAAGTGAAATATTTGACAAAGAGTAATATAATTCATCGCACCAGGGATCAGCGGGCTGCAAGGCTCTCTTCCAACGTTTGGATTTTCACTTTTCATTTGTCAGCAATTAAACATTACAATACTGCCCTGGATTTGGAGTAAAGAATACAAGTTAAGGTTTTAGAGGAAAGAGAAAGAATGCTCACATTGAAAAGGTCCCTATAGTTCACATAGTTACACCACCATATTTAATGAATAAGAAAACTGGCTCAGCGAAGCTAGTGGCCTTTCCTAAGGCAACTCTGCATCACATGAGAAAAAAGAGCAAATCACAAACCACTGGCCTCTGGACTTAGGATCATTCTTGCATTGCCTACATGAGATAACCCAACTCCTATCTACAAATCAGACCCAAGACTTTGCACAGCAATGGATATGGTTCCTGCTCTTGAACCTGATTTATGGTCCTCCTGGGGGAACCCCGGAGTCAATGAGTTACAATGGGGCTTTTCTCAAACCAATTCTCCTTGCTCTGTTGAGAGAGGCTGTAATTATGCTCAGTTCTTTCCTTGTTTTATAGCTTGGTAATGATATAGTGAGAACATCTACAATAAAAATGTCTATGAGGCTTTGTTTCCTTTTGTATAAATTCATTGTCTAGAATCTAGCAGCCCCATGTCTTGGTGATTTATCAGAATTAGTCCATTTAGGAAGGAGTGCCTTGCTCAACTGAAGTCTGTGATCTTTGTTTTATCCAAACACGGGTATTGTCATGTAGCTTCAACTAAGCTCCCATACCTATCTTAAAATTTAAAAAAATAAAAACCAAAAACCCTCTCTGGTTCTCAGTCAATTCTATCCTAAAGCCTCTTTATTCTAATCTTTTTCATGCTTCTTGATTGTATAATGAACACTTTTTCTTCATCATTTTCTTCCCCACTGACATTCCATCTAATTTGACTACATAATCTGATGGCTGCCTTCACCTAACAATTGGTCAAATCTTAGCGATGGCAGAAAACCTAATAAAACAGAGAGCTATTTTTAAAAAATAAAATGTGTTTTATTTAGACTTTTATTTTAAAATTTTTAATATGACCTCCTTAGTATATAATGGATTTTATGTCCTTCAAATTTTCTATGTAAAAACAAGGAGCATATACTCCAACATTCTCAAATCCTTAAGAAAAAGATATATGTATATGAATGGTCAATTAGCAGTTGTTTGCTCTCTGAGTTTTGAGTCCTTTTTTTTTTTTTTTTACTATCTCTTGTTTTCTACTTTTGATACATTTAGGTTGCATTTTTTTCTTCTAATATATTCAGGGTATTGAAGTGCAAGGTTTAGTGCTAAAAACTGGGCAAACAGTAGACATGTAAAGGAGCTTGAGGATAGACAGATTGGGCTATTCTAAAAAATGAAATAAACGTTCACTGCCTGCAGAGAGGTTAGAATCTAGATTTTTTAAGATGGCTCCTGACACTTTTAGGATTTGGAGTCTAAAAGCTTATTTTGGGGTTCCCTACCCCTCAGCTGAATTTTGACTGCTCTCTTCTCATTTGCTGACTCTGGCACAGGGTGCATAATTTACCTTTGAACAGCTTGAGGACTAGGACTTTAAATTCACCTTCTAATGATTCGTTGTTCCGCAATTTATATCCACACACACAGATATATAACACAGGTATGGTATTTCCCTGAGGGTTCTCCAACATAAATAAACTAAATGATGTCAAGTCAGACAAGGGAAATTCTTCAAAGAAAGCCAACTTGGCATATAGAATCCAGACATGGGTAGCACATTTGAACAAACAGGCAGACTGTGTGATAAAGAGCTGCTTCCCTACAATGCCAGAGTTTGGAAAAGTTGAAAAGTTTGGTTATTTGAATAGGACTATTTCCAGAAGACATCATCAATTAGTAGACAGATGACTGGCTAAGATGAGGAAGTCATAATCACGTCCTAGAGGTCTAGAAACTTAACCTGTTCCACAACTTAATTTCCACAGCTCAGCTTGGTTTCATTTCTGTCTTGGCCATGATAACTATACAATGACCCGTTCTCTCTTTGTTTAAACACAGCTGATATGATAGTAAATCTACTGCTAAACACCACAATTCTAAACCAGAATATCTCTTGTATATTAATTATCCTCCTATACAAAAAACTAGCATATGTTCACTATAGAAATACAGGAAAATAAGAAAAGTATAAAGAAGAAGTTGTGTGTAATCCTCTTGCTCAGACATAAAACTTCTACAGTATTTGGTATATTTTCTTCTAGCCTTTTTTTTTAGGATGACTCTTTCTATATCTACACCCCCATACCCATACACAGAACTCCCCCTCCCAAACACACACATAGGGAGGAAGGCATCTTCCATCACTTACTAGAAAATGACTTAACCTTTTTACTCCTTAGTTTTCTTACCTGTAAAATGCAGGTAAAAATAATTCGTGCTTCAATGACTAGTGTAAAGATTAAATGAGTTGAGTTATGGAATATGCTCAGAATCTTGTCTTGCACGTAATGATACTCAATAAATGCTGGCCACTATTATCTTACTGTATATTCAGTTTTGTTTCCTTTTTTAAAAAACTTTCTAAAGTACACTCAAACTCTGTCTCTCCACCTTCATAACCCTAGTCTAAGCTAGTGTCATCTCTCTCCTGAATTACCGCAATGATCATCTAATTGATGTCCCCGGTAGGACCTATGGTCTAGTCTCCATATAGTACATAGGGTCATTTGTTACAAATATAAATCAGACCATACAGCTCTCCTGCTTACAACCCTCTGATGATTTTCAATTACACATAGAACCAAAATATAAATTTCTTACTGTATGTATCATTTAGGGAGCGGATTCCAATTCATGTCATGGAACCCTGGTTAGAGTATCCAGATCAAACAGGAATCTGAAGGTGGGTATTCCAGAATGGGTGTAACAGCTGAAGATCCCCTCAAGGTCCCAGATGCTCTTTATCTTCCTGCTCCAAAATTGTTAGTCTAAAGCTTTCAGTTTCATGGTTGCAAGGCACTACTCAATCTCCAGGATCTCTTCCATGTTCCAGAGAGAAAGAGAAGAGACGGGTGAAAGGGCACAAGTCGAAGTCCAAGGAGATAAGCTACAGAGTCTGTCCCTTTTGCAAGAATCTTCCTAGAAGCCTCCTTCTACACACAGATTTCACGGTACATCTTTATCAGCATGAACAGTCTCACAATCTCCCTAACCCTTACTGCAGCTGCAAGAGACACCAGGAGAACCAGTATTTGAATTATTCACATAGGTGCTCCACACTGAACCGGTGGCCTGCAGAGAATTAACCCGTTTTGTGCAACAATCACACAAACACCAAGAGATTGCTTTCAAGGGAAATAAGGCATATAAAAAATAAACAGAACACAAAGGCACTTTTTTCCTTTTTTCCCCACATTCCCTCCTCATTAACACCATAACCTAAAAGTGGAGAGCAGGAAAGAGTTACAATATAAGACCAGAAAAGGCTCAAGTGCAGCTCCAAAGATCTAGACACACCTTTGATACCTGCCAGATGGGCCTCTGAAGTGCAAAACAGGATCAGATCCCTAAGGGAATTCTGACACACAGGTCCTGACCTATGAATTAATCAGAGAAGCCACTGGGTGTGAACAGACAGTGCAGGACAGTTGGAGGGTGTGGTCTGGGTAGGTTGCTTGGCCAGGGTGGTCTCCACGACAAAAGAGAGAAATAATTCACTTAGGGGCCAAGTGACAAGTGTAGGGTCCCTCAGGGCAGAGCATGGCAATGACCATCCCTAAGCACGGATAAGAAGCTCATTGCAAATAATTCAATATGGAAACTTATGAAAAATCAACTTTAGTGTTTTCCCATATTTTCCTGCTTTCCACCCTTGAACCTTGCAACTCAAAGCATGTTTTGTGGCCCAGCAGCATTCACCACACCTGGGAGTTTGTTAGATTCTATGCTGATCTCAAGCAGCTCCAGACCTACAAAATCAGAATCTACACTTTGACAAGATCACCATGGGATTCTTACGCACATTAAAGTTTGAAATCATAAGCTCTGAAATCTAAGCTGCATAAAAGCAGAGCCTTTGTGGGCTTTGTTCAGTGTTACATTTCCGGTGCAGCAAACAGTGCCTGGTGTTACCTGGAGGGGCTCAATAAACATTTGTTTTATGAATGATTCAATGAGTGAATGCACTAGGGCTTGCATGCTGAAGATGCATTTGAAAAGATGAGAGTTCCTTGTGTATTAGTCTCTGTACTTTATACACACATGCACACACACACTTTTTTTAATCAAAGAATATTTTTTTAGTCCATACCTAATGCATACCTCAGATGCATTAGCACAACCTAAATACGTGACTGCAAGATGAACTCCCTTCCTGGACATTAGGAAAGGCTAAATCCAGGGAAGAGGTTAGGACAAGAGAGCGGGGTGAGCCTGGAGGAGTTACTCTCACAACCCAGAAGAACACGCAGGTTTGTGGTTGACCCCGGTGTGTCCAAAAGCCCCACCCTTCCTTGGGGATGAATACACAGGACTCAGCAGGGAATGACCAGGATCCCATGTCTACAGGGGACCTCGGGAGGCTGGCCCTCTGTATGGATGCCACAGAGCTCAGAAAAGATGCCTGCTCCAGCTCTGGCCTAAATGTGACATTGCTAACTTTTTCTAAAAACCATTCATACCAGATAACAGTCATACCACCAAGCCCCTGCTGGCCTGAAGACTTTTTGGAGCCCCACATGAGCAGCCCAGATTGATGAATAACCCTGGCCAGGGGCATCTATGATGACAGATGGAATTTTCCTCCAGCCTTGGGATATAAAGACTGTGAATCAGATTTCATTCCATTTAAAGGAAGCAAGAAGTGTGACATTCCCTTTTTAATCTTTTCTTTCTCATTTTTTATTTGAAAATTTTGAATGTACCCAAAGAGTGAAAAGGAAAAGTACAATGATCCCTCATTACCCATCATCCAGCGGCTAAAATTATCAATATGTTGTCAAACTTGATTCATCTATACCCCCCACTTTCCATTCTGTGCTGGTTATTTTTATTTAACAGCTTTATTGAGGTATAAGAGTCATAGAATTCACCCATTATAAGAGTACAAGTTGATGATTTTTAGTAAATTAAACAGATGTTCAAAAATTACCACAATCTTGTTTGAAAACATTTTCACCACCCCAACAAGTCCCCATGGACCCCCTCCTCCCCACTCCCCTTGCCTGTTTATAGTCAATTCCTGCTCCCAATCTGAGCTCCAGGCAACCATTGATCTGCTTTCTATCTCCGTAGACTTGCCTCTTCTGGATCTTTCATATATAGGGAATTATACAATATATAACCTTTTGTTTCTGGATTCTTCCACTTAGCATAATATTTTTGAGGTTCATCTGTGTTGTAGCATATATAAGTACTTCAATTATTTTTATTACTGAAGAGTATTCCAGTATACAGATAGACCACATTTTGTTTATGCACTTACAAATTGATGGATATTTGAATGTAGGTTGGGGCTTTTGTGTTATAAAAATGCTACAGACATTCATTTAAAAGTCCTTTTGTGTACATATTTTCATTTTGCCCAGGTAGATACATGGGTGTGGAATTGCTGGGATATATGGTAGTTTTGTAAGAAACTGAAAACCTGTGTTCTGAAGCAGTTGCGCCAGTTTACATCTCTACCAGCAACGTGTGAGAGTTGCAGTTTCTCCACGTTCTCCCCAACACTTGCTTTTGTCTCCATTTTATTACAGCCTTTCGACTGCATAGGAAGTGGTATCTCTTGGGGTTTTAATTTGCATATCCCTAGTGACTGATGATGCGGAGCATCTTTTCATGCACTTATTAGCCCTTCATATGCCTTCTCTAGTGAAAAGTCTATTCAAAATCCCTTATGAGATATATGACTTGCGAATTTTTTCTCAATCCAATCTGTGGTTATCCTTTCATTTGATTAATGGTATTTTTCAAGCCGTTCTGACCCTGGATGGTTATGATATCTGCTCACTCAGGATGTACAGAGACCTCACTTAGCCACTTTTAGTTCATTTGACCATAACAAATCACGGGGAGTCAATTTCAACTGAAGCTTTTCAAACTTTACAAAACATAAAGGTCTGCATCTGGACAAAACCAATGCTGGCCCAGCTTGTAGCTAATGGGATGGCCCGGGAGAGGGGGAGCACAGAGCTTCTCATGAAGGCAGAACAGAGGTTCCAGCAAGGACACCTGCTGGGACTTTGATAGTGATTGTAGAGAATTAACATCTTCCAATCCACGAACGTGGAATGTCTCTCGATTTATTTAGGTTTTCTTTGATTTCTGTCATCAATTTCCGGTGTATAAGTCTTATATTTCTTTTGTTAAATTTATTCCTAAGTAGTTTATTCTTCTGGTGTTATTGTGAATGGAATTGTTTTCTAAATTTCATTTTCAAATAGCTCGTTGCCAGTATATAAAATTACAATTGATTTTTGTAAATCAATCTTGTATCCTGTGACCTTGATGAACTCATTTATTATTTCCAGTCACTTTTTCTGGTGGTTTCCTTAGGATTTTTTTACATACAGTGTGACACTTTTTGCACGCACATTTCTGTGGAATAAGATTCATAGCAGCCTGATTTTAAATTGAACAAATTAGAATGCACCCAAGATTATTCCTATTATAGTGCTGCATATGCCTGAAGAGCAGAGTGCAAGAGGTGTCTGAGCCGTGCTGGGAATCACACAGCATCTGCAGCCTGTCTTACCTCTTCTACAGCCACATGAGACAGCTGTTTGGTTGAGGATTTTGTCAAAATATGCCTATACCTATAAGAATGTGCTGGGGTGGGGAGGGGGAATTATTGGAAATTGCTGCCTTTGGAAGATTGCTTGTCCTGAGGTATGTCCTTAAGGAAGATTCTAGGGAGAGAGAAGAAATCTTCAAGGGCAGGGACTGCATGGGAAAAACAAACTGGAAGGCAATGTACTTTGATGCCTCCGTGTGAAAAGTGTAAAAGTATAAGAAGAGGCATCTTCCCTACTTCACAGAGGGTATAGATAATGGTACAAAATTGGCATTTTGAGTCCTGCAGAGTGTAGAATTCAAAGAACTAGATAAAGGCAGTGAAAAAAGAGAAGGTTTTACAATGGCTGAATTGTTGCTATAAAATTTGCAAAATCCTTATGCTGTAATAGAATTGAATCCCAACATATCATTGAATTAGTGTGTGTAAAGCACGTAGCTCAGAGTTTGGTTAATAGTAAATGTTCAATAAATGGTAGCTGTTTATATTATTGCTATTACTTTTGCAACTAAAATTAGAGACATTCTGCAATTCTGTACAACCAGTATTTATAATGCTAAAGGCAGCTCTCTGCTCAATTTGATGCGCATTTCAGGGACAATATCATGGGACTCCGGAAGTAAATTAAGGCTGCTCAGGATAGAGGCAGACTTCAGAGAAGGCAGTAAGGAAGATGACAAAAACCAAAACTTTGCACTAACCGTGCATGACAATCAAGACCACAAAGTGCTTTTCCCATATCCATTACAGCATTATTCACAGTAGCCAAGATAGGGAAACAAACAACTTAAGTGTCCACCAACAGATAAATGGATAAAGAAGATATGATTTCTCTCTCTTTCGCCAAATATATAAATATAAATATAAATACAGTAAGTCCCCTACATAAGAACAAGTTCCGTTCCAAGAGCACGTTCGTAAATCCAATTTGTTCGTAAGCCCAACAAAGTGAGCCTAGTTACCCAACTAACACAATCGGCTATATAATCCTGTACTGTAATAGGTTTATAATACTTTTCACAAGAATAATACATAAAAAACAAACAAAAAATAAAAAAAAACATTTTTAATCTTACAGTACGGTACCTCGAAAAGTACGGTAGTACAGTACAACAGCTGGCATACAGGGGCTGGCATCGAGTGAACAGGCAAGAAGAGTTACTGACTGGAGGAGGGAGAGGAGGTGGGAGATGGTAGAGCTGAAGGATCGTCAGCAATAGGAGACGGAGGGCAAGCTGCAATCTCACCCACGCCTGACGCTGATGGCACAGGTTCTGGTTCCTTGATGGATCCAATTCTATCTACCCTCTTGAAAATACGATCCAGTGATGTCTGGGTAGTAGCTCTTTTTTTTCTTGTCATAGATGACATGGTAGCACTGGATTGCATTCTGAACAGCTGCTGCAACCTTCGTGTACCGTTCTACGTTCAGGTCCTGTGCCTCAAAAACTAACAGTGCCTCCTCAAATAAAGAAAATCCCCTTGCCATTTCCTGCATTGAGAATCTCTTCAGTTCTTCAGTTACTTCTTTTTCCTCTTGTCTCTCTTCGTCCTTTCTCTGGGCCTCCAATTCCATCAGGTCTTCATTAGTAAGCTCCTTGTGTTGCACAGCAAGGAGTTCAATGAAGTCGTCCTCTTGCATATCTAGTTCCAGCTTCTCACTGAGGGTCGCTAAGTTGCTGAAGACCACTTTGGACTCCTCATTCACCTTCTCAAATCCACGAAAATCGTGAACAAACTGCCAGCAAAGGTTCTTCCAAACCCCATTCAGGGTTACGGCCTTGCTCCACTCTCTCAATTATTTTCACTTTTGTTTCCATTGTTATTGCTTGGCGCTTCTTAGCAGTACCAGCTACATCACCCTGCTTTTATGCTTGCTTCCAGACATCCTGGGCTTGAAATAAAGATACTGTACTACTGTACTCTACACAGTACTGTACGGTAAAGTACACAGAAGCACAATCACTTGTAGAGGATGCACACACGTGACAATGTACGCCGGACGTGTGAATTAACTTAAGTGACTGGACATGCAAAACGCACGTTCACATCTTTGAAAGTTCACAACTTGAAGGTTCATATGTAGGGGACTTACTGTATAAATATAAAAAATAATATTCATCCATGAGAAAGAAGGAAATACTGCCATTTGCAACAACATGAATGGACCTTGAAGGCATTATTCTAAATGAAATAAGTCAGAGAAATACTGTACAATATCACTTATATATGGAACCTAAAAAAGCCAAACTCATAGAAACAGAGAGTAGAGCCCCTGTGATTACCAGGGGCTGGGGACTGGGGGTAATTAGGGAGATGTTGGTCAAACGGTATAAACTTCCAGTTATAGGACAAATAAGTTCTGGGAATCACCATGTATAGCATGGTGATTATAGTAATAATACTGTACTTACATACTTAAAAGGTGCTAAGAGTGTAGATCTTAAATGCTCTCACCACAAAAACGAAACGGTAATTATGTGATGTGATGAAGGTGTTAGCTAACTCTATGGTGGTAATCATTTTACAATAGATAAGTGTATCAAATCAACATGTTGTATGCCTTGAACTTACACAGTGTTATATATCAGTTATATGTCAATAAAGCTGGGGGAAAAAAAAGACTACAAAGTGCTTGTGAAGAGACTAATGAATAAACCTGAAATGTGTGCATCTGTAGGTGTGTGTTTATATTCAGTAAATCTATTTCAAGCTTATCTGTAATCATATTTAATTACATCTTTAATTTCTAAATTGCCTGATTAAGAAACAAGCTCCCTTCTCATTGTATTTGAAAACCTAACACTGCAAGTGATTGTCAAAAAGGAGGCTATTGCGTAGCCAGGAAGTGCAGCCTGAGGGACAGTTTCAGAATAGATCCCTCCCCTCTCCTCCCCTGCCCTCCCTCCCTTTTCCTCCTTTCCTCACCTCTGCTCTAGTTAAGGGCTGAGTCATCTTACCTGGAGGTTACAGTATCACTGATTTGGGGGGTGGGGCTCTTTGGGCTACATTTAGTTCATTTGGCTACAAAATGCAATCCAGAAGCCAAGTTCTACTTGGTTGGAAGGTTTTTAGACCCTATACATCCCAGGAATCTACATCTGTAGAAACCACCTCTGTCTTTCCCAACTTCTGTGCTCCAAGTAACCAAAAGTCTGATAGGATGACCCAGGGCAGGACACCCAGAAGTGGCCTGAATGTGGTCAGGAAGAAAGAATGCTCAGGTGGCCAGCACCTTCAGGAGAAAGCGGCAGTGTTGGGGCACTCTGGCAATATCTCTCTGCCAGGCTCAGTTTCTCTGCTCTTGAGCAGACAGACAATCCTGCAGCCAGCAGAGAGAGACTCAGGTTGCTGAAAAAAGCAGGAAGCAGGCACACTGATTTTATCTTTGTGTGATGCTTGGCAAGAAGTGACTGCAACCTCAGGAAACTCTGCACTGAATGAATGAACATTCTAGAACCAACTCTGCCACATGGGAAGTGAAGCCATTTCACTTCTCTGAGCCTCCTCTTCTGCTTCTATATATTAGAAATGTAATAATTCCTACCTGCCAGGTGGCATCAAGGGTAGAAAAAGAACACACTCTAGAATGTTCTCTGTGAGGTCCAAAGCACCACACAAAAAGGAACCAAAAAATGACAAGCTCCGTGGTGCTATGTCTAAACTTGGCCCAGATATTAATATTTAAGTGGCTAAAAGCAGGGCCAATTTTCTCTGATATTCTTCTAACAAAGGTAATTTAAATTATGAGAATATACAATATTATTTTCACAGAATTTTATAATGTTATTTTCATTTGAACGAAATGAGTATGGCCAGAAACTTCTTTTTTCTCCTGAGTGGGCCCCTGTACAAAAATACATTGTTTATCACGGCTCTAATTGGCTCCCTTGTTTTGGGCCGACACTCTCACAGACCCATCCTTCACACCACTGCCAGACTTCTCTGGCTCAAAGACATGTCTGAGGTTGACTCCTCTTTTCCCCTAAGGACCCATATCCAATCAGTCAAGTCTTATGGATTCTGCCTTCTTAATATCTCTCAAATCCAACCATTTCTCTCCATCGCAACTGACATGTCTCTATTTTAAGTCACTATCATTTTTCACCAGAAATTAACAAATTAGCTGTCTACACGGTCACTCACAGGGGCCCCTGTGTTGCTCTTTTGTCTCGATTCCTTTCTCCACACTGCAGCTAGAATGGTCTTCCCACACTGCGCATTTTATCATGTAACTCCCTGCTGGAAACTGTAATTGTCAAGATGATCAAGTCCCCAACTGCTGGACCTGGCGTCCCTGCTCCTTCAGGTCCAACCTTCAGGTTCAAGCCCTTGCTCAGCTCCTTTGCCTCACTGTGCACCACTTCTAATGCACTTTTCACTCCAGCCATTCCTAACTATGTAAGGTTCCCCCATGCCATGTTCTCATTTTTGCACACACCGTCCTCTTTACTAGGAAGACTCTTTCTAACAGTTTCCACACTCGCTGCCTTCACATGCCTAATTCCTTACATCATCATTGCCATCACCTCTTTTGGGAATCCTGCTTAGGACGCCTAAGACTGGGCTAGATGCTCTTGCCCTGTGTCTTCATAGCACTTTACTCTTGTACTAATCTATCTGCACTTGCACTCACCTATTTGCTGCTATGGCTCATCAATTAAACTATCAACTCCCTGAGGACATGAATGGATCCTTGTTCCAGCTATAACCCAATAGTGGATGTTGTGTTCTCACACAGATTTCTTCCCATCTCCCAGCTCCTGGGGATATAGATTACTGATGGCTCAAAGCCATGTCCCTTGCTGGGCACTGCCCTAGGCTGCAGAAAACTGGCTTGCTTTACATAGTTACAGACCCTCTTAGAGACACCAGGCCATAGTTACAGACCCTCTTAGAGACACTAGGCCACCAATGACTGGCTGACATGGCACACAACAGCCCGGCCTCCTTGCCACTTTAGGAAATCTCTAAAGGGTTATCTCAGCTCCAGAGCTCCTGGTAGGATAGGACGAGGCCTCAGTTGCAACCTCACTGAATATCCATTTTTCTCCCTGACCCATCCTGCCATCCTCACATTCTTTCACGTGCATCTCCCAAGAATATTCCCCAATAAATCTTTACGCACAATTCACAATTCTCAGTCTTAGAGTCTGTTTCCATGGAACCCAGTCAAAAACATTCCCAACAACCAATATAGTACCTGGCACATATTAGGTGCTCAGAATGCACTTGACATTCAACAAATGAATGAATAAATGCCTTTTAAGGCGTACACTCAGAGCAGGAAAGTTGTATTACTCATGTTTCCTTTTCTAGTGTCCAGCACAGTGCCTGACTACTTACTTGCTTGAATGGTCCTTCAAATGTTCTCTTTATATGACTAAGAGGGCAGTCTTCTGGAGGCACATGGCTCCTTTCTTTATGCATCAAGTCCAAAGTGATACAAGCTAAAAAGGAGTATAAAAGGCGTGTAATGCTATTCTGCATAATAATGAAATTTGCTGCCTTCAAAGGAAGAAAAAGTTATACTGCAAATTACAAAGAAGTTAAAAAATAATTTTTTTTATTAGGGTTTAAAGGGACTGTGTTCCCTCTGAGAATTAAAATAACTGTAGGGTAAGCTATGTGTTGTCTAATAGATCTGATAGGTTTTTTAAGGTGTATCTTTAGGAGAACCCCAAAGGGGATACGCCTTGGAGGATAAATGCTGACCTGAATGATGCTGTAAAACTGGGAGCACCAAGACCCTTCCCTTGTACCATTCTGCCGCTTGTTGGGTTGTCAGAAGAAATCATTCATTGACCAAATAAAAACCCGAGGATGCTATTTTGGACTTAATAACTTGGACTTGGGGGAACGTCTTAATGAGGGGAATCAAAATGGGTCCTAGAAGGACCCAATGGGTAGGAGTTGGGGTTTTCCAGAACATGAATGGAATTTCAGTGGGGACATCTTGAAGATAAGGCTCTCTTGGATAGAGGGGCAAAACCAGTGATAGGGAAGTCAGATTAGAATTGTGGGTGTGTTCAAAGAGGACCCATCTAGTGAAGGGTTGACTTCTTAGTTAACGCGCGCACACACACACACACACACACACACACACACACACACACGCATACTTTCAGACCTTGAAGAAGTTATATTTAGTACTTGGCTTTCAATTTTTTCTTTTCTTTTTTTTAAGTAGATTTTATTTTTTAGTGCAGTTTTAGGCTCCACACATTCCTAGCCAAAATTTCACACTATGAAGCACAGTAATTCCTTAGGCTTCAGCAAAATTGAGCGGAAAGTATAGAGGATTCTCATATACCCCCCGCCCCTGTACACGCATAGCCTCCCTCATTATCAACATTCCCTATCAGAGTGGTACATTTGTTATTACTGATGAACCTGTATTGACACATCATTATCACCGAAGTCCATTGTTTACGTTAGGGTTTGCTCTTGGTGTTGTATATTCGGTGAGTTTGGACAAATGTATAATGATGTGTATCCATCATTATAGCATCATACAGAGTAGTTTCTCTACCCTAAAAATCCTCTATGGGGCAATTCCCTCATAAAATTACCCCATCTTTCAGTAAAGAAAGTTATGTGTATGTATACATGCACACACACATCTTGATATTCTGAAGTGGTGACTCTGGGGAGGCTGAGGGTTGGGCAGTAAAGGAGAAATAGAGCAACAGTTATTGAGGAATGGCTTTCTGGAATATCACCTGTGAAGGTGTAGTACAGTGAGTAGGGGCTCATCACTAACTAAGAAGTCTCAGGTAAGAGGCCCGGTAATAAGAAACAGCTTTCAAATAGACAACCCAAGAGAGTTTCCTGACCTGAGTCCACAACAAGCCCAAGAGAGTAAACCTCTTGGGTCACACTCTCTCTCTCTCTCAGGAAGATTCACATTGCATATTGGCATGTCAAAATCTTCAGGAAATTCTATCACTAAAGAAAACTACTACTTTTAAGACTACATTCTCCAAAAATTACTGATATGTACTAATATCTGTGGCACCGTGTGTGAGGACTGCTACACAACCAAGTGAAGGGATTTATTTAAGAACAGGTTTTCACAACCAAAGAGGATATTCCTGGAGGTTTATGTGGTCACTGGACACAAGATAGTTTGGAGGTAAGAATGACTGGAGATGTGAGCTCTGTTTGGGATGGCTACAATGTTTCAATTCCAGTTCTCATCAGGTGTAGAATGAAGACGGTGGCTAAGGGATGAGAAAAGGAGTCAAGAGAGTAGTTGTTGAGGAAAAATTGACCAGACTTGGTCACTAATTTCTCTAAGGATAATGAAGAAGGAAGTAGGAGGACTCACGTCATCATAAAACTTCAGAGCAGGAAGGGATCTTTAAGATCTTCTAGTTGGGCAGTTTTCAAACTTATATTTAGCCTTAGGACCTTCAAACATCAAAGTTTCACGGAGAAACCTAGGGACTTCCCTGGCGGTCCAGTGGTTGAGACTTCGCCTTCCAATGCAGGGGGTGTGGGTTTGATCCCTGGTCAGGGAGCTAAGATCCCACATGCCTCATGGCCAAAACGCCAAAAACATAAAACAGAAGCAGTATTGTAACAAATGCAACAAAGACTTTAAAAAAATAGTCCACATCAAAAAAATCTTAAAAAAAAAAAAAAGGAGAAACTTAAAGTGCAGGACAGAAGAACGGAGAGGGCCATGGAAGTGTTTTATCCAACAGTGGAGAAAGGAAGAGTGTAGGGGAGGAATTCCTGGGCTTCACATTCTGAAATCTTGGCTGGGAATTTTTAGGGCATTCTAGATCTGAGAAGAAGTGCCCCAAGATATAGACTTCAAGTATCATTTTCTCCCACTCTCAAAGTAGTCCAGGACAAATAAATTTCAAAGGTGGGAATATTTCACATGAATGGTTTTAGAGGCCTTGAATTGTAGGAAGACCCATAGTTTTGTAGTTAAAAGCTCCATCCTCGAGTTGACTATTTGAGACCAATTCCTGGCTCTATCACACCCCTCCACCTGTTAACATCCAAGAAATTTCTTAACTTCTCTGTGCATACTTCAGTTTTCCCATCTGTAAAACTGGGATAATAATAGAGTAGCATCCATTTCCCAGGGTTATTGTGAAGATGAAATGAGCTATTCCGCTGAAAATGCTTAGCACAAAGCCTGACACAAGGCAAGCAGTAACTTTAGCTCATTATATAATAAATGTTATCTCACTACTTAGGATGCTTGCTATTTGCCAAGCACTGTTGTAGGTACTGGAGAGATGAAGAACAAGATACTATTTAAGCCTTGCATTCACTAAACACTTACTTGAAGAATCTTACTTATGCTATCTCTTATGGTGATTTAAAATATGTCCACAAATTCTTAGACACTCCCTTCAAAATGTAGAGCCTAATTCCCCTCCTCTTGAGCGTTGGCTAGACTAAGTGGCTCTAGACTAAGTGGCTCACTTCTAACAAGTAGAATAGGCAGAAGTGATGACGTATGATTTCCGAGATGAGGTCACAGAAGACATGTGGTTTCCTCCTTGGATCACTCTCTCTGGGGGAAGCCACTGTCACTTTGTGAGAACAATCCAGTAGTCCCATGAAGAGATGCCTGCTGCAAGGTACTGAGGTCTCCTACCAACAGCCAGCAATAACTTGCCAGGTGTGTGAGGAGCCACCACAGCAGTGGATCCTCCAGCCCCAGTCAAGCCTTCAGATGACTGCAGCCCTGGCCAGCATCTTGACTGCAACCTCATGAGAGTTGAGCTACAATCACCCAGCTAAGCTGCTCTCAGATTCCCTGAACCACAGAAATTGCGTGAGATAATAAATGTTTATTATTTTAAGCCATGAACTTCGGGGTGAATATTAGAAAGATAGATAACTTATCCTCAAAAAGCCCTGAAAAGGGGCTTCCCTGGTGGCGCAGTGGTTGAGAATCTGCCTGCCAATGCAGGGGACACGGGTTTGAGCCCGGTCTGGGAAGATCCCACATGCCGTGGAGCAACTAGGCCCGTGAGCCACAATTACTGAGCCTGCGCATCTGGAGCCTGTGCTCCGCAACAAGAGAGGCCCGCACACCACGATGAAGAGTGGCCCCCACTTGCCGCAACTAGAGAAAGCCCTCGCACAAAAAAGAAGACCCAACACAGCCATAAATAAATAAATAAAAATTTAAAAAAAAAAAAGTCCTGAGCCCCAATCTCAACCCTTCCATTGAAAAAAAAAAAAAAAGCCCCGAAAGGGATATATTGTTATCCATTTCATAGATAAGGAAACCAAGGTGGAGATGTTAATTACTTTGCTCAGTTCACCCAGCTGGTTGTGGTGAGAGGCAGATTTCAACTAAGATCTGTAGGTTTCCAGGGTCCAGGGTATTTCTACTCCATCACTGTGCCTCCAAAGACAGTCAATGAAACATACAGCACACATAAGGGAGCACTATAAGGAAACAGGGCCTGGGGGAGGCTTTGCGGTCCGGTTTGCTTTTTTGCCTGAGACCAGCCCAGGGGATGAGAACGAAGGACCCCCAAGGGTCCATAAAAGGGTTGTATGAGGAAGGCAGAGATTGCCTTAACAAATATAGTCTGCATCAATTAAGACACCTTAACAGATACTACCCCATTAGCATTTAAACCTGTGGGGCAAAAATTTGCAGATAGTTTCCCCCACTCCCATAAAATTCACATTTTCAGCTTTGGGGACTCTTGAATGAAACCAGACCTCACAGAAATACCTTTCAAATACCAAATTCTTCTCTAACAGTTACCATGAGCTGGAAAAAGCAAGTAGAAGGCAAAGCCTGAGTCTGCACTATGCTAATGCTGGCCTTATCTCACAAGGCACATCTTGGGTCCTGCATTCTTTCTCTCCCAGGTGCAATCTAAATCATCGCCTATGTCCCATTTTTCTTTAACTTCTTTGAGTTTGGCAGACATTAAGGCTGAGCCCTAGATCATGCCTGCAGGTTCAGGAGGGCAGTAATCTGTCATCAGCACCTGCAGTGCCTTTTATTGGCCTCTGACTGCATGAATTCCCCCGACTCTTACTTTCTGACAAAGGATAGACTTTTCTCATCTCTAACCACGAAGGCTCAACCCCATTCTTTCCTCCTGCAACAACACAATATGCTATATTTTCTGCCTCCGGGAAAATAAGAAAAGCATACAAAGAAAAGGCTGCAGAAGTTTTATCCATGTTACTTGCCCACCGTTCAAAAAGAGGCACGTGGAGTGGTTCCTTTGGGTCCACACCTGATATCAGTGTATCCAGCTCCAAGTTTTGACCTTGGCCCGCACTCTGCAAAATTGCATACGGTGGAAACACAATATGTGAAAAATTAGAAAGGTGAGATTGTATAGTGGTTAAGCACACGGCCTGCAAAGCCAGAATGCCGGGGTGTTTTTAAAGCACTTAGACGGATTTCTGGCAAATCATAACCACTCCATTAGTGTTTGATTCATATGGGTAGGTTAAATCTATTGAACAAACTCCCATTTCTTTAGAAAACTGCCTCTATTCTAAGATGGAGCTTTAGTTCTCTCATTTAATCCCCACAAAACCAAACAGTATATTAAGACATTAGAGTTCAGCACTGTCTATCCATTGCCCCATTCACAATTAGGAATTTGGTTGTTATTTTAAAGGAAGAATACTTGAAATATACGGACATTTGCTTAAAGACTTTCTTAATAGTGTTTTATGTTTTCCAATTTTGGTGTGCTAGGAAATTATTCTGCAGGACTGTATATATAAAAAATAACATGTCCTATATTTCAAAGGCAATGTAAAGCATTTTCAAGGGCAAAGTTGCCCATTTTTTATTTTTACTCTCCATTTTTACTGGAGAATCTAACCCCACCTAAGCTCTGACAGCCCTTTGCTAAGTTTATCTGAACGTTACATGTGGCTCTCTGGTAAATTAACTCCCCGTGCCCCACGCCTGAAATGCTGTATTCCCCTGTGGCACATACAGCCCCAGGGCTCCCAGGGTCATACTTTTCCAGAACTGGCTGCAGACAGAACTGTGGAGTCAGCAACAGGTCTTTGGTAATAATCATTTCCACCAATGTATTGAACACTGTTCAAAGCCTTGCCTACATTTTCTCATTTTCTTCCCAGCATAGCTCATGCCAGACTCAGGAGCCAGCCCTGATGACCCCTCCCATCTTTCTCACACCCACACGAAATGAAGATTCATTGTGATGACCCTGGAGTATAAGAACACTGCTTATACAACTCCACTATTCCAGGAGGCAAATAGGACCTAGATTCCTTAAAATTATATCCTTAGTACTCAGTGAATTGGTTAAACCTGCTCTATTTCTAGCACCTTCCCCCTGTCATTTTGCCACCAGCAAAATGCCATTGTTTATTCTAGCACCCCTCTGTACTCAGAAACACACACATGCAGATACACAATGGCTGACACCCAATCGGGATTAGGTCCCACTTCTCCCTCCTTCTTAAGAACAATGGCTAAATTTACCTCTTTGCAAAGTCTGGGTCCTAATGTCTTCTTTGGTAGTGGTTCTCAAACTTTAGCACGAATTAAAATCACTTGGCAGACTTGTGACACCACAGATTGCTGGATCCTAAACCCGTAAGTTTCTGATTCAGTAGGTCTGGGTTGAAGCCCAAGAATCTTAATTAACCAGCTCCCAGGTGATGCTCATGCTCTGGGTTCAGCACCCAGACCTTGAGAACAACTGCTCTAGTTTATAAAAGATGGTAGAAGATTCCAGTCTGCCGTGGGTTGAATTGTGTCCCCCAAATAGATATGTTGGATTCCTAACCCCAGATACTTGTGAATGTGACCTTATTTGGAAATGGGGTTTTTGTAGATGTAATCAAATTAAAGTGAAATCATACTGGATCAGGGTTGGCCCTACATCCAATGACTGGTGTCCTCATAGGAGAGATTTAGAGACAGAGACATACTCATGAGGAAGACCACCATGTGATGATGTTGGCAGAGATGGCACTGATGTAGCTACAAGCCAAGGAACCCCAAGGATTGCTAGCAACTTAGACTAGAAGCTAGGAAGAGGCAAAAGAGGATGCTTCCCTACAGCCTTCAGAGGAAGTATGGCCCTACCAACACCTGGATTTCAGAATTCTAGCCTCTAGGACTGTGAAAGAGTAGATTTCCATTGTTTTCAGCCACCCAGCTTACAGAACTTCGTGACAGCGGCCACAGGAGGCTAATACACAGTCATTGTAGAGATTGAGGAGTTAACCCAATTTTTCATCCTTCCCTGCATTCGCATCCTTGCCATGACTTCTTCATGGCCAGAGTATATTTCCTCACACCCCAACTTTGAGGCTGGCCATGTGACTTGCTTTGACAAATGACATGGGGGAAGAAGCGACAGTGTCCCAGTTCAGAGCCAGGCCTTAAAAAGTCTTGCACACTTCCTTTTGCCCTCTTGCTCCTCTGTCATTACTAGGAGAATGGCTTCCTCCTTCAGCCTGGGGCAGAGTTCCCCCAACCTACCCACAAACCTGCAGTGAGGAACAAAGCTGCCCCAGCCTCTTTGACTTAAAGCTAAGCCATCAAACCAAGCTGAGCTGTGTCTAGAGCAACAGAAATCTTCCCCTAACCCACCCCTGTCCTCGCCAAAAGAGCCTTGGTCTGGACCAGTTGTGGACACTGTTTGGCCACGGTGTGATCTGGGCAAACCCTTCAACTTTTCTGCCTTAACTGTGAAATGAGGGGGCTTAGATTAACTTGTCTCTAGGTCATTTTTGAATTGATGAAAATATCTACTTCTGAGAGTATGAAACATTAAAACAAACAAAAGTGAAATACGAACTTGCAGTTTCATGGGGGAAAATGGAGACCTAATCATCATTAGGTAGCTTATTCACACACTCCTTCAGTCAGGCATTATTTATAAACACATAATATATGTATTAAATATTTATTATGTGCCAGGCAGTGCTGGTGGCTGGAACATCAAAGGTAAGCAGTACCAGAGTCCATCCCTGACCTCGTGGAACCAGCGGAGGCACTGACATTACTTAAATACAGCAGAGAGAGTAGAGAGGAAGCCCACACTCAGGAAGATGAAACAAGACTCAGTGACAGGTTAACAGAGCAGGAAACAGAGAGGAATGCCAAATATGCCCCCTCTTTCCTTCTTACCCAGGCATTTTGGTCTCTATCCCTTTAACAAGATTGTGCAATAGAAGCTACAGATTAGAACCTCCTAAAGTACTTGAAAAAAGAAAAACAGTGCTGGGGATGGGAGCCCTACCTCCAGAGATTCTGATGCACTTTGTCAGCGTTGGTATTATTAATATTATCATTATTTTAACTTATTTTGCCCATGGCAAGCGTGTCTCACTGAACAGGACTCTCTCTACTGTACCAAGGATGGAAGGCTTGGGTTTGAGTTGCGTACAGCTCCACGAACTCAGAGTTAAAGTATCACCAAGGGCATTTACTGGTTACAGGTATTTTTAAAAGTAACCAGACACGGCCATGTTACCCAATAGGAGGACTAAGCACATACTTAGTGACCACAAAAACAGGTGTGCACATATGCGCTCAGAAACAAAATTGTTCAGTGTTTAAAAAAAAAAAAATTATCACCAAGAGGGACAAAGAAAATCTAAGTAGTCATCAGGACAGCAAGAATCGAATCTTTGTATTTCCTTGGAGTTATTTTCCAGAGTAATTTCTTTAAAAATTAAATATGGGGTAGGGGCAGAAGAGCTGGGGTCTGGGTGGACCATATGCAATTCTGAGCTCAGGCCTTTAAAAATCTTCTGAGCTCCAGGCCTTTAAAAATCTTACTCAATCTGAGTCTGATCTGTTCCCAAGGCCATTCCCTCACCTCTACCAGCGATAAATGCATCTGTATTTCCACACGCGGGAAAAAACGTCTGGGAACTTCATTCTTACCAGTACTTACCAGCTCTGGAATTCTGCTGCCTTCAGCGTGATTCTTTTTCCTGTCTGCTTACAGCACTCCCAGCACCTGGAGTTAGGACAGAAGTTCCTAAGTTGAAAGAACACTCTCAGATGCTGTTAATTATTAGGCCCTATCACTGACCGCCAAGGGGCTCCCAGACCAGTCAAGCTGAAAGCCTCCTGTCTTGGAAGCCACACAGGTTTCCATCATCTGACATCCTCAGGTGCAATCCTGGTTCCCAGATTTTGTTTCTAATAACCCCTTAGGGGTGATACCTGTTCGGGTTTTTTAGGCCATCCCCCATCCCTACGCGAAGTGTTTAGCCACCTGAATCACCTGGAGGATCAGAATACAGCTGTATCACCTGGCAAGATTCTCCCTAACCCACTTCCCAGGTCTGAGTAACAGGTTTCAACCGCACCCTGTGCAGCGGCTCTCTGGCCCAGGCGGAAAAACAGAGCCGGCCGGCGGCTCTGCTCCCCTCACTAACTGGGTGGCCAAGGAGGCCAGCGACAAGCCCAGAAGGTCACACCACAAACCCCGCCGCCTCCTGCCTCCCGCACGAGCCCTACCAGGTGCTTACCCCCTTCTAATCGACAGGGAAGAGCTCAATCACGGGTCTCTGCTCCTGGCGCGGAACGAAATCCAGCGCACGGCATCTTGGGAAATGTAGTCCCAGCTACCTCCCAGGGTTCCCGGGTCTACTCATGAGACCCCCCCGCCCCGCCAAGAGGGATTTCTCTGCCTGGGCCCGATGAAGCCGGCGATGCCATCCCAGTGTGGAGGCGGGGCCGCGCCCTTCGCAGGACTTGGGGTGCTCTCCCGGGTCGGAGGAACGAGAGGGAACTACAATTCCCAGGCTGCTCTGCGCCGAGCCGGGAGCCGCCAGCCTCGCTTTGCGTGACCGCGGCAGGTTGGTCCTGGAGCAGATGAGCGCAGAATATTTAGGCGAAAGCGCGAGGAGGGAGGGGAGCGCGGGGCAGGAGGAGTATCTCGGCCCAGAAAATTATGCATGCGTTAGGGAAGCTCTGAGAGAATGGCTGTGGAAGGTAAGGGACGCTTGGGCATTTTAAGCTCCCTCTTAACCCGCGCACCCCGATACACACATCCCCGATGAAGCTTGGGGAACGTGGGGAGGAGAGGAAAGTGGGTGGTGGCAAGCGGGCCCTTTCCTCTTACACCTCTTGGCACTCACCTGAGCCACGGAGGGCCAGTAGGTGCTTTATTCAGTTACTTTGGAAAGACAGGTAGATGCGCAGCACTCTCGGGTTGGAGGCGAAGTGTCCCTAATGCGAAACGATGCGCTGGGTGTGGGGGAAAAGCCTGAGAGAGCGCTTGGAGGTCTCAGCCCCGAGGTACCCTTTTCGCTGCCGCACCCCGCCAGGGCCGGCTCGGTGGCCTCGAGGTTGAGGATGCTCACTTTGGCCTCCACACATGGGAGAAGACCCTCGCCAGGTGCGTCATCGGGAAGCATGGACTGCTATTGGGTCGAGGGCCCCTCGTCGTGTGTGTACGCAGCAGCGATAGCAGCAGATGTACCCAGAGGGTGGAGGTGTCCCTACACCTGTCTCTTTATACAACCCTCCCGAGGTTAGCAAAGTTTACAGAAACGAAATGGAATCAGCCAGGGATAAGGACAGCCAACCTCTTCCATTGGGGTGAATCCTTTTCTTTGAAGCCCACCTTCTGCTTTCCTCCTATAATTTTGGTCTTTGGCTTTGCAGTTTGGGCTCTATGATGTTGCCACCTTTGAACTTCCTGGTTGAAAGCAGGGACAGGCGGTTCGTGTGGGATCCCAAGTTTTCATTTCAGATGCTCTCACTTTGGAAGACTGGCTTTCTTGTTGAGGGTAGTTTCTGGGGAAAAATATGTGGGCCAGACGTGTTTGTGATGTCAAACGAGCAGTCACACTGTGCCTGAATGATAAATTGAAATGATCATGGGACCAAAGGGGAGTGTAAGTTCATCTACAGAATTATGGTTCCTGAGTGTGGTTCAGGTCAGAGGGGAAGCTGGTGTTGGAAAAAGAGGGCATGCCTGCCAGCTGCAGCAGGCTCCTTGCCAAGGGGAAGTGAGCTTGTTCCTTGGAGGCTGAAGGAAAGAAGGAACCATAAGGGTTTGCTGGCGTCCCTCTCCCCTACCCGCCCCAGGTGAGAGCAACTGAACTAATCTGACTCTTGCTGTCTTTGTAATTACTTAACAACTTGAAGTAGCAATAACCCAGGTCTTGTGGTCAGCACCCATTAACTCGGGAAACTCTTGCTTTTGGGCTGTCTCAGGTTCAGAGATCCCCAGCTGGGCACTTCTATCCACCTATCTACTTACCTTTACTGTTCTTATATATTTGGCTTTTAAATTTATACATATATATATATATATATAAATCTATATACACACACATATATAAATCTCATATATATGGCTTTGAAAAAACAAATAACCAAAGTTTTCTGTGCAAATGTAATAATAGGGTGAGAATCTGGCTTTTTGCATTGTTACAGTTGATGGTAACTGAGACAAGACTTTAGATGAAAAAAACAAAAAACACAAGATAAAGTTCATTCTGAGCTTGAGGCTAAGGGCAAGTTGACTTACTGGCACCTCTCTACCTCACCCCTCAGATGACATTATCTCTTCTCTTCCTCACTCTTCTGTGTCCTCAAGTGAAGGTCACTCCCACTGGTTGCCAGTCCATGGTGTACTTGAAAGCAATTTCCTGCTCGCTGGAAGAAGTATAGAATTAGTCATATTTCTTGTCTGATGGGTTATTATACCAGCGAAGCCAGACCTTACAAAAACAAAGGCTTTGAAAGGAAGTATGCCTGGACTGTGGAGAGCTTATTTTATTTTCTAGTGACTTGTTTGGTTAAAGTGCCTGTCTAGTAAACAGGAGATCCTGAGTTTGAATCACAATGAGGCCTCAACTTGAAGAATAAAGGGAATATTTTAAACTTTGGCTGCAAATATTCCTATCTCTGGTCTTTACAAAGGCAGCTTTCTTGGTTTGAACTTGGCCCTTCCTAGCTACTCTCGTTTGGTCTTTCAAGGCTCAGGGAAAACTTCACCTCCTCTGGGAACCTGTCTCAACCCTCCCTTCCCTCTGCCTTCTGAGTGCTCTGCCCGGCCTGTGGGAGGTGCCACCTGCATTGTCTCCTCAGCACCTGTGCTTACATTTAACACTTGCCATACTTAACGTACTTAACGTCTCTCACTAGACTCTAAGACTACAGCCCCTGGGGAGTGGGGACCATGTACTCTTTGACTTTATACTCCCGGGCAATAGTGCACTACCTGACCCATGATAGGTACTCAATAAATGCTCATGAAATGCATGGGAAATAAATCCATGGAGCTTTTGTAACTGACTCCATAAGGGTGCATGGGGCTTTCTTAGGAGCCCAAATGCCGTAAAATAAGGAACTTTTGAGAGGTTTGAAGGCAGTGGCTCTCACCTGAGGAGGGACATTGTCCTCCTAGGGCATGTTTGAGATTTGCAGGGGCTGGTATTGATATTTTATGCCCATGGACCAGGGATGCTAAGTGTCCTGTAGTGCATGGCCATCTCATACAAAATTCCCAACCCAAAACCAAGGAACAAGCAGTTTCCCCAAGCTCACTGAGAAACACTGATTTAGAGAATAAGGAATATTGCCAGAGGAAATGGAATAGGAAATATAATACATGTTACTTAACATCTGAGGTTTCGTTTCTGCATCTGGAAAAAATGGGCACACTACTGTTTAGGTCCCACTAAAGTTGTGAAGATTAAATAAAGGGCTTATTAAGAGTGGCTAGGACATGGATTCTCAGTAAATATTACTTGCACTCCCTCCCATCCTTCTCCTCCTATTAAAAAAAGCAGTACTGTTTGGAACCTGTTTTGTATCCTGAATTTTCACTGATTCATGCCAGTCTTTGTAATTAGTAGCAAATTAGAAGTTTGTTTTTTTCTTACAATGTGTAACCTGTTTTCTTAAGTAAGCTTGAACTTGTAAAAGTGTTAAGAGCAAGTAGGGGGCTCATTCATTTTGCTAAACTTGTAACTTGGAGTTTAAGATGAAAAAGAGGGCTCATTCACTTTGCTAAACGTGTAGCTTGGAGGTATTTTATGGCTACCCTGGGTTAGGCTTTCTTTGAATTAATTACAGCATCCTATGTCTACTTCCTAATCTGGTTGTGACCCAAGCCTTACATTTATGGGCAGCTTAAAGCTGAGCTTTCCAGCCACAGAACATGTTATGGTCTGCATTCAGATTGGGATTGTATTGGCATCCATTGTCTTAAAAAAAAGTTGTAAGAAATTACTCCAAATAGCTGGAGAACTAGGACCTCTAGAAAGGAGGTAGCCTGTAGAAACCGAGAGTAATCCCTTCTCCGTGGACAGATTGTGTAGACAGTTGTCTTCATTGAGGCACTGTTTTCTAACATTAATGGGTTGAAGGGAGAGGAAAAAAGTGGATTCATCAGGCATAGTATTGTATTCACCTCTGTATTCCAAGATTGGTGTCTGGCACTTAGTTGGACCTCAGTAATTGTTTCATGAGTGAAGTATAAATGTCCCAGAGCAAGAGAAAGCTTTTCCTACTCCTGGTCCACATTTCCTCTCCTCCTTGCTTCATCCTCAGCTGTATAAGAAAATGGAGTGGATAAATTTTGTACATAGTGTTTCTATTCCAGCTCTAATAGAATAATAGCTCCTCTTCCATGGCAGAAAGACGCGTCCCAATATTCACCACCCTCCAAAAAGATTTCCAGTTGTCGGCTATGTGCTCTGAATGACATTGGGCTAAGGGATCCACATTTTACATCCAAAGTGAACAAATTGACTCATCAAATGGCCTCTGATTAGTCATTCAATGCTCAAGTTCTATAGTTTTTCTCCTGTAAAAGAGTAACAAAACTTCCCGTCACCAAAATATTGTAAGGATAAGTAATCATAACAGCGGCTGGGGAAAAAAGGGAAAACAAGATACCTCGGAACCTCGTGGCAAAGAGAAGCAATCGTAAATGATGACTCTGTGCCCTGCTGGCGTTCAGAACTGAGTCACAATCACAGAGGGGGATAAAGACGTCATCTTGATTACAAGGGTGCAGGGGTTATTCTTCCTGACTTTGGGCCGGATGGTAAAGTGGGTTTGCTACTACTGCACCCCAGCAGCGAGTTTACCCCTCACAGGACCGCCTGCCTCTGTAACACTGGCAGCCTGGACAGCAGAGAGAAGATGGGCTCCTGCAGCAGGCGTCTGGGACCCAGAGCGGGAGAGGCCCCAACTCCGGATGCATTGTTCCCTTTCACAGGCTTTCACGTCACCACTTGTCTTCTCCTCGCCCGAGGAGAGCCCATAGAGGGCGGAGAGGGACCAGCAGTGCCATTCTCTCGGATTGCCCCTATGACATGGGAAGTAAGGAGGACGGTGGCTCTCCTGGTACTAGCCTGCCTCCAGTTTTTTCTAACTGCATTTCCATGTTGAGAGCAAGGTTTATGTGCAGTTCTGCTTGGTGGTGCTTTCTGAGGGCAGGCACGGTGCCTTATGCCTGGCCCATGGTAGACTCCGTGTGAGGTTTGTTAAACAAATCCATGAATGAATGGCAGACTGAATGAATGAATGGGTAGGCTACTGAGTGCGTCTGATTTCTGTGGTAGCCCCTATACACCCCCCCAAGAAGAACTCCCAGCTGCGTTCATTTGCAGAGTGCTTGTTGTAAAAGCAGCGCAACTGTCAACACGCTTCCCTCTCAGCTCCGTGCAGCATCCGGTGTCAGTGTTCAACTACCTGCTACTCGATTCTCTTTCACTTCACTTTTCACCAAGGGTCTTTTATTCTTTTTTTCTAATATTTATTTTGTTCTCTAGCCCACGAGATCTGACTGTCCTGCAGCAGCAACTTGTATCCATCACTGTTTTAAGACGTGAGAGTGGTGAATATGAAGCCTTCGCTGAAAACTCCCATCCAGTGACTGTGCATGAGGGAAAAGTGGGGTCCCAAGCCCTGCTTCTACACTTGCTGTGGCAGGAGTTCCTGCCACTCCCAGCTCTTCTTCGTGACCTCTAACTGGTTCAGACAGGGCTTCAGTCTAATCCTGCTGTTATCTGGCCACGCCCTTGCTAATTCCTTTCAGCGCACCCTTCTTTCTTGTCTGTCTTGCTGTGCTCTTTGGCCAGAAGGAACTAGGGCTGGTGCTAACAAGGGGGAGGTGGTGTAGAACCTCTGCCGGTGTAGCTGTGATCCGTAATGCTGTGGGACACATCACAGGAGGGACAGCCTGGGATCTGAAACCTGTGCCTGAACTCTGGGGACTGAGCGTCAGACGTTGTGCATTTAATGAAGAAAATTGCAAACTCCCTTTTCCTGGCGTTCAGGCAGGTTTTGCATTTGCTGTTGATAAACAGGAGAGCACTGCCTGTGTGCAAGGAACTCTACTAGATTTGGGGGGGGGGGGCCACTAAGAAGGAAACTTAGCCGTCCCCCGCCTCCACTTTGCTGGAGACAGAGATTCAGATTAGGCTGCATGATATAAGTGCTAAATAAAAGTACAAGCAGCATAACGTGGGCGGTCGGAGAACAAATGGAGCATTTGGTTCTGAGCTGGACGGGGTGGGATGGCCTAACCAAGGGGATAGCATTTGAGTGAGCTGTTGAGTATGATACTGATGGGTGGGGAATGGGGGAAGGGCATGGAACAGAGGGCTGTATGTGGAATGTGTGCTACCCCCAAGTCCTGGTGTTGTGGTGGTTTAGCCCTCTATGGGCAGGAAAGTTAATGAGGAAGCTCCTCTCACGTCTGGTACGTTCCTTTCCCTGTGGGCTCAATTATCTGCTTGGCCAGACCTCCAGCACTCCCTGCAGCCCCGTTGGATCTTGCCCATGGTCCTTTTGTAACTACAAGAGCAAGCAAGGAAAGCTGCTCTCCTGTAAATCAAACTGATTCTTCCCCAATTTTCTGATGTGGATGTAGCAGCACTACCAGCTCAGAGCTGGCTCATGAGAGCGAACTTGGCTATATTTAGTCTGATTTTTCTAAAGCGTGGGTGCAAGAAGCTGCTCGTATAGCTTGCCTCCCGAGGGAAGAGCACACAGGGGTGGCATTTGTCAGGGGACAGGGGTGGCCGCCTCACTGCCTTCTTTCTGCAGCCTTTTTCCAAGGCCACCTGGGGCTGGGAGGAGCCAGCTGGCAAGTTCAATTCCTTTGCTCCTCGGCTGCCCTTGATGCTCTAGAAGGTGTTTGGTGCTGTTCTGTCCAGTAAATACCACGTCTTCAGGGATTTGATGTTTGTGGATTGGCCATAGGTACAGAATGAGCTCAGGCCTGCTGGTGCCTCACCATGGGAGCTGTGGCACGCACAGTGCTGTCTGTAAGCATACAAGCTCTGCAGGCAGATTGGGTGTGAGCCCCAGCCCTGCCAAGGGCCTGTCTGTAAGCATACAAACTCTGCAGGCAGATTGGGTGTGAGCCCCAGCCCTGCCAGGGGCCTGCGCTGTGGGCCTGAGCAGCTCTGAGACTTCTCTGCCCATCTGTCAAATGGGGATATTAGTAGTGATGACCTCGTAGGCATGTTGAGAGGGTTCAATCAGTATCAAAGCTCTTAGGACCTGGTTTGGTAATTGCTCAATAAACACTAAGCAAATATTGGACAAGATGACGGTGAAGCTGCTGTCTCTCCTTGCCTTCCTGCCACGTTTGAGAAAGCAGCTAAGCCGTTTTTATGGCCCTGTGGTAGTACAGTGTCTGGTATAATTGTAGTTGCTAAGAAAGGAATGGTATTCATTATGTAATTCCCTGAAGTTATGAGGTAGCAGCAAAAAGTAAAAGTGATCATAATATGAGTGTATTTATTCATTAGAGACTCAACACTTAACCTCTCCCCACCAAAAATTTACTTTCCACTTAACACCCACAATTTTGTAGGCCGGGCTCTCTTAGATGATCTGATAATTGCCCAGTCATACAATGTGTATGTAAATTGACTGCAAAGAGAAATTTCAGACCATGCAAAAGAGGAAAAAATTTCATGAACTCTTATGAAAGTGACATTGGAAAACTGACGGAATCACACAGCTGTGACCCAATTAAGATTTGGCTGAGTTAGGCCTGGTAACCATTAAAGAAGAGAAAATTGACCTAAGACACTGTTTTGGTAGGAAGCAAAGAAAAATATTAGACCACCTAAGGATTAGGAGAAGTCTTTGGTGAAAAGTGATGCCCTGAAATATAATACTTTGGGGAAAAAATGATCTTTATAAATGGACTGTGAAAAGTCAAACATGAAATGAAAAATGTTTTGTCCTGCTGACATAAATCTTGTTGCAGGAATTATGTAACAGACAATTGATTTTTTTTGGTTTTTGTTCTAAGAATTAACACACATTTACAACTATAAGTTTGGTTAAATGGGAGATAAACTTCTCCGTTTCTCCTTTCAAGATAAAGTATCATTCAGACTGTTTCACTATTAAGTTTTGAAACTTGAGTCCCTATTTCAAGATTTTTCTCCATGTTCTATATTAGTACTTTAAAAAAGTTTAAAAATCAGATTATTAAGGTATAATTTACATTCAGTAAAATTTACCTTTTGAAGTTCTTTGAGTTTTGGCAAATGTATACAATGTATTCAGTCTTGTAACCACCAAGACAATCAAGTTCAGTTCCTACAGCCCAAAAGGTTTTCTTGTGCCCTTTAGTTGCCCTTTACTCTATTCACAACCCCTGACACACACTGCTCTGAACTGTCTTTATACTTTTGCCTTTTCCAGAAGGTTATATAAATGATATCATGTACTATGTTGTCATCTGCGTCTGAGTTCTTTCATTTAGTGAAATGCATTTGGGAGTCATCCATGTTGTTGCATGTATCAGTCATTCAGTCCTTTTAATTGGTGAGTAGTATTCCATTGGATGGATGTACCACAGTTTATTCACCAGTCATACATTTGGATTGTTTCCAGTTTGGGGTAATAATGAAGAAATCCCTATCAACAGTTGCATGCAGGTTTTTGTGTGAACATATTTATTTCTCTTGTATAAATAGCTAGGAGTGGAATTTTGGAGTCATAGTGTGTTTTTTTTTTTTTTTTTTTTACAGATTTATTTATTGATTCATTCATTGATTGATTGCTATGTTAGGTCTTCGTTTCTGTGTGAGGGCTTTCTCTAGTTGCGGCAAGTGGGGGCCACTCTTCATCGCGGTGCGCGGGCCTCTCACTATCGCGGCCTCTCTTGTTGCAGAGCACAGGCTCCAGACGCGCAGGCTCAGCAATTGTGGCTCACGGGCCTAGTTGCTCCGCGGCATGTGGGATCTTCCCAGACCATGGCTTGAACCCGTGTCCCCCGCATTAGCAGGCAGATTCTCAACCACTGCGCCACCAGGGAAGCCCCTGTGTGTTTTAACTTATAAGAAACTGTCAAACTTTTCTAAAGTTACTGTGTCTCACACGTATTTTCCACAATTTGGATTTTTTTTCTACTAATCCTCTGCTGATAATGAGGACCTCAGAAGAAAAAGAGAACAGGAACTAAGCAGGCGGTTGGATGGGATTAGAAGGAAACAGTTTTCCAGAAGTGGGTTCCTTGAGCTATATTACAGAAGAGCACGCAAGTATAGCAATGGCAACTATACATCCTGGTTTCCAGGTTAGTCCAGACTTCAAGGATGGATATAGCCTAGAAATACCACTGGTTTTGCATCCAAAAGAAAGCTGTTTAAATTCCCTTTTATAATGCACAGTAACAGGAATTTGCCATCAAGTTCTGGATATTGATTTTTTTTTTTTGGTTATTGTGGCAAAACAGGTAAGGAAAGCAGCCTAGATGAGGGAGGGCTTACCTCTGGAGGAAATTTGGGTAAGAACATGAAGACAAAAAAGTTAAGACCATGTTTGAGAGGCCACGGAAAGTGAGTTTAACTGGAGCAGGAAACACTTAACCTGTCCCTGGAAGGAATTGGTCTTGCCCACCAAGGGGAGTCGTCAGAGGAGCCAAGGACTCCATTTTATGAAGCCTAAGAAAAGGTTAGTTGACCCAGTCTCCAGAGTGATTTAAATTTTGGGTATGGCAGGGGCCAGGCTTGTTTTGCAGCTGTGTGTGATTCTGATTGAGAATTGGGTCATGAGCTCTCCCTTTATACATTGCAGGTAAACCAAGCACTGCTCCCAAAGACCACATTTTGCTCAACCACAAATTGGGTAGAGGGCCTGGTAACAGAATTGCTTCCAAATGCAAAACATGGTCTTGGAGGTATAATTTGGGTATGGACACATTAGGATTTCCCACTGGTCTCTGGGACCGTGGGATGGGATATTTGAATTTAGGATAGCTACAGAATTCCTATGATACATGGTTGCCTTAACACTACGCTACCCTGTTTGAGGTTGTAAAATATCAGTTCAGGGTTTTCGTGTTTTTCAGGTGCCTGTGCATTACATGGAGGTGAAAATATAATACTAACCAGGCTTCAGTAGATGTATTTTGCACTTGATTTTTGTCTGGAGTTTGGTGTTAAGGGTCATCTAGGAAATTTAGGTAGGTATAGCATTTACTTACTGTAGGTTGGAAATAGAATGTCCTTCATTTTACATTCACAGGTATTTATCGAGCATCTAATATACGCCAGTCTCTAGCAGGGTTTGATTTATAGTCCTATAATGCTGTGGATAAGCTTAGGAAAAGCAGGTGTTCTGAAGACAGATCTGCTTACGAAGTGTTTCCTTTAAGATTCTTCTGGGGCACTTGGATGGTATTTTTTAATAAGTCAGAAATGGGGTCTTGAATCTAACACATGGCCTGAGTCATTCTTAATAAGTATATTTGGAGATGCTGGTATGCAGACAGGATTCTTAATCTAAGATCACAAGAGGGGACTGAAGGTCTCATGGGATCCTTGACCCTCTTAAACTATATGCACAGTATATATATGGACATTATGTGTATTTTTCATGGCAAAGGGGACAGGGGCTTTTATTCTTTTCTCTAGGCACTAAGGATGAGCATGATGATCTCCCTGAGAACATCCATTTGACTTTTTTATTCTGATAAATCTCTAGTGCCTACAACTATGTCTGGCACATAGCACACAACTATTTGTTGAGTAAACAAGAGAACTAGTATCTTTTTGTTAGTTACTACTGACTACTCTGAGCCAGCCTCGTGATGGCCATTCTCCAAACATTAGTTTTCATAATGCAATGGGATAGGTGGTTTTCCAAGCCAATAGCTGAGAGACTTTTGGTCCAGAGAAGATAAGTATTGATAATTTTTCCAAGGCTGCACAGCTTATTCCTGGTAGGACAGGGCTTTGTTGCCAACTTTGCCATATTCTAGAGTCCATGCTTTTTCACCGTCCTGTGTTGCTTTCTGGTTTTGTTTTAATTTGGTAGTTTGGTTCTGGTTTAGTAGCTGTCTATCGGGAACATTAGTAATTGAAGGGGGGAAGAAAACCAGTGTAATAAACAAAACATTGCTTATTTGGGCTCTACAATAGAGAAAACTATCCCAGGTTTTTATATCAAATCTCTGAGAAGGCATTTATCTTGATCTTGGCTCTCTACACTTTAGCTTCCCTCTGTGTAAGGAGCCCGAAGTCTTTGCGTCTTTGCTGTGGCTGTTGTTTTCCCATGAGACTTTCCACGTTCACTTTTGTGCCCAGCACAAATCAGTGTGCATTTCTATTTTATTTGAATAACAAATATTCATCGTGCATTTGTGATAAGCTCAGCGCTGTGAACGGGATTCACTGAGTGATACAAAAGAATGTAAGGCCACGAACCTTCCCCTCACGGGGCTTACAGTTGCTTCATATTCAAGGCTCGGGTTGCGAAAAAGTAAAAAAGGTATGAACATGGGCAGGGTGGGCAGTGTAGAGGGCCCTGCTCTCTCTCAATCAGGGGAGCCACCATGCCCACAGCAATGGCCCTCCCACTGCCCTAAACTCCCCATGAGAAGTTCTTATAGGTTTGTTTTTTTTTTTTAAAACATTTAACTGCTATGGAAAGTTTCATCATAGCCTGGAGAAACTGAAAAAACAAAGAAGCTGAAGTGATAATAAGGTAACGGAAAAGAAAGGAACAGAGGAGCAGATGTGAGAAATATTTCATAGGGGAGAAAACATAGGATTTGAGATCGTGTAGTTACGGGGTGCGGCAGCCACATAATTGCTCCCAACTCTTCAGGGCTGCTCCACTGCCAATAAAATCTAGCTCAAACTCTAAAGCAGTCAGGGACCTTCCCAGAGTGTCACAGCCTTCCTGCTCCAGGCTGATCTCCCACCCCTTTTCCCTTAGGAAACTTCCCTAATATTTAAGGGGCCCAGCGATCAGCTGTGTGCTGGCTCACAGGGCACCTTGAATCCCTCCCATGTTGTTTATGCTGGCTTCCTACCTCGAAGGCCTTTCTTCCACATGTTCACATGTTGTGCTTCTCACATCCTTCTATGTACATATCTAAGGCAAGAGAATAGGTGGGCGAGAGAGGGAGATCTCCTGTGAGAAGAGCATGACCACCAGGCACCTGCAGTGTTAAGGGATGGGATGAGGAAGAGGAGGCTGAAGGAGATGGGAAGAAGCAGCCAGTGGAGGTAGGGGTACCATTTCAGAGTGGAGCGTCTCAGCATCACCTGATGCACTAGGACAGCCATCAAGACATGTGCTGGGATGTGCCCAGGGGTTTGGCATTCGGATGAAATGGGAAGGCAAATCCACATTATAATTCTTCAGGGGTGTCAAGGAAGCAGCTCTTGATGCAAATGCATAGAAATGGAAAGAAAATGTATGGAAGTGGAAAGAAGGGAGAAATAGTTATGGCAAGGAGAGATCAAGGTCAAAGGAGTTGTAAATGTGGTGAGAAACTGGAAGAAGGAAGACAAGGGGTCTAACCTAGATGGGAAGCAGTTCAAAGAAAGCCTGTATTTTTTAAGCTATGAAATATTTGAGAGTGTTTCTAGACTGTGTGTACATTGACCCAGTAGAGAGGGAGATTTTGAAGATACAGAGGATAAAAGAGATAACTGTTAGAACGAGGGCCATCTGGAGTTTAGATGTATTATCTCTTGGAGAAGGTGTTCTTTCTGGAAAGGGTGGGTGGTACAGATAGGAGTGTTGTAACTTTAAAATAAAAACATGACTATTAAAAAAATTAATACCTAGAATATTGCCTATCACATAGTATAACTACTTATCATATATTAACTCATTAAACTTCACATGAATCCTGTGAGGTAGGTACCATTATCATCCCTATTTACAAATAACAAAACGGGCACAGAGATGTTAACTCACTCAGCTAGTACATGGTAAAGCAGGAATTTGATTAAAAACAAAAGATGTTCATCCAATTTCCTAGTTAGGACACTTTGGGGAATACTGGATGAAGACATTATCATCTTCAGAATTTTCTTTAAAAGTGAGACTATTAAACAATCACCTACTAATATACTGTTATGTCAGTTATATCGATAAAAATTTTTAAAGGATGATCTATAAGAACATGTGGGTCACTGACAATTTCTTGTATGTGAGTTTATTTTGTAATAACTAACTCCAGGTAGGACAGGGATGGAATCAGAGGACTCCTAATTCTCAAATGTTGGGAGGGTATAATTTTCGGAACATGAGTCCTCTTCTGGAGAGGTTAGGCCTTGGTGGGGTGGTGCTTGCTTGTGGAGCAGGGGTTGGGTGCATAGGGCAGCCAGCAGGTACCGCAAGGGCACTCTGATCCTACAGCCAGGGTATGGGGTTTCAGGAAAATAACAGCAAGTAGGAGTGATGTCAGAAAGGAAAGGGGAAAAGATGCTGAAAATAAATTTGGCCAATTTCACAGTTTTGCCAAGACGGGAACATTATCTCCATTTCCTTCTATCTCCTGCCCCCTTTCTGCTTTTAAAGGCCATAAGATTTAGGTTTCCAGGGTGCTGAGGCCATTGTCCCTGACTCTGATGGTAAGCGAGAGCGATTTTCCCTTGCTGATGTTCATTGTATTGCTTGCGAAGTGTCTCTCTACAACCCCATGAAGCTCCTGCCTCCCTCTGACCTGCTTTGCCTGCCCAGGGTTTCTTAATTGAAACTCAATAGCTGATAGCTTTGGCATCCGTGCGTTTGCTGGGGCTCACCCCAAGGCCATCATCATCGTAATCATACTGCCCTGGCTTGACACAGCACTCCGTGCCTTCCAAAGTACAGCTTCTCATTTGAGCCACAGCTGACCCGTTGGCAGCTGGAACAGGCGCTCTTGTTCCCATTTCATAAATAAGGATGTGAAGGCTCCCTTACCCAGGGTCACAACTCATTAGCAGCAGAACTTAGATTTAGAACTTGGTGTCTCAAGTCTTTTTCACTATGCCTTCTGTCATTGCTGCCATGATTTGGAAGGCATGGCGCAGTGCCTGTTTTGAAGTGGGACGATGTAAAAGGGATCAAGAATTTTTCTTCAATTATGGATGAAGGCAGCCAGAATGGAGCCTGAGGTCATGTAGTTCTCTGGAGGTACCTAATCTCTTGCTCAAGTGATAAGTTCCTCTTTTTCTCTCCCAGTATTTTGTTGATTCTCTATAACCATATCTTCTAAATAGTTACATTAAAGTAATATTTAAAAACACTTTTTTCAGGTATGAAAATTCTTCCTATTTACCATAGAAAGGAAAAAAATCATAAGCACAGAAATAAGAAACTAAGAAGAACAGTAGCTAACATTTATTAGGCACTTGCTGATATTAGCAGTTGGGGTTGCTCTTTAACCAGCGTACCCTGGTGCAGCTGTACTGGTGGTTGATAGTGAAGGACTGTTCTGATGGATGGGGGTTCAGGCCATACTGGTGGTTTTGAATACCCTGCCTGTTCCCAATAATCCTATGAGGTGGTGGTTAATATTCATTTCCTGCATGCCAAAATTAAGGCCCAGAGAGACTAAATAATTTCCTCCAAATCAGCAGCTGGTAAATGATGGAGCAAGAATTCAAACCCAAGTTCAGATGACTTCAGTGCCCATTCTGTTGCCATGAAACAAGTAGGCCACCCTGACACACCCGGTAGATACACCCTGGGAGAGTTCATATTTCCTCTTGGGCTTTATGTAGGTTACTGGTTATATCTGGTTTAATATAAGTCATTGTAGCAAATCTTAATAGCTGTTTAATTCTTGATAAAATATTAATGCATTTTATTCTCCCTCCTCCTTCTTAAAAAATGTTTGTAAGCACAGTGATCAATTTCATTCTCTTTAGATACAGCACAAATGAGGGCGATGATGGGAGCCCTTGAGAGGGCAACAAATACATAACTCTGCCCATGTTTCACAAGGTATCATCACATTCTATCAGCTCTGTTCCTGTAACTTGTTGACGGTCATTGTCAAGGTCAGAGCCATAGAAAACACCTTTTATAATGAAGGGTGTATGTGTATTAGGTGGCATGAGAGGTCTGTGCAAGATGAGGACAGGATCCAAGTTAATTGTAGAACTCACACTTGTAAAATTTTCTTTAATTATGCCCATCAACTTTTATTACAGCTTATTGATTCATGTGCACTACTTTTATTTGATTATGGCCAAGGCATTTTATACTTGTAAATTTCAGTATGTTCCTTTAACAAAGTTTTCCACCCATCCTTTTCTTCCGGAGTTTTATTTTGGTCTATCTAGTTATTCCCTAATTTTAGTCTGTCTAGTTATTCCCTAATGTTTCATTGATGTTTTCTTCTTGTTATACAGTGGAAGCGTTCAGCCATTTTTATTCTTTTGTTTTTTTCCTTTTATTGGTTAACTTTTATAACTTTAAGTAATATACTTCAAGCTGTATTTCTTACTCTTTACTCTTTTTTATTTTTACTGGAGTATAGTTGCTTTACAATGTTGTGTTTCTGCTGTACAGCAAAGTGAATCAGCTATACGTATGCATGTATCCCCTCTTTTTTGGATTTCCTTCCCATTTAGGTCACCACAGAGCATTGAGTAGAGTTCCCTATGCTATATAGCAGGTTCTCATCAGTTATCTATTTTATACATAGTAGTGTATATATTGTCAATCCCAAACTCCCAATTCATCCTACCCCCCTTGGTATCCATACTTTTTTTCTCTATATCTGTGTCTCTATTTCTGCTTTGCAAATAAGTTCATCTGTATCATTTTTCTAGATTCCACATATAAGCGATATTATATGATATTTGTTTTTCTCTTTCTGACTTATTTCACTCTGTATGACAGTCTCTGGGTCCGTCTATGTCTTTGCAAATAGCACAGCTTCGTTCCTTTTTCTGCCAGCCATTTTTATTCTCAGTGTTCTAAAATCTTTGATTAAGTAATCTTTGATTCAGAATCATTGCATTTCTTATGTTCACTACTACGTATCTGTGTTCTAATTGTTAAATATTTATGTTAGGATTACATTTCAGATGATGAAACGTACCCAGATATTTTATATACAAGTATAGACAGATAAATGTTCTCTACCATTTATTAAATGTTTGCTGTATACCAAGGGTGTGGCTTATAACCATTTTCTCTAATGCCTACTACAATGTACTTATTCTCATTTTGTGTATGAGGAAACAGGCATTAGGTAAGTAATTTGTCTGAGACCACTTAATAAAAGAAGCTGAGAATGAAGCCTGTATATGTATGTATTGTTAAAATCACCATCATAGTGTCTAAATTCTTTGAGTACTTACTATGTGCAAGGAAGTGTGATAAGCACTTTATAAACTTAAAATCTAGATTTTATTATTATTAGTTTTGTGAACATAATTTTAAAATGTCATGATCTTTTTTTAAATTGCTTAAACTGTGTTGTTTTTGCTTAGTGTCCTATAAACTTATCGCTAATTCCAAACAAAAATTTGTCTGTTAAATCTCCTCCCAATACATTCATATATTAGGTATTGTCAGCCTCTTCTCATTGAAGAGAATTTCCCCAAAGAATTCTGACTTGTTTTAAATAAGTCTAGTTGTTCTCTAGACTTACTTTAGAGCTGTCATGTTTGGATTTCCTTTCACCACTGTCCTTGGGTTGCCTTTCCTGGTGTCTTTGTGTCATATTCCCTCTTCTAGGATCCTAGATCTATCTCTTACTTTGTTTTCACCTTGGTTTTGATGGAGCACATCCTCCAGTTACCTCCTGAGAAAAGGTACATGAGAAGCATACTTTTGGGAACTTGCGTATCTGAAAAAGTGTTTATTCTACCCTTGTACTTAACTGATAACTTGATTAGACTTTTAAAAGTAAGTTGGAGATTGTCTTTCCTCACAACTTTGAAGCCTCTAATATCTTCTAGTTTCCAGTTTTGGTTTTGAGAAATCTGAAGCCTTCTGATTCTTGATCATTGGTATGAAATACACATTTTTTTCTTGAATTTATTTAATCTTTTTATCCCTAGTGTTGAGAAATTTCATGAGAATGCGCTTTAGTGCGAGTCTGTTTTTTTCCATTGCATTGTGTATTTAGTGGTTTTTCAAAGTGGAAACTCATGTCATTAATTTCTGAGAATTTTTTTGAATTATTTATTGGATTTCCTTTTATTCAATTCATTCTGTCCTTTATTTCTCTGGCTGCTGTTTTTGAGATGATGAAGTTCCTGGACTGGTTCTTATTTTTGAAGTCTATGTTTTCTATTTCTCATCTCTGTTCTTTTTGTTCTGTTTTCTGGTAGATTAATTTTATCTTTCAAATATCTGTGGCATTTACAATCTCTACTATCATTTTTAACTTTTCCAGAGATTTTTTTTGGCTTCCTGAAGTTTTTACAGCATCCTAATCTTATTTTGTGGATGTAATATCCTCAATAAAATATGAAAAGATATTAGTGTTAACATTTTTATTTTTTTCAATTGAGGTTTACTTCACTCTCTGTATTTCTTCCAGGATGCTTTTCTTTCTATTCATTCTGGTCTTTTTTGGTTGGATGTTGTCAGATGTTTGTAGATATTAGGTTCTCCGCCCACATAGCCCACGTAAAAAAAAAAAAAAACAAATAAGGAAGTTCTCTATGTATAAGTTGGGCCTGTCAATCATGGTTTTCATTATAAGATGAACTGGCTGGATATTTTTTAGGACAAGGGAGTGGGTCGTCTTATGTCAGGATTTTTAGGTCTTCTTTTTTTATTGGGCTGGTTAATTACTCAGAAGACCCAATATTCAATCTCCAATATATGATTGCTGGGTATATGCCTTGTTACTCATTAACTTCCAGATAAGTTTCAATGTCTGGTTATATTTTATTATTTTTAAGAAAGTTAGCAATCTAAATGTAGATTTTCTAGTAATTTCCATCTCTGAAGAGGATTCTTTTAACCAGAAATTTCCCTCCACTACAGTTGTCATCTTTGTTTTTTCATGGATGTATTTGAGCACCTGGAAAAATACCTGGTGCAAAGTAGGTGCTCAGAAAACAATTGTTGGATGAATTCATATTTCGCTCAGCACATCAGGCTTTGAGAACAATGTATGATAGGATGTAGGAAAAAGCCTATATGTCCTAACTTCCATCCTAGTGTTGTGGTGCATGTGTAGTCCTCAGATTTGACCAAGGCAGTCACGCAAACCAACATAGATTCAACCCCAAAAGAGAGGGTTTCCTGTTTACGGAACTTCTTGGGGCAAGAGTATATTTTATATTTGAGATCAGGAGTTGGTGTTGAAGTGGCACCAACCATAAATTGGCCTGAAAAAGGGCAAGTGGAAAAATGCTGGCTGGGTTAACAGAGCTGCTCCTCTTAGGACCTTGCTGATACTTGTGTGTTCAGATGGCAGCATTTTGGCACTTGATTTAAGCACACATTCTGCTGACCGCTTCCTAGAGACTTTCCCATCTGCTCCTTTCTGCTGACTGGGTCTTCTTGAACTTAGATTGGAGAGATGTACCCACAGGTCACCCACAGCTGCCTCTTTCCATCCTGACTAGCTTTTTCTCCGCTCTTTCTCTCTGCATCTTCCCACCAGTTCTTCATCACTGGGGTGGAAATTGAGGAGAGCTGGATGATGCTGAGCTGGCCTTTATGAAGAGCCAACTGTTGAACCAAAAGGACTCACCTGTTGGCATGACCACCTGCTCTCTGATAATGCCTTTGTCCTTCATTTTGACATCTGGGTTCCCAGTCTCAGGGAGCCACCAGTAGGATCAAGAGTCCCTGAAAGAAGCAAGAAGGGAGCAAGACCTCGCTCCTGAGGAGAATGAGGCAATTGTGTTTATTTTTGTAATATTTTTAAAAATTAATTAATTTATTTATTTTTGGCTGCATTGGGTCTTTGTTGCTGCACGCGGGCTTTCTCTAGTTGCGGCGAGCGGGGGCTACTCTTTGTTGTGGTGCGCAGGCTTCTCATTGCGGTGGCTTCTCTTGTTGTGGAGCACGGGCTCGAGGCGCGTGGGCTTCAGTAGTTGTGGCTCACGGGCTTAGTTGCTCCACGGTGTGTGGGATCTTCCCGGACCAGGGCTCGAACCCATGTCCCCTGCATTGGCAGGCGGATTCTTAACCACTGCGCCACCAGGGAAGCCAGCAATTGTGTTTAAAGATAATTGTTCAGAAAAACTTGAAATTAGACTCAGTTGGCCAACCATGTTGGGTTTGTCAGGAGATGAGAAAAAAGGGGACTGTATAGGAAAATAGGATAATAGGAGAATATGGTGTCTGGAAATACTTAAAGAAGAATCATTCAATAGGCATGAAGAAAAAAATTATTTATCCAGTTATAAAGCTTTATCAGCTCTTTAGACCTAAAAGTATAGTTTGTTGCAAGCCTAAAGGTTTTTAATTTTTTTGCATAATTTACTATATTTTGTTACTATCCTAGAGCAAGATACTATTAGAAATTCAAGAATTTAAAAAAATGCAACATAGCAACATTTCCCTACCTTTCAAATTAACCTTTTAAAATAATTATAATTACACACTTATTATGTATACCCTTTGGAAAGTAGAAAGAAAAAAATTATCCATGGACCCAACTTCAAAAGACAGCCACTGCTAGTATTTGGCATATTTTCTTCTAGCCTTTTTCTTTGTATGGTTTTTGGTTTTGCATAGCAGGCATAAGGCACTTTACTTGGCTTTTAGTAGGATTTTTTGGTCTTCAATTGGAGTCAACTGTGGTTATATTCTGATAACGCATGTCTGTGATTTATTCTTTTCCTGTCATGAGGCTGAATAAGCAGTGCTTTAGCTCTTGGCTTGAATAAATTCTTTATATGCTTTTAACATAAAACATTGTTCAGATTAGAAAGTGAATAATCCTTAGAGCAGAGAAGTATGACGTATGTTTAACAACCACTTAAAAAAAAATCAGATCTAAAAATAAAATCAGAAGCACAAAAATGGCTTGGGGAAAATGTGTATAACAAAGATAAGATTTTAAGGTTTCTAGATGGGAGACAGTCTCTCAGTGGACTCGGGACGTATCATAGATGTCTAGTATTACTTACTAAATAGATGATAATTTTTATTACATATAACATGGTAGTCTCAAGGCAGAGAGGGAAATTTTTTTATCTAGAGGCACAGAAGAGAGGAGTGCAGTACAATAGAGGCATGACTGAAACCAGTTAGAAATTCTGGTCCTGCCTGCACTGCTAACTAGCTGCTACATCAGAGGCACCTGCCCTCAATATCATAACCAATAAAATGAGGTGGTTAAACTATGTAATTTTAATGAGTTTCTATCCTCTGACATTCAACGACTCAATGAATTTATGATTCTGGGGCCAAACACTGAGAACATAAAGATCCTCAAACCCAGTACCTGCAATGCCTTGACTCTTCCTTTCCCTCCTTCCTCACATCCAGTCAATTACTGAGTTTGACCCTTTTTACTGTTTAAGTCAGGGTTTGGCAAACGACCATCCATTTCCTTAAATAAAATTTTATTACGACAGAGTTATGCTCATTAGTTTATGTATTTATTGCTGCTTTTGTACTGCAGTGGCAGTGTTGGGCAGTTGCAACACTGGTTCGCAAAGCTGTAAATTCTTACTGTCTGGCCCCTGATAGAAAAAGCTAGTCAACCCCTGATCTAAATGATTTACAAACCCATCTCCTCTCATTTTCACTACGTTTGTCCTACCTTAGGTCTTCATCTCTTCTCACCAGGAGAGTCCAAGAGCCGCTCATCTAATTTTTTTGACTCCAGTTTTGAGCCTTCCAAATGTGTTGCATACAGAAACGGTATAATTTTTCTTAGAAAAATCTTGAAACACCAGTTTGCTTGCTTAAAACCCTTGAGGAGCATCCTGCTGAACTCAGGATAAAATCCAAATTCCTTACCCAACACACAAAGTTAGAAAACCACTCCACTGATATCTGAAGACCCTTCTAGTCATGAGGCTAGGTGTTTGTTTGACATGACACATGTGATATGCATTGCAATCTCGGAAAACCCAACTCAACTCAACCAGTCTTGAGTACGAAGAGGCTATATGTTGGCTCACCCAACTAAGAAGCCTGGGTGTAGATCTATATAGATGAAGCTTTTCCCAAGGCTAGGTCTCTAGTTGTGTCACCTGAACTCCATTTCTTTCTGTTGGCTCCTCTGCTGCTGTGTTAGCCCTATTCACAGGCAGGCTTTCATCTTGAGAGGTCAGGACTGCCATAGCAGTTCCTGCCTCATAGCCTCCTGTGGGCCCATCTTTTCCCACACAAGTGCAGAGGTCTCTCTGACTGGACAGCGTAGGTCATGTGATCAGGGATAATGGAAAGTGCTGATGGGTTTAGGGCCAGTGCCTGTACTTATGCTCAGGAATTGGCGAAATCCCACCTGAACCATAAGGAGTGGGAAGAGGGGGAGGGCATTATCCCCAAGCAAATAGTGGGCTGTTGTGGAAACAGGGTGAATGGAGGTGGACTGAGACAAAATAACCTAGATTCACGGAGCATACCATGAGCGGGAGCCCTTTGACAGTCCGGCAGTAGTAGTTGCCATTAGAACCTGGGGAGGCCCATAACCAGAGTATCACAAAGTTTTGGGGATTGTGATTGCCTTACTCAGTGGTTCTTAATTCTGGCTAATCATTAGAAGTACCCGATGCCTGGGCTCTTTGAGGACCAATTAACTTGGGATCTCTCCTGGTTGGCCAGGTAAGAGTGATTTTACACATTCTCCAGGTGACTCTAGGGTGCAGCTAAGATGAGCTATTGACTGGGTTTAGGTCCTGACTTTATTTACTGGTCTGTGGAATGGGAGCAATTCTATTCATTCAGCAGGATTTGGGGGATGAAGAAATGAGGCAATATATGTAAGGAGTATAGCCTACTTAGTTGCTCAAATAAATAGGAGCTTCTTATTGGTGTTCTCAACTTTACAGGGATATTATATTAGAGTCCTAGGGCTGTCATCACAAAATGCCGCAGACCGGATATCTTAAACAACAGAAATTTCTCACAGTTCTGCAGGCTAGAAGCCCAAGATCAAGGTGTCGGCAGGTTTGGCTTCTCTCGAGACCTTTCTCCTGGGCTTGCAGATTGCCTTTTTTTGTGTACATACACATCCCTCCAGTCTTTTCCTCTTTTTATAAGGATGCCAGTTATATTGGATTAAGGCCCACCCTTATGGGCTCATTTAACCTTAATTACCTCTTTCAAGGTTCTGTCTCCAAATATAGTCACATCAGGGGTTGTTAAGATATCAACATATGATTTATTTTGGTGGTTGTGAGGGGACAATTTAATCCCATAGCAGAAATGGATCCTTTGATTGTCTAATGAAAGCTAGGGTTTCTTTACTCAGAAAAATGCAGAGACACAATACACATTAAACCTTGCATATGTCTGTGGACTTCGAAGATGACTGTTAAACGGGAACATTTGCAGCAGCCTTGCAGAGGAAAACAAATACCAAAGGGAAGGATGTGTGTAAAAGAGGACATCCCATTCTCATTCATTCATTTATTCAACAGTTACTTACCAAGTGCTGCCCACGTACCAGGCCTTGTGGTAGGGTTATAACAATGACATAGGCAAGGCCCCTTCTTCTCACGACTTACAATTGTTCGTTGATGGAGTCAGACAGTAAACACATACACCATTCAGTATCAGAGAGCACCAAGGGCTGTGTGTCGAGAATCAAAACAGAATGATAAGGTGTTGTTTGCCTGGGAAGCTATTTAGATTTTGTGGTCAAGAATGTCTTCACTGAGGAGATGATGCTTAAGTAGAGGCTTCAATAACAAGGAGTCAGCCGTGCACATGGGGGCAGAGGGTTGATGGCTGACGAAATGCCTGCTACTCTCTGGTCTATTTTAGTAGCAGCTGGCAGAGCCACCTCCTCTAGCACCAGCTGCTTCCCAGATTCAGTTCTGCTGCCTGCACAGCAAGCAGTCAGGATCTGCTCTGAGATTGGCATGGCTGTTGTGGATTGCTCCCCTAGCTTTGGCTGTCTTTTTCTTATCCTGTCTCAGAAATATTCAGGTCATGTGTTCAAAGGGGTGAGAGCCATCATTGCAAATATCTGTTCCTCTAAGCGCTCACTGACATTACCAGAGCTTAGTCGCTCTTGTTTTTAGCCTGAATTAGAGTTACCATTGTAGGGGGACAAGTTGGCATTGGTGGTGTGGTAAATGCATGAACAATTATTGTGTTGCACTACATGCTTCTATAACAGTATGCTGCGTGCTGAAGGATTTAAAGGGACCCCAGACAGCATCTGGATGGGATGGAGATGACTTTCCCTAGGAGCTGCATCCTTTAAAGGCCCCCCATTGGCCTTAGGATAGAGAGCAGGATCCTGCTGTGGCTGGCAGACTCCTGTGGGTCTGGTTCTCTCTACCTCTCTGCCAAGAGAGGCCAACTAGGCTCTTGGGGCCAGTTCTGCTCTGTGTGTCTCATTCTAGGGGCAAGATTGAAAGGGCAGTAGCCTCTGGGCATGCTTTTTCTCTGCTTATAACAAGTGCATATGAGGGCAAAGAAGACTTCATAAGTATGTTGAATTCTGTTGCTCACGTCTCCTACACTCACATCCATTGGCCAAATTAACCTACATGGTCAAGACCAAAGTCATTGTATAGCGACATATTCTGCTCCAAGGGTAGGGGAGTGAATGTTTATCAAACGGTAATCTGATCCACTCTAGCAGGTTAAGTGCTTATAACAGTGCCCGTATAGGTCTGCCTAAACTATAAACAGTAGTGTACTTTTAACAGTCTTACTGTCGGGAAAGGGGAAAAAAGGGAGAAGTTTGTTAATATGTGAGTGACAGAGTCGGGGGAGGATTATTATACAGGGCGAGACTTGAGCATGTTAATAGACTTATGGGAGGAGGGTGGAGAAGACAGAAGACAGGGCAGCTTGAGGATTCAGCTGAAACTGGAAAACATGAAATTAGAGTGGTGCCATCTTTCTCATGGCTTTTGATAGCAGCAGCCAAGGTGGCAAATGGTTGGATTGATAACTTTCTTTGATCTGAGCCTTATGTATTTGATCCAGCCCCCTTCTCTCTAATCTTAAGGAGAGATTTAGATGGTAACAGTTGGTGTTTACAATGTTTTAATGGCTGTCATGTTGAGAACTGACTAGAAGCATCTTTAGAAATAATTTACAACACCATAAAATGAATTGCTAATCTTTCAGAGTGTATTCTTTAGCGTTGTTTTCGTTTGTATACCAGCCAAGAAGATCTATACCAATGAAGACACTGCTAAAATATTTTAGAAGCATAGTCTGATTTGAAAAGCTAAGTAGGAATATAAATCCTTTCTCAAACACGCAGTCACACTCTCTGCCGTTCTCTTGTGGTTTTGTTTTCATTGTCTCCTAGGGCAGTGTGCATGTATGTGATTAACATGTCCACAGCATGCACACCCACCAGCGTTCAGCTCTAGGACTCACAAGTGGGGACGTAAGGGCTACGGGGTATGTGTTGACTTGTACCAGCAGGCATTATTAGCCCTTATGATGAGCCCAGTATTGAAAGGGACACAGGTAATGATGTTGATAATTAACAAGAACATGATCTATTTGATGCCTAACTTTTGGGTAGTAACTTGAAGAAGTGGTAGCACAGTGCCCTGGGTAATGAAAGAAAGCTTTGGAAGTTCAGATGAAGCAATACAGGTATGTGTTGGAATAGGGGAGAGGGTTTTAATGAGACTTAAACTGTATCTCAAAGGTCGCTTGCATATCAACACGTGAATAATCTCATAGTCATCCATGTTACTGAAACACGACATTAGCTAAATTTCTCCCTGCTCAAAACCTTGACTTTCCAACTGATTAGTGAAAAAATATTAGACCTCTTGCCGTAATACCCAAGACCTCAAACTCATTATAATCTGCTCTCAGATTATCCTGTCTCATCTTCAAGATTTCTTTTCATGTACTTTAGATTTTAAAAAACTTGTTCCTGCTTGTAAATGATCCAAAATTCCCTAATCTGTACTTTTTTTTTTTTGATAAATTTATTTATTTATTTATTTTTGGCTGCGTCGGGTCTTCGTTGCTGCATGTGGGCTTTCTCTCGTTGCAGCAAGCAGGGGCTACTCTTCTTTGCGGTGCTTGGGCTTCTCACTGCGGTGGCTTCTCTTGTTGCGGAGCGCGGGCTCTAGGTGCACGGGCTTCAGTAGTGGCAGCAGGAGGGCTCAGTAGTTGTGGCTCGCAGGCTCTAGAGCACAGGCTCAGTAGTTGTGGCGCACGGGCTCAGTTGCTCCATGGCATGTGGGATCTTCCCGGACCAGGGCTCAAGGTCGTGTCCCCTGCATTGGCAGGCAGATTCTTAACCACTGCGCTACCAGGAAAGTCCCTGTACTTTGTTTTAAATTGGCCCTTCTGCTTGGACACCTTCCCCTGGTCTATGAATGCAAACCTCACCTCTTCTTCAAACCCTGTCTGAAATACCAGGTGCCTATGAAATCTTGCCTGATTTTTTTTGTGGGTTGGAGGTAATCATTTCCCTTCTCATTTTTGAAGCCTCTCATCATTCCTTTTTCAGCAACGTTTATTCCCACCCTCTCCTCTCCTCATATCATCTGCAGATAACTATTGGCCTGCTTATTTTTGGTCATTATCATAGAAATATTCAGTCCTCTAGCTTTCATAGACAAGTAATTTTTCAAAACGGGGACACTCAGTTTCTATAACTTTTTTGCTAACGTTAAAACTTATGTGCACAGACGTTAAAACTTATGTGCACAGATGCTGAGGTACTTACCATCTCTTATTTAATTTCATAGAAGGTAAGGAGTTGACACCAGGAAATGCAGGGAAGACAATATGAAAATAAGGACGTGCCTTTATACTGAAAACATGTGGCCAGTGGAAAACTCACAAGAGGCTGTTTTCATTTCATTGAGGACCAATGAAATTTTCATCTCATCTCTCTTCTCTGGGTAGACGTTTGGGAGCCACTATTTCAGTAGACTGTGAGCTTTGCCGGAGCTGATTTATCTTTGATTCCTAGTTTATCTTTGTCTTTCTCAGATAATCTTGGGTCTCTAAAAGCTTATTAAAAAAGGAAAAAAAAAAACCTGATTTGTAGCAACAGAGGCCACTAGTTGGGGGATAGTTTATTCAGAGATCTGACAGTTGTCTAAAATAACCAAACAAGAACATCAGTTCTACAAAAGCGTATTTGAAATGTGTATGAAAGTCAGCAGTAGACAGGGATCTTCTATCGCAGGGATCTTGCAGGGATCTTCATTCTCAAAGAGCAAAGTTTTTAAAATATTCCTAATTATGGCATTATATTTAATCTTTTTCTTATTCCTAAAATGTAGATATGGTTACTTAAATCACTAATACAAATATAGAAAAGCCAGAAATCATTTTCAAATTCTTGTTTTCTCAGTTCTTTTTCGAGTAACATTTACAAAACAAAACAAAACAAATTGATTTTAACATTAGGAAGAAAGACACTGATTTTTTTTTTTCAAATTTGTGCTATCCAATAGAACTTTGTTTAATGATGGAAATGTTCAATGATCTGCACTGTCTGATATGGTAGCCGTAGCCACACGTAGTTGTTGAGCAATAGAAATGTGGCTGGTGTGACTGAGGAACTAAATTTCAAGCTGTTCTCAAATATAGTTAAACTAAAATAGCCACATGCAACTGTTGGCTCCCATATTGGACAATGTGGCTTCAAAGGATTGACCGAGGAGTATTGGGCTGCGATTTGTGATACCGATTTGGATGGCATCCTATCAATTTTCTTAGTAAATCTGAGACACTTTAAAATGAACATTTTTTAAAATTATTCTCTAGGAAGTTGTATGCCTGTTAAAGGCTCTATTGACTTTTGAGCTACTTTTAGTCCTCAGATCACCACAAGCTTTTAAAATGCCAGTTCTCAATCCTTAAATTGCATTCTGTCCATTTCCTCCATTTTTATAGGTCTTCTTTGGTCTTTTAGATAATATGATCTTTGACTTAACGTGTGTATATACTCATACGCAAGTCCATACATATACACACACGTAGATAGCATAGAAGACATTTGTGAAGCTCAGGTGGAATGAGGGATGAGGCTTGTTTAAAATTTTTGAATGTTCCTTTCGTCTGAGCGTTACTATGAATAGAGAATATGAGCAAACAAATTGCCTGTTAAGATGATCTCGCTCCACCCACCCCCGCGGGGAAGGAGAACATCCACATTCATCAAGTCAAACCGGAACCTATCACACCTTTTTCCTGTTTCCCTGATTTGACAGAAAACCCATGTTCCGGCCTGAATGAAGAAACTTTTTTTCCTTAGCTGCCAGGATGACCCTCGCAAGAGAATTTTAAAGCTGCTTTTTCTTCTCTGAAGCCTTTCTGACCTTTTGTCCTCTTCTCCCTTTCCTAACCACACTGACCATTTAGTTGCCCCTTTCTTTTTAGTGGACTTGTGTGTGCTCGTGCATGCAGATGTGTAATCCAAGGGTCACGGTATTTGCTTTTGAAGAAACCAATATCGTGAAGATAGTAACAAGAGTGAAGGAAGTAGTAATTATTGCAGTGGTTACCATTTGTGGGGCACTTAGTAAGGTGCCAGGCATTAACTGAGCACTTTAAATACATTCTCATCTAATTCTTCTAAAGCGTTGTAGAAAAGGTATGATTATCTCAATTTTATAGGTGAGATAACTCCAACTTAAAGCTGGGTAAGTTGCCCGAGACCACACAGCTAGTCAGTGGCAGAACCAGATTTATTGGACTCCAAAGCCCATGATTTTACTGGCTAAAGAATAATTAAGATGTAGAGAGTAAAAAAACCCTTATTTCCCCAGAGTAGCATGGTGTGGTGGGAACAGCATTGTATGTGATGTGAAAGAGTTCTTGTTTTCATTTCCCCTTTGCCATTTTCATGGTGGCCTTAAACAAGTGCCTTAGTATCTCTTAAGTCTTTTTCTCCTTCTAATTTCCAATTCCCTCTTTCTAATTAATACCTTAGTGATAGACGATGAGATGTCCTCCATATGTTAATTCTGTACTACTTCCTCCTCTCTTCCCAAAATACCAGACTGTACTATGTAAAGACTTTCTAAACAGTTAGAGACACTTTTTTTTTTTTTTTTTCATTAGTTTGGTTTGACAGAGAATGCCGTCAGCTCACCCATAGAGAGTATGTTACAAGGTGCAGCTATTTGCTTTTATCTTTATTTCTAACCTCATTTCTCAACTCTCACCAAGGTTGTTTATATATTTGAAAAACTGTCCTTTTTTCCTTCTGGCTTTCACCTTTTTTTTTTTTTTTTTTTAATTTCACTTTAGTTTTCCCTTTTCACTTAGGACTCCTCCTTTTCAAGTCTGTACTATGTTCTTTTAAAGTTACATGACTACCATTTTGCCTATTTAACAATTGTTGAAATTATTAGTGCCAAATATTCCCCCGTTGTGATGGAGGAGGGCCGAAGGATATACATGGAGAATGGATGCTCATTGAGCATGTGGTAGGTGTCAGGTGTCCCATATGTGTTATCTCACTTTACTTTTGTATTGTCAATACAATAACAATGTGTGGTGAGTAATAAGGTAATATTAGTATTTCCATTTTATGGAAAAGAGGTAATATAACTTGCCCTACTTATATATATATATATAGCAAATAAGTATAGAGCTTGGGCTTGAGTCAATGTGTAGCTGTGTGTTGGGTAGGGCAGAGGGATAAGAATAAAAGCACAGGGTTCAGAAACATTTGTAAATTCTTAAAGTATATCTAGTGTTTGTATTTTGTTACATTTTTTAAGATTATATCCAACAGAAAGCAAATATCTTAAGTGTTCAGTTTAGAGTTTTGATACTTGTATAGTGTTGTGTAACCAAAGCAAGACGTAGAACACTTGCGTTGCCAAGGAAGCTCCCTCTACCCTTTCCAATGAAATCTTCCTTCATCTCCTCCATTCGGCTCTTGAACCAGTCCACTGAGCTTTTTATTTTGGATATTTTTTAGTTTTAACATTTCCATTTCTCTTCTTTGTCTTTTATTTCTTTGAGACTTTCTTGGCTGAAGCTTTCTGGTGTGTGTGTGTGTGTGTGTGTGTGTGTATTAATTGCTCATGGAAGCATTTTTTACGTGGCCTGCTTTAAAATCTTTGTCAAATAATTCTGAGATCTGTCATCTTGGTGTTGGCATCTGTTGATTTGTCTTTTCTCATTCAGTATGAGAACCTCCTGGTTCTTGATTATGAGTGATTTTTTTTGTTTGTTGAATCAAAACTTGGACATTTTCATTTTATGTTATGGGATGCTGAAAATTAAACCGTCTTGTTTTAGCCGGCTTTCTTTTTTTTTAATAAATTTATTTTTTATTTATTTATTTTTGGCTGCGTTGGGTCTTTGTTGCTGCGCGCGGGCTTTCTCTGGTTGCGGCGAGCGGGGGCTGCTCTTCATCGCAGTGCATGGGCTTCTTGCGGTGGCTTCTCTTGTTGCAGAGCACAGGCTCTAGGCTCGCGGGCTCAGTAGTTGTGGCTCGCGGGCTCAGTAGTTGTGGCTCACAGGCTTAGTTGCTCCGTGGCATGTAGGATCTTCCCGGACCAGGGCTCGAACCTGTGTCCCCTGCATTGGCAGGTGGATTCTTAACCACTGCACCACCGGGAAAGCCCTAGCCGGCTTTCTTTAACACCGCTCTGGCCAAGTGGAGTTTGAAATCCATGTTCCCCACTCTGAAGTTGATACCTGGTGGGTGGGGCCTCTCAGTTATTTATCACTGGGAGGTGGTGAAAGTCCTGACTCCCACCAGGCTTCCTCAACATCAGCCCAGGAAGGAGGGGCTGCCTGCTGTGGTGAGGCTGGAAGTCTAGCCTCCCCACATCTCAAATGACATTGCAGGGGTGGGGAGGTGGCCTCCTTACCAGCTGACAGAGATGAAAGTCTGGGCTGTCTACCTGGCCTTCTATGATGCCACCCAGTTGTGGGATTTGGAGTACCTTATTATAGCCTGGGGAGGGTGGGAGTCTGGGCTCCTCACTCAGCCTTTCATGAGGAGAAAAATCAGAGCAGATCATGTGTTTTCTGAAAACTTGGTTCAGTTCATATATATAGATAGAGATGTGTTTGGGCACTGGTTCATAATATGAAATCTGTTTCTTATAGTATCATGGATACAAATGTTTTAGTCACCATTGTAGACCACCTATTTCTTTATCAGTCTGATACCTGAATCCTCTAAAGCTTCATAGAACTTCTGAGTATATCTGCCTTTGTATTCTCTTCACGAAAGAGAAGAGTTAATGTCTGTGTGCCTTAGAGGTTGTCCAGAGCCTTCCCCTACTCTACTGATGGTGAAGTGTGTAAGTTAAGCATTATCTAAACGTCTTCTGTGTTTAGATTGTCTAGTCCAGGTATCATGGGTAGGAAGGGTGACTATCTGCTGTGGTTGTTACCCTTAAGCAGTCTCTGGGAATACTTGAAGGTTCCCTTAAAGTATTTTACAAAGAGGACATCGTCTCTGTAGACACGTGAGCTGGAGTGAGTGTGCTTCAGGTGGCTCGGAGCAGGCAGTGTCCCGACACAGCCACACGTGGTCTGAACACCTGGCTGAGATGGAGTCATCCAGGCCCAGCTCTGGCGGCCACACGGTAGCTGTCAAGGCTGCCGTCGGGCCGAATCGTGAGGATAATAGAGTGTGCGTTGGGGGTCCAACTGTTCACGTTCCGTATTTTTTTCCTCCTTCTCTCCTCATCAGCAGAGTGGCTTCCTCCTCTTGTTAGACTAAGGGATGCGTCTATTACTGGTCCCTTCCAGACTGGCTGGAAATGGGCATGTCCTCTTTTAATGCCTCCGAGTTACCCATTTGGAAGTTTGTGTTTTACCATGTTCTTTTTTTTTTTTTTTTTTTTTTTTAATAAATAAATAAATTTTAAAAAAGATGGCATTGGGATAAATAATAGCTGTCTTTTTTTTTTTTTTGGTCTACTGTATGCCAAGTACTTTATTTTTGAATTTTTGAATTTTATTTTGTTTATTTTTTTATACAGGTTCTTATTAGTTATCCATTTTATACATATTAGTGTATATATGTCAGTCCCAATCTCCCAGTTCATCCCACCACCACCACCCCCCCCCCCCGCCACCGTGTTCTTTTTGATGGTAAGAAAAAGACTTCAACCTGTATTTACAAATGTTAAGCTTCGACATATATTTGCAGAACCACATTTAGCTGACCAAGGAGAGGTTTGGAAGTCATATTCTGTCTCCTCATAGCCTGACCCAAATGATAAAATCAAACATAATTTAGCTTATTTAAATTGCCTGGGAGTGGGGGAGTGCAGAATAAGTCAGAGGCGAGTTCCTCAAAGATCCATGAGTTCTTCTTTGATGATAAAGTGAAGGGGGCTGGGGTTCTTGGACCGCAGGGTCCTCCAGAACATGGTTCCACTCTACCCTAGGACAGGGCTCACTCAGCAGACTTATTTTTGTAAAGGGCCAGCTAGCAAATATTTTAGTCTCTGCAGACCATATGGTCTCTGTCACCACTACTCACCTCCACCATTGTAGCAAAAGAGTGGTCATAGACAATATATAAATAACATGGCTGTGTTCCAATAAAACTTTATTTATGGACACTGACATTTGAATTTCATCTATTTTTAGGTCACAAAATATTCCTTTAGGTTTTTTCCCAACCATTTAAAAATGTAAAAATTATTCTTGACTCACAAGGCATATGTAAACAGGTGGTAGGCTGGATTTGGCCCATGGGCTGACATTTGCTCACCCCTGCCATAGAAGATGTCCACTGGACAGGCTCCTTTGCCCAAATAGACATTGTGCTTCCTGTCCGCTAGCTTAACCCAAGCTTATGTTCCTGAGACATTTCTGGTACATTGCTTTATTTTCATGTTAAAACATTAGTGACCTGACACTCATGAACACATCCTTACTCGTTCGCGCAAAAGTTTTTGTGAGTATTCTGGGCACCAAAGGCCCCCAGATGAATTAAGACTTTTGCCCTCAGGTCTTTACAGTGGAAGACCTGGATTGAGTCTACCTATGATGATAATTTTCTTGATAACAACATGCATTCTTAATGTACATCTTCCTTGCTAAGGTGGTATTATACTTAGGTAAGCTTTCTAAGTCATAATGGGAGTTATGAAACCCTTCTAAGTCATAATGGGAGTTATGAAACCCAGACTGTAATGTTTCGCTAGGATTTCAGTTTTCTTAATTTTCTCCATAAGGAAGAGCTAAGCAATCATATGTAACGGGTTAAAATGGAATCATATGTTAGTTTGGAATGGTTCATCTGAATGTTAGAGAACACCTGATTCAGAGTGGCTTAACAACTAAGGGATTATTTCTCTCCCAGAGCCCCAAGTCCAGAGGGAGGCAATTACAAACATAGATTGAGTAGCCCAGTGATGGCAGAGCCAGTGTGGCTGTTAGCCTCTTGGCTTTCACTCATGTTTGGAGCCCTATTGTCACAGAAGGTCTATAGCAGCTCTAGATAACACATCAGCATTCAAGGCAGAGAGAGGGAAGGAAGGGTGGTATCAACATCTGTTCTCTCTTGTCAGTTCCAGGACTGTCTTTTTATCCATCTGTTTAGGTCCCATTGGCAGGAACCTGTCAGCAGCCACTTGTAGCTGCAAGGGAGGCTGGAGAATTGAGTTTTGACTTTGTAGACATGCTGTGGGAGGTGGCAAGGAGGAGAGCATTGGGAATGTTTAGCCACCAGAATTGTCTCCTGCAAAGGGTGGGAGGCCTTTTGTGATGCCCGGATTACTTCTAGAGAGTAGAGTTCTGCCGGATTTGAATCCAGAATATAACGAATAAGGCACTTCCCTTACTTAAACAGATATTTGGAGAGTGTCTGCTATGTGAATATTATATGTGAGAGATGTACGAAACAAGGGCCATGTCCTCCAGGAACTTTTTCTCTAGCTAGAAGCAAGAAATATACATGAAATGATAAACAATCTATCTCAATTCTAATAGCTAATAATGGGGATTGGAGTATATTTGTGTTATAAGGTCATGTATTCATTTAGCAACGTATATGAGGTGCCAAATACGTGCAACTTAGTCTTTGCAGGTACACAGATGAATAACACTGTTTCTGTTCTGCAGAAGGCAGTCAAGTGAAACAGCAGTTCCGGGACAGCTCTGTGGTTCCGTGATTTACCATATCTTTGAATTATCCAATTAGGTTGGAAGCAACTCTTATTTGCTCTTTTGAAAAATAAGATCTAAGCTACTCATAAGAAGGGAATGGCAGTCAGTAGGATTGAATCAGTATCTTTCCATCATACCTCTGCTCATTCTGTAAGCAATGATTCAGCATAACTGTACGTTAGTCATTTGGCTAGGCCCTGGGCTTGTAAAGCTCAATAAGAAGTCGCTTGCTTCATGGGGCTCCTAGTTATAGGGTAGGCAGACATGTTAATAAATACTTGCAATGCATGGTGTATACACACACACACACCAGATTTAATAAGAAAAAGAGACATTGTCAACATTGCTTAGGAGGCTATAATGCATACAAAATCAGTTAAAGCTTCACAGGGGAAAGAAGAAAGAGCATTTCTTATTTCCGGAAGGGTTATCCATGCAAATAAGGGAAGGGAAGAGTATAGTATGGAGAAAGATCAATCCTGGCAAAGCAGAGAAGCACAAGACATCTCAGGAGCTGCAAGCAGCGTCTGTGTGTTGGTAGAAACGTAGGGGCAGGAGCCAGAGCAGCGCCACTGGGGGTGTTTGCACAGCATCTCTGTTCACAGTGATGCTGGGAATAAAGGACCATTCAGCTTGAATGAGGCTCTGTCCCTTGTCTCGCTACAGGGAGAGTGTGGCGTGGGTGGGGACTGAAAGGGCTGGGAAGCTGCATGACTTCTTGGCAAGTACGATCCACTTGTTCTTACAAATGAACGTTGCGATGCCAGCACATCCCTCAGCTCTTCTTGAATCATCTTGAGATGAAATGAAGCCTGGCACTTTGGCATAGTCTGTTACTGTGACCTAAGTCCCATCGGAATGGGACCCCTCAGAGGTCAGGGCCAGGAAGGCCCGGGCTCGCTTCCAGCAAGTGAAGCATGTCTTCTGCCAGTCAGGCTGGGGCCCATTTTGGAGAACATGCCCTTTCCAAGAACATTTTAAAGTAATCTGATACCATTGAGCTATTATGATCTATTATATTTTTTTAAAAAAGAAAGCAAAAAACGTGTTATACCTGAAAATCACAATAAGATGATTGAAAGAAGAATAAAAATACTTTTGGAACTTTCCACTTAACAGAGGCAATAGGGAGGTGAAATGAGAGGGAGTCCATTTTTGGTTTTTTGTTTTAAAATTTTATTGTAGAATATAACAAAATTGATCACTGTAACCATTCTTGAGTGTGTGATTCAGTGGCATTAAATATATTTATATTGTTGTGCAACCATCACCACTATCCATCTCCAGAACTTTTTCATCAACCCAAACTGAAACTCCATACCAAGCAATAAGTCCCCATTCTCCTCTCCTCCAGCCCCTGGTAACCACTGTTCCACTTTGTCTCCATGAATTTGACTGTTCTAAGTACCTCTCATAAGTAGAATCATACAATACTTGTCCTTTTGTGACTGGCTTATTTCAATTTGTATAATGTCTTCAGGGTTCATCCCTATTGTAGCGTGTATCAGAATTTTATTCCTTTTTAATGCTGAATAATATTCCGTAGTACATACATACGGCATTTTGTTTATCCATTTATCCATCGATGGACATCTGGGTTCTTTCCACCTTTTGGCTCTTGTGAATAATGCTGCTATAAACATGGATATACAAATATCTGTTCGAGTCCCTACTTCAATTCTTTGGTTGAATTGCTGTATCAAATGGTAATTCTATTTTAATTCTTTTCTTTGAGGAATTCGCCATATGGTTTTCCACAGAAGCTGTCCCATTTTACATTCCCACCAGCAATGCGCAAGGTTTTCAGTTTCAGAGGGAGTGGGTTTTCGCACATGAAAAAAAGACGGTGCCTTCGAATTGGCATCTCAAAACAATGCTAAAACGTGTATTTGCATGAGGAATTTTCTCTAGGTTTTTAAAAGAGCAACATTTATAAAATCTGGTCTTTAACTCCTCATTTTAAGAGCTCACCGTTAGCAACTTTAACATTAAAGCAACAGTGGCAGCCCTTCAGGTAAAGACCACAAGCAGCCTGCAGTGTCAATTCAATAACTAGAAATCCATAGGGCACAAGACTGGTTGGGAAGATCAGGGAAACAAGAAGGTCTCAAAGCTGACCTGTGAGCTGCTGAGCCCATTAAATTGAATAAATAACTTTAGTAAAAACAAGAAAGGGTAGTGATGAGGATAGAGACGAGAAAGCAAATGGAGGCACCTTTTACATGATGAACAAAGAGATGGAGGTCACAGCGTGTAAGAGGCCATTTAAAAGTGGCTTGAAAAAAAAAAAAAAGTCGCTTGATTTATAAACATTAGGGACATGAAATGTCAGGGAAAACGAAACAAAGCCTGTCAGAAATGGTTTTAAACAAATAAACCCAAACACAAAAACTGAAATCAACTGCAGGATTTGCAGGCGTGGAGGGAACAGCTGTGGAGGATTAAACTATATGTGTGAAGAACGTGACATGTGTAGAAAGTCAAAATGCCATAACCCACCTCATGTCTATAGAGATCTTCCATTTTGTACACTTAGTATTTACTAGCAGAGAAAAGATACCTTTTGATGTAAGGCATAGTTGTGTAAAGGCAGAATATTGGTGGTTCGTTCAGCAGCTGAACAGATGTTTCTCCAGTGCCTGTTATGTGACCACTTCTGGACTGGGCAGTGGAGATGGAGCTGGCAGTTGTGGTCGGTGAAGCAGACAGGTCAATTAGACAGACATCCTCAGACAGGGGATGAAGCAAGCACCAGGATGCCAGAAGCTCCTAAAAGGCTTTCTGAAGAAGTCTGAAAAGACACGTGGGCTGAGTAGGAGTTTACTTCCCAAAGAAGGAAGCAAGGTTGAGGTGGAGTAGAACTTCCTTCTAGGAGGAGGGACCAACATGAGCAAAAGTGAGGGAAGTACGAGAGTCTGATGGGTGGGGAGGTGATGGCAGAGGAGAACAGGAGGTGCTGGAAGCTATCAGCAGCTCAGTGATATTCCTAGGCCATGAATTTCAAGGCAGGAAGCAGCTGGGAATCATGCTGGAGTAAGATCAAAGATAACACACTTTTTTCTTTTCCTCACTAATCTCTAAATCTGTCCCATGCCCATCCGCCACCTCCCGACACAGGCTCACCTCTTTTTAATAATCACAATTTTAGTATGTTTAATTGAAGATTCATTGTAAGTAGGCTGATCTTTGGAGATGGGGAAGCTGATTGGTGTTAACAGTAATTAGCCTCACGCTCTCATAGGTTTTCTTCTTTTTCTACCACTGCCTGAATTGGGCATTGCGGTTGGTTCTCCAGCATCTATTCCACCCCTGCCTTGTTGAGTAACAGCGATCTGGTTTGGGGACTTGACCTTAGCTGAAGGTCAGCTGGTTTAAGGGTAATCCTATCTCTACTGCCAGGGTTTTAGTTCACTAACGGATGTGTGTGATTCACTTTGGGCCAATGAGAAAAGATCCAAGTTTGGAGGAGGATTTGGGGAAGAAAACTATGGTCAGTCAAGCTGTCTCTATTGCTAGATGAGAACCAGAAGCTTGTAGCTCTAGTGCCATGTGGGGACCCAGGCTTAGGATAAAGGTGATGTTATGGATAGCAAAATAGAAAGATGAAAAAGAGTCCTTGATGGCACCGTTGAACTTGGAAATCAGCTAACTCAGAACTTTTCCCATTACTGGGCTTCCTCTCCTGAAAGATAATGATTTTCCTTACTGCTTAATCTATTTTGGATTTGTTCATCTGAAACTTGAAATCATCTGCAACCTAAATGATACGTGATCTTTGTGGCCTTCAGTAGACACCTGTATGACTTTATGACTATAACCCTTTGAGCCTCATTTCCCTTGTCTGTGAAATGAATATAATTATGTCTCAGAGTTTTTCATGAAGATTATTTGAGACCCACCACAAGTCTGAGGGAAGAGGCATGAACTAATACATGCTGAGTGCCTACGAGGCACCATGAAATAGACTGGTCCTTGTTTTAGGAAGCTTAAAGGCTAGAAGAGAAATTCAGATAATTTTGATATAAAAGAGTTTAAATAGGGTCCCATGCATATGGATCTTTGTACAATACGTTTTTTAAGGTCATTCGTACAATGTTGAATACTTGCCATTCCAGGCACATGACCAAATCTGAAGAGTTGGTATTTAAACCAAAACCTGAAGGATGAGTAGAGGTTAGGTGAAGAATGGGGAAGAACAGTTCAGGCAAAGAAACGTTATATACAAAGTCCAGAGGGGACAGATTATGCACGGCCTTGTTGGCCATGTTAAAGATTTTTGAATAATCTGGGTGTAAAATGAAGCCATTAGAAAGTTGTTTTTTTTTTTACTTTTTTATTAAGGAAAATTTCAACATAGACAAAAGTGGAAGAAGTAGTATAATAAATCCCCATGAATCCACCAATTAGCTTCAAGAATTATCAACACGGCCAATCTCATCTCATCTATATCATTATCTTGTCCCCCATCCATTTTTTGTACAGTAGGTCCTTGTTGGCTATTTATTTTAAATAAAGCAGTGTATATATTTCAATCCCAAACTCCCTAACTATCCCTCCCCTCCAGGTAACCATAAGTTCATTCTCTAAGTCTGTGAGTCTGTTTCTGTTTTGTAGCAGAAGTCTCTTGAACTAACCTATACATTTTTAAATGGGATTGCGGGGGTCCAGCGAGGAAGAGCAGTTGGGCTGGTCACATTCTGGGGGAGAGAGGTGAGTAGCTTGGACCAGGGTGATGGCAGTGGAGGTGTGGAGTGAAGTAGGTGGATGGGAGCAGCATTTTGAGTGTAGTGCTTACTGGCTCTGGTGATAGATACAAGGGATGTGGTGACTTATGGAGAGAGTGTGTCAAGGAGGACTCTTCAGTTTCTGTGTGAGTAACTGAAGACAGGAGAAGGTGAATATTTTTTGGTAGAAAAACCAAGCTTCGGTGTGAACATGTTAATAAGTGTGAGATCTGTGATACACTGACATTGGGATGTTGAGTCACAGTCTTACATCTGAGGCTCATGAGAGAGGTCTCTCTGGGATGGATTTAAAATTTGAGAGTCATGGTCAGGTTGATTGCATCAGAAGTGCTGGGAATGGATGGGACCTGTTAAGGGAGGAGTGGAGAGTGGGAAAAGAACGCCTGACTACTTCTGGGAAGTCTTCCCTCGTCTCTCAGGTGTAAAATATTCTTTCACAAGCCTGATCAAGAGAAAAGAAAGCCCTGGGGTGCTAAGTAAAGGGAAGAATTTTATAATCCCAGACGTCCTCTAAAGGGGAAGAATGCTGAGAAAGGGGGAGACTGAAGATCCTGGGTAAAAGGAAATTAATGATGAAGTGGAGTCTCGAGGGAGATGGGAGGGGATTGGAGGTTCTGGCCTTAAATCCTCTGAGACCAAAGGGAAGGGGATAAGGATGGAAGTTTAGCTACATTTGAAGGCTTGAGGGTCACAGGGAGATGAGAGAATTCTCCACCAGAGACCTCAAAACACACATACCAGCTATATGTACATACATGTGTGCACATTCACTCACACACACCCATTGGTTCATGGATGTCATCCAGGGGGAATGTATGTTTCCTATAACATTCCCCGCTATTTCTTTGATAGTCATGGGTACACAGGAGAAACTCCTATGTGGAATGAATAAATATACTCAGTATGAGCTTTAGATTTTATTTGTGAGGGTATCTGCGTTAAAGGATGTGGAGAGATAAGGTGAAAATAGGAAGCTATTAGGCTTGGCTCCCTTCAACTCTCCACTCTGACCTTTCCTTCTTTCATGGAGGAGTAGTAACTGTTTTAAAACCACTAGTTCTTTGTTTCTTGTCTGCCTCTTCTATTGGATTGTGAGTTCTTTGAAGCTAACATCTGTCATATATAAATCCGTGCTTGCAGGACCTGGTCCAGGAACGGCACACAGTAAGTGCTCAGTAAATATTTGTTGAATGACTGCAAGAGGGTGGACTTGAGTGGATGCTTGAAGAATAGAGAAGATTCAGAAATGGGGGGAGGGAATGAGCAGTTTTCCAGATGGAAGCAGAGATACACACTAAACTGCAGGGGTTGAAATGATTGCATGGGTGGAAGGCAGTACCCAAGTTGCCTGATTTGGTATTGTCATCTGTAATGTGGGGATTAGTTGTTTGCTCAAGGTCAAACAACTTGGAACTGATGGTTCCTGGATTTGTACTCTAGTCTTTCTGACTTCAAAGCTCAGGATTTCCCACCATACCGTGCTCCCTCTTCACCAAATCATTTCCCATAATTACGACCCCCACCTCTCAACTTGGAGATGCCTTGTATCTTCCCACATAGGCCAGATGAAATATTGTCTTTCGCGGACACCTCCTTTATAGGATCTGTTTTCTGAGTTTAGATTTTTTTCCTCTTTCCTAGCTCTCCACTGCGGTTTGAACCCACGGGGTATTGATCACCCTGCCCGTGCTGAAGGTATTAAACTGCAAATTGAAGGTGAAGGTGTTGATTCTCACTCTATTAAAAACAAAAATTTCCAGAAGGTGCTTGACCAAAAAGGAACCCCCAAGCGACTGCAGGCAGAAGCCGAGACGGCTAAGGTAGGTAATAAGCCAGTAAGTTAAGGAGATTCTGAAGCTGCAGCTTTGCTATTTTGTGGTCCAGCCCCAGATGAGAACCGATGGTGCTTTCGTTAATTAGCGTTGTATCTTCAGTTAAAGAAACACTGCTCCTCGATTGCAGGTAATGAGAAATGAAAATATTGACCGCCTCCCCTTTAGAGTGAAATTGAAACACATTTGTGGTCAGTTTCATCGCATGAGGCTCTGAGGATGGTATAGAATGAGCTACAGGGAAGAGTGCCTTGGAATTAAAGCTGAAAGATTTGTTTGCCAGGCTCAGATTTATCATTTTATGATATTGGACAAGTCCTGTGACTTTTCAAGCCTCAGATTTTTCACCTATAGAATGGGTATCAGAAAAACTCCATCCTCCATTAGGTTGAACAGATGAAATAATATTATGTATGTGGAAGTGTTTTGTAAAAGGCCCAGTTGGCTGCATGAGTATGAGGGGGCTTTTTGCTGACAATCACAATAACAAGTAATATTTTGTTAAATATATACATATATGCCAGGTACTGTTTGAAGGACTCTTGATATACTGGCTTATTGTCTCCCTGTAACAATTCTATGAGGTAGACAATAGTAAACAAGACCCTAATTAAGAAAGGTATAATTGTTTTATTCTGTTGCAGGATACTTTGTTCTTTTAGTCTTTTAGCCTAGATGTTGGTATAAAACACACCTTGGTAAACTGGGAGGATGGATGATTCTTTAGTAAGAGCAGCGTCTTTCAAAGGTTTTCTGCAATGGAACTGGCACTATATGGGTTTTTGTCTGCAATCAGTAAAGATGCTCTTGTTGGAGGTGTATATTAGTTTGCCCCTTGGAAATTGAGAGGACTAATCTTCGTGTGGTTATTTGATTTCTCCCTTGTGCATTTCCTTCAAAGGAATTTCCTTTCAAATGTTGGTTGAGTGGATGAATATGTGCATGCCTTGGAAAGCAAACGTTGCAATCATCCAAGAAAAACCTTAAGTAGAAAGGTCACTTGGCTGTCATACAATAACCACCACTCCCCCCAAAAAAATGCCTTCCAAAATCAGATGTGAATTTTTCTTCTTTATCTGTAGTTTTGAACAATTACCATGGCTGCTTCCCTTCTTTAGTGTGGATAATTAAAAACTGATGACATAATGAGTGTCTGTGTGTCTGTGTTGTAGGGAGTGGGGAATGGTTAGCAAGGAAGATATTGCAGATATTTTGCACTAGATATTGTAGCTGAGAGAAAGTGCACCTTATAGGAAACTGGTTGATTATTGAGGTTTGGTCTGTAAGAGGAGTTGGGAATAAGTGAGCCCTATTATGACATCTAAATCCGATCAGCCAGTGGTGACATCTTGAAAGAGTGAGAAAAAAATGTCTTAAGGGTCTTCTTTAACTAGGAAGATAAATGATTTGTCTGAGTAGGATCTTTTCAAAGAGATGCTTAAAATATTAAAAATTAGAGTGGAGAAAAAGAAAGCAAGTTATTGACATTTGCCTGATTTAATTCACCTTTCAACATGTCCAGATTCTCTTTTATTTGCACAACAGATTGGTGATATAAGAAGTTTGATTCAAACCTGATAGGATTTGATAACTTCTGAATTATTTGGAATGTGTGCAATTGTAGTAAACCCTGAATTTTCATGTCAGTAGCACCTGCCTTTGCCTCTAGATCACCTTACGTTTGCTTTGCTGAAAACCTACTTCACTGAGAATGTAGTTGTCCATAATGAACCTTTCCTCAGGAATAACCTACAGCTGGAAACCACACTTATCTGAGTTTGTCCAGATCACCTACAATGAAACCGCCAAACAGGGTTGAGAGGGGATTCTGAATGTCTTCACATTGACATGTTTAGGAGTGAACAGACGAGGAGCTCTTGTTACAAAGTATTTATTTTTTCATGCAGGACTTGATGACAATGGTGGTTGCTGGGGGGACAAAATAAAAAGAGCTTGATTACTGCAGACCTGCAGTGTCACATACCCTGGAGATTCTGAGCCACAGACAATGTGAACATATTCTGTGCATGTACAGACACATTGAAATGTGCCCTCCTGTTGCACTTAGAGGGTTATTGCAGCTGTGAGTCATCCTTTTTCCTTGGGTAAATAATTGAATCTCTGGTAACTTGACCTACTCTAAACTTACTGTAAAAAACCTCTGGCTAGAAATGCATGCACTTAAAGCCACTCACTAGTGTAAGTTGGTACAGATTTTCTGGAGGACAGTCTGATAGAGTTATCAACATTTTAAATGTGTATAAGTTTTGAGCCAGTAATTCCCTCTCTCGGAACTTGTCCTAAGGAAATAATCATCCAGATGTGCAAACATGGCTGTAGGAGAATGGTCACTCTAGCAATGTTTATAATATGAAAACAATGTCCTTTCATAGGACATTGGCTCAAGAAACTGTGTGTTCGTGGAATGGAATAGAGTTCTCCCTTTATAAGGGTGAGGGAGACCTATGTGTATTTATCCTAGTCTATTCAGGCTGCTATAACAATACCTTAAACTAGGTGACTTATAAACAATAGAAATTTATTTCTTACAGTTATGAAGGCTGGGAAGCTCAGGATCAAGGTGCCACCAGATTGAGTATCTGATGAGAGCTTGCTTCCTGGTTCATAGACAGTCATCATCACACTGTGTCCTCACATGGTGGAAAGGGACCAGGAATCTCTCTGGAGTCTCTTTTACAAGGGCACTAATCCCATTCATGAGGGCTCCACCCTCATCACCTAAAGGGACCTCCCAAAGTCCCCTCCTTCTAACACTATCACATTGGGGGTTAGGTTTCAGCATGTGAATTTTAGGGAGACACAGACATTCAGTCTATAGCAGTGTTTATGTGGGAAAATGAGTATGCTGCTATTTTAGAGTGGGGAGGGGAGGGAGAAGGGCAAGTTAACTGCATACTGTGTAAAACGTTCCCATTTTCGTAAAAATATCTTTTCTCTGTAAAAAGGCATCACCGAGTCTGAAAGAGTTCATTCCACAGTTTGAGCAGCAGTTTACATCTGGAGCTGAGATTATGGGGAAAACTTTCTTTTTCTGCACTTGAGTTTTTTTGTTTTTTTTTAAAGATATGTACCCTTCCAAGCATATTTATTTTAAAGCCCTTTTCAGATTGCCCCATTAACTTAAGCAGCTCATCCATGACTTTTCCTGTTTGTTGAGTCTGTATTCTGCCTTTGAGGGTGCTGTCTCTCCTCCCGTGGCTCCTAATTCTTGCTGGTTATTTGCCAAGGGGGAGTTATCTCGGGGACTATGCATGCCTTGGGTTGTGGAGGCCATTTGGTGAGGTGCTTTTGTAGTCTTTGTGCTGCTGAAGCAAGCACTGATGAGGTGCTTTTGTGTTTGTCCCTTCCTGAACTTTCTGGGATGTAACAGCTTTGACCAGGTGTTTAATTATGTTTCAATTTGATGTTCTCTTTGCTGACTGACTATACAAATCAAGTCCCCCCAGATGTGCTCTCCCATCTGCAGGCTTCACGCAGGAACCTGGTTCTAGCACGCTATCATGCCTGTGGGTTCTGCCACTTTTGGTCTGGCCAAGTTGGGCTTTGAAACCAATCCCTCTTCCAGATCTCCAGCAGGCATACTGTGCTTCAATCCTCCTCATTGCTGTGGGCTCCTGGCACCTAGAGATGTCTCTTTGGCCTTATATAAATTTAAAAATATATTTTCTAATATCTTTAAGTTTTTAGAGCCAGAGAGGGGATTGTATAGCACAAGTTTAATCTACCGTCTTGACCCTGAAATTTACATTGCTTTCATAGTTAAAAAATATCTCTATCGCTACATATCTTTGGAAAAATCATCCTTTTTGTTTCTTTATCTTAAATGTGATTTGGCACCCTTGGCCCCAGTTACTCTAAAGACTAGGGCCCTGATTCCAGAAAGAGGTTATCGGTGCTATGAGTTGCCGTCAGCTCTTATAGACAAAAGAGAAGTCAATAGAGAACCAAGCTCACTTTGTTTTTTTTGTTTGCTTTTTTTTTTTTGGCTGCACCGCATGGCATGAGGGATCTTAGTTCCCCAACCAGGGATCGAACCCGTGCCCCCCCTGCAGTGGAAGTACAGAGTCTTTACCACTGGACCGCCAGGGAGCTGGACCCCCGAGCTCACTTTTAAGCCTATTATTAGGTAGCATAGAGTCTAGTTGGAAAAAAAAAAAAAAGAAAGAAACAGATCCAATTGAATTGTGGATTTGCAAAAGCGATTTACCATTGGGAGTGCTAAATGCCGGTGAGGACTTAGGAATTCAGAGAGTATGCATGCCATACCACAGCTGCAGTTATAAGTTCAAAATGCAAAAACATGTTGACTTAGCTTTACAGGTGGATACCAGGCAAGAGATAGTACGTATAGCATTTCCTCTCATCGGGAGGGCCAGAAGGTATGAAGGTACACAGCTGCTTCTGTTCCTTCACCCACACAGGGGTACCTACAACTGCCACAGATGAGAGCCAAGGTGAGGATGAGTTTCCTTGACTCAGAGAAGGCACAGCCTCTTTTTCCCACCATTCTTTTTACCATTCTAGTCATGTGGGCCCAAGGCTATCTCACAGGTCCTGTAGACCAGGTGTGGTCCACATAGCAGTTTTCAAGGAAGCAGCGCTGTGAGCCCCTGGGGTCCTTCCCGGACAGGCCTGAGGTTAATGAACCCTTCCTTCCAGAGCAGTAGGCATGGGGCTGCCAGAGGGTAGGTACTCCAGGAGAGGAAGAAATGCACCTATGCTGTGAAATACGGGTAACATTCAGATATGCAGTAGTGAGAATGGAAGGCGTCCTTAGCAATGGTGTGACCACAGACATCTTCAGGTGCTCTCGGCAACAGTCTCCTTGAGTCCAGGTTTGTGTTGCGGAAGATGAGGTTGGAACAGTAGGTTGGGGCCCAGTCGTATGGGATTTGAATGCTAGGAGCGTAGATTTGTTTTCTATCTGCACCATCCAATATGGTAGCCACTAGCCATGTGTGGCTATTAAATCCATTAAAAATGAATAAAATGAAAAATTGTTTCCTTGGTCACACCAGCAAAATTTCAGGTGTTCTGCATGTGTCTAAGGATTACTGTCTTGGAAAGCACAGACATAGAACATCACAGAAAGTTCTGTTGGACAGGCTGCTCTGGTTTGTGGAAGCCATTGAAGTTTTCTGGGTATAGGAGTGAGTAAGATGAAAAGATGGAATTGTGTGATCTGACCCTTGTCCTTGGGCCTGGGGGGACATGTGCTTCAATCATGAGAAAAATGTGGAAAGGGGAGTCTGTTTTGAAAGTGATATCCCTAAATGCTCTGATGGTTGGAATTTGAGTTTCCATGGCAACTCAGGCTATGGAATAGGACCAGCCCATCAGCAAACAGTATCCTGGCTGTTGACCTTGGAATTCTGGAATGTGTCCTCACAAGTGGCCTAAATACAGCATTGGGAAGCTAGAAACTCTTCGCTTCTAGACTTGCTTTTCTAGGTGCTTATGAGGAAACGTACCCTGTGTTTTCATGCCTATGAAGTAAGGGTTTCATAAGGTTAATCTTTATTTTTTCTTGCCAGCAATGTTAATTCACCAGAGCCTGTAAAGTGGTGAATCAGAGTAATGATCAAGAGTCTTGGTGGCTTTTTGTGTGTCCCTCTTATATGTGTCACTGCCCCCTTTTTATTTATAAAATCTCTGTTTTGCAGCTGAGAAAACAAAGAATTTGAATGGCTTGCCAAAACTTAGTTTCTGGCTAAAAATTGGAGGAAGATGAAGTTCACATCTAAGTACAATGACCCTGAAACCATGATTTTTTTCATTCCTTTAACATTAAATGTACAAATGATTTATTTATTTGAAAAGAAAATATAATCTGATATACTGAGAATCTGGCCAACTAGGCGAAAGAAGAGGTTAAAACGCTGCCTGTATTCTGCCTTTCTTGGATAGAAACACAGCAGATCTTTATTGCTCTATTACATAAGGGAGAAGCAGCGCCAGCATCCAAAACAGTGAATAATTGCCTGCATTTGGCTTTGGGATGCATTCTGTGAATCTTTGGCAGCAGATAGCCTTTTCTCATTAGGCTAATATTAGATTTAGTTTGTGTTTCTTTGGCATTGAGTTAAAGGAGCTGGCCTGGAATTTTGTGTTGGAGGCAGGAGGAGGAGAAAGCCTGGTGCTTTGGGTAAGTCACAGGTGGATAAATGAGAGTTGACTGGAGGGCCGCTGGTGGACGTTTGTAAGAGTGGGCAGGAAGCAGTAATCTGGGATTGAAATGGAAAGTTCAAAGAATTTTGACTTGGGTTAAAGATGAAGGGTGGATTGTACTTAACCTTGATCAAATTACATGGCTCAGCTGTCTCTGAGAAGGTCTGTAGCAATTTGGGGATAGAATGATCTAATTCTTGGCTCTCTGTATTTCTTGGCTTGGGGATCAAGAGTGTCTCCAAAAGAAGCTGCCAACCCAATATAATGTCACCAATGATAGGAAAGGACATAATGCATGGGAAACATAATGATGAGCACATCCTTAGTTAAGAATTGTCAGGGGTCAGAACAAGAGAGACAAGCCAGAATGACTTCATGCTATGTGAGTTCAGCTCCCCTCAACCCACCCCATATATGCACTGGGCATTTGGAAAGAAAGAAACTGCAGTTAACCCATATTTGAAAAGGTAAGCATTTATTACCAAAGTGTTGAGCTCTGAAAAGTGTAACAGTAGAGCATGTATTTGAGCCACCGTTTCATGGTACAATCAACCAAGAAGGAACCTTAGGGAACATCTGACTACCTGATTTATTTCATAGGTGAGGATGAGAATATATGGCTTCTCCAAAATCTTGAAGCTAGTAGTGGCATAGCCTAGCCTAAAACATAGTAATTCTGATCCATGGCCACTGCTTTCCACTCTGTTGTGCTGACAAATCTTATACAAAACAACAAGTGCCTGCAGCCATTTGGTTAATATTCCTTTTCTTGTGTACCAGGACTGTAGTACGTGCCGTTTGAAGATGCAAAATGGAAAGTTGCATCAGGGGAGGTGGAACCCCTATCAGTGGGTGGATCAGAGCCCAGTTACAATTCCATCGACAGTTTTGACACAGAGAAGATAGGCCTCTGGAAGAAGGCATTTGAGTTCTAAGCGTGGCTTGTCTGGTAGCACTCTGCCCAAATGCTTTTCTCTTCCAGCCTGAAATGCTGGAGATCAATATGTAAACCTTTCAACCATGGCAGCAGTTAGAATCATAACAGTCAGAACTGATTGAGAGATTTCAGAATTGTATGCATCTATATAAAGGCAAGGGTATAATTTGTACCTAAGAAAGAGACAGACATAAGTGGCACACAGGACAGCAGTGAGCTTCTTCTGTAGTTGTGTTGAAAAGACTCCCAGTCCTTGATGGGTGATGCTGGAAAAGCCAAGAGGTATCTAAAAGCCCTGGTCAACTCAGCTGAGTGAAGAACTCAAGAAGCAGATAAAGTAGAACTTGAGAGAGAAGCTTGAGGCCGAGTAAGATGAACGGCAGAAGGTGGTGGAAGAAAGCAGGGTTGGGCCTTTGCTCACACAGCTAGAAGGCTGATGCTAGCTCCTGGTGAGGGGCACCGTCGTTCAACAGACACACACCATCTCTGAGCATATAGTGTCACCCTCTTTCTCTCTACATACACACCAGATGCTAAAACGTTTTATAAAATCCATATTATTAAGATTTTTAAGTATATCTTTGCTTTCCCTGGTATCCTATGTCATAGTTGCTGTTGAACTGTGAAGACTTGGACTCAGGTGACCATTTAGAACAGGGGTGTGCAAACTTTTGCTGTCAAGGGCCAGATAGTAAATGGCTCTGCGTGGTGGATGTTGTAGTCCCCACGTGACTTTGAGGAAGTGGATGCATTTCACTGAGACACTTACAGGGGCACCTGTGGTTTAGATGCACATCTTCACTGCTCCACATTGGCTCGGCTGTGCCTCAGCCGATGGGAGGAGCTGGGCCACTCAGCTTTAGACACTGCACACCCAGCATTCTGGAGCAGTGTTGGGGGAGGGTGAGAGGTGGACAGGGTACTTGAAATCATTTTTTAAAAACACCTTGCTTTCTCTTCTTTCTTATCTATAAATATACAAATGGCTACTGCTTATGTTCTATTTGGATATAAACTGCCAAAAGTTAATAGTTGTGAAGGGAAAAAAACATGGTAATAAGTAATACAGCATTTTAAACTGCCCTGGCATCACTCATACCTTGAGAAAAAGAGAGTATTCCATTATGTAAAAAAAAAAAAAAAAATGCGAATTGCACAGCCAGTTCTGTTGTTTAGAGATCGATTATTCATCAGCACGTTGTGTCCAGTCATTCTACCCCCACTGCGTATTCTGAAGTCCACGCGTGTTCCACCTCCACTGCCATCACCCGGGTCGACCTCATCATCTCTTAACTGGCTTCCACTTCACCCCTGCCCTCCTGTGATCCGTTCCCCACACGGTGGTCTTGAATCAAAGGATACCACTCACCAGCTTAGCGTCCTTAATGGTTTTTCCTAGCACTTAAAGTGAAAATCCAGACTCATTCCCACGGTAGGAACCCAAGATACTTGGGCCGTGCTTGACCTCCCTAATCCCACCTCACATCAGGCTTTCCTCTGGTTGTCTGAGCTCCAGACATACCTGTCTTTCTGTTTCTCGAATATACCAAGGTCATGCTCTCTTGAGCGCATTCATACTTGCCATCCAGTCTGCCTGTATTTGCCCCATTGATCATTGCATCACTGGTTCCTTGTCACGTAGGTCTCAGTCAGATGTCCCTCTGCAGAGAAACCTGACCACTCCAGTCACACTGTCTGACATCACTGTTCGTCCTCCATAGAGCTTCTTCCTGTCTGAAATCATCCTATTTATTTTGTGTCTCCAGTAAAATGTAGACTTCTTGAGAGCAGTGATCTTGACTATCTTGTTCACTGCTACAGCATCAGTGCCTGCTACAGGGTGCAGCCCATCATAAAGAATACACTTTTGATTTGATAAATGAAATTAGTTGATGTGACCCAGAAGTCCCTTGCCTCTGGGTCTTCCTTTCTTTTGCCTCATAGCTATTTCATTATCTTTAACCTCTCTACAAGCAAGCAGGAGGATACATCTTGCTGGATCCCATAACAATTAATGGCAGGGAATGCTTTTCTGGAAGGTGGGTGCAAGTGGAACATTGTCCACAGGATGAGCAAGGGATACTTCCATAGCTACTCCAATACCCTTCATCCTCAAAGTCTAGGTTGTCCCTTAGACTAGGCAAATACCTGTTTGTAGTCTGTGGTAGGCATTCCAAACTTCACTTAGGCCAAGAGTCTCCAACCTGCAGATGAGGACCAGTGATCTCTCTGCTATCTCCAGGGTTGGCCAAGATTTCAGATGGCGAGGTTCCTTCACCCCCACCCATAGCTCTTCACCATCCTCAGTGTGAGCATCAGCTGACTCCCCTGATTTCTGTCCCATTTCCTTGAAGTCAAAACTTGAAGGTAATAGAAAGCAGCAGCTTCTCCTTAAATGACCAGGAACTCCTGACTTAAATTGAAAATCAGACCACCAGGTACCAAGCAACACCTAAAACATTATTGCCAGGGATTTATGAATTAGAAATAGTTTTCAAATGTTGCTTTCACATGTGACCGTACATCTCTACTAATAGTCTGCTTGAGCTGCTGTAACAAAATTCCATAGATTAGGTAGCTTCTATAATAGACATGTGTTTCTCACAGTTCTGGAGGCTGGGGAGTCCAAGATCAAGGTACCAGCCAATTTGGTTCCTGACTTGCTGATGGAAACCTTCTGCCTGTGTCCTCACATGGTGGAGAGAAAGTGAGCTCTAGTCTCTCTTCCCCTTCTTAAAAGGACACTCCTCCTATCATGGGGCCGCCCCCTCATGACCTTATCTAAATCTAAGCATCTCCCAAAGGCCCTATCTCCACATACCACCACATTGAGGGTTAGGGCTTCAACATACGAATTTGGGAGGGGCCACAAACATTTGGTCCAGAATATATACCAAATATGCATTTTGGCCAAATGGCTGAGTGTTCAGTCACTATTTGGCTGAAGTGGAATATTATCATCATAGAAGGAATGTCTATCATACAAGGATACACCTGAAATATTAGGAAGAATACCTATTTATTACAACTTAAAGTTATACCAAGCAGATTTTTTTAAAAAATTGGCATGTAGTGCAGTGTCATAATTCCTCAGAGCCGTCGGCTCCTGTGGTTTTTATATTGCACATTTATGATACTGAAAATATACCCTTTCAACTGAGGTCAGTGAAGGAGCAACATACATTCTGGTCCAGCTCTGCCACTACAGGGTCGTGCTAATGGCGATATTCCCAAGTCATTAAGCCTTCATCCTCTCCGATGATAACTGACCGAAATAAAGACTCCAACTCTTGGACTTGCCATCTTAGTTGAAGCTCATGAGGCAGTTTCATTGAAACAATCCCATAAACTAAAGCTTTAGGCTGTATTTTTATTTTATAAGTTTATTTATTTTTGACTGCATTGGGTCTTCATTGCTGCGCACGGGCTTTCTCTAGTTGTGGCGAGCAGGGGCTACTCTTTGTTGCAGTAAGCAGGCTTCTCATTGCGGTGGCTTCTCTTGCTGCGGAGCACGGGCTCAAGGTGCGCAGACTTCAGTAGTTCTGGCACACAAGCTCAGTAGTCGTGGTGCACGGGCTTAGTTGCTCCGCGGCATGTGGGATCTTCCCAGACCAGGGCTCGAACCTGCGTCCCCTGCATTGGCAGGCGGATTCTTAACCACTGCGCCACCAGCGAAATCCCTGGGCTGTATTTAAAGAAGATGCTTTTTAAAAATTCTCAAGATCAAGCTGAATTTTGTTGCCATCCCTGTGGTTTTCTTTCTTCAAAGATGTTTTCACAATATTCATTGTAAAACATGATTTTCAGTTCAGCCAGAATGATCTTGTGAATGTGCCCGTCAGATCAAGTTGTTCCTTTGCTCAGACTCCTCTCATCACTCACCATTTTCCTCAAATTAAAAGCCAGAGTCCTTTGGTGCCCTCCCAGGCCCAGCATGAGCTGTTCCCTGGCAAGTCACTCGTGTCATCTGCTGCTATACTCTTCCATGTTCAGGCTGCTCCTGGATTAAACCAGATATCTTCCCACCTCAGAGCCCTTGTACTGCCTGTTCCCTCTGCCTGCGATGTCTTTTTCTCAGGATGCACAAGGCTCACTCCTTCATCTTCTTCAAATCTTCGCTCACACATAACCTCAGGGAGGTTTACTGGGCTGTTGTATCAATAATTAAATAACGACCTGTTTCCCGGTGCCTCTGATCCCCGGCTCTTTTGTTATTCCCACTCAACCTACCCATCACTTTCTAAAACAGTGTATCATCTCCTTATCTATTACGTGTATTATTATTTTATGTCATCCATCTGAGTGTAAACTGTGTGAGGGCAGGGACCTGATTTGTTTTTTGATCTATCCCTAAGACTACTTAACCATACTTGGCACTTCATAGGGGCACAATTATTTGTTGTTTAAATGAATTCTTGTAATCAATGTGCATTTAATGTTCACCTGGCTGATAAACTTTTAATATAAAAACAAACCAGGAGATTTTCAAGTTACATGTAAAACGCCTACTTTTATTGGAAAGGGAATTTTCACATAGCACTAGTAAGCCTGAAGAAACATCCCTATCTGTGTTACTAGCAGTACTATGATGATCAGATGTGTAAGTAACCTACGTGATCAAATGATCATTAATTGTGCACAAGGTCAAGGTTGCCAAAAATAGAGCTGAAATGGCATTTGGCTACTTGGCCTGCCATAAACCAAGGCTGAAGCCAAATCCTAATAGAATTTTGGCCAAATGCCACAACCAAAGCTGAACTCCATTGCCTCCCTGTTCTTTAAGTAATTAAGCAGCTTAGCTCCTAAATGCTCTCATGTCTGACTTGCCCATTGTGTAATCTGGTTTGGGGGAGAAATCTGATACCAGCCTTTTCTCCTGTTGTACTAAATAGACAAAAAGGGATTAACGCTATACATGCCTGGATAGTAGTAACTTCTTGGAGGTAGCCAGAACTGTAACAAACAGGAGAGAGAAAGGCATCAAAGCTTGGATTTGTTACCAGGCAGAACGTTTTTATAGAGGATATGCACTTTCACGATTTTGATTGCTCCTTACATAACAGTAAAGAACATAGACTCTGGGACCTAGTAGTGTGCAGTCCCTATTCTACCCTGCTACATGCTAGCTGTATAACCTGAGGCTAATTTCGTATCCTTCCTCTGTCTCAGTGTCTTCATCTGTAGGGGTAATCATAGTATCTACCTCATTGGGTGGTTGTTAGTATCATTGGAATTTATATATAAAGTGCTCAAAACGACTCCTGGCATATAGTAAGCATGCTGTTAAGTTTGCTACTATCATTGTTCTTAATATCATCATTATTGTCAGAAAATAGTTTGGCAAGATGGATTAGAGAAAATGCTTTTTTTTTTTTTCCAGCAGAGGTTTCGAATTGGCTGCCTGCAGCCATATTGGGTCTACCAACACGTTTTGTTTGCCCACACGAACTTAAGTTTTAAATGAATTCTTCAGCAGTGGAAAACCCCTGAAGTTCTTCATTTAAATGCTTCAGATTTCCCACTTCACTTGAAAATTTTTTAAAAATCTGGAAATGATAAGCCTAAATTGGTACCAGCTGGAGTTGTCAGCAGCTGCCCCTTTTAGACGAGCAGTCTCTCCACTTTGGTTCGGTCTATGCCTGGCCCTCTTCACTCATGATGTTTCCTGCTAGGCTTCTATAGGGAGTTTAGTTTGTGACCTTCAGGGTACAGGATGCTGACATAGTATAAAAAGTATAGTTAACCCTCTCTTATTTAGTGAGAATGGCTTTTATCTCCTTAAAATGCACATATCATTCAACATTCAAAGTATCTATTAGAGCTCTTATTCTGGTGATACCTATATTGAATAAGACAGAAGTAGAAACTGGGTCTCAAATATGTGCTATGATACAAGTTCTAATATATATTTGGAAGGAAACCAACCACAGTCTGAGAAACTGAGGTAGAAAATAAAGTTGGAGTAGAGGATTGGGGAGGGAAGGAAAAAAGGGAGGGAAGGTTGCTTTCTGAAATGAAATCTACATGTTAGAAAGGAGCAGCCTTGCCAAAAGATGGGACAGCTTGTGCAAGGACCCTGAAGTAGAGAAGAATATCTTCTGCTGAGGAATGGATAGAGACCAATGTGGCAGGTGTACAAATGGCTCAAGATGATATCGGAGAGATCCTGTGGTTTTGCCTGAATTTTATACTTAGTTCAATAGAGAAATCCATGGAAGGTTTCAGATAGGGGAAGGGCTTACAAAGAGAAGATCCTAGCTGCTTCTCAGAGGGTTTGTTTGATGCGAGCAGGAGGAGAAACAGGGAGACTAGGAGGTGGATACTGCAGTTGATGGAGGTGAGAGATGGTGTCTTGGGCCAGGGTGATACCAGTAGAAGTGGAGAGAAGTGGGCAAACTTGAAGTTTATTTTGAAGACAGAAGTGGTAAGATGTGATTAGGTGTAACCCAGGAGGCAAAGGGGGGAATCGAGGATGACTCCAAAGTCCCTGGTTTGAGCAGATACCTGGACATTGGTGTTATTTAGTAAGATGGAGAAAAATGGCAAGGAGGGGAGGATGTTAAAAGGGGAAGATTTGAGGTGAAATCAGAAGTTTCATTTTGACCATATTTTATGACTTTTGAGTTACATCCCAGAGAAGGTGTCAGGTAAGCCATTAAACTTTCAAATCCAGGTTTCCAAGGGAGGTCTCGGCTACAGCTATAGATCAGCGGTCACATCTGTCACACTGTGGTGTGTACCTGTGTGTGTGTGTGTTGGTGGGGGGCTTTACAAAATATGTAGAAACCAAAGGAGGTTGTATCTCTGGTTTCCCTGCCTCTGCTGCTGCTGCTGCTACTTTGATTGTTATCCTCGCCATGTTATCATTGAACTTTGAGCCTAAGTACTAGGCTGTTCAGTTTGGAGGGTAATGACATAGCATGAAAGCACTTGGGTAGAAATAGCTCACCTTAACTTTTTTCTTTTCAGCCTCATTTTTTTTTTACCCCCACCCCCACCCCGCCCTGCAACTGACAATCATATTTGCCTACTGTTAACTGTTTTACACATTTGGTGAAAAGAGGCCAGTGCATTGCATGGCCATTTGGGAAAAGGGAGGAGTAGGGTTGTTGGGATGAGTAGTTGATAGTTTTTAAGCTTTGAAGCCTTATTAACTTTCTGTAGGGATATGAGGGTGTCTCTGCTGTTTATTAGTGCTGTCATCATAGTTGTCCCTTGTGTTCACTACCATCCACTTCTCTCCTCCTGGGCTCCTGGAAGACTGCACTTCCCAATCTCCCAGAATGCCTAGTTCTATATGGTGGCCTGCGAGAGAAACACGCTGCCCTAACGGGCTGGGGCAGCAAAAACCCTGGTGCAAACTTCCAACTCCCTCTTCCCTTTTGGGGAGTGTGATGGCCACATGCTCAGATGGCAGAGCACAGAGTCCAAGGAACTTTGATCACCAAGTCACAGTGTAGAGGACAATTGCCCAGGGGCTGACTTGGCACTGACTTTGTATAAGCAAGAAATAAACTTTCATTATGTCTGAAGGTGTGAGGAATGTTTGTTACTGCAGCATAAGCTTAGCCTAATCAGTTTAATCCAGGTGGCATCTGGGAACCATGCAGTAATGTTTGCCCAAAACCTAAGCTCCTCACAGGCAGGCATCTTGTTGAACTTCAAGCCAAGTGCAACCCCTGACAAAGATGGGTGTGCTTAACTAATACTCAGTATCAATCATGACTTTTCTTCTCAACAGATGGAGATTATCAGTGCCCTTTTCATTCTGAACTACTGAACTAACATTAAACTGCTATTTGAAGATTTTAAAGCTTTTTCCCTGGGGTCCCAGCAATTGTTACCAATGTCAGGACATTATAGTGCCCCGTTTTGTGTTTGTCTGTAATTGACAGCAGTTAGCTTCTGATCCCATCTCATTTTGATGCTGTGATTTCCTTTAAGCTCATGTTTTTTTCTAGAATGTATCACTAAGTGCTCAGTACTTGTAACCGGTCTACGTTATTGGGTTTAATTTAGAGACAAAGGTTGTTTTCTCCATTGTTATTTGTGTGTGTGCCTCTGTGTGTGTGTATGTGGTTTAATCCGCTTAAGCAATTATTTAGTTTTGGAGATGCTGACCTCTTTTTCCTTCCAGAATGCAATATGGGTTGTGTCTCTTACCACTTACACATCGACTTTAAGGCACAAGTGCTTCTCCATGAATGACTCTTTTCCCTCTTAGGCTTACTTGGCTAATATTTATCAGCAACATCTGGGGTTTAGCACAGTGAAGTTATTTACAGCAGTGCATATTAGTGCACTTCTCTGAGTCATGGCAGTTGCTAGCCAACTCTGCCATTTTGTTGAGGATGGTCCCCAGTGGAACCCCAAGATTTGCAGCTTTTTCTCAGGAAGCAGAAGGCTTGTGTGCTTTGATGGAAAATCCAGAAAACATAGGGAGAAGGAGTGGTCATAATAAGCATGGACGTTAGGAATCATCCAGCCTTTTCGTTTTACTGGTGAGAAAATTGATGGGCAAAGAAGAGGGATGCTCCAAAGAAGACATACAGACGGCCAAGAGGCACATGAAAAGCTGCTCCACATCACTAATCATTAGAGAAATGCAAATCAAAACCACAATGAGGTATCACCTCACGCCGGTCAGAATGGGCATCATCAGAAAATCTACAAACAACAAATGCTGGAGAGGGTGTGGAGAAAAGGGAACCCTCTTGCACTGTTGGTGGGAATGTAAATTGATACAGCCACTATGGAGAGGAGCATGGAGGTTCCTTACAAAACTAAAAATAGAACTACCGTATGACCCAGCAATCCCACTACTGGGCATATACCCAGAGAAAACCATAATTCAAAAAGAGTCATGTACCACAATGTTCATTGCAGCACTATTTACAATAGCCAGGTCATGGAAGCAACCTAAATGCCCATCGACATACGAATGGATAAACAAGATGTGGTACATATATACAATGGACTATTACTCAGCCATAAAAAGGAACAGAATTGGGCCATTTGTAGAGACATGGATGGACCTAGAGTCTGTCATACAGAGTGAAGTCAGTCAGAAAGAGAAAAACAAATATCGTATATTAACGCATATATATGGAATCTAGAACAATGGTACAGATGAACCGGTTTGCAAGGCAGAAATAGACACAGATGTAGAGAACAAACGTATGGACACCAAGGGGGGAAAGGGGGGGGCGGTGTGTATGGCGGTGGTGGTGGTGGGATGAACTGGGAGATGGGGATTGACATGTATACACTAATAGGTATAAAGTAGATAACTAATAAGAACCTGCTGTATGAAAAATAAATAAAATTTTTTTTAAAAAAAGTGATGACTTGCAGAAGCCTGCAAAAAGTAAGTTATAGAGATGCAAGTAGGAGTCAGATCTTTTGCACCCAATGAAGAAAATGTTTAATCCAAATGTTTATGGGAAAGAAGCTTTCTTTGTTCACAGATCATTTTTAGACTTTATTTCAGGGAAGAAAAATATGAGAAAGTTCGAGTTGTATAGGGGTTGGTTATTTTCATCATTTTAAGGGTTTCTCCACTTTCTTCCTGGAGAGAATCTCCTTGGAGCCATCCCTTGGTTAGAGCAGGGCGGGAAATTGCCTTCAGCTTTATGCTCTGGGCTTGGATGGTGATGGCTGCTAATGAGAATGGAATGAAATTTTCAGCAACATGGATGGACTTGGAGGGTATTATGCTAAGCGAAATAAGCAGACAGAGAAAGACAAATACTGTATGTTATCACTTATATGTGGAATCTAAAAAATAAAACAAGCTAGTGAATATATATAACAAAAATGAAAAAGACTCATAGAAACCACAGTCTAGTGGTTACCAGTGAGGAGAGGGGCAAAATAGAGGTAGGGGATTAAGAGGTACAAACTACTATGTATAAAATGAACTACAAAGATAGATTGTACAGCACAGAGAATATAGCCAGTACTTTATAATAACCATAAATGGAGTATAATCTTTAAAAATTGTGAATCATTATGTTGTACACCTGAAACTTATGTAATATTGTAAATCAATTATGCCTCAATAAAAATTTTTAATAATAAAATAATTTTTAAAAGGGAATAGCAACTCTGGCTGCTGTTTAAAATGATACCTAGGCTCCTGCATGCATTTCCACTCTTTTAAAAAATATGTGTATTATTTGATAAATATACAATAGCATATAAAGTATATATGTGTGAATAATAGTAAATTTAGCACTGGTGAATCCACCACCAAACTTATGAAAGTCTGCTCGCTTTTAAACTTAGTCTCTTTAAACCCTTGTGTTCTCTGGAAGTGACTGGCTTCCTTAGCTATATCCTTTTTTATTTTTATTTTTTGGTATTTTCACCTTCTATAAAATATTACTGACTAATCATATATAGTAGTGTCCTCTATAAAACAACCACGATTACACCAATCTTTTTTATTTTTACTTTTTAACTTTATCCCTCAAATATAGTGATTTCCAAAATTGTCATCAGCCCTTTTCTGGTTTTCATACCATTTCCCTCTTGGCAGTGTCTGTGCAGATGACTGTCAGGCCTGATCTGCAGGCCTGACTTCTCTCCTGAGGCCGCTTCCTTCATTTTCAGGTGCCTGGTGGACAGTTCCCCTGGGACCTACTGTAATTACATCAAAAGGAACATAACAGAGGAAAGGCTGCATCCCTTCTTTGGCAACTTGTAAGCCTTTGACATAAAAATCAAGGAGGAAAAATCTAATGTATATTATATTAGATGGCAGTCAAGCCCTTTCTCATCTGTCTTGTAATTTTTAAGGAAGATATTTCTTTTTAGAAATGCTGCATACCTACATTACTTAACATTACTTTTCTAAATCATCTTTTATACTTGATTACTGAGTATCAATTTCTATATTTGTAGACTGAGTAGGAATTTATGCTTAATATTTTATAACTTTCTGAACAAAATTTATTAATCAGATAGTCCCATGAACCATAAACTTTAATACACCAGTTTATTTTTACTTCCAGGTTGAGAGTTGTAATTTAACATTTGGCTTCTTTTATTTAAGAAGGCAGTTTTAAGATGGTTATTATAATCCCAGAGTTAAAGTTTGAGATATTTATAAATGGTTTTAATTCCTATTTTAAATTAATCCTACAGAGGAACAAGGTATATATAACTTAAAATATAGAAATTTGCTTTTTCTAACAATTTGTTCTTACCAAATGGATGAATAAAAGGTTTTATTTGCTATGCATTATCAAAAGTTTAACTTTTCTTAAAATTAGGCCTTAAATCTCACTGTTTCATCAAATGTGTTCTTAAATTTTCACTTTTAGTCTAGTTGCTTCTATTTTTGTCCCTGGGGTAGGTTTTGTGCGGTCTGATGCTTAGATAGTTTTGGAACTTTCGCTATAAAATTTCAAATATAAAAATTCATAGAGTATGATTATCATTTTAGAATAGTAAATCACAGAAACTACAAATTTGACAGAGCTGACAGATATCACAAACATCACAAAATCTAGAAAAATAAGTTTTTATTAACTGATATATAATACTTTTTTTCCCTTTATATATTGACTGCTTGTTCATTGACTGCCTCTCCCTAAAACATTGATTTTGTAATATTTTCTATAGCAAGAATAGAAAAATAATTCAATATTTCCTCTAGTATGTTTGACCAAAATTTCTTGGTATTTCGGATAGTGGAATTGGTATCATGTGACCTGTCATACAAACATACTTACTGGTTGTAGTAATACTACAGGTTTGAGCCCTAAGACAGGAATCATGATAAAATCTATTTCCTAAGATTCCTCCAAACAAGAAAAAAAATAAGGTCTAATTATGTCATATTGTCAAGTCTGTTACCTAGGTCTCTTTTGACTTGGTGTCTATGAGAGCTAGATTCTCAGCTTTCAGCTTTCCATGTCTAAAAAGTGGAAGAATTTTCTAAAGACTAGCATCCTGCTAGGAAGGGAACTAGAAGCCCTTCGTTACATTTCAAAGCTTGCTGCTTCTACTGCGTGTACTTCCGGTTCCAAATGACTTGAGTCCATGCAGGTGAGAGGGTAGTAGAAGTATTCTTAGAAGTCATTCTACACTGAGACAGCTAGTAATACCTTAGCTATACCTGGAATCACGTTAACCATGTAATACCGTATAGACTGTATAAATACCTCTTACTAAACCCAAACTTAAGTTCGTTCTGCCTCAACTTCTTCTTAGCTGGATCCCCAAAATGTCTGTGGATTTTCTAACACACCCAACATGAGGAAGATGTGACAGAGGGGAGTGAGAGTAGAAAGAGCCATTTATCTTAAGTGACTATGGAAGAGATACTTTACCTTAGCAAATTTCACAAATTGTAACAGAATATATGATCATGTGATTCCACAGGTGAGACCCTGAGCAAATAAGGGGATGCTTCCCCCAGCTTGAGTTGCAGTATGTTGACCCCTATTCCACCGTAAATACATAGGATGATTGTTAAAAAGCACTAACTTTCTGAATAGTAATCTAGTTTAATTCACAGTTGATGACGTGGCATTAGTTTATATGATCACTTGAGGTTTTATTCAATTGGTGTTTTAAAATAAAAATGTATTATTTATTGGAGCCCTCCCTCAACAAAGAGCACATAATCAATTTAAAATGGAATTTTAAAACCCCACTAGATTTACTTTATAGAAATTTACTTGATATTAAAAGGCATGGTTTTGTGTATTTACTCAGTGAGTATGACACGCTAGAATCGCTATGTGTGTTACGTTACTTGGATGCAAAGAAAGGGAGAGGAGAGAATGTTTTTAATTACACCAAACACTTATATAGCACTTATCATGTGCCAGTTGCTGCTTGAAGTGCCTTTCTTGTGTCGCCGCTTCTAGTTCTAGCAGAATTGCACGGTAGATAAACTGAGACCCCTCCCATTACAAATATCAAGAAATGCTAGATGAAATATAACAAAAATCCTAATCAATGCCTGGCAGAGCTTCTAAGCAGGGTAAAGGAAATCACCAGCTGCTAGAAACAAGAAGGGGACTAAAAACCAGGAGGTGAGAATCTGGGCGGGGGGATCACTGTGATGCCCTTGGTTGAAGGTTGACACTTGGGTTTTGAAACTCATGGAGTTAAGAAGTGAGAGAGTCGGAACTGCTCCCCCCACATAGAATAAGAATGCTGAAAAGGCTGTGTTCTCTGAGCAAGAATGGTCTCAAGAGTCTTCCCACTAGTACAAGAAAGCGAAAGGAAGTGTATCTGTCTTCAGCTGGGTTCTGGTTAGGGAAAGAAGAGTCTTCCTAGAAAAACTTGAATTTATGTACCTGACTTCCTGTGAATTTGGAATTTATATTTGTAATTCCCATGTGTTCCAGGAGCTGAAAGCTGAGAAATTAATTCCCAAATTAGTTTTGTGCCAGTAATAGCCTTGGGACAAGTCCCAGAACCAAAATCTACTCTGGAGGGAGTTTTTGAGATATTAGGGAATCAATAAATAAGTCTCCTCCCAACTATAATTTAGTTGGGACCCAACTAAATTATAGTCAGGCAGATGTCAATTGGAATTTCACCTCTATTCCTGACACATCTGGTTGGATAGCATGCAGTATGAGCTTGCTAGTACTTCACTCTCAAACCTGATCAACTTCTTCATTGAGTCTTAGCTCAGTTTCACAATTGCTGATCACCCACATGGAACAGACCATTTACAGCAATCTCCCCAAAGATTGTATGTGGTCTAGCAGTCATCCTTGTCACCATATAATGATAGAAGGAACAATTCACTAGTAGTAAGGAAGTTGCATGCACCTAATAAAATAGCCTCAAAATAGATAAATAAATTGGAGAAATTGACAAATTCACAGTCGTAGAAGGAAGTTTTAACTTTTCTTAGTAATTGAGACCCTAGGTGGACCAGTATTAGAAAGGATATAGAAAATACGAACAACCCAGTAAAGAATCTTGATGTAGTAGAGTTAGTAGCTTGGACTAACAAGGAATACACATTCTATTTGTATATACAAGCCAGTAAGCTACAGCTGACAAAATTAAAAGGTGCACATGCTATAACAGAGATTACGTCTTACATCCTTGTATAGAAACTGATTTGTGAAAGGACATTTACATAAATGTTAATTACAGGATTATTTATAATACAAAAAATAAGAACCTAAATAATCAGAAGACCAGCTGAATGAATTGTTCATACGAGGAATACTAAACATAATTTTAAATGATTGGACTGGAGTTATCTGACTCAAAATGCGTAGGTCTCATAAATGTGAGTAGCAATCAAATTGTAGAGTAATATATGCAGCATGATGACATCAATATTAAGTATAAAAATGTAAAAAATATATTTGTGGGTACATAAATCATTGCCAACTGGTAAATGACATGTATACATACTGGAGGAAGCAAGGGAGGGGAACAGGTTTCACAAAGGTGTTTTGACTGTCCTTGAAATTTTTTGTTGTTAAAAACGATTCTAAAAAAAAAAAAACCAATTCTAGAAGACTATGCTTAGGGGTATGGGAGTGACGTTTTCAAAGGGAGGAATGTTGGATCTTTGAAAATATTAAAAAATCATACTCTCAATGGAATTGTTTCCCCGTTAAATCTTTAACATTTCCCCATAAGGTGATTGGTAGGTAGATTTCTATTCCCCCCATTTTAAAGATAAGAATACTGATGAGGCCCAAGAGTGAGGACCCCAAATCTGAATTTTATACCTTTGGCTCAGTGCTCTGTCCATAATTATTTTACTCTGACATTTTCTAGTTCCCCATTCTCAGGATGTGATTTCATCATTTTTTTTTCTAAGCCACTTTAGTAGAACGTAACTAATGACTAGGTACTCACTAGAAATCACAAAATATCAAAGATTGGTAATTGTGCCCCCAAAATCATTTAAAAATCACTTTAATATGTAGTGAGTTGACACAACGCTCAAGGATCCAGTCATACCCATTGCCCAATTTCATGTTGCAATGAGAAAGGGGCTGCATTGGTTGTGGCCAAGCTAATTACCATATAATAAACATTTTCTTATGGTTTGTTTCTCTGTTCAGGAAATGTAATGGTAAGCACATAACAGAGCTGGTTTGCAGTTCATTGGCACAATATGTTATTTAGTCGGATGGGAGAGATGTACAGTGTGCTGATTTGCAGGGTAGAAGAGACGGCTTATTTAAATTTTATGATATTAATATTTTTGAATATTGGTTGTAGAATTCATTAAGTTGTTTGATTCATTAAGAAAAGACTTTATATCTAGTGTCCGTGTGGTAGTGTGGAGGAAGACATTTGTTGTTGTATGTCTATAATGCAAAGAGATGCACTAGAAGAAACCCAGCTGGCTTCATTGGGACTGGGGCGGGGGAATGAAGAGGAGGAATACTGTTGTTTTAGGGAAATGTTTTAGGGAATTTAGTATATTTGTTTTCTGGCACCCACTCAAAGAGAGAGAAATACTGTAAGCAAACTGTGGAACTTGGGTAAGAATGTCTTAGTTGTTTCATTAGTGATTTAAACAAAACTAAGAATGGAAATCAAGTGTAAAGATAACATCAGGAAAGGAATTCTTCAGTGTGTGCCCTGAGAAAGTTGTAATTGAAACTAATTTATCATTAATTGATTTGTGTACTTGGTGGGTTGTGTATTTTGCTTTATTCTCACATTTGCCGTGTTAACAAACAACGGATGACTGTCGGCTCTTTTGCAGTTGTTGAATTAGTGATTACTTTTTTACCCAAATCCCTGATTGGTCATCTTTAGGTTTGAGTCTTCCTCTTGCAAATGCACAGACATGGAAAAATATGGTGTATTAGAGTTCTCTGGACAGAACCAATAGGTTATATAGCTACAGATCCATCCTCCCTCACATCTTCTACTTCCTACCTACCTCGGCATCTGCCTGCCTACCCACCTACACATCTAGAGACTGACTGGTTAAGGAAATCACTCATGATTGTGGGGCCTGACAAGTTCAAAATCCACAGGGCAGGTGGCAGGCTGGAAACTCAGGCAGGGTTTATGTATTGCAGTTTTGAGGCAGTATTTCTTCTTCTTTGGGAGACCTCAGTCTTTGCTCTTAGAGCCTTCAATCGATTGGATGAGGCCCACCTACATCAAGGAGAGTATATTAGGGTTCTCCAGAGAAACAGAACAGATAGGTCGGTTGTGTGTGTGTGTATACATATACATACATATATGTGTGTATTCATATGACTGATATAAGGAATCAGCTCACACGATTATGGAGGGTGAGAAGTCACCGAATACCTGTAGTCGGCAAACTGGAGACCCAAGAGAGCTGATGGTATAGTTCCAGTCCAAAAGCTGGTGAGCTCAACACCCAAGAAGAGCCAGTGTTTCAGTTTGAGTCTAAAGGCAGGAAAAGACTGATGTCCCAGCTCAAAGCAGTCAGGTGGAAAAGGTTCCTTTTTACTCATGAGAGGGTCAGCTTTATTGTTCTACTCAGGCCTTCAGTTGATGCAACTAATTGCTTACATTAGGGAGGACAGTCTGCTTTACTCAGGTCTACTGACTCAAATGTTAATCTCATCAAAAACACCCTCACAGGGCTTTCCTGATGGCACAGTGGTTAAGAATCCGCCTGCCAATGCAGGGAACATGGGTTTGAGCCCTGGTCCGGGAAGATCCCACGTGCCACGGAGCAACTAAGTCCATGCGCCACAACTACTGAGCCTGTGCTCTAGAGTCCGTGTGCCACAACTACTGAGCCCACGTGCCACAACTACTGAAGCCCACACGCCTAGAGCCCGTGCTCCGCAACAAGAGAAGCCACCGGAATGAGAAGCCCGTGCACCACAACGAGGAGTAGCCCCTGCTCGCCACAACTAGAGAAAGCCCACGCACAGCCACGAAGAACCAACGCAGCCAAAAATAAATACATACATTAAAAAAAAAAAAAATGCCCTCACAGAAACAACTGGAATAATATTTGACCAAATATCTGGGCACCCGTGACTCAGTCAAGTTGACACATGAAACTAACCATTATATATGTTGTATTTTTTTTTTCGTTGTTAAGGTACTGGGACCACATTGTAAGTTATTAGGATACTAGGAAGGAAAAAAACAATGTATCCATTATCCCACTAGAACTTTTCTTTCAGTCTTTTTAGTAAAAGGGTATGTTTTAAAGTATTTTGAAAATATTTGTGAAAATACTTTGGGTGTTTGAAAGCTCTTATCTCTTTCGCATATTTGTCCCAGTCATTGGAGCAGAAAGACTAAAATAGGCCCTGGGGCCCTGGATCTTTGTCCAACCTCTGCCACTCGCTGACTTCATCAGTTGAGAAAGAAAGAGAAATCCTCCTGAGCCTCAGTTTCCTTATCTGTTTATGAATTGTTTGGGCTTGGAATCTCTAGTGACATTTTCAGCTTGAATATTTTATTAATCCAGGATTTCTTGCAGGGGGGTACCTGACCCACTCTGTTGCTGCATGCTCGAGGATTAGGGGTGGTGTACAGATGAACAATGCTCAGTTTAATAATTCAATATTTTATTGTGTGTTTGAACAAAATAGGATTTGCACCCAAAATCATGGTTTTCTGATTATTGTTGCTTAGGACAAGGTGAAAACTAACGAAGGCAATCATTTCAGTGAAAAATATTAAGAAAATACATGTTTTAGACTTACATGGGAAAACATTAGAAATGCTCCAAGCTTGGGTCATATACAATATACTGTATTAATCTATGAATCTAAGTTGATGTGCTATCATGATGATGCTTTTCATAAGACCCAGAAAGACCACAGTTCTCATGGCAGAAAGCAGTGTAGATGGTTGTTTAACACTTTGCTCCACCTGCATGAGTATAACCTGCTGAGTACTGCGCCAGGTGCAAGGATCCTTGGGCGAGTGGATGAGGCTTTGGCCCTTGGTAGCTTATAATCTAGTGGGATGTCAGGAGTGTCAATGAGTCATTATAACCCCATATCATGTCTGCAGTAGTGAAAGTAGGTACTAGGGACCAGGTTTGGGATAACAGAGGAAAGAGACCACCTCTGCCGTGGGAACACCAGGGAAGGCCTCACTGCAGTCCTTCTCAACCTGACTGACAAATTGGGGATGGGCATTTCAGGCACAGGCAATAGGCTGTCTAGAGCAGGGGTCCCCAACCCCCGGCCTGTTAGGATCCGGACCCAGTAGGGGGTGAGCAGCGAGCTAGCGAGTGGCTGCCTGAAGCATCCCACCGGCCCTTCTGTGGAAAATTGTCTTCCGTGAAACCGGTCCCTGATGCCGAAAAGGTTGAGGACCGCTGGTCTAGAGGCTTTCAGCAGATTCTTGGGTGTTTTCTGAAACATATTTTCACATAGAAAGTGCCTGGAGAAAATACGTTCTGGAATATTTGCTGTCTCTACACTTTCCTGTTACCTGGCTCAGGGCTTCTATTTTTTTTTTTTTTCTTTTTTAAACTCCTGAACGAGTCCTAAGTAAAAATCTGCATATCCTATAAACATTTTTTTTCAATATGGCTTTTGCCATTTTAAAAAAGGCATAGAGAAGAAAAATGATTTTCAGTGATCTGGGATGAGGGAAAACGTTGTATCCCTAATAAAATGCCTGAGTTTGCTTTTGTGTTCGCCGGGAGCCTACTGTAAAGCAAACCGATGTGGCCTTCTGTTCTGTTCCAGGCGCCAAGAGCTTGCTGGGCTGGGTTCCCACTGAGTCTGTGTAATGCATTCCTTCTGTCCCATCCCATATTGCAGAGCTGCTAAAGCTGATGACATCACCTTGGATGATAAAGCCATTCCCAAATGGGTTATGAGTTGAGCTGCCTAAATGGAGAGATTGGGTTGGGGGTGCAGAGGGGCTTGCCACTTAGTCCAACATTTTAATTTCATTTGCCTTCTGAAAAAAAAAAATGCCCTCTGTAGAAATAGGAAAGATTACACATTTAAATTTGAAGTATTTTATAGCGCTAATTTATTGCTCCATTGTTGCCTGGGCCGCAAGCAGATCTGTTCATCTGTTCCCTTGACAGCCTGCTGACTTAAGTCTGCTTTCCCTCCCAGTGGGCCTCCTCTGGACACCTTGGGAGCTGATGGGAATCATATGGACAATGTAGGTGTGGGCTGCTGGGAAGAATTGTTTGATGCACAGTTATTCTGGTTGAGAATTTTTCCCGTCGGGGCTGGGATTTACAGAAACCTCTCTCCCTCCCACCCCTTGCTTTGATAGCTCAGAGCTACTCATCACTGTTAAACTCTCACCTTAAACGTTACTTGGCCCAGGAGCCTTCCCTGAGCACCAAAGGCATGGGTGAGTCCCTTTGTCATCGGCTCTCACCCCACTGTGTGCTTCCGATCTCATCACACTTGCCAAGCAAAGTGGGCCCCAGCGGGCTAATGCCCTCAAAACTGTGTGTCGTGACCTGGAGGGGGTAGTGAGGAGTTTTATAGTAATGGTTCAAAGAGGGCGTGATCAGCTCGTGGACAGTCGTCTGATTGGTTGGTGGTGAGGGAGTCAGCATCATCAGCCTTCTGGTTCCAGCTGGTCTGGGGTCTACGTGCTTGTGGGCACCATACCTTTAACTTCTTCCACCTGGTGGGGTCTCCAGTATCTGCAAAACAGCTCAAAGATATTGTTATGTGTATCCCTTGAGGGGGACAGGACCCTGCCCCAAGGCTGCACTATTGTTTCTTTTGACTGTTTCTCCCTTTTCTCCACATGCCCTCCCTTCCCTAATTAGCAACTGTTTGAAGCTGCCCTTTGGAACTCAGGGAAGGTCATGGAGGCTGAATGAAGCTTACTTCCTGTAATCAAGAAATGGGGGACACAGAAAAGCTTTTGTGTCCAGGAGCCCCACAGGGTTCTGCTCAATATGAAAATAATGGTGTGTCAAGATTTGTAGGACAGAGAGTATGGGGTCTAGAGGAAGTGGTAGATACCGTAATCCAGGGTATGCACAATACCTGTGCGTTATTTAGAATTGTCTGGGCTGCTTATTTAAAAGTGTGTATGTGTGTCCATTTGTATATGTGTGCACGTGTGTGTGTATTTATATGGTTTAGAGCTTCATCCCAGTCGAGTAATTTATATCCGTATTGACTAGGTTTTGGGCATCTACATTTTATCAGTTGCTCTAGGGAGGTCTGTCATGGCTAGCATGAAACGATTTCAGAACCAAGGCCCTCATTCAGCTCCTGTTGGCTTTCATTCTACTTCTGGTCCCCACTCTGCCTTTTTCTGTTTTCTTTCTTCATTCCTACTCTTCATTATATATGGAAGCATCTAGCACAATACCTGGCACAAAGCATGTTCTCAGTAAATCTAACCTCTTCCCCATCCTTTCTCCTTAATATTTCCAAAATGAGTGAGTGACTAGAATGTGTAGGGGGCACTGTTGTGGGATGTGTTGAGGAAGCGGTGAAGTAGTCAGGTGCAAGCTACTGACTGACTTTTGTCCATGTTATTAGCCTGGAAGGAGGATTGGGGAGGAGGGCAAATAGCTCTGCTTGTGTGGTCTTGGCTGTCTATCATGTTGTCCTTGTCTCCTTGGTACTCTGTAGTGGACATCAAGTACTTGAATTTCAATGTGGTTTTTCATGGCGTGTGGCCTGGGGTGAAATCTCCAGAGCAACTCTCTACATTCTTCGACTGACTTTCAGTCCTGACCAATATAAACATCATATGCTTGGAAAACCCAAAGTAGAGGAAGCCCTTGTGATTTGCTTGTTCTTAGTTATAAGTAAGTGTCACTCTTACCCAGAAACCCTGGAGACAGGTGCCTCTGGTGTGCTCTCCCCCATGGCCAAGCTACTGCTGCTTTTGGCTATACAGTGCATCCTTTGATCCTTCACCACCCTTTCCTGAAGGTTTTTGTGGAAGACTGCATTCCTTAACCAAAGCCTCAAAGAGAGGAAAGGATTCCTCTTTATTTCTGGCTTCTCTTAGGTCCTCCCACCCTTAGAACTAATCTATCTCTGGTCAAACATACCTTTAAACTTTGTATAGCTAATATCTTCCACCTAAAATATTGTCTAACTGTGAAAGTGAAATGTGACCTATTTTTGTGCCGCCACACGTCTAGCACATAACTGATGATTAAATGTGAATATATGACTGGGGAAAATTGGGGATGAGCATTGCCATGTGGAGAATAACCAGTGGACTAGCTTGGGTCATGGAGGGTTTCCATCTTGGGGAGATGGGAAGGGTGGGTTGGAAACAGATGGTAAAAGACCTCAGATATCGGACCCAAGAGCTTGTAGGTAGATGGGGCCCCAAAGGATTTTTCTGAACAGGAGACTGATGGAATAAAGATTCATTTAGCCCCATTGGTTTGAAATGGGGGAGATGCTGGCAGTAAAGTGATGAAAGAGGATTATGAAGACCATTCTAGAAATTGATGAGTGCCTCAAATTTGGAATGTGGTCAGAAGGGATGGAAAGTGAGGAATGGATGCAAAAATATCTTATGGGGAGCAGTCTTTATTGTTGAGGGATATGGAGCCAAGATCCCTGAGGTTTCCACCATGAACTGAAATCGGGACATGGAAAAGGGAAGCTGGCCAAGGGAGAAGGTGTTATTGTTTGTTCCCTTTAGGCTTTGACATGAAGGTAACTCTTCTTTTTTTTTTTTTTGGCATCTCGTTTTGTTTATTTTTATTTTTTTGTACAACAGGTTCTTATTACTTATCTATTTTATACGTATTAGTGTATATATGTCAAGCCCAATCTCCCAGTTCATCCCACCACCACCCCCGCTGCTTTCCCCCCTACATTTGTTCTCTACATCTCTGTCTCTATTTCTGCCTTGTAAACTGGTTCATCTGTACCGTTTTTCTAGATTCCACATATATGTGTTAATATACGGTATTTGTTTTTCTCTTTCTGACTTACTTCACTCTGTATGACAGTCTCTAGGTCCATCCACGTCTCTACAAATGACCCAATTTCGTTCCTTTTTATGGCTGAGTAATATTCCATTGTATATATGTACCACATCTTCTTTATCCATTCGTCTGTCGATGGACAATTAGGTTGCTTCCATGACCTGGCTATTGTAAATAGCACTGCGGTGAACATTGGGGTGCATGTGTCTTTTTGAATTATGGTTTTCTCTGGGTATATGCCCAGTAGTGGGTTGCTGGGTTATATGGTAATTCTGATTGCTGGGTCATATGTTAATTCTCTTTTTCATTTTTTAAGGAAGAAGGTAACTCTTCTAAAGGGAGCTGTTCAGCTGATAATTAGAGACTTGAAATGGGAGACCAGGAGAGGGATCAGTGACAGAGATGAAGGATTTGGAAGTTATACACATAGAGGTAGAGTTGGTGTCATGAGTGTGAAGAGGTAGTGAGCTTAGGATTAAATGCATAGACTCTGGGAATGCCCAAAGCAGGGGACAAGCTTTTTTTGGTGTTTTTTTGTTTTGTGTGTGTGTGTGTGTGTGTGTGTGTGTGTGTGTGTGTGTGTGTGTGTGTGTGTGTGTGTGTTTGCTAGGCCTACAAGGACTGCCCTTTTTTCTTTTTTTTTTTAATTAATTTATTTTTGGCTGCATTGGGTCTTCGTTGCTGCACGCAGGCTTTCTCTAGTTGTGGCGTGCGGGGGCTACTCTTCGTTGTGGCGCGCGGGCTTCTCGTTGCGGTGGCTTCCCTTGTTGCGGAGCATGGGCTGTAGGTCCACGGGCTTCAGTAGTTGTGGCACATGGGCTTAGTTGCTCCGTGGCATGTGGGATCTTCCCAGACCAGGGCTTGAACCCATGTCCCCTGTATTGGCATGAGGATTCTTAACCACTGTGCCACCAGGGGAGTCCCTTTTTTTTTTTCTTTTTTCTTCATTCTTAGGCTGTTTGTTTTTTAATTGATGTAACAACGATTTATAACATAAGTTTCATGTGTACAGCGTTATATTTTTACTTCTGTATACACTTCAGCATTCTCACCATCAAAGTGAGCCCAATTTACTGGTTAATTCTTCTTTTTTCTCTTTTCCTTTCTTTCATCTGCCTTCCCTCTTTAAAATATAAAATGTGTTTTATATGATCTATAGCATTTTGTAAGTCTAAGGTGTACCATGTGACAATTTGATATATGTATGTGTATATCATAAAATCATTACCACACTAAGATTAGTTAACACATCCATCACCTCGCATAGTTAACTTTGTTTTTTCCTTTGGTGTATGGTGAGAACATTTAAGATCTATTCTCTTAACAACTTTCATGTGTATCATACAATGCCTTTTCCCCAGATTTATTAAGATATAATTGGCATATAATATTGTGTAAGTTTAAGATGTACAACATATTCATTTGGTGCATTTATATATTGTAAAATGCTTATCACCTTAGGGTTAGCTAACACCTTCCATCACACCCCATAATTACTATTTGTGTGTGTGGGGTGGGGGGGGTGAGAACATTTAAGCGCTACTCTCATAGCAACTTTCAAGTATGTTCCCTCTAATCACCAAGCTATGCATTGGATCCCCAGAACTTACTTACCTTCTAGCTACAGTCACCATGCTGTACAGTACATTGCCTTCCCTCTTTTCTTCCCTTCCTCTTTCTTTTTCCCTCCCTCCCTCCTTCACCTCTTCCATTCCTTTTTTTCTCTTTACTTTGTCTTCCTTTTCCCTAATCTTGTGCAAAGATGCCTGGGTGTTTAGACGTAGGCTAGGGACAATCTTGGATGCAAGAGAGGAGTATAGGCAGGAAGGAAAACACAGACAACCTTGGGAAAGCCATGGTTCTGTTTTATATGTTATGCACAAGACTACTTTGTCCCTCAAGGGCAAATTACTCCTCATAATAGAAATAAAATTCATTTTGTTAAATGGGAATTACAGGCAACCTATCATACCTAAATGTGTATAGGCTTGGAAATTAACTTGCACTTGGATCTTTAAGTAACCTCATAAAAGTGATTGTCATAAAATTGCCTTTCTTTGTTCTCTGGTTTTTTAATTCTGGAAGACTTGGGACATTCCCCGGTATTTCCATACAGTGATGTTGGAAGTTGAAATCAAAGTGCTGCCTCCTTCTCCAAATGCCCTTCGAACCATAGTTCCCTAGAAACCAGAACTTTAAAAGGTATATCTAAAAGTGTACTCTTTTTTCAGTACAGTATTTTAAGTACTAATTCATATTTGTAGCAAATGTTATCATTTCAGGGATATTTTAATTTATATTTAAAACATTTAGTTGTTCATAAAGCAATTTAATTTTTAAAACAAATACTGTTTGGAAAATTAATGGCAATAGATGTACCTGTTTTCCTACTGAGAATGAGATGATCTAATCATCTTTACGGATCTCAAAGAAAATATCTTTTTGGTAGAGCATTTTCTTGCTATTGTCTGGAAGTCCTTAATACTTTTATCCATGCAGCCAGAGTAACCTATTTCTCACTAACTTAATAGTTCTCTCATCCTTACGTGGGGTAAAATGGACTGCCCCTTTGCAGTGGACATAGGCCCTACCTCTAGCATTGCCTGCTCACCTTCACTTTCTTTGGTTTATTGCAAATGAGATATTTGACACACTCATCTTCAAGAAAAAAAAAAATACTCAAAATCATGAGTTAACACCTTTATCAACTTGGTCAATTAGTACATTTGTGTATTTTGCATATGTCTGCAGTTTCAGTTGCTGAAATGTGTGTGCGTTTAGTCATGGGGAAATTACAAAACAACATAAAATATTTAACATATGGAATTTGTCTAAAGAAATTGACAATCTAGTTGCCTGGTGATTTATAGTTTAGAACAGCAAACTGTTACCCACAGGCCAAATCCTGCCTTCTCCCACTGCCTATCTTTTTTTAATTTTTATTTTATATTGGATTGTAGTTGATTAACACTGTTGTGTTAGTTTCAGGCATACGGCAAAGTGATTCAGTGATACATATACATGTATGTATTGTTTTTCAATTGCACTGCCTATTTTGTAAATAAAGTTTTATTGGAACACAGCCACACACTGTCATTTACATGTTGTCTGTGATTGCTTTCACACTACAATAGCAGATATGAGTAGTTTTGACAGATTCTGTGGCCTGTAAAACCTAAAATACTTATCAGGTCCTTTACAGCTGAGGTTCGCTTGACCCCAAGCTTAAAAGCACTTAAATACAAGTCAGTGATGCCCAAAGACTTGCCTAAGCAAGGTCTCATGGAGAGGCATTTTCAGATTGGCTACAGATTCATATAAAACATTATATACCTACTTGGAAGAGGGCAAACCAGGAAGACATAAACTGAGATGACTTTGGACAATTAGAGTCCTAGTTCGTTCATCAGCAAAGTGAGCTTAATAGCTCTCTACTTCCCTGGGTCATAGGATTTAATGAAATCACACACATACACGTGTTTCTCTGGGTTGGCTTCCTCCTCTGGGAAAGACAGGTTCTTGTAGCTCCAGGCTTACAGGATTCTGTTAGTTGAGATGTAAGAAAACCCCTGTTCTATCATCTCAACCTCTCTAGTTACTTGCCCACCTCTGGACCAGTCAGTGGCCTACCAGGGTGCTATGGCCTGAGGGAGAAGCATTTCCCATGAGAAAGGAATGCAACCGAAAAGTACCATGTTAACTGCATTGTCTTTACCTTTGTTAGACCTCATTCTTTGGCTTTACCCAAGCTTTGCGTGTATTCTGGGTTGAGATAAGTATTTTCAACAGCTAAGGCCTAGTGCACACATGGACACTTGACTACGTGGCCAGTTGCGGTGGTGCAGGCTTAAGGAACAGAAAGGCTCCTTTCTGCAGCACCAGCAGTAGCAACTACAGTGGTTTGTTGAGCAACTATGATATGTTTAGAATTCTGTGAATGGGACAGTCTTTGTGATTCTTTCCATCTACCTTGACAAACAGTAGGGATGATTTTCACATAACTAACAGATCTCTATGTACATCCCTGGGGTTATGCACAATTCCCTGAATGCTGGCGTTATCAGAGTTCTCTTCCACAAGAAAGCATGTGGGAAGGCAAGTGGAGCTGACTTTATTACAGATGACCTTGAATCTGCTCAAGGGGTAGGGACAATCATAAAGCACTAACCAACTTTAGCACTTCATTATAACGTTAAAATTAGTAATGACCTACCTCATCACTGATCATAATGCCCTGGGGACCTGTGTCATGGTGGTTGAGAACCACTCTCCTGGAAGAACTTGGAGTCACCTTAGGGTGATAGAAGAGGTTTATAAAATTAGTTATGAGACACGGTAGATGGATTGAGCACCTAATAAGTGGAGCCGGCATCTGGAACAGTTGAGAGTATAAAACATTCCACAGATAGAGGATTCGTGCATTTGTGAGCCTGTGTTAGTTATAGGTCTCTGGTTACGAGAAACAGAAATCGCCGCCAGTTAGCTTAAGTAAAAAGCAGAATTTATTGCAACAGTGAAGTCTATCTTCTAGTCCTCCGTCGTCTAAAATGACATCTGGCACATATTAGGTGCAAAGTAAATATTTGTTGAATGCATGATCCCAGCCAGAAGGTCATGAGAAACCCAGCTCTCCTCTCTGCTTCTCTGTATATAATGCTCTGTTCGCCTTTTTTTCCCCCCTGCAGCTGGTTTCTGTGCTACCCAGCCCATGGCCACCCACAGCTCCTGAGCTTATACTGTCCAGTTTCAGCCATGTGATGAGGCTGATTTGATTCCCTCATTTCTCACTTTAAATTCTGGGAGAGAGAGAGTCCGGTCCAGTATGAGCTACCAATGCACCTCTGGCAAATCAGTGGTGATGCAGACTTGGTGGCCAGCAGCATCTTCCCTAGGGTCCTCTGGCTCTGGGTTGGGCATATGGGGAGTATTCCCAGACACAAAGGAATTCATTGTAACTGAGAAGTTGATCCAGGGTGTCTACTCTTGGCCCAGTGGGATAGATGAGATGAAAAGTGCTAAAGCCAACTCTCCATGTGGTTTGCAGCAAGGCAGGACTCTCTGGGGATGGATGATGGTAGCTGGAGTCAGAATGGTTGAGCCTCCCTGGTCTTAGGTAGACCATCAACCCTACTCTTCTTCTGTGTTTAATACTCGGGTTCCATGCCAGCCAAGAGAACATAGAATTGTCTTTGAGAAAGTGTCAATTTGAGGCAGCCTCATTTTTATGATAGCAGCTAGTTGCTGCTGAATAATAATGGAATTCTATTCCTGGACTTCGTGATTCCATCTCTGAGCAAATGCAAAGCAGGTCTTGGCAGGTATATCTATATATGATCAGCAATGCCAAGGCACCTCTTGCTGTTAAAGCAGTGCAGCAGACATGAGTGACATTTTTAGGCTGTTTGTATGGAGCATAATAATGTTTTAAGGTGGAATGTATTATGCTTTACTCTTTTTTTTTTAAACATCTTTATTAGAGTATAATTGCTTTACAATGGTGTGTTGGTTTCTGCTGTATAACAAAGTGAATCAGCTAAACCTATACATATATCCCCATATCTCCTCCCTCTTGTGTCTCCCTCCCACCCTCCCTATCCCACCCCTCTAGGTGGTCACAAAGCACCGAGCTGATCTCCCTGTGCTATGCGGCTGCTTCCCACTAGCTATCTATTTTACATTTGGTAGTGTATATATGTCCATGCCACTCTCTCACTTTGTCCTAGTTTACCCTTCCCCCTCCCCGTGTCCTCAAGTCCATTCTCTATGTCTGCGTCTTTATTCCTGTCCTGCCCCTAGGTTCTTCAGAACCTTTTTTTTTTTTTTTAGATTCCATATATGTGTGTTAGCATACGGTATTTGTTTTTCTCTTTCTGACTTACTTCACTCTGTATGACAGACTCCAGGTCCATCCACCTCACTACAAATAACTCAATTTCATTTCTTTTCATGGCTGAGTAATATTTCATCATATATATGTGCCACATCTTCTTTATCCATTCATCTGTCGATGGACACCTAGGTTGCTTCCATGTCCTGGCTATTGTAAATAGAGCTGCAGTGAACAATGTGGTACATGACTCTTTTTTAATTATGGTTTCATCAGGATATATGCCCAGTAGTGGGATTGCTGGGTCATATGGTAGTTCTATTTTTAGTTTTTTAAGGAACCTCCATACTGTTCTCCAGAGTGGCTGTATCAATTTACATTCCCACCAACAGTGCAAGAGGGTTCCCTTTTCTCCACACCCTCTCCAGCATTTACTGTTTGTAGATTTTTTGATGATGGCCATTCTGACCGGTGTGAGGTGATACCTCATTTTAGTTTTGATTTGCATTTCTCTAATAATTAGTGATGTTGAGCAGCTTTTCATGTGCTTCTTGGCCATCTGTATGTCTTCTTTGGAGAAATGTCTGTTTACGTCTTCTTCCCATTTTGGGATTGGGCTGTTTGTTTCTTTAATATTGAGCTGCATGAGCTGTTTATATATTTTGGAGATTAACCCTTTGTCCGTTGATTCGTTTGCAAATATTTTCTCCCATTCTGAGGGTTGTCTTTTTGTCTTGTTTATGGTTTCCTTTACTGTGCAAAAGCTTTTAAGTTTCATTAGGTCCCATTTGTTGATTTTTGTTTTTATTTCCATTACTCTAGGAGGTGGATCAAAAAGGATCTTGCTGTGATTTATGTCAAAGAGTGTTCATACTATGTTTTCCTCTAAGAGTTTTATAGTGTCCGGTCTTACATTTAGGTCTCTAATCCATTTTGAGTTTATTTTTGTGTATGGTATTAGGGAGTGTTTCATTCTTTTACATGTAACTGTCCAGTTTTCCCAGCACCACTTATTGAAGAGACTGTCTTTTCTCCATTGTATATCCTTGCCTCCTTTGTCATAGATTAGTTGACTGTAGGTGTGTGGGTTTATTTCTGGGCTTTCTATCCTGTTCCATTGATCTATATTTCTGTTTTTGTGCCAGTACCATATTGTCTTGATTACGGTAGCTTTGTAGTATAGTCTGAAGCCAAGGAGTCTGATTCCTCCAGCTCCGTTTTTCCTTCTCAAGGTTGCTTTGGCTCTTCGGGATCTTTGGTGTTTCCATACGTATTGTGAAATTTTTTCTTCTAGTTCTGTGAAAAATGCCATTGGTAGTTTGATAGGGATTGCATTGAATCTGTAGATTGCTTTGGGTAGTATTGTCGTTTTCACAGTGTTGATTCTTCCAATCCAAGAGCATGGTATACCTCTCCATCTGTTTGTATCATCTTTAATTTCTTTCATCAGTGTCTTGTAGTTTTCTGCATACAGGTCTTTTGTCTCCCTAGGTAGGTTTATTCCTAGGTATTTTATTCTTTTTGTTGCAATGGTAAATGGGAGTGTTCCCTTAATTTCTCTTTCAGATTTTTCATCATTAGTGTATAAAAATGCAAGAGATTCCTGCGCATTAATTTTGTATCCTGCAACTTTACCAAATTCATTGATTAGCTCTAGTAGTTTTCTGGTGGCATCTCTAGGATTTTCTATGTATAGTATCATGTCATCTGCAAACAGTGACAGTTTTATTTCTTCTTTTCCAATTTGGATTCCTTTTATTTCTTTTTCTTCTCTGATTGCCATGGCTAGGACTTCCAAAACTATGTTGAATAATAATGGTGAGAGTGGACATCCTTGTCTTGTTCCTGATCTTACAGGAGATGGTTTCAGTTTTTCACCATTGAGAATGACGTTTGCTGTGGGTTTGTCATATATGGCCTTTATTATGTTGAGGTAGTTTCCCTCTGTGCCCACTTTCTGGAGAGTTTTTATCATAAATGGGTGTTGAGTTTTGTCAAAAGCTTTTTCTTCATCTATTGAGATGATCATATGGTTTTTGTTCTTCAATCTGTTAATATGGTGTATCACATTGATTTGTGTACATTGACGAATTCTTGCATCCCTGGGATAAATCCCATTTTATCATGGTGTATGATCCTTTTAATGTATTGTTGGATTTTGTTTGCTAGTTGAGGATTTTGTTGAGGACTTTTTCATCTATATTCATCAGTGATATTGGTCCATAATTTTCTTTTTTTGTAGTATCTTTGTCTGGTTTTGGTATCAGGGTGATGGTGGCCTCATAGAATGAGGTTGGGAGTGTTCCTTCCTCTGCAATTTTTTGGAAGAGTTTGAGAAGGATGGGTGTTAGCTCTTCTCTAAATGTTTGATAGAGTTCCCCTGTGAAGCCATCTGGTTCTGTACTTTTGTTTGTTGGAAGATTTTTAATCACAGTTTCAATTTCATTACTTGTGATTGGTCTGTTCATATTTTCTATTTCTTTCTGGTTCAGTCTTGGAAGGTTATACCTTTCGAAGAATTTGTCCATTTCTTCCAGGTTGTCCATTTTATTGGTATAGATTTGCTTGTAGTAGTCTCTTAGGATGCTTTGTATTTCTGTAGTATCTGTTGTAACTTCTCCGTTTTTCATTTCTAATTTTATTGATTTGTGTCCTCTCCCTCTTTTTCTTGATGAGTCTGGCTAATGGTTTATCAATTTTGTTATCTTCTCAAAGAACCAGCTTTTACTTTTATTGATCTTTGCTATTGTTTTCTTTGTTTCTATTTCATTTATTTCTACTCTGATCTTTATGATTTCTTTCCTTCTGCTAACTTTGGGTTTTGTTTGTTCTTCTTTCTCTAGTTCCTTTAGGTGTAAGGTTGGATTGTTTATTGGAGATTTTTCTTGTTTCTTGAGGTAGGCTTGTGTAGCTTAAACTTCCCTCTTAGAACTGCTTTTGCTGCATCCCATAGGTTTTGGATCGTCATGTTTTCATTGTCATTTGTCTCTAGGTATTTTTTGATTTTCTGTTTGATTTCTTCAGTGATCTCTTGGTTATTTAGTAACGTATTGTTTGGCCTCCATGTGTTTGTCTTTTTTACGTTTTTTTCCCTGTAATTCATTTCTGATCTCATAGCGTTTTGGTCAGAAAAAATGCTTGATATGATTTCAGTTTTCTTAAATTTACTGAGGCTTGATTTGTGACCCAAGATATGATCCATCCTTGAGAGTGTTCTGTGCGCACTTGAGAAGAAAGTGTAATCTGCTGTTTTTGGATGGAATGTCCTATAAATGTCAATGAAATCTATCTGGTCTATTGTGTCATTTAAAGCTTGTGTTTCCTTATTAATTTTCTGTTTGGATGATCTGTCCATTGGTGTAAGTGAAGTGTTAAAGTCCCCCACTATTATTGTGTTACTTTCAAATTCCTCTTTTATAACTGTTAGCAGTTGCCTTATGTATTGAGGTGCTCCTATGTTCAGGGCATATATATTTATAATTGTTATGTCTTCTTCTTGGATTGATCCCTTGATCATTATGTAGTGTCCTTCCTTGTCTCTTGTAACATTCTTTATTTTAATGTCTACTTTATCTGATATGAGTATTGCTACTCCAGCTTTCTTTTGATTCCCATTTGCATGGAATATCTTTTTCCATCCCTCCATTTTCAGTCTGTATGTGTCCCTAGGTCTGAAGTGGGTCTCTTGTAGACAACATACATATGGGTCTTGTTTTTGTATCCATTCAGCAAGCCAGTGTCTTTTGGTTGGAGCATTTAATGCATTCACGTTTAAGGTAATTATCAGTATGTATGTTCCTATTACTATTTTCTTAATTGTTCTGGGTTTGTTTTTGTAGGTCCTTTTCTTCTCTTTTGTTTCCCACTTAGAGAAGTTCCTTTAGCATTTGTTGTAGAGCTTTGGTGGTGCTGAATTCTCTTAGCTTTTGCTTGTCTGTAAAGCTTTTGATTTCTGCATCGAATCTGAATGAGATCCTTGCCTGGTAGAGTAATCTTGGTTGTAGGTTCTTCTCTTTCATCACTTTAAGTATATCATGCCACTCCCTTCTGGCTTGTAGAGTTTCTGCCGAGAAATCAGCTGTTAACCTTATGGGAGTTCCCTTGCATATTATTTGCCGTTTTTCCCTTGCTGCTTTCAATAATTTTTCTTTGTCTTTAATTTTTGCCAATTTGATTACTGTGTGTCTCGGTGTGTTTCTCCTTGGGTTTATCCTGTATGGGACTCTCTGCGCTTCCTGGACTTGGGTGGCTATTTCCTTCCCCATGTTAGGGAAATTTTCGACTGTAATCTCTTCAAATATTTTCTCAGGTCCTTTCTCTCTCTCTTCTCCTTCTGGGACCCCTATAATATGAATGTTGTTGTGTTTAATGTTGTCCTAGAGGTCTCTTAGGCTGTCTTCATTTCTTTTCATTCTTTTTTCTTTATTCTGTTCTGCAGCAGTGAATTCCACCACTCTGTCTTCCAGGTCACTTATCCGTTCTTCTTCCTCAGTTATTCTGCTATTGATTCCTTCTAGTGTAGTTTTCATTTCAGTTATTGTATTGTTCATCTCTGTTTGTTCTTTAATTCTTCTAGATATTTTTTAAACATTTCTTGCATCTTCTCGATCTTTGCCTCCATTCTTTTTCCGAGGTCCTGGATCATCTTCACTGTCATTATTCTGAATTCTTTTTCTGGAAGGTTGCCTATCTCTACTTCATTTAGTTGTTTTTCTGGGGTTTTATCTTGTTCCTTCATCTGGTACATAGCCCTCTGCCTTTTCATCTTGTCTATCTTTCTGTGAATGTGGTTTTTGTTCCACAGGCTGCAGGATTGTAGTTCTTGCTTCTGCTGTCTGCCCTCTGGTGGATGAGGCTATCTAAGAGGCTTGTGCAAGTTTCCTCCACACTTTCGTACATTGAATTATTTAACTATTTTAGTTGAAGCATTTCCAATTTTTCACTCCATTGTATATACCATAATTTAACTACTCTCCTGTTGGTAAAGGTTGTTTCTAATTTTTTCCTTACAACAAAATATTCTAAAAGAAGAATCTTTGTACATGCATTATTGTGTACAGTTGAATTCTTGATGGGTTCCTAGAAGTGGAATTGCGGGGTCAAAGGGTATACACATTTTATAACTTGGAATTAATGCCAAAATAACTTAAACAGAAGCCTTACCAAAGAACAGTTCCATTAACAGTGTATGAAGGGCTCATTGTTTTACATTACTTGCTTAATTTACTTCCTTGGTGCATGAGATGTCCTTGATATGCATTAGCGTTTTTCTTCTTTTAACCCTTTGCTAGAATGGAAAATAATTGTATAAATTAAGAAATATTCAGTCAGTGCCTTCCGTATGTCATGGGGAGAACTTATCTGTAAGAACCTTCCAACCTACCTGTGAAGATTAGACAGATTCACTTGAAATGTGGATTTGCAAAAGGGAATTATAATCTGTAAAATGAAAAGTACAAATAAAAAATGCATGGGCAGTTGGAAGGGCTGCTGTGTATGGTTGTGCAGGTTGGGCACTGCACAACTGTAGCCTGTGAAGTAAATCTCCTAGAGTTGTGCGGTGCTTGTCTGCTTAACTCTGTGCAACTGCGGTGACGTTGTAGATGATCTGTATGAGCTGGGGTCTTAGAGAAAGTCATGGGAGAGTTGTAATTTGGATTGGTGATTAGGGAATAGGAAGAATTTGAGTCAGAAGAGATGAAGCAGTGTGATATTCCCAGTGGTAGGGATGGGAATAGCAAACCTTCAGGGAAAAGATGTTCAGGGCTGAGGACACAGCCACAGCCCCACGGCTTATGCTAGTTTCCACATGTGTTTGCTTTTGTTCACTTCATTTGTGGCTTTTTTCATGGTTAAAATGATAAAGGCATAGTCTGGCCTTGACGTTTCAAGGTTTTGGAAACCATATATTCTTGGTTTAAACAGAGGTGAACAGGTTCTGGGTTGTTGACTTACAGTAGTCAAGCATATAAGAGACTGATCATAAACCAGAATGCAAAATCATTAATTTCCCGGGGTAGAGGCAACTGGAACAAGATTGAGACCCAGACACTGGTTCAGGGATTGGAAGCCCACCAGAAAACTGCTTGATGAGCCCAGACTTGAGGCTAGAGTTCTGGCAATCTTAGAAGAGATTTCCAACAGTGATTGGATTGGTTTATCCACTCTGGTAATGTTTATGCCTAGACTCTGTACCGTTTCCTAGAATCAGAGCATCCCTTTCCCATTGTCATATCAGAGCTTGATGCAGGCTTATATTCTTATCTATCCTACTTTTGTCACACTATTTTACAACTTACCCAAGGGTTTCTGGTACAGTTAGTCCTTTCTGTCTCCCCACTCCCTTTTATGAGTTGGTTCTTGGCTTTTTACCCCTATTAAAGTTTTATTGTACCTTTTGTTTTAAGCTGCCTTTTTCTTTTTTTAGAAGACAGGCATACAATAAATAAATGTATATTACCTATGCTTGCCACAAACTTCTGTCATTACTGCATCGCTTCATGTTGGGCATGTTACAATTAAGTTGTTAATTTTCTTTAGTTAGCTACATTTTTCTGATCACTTTTTGCCCCCTCCCCAAGCAAAACAAATCCACCCTTTCATGTGTGTTCTTTCTTTGTTTCTGCATTATCTGTGCTAGAATATCTCATTTACCTGTGTCTTCATGACTAGATCCTAGAGTTCCAAAGAGATCAAAGACAATGTATGTTCATGCATGGGCTAGACACAATGCCAAGTGCAGGCTATAAAATAAATGGTCGATTACAGCATAGCATGAACATTCTCATGTTGGAGGCATATAGTAATAGGGGAGCATTTAGAAAGAACCATGGAACTGAGAATAATGCTGATAGATTTGTGGGAGGGGGGCTGGAGGTGAGTAGGTAGAAAGAGTAAGCAAACAGCATCGCCATAGTAAGGGAGACAGAAGGGGTAGCAAACTGTATGGCAAAAGCTTGGAGTGCAATGAGTGGAAGACTGAGAGAGATGATGATAGAGTGAAGACAATAGCCAGATTAGAAGGACTTTGTAAACTTTACCTTGGGGTTTATCTGGGAAAATGATGGCACAGAATCAGGTTCTCTGCCACCATGCTTCCTAGTTGCAACCTAATTGCCTTGCATCTGTCCTGAGTGGAGGAGTTATGGGCTAGGCAGGAGCCCCTGGAGATTTGCTGGAGTCCAGAACCAGAGAGCCAAGTCGGGAGCCAAGTCAAGCCTGGAGTGCAGTGGCAGAGAGCCCTTGGGAATATCAGGACACCTTGCTTCCTGGAGAGAGCTGAATCTGCAGAGCGCTGAGGACTCTGGGATTAAGGGCAGCACCATCCCTGAAAGTGTCTCTTGGAGGACCTCCTGACCCGTAGGGACCTGTGATGAGAAATGAGAATACATAGGTTGAGTCTTTCCTTTATATGTGAGCAGGAGAACGCCAGCTTCTCCCGCTGAGAGACACAAGGAGGAAATGTACTTCCTTGTCATGGTGTATTAGTCCGGTAGTCTCGGCTTAATCTGTAACAAAAATCCCCCAAACGTCAGTGACAAAAATACAGCAAATTTCTTTTTCATATTACATGTCAGTTGCCCATCACCAGAGGTCTCCACATCAGGGACCTGGGCTGATTGAGGCGCCACCATCTGGAAAGTCAGTAGTTACTACAGCAGGAGGAGGGAAAGATGGAAAGTCAGTAGTTACTATAGCAGGAGGAGGGAAAGATGAATAATTGCACACTGACCCTTAAATATTTTCACTCGGAAGTGATGCACGTGTTCATTGGACAGAACAAGTCACATGAGTACAAGTAACTTTGGGGGTTGAGGGGAGTGTAATCCTTTCTGTGCCAGAGATGGCAGAAACTGTATATTGGCAAACAGTGGAAATGTCCACCACATTTGGGAATGGCAACTGCCAGCCTAGCCATTGCTGGTCCATAAGTCCATTGTCCTACCTCCTACCAGATTACTGCTTAAGGGCCTCAGTAGCTGGACCTGAGCCTCAGGGGTGAATAGAGCCTTGAACGGGCAAAGGAAGATAACCTAAAAGGGACCCAGAACTCAGAGAGAGGAAAGATATGCAGAACACTGAGAATAGGTAGCAACTCCTATAGGGATCGGCGAATTATAGCCCATGGACCAAATCTGGCCCAACCAACTTGTTTTTGTGTGGCCACAAGCTACAAACGATCTTACAGCTGTAAACGGTTGAGAAAAAGTCGAAAGAAAAATAACATATTAAGTGCTTTACGAAAGAAAAATAACATATCAAGTGCTTTACAATGTGTCATACGTTCTTCTAAGTCTTTACATTTATCAGCTCAATTAACCTTTACGACAGTCCTATAAAAGAGGTCCTAGTAGTCATTTTGTAGAAGAGGCCACTGAAGCTTCTAGATAGGTTAAGTAGATGGGTAGAACTAATGAGTCATTCAGCTGGAACTCAAACCCGGTAAGTTGTACCCTAGATCCTAGGCTCTTAATCTGCTTCCCTGAGCGAACAGTTCTTCAACACTGTGAGTGCAGTATTGAAGTGACAAAAGAAAGATGCAGGAAGCGCATGCTGGTGAGTTCCCAGGAAAGATCACCGTATTTCAGGGAAGTAAAGAAAGTCTCCGTAGGAAGAGGAGGCCCCACCCACTTCTACCATGATAATAGGGAACGCTAACTTTGAACCCCGATTAAACAAATTGTTACCCACCCCCCCAAAATAACTCTGTTCTTCTCATTAGTAGACTTCAGACCTGTGTTACAAAACTTTTACTCAGTTATTACTATTATATTTTGAATTAAGCCAATGAAGAATTTATGGAAATTGACTTTCTCTCTTGTACACAATATCCTCAGTTTTTCCTCTTGGCCCACAAAGCCTGAGGCCCTTTAGAGAAGAAGTTTGCTCACCCCTGAACAAGTGCTATGGAAGCTGAGGAGATTGCCAGTAACATTAATGAAAACAATGATACAAACATTTAGGAAGTTCAGTAATAACATACAAAGCCTTTGTGTAACTAAACAAGAGTTTACTTTAGCTTTTTTAACATGGAATTTTCAAACATACTCAAAATAGTAAAAGAGTGGTAAAGTGGACCCCAGGTACCCAACACCTAGTTTCAACAAACACCTAGTTTTTACATATTGCTCCAACTGTTCTGTCCCTGGACATTGGTGTATTGTAAATAGACATCCTATCATTTCACTGGAAAATATTCCAGGATGTTTCTATAATAGATGAGGACATCTGTTTTTTTGTTTTTGTTTTTTTTAAAGGCATAGCCACAATATCATTATCATACCTAACAAAATTAGGAAAAAATGCCTTAAGATTATAAAATAAGTCTATGTTCAGTTTTTCTTAATTGTGTCAAGAAAAGCAGAACTTCTCAATGAAGTGGCATGCGTGTGGAGGAGGCGGTGAGTGGTAACTTGTTCAAGCCAAGAAAAGCAAGGAAAAGAAAAAAAAGGATACAAAGTAAAAAGAAAATAATGAAGATACAAGGAATAAAATTAAGTATATCAGTTGCTTAAGATGAACATGACTGAGCTCCCTTATTTTATACAGATTCAGTTAACAAAATCCAGCAACATGAAGCACTTTTAAATCAGAGCTGAAAAATGGTTTAAATTACAGGAATGTGCAAAGAGATACCAAGAAAAATAGAGGTTGTAATTTAATATCAAACTTATGGGAATAACTAATAAGAAAAAAAAAAAAAGGTGTTAGAAGGTAAAGCCTGGAGCTTTTGGAGGAGGAGGAGGAGTTTTTGCCCTACCCTCTGTGCCTAAACAAAACACTAATGAAAGACAGCAAAAACAAACACAGTTTTATGTTATAAAATAATGAATCTTTAATGGTCTAGGGGCTGATCATAGAGTTTTCGTATCCACACTCCCTTCCCTGTGTTTGTCAACTGCATCATATAATAGTTTCTATATAAGAGAAATTTCGAGGAAGGAAGAGCTCCAATGACACACTAGTTGACAGGTCTTAGAACTGCAAAACATTAAACTTACAATTTGAATTCTTTGGGGCTGAGATCATTCAATGTTAAAGATCAACAGTCATTAAAAAAAGACCCTAAAACAGTGCCTGACATATATTAAATGGCAATAAATATTAAATATTACAATTTTTAAAAAATCAAACATGGGAATTTGAGGTTAAAAGACTGAATAGGATAAATAAGGACATTACTTAATTATAGGCACAATATAAAGGAAGATATATTAGTCATAAGCATAGAGACATCAAACAAGAGTGAAAAATAAAAGCAGAACTTATTAAAATGTAAAAGAACTTGATATTAGTAAAATTTTAGTGTACAGTCTTGCTGTATATCTTTCGGCATAACCCAGACCTGGCAAACTGTGTGTTATAATAAAACTGAATATATTTAACTTGGAATTTTGTGAAGGGGAAAGGTATGTGTATTTTTCTATGTCTGTGGAATACTTTCAAGAATCGATTATGTTCTTAGCCCAAAATTTTCATAGCCCATGTTCTCTAATCATAATCTAGTAATTATAAACAATTTGAAAAAGAAATCAATACTAAAGTGATGACCCAAACCATCTTAATTATGTTAATAAAATTCTTCTAAATTATCCTTGGATCAAAACAGAAGCCAAAATTTGAATTACAGACTACCTCAAAAGCAGTTAAATTATGGGACATACCAAAAGCTGAACTCAGGGAAATGTATTTCCTTAAACATCAATATTTACAAAGTAAAATAAAAGAACTTCAAATGTGTCTTAAGAATTTAGAGAAAGAACATAAAAATAAAACCTATAGAAAAAGAAGTAGTAAAGATAAAGGCTGAAATTGTTGAAGCAGAAAATAATAACTTGTAGAAAAGTTAAGCAAGTCCAAAATCTGGTTCTTTGTAAAGACCGTTAAAATCGATAACCTCTTCTTGATTGTAGTTGAGAAAAAGAGAGAGACAGCAAAAATGTGTATAATTAGGAACAAGAAAGGAGATAAAACCACAGATAGAGAACAAATTAAAAGACTTGCAAGAGGATACAGTGTAAACCCTTGGGACAATAAATTTGAGATCCCAAAGGAAATGTTTAGGATGCAAATTATAGGTCATTTCTGGGGGCTGGCCTAGTCAGAGAAGCCCCACCAAGCTTATTTCTCCCAGTGGTTCCAACTAGAAGTTCTGGACAAGATACCAAAAGGAACTGCCTGAGGCCTCTGAACAGTAAACAGTACAGACCAATGGGGAGGGAGTCAGCACTTGAACTACTGGTGAAGTGGTGAGGTTGCTGGTTTTCCTCTTTCATCCCAGCTGAAACCTGAACTGTGCAGAGGGGGTCCATGGCCACAGGTTAAGAGAGAGACCCCCTATTTCTGGCCAGAGGACCAGGAAAAGGGGGCCTCCTACAAACCAAAGAGTGTGGGAGAGATCTTTTTTTCTTGTTTCTTTTTCTCTCTCAGCCTCATCCTCACCTCAAGGGTGGCCTTATTGTGGCACCAAGTGGGGCCTCGGCGAGGTGCAGGCACCTAAAACCTTGAGAGAAAATGGTCTCTAGCCAGAAGAATCAGAAAAAGGGACCCCCGCCCAACCCGGTCCAAAGAGCGATGGGGGAGGTGACCCCGTTAGTTTCCCTCGTCTCTCACCATTTTGCCGGGGGGCAGCCCTGGTTGCACGGAGGTGTGGACAGTGGGGTGGGTAAGACTCATCCCCGCCTGTCTGTCCAGAGGAAGTGGGAAGACTCACACCTGTCGTGGTGGGTACGTGACTGTGCATTCATCAAACTTAGGGACGTGTGTACCAAAAGGAATGAATTTAACTGGATATAGCTTCAAAATTTAAATTTAAACCAGAAAGCTTATACATGCATTTGGGAAGGAGACAGTTTGCATAAATTAATTATTGTAGAAGATATTAGAAACATGGTGAAAGGTCTCCTATTTAAAAGTCACAAGAATCAGGCCACTATACAACTAAGTTCTCTATCTATCAGAAAGCAGTTTCCACATATAAGTGGTATCATACAGTGTTTGTCTTTCTCTGTCTGACTTAACTAGTGAATATAACAAAAAAGAAGCAGACTCAGATATAGGGAACAAACTAGTGGTTACCAGTGGGGAGACGGAAGCGGGGAGGGGCAATATTGGGGTAGAGAATTAATAGGTACAAACTTTAGGTATAAAATAAGCTATAAGGATATATTGTACAACAGAATATAGCCAATATTTTCTAAAAACTATAAATGGAGTATAACCTTTAAAAATTGTGAATCACTATATTGTATACCTGTAACTTGTATAATATTGTACAGCAACTATACTAATAAAAATTTTTATTCCAAAAAAAAATTTTTTTAATAATAACAATAATAAAAAAAGCAGTTAATCCTGGTATTACTACACTATTGCGGGCTATAAAGGAAGACGTCTAACACTAATAGCAAAATATGATTTTAAAAAAGTATAAAGAACAAAAACTACAGACCAATATCATGTGATTATAAATATCGAATAATCTAGCATTGTGTCAATGAATAATATGCTATGACTAGGTAGGCTTTTTCCAGGAACAGAAAGATATTCAGTGTCAGGAAATCTATCAGTATAATTCATTTCTATAACAAAGAAAAAAATTATTAAAATGCTTCCAAAGGCAGTTCTTAAACTTCAGCAGATATTAAACTTAAGGTTGAGTAAGAATATGTGGGAATTTCATAAATAAAGGCTGTTTACAAAGAAAAAATCAGTGGCTAATGTCTTAAGTGGCAAAACATTCAAATCGTTTCAGTTAAAATCAGGGACTAGACAAGGGTGACTACTGTCACCATTAGCATTCAGTATTGTTTTGGAGATTCTAATGTAGTAAGGAACGAAAATGTACAAATTGATATAAATAGTAGAAAAAAGAATAGTTATATCATCTGTGCTTATTATAAAATTGTATGCCTAGAAAATGCATGATAGACTGATAAAGTACTAGAATTAACAAAGGCTTTGTCCACAATAAATATACAAGTCAATAGTTTTTCCTCTCAATTAGCAAAAATGCAAGAAATGGGAATAAGGAAACACATTGCGTTCACACTTGGTGTCTGCAGTTTACCTGTATGCTGTGGGGAGCTACTGCCGGATGCGAAGCCTGGGAGAAATAGGATCAGGTTTGCATTTTGAAAAGAATGGCTTTGGCAGCTCTGAAGAGACTAGTTTGAAGCAGGGAGACCAATTATGAGGCTCCTGCAGTGATGCAGGCCAAGACGATGTGGCCTCAAGCAATGGCAGTGGCAGGGGAAAAGAATAGAAAGGGACGGATCTGAGAGATCAAGCAGGGAATAAAGGATTTGCCATCAGCTGATTGGAAGGAAGGGAGAGGGAAGAGTTAGAGATGAATCCCTAGATTCTGGCCAGGAGGCTGGCGGAAGGGGCTGCTGTTTCCTGAGTAGGAACACGGGAGGATGCACTCGTGCTACGTGTTGGGGGTTGGGAACATGTTCCTTTTGGGCGTGTCGTTTCTGTGGGATATGAGTATTCAGCAGGCAGGTGGTTATATGGGTTTGGAGCCGAGAGCGAAGGATGCATTTGAGGAAGACATTTGGGTGTCATCAGCAGGTTTCCCTGATATGCCCAGTGCAATTACTGGACCAGCGTTTCTTTCCGTAGGAAACTGATCTTCAAATGCCTGGCGTAAAGAATGTTTTCCTTTTAGTCCTCCAGACCTGTATACCTGTCTTTTTGTCTACTTTGCTCCACACTCAGAAGTCTGTCCAGTATGGACTCTCTTGATCTCTGGTTCCTGACCATCTTTGGCCTTGACCAAAGTTTGTGCTCCTGCCAGGCTGTCTTCTCTTGTGGCTACAGCAATTCTGTAAACTTCTGGCAGCTGTTCCCTTTCGGCCTGGAGGTTTTAACAACTCTCTGCTGGTATTCTGCTCTATCTGGTCCTTGCCCACACCTTTATAATTAGTCCCTTCATTAAATTCCTCCTAATCTTCCCATTTGATGTGCTGTTTCCTGTTTGCTACATCATCTGGTCAGTGAATTGGCTGCATCAGAATCAGCTGGGGTGCCTATTAAAATCCAGCTCTCTGGGCTTCATCCCATAGTTACCAAAACAGCATTTCTAGGGATGAAACCAAAGACTCAGCAATGTTTCAGGTGTCTCAGGTGATTCTGATCTGTAGCCAGATTGGGGAACCTTCCCTAGTGCTCCTGGTGACACTTCTGAGACAATATCATGAGCCAAATGTTGGAGGTTAAACAAACAGTTCAATCCCAGGCTCTGCCATTGCCCTTCTGTGACCTTGCGCAAAATTATTTCACTTGTCTAAGCCTTGAGTTCCACGAATGTAAAGGGAGCTCATAGTTCCTTCCTCATATTGTTATTCAGAGGCTTAAATGAGGTAACCCACGTAAAACGGCAGGATGATCCTAAGCTTCCAGGGTTCGTTAATATCTGTTGATAGTGTCCAATCTCCAGACACTCAGATTTTACCAGCTTTAGGGCAAATAAGACTTGGTCCCTGTATTCGGTCTTGTGAAGGACACAGAAAAGCAAGATAATTTCAGTAAAACGCAATTATATTCTTCAATGTTTATAAACTTCTAATTTGAGTTTAGGAACTTCCACTGATGTCAACAAAGCTGTGTCCCAGAGCAGATGTTTGTCAGCTCCGTACTATAGGGTAGGGTTAGCAGTTGCTTGGACAGTGTTGCTTTGAACATATGAACAAATGGATTTACGAACCTAACTATGGTTAGAGATGTTTTGTGATGAACTACTTTGGGAGCGCAGGAGAGGCTGGTTGAAGCAGGGCAGGTTTCAGAGACATTTTTGCCATATCATAGACACTTCAAGCTGTCCATCCGTTGGGCAAGGAGTCAGGGCACGTGTTTCACTGATAGCCAATAGCACACGGAGTCCATGGAATGTGCATGTGTGGGATCATTGGGAAAGGCACAGTTTGGTATGACGGGGACGCAATGTTAGAAACGGCTGGTGAACTGAGGTCATTCTTTTATTCAGCTAATATTTACTGAACTTCTGCTATGGGTCAGGCACTGCTCTGGGTGTTGGGAACACAGACCAGTGCAAAATAGTCCTTGTCTGTCCTGATGGAGCTTACATTCTAATAAGAGTTTTAGTCAGTTAACTCATGAGTAAATGTATAATGTGAAATGATAATCGCCATAGAAAAGTATTATAAAGCACGATAAAGGGAAAAGGATGTGTGGGCCAGGGAGGGTGGGTAGGGGGATAATATGGGGCAGCCAGGGAAGGCCTCTCTAACAAGCTAACCTGAGGGGCATGCAGGAGCTGGCCAAGTGGAGATCTGGGGAAAAACGTTCCAACAGAGGGAACCCAGTACAAAGACCTTGACACAGAGCATGCTTGATGCACTGGAGAAACAGCAGGGAGCCTGGGTGACTTGGGCAGAAGGAGAATGAAAAGAGTGATGAGAGACAAGATCTGAGAACTGGTGGGAGTTGTAGCTCACGTAAAGCTTGGGTAGCAATGGTGAGCATCTTTGCTTTTACTCGGAGTGAGGTAGTAAAGCATCATTGGGCTTTGATAGCATCTGACTTATTTATAAAGGGTCACACTGGCTGCTGTGTTGAGAATAGATTGTACGGGGAGCAGGAGGGAAGCAGGGATACCACGTGGGAAGCTGTTGTAATAACTCAGGGGAGAGGTAGGGGTGGACCAGCCGGGCAGCAGTGGCAATGGTGAGAAGTGGTGAGACACTTGATGTATTTTGAAAATAGAGCTTCATGTTTTGATGATAGATCGCGCGTGAGCGCATGCACGAAAGATAAGGAGCAGTTCCGATCGACTCAAAGTTTTTGAGCCGAGTAGTTAGAAGGTCACAGTTGTTACCTGAATCAGAACTGCAGGAGGAATAGGGTTGTTGGGTAAGAATGAAAATCAGGAATTCTCCTTTAGATATGTTTAGTTAGATATGGTGGAGCAGGCAGCTTAGGTAGAGAGTCTGAAGTTCAGGGGAAAAGTCCAGCTGCAGGTATAAATTCAGGAGGCATTAGTGTATAAGTGGCATTTAAAGCCTTGAGATTGGGTGAGTTTTCTTAGGAAAAAAGAAAAGAGCTGCAGGGACTGGATGCTGGGACAACCAATATTTAGAAATCAGGGAGACTAGGAAAAAACAGGAAGGAGTCAGAAGGAGCAGGTGGTGAGGTGGGAAGGAAGGGGGGTGAGACTTGTCCTAGATGCTAAAACAAAGTGCTTTTAGAAGGAGGGATGGTGGAGTCAAATGTTCCTGATATGTTGAGTTTGATGATTGAGAATTGACAATAGTATTTGACCGTGTGGAATCAGTCATTGGTGACCCAGAAGAGCTATCTCAGTGGGGCGATGGGGGTAAAACACCTGCTGGGAGTGGGTTCTGGAGAGAATGGGCCCTGAGGATTTGGAGAACAAGAGAAAGGACAGCAATTTTGAGGCTTTTTATTCTAAAGGAGGGAAAGAGATATGAAGTGGGAACAGGAGGTGGATATGGGGACCTGGGGTAGAGATATAAAAAGATATTCCTATGCTGATGGGAATGATCTGGTAGAGAAGAGGGAAGTGAAGTGGGAAGAGTAGACAAGGGCCGAGTGACGACTCGAAGTAGGCACGAGGGTCTAGCATGTGAACGAAAGGCTCTGTTTCAAGTAGGAGCTCCTGGAGTTACGAGAGAGAAGACAAAGCAAGTGGGCCCAGAGACAAGATGGGCGGGTGGAAGGATGAGGAGGAAGGATTGGGGAGCTCTGTTCTGCTGGCTGCTCTGTTCTCAGAAGTAAGAATTAGAATTCCATTCAACAGTGAGGATGGACAGTGGACACTGGAAGGGAGTGGGTGACTGATGGGATTAGGGACACGTAATGGAGATGCCCAGGAGCACTAAGGTCCTCGTAAGTTACCGGCCTTGAATTTCAGTGGTAACCAGTCACCAGGGTCGTGTTTTATTCTCCAGCCGTATTCAGCTGGGCAGCTGAGGGTATTGCATAGACAGAGTTGAATTTATCTAAGGTTGGGGCTTTGCCAGGCAGATGTATCCAACCAAATGAGAGAGAGGCAAAATAAGCTATGTAAGAAGTTTAGCTTTATTCTCTAAGCACTGGGGGTCATCTAATGACTTGTGTGTTTTACTAAGCACTGGGGGTCATCTAATGACTTGTGTGTTTTACGAGGATAAATGTGATAGCCATGAAAAGGGGGAGCCCTGCACACTGTCACAGTGGATGGTAAGAGCTGACATTAATTGCTTTCGTTTCAGCCACCCTGACCTTGGTGCTTGCTTTCAGTTTGATTGACTATTGGAAGTCTGGACCTCTCAGTAGACTTGTATCTTTTGTCCACAGGCAGATGATAACTTCCATTTCCACAGGAGGTTGAGGGAGCATCCACCCCCAATCCCCCTCCTCACAGTCTTCAATAAACCATGTGCCGAGTCAGCAAGCTCTGAGAGGTCTGTGGTTCCCAAAGCTAATTGTAAAACTTTGGTGCGTCACAGAGCACACGTGTTGTGCCACTCTTTTGATTCAACTGGGCCAACTATTCTCAGGTACAAAATATATTTTATGAGTTAGATATCTATCTAAAGAGTACATTTTGTAAAGCCAGATAAAATTGCATTTTCAGCTAGAGAAATATCAAATATCAGAATGACCTCCAAGGACCAAAACATCCAGGAACACTGTGTATTTTATTAAGTAGAAGGAGCTAAACAAAATCCATTGTGTGGGTATGTATAAAATGTGTTTACACCAGAATCATCTATCTTGGGATGGCCTTCTCATGACTACTTTATATGTACCCTCAGGACCAACTCCATGTCTTTTTTATTATTATTATTCACGTAAAGAAAAGCCTTGGGCTTCCCTGGTGGCGCAGTGGTTGAGAGTCTGCCTGCCAATGCAGGGGACACGGGTTCGAGCCCTGGTCTGGGAAGATCCCACGTGCCGCGGAGCAGCGGGGCCCGTGAGCCAGAATTACTGAGCCTGTGCGTCTGGAGCCGGTGCTCCGCAACAAGAGAGGCCGCGATAGTGAGAGGCCCGCGCACCGCGATGAAGAGTGGCCCCTGCTTGCCACAACTAGAGAAAGCCCTCGCACAGAAACGAAGACCCAACACAGCCATAAATAAATAAATAAAAACAAATACTTTAAAAAAAAAAAAAAAGCCTTTACATGAATTAAGAACCTTAAAAATTATTTATTCCGTTAAGCTGTGTTGATTTTGTTCAGATTCGTTTCATATCTGGTGAAACGAATTTGTTTCTCAATAAAACAAATCAGGAAAGCCCTGCTGACAAGGCTTACAATTAAACTGGATATGAAATTCCTGCAGTTGTCACAAATAGATGAAACGTTCACAACAATTTTGTGGAAAAGTGTCTCTTGAAATGATTCCTTTCTCCTCCTCTTTGACGGAAACCATTAAAGCTCATGTTTGCTGACGGAAGATGATTATTTAGTGCTGAACTTGATATCAGTCTTCTGGTGTGGTAATTTAGTTTGAGGCATGAGTTTTTAAGTTACTGAAAACTTAACATTGAGATGCTTAAGTCTCCCATAAGACTGCTGAAAAACTCCCTCTGCCCACCAAGCTGTGAGGAGTGGCCGCTAAAATGGAAACTGAAATATTTGGGTGATGAGCCTGGGTCCTCCCTAGTTCTTCTCTTCCCCCTCCCTCTTTTACTCAGACAATTAATCGTTTACGGAGTGGCCACCACAGTGCTGGACACCGTAAACGCTCCAGACGTAGGGGAGGACACAGTTCTCACCCCGAGAGTTCATAATTCGGGGAATACTGGGCAAATTGTGCTAGGTTGGTTACCATATAGGTTATAGACCTTGTTAGGTAACCAGTACTTCACTGGAATGATGCTTTTCCGTTGACAAATAATGTACTGTCAGTCACTGTAAGATTCCCTATTGCATAATCCAAAGTGAGTTTGAAAAACTAGGCAAAAGTACCCCCCACTCCGTCCCCCTGCCCCCATGCACACAGCGAAGGGGGCAGCTTCTCTTCGTTTGCTCTATAGCTTCTGGGTCTGGCTGAATGCCAACAAAAGTAGACAGTGACAAGGATATGAATGTAATTACCTGAGAAGAAAGAAGCTTAAATTCTTTTTTTTTTTAAACCGCTAATTTTTATTCACTTACTTATTTACTTACTTATTTATTTATGGCTGCGCTGGGTCTTCGTTGCCGCGCGCAGGTTTTCTCTAGTTGCGGCGAGCGGGGGCTACTCTTTGTTGCGGTGTGCGGGCTTCTCATTGCGGTGGCTTCTCTTGTTGCGGCGCATGGGCTTAGTTGCTCTGCGGCATGTGGGATCTTCCCAGGCCAGGGATCGAACCCGTGTCCCCTGTGTTGGCAGGTGGATTCTTAACCACTGTGCCAACAGGGAAGCCCAAGAAGCTTAATAAATTCTTGGCTTTATCACTTAGCATTTTTAGTACCATTAAGGAAAATAAGGGCCCTGGATAGAGATCATCAGTTGGATGGAGCCCAGATGTGGGTATAAAGCATAGAAAGTGTTGAAGGTCATGCATCAGTCGCTCCAGCCATACGTGTGCGTATCTGGTTGTATAACACTATCAGCAATAACATTGTCAAATATGCAGGCGGCTGGAGGATAAATATGGAAGTCGAGTGAAAGGTAAAAGCGAGAATGGAAGAATAAATGACAGTGAACACTTATCTCTCAATAAGAGAAATGATTTCAAATGCACCTTCCTTCAGGCCAGCTCTGACAGGTCTCTAATACAAAATCCTTTGCCTGACATAACCAGCCTCTGAGAGTTAGGGACCCTGTGCTCTGCCACCTCTGCTCAGCACAAGGATGAAGGAAGTAGACCTGGCAGCCGGTGTTAAAGGAGCTTAGCTCAAAGGGAGGATCAAGGGAAATGTGACAGACAGTGAGTGCTGGGTAGAGATAACAGCTGCATGGTGGATGTTCAGAAACGTGTGAAAAATTGGACAATGCAACAAATAAAATGGAGAGGGGGGAAAACTACAATTTTTAGATCAGCATGCACAATGATGCTGGTTTAGACAAAAAGGGAGGAATCAGGCAGACATTCCCATAGACGCAGACTAGAGGACGTGAAGGAAGAGAAATTTATACGTATACACTTAATATACATTTTACGTGTACGTGTACACGGAGTCCAACAAATCTTTAGTGCCTGAGCAAATACGGATTGACGAGACCAATGGTGAATCTGTGCTACCTAATAGGTTTACCCTTGTCCTAATTGTTTTTTATGGATCACTACCCAGAATGGATATAAAAAGGAATGGCTTTAACCTTTCTCTCAGGCTGATTGGAGTTTTACTATCTTTTTGCTCTTCTCCTTTCTAAATCAATGAAAAAAATTTTGTCTGAGAAACAGTAAATTGAGCCACTCTGACCTTTTGGTATCTGGTTAAAGCAAAAATGTAAGTGATTGTCTTCAGACATCTTATTGATGAGTCTTCCAGAAGAGAAACATAAGCCACCTGGCTTCCTGATTACTTTTCCTGCATATCTAGTCCTTTCTCTCTTAACATTTTACCATCAAGAGCCTGAATCTTCACAAATAGGTTCTATGTTTTCAGAACAGGTAATTCATGTAAGTTCCCCGGACTAAATGTGTCAGTATATAGATCCCACTGGGCATTTATAGTTTAAAATGATCCTTTTTTTCTTTTTTTTTTTTTTTTTTTACTTCCTCTATCCTCATCCTAACAGTATGGTGAAAAATTGGCTTGCATGTGTTAGGGCGCTTTTTCTTTCCTTGACAGTAGTGATGGCCATGTTTTGAAGTATCTCACACCTTTGCAGTGTGATCTCTCGCCACGCCTGCCAGTTCAGATATTTCAGATGTAAAAACGTTCAGGTAGGCTTCCAAGTGATTTAAATTGACTACATTTTCTGAAAAGTCAGGAATTTGAAGATGAAAAGGAATTTTTATATATACTTTTTCTTTACTGAAAGCTGGTGCTGTGTTTTAGCATATGGTTGTCATATGAGGTAATTAAGTCATTAGATTCTAGCAATGTATTTATTTTAGAGACTAAACGAAGCAAATCATGCTAGGAATGCTCACCTTCCCCTTCCTCAACTCCCCTCTCAGCTCTCTAATGCCTTCCTAGAGGACTATCTCGTGTGGGACCAAAGAAAAGCTTTTTCATATTGCTGACAATTACCTGAGATTATCAGTTATCTTACAAGAGGCAATGATAACTCATAGAAGTACCAACATAATTATTACATCGTTTTCAATGCGGTGAACTTAAATGTACTGATAGCTTGAGCACAAATGATGTTGCTGTGACTTTATTGGTCAAATTATTTAGAATACACAGACTACAAGTTAAGTCACTTTATTCAGTTGTGACCAGTGAATGCAAGTCCTAATTTTAAAAGTACACAGCTTTAGACAATCTGTGGACCTCTTTCTCCTTTTTATAACTGCAGCATGTTCATTAAGGTCATACCATAAAGCAGACCATCTTTAGGCAGAACCGTGTAATTATAGGGATGCATACCCAATTTGCATCAGGATCCCTTAGCTCACACACAATCATCAAATAGTGTATGACACTTGAAAGCAAAGGTATAGCCACTGCACCTCTATAGATTATCAAAAAGAATAAAACTGTGCTCCATGTACTTTAGAATGGACATAAGTATATTGTACTACATTGATTAGGAAAACAGTCCCAGAGGACTTCAGATTTTTGTGCAGGGGAAAGAATATAAGAATGTCAGCCAGACTTGCTTTGAAATTCTGATATCAGTTAAGCTCATTCTTAAAGCTTTAGCTATTTTGACTCTTCTTTATTAATAACTAATATATCTAAAGATGTCTAGTGCCTGGCAAAATGCCTGGCATACAGTAGGTGCTCAGTAAGTGGTAGATCATATTATGTGCAGAGTGGTGCTGGAGGAGTTTCCTAGGGGGTGGGGAGGTTAGTAGGGGGTGGAGAGGTTAACCTAAGGGTGTGGAGAACCCCTGGAAACCTCTGGAAAGATGTTTAGCCACTGAGAGTCTGAGGGAACAGAGCAGTGCCATCCTGAAGTTGGATTTCTTTCATTCCCACATGATGGGCTTGCTTGTCTGTTGGTATAAACAGGCTGGACCTCAGTCCCAGAACATTGACTGTTGTCCCCCTCTGCTGACTGTTTAATGCATTCCCAGCTCTCCTGCCTTTCAAATCTAGCTCTATTGTCAGGAGCCACCATCATAACCCTTCAGTTTCCACATTTCCTTTCTTTAAGAGCCCACCTGTTTCTTTCACAAACATTTATTGAACACACGCTGTGCACCAGGCCCTTGTGCCTGACATTGGAGATACTGAGCTGAAAAGACAGAGCCGTGCATTCCGGGAACATGTGTCCCACCTCAGAAGCCCTGTGGAGCTTCTGATGCTCGGGGCACACATCCGGAAGCCTTTCTTCAAGAGGCCAGAGGTGCTCCGAATGATGGTGGTGCAGTGGGTTACAAAAAACATCATTCCAAGGAATGTTCTGTATGTGCGCTCTAGTAAGGGCTGAGAAGGGTGACATGCTGTTGTGTCACTGAGTGATCTCCCTTTACCCGCAGTTTAGCACAAGTTTATTCATAACTTAGGGAATGTCAGGTGAGCAGTGTGCTAAATGCTTGAAACACAGTGCTAAGTAAGTTTTGTCATTCTGTAACCTTTCAGGCATAGGGAACATATTGGAAGGAGGAATGGGGTAAAAGAGGCTATTTTTACTTTATCAAGATACAAGTATTGGCCCCAGAGCTAACAAGACTGTATTTCCCATTGAAAGGCTTATCTCTCTGTAGTAAGACAGGCCTTCAATCCTATAGGGAACCTGTTCCATTTGGTTTGGTGGACCCAACTGTGCCCCACCCATGGTGGTAGGCATATGACTTATGCCTGGTAGTTCCGCATCTCTTTGGCCACAATGATTAGTTCAGATGTGGGCATGTGATCCAAACTAGGTCAATTGGAAACCCATGTAAGACTTTTTTGCCAAAGCTATTGGAGACAATGGCCTCCTTTTCCTTGGGGTTGCTAAGCTGGTAGGAAGTCAGTCTGGGGCTGCTGTTGACCACCATCTTTGCCTGTTGGAAAGGAGAAGAGAAACTGAACCTGAAGAGCATTGTTTACTACCCCAGATTCAATCATGAATGAAAATAATATTTCCCAGTTTTGTGTGTGTTAATCACCTCCCTCCTATGACCCATTTCAAGGATGAATAGGTAGACATAAGCTAATTTAAATTCGATTGAGTTGCAACTAAAATAATTCTTACAAACTTAGCCATTCAAAAGCTAAGACATTACCAATAAATTCTGGTTGATTTTATAACAGTCTCAAATGTCTAAGCCGTATTGCCTTTGGAAACCACCTAATGTATGTGTCTGATTGATTCTGATACTTTATATGACACGTCATATCCTGTTGGGCAGGCACCCAGCAGACACGATGGTCCCTGGTGGTTTGTTAATAATCCTGTGCTCTGTAAGCACCTGGATGATGCATCATCTGGAATTTCTATAGGATGCCCTTACGGGTGTGATATACTTCCCTTCCATTTGTTGTTGTAAATGTTTCTCAATCACTTACTATGTACCAAGAATTATTGTTAGACATTACATCATAACCTTTAATCCTATAGCCCTAAGGGGATGGTACTGTTATCATCCCCGTTTTACAAATGAGGAAATTAAGATGTAGAGCAGTTAAGTAATTTTCCCAGTCAATCAGGTAAGTGCTAGACCTGTGATTGGCCCTTGAACCTGACTCCAGACCACTGTGTAATGGCATCTGTCTGTGCACCTGAAGTGGTTTTGGTTTATACGTGTTTGGACTTACTTCAGACAGTCTTGCCCTTTGCTTCCCAGCTCCTTTGTTCCTTTGGGTGACTAGTGTGTCCAGTACCCCCTTTGAGCCAGGAACCATTCAGAAATGACACTGTTTTCTTCCCCACTGATAATATGTGGAGAGGGATATTCACCCATATAAAGAAAATAAGAGTCAGCCTAAGAAGGCTCTAGATTTTCTGGAAACTGTCTTGGAATATGGAACTTGTAAAATCCTATAGCCTCTCCTCAAATCCTGTTAAAATACCAACAGTTTGTCTGAAGCAAATAAAAATGTCAACAATAGCAAAGAGCCACAGATAAGATTTAAGGAAAAATGAGTCAACATGAAAAGATACTTTGAACCAGAACGTTTATGGTCCAAGGAAGGAGAAATGGAAACCTTTGGGCTCTTAAGAGCTAAGCTTTCCTCTGTACCAAGGACAGCTTTCTATATTCCCAGAACTCCTAGGATTCCCTGCACTGAGCAAACTATGCATGTTTCATGTCAGCAGCATGTTATAAACAACGTAAAACTTTTGTCCAAAACATTTTTACAAAATTGAGATGTCATCGCCACAGCCAAAACCAATGTAAATGAAATAACTCAAAAGCAATTGTAAAGTGGTGTTTAAAGCAATACATAATACTAGGGTATAAAGTGTATAAGTAATCCCTATAAGATAAGGGGCAAGAACCAATAACTATATGATAGAGATAAGAAAAGGTTGGAGAAGTCAGTGGTAAAATATACATAAAGTGGAATATGATTCAATCTTAAAAAAGAAGGAAATCCCGTCGTATGAAATAACATGAATGGACCTGGAGGACATTATGCTAAGTGAAATAAACCAATCACAGAAAGATAAATATCACACGATCTTACATATGGAATTTTCTTTAAAAAGTCAAACTCATAGTAACGGTAGAATGGTGGTTACCAGAGGTTCTCATAACACACAGTTGTCTATAGTTAATTACCTTAAATTGACTAAGTCAGTATTTCATATGCAGAAAGAGGACACTGATTCAGATGGTCAGCCTGCAGTTTGTGATCCATTTTAAATATGTTATAGACAGAAGGAGTATGAAGACATCTTTGACAATTTGTTAACCTTCCTCACCCTAAAGCCTTGAAGAGAGGGATGGAGTGAGAATGACTGGCTCATAGATGGTACTCAATAAACATTTGCTGTGCATGAATGGCAGTGAGGAAATGAATGACACATGGGACTCCCTTCTGCCTTGTCCAGAGCCTGTGGTAAAGTTGGTCTGAAAATGGGCATCATAATACCTTTGTCCACATTTGCTCTGAGGAGGTATTGAGAAAATGGATAATGCAAAAGCGCTTGGTAAACGTACAGCACTGTACACGTGTTTAAAATTCCTACTGTGGTCCCATGGCTCATTTTAGGGCCCTCCGTGGTCAAAAATTAGAAAGTAATATGGGGCTTAAAAAAAAACTAGCTTTACATGCCATGTGACTTTCAGAAGCTGGCTGGCTTCAGACACACTGTAGCGGAGAGCCTACAAATTTGAAGTTCGGCAACCCCCAACTCTCTGTACCTGAGTTATTTGCCTTACAGGCATTTTCTTCTTTTCTCTCTGGAGCAAGTTCTATACTTCCTGTAGCTGACTCTGCTGGGTTTGACCTGGTCTTTATTGTAATACATACATAGGAATATATATGTATTTTGTGGTTTCTGTATCGGTGGTGGGGGCTGTTTTTTGAAGTGTCCCCTTTAACAGGGTAGATATACTTTTACAGCTTCACATGTACCCTGTGAGCTCTGTTGGCCATTTATAAACCCAGCCTTTCCTACATCCTCGGACTTTTTTTTTTTTTTTTTTTAATATTTTAATGTACAGAATCCCAATTTATACATTTTTTTTTTTTTTTAATTTTATTTATTTATTTATTTATGGCTGTGTTGTGTCTTCGTTTCTGTGCGAGGGCTTTCTCCAGTTGTGGCAAGCGGGGACCACTCTTCATCGCGGTGCGCTGGCCTCTCACTATCGCGGCCTCTCTTGTTGCGGAGCACAGGCTCCAGACGCGCGAGCTCAGTAATTGGGGCTCACGGGCCCAGCCGCTCCACGGCATGTGGGATCTTCCCAGACCAGGGCTCGAACCCGTGTCCCCTGCATTGGCAGGCAGACTCTCAACCACTGCGCCACCAGGGAAGCCCCATCCTCGGACTTTTAATATTTCTTAATAGATGTACTCAAAGTCCTTTTCCTTTAAGATTTTTCAATTCTGTTTGTCTTTACCTTATTATTTATATACTTTGTAAAATATTTAAATTTCCTTCTCCTTGGGCTAGCTGCATTTGGGACTGGCAGATTTTAAAATTTTCATGGGCCCTGGTTTTGCAAGAGAAAAAAAATCAAATGACTAGTGCATGTCTGAACTACATGAATACTATTTAGTATTTATTACAAGGCAGACAGTTGACAAGGCAGGGAAATAAAGCTTGTTCCTGCCTTCAAGGGGTTCAAAGTCTCGTGAAGGAGATGCACGTTTACAGTATAACTGCAAGAAAAATAATGATACAAGTGCTCAGTAATATTAAGGATAGTCTGTAACCTGAGCAGTGGAGAAGAGGTTATGGGGATACATTCCAAAACAAGAGAATGACATATGCAGTATCAAAGAGGCATGAAAGGGTAGGGTATGTTTAGATATGGCTAGTAGATCAGTATAGATGGATCTTAGGAAGCTGGGAACAATGTTCTGGGTCATTTCATTGGAAAAAATGACTGGGACTAGATCATAAGGAACTCAATGCCATGCTGAGTATTTCAGCACTGAACTGAAAAACTCAGTGTTTCTGCCAACCGACTGGTGGTTTTATCTCCCTTTATTATAGTCTTATAAAAATATTGTTTATTGAGTATCTGATGTGGCCCTGTTTCAATGCAATCTGATATGTTTGCATTCTCTGGGATTTGTTCAGTTATAAGTGATAGAAAAGTACCTTAAACTATCATATGCAATTAGTCAGTCAAATGATGGGGTAAATATTTATGGGCTCACAACACAGAAGGAAAAGATTATAGTTCAGGCCTGGCAGAGACAGGGCTCACAGTGTCATGAATCTCATCTTTTAGGTCTCTTTTGTCTGTTTTGTCTCTACAGCAATCTCTCTGTATGTGGCAATCCCCAGGTCATGCCCAGTTGACAAATGTCTCTTTCCTCGAAGTTCTTGCTGACGTCTTCCGAGTTAAGGAACCACTCTGATTGTATTCACTTGTCCAATTGAAATGTGGACCTGGAAGTGTTAGAGAGGTGTCTCCAGGGAAAATATAGATCTATTTCCAGATGAAGGGGAATGGATGCAGAGTTGGAAGGCAAAAAAAAGTCCACTGCAATGCTCTATTCTCTTAGAAAGGTTTAGCTACTGATTTATTTACTCATTTACTTATTCACTTAGAATTGGAGGCTCAGATATCATTGATAAGTAGAAAGGGCAAGTTTGATCTGTATGTCCGTCCTACAAGTGGCAACAAGTGTTTGTAGAAACAAAAGCTTTGCTCAGTGCAGATGTGGATTTGCCCCTGTTGTGTGCTTTTACAAAATAAATGGATACGTTTGAAGACATCACAATAGTAAATGATTTAACTACAACCAAATTGTGTCTATTTAATTTCCTACTGACCTTCGTGAGGTTGTAAAGCCCAGTGGAGACTTTTATTCTGTTGTGAATTTTGTGTTGCATTGTGTTGAGAAATATTTTGAATTGTCTTTTTTCCCTTTACTTTAGAGCTTGCTATCAAAGCTGGAATGTAGGGCTTTAAGAAAGAAAGTACTTCCTCAACCAGAACTATAGAGTTGCTAGGGCCCCGCCATGATAATTGACACAGCAGAGATTCAGCAAACATTGCTCTGAAGTTTGCATTATCAAATCTACCCAGATTTTCCAATCCATGAAACGTGTATTCAAGCACTTTTTTTGAATTTTACCATTGAGAGATTTCTAAATTTGTCAGTTGACCTGTTAGACACTTCATATTATGTTGCTTAAAATAACACCGTAAACTGTGGGGGGAAAAGGTGGAATTGTCAAATCACCTACAGTTTTTAATGGTTTTCTCTTTCATATGAACATTTCAATTTCAGTTGCTGTCAGTTCCTCTAAATAAAAATCGATCTTTTTTTTCCCCTTCCTATTCCCATCACTCTGAGTGCTTTCCAGGGAAGTAACCAAATTAAATTTATCTCTGCAGCTTTTGAGTTTTTGTATTTATTTGTTTATTCTTTTCTAATTTGGTGAAACTGTTGCACTAAAACATCCCTTTCGTTAACAGTTCAATTTCCTTCTGCCGTTCTAGATGAGTTGTCAATGATAATATTTGAATTCCAGTAGGTTCTTTGTGAAGAAAAATATAATATCGCAGGCTGTCACAGTCAGTTTATTTTTTAAATGACAATGGTGTTGTTAATACCTTTTAACTTGAATTTCAAGAGGAATTTCAAGCTTTCATAGTTTTAAAATCCATGGAAAAGTAACCACATTCATACTGTCTTTGCTTGGAGGAAATGCGTTCTATCTACTGAATATTTTGAGTTATTAGCATTTTTAACTGTTGACCCAAGCTTTTGATAGGAACTCTATGAAGAATTGTTAAATGAAGAAATAATGCTCCCCTGCCCCAGCTTCTGCTTTTGGGGTTTTTTTTTGTTTGTTTCTTGTTTTGTTTTTGGGTTTTTTGTTTGTTTGCTTGCTTGCTTGTTTTTGGAGTGGTTAGAGAGGTTTTGGGCATTTAATGCCTCATAGAGCTAGACTGTAATATCTAAAGTTGACCAGTAGGTGCCACTCTCCAACATATGATGCCCCCTCATCTGCTGACTGTGACCAAATCTGCATAATGGGCGGAAGGGGTGCTTTCACTTTGTCATAGGAATGACTCTTACTGGAATTGTCTTGAGGAATCTTTTCCTCAAAGTTCAAGATTGGGTTTTATATATACTTCACAGGCAGTAATGGAATTTTATAAAAGTAAACCTCCAGAAATATGTATAGGCGCCCTTCTCGTTTTAAAAAATGATTGTGATACTAAACAATTGAGTGAAATACCTCCTTGTTAGAGTGTGATCTGGACCAGAGTCGCATGACATGCTTATCAGTGAAGGTTCCTGGGCCTCACCCTAAGCCTTCTTGGGGCAGAATATTTTTGGTGGGAAGAGTGTTGATTACCAAGCCTCCCGGGAGATTCTTATGTAAAGTAAAAATTGAGAACCACTGTTATAAAAGATTATTGATTGTAAAGTGGTAGCCCCACACATGTGTAGGAGAGTGGCTCTCCCACTAAAATGAGGGGGTATGAAAAGGAAAAAATCGTGTATGGTTGATCCTTGAACTTGTGGGTTGACCTGCCTATAACATATAGTCTTCCATGTCCACGGATTCAACCAACTGTATAGTAGTGTAGTATTTACTCTATTTACTCTTGAAAAATATCCACATATAAGTAGACCTGCACAGTTCAAAGTCATGTTGTCCAAGGGTCAGCTGTATATTGTGTGTGTGTGTATATGTGTAACTACTTCTGCTTGCACAGATAACTCTCACCCTTAATATTATATGGAAATAATTTGTTATGCATTAACTATATAGAATGTTACTTAAGGGTACAATAATGCATTATTATATAAACATCACCTTTCCATCAAGATTTAAAATCTAAGACAGTAGTCACTGTTGGATATTTAAGACATATGTTAGGGGCAGAAGTCAGAGAATCTAAGTATTTAAATTACATGTAAATTAATTTAAAGCTATTCATGATGTTACATTTTAGTTAAAAATAATAAACATAATCTGGACTTTATTGATAGAAATAGTGTCAGAAGGGGTGTGTGTGTGTGTATAATGTTCAATTTTGAGTTTTGGGGCAGTTATGCTTAGGATTTTTACCAAATCATATATTTCTACATTTTGGAAATAGAACCATTTCAAAAACAGACCATGTATAGATGTATTCATTCTTGCCCTCCAAGGGTCAAAGCTAGTTTCATGAAGACACAATACAATTTCTGTTCCTTGGGAAGTGATTTCTGAAACCCTCAAGCTATTTTGCTGAAGTTCAGGTGCCAGCCTATCAGGCCCACTCCCCCTGTTATCCCAGCCACTACCTGGTCTAGCCTGTGGGTTTAATCATGATAGACAAGATGACTGTTTTGGCTGTGAGTCAGTCCCTGTGGATTAAATATTATTAAACTTTGGATAGTTGGCCAAATCCATTCACACAAGAACTTTTAAAGTTTTAAGCAATTATTTGGCATTTATAAAATACAAACACATACAGATGCACATTTCACTAGATTTGTGATCTTTTCGCACCTTCGTTGAAGATCAGTTCAGAATCACCCAAGAAAGTAATGCTTTTCTCTTATCAGACAACGATTGAACCTTAAGGGAAGATGGCTAATATTCTTGGTATATTTTTTATCATCCACTTGCTTCCCAAGTGGCAACTTACTGTCAATATTTAGACCAGCACTTTATTAAGGATATGAAATGTTACTACAGAGCAGATTTCATAAGAAATTTGATCCATCACTATGGTATGATACCAGACTTTCAATCATGTTGTACCATTAGAGTTCCATTTTTAATGTTGCCTGGGCCTGGAACTATGTTCAAAGTTGAAGAATCAAATGAGTTTGGAGAAAATGCATTTATCCCTTTCATTCATATCTCCACCTCAGTCATGCTCTGCCTACCTTGTTGATTGCTCCCAGGAATTTAGTTGAAAATAGTATGTATTGTTTCAGCACTTGCTGTGTGCCCAAAAGTGCCCCATATTTAACAGTAATGCAAATAAGCAATTCCTACCCAAAACAAGAAAAACAAATATGAATAAGTGATGATGGTACAAGTCATTTGGAAGCAAAAATACATGATGACATGAAGATATCTTCCTTCTTTTATCTTTTTAGGCACGTAGCAATATTAGATAAACTGAAACGTCATTAACAAGTCATATTGAAGCAAAAATACATGATGACATGAAGATATCTTCCTTCTTTTATCTTTTTAGGCACGTAGAAATATTAGATAAACTGAAACGTCATTAACAAGTCAAAGTTTATTATTAATTGTGAAAATGGGGACTTTATAGATGGCCAAAAAAAAAAAAAATCTCACCTTTGGGAGAAGGCTGCTTAAGTCTTTCATTCATTAATTCTTAAAAAAGGAAGAAGATGGTATAATCAGGACGTTAGTTTAACCGAGCAGGCTTCACCTTCCTTTTGAGAGAAAGTAAGATCTGGCCTTAGAGAGTACTTCTCTCATAAATTAGAAGTTTAGGTTGATTTTCCACTTCTTTTGGGGTCTAAGTCTATATGCCAATATAACAGCTAGTGTATAATTAACTCTTACTGTTGGTATTGTAGTTCAAATCCTAATTAGCTCTGGGACCTTGAGCAAATCACCTAGCCTTTCAAAGCCTCAGTTTTTTCGTCTACAGATTAGGAATAATAGGGAGTAAATGAGATGATGATCATACCATGCTTGGCATCAAAATAATATGTGCTTTTCGGTAGAAGCTGTCTGTGTTTTACATACACCTTTAAGGAGTTTACCATCTAGTAGTTAAGATGGGACATGTATTTATGTGGTTATAATTTAATACAAGGTAGAGTTCAGAAGAGGGAAAGATCACCTCTAACCTAGAAGACTGAGAGGAGAACGTGTCACTTGACCTAAGCCTTGAATAAAAGGAATACCATTAGAATAGGTAGGGAAGCCTTTCTGGGGCGGGGGCGGGGGGGGGGGGGGAATTACACAAGTAGATCTGGAAAGGTGGGAAAGTACAAGGTACCAATGAGGTGGTCAGCGTGATTGTATCATAGAATTTGTGAAATGCCGCCAGTGTAAGTGAAGACTGGGGAAAATGAAGTAGGTTGTAGCTAGACTGTTTATGCTTTGTGTTCAAAAGTTGGGTCTCTAAGCCACAGAAAATGGATTCTCATTCTGAACATTTGGAGGAGTGCATGGCCAGCTCATTTGTAACCACCATACCTACACCCAACTGAGAGCACCATGCCCGTACCGCTTCTTGGTGGCAGATGATAAGTAGCAACAGCCAATGGCTGAAGCATCCTGAACAGCTCTGGACTTCCGTATTATCCTGCTGGTCACATTTTCCACCACACCTATGTAGTCATCGAATATTAGAAGCTTTTTTTTTGGTTGGCTAAGGTAAAGGCTAACACTTTCTAAATAGGCTGTGACTGATTTTCTTGTAAATAATGTCTGCCTGGGGAACTATCAGAGCAACATGACCCTAGCACCTATCAGCCAACATTGGCGACAATGTTGTACAATCATGTACACATAATTTCATGCATTAAGTCATTACCAAGTGCTTTTTCCATGCATTTATGGTATGAAAAATCCCAGACTAAGAGACTGTGTAGCTTTTTCTAGTTCTTGTGAACATCGTTGACATAGTGGCAGGATTGATCTATCCCAGTTTCCCTTTTCCCCATGGAAATTGGGAAGTTTTGCTGATACATGGAAGACATAGAACAGCAAGCAAGCCAGAGAATGTCAGGAGGGAATGGGCCTCTCCATGAAGGTCTGTAGTCTTGCCTGAATTGGGGTTCAGGGGATGTTTTACTCACTAGAGACCAGAGCCAAAGTAGGAATTCAAAGCTCTGATGTACTCAGGGCCATAAAAAAATGAGTAAGTTATTAAGTTTCATGACTAATCAAGATATTAAAAAACTGAAGATAACAAAGCAAAGCCACTGATTAGTGTGTAGATATGACCAGGAGTAAATAAGGACTTAGGAGTTCAGGAAATCTCTAGGAAAGACAGGGTGTCAGCTTTCAAAGCCAGAGCTTTTTCTTTCCCATGTTGGTGCCTCCTCTGGTCCATCCGGCTAGAATATAGGGACCAGTGTTCTGTTCGACAGTGTTCTGTACCTAAACCATAGGTGTGCCCATGGGTAAAGGTACTGAGCTCTATTAGCGACTAGAGCAGTAAGAGAGCTGACTTTTAGTGAAAAGTTCTTTTTAGGGATGGTAATGAGATTGGAGTGCTAATGGACGATATTATGGCCAAAGCACAAAGGAATACTCAGATCCCGTACAGGGGCCCAAGGAAGATAGTCCATTAACTGCAAAATGGGAGGCAAAGTAATGCCTCATTTTTGGCTGTGACTTCACCTCAAATCTTGATGTAGGGAGCTCTAGTAACTGAGTGAGTTCCCAAAGAAAATTGTTTTTCTAAACAGATGGACATATTAGGATCTGGGTATGAGTTGCGGAAAACCCAATTAAACAGCAGCTCAAGTATATGATTGACTTTTCTCAGATGCTACAAAGTCCAGAGTATGCAGTACATGACTGACACACAGATGTGTAATATCTTCAATGTCACAGGCTCCTTCTGTCTTTCTCTTCTGCCTTCCTTAGCATAAGGCTTTTTGGTTTGCATAGTTTTAGTTCTACTCGACATATCTTCATGCCAGATAAGAAGAGGGGTAAGACCCAAGAGGGAGGTGTGACTGCCGGAAGAGTCCGTCCCTTTAAAAATGGTTTTCCTGGAGGGCAACCTAATGACTTCCACTTCTCTCTCTGAGAATAGAACTCAGTCATGTGTCTACTTGCAAAGGATCCTGGGAAGTGCAGTTTGCACATTGCTGCCCTGAAAAAAAATCAGAGTTCTGTTCATAGGAGTGGAGAAGAGATTGAATGACCAATATTCTGCATAACTTCAGAGTAAAGTGGGCCCTGAGACCGGTCCAGCCTCTGTTACTGCTCACCAAAACCCAAGCTCAGATTCCATCTCTGTGCCACTCTATCCCAGTTAGTGCCAGGTAGGGCAGGAGTTGGAACTGGAACTAGTCATTCACAAAGAGGATGCTCATGTGTACCTTCTGTATTTGTGTTCTGTGCCTACTATAACCAATCACCACAATTTGGGGAGCTTAAAACAACAAATGTACTCACATTTCTGGAGGCCAGAAGTCCTAAATCTTAGAGGAACAGGCAGAGGGCTGCACTCCCTCTGAAAGCTCTAGGGAAGAATCTGTTCCTTCTTCTAGCTTCTGGTACCTGTTAGCCTTCCTTGACTTTGCTCGTATGTCTCTCTGCTCCATCTTCACATTGCCTTATCTTCTGTGAGTCTGTGTTTTCTCCATTTCTGTCTCTCTCAAATCTCCCTGTGCTTTTCTCCTATAAGGGAACTTGTCATTGGATTTGGAGCTCACCCAGGTAATCCAGGATGGTCTCATCATCTCAAGATCCTTAACTTAATTAGATCTACAAAGATCCTTTTTCCAAGTAAGGTCACATTCACAGGTTCCAGGGATTTGGAACATGGACATAGCTTTTGGGTGGCCACTATTCAAACCACTGCATCCTCTGATAAGCCATGAGTTTTCCCAAATCAGCCTAAACCTTTCAGAAATAGCAAGTCAAAGGCACACCCACCATATGGTCTCACCAGCTGTGTATGTTTGGAGAGAATAGACAAAATGATTAACAGCCAGGTCACCTTTCATTTATGGGTGGGCCTTATAATGTTGTTTTGAGCATTAGATGGCCTTGGTACTAAGTGTGTATTCAGTAAAGAGAATCTACCCATTATTACTGTGTTGCTCCTCTCTGGGCTTCTCTATAATGCCTGGTCTAGGAAGGGCAGATCACAGACAGGACTGTGTTTTTTTGCTGTGCGTTATAGAGGCTGGTGCAGAGCTGCCTTGTAAGTAATGACCTTTCCTTCCCACTCAGCTATGGCCTCAGAATATAGATGAAGGGATGGTGAATACGAACTTCATAATATGGTAACAGAAAAAGAATGAGGGGTTAGGGAAAGGCCGATTTAATGGTGGCAGAGGATAGAGGTAAGCCAAGAAAATCATGCGACACAGGCTATTTCTATGGGATGGTTAATCTGAGATACTGTCTTTGAGGACTTAGGCTTTGAGGCACACGGAAAATAAAGTTAGAGAAGGAGGTTTGGGCTACTGCCTCCACCCAGTACGGCCAGCTTGCAAAGTTAGTGTCACTGCTCCTTTCAGACTCTTCAAAATCACCTTAGGCAACCATTTTGTGATGATTTTATCTTTTAGTCCTGCTCTAAGCAGTTATTTTAATTGAATTTTACCTGGGGCAGAAAAAGAGGTGGTGGTTGCAGAGGAGGATTGACTTGAGAATGAGAGGTGGAGGGAGATGGCGGCAGCGTTGTGATTCCCCCTCCCACCGCCAGGTGGCGCTTGATATCTGACTGAACGTTTTAACCTTCGAACATGGTCTAGTCTCCGGAACTTCCTCAAATGATGAAAGGCAACATCATCTTGAAACAAATAGCCAACTCTCCATGGACTCTTCACACCTTGAGGATAAAGTTTGACCTTATTGGAAGTTTTCTAGAGGGTCATAAGGAGGTCTTGACAAGATGAGCCTTACGGGTGCTGTTGGCTAGTGGGAAGGGAGCCCTGAGCACAGGGATCCTTTATCCTCTTCATAAACGTTTGTCCAATGAACAGATGACTCTAATACCTTTCCATGAAAGAACCCAGTCCCAGCCACAGAAATAATCCCTTAAGTTTCTTAATTTCCTTTTATAATGCACTACAGGAAGAAGAGCTTATTTTCTAGTTTTAAACCAAACGGCAGCACACTGATACATTTCCTTTTACTTGGGAGAAATCCCCACTGACAGCATTAATGGATTTATTTTAAATTGCTGTTTGTAAAATGAAAGCAAACTCGAAATAATTACATAAAATTGTTTTTTAATGTTTGCATAATTTTTTCATCATTAAAAGCCACCGAGCTCTTTAATATTGAGGCAGAACCATCCATTGAACATAAAAAATTGTTACCTTGATGCTTTTAATATCTCTTGCACACACACAGGCATTCTCTGCTCTTCGTGGTTATTTATAGTGCTTGTCACATTGGTAGTTTATTCTGACAAATGTATTGTTTTGGCGTGAACTTCACCAAAGAAGTGAGGGGCGGGAGGGATCCTTAGCCTGAAACTTCGTGGAAACCAGGCCTCCATCCTTGGCCTGCCATAGAGAATCAGACAAGGGTGCTACTCTCAGTTTTTCATTTAAGAGACCTTTAAGTGTTGCTATTCTTAGCACTTAACCTATTTTCAAAATCATCCTCTGCAGAGGCCATAACTCAATACTGAAAAAGCCTACAAAATCCACTTATTAGGATCAAGGTGTGGTTTTTTAAGCTGTCTTCCTCAAAATTGCAGAGGCGGTTGAGGAGTTCAACAGATATTTGCTTTGAGTTTAGTTTTACATACATTTTTACTCACTGAAAACTGTAATGAAAATATGCCCTTCAGTGTATGCCAAATTTGAATACACCACACCATTAGTGCTTTAACTTGCCCTGACTTTTAGGCAGACATTAGAGAGAAAAGCTTTTCCTGTCATTTCTGTTTCACTGACACCTAACAAAGATTGTAACTCAAGCTGCTAAATAGTTGTAAATGATGATGATTATTTTTGTCTCTATGAATCAGGGCATTCATCAGGAACATGCAAAAATAAACTAAATACAAATGCTAATATGCATTTGTCTTACATAATCCATGAGTTCAAATTTTGCATTCCTCAAAACAGCCTCGCTGGCCTTTTGAATTGGCTGACTTTATAATAAGAGATTTTACAAATTTGAACTTAAATATTCCAGCTAATAAAAAATTGCTTTTGTCTATTATAAGAGTCCCTGGAAGATACTGTTTTAAAGTAACCTCCCAATAAGCAAACTAACAAAACGATTAAAAGTGTGGTCTACAGACCACACAGGCAGCCTGGAGGTTTGTTAGAAATGCATAAGCTTGGACCCCATGCCAGACCTACTGAGTCAGAGTCTGCATTTTAACAACTCCCCAGGTGATTCATATGCATGTTAGTTTGAGAAGCACTGCACTAGGCTAAGCAGCACAAGTCTTGGCTAATAAACTTGTAGTCTGTGGGAGGCACCATTATCATCCATGAAGACACACTGTAAAGGTGCTTCCCAAACATCACTCAGAGGGCCAGTGATGGATTCCCAGGCACAGCCACAAGATGATGCTTTAGTAGGTCTTGTGGCTGCATATACTTCAGAAAGCTTCCCAGGCAGTTGTGATGAACAGCTGGTTTTATAGAAAGCAAGACATTGGAGAATGGGATAGAAAACTGATGGTTTTTAAAGTTTGGATGAAGAGAGGATGGTAAAGGGAAGGTTCACATCAAGGAAAGTGATCATGCTAGCTTGGCTCTAAGGTACCACATTCTCATCAGTCAGGGACCATTTGAGAAGGACAGGAGAACGTGAAATGACAGGAAAAGTGGCTAGAGAGGTGCTCCATCCCACATTTGTTTGATACAGAGCACCATGCTAGGCAGTGATAGACATTGAGCTCAGTAACAAGACACTCTATCCCGTAGTGCTTTGTGATAATGGGGGAGAAACAAGAATATCAATAACTCTAATCCAAGTAAGAACAAAATAAGTATGAAAACAAGGTAAAATAATTCTCACCCTAAAGGAAAGAGTAATTGGTTTTAGCTAAAAGAATCAGGAATGACTTCCCCGAAAGGAGCCATCCCTGTTTTCCAGACATTGTTCTTATCACATTTGAGAAAGATTCATATGGAAGGAAAACTGGAGGAAGGTGTTTGAGGATAGAGCAAAACTCAGAGGCATGAAAGGCGTCCTGGGGCCCAGATCAGCATCTATTCTGGTGTGGGTGAAGAGGAGGCGTGTGGTGAGAGACAGCATAAAAGAGTACTTGGTTGTACCAGCGGGGGGACCACAGAGCCATGTTAAGGACAGTCTTCTCTGGATGTTGGCTACAACCTTGTTGATTGTTTGAAGGAGACTCAGAGGTCAAGGAAGTCAACACCCTTTTTTTTTTTTTTTTTTTCATTACCCAATAGGGAAAAATTCTTGAAGCTCTTGTCCTTGGAGTCTGTGGCCAAGACTCGTAAGTCATTTGTGCTTTTATCCACACTGATCTCTTGGCAACCTCCAGTGTTTATCAGTTTTTCTCAAGCACTGGCCAGCCATGTCCTCCTCGGACACATGAAACTCATATTCAACACTATTTTACATTTCTAGAGCATGTGTAGGCTTTCAGAGGTTTTTCATATCCCACTGCTTCATTGAAGCTGTAGACCCACCATCCGAGGTAGGCAGGAGAGAGATTATTGCCATCTAATTTTGGCTTAGGGAGTTTGTGGGCTGGGGGCTAGTCAGCCTTGGAGCTGGGAATAGATCAAGTTAACTGTCCATTCCATATTTCCATATTTCCTCTCATGCCTTATGGTAAACCACTGTGGTAATCACTAGTTCTAGGTAACAACATTTGATCGTCCTCTCCTTCAGGCATGTGGATGAGTGAACTCTCTGCTTTTTACCAGTTGAGTTGTTCTGCCCAGGGAGACTGAGTGGAGGTGATGGATGCCACTTTCAGACTGGGACGTTTAATGACCAGCTTTAGACCAGGTGGTCCCTTCATCTGTGTGGTCATCATGGAAAGCATATCAGGATGAGGCCTCTGTCAGCCTGGGTTCCTGAGCAGCTCTGACGAGCTGAGCTGCTGTACTTGACTTGGAGTATGGTCAGGAAATAAACTTTCATTGTTAAGTCACTCGGATTTGGGAGTCACTGCCATATAATCTAGCCTATCCTGATGCTACAGCCTCCATCAAATCCTTTTGTACGTGAGCCAGTGTGTATTCACTGGAGAGTGAAGGGGTGTAAAAGGAACTTGACAGGGTGATAAACTTGACTCTCAGAGGGAAGGTGCTGTGTCTACCTCTTTCCTAGTTAAATCGACCGTTTCTACCTTATCCCTCACACCTCTTTGAAGCCCTGTCTATATTTGTTGAATGAATGAATAAACATACTTCTATTTAAAGTAAATCCTTGGGGTATGTTCTTTCTATCGAGATATGTTTTAGCAATATCATCTCTACATGTTAAACACCGTTAGCCATAGGAATACCAGGTGTAAACACCAACCTTTTCCCAGGAATTGTTGGGTAGGCTGTCTTTATTACCATTAAATAGCTAGCATCCTAGGTTTTGGCAGAAGCAAAAAAGGATGAAGTTATGATGTTACTAGAAATTCAAAGCAGCGGATCCCCCAGCTTGGTTTGGTGATATTCCTGCAGCTGCCTATGTACCTTTAGGAGTGTTGTGATGTAACACATGATACATTTTAATATTTCATTGAAAACACTGTCTTCTCCACCATTAATGTACCATGCTAGTGAGCCCCTATTCCAGGGAGTAGCATATAGCTGTGTAAACAGGGTCCTTCAGCAGAGATGGTGTCCGTGACCGGTGGTCATTGAAACGCTAAATGGCCTGCAAAGCCTTTGTCTCTGCTGGAATCGGAGGCCGCTGGGCCCGAGGTTGGTGTCCGTGTTCACTGCGCTGTATTCACCTGCAGCCCCTGCCCGCCCCCCCCTTATTTCAGTGCATTAATTATTTGCTTCCACTTCTTCTCTTTAATTAGTCCTCTGTTTCAGTCTTCCTGCTTCCTGACTTCATTCCTTTCTTTCATCGTCTCCATCTGTTTCTGTCTTTGAAAATTTCATTCTGGTCTTTAATTGATGTCTTCTCTAACATTTTGTAGTTCATTAGCATTTCTTACCAGATTTCTCACATTCAGTTCAGCCATTTTTTTACATATCTAAAAACTTTAAAACTCTCGATTAAGTATGTTGAGGCTCAAAAAGTCACCTTTTTTTTTTTTTTTTTTGAGGAAATAAATGTTCCCAAATGCTTGTGATTCTTATAAACATTTTTCTAGTCTCTTAAGTCCAAAGCAGATGGCCTATATGATACCCTTGATATAGCACATTGTATTATTTCAAAACATAATAATTAATGATGGTAATAGTTAACTTTTAATGAGCACATAAATGTGTCAGGCATTTCCCTAAATGTTTTGTATTTATTATCTCACTCAATTCTTACTAAAATCCTAAGAGGTCAGTATTAGCTCTGTTTTACACATGAGGAAACTGTTTCACAGAGAAGTTAAGTATCAGTAACATGGAATTGAACGAGGCAGCCAGATCCAGGTCCCATTCTCTTAACAATTGTAAAGCGAGAAAGGGGTCTGGTAAATAACTGGTTGGAAATACCTACAAGTCTTTGAAGATTAATTATTTTCCTGTTGGTGTCCAAATTTATTAACCTGTTTTCAGCTGGTCGTCATGTACAGATTTGTTTCTTAGCTGAAGTGATCATGTAAAAGTTACACCCAGCCGAAGTTGGAAGAAAAGAAATATTTCACAGAGTCAGTATATTTGGAACTGTGTTTTTAGACCAGGAGAAATCACGAATGTCATTATGTTACACTTGCCAAAGCTTTGGAATTTGGGGTTCTGAGACTCCTGCGCTGTGTGGCTTGCTTGATGCCCAAAAGCCAGGTCCGTCCTATGTCCACTGGGGGCACATCCCATGACAATCTGTTGACACATTTGGATCTCTTCCCATTTGATACACTATTGCCTAAGCGCACCTCACATTCTTTAATATCTTCTGCTAGTGACAAGGATGTTGACAACCAACAATTACTGTCTGTCAGGCACTTGTGCCATGAGCTTTCTGGACATTTCTCATTTGATTCTTATAGCAACTCCATAATGTCTGTACTGTCATATTCTCAACCTACAGATAAACAGCCTAGGGAAGTTTCTGTGATTTGCTTATGTTGACACAGATGGGACATTGCAGCACTGGTAACCCCTGTTCTCACCATACATGATTCAGGGTATGTGGAAGGCATCCATTCATCAGACATTTCTTAAACCTGCTTGGTGTGAGATGTGCTGAACACTCAGAGGAAGGGGCTGGTTTTTGCCCTCATGAACTTGTAGTCAGCCTTGCACACAAATAATTGAGATAAAGAGATGAATAGTGCTAAAGAAGCACATAGAAAAGACCGACCAATTCCTTGGGGGAAAACTGAGAACAGAGTCAGTACATTTGATTGAGCAGGAATTAACCAGGTGAATAAGAGAAAGGCATTCAAGACCAAGGGAATACCATGTGTACAGGCCTGAAGTCCTTTACTGATTCATTCAACAAATATGTTTGACTTATGGTTACCGGGGGTAAGGGTGGGGCGGAGGGATAAACTGGAAGATTAGGATTGACATATACACACTACTATATATAAAATAGATAACTAATAAGGATCTACTGTAGAGCACAGGGAACTCTACTCAATCCTCTGTAATGGCCTATAGGGGAAAAGAATCTAAAAAAGAGTGGATATATGTATATGCACAACTGATTCACTTTGCTGTACACCTGAAACTAACAAAACATTGTAAATCAACTGTACTCCAATAAAAATTTTTAAAAACAAAAGCAAAAAAAAAAAAAAAAAACCCATACACCTCGGACTGCCCTCATGGGCCTTACACCCCAAACATCCAGATGGAATGGGATTTCATGGACGTGCATGGAACAGTTAGCACATAGCTACAGCTGGTGTTTATAAAGTGAAGGCAGGTGAAACTATTGGATTAGTTTTGTATTGCTGCTGCAACAAATTACCACAAATAATGGCTTAAAACAACACAAGTTTATTATCTTCCAGTTCTGGGGGTCAGAAGTCCAAAATAAGTCTCATGAGCTAAAAAATCAAAGCACTTTCATGGCTGTGTTCCTTCTCTAGGGAAGACTCCATTTCTTTGTCCTTTCCAGCTTCTAAAGGGCACCTGTATTCCCCGACTCACATCCCCTTCCACCATCTTCAAAGCCAGCAGTAAAACACCTTCAGATCTCTTCTACTCTGATACTCCTGTCTCCTCCTTAAAAGGACCCCTGTTATTACATGGAACCCAGCTGGATAATGCAGGATCATCTTCCCTCCACTTAACTCACAAAGTGCCTGCCATGGAAGGTAACACATTCACAAATTTTGAGGATTAGGATGTGGACACCTCTGGGGCCTCTTATTTTGCAGGAGAGGCAGATGATGAAGAGTTTCTTTTGACATCCTGGGACCTGGGCTTTGTTTAATAGAGTCATGGGAAATGAGCAGCAGCAAAAAGAGGAGAGAAGAAAATGTTCAGAGGTTTTTGCTGGTAGAGCTGATGAGGGTCTGAAGTAAGGTAGTATCAGTGGGAGTGGAAAAGAGTTAGCGATTTGAGAGAAAAGTAGTACATTTAGCACTTGGTGATTAACTGGGTTAAGTGGATGAAGGAGAGGGAGAATTCCAAGATGACCCCAAAGTTTCTCCCTTGGTCAGCTGGTAAGCAAATGTTCTTAATTTTCTGCTTAAAATGATACTTTCTGAACTATCCAGTGTCAGCATAAATATTCAGGCCAGTACATTAGCTGCATTGACTTCTAACAAATCACTGGTGTTAGGCCTTCCAGTTGAAGTTACTCAGGTCTTCGGTTTTTATATTTTTCTCTCCTCTATTTAATATGGTGGTATACCCAGATGTCTTCTGCACTACATTGCATTTTAGTGTAGTATCTTACGCTAGCCTATGATTTGAGCTTTTAAGTTATGATAAGGCTTGACACACATCCGTCTTTCTTTTGTCTCTTACTATGTTTAAGAAAGTAATTCTTGATCCAGCAGTCTCATTTCTGGTTATGTATCCAAAGGAAATAAAATCACTATCTCAATGAGATATCTGTACTCCCATGTTCATTGCAGCATTATTCACAGTAGCAAAGACACAGAAACAACCTACGTGTCTGTTGATAGATGGGAATGGATAAAGAAAGTGTGTATATACATATTCCATTGTGTGTGTGTGTATGTGTGTGTATGTATCATTCAGCCTTATAAAAGAAGGAAATCTTGGGATTTGTGACAATATGGATGAACCTGGAGGACATTTTGTGAAAAGAAATAAGCCAGACACAGAAAGACAAATATTGCATCATCTCATCTATATGTGGAACCTAAAAAAGAAAAGAAAAATGTTGAACTCAGAGAGGAGAGTGGTGGTTACGAGAGGCTAAGGGGCGGGGGAAAATGGGAGGTATTGATCAAAGGATGCAAACTTTCAGTTTTATGATGAATAAGTCCTGGTGCTCAAATATACAACATGGTGACTATACTTAGTAATAATATATTATATACCTGGAAATTGCTAAGAAAATAGTTCACCGATGTTCTCACCACACACCAAAAAAGAAAATGGTAACTATAGGGTGTGATGAATATGTTAATTATTTTGATTGTGGTAATCATTTCAGTGTATACATATATCAAAACATGTTGTACACTTTAAATATATACAATTTACAATTTTTATTTGTCAAAATTCAAAATATATTTATTAAATTCTTACTGTTAAACACTGTGTTTGCATAGCCTGGGAAGAGTATATACAATGCATGTATCTGACAAGTGACTTGTATTCAGAATATATAAAGAAGTCATACAAATCAGTTTTAAAAAGGACAAACAGCCCAACTTTTTTAATTGGCTAAGACTTAGACACTTCACCAAAAAAAAAAAATATATATATATATCAAAATGGCCAATAAGCCCATGAAAATATATGCAACATCATTAGGGGAATATAAATTAGGACCACAGTGAGAAACAATGTCATACTCCTAGAATAGTCAAAACTTTAAAAAGATCAGCAACACCAAATCACTGAGGATATGGAGCAATCAGAACTCTCATTCAGTGTGAGTGGGAATATAAAATGTTACAACTACATTTGGAAAACTGTTGACAGCATCTCAAACTTAAACATATAGTAAATATAAAGTTAAATATATAGTAAATATAAGGTTAAATACATACTTGCCCAGTGACTTAGAAATTCTACTCCTCTAAGTATTTCCAAGAGAAATTGACATATAGCCATGTAAATACTTGTACATGAATATTCATAGCAGTTTTATTCGTAATACTCCGAAAGTGTAAACAACTCAAATGTCCATCAACCAGAGAATGGATCAACAAATTATGGTGTATATATATACACAGTGATTCTCTGCAGCTTTAAAAGAGAAGAAATTACTTGTACACATGGCAACATGATTGAATCTTACAGACATTTTGTTGAAAGAAACCAGGCCCAAAAGCATACATACTGTATGATTCCACTTAAATGAAGTATGAAAATGGGCAAAAACAATCTATGGTGATAGAAAATAAAATAGAAGCTGCTATAAGGGGTAGGGATTAATTGGAAGAGGGCATGAGGGGATTTCCTGGAGGAATGGAAATGTCCTATATTTGATTAAGGTATTGGTTACATGGGTGAACACACTTCTTAAAACTCATCAACTTTATATTTAAGGTGTATGCGTTTTATTGTATGTAAATTTTACCTATAAAATAAAAATATCGTGCTAGGTACCAGGAATGCAATGATGAACAGAATAGATGAGGTCCCTACCTTCATGGATTTTGTAGTTGGATGGGTGAGAAAGACATTAAATAAGAAATTGCATGAGGGATAAGCCTAATGATATGGTGCTACAGTAGCATAAAGCAAGGGAAAACACTCAAGAAAGGTTAGCATCCCAAGAGACGTGACATTTAAGCAGACTCTTAAAGGATGAGGAAGAGTGACTCAGGTGAAGTTGAAAAGGCAAAGAGGGAAGAGTTTCCTAAGAACTTGGAAAGTGGAAAGAAGAAAACTCACTTATTCAAGGAACAGATGTCCAGTATGACCGGAGGGTGGAGAAGGATGGGGAGAGTGACAGAAGATGACAGTCAGGGGCCAGACAGTGAAAAATCTTGTAGTTCATATTAAGGGCTTTGATATGTTGCTTGGGGCAAGGGGAAGGTGGTGGTGGGTTTCACTTTGTAGAATGATGTTATTGGTATAGCAGAGCCTGCCAGGTTTCTCCCATATTCATTTTTCCTTTCCTTAATATTAAAAATTTTAGCTGGGTATGGCTGCCCAAAGCAGAGGCTTCATTTCCTAGTCTAACTTGCAGCTGTTCGTGGCCATGTGGCTAAGTTCTGGCAAAGGGGATGTAAGTTCCTGGGAGACTTCTCTAGGAGACAGCTGGGGCATGCCCACCTTCTTCATTTCCTGCTCCTCCCTGCTTCCAGGAACTTGGCTGTGGCCTTGGAGGATGCTTGAGGATCCTGGCCACACAGATCCCAGGGTCAGATCCTGAGGACATCAAGGAGAAGAGCTTACACAGTGGTCCTGAGTGGCAAACCTCCAGACTTTTATGAGAAGGAGAGGAAAAGGGAGAGAGGGAAGAGAGAAGAGAAGGTGTCTTTGGAATTTTTTGTTAATGCTAGGTGAAGCTAATCCTAACTCAGATTTGCATTTTTAAAAGATCATCCTGGCCTCGTTGTGATTCCTGGACACACAGTTTTGTCAGCTTTCCTTTGATAGTTTGCTTTCTCTTTTGTTTCCTTGTCCCTTAGGGAGTTAGATGATGAAAATGAAGCAACCTTTCATCCACACAAATAACATTTTATGGTTTTTACTTTCAATTTCTGCAAGTGGCTGCTTTAAGGTATAGGAAAATGATAGACATGATCCACAATTATAAACTAATTACCAAGAACACGGGAACCAAATCTCAATAAATGGGTTCCCCCTCCCCAGTTCATATTGAGCAAAGTTGATTAGCATCTTAAATAGGAAAGTTACATGACTCTCATATCTGAGTAGCTGCAAAATGTTAACATATGATAATGATTTACTACATCAACAGTATCAGAGTCCTTATTTTAAAGATGCCCATGTAGTAAGGATTTAAAACATTTTACTCAAAAAAAACAAAAACAAAAAAACCCTTTTTCTATCTGCAAGGAGGAAAACATAGGCAGGATCTATGCATAGTGATGGTATGGAAAAGGACCATTCCTCCCCTATATTAATCTGAAGTCTCTAGGATGTTTCTGGAGAAAAGAGCTGCCTCCTTTCCCTCCCATCCCCCTACCCCAGTGTTCACCAGGACCTCAGTATCCTAATAATACCTAACAATTTGCTTGGTGTTTTGAACAATTAAATCATGTTACTTCCTTTCAGTGTGTCAAACAAAAGAAGCAGCTAATATTTTTAAAAAACACAATAAAACAAAGGCCATTACGACTGTACTTAGAGCAGAGGGACATTATGAGCTAAGAGTGTTTTAAATTGGTTTTTAATGTGAAAATTAAAGGCATTATAAATCCATCACATGAACAGGATTATAATTACCAGTCGATATAAAGAAAAAGACATCCTGATAGGAAGGGTTTTAAAGCACCGGAACAGATTACTGAAGGAAATTTGTCAAGGTGGTTTCTCTGGAGATCTTTAAAGGGGAAGAAGCTCATCTTTCGTAGATGGTTTAGAGGAAACTTGGTAGGAGACAAGTGGTTGAAATTGCTGGCCTTTGAGGGTCTGTCTCTTCTACTAGAGTATTGTAAAAGTTCTATGAAAAGGGAATGTTTTCATAATCTTGGAGTGGGAGAAGATTTCTGAAACGACACAAAAAGCACTAGTGCTAAGAAAAAATGGTAAATTGGATGCCGTTAAAACTAAGAACTGATCATCATAAAGCATAGTGAGTAGAACGAAAAGATAATCCACAGATTTGTTGAAATGTTTGCAATACAGAAATCCAGCAAAGGACTTATATCCAAGTTTATAAAGCAGTTCTATAAATTAGTGAGAAAAAAGACAAATACCCCTATTTAAAATGGTCAAAAGAGTTGAACAGGCACTTCGCAAAAGGGGACGTTGAAATTGCAATGAACATATGAAAAAGCTCAGCATCATTACTAACTGGAGAAATGCATATTAAAAACAAAAGATACTATGACCTTCTCACCAGAATTTCTGTAATTGAAACAACTGCCAATACCAGCCTTTGGCCAGAGTGTGGAGTAACTGATCTCTTACACATTGTTGTGAATGTGTAAATTGCTACAACCTCTTCAGAAAAGTGTTAGGCAGGTTTTTTGTTTGTTTTTTTTAAATAGAGTTAAATAACTACCATGACTCTGCAACTCTACTCTTAAGTATTTGCCCAAGAAAGTGGAAATGTGTCCAAAGACTTGTATAGGAATGTCATAGCAGCTTTACTCAAAATAGCTACAAATTGAAAATAACCTAGGTGTCCATCAATCAGAGAAGGGAGGAAAAAACTAAAACCAACAATGGTATAGTTTCTACACAGTATTAAAGAAGAGTGAACTACTGATGTATGTAACAACATGGATAAATCTCACAGACTTGGTGCTAAAGGAAAGAAACCAGGCGCCAGAGTGCATGCTCTATTATCTCAGTTGTGTGTGGTTCAGAAGGCAAAACTAAGGGTGGAGGGAGGCACCAGAATAGCAGTTACCCTGGGGCTAGGGACTGGGGGGAAAGAAAATGTGTGACAAGTTCTGGTTGAGCGAGGGACATGAGAGGAAACCTCCTGGGGTGATGGAAATTTCCACCATCTTAATCTAGGTTGTGATTTCATGGTGTATACATACGTAAAAATATATTATTGCATTGTACAATTAAGATTAGTGTATTTTACTATTTGTAGACTTCAATATTCTATATTGTGATTCTGAGTCCTGTTGGAGTATCATTCAGTATTTTTATTAGGTACATTATATAAAGCACCTGTCTTCAAAGACCTTTTTTTTTTTTTAAAGTGTAAAAATTTTAAAGTCAAAGAAGAAATTGAATAAATAGAAAACAGCTAGCATGATGGTACATTTCAAGCAAACTATATCAATAATTACAATAAGTTCAAGTTGTCTAAATATACCACTTAAAAGACATAGATTTTTCACATGGAATAAAAAAGGAAGACACAATTATGTCCTCTACAAGAAACCTACTTTTTTTTTTTTTTTTTTAACATCTTTATTGGAGTACAGTTGTTTTACAATGGTGGGTTAGTTTCTGCTTTATAACAAAGTGAGTCAGCTATACGTATACATATATCCCCATATCCCCTTCCTCTTGGGTCTTCCTCCCACCCTCCCTATCCCACCCCTCTAGGTGGTCAAAAGCACCAAGCTGATCTCCCTGTGCTATGCGGCTGCTTCCCACTAGCTATCTGTTTTACATTTGGTAGTGTATATATGTCCATGCCACTTTCTCACTTCGTCCCAGCTTACTCTTCTCCCTCCCCGTGTCCTCAAGTCCATTCTCTACGTCTGCAAAGACCTTATTTTTTAAAATTTGTTTCCAGTTTTATTGAGATGTAATTGACACACAGCACTGTATAAATCTAAGGTTTACACCATAATGATTTCACTTGCATATATCATGAAATCATTACCATAATAAATGTAGTTAACATGCCTCGTCTCATGTAAGATACACGCCACCCCCCCAAAAAAAAACCCAAAAAACAACAAAATTTTTTTCTCTGTGATGAGAACTTTTAGGATTTACTCTCTTAACAAGTTTCCTGTGCACCACACAGCAGTGTTAACGGTAGCCATCATGTTGTACATTACATCCCTAGTGCTTATTTATCTTATAACTGGAACTGCGTACCTTTTGACCACCGTCATCCAATTTCCCCTCCCCCAACCCCCCCAACCTACGATAACCGTAAATCTGACCTCTTTTAATATGGGTTGGGGGGGGGGTTGGTTTTGTTTTTTCAGATTCCACATAAAAGTGAGATCATAGAGTATCTGTCTTTCTTTGTCTGACTTATTTCACTTAGCATAATGCCCCCAAGATCCATGCTTGTCACAAATGGCAGGATTTCCTCCTTTTTATGGTTGAATAATGTTCGATGTCTATACATATCATGTTTTCTTTATCCATTCATCTGTTGATGGACACTTAGGTTGTTTCCATTTTTTAGCTATTGTAAATAATCCTGCTGTGAACTTGGAGGTGCAGATATCTCATCTGCATAATGTTTTCTTTTCCTTTGGCTATATTCCCAGGAGTGGGATTGCTGGATCATATGGCAGTTTAATTTTCCATTTTTTGAGGAGCTTCCATACTCTTCCAAAATGGCTGTACCAATTTACAGTCCCACCAACAGTGCAAAAGGGTTCCCTTTTCTCCACACCTTTGCCAGCATTTGTTATTTCTTGTCTTACTGATAATTGACATCCTAACAGGTGTGGGTTGGTATCTCATTGTGATTCTGATTTGCATTTCTCTAATGATTAGTGATGTAGAGCATCTTTTCATGTACCTTTTGGCTATTAATATATCTTCTTTGGAAAACTATCTGTTTGGGTCCTTGCCCATTTTTTAATCTGATGATGATGATTTTGCTATTAAGTTGTATGAGTTCTTTACATATTTTGAATATGAACCCCTTATCAGCTACATGGTTTGCAAGTATTTTTCCCACTCAGTAGGTTGTCTTTTCGGTTTGTTTGCTGTGCATAAACTTTTTAGTTAGATGTACTCTCACTTGTTTGTTTATTTTTTTTACCTTGTTGCTTGTGCTTTAGGTGTCATATTGAAAAAGTAATTTCCAAGACCCATGTCAAGGAGTGTTTTTTTTTTTAATGTTTTCTTCTAGGAGTTTTATGGTTTTGGGTCTTAATGTTTAAGTCTTTAATTCATTTTAAGTTAATTTTTGTTGGTGGTGTAAGATAAGGGCCTAGTTTCATTCTTCTACCTGTGAATATCCAGTTTTTCCCAGCACCATTTATTGAAGGGGCTGTCTTCTCCATTGAGTATTCTTGGCCCACTTGTCAAATATTAGTTGACCATACATGCATGGGTTTATTTCTGGTCTCTAGATTCTGTTTCATTGGTCTATGTGTCTTTTTTTATAGCAATACCATACTGTTTTGATTACTATAGCTTTATAATATAGCTTGAAATCAGGAAGTGTGATACCTCCCTCTTTGTTCTTCTTTCTTAGGGTTACTTTTGCTATTTGGGGTCTTTTTTACTTCTTTTAAAAATGTCATTGGACTATTGATAGAGATTGCCTTGAATCTATAGATGGCTTTGTGTAGTATGGAAATCTTAACAATATTAATTCTTCCAATCCATGAACGTGGAATACCTTTTTATTTATTAGTGTTGTCTTCAATTTCTTTCATTAATGTTTTGTAGTTTCAGTGCAGAGCTCTTTCACCTTCTTGGTTAACTTTATTTCTAAGTATTTATTATTGTAAATTTCAAACACTTTAGATCATGTATCCTGTCATTTAAAAAAAAATAACAGTAAAGTGAATGGATGGAGCATGTACATAATACATCCCTTATTAACTGTATCTTGTGGAACAAAATGTGTTTGGGGTAAAGATCATGATTATTGATAATAGTTATAAACCCACATTAGATATTCTTGATATTTTTTATTCATGTGCTGACTTGATGCATTTGATACCAGAAACCCCCTTTTACTATGCTTACTTATGGAAGTAAACATACTTTCATTTTAATTCACCAGCTGCTTTGTTGAACTTCATAGTCAATATCTTGGTGTTTCAGGGTAACTAATGGATTATATTAAGTATAGCCACGTGGTAAAATTAATCAAATTGCAGGAATAGGAAACTGTGCTGCATTTGATAGGTCTGTCTCTCAAGTCATGAAGCCATGATTTGAAGCCATGCTGGACTGTGTTATAGTGGACAGAAAAGTGGACTTAGAATAGAAGAGATTCTTGTCAAATCTCAGTTCTATCAGACACTACCTCTGACCAATTTACGTTTCATTTTTGAGGTTCATTTTCCTCTTCTCTGAAGGAGGACCAGTAATACCTGCCTCAAAAGGTCATTTGGGCAAGTAGAATAAAATAATATTTGTGAAAATGCTTAGCATAATGCATAATACATATTAGTTTAAAACACAGTAAAGCTTCATTCCTTCCTTTCAGTGCTCCCAGAAGCCACATGAAGCATCTAGACTTGGAGTTCTTCCTTTTTGCTAAGCCACCACATTGCTGGCCACTCCCAGCCTGAATAGCAGAAGCCAGACTACTTTAAACCGTATGCATCTAGGTGAACTCTGAAATATCAATAGAGGAACGTACCCTTGACGCATGCTGAGTTGTGGCCTGGATTGTCTTCCAGCCCCTTCTAGACCTTATTCTCTGCTTATTCATTATCCTTAGTGTGCCTTCCCTTAAACTCCCCTTCACAAAACTCATAGTCTTTTGAATCGGATACATTTCCCAGAGGATATTAGCACTCAAGTCTCGTATAATGCGCTGCATCACAGTTGTGTCAAATAGCTGGAGAACAGCAGTAACCAAAATCTAGAGCCACTAACACCCCAGAGTGGTGGAATGGGTTGTCTAGGTGGGAAAGCCTACCACATACCAGGTCCTTTATGTACATTTGTGCTAGGTATTCTGTTTGCCTTCTAAGTCCACTCTCACCCATCTTTGCCCTACTCAGACCCTGGCAGGACCACATCACCCAGGCTTCCTTGACCTCTGACTTCTAGTTGGGAAACACCAGCAGGAGACCAAAGGGCAGGAGGAGAATGAGGTGGAAGTGTTTATTTCTCCCGTTGCCCCATACCAGGCTTCGATTTGACAGTGGCTGCATTCCACTGTCTGAGGCCAGGGCTCCTGTTGGGCAGCATCTCTCCTTTGGCTGCAGCTCTCTCCCCATCAGGCCTAGAGGTGGTGTCTGCCTCCCACCATTGCTGGCACAGAGGTGCTTCCCCTCCCCCTGTTGGTTCCATTAAGCCTTGCTGTACCTTTGTTAATGCTTCTTACTGTGTTCATTTTCTTTTGCTGCTATAACATGACCACAGATGCTGTGTCTTAAAACAATGTATAGTCTGTTAGAAGTCTGTCATAGGTCTCACTGGACAAAAATCAAGGTGTGGGTAGGGCTTCATTCCTTTCTGGAGGCTCTAGGAAAGAATCTGTTTCCTTTATCTTTTCCAGCTTCTAGAGGCCACCCATGTTCCTTGGCTTGTGGCCCCTTCCTCCATCTTCAAAGGCAGCAACAGCAAGTTGAATCCTCATATCACATTTCTGCCATTGTCTTCCACTTTTAAGATTGGGCCCACTCAGGTAGTTTAGGATAATTTCTTCATCTCAAGGTCCTTAACAGGAATCCAACCAGCAAAGTTCCTTTTGCCCAATAAAGTGACATATTCACCAGTTCCAGTGTTCCAGAGATTAGAATGTTAGCATGTTTGATGGCCTTTATTCTGCCTACCAAAACTACCTGCATTAAATTCTCTTTATTTACCCCTTTGTATCATCTACTTCGTGCCAGGACACTGATAAAGTATTCTTTAATCCCATCCCCTAGTGACTCTGTGATATATAGGTGTTGTTTCACAGGTGAGGAGGTTGAGGACAGAAACCAGTCAACTAAATATGGATTTACCATACCACTGTTAGGTGAATTTAATGATCTTGGATAGTTTAAAAAAAAAAAAAAAATCAGAAAATCCAAAGTTATTTATGCCTGCCAGCTGCTGGAACTGCCCATAAAATTTCATGAACATTGCCTAGCTCAAGGCAAAATTATTTGGTTCTTAATATGTATATGTCAAATGTATATGCACATATGTATACTGCATACCGACTTCCACAGCCCAAAGATCATAACCCAGAATCAAGTTTAAAAAAAGGAACTATGGGTACGGAAGGTTAGGCTTTATTCGGGTTCCTTTGACCTCTCTGCTTCTCTCCTCATCCAATCAGGCAACTTAGTTTCTTCTTCCTCCTTCTCCACTCTACCCCCATCTCTGTGTGTCTAATAAGTCGTTGCCCCATACCAGGCTTCGATTTGACAGTGGCTGCATTCCGCTATCTGAGGCCAGGGCTCCTGCTGGGCAACATCTCTCCTTTGGCTGCATCTCTCTTCAGGCTCCTTCTTCTCCACTCTACCCCCATCTCTGTGTGTCTAATAAGTCATTGCAGCTTTGGTGTGAATTGGTTTAATGTGTTACCTCCCCCAGGAGTGTTGATGGGGTGAAAGAGGAGGTGGTGTTTACAACCCCGGGCCATCTTGTTTGCTGTTAGTAGATATCTTAGGCCAATGGGTCGTTCAGTCCTACCTGATAGGGAGCCACGACATCCATGTCCTCACTGCTGACCTCGGTGCTAGGCTAACCAAAGCAACACAGAAATCATGCTGGTGAGAGAGCGCTTGGCGGAGGAACAGTCCAAATGAGAAGCCAGGGCTTGGGTCTACAGATTGTGCTAATGCAATTGTAGACCAAACTGGAGCAGAGTCCAAGCAGGGAGGTCAGGGCCACCATAAGCATCACTGAGTAGATCCGTTAGCATGAAAGTCCTGTAGGACCAGGGATTTGTTGTCTGGTTTCCTTGGTCTCCATATTCCCAAGCCCAGAGCAAATATTCTATAGATATTTGTTAAGTGAAGGACTGAGAGGGAGCGGGGAAGGAGAGAAAGAAGTGACATTTCAGGGTTTGTAACAACCCCTCCAAAGACAAAGGCTGTTTTTCTCTCACCATCTTTGCCCCTCTTAGAGTAGAACACTCAAGGGTTGACAGATGTGTCTTGACAGCCAGAAAGAGGCAAAGCTCCCCAGGAGGTATTAGCTGTTGATTTTGCAAGGGAACCTCAACTGCTGTCTCAACTAATGTGTTTCCGTTTTTAAGGGGACAGTGATATTTGAACGATAAAGCTATACCAATAATACATATGTAATTTACTGGTAATAGAATATCATAGATCAATATATAAATGTATCAAACCAACACACTGTGCACCTTAAACTTATACAATATTATATGTCAACTGTATCTCAATCATAAAAAATAATATCATAGATCATTGGGAAGTCCACTTGCCTAACATACTTCAACACATTCTTCTGCTATTCACATGACCACTTCATCCTCATGACTTATATCACTGAAGTCTCTGCTCATGTGTTCCTCTCTAGAGATGGTCTCCCAATCTCAGTACCACCCTCTTCCCTTACCGTCATAGCACATGCTATGGTATTATATTACATGATAACTGTTTATGCCCAGAATGAATGGCTATGCAGCTAGGCACTCTCTCTGTTTTGTTTCCTGTTGTGTCCTCAGTACTGAGAACAATCCTTGACCCAGAGTTGGCACTCAGGAAATATTTGCTGAATGAATGAATCTGGCTTTGAATCTATCTGGTGACCTTCGGCAGGCCCATCTCGCCGCACCTCAGTTTTATCATCTATGAAATGGGGGTAAGAATTACAATATGGAGTTATTTTAAGAATTAGATAGTATTCAAAAGATCCTGGCACAGCATCTGGGCTTTCGAAAGCCCTCAAAAATAAGAGTTTCTTTAATGTTGTCTAATTTAATTGTGTATATTCTTGAGTATATGTAATTTTTCTTTGTTAAGGGTAGCTACTATTAGCTATTTAGAAAACGTGTTAATATTAATGATCTAGATGTGAGTTGTAGTAATCAAATCTCATCATCAAAGACAGAAAATCAAAGTTGGCCACTGACCATTAAATAAAATGTTATAATGAAATTCACTAGATGGCAATCTTGGTCTCAATATGGCAGGAGTTGAGTGACAGAAGTTCTTATTTGTTAAAGCAAATTGTAAATGACCACATTAGATGACACAAGCAGAACAATAAATGTAGAAAGTGATTTAAGACTAGGTTCTTATAATGTCAGTCCTTTTCGATTTACAAATCTAAGCGGTACGTTTCTCCATAAAAAGTACAATGTAATGCAAAATAGTGTTGCTTTAAAATGTCAAGTGCCGTGAATTACTAAGATGTTGCTGATGGTTTGTGTTTTAACCTCAAACACTTCCAGTTATTGTCTTGATTGTTACAAATAGCAGATGTGCTTTCTGACATGATTATTACTTTATTAAATAATTTTGTTTAATGCCCTTATATCTCTTCCATGTCTCTCTAATAATTTATTCATGAGGCTCATCATATTCTGCATAAAGGTAACATGATTATATTTGCACCTGAATTTTTTTTAAATTGAGGTGGATGGCAAAGATAGGATATTTTAAAATTACTTTGCTGCACTGCCCTCTAATTGCCAATTTTACTGAATGTGAAATGTGTTTACCTTTTCTTCCTTATGGTTTCCCTGCGAATAATACTCAAAAAGCCAAAGAAAACCCTGTTCACCACAGAGCAGACTTTCAGGCAGGTTCTTCTTAGACCCCTTCTGCAAGAGTTTTGTGCAAAAGTATCAGAATGCTTGTATTACAGGGTGAGGTGACCTCCATGAGTGTCCTTGGACAGCTTTAAAGCAAGCAATGAAACACAGAGCTATGTTCCTTATCTTCCATTTGGTAGCTGTTCAGTAAAAGTTGGAGTTGAAAGTGTATGAAGTGAAGTGAGTTGTGACAAGTTAAAATGATCTTTGCCTCAGAAAGTCGTCTTTATTCTAGGGAGGAGTTTGAAATGACTGGCGATGCTTGTTTTTGGAGCGTGGGTATCATTTTGTTGCATAAAATGCTCATTTCATGTCTTTGAAGCTATGGGATCCTGCACCTATTGAATTAAGAGGATACTCTACTGATGATGATTTGGGGGAATGAAAACAATGGGTTGTCATTTAACATATGTCACTGGGCATCCTTCTTGGAGGGGTATGACTGCCTGGACTTAAATCCCTGCTCGTCCAGTAATTAGCTATTTGACCTTCCCTCATTTGTAATGGAGACAATAACTGTAATCTACCTCATGGAGTTGTTGGGGGAATTAAATAAGTTAATATACGTAACTCTTGGAATGTTGCCTGGCTCCAAGTAAGCAGATCTCTAAGTGTCTTCCAAGGCACACTGCAGATCCTGCTTTGTCTATGGAAGCTCCTCGGATCTCTCTTCTTTCTGGCTGCCTATTTGATTTATTGTCCGAGCTATATATTTTGGAGCTTTATTATATTTGATGTAACCCTTTATCATACCTCTGTTTTCCCCCATTCATGTAAGTCAGTCTCATCCACGCATTTGTAGGATCATTTAGGATCATCTCAACAAACTGGAGCAAAAATGTTATTAATGATGGCAGAGGGTATGCGTTTGCTAACTAAAGATTGCTAGCCAATTATGTAATAATAATGTTAACAATCAGAGTAATCATAATGAGATGATTAAAAATAAAAAATAAATGTTATTAAATATTGTGAAATTCATGTCAAATCCATATAATCCTAACAATATGCTTGTAAGGTTAACTTCTAAGTGGAAATAAAAATACAATTCTGATGTATAATTTCTATAAACCGCATAATTTGAGCCCCAAAAAACACTTTTTAAATTGAGGTATAGTTGATTTACAATATTATATTAGTTTCAGGTGTACAACATAGTACAAAATTTCTATAGATTATATTCCATTTAAAGCTATTCAAAATTTTGGCTATATTCCCTGTGCTGTACAATGTATCCTTGTAGCTTATTGTATACAAAGTAGTTTGTACCACTTAATCCCTGTGCCCCCTATAGCAGAGGGCTGGCTAAGTTTTTGACTTCAGCTTTTTGGTAAAAACAGATCAAAATGACCCTCTTCTGCAAGGCCTGTCAAGGTCTTACTTCCTATTCCTATGGAGAATTCGTTTTTTTGTTAACATTCTTTTATCCCTTAAAACCTATTTCTTTTCTACTTTCCCCTTTCCCTCCTTTCCTTCCTTCCTTCCTTCCTTCCAGCCAAGCTAACCACCTAGCCAGCTATTCAACAATCATTTTCAACCTCTTGCTATGTGCCATAAACAGTGCTAGGTGTTACGTATTCAAACGGTCAACGTAGAGATAGCCCCTGTTTTCCTGGAGCTTATAGTGTGCTGTAAAAAATAGTTTAATACTTGATTACAGATTACTTTAAAGGCTAAAAAGGACAGAGTGCTCTGAGTGAATAACAACCGGAACTCACTTTAAATTGTGTGGTTAAGGCTGCCCTGAGGAAGCAGTGTTCAAACTGGGACTTGAAAGATGAGAAGAAACCATCGTGCCAAGATGGATAGGGGGGAAAGAAGGTGAGGAAGGCCAGGACAGGTAGAGGGGACTGTATGTAGGGAGGCACAGAGGCCCTCATGGAAGTGGGGATGGCCAGCCCCACTGCAGCCCTATGGGCTTGGAGGAGAGCTCTGAGAATGGAACCTAAATGGTACATGGGGGTGACCACACGGAGCCTTGCAGGCCGGGTCAGGGGTCTAGATCTGAAGTGTAATGGAAGTCAGTGAGGTGGCTGAAGGCTTACATTTTTTTAATTTCCATTTTTAAGTCACTCTGATTGCTTCTGTGGATATTGCTTTGGAGGGGGCCCAGGCCAGCGTGAGGGAACCTGGAGGCTATTGCAGCAGTCCGTCCCTCTGTTACCATATTGAACACGTTGCGTTATTTAATGACTGATTAACTTGGCTCTTCATGCTGGCATCAGTGAGTCCTGACACACTTCTGACATGCAGTGAGATGTGTCAGGAAGTGTTGAATGCCTGAATTAAAGGCCACCCTTAATGCCGTCCAGGGGGATTACTTCTCTTGTCTGTGACCTTCTGATTTGCTCACGATGATGATCACCTGCCAGTGTCCCTGACCGAGGACACATGGCGTGCATGCTGCCGAACTCCGTAGCACCAGTAATCAAGTGCAGCATCCCTGCCTACAGAAGCAGGCCTGGGAGAGAGAACCACTTGCTTCTCCTTGCCTCGAGAAGCATTAAATTACCTGGTGTTGAAGTTTCCCAAAGCATATGCTGAATTTTTTCTTTTTTTTTTTTAAGATTTGTGTGTGTGCTATTATTCATGTTCTTTAAGGACCTTGCTGTTGAATCCAAATATGACTCTGGTATGGGGTTTATACATCTCTCCCTTCTATCTTCATTCTCTTCTATACTGTTTTCAGGAGATCATTTGCACAGCTGCAGAGTAAGAGGTGCTATGATCGTGTGTAGGGGTGTAGCAGTGATCAGTGAACACAAATGATAAAAATATCTACCTTTGCAAGAAATTACCTTCTGGGAGCAATTATACAAGAAGACGGTGAGTATTAGGGGGCAAAAAAAGGGTAAGGGAAGGGTTCTGCAGGTTGGGGTCATGGTTGAGAGAAGGCTTCACTGAGAGGGCAACATTTGAGGAGTGAGCTTCAAGTGAGGACACGAGGGAAGAGCGCCCCAGATGAGGAGAGCAGCTCCTGCAAAGACTGAGGCACTGCATGCCTGGCAAGTTAGAGGAAGGGCAGGGCGGCCAGCGTGGTTGGAGGGGAGTGAGCTCAGGGTGACTGGTGGGATGGGTGGTCAGTGAGATAAAGGTGCAGAGACAGACGAGGATAGTCCTGTGGTCGACTGTGAGGACTTGGCTTTTACTTTGAGGGAAATGGGGAGCCAGTGCACAGTGTTGACCAAAAGAATTACAGGTGTGTTGACTGTGAACTGCTCATTAAGTGACAGGGAGAACAATCTACCAAATCCATTTGTCTTGAAATTGGTGTCCCAGGTGTGGTGTAGGAAATTGCTGACACTGGCCTTGAGTAACTGTGACGTATTGTCATTGCTGGGGTAGCTTAATTTCAAATAATGGAGTGTCACCTCTTCCCTAATGAGGTCTTAGAGCTCCTACTCAGTGCTGGAGGAGAGAGACAGGATTGTGAAAAGTAGATCTGTGCGGTAGAGGCACTGCCCCAAGCAGCTGGTCATTAGGAAGAGACGCACACACAACTGAAGTGGAGAGGCAGCCCAGCATAATGGTTAACAGCAGAGATTCTGGGGCCAGACTGCCTGGGTTGGAATCCAGTTCTGCCATTTGCAAGCTGTGTGATGTTAGGGAAGTTAACTTTGTTGTGCCTCAGTTGCCACACCATGAAATGGGAATCTTTGTGATACCTCTTGGCGTTGCCATGAGGATTAGTGACTACTTATAAAGTGCCTTATATGTTTTAAATAAAATCCACATATACTCCCTACCTTTTTCTGGCTTATGCACCAGGTTCATTACTTTGTGGCCCAAGGAAATGAGATTGCTCTCAACAAAGCCATGATGGCTCTTTCCTGGGTCCCTGTGTTTTCCTCTCTGTCTTTGATGACTCTGCAGTTAAGCCTGATAGTTCAGGGCTCTCCTCCAGCCCCGACTGAAAAATGCAACAGCAGCTTTCCTGTAAGGGGAACACCCTGTTGGAAGAAAATATGTTGGCCAAGCCATCATGCTAATTATCTAAGCCTCAAAGGAATTAATTTTCTGGTAGTCGTTGAGCTTACTGTCTTTAAAAAAAAAAATGTTTATTAAATTAATGTGATAGGAAAGGATTTATGTTTAAGTAATTGGATGATGGCTGGAATAAGAATGAAGGCATACTGAGAACTAGAGGTACAGGGTCAACATATATTAATTCTTCATAGGTTCTTAGGTTTTTGAGGAATTGGCATCTGTGTGATGCTCGGCTTAGGGTAGGGTCTGGTTCTTTTTAACTCTAGAATCAGATGATAATTGAGAGGAGAGTTCAACCAAGAACTGAGTACTATTCTATACCATGTGCTTTTTAAAAACTATCTCAGTTAATCAGCACTTGGTGAGGTATACAGAGTTTCATCTCTAACTCACAATCTGAGGAAACTTGACACTAAGAGGCCATACAGCTACAAATGGTGGCCCCAATATTTGGAACTTTTATGTCTGCTTCTCAAGACCCCATTCTTTCCACTCTCTGTCTCCTTTTGGGCAGTCACTGCTGAGCATTATGAGTCGAAGAACTTGATCTCTTCTATCCTAGTAGGTAATAGTAATGCTTTCCTGTCAGAATTTTGGATCCCTAGAACCAGTATTGTAGAATTGACCTGGGAATAAATCCTTGTGTGTATCCTGTTCCTAATGTTCATTGGGACTTACAGACTTTCGACTGTTGCTAAAACCAAAGGATTGTCTTAACCATTCATATAAAGGGGAAAGACTAGAAAAATGAGAGACACTAGCTCAAAATAAGGAAGTGAGAAAAGTAAGTAATTTGAGTTAAATACCTCTGGGTTGTGTTACCGCAAAGGATCTTTATCCACTGCTAACTGTGTGTCTCAGAGAATAAGCAGGTGCTGTGGTTGGAGGATTATGAAGCAGCCGTCATGAATTGGGCATCAAACAGACCATAGAATCAGACCGTGCTCCACCTCGAGGCTAGAACTCATCCAGTGATGAGAGAGGGCTGCTGAAGTGTGCAGGCACAGGAATGGATGTGTCTGGGTGGGAACCAGTGGTGGCAGGTTCTCTAGAAGGCTTGTGTTTGTAGTCTTGCCAGCAAGTGGGAGGAAGCTTTGAGCATTGCTCAAGAGCTGGCAGAGAACCGCTGAGCTAGAGAAACAAATGCCATTTTCTGAGCACTGAGGTTTCTTGGCAGAAATCTTTGCTATTTGGAACTGCAAAGATGCGAATGAAGACATGAAATAATTTTAGTATTTATTTTTAGTAATTTTTAAGAACGTGCTTAGTATTATCCTGTTTCTAGAGCCACCTCTTCAGATTTGTTGAATTGAGATGGAAGCAACGCCAGGCATCTTTAGTCTCCTTCCCTGCCACTTTAAGGCCCTCCACATGATTCCTGTCTGGGTCTTACATACTCCCATGATGATAAAATCAACCATGTAGGGGACTGAACTGCAGTCTCAGAGCTTTGGAACTGTTGCCAGGTTTGGTAGAATTAAAAATGTCTTGCCTTTCTGGGCTAGACTCAACTTGGATTTTTTTTTTTTTTTTTCCCAACTTGGATTCTTTATCACCGTAAGATGAAAATTTCAGGCACCAAGGGACAGAAAACATCCAAAATCTATGCATTCTCTCTTTATTCCCTAAAAGAGTAGAGTGCAGAACAAAACCCAGAAATTGCCCACACTGCTCCTGCCCTCTGCGTCAAGGTGAGAATCTTCCCTTATTTGCATGGTCCGTGGCGGATAGCAGAGGACACCCCTGCAACATGCAGCTGAGACTGTGCCATCGCCGGTGGGTGTTAATTCCCACTAGTGGGAATGTGCTTTGACTCCTCTTTTCGTTCACTCTCCCTAAGGTCAGGAATGATGGACCGCTGATGACAAGTCAGTTTTCTCTGTGCTTTGGGAGCAGTTTTAATATGACACCCAGACACAGCCTTTGCACACCATTTGGGATACCGAGTGGCAGATGTTTTTTACTTAAAGGAAGGAATGATTTCTACAAAGGGAGAGGGATTTTTGCAGGAAATTTGCAAACATTACATTGACCCTGATCACCTTGTTACAGATCCAGTTAGTCTTCTGGGAAGGGACTGCTAGGAAGGGAAGATCCTAGCAGTGCCTTGCTGGAGAACATTGAATAATTTGTGAATTTACAGTCCCATCTGCTTCCTTTTTTTTCTGTTTTTTTTTTTAATTGAAGTATAGTTGATTTACAGTGTTGTGTTAGTTTCAGGTGTGCAGCAAAGTGATTGTTTTATGTATGTATTCTTTTTCAGATTCTTTTCTGTTATAGGTTATGACAAGATATTGAATATAGTTCCCTGTGCTGTACAATAGGTCCTTGTTGTTTACCTATTTTATACATAGTGGTGTGTATCTGTTAGTCTCAAACTCCTAATTTATCCCTCCCTTCCCTCCTTTCCCCTTTGATAGCCATAAGTTTGTTTCCTGTGTCTGTGAGCCTATTTCTGTTTGGCAAATAAGTTCATTTGTATCATTTTTTTTTTTTAGATTCCACTTATAAGTGACACCGTATCATACTTGTCTTTGTCTGACTTACTTCCCTTAGTATGATAAACTCTAGGTCCATCTGTGTTGCTGCAAATGGCATTATTTCATTATTTTTTATGGTTGAGTAATATTCCATTTGTGTGTGTGTGTGTGTGTGTGTGTGTGTGTGTGTGTGTGTATACACATACATACATACACCACATCTTCTTTATCCATTCATCTGTTGATGGACATTTAGTTTGCTTCCGTGTCTTGGCTATTGTAAATAGTGCTGCAATGAACTTTGGGGTGCATGTATCTTTTTGGATTATAGTTTTTTCTGGCTATATGCCCTGGAGTGAGATAGCAGGATCATATGGTAACTCTATTTTTGGTTTTTTAAGGACCCTCATTATTGTTCTTCATTGTGGCTGCACCAATTTACATTCCTACCAACAGTGTAGGAGGGTTCCCTTTTCTCCACACCCTCTCCAGTATTTATTGTTTGTAGACTTTTTGATGACGGCCATTCTGACCAGTGTGAGGTGATACCTCATTGTAGTTTTGATTTGCATTTCTCTAATAATTAGTGACATTGAGCATCTTTTCATGTGTCTGTTGGCCATCTGTATGTCTTCTTTTTTATTTTTATTTTTTTTTAGTATGTCTTCTTTGGAGAAATGTCCGTTTAGGTCTTCTGCCCATTTTTTGATTGGGTTGTTTGTTTGTTTTGATATTGAGCTGTTTGTATATTTTGGAAATTAATCCTATGTTGGTTGCATCATTTGCAAATATTTTCTCCCATTCCATAGGTTGTCTTTTTGTTTTGTTTATGGTTTCCTTTGCTGTGCAAAAGCTTTTCAGTTTAATTAGGTCCCATTTGTTTATTTTTGCTTTTGTTTCCATTACTCTAGGAGGCAGATCCAAAACATTTTGCTGCAATATATGTGAAAGAGTGTTCTGCCTATGTTTTCCTCTAGGAGTTTTATGGTATTTGGTCTTATATGTAGGTCTTTAATCCATTTTGAGTTTACTTTTTGTATACGGTGTTAGAGAATGTTCTAATTTCATTCTTTTACGTGTAGCTTCCCAGTTTTCCCAGCACCACTTATTGAAGAGACTGTCATTTCTCCATTATATATTCTTGCCTCCTATGTCATTGATTGACCATAAGTGCATGGGTTTATTTCTGAGCGTTCTATCCTGTTCCATTGATATGTGTCTGTTTTTCTGCCAGTACCATACCGTTTTGATATCTGGAGCTTTGTTAGTATAGTCTGAAGTCAGGGAGCGTGATTCCTCCCACTCTGTTATTCCTTCTCAAGATTCTTTTGGCTATTCAGGGTCTTTTGTGTTTCTATACAAATTGCAAAATTATTCTGGTTCTGTGAAAAATGCCATTGGTAATTTGATAGAGATTGCACTGAATCTGTAGTTTGCCTTTGGTAGTATGGTCATTTTAATACTATTGATTCTTACAATCCAAGAACACAGTATATCTTTCCATCTGTTTGTGAAATCTTCAATTTCTTTCATTAGTGTCTTAAACTTTTTGGAGTACAGGTCTTTGCCTCCTTAGGTAGGCTTTTCCTAAGTATTTTATTCTTTTTTATGCAGTAGTAAATGGGATCGTTTCCTTAATTTCTCTTTCTGCTATTACGTTGTTAGTGTATAGCAATGCAACAGATTTCTGTATATTAATTTTGTATCCTGCAACTTTACCGAATTCTTTGATGAGCTCTAGTAGTTTTCTAGTGACGTCTTCAGGATTTTCTATGTATATTATCATGTTATCTGCAAACAGTGACAATGTTACTTCTTCCTTTCCAATTTGGATTCCTTTTATTTCCTTTTCTTCTCTGATTGCTGTGGCTAGGACTTCCAAAACTATGTTGAATAAAAGTGGGGAGAGTGGACATCCTTGTCCTGTTTCTGATCTTAGAGGGAATGCTTTCAGCTTTTCATTGTTGAGTATGATGTTACCTGTGGTTTTGTCATATATGGCCTTTATCATATTGAGGTATGTTCCTTCTATTCCCATTTTCTGGAGAATTTTTATCATTAATGGATGTTGAATTTTATCAAAAGCTTTTTTTGCATCTATTGAGTTGCTCATATGGTTTTTATTCTTCAGTTGTTAATGTGGTATATCACATTGATTTATTTGTGGATGTTGAAAAGTCTTTGCATCTCTGGGATAAATCCCACTTGATCATGTTGTATGGTCCTTTTAATGCTAGATTTGGTTTGCTAGTATTTTGTTAAGGATTTTTACATCTATGTTCATTGGGAATATTGGCCTGTTATTTTCTTTTTTTGTGATATTTTTGTCTGGTTTTGGTGTCAGGGTGATAGTGGTTTCATAGAATAAGTTTGGAAGTATTCCTTCTTCTGCAGTTTTTTGGAATAGTTTCAGAAGGATAGGTTTTAACTCAGTCCCATCTGCTTCTCATGAGAAGGGAGGAAAATCACATGGTGATGTTGTTAGTGGATCTCAAGCCTCAAATGGGATTTTCCCAAAAGTCTTCTCTAACCAGACTTAGCCATATATTCTCAATATCCAAGTTGACATCTAGTAAACCCACTAGAGTTTATTAAATAATCCAACAAACCTTCATTAAGTACCCCTGAAAGGAAGTACAAGATGGGGATTAAGAGTAGAGACTTAAGACATAGACTACCTATATTTCAGTCCTGGCTTTGCAACTTACTAGTTATATGATCTGGTCAATTTACTTAGTCATTCTATGCCTCGGCTACCACATCTGTAAAATGGGGGTGAAATTATCATCTGTGTCATTGGGTTGATGGGAACAGTAAATGAATTAATATCTCAGAAACACAAAGAACGATGTTTGACACATAACAAACACTGTTTAGGAGCCTGTTGGCTGATGGTGATGATGACAAAGATTATGACTATGATTATGACGACAGTGTTGATGATGACATTGATGACTTCGTTGTTGTTAGGCTGAGAAGAAAAAAATACAGTTCTCTCAAGTGACTAGTCGTCTTGGGTGGGGATACAGCCAAGTCAGTCAACGGTGTCATCACAGATTTGGGATGTGTTTGGATAGAAGTGTGCAGTAGTGTATGAGTATAGAGGAGACTTGGTGTGGGGTGGTGAGAAAAACTCAAGAGGCTGTGATATGCCAGCTGTATCTCAAGCAATGAGCAGGGGTTAGCGAGGAAAAGAGGTGAGAGCAGTGCCTTCCAGGTAGAAGAACCAGTGTGTGTGAAGGTGCGTGACAAGTTTGAGAATCGCAGTTAGTTTGGCCTGGTTAGTTAACATGTAGGATGCAGGTGAGGGAGGGGTGAGGGATTAAGTTGGAGAAAGAAGTAGGAGCCAGATCACAAAGGGTCTCGTACGCCTTAATCGGAATGGGGCTTTTACTGGGAAGGTCTGAAGCATGGGAATGACAGAGCCAGGGAGGCAGGGAATCAAAGGCTCAAACATCAGTGACTCTTACAGCTTTTTGAGTTTCCTCATGTATAAAATTAGGGCCTCTGGGACTGCACGGTATTAAGGTCTTTGCTGTGCTTGTGAGTACAGAACGAATGGCCAAAACGTTCTGTTTTTGGATTGTCCGTCAATAAGGCAGAAAACAGATGGCATACTTGACTAGGAGTTTTGAGAATAAATGTTAAGGAAAAGGCTCTTTAGAGGTGTGAGCTGAAGGTGTGGACAAGGGCCACCCGAGCGAGGACCAGCCACTTCCAGGACTGCTCAGAGGCAGGGAGCATCTCGTCCTCTCCCTTCCCCACCCTCTCGTCTTCTACTGGTGCCTCCCATGGCTGACCGCTACTGGAAGCAAGAGGTCAGTGTGTAAGGTCCCCCTCCTTGGAGTCCAGGGAAGGACTGAGAATAGGAAAAATGGGAAATATCCTGAACTCCTCTTGGGACTGATTGTTCTGAGGCTATTTTAAGTCCTTTTTTTTTTTTTTTTTTTTGGCACCTGTCAAAATCCATTGTAAGACAATACCTGTGGACAAGATTGGAATTTGTGCAATATTTCAGATCACCTTCCTGTTCTGAGTCAGAAAGCTATACAGGCTATTTTACTGTATAATCAGTGACTTTGTTCTATTAGGGCATCCTAATGGAAAACCACAGAATAAGTATTACAATAATTCCCCCTCCTCTTCTTTCCATTTATTGAAACTCATCTGTGTGACAGGCTCTTGAGACTTATCACCACAATCCTTAAAACAATCTGAAAGGTGCTTAATATTATTCACATTTTATGTATAAGGAAATAGATGTGTGGTGTTCCAGTAACTCTATAGCTGTAACAAAACTGGGATTCAAATTCGGTTTGGGGTTTTTGTCTATACCCCACTATCTTTAGGCAATAAAGATCCTTTAGGTAAGTCTACCACCCTGCTTTGAGAAAGATACTGGGTACCTGGGTCACTACTGTCATCCCCACCATTTTCTCTACCACCGTCTCTATCATGGTCACCGCCACCACCAACAAAACAAAAGCAGCAGATATTGATAGATGCTTTAGGATGAGGGGCAAACTTTATGGACACTACGTCTGAACATCTTAAGGAAGAGTTACTTTCGCTTAACCTCTGGTTTTATTTTTTAATGACAAGTTTCAATTGTGGCTTTGTAAAGGTATTTTTATCAGGTTTCTTCTCTCAGGTGCTATCAGTGATAACATATTGGTTATAATTTGGTGCCATGAAACATTTCAATGGAAGTACCAGGTCAGCCACTACTTCAAAACTATTTGGATGCAACTAAAATTTTTGCAACATAGTGCAAGATACAATTGCCCAGGACTGTATGTCCTTCTGCTTTCACCCAAAATGGTGGCTGCTAAAAGTCCTTACAACTGCAGGCTGGGTAATTGAATAATTTGTATACCAAATTCAGGTCCAAATGATGCCTTCAATAGTATGATTACTCATAATAAGGAAAAGGTCAGCATTCACTAGTAATTATCTATTCTCTATAATTTTTAAAACATGAAAAAAATGCTGTGGCCAGCACATCCAAAGGGGAAAAGGCACTGCAACACAGCAATGGTATGCGAGAACTGTGCTTTATTATTAAATTAGTAATTTTCATTTGAGAAACACAATGTATAATTGATCAGCTAATTTGCCCGAAGCCTTTCGTTTAGATACTGTATTTCACATCTCCTTTCACATTTTCACATTTCCAAAAGGCAGGCATCATTGTGTGACATAGTTTATTGATCATCTTTCTTTTTCTGTCTTAGTGGTACCTAAAATAAATGCATGTCATAAAATCAGTGACATCTTAGATCAGATGAAATAGGGATTCGGACCCTTTTGTTTATTTTTTCTCGATGAGATATCCCTGAAAGACCAAAAGAACCCTTTGAAGAGAGCTAATGCAGAAGACTGAATTCACATATTCTAATAGTCATTCATTTTTCTAATTTATATTATATGCCTTATCTGTGTGAGACACTGTGAGTACTTTATGGGAGTAATAATCACAATGATAAATAGTATTTTCTGCATTTGGGTAGTGCTTTATAGTCTTTAAGGGGCTGTTACATGCATCATCTTACTTATTCTCAAAGTTGACTTGGAGGATAGACATCAGTTTCCTACTTTCTGTCTAAAGACAGGTGCAAACCTTCTGAAGGTTGGGTGACGCTGCTAAGGTTATCCAGGTCAGTATTGACAGAGCCAGAACCTGAGTCTCCCAACTCCAAGTCCACTCTTTAGAGCTGGGGCTTCCAAAGTTTAAGTCCAACTCCTGCTTTGCAATCCAACATTTTTTTTTCCTGATCTTCTAACATCTAGGTAAACCTCTTTTCCCATGTTTTTTAATTGCATAAGTAATACATGAACATAAACCCACTGTTTAAAAAAAAAAAGTAAAAATGGAGTAAAAAGTGATGTATCTCCATACCACTGTTTCTTTTCTAGTATTTACATATGTGTAAATAGCTCTTTGGCATAAATCTTACTATGTATAGTGTTTTGTGATTTGCTTTTCTCACTGTATATATCTTAGAGATTTATTCATTCATTTAACAAATACTTACTGTTCTCAGCACTGAGAGATCCTCATGTCAGTATATGTAGTTTTATCTCTTAACCAATGAAGAATATTCCATTCTATGCATTTACCATAATTTATTAAGGCATTTCCCTGTCACTGGACATTTGGCTTGTTTCCAAATGTAATTTCAGTTGCAACTAATGCTAAATAAAAATATAAAAATTGTAGCACATGCCTGTCAGGGCAAATGCGTACACTTGTGGGCTAGTTCCCTATGTGCAGGGTTAAAGGATGGGCATACTTAAGTTTTAGCTGTTTTTGCCTGTCCACAAAGGAAGCTGAACCAACAGTGTGTCAGAGTGAGCAAACTGAACCTCCATGAACTTTTTTTTCATTTATAAAAGGGAGGAAATAACACACGCCTGATAGCGTTCTTCTGACAATCTTGCAGAGTAATGATAGCCATGCTGCAGGTCTTCACCCTCTCTTGGGGATCAGACAGAGCCACAGAAATGAACACAACAAGGCAGTCAATTCCAAGGGCATCTGGACGGTGCCGGCAGTTTGAGAAGGTCAGAGGAAGATGCAAACTTCTGCCTGCTGTGTGGTAGGAGGGCAGAAGAGTAAGTCTGGTCTGCCTGGTGGCTGGGGAGAAACGCATTAGGCCGCGATATTGCTGAAAGAATAGTGTGGATAAAGGCAAGGAAGAGATGAATGTGATGGGAAACCTGCAGTCCAGCAGAATCTGATATGGTAAAATGGAGCTGCAGCCTCTCCCTGGATTACAGCTTTCACTCTGCACCTCTGCAGTCCTGCAGCAAGATCAGCCGCTTTGCTGTGTCTGCTCAACTTGGTCATTGCTTTTTTTTTGTTCCTCGCCTCTCTGCACAGTGACAAGAAAGATACACCCATGGATAGGCTACCTAGAGGCCTGCACATCCCTCTCGTTAGGGAAGAGTGTTCGTCAGAAGTTCAGTGACAGAGTTGGAACTGGAGGAAAGTATCTAGCCTGTTGCCGCAGTGAAGCTACATTTGAGTTCAGCTCACCTGGACTGCTGTGTAGCCAGCATTCTGCCAGGCGCCTCTGAGGCAAAGAGAGAAGAGTGAAGGGGCTGAGAAGGTTATAACACCAACTCTGAACCCGCTAAAAGCTTTCAGATTAGAAATAGACTGTTGTTTCATCTCAGCAAAGCCCTGGGAAGCACCACGTGCCTCCTTGGATCTCCCTTTGCAGTGAGTTATTTTCCGAAGGCATTTCTGAGCCAGTGGAAACAATAGCAGGGTAGTCAAAAGACATCCTGGCATTTTTAAGGAGGATGAGGATGCCAATAGGGGTGGAGTTTTTGTGAGCATGTGAAGACGGGTAGGTTTTCAGAGGCAGTTGACAAAGACCCAGCCCTCTTTGCTAGTTCATATTACTGCCTGATGAATCTGCCAAAAATCATGATGATATACTTTTTGGTCTCATTACTGCAGCTGTTTGCCCACCATCTACAATTATTTCATATTGTTAGGAGCCTGGCCCGGGTGTGTGTGTGTGTGTGTGTGTGTGTGTGTGTGTGTGTGTGTGTGTGTGTACGCTAGGGTACTCTGCTATTTGTTATTGTTCATTTCCACGTTTGTACTGCGGACACACTATCATATTAGTTGCCACAAAGTAAGAGTTGTGGTTTACAGGAGTGGGATTATTGGAAAAAGAGGCGGGGGCTTGAAGCAGGTCTCAGTCTCCCACTGGGTAGATAAAGTGTTCTGTAGTGCGGTGCCACACCCCCATCCTTCTGAACCTCAGAAAGCCACAAGTTGAGTGGCCTTTTGGGCTCTTAGAAGAGCATCAGGGTGATTGGCATGTGTAGTCTAGTTAGCAACCGGGAGTCATAAATAGATTGACCCTGAGTCATAAGTAGATTGAGAACCATCTACTCTGCATTGTTGTCTCAGACCATAATTGATGGGGCAGGATTCAAACAGATCTTTACCAACTAGCTTGTTTGGCCTGTGCCGCGCTTCACATGGGCTTGCAGCTGCCAGGAGCTGCTGAGCGCAGAGCTGTCCTAGATCGGGTGTTCAACAAGCCTGTAAGGTAAGTGACTGCAGTCTAGATAGCTTGATGTTACCTACTTTACGCTGAGCTGACATTGTAGCGAAGATCGTGGCCGCATGTCCTTCTGCAGGGGAGCATACGAGGTGTATGGATCTCCCAGGTCAGAGATCCTAACTTGGAAGTAGATGCAGCACAGTTTTTGAAATGATAATAGTAATAAACCTTCATATAAATGTTTCCATGTAGTAAACATTACTCCAGGCACTCTAAATGGGTTATGCCACTTAATATCCTTCAACGACCCTGTGAGGTAGGTACAGTTATTCCCACTTTACAGACAAGGAGACAGAGACATGCTGAGATGATCCACTCGGGGTCATACAGCTGCCGAGTGCTGATTTGAGCCTGGGCAGTCTGACCTTAGGATTCCCAGGCTATAATTGGTTGTAAGGGTCCAAAGGGGCCCAGGTGTAGCCATGGGGACGAGGCACTATAGACAGGTGTCAGAAGCATTTGATGATTGGCCCACTGTCTCTGAATACATAACTCAAGAAAATGCAGTCCTGTCATTTTCTCTCTCCAACATCCTGGTGTCTTCTTTTGTGATTCCTACTAGGAACCATTGATTACCAAAAATGGTTTGTGAAGCAGCCCAATTAAGTGAGCCAAGAGTTACATGTCAAGTGTTACCATCTTTATTTGCTTATGTCAAGTGGAGTCGGAGTCCTTCTGTGATCAGCAAAGCAAGTGTAAAGTGGTTGATTAATTTCCTTTAAGTTTTGTCAAAATTTGTGTGCAGGGAATCTAATTTTCAGTTTAATTTTTCTTCCTAACACAGACACTCCATTTTTTTTTCTTTCTCTCTCTCACTATTACTGATAGCCGGAACACATCATTTGTAGTTTCATTTCACTTGAGTGTTGGGTTAATAATATTAATCTGAATACTTCTCCCTTCTTATCTTTATTTTAAGTAATTTGTAAAGGATGGTCAGTTACAGACCTGCTTAAACAGATGACAGCCATTTTGCAGAATACCCGAAAAAGCAAAAGACTTTTATTGTCCTTTAAAATACTTCCCACACTGAGAAGTTTTTTGTGTGGTTAATAATATTTTTGTGGGATTTATTGTGTGCCTACTTTGGGCTGGGCATGGAAGAAACACAAAGGTGAATAAAACTCATACCAATAACTTCAGTTTTCTCATATATAAGATGAAGATGGTAATTGGATTTCTTTCATAGAGTTGTGATTAAATTATATAATCTTTGTAAATGTCTTAGTCTAAGTACTCAACAAATGTTAGCTGTGGCCACATGGCTTCAAAGGTGTCTTGGCTTCTGATTCTATATGACATGGAACCAGCTGGCTGCCCTGGTCTGAGACCTCCCCATGCTCTTCAAGCTCCCAGACCTGTGTTGGGACTCCTGTTTACTCTTTCCATGTTGCCAACTCCTGAGCTGTGACTGTATTCAATCCTATATCTAGATTTCATCTGAAGACCCCCTGTGCTAGGTGTTAACTCAGGCTGTGCAGTCTTCGCTGGTTTCTCATTGTTGGTGTGAGGATGTGAGATTGAGAACATCTGTAATTCCTCCTCTAATCTGCTTTTTCCCCTTTAGTTATCACTAAAGGATCAATGACACCTCTTTTAGAAAGTAACTCCATCTTAGAAAACTGCGGATATGCATGGGGACCAACTCATCTCAGATTTAGCATTCAAAGTCTTGAGATCCAGGAACCCCTAAGGGCTAATTTCCCCAGGACTGTCTGTTTTAAAGCTGAAAATCTCAGCTTCCAGGAACCCCTGGTCCCAGGCAAACAGGGATGTTGGTCTCTCTAGATGCAGAAGACCAAGGCAATCAAGAAAGCATACCTCACATCTTGTTTGTATGTAATTATTTTGCCATAATAAAAAAATAGAATTAATTCTTCCTTTTTGACATACAATAACTGCCTTTAAAGTTCTGTGAGATTGATGAGGCTACTACATGCTCTCTTGAGGGCAGCACCTAAGAGTCAGGAAGGATCCAGGTCTTAGCCTCTGTTTTGTACGTATCTGAAGCTATGTATATCCCTTCCTCTCTAGTTAAACAGATTCTGGAGATGCTGTAGGACTTTTCAGAATAACAAGACAATTGACAAATAAGTCACTTTTATTGATTTAAAAACAACTAACTGGCTAGCAGGTCAGCTGATCACCTTATTTTAGCCTCTAGAACAAGAGTCAACCTAGAAAATCAGATAACCACAAGAAGGTTGCTTGTTCATCATGGTGCCAGAACAAAGGAAGTTGAGTCATTAGAAAGCCATCGAGTTTTATGAGTTCCACTCACCCATCTGAAAGTATACAGTTAGTTGACCATTGGGAGTTAGGGGTGCGACCCTTCTCATAGCCAAAAATCGGAGGAAAACTTTACAGTGGGCCCTCCGAATCTGATATTCACATCTATGGATTCAACCAGCTGCTGATCATGTAGTACTGTAGTATGTACTGAAAAAAATCTGTATGTAAGTGGACCCACACAGTACGAACCTGTGTTGTTCAAGGGTCAACTGTGTGTATCAGTTCTCAACCCGGAAGTATAATCATTGCTTCCTAGATCTGCCCCCCAGAGATTCCACTTTAATTTGATTGGGGTGGATCTCAGACATTGCTCTTTGTAAAATTCTCCAGATTATTCTAATTTTCATCCAGGGTTGCGGCTAAGGATGTTGAGAACCCTCTCCACTGGGTAGTACCAGACACATTGAAAACCATGGACTTGACCTCTGCTTTCACTTCATAAAGACCAAACCATTCTGTTAAGACAGTACAGCAAAGCATAACATCCATTACATTCTGTTTATAATTTCCTCGGGAAACTCCAGGTTATCTTAACAGAACTTAGGGGTGTTCCCAAACTATTTCTTATGGTAGGATAAATCTTTAAGTGTTTAACATCCTCCATTTATTTTGTTTTTTTGTTTGTTAATTTTATTTCATTTTTTAATTGAAGTATAGTTGATTTACATTATTGTGCTAGTTTCAAGTGTAGAGCAGAGTGATTCAGGTAGATTTTTTCAGATTATTTTCCATTATAGGTTATTACAAGATGTTGAATATTGTTCCCTGTATTATACAGTAAATCCTTGCTTATCTATTTTATATATAGCAGTGTGTATCTGTTAATCCCATATTCCTAATTTATCCTCCCCTCCCCTCTCCCCTCTGGTAACCATAAGTTTGTTTTCTATGTCTGTGAGTCTGTTTCTGCTTTGTAAATAGATTCATTTGTATTATTTTTTAGATTCCACATATCAGTATAAGTGATATCATATGATGTTTGTCTTTCTCTGTCTGACTTCACTTAGTGTGATGTTCTCTAGGTCCATCCATGGTGCTGCAACCTCTATTTGTAATCGATTCTTATTAGCTCCAGTTTTAGATAATGCCATTTGCAAATCTTGTCTCCAAAGCTTAGAAGGGCAGCCCACCAGGAGACTTTAACAGGCACCATATTCGCTCAAAATAAAGAAGCCAGATAATACCAAATAGAATTGTTTCTGTGTATCCTTTACTCCACTTCCAAAAGACTTTTTTTGTTCCTTCCTGACTTGCCTTTGGAAACTTTGGGGAAACACCATTTATTCTTAGCTAAATAGTCAACATTCCATTGGTTAGACTCCAAATTAATACCACTTCACCAAATATGAATAACTCTCTTTACTTAATCTGATTATTTCCCTGGTTCTAACTGTTGTCAACCTTTGATACCTTTTTTTTCTGGAGCCATCTTTTCTATGAAGTGTTCTCGGTAGTGGTTCTGATTCAACTCTCATGGGCCGGTGGAAATACCAAATCTCTTTGTCCCTATTTCTCTTTTGCAGGCTTCTTCAAGGTAAACAGCTCAGTTGTATCAAACTGTCTTACAACACAACCAATTTAGGTTCGGCAAAGTTAACTTCTTCGCCTATCAGAGACATAAAGCTAGTGCATTCCTTAGCAACTGTTATTTGAGGGGACTTCTCCCAGCCCTCCTTGCAAGGCCAGAGTGTGAAGGACAGTATATAATGGAAGGATCAGCTGAAATCCTAATCCTTTTAGCAACAGTATGGCTCTTTAAAGCTTCTCCTGTAAGCTGCCTCTGAAATATGATTTTCATTTTTTTAAATGGGGAAACTCAGACATAGTCTCACAGAGAGATTAAATGACCTCCCCAAGGACATTCATTGCTAGTCAGAGGTTGATCCAGTAATCTAATTAAGGCCTTATAATTCCAGCAGTGTTGCCAAAACCACACTTTTCCCACCTCCTCCTGCCAAACACACTAACTGAGTATGATGACTTGCCTGGCCCCTTGCCCTGGAAGCCCTCTGATGCCCACAGCTGAAGCCATTTGACCACACTTCCGGGTTCTACCCCAGGCCAAGGGCTTGGGATGATGAGTGGTCGTTAATCAGGGGGAATTTAAGGACTCGTCCTCAGGGGTCAGGTCTTGCCACTGGGGCTTTTCCGGGCTTAATCCTTCTGGCTGTGACACAGCCCCATACTGTACCGTGGTACTGGTAATAAATAGGATCACTATTCTGTTCTCCTTGGTTGGATTTTCCCCTTTGTCCTTCAGTTCCTGCAAGGCTAGGGTGCCCAGTTTTGCTGACTGGCCTGCCCTCCCAGAGTCCATGTTCTTTCTCTGAGCGCTTGCCAGGCGGTGGAAGCCCTGCCTTCTCCTGCCCACTCACCACCTGCTCGCCTTCCCACATGTCGCTGGCTTTCACATGTGCCATTGCTCCCTGTGATTCCCGGGTAGATTGCTCTCTTTCTTCTACACCTCCTGACCTAGTAACGCCTGCCTGGGCCACTGTGTCACTGACACCTAGCATCTTGCTGCCCTTCCTGACCGAGCTTCTCCCCATTGCCTGCGGCTGGGCTACATCTGCTCTGTGAGTCTGTCTAGGTTCAAGGTTCAAATTTTATGCCACCACCTGTGAAGTTCCAGTTTTGTGGTCTGGACAGGAGCCATCCATACCCTATACCAGTTGAAGATTCTCTTTAGACTCAGCACTTTCCTCCCCTTTTAATTTATTTCTTATAGAACTTAACCTTTTATCCTGGCATTTGGAGGTAACCAGCAGTTTTCTTCTCTATTTCCAAGTGGTGGTTTGGCCTCTGCTTTTGATTTTGAAAATTGTTCTCATTTCTCATTGCCCTTACTTTCAGCCATGGTGTCAGGTTTGTGTCTGTCTTTTCTCTCTTTCCTTCTTTCTTGTTTGATTTTGTGGAGGGTTCTGTTTAATCTGTCTTTCACTGTATCATTCTAAGATGGAGGGATGGATGAATGGGGTGGATGGATGGACAGACAAAAAAGCATGCAAACATTCTACCTGTTTCCTTTTTAATGATCCATCATTGGCACGGTTAAGAGTATCTGGTGTGTGTGAAACTGGTGTACCTTTGTGTTTTATCACTATCCCCTCCACAATACCTTAAATGTAGTTAACATTCAACACATGCCTGTTATCAATAATAAGGCAAAAACTATTATCTTGTCAAATTCAGGTTTGGTGTCAGAATGAAGGAGAGGCTTGTACTAGTTTACCAGAATAACCATATCCTTCATTTTGTGTAGGAAGAGAAACAAGACAAGGCTATTAAAATCTCTGGAAATAAGTGATGTCTCTAAAGGGATCCCATTATCAGATGCACACGTAGTCCTGAATTGCAGTATTTGAAAATATTAGAAATGAGAGAGGTTTGAAATAAAGCAGCCTTAGGAAGGGACAGACATGGGACCAGAATAAAGTTAGATTCTTTCAATACCACATACCCAAAACTGACAAAACAATGTGCAGGTATTCCATAATTTATTAAATCTTTATGGACATTTAGGATGCTTCCAAGTTTTCACTATTACAAATACCATAGCAACACGTGTGCACACCTACATGTATTCTTTTTTTTTTTTTTTTTTAAGTTTAATTTTTATTTATTTATGGCTGTGCTGGGTCTCCGTCTCTGTGCGAGGGCCCTCCCCAGCTGCGGCAAGTGGGGGCCACTCTTCATCGCGGTGCGCAGGCCTCTCACTATCGCGGCCTCTCCTGTTGCGGAGCACAGGCTCCAGACGCGCAGGCTCAGTAATTGTGGCCCACGGGCCCAGTTGCTCCGTGGCATGTGGGATCCTCCCAGACCAGGCCTCGAACCCGTGCCCCCTGCATTGGCAGGCAGACTCTCAACCACCGCGCCACCAGGGAAGCCCCCATGTATTCTTTTATACATACGTATCTCTGCTTCTTCTAGACAGAGACCTTGAAGTGGAATTGCACCTTGTGAACATTTAGAAACACACTAATGTGCACTTCAAAAAAAAACAAAACTAGTCTGAGAGAGCACACTTCCTCGATGGATATTATCAATTTTCTCAGTACTTGCATATTTCTTGAGTAAGAACTCAATCGTGGTTCTCCTTTGCATGTCTCTGTTTACTAGTGAACGCTGTGCAGCAGTTGAAAATAATGAGGTGAATCTATATGTTTTAGGGTGGAAAATATTTCTAAAATCTTTTAAGTAAAAACAAATTGAAAAGCAATGCACGTGGTACTGTCCCATTCATAGGGATGGGCAGGGCTCACAGAAAACCATATATTCCTGTTCTGCATGTATACAGGTATAAAATACATAGGAAAGAAAATGTGTGCAAGGCTGTACCTCAAAGTGATGATAGTTGCTAACTGCTGAGAAGAATGGAATTGGGAAAATAGTATGAAAAGAGTGCGTGGCTCTTTATACATCTGTACTGTTTGAACTGTTGCAGTGAAAATGCATTCAAGAATTACTATGTATACTTTTTAAAAATAAAACAGCCATAGTATAATGTCTTCTGTCTCAGGTATCTGAGCCTTTGTTAAATGATTGCTGGAATAATAAATGATATAAAAGCCAACATTTAAATAATCAACACCTACTATATGGCAGATCTTGTGTTGGAGCTATGAAGGGTAGAAATGATGGACAGAACTGTGAGTACTCTTGAAATGCTCACGGTTGTGTGTGGGAGCAGACCTGTAGACAGATAATTAAGCCCCACTGGGAAAGGGACTCTAGTGGGAGAATGTTACCAACAACTATGGGAACAAGGCAGGAGAGGGAATTGGGGAAATCCTGCAAATGAGGTTGCATTTGACCTGGGGCTTGGAAAGGTGTGCAGGAATTTTTCACGTAAAGAAAGTGAAAGTGACATCCTAGCAAAATAAAACATTATGCACAACGGCACAGAAGCAAAGAAGGGGCAGGAGAAATAGTTTATGTAGTTGGAGAAATAGTTCTGGGGAAGTGATGGGTGATGAACCTGGGATGTTATGTTGGGTACCAGTCAGGTCAGGTTTGCCAGCTGGGACCATAGAAATGGGTCTCGTTCGCTCTCACTTCACCAGCACTCAGCCCAGCACAGCTTGAGAGAATGCATGAGTGTGCTCACAGGCGTTCTTACTATATGTGGGAACCACACTACATCACTGTTCTTGACTTCATCACTCGTGGTCTACCCCATCTCTTCTCCCATCCTCTTGTACACTTCTTCATCAATAGTGTTCCTTTCCCAGGATCTTCCAACTTTCTCAGTCTTCTGGTTTCTCCTTTTCATCACACGGATATCGTCATGTGCCTCTGTTCTAAAACAACCCGCTGTTACTCCTCCTCCTCTCTGACTCCATGTCACCTTCGCTTATGTGGGCCACGGGCTGGTTGTACTCCCATAGGTGCCCACATCATCCACTGCACTTCTCTCTCCTTGCACTTCTACCATATACTGCTTGTACCCAATTATGTTTCTCTCTCTTTTGCAACCCTTGGCTTCAAGCCATCATTTTTCATCTTTGTGTCCCCAGCAGATAGCACAGTGCCTGGCATGTAGTAAGCACTTAATAAATGTCAAATAAATGAATTGAGTAAATGAATCCCCTCCAATCCCCCCCTCATGAGTTGTTGATTGTTAGTTTCTGTTTTTATACCCGGTCCATCAAACAGTACAATGTCCTGTGTGCCTATTGGACGGTGTAATTATGTGGTTATAGGACAATGCAAATCATAATACTTCATGGGGATGGAGCATTTGTGAGGGTCAATATCACATGGGACTTCAGAGCAGATGGGAGGCCATGTTATTACTGGAAAACACATTTCTATTGAAAAGTAGAAACTGTTCAATAAAACCAATGTTGTAACACCATTGTTAATTTTCATAATCTCATGCTGAGGTTTATTTATGTTAATTTTTTTCAAAGTATCAGTTTTTATTTTAGTGACTAGTTGTGATAGGAAATACATCTGACCCCCCCCCCATCTGAAATAGACATCTCTCACAGTGCTCTTCCTCGCCATCCTAATCCCATGCGCTCTCCTCATCCAGCTTTATTGTCCTTATGGCACTCATCACTATTCACTGTTGATTTGTTGAGTGTATCTTTTATGCTAGAATGTAAGCCATTTGCAGGCAGGGGTCTTTTCATTCTTTCTCACTAGCGCATTCCAAAGCGCTTTGCATGGATACTTGCTTAAATATTTCATGAGTGAATGAATCTTCCAAGTATTCTTTAGAAAGTTATCTAGCCATTTGCCTTCTGCCTGATATTTAAAATTCATCATGTTGAAGTTTTCTTCTTTTAAACCTCTGAGAGCTAGCAGGGACCACTTAGGAGCATATTTTAAAACTTGGTATGCACCTGACAGAAAATAGTCATCCAAAGTTATTAATAATTGTTTGCTTGTTTTAAGTGACTTTTAAATAATTTGAATTATAATATGCAGAGGCATTTTCCCTGCTTTTAGTGCTGCCCTTCTGTTCAGTCCTCTGTCATCTCGATGTACAGTTGAATTATTTAAAATAGAAAATAAAGAAAAATGTAGAAGTGCTACTGAATATGTTAACTGTGGAAATCAGAACACTTTGCAAATAGGAACTACAAAGCCAGTGTTATCACGTGACAATTATGAATTATTTGACACCTTTCCTGTGTAGCAGACTTTTTTTTTATTTTTAATAGATCTTTTTGGAGTATAATTGCTTCACAATAGTGTTAGTTTCTGTTGTACATCAAAGTGAATCAGCCATACGTATACATATATCTCCATATCCCCTCCCTCTTGAGCCTCCCTCCCACTCTCCCTATCCCACCTCTCTAGGTCATCGCAAAGCACCGAGCTGATCTCCCTGTGCTATTCTAGCAGACTTTTTTAAAAGCGATATATTAATATTGTAAAATACTGGAGCCACGAACTAAATACACACACACATACACACAGCTGAAAACTTAACTACTATTTGCTTTGAACAATGGGACAAACAGAGCATGAAATTAAGTGTCGACAGATTTTAATGTCGACAAAAGACATTAAATCTACAGATTTTCAACTTTTGTATGGTCACTTTTCAATGAGTAATAGTAACTTGAAAACTAGTTTGACTCTAAAAAGAATTATGGAGTAAAATACGTTTGATAAGTAGAAATAATATGATTGAAAGGGTAGCTGAGAGAGAGGCTGGAATCACCCTGCATGCAGTATGAAAGATTTTTGCTGCTTCGTAATCAATAATCCCAAATGACTCTGAAGGGCTCCACAGATGTATAAAAGGTACAGAAAAACAATGGAATGGAGGAACAGAGAATCAGTGGAAAATTAGTTCAGGATCCTTTTCTGGGCTTTTCTTTAAAGGCTCAAAAAATGTCCTGCACTCAATTCTGTCTGGTCTGTATATCAAATGTGTAACCCAGACATTTTTATTATTAAGGTAACGTGCTTTCAAATCAAAGAGGTCAAGAAATGCAGAAGATACCTTTGAACCTCCAGCCTCTTTTTGTACCTGCTCAAAATGCCAAATGGCTAAAAGATCAGAATTAGGCCCCAGAAAAGAAATGGAAAATAATGAGCATGCAAAGGCAGAGAATGAAAGGTTTTTTAATTTAATAACCTGTGTAAATTCAAGGGGAAAAATGGAAATGGAGTAAAAAATGAAAACGGGAGCTTATTAAAAGGGAATAAAGAGGAGATAGAAAAAGTGAAAACATGGAAGAGGATTTTCGATGATTTGTGGGGAAATTTGATTTTAGTTAAGTAAGGAAACTGCATTTTTGGTGTATCTTTTAGTGTTGTTACTCATTCCTACAGACTCTGGATGATGTTTGGTGAGTGGGAGAGTTTTTCTTGTTTTGGATTTGTTAAGTGCTTCCATAAGATCCCAGATTTCATTTTTACAAATAATATTCATGTGCCGAGTAAGCCTTGCTCAGTGAGATTCCAGATTGCTATTTATGGCCCTGAATGATCCTCCCTAGAGAAGGTCTGACAGCCACATGGACCAAAAAGACAAGACAGATTAGAAGAAAGACTGAGCAAATGAAAATGCTTCTCTTGGCCAAGGCATATGTGTACTCATTGGGAGCTTGGATTCATGTTTAATTGGGTATTTGTGGCTAATCACAGAGAAGGCTAAGATTTCTCTTGTGAATAATAACTGCCAGCTTGATGCCTGGATCTAAGAAACCAACAGGATATGATGCCATGTTTCTTACCTTTTTGTGCTGTTCTCTGGAAGAGAGTTATGGAATGGCAACCATGAAATCCTTTGCATTTTTGCCTTCCTATAGATCTGGGTAAATTATGCCTGGATTATTATGCAGCTGGATTATGCCTGGATATGCCTGGATTATTATGCAGCTGTCAATGAATGTTTCTAAAAACATGTTTAATCCTGATTTGCACCTGACCTACACTTCCATAACAGTAAGTAGTAGCCTTAGTGGGAGTAGTAGCTATAGAGACAGTAGAAGTAGTAAGAAAATAACAATAATGGCAGAGGCTATCATTTATTAATTATAATTGTCAGAAGTAACAGAATAAATGTCATGTTTTGAGTTTATTTTCTAATCACATCACCATAGCAAACCTATGAGATAAACATATTATCCTCCTTTCCTTTATGGTGAAGCAGAGGCATAAAGAAATTGTCACCTGCTTACAGTTAAATCGCTATTGTATGGAAAAACCTAGGTGCAAATCTAGGTCCCTGGAATTCCATTTGAACAGAGTCAGGCTGAGTGCCTGTTCGTGATGTTATCCAGTCTCCCTTATTTAGATCTCTTGGTCTTTCAAGCTCATGTACTTGTGAATATACTCGTGAATATAAAGTGTACTATGAAAGGCCTCTTCTGTGTCAGTCAGTGCTCACCCCACACCTTACACAGTGCGAGGTGCTAATTAAGTATCCAGTAAATACATTCGAATGAATGAATGAATGAATCAGGACAGAGCCCTCATGGTTTTCAAATTCAGATGCACAAGACTGTTCTTGGCTTTGCATGTTGCTTCATTGCTCCCCTTTGTTTTATACCAAAGCCTTTCTCTACCGTCAAATTGGGTCAGGAGAAGACACAAGGAAGACTCTGGTTTCTGATCCAGCATGTAAGAAGCTTGGAAGTCACCACTCCATCCTAATAACAAGAAAAACCTGAACAAATTGAAAAATCAATAACTCTTCTTAGATCCACAAGAGAAGTGAAGTCACAGAGCAAACTACTGCCCCCTTAATTAGAGAGGCCAACAGGTGAATACAGAGAATCACATCTAACCAGAGCATAAACCTCCATGTGAACCAGAGCTGGGGTAAAGAAACCTGGACTGTAATTGATGAATTGCTGAAAACTCAGTGTGAACAAATCTGAGAAATAAAAACTCCTTGGGGACCCAGTCATTGGGGGATACCATACTTTTTGTGAATTTTACCTCTTGGAGGTCTACCAGGCTCTCACAGTGAATATCAGACACAAATTCCCTTGTGCATGGAGCAGAGGGAAGGTGAAGGGAACCATTTTAAAATACAAGAGCACATTCTGTTCTTCTTAACAAGTTCTTCCCTCGGGAAAAACTATTTAACAGGATCCTAACCTGCTGGGGTATTTTCAGAGCCTAACTGACCTGGAGGAAGGGAAATACCCAACTCTAGTCCCCATTAGCCTTCTATATGGGAGAAAGGATATACCCAGCTCCAGCCCACTCTAAGCATCCCGCTCTACCTAAGGTGGGGGAAACTGAGAAGAATGTATGAAGTTCACAGTACAGAGGCACAGGCTCACTAAAAGACTGAGCCCCAATTATAGGACTGTAGAAGGCTTCCCCTCCCCGTACATCTTACCACCCACATTACTAAAGCCCATTTATAGTAGTTACTTTTACCCAGTACATCATGTCTGGCTATCAAAGAAAAATAACAAGACATACTAAAAGGCAAAAAAAAAAATCACAGTTTGAAGAGATTGAAAAACCATCAGAAAAAGACTCAGATATGGCAGAGACGTTGGAATTATCAAACCAGAAATTTAAAACAATTTTGATTGGTACGCTAAGAGCTTTGATGCATAAAGTAGACAGCATGCAGTAACAGATGGGCAATGTAAGTGGATAGATGAGAATTCTGACAAGCAACCAAAAAGAAATGTTAGAGGTCAAAAACACTGTAACAGAAATGAAGAATGCCTTTGATGGGCTTATTAGTAGACTGGACACAGCTGAGGCAAGAATCTGTGCTTGGGGATATCTCAATAGGATCCTCCAAAACTGAGAAGCAAACAAAAAAGAACCCAGAGTAGAATATCTAAGAACTGTGGGACAACTACAAAAAGTTCAACATATGTGTAATACCAGAAAAAGAGAGAAAGGAAAAAAGAAATACTTGAAAAAATAATAGCTGAGATTTTCCCCAAGTTAATGTCAGACACCAAACCACAGATCCAAGAAGTTCAGAAAACACTAAGCAGGATAAACACCAAAAAAAACTAAACCTGTGTATATCATATTCAAACTGCAGAAAACCAAAGATAAAAAATTCCTGAATGGGGCTTCCCTGGTGGCGCAGTGGTTGAGAGTTTGCCTGCCAATGCAGGGGACACAGGTTTGAGCCCTGGCCTGGGAAGATCCCACATGCCGTGGAGCAACTAGGCCCGTGAGCCACAACTGCTGAGCCTGCGCGTCTGGAGCCTGTGCTCCGCAACAAGAGAGGTTGCGATAGTGAGGGGCCTGCGCACCGCGATGAAGAGTGGCCCCTGCTTGCCACAACTGGAGAAAGCCCTCGCACAGAAACGAAGACCCAACACAGCCAAAAATAAATAAATAAAATTTTAAAAAAATAAAATAAAATAAAGCAGGAAAGTGTAACATCCAAAGTTAAAAAAAAAAAAAAAATCCTGAATGAAGCCAGAACTGGGGGGAAAATGCCTTACCTATAGAGAAACGAAGATAAGAGTTAGATTTGACTTCTCAGAAACCATGCAGGCAAGAAGAGAGTGGAATGAAATATTTAAAGTGTTGAGAGAAAAAATAAACCTAACCTGGAATTCTGTACCCTGCAGAATTATCTTTCAAAAGTGAAGGAGAAATACACTTACTCAGACAAATAAAAATTTGAGATTTGTTACTCATAGACCTGCCTTGCAAGAAACATTTAAAGAACTTTAGAGAGAGAAAAAATTATATAGGTCAGAAACTCAGATCTACATTTGAAAGGAAGGACCAGAGAAGGAATAAATTAAGGTAAAAGAAACACATTTATTTTTCTTATTCTTAATTGATCTAACAGATTAAAATGTTCAAAATAATAACAGCAACAATATAGTCAGTTATGTACATGTATGTACATATATGCTTATGTGTAAGTGAAATAAATGACAGTGATGATACAAGGGAGGGGAGAGAGGAATTTAGGTTACTTTGTTACTATAAGGTACTTGCACTACCCATGAAGTGGTATAGCGTTACTTGAATGTAGATTTGGATTCGTTTTAAATGTATATTGAAAACTCTAAGGTAATCACTAAAAAAGGTTTTGAAAGGAGTATAACTGATATACTAATACAGGAGAGAAAATGAAATCATATAAAATATTCAATTAAAGCCAAAAAAGGCGTCACGAGAATGGAAGACAAATAGGAACAAAGAATAAGTGCAACAAGTAGAAAACAGTAATAGATATGGTGCATATTAATCCAACTATAGAATAATCACTTTGAATACTAATGGCCTAAATGTCCCAATTAAAAGACAGATTATCAGAGTGGATGAAAAAATAAGACCCACTGTATGTTGTCAACAAGAAGCTCACTTTAAATGTAAAGATACATACAGATTAAAAGTAAATTAAAGATACACTGTGCTAATCAAAAGAAAGCAGGAATAACTATATTAATTTCAGACACAGTGGACTTCAGAGCAAAGAAATTTATCAGGGATAGAGGGGACATTATATAAAGATAAAGGGATCAGTTTTCCAAGAAAACCTAACAATTCTTAATGTGTACACACCTAACAAGAGCATCAAAATGTGTGAGGAAAAACTGATAGAACTACAAGGAGAAATAGATAAATCCACTCTTATATTGGGAGACTTCAGCATCCCTCTATCAGAAATGGACAGAAAAAGCAGGCAAAAAAATCAGTAATGTGATAGTTGAATTCAAACACCATCAATCAACTATATATAATGGACATCTATAGACTACTTCATCCAACAACATCAGAATGCATTCTTCTCAAGCTCACATGGAACATTCACCATGATAGAGCACATTGTGGGCCATAAAACACACCTTAACAAATTTCAAAGAATAGAAATAATTTAATATCTGCTCTGAGACCACAATAGAATTAAGCTAGAATTCAGTAACAGAAAGAAAGCTGGAAAATCCCCCAAATACTTAGAGATTAAATGACACATTTCTAAACACATTAGTCAAAGAGAAGTCTCAAGAGAAACTAAATATTTTGAACTAAATGAAAATGAAAACACAACTAATCAAAATTTTTAGGATGAAATGAAAACAGTTCTTGGAGGGGAATCTATAGCATTGAATGCAGGTATTAGAAAAGAAAGATCTAAAATCAGTCATCTAAGCTTCCACCTTGGGGAAACTAGAAAAAGAGGAGCAAATAAAATCCAAAGTAAGCAGAAGAAAAGAATTCATTAAAATTACAGCAGAAATCAATGAAATTAAAAACAGGAAATCAATAGAAAATATTAATGAAACCAAAAGCTGATTCTTTTTTTTTTTTTTTTTTGATTCTTTTTTAAAAGAAATTTGCTAAGCCTTTAGCCAGGCTAACTAGGGAAAAAAAGACATGACACAAATTGCTAATATCAGAAATTAAAGAGGAGACATCACTACAAATCCCATGAGCATTAGTAAAGGAATACTATAAACTGTAAAATACTATAAACTGTACTATCAATACTATAAACAACTCTTTGTCCATATAAGTTTGATAACAAAGATGAAAGACTAATTTCTTGAAAGACATAATCTGCCAAAACTCATACAAGAAGAAATAGACAACCTGATTAGGCCTATATCTATTTAAAAATTGAATCAATAAATTAATAACCTTCCAAAACAGCACCAGGCCCAGATGAGTTTACTGTGAATTCTACTGAACATTTAAGGACAAAATTATACCCGTTCTCTACAATCTCTTTCAGAGCATAGAAGCAGAAAGAATACTTCCTAACTCATTCCATGAGGCAAGCATTTTTCCTGATATCAAAACCAGACAAAGACATTACAAGGAAAAAAAAACAAAAAAACCCACAGACCAATATCTCTCACACAGTTGCAAAAATCCTCAACAAAATATTAGTAAATCTAATCCAACAATGATGAAAAGAATTATATACTACAACCAAGTGTGATTTATCTCAGCAATACAATGCTGATTCAACTTCAAAAATCAATTAATGTAATCTATCACATCAATAGGCTAAAGAAGAAAAATCACACAATTATATCAAAATTTAACACCCGTTCATGAGGAGAACTCTCAGTAACCTATCAATAAAAGGGAACTTCCTCAACCTGATAAAGAATATTTACAAAAACCCTACAGCTAACATACTTAATAGTGAGAAATTCCAAGCTTTTCCACTGAGATCATGAAGAAGGCAAGGAAGCCCCTCTCACTGCTGTTTCTCTAATCCTACTGAAAGTCCTGGCTAGTGAGATAAGACAAGAAAAGGAAATAAAGGGGGGTGGGGAGGAGGAAGAAATAAAACTGTCTTTGTTTGAAGATATCATTTCCGTCTATGTAGAAAATCTTTAAAAGTTGGCCAAAAATAAAAAGCAAATACAAAAACCATGGAACTGATAAAGGACTATAACAAGGTTGCAGAATACAAGGTTCATATACAAAAGTCAGTCAGTTTCCTATATCCCAGCAGTGAGCAAGTGGAATTTGAAATTAAAAACACTATATCATTTACTTTAGCACCCCCCAAAATGAAATACTTAGGTATAAATCTAACAATATGTATGTGATCTATATGAGGAAAACTATAAAACTCTGATGAAGGAGATCAAAGAGGGACTAAACAAATGGAGAGAGAGTCCATGTTCATGGAGGAAGACTCAGTATTGGTAAGATATCAATTCTTTCCAGCTTGCTATATAGATTCAGTGCATTCCCAATTAAAATCCCAGCATGTTATTTAGTGGATATTGACAAACAGAATCTAAAGTTTGTATCAAAGGGCAAAAGACCCAGAATAGCCAATCAAATACTGAAGGAGAAGAAGAGAGTTGGAGGATTGACCCTAACCAATTTCAAGACTTACTGTAAAGCTACAGTAATCAAAACAAAGTGGTATTGGTGAAAGAATAGAAATATAGATCAATGGGACAGAATACTGAACCCAGAAATAGACCCACACAAATATAGTCCACTGATTGACAAAGGAGCAGAGGCAATACGATGGAGCAGAGATAGTCTCTTCAATGAATAGTGCTAGAACAACTGGGTATTCATATTGAAAAGAATGGACTCATAGACTCAGATTTAACACCATTCATAAAAATTAACTCAAAATGAATCACATACCTATATGTAAAATGCAAAGCTGTAATACTCCTAGACGCTAGGAGAAAATCTAGATGGTCTTGGGTTTGCTAGTGACTTTTGAGATACTACACCAAAGGCATGATCTGTATAAAAAATAATTGATAAGCTGGATTTCATTAAAATTAAACATTTCTTCCCTGTGAAAGATACTATCAGTAGAATGAAAAGACAAGCCACCATCTGGGAGAAAATTTTTGCAGAAGACATATGTAATAAAGGACTGTTATTCAAAATATACAAAGACTCTTAGAAGTCAACCAGAAGAAAACAAAACCCAATTTAAAAATGGGTCAAGGAGTTTTATACACAGCTCAGTAAAGAGGATATCCAGATGGCAAATAAGCATATGAAAAGATGCTCCATATCATATGTTATCAGAGAAATGAAAATAAAACAACAGTGAGATTCCATTACATACCTATTAGAATGGACAAAATCCTGAGCACTGACAACACCAGATGCTGACAAGGATGTGAAGCAGCGGGATCTCTCATTCACTGCTGGTGGAAATGCAAAATACAATAGCCACATTAGAAGATGGTGTGGTGGATTCTTACAAAGCTGAAGATACTTTTACCGTTATTATCCAGCAGTTGCTACCCTTGCCATTTTTCCAAAGAAGTTGAAAACTTATGTCCGTACAAAAACCTGTACACAGATGTTTATAGCAGCTTTATTCATGATTTCCAAAACTTGGAAACAAAAATCTGGGAAGGAACCAAGATATCCTTCAGTAGGTAAACGGATTTAAAAAAAACAAAACAAAACTGTGGTACATGCAAGCAATGGAATATTATTCAGCTTTAAAAAGAAATGAATTATCAAGCAATGAAAAGACATGGAGGACACTTAAATGCATATTACTCAGTGAAAGAATCTAATCTGAAAAAGCTACATACTATATGATTTCAATTATATGGCATTATGGGAAAGTCAAAATTATGGAGATAGTATAAAAGATCAGTGGTGGCCAGGTTAGGGAAGAGGCAGGGATGAACAGGCTGAGCACAGAAGATTTTTAAGGCAGTGAAACTACCCTTTATGGTACTATACTGGTGAATACCTGTCATTATCCATCTGTCCAAACACACAGAACGTGCAACACCTAGAGTGAATCCTAATGTAAACTATGGACACTTTGGATAATAATGATGTATTGATGTAGGTTCATCAGTTGTAACAAATGTACCTCTCTAGTGGGGAGTATTGATAATGGGGGAGACTGTGCATGTGTGTGGGCAGAAGTATACGAGAAATCTCTGTACCTTCCACTCAACTTTGCTGTGACCTTAAAGCTGCACTAAAAGATAGTCTATTTTTTTTAATCTATGCAAAGACACAAGGAGATAAAGCATAATTCTGTAATCTCACTTCTAGAATTTATACATCATCATAATCAAGAATCAGTCCAGACTCTGGAGATAGCTCTATATTTAGTGTTTGATTTATTCATCTAAAGAGTATTTATTTTGTGCCTGGGTGCTAGGTGCAGGGAATATAGTAGTAAACAAGTAAGTGGAAAACTATTAGATAACAAGAAGGGCTATAATGCACTTAAAATGTCTTGGGGTTTAGTTATGATCTGATGGTCAAGGAAGTCAGCCCTGAGGAAAAGACATTTAAACTGAGATCTGAATGACAGGCCAATGCTAGTGATGAGAACAGCTGAGAGAATAGCTAGCCTTTAGTACTTGCCCTAGAATAGGGATGGGCTCTGTGTGTTGGAGGAGCGGAAAGATGAGGTCTTGGTCTAGGAATATCAAGACCAAGGCAAAGAAGAGTTGGAGATGTTCTAGGAAAGGGCCTTGCAGGTTGGAGGATGGAGTTTGGATTTTATTATAAGTGGAAGGAAAAGGCAATGAAGAACTCAATCAGATTTTACACATTTAAGAGTTTGTCTTTATTGAGCTATGGAGAATAGTTTATAGATGGCAAGTGTGGAAGTTGGGAAATGAGATAGAAAATTATTGCCAGAGTCTAGGTGACAAATGGTTATCTTTTTGGGTTGGAAGGAGTAAACTTGAGTATATGGGTCCTGGACACATTTTCCATGCAGACTCAGCAGTCCTGGTATGGATTGTATGTGTTTGTGTATTAGGGATGGGGTATGGGAAAGCCAAGGAATGAAAGGATGATTACTGGACTTTGGGTCAGTACCTCCCAAGACATAGAAACACTGACAGGAGAACAGATTTGAGGGAAATCGTGAATTCTGTTCGGACATGTTGAGTTTGAAAGTCTTATTGGACCTCCAAGTGAGACATCGTGTAGGCAGTTTGTCTAAATAAGTTGAAGTTAGAGATATTGAGGAAGAAGTATAAAACTTCAACATCACTGATTTATAAACAATATTTAAAGCCAATAGGACTTGAAATTGCCACAGATGAAAACACACGTAGAAAGTAGAAGGGGTTACAGGATCAAATCCCAAAACAGACCATTTAGGAGTGGATCAGAGGAGAAGCAGCTAGCAAAAAGGGAAGTAACTGGAGAAGCAGAAAGAAAACCATTAGAGCGAGATGTATGGAAACCAGAAGAAGAAAGTATTTCAACATCACAGTGTGTCTCATGGTGTCAGGTGCAACCAAGAGGCCACATGAAGGGACGTGTGATGTTGGAAGAAGTGATGTTGGACTTACCCCCGGATGCCTCAGTGGCCATGACAAGAGCATGTTCAGTTGGAAGAGGAGGGAGGGAAGCCCGACTAGAATGACAGCACAAGGTGCTGAAACAGATTGTTACCCTAGACAATTCTTTCAAGATGTGTTTCTGTGAAGAGAATGGGAAAATGGGGCAGTAGTTGGAGGTAGGGGAGGGGGAGGTTGGGTTTTCAAAATATGTTGTGGCAAAAAAGCCAAACAATATAACTTGTCTATTAATGGAGGAATGATTAAATTATTAGCTTTTCAGTGGCACACTACTGTGTGTGCATATATGCGTACGTATATTCTTTTGTATATATAAAATATTATCATGATAACAATTTTTAAAAATAAGTAAATTTGTCAATCGTCCTTACTGATCACAAACTGAGCACAGATGTCTACGTCCCCTTCCTGCTGAATACCATTTAAAGATAATCTTATGGGAATATAAACATTAGACGGCAATAACAATGAGAAAGGAAAGGAGAAGAGAGGCCAATGAGTTTGTAAAATGTAGAATCTCAAAGAGGTTCTAGACTGGGGGACAGGAGTGAAAAACAGGACATAAAATGGGGAATCAGTAAAGCAGTGTCCATCAAACAGTCTTTTCCTTGCCCATTCCTGCTTGCAGAAAGAAAACCCAATGGCCAGATGTTTATGCCTCAAGCAAAAAAATAGTCCGTCTCTTAAAAGTTAATTTTTTATGTGTCTAGGATGAATTGGAGCATATTTTGTGGGTATTAGCACTCCAGAGTGAGGTCATCTTTGTTTTGGCATTTGGGGAGCATTTTGAGTAATAGACTACTCAGGCATCAAGCCCAGTGCAAATGCACAGAAATCCCTGCCTAGTCTCCATTGCCTCATTTTTTTTTTTTTAATTAAGAGATAAAGATATAAACCAGATATTTGCAGGAAATCTACAGATAAAGTCAAATATGTGCAAAGAAACTTTTGAATAATAAAAACCCTCCTTTTAAAAAATTCTTTTAGTGTCCTCAAAGATATTCAAAAACATATTGCATCCATAAAAAAATGCATTCATTTTTTTAAAAAGTCCTGACCGGGGTGTGGCAGAGGCCAGAGGCCTCTGGTCCCAGACTTGTTCACAAGGAGGCTGGCTTGCATCATCTATCAAGCAAACCCCATCCTCGTTGATGCCTCATCCCCCCTCCACTCCCCCACTCAAGAGTCACTGTGCGGTGACTGTTCCCAGGGGCACGCGGCCCAGTGTTGCAGACCAGGCACAGGCCCAAAGGCTGAGCAGGGTCAGGACCGGGACCACTGATGCCAGAACGGCCGTGTGGCTGACAGGGTCTTGGTGCTCCGGGCTAGTGTCAAGCCTGAGCCTCTGAGGTGGGAGAGCCAAGTTCAGGACACTGGACTACCAGAGACCTCCGGGCCCCATGTAACATCAATTGGTGAGAGCTCTCCTATAGATCTCCATCTCAGCACTAAGACCCAGCTCTACCCAACGGCCAGCAAGCTCCAGTGCTGGACGCCCCATGCCAAACAACTACCAAGACAGGAACACAACCCCACCCATTAGCAGAGAGGCTGCCTAAAATCATACTAAGTTCACAGACACCCGAAAACACACCACCGGACGCAGACCTGCCCACCAGAAAGACAAGATCCAGCCCCACCCACCAGAACACAGGCACCAGTCCTCTCCACCAGGAAGCCTACACAAGGCACTGAACCAACCTTACCCACTGGGGGCAGACACCAAAAAAAACCAGGAACTACGAACCTGCAGCCTGCAGGAGGAGGAGACCACCAAACATAGTAAGTTAAGCAAAATGAGAAGATAGAGAAATACACAGCAGATGAAGGAGCAAGGCAAAAACCCACCAGACCAAACAAATGAAGAGGAAATAGGCAGTCTACTTGAAAACGAATTCAGAGTAATGATAGTAAAGATGATCCAAAATCTTGGAAATAGAATGGAGAAAATACAAGAAACGTTTAACAAAGACCTAGAAGAACTAAAGAGCAAACAAACAATGATGAACAACACAATAAATGAAATTAAAAGTTCTCTAGAAGGAATCAGTAGCAGAATAACTGAGGCAGAAGACTGGATAAGTGACCTGGGAGGTAAAATAGTGGAAATAACTACCGCAGAGCATAATAAAGAATGAAAACAATTGAGGACAGTCTCAGAGACCTCTGGGACAATATTAAATGCACCAACATTAAAATTATAGGGGTCCCAGAAGAAGAAGAGAAAAAGAAAGGGTCTGAGAAAATATTTGAAGAGATTGTAGTTGAAAAGTTACCTAACATGGGTAAGGAAGTAGTCACTGAAGTCCAGGAAGCGCAGAGAGTCCCATACAGGATAAATCCAAGGAGAAACAGGCCAAGACACATACTAATCAAACTATCAAAAATTAAATACAAAGAAAAAATATTAAAAGCAGCAAGGGAGGCTTCCCTGGTGGCGCAGTGGTTGAGAATCTGCCTGCCAATGCAGGGGACACAGGTTCAAGCCCTGGTCTGGGAAGATCCCACATGCCGCGGAGCAACTGAGCCCATGAGCCACAACTACTGAGCCTGCGCGTCTGGAGCCTGTGCTCTGCAACAAGAGAGGCCACGATAGTGAGAGGCCCGTGCACTGCGATGAAGAGTGGCCCCCGCTTGCCACAACCAGAGAAAGGCCTCGCACAGAAACGAAGACCCAACACAGCCATAAATGAATAAAAATAAATTTAAAAATAAAATTATTAAAAAAAAAGCAGCAAGGGAAAAGCAACAAATAACATACAAGGGAATCCCCATAAGGTTAACAGCTGATCGTTCAGCAGAAACTCTGCAAGCCAGAACGGAGTGGCAGGACATATTTAAAGTGATGAAACGGAAAAACCTACAACCAAGATTACTGTACCCAGCAGGATCTCATTCAGATTTGACGGAGAAATTAAAACCTTTACAGACAAGCAAAAGCTAAGAGAATTCAGCACCACCACACCAGCTTTACAACAAACGCTAAAAGAACTTCTCTAGGCAGGAAACACAAGAGAAGGAAAAGACCTACAAAAACAAACTCAAAACAATTAAGAAAATGGTAATAGGGACATACATATTGATAATTACCTTAAATGTAAATGGATTAAATGTTCCAACCAGAAGACATAGACAGGCCGAATGGATACAAAAACAAGACCTGTATATATGCTGTGTACAAGAGACCCACTTCAGACCTAGAGACTCATACAGAATGTATGTGAGGGGATGAAAAAGGTATTCCATGTCAATGGAAATCAAAAGAACACTGGAGTAGCAATTCTCATATCAGACAAAATAGACTTTAAAATAAAGAGTATTACAAGAGACAAACAAGGATACTACATAATGATCAAGGGATCAATCCAAGAAGAAGATATAACAATTGTAGATATTTATGCACCCAACATAGGAGCACCTCAATACATAAGGCAAATGCTAACAGCCATAAATGGGGAAATGACAGTAACACAATCATAGTAGGGTACTTTAACACCCCACTTTCACCAATGGACAGATCATCCAAAATGAAAAGAAATAAGGAAACACAAGCTTTAAATGACACATTAAACAAGATGGGTTTAATTGATATTTTTAGGACATTCCATCCAAAAGCAACAGAATACACTTTCTTCTCAAGTGCTCATGGAACATTTTTCATGATAGATCATATCTTGGGTCACAAATCAAGCCCTGGTACATTTAAGAAGATTGAAATCGTATCAAATATCTCTTCTGACCACACGCTATGAGACTAGATATCAATTACAGGGAAAAAAACTGTAAAAAAATACAAACACATGGAGGCAAAACAATACGCTACTAAATAACCAAGAGATCACTGAAGAAATCAAAGAGGAAATCAAAAAATAACTAGAAACAAATGACAATGAAAACACGATGGCCCAAAACCTATGGGATGCAGCAAAAGCAGTTCTAAGAGGGAAGTTTATAGCAATATAATCCTACCTCAAGAAACAAGAAAAATCTCAAACAACCTAACTTTACACCTAAAGCAATTAGAAAAGAAGAAGAACAACAAAAAAAACCCCAAAGTTAACCAAAGGAAAGAAGTCATTAAGATCATATCAGAAATAAATGAAAAAGAAACGAAGAAAACAATAGCAAAGATCAATAAAACTAAAAGCTGGTTCTTTGAGAAGATAAACAAAATTGATAAACCGCTAGCCAGACTCATCAAGAAAAAAAGGGAGAAGACTCTAATCAACAGAATTAGAAATGAAATAACAACTGACACTGCAGAAATACAAAGGATGATGAGAGATGACTACAAGCACCTATATGCCAATAAAATGGACAACCTGGAAGAAATGGACAAATTCTTAGAAAAGCACAACCTTCCAAGACTGAACCAGGAGGAATAGAAAATATAAACAGGCCAGTCAGAAGCACTGAAATTGAAACGGTGATTACAAATCTTCCAACAGAGCTTCCCTGGTGGTGCAGTGATTGGGAATCTGCCTGCCAATGCAGGGAACACGGGTTCGAGGCCTGGTCTGGGAGGATCCCACATGCCGCGGAGCAACTGGGCCCGTGAGCCACAATTACTGAGGCTGCGCGTCTGGAGCCTGTGCTCCACAACAAGAGAGGCCACGATAGTGAGAGGCCCGTGCACCGCGATGAAGAGTGGCCCCCGCTTGCCACAACTAGAAAAAGCCCTCGCACGGAAATGAAGACCCAACACAGCCATAAATAAATTAATTAATAATTTTTTTAAAAATGAGATACGATTAAAGACAAGAATGTTATTAATTTGCATATTAAAAAAAATCTTCCAACAACAAAAGCCCAGGACCAGATGGATTCCCAGGCGAATTCTATCAAACATTTAGAGAAGAGCTAACACCTATCCTTCTCAAACTCTTCCAAAATATAGCAGAGGGAGGAACACTCCCAAACTCATTCTGCGATGCCACCATCACCCTGATACCAAAACCAGAGAAAGATGTCACAAAGAAAGAAAACTACAGTCCAATATCACTGATGAACATAGATGCAAAAATCCTCAACAAAATACTAGCAAACAGAATCCAACAGCACATTAAAAGGATCATACACCATGATCAAGTGGGGTTTATCCCAGGAATGCAAGGATTCTTCAATATATGCAAATCAATAAATGTGATACACCATATTAACCAACTGAAGGAGGAAAACCATATGATAATCTCAATAGATGCAGGAAAAGCTTTCAACAAAATTCACCACCCATTTATGATAAAAACCCTCCAGAAAGCAGGCATAGAGGGAACTTACATGAGCATAATAAAGGCCATATATGACAAACCCACAGCCAACATCGTCCTCAATGGTGAAAAACTGAAACCATCTCCTCTAAAATCAAGCACAAGACAAGGATGTTCACTCTCACCACTATTATTCAACATAGTTTTGGAAGTTTTAGCCACAGCAATCAGAGAAGGAAAAGAAATAAACGGAATCCAAATCGGAAAAGAAGTAAAGCTGTCGCTGTTTGCAGATGACATGATACTATACATAGAGAATCCTAAAGATGCTACCAGAAAACTACAAGAGCTAATCAATGAATTTGGTAAAGTAGCAGGATACAAAATTAATGTACAGAAATCTCTTGCATTCCTATACACTAATGATGAAAAATTCGAAAGACAAATTAAGGAAACACTCCCATTTACCATTGCAACAAAAAGAATAAAATACCTAGGAATAAACCTACCTAAGGAGACAAAAGACCTGTATGCAGAAAACTATAAGACGCTGATGAAAGAAATTAAAGATGATACAAACAAATGGAGAGATTTACCATTTTCTTGGATTGGAAGAATCAACACTGTGAAAATGACTCTACTACCCAAAGCAATCTACAGATTCAATGCAATCCCTATCAAGCTACCAATGGCATTTTTCACAGAACTAGAACAAAAAATTTCACAATTTGTATGGAAACACAGAAGACCCCGAATAGCCAAAACAATCTTGAGAAAGAAAAATGGAGCTGGAGGAATCAGGCTCCCTGACTTCAGACTATATTACAAAGCTAGAGTAATCAAGACAGTATGGTACTGGCACAAAAACAGAAATATAGATCAATGGAACAGGAAAGAAAGTCCAGACATAAACCCATGTACTTATGGTCACCTTATCTTTGATAAAGGGGGCAAGAATATACAGTGGAGAAAAGACAGCCTCTTCAATAAGTGGTGCTGGGAAAACTGGACAACTACATGTAAAAGAATGAAATTAGAGCACTCCCTAACACCATACACAAAAATAAACTCAAAATGGATTAAAGACCTAAATGTAAGGCCAGACACTATAAAACTCTTAGAGGAAAACATAGGCAGAACACTCTATGACATAAATCACAGCAAGATCCTTTTTGACCCACCTCCTAGGGAAATGGAAATAAAAACAAAAATAAACAAATGGGACCTAATGAAACTTAAAAGCTTTTGCACAGTAAAGGAAACCATAAACAAGACGAAAATACAACCCTCAGAATGGGAGAATATATTTGCAAATGAAGCAATTGACAAAGGATTAATCTCCAAAATTTACAAGCAGCACATGCAGCTCAATATCTAAGAAACAAACAACCCAATCCAAAAATGGGCAGAAGACCTAAATAGACATTTCTCCAAAGAAGATATACAGATTGCCAACAAACACATGAAAGGATGCTCAACATCACTAATCTTTAGAGAAATGCAAATCAAAACTACAATGAGGTATCACCTCACACCAGTCAGAATGGCCATCATCAAAAAATCTACAAACAGTAACTGCTGGAGAAGGTGTGGAGAAAAGGGAACCCTCTGATGCTGTTGGTGGGAATGTAAATTAATACAGCCACTCTGGAACAGTATGGAGGTTCCTTAAAAAACTAAAAATAGAACTACCATATGACCCAGCAATCCCACTACTGGGCATATACCCTGAGAAAACCATAATTCAAAAAGAGTCATATACCACAATGTTCATTGCAGCTCTATTTACAATAGCCAGGACATGGAAGCAACCTAAGTGTCCATTGACAGATGAATAGATAAAGAAGATACGGCACATATATACAATGGAATATTCCTCAGCCATAAAAAGAAACGAAATTGTGCTATTTTTAGTGAGGTGGATGGACCTAGATTCTGTCATACAGAGTGAAGTAAGTTAGAAAGAGAAAAAGAAATACCATATGCTAACACATATATATGGAATCTAACAAAAAATGGTTCTGATGAGCCTAGGGGCAGGACAGGAATAAAGATGCAGATGTAGAGAATGGACTTGAGGACACGGGGAGGAGGAAGTGTAAGCTGGGATGATGTGAGAGAGTAGCACTGAGATATGTACATTACCAAATGTAAAATTGATAGCTAGTGGGAAGGACCCACATAGCACAGGGAGATCAGCTCAGTGCTTTGTGACCACCTAGGGGGGTGGGATAGGGAGGGTGGGAGGGAGATGCAAGAGGGGGGGATATTGGGATATATTTATACATGTAGCTGATTTACTTTGTTATACAGCAGAAAGTAATGAACATTGTAAATCAATTATACTCCCGTAAAGATGTTTTTTAAAAAAATGGCCTGGAAGCTTCGAAAAAAGAACACATTAGAGAATAAGGCAGCCCGTTGGAATTAAAATGCAATTTTTGAAATAAATTTTAAAATTTAGTAGATGATTGGGCAGATGAAATTGAAGAAAAATCTCTCACCATTTATAACAAGGGTTGGCAAACTTTTTTACGAAGAACCAGGTAGTAAATATTCTCAGCTTTGCAAGCCATTCGGTCTCTGTCCAAATCATTCTCTCCAGCTTTGTAGCACGAAGGCAGATGGGCGTAGCCATGTTCCAGTATAACTTCATGAATACTGAAGTTTGAGTTTTATGTAACTTTTACCCATCGTAACATAGTACTATTCTTTTGGGGTTTTTTTCAACCATTTCTATATAAAAAACATGATTAATTAGATTGTGGACCACACAGAAATAGGTAGTGGGCTAGATTTTGTCCAAGAGGCCATAGTTTATTGACCCCAATGTTGATGAAAATACAGATGGTATGTAGGAACAGCATACTAAATTGTGGAATGAACTTAAGCAACTGCTGGTGCATAAGAGAAGAAAGTCTCTTTGGTTTTCATGTTGGGAAACTTCTTTGAGATTTTCAGCAAATATGACATTGGACTGCTGAGAATATGATACAAGAAAAAATAATTCATACCAGACTAATTGGCTCAACATTTGAACAGTACTTACACAGTCATAATAAGGTAAATTCTGGTTACCGTTTTTTTTAACTTTGAATCAATCTGCAGTCATAATATAGCAGATCAAATAGAGGTTGTAGGGCAAAATATGCACTGTTAAGCATGACAATATAAAAATAATACTATAGATGACAAAGGTGGGACTTGGAAGGAGATGAACAAGAGTTGAAAATGTAAGAAGAAGGAAATTAACAGCCATAGAAAAAAATTAAAAGAGCTTATTTGGGAAATCCTATATTTAAGTATATTAAGGCTACAAAGATAACTAATTAAGAGATAAAGTTAATAATACAAAGAGCAAACCAAGGAAAAGGAAGGCAAAAGGTAGCATTATGTGTGCTAATTCCTCATCTTTCTCATCAGGGAGTCCACAGGTAATTCTCTAAGTCTGATGAATTAAAGAGACTGAAAGAGGAACCATTAAGAGGTTGGCCCTGGAAATTGCAACTGGGGTTGGAGAAGGGAGGTATTTGAGTTAGACTGTGTATGTGTTCAACTTTGAAGAAATAAGAGTTTCCAGTGAGAAGAGATGGAACTTGTATTTTTCACTATAAGCTCTTTTGTATAACTTTTTAAAAAACCATGTGCATGCTTTCCTTGATAGCAACAAGAAGGTTACAAATAGACAGTATGACTATAGAAGTATAAAAATGACCTAAATTGGTTAAGCAAGTAAAGGTGCATAATTTTTTGTTCAGAGGGAAATGTGGCCTTAAAAACACATGCATGGACATGGATTCTGGAAGAATAGTTTATAAAGATAAAAGTAATTGTGTTAATGAGATAAATCCTGGTAAAATTTTCTTTAGTTGTATGAATAAGTTTTTTAAAAGAATATGTAAATATATAAGGAAATGTTTTTGCTTTTATCATATAATGCATCTTACCTCCATTTTATTCTCTTCCCTATTATATGTAAATAGTAAGATTTTCAAAGCTCTATCAACCTTCGATTGTCACACTATTTTGTCCACCTGACCCGTTTATCTGAACTAAAGTTTGCCCCTCTATTAGTCAGCTTGGACTGCCATAACAAAACACCATCAAACTGTGTAGCTCAAATAACAGAAATTTATTTTGTCACAGTTCTGGGGGCTGGAAGTTCAAGATCGGGGTCCCAGCATGCAGATTCTGGTGAGCGCTCTCTTCCTGGCTTGGAGACAGCCTCCTTCTTGCTGTGTCCACATCCTGTGGAGAGAGATACACAGAGCTCTCTGTTGTCTCTTGTTCTACAAGGACAGTAATCCTATGGGATCAGCACCCCACTTTATGACCTCATTTAACCTTAATTACTTCCGTAAAATCTCTGCCTCCAAATATAGTACCATTGAGGGTTAGGCCCTAGCGTAGGTATTTTGGGGGACACAAACACTTAGTCCATAACAGCCCCCATTGAATTAAGTTGTCACGTGGCTCAGTTGAACATACAGACAAATTATTTTGCCACTGAGAAGTCATGGACCTGGAGAATGACTATCCTTTATGTAGGCTTGAATTTTAAAGCCATTTAACACTAGTATTAGAAGCTTTACATAGACTGGCCCCTACCCTAACAGATTCTAGAGTTTTTAGGCTCTCCAATCCCAAGTCCCCATCCTGTCCCTGCTAAATACAGTTGCAGCAGCGTTTTCTTCGTGCTTTTGTTTTCTCCTGAGTGCCAATAGCATGGTACCCTCAACTTCCCTAAGACCCGTCGGCCCTCTCTTTTTCTGTAAAATCATCCAAAGTGAACACTCAGCCTTTTGATTATTTTATTTGATCTTCACAACAACTTTGTAAGATGGGGAGAGATGTTTTTATTCACATTTCATTGGTCATGTAGTTGAGAGGCAGAGATGAGCATTGACCCACTGTACAGTGCAAAATATGTGCCTCCTTCCATAATAAGGAGAATGGAAAGAGCCCTGGCCTAGAGGTCTTATGACTGGTGCTGATCCCATATCTAAGCTTGGCATACCCAGCTTATGGCAAAGGCAGGGTTGTTTTTGATCAGATTTATCTTCATTGATTCAATCATAGAAGTCTAGCACTGAGAAACTCAGTAAGATAAGTCACATCTTTTTTTCCCTACATCCATCAAGCCAAAGTGATATCATGGTCCTCATTTTTCCCTTGTGTCCATCAGGCCAGAGTGATAGCATGGAGTAAGCATAGAGTTTGAGTTCACTAGCAGTGTGACCTTGGATGAGTTACTTCACCCCTCTAAGCCTGTTTCTCTATAAACTGAAAATACTAACTACTTTGTAGATTGTTGGGAGGATTGTAGATTGTTGGGAAGATTAAAGACAATTTATCTAAAGTACTTAAAACAGTTCTTCCCATATGCTGTTACAAAAATGTACCTAATATTATGTCTAGAATAGCATTAATCTCCTCTGCCACATTCCCAAGCCTGATTTGCTCCAACTTAACCAAGCCTGTTCTCCTAGCAATTTCAGAGGAGCAAGAAGAATACCCAAGCACGGAGGGCCTCTTGACCTGGCCCATCATCACCTCTGCCTTGTTCTTTTTTTTTTTTAACTTTTTATTTTATATTGGAGTATATCCGATTAACAATGTTGTGATAGTTTCAGGTGCACAGCAAAGCGACTCAGCCGTATGTATACATGTGTCCAGACTCCCCTCCCATCCAGGCTGCCACATAATACTGAGCAGAGTTCCCTGTGCTATACAGTAGGTCCTTGTTGGTTATCCTTTTTAAATATAGCAATGTTTACATCTGCCTTGTTCTTTTGATCAAAGCAAGCCACAAGCTCCTTTCTCTCCCTCCCCTAGACCCAAGAGATGGAGAAATAGATGCTACCCTGTGACCTAAGGACCTCAGGTCATATTGCAAAGGGTCATTTTTTTTTTTTTTTTTTTTTTGCACTGAAGACATTTTTGTTATCAGTCTACCACATTGTTGTTCCAAAGGAATTTTTGTAAACATATGAAATGATGATCAACAACCAATTTTCTGGTTCCTATTTGCTTTCAGTTTTGCTTTTGTTCATTCAGCATTCACCCAGGGGTACGTGCTCGGAGTGTACATGTGCCTTGGCACCTCGCAGGCATAACATCTCCCCTGTAGGGTGTGCTTATCTGGGTGGATGAGTGATGGGTTTTCCCACTGTACCATGAGCAGACACACAGTACAGTGTGATCCTCTCCCTTCGTGTTCCACTTGACAGGTGCAACAATCTGGGCTGATAAGAAAGGCAGGCCTTGGTAAGCAGAGCCATCTGGGATGCCGGAGGCATCTTGTTTCCTCTTGACTGCCTGCGCATGTCTGTTTATTCCCTCCATGAGGTTTTATTGTTAGAAACCCTGATACGCAGTAGCGCACATTTGGGATGCGGCAGATCCTAACCAGCATTCCGTGCAAGCGTCTGCTTCCCGGCTTGTAAGTGGTAGAGTCTACACATCTAGATGTGCACCTTTATAAATAGTTAGGTGCCTGGGGAATCTGGGCCATATCTTTGGGGTGGAATTAGGACACTTTGTGCCTGACTGTCCCTGGAGACAAGAAAGAGCTGACTCCGAGTCCGAGAAAAACCACTGGCACAACCTATTGTTGGAAAACATGAGGTGATATTTGTATAGTTGCAGCGAAGCCGGCCTGAATAAGGAGGACCATTGCCTTGTGTCTCCTAATTTGGTATCTTTATTTTTCCATCTTTCTTTTCTTTCCTTTTTCTACATGTTCTCACTCTCTCCCTGCTCCTATACCTACCTTTTCCACTAGGGCCTTTTCATCCTTTCCTATCTATCAGCTATTTTTCTTCAGGTCTCAGCTCAGTACACGTACACCTAACACCCTCTCACAATGCCTGCAGCTCAGCTCAAGTCAGCTGGACTCCGAGGACTGTCTGTGTTCACTGCACTATTGCTTCCCCAGATCAGGCTTGGGACTCCAGCAGGAGGGTGTACGGATGCCATTCAAGGGATGTGAAGGTAACTCTCCTGAACACATCGTATGCGGCAGGCACTTTAAAGCATTTAGATAAACTACTTGTAATCCTTCCACCAAGGACAAGATAGGAATTACTTCCAGCATATTGAGGAGCATATTTAGAAAGGTTTAGTGACCTTCCCAAGGTCACAGTGCTAGTGAATTCCAGAGCCGGCCTTCAGTCCAGGTCTGCATGATTCCAAATGCCAAGTTCTTTCGTTACATCTCTCTTCATGTCATTCAAAAAAGGAAAAAAGTGAGGATCAGAGATGTGAGCTATCTTGCTAAGAATTATAGTGTTGGAAAGTCTCTGCCTTTTTGGCTCAATATGAGAGAAATCTAATCGGAGGAAAGCCTGTCTTACTCCCAACCTGTGAATGTCAAAAGCACAGCTGGGACTTGAACCAGTTTTCTGACACTCAAGGCTATAGGAGCCGTGATATATGATGGACAGGCCGTTGTTTCATTCCTTCAGCAAATTATTATTGCCATGTGCCAGGCACTGTTCTAAAGTGTGGGATTCTTCGTGAAATAAAAAAGATCCTTGCCCTTGTGGAGGTTGCAAGCCAGTGGAAAGAAACAGATAATAAACAAAAGACAAAATAAGTTAGCTCTGTAGTGTGTTAGCTGATACTTACTATGGAGAAGGAAGCAGTGGAACAGGGTAATTAATGAGTGTTGGAAGCCGGAGGGAGGAGTGTTGCATTTTTAGTTAGGGAGATTAAGATAGGACTTATTGAAAAGGTAGTATTTGAACAGAGGCTCGAAGGAAGTGAGGGAATTAGCTGTGTGGGTATCTGGGAGAAGACCATTTCAGGCAAAACGAGGAGTGGGTATAGTTGGCATTTGTGAGCCACAGCAAGAAGGCTGGTATAGTGGGAGCACATGTATTAAGGAAAGAGTAGTAGTAAAGGTGGCATCAAAGATACTACGTGCTCTGATTGCTTAAGGTTGTGTTAAACGTTTTAAAGATTTAAAATAAAGGCAAGGGAAAAACAAAATGACCTGTTAGGTGCATTAGGCACCTTGATGAAATAATCTAGATGTGGCATAATAGTGTTTCTGATCGGGATCGTAGCAATGTCGGTGATGAAAAGAGATTGGAGTCTGGATGTATTTGAAGGTAGACCCCTCAAGTTTCCCCAGCAGATGAGGTGTGGAATACAGGAGAAAGAGGGGCATCTGTATGAATCCAAGATTTGGGGCTTCAGCAACAGGAAGTATAGCATTTCTCTCAGATGAGCTCTAGAAGGCAGTTTTGAGAGGAAGAACAGGAGCTCATTTTCGGACAAGTTGAATTAGAAAAGTTTCCTAGATATGCAGTTGTATATTCGATTCTTTTTTTTTTAAATTTATTTATTTATTTTTGGGTGTGTTGGGTCTTCGTTTCTGTGCGAGGGCTTTCTCTAGTTGCGGCAAGCGGGGACCACTCTTCATCGCGGTGCGTGGGCCTCTCACTATCGTGGCCTCTCTTGTTGCGGAGCACAGGCTCCAGACGTGCAGGCTCAGTAGTTGTGGCTCACGGGCCTAGTTGCTCCGCGGCATGTGGAATCTTCCCAAACCAGGGCTCGAACCCGTGTCCCCTGCATTGGCAGGCAGATTCGCAACCACTGCGCCACCAGGGAAGCCCTGTATATTTGATTCTTTACTCTGGGGAGAGAACAGAGAGAGACACACAATTAAAAGACGTGATCCCACAGACAGCACCAATGTGACATGTGGACTGGAAATGAGTGCAGTGGGTAGTGAGATCTGTCTTGAATTGCTCCAGAAGTAGGACTCAGAAATCAGTGAGAAAGATGATGGAAGTCTGACTTCGGCTTTGACACAAAGGACCATTTTAAACTACTAACGCTTATAGCAATGGAATAATGGTGTGTTTCACAGGATGCATTTTCTAATGCTGTAAATTTTCAGGGAGGGTCTTGAATCTAGATCATCATTTTCTCAGATCTAGATCTAGATTTCTTTAGATCTCGTGCAGCTTCAAAAAAAAAGAGAGAAGAAAAATGTAGTAATTATTTTCAGTTAAGGGATTGACGTTTGCTCTTTATGTATTCGACTAAAGTTGTTTACACACACACACCCTTGATACATCTATCATGGCCCAGGTTTACTAGTCACCATTTTATTGATAGATGTCTTAAAGTGGATTGGACTCTTGCCTTGGGTTTAAACTTGAACCTACTGACTATTTAGATTCCTTCAAACTTTCAGTTTCTGTGATTCTGAGCATTTAGGAAGGAAAAAAGCCATCAAAAAATTCAATATGGACAAATTAAGGGAAAACAATTATGTCAAGCCAAACGTCTTTTTTTCCTTTAATGACACCACCATGATGATGCCTTAAAACAGTGGTTCTCAAACTTTCAATCCCAGGACCCTGTTACAGTCTTTAAAGTTATTGAGGACCTCAGTGACCTTTTCTTTACATGGATGGTGCAGATACAGGAGAATAACCAAGTACCCTGTTTAATAAGGATCTCAAATGATGAATTGAAACCTGCAAAATTGAGGTTCACAAAAATCTACCTTCAGGATAAGAGAGCTGTAGCTTGACAGAAATTCATTTAAAGAAGACGCAGAGTTTTAGAACTTTCCCCTAAGTCCTGTATAGTCAATGATATGACTCAGTAATAATGAAGGTTTAGGCTTAATAACACATTTCATTCATCATATTTAAGACACTGCCTTTTGAAGGAAATATTAACAAGCTACAATGCCCTGTGGAGGAGACTGGAAAGTAAAAGGTCTAAAACAGTTGCTGTATGGAAAACAGTTGAAGAAACTAATCAATGCCACACTGTGTACTTGGAAAAATTACTGAAGTTGCTTAGCCACTACTGCTACTTAGAGGGGTCACACTGCTCAGAAGAGATGAGCCTCACAAATTAGGAAGCATAAAGTGATCCAGGTGATATTAAAGCAGTGGTCAAAGTTAGAAAATGTGAATGAAATGAATCTTTCATTCATCCAAGAGGAAAGGTGTTCAGCTTTTACCTGGAAACTTTCTAGCAGTGAGATATCCTCTCTTGGGAAGACAAGAGGTCTAAGAGCGTCATTCATCATAAGATATTTCGGTTTGAACCCGAAAGTGACCAGGTGGATGTTATAAACTACACTGGGGATAGAATACAATAGAAGAGATACCCTTTAAAATTTGTCTAACCACAGTTTTCCCATGAAAGAGTTCAGGTCGCAGAAGAAGGCATTATTAGTACTTAAAAATTCTTTAATTTAAATGCCAAGTATTCTGTGAACTAGCCCATCCTTCTTGATAATTAGAGGCCCTATTTTTGGTAAATGAGCATAAAAGCTGCTAAAATAGACATTAGTGGGTTATTGTTTGTGTGTATGTGTGTGTTCCTCTCCCCTCTCCCCTCTCTTCCTTCATTTTTCCAATCTTGAGTCAGATGACACAGTAGAAGCCAATAAAAAGAAGACCTAGAACTAAAGAAAAAACATTACAAGATGGTAAGAGAAGGAAGAAGCATTTTTAGAGTTCGCAAATGCTTGCTTATAATGAGATGCTGCAAGTTTGTTTACCACTTCCTGATATTTGGCCATAAAGCTTGCTTTGTCCTGCCAGTGGAAATAAACAACAGTCTTTGCTTTCTCTACTTTTTCTCAATCAACCCACTGGGCTTCATGTAAGCTTAGCTCCTTAAGAGTTTGTACAACTATTGGGGACTTAAAATTTCAGCATTCTCTTATAAATCGAAACACAGTAAATTAAAAGAGAATTTATATTGCAAAACAAATAAGGGATAATTGAATTACAAGATAAAATTTAACTTTAAAAGCACTTTGTAATACTGATATGTTCTTTCAATATCAAACTTCTTTAAAGCATTTTTTATTACTTAGCAGAAATGCTTCAGGTTTACCTTAAAGAACTTAAAACTTAGGAACTCTTTCCAGTTAAATACAAATCAGAAGTTACTGTCAAATGTAGCTGAAATTATTGAATAAGGGTAAATTAAAATAGGAATTACTTGCAAAAAAAAGTAATTTGCAAACAACTTTTCCCTCAGGAATATAATGTGTCTTTTGCGTGAAGTGAGGTCTCTGTAAAACAGAAAGTGTGTATATGTCCATGCTACTCCCTCACTTGGTCCCAGCTTACCCTTCCCCCTCCCTGTGTCCTCAAGTCCATTCTCTATGTCTGCGTCTTTATTCCGGTCCTGCCCCTATACACTACCAAATGTAAAATAGATAGCTAGTGGGAAGCAGCCTCATAGCACAGGGAGATCAGCTCGGTGCTTTGTGACCACCTAGAGGGGTGGGATAGGGAGGGTGGGAGGGAGACGCAAGAAGGAGATATGAGGATATATGTATACATATAGCTGATTCACGTTGTTACACAGCAGCAACTAACACACCATTGGAAAGCAATTATACTCCAATAAAGATGCTAAAACAAAAACAAAAACAAAAACAGAACGTGAAGGCATCTGAAATACACATTCAGATTGTCTATAGAAAGGCCAGGACCAATTCAGAAAGAAAATGCCTAGAATTCTGCTTGGTGTTACAATGCATGGGGGTTAAGGTAACAAACTGCCTCCGGCCTCTTTCAGGGGCAACAGAACAAACCAAAATTGTCTCCAGGGATGGAAATCGAGAGAATGATGTAGCAGGCCTGAGTGTAGAGGAAGAAACAGGGCAAGTGTTTTTTCTAATGTTTGCCTTGGGCAAGATTTTTTTTTTATTATTTTCTACTAAATATGAAATACTATCTCTTTGTTTTACAAACTGTTATTTTGGTTTAGGCTCCTTCTGTGGGGGGAAATAAAATGCAGCATATGCAAGAAAATTATCTAACGTTGGGTGTGGAGAGAGGCATGAGCGTTGGGTGGCAGAGGAAAGGAGGATAGCTGAAGTAACACTATGGAGCTACGAAGATTGAACAACTCTGCACCTCCCTGTGGGACAATGTGATAAAGAGATTGATGTGCGGTTAACACATGCTTGTTCCAAATGGCCCGTGGAAATCAGGTCTAAGACCTTTAAAGAAATCAGGTTATGTTTCTGCTTTGTACATAGGTTCATTTGTGCCATCTTTTAGATTCCACAGATAAGTGATAGCATACGGTAGGTGTCTCTCTCTTGCTGACTTCCTTCACTTAGTATGATCATCTCTAGTTGCATCCATGTTGCTGCAAATGGCATTATTTTGTTCTTTTTTTATGGCTGACTGAGTCACTTTGCTGCACAGCAGAGATTGCCACACCATTGTAGATCAACTCTACTTCTATTAAAAAAAAAAAAGAAAGAAAGAAAAGAGCCAGGTTATGGTGTTCACTCCCCAAGCCTGGTTGCTATTGGGGTTGGGGGCATCGTGACAGAAGGAAGAGGAGCGCAGGTTGACCTGGGCTGCTATGTGAGCAACTGAGGCGGAACAAACAAAAGTCTGCTCTGAGAATAGAGAAGGCAGCGCGCACTGGGGCAGCTGAAGTCGACGATGGCTCTTCACAAGTTAATGTGTACGGCTGAGTAATAGTCCACTGTGTACATGGGCCACATCTCCTTTATCCATTCGTCTGTCGATGGACGCTCAGGTGGCTTCCATGTCCTGGTAGTGAGGTGGGTGGACCCAGAGACTGTCATACGGAGTGGGGTAAGTCAGAAAGAACAACACATACCGTAGGCTAACGCGTATGTATGGAATCTAAAGAAAGAAAACATGGTTCTGAAGAACCTAGGGGCAGGACAGGAATAAAGACGCAGACATAGAGCACGGACTTGAGGACGCGGGGAGAATAACATGGACATGTATACACTACTAGGTGTAAAATAGATAGCTAGTGGGAAGCAGCTGCATAGCACAGGGAGATCAGCTCGGTGCTTTGTGACCACCATAGGGAGGGTGGGAGGGAGACGCAAGAGGGAGGAGATATGGGGATACATGTATAGGTATAGCTGATTCACTTTGCTATACAGCAGAAACTAACACACCATTGTAAAGCAATTATACTGCAATAAAGATGTTAAGAAAATAATTATTCAGATTAAAAAAAAAGTTAATGTGTAGCAAACTAATAACAAGTTCATATTAGGGCCAAGGCTAAGAATCAGTTGCTAAATGGGGCCGATACATGTATCACTATCGGCGTAAGAGAAAAGCAGAGCTTATTAATGGTAGGAATCTGTATCCCTCCCCACTGTATTTGTTATGCCTGTTTACATGGAGGCATATCCCCGTAGGTTCGTATGGTCTTAAAAATCTGTACCTGAAGCTTTGTGTTTATTGCTGTCCAAGCATGTAACACCAAATTACCGCTGAGTAAGAGTATATTGTGAAGGCAAAGCAAAGCAGCACCTGGATTGTTAGCCTCAGAACACCTGGCTTTGTAATAAAAGGAAATGTATGACACGAGAGTCCATGGTAAGCTGGTGAGGATGTGTTCTGAGTTGACTTGGTGTGTTTGGATTCATCTCCCCCTGAATCTCCTGTTGATGAGACTTGTCTTGGAGCTGAGCGTGCTCTGTTTCCTAGGAACTGAGCGAGTTAAAGAATGACCTCCCAGGAAGTTTGGTATATTGATGTGTAAGCAATTTATCTTCTTGCCTTTCCCTTCCCAATTTACAGCCTTCTGTGACTGGTTTATAGGAGTGTTCAAAAGATGTGATTAGCTTTACTTGCAAGAAACTTGCGAGGGGTTTCAGGGCAATGACGTGTCAGCTATGAGCTCATTCAGCTAATCTGAAGGAAAACTTTTAGAGCAGGAAGGAGCCAGATTCAGAGGTGCTGACTTGTGAAACATGGTGGGAAGTGCATTCCTAGCTGAAAGAGCTGAAACTCCGGCTTCCTAATCATGTGAGGGAAAAGTGATGACGAGCAAAAGGGAAAAAGCTAAACAACAACAAAACATGCGCTCATTTGCACCATCCATGCCAGAGGCCCTTCTTTCTCATCAAAATTAGGAAAGCAATTGATATGGTTGTATGCAGTGATTAGAGGGAAAACGGCTGGCAGTCTGTGACTAGAGTATGCAGAGTGGAAGGGAGAGACGGACAAGTTTGATTAGGAACCACGTGAGCAGCACACAGTCGGGGGTAGAGCAGCGAGGGCTAGACTTGAAATTCACTGCTGATTAAAAGTAAGGCAGGTCTGTGAGCTCAGACTCAGTGAGAATGGTTTCATTTCATTAATTCATTCGCTTATTCATTGTGGCTCTGTAGAGCATCTGTTAAGTGCAAGGCACTCTGGGGAGCACAGTCATAACTATTGTGTCCTCACTGAGTGTTCCAGTTACTAGGGTTGCAAAACAAATTACCCCAACACTTAATGGTGGAAGACAACTATACATGATGCTAGTGGATTATCTGTGTCTCTGCATCATGGCGTCTGGAAGTCTGAGCTGGAAGATTTGAATCCTGGTAGCTGGAATCATCTAAAGCTTGGTTACTCATTTGTCTGACGGTTGATAGGGTTGGTGGTGGCTGTCAGCTGAGACTTTAAGCTGGGGGATTGGCCAAAACTCCTATACCTGGTCTCTTCATGTGGTCAGAGCTTCCTCACAATATGGTGGCCAGGTTCTGAAGGTGAGTGCCAGAGAGGGTGAGCCAGGCAGAAGCTCTATCTCTTTTCTGATGTAGCCTCAGAAGTCACAGATAGCATCAAGTCTGCTGTACTCCATTGGCCAGGCCCTCCGTGAACCCTGTCAAAATTCAGACGGAGACAACATCAACCCCAAATCTCGGTGGAGGAATGAAAGCCACAATCAGTGAAAAGGAGATATGTATGTGTGTGTGTATGTATATGTGCATATGTAAAATCATCTTTGGAAAAATGCAATCTGCCACTCCTGAGAGTGAAAGAAAAAAAATTACCACAGCACAAAGCAAAACATGATGTTTTATTTGTGATTATTTTATAAGTGATGGCCCAAAGAATCATACAATTCAAAATATACTAGTAAAAAATAACACCTGAACGCTGTTTTCTAAACTTGAATCACCTGCATGTCATTTCCACTATTTTTACTATTACCATCTATATTATTGTTTTCTTAATTTTTCTTGAAATTGACCCATTTTTTATTGAAGTATAGTTGATGTACAGTATTGTAAGTTACAGGTGTACAATATAGTGAGACACGATTTTTAAAGCTTATACTCCATTTAGAGTTATTATAAAACATTGGCTATATTCCCGGTGTTGTACAATATATTCATGTAGCTTATTTTATACCTATTAGTTTGTACCTCATAGTGCCCTCCTCCTGTCATGCCCCTCCCCTCTTCCCTCTCCCCACTGGTAACCATTAGTCTGTTCTATATATCTGCGAGTCTGCTGCTTTGTTGTTATAGTCAATAATTTGTTGTATTTTTTAGATTCCACATGTAAATGGTATCATAGAGTATTTGTCTTTCTCTGTCTGACTTATTTCGCTTAGCATAACGCCCTCAAAGTCTATCCATGTTGCTGCAAATGGCAAAATTTCCTTCTTTTTTATGGCTGAGTAATATTTCTATATATATATATATATATATATATATATATATATATATACACACACACATACATCACATCTTCTTTATCCATTCATCTATTGATGGACATTTAAGTTGCTTCTGTATCTTGGCAGTTGTAAATAATGACCCAGGTTTTTATTAACTCAAATTTGTTTTAAAAGCAATCTAGGTATTACTACAGAAAATAGAATGTATTTTTGCCGTAATTTATTTGTCATAAGATAAAGGTAACCTTAAATATAAAAAAGGTAAAACAGAGCAGTTATTATATGCTAGATGAAAATTCTGCTTTCCAATGACAGTTCCGAGGCTGAAGGAAGCCCTCTCTTTGTCAAAGATCTTGTTAGCAGGTGTTAGAAAGATGTTAAATCACACTCATACAAAATCAAGGCTCTCCCCTTCACATAATCTGAGAGATTGAAAGAGAAGTCAAAGAGAATGATCCCTAGTGAGGTCAGTGATATTTAAGGCCAGGTCTGTGGACTGTCCAACATCCTTTAGAGAACTACTTATATTAAAATCCTGATCCAGAATGCAAACACTGATCCAGAATGATAAAGATTATAGCTAGTTAAGCTTTCATTTAGCCTCAGCCAAGTCCCTGGGATCTATGAGGCAGACCGGCATCTAGCACAGTTGATGCTTGTTGATGAATGAATGTATTTGTAACCTGCCATTGGTCAGAGGCTGGGTCCTTTGCACCTTTGTGTTTCGTTTTGTTTCATAAGCCTCCCCGAAAGATCCAGTGAGCAATAAATGACTCCGGCTAGTTGGCTTCTACATGAAGTCTAGCTACACTCATTATCTTATTACCATTCCCCACATGCTGGTGGAATTGACTTTTTCCTTACCTACTGTGCATAACTAATTCCTAGACTTTACAGGACCACCCTAAATCCAGAGCTCTCAGGAGCTATTCTTATGTAGGTATCTAAATCCTATAACATTCGTTCCTAAAATAATTATTAGCACCTGCTGGGGCCAGTTATCCTAGGTCCTAGAGATATCAGAGGACAGGGAGAAATGGACACTTTCTTGTGATACAGAGAAAGGCCACTTGGGGGCAGCTGTTTCACCCCTAAAATTTAGTCAATTGCTTAGCAACCTAATTGTCTTGTTGTTAGAGTAGTCATCAGAAAACACTACTTCCTGGGGACTTCTCCCAGTAGAGAGAACCTGAGAATAGGTGTAGTTTTCATGGCCTTCTCCACCTGGACCTTTTCTTTCTGGCTTTCAGGGGCATGGGGAAGGTCTGCAAAGGCTCAGAGGAAGACAAGAGTCAGATATTTATCTTCAGGGAATCCAGCCTGTAGCCTTTACCACACTATAGGACTTCTAACAGCAGCGCCTTTCTAGGCATGGGGCTGGCATTAACAGATCTTCTTTTCCTTCTTTATTTATAGTCGGCTACGGTGAAGCTGTCAAAACCAGTGGCTCTGTGGACTCAGCAGGATGTCTGCAAGTGGTTGAAGAAACATTGTCCGAATCAGTATCAGATCTACAGTGAGTCATTCAAACAGCATGACATAACTGGTAAAGTATGCAGTATCCGAAATATTTCACTCCCTCTCCCTCTTCCCATCTCAATGGCCTTTCCCACACCCTTAAAATGAAAAAGCATCTCCCTGCTGAAATTGTCTGGCATGGTGGGTTTACTTTAAAAGGAACGATAAATTCCAGATCCAGGCACGCCATGCTGCTTAACAAGCATAAGTGGTTATTACAGGGAACCATGGATTTTGAATGTCTAGTATAAAAGTATGTGGTAATCAGGGTAAGGGGTTGGGGGATCCTAGAGAAAATAAGAGTGTGGCAGTCCTAGAGTAAAGAAAGGGAGGAGATCCTTCAAATTAATTTGATTACAGGGTCCATAGGTAGATGTTTTAAGAAGAAAAGATTTCTAAATAGGAAAATTCTGGACTGAATATAATAATACTAACTCACTGCCCCTGAGATGAATACCCTCAAAGCACAAATTAAGACTCCCTTTAAATCAGCGGGCTTCGAGTATTATATGTGGAAGTCGAGAAGCGCTTGGCAGCAGGGAATATGACAGCATAATGAACTGTAAAAGTCTGTAGGATCGTGTCTCTCAATTGGAGAATGGAGTGGGTAAGAGGGAGCGGATAGGTCCACGGTGGGAGCCCATCAGAGTAAGGGGGTCTTTTGCAGACCTCGCCTGCCCACCTGCCCTGAGATTCTGCTTGATTGTGGGTACCATTCCTCCCACCCTCCTCTTTTGCAAACCTTATAATGAAAGATAGGATGGAGGAGCATGCTCTGTGCACCAAAACTGTGCTTCAAGGTGGGAAAAAGTGTTGAGAAGATCTGATTCCAGTCCAGATTCTTCTTTTTTCTAAGTGAAAACTGACCCTCTAGTGGGAAAGGGACTTGCTCTCGAGTAGCTCAGCACGCCTGACGCCAAGCCCTTTCCAGACTCATACTTTGCATCTTCAGAAATGCTAACCTCTCTATATTCACTCCCGTCACTTTGAAAAGGGTCACGTCAAGCAGAAAGCTTTATTTTTGCAGTTCAATTCTTACCCTGTAGCTTCAAGATCTGGGGCAGATCGTACCTCCTTAGAGCAGGACTAGATGGGTGGTTTTCAAAGTGCGTTCCGTGGAGCCCTTGGTTGCACTAGAGGCTGCCAGAGGGACATGCTTTGGGTTGAGATGGGTGTGTCTGTTTCACATATTCAAATTGCACAGAAAACTTGATTTGGAAAAAAAGGCTTCTAATATTAAATAACATTTTTTTTTAATTTTATTTTTATTTATTTATTTGGTTGCATTGGGTCTTCGTTGCTGCACACAGGCTTTCTCCAGTTGCATCGAGCGGGGGCTACTCTTAGTTGCGGTGCGCGGGCTTCTCGTTGCGGTGGTTTCTCTTGTTGCAGAGCTCAGGCTTTAGGCACACGGGCTTCAGTAGTTGTGATACGTGGGCTCAGTAGTTGTGGCTCGTGGGCTCTAGAGCGCAGGCTCAGTAGTTGTGCGCAGGCTTAGTTGCTCCACGGCATGTGGGATCTTCCTGGACCAGAGATCGAACCCGTGTCCCCTGCACTGGCAGGCGGATTCTTAACCACTGCGCCACCAGGGAAGTCTCTAAATAACATTTAAATAACGCTGAGCTAGATTATCAGAGATTCCTGATGACCAAGTTAGTAATGTTTAAATATGTAAGGAACACACAGGTGTAGCTCAAAGTGAGGTAACAGAGAGTGAAAGCCTCCTAACTTAAGCATAGAAATGGTCCTTAATATACTTCTTTTCTCCTCTGAACTGGAGGTAATGGCCCATTTGGATGAAATTCCTGAAATCCTGAAAGCAGTGTCAGAACTTAGCTTAGATTCCAAGCGTCTAGATTCTTTTTCTTAGTCCCTCGCTTAAGGATATAAGAAAATCCCATACAGGATCAGTTATTCCACCCCTAAAATTTATCAACCAGTTAGTAACCATTTGGCTGATTATGGTAACCTTCATGAGATAATGTCTGTTTCTTAATGCTTGTGTGATAGTAATGGCAAAACCTTTGTCATGATCTTATTAGAAAGTAGTGTTATCTTTTGTTAGGCGTGGGAATTCTGTGATACCCTTGAGGGAAGGGTAAGCATTTATAATGGTTTTGAAAAGGATGAGCATTACACCCCCCTCAGAAATAAAGATCTCATGCTTCAATGCTTATGGAGTAAATGGTACCACTTCCTAAGGCTTTCTGCTAAGTGGCCTTGTGTTGCAAACAGCTGTCATATTGCTTTTGGTGGCATACTTGGTCTCCACAAACACCTCTGGTATTGGTAAATCGCAACCTTCTTGAGATCTTGGACAAGCTGCTTAACCTAGACAAGTTATTCAACCTCACTTCTTCATCTTCAAAATGGAGATGATAATAATAACGATGCCTGTCTCAGAGAGTCATTGTGAAGATTAAATGAAATGATATAAACAAACCACTAAGTTAATCATTTATTGACACCTTCTACATACTAGCACTGTGCTGTTCTTCATGTCGAAATTCATCTGGAGGTGTCTAAAATCATACTGTTACTTCATTCTGAGGGCAGCCTGTTTTCCGGCAAGAAAAGAAAGCAGGGGATTATTTGGGGACTTAGGAGAGAATGATTTCAGGTTAACATTTGACACACACATCTTTCAGACCTTCACCTATTCAAGGCCTCAGAAGACCACTTTTGTCTCCTGTTTCTCTCCAAGGGTGAATGTAAACTACCCAAATGATCACAAGTGCCAAGTGGCCCGAAGATAGCTTTCAGGACTGAAGCCAGCCCTGTGATGCTGGCGGCTGCAGGAATCCTAGTACCCTTGTAGGCTCTGATAAACTGGGCAAAGAGGATTGTGCAAAATCAAGACGTGATGGCAGAGAGAGCCTCAGCAGCCCATGCAGACAGTAGAGTGTCTTAGAGTGAGGGCCGGGAGGGGGTTACAAGTGCCAGGTCAAAGCCCAGACTTGCAGCTTAGCTCTGTGATTCTGTGAAGGTGACTTGGTGTACTCCCGCTTTCTTTACCTGTAAAGAGGAGATGATAATAGTACCCGCCTCAGAGTGTTGCTGTGAGAGTAGTTCACGGTCACAGTAAGCAGGCAGTGAATGTTAGCTGCTGCTGTTTTCCTAAGTGCTGCTGCGCTTTCTATGAAAACAAACCACACACATAAACACTGATGAATTCATCCATCTTTATTATCCTGAAAATTATAATGAGCACCTAAGGATGGGGGTTGGGATCTGGGCTGGTAAGTATCCTGTGCTTATCGGCAAGGCCGCAATAAAAATGTCCATATGTCTCTTATTTATGCTTAGATTCTCCTGAGTACTGCTGTTCATTTATGTGTCTTAAAGCAAGGGTCTCCAATATCATGCTCATCAGGGAAGCATGTTATATCTCTGTAACACATAAACAATCCCTTAATTTAGAGGCGCGTGGGACCATGGCGATAAATAAAAAAGACATATTGAATGGAAAGAAGAATCAGGAAGAAAAAAAAGATGGGCTTTCTGATTACAGACCTGAGGCAAATCCTCCTCCTCCCACCCGCCCCTGTTCTCCACCCCTCGACCTCTGACAAGTAATAACTGTGCAACATCACACAAGCTAGTTTCAAGTCAGTGATATGAGAATAATATTTATCTTAAAGGGTTGTTGGAAAGGTTAAAGGGGATGATGCATGTGAAGGGTTTAGCTTTACGCCTGATACATAGTAGACATCCGTTTAGCAAGTATTTACAGAGCATCTACCCTGTACCAGGTTTGGGGAATACAGCAATAAATAAAATGGTCAGTGATCTGTGTAGGGAAAAAATTGTGCCTCCATAGAAAACTGTGCATCCTCAATAGCACATCATTTCGGGTTGTCTAATTCTGATTCTACAAAGCTGTTCTACAACTCTGTAAGTTGTAGGTAAGTGATAGCAGTATAAAATAATTCTTGTGTGTAGATGTGTAAATTCTGTCCCACGGAGGTTCAGTTGACTTCCCAATCCACTGTGGAAAAGGTGAGTCTTGTCTCCCACTTACACATTCATTTCACTCCTGCTGATCTAAACATGTGTCGGCTCTTTGGAGTCTCCTTTGAGTTGGTTGTAACATCTTATCAGTTGCCACAAAATCTTAAACATGTGTTTATTTTTGTATGTGATGAGAGTCATGATTTTAACTTTTTTGAAAGGTATCCTTTTACCTTGGTAGTTGTTTCATCTTTTTTTAATTGGTTTCAACCAACAATTCCACTATATTAACATCTTTCTGATGCCTTTGTTTAAAATACATTATATTCTAAACAAACTCCCCCCCTCCGCCATCCAGTTTCTCCAAAGTCTAAGGAAACTTAAGGTATGTTTTAACACACCAGTATTCAAAACCTTGTGCAAATTTCCTATTAGAATTTCTGAGAATTTCATTGTGTCCAGAAGGCACCTGCTATTTTATGGCAGATGAGTTAAATCAGAAGAGACTCTACTAGTGGTGACTCCCTGCAGAAGCGCTCTTAACAGGCATAAGATGGTTAGAACACCTGAGAGGCATTAGGATAGATAGATTTAAATCATCAGATTAGGCTTGAAGGAAAGAAATTTGTCTATTTTCCTGTGCTTGCAGGATTCTTTCCCCAGCTTTCTGAGGCCGGGCTTGGAATGCTGATGAGGAAGCTCTGCTGGGACCAGGTGTAATCTCACAGGCAACGTTCGGATTCTTTTTTATGCACAGTTAAGAATCTTTTCAGGTTTGAGGCAGTTTCAGCCCCTGGCTGTGCCTGGTATTCTTCCTGTGGTGGCTGCTAAAATCAACTCATTTCCTTCAGCATCAAGCCTTTCTTTCCTCTGTAAAGGGTTCTTTCCCCTCCCAACTTTAAAGACTTATCTTCCTGGGTGAGGCAGTCAGAGCTCCTCAGAATACAAAGTGTATCTTTAGAAGCTATTTTGAATGTGTAAAAGGTTTCCACGTGGCCTGCTTCGTGGAACACAGGTGGGAATCCTTTAGATGTCTGCAGGAATAAATACTTACCCTGTGAATGTCCCCTGCAGGTGGTCAGTATTGGCTTGTCACATTTCTCATTGGTCTCCTACAAAATCAGTGAATACTTCTGGTTCTTTCTGTGCTTCAGACACTGCCCATTTGTACCTCTTTCCCCTTTTCAAAATATTCCGCTGGGATGTAGCACCCTGAAATTTGGCAGTTCTGCTTATGCTATTGAATAAAGGGGAAACCTCTTTATCTTTTTCAGACCTGTGGATTGTGGGCTCTGTGCATTTGCTAACATTTACCCTTCTGCTATTGTCTTCCTAGTCTTTTATCACGGTTAGAATTACCCATGGAGGTCAGTGGGGTGTGTAGTAAACAAGTGTCCAAAGAAGTGGAGTAATTATTTTATGTGCTATACCTGTGAGAACACTACTTTGTGGAACCCAGTATAGCCCAATAAAATGTGGGCTTGTTGAACTACCACAGTGCTTCATCTGCGCATTTTCTTGTCTTTATTGGTTTTCCCTCTGGATAGCGTGTTCTACTTTTGTATATCTTTGTATTTTGTTACATTTCTCTTTTGTATGAACTGCTCTACATTTTTTATTGAATCTCGAGCAGCATTTTGTATCTGCATAGTAAAGTTTTGATATCATCAGGGCATGAGTTTCCCACATATTAATTTTCCAATAACAGCATTTATTCTTCATTTTTAACACCCTTTGATAGAAAGCTTACTAACTTCACCTCTATACTCCTCAGCATTCTTAAACCTAGGATGCTGAATTTGGTTGTTTTGATGATTCAGGATAATAGATTTCTGAATGTTGGAAGTGACTTCAGATGTCATCTGAGGTTTTATGGGGTCAGTTTAAAAATACGCCTTTCAATGAGAAGTATGAATGGAGATCAGAATATCAGCTTCATTCCCGATAAAGCTTTTTTGGAGAATATCCTTTAGGTCTTCAGATGAATTGATTTGCTAAGAATATTTTCCCTCTAAATCAGGTATTCTGGTCACTGGCACAGCTGGGAAGTGCCCCTCTAACCGCCTGGGAGAAAGCAGACTGCATCAGGCACACAGGTCACAAGACAGGACAGAACATGAGGCTGGGCTGGGCAAACCCGTTTCCTGCTTCCAAGGGCACCAAACAGAGGGGAGGAGAGAGGCCAGGAGCGTTAGTCAGGGCAGTTCTTCCATGAAGGAATAGGGTGGGGAACGAGTGTCCCCCTACCACTTCAATCAGATGTCTCCCCACGTGTCCTTTCCAACATCCCTGCTAGATGGCCAGACAGCCTTTGCTCAGACACCTCCAGGGATGAGCATTTCATGATTTTTAAAAGCAAACTGTTGTTTTTGTTTGTTTGTTTTGGTCCAAGATTTTGGATGACGGTGGCAGTTACAGTGCTTGGTTTTCCTTGCTCCCTCCTACTCTGAGCTGCAGGGCTCTCAAATGCCATGCTTTCTTCTACCATCCTCAAACCCACCCTTTTACCTGAATAATTCCAGCTTCCTTTCGGGCTTTAGTTCAGATACTACCTCCTGCAAAAGCCTTTCTTACTCCTCCTCACCTGGATTAAGTAACCCATCCTGTAGCTCCCAGGATAAGCCCTGTGATAAAACTTGTCCCATGAAGTTGATAGTTGAAAAATTTAATGATTAGAAAGTTCTGCTGAGGTTTTACTGAAACCCACCCCTAGATCCTGTTTAGGTTCCTGGGTTATAGAAACCTTTGCAGAAGAAAACCCTTCATGACGGCCCCCCAGTACAGATTCACGTGCCAGGCCTCCATGGAGCCATGATGCCTTCCCCCAGCCTTTTCTTCATCCCAGTGGCCTGTTGAGTGGCTCTCCCAACATGCTTTCTCCCAATTCCTTTCTTCATCGCTAGTAAAGGTCTGGTTTCTGCTACGCTGAAAAGTTACACGCTGTTTGATGGGATTTCCCTAAAACTATTTACCCTCTACCCATCTGTCTTCTCCTGCCTCTTGTTTCAGAAAGCACGCTCTTATTCCCTTCTACCAACAACCGTTTCTGCCTCTGCTTTAACCAGACGTCCCCTATATCCTCTGGATATTTGCTTCCTCAGTTACAGTCATCCTCTCATCTTCAGTCTAGCTACACTGGCTACCTCCTTTCTCTCTAAATACAGTTGACCCCTGAACGAAGTGGATTTGATATACACAGGTCCACTTACACGCAGATATTTTTCAATGGAAAATGCAATAGGGCTACATGGTTCATTGAATCCGCGGATGCAGAGGAACCATGGATACGGAGGGCTGACAATACTGCAGGCGGATTAACCCCCTCGTTTTTCGAGGGTCAACTGTAGCTTCATTTTAGCCCCTTGACCAATCCCTTTCTATTCATTTCATTTATTTGTTAAATCATAATTAATTCATTTGTTTGATAAAATTTATGTGACCACTACCACATGCCAGGCAGAACACTGTACCCAACAGCTTCAGAATGTATGTACTTCCCAGTTCAGGGGACTTACTCACCACGATGTACTGTACGCCAGGGCACAAATCAGTCTCAGTAAATTTGAAAAAACTGAAGTGGCACAGGGTACACTCTCTGACCGAAACAGAATTAAATTAGAAATCATTACCAAGAAGATCCCCCAAATATTTAGAAACTTAATGCACATCCATGTAACCAGATGGGAGAGGGGAAAAAAAAAATCGCAAGAGAAACTAAAACATATTTTGAACTGAATGATAGTAGAAACATTAATATTTCAAATGTTTGTGTGGTACAGCTACAGAACTTAGAGGAAAATTATAGCATGAAATGCCTGTATTAGAAAAGAAAGAAGAAAGAGTTGAAATTGATTAATTAAAATTTTACCTTAAGAAGTTAGAGAAGGAAGAATACTAATCTCAAAGAGCTGAAATTAGTAAGACAGAAAACGTACAGGCAATAAAGAAAATTAACAAAGGTAAAGCTGATTCTTTGAAAAGATCGACAAAAATTGATAAATGTCTAGATAGCCTGAATGAGGGAAAAAAAGAGCATCAAGTGAGAAATTGGGGATATCACTAAGTTTTCTACATTCATTAAAAGAGCAGAAAATATTATGAACAGGTTTATGCCCACATACTTAACAACTGAGATGAAATGGACTAATTCCTTAAAAACTATAACTTACCAATATCTGACTCAAGAAAGCTAGAAAATTTAAATAGCCATGGATCTCTTAATCAGTTAAACTTTTAATCAGAACTTCCCATAAAGAAAGCTTCAAGCACAGAAGCCTTTTTCCAATGAATTAAAACAGTCGAGAATTAGCAACCAAACTTTCACAAATTCTTTCAGAAAATAGAGAAAGGGGGAGCACTTCCAAACTCATTTTATGAGACCACACTAACCCTGATACCAACACCTGACAAAGATATTACAAGAATGGTATGGTACAGACCAATATCCTTCATGAACATAAACCTACAAACCTTGACAAAATACAAGCAGGTTGAATCTCACAATAGACAAAAAGGATATTACATCATGGTCATGTGTGCATAGGAATGTAAAGTTGATTCCATTTTTGAAAATCGATGTGATTCGTCATGTTAAAAGTAAATGAAGAAAGTCATATGATCATCTCATTAGATGCAGAAGGCTTCTGATTTCAGCTCTGATATGTAAAGAGCTTGGATGTCATCACTCTGATCCTTACCACAAGAAAAAGCTGGACACAGTGAGTTTCCTGGTAGTCTGGTGGTTAGGGCTCCACGCTCTCGCTGCCGAGGGGTTCAATCCCTGGTTGGGGAACTAAGATCCCACAAGCTGCGCGGTGCAGCCAAAAAAAAAAAAACAAAACTGGACAAACTGAGACCAGTGGGGTGTCTTTTTTTTTTTTTTTTGGACCCATCAGAGAGCTGATGTCATAATGCAAATCACCCCCCTGAAATCTGGAGAATAGGGCACATGCAGGAGATACAGAACCCCAAAGACCTGCTTAGCTGGACCAGAGACAGACCAATAATAATGGACAAAATAGTTGGACACTTCACAAGGAAGGTAAAAGAATGGCCAATAAGCACATGAAAATATGCCCAGCAATATTAAGTCATCAGGAAAATGCAAATACAACCCAGTGAGATATCACTTTACACCCAGTAGAATGGCTGAAATTCAAAGGATTGGCAATACCAAGTGTTGCTGAAGATGTAGAGCAACTGGATCTCTTGTACACTGTTGTTGTGAGTAAATATGGTGCCACCAGATGCAGAAACTAAATTTCTTACACAGTTAATCACACACTTATTAGATGATCTGCCGTTCTGCTCTGAGATATTTACTCAAGAGAATCGGAAACATATGTTCATAAAAATTCCAGTCCACTCATATCCAAAAGAGCCTTACTCAGACAAAAATTTTAAACAACCCTTAGGTCCATCAAGAGTAGAATGGGTAAAACAAAGTGTGCTGTATTCACACCAGAAACAATGCAGAACAATACAAAGGAACCAACTACTGATGCATATGACAACATGAATGAATGTCACGTTGTACTCAGAGAAAGAAGTTAGAAAGAAAAGAACACACACAGTGTGATTCCAATCATATGAAATTCTAAAACAACAAAATTAACTTACAGTGATGGCAGTGAGATCAGTGGTTACTTGCGGGGGTGTGTGTGGTGGGGTACTAGAAGGGAGATTGATATAAAGAGGAGCAACAGAACTTTCTGTGCTGATGAAAATGCTTCGTATCTTTGTCACAGTTATCTATTTGGCACCTCAAATCTGTGAAATTTATTGTAAGCAAGTTATATCTCAAAGCTGGTTTTTACAAGCTTGTGTGCTTTCCAGATTTTCTAAAATGGACATACTGTTTTTAAAAGGAAAAAGTGAAAATGTCATCCTGCGTCTTTCCATACTAGCTATAGGATCATTTAGGTTAAAGGTAGTTAGGTGAATAGATAGAGTTTTCTATTCATTTATCTATAATATATAGTTATAGATAATGAGATTGAGTTTGAAAATCCACTTTATGCATTTTTCACTGGAAGAATAATCAGATACCAGAACATTCTTATAAAGAAAGGTATAGGGCTTCCCTGGTGGCGCAGTGGTTGAGAATCTGCCTGCTAATGCAGGGGACACGAGTTCGAGCCCTGGTCTGGGAAGATACCACATGCCACGGAGCAGCTGGGCCCGTGAGCCACAACTGCTGAGCCTGCGCGTCTGGAGCCTGTGCCCCGCAACGGGAGGGGCCGCGATAGTGAAGGGCCCGCGCACCGCGATGAAGAGCGGCCCCCGCTTGCCGCAGCTAGAGAAAGCCCTCGCATGAACCGAAGACCCAACACAGCCAAAAATAAATAAATAAATAAATAAAGTAACTATAAAACAATCGAATTCATGCTCTGCAATTCAGTTTAAAAAAAATAAAAATAAAAATAAATAAAAAAAAAAAAAAAAAAGAAAGGTATAGTTTACCAGTTGTTGGAAGATGTACTGCTGAGGAAAGGAGAACAGTTCTCTTGTCTTATTGAGATTCTGCTCGTCTGAGCCTACACCTGTGCGTCCAAGATACTTGTATTTCACAGATGAGTTAAATTTCAGAAGATATTCATTGCCATAGCATACAGTTGGCCCTTTTATATTTTACTCATTAATAGCTTTTTCAATTAAAAACTACTCTCACCACCATTTTATAAACCAAAGGAATTTTAACCAAAAAAAGACCAAAAAACAAAAAACCCTCATGGTTTAAAAATGGAGTACATTTCACTTTAAGAAAAACATACATTGTTTTTATTTCTCCCATTTTCATCACAGATCAGTGCCACTTTGTTAAGTTAGTTAAGGAAACTACTGCTCTTGGGGACATTTATTCATATTCTAAATACATCATTTATTTAATATTAGAGATGGTATGTGGCAGGATAAGAATGGAAGTTGTCACCAAATGAACTATGTGTTGTTTCACATATCAGAACAAGAACAGAAGGAATATACTTTTTTTAACCAGCAGCATAGTGTTAAATACACCTCATACACTGCTCTTGTATCACCTACTGACTGCTCTCTGTAGAATTATTATAATCAAGCCTCCTCTCACAGGTGGGGAGGGTTGCTATGGTTACCAGTTTTCTCTTGGATGACCCTCCCCTCCTCTCATCACCTTTATAGGTTTTATAGTGTGGGAAACACACTAAAGGAAAAGGCTTGCCTAGGTCCCACGGCCAGGAAATGGGGAGCTGGGGTCAGGAGCTAGCTTTCTAAACCCTTGTCCCAGTGCCTCTCTCACTTACAAGATACCCTTTGCCCAGCCAGCACCAGATAGCAGACCCACACCAAAGGCTTCTGAGACCTGAGAAATGCCAGTGCCAGCCAGAAGGAATCGCCTTACCAAAGTTGTAACCCTGGAGCAGTCCTGCTTTAGAAAACCCCTGACATCTTGAATAATGCCAGTTGTTTCCTGGAGGTTTTCTATGTGCTCTGCTGAGAGGCTCTGCTGAGAACTGTCTGCCTGTCGAGTACCTAGAACTGTCTGGAACCATTCAATGTTAGCAAATTGTAGCTCTCAATCTTGTAAGCTGTTACAGGTGAGGAAGCAAGGCCCAGACTTCAGTGGGCGACTCAAGCTGAGCGCTTAACATCAACAGGACCTACCACACAGGCTTGTTGGGAGGTGAAAGGAGTTAAAACATACTTAGAACAGTGCCAGGTACATTGTAGGGGCTCAATAAATGTTGCCTGTCACCCTCATTATTGGTCTGTGTTTAGTAAGTGAGAAGCATTTAATGAGGACCACCATGGGCCCTGCACCGTGCTCAACGCAGTGAGATAGAAAAGCAAGACACCACTGGTTCCATGGTGTCGGACCAGAAGGCACCTCCTCCTGTCTCCTGTTATTCACATGAGTAAACAGAGGCCCAGAGCTAAACTGAGCTGTGCAAGGGCACACAAGTTCCTGGATTACCAGGAACTGTTAAAAGCTAAGTCACATTGCTATGGGACAACAGGAGACCCATTCTTAGGGAGAGTCCAGCAGGTTGCCTGGCTTAGAAGTAATCAGAGTAGGGGCCCGAAACGGTCAAGACTCCCTCTTAGTGAGCGTGTTTTTCCACTCCCAATTCCAGGAGCAGAGTGAAGGTTTTATAGCCACCAATTCAATCTCATACTTCCTTACTTTCAACCAGATCCAGCTTTTCCTTCTCTTCCCCCTCTTTATTCCACCTTTCCAGTTCCCTGTGAGAATGTCACATTATACTAAATCAAATTTGACCAAAGGTCTAGCTTCCTTTGCTCCTGACTTTGAACACTGAGCTTTTTACCCTGTCAGAGAAATTAAGTCAATGAAGCACAACCCGTCCTGAGAAGTCCCTGTTTGCTTTTCAGCTTCTGCATCAATTTGATTCCTTTTCTCCTGATGGTTTTGTTAATTACTCTGTTTGGTTTTGCTTTTTACTTTGCGTGTTTTTAGAACATGCTAAAGTCAGATTGTAAAATTGGAGATCCCCTCCCCTTGGTTTTGCTCCCAATCCCTGTTTGAAAGTTACTATACTGTGTACTCCCTTCCTGTCGAGTCAGGTCTCCCATCCATCCGCACAGAGCCCAGGCTGTATGCGCAGAGCCTCTATTGCTGCGTGCTTTTGGGGGATTGGAAATGAGCCCTTTTAGAGGCCATCTGCTAAGTGGACCGATGACTCTCCTCCTTCAGACAGCATTGTTTATGTTGATGCGCGTGAGGCTGTGCATTAACAGAGGGAACTGAAGCCCACACACGGGATTGATTCTCTTTAAGAGCCTGTGGCACTGTTTGCATGAAATACTATTGTCCTCAAGAGGTCTTGGCCAGTGTCCTTCTAGGCCATTTGTGTGTGGACTCTCATGTTCCTCATTCAGAGTTCCACTAGATATGTTTTCCAATTCCCATAGTTATTTTAGGGTGACGTGGCTGTTAAGTGTTTAATGGCTCCTGACGAGCTTCATATCTTGGAAAGTTATGAAAGATGAGAGAAAGCAGGGGTGTGGAGACCTGTGATGGAGTCCCCTCCGCTGATGAGTCCCCCTGGCCAAGTCTAACCTCTCTGAGCCTCAGTTTCCCTTTCTCTAAAATAAAATTATGATAATGTGCCTTACAAAGTTGGTATCAGTTACTGTTGTTGGTGGTGGTCTATAACTGTGTGGACTCCATACAAAGGTTTGTAAGAAGCAGAGCATAGAAATTACTTTGCAGATGGTTAAGAATGATACAAATGTATATATGTGTGTGTGTATATGCATATATATACATGTGTATGTGTAGTTCTTGTTTTACTGTTTAAGAGTATCTCAGTTCTCTAATTAGGGCCCTAAAAACTATCAACTTCAATTTCCCCAGCCCACCAAAATTTTGCTTTGCCCCATGCCTTTTTTTTTTTTTTTTTTTTAATTTATTTATTTATTTATTTATTTTTGGCTGTGTTGGGTCTTCGTTTCTGTGTGCGGGCTTTCTCCAGTTGCGGCGAGCGGGGGCCACTCTTCATTGCGATGCGCGCGGGCCTCTCACTGTCGCGGCCTCTCCCGTTGCAGAGCACAGGCTCCAGACGCGCAGGCTCAGTAGTTGTGGCCCACGGGCCTAGTTGCTCCACGGCATGTGGGATCTTCCCAGACCAGGGCTCGAACCCGTGTCCCCTGCATTGGCAGGCAGATTCTTAACCGCTGCGCCACCAGGGAAGCCCTGCCCCATGCCTTTTTGAGTAGTACTAATTATTGCAAATAAATATCAACTTATCTCCCAAACAGGTACTTAGCATCAAATACTCCCAAGACATTTCTCTAGTAACTCAGAGCATAAAGAATTCAGAAGATTTGATTCTTGATAATTAAGAAAATTACATGATGTTAGGGAAAACCATATATTATTAAAAATATTTGGGTGTTTTCATGCCAGGCACTCCAGTAAGTATTTTGCATACATTTTTGTCTTCACAATAACCCCATACGGTAATATTATTCCTATTTCACAAATGAGAAATATGAGACTCAGAAAACTTAGGTATCTTGTCTTATGTCATACAAGGCTGAAAGTGTCAAAGTCAAGGATTTTTCCAGGGCCATCTGAATCCAAAGCTCATGTTTTGACTATGAAAGATAGCATCATACAGGTACAGGTGAGTGATACACAAAGGAAGGTTGGGGTAAATACCAAAGAGGACTTGAGAAGGAACTCTTATCTATGAGTCTGGTTTATTAGGAAATCTGCTTGGAGGAGGCTGAATTCGTGTACAATTTTAGAAGAGAGAGTCCCTGAAATATCAAATTGTATTTACATATTTTGTTTGATCCTGATAGAATTTTTTAAAATTATTTATTTATTTATTATTTTTGGCCGCGTTGAGTCTTCATTGCTGCACGCAAGCTTTCTCTAGTAGTGGCGAGCCAGGGCTACTCTTCATAGCAGTGCGCAGGCTTCTCATTGTGGTGGCTTCTTTTGTTGTGGAGCACAGGCTCTAGGCATGCGGGCTTCAATAGTTGTGACGCGTGGGCTTCAGTAGTTGTGGCGCACAGCATAGTGCGTAGGCGTAGTAGTTGCTCCGCAGCATGTGGGATCTTCCTGGACCAGGGCTCAAACCCGCGTCCCCTGCATTGGCAGGTGGATTCTTAACCACTGCGCCACCAGGGAAGTCCCTGATAGAATTTTAAAAGAAAATATAACAGCTTCCGAGCCACGAACCTCACCACTCCCTGTTGCCTCAGACCATGCCTCTTTTTACGCTGTGTTAGACCTGCCTGAGCCTGAAAGCATTTGGGTTCTGAATCCTGAGGAGGGAACAGTGAAGGAGGTGGAGATAGATCAGAGGGATAGATCGAGAGCTCCATTGGAGAAGGCCTGAGTGTCAGGTTGAAGAAATTAGATTTTCCTCTCTTGAGTGTCATTCAACACCCATCAGTGATAAAGCATTTTTCTAGATGAGTGAAGTGATAAGCTCAAAGCAGTCTTGGAAAAAAATCAAATGTGCAGATGAGACATCACCAATGCATGAATTGTTGGCCCAGGTGGATTCTGAAGCTTTTTCCCTTTCCCAGTCACCAAAGGTGGTTCCATGCCTAACTCCCTTTCCACAAAGCCCCCATCCCTCTCATTACTCTAAGAGTAGAGATCAGTAGTGATGAATTGTCTCAACATCCCTCCCTGCAATATTATCTGCGTTCTTACCCCTCCTTCACTGTTTCCTTTATGTCTCTGAGGGAAAAAAAAATCTCTGTGCCAAATCCAGTGCCCTAACCATACTCTTCTCCCTGCCCACCTACCCTGCCTCCTCCCACACCAGAATTTTATTCATCTGTTTTTCCCTTTCTTCTGGGTTTAGACTTTTTGCCTCCACTTTTGCATTTCAGTTTGAAAACATGCTGTATCCTGTCTACATCCCCTCCTCACTATTCTTACTCGCATCTCTGTGGCCTAGGTTTTCCGTCTTTCTCCTACGCAATCTCCCATGATCCAACTTTATGGCTCTCTAGGAAATCATTCTTTTGTCATTTTAAACCAGACTCAACCAGGTCACTTCCTGCATTTAAAAAAAATGAAATATGTGTGTATGTATATATGTGTGTATATGTAGATGTATGTATGTGTATATGTATCTGTGTATATAAATAAAACCTACTGGATGAAGCCCAGATTCTTAAGCTTGGCATAATCATTCCTCATCTTCATTTTAGCCGTTCCTTGTATCCATCCTATTCCAAAACCGCAGCAGACCACTCTCGTTCTTGTCCCAATATTCACCTAGTGAACTTTTAGTAATTTTCAAGGCCTAACTCAAATTATTCCTCTCTTTCCTGCATTCTTTGGACCTTTCCAAGCAGAATTCATTTTTCTCATTCTGTATTTTCTTTACATTTTTTTACAACAAATGACAGCTATTATTGTTAATATTATAAGACTTATCATTTGGTTACACATTCATCTCCCTTCCACCAGCCCAGAAACTCCTCTAGGGTAGAAAGAGCATCTGATTTATCTTACCACCTATAGCTGTGTCAACCCAGTGCCTGGCATAAAATAGACATTTAATAAGTGTTGATTGGATTAAACTGAGTTTGTTCCTCCTTTGATAGGCTTAGCCCTGAATTTAAAGCCGTTCTTCATTTCCATTGATAAGAATACTTTGATTAGTCCTTCAGTTTCCTGATTTGCCTCCTTTTCATGAAACTCATCCTGTCCTTTCCTATCTGCAACTTCTTATAATTACATTCCATTGATAATCAAGTCTCTTTTCCTGTCTCATTCTTGGAGAAGCCCCATCTTACTTTTTTAAAAAATTCCAATTTTGAATCTGTACCAAGCCCCCAAATGCCATCTTTAAATGTATTGGAATGACAGACTCTCAAAATTTCGCAGGATCCAGAGTCCCATGTTTCCTTCAGACAGGTCTTCCCAAAGATGTTTTGGCAGGCTGTGTCTGGATCTCTGCTCAGTGCCAAGAGTGATTGTCACCATGTCGTGGAAGCTTGCTGGACCCACTGAAATTCAAGAGACAGGTGTTATTTTGTAGGGTGGAATGAATATTCTTTATCTGAGAAGCTTCTGTTTAGGGTAGCAGGGCAGGAATACAGAATGTCACACCATAGCTACATTTTGTGCTAGTTTGCCTGTGTTTCACAAGTAACAAAGCGTAATAAAAATATAGCATTATGATTTCAGTCGTTCAAATGTCTGGACTTGGGTGCAACAGTGCTAGATTGACTCCCAGCCCTTCATGGCAAATTAGCAAACCCCCAACTACCTTAATGACATTGGTACTATCTCAGAGATTATAACTGACGCAGAAGAAATGAGAACAGTGAGTGGCTAAAGTTGCTAATATGGAGCAATTTTGGCTAACAAAATTGGCGGTTGCATTAGATAATAGTGGAATGATGTATCTTCTATAAAAGAAGTAGTTAATAATAGGTAGAGTAATATTTTTGAGAGTTTCCTAACATACAAGGAGCAGTGTCAAACACTTCTTATGCATTAATGACTCTAAGGAGAGTTACCCTTCTCTTTATATATGGGGAAAGTGGGCAGGGAGGTTCTGACTCCCTCAAGCTCACACAGCTAATAATGTGCAATGGATAATCCAATATCAAGGGAAGGATTCTTCTGACCCAGAGAGTTGGCAAACTTTTTTTTGTAAAGGGCCAGATAGGGCCATTTGGTTTTACAGGCCATATGGTCTTCTCACAAGTACTGAACACTGCCTGTGCAGCAATGTAAATGAATGAGGTGGCTGTGTTCCAATAAAACTTTATTTACAAAAACAGGCAGCAGGTCGGATCTGACCCACAGGCTGTAGCCTGCAGACCCCTATTCCAACCTCTTCCTTCCTTCCTCTGCCCAAATATGTTTTCTCAGTGATGGTTATAAAAGAAATGTAGAAGCCATAGTTTTCAAAAACATGTATTACTTTTTTCCTTTTAGTATAGTCAATATAGAAAAATTAGAAAATACACACACAAAGGAAAAATATGTAAAATTCTCTTTTAATTCCAACATCCAGAAATAATCACTGGTACAAACATTTTGATGTGCGTCCTTTCAGCTTGTCGTCTCTGCACACACGTTTGTAAGAAATGGCATTTTACCTTAGTGGAATAGCCTTCTCTTTTCCACTTAAAAATATATGGCAAATGCATTTCTATGTCAGTTGCTGAATGCAAGATATTTTCTTTGTCTGTTAATGGTTATTCTGTGGATGTTGTGTATGTTTCCACTTTCCAGATAAATTGTTTATCTGGTCCCATATGCTTCTCTTTCAACACCCCATCCTCCCCTCCCTGGCTATGCCTGTCCTATATTCTTAGTTCTGTGCTGAATTCTTCTTCCTCGTACTCTAACACGCACACAGGCACGTGCAAAACACTGCACTTCCAAGCCCTTACTCTCCATGTCAGTAGCCCTCAGTTGTGCAGTTGTGAGAGTCACAATTTTCTGTCTCTAGTGTTGGTACCTCTGATGTTGATCGGATTCCTTCACCGTTGCCCCGCTTGGGGCCAGCACAGTAGTGAAATCAGCCCCGGAGGTAAATGGGCACCAGAAAAATAGTCCATCTGCAAATCCCTCTCATTGTCCTCTATAGCTGCCACACTTGGGGGCAGCATAAATTCTTTGTTTTCTTTCTGTCGGCCTCCCTCTTCCCCAAGGCTGCTCCAGAAGGGGAGCTTGCACAGCTTTTCTTAAATTCATTAAATTTTCGGTGTCCTTCCCCAGTGGTTGGTGTGCAGCAGGTAACACAAGACAGGAGGGCCTTAGAATTCCTTCCAGGGAAAGGATATACCACGAGAGTTTCAAAAGGTCGCATGTTGCCACAGTGCCCTTCAGTCTTTCAAGGGATGCCGAGACATCTCTAGAAGGGGCTCATTGGGACAGCTGTAGTCATTCGGGAAGGATCTTAACTCCAGACCTGCCATTGGGTGGTAACTTAGTGCTGATCAGATGAGCACACAGAAAAAGGGGGACAAGATATAGTTACTTCTGGTTTTGCAAAATGTGCTCCTACTAAGTTCAGGTCAAAGATTAGTCTCTCACCCAGCAAACGTAGAAGGCTACAGAGTGAAAGATGCGGTTATAGCTGAGTACAGACAAAAAGTGCCCCTGTAGAATATAAAAGGAAGACCACTTTGTTTCTCTAAACAGTGACTTGAATGTGTTCAGTTAACTATTCTTGAGAATGTCCCCAGAATCTTATAGATTTTGTTACTCATAAGAAATTTCCCACTGATATTCGTATCACACTTGAAATTTATAAAGTGATATTTCACACACATTATCTCACCTCGGAACCCTGTTGATATAATATTAGTGTGAATCTCTTTTCAGATGAGGAATGTAAAACTCAGAAAAGAAAAATGACCCAGACCACATAGCCAGTAGATGGCAGTACTCAGCTCCTCTGACACCTAAGACTCCATTTTTGCTCCAGTCCAAGGCAATTCCACCTTCCTTACTGCCCTCATTCTGCCCTTGTTCATTAAATGCTAGGCACAGTCATATTTGTCTATTATAGAACATTCTGTGCTATTCTGTGCTACAGAACTTGCAAACTATAGGGAAAGATTTTTGAAGCCAAGGAGAAGATTGTTTTAGCAGATTGAGAACTCTAGAATAATCTATATAGCCCAAGCATGGCTGTTCAAGATCACTTAATACCGAAGCTACAATACTATTCACCAAAAGACATTGTTACCTTTAACTAGAACTAGTAGAGAAAGGAAAATTACAATGAAACTCTTTTGAGATAATTAGTAAAATGTCAGGGACAGATGGGCTTGAAACTATGGAAAAACATATGTTTTACTGATCATATTTTGGATGCTACAGTGGGAAAACTTGTCTCCTGATTGGAAAACTGTCCTTGTCATTTTTTTCTGCTTTTTATTGAAGAAATTGGCTGGCTTGCTTTTGGAAGTTTTTGTAGTCTGTGTCCTTCCCTCTTATTTATTTATTTATTATTTTTAAAAAATTTTTGGCCGTGCCACGGGGCATGTGGGATCTTAGTTCCCCGACCAGGGATCGAACCCACCCTCCCACACCCCCCTGCCCCCCCACACTGGAAGCGCAGAATCTTTTTTTTTTTTTTTTTTTGATTTATTTTTGCTGTGTTGGGTCTTCATTGCTGTGCGTGGGCTTTCTCTAGTTGCGGTGAGCGGGGGCTACTCTTCGTTGCAGTGCGCAGGCTTCTCATTGTCGTGGCTTCTCTTGTGGAGCACAGGCTCTAGGTGCACAGACCTCAGTAGTTGGGGCATGTGGGCTCAGTAGTTGTGGCTTGCGGGCTCTAGAGCTCAGGCTCAGTAGTTGTGGCACACGGGCTTAGTTGCTCCGTGGCATGTGGAATCTTCCCAGCCCAGGGCTCGAACCTGTGCCCCTTGCATTGGCAGGCGGATTCTTAACCACTGCACCACCAGGGAAGCCCTGGAAGCACAGAATCTTAACCACTGGACCGCCAGGAAAGTCCCCCTGTCCTTCCCTCTTTATCACTTCTGGCTGTGCACATTTAAGTTAGATTTTCTTAGCACATTAAAAAAGAAAGGCTAACTATGGAGATTCCTTAAAAAACTAAACTACCATACGACCCAGCAATCCCACTACTGGGCATATACCCTGAGAAAACCATAATTCAAAAAGAGTCATGTACCACAATGTTCACTGCCTCTCTATTTACAATAGCCAGGACATGGAAGCAACCCAAGTGTCCATTGACAGATGAATGGATAAAGAAGATGTGGCACATATATACAATGGAATATTACTCAACCATAAAAAGAAACGAAACTGAGTTATTTGTAGTGAGGTGGATGGACCTAGAGTCTGTCATACAGAGTGAAGTAAGTCAGAAAGAGAAAACCAAATACCATATGCTAACATATATATATGGAATCTAAAAAAAAAAAAAAAAAAAAAAAGGGTTCTGAAGAACCTAGGGGCAGGACAGGAATAAAGACGCAGATGTAGAGAATGGACTTGAGGACACGGGGAGGGGGAAGGGTAAGCTGGGACAAAGTCAGAGAATGGCATGGACATATATACACTACCAAATGTAAAATAGCTAGTGGGAAGCAGCCGCATAGCACAGGGAGATCAGCTCGTTGCTTTGTGACCACCTAGAGGGGTGGGATAGGGAGGGTGGGAGGGAGACGCAAGAGGGAGGGGATATGGGGATATATGTATACGTATGGCTGATTCACTTTGTTATAAAGCAGAAACTAACACAGCATTGTAAAGTAATTTTACCGCAATAAAGATGTTAAAAAAAAAAAAAGGCTAGGAAATGAACAGGTCTACTCTGCTGCTTGGAAGCAGTATCAGTAGAAATGATTGTTGTATGAACCACTAAGGGTAAAACCAGGTCCGGTTCAGAAGGTAATGGATACTATAGCTACTATCTTTGAAACTTCATAGCTTAAAAGGATAGCTGTTATAATCATACCCTCATTTATTTGGGACCCACTACCTCTTAATTCACAAGAACTGGTCTAGCCCATCAAAATGACGCATGGTAGGCATTGAAGAAACAGGGACTGAGTTAATGGCAGGCAGAAGAGATAGAAGAAAAGAAAAAGCTGACTAGAAAGAAGGCCAGCTATGTGCTAGCCAAGTAAACTTGGGTAGGTCATACATCGAAATGGGGCTCCAGTTCCGCATCTGCAAAACAATGGAGTTTGAATAGAAAACCTCTCAAGTGTGTTTCAACCATATGATTCTAAATCGTGTGTTTAGCAGTTGAATATTAAATCTTTGTTAATAACAGGTTATTATGCAAGATGGCATGGTGAATTGCACTGCTCACTAATTTATCTAATTTTGTTTCAGTGCCCATTTATATCTTACAGTGTTTGAAAATAATATTTCTGTTGCACATATTCTCTAGTTTGGACCTTTAATCCTTAGGGGAAATCTTCCTTTTTTGATTCTAGCAGTGTGTTTACTTACTGAATATTTTATTTTTATCTCTATTGAAGTTTAATTATTTACTGATTAACTACATAATTTGTAATTTATTATAAATTGCTAATTTACAAGTCATTCATTACCTGCTAATTGTTTAATTATCTTTAAATTAGTGCTCATTAATTTACTCAATAAACATTTGCTGAGCAATTACTAGATGGCCAGCTCTAGCAGAATGGAGATGCAAGCCCATGTAGGAAGGAGGTTGGGCTCCTTTAAAGAAGGAATTCACTGTCGCTTCTGGGAAACTGAATCTTCTTTAGTGCAACCATGTATGTTCACAACATCTCTTCATTAACCTAATTCCATTTAACTCTGTTTAAAAAACTCCCCAAAAGTATGATATTTAGAAACTTTCATCTACAGTTGTTTCTAAGATTGGGCAAAGGAAAACACCTTTGATAATCCGTAAGACTGAAAAATCAAAATGAAGTTGATGGAATCATCAAAGTTAGATTTGTGTACTATATAATCACAAATGATTTACATATATTACTCTTCAAGTAAATAGGAGTTAACTGTGTTTGAGGGATGAAAGAAAAGAGATGGACGGAGATATTGAAGGGAAAAACAAACATGGAAAAGTTAATGAGGTTAAATGAGGTTGAAGGATTATCCCATGATTCCCTTGTGTTGATTTTTCTAGGTGGTACTAAGTCAGGCTAATCAAGCCCAAATGAATGAAACTGTAAACCACGAGATCGTTCGATTTTTCACATAGGACAGTTCCTTCAATCTGGAATTTTGGCAGCTGCAACATTCAGTTCAACAGCCTAAATGTTATTTTAGATGAAACCAAGTCTTTGTTATTTGATTCTGCCCGAGTTTAAAGATCTCCTTGATTCCAGCTGACTCCCTAGGGCATGTTAGAGATAGACTAAGTAAAAGTGTAGCATCATTGATTATCCTTTGCCAGAATTTGAGTAACACACCCTGAATAAAATATTAATGCCTCTTGGCCTAAACTCTTTCCCAGATCTGATTAACTTATTACAATTATGGTTAATAAGAATAGTTGGGGGCTTCCCTGGTGGCGCAGTGGTTGAGAATCTGCCTGCCAATGCAGGGGACACGGGTTCAAGCCCTGGTCTGGGAAGATCCCGCATGCCGCAGAGCGGCTGGGTCCGTGAGCCACAATTGCTGAGCCTGCGCGTCTGGAGCCTGTGCTCCGCAACAAGAGAGGCCGCGATAATGAGGCCCGCGCACCGTGATGAAGAGTGGCCCCCACTTGCCACAACTAGAGAAAGCCCTCGCACAGAAACGAAGACCCAACACTGCCATAAATAAATTAATTAATTAATTAATTAATTTTTAAAAAGTTAAAAAAAAAAGAATAGTTGATGCTGTTAATAATAATATAATTATGAAGCTCATCACTTCATACAACATTTTCTCTCTGTCTTTCCCTACATTCAGCATTTAATGCCATCCTACTGTGACTTAGACGGACAGTGCATATTGCAAACTGCCTCCCTGATTGCAGTTTAAGAGGAACTATTAAACTATGATTGGCACTTCCCTGATCTAATAGAAAGAAAACCCTATTCTCCTTTCATAACACTGAGCATTGATGTCTTTTCTTCGTTGTGCTGCATTTTTTCATGTCTCCAAAAACTTTAAAGGGAAGAGAGGAAAGCCACACTAGATAAATGAGAATATTGAGATAGTGTTAATGGAAGATCCCTTTGAGTCATCTGAGGCCTCAGGCACTGTTAGTCTGATGAAGCCCTCTCCAGTTCTAGCACAAAACAGGCAGATCCTGACTTGTGAGTTGCCACTTCTGAGTGTGCATTGTGCCCTAGAGGTTTGCTTATTTGACTTACGTGGGCAGATTGGTTAGCGCATTCTTAACGCATACTTGGGAAAGGAGGCTGTCAATCCTAGAGGAGAATGGTTACTGAAGACGCTAGGCTACAACGAAATCTCCTCATTCCTTCTAATCCTTTCAGAACCTCACAAGAGTCAAATTTATGGTGTGCTCATCTTGAACAAAAAACGCACTCTCCAAATTCTCATTCAGGCGCAAAAAATGTTTTCGAGTTACTTGCAACCTTTTATCAAGAAGTGTATTTTCTCCCTCACGTCATTCTCAGAACACAAAGCAACTAATTATTGGTAACAATCTACACACAAGAAAGTACTAGCTTAGAACAGGGTTATCTTCATTTTTATAGTGGTTTTTCCTCAAGTTTGTTGAAGGAGATGGGTCTTGGCTGGTGACAGGGCACACGTGGAGGTACAGTTTTTTATATATGTCTTATTTCACATGAAAGATACCAGTTAAATAATAAAATAGATGGAGGCCAAAAAAACCTTTTGTAAAATAGTCTTTTTCAGAAATGTTTGTAAAGGATTTTTTTCTTTTGTCCTAAAAGAGTGCTTAGTCTTTTCTTCTGAAGGACAAGAGCTGGTGATGGAATTTTCCAGTTGAACTTTGCAGTTGGCCATGTAATTTTTCAGTTGAATTGTGCAGTTGTTTTGAGCTCCTCAAGGGGGAGCTTTCACACAAGCTAACTGTAGTCATAAACTCACCTCTGAGGTTCCTCTTGGACTTTTGGTGGGTACCTCCTTATCCATCCATTCAGTCCTGGTAGAAGTCTCCATATGCAAGTTTTACTGTTTTAATTGACATGAGGGAAGTGACAGCCAGCCACTGACAGCCAATGATAATCTTTTAAAAAATTCTATCAAATTGTAAATTAATTGTTTTAGTTGTGAATTAATCAACTTCACTGCTAGGTGGTCCTACTATATGTAGGACACATATACATTACAGATGTGCTCTCTCTGGGCAGTGTCCTGCACTGGGTCAAGAAAGCAATGACAACTGGGCCTTAGACATGTACTTTTAATTAGAAAATTCTCTGTAGGGTTATTCAAACCTACCATTTCATACCGCCATATAAGCGTGCCATTTTTTTATGGTTAATATGAAAGGGATTACTCTCATCCTTTAATAGATCTCAGGAGGTATTCCTCACCCCACCTCCAAACCATGTCCCTTCAACACAAATCTATTTCAGTGTGGATTACATATTTTATTCTCATTTTTAATGTCTGGATATAAGGACTGGGTGAGTCCTACTCAGACTCCTTTTTCAAAAATAAGAAGAAGGATAAATTAATAACTTTGTTTAACCTCTACTTGGAGTTGAAATTGAAATAGATGGGGTATGTAGAAGAGTATGTAGACTTTATTTTTTTCCAAACAGATGCTGAAAGGTTATTTCCTATTGCTCCCTTTTTATAAAGAAAAAAATTCAGATATGATACATTGTCACTAAACAGTGATTTTTGACGGGTGATTATTTGCTCTAATTCAGCCTCCCCCTTTTCTTCCAAGGTAATTTCCCTGGGGAGGAAGTTGAGACAAAGAAAAGATGCAGAGTAGCACTTCTCTTTATGATTCTTGGAAATATAATGCCCTTTCATGAGAAATACAACCATTTAGAGGGAAATGGTTCTTCTGTTTTAACTCTGAATACAGTGGGAGGATTTCTGTGGAATATAAATATTTGCAAACCCTTTATGTAAGCATGCTTTAACCAAACACCTGGTAAATGTTGCACAGTTTATTAATGACTTGCAAAACCTCCAAGTTGGGAAATACAACTATGCCATTATGATCAGTCATTTGGCAGATAGTCAAGCCTGACAGCAATTGTTTAATACCTTTTTACCCATAAAGCCTCTGAGTCACTGAAAACATTCAAGGTTTCAGAAGATTTCCCTCCCACCCCCCTGACCCTACACCAAATTGCTCAATTATCTTCCATAAAAAGTTCTATTATTCTTTCAAATTTGAAGTAATAAAAAACGACTGTAAGCAATGTTATAAAATGCATATTATGTTGTCTCTACCTGTCTGAGACCCTTTCAAAAGCTATGGCACATTCTTTGCTTTCTTTCTATATTCATTTAACACCTATTACGTGCATGATATTAGATTATGTGCTGTAAGGGCTGGGAAGAAGGGTGAGAAGCAGTATGACATAAGATACCACCCTTCTGAGCTCCTAAAGTATTTATGTGTTTCATTCTCCCCACCTCTGAGTTAAGTAGCATCGCAAAGCAATATACAGTTAATTGTCAAGAAGATGGTTCAAAAGGTGAATTCTCCAGGAATCCGGAGGTGAAGCTATCGTGGGATGGAGTGGTCTAAATTGATTCTGGGGTTACAGAATTTAAGCTAGACTGTTAAGAATATGTAGGATTAGGAAAGGCAGAAAGAGGGTGAAAGGGCATCACCAGAAAGAATAGTGGTTTGAATATCCCAAGTGTTTTAGAGACAGTACACAAAACTGTGATTAGAAACTGTGGGGTTTTTTTGTTTGTTTAAGTATTTATTTATTTATTTATGGCTGTGTTGGGTCTTCGTTTCTGTGCGAGGGCTTTCTCTAGTTGTGGCAAGCGGGGACCACTCTTCATCGCGGTGCGCGGGCCTCTCACTGTCAAGGCCTCTCTTGTTGCGGAGCACAGGCTCCAGACGCGCAGCCTCAGTAGTTGTGGCTCATGGGCCTAGTTGCTCCGCGGCATGTGGGATCTTCCCAGACCAGGGCTCAAACCCGTGTCCCCTGCATTGGCAGGCAGATTCGCAACCACTGCGCCACCAGGGAAGCCCCCGAAACTGTGGTTTTTATTAGGAAAGTGCCTTGAAATAAAAATTCTTGTTGTACTGATTATCTCTTGTTACTAAAGGTATTACATAGTACATGCATACCCTCCAAAAGAGTGGCTTAAAACAAATATTTATTTAGCTCACAAGTTCACAGCCTAGTGATTTAGGCTAGATCTGATGAGCAGTGCTTCTGGTTTTAGCTGGGTTCATCCACTTGTCTGTGAGCCAGCTGGCTGTTCGTTTGCGTGGAACAGACTTGACTGGGATGGCAGGGACGAATGGGACCTCTGCCCTGCTGCCATGTCTCTCACCTGCCAGCAGGCTGGCCCAGCATATCTTCTCGTGGCAGTGGTGGAGGTGCAAGAGAAGAGAACCCCAATCTTACAAGTGCTGTCCAATCTTCTGCTTGAGTCACATTTGCTAACATTCCATTGACCAAAGCAAGTCACATAGTGGGGTTCACAGGACCACCACACCGTGGAGTATGTCCTAGATATACACAGTGAACTGTGCCGGTTATCTATTGTTGCTTAACGAAATATTCCAAAACGTAGTCACTTCAAACACCACTTATTATACCTCCCAGGTTGTGTGGGTTAAGAATTCAGGAAGGGCTTGGCTGACCTAGTCTTCTGATCCTCATGACCTTAGTGGTTCTCATCTGGTAGATAGACTGTTCTGGATGATCCAAGGCAGCTTCACTCATATGTCTCATATCTTGGCTAGAAGTCTGGGCTCAGCTGGACTTTTGACTGTGCTTCATTCCAGCTTGATGAGGTCTTAGGGAGACTCAGAATCCTTACGTGGCACAGGCTTTTCCCAGGGCCAGCCTCCCGAAAGAACCCGGCGGAAACCACATGGCCTTTTCTGACCGTGCAGTAAGCTCTGCTGTGCTCAAAGGTCAGAGCAGACACAAGCCCTCCCAGATTCCGGAAATGGGGACACAGACTTTACGGGAGGAGTATAAAAGAATTTGCAGACATGTTTTGAAACCGCCATGGTCATTCCACAAACAACAAATTATTTACGTTTTCCCTGTGTGTGAATTATACTCAACCCCTCGTAAGACCCACCCATCCAAAGACCCATCCCATCATGGTATCAAGCTTAGGCACAAGGTCCAGCTTCTTATCTAAATCAGGTGCAGCTGAAACCCCCATCTATTCTTATCAGAATAGTATATTACTGTTACTTTTACCAATAAAATTTTCATTGGAATAAAAAGTACCAGTTTCACCATTTTCTTGGATTTCAAGAGCCATTTAACTTTCTTGTCTATTTTGTGTAAGTCAGTTTAGTTAAATGTAAATGTTATAAGCTACAAAGCCGTTTACCTGGCACCTGTACATAGGGTATGTCCTAGTACACTGATCAGAATCCAGGGATGTGGGCAACACTGCTATCCCCCAAGCCTATGGAATTCTCACTTTTCTCTTGGGGATACTTTAAATACACCATAAGCTTCCAAATAATGGAGTCTTCTTTTTTAGGTAAAAAAAAATTATGAATATGGAGTCTTTTTCTTACCACACCCTAGGGTACAAACACACCATAATGAAAGCAATTGACATAGAGGACATTAAATAAATATTTGTTGCCTTAACGAGAAAGAGTCTGTCACAAAGTAGGGACTCAGTATTTGTTGAATGAAAAGGACATTGCTGTATCAGCAACAAAAACTAAATTGCAGAAATCTCAGTTGTTCTCAACAACTCATCTCCTCAATGATGGAGTCAAAACATTGTGGAAGATTGAAACTTATTTTCCTATAAAGTGCGTTCCCACTGGAGGCTGACTTGAAAAATTAACTTTCTGTATCAGTGGAGATTAACAACTTTTCCTCCTTTCTACACCCTTCCCATTTGTAACTTCTTCTTGATGCCTTGGGTTTTACGTTTCATAGCAGCCTCATAAATCATTTAATTCCCTTCAACATTTAGCTGAGTTGAGTTTGTAATATTAATATCTTTTTTGTTCTTTTTAATGAAAGAACTAAGGCATATTGAGTTGAAATTTCTTGCTTAAGGCCACCTAGAGCATCAGTAACCGTGCTGGGATTAAATTTTTAAAATTCTTACAGGCTTTACCTGTGTTCCTTTAGCCACTATGGCCATTTGATCTTTGCTCGAAATAAAAGAATTCTTGATGATTAAATAAGTGGACTTTCTTTTAAATAAGCAAATAATGGAACTTTCAAAACTAAAAGCAGTTAGCCTAGAGAATTCAATAATACTATTTTATGGAATAGAGTTGCTACAAAACAGCCTATTAAATTGGAAAAAACAAGACAGCAGACAACGGTGGTTCTTCCAGAATCCTTTTTAGGAAGGTGGAAGGTGAATATTTGACTGCTCTTTCTGTTGGTTGGTGTTAGAGTAGAAAGTTGAAGGAGTTCTCTTCTATCAACCCCCAGGTTTCTCTGCAAAGCAGAACACTTCTAACAGTGATGGTAGGTAGTGGTTGGATAGGGAAGGTTAGGATACTGGAGAATTTGGAATAGCAGTGGTGCAGATTCACAGAACTGTTGAGCAGGTCTGAGGGTCTAAGTGAAGATGGAGACTATGACTTGGATTGTAGTGGCTGTGGTCCACATTGGTGCAACTTCTCTCCAGTAATGTGTAGGTTGATGAGGCAGATGGTTGGTATGATCTTTGATTGGCGTTTAGCTGGTCTTTTGAAGCATAAGTACAAGGGATGCTGAATTTGAGGATATTGTCAAGAGAGTCTGTATGCAATTGAGTATAGGATTGGAGTAAGAAAGTGAACTCACATGGGAATTTATAGATGTGGGGAAAGGGGAAGTAGAAGACACCTGAGTGTGCATAAGGCTGAAGGACAGAATAGCCAGAGTGAGAGAACAACTGGGCAAAGAGGAGGTTGGTGATGAAGCTTGAACTTGAAGAACATGAATAATTCACAGTGATAACAAAGTCCAGAGTGTGGCTATCAGGGTGAGTGGCTGAAGGAGGGTAATAGTAGGATAGTAGATTCATTTATACAGTGGAGAGTAGGATTTGATGTAAAATTGAGTCTGAAATCCAGGTGTCATATTCCTCAAGGGATGTGTGTGATTGAGAAGGTGGATAAAGATAAGAGAGGTAAGGATGAAATTGGAGGGTGGCATAAACACCAAAGGGAAAAGGATCTCTTTCATGAGAATAGAGTAATAATCTGGAAGTAGCCATAGGAAGCTCTTGTCAGCAATCACCCAGATCACCTGTCTGTCCCTCTGGTGACATTTGTCAATGAGGCAAGGAGGAATTCCTAGTTGGTTATTTAGAAAATAACAAAAATTTAAAAATAAAGTTGAGGTTTTTGTCCATGCATTGTCCTTCCTGGTTTAATGAATACAGAAATACAGGGCTGACCTCCCTTTTCTCCCTTCAGAGTTTTCCCCTTAGTTTATTTTATCATTTTGTGATTTATTTTCCTTTAGGAATGCATTGTGTTTATTTTAACCTAATTGCCTCATAGGAAATATTGGAGCCAAGCATTTCAGGGAAGGCTTTGTATATTTTACTTCCTTAAGACTCTTTTCTGGTCAGAGGGAAATACTTAAATCTGGTTTAATCCAGCTTATATAACCTCGTTAAATCAACATTCCCCAGCCTCCTGAGGTCATTGAACCTTGTAGTATTCATCCATGGAAAATACTTTCCGTGACCGACCATAGAGACAAAACAAAAAAAAATGTCAGTAAGACTTGTTATCTCTTTGCACATAACGATTTCCATCGATTGTTAAAATTTATTAACAGGAAATACTTACTCCATCTAGCTTTCTTTATAGTCTGGAACATGATGGCTGAGAAAGAACGTAATAAAATCTGTGAAGTCATTAGTGGCAAGGACCAAAGGGCTTTCAGAATTGTTTTCCAAATTTTCAAATTCTAGCACAAAGTGGTTTATCTTTTCTTTCTTCCTCTCTCCCTCCCTCCCTCCTTCTCTCACTTCTTTCTTTCTTCCTTCCTTCCTTTCTTCCTTTCTCTTTTTCTTTCTCTCTTTCTTTCTCTTTCTCTTTCTTTTTCTTTCTTTCTTTTTCTTTCTTTCTTTCTCCTCTCCTTTCCTTTCCTTCCTTTCCTCCCCTCCTCCCTTCCTCCCTTCCTTCCTTCCTTCCATACAGTAAAACACCCAAATCTTAAATGTACAGTTCAATAAATTTTTACATATGTGCATACACTCATGTAAACCTTACTCAGCTTATAACGTAGAATCTTTCTATCATTCCAACAGGGTCCCTTCGGCCTCCTCCCAGCTGACTATCTTCAGAGTGAACCATTGTTCTTACCCCTGCTATCATAGATTAGTTCTACATATTTTTAAAATTCTTTTATTTCTGGCTTTTTTCACTCAATATTTTCTCTGTGCAGTTTCTCTACATTGTTGAGTGTAACTGTAACCTGTGGTTTTTCACTGTTGAATAATATTTAATTGTATGAATATCTTCTAATTTCTCTATTCCATTGCTGAGGGACATTGGATAATTTCCAGTTTGGGGCTCTTTTGATTAAAGGTACTAAGAATATTCTTGTACATATCTTTTGATAGAAAGAAGCACTCACTTCCATACCAAGGAATGGAGTTCCTGGGTCTTTTAGCCTGAATAGATACTCCAAAGTTTTCAAAAGTGATTATTCTAGTTTACGCTTTGACCAGCACTTCATGATAATTCAAGTTTTTCCACATCCTTGTCAACACTTGGTATTGTCAGTGCTTTCAATTTTAGCCATCCTAGAGAGTTGTAAGAAAAGTTTATTCTTGAATTAAAACCAAGACAATTTTAAGATGAATGAATCAAAGTATAGGTTCAAGCAGAGGGCCATTAATCTTACAGAGCTTATTGGAGTGCCACAAGTAGAAAATAGTAAGAGATTTGTTGAGTTGATGTTTATTTAAATATAGCCCCCAGACCACCTGCCTCAGCCTCATTCAGGATGCTTGGTAAATATACATACTCCTGGCTTTAACCCTGATCCACTGAGTCAGAATTCCTGTCCTTGAATTCTACATGTGTACCAAACTCCCTTAGTAACCCTTATAGACATTGAAGAGTGTATGTACACCACTACATACATATTTGAATGACAGAGATCTCAAATGGCAATGTAGAAACTGGGTTAAATCTATGTTGACTGTATTTTGAGGCTAACAATTGAGGTACTCTGAAATCAAGACAGCCTCAGAAAATCTCAGTCACCCTTGATGTCCACAGATCTCACATATGGATAATTGGAATTCCGCAGGGAAAAGAGAATGAGGCCAAGGAAATATTTGAATTTTCTTCAGGAGGCTGAGAATTTTCCAGAGTTAGTGCAGACACAAAACCATAGATCCTAGGAGCTCAGAGAACACAAAACAGGACAAATACCGAAAATCAATCAGTCAAACAAACAAAACACATGTAGAAACTGAGGATAAAGGAACTTAAAATATTGTTCAAATTGACCAAGCAAATACGTGAAACAGCTAGAATTTAACCCCAGGCAATCTGACTCCAGAATTCCTACTCGTTTTCTTTCCACCTTTATTAAGGTATAATTGGCAAATAAAAATTATATATATTTAAGGTGTTTGACTTGATGTCTTGATATAGGTATGTATTATGAGGGAAAGAAACTTCTACTCTTAACCATTCTGCTTACGCATCTTCATTTAAAAAAAGAAACCACACTACCGCACACGCACATAAGATCATATATTATGTGTAACATAAATGTGTAGCAGACTTTATTCCCCATTTCCACTGAGAGAGCCCAATTTGCTCAACAGGTTAGAGCCCATTTTATCTCTTTACCTTTGTTTTCATTAACCCTGTTGCAACAGCAACCTGGTTGAAATGAACAAATCCTCTTTAACTCTTGGAGTTGCATTGAAGGAACTGGCAGGCTGGCATGAAGATACAGTATTTCCTACACTGGCAGATGCTAGCCTCATCTCTTCAATGTGTGGAGAGATGCAATAAATCAGGAAAGAGGCTCTGTACGCAATTCAGAATGCAGGGTGTGTGGGTGGACTCTCGACAGGGATTCTGATAAATTTTAGAGATTGCTTACCAGCAAGTTCCTTTTACCCCATTTCACTGTTTTTTGGTAGGTTTCTCCTTTTTAAATGGCTTGTAGCAACTAGTTACTAGTATCAGAATTTTTTTTTTTTTAACAAAGGACAACAATAAAAGACAAACAGGACCAGGCCTTACGAAAGATTTGTCTAATCAAAGGTCATATGGTGAAATCTAAAGATGCTTAAAATTTTTAGATAATTTTTAGATAATTCTGCTCTGATTATTTGGGTAAATGCCAGCATCTGCTTCTTGTTGTTTCTGCTGTATCAGTCCAGTGCCCCTACTTCCATATCTCCTCTCTCCCCAACTCAAGTGCACACTCAGAAGAATGTTTACTACAAGCCATTGCTCTTTACTAGGAGGGAAACAGGGAAGGAGATTTCTAAGGATTAGGTTACATTCCATAGATGAAAGGTTGTGGTTTTACACACAATAATATCATTCAGCCTTTGACCCCTCTGGCTCTTCTGGCTCTAACAGTTCCCTTGTAAACCCTAATCCCTGGACACTGTCAGTGTAGATACCATACAGGACTTGCATCTCTGTCAAGAAAACTTTCACATAAGGTTTTATCTCCTTGATGTTTCAGTGTTATTTCTCCATTTGCCTCTCCTGCATCTTACATATTTCTGTCTGATATTCTGATCTATGAGGACTTGCCTTTGATTAAGGGCCTTGCTCCTTAAATGTTCTTTTTCAGTTTCTCCACTTTATCAAAAGATTGGAGGCACCTCTGGTGACCCAACATCTCTGGCATGCTAAATCTGGGTGTCAAATGCAAACTTTGATTTGACAAGCCTCTTCCATTTCTAATTTCAATACTGATTTAGCAATACTGAATTATTTCTTTTTGTAGGCATATGATTTTCTTCTCCTCAAACTTCCCTGTGTTACATAGGTTTTTCATAATTAAAGGCAGTGGATTGTTTAGAATCTAATCTTGGACACATGTGCCTTTTTTCTTATGGAAAGACAAGGAAATGGAGCTTCATAAATCAGAATATTCGGCTTAAATGTAATTTATAAGGAACAAATACAGGAAACGTAAATCATGCTCAAGAAAGGCTTACTTTCATCTTACAAGTTGGATTGAAAAATCATGTGGCTACATTTCTAAGTGATGAAAAGACATTCTGAAAATAAAATGTCAAGGTTAAATGTAGAGGCACATTTAGTGGATATTTGAGCAATCCCAATGTCCTCAAAAGTTTGTGTGTGTGTGTGTGTGTGTGTGTGTGTGTGTGTGTGTGTGTTCCCAGCAATGAATCTCATGACTTAGCTCATTTAAAAGGTGAATTCTCATCAGGGCTAACTTCTGTGTCCTCATGAGCTTTTAACGTTTCAGTATTTTAAAGAAAGCCTAGAGCTGTAATAATCCAATCCAGAAAATATACAGGACTCGAGGCAAAAAGAAGCCTGGAAGACTACTGCTTTACCGTCAAAGAAAATCTGAAAGAACTGTTATAGATTCAAATTTCAACTGTGTCCAGATTTCATAGCACTCTATGATTAAGGGAGAAATCTAGGAATAGTCACTACAGACACTTGTGTTCCTTATGTTAGAAGCAAGATATGAAAATGGTTCAGATGGCTAGGACTGGGATGACATGCCACTGGAAGATGCAGCCCAAACCAATAGAAATTTGATGCTTGGGTAGAGATTCATGATTTTAGAATCGACAATTCTATAAAGTCATTTCTAAGGATGGTATCATCTTATTCTTCAGTGTAGGCACATTTTGAAGCTATTCTTTACTGTAATAGTGAAGTTGTAACATTTGACATCTTTATGTAGAAGACTTAATTTAACCAATATAGTTTTTGTCGACTCCAAGCTGTTGGTGTTACGATAGCAATGCGTTTATCAGTTATAAGATGTTTTTTCAATCTCAGTTCTGTTTTTATGGGCTGATCAGTACTCAGCTCTTCCTTTGACAGAGACTGTCTCCTGGCTTGTGAGGGTGTATGTTCTCACGGTCACAACATGATGGAGTGTGTGTGTTGATTTACAGATTTTTGTAGCTGAAGGCATGTATTCTGCTATGCTCCGTTACTCTGCATACAAAGGAAAACATTTCGATTGTAAAAAGCAAGCTCACTTGAGTTACTGAGAAGATGTAGCTTCTGCAAGGGGTAAAGGACAATGCTACATTTCCCTGTGGCTTTGTTGTTTGTGAATTTGACTTACTTGTGTATCCAGGTGTCTCCTGATTTAAGGAGACCCAGTATACAAAATCTAAATTTGTAAAATGAGGGATCCATGAGTCTGTATTTGTTCTTCTTATTCTCTTGTTAAAGTCACAGCTTTTTACAATAACTTTGACAATAACTTTTTACAATAGTGCCAAATTAATATTCAGTGTGGTACAGGGCTTGAAGTCTGGGAGTGCCAGATTTGACCCAAAGCATCAATTCTTCTTGCTGGGAGGTTTTTGTCAGGATCTTTAACCTCTCTGGGCTTAATTTTCTCATCTGAAAAAATCAGAGAAGTAATTGTGCTTATATGTAAGAATCTGATGCGATAATTCATGTCAAGCATATAGATATTTATATGTATATGAAAATATATGTGTATCTGCATATATACATATGTATTTGTGATTTACATAGTGCTCAAATACAGAGTGCGCTATTATTACATAGTGCTCACAGTGTTTTATAGAAAATGAGACACACGTATAAAATCAATAGATGATGTACACATACAATTTTTAGCAGCAGATTTATCTTAGTAATTATGTATTGCAGAGACCACTATTCATTTTCATTCCCTGCATACACACTTACTTACTATGGAGGTGGGTGACCTAGAGGCGTACTGGATGGGGGCAGTGAAGCCATCTGGGCTGTTTTAAAATCATCACAGGCAACATGTCATGTTCATGTCAGAGACTCGATCGGGCACCCCTTTCCCCAGTAAATCCCTGTCAGAGTTTGGGTTCCCCAGAAAGCAGGCTCAGAGAAGGAGATCTGGGTGTTAGGAGTTTGTTGGGTGGTGTCCTCCTATTCGCCACCTGCTGGGAAAGTGAAAGATGCAGAATTCAGGCTGTGATTCAGTCATGACAAGATCTCAGCCAGCCCCAGTTCTGGAGCTGGGGTTGACCTTTGGAGTTCACTGGGGGCTGGGCTAGCTGGGAGCTGGACTTTTACACCTTCTTCCTCCCACCCACCCCACCAGTCATTGGATCCTGGCTGCTTTCAGGAAGAGGGTCGTGACCTCGGGCAAAGTGGCTCTTTTCAGCCCAGGGCATTGCCCAGAAGGGCCGACAGCTGAGAGCAGTCAGCAGGCAACTCTCACTCCCAGCAGCTGGGGAGTTCTTTAGGCCTTACGGGGGATCTGAGTGACATGGCACAGAGTCTCCCATTCAGTAGAACCGATTATTGTCAGAAATTGATTTGGCCTAAGTTATCTGGTCTCTACTTTTCTCTTGTCTTTCTCCCTCTATTTTTTCCTTCTCTCCCACCCTTCCATCAGTCACTTATCGTTGGCCTGCTATGCAGCGGGCACTCTAGTGAGGTCTAGAAATTAAAATATTTTTAAAAAGAGATTCTCTTCCCTTTCCAAAGCTGCTATTCACATGCAGAGACAAGCCAGGCAGCAAAATGGGCAGAAGCAATGAACTATGGAGTTGGAAAAATAATAATTCAAAATTCTGCTGTCTCTTACCATCTATGTGATTGTGTCACTAAAATTCTCAAGCCACATTTTCCTCATTTTTAAAATAGGGATAACAGTTAAACCTATCCAGAGGACTGTCCCAAAGAATAAATTAAAGAATGAGAAATTATTCACATTTATACCCAGCCCATCATAATTGTCCAATAGATTATTGATGTTTTTATTATCGATAATAATGATGATGTCAAAGGTTTGTGAATCCATTTCCATGTAACTCCTTTACCTTTGTTGAGTAAAACAAAAGATACCTCAGCTAGGAGAAAAGCTCAGTGATTGAATGACCTGATGTGTTAGACTCTACCCTTCACATACTCTGTACACTAGGGATTCTGTGCCTCAAGGGCCTTCCATTGCAAGGTATGCTCTAGTGACTACTCCTGGCTGGACTTCTCAGCGTTCAGCGCAAATGGTCTCTTCTCTTTCTTGAACCACGCTCCTTCTGACACCTCATTCTCCCAGATTTTTTCCCTGTCTCCAGTCATTCATTAGCAGTGTGTCCCTGTTGGCCTGTCTCACTGATCTACCCACTCAGTGTGAGAGGTCCTCAAAGGATCAGCCTTAGGGCCTCTCCTCTCTCTATTCCCCTTTCTCTTTGACAGTGGGTTTATATGTCAACTCTATGATGGTGACTCCCAAGCTAAACTCCAGACCTGACTTCTCTTTGAAGCTCCAAGCTTGTACTCCACGCCCATTTTGCATTTCTGTTGAATATCTCATAGGCATGGGCAGTTCAGATTCATTCCGTGTCCTGACCAGAAGTATTGATCTTTTCCTTCTGACTTGTTCACTCAGTGTTCTCCATGTCAGCAGTGGCCCTTTCTTTTATTTTATTGACCAAGTGAGAAACACAGGGATGATTCTTGCTCTCCATTTCTTTCTTGGCTCAATACCTAATCTACCACCAAACCCTTTCATTCTACATTCAAAATATTCTCCTCTCTTCACATCTTTATCACCACCTTCTAGTAGAAGCCACCGTCATCTATGGGCTCAACAACAGCTCCAGTTTCCTAGCTAGTTCCCCTCCTTCCAGATGTCACCTAGACCCTCAACTGGGACATTTTTTTATAGCCAAAGAGAGTTTTTAAATATAAATTGTATCCTGTCACTGCCCTGCTTAAAACTGTATTTTGACTTCGCATCACAGTTGGAGTAAGTAATGGGATCCTTGATCTTGCCTCCAAGACCAAGAATGATCTTACACTTGCCTGCCCTTCTATCCTCATCTCAAGCCACTGACCTCTTCTATCCTCATCTCAAGCCACTGACCTCTTCTATCCTCATCTCAGGCCATTGACCTCTTCTATCCTCATCTCAAGCCATTGGCCTCCACCCGTCCCACAACCCTACCTCACCTTGCTGGCCTTCTTGCCTTCACTGAAAGTAGTAGTCTACACAGAACATTTGCATTTTTTTTTTTCTTCTGCCTCCACCCTCTTCCACTTTACTCTTCAGTCTTTCTCATCCTTCAGATAGTAGTGTACTTCCCTCACTAAACTACAGCTCTGTGAGTACAGAGACCATATGGATTGTATTCACTGCTATACCCAGCACCTAGCCTGATGGCTGCATTAGAAGATCATTGTTTTGTTTGTTTGTTTGTTTGTTTGTTTTGTTGGGTTTTTTTTTGGTTGTGTTGGGTCTTCGTTGCTGTGCACGAGCTTTCTCTAGTTGCAGCGAGCAGGGGCTACTCTTCGTTGAGGTGCGCAGGCTTCTCATTGCAGTAGCTTCTCTTGCTGTGGAGCATGGGCTCTAGGCACGTGCACTTCAGTAGTTGTGCCTCGCGGGCTTCAGTAGTTGTGGCTCATGGGCTCTAGAGCGCAGGCTCAATAGTTGTGGCGCACGGGCTTAGTTGCTCTGCGGCATGTGGGATCTTCCCAGACCAGGGCTCGAACCTGTGTCCCCTGCATTGACAGGCAGATTCTTAACCACTGTGCCACCAGGGAAGCCCCAAGATCATTGTTTATTAAATGAAGGCTGAACCAAAGCAGGCATAGCCTTTCTAGACACAGCGTGAATTTGAATCAGGTGTCTTGGTTCTAGTCTCTGCTCTGCTAATTACTAGGCATGTGACTTTGGGCAGGTCCTTTCACTTTTCTGGGCCGTTTTTTTACTTTCATAATGGGGATGATACCATCTCTTCTCCCTTTCTCACAGGGCCATTCATTCAGCAAAACTTTAACAAATATCTACCATGTGCCGAGCACTGGAGCTACTCAGTTAAATGAAACCCACATTCTCTTTATAAAGAGCCTAGAATTTGGAAGGGAAGAGAGTCATGTGAACAAATTCATGATTATATTATAATATAGTAAGTGTAATGCTAGAAACAAGGCACACCTTTATGAAATCTCTACTTTAATTTGAAAGAAATGTATTGAGTCAGGTACTATGCTAGGCACTTTCAAATTTACTACCTAATTTTACTTTCACATAGAAAGCTCAAAGCGTTGAAAATCCGTATTCTCATTTTACAGATGAGGAAACTGTGACTCAGTGGCCTTAAGTAAGCTGCTCCAGCTCATAGCGCTAACCCAAGCTTTCTACTCCAAGTTCAGGTTGCTTTCCCAAAATCAAACAAACAAACAAAATTAAACTAAGTTGTGATTATATTATTGCTAGAAGAATGAGTTAACTAATATTGAACTGAAGTATTTTATAGCCAAATCTAAGTCAGAAGAGAAAGTTGTAACAAAGAATCTCACTTTTCCTTCAACTTCCACTTTTTTCCTAGCTTTCTCTGGGTCCGTTTTTATTATCACTTATGATTGATTATAGAAAGAGTCTATTATTGGCTATAGTGTGTCTTTATTTGTACCCACAGTAAACAAAGTGTTTCCTACAACAATGATTTGAAACTTTCTGAGGTTAGAGAACCCTTGTATGTGACATTTTGCTCCCAAAATACTGACCCTAGTGTGTGGTTACTGGAGAAAACCCAAGTGGGTATTGCTTTGTTTTCTTTCCAAATAATTCTTGAAATGTCTTATTGCACCTTACAGTTCTTTAGAGAGAGCTCAATTAGAGATTAAACATATGAGATATACATCCTATAATAATGGAATTATAAAAAAAAGGAAGTAAGGACAGCTAAGTGACCTGAGCCCTCAAGCAGTGGCTGAGAGTCACAGTGAGGGAAGCAGTGTACAATGTAGGTATTGGTATAATTATAAACTGGCTGTACTGTGTAAGGCGGATGTATAGTACATTTCACCTGTGGGAACAGAGGGACCCGTGGCTCATCAGAAACTCACCTGTAGCAAATCCTCAGTCTTAGGACTGGTCATCATCATCATCATCCATTGATAACTTCTGTTGAAAACTTACGGGCCAGGCACTGTGCTTTCTATGTATCATCTCATTTAATCTTCATAAATATGCCTAGGACAGAGATAGTGTTATCATACTCATTAGTAAGGTGAGTAAATGAAGACTTACATCAGGTTAAGTAACTTGTGTAAGGTAGCATGACATGTAATTGGTGGAGACGTGGTTTGCGCCCAAGCATCTGACTCCACGTGTGTGCCCTTGACCATCATAAAGCCATTGGTCCGTGCTGTCAGGGTCATCCAGTTCCCCCTTCCCCTGTGCTGCCAGTCTTCAGGGGTGATCTAATTCATCACAGCAAGAGCTCTCTCCCTTCCTCTTTCACTCTGTTCTTCCCACCTGCCTCCTGCTCCAGCATCGTAATCCCTGGGATGAGAGAAGGGAGAGAGGAAAGCTGTCATCCGTGTGTGTCTCTAGTTCCACAGTCCTTAGCACCATCACTCACCTGGGCTACCGGGGGGCTGTTGCAACCCTGAAAGTCTTTTTGCAAAGTCAAGGTACTGGCACTACAGACGTGGCATCACATGTACCTGCAGTTGCAACATGGGACTGTTCCCTTCAGAGTCTACCACACCCTCTAACTCGAGTTTCCCTTGACAAAGTTCATTTTGACACTGTCCAAATCTTATTTCACTAGGTTATTAAGCAGTATTCTGAATGTTGGCAATAGAAAAGTGAAAAGATACACCCTCGCTTTAAGGACCTTTAAGTAGGGGAAGAGACACCTGTAACAGCACCTTATACTTTACCTGTAGGTTCCGAGGGAAGCCAGGGAGAAAGTAAGATCTGAGCCAACCCTTGAAGCCCATCAGACAAGAAGTGGGGAGGGAAGACATGAGAAGGCAGAACATGTAGGGAGACACGGATAAAGCAAACACCGAAGACGGTCTGATCATGCTGCTTACCTTATTCCAGCATAACTTGTAGTGATGTAACCTGTTGACATCAAATTTTGGACTTTTCAGTTCGGTGAGCTTATTTTTTTTTTTAATATCTTTATTGGCATATAATTGCTTTACAATGGTGTGCGAGTTTCTGCTCTATAACAACGTGAATCAGCTATACATATACATATATCCCCATATCTCCTCCCTCTTGCGTCTCCCTCCCACCCTCCCTATCCCACCCCTCTAGGTGGTCACAAAGCACCGGGCTGATCTCCCTGTGCTATGTGGCTGCTTCCCACTAGCTATCTATTTTACATTTGGTAGTGTATATATGGCCATGCCACTCTCTCACTTCGTCCCATCTTACCCTTCCCCCTCCCTGTGTCCTCAAGTCCATTCTCTATGTCTGCGTCTTTATTCCTGTCGGTGAGCTTATTTTTACTCCCTCTTGGAGGACAGAAGGGAACGTTATGTAGATGTGCATCCTTTATTGTCTCTTCAGCATTGAAGCAATGCCAGACAGTGTCAATTTTTATGGTCTTGGTTTCCTCAAAATTTTGTCACATCAAACAGGAGAACCTTATTTCACTTCCATTACTCTTTTATTCATGAGGACCCTTCAGTTAAACCTCATTGGAAGTGTTGTGGTTATGGGCTTTGAGACATTTCAAGATCAAATGCATGGAAATTTTTACTTGTAGAACTGAATTGGGATCCTTGTTCGTCTTGTACGCTTTGGAACTTTATCTCCATGAATATTAAATATTAAACCCTCTTCCTCATCCTCATGTTTGTGGATTAAATGGAGTAATGGATGGGAACGGGCCTAACACATAGTAGGTGCTTTTCTCAAAAGTATGTTTTGTGTTGGTTTGCCTCCTTATCTACCTGAGTCCCATGAACGTCTCTTGGATTAGCATTTTGAGAATCAGTTAGTTGAAAGCAAACATCTACATCAGTGGTTCTCAACCAAGGGTGAATTTGCCCTCCAGCAGACATTTGGCAAAAATCTGAAGACATTTTTTTTTTTTTTTTGGCCACACACATGGCATGCGAGATCTTAGCTCCCTGACCAGGGACTGAACCCTTGCCCCCTACAGTGGAAGTGCGGAATCTTAACCACTGGACCACCAGGGAAGTCCCTGAAGACATTTTTGACTGTCACAACTGGGAGTAGGTGCTACTGGAATCTAGTTGGTAGAGGCCAGGGATGCTGCAAAACATCCTGCAGTGCCCAGGACTGCTCCCCACAACAAGGAATTACCCAGCCCCAAATGTCGGTAGCGCCCAAATAGACAAGGTCAAGCAGGTAAGACCCACTCCACTTGCATGTCATATTGATGACTTTTGAAATTTGGGATGTAGTAAATCAAATTTTCTTTTCCTTTTTACCACTACCTCCTGAGAAAGGATACCCACTGTCATCATGAGGATGCCATCCTTTCAGGTGCTTCCATCATAGTTTCGGAGTGAACTACAGCACTCCCTACAGGATTTTGGGTGGGACCCTTAGCTTTCTTTAGGTCTACTTCCTAAAAATGGCAATGACACTCTCTATTCTACTGCCTTCATTGAGTACTTAATCAGCACAACATGGGGGAGAGGGTATCATTTCATCCCCAGTTTACAAGTGAAAAAACTGAAGCCTAGAAAGGTGAATCATCACAACAGTAACCGTGGAGCAAATAAATGGTCAATCCAGCCCTGACTTTCGACTCCAAACCCAAGACCTCTTTCTTTTTCACCAAAGCTTTCCTAATAGATCGTATGGTCCTCATGGTCATTGCTATAGGTTTTATCACATAATTGCTTTTAGGATGTTTAATACCTGCAGGTAACTCTTCAGCTCCCCAAAGGCAGGAGCACTGTTTCCATCTCTTCTGCTGAATGTTTCTGGAGCTGGGCTAGTACTCACTTGTTAATCTTTCTACCAAAGAAATCCCTGGTATTAATAAAGTCCAACATTGAAAAGCTTAAGAAAAAAACGAATCTCTAGGTATCAGGAAGAGAAAGTCGAAGTAGCTTTGAAACGTTTTTAAACATCCCTTTGGCATTGGGTCACTGGCTCAGATGAATTCGTGCGGAGAGGCCAGCAAGCCCAGTGCCTTCCTCTTCAGCAGAGAAGCACTGTACATGTCGGGCTGTTATGGCCATGGGTGGAATATCAAGGGGGAGGGGGAGGCTGTCAGCAAACATCTCACGTGCTTCCTGGTAATTAATTTTAAAAGATGCCTGATGCATGGTGGGCTGCTCACCTAGTGACATTCAGTTAACAGAGAATCCCCAAGACAATGCATACAAATTCTGACAAATAAAAGCAAATGTACCAAGAGGTCTGGTTTGCCTATCAAAACCAGAAAAGACCTTGAAGGTGGTTTATGATATCATAAATCTTCGGCTATAGTCTCCGATATGTTGATACTATACTTCTTCACTTGGAAAATCTGCTCTGAGGTACAAGGGAAGTAATTACTGAGTCTTCCCAGGGACTAAAACGGAATCCCCAAACAAAATGTTTTAAGGTTTTCTTAAATTAATTTTTGGAGGGGATTTGGAAACTCTGTGTGCTACCAACAACATCAAGGACTTAACCTTTAATTTACTGCCTGGAAGCTGTGTATTCCTTCTTGGAGAGCTGAAAAATAGTGCACAGCCGTATTTCCCCCCTGTTTGAAAAGCACTATAAAATTTCTTTCTGACTTTATATTTCGGATGAGAATTAGCATTATTTTAGTTTCCTCCTATTAACATCATTGGCACCTGAATATATTCAACCAAAAACCTAGATTGTCTAAAACAGTCTTTTTTTATCCTGGGATAAACCATAATGGAAAAGAATATAAAAAAGAATGTATGTATGTGTATAACTGAGTCACCTTGCTCAACAGCAGAAATTAACACAACATTGGAAATCAACTATACTTCAGTAAACAAAATAAATTAAAAAAATAAAAAAAGTCTTTTTACCCAAGACTGGTTTAAGAATATACAGTTCCCATCAGTATGGTAAATTACTTACAGTGATCTCAATGCAAATGTCCGTTAACCCTTCTCTTCCTCAGCACAGGGAAGGGGCCTTTAATTTAGTGCTAATCGTTCTGAATGTAACCAAGTAAGTGACCAGGCTTGGCAGTGGGCTGCCTTCTCAGGTAGGAGTGAGAGGAGACTTATTGGTCTTGGAAGGTTTTGTGCACATTCTCGCCAGGAAATGAAGCAGTGGGTTGGCTGACCTCAGAGTCTGTTCACTCCGGTACTGGTGATTTGCAGTCGCCCTCAGGAAATCAGGCACTGGGTTGGGGGTTACCTAAGAAGATAGGTTTGCGCTGCACGTGAGGTTATAAAAAACGGAAGGCCTGTTCACGCTGGTCATCAGCCACCCTTGGTCTCGTTTGCTTGTTAAGCTAGAACAGACCTCACAGGGCGGAATCTCAGAACCTGAAGTCCATTCCAAAAGTCACTTGAAACCCTGAAGGCAAGGTTGCCTGAATCCCTTTCCATTGCAAGTGGGAGGGACGTGGGGGAGGAAAGGTTAAAAGTCAGATGTTGAAAGTGGCAACTTGTGAGTCAAATATGACCCATGTACATGCTTTGTTTAGCTCTCATAATATGGGGGGAAAGGGCAAATTTTAAATTGGGAGGTTTCGTGAAACTTCTGGATTTTCCATTCTTCACTTAAAAATAGGAGCAGTAGCAACACTCAGCCTGTATTCTAGCATAGCAAAAATGGGTTAGAATTGCACATTTTAGAAAAAAACAACGACAAAATATCCCATCCACTGTCATCCACCAAGTCCCAGTGGTCCCTTAGATTGGTCCTCTTCACGCAGTTATGTTATCCTGACGACATTTGAGTTTGTAACCTCAGGTGTAATTGGATAAGGAGGTGGCCCCAGGTGCATCAAACATACAGAAGTATGCAGTTGGACTTAAGATGTATTCCACATTGTATAATAATTAAAATACCAAAATTTGCCAGTGATTAACTTTTTGAAAGTAAGTTACCGTGGGTTCTCATTATTCTTACTTGCCTACAGCCTGATGGGCTTTCTTGAAATGATGATAAGCAGGACAGTACAGCAGCTCAACTGAGAATTACGGATAAGCTTGGCTCTGTAAGTCAAGATTCTCTTGAGTACACGTGGTACAAATGAGCTCAACTCGCTCCCCGCCCCTCCCCCTCCCCCTCCATATTGACTTATATAAATGAGAAGCCCAGGGGTATCTGACTTCAGGCAAGGCTGTTTTTAGGAAATCAAATAATGTTATCTTATTTACCTCCCTCCTCTCACCACCCCCCTTTCTCTTTCTCAGCTCTGCTTTCTCTGTTGGCTTAATTCTCTAGCAAATTCTCTCCATATGGTGGCAGAGACAGCCACTGACAGCAAGTCTAAGCTTATATTGCCCCTTGGGACGTGATCTAAGTAAGAAAGGGAGAGAACTTCCCTCTTAGAAACCATAGCAATTCTACTAAATTTTATTTGCCCTGTCTGGGTCACACACCCAGCACTAAGAAATTTGTTCAGTGCCTCCATTGAGTCAGGCTCTAGCTAGGTGGTTGGAAACATCCTTACATGATGGGAGGAGGTGGGGGGGAATCAGAAAATAAAAGGTAAACATAAGAAGAAAAGTACGTAGTCCTTTAGAAATGAAAAGTCCTGTAGTAAAAGCCCCACCAGTTGAGGAGGAGCAGCCCTCCCTGCCAAAGGCAAAACATAGCTCCTTTCACCAGAAATAGGCAGGGATGCAGTGCAGGCAAAAACGAGGCATTCGTAATCTACAAAGGAGTGTTTTATGACTGTGCACATCATCTTGTGTCTCAGATGTGCTGCTTCAGGTTGGGCAGAAAAAGGAAAAAAAGACTAAAACTGGCTGCCCTGTAAGGTAGGCATCCCGAAATGGCATGTGAGACTCGTATGATGTGCTCCACGTCCAGCCATGTCAAGCTTCCCAGAGTTCCCTAAAGTGGACCATTTGGTTGTCATTTCCGTCTCTGCCGAAGCTGTTTCCTGTGCCTCCAGTGCCCTTCCCCCTCCTACTCACTCTCCTGACTTGTGTTTTGTTTAATTCAAGGACCTCAGCTAAGTTAGGTGCCCCTCCTGTGGGCTCTGGAAGAATCTGTACTTGTCCCACTGGCAGGGAAGTTACCTTTCTGCTCCTGGTTCTTCATCGTGAAATGTGTCCAGTCCCTGGTACAGACCTAAACCTTGTGTGATGAAGGAAGGATGAATTTGTTTCACAGCCCCTCGCAAAGGCCCCTCAGTCCCCTGTCGTTCTTCACTGTGGGAAGACTGTAGGGCGGTGGCCATCACAGCCTTGCGCATCGTGAAGTTATGCCCGTGTCTGCACTGCTTGCCTTTCAGTCCTCAGAGACAGTGACCTTCTCTGGCCCTCAGGCTCCCTACACGAGACTTGGCAGAAGCCTGGTTGGGGAGCATGTCAGGCTATGGGAAGGATTCCTGGGCAGCAGTTTAGAGAGGTAGTTAAAGAGCATGGCTTCTACGTATATTTGTCTCCTAGATCTGCAGCTTAGTAAGTATGTGACCTTTAGCTATGTTTAGTAGCTATTGATCAATTATAGATAATAAAAGTGTCTTCACAGAATTGTTGAAAATGAGGTAATCCGTGTAAAGCTCTTAGAACAGTGTTTAACACTTAGTAACGGCCCGATCAATGTTTGCTATTATTATTGTGATGATGAGAAGGAAGGAGGAGGAAGCATCCTCAGCCAGCCAAGAATGGTAGTGCCCAGACTGCATCATCATGGTGGTTCCAATTTACAGAGGGTGTGTGTTTGTATTATGTCATTTGATCCTCACGGTCACCCTGTGAAACAGTGTCATTTTCATTCCCATTGTAGAGATGAGGAGATTAAGACTCAGGTGTGATTTCCTGGGCATTTATCTATACCCTTTAGCTCATGATCCCATGCTTTTGTGATTACGCTTCTCTCCTTATATCTCTGTTCCACAAATTCTGATTTTGGAGTCATGGTGAGATTGAAGAAACATGGGTTCAGGCTGTGGTACCCTGATGGTATGCCCAGCACCTGTCACTCTGTTCACTCTGTTGCTCTGGCCCAGCCAGGACTGGGGTAGAGCCGGGGGCATCTACCTGGTGTGTGACACAGACCTTTACCTGGGATCAGATTTGGAGCTAACCCTGTGCACAAATGGCCATTTGTTTGGGGAACTGTACAGTGACTTCTATTTCCAGAAGAAAAGAGGCCCTGTAACTCACACTCGTTGGGAAAAGTGGCATTCCCCAACCACTTGCAGTGACACCAAGACTTTCCATTAGGGTAGGAGCTGAAGTCACATCCTTTGCCCACCTCCAGTTTACCCTGAAATTTCCTGTTGGGCCTTATGACATGTGGTCATTCATCTTGGAAAGCTGTGACAGGGCTTCTGTTACAATTCTCTGAACAGAATATGGGAGTCATCTGAACTAGAGACCACAAACTAGCTTGGGCCTGAAAGTCAGAGACACCTGCCTAGACCCAAGTCTTCCTGCCGTTTCCTGTGTGGTTTTATACTTTCTCTGAGACTCACTTCTCCGTGGAACACAATGAACCCTGTGCCATACTCAGAAATCTCAGAGGTTCCTTCCAACTTGTAACAGACTGCATAGTGGCCATTCAGAGATACAGGTCCTAATCCCTGGAACCTATAAATATTACCTTATAAAGAAAAAGGTCTTCGTAGATGTGATTAAAGATCTTTGCAGGAGGAGATTTTCCAGGATTATTTAAGTGGGCCCTAAATCACATCACGTGTCCTTATAAGAGAGAGGCAGGATGAAATTTCATACATGGAAGAGGAGAAGGTGACGTGAAGATAGAGGCAGAAATTAGAGTGATGTGGCCACAAGCAAAGGAATGCTGGCAGCCAGCAGAAGCTAGAAGTATCAAAGAACGAATTACCCCCTACAGCCTCCAGAGGGGATGTGGTCCTGCTGACATCGTGATTTCAGCCCAGTGACACCAATGTTAAACTCTGGTTTTTGAACTACGAGGAGTAAATTTCTGTTGTTTGGAACCCCTGTATTTGTAATGTGTTAAGGCATCTGTGGGAAACTAATACACTGCTCCCTAAGTCTATTGTCAGTTACCTGTTCTTGCCGCCCATCTGCTCAGCAAAGCTTATAGTCTCACTTGGTGCTTGTTCCAAAGCGGAACAAGACACTTGTCTTTCTTTAAGCCTGTAGGAAGGTGAAGTGGTCATTTAGTCTCAAGTTCTCAATGCTGTTCAACTTGGCAGGTGTTCCCGTGTTCGACACCAACAAAATGCCACCTCCTTCCTGTTACGTTCAATTTCTCTTTGTCGGTATTGTCCTATCTGAGAGTCAGTGTCCAATCAAGTCTCTTGAAACAGAAAAGCCACTAATTTAACAACCTTGAGATCATCAGTAGTGAGTAAAGAAAACAACATTCATTTAGTGGCTCTAAGTATATCCGTTCAATAAATATTTCTTGTGCACCAGCACGTGGGCAGCAATAGGGAACCTGTGACAGTGGAGAACCTGACAGGAAAGATACTTATTCTTATGGAGCTGGCATTGTATTAGGCCACATGCAATAAAGCTTTTGTGTATATGCTCACGCTTCAATTGCAGCAAAATTCTTATTTCCAAGATTGCTAGCAGAGCGTCAGATCCATGTTTCTACTGGGTGAACCTCCTCTTGGAATATTCCCTGTCTTGGATTTGTACAAGGAGTCCTGGGAAACAGTCTTAGCACCCAAGACAACTGTTGGGGTTAAGCAATACAGACCTTAGGTCTTAAGAGGTCCCTCTGATTTCTCTAAATTCCATCACGACGTGCCTGTGCTCACCTTACCCCAGTCAACTCAGAGCTTTGGGATTTGAGGAGAGTATTGAACGAATGAAAACATTCTGGGGAGAGAAGAAGACTATCGTAACTGTCCTCCTTTGTTTAATTCCATACTTTTCATTACTTCTCTGCATCCCAGGTGCTCTCAAAAGAAAAAAAATAATAGCACTAATACTACCATGATTTCCTCCCTCTGGTACATCCTCTCTTGGAGCAGTGACTCAACTTCCTGCCCTGAAATGGTGCCCCCAGCCATTGGTGGCTCAGGTTGAAAGCCTGAGTCATCTCTGATGTCTGCCATTCTTTCATGCCCCACTTCTAGGTATTGTAATTCAGAATTCTACTACTTCTCACTATGTCTTCACCTCCACCCTAGTGCAGGGCACCCTCGCTTCCTGTTTTGACTGCCCTGGTGGTGTTCTGACTCTTCCCATCACTGCTACACCTACTCTCCACCCCCAGTTCGTTCCCCACATACTGACCAGAGGAATTCTTTTCAGACATGAGATTATGCCCAAGTCATCCCGTGCTCAAAACTTTCCCCATTTAGAATAAAATCCAAAGTCTTCACCGAGGCCTAGGAGGCCCTGTATGATCTGGCCCCTGCCTTCTTTTGGACCGCATTTCCTACATACTTATCTTGCCTACTTTGCCCTAGTCACACTAGCCTTCCTGCCATTCCTCTCATTGCCTTGACACTTCTGTGTGTTCCAGGATCACCTCTTCAGAGAGGCCTTTTCTCACCACCCGAACTACAACAGCACCATCCTTCCAGTAGGGGTCCCTGTCTACCCCTATATATCGGTTTATTTCTGTGTTGTCTGCCTCTCACACAAATGATAAGCTCCACAAAGGCGGAAGATACTACTCATCTCTATAGCTCCAATACCCAGAGTAGGGTCAGGCATATAATGGTGCTCGGTAAATACTTAATAAAGGAAAGAAGTAGAAGGCCCGGGTATGATCAATATGGAGGACTTTAAGCTTCTTCCAACTCCAACAATCTATGAGTCTGTGAAGGGCCCAGCAGCCTGGTCACCGAAATGCCGTTTAGAACCAGTTTGGAGTATCAGGAAATTTAGCTGGTGCTTCTTTTTTTTTTAATTTTTTTTTTTTTCTTTTTTTGGCTGCACTCCGAAGCATGTGGGATCTTCCCTGACCAGGGACCGAACTGGCGCCCTCTGCAGTGGAAGCACAGAGTCTTAACCACTGGATCACCAGGCCCAGTGCTTCTTTTTTGAGATTGGGTTGACTTTTCTCTCCTTGATCCCTCCCTGTGTAGGCAGCTGACCGCAGAGGCAGGTGGTTGTTCAAGACACTTGTGTGAGAAAAGGCAGGAATGTAAAAGCCATAATAGCACTCCTCTATCTTCTGCCTACCCTAGCAGCCTCCTGCATCTACATGGTTACTGGACTCTTTAAAAAAAAATCTTGGCTTTATCCCGTAGTCTTGGTCTAAATCTTACCTACTCCCTAAGTCCCAGGTTAAATATCCTTTGCTCCCTGACAGCTCCTTGATACCCAGACTAGTTTAGCTCACCCAGTTCTGGGCTCCCATATTTGCTCTTTCTTAGGATTGACTCATCACATACCTGTAAACATTGATCGTTAACTGCCTTCCTTATCAGTCTGAAAGCTCCAGGAGTGGCCCTGTCTTGTTCCTCATTATCCCCAGCATGAATAACAAAGTGACAAGGACATAGTGCTCAAAAAGTGTTTGTTGAATTAACAATTGGATTTTTATGATAAGCAACAAAAATTGACAATATACATTGAAAAAAAAAAAAAAGTTGCAATTGATGATTGACTGCTTATCACCTCCCTGACCCACACTTGTTTGGACACTCTTTATTTTGTGGTCAGCAGGGGGTGGTGGGTTAGGAGATGGCTAGGACGTTTGCCCCTGTAAATGATCTAATGTTTGTGAAGAGTTTTCAGAACCACAGACTTAAATGGCTCTGTAGAAACCATCCAAGAAAGGCAGCAAATCAGATTTTGTTCATAAATTCCTCGGTGTACAGATCACGATCTTTTCTAGAAGTTGTTTTATCAGGAAATTCTTTTATATAATTTCCCTTAATCTTTCTCCTGTCTAAGACTTCTATTTTCTTACCGCTGAAGATAAAGCACACCTAAAGGTGTAGTAGTAAGAATTAGGAAAAGCTCTCATGTTTTCAGTATTCTTTAACTTTTCTCATTTTTCCTTTCTATCAATGGAAATAATGAAAATAACAGCAAGAACATCTTTAGTCTCAGGGCTGAAACAACTTGAACAGTCAAGCCTATAAGAGGTGAAATGTTGATAGGTACAATTGTTTGTACCACACAATGTGAAATGCACAAACTTATATAACTGGTAGAGTTTTGTTACTTGAACAAAATTCAGAGCTGATGCTATTAACCCAGGTAGGAGATAAAATTCTGATAGGGCTTATGTATCCACATTTTGATCAGTCAGAGGCATTGATGGAACGGTTGAAGCTGGAGGTTCCTGGGGGAAGGGGGCATCTTTGTTTCTTTGTCTGCAAAGAAATTGAACCATGCACACTGGAATAAAACCCTCCCTCTGCGCACTAATGATGGACCAACCAACCTCTCGGGACCAAAGCTCCCAAGTATCTTACCAACACCTCAGCAACTCTGGCTGCTGAATGTCCCAGTTTGTAAAACCACAGCCCAAATAGGACCAGAAAGGGGAGGAGGAAGAGAATTAGATAATCTGAATTTCATGGTTTTTTTTTTTTTTTTTTTTAATAATCTCTTGAGCTTGGCAGAATTGGTTTTTTTTTTTTAATTTTAGCAATTTCATGTATCTTTATTTATTTATTTTATTTATTTATGGCTGTGTTGGGTCTTCGTTTCTGCGCGAGGGCCCTCTCCAGCTGCGGCAAGTGGGGGCCACTCCTCATCGCGGTGCGCGGGCCTCTCATTATCGCGGCCTCTCTTGTTGCAGAGCACAGGCTCCAGACGCGCAGGCTCAGCAATTGTGGCACACGGGCCCAGCTGCTCCGCGGCATGTGGGATCTTCCCAGACCAGGGCTCGAACCCGTGTCCCCTGCATTGGCAGGCAGACTCAACCACTGCGCCACAAGGGAAGCCCCTGAATTTCATGGGTTTTTGCAGTATTTGTTGTTGAGTTGAGGGCCTATAGAAAGAGCTAAATATCTGCTATTTGGAGACCAATTATCCACATAAATGATACCCAAGTCCCATTCAGTGTTTTCGGAACATCACTTCGGGATCAAGGTCTGACAGCAGAATACTTGAAGGCAAGGCTGTCCCGGAAGCCTGGGACTCAGACTCACCACTCCTTAGCTCTGCATCTTTGAGTATGCCAGTGCCCAGAAATTAGGAGAGGGATAGCAAAGGAAATCTGAAGCCATCAGTTGACTTTTATATATATATATATATATATATATATATATATTTATATATATATATATATATATATATATTTATATATATATATATTGATTTGTTTGTTTGTTTATTTGGCTGCGTCAGGTCTTAGTTGCAGCACACAGGATCTTCGTTGTGGATGGGGTATCATTCATTGCTGTGCGCGGGCTTCTCTCTAGGTGTGGTGCGTGGGCTCAGTAGTTGCAGCACACAGGCTTAATTGCCCCACGGCATATGGGATCTTAGTTCCCCGACCAGGGATTGAACCCACATCCCCTGCATTGGAAGGTGGATTCTTAACCACTGGATCACCAGGGAAGTCCCTCAGTTAACTTCTTAAAAACATGTTAAGGTCCAGTTGCAAGGCCAATTGCTGCTGTAACAAGTTACCACAAACTTAGTAGCTTAAAACAATGCAAATTTATTATCTTACAGTTGTAGGGATCAGAAGTCCAAAATGGGTCCTATGGGGCAAAAATCAAGGTAGAGCTGCATTGCTTCTGGAGGGTGTGGGAGAAAATCCATTTCCTTGTCTTTTCCACCTTGTAGAAGCCTGCCTTCCTTGGTTTGTGGTTGCATCTCTCCAATGTCTGCTTCCATTGACACATCTCTCCCCTCTTTGGCTCTCCTGTGTTGCTCTTTCACTTATAAGGACCCATGTGATTAGATTGGACCCACCTGAGTAATGCCAGGTACTCTCCCATCTCAAGATCCTTATTAACAAAATCACATTTGCAGCGTCCCTTTTGTCATATAAGGTAACAAACTCACAGGTTCCTGAGATGAGGATGTGGACGTCTTTGGCAGAAAGAGATCATTCTGCCTATCGCAGAAGACAGTCAGAACTACTTGAGTCTGTGTGTGTCCTATGCTTCCTTTCTCATGGCCGTCATGATCTTCCCACTGTTGCCAAGCTACCTCAGGTTCCCCTTCCCCCACCTCTTTTTCCTCTTCCACATGCAAATTTTACTGAAGCTTCAGACTACCACCCACCTCCACAACTCCCTGCACTCACTTCCTTGCCAGGCACCGGTCCAGAGCCAAATCGATATTGGTGTGGTTCTCATCAGTGCTGCCCATCAAATATATCTCTTCCCCCCTACCACCTTCCTGGCACGTGATGGAAGCACAGTTCATGTGTGGACCCTTGGTGGGTGGGAAAGTTCATGTGATTAGTTCTGGCCAAAAATTTATAAGTGACTCTAGGCTGAGCATTTCATTGATACTATGAGACCTTCCAGCCCCTCTCTTTTCCCTCTGGTACAATGATCAACAATGTTCAAAATGGATGGACTTGCAGTCGACATGTAGAATAAGCAGGAAATAAACTTTGTTGTAGCCACTGATATTTTGGGGTTGCTTGTTACTGCAGCATGGACCCTAATTTATCCTGACTGATGCATTTAGCAAAGCTTAAAGGGAGGTAAAAGAGAAGTATGCACAGCATGGGTTGCTCTTAACTGGTTCTCCCTGTTCACCTGTCTCTACTCACAGGCCACACAGGGTCCCCTGTTCCTCAGATTAAAATGCCCATTAACCTCACCTTCTGGCTGTTCAGTTTATTTTTTGAGGAGGTAGAGAATTTAGTTCCTGAAGCGTATATCATAGTATACCCTAAGACTTACCACTGACCTCTGGTGGACTCTGTCTGTTTGTCATCAATTAAAATGAAAAAAGACCTGCAAGTCTGGTGACTGGGAGTGTTGGAGGGAGAGTACAGGGCCGTGCTATTCTCTTTATTTCTTGTGCAGGTCAAGCACAGAGTAGAGAGAATTCGGGAATTTGATGGAAGCCACAGTAGCAAGGGAAGCATGCAGACCGCCCCACCACCACCCCCCCGCCACCACCCAGGAAAAGAAAGAGGTTGAAAGGAAACTATGCCAGGCTGCCCAGGGCCCAGGGTGTCTGTTCTGAGGGCACTCACACCGGAGGCTCCTTGTTTTGCCCACGCTCAGCCCTGCTGGAACTATTGCCTTAGGCCAGTGATTGGGTTAAGGCGTAGCTCCCACCAGCCAAAGATGGAACTCCAACCTAGCACCAGGGGTGCAGCAGGGGAGGTGGGTGCCCGCCGATTAAAACTGGACCTTCAAATGCATGTTTCACAGAAACGTTATCGTAGCCTGGTTAAACACTGCCGGAGTTTCTCTATAACCACAGTTAGAGCATCTAAGTCTTCAGCTGGCTTATCAGTGACATGGGCTCTTATGGGTGAGCCTCAGAACCCATCACCCAACAGAGCATTGTTTCTATGGAAACATGCAATCTGTGACCCAAATACCCAGGTTAAAATGTTGCTGATTTATTTAACTCGATGTGTGAGTCAGTTGGGGATTGCCAATATTAGATAAAAATTGAAGTTCTTTTTTTAAACTTGTGGATTTTTTCCATCCTGCCTATCCATTCCAGTCAGCAGGCATAATGGAGGACCCTCTATTCTAAACTGTCTGTGTTTAGATGGAAACTTCTGTTATGGCAGGATCAGCCCAGAGGAAGATGGAAATCCTTTTCCAGCCATTGTTCATTTGCTTTTCCTTTTATTTCTTGAAACCCTGCAGGGCGAGCCCTGCTGAGACTTACAGACAAAAAGCTTGAGCGAATGGGGATTGCCCAGGAGAACCTCCGGCAGCACATCTTACAACAGGTGCTCCAGCTGAAGGTGCGAGAAGAAGTCAGAAATCTACAGTTACTCACACAAGGTATTCTGCTGCTGCCTAGTGGGTGGATGGAAGGGGAGATGGGAGGAAAGAAACCCTTACCGTCGTGACAGAAGGGAGCCAGGGAAAAACTGGCTTGTTTTGTTTTGGTTTTTTGCAGAATTTTCTTTCATTAAAAAAAGAAGTATATAGATTTAAAGGCCACTTCCCTCCTAAAACTTCTCTTTTTCTTAGCTCACTAGGGGGAAGGATGTACAGATAAGTAATGGATAAGCAAACAGAATTATCTGAGCTAACTTCAAGGTCATCACATACAGCTATATAGGTTGTGCACTGCACAACCCCCAGAGTACCAGTTACATAGCTCAGTATACGATTGCACCACCTAGAGTTGTACAGTGTGCAGCCTGCACAACTGTACAGTGCAGCCCCAGCTATTTTAGTCTGACTACCAATTTTGAGGGGGCCTTGGAATTTGAGTGATTCCATAGTTCATACGGCCATGGTATAAGTGGAATTTTTTTGTTGCGTTTTGCTTTACTTCACTTTTCACTGAGAGAAAAACATTTTAGAAGTATGTGTCTGTCTGTGTGTGTGTGTGTGTGTGTGTGTATATATATATATATGTATGTATATATAAATGCATACATATATATGTTTACACACACTCTCTAGAAATTTTGAGAACCCTATTTATCATCTTAAAAATAGAATCGTTTTTTAAATAGACTATAGGGAATTTAAAACTGCAGTATTACAACCATATAGTTCTAAACAAGAATCATTAATAATTTCAATATGTTGAAATCACTTAAAAGCCCTATAACTGGAAGTAACAGAAAAAAGCTGGATCTTGAAGAAAACCTTAAGTTACACTATAAGTTATATGTCTAGGTAAGATTTGGTTGCTGTCAACCTCCATTAACTATAACCCTTATTTGTTTTATTTTAATGCCCATTGTACACCATTTTAAATGAAAGGATGATAAAATATATATTTTTGAGAGCCTTGGGTATTTTTCAATCTGCAGAGTGTTGTTAATTGCACGCATACTGATATTGGAGAAATCTGGATCAGCCAAATTTCATGTTATTGCATCTAGATTAACCCATTAATAGTCTATTTGCCTGGAGGAAGTAATGTACTGCCTGAAAGATGACTGTTCTAGAAGGATAAATATAGACTTCGAGTGATATGAAAATATATTGTTTATTTGATATGCATTGTTTGCATTGGTCTCCAGAGACTTCCAATGGTAAATTCACAGATACAGGTACACTGAGTGACTTAAATGTGAATCTGACGTACTGATATACTTCTAAGTTCTTTTAAGAAGTAAACAGAGGTTCAAAGGTTTATCACAAGAATGTCCATTGCGGTGCTATTTATAAAACTGAAAAATTAGAAACAACCTAGATGTTCAGCAATATGGAGAGAATCAGATAATTCTATTTGAATTCAGAAGATACAATATAATATAGTCATTGGAATTATATCTTCAAGGGATATATGACAACATGGGAAAGTACTCAAGAAGTAATAGAAAGTAGGGGGGAAAGGCCATGTATAAAATGTTATTTATAATATGAGCCCAATTTTGTAAAAAGAACATATTTTTATATGCACACAGAAAAGGGGGATGCAAATGGTTTTGCCAGTATTTTGATAATGGTTCTCTTTGGGTGGTGAGATTGTGGGTGATTTTAACTGTTTCCTTTATATTTTTCTAAATTTTCCAAATCTTCTACTATAAATCCATATTACGGTTATAATCAGAAAATGCATTCACATTTTTTAAGCTTCAGTCACAAGCGTCGTTCTGCCCTGTTCTATTTAACGTCTGGGGTTTCTTCACCTCTTTTGTTTTCCTCCCTTGGTGATATATAGAATGAGACCTGAACTCATCCCGTGAACCTTGGACTTTTTTTTTCCCCTCTGCTACTGTCAGCCTGCAGTGTGTTTGCTTTGCAAAATCATTTTCTACAGCTTTCATTGCCCTAGATTCATAATATATAAGATTTTTCCTGAGATAGTACTCAACTCTATTAAGCTAAATATATGTTTGTGTTCTGGGTAGATAATGCTAAGTTCAGCCTTTTCAATTCAGTTGTTGTCATTTTCTTTAGCTTTGAAAAGCTGTGCCTTTAGAATTCTTTCATTCCATTCCCTTTAGAAGAGATCACATTCTCTAGCTCTTGGATATTTTGTCTGCACTCATACTACCTTTTTTTATTGCTTGTCCTTTCCATGTTAATGTTCAAACTCATTTCATGTCAGACAGCTTTTTTTTTTTCTTCTTCTTCTTTTTTTTCAGACAGCTTTTGAAAATCTATTGCCTTATTGAAGTGATGGTTTCTTTTTAAAAAAAGTGAAACAAAAATTGACAAGTCATTTTTGTGACTGATAATAGAAGTTCTAAAGACAGCTGGAGTGGCCTTAAAATATTTTGGGTCTAGGTTTGCTATTATAAGGATTGTAACTCCATTCCACCCAAGTGAACTGAACTGAATGGCTTAACATACATATCATAAGGAAATGTGCCAGGGGGGTGATACGTGATTCGGTATTGAATATTTGATTCCTCATCTCGGAAGATATTAATCAGTGGAAATAATATGCTAAATAAGTACAAACAAGTGTCTTAGAATGTTACTTAGTTTTCAGAAATCCGTGAACTTTCCCCTTAAAGAGTGTAACTCACCCCTCCAGTCTCTAGAGGTACATTTTCTTTCCCAGCTCACATGGGACAGTGACTCTGGTGTAATGCAATTAAATTTTATTTGTTTTTAAGAAATATTTTCCAAGTAACACATTTAAATGAGGGTTGTTGCCTTCAAAGTAGCCAGTTTTTGAGGAAAGGGACTTATTTCACAAATGACTGTATTTCTTACATGTTTCCTTCTTATTTTTGGAGGCAATTTCAAAGCTTTAACTGAATCGCAAAAGTTTAGGAAGAACCTAAGTGTCCATCGTTAGGAGACCAGCTAAATGAGTTATGGTACATCCAGGCACTGGAGTATACTTGGAAGTTATAAACGCAAAAATGAAGAATAGTAATATGGAAGGATCTCTGAGATGCCAGGTGAAGTGGAAAAAACAAGGTGCAGAACAAGGTAGAGAGTATACTGCATTTGCGAATGAGAGAGGGAGAAATAGTAATGTATATCTGCATGTGCTTTGTTTACATAAGAAAATGCTGATGCACAAGAAGCTAATACAAACTCTACCTATGGGACAGGGAAGAAGATGGATAGAGGACATATGCTTTCTAAGTCACTTTGTGTCTTGAAATATGTGTGCGTTAACTATTTAAAAGAGTAAAATGTTTTAAAAGAAATAAGGAGAAAGAATGAATTTTAGCATCAGACAGGCCTGAATTTTAAATCTCGGCCCCAACACTTACTGCTGTGTTATTTCAGGGAAGTTACTTAATCTGTCTGTGTTCCAGTTTCCTGATCTCTGAAAAGTGAGATCAGCAAATCTACTCACCTCATAGGGATGCTGTAAGAGTTAAACAAGCTCAAATATATGCATCACTCAGTGCAGTGTGACAGTAAGTACAGAACATAGTTAGTTATCAGTAATAGAAGCCACAAAATTAAATCAACCTCATTAATTTATATGAAAGCTTTATTTTTATAATATCGTTTATTGAGCAATAATTCACAGAATATACAGTTTCCTCAAAGTGTAAATTCAGTGATTTTTAGTATTGTCACAGAGTTGTGCAACCGTCACCACAATTAATTTTAAAACATTTTCATCACCCCCAAAAAGAAACCTGGTACCCATTAACAGTCATTCCCCATTTCCTCCCAAGGCCCCCCCAACTACCAGCCCTTAGAAACCACTAATCTACTTTCTGTCTATTCGCCTGTTCTAGACATTTCCTATGAATGGAATCATTCGATATGTGGTATTTTGCAATTGGCTACTTTCACTTAGAATAATGGTTCTAAGGTTTACTCATGTTGTAAGCATGAGTCAGTATTTCATTCCTTTTTATTGCCAAATTGTATTTCATCATATGAATGTACCACATTTTATTTGCATTTTATATGCAGTATACTCTCTACCTATACATTCATCAGTTGGACATTTGTATTGTTTCTGAATCTTGGTTATTATTAATAATGCTATTTTGAACGTACATTTTTGTGTGGACCTGTTTTCATTTCTCTTGGTTATATACCTGGGCGTGGAATTACTGAGTCATATGGTAACTCCCAGTATAAGTTACAGGAGCTGCCAGACAGTTTTCCACAGCAGCTGTACCATTTTATACTCCCACAAGCAGTGTATGAGGGTCTCAATTTCTCCACGTCCTTGCCAACACTTGTTCTTGTCTGTCTTTTTTATTATAACCATTCTAATATGTGTAAAGTGGTATGTCGCTGTGATTTTTTTTTTTAAGGAAATAGCATTTTTATTTTTTTATTTATTTTATTTATTTTAATTTTTGGCTGTGTTGGGTCTTCGTTTCTGTGCGAGGGCTTTCTCTAGCTGTGGCAAGCGGGGGCCACTCCTCATCGTGATGCATGGGCCTCTCACTATCGCGGCCTCTCCTGTTGCAGAGCACAGGCTCCAGACGCGCAGGCTCAGTAGTTGTGGCTCACGGGCCTAGTTGCTCCGCGGCATGTGGGATCCTCCCAGACCAGGGCTCGAACCCCTGTCCCCTGCATTAGCAGGCAGACTCTCAACCACTGTGCCACCAGGGAAGCCCTGTCGCTGTGATTTTGATTTTCATTTCCCTGATGGCTAATGATGTTTAACGCCTTTTCAAGTGCTTATTGACCATTGTGTATCTTCTGTGGGTAAACATCTATTCCGATCCTTTACTCATTTTTTAATTGGGTTATTTGTTTTTTCCAATCTTTCTCTTGGACCCACCATGTTTCTCCATGCTTGATTACCCACTTTATTTACAAGATCTAAAGCTAAATATCGGGCTGCCATTTCCAAAGAGGAACCCCATCCTCAAAGAATGAAGTCTTATTTATCCCCACCAGAGGCGTTCAGAAGAACCTACCACAAACTTGGAAATCAACTCCAAAATGAAACAAATGAGCTCTGAAGATCTCCTCTCAAGGAAACAACATTCTTTTGGTTGTAGAAATTATACACACATCAAATCAGTTACCTCAGTTTGTAATCAGACCTCCAAATTAGATACACCCATCTGAAAGCTCATTCTACTGCGTTTCTAGAAGAAATAAGCTAATGGATAATTAAGGCTAATTTTCCAACTTTTAATTGATGTTTTAAAACTTGTCTTAAGCTTTTCATTCTACACCAGTCATTGTCACTCAGTTGCCAGGAGCCCAATGACAGTAATACGGCCAAGATAGTCACAAATGGACTAGGAGAGCTCTAGCCAGCCACTGTGGGTTTTCTGAACACAGGGAAGGTGAAGTCTCTGCCCTCCTTTTTCTTGCTCTCCTCCTTCTGGATACCGACCAAAGACAAAAACTATAAGGTGTTTAAAAAAATGTATATGGTGGATTCATAATAAATACATCAGTTTATAGGCGCTATCAATGAATCATGACAGAAATTCCTGAAACAGCTCATTACCTAAAGCCAGAACTGTCCTTCAGCTAAAATGCCGGCCTCTGATTTCCTTGCCTTTATTCACAGTGGCCCTGTAACTACCTGACATTTGCAAGCAACATAATCAGTGTTTGGCCCTGCTTTACTGTCGTTCCCTTTGGTGCCTTTGAGGTAGTTCTTCCTTCATTCAGCCTTTTGGTCTTCTGTGTCCTCTCTGTGGAGTGGCCAGGATGTCCATCTGGTGGTCTTACTTGCTTGCACATTCCTGCAGGAAACTCAGCCGTGTCAGGGTACCTCCAGCTGTCTTTTGGGAAATGCAGTACAGAGCTGGAAACGTCATTATTATACTTTCCTTCTGCTTAGTTCATGAGAGACAGGGGGAAAAGGTGCCTTATGTAACACACAGAAGTGGTGCAAATTATTTTGGCGTCTGTCAAATTAATCCATAATCAAGCATATGCGGGGCATCCTTACCTCTTTAATACTGGATATTTCTAGGAAGAAAAACACCCAGGGATACTGAAAGCTATTTCTCATATAGCTAATGAGTATAAAATGTTTACTGTATGCAAAGCAGTGCACTAATTGTCACATCAACTCCTGACATTTACCCTACCATAATCAGTACTGTTGTTAGCCTCAATTTACATACGGGGGAACTGAGGATGGAGAATTTAATTAACAGACCCAATATCAGACAACTAGTAAAAACGCATAATACAGGTCTGTCTGACTTCACAGCAAACTTTTATCCATTAAACTTCATCACCTCTGATCTGTCAAATGAGTAATTCCTATTTCATAACGATGTGATGATTACACGAGATTTTATATGGAAACTATATAGCATAGTTCATGGCATACTCTGTGAAAGTGGGTTGGCAGACTTATTCTATAAAAAGCTAGATAGTAAGTATTTTGGTCTTTGTAGGCCATAGAGTGTCTGTTGTAACCACCCCATCATGGGAGAACAACCACAGACAATCTTAAATGAATTGGCATAGTAGTGTACCAATAAAACTTTATTTACAGACACAATTTGTAGTCCATAGTTTGTGGACCCTTGCTTCACAGGGTCAAAAATGTAAACTTCTGTCATCATCATCAAGATTATTGTTTTATTTTTAGTATCTTCCCTTTTGAGCTGTATACTCTTCCCTCAACCCCAGGGACACTATAATATGGAAACACTCCTGGGGTGTCATTTTCGGTGTCTTTCTTGGCTACAAATGCATGGATAGTGTAAAAATGTAATAGTAACTCTGAGGGTTGGATAAATGTAAGCAGTAGAAAACAATGTTCCAACTGGAGGATAAGGCAAACGAAGATAGTAAATGCTGCCATCTTCAAAGGCCTTTTTTTTTTTTTTCAAAGGCCTTTTTTAATTAGTGCCTACAAAATGAAAAAAAGAAGAGTATGATTGTTTACCAAGGCCAGTTATAGCTCATTAAACATTAGTGTTTCCCGAAGGGCTTTTTCCACATTGTACAAATATATGTGTCAAATTTTAGTTGAGAATTACATGACCAGATGGACTTTCCCAAAGCTCTACGACACAAATTAGGAACACTATTTTCTAATCCAAGAAGGCTTTTCAGAACCATGTGTACAGATTGAGTATTTTAGTCCAGTCACCCTCACAATGATACTTTAGCAACTGAAGTAGGCCATCTGAATTGAAATAGGCCATCTGGTCCACCACCTTGCTTAAAGAAGGAAGTCTTTGTAGAACACAGCAATAGACTCTTTGAGAAAGTTTCCAATCTCACTTTACAGTTTTGGGCACCAAGACCCAAAGAAGGTTAGAGGATAGTCTGTGGTTACACAGCTAGTCAGTGGCATAACTGAAGCTAGATCCCAGTCTCTTAATTCCCAGGCTGATATTCTTTTTTCTCATTGTTTTTATTAAGGTATAATTTACATACAGTAAAATTCACTATTTTTAGTGTACAGTTCTGCAAGTTTTAACAAATGCATACAGTTGTATAACCACCACCACGGTCAAGATATAACAGTTCCATAACTCCAAAAAATACTCTCCCTGGTACCCCTTTGTTGTCAGCCCCTCTCATTACCTCCAGCCTCTGGAAGCCACCGACATGTTTTCTGTTCCTTTAGTTTTGCCTTTTCCAGAATGTCATATAAAGGGAATCATGAAATCTGGCTGCTTTCACTTGCTATGATGCATTGAGACTTACCGAAGCGGAGGGTGTGTGTCACTTGTTCATTCATGCTCACTGTTTAGTATTGAATTGGTTTGATATACCACAGTTTATCCGTTCCCCAGTTGAAGGACATCTGGGTTGTTTCCAATTTTGGCAACTACTAATAACACTACTAGAAGCATTCACATACAGGTTTTATATAAACATCAGTTTTCATTCATTAGCTAAGTACCTAGAAGTGGGATTGCTGGGATGAATCATAAGTATACATTAAACTTCCTAAGAAACTGCCAGGCCAGTATTCTTAGGATAATAAAAATAGAATAACAGCATTAGAGACTGGCTTTAATACATATAAAAATACTGAAGATTTTCTGAAAATCACTGCGTCTTTGCAGATGTCCTACCTAGCACTTCTTAGAGCCACCATTATTTTAAGAGGGCCCTGCTTTCCTGGGAGTTTCTAATAAATTGTCTCAAGGTAAATTTAGGTCAAGTGTGTTTACAGTTCACTCATTAATTCAATTAAAAAATTCTAGCATCAATGTACAGGCAGTAGGATATGGTTTTCCCCAGTTGTCATTGAGAAACGCTTCCTTTGTCTCTCTTCTGAGGAAGAAAATCTAATAATATTTGCAGCTCCCGGGAGAGAAAACATGAGCTGGTCAGATTCCCTCTTATGCGTTCATGAGGTATGTCTGATGGCCCTTTCTAGTATCTCTCAAATTACACTATTTAATTTCCAGGCTCCTCCACATCTTTTATTCAGCTGTGCCACTGGTGTTACAAATCTGATGCTCACATATCAGTTCTCTTCATACTCGGCTTTTCTGCTTCATCATTGGATAGCCTTAAGCTTTTCCTCCTTGGTGTTCATCTCTTCTATGAGCGTGATAATGACTCTCTTGGTTCTCCCCTTCTGTTTCTAGTGGCTCCTCCTCGGGCAGGTGGCTTGCCGCCTTCCTCTACCACTCCCCGAATGTTGATGCCCCCTGGAGATGGGTCTTCTCAGCTCTTCTCATTTTGCATGCTCTCTGAAGAGTCTCACCCACTCCCATCGCTTTAACCATCCCCTACTCCAAAGTTACTTTCAAATACATCTTAGACCTCTATGAAGCTTAAAAGATGTGAACCTCTGAATATTCCACTGACATCTCAAATTTAAAATATCCAAAGTCAACCCCATCGTCTTTCTCACCATCTCCCCAGCCAATTCTTCTCCCTGTGTTACTTCTCAAGGTTATTAATGCCTTCCTCACACCATCACCTAAATGAAGAAGGCTTAGAGTCACTCCTTTCCCCACCTACTCATGTGTAATCAGTGACCAAACCCTCTGAATTCTGCTTGTAAAATGGCTTTCCAGTCATTCCCTATCTCATCCCCATCCTTGCCACTGTGTTAAATCATCCCTTGTTGGCTCCTTCCCAGGCCATTAGAATAACCTACTAGTTATTATTTGATCTCTAGTCTCTGCTCTGCCCCATTCACTCTCCTTTAATTAACTTCCCACTTCTATTGCCAGAGTTAATTTAAATATATTTCTGACAACGTTATTTCCCTCCTAAAAGCATTTGATGGCTCCCAGTTGCCTACGGAATAAAATCCAAACGCTTTAGCATTCCATAGAAATCCATTCTAAGGCATTTCATAGATGTATTAACTTTGGGCGAGTTACTTGTCGGAGATTAAGATTCCTTAGTTGTAAAAATGGGGATAGGATCTATTTCACAGAGCTGTTGTGAGTATGGTATAATAAAACTCTTGAAAGGACCAAGCCGTGGTGAGATATGACCTCTTCTGAGAAGCCTTACCTTATCTCTCAGGCAGAATCAATCATTCCCTCTTCTTCATCCCTAAGCACTTTGTTCACACTAATAGTCTATTCATTACACAGTGCCCGTTGAGTATCTATTTGTTCTTCCATCCAGTGAGTAACAGGCTCTGTGGTAGGTACTAGGGATAAAAAGGAACACCCAATCTAGCAGTAGGGATAGGATATCAGTGCCGTGGTAGAGATGCGTAGATGTAGAGTCGTGGCACAGAACTGGAACTTAACCTCATCTGGGAATGCGGGGAGACTGGGAAGGAAAACTTGCCGAAGGTGTAGCTCATGAACTAGATCTCGAGGGATAAAAGTTTTGACAGATGGACATGAGCTGGCATGAGGCAGGAGGAGAAGCTTGTCCAAGAGCAGGGGGGCATGCAGTTTCTTTGTCTCCCCTGCAGATCATGGGCAACCACAGTTGTCTTCTGATTTTGCTGTGCTCTCCTACCTTCTAGTACAGTGTCCCACAGAGAGTGGATCCTCTGTTTAAATGTATTTTGCTGATTTAAATGTAATTGTTGCCCTTTTCTCTTATTTACCAGCTCTATTTCATTTTCAACGTCATCTTCTCAAAACAGTGCATGCAGTATAATTTTTAAATGGATTTGTAATAAACGAGAGGGGCTACAAAGCCATTTTGCATTATCCATGAGCAAAATTGCCAAAAGTATCTTTTATTCCTTTGTGATCTTTTTGTATTGAGTAGTAAAAACAATGGCAGTGGCTCTTAAATGTGTAAACCTTTGGCAAGGGCTCTTAAATATATAAGCCACCCCACCTACCTTGAGTTGTTTGGCCTAATATTTTGAAGTCTTCAATGTTCTCCTGAGTGACACTGTCAAGTGACTGTAGAATGAACCTTTTCTCCTAAAACCCAGTTAATTGCCCAGGGGCTCATGTTGGGTGAGGACGTTGGATTCATAATTTTATAGGATTGTGTGCAAATTATTCTTCTGTCACTGGGGTCTTTCATTTACACTTTTTCACTCAGCGTTATTTGATTATGACCTTTCCCAGTTGCCTCCAAGACAGCATTTCTTCAACCTGCTACCTTCTTGGGCTTTACCCGCAATACATTTCCAAGTCTTCACACCCTGTTACACAAATTTTGCGGCTAGGAATATTTCTAATTTTGTCAGGTCTTTGAGCCTTCAGAAAAATTCTCCTTGGTATGAGCTTTATATTTAAAGACTTAGGTCTTTAAATATAAGGCTCGTAAACACAGACTTCTTTGGGGGAGTATTAAGCTCACACATCAGTTCATTAGTAGGAGTTAGCATTGTGACAGGTACACCCTAGCTGGCATCCATTCCTATTTCATTTTCATTCTGGAGTCCATTGTGGCCAGTTCATTCAAGAAGGTGTTTTGTTTGAAATGAGGCTTGAAGTGGACCCTTGCCTTTAATCTGTTGCAGTCTTCATGGCTGAGAAATAATCTGCTTATTCCGAGTACCGCGATGGTCCCTCTAACTAGCGTATGGTAGAAGTGTTCACACATCTTTCTAATTTGGACATGCTCTATCAGGAATTATCCTTGTCATTACTTCTTCACAACTCAATGTTTTATGGCATCTTTTGCATGGTGAAGAGTTCCCATAAGGGAACCACAAAACTCCAAATGCTTCATGTCTGCCTCTGCAGAAATCACCAACCTTGAAATTCTTTACCATTGATGCCTTTTCATTAAATGTACTAAATGAAATTAAAAATATATTTGAGGGAATTCCCTGGCGGTCCAGTGGTTAGGACTCCACAATTTCACTGCCGAGGGCCTAGGTTCAATCCCTGGTTGAGGAACTAAGATCCCACAAGCCATGTGGCACAGCCAAAAAATATGTATATATTTGATGTTTCTTGTTTGGACAATTTAAGATGGCCATGAAATTGCATTGTTATGTCACCTTGTGGTTTGACTGTGGATTTGGAGAATCTTCAATGGCTGATATTGCACTGAAGAAAGATGATATATGGGTTTTCCACAGCTGACATTGGTTCATTTCTTTGGGGTATGTTTAGACCCTGAAATCTTGGCTCTATGGTATTCAAATCTCCTATGGGCCTTTAGAAAGGCCGTTGTAGTAAGACAATGGCATGTGGACCTGATGAGAGAAAATCAAAGCCATTTTCAAGGATGCAGTGAGCTGTTTTGGCTTTTCTAAGAAGAAATGGAGAAATGTGCCATCTATGTGCTTTAGAATTTCTGTCCTTAAGATTGTACATGATCTACTTTCTATGTGGCTTTTTTCTTTGGGGCCACTAATTCTCAGTGCCTGGAGTAAAGTTCTACATAGTGTAGATGTTCAAGGTTCTCCTTGCATCCAAGTTTCTACATGCCAATTCTAGAAGGCACCGCATACATACACTGTACTGTGAATGGCCCAGCCAAGAATTAAAATCTTCAGTTCATCTCTGAAATAACCCCTCCATTCTTCATATCCCTTTTTTGTCTCTTTATCCCTTTATAGCAGCAATAATCATTCAGTAATTCATCTAAAAAATGTTTATTGAGATTTTACCAGGTACCCAGCAGTATATGCTATGTGTTAGGGATACAGGGATGAATGTGACATTCCTTGACTTTGAAGTCAAGTGAAAGAGACATGAGGAGTAACAGAGGTAAATGTAGAATTCTAGAATCATGTAGGAAGGTCACCTGATTTAGGAGGAATGTTTTTTTAAGGAACCTCCATACTGTTCTCCATAGTGGCTGTATCAATGTACATTCCCACCAACAGTGCAAGAGGGTTCCCTTTTCTCCACACCCTCTCCAGCATTTATTGTTTGTAGATTTTTTGATGATGGCCATTCTGACGGTGTGAGGTGGTATATCATTATAGTTTTGATTTGCATTTCTCTAATGATTAGTGATGTTGAGCATCCTTTCATGTATAGCTGATTCACTTTGTTATACAGCAGAAACTAACGCAACATTGTAAAGCAACTATACTCCAATAAAGATGTTAAAAAAAAAAAAAAGGAATGTATCAGGAAAGTTTCCAAGAGTAAGTGACCTCTGAATTAAGCTAGGTGCTATAGTTAGCAGGGTGTGTTTATTTTCTCTTTAATCATAGAGCAAATATAAAATTGCCAAGATGATAAAAGCTTTGGAGAGGTATACCATGCCATTAAAGTATATTTACTAACAAATCATAGATTTACTACTGAGTGCCTGCCATGTGTCCATCTTTACTGGATGTTTGTGAAATTCAGTAAGCAAGACAGACCTGGTTCTCACATACATGGATTTTGTGTTTTAATGGGGAAGGCACTCATCAAAGAAAGAATCATAGTAACATGATGAGTGATGTGAAAGGGGATGTTAATTACACTTTGGGGCGTGAGGAAGCAGAGGGAATTCCCTGACTCTGAGGGATCAGGAAAACCTCCCTCAGGAAGCTGAGATCTAAAAGAGGAAGACGCATTAACTAGGGCAAGTGGGGCTTGGGAAGATGTCCCGGTGGGAGGGAACAGCCTGTTCTCAGGTCAAGGTTGAGAAGGAAGCTTGGTGCATTCCAGGAACATGAAGGTGGCTGGTATGATTAGAGGGTGGGGAGTGAGTAAGAAGGGAAGCAAGCCAGCAGGAAGTGAGGCTGGAAAGGGACCCAGTGGTGATATGAATGCCTTGTTTGTTTGCTCTCCTTAAGGGATTTAGAGACAGTGGGGAGATACTGAAGAGTTTGGGACCAGACACTATCCTGATCAGATTTTTGTATCAAAAGAAGAGAAGATGCGCTGGAGAAGGAAAAACAGGGGGCCAGATCTCCAGTCAGGAAGTTGCTGCATTAATCTGTGCAGAAGATGATGACAGCCTGAGTGAGGGTGGTGGCAGTTGGGGATGGAGAGAAGTCAACTCAAGAGCCCAGGCAACCTAGGATGGTAGATCAAGACCCAGTGAATGAGAGGGTTGTAAAGTAGCATCCTTCCCTCCTCTGCACCACAGTCTGCCCCCTCAAATCCATGACCCGCCCCCGCAGCAGAATTTTTGGGGCATGCTTCTTCAAAATGTAGATTTCTGGACCTTACCTTGGAACTGTCAAGTTAGGCTCTCGAGTCAGGCGTCAGTATTTTAAACAGCTTCATCCCCAGATGACTCTTACGCTTATGAAAGCTTGAGGGCCATGGCCCAGCACTGTGTAGATTCAGCACTCCCAGTGCACCAGGTACTCAGCCCTCTTGTAGCATCAGAGTAAAACTCCCTTTGGGCTTAATGAGTTTGCTTGTCGTAACCGTGTGAACTCAGAGGGAGGCTTCGGCCCTTGGAGTGCATGAGGGTTTCTCATCTTAAAGTCCAAAATGGAATGGAGCCCATCTGACACTCTCACCTAACCTTGCAGGTGAGGTCCTCAAGATCTAAGAAAGTGGCCCTTTATCTGCAGTTCTCAGGAGACAGCACCACTGAAATCCCTCATCTACAATTCCCCAGGTGAAATGAAACAAGTTCTCCTGGGCAGTCAATCCCACAGGGCAACAAAGAAGGTACTTTACACAGAGCCTCCACTATTTCCTGCACGTAGCAGGTATCAGGGCAAAGCTGTCGTGGCAGGACCTCCAGTAAAGCTAGAAGAGGGGAGGAGAGACAGAAAAGTACTTGCTTCAGCTCCACCAAGAACACTTTAGGTATTCATATTGAAAATCATGGAGTTTCATCGTTTGGCAGCCATTTTCAAAATCATTAATACCTAATATTAGTGTTAGATACTGTTTTTACTTCTGTACAGAGGCACAGGTTACCAATTTATCACAAAGGGGAATCTTGGAGCTAATATTGACTGTGCACCTGTTTGCACATTTGGCATTTTAAATTCCATATTTAGTCCATACAATAATTTTACAAGGTAAAAATCATGAACCCCATTCTACAGATAAAGAAACTGAGGCCCAGAGAGCTGCAGTGTCACACAATTAAAAAGTGGGTGCACAGGGTTCTTCAGAGAAACATAACCAATAGGAGATAGATATATAATATTGTATAGGAGGTACATATATAAGCAGGGGCAGAGAGGGAGGGGGAGAGAGAGATGGATTGACTGCCTGATTGATTGACTGACTGATTGATTATAAGGAATTGGCTCACATGATTATGGGGGCTAAGAAGTCCCAAAATTTGCAGCCAACAAGCTGGAGACCCAGGAGGGCCAATGGTATAGTTCCAATCCAAAAACTGGCAGGCTGAAAACCCAAGAACAAGTGTTTCAGTTCAAGTCCAAAAGCAGGGAAAAAACCCAATGTCCCAGCTCAAGGCAGTCAGGCAGGAGAGGTTCTCTTTTACTTGAGGGAGGATCAGCCTTTTTGTTCTGTGCAAGCCTTTGACTGATTGGTTGAGGCCCACCCACACTGGAGAGAGCAATCTGCTTTATTCGTCTACCTATTCAAATGTTAATCTCATCCAAAAAACACCCTCAGAGACACACTCAGAATAACATTTGACAAATATCTGAGCACCCCATGGCTCAGTCAAGTTGACACATAAAATTAATCACCACAGTGGGTAAGATAACTAGTTGTCTTCAAAACCAGTGCCCCTTCTTTCCAGCCTACCTGCCTGCTGTGAAGTATCTCTTCTTTCAAAGATGCAATTTTTTCTTGTATAAAAAACTCTTGATGCCAATGCATTTTTAAATGTTAACACTTGAGACTGTTCAAATAAAAGATTTCTCTTAATAGCTTGCTTCTGACACATAGTTATCACTGCCCATCCCCCATTTTCCATTAGTTGGGGCTGCTAGGAATGGGAGGTGCGTGGTTTTGCTGGGCTGCCTCCTGCGTACCTGAGATTTGGGGGCACTAAGAAATCAAATTTGTTTGTCTCCCAACTTGACATCATAATGAAGCAGAGATGCCAGCCCAGCATTTCCTGATGCCCCCTAATATCCTGAGTAATCTTAATCTTGTTAGATCAATGACGTGAAATTTCGCTAGTTGCCATTTTAATTGATTTAATTGAAATTGATTTGGCATAAATGAGCGCACAGAAAATTATTAACAGTGACCTCCAAGGTTTCAAGTGTCTGCTATGTAAGACGTGATGGGGCTTTGATTTACATATCTGAAGGCTCACTCTTTCCAAGCTACGCCAGAGAAGTGAAACGGATGTTTAGCACTAAAAACCATTAAACATTGATGAGGGTAGTAAACGGAGGGTCTGAAAACATATGAGAAGCATTTGACTATACTTTTCAGTTCATCCCTTTCCTATCACGTTGGTTGGTTGTCATGAATCATGTTTACTATAAACTACATATGTGGATATTTATTCTTCTAAGTATTGGGAAATTTGATTTTTGTTATTTGAGTCCCTAAAATTCAGACCACACCATGGAAGGGAGGAAGAGATGAAATAATAGTAGAATAAATTTCATTGACTTAAAATTATTTTGTATTTTTTTTAATTAATTGATCCTCTCCTGAGGCTTGGATATTTGTTTTGTTACACAAAGAGTTTTACTATAATAATTTTGATCTAGCAGGATTTGCATATATTTAGGCATAAATAAATGGCCTGTAATTTTCTTTCTAGTTCTGAAATTTTAGATATGCATTAGCTTTTCTGCTTCCTCTCTCCCTTTCCCTCTTTTTTTCTCCCCAGCTTCTCCCCACTACCCACTTACTTTTTCACTGGAGACTCCTCTCTGCCCACAGAAGAACTGTTAGAAATTTATTAATTAAAGACCAGTTTCTGTTTCTTTGTCAGGGACAATCATTTTTAGAGATGATTTTCTGGTTTAATTAAATGAACATGTCATTCAGTCAAATGAATTCATTTATATTTATTTATCTCGTTCTTCAGGCTGGAATTTCTTAGCAGGGTCTTGGGCTCCTCACATTTGTTCACAGAATGAACTGAAAAATGTGTCTTACGTCTGTTTAAAAGGCTCACGAATAATTACTCCTCCGCAGAATCTGTATAAACAAAGCCAGGACTAGCAAATGTGCAAATAGTTGTTTTCTCGTGTCGAGGTCATCGAGGGATCCATATTTGAGTATGTCTGTGCACACACATGTGTCTGTGTGTGCTAGGGCAGGAAAGTGAGGAATACCCATCACCACAGTCCCTTCAGACCTTAAGAAAGTGCCAGAGGTAATGTTTTAACCACCTGTGTGTCTTTACTTGCCTTTTCAAAATGCTAATGGACGGTGCAAGGTGTAAATGCTACCCAATCTTTCCCATCAGATTTTTGGACAGATTACCTACTGAGTATAGACTGTGTCTAACATTATAATAGGTGCTTTAGGGTATGAAAAGGGAATGAACATACTTATTCATTCACTCATTCAACAACTTTTGTTGAGTACCTACTGTGTGCTGACACATAGTATTAGGTACTATTTGGCTAGGTATTAGGACTCAGTGATAAACAGTGCAATCCTTGGAACTGGACAAGTGGGGCAGCTGCAAAAGACTCACCAGAGTCTTTTTGGCATGAGCGAATCATGTTCCCTTTCCAGAAGGCTGACGTACTGGTTCTTAGGAGTTCTAATCCGCTTTTCTAGAACACCTGAAAGGGGTAAATGCCACCTTGAATTCTTCCAGGATGAAACACGTGCAGTTAAAGCAGTTCTCCACCTCACTGAGAGGACAGAAAAGGACGGTGATGCCCACCTGACCTCCGTAGACTTTTATTTAGACTTTCTGGTGATCTCACAACCACAGATATGAACTCCTTAATCACCCGTCCTTTGTGGCAAAATGCTCTGTGCTAAAAAACCGTGTCCCTCATGACACACGTTGCCATTTTCACTTCTGTAGTACAAACAGGCTTTGACTCCACCTGGGGTTTTTGGGGTTTTGCTTTTTATCTTAAATGGTCTGGAGACAAAACTGGGTTTAAAGGGCTTGAACGTTGAGTTTCCAGCAGCTTAACGAGTTACTCCATAGTGGAATGGTCACAATTTTAATCTTTAAGTCATCCTTTTGTTTTCTTCTCTGCAGCGCAATAAGAGCTGAAATTATGATGGTTTGGCAGTTTTTACTGTGAGAGACAGTTGCACTGGGACCCAACTGGTCCCTTGAGTTAACCCAGCACTGGGGTTAAGAATTGCCAGTACTTGAGTTTCCTCATCCTTAAAATAGTTCCTGGTAGATACAAAGTGCCGTGACAGTAAAGATAATTGAAATAATTATTACTTAGACTCTGGGGAGCCTGTCCTATTCAAGCCCTGGGCTTAGAAAGAAATAACTGGGAAAGAGTTGACTTCTTTGTCCCTTGATACAGGTGTAGGAAGTGTTGACTGTGGTGGAAATCCCACTGCCCAGGTGGAGAGGAAAAGGTGATTGGGTGTGTCCAAAGGTAGGAGAGTGGCTTCAGCTTAGGAACTCCTTCCCAGACCTTATAAGGGCAGCTCATAAAGTATTCGATTGGATATTCATTCACTGAGCATATTAGTATATGCTAGGTACTGTACTAGGCCCAAGATAGTGTCTGCCTTCAAGGATCCTTCAGCCCAATGAATATTCCAAAATATATCATTCATTATGTTTTTTATGTATCAGCTCTGTTCTAAGCACTCCATTTACACTGTCATTGTATCCTTCTAACAACTGTATGAGACGGGAGCTATTATTATCCCTTTTCAGCAGATAAAATAACTGAGGCACAGAGAATTGAAGAGACTTAAACCAGGTCACACAGTTTAAGAAGTGACAGAGCAAGGGTTTGAACCCAGGCTCTCTCCAAAGCCCTGCTCGTAGACACCGTGCTAAGTGTGTAGCTATAACTGTGGCTACCCTGTGAATATATTTCGTCATTCGTTTGTGCCAAGTTCCATGCCAGGTACTAGAGTTACAGTTGGGAACAGCGTAGGAATGGTCCCTGCCCTAGGTGATTTTTAGAACCTGGGGGGGAAGTAAATGTGAGGAAAGAAAGAAGCCTGCATATAAATATAGTCTCATCTCATTTAATGCCACCCCCTAAGGCACTGATTCATTGTAACTACTTCTTTCTTAAATGTTTCCTTTAAGAAGATTGTTTAGACCTATAACTATCCATATAGTATTACTAACCTATATTTTATCCCTTCTCTGAGCACTTCCCCACTCTGTCATCCAGTGGGCTTCTACAGAACACCTTAGTGTACACGCAGACCGTTAACATGGGACTACTACTCCGGAATATTTTCCACCAATCAGCAATCTTTCTTCATATTCTAAGGTAATTGTGCTCCCTTCATTATAGTTATTCTGCTTTGACCTCTCTTCTTGCCATTTATTTTATTATCTGGTGACCAGTTTTGACTATAATGGCAGAAAGAAAAGGCATGCAAGGGAGAGTGTTGGAACTGAAGCAAAAAAAAACAAAAACAAAAAAGTACATCATCACAGGTGTAAAACTTCAAGTTCTATAGAGACTCACATTTGTTTTCAAGGTTTCAGGTTTGCTTTCTGTAGGGACTCAAATTTGGTTTCAAAGAAGCAAAGGATAAAGATTAGCAGGAAATTAGGAATTATCTGGACCTAATGAAAGCCAGTAGGACTATCACAAAGTTGGCCACTGGTTGTTGGAAACAGTCTACGGCAAAAGTTACATGAGACTTCGTTAGATTTGGAAGAGTGGCCGCCATTGTCTGGTGCCAGAGGGGCATCTCCAAAGGAGCTGTACTGCACTGCCCCCTGCAGCATTGTTCAGTTAGCACATCCCTCTCTGGGGTCCTAGCCACCAGAAATGAGGGGGGGGGGTGTGTGTGTGTGTGTGTACTGTAAAGTTGTGTCAAGGGTAATGAAGGAAAAATTGAAAATGCAAAGAGAGGCTCTAAGTTAGACTGGGGCGTAACAGTGACATTTAAGTGGTGACAAGATGGAGAAATTAGGGTTGGTAGGTAAAGAGTAGGGGAAGAACAAGCAGGCTGATGGAAAAGCGTGTGCTAAACTCTGGAGCACAAAAGACGTTAGCATTACTTGGGAACTGAACACAGACCACAGGTTGGACCTCAAGGGAAAGTCACGTGGCCTGGCCACAGCAAGGGCCAGATCTTGCAGGGCCTCAGAGCCACAGTCAGGATTTGGAATAGAGTCTCAATAAGTGTAATGAGAAGCCATGAAAGGATTTTAAGCAGAGGAGTGATGAGGTCTCATTTACATTTTTGAAAGATCATGCTGGCAGCTGTGTGGAAAATGGATTGGACGAGGGCAGGGATGGAACTGGGAAGGTCAGTGACTTTTGCAGAAATCCTGGTGAGAACAGGTGATGGTTACAACTAGGGTGGTGGCCACTGAACAAGGACAACAGGGTGACTTTGTTTGCAGGTAGGACCAACAGGCCTTGCTGATGGATTGGGTGTGGCCAAGGGGAAATCCAGGGTGAGTCCAGGCTGCTGGCCTGAGCTGCTACACAGGTGGAGGAGCCTGCAAGGGGGAGTGTGAGGCAGAGGCTGGGCTGGGAAGTGAAGAGGTCAGTTTGGAACACGTTAAGTTTGAGGTGCCTTTGAAACATGGAAGAAAGCGGTCCGGTGTCTGAGTATGGAGCTCCAGTGAAGGCTCGGCACAGAACATGCAGGTTTAGGAATCATGAGAGTATGTGTATCAAATGTGCTGAAGGGGTGGTGCAGTCACCTGACCAGGAAGCAGTCCTGACCTTTACTTACAGTAGGTCTTGTCTTATGTCAAATAAGAGAGCTGCAGGGGGCTTCCCTGGGGGCACAGTGGTTAAGAATCCGCCTGCCAATGCAGGGAACATGGGTTCGAGCCCTGGCCCAGGAAGATCCCACATGCCGCAGAGCAACTAAGCCCACGCGCCACAACTACCGAGCCTTTGCTCTAGAGTCCGCAAGCCACAGCTACTGAGCCCGTGTGCCACAACTACTGAAGCCCGTGCACCTAGAGCCCATGCTCCACAACAAGAGAAGCCACCATAATGAGAAGCCTGCGCACTGCAACAAGCCCCTGTGCAGCAATGAAGACCCAACACAGCCCAAAATAAATAAATAAATTTATTTAAAAAAAAAAATACGCTGCAGGGATAGGCTCCAAGTGTCCTGGGTGTGCTTCCCTCACTGGGTCGCCCATCCCGGGTCTCTTTTGATGAAGGTTGTTCAAATGAAGATCAGAAAAGGCTTTGAGAGGGACAAGAGGCTGTACTGAGGAGAGAGATCACGAAGCGACATTGTGAGGCTGCACACCACGCCCTGGCCTCTGCCAGCTCCCCGCTCCCAGCATTACTTTTGTTGATATTAGGATAAACTATCACAAAGTGACCCAAAGAACGAGCCTCAGAGTCAAAGAGTCTAGGTTGTGATCCCAGCTCTGTCCCTCCCCACCTCTGAGGCAAATGTCACGTCCTCTCTGAGAGTAAGTTTTCTCTGCTATCGAATGAGAACAAAAATACCTAGCTCACAGAGTGGCTATAGGATTCAAAGAGAGATTTTTGCAAAGATTTGTCATGGATCTGAATAAATGGTAGACAGGAAACGGATCCACATCTAAGAACACATTCTTTTCAGAGATTAGTAAAAGGTGGAAGTATGTGTTTTATAAGGCTATTCCAATCAGCCAAACACTGAATTTCTGTTAAAAATTCTGTAGTCATCTCAAGCCAGCGAGATGAGCAAGAGGGCATTGTATAAGATATATAGCTTTATCACTGCCATTAAATTGCTTCTGACAGAGGCCAGTTTCTTTGTCAACCAGAATGACAGTCATTAGTGTACCAACACCTAAAGACAGGTTTTCATTGTCTGTGAACAAGTCTGGAGGATGGTATAGAAGCTTCTATAGATAGCTGTGCGTTTGGGTCCTTTTTGATGATTTCATTTGATCAGGATATATAACTTGTTAAAGAATCATTCCTAATGTTTCGAGGTTCTTTATGAGTACATAAGGAGGACATTTTATAAAACAGAGTTTTTGCCTTTACAGTAAGTACCCTACGTACGAACCTTCAAGTTGCGAACTTTCAAAGATGTGAACGTGTGTTCACATGTCCAGTCACGTAAGTTAGTTCACGTGTCTGGCATACATTGTCACGTGCTTGCATCCTCTACAAGTGGTTGTGCTTTTGTGTACTTTACTGTACAGTACTATACAGAGTATGGTAGTACAGTATCTTTATTTCAAACCCAGGATGTCCAGAAGCAAGCGTACAAGCAGTGGTGATGTAGCTGGTACTACTGTACTTTTCAAGGTACTGTACTGTAAGATTAAAAATGTTTTCTTTATTTTTTTGTTTGTTTTTATGTATTATTTGTGTGAAAAGTATTCTGAACCTATTACAGTATGGTACTATATAGCCAGTTGTGTTAGTTGGGTACCTAGGCTAAGTTTGTTGGACTTACGAACAAATTGGACTTACGAACGTGCCCTCAGAACGGAACTCGTTCGTATGTAGGGCACTTACTGTATTATTGTGGGACTAGAAGAATCCCTACCACAACTACCAGCAAATTGTCCATTCTCTACCATTATTATACCCTTGCTTCCATTATTAATGGAATGGGATGTGTTTTAATGTTCCTTGTGTTTTAATGTTCTACTGAGAATAGTCATGGTCATTACCTAGGTCAGCATGTGTATCCGCTAAGCATCTCCTGCGTGCCCAGCACTGTTTGGACTCAGAACGAAGACTCTTCCTTGTTTTTCATTGACTCTGCAATTGGAGAACAGTACAAGAGTATTTATGATTTGATACTCACTGGAATCGTACATAATTGAGTGCTCTAGAACAGCTCTGTCCAGTAGAACTTTCTGAAATGATGGAAATATTCTAGCTCTGCACTGTGCAGTGCAGTAGCCACTGACCACCTGTGGCTATTGAATGCTTGAAATGTGGTTAGTGTGACTCAGGGGCTGAGTTTCTAATTTCATTTTAATTTACATTTAAGCAGCCATATGTGGATACTGGCTACCATATTGAACGGTGCAGCTCCAGTATTTCTAAGGAGAGATGGCTGTGGGCTCCAAGAACTCAGGAAGGAGGAAGGACTGCAGCCTGATCTTAGCAGTAGGGAGGAAACTGGAGGACCACTCCATCTAGAGTAACAGCATGAACAGAGGCTTTGAGGAAGGGGAAAGTGTGCGCTTTGTGAACATTACAGAGGGAAGAGCACTGAGGGAAATTAGATGAGTGAGACTTTCTGAAAGTGTCAGGGAAGAAGTTTCTAGAGTCTAGACCATTCCTCTATTTCACAAGTTTGGTATGAGTATTTTACCTGCATTAAACCTCCCATATTTGGAATAGGGTTGCATAGTATTGATTTTGTTATGCTTTTTAATGAATAAATGAATTCCATAGAGTTATACCATATAGTGTACCAGGTGTTCATCGAAACTTTCAATACACATCCGATGAGAATCTAAAGATAATTAAGAAGCGATTACATAGCAGAGGTTAAAGGAACCCACAAGGGTTGTTTAGTCACCCAGAGGCGAACAACGGCAGAAGCCAGAGGGAGCAAAGCAAGGGACTGTATCCACAGAGTCTGTGGAAAGCCGGAGCCATGGGAGAGGGGTAAGCTGCCCGGAGACACAGCAGCAGAGAGGTGTAGGCTGTGAAGAACCATCCAATCCAAGCAGGGAGAGAACGAGAGAATAGTGAAACCTCTTGCCTGCTGCCTCCTGCTGGTGCCTCTCACTACATAAAAGCAGCCAGAAGCAAGATGGCCTGAGATCACAGGTAACGCAGTCCACAGGAGTCAGCCTCCCATCAGAGCTGGACAGAAAAAGACGAGAATGGAGCATGGAGAAGGGGCAGGGAAAGGAGGTAGAAGTAAACAAGTCTCTTTTTCTTAATGTTTAAAAAAGTAGTGTCTTAGTTAGCGCTGCTAAAACAAAAATACCATAGGCTGGGTGACATAAACAACAGAAATTTATTTCTCACAATTCTGGAGGCTGGGAAGTCCAAGACCGAGGTGCTAGCCGATTCGTTTCCTGGTGAGAACTCTCCTCCTGGTTTGTAGACAGTTGCTTCCTTGCTGTGTCTTTGCATGATTGGGGGTGGGGGGTAGTAGCAGTGTAGGTGGGAGAGAGAAGGAGAAAGCAAGCTCTCTCATGTCTCATGTTATAAGGGAACTAATCCCATTCCTGAGGGCTCCACCCTCATGACCTAATTTCCTCCCAAAGGCCCCACTTCCTAATACCTTCACATTGGGGATTAGAGCTTCAGCATATGACTTTGGGGACAATACAAATATTTAGTCCAGAGCAAATGGTAAAGTGGGATCTATATAAATATCTAATATGTTGGTTAAATTATGAAAAAACCATACAATTGAATGTGGTGCAACATTGAAATTATATGCAATGACAAGAGAAAATTCTCACTAGACATTAAGCGAAGAATATGAAAACAGCATATACAGGAAGTTTAAAATGTTATTTTTAGTGTACATTCAGTAAACATACAAATGTGTATTATTCATACTTACAGGGAAAAAAAAGAAAACTGGAAAGAAATACACCAATATTTTAACAGTGGTATCTCTGGATGGTGGTTTGAGGGTGCTTTTTATTTTCTTCTTTGCACTCTCCTCGGTTTTCCAAATTTTCTAAAGCGACATAATTACTGCATTTTTCTGATCTGGAACAATGTTCTGTTGTTCTTGAGATATCTGCAGGGCTACACTGAGCAGAGAGCAGTATGTGACCATGTCCTTTTTATCAGTCATTCACTAACTCTGCAGTTAACTTGAGTCTCACTATATACAGTACCCATTTCTGCAGTGATGACAGGGACCTGAGTTACATTTCTTAGTGCATTAAAAATAGGATGAGTTAATAAAATGCTCTTCTTTTAAAACATGCCACTGAGAAACCCTTAGGTCCTGGAGAATGGCCTGATTTCCTATTAATCTTTTTATTGCCTCAATTATTTCCTCAAACATGGTTAGTTAATTCAGGTCCCCACCTTTCCCCATTGTCTATTACATTTGGCCTCTGTTAAATATGAATCTTTGGTGGCACTTCCTTATTAAATTGACAGTTGCATAATGCTTTATTGGCATCTGTAAGAGTGAAGCGTATTTCTTAGGAACCACGGAGACGGTAGCCATTTCTTTTTTCGGAACCACCTGAGCAGAGCCAGTATTTTGTGCTCTTGTAATCTTCATCTTAAAAACAGCAATTCCTCTGTTTCATTGTTTTATTCTTTCCTGATAAGAAGACACTCCCCACTACTGTCCTCCTGATCTATAATCATCCGACCTTGATGGACTCTTGTAAATTGAATCATCACCAGTGATCTGATGACTTCTCCTATTAGTTATCATTTCAGGAAATCCACTCCCCCTCCCTGGCTTGCTTTTTAACCTCCAGCTGCTACCCAATTATTACTTCTTCGGATGGCTGCTTCAGCAGCTTTGCTCTAGTACTTGCTTGTAGTAGATATTAATAATAATAAGCAGTTCGTAAATGTGCACACAGTGTTGAATGCACATAAGGATTATTGTTCATAACCCGAATTGTAGTCAGTTTTGCCATTAGGTGATTTAGGATTCTTGTGGATTCAAAGAACAGAAAGCTGGGGACTTCTTGGTGGTGCAGTGAATAAGACTTCGCGCTCCCAACACAGGGGGCCCCGGTTCGATCCCTGGTCAGGGAACTAGATCCCACGTGCATGCCACAACTAAGGATCCCATGTGCCTCAACTAAGGAGCTGGCGAGCCACAACTAAGGATCCTTGGAACCGCAAGTAAGGAGCCCACCTGCCGCAACTAAGACCCGGCACAACCAAATAAAAAAAAAAAAAAAACAGAAAGCTGAAGTTGGCTTCTGCAAAACAACAGGGCTTGGTGGGGTGTTCCTGATACGCATAGGGAAGAAGTCTTTGACAGGGCTTCAGAGCAAAAAGGCAGCAGGACCTCTCGTTTCTCCTTTTCTAGCTACTTCATTTTCTATACAGTTACCTCTACAACTCAAGCCACAGAACGGCAGGTGTCGTCTCACCCCTTTTGAGTTCACTGACTGTGGCCAGAGCCCTCAGAACTCTCCCAAGTGCTCTCAATTTTTCACCTTTCTGCTCCCAATTATTTTCTGCCCCTTCCCAACCCAATTCCTTATTCTCTGGACAGGAACTCTCATTGGCCCGGCTTTGATCCAGTCAACAACAGCCAGCAGCAGGGCTGTAATGTGTCTCCCTCACTGTCCAGAGATATCCCTTGGGGACATTGTGAGGCAGACAGACACCCTAAAAGGTGTTGACCACAGTTGTTATGTGATTGATGCCTTCATTGTACTTAATCAATGACAGAGATATAAAGTTACCAAATTAAAATCTTTTTTTATATTAATATTTAGAGGAAGAAGCATATAGCTCATGAAGATGAAGCCAGAGGGGGAAAAGTGAGCTTTGAAGACTTCTTTCCTACGTGTCAAGAAAGAACAGGTTATGTTCTTGACATAAGAGATTTTCACAGAGAGATGTCAGGGAGATGATGGGATGTGATTAAAGAAACTGAAGTAAAATATCAGAACTAGAAATGACAGCAAGAAAAGTAAAACACGGAAGGGCTAGCTCATAAGAGGCAGGCAGGTTTCCCATAGTGAATATGGCTATTTTGGTACCACGTTTAAGAATCTAGACACCAACTTATGCATATTTTACAAAGCTTGTATCCTGGAAATAAGATCCATTTTGAGGCAAACAAAATACAATTAGCCTTTCTGTGTGGGTCCTATTGCATTGGATCCCCAAATTGAGACATAATGTAGAACACCCACTAGACTTCAGGCAAATCTTAGGCTATATGGTTATCAAATGAACCTTTAGATGAGTATCAGTATTAATTAAGCTCTGTGCTAGGCACTTGAATAAACACTTCACGTTCTTTAACTCATTTAATTCTCACAAGCACCATCAAATAGGTTCCACAATTCCCATTTTATGGAGAGAAAACTGATAACTCTGAGAGACAGAAATGACATGGCCGAGGTGACAAGGTTAGAATTTGGAACTCAACCCAGATCTGTCTGACCACAAAACGCTTGGCTTTATTTTTTCAGTGTTTGAGTTGCGTTGTTGTAGGTTTTTCAACCTGTTCTATGGATTGTTTGAGGAATTATGTGAGGAACACCCCTGCTGCATCCCAGGCTAGCTCCCAGGCTAGCACTGGCGTGGACCCGTGAATGGTCAGACCATAAGCCACAACAGGATGCTAAATATTCAATACTATGAGGCTGTGACTGAGGCAGCTGGAGAAGAGGCATCTGCACATCCTAGCTATGGAAGCTTGGGCACGTTCCTTTCACCTCTGGGCTTCATCGCCTGCACCTGTAAAAGCAAGGGCATAAAAGGACCTACCTGAGAGGTGATTGTATAAAGAGTTGATATATGTAAAGATGCTAGAGCAGCACCTGAAACAAAGTAAAGGCTCCTACAGTGGTCGCTCTTATTATTACCCACAAAGTGCTATGTTCTGTCAGAATCGGTACTGCCTGCCCGAATGAGGCAGGCAGGATTCAGAGAGAAAAAGGCTTTGACGCATTGGGTATTGCTAGGTAAGGAGGCAAACGTTGAATATTTAAAAGAGAAGGATCTGTGAACGAGTGGCTTCGTTTATTCAACACATGTTTTTTGAACCTATCTGGTGAGCCAAGCACTCAGCTCAGTGTTACTTAGGGATGGAGAGGCATGGATGGCACAGTGAAAGTATATGGAATGTTCTAGATTCTTACTTCAAAAAAAAGATGAGTCCTAGGAAAATGGCCACAAGGAATTATCTGTGAAAACAATCCGGGGTATGACAGACCTAGGATTGCCTCAGAGAGATAATAATCTAATTCCTTTACCAAGCCCTTGCACAGTTCTTTATTTAGGCAACAGTTTTAGCACACCCAAGTGCACTGAGGGGTCTTCTCCCCCCCCACACACTCTCTATACCCACCTGTGTCTATCGACTCACTACAAAATGTATCACCGTCCTTCACGTTCCAGAATGACACAGCTAACTTGTCATATATCTCAATGAAGGATTATTCAGTTATATAGAACATTCCTCAACTGAAGATAGCTTGAGAAGGGAGAAAGAAGAAGTGTTGAGGCATATTAAAAATTGGCTTTTTCTTGGTGGCAGTTTGTCATTTTTCAATTTAGCATCCTTCCCTGTTCTTTTTTGTACCACGTAGATCTGTCTGGGTCTTGATTCCGAGGGGATTTTCTTGCGAGGTGCCTTTCTTCAACCATATGGATAAAATCACCAGGTTTAATTGAAGGCTGTTTGGAGTCTTGCTCTATTTACAGTTGTTGGCCTCAGTCCTAGACTCCAAGGAAATAGTGCCTCTTGGCTGGTGATGGTCTGCGTCTACTCCCTGGCATGGGCCTTGTCTTTGACTGGCCTTGGGTGTCACGGCTCCCTAGGACCTGGAACAAGCTCCACCTGGGACCCTTCTGGTTCCCTCAGGCCACCCTCATCCTACTGTCCCATCCCTTAGTCTCTGAAGCCACAAGAGGCTGTTGTCTGTGCCCGTCCGTGGTTCATGGCATAGAGCAAAGGATCAAGACTGCTTGAGCTGGAAAGAACTTCATTTACTTAAACAAATATATATATCAACAAGCCCATGTGTAGCACTTCCTGTGTATTAAACACTGTCTCATTTCACAGATAAAGAAACCAAGGTACACCAAGGTTAAGGAACTTGTCATACAGCTGATAACTGGCGAAGCCAGGAAATGATCTCAGTGAGTAATTCAGTGTCTGCACTGTTTCCCCCAACTGTGCCGCTTTACCCTGCGCAGAGGCTACCTTGTCCAACCCCTTATTTGATTGAGTTATTGTATTAAAAACTTTACACACAGTAAGAGCAATGTACGTGCCGGCTGTTGTTATTAGTGTGTTTAATAGCTGGTGAAAGCTGAGGCCAGAGAAGTAATGCAAGTTCACACACTTAGCCCAGGATTTCCCAAATCATATTCTGCAGAATGCTAGTATCCAAAAGGATGTGATAAGTACTGTATTTTTTTTAAAGGATAATGATCAAATAGGGTTGGGAAATGTTGGTTAGAATTTAAAAACAGTCTTTTATACTATAGTACTTCTCAAAGCACTTTCATGTGCTAATGTGTATTATTAATCTCCCAAAGGTGGCCATGGCACACGGTTTTCTAGACTTAATAGACTATTGTATGGGAAAAAATTAGCATAACAGGACTGAGACTGCTTTTCTTAGAAGGTCCTGCCTGTGAGGTTGGCCCCTACTGGATTTCTGGAGAGTCCCCACCACCCCCTGTTCAGAAAGGCCCATGTGCCTAAAGCGTTTGTCCAAACAATATCACTTATGTTAAACACTTGCTTTCTCTTTCCGGGAATCTAGAAATTTGGTACCTGCCTAGCCAAGGATGCCTGTGTGACCAGCCCCTGATAAAAAACCTTAGGCGTTGAGCCTCTAATGAGCTTCCCTGGTAGAGATCACTTCACACATGTTTCACAGTTCACGGCTGGAGGAATTAAAAGCATCCTGTGTGACTCCAAGGGGAGAGGTTGCTCGGAAGCTAGTGCCTGGTTTCCTCCGGACTTCGCCCCAGGGGCCTTTCTCTTTGCAGATCTTGCTCTGCCTCCTTTTGCTGTGATGTGATACATCTTAGCTGTGAGCACGACTATATGCTGAGTCCCGTTGGTCCCCCCAGCGAATCAGCAAACCTGGGATGTTCTTTAGGACCCCTGTCACTACCAGAAAACCCTTTTCTTCACGATGCCTTTTAATGTCATGTGCTCACTGGGGTTCTACAGCGTACAGTGTGGGCAAGGATAGCTGTTCAGTCCCACAAGTTAGAGGCAGAGATCACCCAACATCACCACTCTGGGCTTCTTGGTGGAAAACGTTAGGGTTCCTGAGGCCCATGTGGAGGTCATTACCAAGTAATCATTTCCTTCCTGGTGGGAATACACAGATTAATTAGACAGTGACAGAGCAGAACTGGCTGGTACTATTTCATCACACTTTTGGCACGGTTGGGTGGCAAGGGTAAGGATGGAACCAATAGCTTCAAGATAGAACCATCTTTCATGTTCTTCTGTTTTTTTAGACTTAGCTCTTTAGCCCAGGATAAAATTATTGATATAAATTTATATTACATTATATTAGCATTTGTATGAAAAATGTATTATATAAAATTATATATGTGCATAGGAAATTTTTCATATATCTAGTTAGACAGCTCTACTAAAGGGAGGTTTTTGAGCCTCATGGCCGAGCCTGTGGCTTATCCCTTAGTAAATACGACTTCCTTGAGTTCACTGTAGAGAATAAACAGATGCACCAAGCGTCTCCTGAGAGCAGGTAGGCTGCTATGGTGCATGAAAAACCAGATGAAGAGGGTGATCAGCCCCAGTATGTGTTCCTTCCAGCCCCTTCCGCGGTCTTCCTCCTGCACATTCTTCGTGGCTGACTTGTCCTCCTCGTGTTTTTCACAGCTGCTCAAAGTTATATTTGCATATCCTCTGCCAGGGGTGTACTTCCTGCAGCCCAGCCTGCTCCAGCTCACTTCCCTACATTGTATGTCTAGACCAGCCTACATTGTTTGCCTTTGACCTTGTTCTCACAGCCATGGTTGACCTGTTTCCAGATAACATACAGTCTTATACCAAGAACTGGCCAGTTATTAGTTGGTTTAGCTGGCTACTTGCCAAGTTGACTAAACAGCTCGTCATCCTCATGGTCTCAATACCCCAGGCTCATGCTGGATCATGCCTCCGTTTATGTGTTTCTTTATGTGTTTCTTGTATCCTTTTTGCTCTTCTTGACCTCTCCAAATCCCAGCTCAGGTCTTACTCTGTCCTCCATGAAACTGGCCTTCTCCATTGCACCACTGTGGACCTCCCTGGACCTTGAATTCCCAACAGGATCTCTGTCTGTAGCACACATGGTTATTTTATCTGCTTATACATCCAAACCCACAGTGGTTGAGCTCCTACGAAGAGGAGTCCCTGCCCCCAAGGAGCTTACTGTCTGTCTGAGCTGCTTCACAGTGTTATACTATTTTTCACACACGAGTGCTAATTCCTCTCTGCATCTCTAAACAGTCTGAGAATAATGAACTCTTCTTGGGTTTTCTGCATTTCCAGAGTGATGAATCTTCAATAGTAAATAGTGGTTAAGAACTCAGGAAAAGGCTCACTTCCTAGCCCATTTCTACAGTCATGAGCCATATTCGTCTCTATTTCCTCAACTGTAAACTGGGAATAGTCATATCTGTCTGACCGAGTTGTAAGGGCTGAGGTGGGTAATGTTCATAGCCTAGCACAGGGCCAGGCACATGCTAATCCTGTAAGTACATAGTAGCTATAATTCTCACTAAGCAGGCCTATGACACAAGAGTTTGTCATGGTTTTTCCTGGAACTTTGGCCTCAGAGCAGCACTGGGAGATTTTTCCTGGTGGGCAAGATCCTGGCATTGTACCATCCACCTTCCATCAGGTCCAACCTTAGCAAGATGGGAGGAGTTAAAAGAGAAAGCAGTAGAGACTCAGAAAGTCAACAATGCGTGGCAAGACCTGCCAGACTTCCTCTGCCCAAGGACGTGCATTTCCACATCCATTTTTGGCATGAAGGTTGCCGTCCCTCGTTTGTTGTGTTTTCTGACAGTCACTCAATGTGGAATGGAGGCTGGAAAAAAGGGAAGACTTTCCACGTCCTGACAGAATACCGTGTGCCAGGTGCCATGTACGCAGTCTCCATTTCACAGCATCCCTGCCGAGGAGATGACCTTACTCTCATTTGAAAGATTTTATTTTTTTATAAATTTATCTATTTATTTATTTTTGGCTGTGTTAGGTCTTCGTTGCTGTGCGCGGGCTTTCTCCAGTTGCTGCAAGTGGGGCCTTCTCATTGCGGTGGCTTCTCTTGTTGTGGAGCATGGGCTCTAGGCGCACGGGCTTCAGTAGTTGTGGCACGTGGGCTCAGTAGTTGTGGCTTGCGGGCTCTAGAGCGCAGGCCGGGTAGGTGTGGCACACGGGCTTAGTTGCTCCGCAGCATGTGGGATCTTCCTGGACCAGGGCTCAAACCCGTGTCACCTGCATTGGCAGGCAGATTCTTAACCACTGCACCACCAGGGAAACCCCTTGAAAGATTTTAAAACTGAGACTTAAAGAGGTTAAGTAACTTGACCAAAGTTGCACAGCTAACCCAACACAGACCCGAAGCCTTTCCCCTTAACACCAAACGCCCTTCAGTAAATCAAATCCTTGGAAGTCCTGGCTGAGTCTGGGCTGATCTGTCTGCATTTCCCCTTCTACAAGACCCACTCCTACTCTGCCCCAGGGGTCTGTGGTAGAGGTGACAACTTCACAGCAAGCTTGTAACTCCAGAGCCCTAATACAGCCTCTTCAGGGCTGGGACTAGGGTGAGGCAAGTGAGGGGCCTGGTGCAAAATGTAAGGGAGACCCTCACTCCCAGGTTCATGTATGTGTCGACCCACAGTTTTGCTCACCCTTATCCCAGCCCTGCCCTTCCTGAAGCCAGCTGTCCTGCAGTATAGCTGCTGGGATTTGCTAAAGACAGCTACACCTAGACCTCCGTCACGGTGAGAACCAGGATGGGCCTAAGACTGGCTGGCAGGCTGTTTGCTCCCCACGCCCGCCTCCACCTTTCTCAGATTGCACGTTTCTATTTCTGGACAACTCCTGCCCCTAAAACTCTTCTCCTTCCTCCAAAACTACCTTTCATGGTTTCTTTTTCACCTGATTTTCCCTCCCAAACCATAATATGCCTCCCAAGCAGGAGGAGGCCACAGGGATCCTCTGCCAGGGCTACAGAAGTGGTCTCAGCCCAGGTGTCAGCTCCATTCTGTTGGACGTGACTGAGTAGACGAGGACTGGGAGGCCAGGCCAGGGCAGAGCGGAGAGCAAGGCGGCCTGGGGGAGTGGGCTTCACCTCAGGCATGGGATGTGGGTAGTTGTGCTGGCCATTGTTATTACCCGGGTCGCACCTTCTCATCATACAGAAGAGGAAGCGGAGGCCACGAGAAGGGGCATGACTTCCCTGAGCTCAGTCAACTAGCTAATGCAAAACCAGGCTCAGAAACCCTATCTGCTGCTCCCAGCACATTTTCTTCACTGAGTCGGGAGATGGAGCCCAATTCCATTACTACCATGGCCACCAAATCATAAAAGGAGGCATGATTCATACTTTAGCTGTGCCCAGTTTTGCTCTCTCTCAAAAACCTGCCCCTGTAATTGAGTACCAGCAATGTGGTGTAGGGACCACCTACATCAGAATCATCTGGAGTTTTGGTTCAAAATGCTGAGTCTCGGGACATCCCCTAGTTCTTCTGACTCAGAAGGTGATTCGGTCACTAAAGTTTAAAAAGGACTAATGTGGAGATTAGACTGTTTATATCAGTGACGTCTTATTTAGTTTCTGGGCTTCTCTTTGTTTTCCTTTGGGGCACGAAGTCAGTATCATCATCTTGTATTTCTAGTTCTCAGTCAAATTCAACAAGAAATGGAAATCACCATATATTTCATCAAACTGTGATTCGGCCAAGATAGAAATGGGAGAAGGGAATTCTCAGAATAGGAGACATTCAGTTTTCTCTTGTGGGGCATGATAGAGTTACATAGAAAGATCCGTCATTTACCTACTGGTGTGTTTTCAGTAAAATTCTGTTGTCAAAGACGGTAAAACGCTCTTAAGATCTTCATTTTCAGTTGTAGGCAGAAAATACATGTCAGTATTTTCCTAAAACTTCTTTATAAGAATTTTGTTTAGTGCGTTAAGCCCAGGGTATATACTGGTGGGCACGGCCAGAATCTGCAAATTTGCGTGTTTGACACACAGAGTTTTTCAGAAAATTTGAATTAATTGCCAACATTTTAAAATATTTATTCCATCGTCTACTTAACTTTTTTAAAATATTTCATATGGGACCACAGTCCCCCAGTGCAACAACCTGATACCCAGTGGCTGGTCTTTGAAACAGACTAAGGCGCACTAAAGACATTTGTAAATTCTTTAACATTCCTCCTGTGGAGAGGTGGTGTCTGGGTATCCTCCCCTACAAGGCTGAGTGACTGCTCTGACCAGTATAATGTGGCAGAAACTGGCAGCATCTACTTCCTGTCTCTTGAGACACTTGTTCAAGGAAGTGCACCACCATATAACAAGTGCAACTGCCCTGAGCTCACCATGCTGTGAGAAGCCCAAGCCACAAGAAGACGCCATAGAAGAGACATCATGGGGAGAAAGACAGAGGTCAAGGAGCACCTGGGTGCCAGACACATGACTGAGGAAGCCATCTTGGAAAGGCATCCTCCATCCCCATGACGGGACATCACATGGATCAGAGATGGGCCACCCAGCTGAGCTCTTCATGAATTCCCATCCAACAAAAGCATAAGCAAAAGAAAAACCCTTGCTTTAAGCCATCAGTTCGGTCTAGAGAACTGAAACAAGAGCATGTGTTTCTAGCTTGCTCTGTTCTGACCTCCATTCCTTCCCCTGGCTTTACTTTCTCAAATTACTTTACATTTTGACTCCTGTAGGTACGTGGGTTCACAATCTGTATGTAAACCTGTCTGGAGACCCTTGAATTATGTGAACTTTTGAAAATTAGAATACTAAAAACAAATGAATGAATGAATGAATGAATGAATGAATGAAAAAATTGGGTTCGGAGGGCAGGAGGGCTGCAGGGAGCAATGGAAATGTCTACTTGAAGTGCTTTATCTTCCACAGACCACCTTGCTCAAGGTGAAGAGAGCGTAAGATCAAGGATTGGTCAGCTCCTCCTTCCTTATCTATAAAAGCAGGTCCCATTCATCTTTGACATTCAGTGAGCCTAGGAGGAAGATAGCTCTGCTTTTGTATTATTTATTTTGAGTGTGTATTTTTGCCTCTTGTAACATATTAGAAAGTATATTGATTCCATGGCAGTCCAACCTGTGGGGCAAAAGAAATGTCTAATTCTTTGTGGAGGCCTGTGCCTTTCTCATCTGGTACCTCTTGCTCTTAGTAAATAGTTGTGGAGTAAATGAATGAACAAGTGAACGTGCGTTAGTCACCAAGGCTACAAAGACAAATGAGATGTAGTCCCTGCCCTTGAGGAGCTCACAGTCTGTCGAACACAGGCACCAAATTAAATACTGGTTATGCCTCCTGGGTAGCACATTCTTTTGTTCAGAAACATCATTTTGTCTGTGTCGAGCCGCTGTTCACACCCATAACCCGATGGAACGACAGGCTTGAGGGAAACATGCTTCAGAGGAGCCCAGGATAGGGCAGGGGGCTGCAAACCACCCACCCTGAAGAGGCACCCTCCCCGTGCTCAGGTCTTAACCTTGGCATGAAGAGGGGAGAGGGAGGTACGTCCTATCAGAGCTGTGGAAGGCCAGGCACAGTTACTCAGAAGCCCCCGCAGGGACCCATCAGAAAAGCAGGAACGGAATCACTGACGCATGGTTCCATCAGCCGCAGCTTGCGTGGACTGCAGAGACGGGCTGCAAGGCCACTCCATGGCCGCCACTCCTCAAAGCTGCAGCCAGAGCTGAAAGGTTTCAGGGCAAACACCAGAGTTCTGTTTTGCTTTTTAAGAGAGGTTGAGGAAGTCCCTGATTTTCATCAGCCTGGCCCATATGGGCTTTAAGGAATTATCTTTTTTTTCCACCCCAAGTAAGTTTAGCAAAGTGTCAGTTTGTGCTTTTTTTTTTTTTTTTTCCTTTTTCTTTCGTTATAATTGAGGACTTTGGGAAAGTGGGAGAGAGGGGAGGTGAACACTTTTGTTTAATCTTAAAGATAAGTGGCTTCTGGTTCTTTATTCAACTGGAGAGATTTGAGTATCAGTGTCAATATATTGATACAATCAACATTGTACAGAGCGTTGATTACCATGCTTTGGGGTTTTGAAAGACTTCTTTTTGTTTGTGTTAAATAGCAAGACCACGCGGATGTCAGGAAATTGCTGGGGAGCGATGTCGGGGGTCTGGCCAATTTCCAAGCAGCAGAGCTGTGTTCTAGCCGGGGAGGCCGAGCCCCACAGGTGAAAATGACTTTGTGTTTGTCAACTAGAACTTGGTGAAATACCTAACCAGTAGTTAACTTTTTGTGTTCAATAGACTCTGAGCTCCTTCAAGTAGAAATCCCATAAGAAAAGGTAAAAGCAACAACAATGCAACCCAGCTTCTCTCCCATTCCTCACAATTTAAAAATGTCAGTGTCTTAACGCTTTGAGGAGAAAATGTCATCTTTATCAAGGGTCATTATCTTTTTAAAGAGTAGCTTTTTCATCATCCCATCATTGGAATCCAAAGTAAACATAAACTCACTGTCTTGGTAATAAGGTACAACTATAAAAAATAAAGATTTTTTAAAAAATTAAATAGCAGCTACAGGAACTGTTGCTAGTAAGTGATGATTAGCTTGTGATTACTAATCACTGACTATGCACCTCATTCAGTTCTGGCTGAAGAGATCCACTTTGAAAGGGGGAAGAACTTTATATTCCTGAAAGCAGAGCCTGCTTGCTAGTTTTGTTTCTATTCTTTTAAGTTTTGCCACCTTCCTATAATCTGTAAATTGGTTTTACACTGCTCTTAACCGTGATGAGTATTTCTGGTGTTATCCACTATCCCTGGTGATTTCATTTAAATCTAGAATCTCATGGCCCACGATTCCTGTCTTTAGATGGGCAGTGTGTTCTTAAGTGAATAAAAAGTTGTATTGCTTAATCTTCAGGAGGTGACTAGAAGGTGAAATAAGGTTAAAGAAAGCATGTCAAGATAGCATGCTTGCTCTCCCTGCTTCTAACGGGGTCTGAAATCACTCAATACCTTGGGACTCAAAGCATGGAAGAGACGCTGGTGTGTAAAAGCAGAACTGGCATGTGACGCAGATTACTGGTCCCAAGCCAGCAATTACTAGGGACCCGCTTGGTTGCATAGTCTTGTCCCTTAGTCCAGAGAGCTGAACTCTCAAATGAGGACTACATGGATAAAATTCCTGAAGCGTAAGGTTCCTTCTTCCATTCATGAAGACTGTTGTATGACCATAAACATAATAGATCCAAAAAGAACTTTGAAAGATTGTATTGCCCATGCTCCTGAGTTCAGGAAAAATGATGCACAACCTACCCCATACAAGATAACCGTGTGTCCGTTGTTAAGCCTTCAAGAAAATGATGGTAGCCAGCTTTCTTTGCTAACTTATCCTGATGCTTAATTACCTTCCCAGAAGGAAAATCCTGGTATGGCTATAGAGTCAGTCAGACACAGCTGGATTCCATTGTCTGTGCAATTACTCTCTGGTTCTGTGATTATCAGCAGATTACCGATCTTGCCAGACCTTAACTAATTTGTAATATGTGAATAAACAGTCTGTGTACATCATGAGGTTTTAGGGGAGTGGAGATCCAAGTGACACGTTCCTTTCCTCTTCCTCATTACCTCACCCAGTCCCCTCCTGCTGCATTCTTTTTTTTATTATTATTATCTTTATTGGAGTATAATTGCTTTACAATGTTGTGTTAGTTTCTGCTGTATAACAAAGTGAATCAGCTATACATATACATATATCCCCATTTCTCCTCCCTCTTGCGTCTCCCTCCCACCCTCCCTATCCCACCCCTCTAGGTGGACACAAAGCACGGAGCTGAGCTGATCTCCCCATGCGATGCAGCTGCTTCGCACTAGCTATCTATTTTACATTTGATAGTGTATATATGTCCATGCCACTCTCTCACTTCGTCCCAGCTTACCCTTCCCCCTCCACATGTCATCAAGTCCATTCTCTATGTCTTCGTATTTATTCCTGTCCTACCCCTAGGTTCTTCAGAACCTTTTTTTTTTTTTTTAAGATTCCATATATATGTGTTAGCATACGGTATTTGTTTTTCTCTTTCTGACTTACTTCACTCTGTATGACAGACTCTAGGTCCATCCACCTCACTACAAATAACTCAGTTTCATTTCTTTTTATGGCTGAGTAATATTCCATTGTATATATGTGCCACATCTTCTTTATCCATTCATCTGTCGGTGGACACTTAGGTTGCTTCCATGTCCTGGCTATTGTAAATAGAGCTGCAATGAACATTGTGCTACATGACTCTTTTTGAATTATGGTTTTCTCAGGGTATATGCCCAGTAGTGGGATTGCTGGGTCGTATGGTAGGTCTATTTTTAGTTTTTTAAGGAACCTCCATACTGTTCTCCATAGTGGCTGTAACAATTTACATTCCCACCAGCAGCGCAAGAGGGCTCCCTTTTCTCCGCACCCTCTCCAGCATTTATTGTTTGTAGATTTTTTGATGATGGCCATTCTGACTGGTGTGAGGTGAAACCTCATTGTAGTTTTGATTTGCATTTCTCTAATAATTAATAATGTTGAGCATTCTTTCATGTGTTTGTTGGCAATCTGTATATCTTCTTTGGAGAAATGTCTGTTTAGGTCTTCTGCCCATTTTTGGATTGGGTTGTTTGTTTTTTTGTTATTGAGCTGCATGAGCTGCTTGTAAATCTTGGAGATTAATCCTTTGTCAGTTGCTCCATTTGCAAATATTTTCTCCCATTCTGAGGGTTGTCTTTTGGTCTTGTTTATGGTTTCCTTTGCTGTGCAAAAGCTTTTAAGTTTCATTAGGTCCCATTTGTTTATTTTTGTTTTTATTTCCACTTCCCTAGGAGGGGGGTCAAAAAGGATCTTGCTGTGATTTATGTCATAGAGTGTTCTGCCTATGTTTTCCTCTAAGAGTTTGATAGTGTCTGGCCTTACATTTAGGTCTTTAATCCATTCTGAGTTTATTTTTGTGTATGGTGTTAGGGAGTATTCTAATTTCATTCTTTTACATGTAGCTGTCCAGTTTTCCCAGCATCACTTATTGAACAGGCTCTCTTTTCTCCATTGTATATTCTTGCCTCCTTTATCAAAGATAAGCTGACCATATGTGTGTGGGTTTATCTCTGGGCTTTCTATCCTGTTCCATTGATCTATATTTCTGTTTTTGTGCCTGTACCATATTGTCTTGATTACAGTAGCTTTGTAGTATAGTCTGAAGTCTGGGAGCCTGATTCCTCCAGCTCCGTTTTTCTTTCTCAAGATTGCTTTGGCTCTTCGGGATCTTTTATGTTTCCATACAAATTGTGAAATTTTTTGTTCTAGTTCTGTGAAAAATGCCATTGGTAGCTTGACAGGGATTGCACTGAATCTGTAGATTGCTTTGTGTAGTATAGTCATTTTCACAATGTTGATTCTTCCAATCCAAGAACATGGTATATCTCTCCATCTCTTTGTATCATCTTTAATTCCTTTCATTAGTGTCTTATAGTTTTCTGCATACAGGTCTTTTGTCTCCTTAGGTAGGTTTATTCCTAGGTATTTTATTATTTTTGTTGCAGTGGTAAATGGGAGTGTTTCCTTAATTTCTCTTTCAGATTTTTCATCATTAGTGTATAGGAACGCAAGAGATTTCTGTGCATTAATTTTGTATCCTGCTACTTTACCAAATTCATTGATTAGCTGTAGTAGTCTTCTGGTAGCTTCTTTAGGATTCTCTATGTATAGTATCATGTCTTCTGCAAACAGTGACAATTTTACTTCTTCTTTTCCGATTTGGATTCCTTTTATTACTTTTTCTTCTCTGATTGCTGTGACTAAAACTTCCAAAACTATGTTGAATAATAGTGGTGAGAGTGGCCAACCTTGTCTTGTTCCTGATCTTAGAGGAAATGGTTTCAGTTTTTCACCATTGAGGACGATGTTGGCTGTGGGTTTGTCATATATGACCTTTATTATGTTGGGGTACGCTCCCGCTATGCCTACTTTCTGGAGGGTTTTTATCATAAATGGGTGTTGAATTTTGTTGAAAGCTTTTTCTGCATCTATTGAGATGATCATATGGTTTTTCTCCTTCAGTTTGTTAATATGGTGTATCACATTGATTGATTTGCATATATTGAAGAATCCTTACATTCCTGGGATAAACCCCACTTGATCATGGTGTATGATCCTTTTAGTGTGCTGTTAGATTCTGTTTGCTAGTATTTTGTTGAGGATTTTTGCATCTATGTTCATCAGTGATATTGGCCTGTAGTTTTTTTTCTTTGTGACATCCTTTTCTCATTTTGGTATCAGGGTGATGGTGGCCTCATAGAATGAGTTTGGGAGTGTTCCTCCCTCTGCTATATTTTGGTAGAGTGTGAGAAGGATAGGTGTTAGCTCTTCTCTAAATGTTTGATAGAATTCACCTGTGAAGTCATCTGGTCCTGGGCTTTTGTTTGAAGATTTTTAATCACAGTCTCAATTTCAGTGCTTGTGATTGGTCTGTTTATATTGTCTATTTCTTCCTGGTTCAGTCTCGGAAAGTTGTGCTTTTCTAAGAATTTGTCCATTTCTTCCAGGTTGTGCATTTGATTGGCATATAGGTGCTTGTAGTCATCTCTCATGCTGCTGCATTGTTAGTGTTCTCTGCCTCAGTGCAGAGGACAATGTCAAATGTCTAATCATTCCCTAGGGGAGTAGTTAGTGTGATGTCACTTGAAGACTTGACATAAACTTTAAAGGGAAACGTGCTTGTCCCCTTCAGAACAGCCAGATAAACTAAGAAAGCAGGTAGTATATCGCATTTTGTGTTAGTTTACTAGGGCTGCAGTTACAAAGTGCCCAAAACTGGATAGCTTAGAACAACAGAAATTGCCACATGAATGCCTTAGGGAAGGGCCTGTTCCAGGCTTCTCTCCTACCTTCCCGTAGTTTCTTGTATGGCAGGATAACTGCGGTCTTCACATGCCTCTTTCTCTCTGCCCAATTTTCCCCTTTTATAAGGACACCAGTCGTATTGGATAAGGGGACCATGCTACTCCGATTTGACCTCATCTTACATCATTCCATCGACACCACCAAATCAGGTCTCACACTCTGACTTGATGAGGATTAGGACTTCGATATGTGAATCTAGGGGAGTCACATTTCAACCCCTAATACACTAAGTTGTGGGACAGTTCGTGGTTCCTGAAAATCTTTTGCCAGGTACTATTTGACGTTATACTTGGGACTCAGGACAAAGTAATTTGTGGCCAGCCCCTCAGATATTGCAGAAAGACAATTCCTTGGAAAACCAACCTCAAACCCCTTCGTATTAGGAGAGTATGGAAACGTGTCACAGTAGAGAGCCGCAGAGTCACATGCACAAATGGAAGGGGAGGAGAAGCCTGGATGCAAGTGGACGAGACAGCCACAGAGGTCGTAGCTGAGCCACATCAAGAATTGCACACAAGGGACTTCCCTCATGGTTAAGACTTCGCCTTCCAATGCAGGGGGTGCGGGTTCGATCCCCAGTCAGGGAGCTAAGATCCCTCATGCCTCTAGGCCAAAAAACCAAAACATAAAACAGAAGCAATATTGTAACAAATTCAATAAAAACTTAAAAAGAAAAAAGAAAAGTGTCACACAATAGGTAAAGGGTCTTTGAGACAGTGGATGTACACTCTTCTTAGATCCAGGAAGTCTCTCTTCCTCTAGCCAAGGCTGTGCCTTTACCAGGCCTAGGAAGCTTCTGGCCCTGCAACTGTGGCATGTGATGCAAAGGCCTTCAGCAGTCCCCAGGAGAAAATATCTGTAAAAGATATATAACCTTAAAACTGGCCTCCATAGGAATAATGTTAATGGAGATTCTCAACACCACATTTTTTTGTTAGTTGGAACTAGCTGAGAAAATTTTAGAATAATTTTCAAATATCAGAATAGTGGTGAAGAGCAACATTTTGTCATTTGCAAAGCAAGGGAGGATCAAGGGGAAGCTTGAATTATGGGAGGTGCGATTCAGATTAGATATGAGAAGAACTTCCTGATAGTAAGAGCAGTCTATTAAAAAAAGTAAAGAAACTGTGGTATCTTCGTTACCTATCTTAGACACAAAGGCGGGCACCTCTCTGTTATAAAATGAGCATAGTCATTCCTGAATATCAAAGAGCTGGGCTTTATCTTTCCATCATTTTTTATGTACCAAAGAGTTATTGTGCTCATAACTTACGCAGGTGCAGAGCTGAGATCTAGGGCCCCAGGGATGACAGACACAGGCTCCATCCTCAAAGAGCTCACCCACTCGTGCCACTTACCCAATATCTAGTTGTTGAATAAAAACATAAATGAAGATGCAGAAACAGATAACTTCTCATGCAATGACATAATACTAAGAGCTGCCCCAGTGCTGTGTTTATATGTCTAACTGTGGGCAAAGTCATTCAAGAGTGCTTTGCCGAGCAGTTGGCATTTGGGCAACATCTAGGAAGATGACTGTTGTTTTGCGGGGTGGGCATGAAGGGATGGGACACACACATACAAGAGGCACGGTGATGGGCTGTTTGGACGCTGAGTACAGTGTGACTGGAGTAGAGGTGACCTAGTGGAGGCTGAGGGGACCAGTGATCAGAGAGGAGGTGGGAGGAAGGCAAAATGCATAAACCCCAGTTCTTCAGAGGGTCTCTTGGGCTCCTAGTGACTCTAACGCTTTGTAAGTGAGGTCCTACTGTATTCAGTACTCTCCTGACCCAGCCTGAAAATAAGACACTCTTTTTTGTCCTTTGTTTGTAAATTTGTAAAGCAAAAGGATTATTGCTTGATCATATTGTAAAACATAGGGCTGGGTGAGGAAATTCTTCAACTTGGGAATATTCAACATCAACATCAGGTCTTTGTGACCATCCCCTCTCTTTCAGTAGAGACCCACTTGGGATCATAATACAGAAAACTGAACAAGCCTGGTGCCAGCTTCTTTCCGGAGAGTGGTGGGGCTTTGGGTAGGAGGTGGATGAGAAGGAGGTACAAAGTAGCTAGGCTCTTCAATGAGGGTGGAGCCGGCCACAAAGCACAGGAGCCGTGCCACTGAACTCTTGCCAGCTTATTTTGTTGCATAAAAATCTCATCTGTGCTCCTCCAGGAGAGATTGGCCCTGTGGAGCTCAGAAGCTCAGAGAACAAGGTTTGCCGGACGCTGCCTCTTAGACCCTAAAATTGTTACCTAACCAGACTCAGCTTCACTCACCAATCTACCGACACTGGGTTGTGGTGAAGGAAAGTACAGCATGTATTTACCAAGCAAGGAGATAGGGCAGTTAATGCTCAAAAGATCCAAAGTCCCGCTGGCTTTCAGACAAGGGTTTTTAAAGGCAACATTAGGGGTGAGCGTCACAGGGTGCGGGATCAACCCCTGGACATTTTTCTGATTGGCTGGTGGTGAGGTAACAGGGTGATGTTTCAGGAATGTTGGTCATTCCAACCAGCCTGGGGTCTTTGTGCTCGTGGTCAGCATGTGGTCACCATCCTCCACCAGCTGAGGGGTGGGTGTCTTAGTTTTTGTAGAACAACTCAAAGATATGCATCAAATTGTTACCTTTATCCCTTCAGGAGGAACTAGGAGGCCTGTGATTCTGTTGTTCTAATCATTAACTGCTTGAGTCTGTTCTCTGGAACTCAAGAGAATGCCAAACAAGAAGCAGGGGATGGGCTTCCCTGGTGGCGCAGTGGTTGAGCGTCTGCCTGCCAATGCAGGGGACACGGGTTCGAGCCCTGGTCTGGGAAGATCCCACATGCCGCGGAGCGACTAGGCCCGTGAGCCACAACTACTGAGCCTGCGCGTCTGGAGCCTGTGCTCCGCAACAAGAGAGGCCGCGATAGTGAGAGGCCAGCGCACCACGATGAAGAGTGGCCCCCGCTCACCGCAACTAGAGGAAGCCCTCGCACAGAAACGAAGACCCAACACAGCCATAAATAAATAAATAGATAGATAGATAGATAGATAGATAGATAGATAGATAGATAGATAGATAGATAGATAAAATAAAATAAAATAAAATATACTTGACTTTAAAAAAAAAAAAAGCGGGGGAAATGGAGGGGCTTGTACCCAGGAAGCCCCCAACAGGGTCCTGCTCGGTTTCAGTCCCCCTTTTCTTTGATGTTCCTCAGTCCTGAGGGGAACAGGGGCAGGACAAGAAAGGGAATAAAGTTTCAGACGAGGGCACTCGGTTTTAGGGGGACTGGGTTTCAGGATCTCTCCCACCGAGAAGAGAGGTGTGAGCGAGGGAACAGGGGGCGGGGGCTGAAGGGAAGCGGCTCAGAGAAGCTCTCCGTGCAGCAGTGTCTGTTGAGCACTTTCTACTTTTTGGGCACTGTGCTAATGCGGGAAGGCAAACACCATACTTCCCTGGCAGCAGGCATCCACGTGGTGAGACAAACGTTTCCTCAGCAGATGACTAAAGCAGTCACAATACACGAGGTAAATGAGGGGACAGGCAGAGGGGCCGTGGACCCTTAGGAGTGGCCCTTCATTTTCCCCTAATGTGGCAAAGCAGTCCAGGCATGGCAGCAAGATTCAAGAAATGACTTGCTCAGTGTGGCTGGAATTTGAGGCTTGTGGTGGGGCAATTATGAGAGCTGAAGCTGGAGGGCAGATAAAAGTGTGTGGTGCGAAGGGGCTGAATGGTCACCAGTGAGCCCTCGCATCCTGACGGACTGACCCACAGCTGAGGACCCAGTCTCACTTGGCTAGGAGCCAAGGTCCCACACCTTCTGCACACGCACACAAGCAACACCCAAGGGTGCTTTCCTACCATTGCAGTGGTTATGTTGAGAAAACCAGGGCAGAGCACAATGGTAAAGAGTAATTAGTGTTGTGACGAAATAAATGAACACACCACCTGTGCATCCTGTTTGGGGAAATGAGTCAGATTAGTGAAACAAGTCACACAATCACAGCAAATGCCAATCTCAGCCATGGCAGCTAGGCTGGTCATTTCTAGTTTTAATGAGGGCCTTCGTGATCAGCATTCATTCAGATGAATGAAGAGGAATTTTCGGTGTATGTTTTATTTTTAATCACATAGATGTAATTGCTGCCAGAAAATTTTTTAAAAATTTAGTTAGTCAAACATTTTAAAGTTAAAGTTACTCTAAACACACCATGCAGGAACAACTGTTAACCTTTTGGTGCATATACTTTCAGACTTTCATAAATATGTATGTTTATAAAAGTCGATTATTTTGTTCTGTTCTCTTAGCTTACATCTGACTTCAATTTTTGGAGTCCCTTTTGTTCCTCCTTTTTTCCTTTTTTAAGTGGATGTGCCTAGTTTTGCTCTACATTATGAGTTTATCTTTGATTCCTTCCCCCCTCTGCATCCTACTCCAGGAATTTGGAAGGTATGGTACTTGTTTAAAGTTCTTCTGATCATTACTATCAAATTTTTAAATAATATTGACACATGTTTAAAACCTATGTTCTAAACCTCTGTTTTTCAAATTATTAATGTCAAGAATGAAACAGTATCTACTGACTCACCCCACATACAGATGAAAAGTGCCCACGCTTTCCTTCCTCCAGCTCCGGACACACACCACCCTTTCCCCCCAGTTTTTGTTATTCTACTTTAGGTTTTTATCTCAGTCTGCAATAGTTAAATTGGGGTTTTCTTTGTTTGTTTGTTTTTTATTTTTGGCTGCATTGGGTCTTCGTTGCTGCGCACGGGCTTTCTCTAGTTGCGGCGAGCCGGGGCTACTCTTTGTTGCAGTGCATGGGCTTCTTATTGCGGTGGCTTCTCTTGTTGCGGAGCACGGGCTCTAGGCGCGTGGGCTCACTAGTTGTGGCGCACGGGCTTAGTTGCTCTGCGGCATGTGGGATCTTCCCGGACCAGGGCTCGAACCTGTGTCCCCTGCATTGGCAGGCAGATTCTTAACCATTGCACCACCAGGGAAGTCCCTGCAATAGTTAAATTGTTGATTGTCACATAATCAGACCTCTTGTTTCAAGAATGAGATAGCGTTTACATTCTCCTTAGAAACAACACTATTTAACAATGTTTGCATTCCTCAACGCCCATATTGTTGGTTGATCTCAGTTACCGTACAGAACACATCAGCATTCTAAAGCCCTTTCCCAGCTGAAAATGTCTCCTCCTTGCCTTCATTTATTACTGATGGTAGAATTTGGGAAGCATAGCGTAACCATTCTCCCTGAAAACCACATAGACAAATTAGACTGATTTTTTTTTTTTCTTTTATACAGGATCTATTTCTTTTTCCTGGATTTGGGAAAGTTTCTTTCTTTAGACTTGATATTCAGTGAATCTAAATATTTATCAGTTTTCACAAAGTCCACAGTAAAACTTTAGTGATTTTTTTTCTCTCATTTCAGAGAGATTTTTCTTCAGTATCCATTTTTATGGTTTGCATTTATCCATTTTATTATCCTTTTTCTAGCTTATCTTTTTTTAGTTTTATTGAGAAACAATTGACATACATCACTATATAAGTTTAAGGCATACAGCATGATGGTTTGATGTACATATATTGTAAATGATTTCCACAATTGGTTCAGCAAACATCCACCTTCTCATATGGATACAATAAAAAGAAAAAAGAAGAAAAGAAGAAAAAATTTCTCCTTGTGGTGAGAATGCTCAGGATTTACTCTCTTAACTTTCCTGTATATCACACAGCAGTGTTAGCTATAATCATCATGTTGTACATGACATCCCTAGCACTTATTTATCTTATAACTGCAGGTTTGTACCTTTTGACCACCTTCCTCCAATTCCCCTCCCCCTTTCCCCCCTCTGCCTCTGGTGACCACAATTCTGATCTCTTTCTCTGTTTTTTGGGTTTTTTTTTTTTGATTCTACGTATAAGTAAGATCATAGAGGACTTGTCTTTCTCTGTATGACTGTTTCACTTGGCATAATGTCTTCAAGATCCATCTCTGTTGTTGCAAATGTTAGGATTTCCTCGCTTTTTATGGCTGAATAATATTCCATTGTTTATATATACCACAACTTCTTTATCCCTTCATCCATCGATGGATACTTAGGTCACTTCCATGTCTTGGCTTTTGTAAATGCTGCTGCTATGAACATGGAGGTGTAGATATCTTGTCTAGTTAGTGTCTTTGTTACCTTTGAGTATTTTCCCGGAAGTGGAATTGCTGGATCATACGGTAGTTTTATTTTTAATTTTTTGAGGATCCTTTATACTGTCTTCCACATAGCAACTGTCACAATTTACAGCCCCCCCCCCATTATTTACAAGGATTCCCTTTTCTTCATATCCACACCAGTATTTGTTATCTCTTGTCTTTTTGATGATTGCCGTTCTAACAGGTGTGAGGTGGTATCTCATTGTGGTTTTAATTTGCATTTCCCTAATGACTAGTGGTGCTGAGTATCTTCCCATGTACCTGTTAGCCTTTCATGTATCTTCCTTGGAGAAATGTCTCTTCAGATCCTTGGCCCATTTTTAAATTGGGTTATTTGCTTTTTTTTTCTTAGTGAGTTGTATGAGTTCTTTATGTTTTGGCTATTAACCCCTTATCAGATACATGGTTTGCAAATACTTTTTCCCATTCTGTAGATTGTATTTTTCACTCTGTTTAGGGCAATTTACGTTTTTGAAATTGGTTCTCTTGCAGTCGTTCCGATTGCTTCCTCATTTACTCCCATTATGCATATGCTACATATACTGTGTCCGTGATTTCAGTCCATCTTTTTCTCTTTAGTCATTTTCACTTGCTTTTTTTTCTCTCTCTGAGTTCTGGGTGAGTGTCTCAAGTTTGCACTCACCTTAATAGTTTCTAAACCAGATCGATTTTCTGAATCACTTCAGGGAATTTTTGAAGTACAGATTTCTTAGCTTCACCCAAGGCCCACTGAGTCAAAATCTCCTATACTTAACCCTAGGAATATATATTTTAAGTATCCACTTCCCCCCCCCCCAACCATATTTCTATGATCATCTAGGTTTGGAACCACTGTCCTATTTCACTAGTCTAATTCCACTTAATTCAGGAACAATTCTCCTCTTCACTGCTTTTTAGCAGTTTTAAATTCTGCAATGGAATTATTTGCTTCCTTGTATTCTTTTCATAAAATCCCTGTTTTATTTCCGTTTGATGCCTCATGACCTCTCTTTTTAGCAAGTTTGTATTTTGAGTAATTACCTTGAGAATACAAAGTAGTTACTCTCTTAAACTTTTGTCTTTCTCTTATGGCAAATTTTTTCCAAAGTCTACTATTTTCTCATATGTTATGTTTATTTCCTTGGGTTTATATTATATTTATAGTCTGTGGTGTAGAACCTTTTCTTTTAATTCCTTGTTGGGAGCCTATTTCATAACTTACTCTTCATTGGTGCCTTGGGTGACTTCTCTGCATTCCCAGGCACTCTTAATTTGAGGGCTGCGTAATATGCATTTACATAATAAGTTTTGTCATTCAGTAGCCTCAGGAGAATGGAGAGTAGCCAATTTCTTGAGTAGACCCAGCAGGAGAGCTTTGCCTTACTCAGCATTTCCTACATGCTGAGGACTCTCAACATGTAGACTCAGCCTGGGGACTCTTGCATCAAGACCCATCTCTCCGTATCTTGGGTACACTTCACTCTACCCACTGTGCTGTGTACCTCGTGTGGCTACGTCTCGTATTTCACATGAATTGTCTATCCCTGTGAGCTGGGTAGAATTTACATGAGTTGGACCAGTATCCTGTCTAGTTCCAGAATGTTCGTCCTATTTCTTAATGAATGACCACGTTGATGACAGTTGGGTTAGAGAACATCCCCACTTCACAGGAGTTCTGTGTGGTTGGGCCATGTGCATTATCTTCCCACACTGCATATTCCACATTGTTCCATAAAAATGAGTCTCTCTACTTCCAGCAGACTGCCCTGCCTCCAGAACCTCTCCCCTAGATGTCAGAGTAAGTCCACAAAAAAATCAAGTAATAGCCCCAGACTGGAAATAAGCCCACAATCCATCTGCGGTTATGGTTAATAAATTGCGGTACGTTTGTACAATGGAAAGTAAATCTTAATTAGCCACATGCATCAGTATGAACAAATGTCAGAAACAAAGTTGAGCAAGAGTCAAACGGAAGACATTCAGTATGGTCCACTCACATCCGTTTCCAAACAGGCAAAGCTCAGCAGTACGTTACTTAGACTAGAGATATATACGTAGGTGGTAGAGGTACTTTTTCAAAAAGCAAGTTAACAATGAACGCAAGTACCGGACAGTGATGCTCACAGGTGGAGGGGAGGGGACGGAATCAGGAAAAAGCCCTCCAGACATTCGAAGGTACTGCTAACATTCTGCTTGCTAAGATCAGTAGCTGATGCACTGGTATTTGCTTTACTGTTATTTTTAATAATAATACTAATTTTTAATGACAATGGTTTTAAATAATTATACATCTAAAGTTTTAAGGTAACAATAAATTCAATGATATGTTAAATCTAATCCCAACAATTTTCATAACTTCTTTTTATGAATGACACTTCACAATTCAAAAAAATTAAAAGTAAAAATAAGCCATGTAAGAGAAAAAATAGCTGAGGGTAACCATTCAACTGTCCTCGCTTTCCCCCAGCTGTGGTCCTAGAGGGCCCTGTGTCCATAGTGGGGAAGGGGACTCCATGTGGTGCCCTGTTCCTTCCCCCCACCCACCCATTTAGCCAGGCCTCCTGATTTAGTGATGTTATTTGACTTTCCCAAAATGCCTTCCTCTTACTTGTCACCAAACAACTGTGCTTCACTCTCAGAATGAGAATTTGTATGTCTTCCCTCAGTTTGAGGCTTCTGGATGCTTGTAAATGGCTTTATTAGGTGACCTGGTTCAGCATTAAAGCTAGGCTTTTCCGTACTCCTGCTTCTCTTTAGATTTCTGAAAAGAGGAAGGTCGGAAGCTTGCTTTCATGTGAGACTTCTCCCCAGAAATAGGAAGAATGGCTAGAGCCATACACAGAGCGATATTAACAGTAGTGTGACTGTGCACAATGCAGAGCATCATTGTCAAGCAGCACCGCGCGTATTCACTTTCTTCAGAGGTAGCATTCATGTCATGATGATTCCAGATGAGGACAACAAGGCTCAGGGAGTTCCAATGACTTGTCCCTGTTGCTGAAGCTGAATTCAGAGTCCAGAGTCCACCCCCATCCACTCCATTGCAATGCCTGATGCTTCAAGTCTATAGTCAGCTCTAGTTGAAAGATACTTTGTCATTCAGTAATTATTTATTGAGCACCTATTATGTGCTGGACCAGGTGCTAAGGACACAACAATGAACAAGGCATACCTTTTCACTGCTACCCTGACACTTAAAATATAGGACCGAACGTAGGCATTAAAGAAAGAATTGCACAAATAACTATGAAATGACAGTTGTGAAGAAGTGACTGTGTGATAGTGTACAAAGGGGAACCGAGACTATAGGGTCAGGGAAAGGATTTCGTAAGGGAGTGGCCAACCATCTGAACCCCCAATGATAAACAAGTTAATCAAGCAAAGAAGCGGGGAGAAGAGCAACACAATAGAGGTACAGCCTGTAGGAAGAGCCCAGAGTCTGGGAAGAACTTGGTAAACTGAAGAAATTAGCAGAAGGGCCTAGTGAGGCAGGTGGACAGTAGCCAAGACACACTTTTCAGGGCCGTGGTCAGGATTTTGGTTTTATTCTAAAAGTAAGGACCAGTCTGCGCAAGGTTTCAAGAAGAGGCAAGGCATCGTCATATCCATTGCTTTGTCTACTAAAAAGAGGGTAAAGAGAGCAGACCAGCTTATTTTAAGCCAAAATATAATCGGGAATGATTAACATATACTAATTATCTCCTATATTATTATAGACTTGTTTGTAAGTCTATAGTATCCATAAGGCTCTTTAAATGGATAAAAATATGTCACTCTCACTCTACATATTGGAAATTGAAAATAGATCTGGCACACCTTAAAAGACATTTCTGGCATTCACAGCTTTTCAAGTTGAAGATCCGTCTTCTGAATAGGAGGTGCCAGGATCTTGAAGCAGCCCAGGGACTCCTACCACGGCCCACCCTTGCCAGTCAGACAACAAAAGGTCGGGGCCAGGAACCCCCAAGACTGCTTCAGCTCTTCAGGGTGCTAAAGAAATGTACCACGTGGCAAAATGAATGGGCCTTTGTTTTAAGTCAACGTCTTGTGTTTATAAATTCTCACTCAAGGTCTGTAAAGGGCCCATTCAGCAGATCTTTTTAAAATCAGAAAATTAATTTTAATATAACTTCACTTGATTGCCCGCCAACCTTTCCCTCCTTCCAGTGGCATTTATCCATTGTTCTTCCATAAACTGGGAAATAACTGACTGCTCTCCAGAGTGAGGCTACCTGGAGTGGCGAATGGTGCAGTTCACACCTGTTTGTTGCATACCTGTGCCATGGAGGTACTACATCGTATGCTCTGGAAATGGATGACAAAGATGAGCAAGCCAGGCTTTCTGCCCTCGAGAGGCCTCCAGTCTTAGGAGATGAGATCAGAGGATTACAGTAGACTGTGATACAAGTGCTACCGAGATGGCTAACACACTCTGGGTTTTCAGAAGCAAGAGAGGAACGAGGAGAACTTTCAGTTACTCAGATCTCTGCCAGTAGAAATTACGTTTTAGGAGGTCATTTTAAAAAAATATATTGAAAGTCCATGCTTCTGAAAAATTGATTACATTAGAATTCTGAACTGTCCATGTATTCCCTACAAAATGCCCTTCACTGAGTCTGTCTTTTGAAATGAATCTTCTCTGAACTAGCTGTGCGTCTTTGGGGATCACTCGTGTGCATGTTTGCACTCCACTGCATGCTTACTCTATGGAAGGGACCAAAATAGCTATTGTCTAGTTGTTTTCATCTTTGATTTGCTTCACTGTAAATGGGATGTAAAACTGCCTATGGTTAAGCTAATTATACCTAAGCATTTATCTTCTGCTGCTAAATGGAATCATGTAGAAGGCATCTCCCCACCCCAGAAGAATGGAACATTTAACCACAATAACTATTTTACATTAGATGAATCACCTTACTAACCTTTAGGACCCCGCTGCCATAAAGTATCTGACTAGCCAGGGAAACATGCAGGTCCTGCAGAATGACATTGTGTATTGTGTTTGATACTCGGTATAGAGCCCAGAGGCCCTAAAGTAGCAGCTCCTTTGTGAGAGGGCAGGTTGGGGATGGGAGGATGATTTCCACTAAATATCAATTCCAATACAGATTTGTAACTTTTAAACTCCTCACAAACATGCATTCCTAAAAGAGGCTGAATTGGGTCTTGTACTTGGTGGCTGTCATCCTACTAGAAATCTGAAGCAACACGAAGCATGCATTCATTCAGTCATCAGAAGAGAAGCAGAGGATGACCTGGGTATTAAAATACATAACGTTCCCCAAGCCATCCCCTAGCCTGGGTCCTGAGGTTTTGGTCTCTTTTAGGAGGTGACATTTCATTGCTTACTCCTCAGTTTATGGTAATTTTATGCCGATCCAGGTCCAGGAATAATTGCTCCCAAATTCTTTATAAGGAAAACACCGTTGTCATTTGCATTGTAGATGCCTGAAATGGATTGGCAGGCATTAGAGAGTTAATCCATCTTCTAGCTATGATTCATATATATATATATATATATATATATTGCTTTTCATTCTCCAGTTTGACACAGTGGAGCAGGGTGCTGTTATTGAGAAATTGAAGCAGCAGATGTGATTAAATCAGATCACACATCTCATTCTCTCTTTAATTTCACCTCGCTCTTCAGCAGCTGAATCCATGTGCTACCCCCATGGAGTCAGCCAGCGCCATGCATTCTTAGCATGCCCAGCAGAGCAGTAGCAAAATGTTTCCAAAGTCAGCCACCCTGCTGGGCTCTCGTGCGTTCAAATCTGTGTTTGCCTCCAAATAAATCAGTATTGCTAGATCTGGTTTATTAATCCATTCATCTCCCTAGAGACTAAGATTTCTGGTTAATTTGCATCCTTAATGCTCAGTTTCAACTAAGAGGAGTTTCAAAAAATAAAGACTAGAATCAAGGATAAAGAAACAATTAGGGGACTTCCCTGGTGGCACAGCGGTTAAGAATCCGCCTGCCAATTCAGGGGACACGGGTTCCATCCCCGGTCTGAGAAGATTCCACATGCCGGGGAGCATCTAAGTCCATGCGCCACAACTACTGAGCCTGTGCTCTAGAGCCCGCGAGCCACAACTACTGAAGCCCGCGTGCCTAGAGCCCATGCTCTGCAACAAAGAGAAGCCACCGCAGTAAGAAGCCTGCGCACCGCAACAAAGAGTAGCCCCCGCTTGCCTCAACTCGAGAAAGCCCGCAGGCAGCAACGAAGACCCAACGCAGCCAAAAAATAAGTAAATTAATTAATTAAAACCTTGAGGATATTTAAAAAAAGAAAGAAGAAACAATTAGAAGTCTTCAGTCTCTCTCCTCAACCTTCCCTTCTTTCTTCTGTGACTTCCCCATCTCTCTCCCACCCACCCTTATTCCCTGCTTCTAGGAATAGGAGTTGGAAATGGCATTTATACATTTGCTTCGCAAGCGTGTCGTAAGAAGCTACATTTGTGGCATTCCCGTTGCCATCGAAAAATGAAGTTGAAATAAGGAGGCATTTCTCAGATTAGGGTTCAGTGTGCCTGACCCCTGCTGTTTAGCATCAGACAGTTCAGGACCAACAAAAATGAAGCAGTGTCCCAGCACTGAGAAGCGAGCAGTGGTCCTGTGGCATACCCAGCATGGCAATAAGGGCCATCATAGATGCAGTCTCTCTCTCTCGAGACTAGCGGTCCCTTCCCACCTGGGTGTACTACTCTTCCTTTGCAACCAGAGTCCAATGACTATGACCAGTAATGGTCAACTGCATAGCATAATGTGGCTTAATTCATTCCACAAATACAGATGGAATGTATGCATGTTTGTATGTGCCAAGTGCTGCCCTAGGCAGTGCTGAACAAACACCATCACTGCTATGACGAAGCTTTTCTCCTCTTCATTATCTGACCTCTGCTTACTTCTCCCTTCTCATCCATTCACCCTCGGTGTGCTCTATTAACGTCCAGTACGGTAGAATAACCTACAGTCTCGTGAGCATCATTCATTATGGTCCATGTGTCTAGCGGACCTGGACCTCCTTCTACCCATTTGCCTGCCTAGCTTCCAGCCAAACATCAGGTCTCATTTCCTCCAGAAAATGGCCTTGCCCCTCCTCTGAGCTCACCGAAATGTGTCTTCTTGTCTTTCATCCATACTTGAACCTTTTCAGTGGTAGAGACTGTGTCAGTATGGTCCACATTCTCCCTGACACGTAGTGGGCACTCAAGAAACATTTGTGGAATTAATCACTGAATTCATGTTTATCCTTAAATAAGATCCATATATACTCATTTGCCCTTCATTTAATTTTTGTAAGACCCACAAGATAAGCTTTTAGAAGGAAGTAGAAAGATTGTGACATTTGTAACCTTATCACCCTAATTGTAGTGAGAATTAACACCACTGTGTACTTTCTTATGAAAATCACCTCCTCTCCCTGTTATGCTTTTTAATAAGAATGGAACCCCTTGGCAAAATTAAATTGGAACTGTTAGAAATATTAGGTGGTTCTTTGTTGGAATCACTTCTGGAGAATTACCAAACCTGTGCTTTCCTTACCAAGTACAAATTAGAATTTATTTTAAGAATAATAAGAAGAAACAGATTTACAACTATGAAAAATTGACATGCATGTAGATAAAAGTTCTAAGCCAATGGGTAAAAATGAAAGAGTGTGTTTCGGTGGTGTGAATAAGGGTATATTTTCCTTGTTGCAAAATGTCCTTTAATATCTTATAATTTATTTTTGACGGAACAGGTATTAGAAAGAAAAGCAATCTTCTTGAAAAAAGTGCATATCCAGGAGGTTTTTGCTTTAATTGTATGAGCTCAAGTGAATCAATTAAAAGTTTTCCCTGAGCAGACAGATATCTTTACCATGCTTTTGTGTTGTATAGACTTTTTTTTTTTAATCTCAGGCTTTTCCTCAGCAAGATGTTCATTTTCTTGTTCAACAGGTAAACATTAAATATCTACTGTAGGTCAGGCACTCTAATATGCACTTGTTTTCTCTGTATTAATAAAACGATTTGCAATATATACATGTATCAAATCATCACGTTGTATACCTTGGAGTTACACAATGTTATGTGTCATCTATGTTTCAAAAAAGCTGGAAGAAACTATTGATGACGACAAATGTTTACAGCACTTTCTACCTCCCTAAGCTCTTCCTTATACGTGAGAACTACTATCTTTCACAATTCTGTAAAGTAGGTAGGACATGCGTGTCAGAGAAACACTAGTTGCTGTAACAAATATATTCCAAAGAGTTAGTGGCTTAGCTCTCTCTTATTTAACAGTCCTAGCTGAAGATTGCAAGTCAGGAGGTGGCTCTGTTCCGCACAGTCATTTAGGGGCCCAGGCTGGCAGCAGTTCTGCTGTCTTTAAGATACCATTTTTGATACCACTCCAATCCTTTCCATTCCCACCTGCAAGTAAAGGGCCTTGAGCAAGAAACAGAGGTGACCAATAGCACTTGTGCTTACATTCTGTTGGCAAGAGCTTAATCACAGAACCACACCAGCCTCAAGGGTAGTTTGGAATTGTCATCTAGTCTTGTACTCAGAGTAAAGGGAAGACTGGATTTGGGGGCACAGCTAAAACAGTCCTGCAGCACAGCAGATATTTTAAAATTGCCATTTGTTAGATGAAAAAACTAAGGCTCAAAGAGGTTGATCTGCTTAAAACCACCCAGTTAAGCATGAACTATCAGAATCTGGCTCCTGAATGCTAGATCAATATCTCTTTCATCACGTCACATTGCCTAAAATTAGAGTGATAGCAAAAGACTGGCTCGGTGAAAGAATTGCCCATGGCTGTCCTGTGCACCAACTTTGTGAACATGAACTGTCATAGCACAGCACAGAATTTGGTATTCTTCTCTTGTTGAATTTGGTTCAGCCTTGACCAGAGAGGGGATCTTCCTAGTGTTAGAAGAAAGACTAAATGCTGCCTTATAAACATTTTAATGCAAACAATATGTCTGGCTTTCCACCAGCTCCAGGACAAGACTGAGAACAGACTAAAAAAATACATACCCACATTGAAAACTGAAGCACAGTCCCCAAACGTGAATATAGCTGGGGATCTCCTTTGTATCTTCAGTTGCTCCCTGTCTGATGGCTCATTTAATGAATATTTATGGAGAGCTTATTATGTGGTAGGTACAGGGGCTAGAGAGAGGATCAAGAGAGACACAACTCCAGCCATTATGGAACTCATTATAGACAACAACTAACCAAAACGGTTACAAATTGGGACAAAGGATGCTGAGAGGCAGAGAAATGGTGGGAGTTCTATTTCAGAGATGGCTTCTGGAAAAGCCTTTCTAAGGAGGTAACATTTAAACTGAATCCCAAAGGATGAGGAGTCGGTCATGCTGAGAACAGTGGGGAGAGCCTTCCAGACAGAAAAACAGTATATGCAGTGGTTCTGAGCAAGGAAGAATGTTACACGTTCAGAGAACTGAAGGTGTCCCTTTTGCCAAGGGATACTGAGTGAGTGGAAGGTGGTCAAGGTAATACTGGCCAAAGTGTTCTTATGTAACTCTCACAACAACCTGTGAGGTGGGTTACTATTTATCATCCCCATTTTACAGATAAGGAAACTGAGGTATAAAAAAGTTAAATGGTTAAATAACTAGCCTAATGGCACACAGCTAATAAACAGGGGGCCAGGATTTAAACTCAAGGAGTCTAGTTCCAGAGTCCGTCCCTACTTTGCTGCATTATCCTGCCATACTGCCAGAGCAAGACTTAAAACCTTCCACTCTATCATAAACAAAATTTCTCTCCTTTAAAACAAAAATACCTCTCTTCCCTTAGTAAAAGGCTCTTAACCTGAGGTCTCTGGATCCCTCCCTCCTCCAAGGGAACCTTGGCTAGAATTCAGCGGGGCTGATGAAGTTGGAGATATATAATATATATTATTTTTATGTGGAATAAATGTTATATATGAAATATATTTCAATCAAAATTACACTTAATTTTATGCTGAATTCAATATACGAATTACACTTAATTTTATTTTTACTGAAATGTAACATTTCTTTCTATTATGACCATAAGTACAAAAAAGCTCACTACTCTTATCAGTTCTTGTGACTTTGTCAGTAGAATCACGGGTAATTTTTAATCACCTAACAGTTTGTTGAAGATACCTTGAAATATCATTTGCACTCATCACCACTTTCAAATTATGGTAGTTATTATTCTTGCCAGTAAATCCTACCGTTTAATGCATCAATAGAGAACCAGCTGTATACTTCTATCATGAAATTTTAAGAACTATTTTGGTACGTGTTTTTTAATATAACTTGATTATTTTGTAATCTTGCATATTTTCCCTTTTGCATTTAAAAACATTCTTGAGAAGGACCATAGGCTTCACCAGACTGCCAAAGGAGACTTTGGCACAAAAAAGGGAAGGACCCCTTCCCCTGACCCTTTCTGTGTTTAAACTTTTGCCCTCCTTCCCTACATAACTAGATTTCTAGAACAGTCCATATGGATTGTACTTTCTCACGTCTCATTTGTTCCACAGTCCACTGTTTTCTGGCTTTCGCACCCAACTTCTTTTCACAGGATGGTAACTCAAAGATCACTGGAGTCCTCTGAGGTTTAACAAATACTTTTCAGTATCTCTTTTCCCTGAAATCTGTAGAATTTTGCCACTGTTGATCTCATTTTTCTTCAGGGGACACTCTCTTGCTTCAGCTTCAGGAAAATCACTCTTTTCTCTTCCTTGCCTACTTTGCAAGTGTCTTTACTGACTACTCCGCTAATCGCTCCTCAGAAAATAATGTTCCTAATGTTCTTCTTGGGAAACCACATCTACTCCTAAGACATCAACTGCCCCTGTACACTGATGATTCCAAGTCCAGCCACTTCTTCTAAGCTTCATTTCTGAGTTCCCAGCTGCCCAAAGATAATTTTCACCACCATAGCCCAGAGGTACCTCAAACTCAGCACATCAAAGATGAACTCCTCTATTGCCTCCACCACCAAACCTGCTTTTTTCTCCTGCATCTGCATTTTGTTTATGGACATCAGTCTCTTCTGATCACCCAAACTAAAAACCTTAGGGTTTCCCTCAATTGCTTCCCCTCCCTCACTCCTACTTCTACTGAACCAATAGTTCCTATTGGTCCATTATTGAGGAAGTCAGGTTGATACAGCCCAAGGATGATGTGTACTACTGGGAGAGAAATAAATGTTCTAGGTATAAGTTTTATGAGTATATTAATTTATGACCCCCTTGAAAATTATGCTGTGGTTTTTATTGAGATATAATTGACATATAACATTGCATTAGTTTCAGGTGTACAACATGAATAAATACATGTCTATATTGTGAAATGACCACCAAAGTCTGGTTAACATCTATCACCACACATAGTTACAATTTTTTTCTCTTGTGATGAGAACTTTCAGAATTTGCTCTGTGACTTTTAACTATCTTTCCCGGGCCCACAACTTCTACCAGGAGTCTGATAGCTGAGTTATGACTTAAGATTCCAATTTTAATGGTTTTCCTCTCTTTCCCAGTGTGGAACGTGTTGAAGAAATAGGCCACGTTCCTCTGCCCAATGTCACATACAACTTCTTCCCTTGCTGACTAGGGGTTTCTAACCTTTTTCCAATGAGAACAGGGTGAGGAAGGCATGGCGGTCGAGAAAGTTCTTACGTGACAAATACTGTCATAAGCCGACCCTTGCTCTTGAGGGTTGACAAGCGTTTACTCTTTGATGGTTCTTCTGAGGACACCACCCCACCACCCCCACTGATGGAGGTGACTCATCTATGTTCCTTTTGATGAGAGCAAATGCATCTGTGTCCTTCGATGAGTTTATGTTTCTTCACCCCACAGTAGTTCAGCAGCACATCAGCTTCTTGGCTTGAGTTGTGTTTTCCCTTTTTAAGTGGCCTCTTAGAGGAGATCTTAGCTCCTCCACACCAGCTCTCTCGCTCAGGATGGCCCAGATCTGATCCAGGGGAAATGCTGATACAGTCCTTGCACAGACAAATGAGGACAGACTGTCTCTAACATTAAAATCTTTTGTTTAGTCTGCCAGCAGAGCAGTTAGCACACCGCAGGTTCTGGCTCTTTAGCTATCTCACTTTGTCCCACAAGCTCCCAGCAACATATGTCAAGTTGTTTGAAAGTTCCTTGAAGCCTCCTCACTAGACTTGGAATCAGAAAGCAGCCCCTCCTCTCTCTCCCCCCAAGCAAATAGAGGCAAATTAGAATGTCAGGGACTCGTGCCCATCTTTTTTATAGAAAAACTCCATCTAAAACTTTTTGATTGAAGTATACATATAGAAAAGGCCATATACATTAACTGTACAGCTCACTGAATTTTCACAAATTGAACACACCCATGAAGCTAATACCCAGATCAAGAAATAGAACATGACTTGTATTCCCAGAAGCCTTCCCTATGCTCCCTTCCAGTGGCTACCCCTGCCCAAGGGGTAACACAATTCTCAGTTCTAATGGTAAAGAATAGCATCATCTGTTTTTGTTCATCATATAAATAGAATCATTCAGTATGTACTCTTTGTGTGTGACTTCTTCATTCAACATGATACGTGTGGATGATTCATCCATATAGTTGTCTGCAGTTTTAGATGGTTTATTCTCATTTCTCTAAATTGGTCAACATGTGAACATATCACAATTTATTTCTGCATTCTGCAGTTCATGAGTATTTGGGTAGTTTCCAGTTTGCGGCTACTCTGTAAAAAGTTCTGTTCTAGATTATATCAGACATATTTGGGTGAACAAAACTATACATTTCCATTGGTACATATTAGGAGTGGATTTGCTGAGTAGGGTAGGGTAGACTGTATTAGTTTGCTAGGGCTACCATAACAAGGTACCATATACTGGCTGGCTTAAACAACAGCACTTATTTTCTCACAGTTCTGGAAACTAGAAGTCTGAGATCAAGGTGTCAGTAGTGTTGGTTTCTTCTGAGACCTCCCTCATGGCTTGGAGATGTCTGTCTTTTCCCTGTATTCTCTCACGGGCTTCCTTTTGTATGTCGCTGTCCAAATTTTCTCTCCTTATAAGGATACCAGTCATAATGGATTAGGGCCCACCCTCATGACCTCATCTTAACTAAATTACCTCTTTAAGATCCCATCTCCAAATATGGTCACATTCCGACGTACTAAGGGTTAGGACTTCAGCGTATGAATTTGGGGATGGGGAATACAATTCAGTCTGTACATATATGTTCAGCCTTAGTAGATTCTTCCAGTGTCTCAAAGTGGTTTTAATAATAAACCCTCCCTCCAGGAGTGTATGAGAGTTCTGGTTGTTCCATATCCTCACCAACACTTGATATTTTGTTTTAAAGAAATCTTTAAACATATGCTCCCAACCTTTATGTGCTCTTGGTATGACTGAGGGGTCAAGATAATGAAACTGGCTTCACACCTCTTTTGCAAACCTTGCGTTGTATGTGCAAGGCTCGTGGCATCTCCCTTTGGGATGTGGCATCTGTCATCTTCACAGAAAACTTCATTCTCAGACCATGTTAACTAGATCTAGAATTTTTGCTTGCTTGTTTTTACATCCTTAGGCAGAAAGGTAAGTTGGCAATGCCAGTGCCTTCATTTAATTTTTGAAATTTGACTGTCTCTCCCACACCTGCCCCAGCATTTTGAGAGTAACTCACACCAAAAAAAAGATGGTACCAGAAATCTCTAAGAAGTTAGATCTCTTGATTCTGCTGTTGGGGCCGCAGCTCTCAGGGTGAGCCCTGATAACAGTACCTCTCAGGGGATGTTGACTCACCTGGAGATGTCTTACAGCCCCAAGAGCAGTGGCTGTTCATTTGGGGCTGCAGCAATTTTCCCTTCCTCAGACCGTCCTCCATAAGCTGGGCCATGCACGTTTGCTTTTGCACCATCATCTCCAATGGGAGGCTTCTGGAAGGACTTTTCCTAACCTTCTGATGACATTTAATGTACATTGAGGTTCATTGCAAAATAACTATTTTAAAACATTTATCCAAATTCCCGAGGTGACACACGCAGTGAGAATCAGAGCTCGGTTCAAAGGCTGTGCTAATGTCAGAACTCCTGCTCTTTGTAAACTGGACTCACAGATGGACACAGAATGAGTGCAGGGAAACTTAGTTACCTTAGTTTGGTATTAAATGAAGTAATAATATTCCCATATTACTACTAAGGAATCTTATCTTTTCTTGATTTGACTGAACCAAATTGGTAGGACACAACCACAGAAAGAAGTTAAAATTTGCAACCACAGAGAGTAGATTATATCACACAGATCTCAAAACTGTAATTGGCCCTTTATCAAGAGCCACCGGTACAAAACCATTAATGGAGGTATTTAAGAGATTTCCTTCCTGTTACATATCTGCTGTGGATTTAAGGGAGATATTTTCTGTCATAAGCATCTACACCCCCAACTAGAAATTTATGTAGAACATAAATCACTTTATGCCCCTGTATTGACATATTAGTTCAAAACACTGCTGGCATGCAGGTGAGAGAGCAGCAGGGAGGAAAATTAGATGATCTGCTGGTAATCTGCTAATTTACAAGTTGAGAGAGGGTATTCTGGCTTAACACCACTTATATTTCTCCACGTGGCCAAGCACAAAACAGCAGCTGAGGTGGTGGTTATGGAATTCCTCCAAGATGGAAATGTGAGACCAGCCCTTCTCTCCTCCTTTCCTGCAGGTACTGACCTGCAGAGACTCTGTCGGCAACTGCAAAGTGCCTTATGTTTATCAAGAAATTAATGAAGAACTTATTCTCTTTTTTTTAATAGAAATCACGTTATATTGGAACTATTTGGGATAGCAGACAGGATGTATAATAAGTGATTTCAAAGGGCAATAGGGCTTCTCCAGGCAGAAGGCAGTGGCTGGGGGTAGAGGTGAAGTAGAAAGATCAACTTACCTTTCTAAGGAACATCTCTAGCAACCTCATCTAGTGCCTTTTTTGCTAAGTCTGAAATATTTACCCCTGGTTTATATGATTTGATGGGAAGAACAAATGCTCAAATTCATAAAGATTTTCACTCCTGACACTAATTTAGTATTCTCGGTTTCGAATGTGGCTTATTTTTTACTACTGGATGAATGAATACACTACACACATATGTGTGTGATGTGTGTGTATGTATACATATAAAGAAAGGGAGGGAGGGAGGAAGGGAGGGAAAGAGGAAGAAAAGAGAGGATCCCATATTGATGAATAATTCTGAATTTTTATTTGAAAGAGACTAAAGGTGAAGTGTCCTAAGTAGGTGGGTTTGCCTTTAATCTTGCTGAAATAAATATAAAAGAAAGTATAATTCCAGACATCTTCAAATGTCCCTATTCCAGCTCTCATGATCCCCATTAAGGTAAAATTGACAGGAACAGATAAAGGCTTGACGTCTTCTATACATTTTTCTCTGCATCTACTACACTATTTTAATTCATACTTTCTATAGAATAAAGTAAAATCTAAATGCCATTTTAAAAGTAGGATAGTGGGACTCTGTTGCCAATGGAAACATGAAGAAATGAAATATACCAGCTTTCTTTTTTTCAACTTTTTATTTTGAAATAATTATCGGTTCAGAGGAAGTGGCAGAAAAATGTACAGGGAGGTCCTGTGTACCCTTTACCCAGCACCCCACAATGCTAACACCTTGCATAACCGTAATACAATATCAAAACTAAGAAACGGACATTGGTATTATACAATCCATTAGTTTTACAAGCACACAAGTGTGTGTGTGTGTGTGTGTGTGTGTGTGAGAGAGAGATTTTATCACAGGTGTGGCTTTGTGTTACCACTACTGCAATCAAGATACAGAGCTGTTCCATCAGCACAGGGTCCCCTGTGCTACACTTTTATAGCCACATCTACCCCCAATTCCCACCCCTAACCCTTGGCAATCCCTAATTTGTCCTCCATCCCTATAATTTCGTTACCTCAAGAATGTTACTTACATGGAATCACAGAGTATATAACCTTTTTTTTTTCTTTTTTATTTATTTATTTATTTATTTTTGGCTGTGTTGGGTCTTCGTTTCTGTGCGCGGGCTTTCTCTAGTTGCGGCAAGCGGGGGCCACTCTTCATCGCGGTGCGTGGGCCTCTCACTGTCGTGGCCTCTCTTGTTGTGGAGCACAGGCTCCAGACGCGCAGGCTCAGTAGTTGTGGCTCACGGGCTTTGTTGCTCCGCGGCATGTGGGATCTTCACAGACCAGGGCTCGAACCCGTGTCCCCTGCATTGGCAGGCAGACTCTCAACCACTGCGCCACCAGGGAAGCCCTATAACCTTTTGAGATGGGCTTTTTTCTGACTTGTTGCCATGTATGAAGAGTTTGTTCCCTTTTAGCACTGACTCATACACCATGGATGGATGTCCCACAATTCGTTTAACTTTATAGTCAATGAAGGATATGTGGCTTGTTTCCAGTCTTGGGCTATTGCAAATATCGATAAAGCTGCTATGAACATTAGTGTACAGACTTCTGCACGAATAAATGTTTTCATTTTCCTGGGACAAACATCCAATAGCTTTCTTTTTTAAAAGAACATTGGGGCGTCCCTGGTGGCGCAGTGGTTGGGAATCTGCCTGCTAATGCAGGGGACACGGGTTCGCGCCCTGGTCTGGGAAGATCCCACATGCCACGGAGCAAGTAGGCCCGTGAGCCACGACTGCTGAGCCTGCGCGTCTGGAGCCTGTGCTCCGCAACGGAAGAGGCCACAATAGTGAGAGGCCCGCGCGCCGCGATGAAGAGTGGCCCCCGCTTGCCGCAAATACAGGAAGCCCTAGCACAGAAACGAAGACCCAACATAGTAATCAATCAATCAATAAATAAATCTTTAAAAAAAAAAAAAAAAGAACATTGGTTCTCAAAAACAGAAAAAAAAAAATAACAAGAATTAAATGAGGGCTTCCCTGGTGGCGCAGTGGTTGAGAATCTGCCTGCCAATGCAAGGGACACGGGTTCGAGCCCTGGTCTGGGAAGATCCCACGTGCCGCGGAGCAACTGGGCCCGTGAGCCACAATTACTGAGCCTGCGCGTCTGGAGCCTGTGCTCCGCAACAAGAGAGGCCGCGATAGTGAGAGGCCCGCGCACCGCGATGAAGAGTGGCCCCAGCTTGCCACAACTAGAGAAAGCCCTCGCACAGAAACGAAGACCCAACACAGCCAAAAATAAATAAATAAATAAATTTAAAAAAAAAAAAAGAATTAAATGAGTTAATAGTTAGAGAATATTTAGCACATTGTTGGACTAGTAAAGTGCTTATTCATGGCAACATGCACTAAAATTTTTCTACTATGTAAACAGGCACTATTCTAGACACAGAGGGTACAAAGATAAAAAGATACAGACCCTGCCCTCAACAAACTCACTCATCCTAATTAGACAGAAAGAGAGGAAGGGTACCACTTATCAGCCTTAGGCTGGAAGAGGCAAGAAGACGGAATAGTTACAGGAACTTAGAAGGGGACAGTCATGTGGCAAGAGCCACTGACAAGAGCTGTGGCCTTTGGTCAAAGGATGCAACCCTGGAGACCCGCAGTGAGGGAGGCTGGGGAATCAACACCCTGAACTCCCTCCCCCTAGTCTTCTCCCAGCACTTCCCATTGGCAGGACCCACCCCAACTGGAAGCCAGAGGGCAGAGGGCCCTGGGATGCCATCCATGCAGGTCAGTGTCTAGGAGTATGGAGCATGATGGGGAAGGGTACAGAGCAAAACTAGAGGAATCAGGAGACTAGATCCACCCCACACACGCACACCCAGCTTTGAATCCACTTTTTAACTTTAGGCAAGTTGCTTAATTTCTCTGCACCTCGGGTTGCTCGCTGCAAAACAAGTGTCATAATGATAGTTATGCAGGTTATCGAGAGCATAAACTAGACGATGTCTCGAAAATGCCTGGCAGAGCTCCTGGAACGTGGTAGGCATCATTGAATGTGCTCCAGCCCCACCCCCAGCTGATGGCAGTTCTCTGCACTTGTGGCTGTTTTATAGTCTTCATGTATTTCCCAGGAGCATGGTCTCTCCTAGTGTGGTCCATAGACCATGTGCTTTAGAGACACCTGGGGTCCTTTTCGTCACACAGGTTCATGGTCCCCACCCCAGTCCCACTGAATCATGAGTAGAAGGATGGGAATCTTCATTTCGGACAAGTTTCCCCAAGTGATTTTCATGCACAATAAGGTTTGGGAACCACCATCCTGGAAGTCCATATTTCTAATTGACGCCCACTTGGGTGAAGTAGAGGTGAGATTTATCTGTACTTGGCAGCCATTAGATATAGCTCCAGCCCATCAGCTCCGGGAAGAGGGCTGTGAGACCAGGACACTAATGGTCTGTCTTGCAGTGTTAGGCCATGCTGATTCTCCATTTTGCTGGCTTTATTAATACCCAAGGAACAATGTTCCCAGGTTTTTAATTAAAAATTCTCTAACATCCATACTCTAATCATTTTCTAGGTTGGATATGGGCTTGGTAAGTAGCTGGCTCTGACCCCTACCTTTCAGAGAAAATTTAATAAGCAAAGCAGAAGCTGTTAAAAGGGAATAAAAAGCTTTGTGGTTGAGAATAGGTCAATTCTGAGTATAAACAGGAAGAGGCCAAAACTTAGAATAAGACCAGAGGATCTAGGACCTTGCTTTAGTTTGTTAAGGAAAAGTATAAGGAAATTAATCAGCAGTCCGGGACAGACACTGAGCTCATGGCTTGGGTCTTGAATTGGTTAGATCTCAGATGGGCTGCGATAGAGAGATTGGAAAGAGTAGGAGCTTAGACAAGAGGGAATGTTATTTGCTTCTCATGTAAAACTAGAGGCAGGCGGAGCAGGCCTGGGATGGCGGTTTTTCTCCACAAAGTTCTCGAGGACTCAGGCTTCTATGGCTTTTGGTCCTGCTCTCCCCCAAATGTGGCCCACGTCCTCATGTTCCAGGATGGAATGCCAGTTGTCACATCCGTGTTCCAAACCACAGGAAAGGGGGAAGAAGGTACAAAGAGTGTGGAGCAGCTGACTTCTAAAGAAGGTTTAGAATCTGCCACACAACACATCTGATTACATCAGTTTGGCCAGAACTCATTCACATGGCCGCACCAAACTACAGGTCTAGCTTGGAAATGATATACTACTAAATGGGTGATACATTGAGGACAGCTAAGAGTCACTGCCATCGGTTCTGCATCCTGAGAAACTATGGACCTTCTTTTCCCAATGGAATGGTTATCATTCAAGTTCCATACAGGAACCCAGAAACCACTCCAGGTATATTTAGAAGAGAAAACTTAAGACAATTTGCAGCACAAGTGCAAAAATGAGACAACCCAGAGGTTAACAACAGTGGGAAGCTTCTACCTTCCCTGGGGCTGGAGGGATAAACGAGGAGACAGAGTTTAGAAGTCAGGGTTGGTTGGCAGAACTTGGAACCCCAGTCGGCCATTCCAGTGGGAGCTAGAGCCATGAGATGCAGTCCCTGGCCTAGATGCCACCAGTAGCAAAGTGATCCAGGAAGAAATATGCTGGCCTTTCCCTTCTTCTGCCCCTCAGTCTCCTTCTAGTGCCTTACTTTGGCTAGAACTGCCTGGAAGCCAGAGGGCAGGGACGTCTGGGAAATGTAGTTTCATGCAAACAGAGTAGGCAAAGAAGAGGAAAGTATGGATCTGAAAGCAAACAGGTGACTAGAGCAGCACCAAATCCAAGTTGTGGACCAGAATAAATTACTAATAATTGATACCTGGCTAGACATTTCTTCTGGATGAAAATTTTGCAAAACAAAAGTGTCCTTCTGTTCAAAGCAGGGACTTAAACAGATCTTAGTACATCAGTGTTCACAACAGCGTTGTTCACAATTGCCAAAAAGTGGAAACAACCTAAATATGCATCAACAGGTGAATGGATAAACAGAATGTGGTATATACATAAAACTGAATATTATTTAGTCATAAAAAGGGATGAATTTCTGATACACGCTACAACCTGGATGAACCTTGAAAACATTATACCAAGTGAAATAAGCCAGACACAAACGAACAAATACTGTATTATTCCACTTATATGAGGTACCTAGAATAGGCAAATTCATGGTGACAAAGAGTAGATGTTGCCTGGAGCTGGGAGTTGGAGGACATTGGAGAGTTATTGTTTAATGGGTACAAAGCTTCTATTTGGGATGATGAAAAAGTTCTGGAAATGCATAGTGCTCGTGGTTCCACAACACTGTAAATGTATTTAATGCCCTGAATTTTACATTGAAAAATAGTTAAAATAGTAAATTAAAAATTTAAGGTAAAGCATAAAAATAATGAGGATCCCTCTGCTTCCCAAATGTATTTCCTGATCGCAGAACCCTTTATGTGGAAGGTATGAATGTTGGTAATCAAGCAATAGAAGCCAACTAATGGACAAAACAGGGGGGTCCAAAGACCAGGAAGACTTCAAAACCAAAATCAAAACTCTGTTTCCAAGATGTGTTGTGAAGTTTCAATAATACTTTCTTGGGGAGAGAAATGTTATTTCCCCCTTTTCCTAACCTGAAATTGATATGGTCATGAAGAGTAAGCATAACCCAATGAAAAGGCCAAGGCAAAATCAGAGGTTTACAGAATTGGATGTCACCTCCCTTTCTCTCTCCCTCTCTCTCTCCCTGTCTCTCTCCCTGTCTCTCTCCCTCTCTCTCTCTCTCTCTCTCTGTCTGTCTGTCTGTGTGTGTGTGTGTGTGTATATATATATATATATATATATATATATGGATCACCTGAAGACTTGGAAATAGGTAATCTCACAAAGGAGCAGGAAAAGAAGTGAGAACCCAGAAAGCCTACAAGGGATTCTTTGAAGAAGGGGAAATGAATGTGGGACAAGTTCAGTTTCTGGGTTACCTGTTAACAAGGAGCGGGGTCAAGGGGTCAGGATATACTCGACTATGTCTAAAACAGCTCAGAAATGTCCTCAAGATCAAGCATGGAAGATGGTTGTTGACTTTGGCACCCAGAAAGGTTATTGGCTGCTCAGTAAAGGCTGTTGCTGTGAATGGAAGGAGACTCTACACTGAAATGGGATGAGCAGAACAGTCCTCTCTGCATTTCTCCATTTGCTGGCTCAACAGAAGCAGTAAATAAACCCTATTCCCAGAACTATGCTGACAACATTGATGATGGCGGCACACAAATTAGGAGGTAAACAAAAAGCCATGTTAATTTCAAGCTCCATTAGAAACACAGGCAGAAAAAAAAAAAAAAAGAATTAACATCTGCCAAATAGAAGAGGTCAAAATTGGAAGGGAAGGAAACTTTCTTTTTCAGATCCTAAGAAGGTACTGCCGACGTCAAAGACATGAGAGGATTCTGTTTCCTCGTTGACTTTGTGAATCATAGAATTCTTGTAAAAACTCTGTTGTCAATATCTCCTGGAATCAGATATGTGGGGTGATGAAGGATGAGCTGCATGTTCCTTCTCCTGGAAAAGGAAACCGTACAGTGTTTGGAGTAGAGCCACGAGATTCCATTCCAGAGCTGTCTTCTATTTTGTCCCTTACATGAAATTTTTGTTTTTTAAGAACCTCCAATAATATTTATGGCTTTGGCATAATGCATACGTAGTTTTCTTTTGAAGACTCCACAATATAAGTTGTCTCTGACATGGAATTGGCATAATAGCCTTGTGTAAAAGACCTCGGGCCCTTTAATCCCTTCGTAAAATGTGTTGCATGCCCCAGATCAAGTCCAGGAAATGCACACATGTCTTTCTCTTAGTTGCTTGTGTTGAGGGGGATGATACACAAATGAAAACAGATATTTCTCATAAGTTCTTTTTTATGTCATGGCAGTGCGCATTCTGGGTCTTTGATGATGGATGAGCCTTCATTTGTAAATTTAATGCCATATGTATTAACTTAGTTTCCTTCCAGGCATTTTGTATTAGCGAGCATCACATATGGCTTTATAATGCTCCAATACCAGATGCCTGGTGGTTCTTTGATTCAATATATGCAGGAAGAAAAGATGTAAAAGATGTATGGTTATGTATACCATAACTTTTTGGCTAGGTAATCGGTCAGAAGTTCCATCCTACCTGGTGGCAAGGGATTGACCTAGTTGACTTCTCAGGCTTCTTTCTCTAGATGTTATGATCCTGTGGCATATTTTCCCGGAGGTATTAAATTTGAAGAATCAATCACTAGATGCAATCAAATCCACCCTCCCTCCCCCAAAACCAAACAGGTATTTTTTTTTTTAATTTGGACTTTAAATTTATTGATTGATTGATTGATTTTTGGCTGTGTTGGGTCTTCGTTTCTGTGCGAGGGCTTTCTCTAGTTGCGGCAAGCGAGGGCCACTCTTCATTGCGGCGCGCGGGCCTCTCACTGTCGCGGCCTCTCTTGTTGCAGAGCACAGGCTCCAGACACGCAGGCTCAGTAGTTGTGGCTCACGGGCCTAGTTGCTCCGCAGCATGTGGGATCGTCCCAGACCAGGGCTCGAGCCCGTGTCCCCTGCATTGGCAGGCGGATTCTCAACCACTGTGCCACCAGGGAAGCCCCAAACAGGTATTTTTAAGTATGCAGCCATATACACATATACGCATTTCAAGAACAACAGAGTTCTCTTTGAGAATGGAAATATAGTCATTGATAAATTACATTACTGAACTGCAGGTGTTAGTTACAGTGGAAAGTGAGAAATTGTAGGAAACTTTTAAAATCAGAACGTGGATTATGGCTTGAATTTAATTGTGTTGCTCAGGGCACTCTGCAGGCTGTCACTTGATTATGTTCAATTTACCTCTTTTTATATACCACCACTTACTCTCCAAATGTTTCATCTATGCTCGTTGTGTTTTCTCCAGCTCTCTCATAAGCTCTTTGAGATCAGAGCTAATGTTACACAGTAGAGACTCAATAAATACATTATAAATAAATAAAGGAGGCTGCGGCCGGAGCTGGGCGGTGGCGGTGGGAGCTGCCGGAGGAGTCTGGCGGAGCCCGAGGCGCTGGCGCTATGGAGCCCCTGGAATGGAAGTGTCCAAGTTGGAGAACTGTTACCTTGCAAGATTTGTGGAAGAACATTCTTTCCAGTGGCATCAAAAAAACATGGACCTATTTGCCAGAAAACTGCCACTAAAAAACGGAAGACTTTTGATTCAAGCAGACAAAGAGCTGAAGGAACGGATATTCCAACAGTAAAGCCTCTTAAACCTAGGCCTGACCCATCAAAGGAGCCATCTAATTGGAGAAGGAAGCATGAAGAGTTCATTGCCACCGTAAGAGCAGCTAAAGGCCTCGGTCAGGCCCTTAAAGAGGGTGGCACACTTCCTCCCCCTCCCCCACCTTCTTATGATCCTGAGTATATTCAGGAGAGTTAATGAAAATGCAGCCGATAGACATATAAATTTCTGTAAAGAACAGGCAGCGCATATTAGTAATAAAGGCAAATTTCCTACTGATACCAAAGGAAAATCGACTTCTCGGACACAGTATAAGCCACCTGCACTTAGAAAGTCCAGTTCTCCTGGAACCACCTCATCAGGATCTTCACGATTACCACAGCCAAGTGGCGCTAGCAAAACTGTTGTAGGTGTTCCTTCGGGTAAAGTGTCTTCAGTTCGCAGCTCTTTGGGATACAAACTTCAGACCTTGTCTTCCTCCCATAAAGGGATAGCAGCCCCTCACGTAGGTAAGATGGACAAGTTAGGCCCTCCACTCCGAACTGGAAGACATGTGCAGAGGTCGCATGGCAGTGATGCAAAATCAGACAGTGCCATCAAAAGGCATGAGTTATTACCCATTTAGAAATCCGGCCTCAAGTGTGCTCGCAAGCAAAAGAAAAACGTATACTGAGAGCTACATGGCCAGAGTCTACAGATAATTTTATTGAACAAATAACACAACAGCCTTCCTCGATTGAGGGCTACCCTTCCCCAAGCCATTTCTCACACGCTTAAAGCACAGAGTTTGCACAGTAAGGAATTCTTTTTGAAAGTCATTTCTATGCAGAAATCACGCTCTGCCCCAACATCATGGACTAGACTGTTGACAAGCGTTCACATTTTAAGTATTCCTTTATGATTGTTCTCTCCTTTCTGTCCCTACCCAGGGGCTCCAGTCCTTTTCTCTTACGGATCCTGAAGGGATGGGTATGCTGTAGGGCAAGGGGTGGTGGGCTCCTCAGAGCTACTGGCAGCATCCCTAGGGTGCTGTCCCTTACCACAGGGTGGCAGATGCGTAAGGGCAAGGGGGATTGGACACGGTAGGTGGGATGCGGCAACGCCCCGTAGGCACAGGCATCCAGAGCCCTTCCTGATCCCCATCCTGTGCCCTCTCAACTTGGGGTGGAGTCAACAGCTAGTTGCAGTTGGTGGGGGGATGAGCCCAGCCCGGGGTAGAGGGAGAAGCCTCCCACACCTATTAACAGCCAGCAAACTGTCCATCCATCTGGTGGGGGGGGTGGGTGTGGACAGACGGGCAGGTAGGCAGGAAGAATCAGGCTTGTTCTGCCCCCAGCTTCGGTCCAACACAGGAGGAATTGAGGTAGCAAACGGCTGAAATGCTCCAATGAGAGGGAAAGGAAGTTCCCCCTGTGTACAGCTCCCACACCCTGGGTCTGGAAGAAGGCAGACCTTGCTTGTAAAGTGCTGTAGCCTCCAGCAGCGCTGGGCCCTGGGCAAGCTTGCAGGAATGCAGGCCAGGCAAGGGCACAGGAGCCAGGCATTCCCGACCAGCACATGCCCTGCCATGCTCCTCGAAGGGATTACTGGGAAAGGGGGACTGGGAACTCCGCCGTCAGCCCTTGCCGGCCACCGGCCAACTCCTGTCCACGTACAAACCGACACCCAACCAGCTCTGTAGGGCGGCCCTGCTCACTGTTGAAGGTTCCGGGCCAGGGGACTTTATTCAGGGTTGTGGGCCCAGCCTAGGTTCCTCGATGGAAGCCACACCTGGAGCCTGGGGGGTTCTTGCTGGGGCCAGGGGGTGTTTATACCTGCCACCCCCCCAGGCTCACACCTCATAGAGGAAATCCACGTGGATGCGAGGGGGGATCCAGCTTCCGATGCCCTGAGGAATCAGGTTCTCATGCGCCCACCTCCGCTTGGCCCGCTTCTGCCCGTTCTTGGTGACGACTGTCTCCTCATAGAACTCGTGAGCCAGATCGCCATCCTCGGCATAGAACATGGAGCTGCGGCGGCGCGTGACTCCGAAGGGGGGGCGCGACCAAAGCTTGCTCAGCGACAGCCGCCTCCGGGCCACCGCCCCCCACCGCCAAGGCGAAGGGCCGCAGGCCGCGAGCTTTGGGGCCGCCGGCGCCCACGTCTGGGCCGCCGCCGCATGGCGGCCCCGCGTCCGCTTCGCTCTCAAAGGGCGGTCGGCGCCGCCTTCCGCGGGCTACGCTGTCTCCCACAACGTTTTTTTTTTTTAATGAAAGAAGAATAGGGAAAAAGAAGGATGAGAATTAAAAGATACAGTGGAAAAGGAATGGGGTTACTCCACAAAATGCGTGGCATGAGACCCTGTAGATGGACTAGCCCAGGGCCACAAAGTGGAGTTTGAACTTTGTTGCAGGAGCCAAAGTACAAGAGAGGATAGGAGTAGTTACGTGATTCATGATGTCTAAAACAGAAAAATAAATCACTTTCTCTGTGAAAGTGCAACTAGTTCTGAGGCCTCAAAAGTTCTCCTTTGATTTCTCATAAGGAGACACCGGATAACTTAACTGTTAGCTTCTTAATTAACATCCCTACTGAATCCATACTAAATATGGCAATGGATTTCATAGGGTGTTTTTTTTTTTAAGATGCCCTCAATGCAGGCCTATAACATGACATCCTGTGATCCACCAAAACCAGTTGTGATGTGGGTGTGTTTTGTGTAGCTATATATATTGTCTGCTTTTGTTGTAAGTATGTAACATGTACATATTCATTATTCAGATTTAATCCAGGGATAGATTTTCAAGTATCTAAGATGCTAGCTCTCCATCCTGGTTGCCCATTAGAAAGAAGCATCTGTGGAGCTTTCTAAAAATGAACACATCAGGGTCCCTCCCTGAGATTTTGATTTCTTTAGTTTGGAGAGTGGGATCTGGGCATCTGCCATTTGGAGAGTTTTAAGAGTGATGTCTACACATAACATGAGGATCATAGAGGAACTCGTGAATTGCTGTCTTTTCAGCTAGATTCTTTAATAAATAATGTTTGTCTCAAAAAAATAAATAAACATTAAAAATAAATAAATAAAGGAGCAAAGGGCTAGATGAACCTGGCTACAGATTCAAGATGCCGCCATTTACATTACAAGATGTGACCTGAGAAATTTAACAACTGAGGATGGTCCCAGTTCTTCCTTGGAGGTCATTCATTTTCCCCTCCTCTGGCTCCCATCAATAATACAGATGTTTAATTTTTTCCCCCTTTGGTCCTTTGCCCTTTGAATCCACCCCAGCAAAAACGCTCAACTCTATGGCACTAGAAAATGTTGTGAAGAGCTTTACCATCTTCCAACATTTGTGTATTTATATACTTATTTTATTCTTGGCCTTCGTTTGAGCTTTTAAAAGTTTTCTCAGTTTCCACTGTCATTTTCTACATGTGTTGTCTTTGCCTTCTTTTTGACAGCAAAGGTACCTATTTTCTTTATTCATAAATTTTATTTATTTACTTTTGGCTGTGTTACGTCTTCGTTGCTGCCCGCGGGCTTTCTCTAGTTGCGGTGAGCGGGGGCTACTCTTTGTTGTGGTGCGTGTGCTTCTTATTGCGGTGGCTTCTCTTGTTGCAGAGCAGGGCTCTAGGCATGCAGGCTTCAGTAGTTGTGGCACGACGGCTCAGTAGTTTTGGCTCACGGGCTCTAGAGTGCAGGCTCAGTAGTTGTGGCGCACGGGCTTAGTTGCTTCACGGCATGTGGGATCTTCCCGGACCAGGGATCGAACCCATGTCCCCTGCATTGGCAGGCAGATTCTTAACCACTGCGCCACCAGGGAAGTCCCTAAGGTACCTATTTTAAATGAGATGCTCCTAAAATACAGGTCAAGGACTCCCTACCTGTAGAAAAATTCTCCAAGGATAACATAAGGAACTAGTGGCAATGGCTATGTCTAGGCAGTGTAGAAACGTGGAGCAGAGTGTTTCCTTTTAATTCAGTAACCATCTGTTTGAATCATTTTTGTCCATGAGCGTGCATTGCTTTTATAATTTATAAACTGGTTAAAAGATAAAATATCTATACTCATCATGGCAATTCTAGCAGGTCTTAAAAGTTTTAATGAAATATGAATGCAGTTAGTTTATGCATATGTTTATTCTAAACAAATGAACAATCGCATTGTTCTAAGATACCACACTTAATGAACCCAGTATTCCACCTTTTGAAGCATCTTATAGGTATCTGAGATTAAATACTGGTCAGTGATTCATACTGGGGTACGTTTATGGGTGGAAGATGACTGAGCTGCTTTTGTATCTGTAGCTTTCCGCTTTGAATGACACACCCCCAGTAAGCATTTTAATAACACAGGAAGTGTTTCCGTCAGTGGGTCAAGAGAACCACTTCCATCACAGCTTTGCGTATTTTTATTCATTTTCTTCACTCGTGGCAGTGTTCACACTTGGAACCCGTTTCACGTGCTAAGGGTCCTCCACCTTGATTACAGCTCTTTGCTAATTCTTCACATCCCATTTCTCTCTTTGCATTTCCAAACTTTCTCTTTCTCTTCAAGGTTTTCATGTCATTTTGGTCCCAGGGTTTCATTCCCAAGTCAGTCTATCTGATCCTGCCTCTAATTTGTCATTAGCATTTCTACTCTGGCTTGTTTGTTTTGAGTTTCTGCAAATGGTTCAACCATTGTCAGGCATGTTTTAACCTTCAAGTCAATAAATGTCTGCCTAGAAGTGCATAAAGTTATTTGACTCCATAAAAGAATGCTCGCAAACACACGCTGTTCTTCATAAACATTCTATGTTACTGTATTAAGTTGATAATTGGTAAGATATGTTTAAATTTGCACATTGTAGAAACTGTAAGTTTAATTCCCAGCAGAGTAAGTGTATAAATGCTCAGAGTCATATACGATTCTATGAAGATGCACTGTTTATCTGTAATCTGTAACATTTAAAAATTAGCCAAAAAGGCTGAAAGAGGGTTCTTGCTATGTTTTCCTCTAAGAGTTTTATAGTGTCCCGTCTTACATTTAGGTCTTTAATCCATTTTGAGTTTATTTTTGTGTATGGTGTTAGGGAGTGTTCTAATTTCATTCTTTTACATGTAGCTGCCCAGTTTTCCTAACGCGTGTATGTGGAATCTAGAAAAATGGTACAGGTGAGCCTATATGCAGGGCAGGAATAGAGACGCAGACGTAGAGAATGGACGTGTGGAGACGGGGTGGCGGGGGAGGTGGGATGAATTGGGAGATTGAGATTGACATATATACACAACCATGTGTAAAACAGATAGCTAGTGGGAACCTGCTGTGTAGTACAGGGAGCTCAGCTCAGTGCTCTTTGGTGACCTAGATGGGTGGGATGGGGGGTGTGGGAGGTCCAAGAGGGAGGGGATATATGTATACATTATAGCTGATTCACTTTGTTATACAGCAGAAAGTAACACAGCATTGTAGAGCAACTATACCCCAATTAAAAAAACATAAATGCATAGTAGGTAGTCAAAAAAAAGGCGTGAAAGAGACTGGCTACATGATCCCCTCCCCCAGTGATTCTCCAACTTCAGTGTGCATGGGAATCACCTGAAGAGCTGGTTGAAACACTGATTGCTGAACTACTGATTCAGTCGGTCTTCAGTGGAGCCTGTGAATTTTCCTTTCTAACAAAATCCCAGTTGATTCTGATTCTGTTGATCTGGGACCAGATGTTGAGAACCATCGCTATCCCAGTCCTCCTCCTGAGCACACAGAAACACTGCATTTCCCAGCTGTGCTCATACTTATGTTAGGCCCAAATGACTAGGTCCGGCCCAGTGGCATGTGTATGTCACCTCCACATTGGGCCACACAGCTCCCTGCGTCGTTCTCCGCTCTCTCTCGCCCCTTCCCTGGGCAACAGTGGAGACTATGTATTCAAGATGGTGGCCTGCCGAGATGGAGGGTCCCTAGATCTGTGAGTTTGTGATGGAGGAAAGCTGCCTTACTCACGTAAAGCTGTCATATGAAAGAAGAATAATCCTTTGTTATTTATATCAAGTCATTGAGTTTCAGGGCAGCGTTGCCTAACTCACCCTAATACACATGACTTTCACGTGGTCATGAGATGAACCAGTTGCCCAGCTCTGAGGCAACTTCTACTATGCAAATTTGAGAGATTGAATCAATCTACCATCTATGCTTCCCCATCCAAAAAAAAAAAAAAAAAAACTATTTAAATTGACTTATATGTACTTAGCTTAGAGCCACATGTCTGTAGGCTACAAAGAGATTGTTGCTAATCTTTCAGAACATCTCCTATAGCCACTTTGGTACATTTCGGGGTGATGATCTTTCATCTGAACTTTTCCAACTGCTGGCTCCTTGGACTCAATATTCTTACACTCTCAAAATGTGTTCTACGCACACAGCCTTTACTTCATGTTGAAAGAGACCACGGCCCTTTTCCTCTCATTCAAAGCACATTACTGGACAGCTCTTCCTTGTCTGCCTCTGTTCCTCCTCTACCTTGTTCTACCAGTGAAGTCATCCCATAATTTCTTTTTTTTTTTTTCATGAAAACTTTCTTTTAATTAAAGAATAGTTCGTTTACAATGTTGTGTTAGTTTCAGGTGTACAGCAAAGTGATTCAGTTGTATAGATATAGGTATATAGAAACACACACACATATACACGTCTATTCTTTTTGAGATTCTTTTCCCTTATAGGTTATTACAAAATATTGAGTATAGTTCCCTGTGCTATGCAGTAGGTCCTTGTTGGTTATTTTATATATAGTAGTGTGTATACGTTAATCCCAAACTTCTAATTTTTCTCTCCCCCGCTTTCCCCTTTGGTAACCATAAGTTTGTTTTCTATGTCTCTGGGTCTATTTCTGTTTTCTGTATAAATTCATTTGTGTCATTTTTTAAAATTAGGTTCCACATATAAGCAATATCATATGATATTTGTCTTTTTCTCTCTGGCTTACTGACTTGACTGGGGCATAATTTCCCCTTAGGCACCTTCACAGTTAAGGTTGATGGGCTCTGAGTGACCCACATCTTTCATCGTGGTTATAAGCCTCTAGACCCTCCCAGGTGATCCCTGTTCCTTTACCCCATTGCTGGTGATACTTTGCTGAATCTGACCCACCCCTTTCTGTGGACTCTGCCTGGATGTGCATGACCCCTTCCTGTCCCACCAACCTTGAAGAATTTGACCACTTGCCTACTTGGGTATCTGCCAGGCTCTGGTACCCCATTTATTTGTCAGTTCTCCTGTCCAGACCTCCACACATAGTGCACTCCATGACTAAAGTAGACTCTAGTCAAACTCTCTTCCTTTTTCATGCAAATGTTATATCATTGCCCCTATTAATGTCTCCTTCACACAGAAGTGAACCAAAAGCAAAGATTTTTCCCAGTTGTACCTTATGAAAACTGCACTTCCCTCAACCCTTTCCTGGCATACTACCCCACACTACCTTACGTGAAATCAAAGCCTCAAGATTACAGAATATAAAAGATTCACCTTTTAAAATGGTGTTCATTGTTCTGTTGATAAGTAATCATACACTTATTGAAGAGAATTTGGAAATTCAGAAGAGTACCAGCCTCTATCTAAAGATAATTTCTTTTATGTTTATCTTATTGCCATGTCATTTAAATATACCCAGCTACTTAATATTCTGTTGCACATTTAGGCCATCATTTATTCAAACAATCCAAGCAAATGTTGCTTCTGATTTTCTTATTATTATAAATAATGACAGGCTGCACATACCTGGTAATATTTCTAGATCTACCAAAAATCTATTTCTAGATTCTTTGCAAGGGAATCCCTTGGTATAAGTATATGAACAGTTGATGTAAATACTACAAGAAAGAGCTAAAATATTAAAAGTGGTGGGTCTGACGGGAAGTTCACTAGGATGGGCAGCAATGGGCAGAATGCTTTTTTCAGTTATAAGCACTGCATTTGACTTTTTCTGTTTGTGTATTATTACAATTAAAAATAAACATATTATAAAAATTATTTTATTTTTTCCCAAGTGAAGTTATGCTCTCAAAAAGGTGTATGAATACTTTAAAGAATTCATATTACATACACATATGAACAAATTGCCCTTCTGAAAATTTATAAAAATTTACCCTCCCATCAAGAATGTAAAACATTTACCTTCCTGAAAAAGCCTCTACAAACTAGGTATTTCTTTTTTCCTTTTAAATATTTTCTAATTAGCTTTAAAATGACAAGCAACTTTTATTTGCATTTATCTTACTGATAAGGTTGAATTGCTTTCCTATCTGATTTACGGTCCATTTATATTTCTTCTTTTGGCTGCCCCTGTGACATCTGTCCCTTTAGAAGGTGGTTTCCTTATACCAGTGACATGGCCATGGCTTAAACATTTGGGTTAATTCTTCTTTTGGAATGACCATCAGAGTCCGAGTTACTTTTTCTTGGATGTTCTTAGGACCAGTTAGTTATATCATCAAGTTATGGACAAATTGCAGAGCAACTGCATGGTGATAACCTCAGTTTTCTTTTGTGGTTTTAAACCATCCATGACAGGAACTGTCAAATGGGCATTCCAGTTACCTGTGGAGCCACGAGAACATGAACAGAATAAATACGTGGCTCTTGAAAGTCACCACAGTCGTTTGACTGTATCTATTATGGAAGGCCTCTCACTACATCCACCTCATCATTTTATAGACTTCATATTTAATATATTTATATTAATTAAAAGTTGTCCATTAGTCTGCACGTCAATCTGTCATGCAACGTTATACACATAGTCTTATACGTAGCAGACACTTAGAAACTGGATCAAGATTGTAGACCAAGCATATTTTTGACTAAATGTCATTCATCCTAAGGGTTTTTGTCTGTTTTATTCATCGTTGTATTCCAGGCAGCTAGAAGAGTTCCTAGCACAGACTAGGTGGTCAACAAATATTTATTGACTAAATGAATACATAATGAAAATATAAATGAATGAATGAACAAACCAACACTTCACAATTGGGCGTCAAGACGCAAGCTTTGTTTACCTTCTTTTGTAATACAACACAAGATGGCAAATGCTTTTGAATAATACAGGAGACAAATACATGATAGAGGCTGAATGGCATTAGAAAAAGGGCAAGCTTCACTTCTAACTTTGGCTCTGTGCCCTCAGGGAATTTACAGTCTAGTGAGAGAGAGAGACGTTAATCAAACGTTCCTACAAATAAATAGGGAATTAACAGATTTTAAGTGCCAGGCATATAACAGGCTTACCTGGCCTGGGTGTTCAAGGATGGCTTCCTTCTCTGAGGAAGGGGTATTTCAACCTCACATGGCAAAGGAAGCATTCTGAACACAAATTCAAAGACGAAAATGCATTGGAGAAACAGAGAAAAAACAAGTGCCAGGAAGCTCAGAGAGGGGTAGAGAGTGTTGAGAGATGAAGCTGGAGATAAGGTCTTAGTAGCTCTTTGCTCTGTGATGAGGGAGAGACACACTGACCCTTACCAGCAATAAGGGCTTGGTGACACCTACCTGGTAGGTTTATTGTGAGGATAAAACGTATATGTGTAACTGCTTAATGTCTGGCCCATAGAAATTCCCAGTTATGGTCATTTTTTCCCTCTTTCTTTCCTTTTGTTACCTATATCTTGAGTTCATTAAGAGCCAGAACTTGGTCTTCTATTTCAGTGGGTCCCCCTTAGTGCCTATCCTGGTGTGAACTGCTTGGTAAATGTTCAATAAATGACAGCTGGGGTTACCATTAGTAAGTAGTCCGTTGTATGCTAGGATTTTGTATTTATTTTCTTACTTAGGTTTTTATTTAATAAAAATTGATGTGGATTTATAATACTAAATTGAGTTTCTAACATCTGATACTTTCATATGCGGAATTATGCATCTTTGTTATCCATTTGGGATTTGGGATTTTGGTATTTGGGATTCGATTGTGTGGTTTGGACATGGTTTTATTTTCCAGCAAGTGGAGTGTTGGTTATTTCAGAGCTTCAAAGCATCTCTAAGATTTAGAATGATGAAAAAATGTAATCTATATATATTGAATTGCAACATATATTTGCATCACAGCATTTTTCTGATAGCTATCAGAAAAGCATATAAATACAGAGATTAAATGAATGCATAGAAGTAAAAATATCCTTTCACCAATAATTTGCTGCTCCAACAACAAAGCAATAATTTAGAACTCTAACCTTGTAATTCGGCTGATTAGAGGAATCCAATTCTCTCTTTATTTCACGTTATGTTGTATCTAATTGATGGAGAAGTCTAAGTGAATCAATATGCCAAAAACTGGCCTAGACAAACTCCATTTCTTTTGTGTCTAGATGACGTGTATGCCCAGTTTGCCCAATTTTCAAGTAAAAAAAAAGGTCTGTTTTATTTTTTTCCAACTGCCAGAACTGCAAACTAAAACTGGGTTCTCCCTCTTTCTCTCTCACATAACTACATAATAAAGTTCCCACATTCCAAACTTCGCTGACAATTCTGTTGATAATACACAAGATAGAGTAGAATGCATCCCAGCCTTCCTTAACTAGATGAGTCTAAACAATTGTAAAAAACAAACTTTAATCAGATTTAATGTACTCAGATCCAACCAGATGCTCACAGCAGATCAGAGGAGAAAGAACACACGAAGCGTCACCTTTTATGGCATGATCCTACATGATTCTTTCCTTTTTTTTCTGATTATTGATGGTAGATACAAGATAATATTTATACTCCACATATTACCCACAAGTGTTTTTTTTGGTCTTTTTCATCCTTCACTTTTTATTAAGAAGTTAAGTTCCTGTTTATCTTACCCCTCAGTTCTTCTTACAGATACAGTTTTGTGTACTGGCCTATTCATAAATTATTAATGTCACATTGGAAAAAACCTTTCAGAAACAGGCCCTCCTGACACGTAACTACTGGTAATTTCAGCCAAGCATCAGGGTGCCTGAAGCACACCCAGCTCTACCAGCAAAGAAAGCCTCTGAATCTCTTCTTGCGCTAGTGAAACAATTAATTTTATGTTCCATTTGCCAGCTACGGTGCCCACCTAAGTTGATCATGTCTGTTAAACCCATGTCAGTCTTTTCAGCCTGCTCAGCTCAGGGGAGAGTCAAAATGTATAGCCAGGCTCCCGCGCTTTGGGGTAGAAATGAAAAGATTTGCATTCCTCGAACAAGAAAATGGCATTGCTGGCTGTCAGTCTGGAAGGAAGAGCTTTTCTCTCCAACGCTGCACAGCAGGTTCTGCTCAAGTCCCTGAATGTCAGCTCATGCCTCACTGCTGAGCAAGCATCTTCCCCACCTAACCTGGCAGGCAGATGTGTCTGACGTGAAAGCAGGCTGCCCTCAGATTGAGCAGGCAGGATGCCCCCAAATTGGGGGCCAGTTCTGTTCAACTGAGTAGGTTGCGCTGCAGCTTTCTCTAGTGGGAGTTTACGATCAGATTTGAGATGTGCCTTCAGTGCCAAGGAAATCGAGCGGGAGAACAGTCTGACAGAGCTGGCTTGTGTCTGAAGACGAAGCGAGGGACACATCATTTCTCCCACTGGCACCCGACACCCCTTCCCTTCTCCCTGCCACATCCCATCCAGCATGGAGACTCGAGTGGGCCGATACAGTGGTTATGAAGGGAGTCGGGACTGCTTGGAGGAGAGGGCTTGGAGCCCCAGGGCCCCAGAAAATATCACAGTTGGGACCTATAATCTGACTGCGCATGGGGGTGTTTTGCATTTCACATCTTCGTCTGGCTTCTAGCAGCACACATCTGGCTCTAATTTTCACTAAAGTGTTAAAAAAAAAAAAAAGGAAGGGAAAAAGAGCAAACTGGCTGTGGTAAGCCTGAAGAAGTTATAATTTCCTAAGAGGATAAATCTGCTGAGGAGAACATGTATTTCCAAACCAAATATAAATTGACTTCTATGTTTTCTGTTTTCAGTTGTATACGTTGTCTTTTCATTCACAAATATTGATTAAATGCCTAGTCTGTGCCACCACTAAGGTGAGCAAAACAGACTTTTTTTCTGGCCCACAAGAAGCTAACCATCAAAGTAACATTCTCTTCAGTTATCATGAATCATCAGAGTTGGATGTATACAAATCCTTAACATTTCAGACTATTTTACCGTGTCTAAATACCTTATGGCTAAATTTCAGCATCTCGTGTGTAAAATGAGGGGAATTGGTCTGCAAAATCCTTAAGGTACCTGGAAAACGTTCAGCTGGGCTCTGCCATTGGCACCTGTGTGGTCTTGGGGACGGTGCTTAATGTTTCTGAGTTTCAAACCCTGCATAAGTAAAATGAAATAATGCCCAATTTGCAAGGGTTTGGGTTTTTGTGTTTTTTCAATGGAATGAAGATTGAAGTCTAGCCTGGCCTACTAGTAGTACAGAATAGAAGTAGCTTTTATGATATTCTTGCTGTTTTTTCTGTGACTCTGTAAATATGGCTTTCGAGCCAAGGATTCCAGAATGTGTTTTAATAGATTTACCAAAATCCCCTGATTCTGGTATGCCGCAGTTTATAGTAGGCAATAGAATTCAGTTTCTAAAGCATCTCTCTATAGCATTTTTCTTCTTTTATAGACCCACATGCAGGAGCATGGATGAAAAGAGACACGTATGTTCACTTTTGCCTGGTAAAGCAGGGTCATGCTTAAGATTGCTATGTGCCTACCAAGTTGTCACCAAAGAGCCAGTGGCTCTGAAACCAAATTCTGAAGTCACGCTATTTCGGTTTCAAGCAAGCAAAAACACATGACAGTTTACAGAGATCATTTCTGTTCCTCTAGATTTTTCCTTCCATGTTAGAAAAATGACAAAGGTTTTTCTGGGAACTAAATGGAAATAGATGATAATAAGGAGACTTCAGGAAGTTAGCAGATATTTCCTTTCAGAGCCAAGGACACGTGGAAATCAGGCCTCTGAAACATCAGCCAGACGCTGGAAACTCTCATGATTTGGTTTCATTAAAGATACCAAAGAATAATTAGACCATGAGGGGAATTCTGTTTTCCATTCCCCAGGGAATAGGATTAGTAAGTGACTTGCCATGTCATTCTTTTTTCCACTTCCTGTTTTGTTCCTGTTTGAGAAAACTGCTAAATGGCGGGAACAAAAAGAATGGGAATACCCAAGCACCCCGAGCTATATGGCTGACCCAAGGAATGCTGCTAGTTTTTTTATTCTCGCCAGCCAGATCTAGGCTTTCCTGCAAGCATGGATGGAGATTCTCTTTTCATCTAGACAGCCAAAATGATAGAACTTTGGGATCTTTCCATTGTTAATCAGAAAAATAAAAAATAAAAAGCAAGAAAAAAGGAAAGAAAAGATGTATGCACAGAAATAAAATGAAGTTACTTTTTGTCAGTGTCCCTAACAGCTAGACACAGTAAAACACTGTCACAAATAGGAAAGACTTTCAAGGTTTTCATTGTACTAGGAACTGTACACAATTAAATTGAAATATAAATGTAAGCCAGCATTTCAGTTTAAGCTGCTTATTAAAATAATTAGGCCAGTGAAGCAAGGAGTGTGTAAGCCAAGGAAATTGTGAGGTTTGGTTAAAATGCTGTCACTGCAGGTATGTATAGAACTGAACGGGAAAGGAGTTATAAAGCCACAGATTTAGTAAATAAAAACCGTTCTGTGCTGAAAGTCGAAAGACATGGAAAGAACTAAAAAAAAAAAATTTTTTTTTTAATCTCTACAGATTTGTAGTAATAGAAATCCTGAGCTGGAAGGGATTTTTGTGAAACCATTTCTAAACTGGCCACCATCAAGTTTCTATTAAAACTTATTTTTCCCTGTGAGCTTTACTTTTTGAAAGATTCCCTTTGCAATTTGCACTTATTAATAAGTAGCAACTAACTTGATTTCCCACTAAGTAAAAACCTGATCCTCCAATTAGAGTGTTGCATTAGCATGGAATAACTAGTGTTCCCTCTTTCAGTTGCTATTGGATTGGCCAAAAAGTTCGTTCGTGTTTTTCAGTAAGACGTTTGGCCAACCCAATATAATAGAAAAAATCAGATAAATGGAACATTTAAATTTTCCTGTGTTACCTTATCATGGATAAATGTATGATTTCTGTTAGGCTTTTTCTGAAAAGCAAAAATAGGGCAAGGAGGCCCACTGCCACTTTTGGAGGGGACTGGTAGGCACCCACTATCTGTTCCAGCGCCTTTGTTGTATGGCAGGTTTAATGGCTCAGCCTAAGCTGTACAGTCTAGTACAAGGTCAAAGCTAAAATACAGGTCTCTTGATTTTCAGTCTAGCCCTCTCTTTGCTAAACACCCTGCCACTTTATAAACTTGTGAGGCTGAGGAATTTTGAGTGCTATTAATTCCAAGATTTTGGAAGCACAACCGCATTGGAAAGTCTGTAGAAATTGCACTGTAGTAACCCATTTTCTTCTCTGGCCTTCTCATTAAATTTTCTTAATATCAAATTGGTCGTTTTTTACTTTTGGTCCCATGTGCCATGCTGTAATATAAGGGCCACAGTTTCTACTTAGCTGAACCACTGTAAGACCTTTCAAGTCATTGAATCTTCCTTATTTGAGTCACTTAGTTTGAGACATGCCCCCCACAAACCCTTCTGTGTGATCAAATTAACAGTAAGACCTAGAAAAACTCAGAAGACACCTCTCTTCAATGACTCATTATGTTAAGATTGCTTCTTTCTGCTGAGAGCTACATTTGGAATCCAGCTCTATACTCTGTATCTCCAAGCAAGCTGGTAAGCAACTCAGATGTGCTGTTGGGACTTAATCAAGAGTGTGTGAATATGATTTGAGTCCATACTAAATGCGTTGAGAACTGTGTCCTTTCAGAACTTTAGGGAGAGTGGAGTTGGCATTAGAAAAGTGATAACCTTAAAAATACAGCGTGGCTAAGAATTACAATCAGTGACAGCCACTTAGGAACCCCTGAATCTGGTTAGCTGTACTGTAAGCTAGGAAGCCATAGTGAATGACTGGACCATCACACCTGGCAATATCATCTTTTTAGACCACCTGAGCATGCAGTGAATGCATGAAAGGTCGCCGTTGCTTATGGAAGCTCTTTGAAAAATGTGGGCTCCCTGGATGCCACCTAGGCCCCTCATATCATTTAACTTTTTATTTATTTTTGGCTGCATTGGGTCTTCATTGCTGTGCGTGGGCTTTCTCTAGTTGCGGCGAGCGGGGGCTACTCTTCATTGCTGTGCTCAGGCTTCTCATTGCGGTGGCTTCTCTTGTTGCGGAGCACGGGCTCTAGGCGCGTGGGCTTCAGTAGTTGTGGCGCACAGGCTTCAGTAGTTGTGGCGCATGGGCTTCAGTAGTTGTGGCTCGCAGGCTCTGGAGCACAGGCTCAGTAGTTGTGGCGCACAGGCTTAGTTGCTCTGCGGGATGCGGGATATTCCCAGACCAGGGCTCGAACCCGTGTCCCCTGCATTGGCAGGCAGACTATTAACCACTGTGCCACCAGGGAAGTCCCCCTCATATCATTTAAATTACATTTGGAAAACAGAACTTTAACAAACTACCATTTTAAGGTGCTGCTGCCGAGGAACCTCTGTCCCAAGGCTGCTTCGGGGAGACGTTTGCAAGATCTAGCGGGTGTCTCTCTTTCAACATATCAATTAGGAAAAGAGCAGAGGCAGATGTGATATAGTAAATGGCCTTAAGATGGTTGGCTCTGAAAAAATCTCATATTGGCAAGAGTAATTCAAGTTGCCAGGAATCCAGACTTTGCCATGTGATACCCGCAGAAGTCTGCCGGGGTTTGACTGGTTTACTCTGCTAAATGAAACTGCTGATATGACTGTCGCGAGGTGATTAATAAAGTGCATAAGTCTTAACTATGGCAAAAAAGAAGATGAATTGACACACGCATAGATTGGAAATGTAATGAAACCAAATTGAAGCTACCAGGATTTGCTGATAAGAGTACACAAAAACAATACCACGTTTAGTGTTCCTCAAGTCCCATTTTGTTGGCCTCATTTGGAAAATGACCAGGAAGACAAGTTTGGTGTTACTTTTCATTTTCCTGGCATAAGAGACCTGAACCAGCAACAGAGCAGGAAAATAATAATGACATGGTGAATACGTGCCTCTGGTATTTATCATTTATTACTTATTTCCTCCATGTTAATGGAGCTTGAAAAAAAAAAAAAAGATTGGTTCTGTTTCCCTCAAAGCTGCTATTGAATGCTATTGGTGATCATATACAAAGTTTGGGTAGTTTTCAAAGTAATTAGAACCCTAGAGCAAATAAACACTAAATGGGCTCTCATCTTTGAAGTTATTTTTTCTAACTAAATAGCTCTGTTCTGCTATGATTATATACTAGTCATTATAAAATGAAAAATCATTTTAAGTGACTGGATGCTTTTTCAAGAAGCATTTGTTTCTTGCTAATTGTTATGAGCTAATTTTAGTTTCTGATGGTCTTCAAGAAATCTGAAATCACTGCCTTGTAGCTCTAGTCCCCAGTGGTTGCAAGTGTCAATTCCAGAAGGAAAAAAAAAAAAAAAATTGATGGGGAAGAGGGTCCAAAGCAATGAAAATCTGAATTTTCATGACTTTGAAAATACCTGACTTTCTGAAGGTCATCACAGACAGATGGCATAGAAAAAACTGTCCTGTGGACCAGCACAACTAGAAGCTAACTGTGACCTTTGCATGTTAATTAATGTCTCTAAGCCTCAATTTTTGCATTTTTTAAAGGGAGATAATAATATCTACCTTGCAGCATTGTTTCGAGGATTAAAGATAACATCTATAAAATTTTTCGCACAGGAGCTGACATCATTTTAGTAGCTATAATTATTAGCATCACCTATCATCATTTCCATTTTTTTCACAATAAGAAAATGTACTACTGCTCAGAGGCCCAAGCTTGCTCTTCAGGACAGTCAGTCCTTGGCTTCTTGTGACAATGTTGTTTTTAATGGCAAACTTGTTTCTACCAAGAACACAGCATTTAAGTTAATCTGGAAAAGTGACAGTTTTCCATGTTATTTTTCTACCCTTATGGGCCAAAGCCAGGTGAATGTTGGAGAGAATGTGACTGTACAGGCCGTATGATTTATGAGGGGCTTTCCCATGAACAAGAAAGTTCTTGAAAGCCCACCCAGTCATCATTTCACACAGGCCTACACTTTCTGAATATCTCTCTCGGACAACCAGGAAAGCGAACAGTAAAAGAAGTAAACAACAATAACAGAAAACCAAATCATCAAACAAGGAAAACCGCTACAGATGTGCCTCATAAGTGTCTCTTTTCCCCTAGTTCTCTCTTCCTGTACTCTTCATTGCAAATTACTATCATGAGTAAAACAGGTTAATAAAACTGGGGTGCCAGGTGTTTGGTCAGGAGGGAGAGGTGATGAATGTCACCTTCGGGGTTTCCCTCTAACTCCCAGCACTACCCCAACTGTCTTCATCGGTAAACTCTTTCCTTTTACTGACCTTAGCTCTTTGCTCTGACTTCTCATTTTTCATTTTATTGTTGGTTCAGACAACATTCTTCCTAGTTTCTTGGTTTCCAGGTACTAAGTCTGCTGATCGTTCCTTATATTCTAGGCACTGAAATGCTTCACATGTATTATCCTAATTAATCCTCAGAACAACTCAGTATTACAGCTGAGGAAAAAGCCAAAATGTCGGGTCATAGAGATAGTAAGTACCAGTTAAGTAAGTAAGGGCTTGAGTGAGCTCTTTCAAGTACATGAGACAAGTCTATCTTCCTAGCTATATTCAACATGGTGGGTACAGATTGGAATATCCTGATGGAATATCCACCAGAAAAAGCAAATTTTGATTCTAAGTGTAGATGGTATGAAGGGCACTTAGACTGTGGATCCTTGGTCTGACTTCTCCAAAGTTCAACGGAATCTATCCAGTTCTTTCGGTGCATAGATGTTGACCAAGAGTCACAAATCCAACTGACTCTCATGCTTTCTTCCTTCCTCCTTGGATCCATCCTCTTCTTACTCACAGCTTCCTGGTCCCACCACTCTGGCTTCCCAGTTAAAAGGAGCAGGAGAACCCTGCCAGCTTATGACACATCCCCTCAGGGGTAATGGGAGAACATGCTCTCATCTCAGTGGAAGAAGGGCGTGGTAGTGTAAGCCTTTATTATTTTTCTTAAAGATACTGGAAAGAAAAAAAAAGGTTGGATGGTTTTCAGCGGAGGGATTGATGAGAAACAGGAAACCACATTCAGAGACGAAAAGGCCCCAAAAAAGACAAGAAAATTGCCCTCCCTTAACTGCATCTCACTCAGAAGAGTCCAACACAGCTTTCTAACATACGCTTCCCCCCCACCCACTGAACTCGGGCACTACATTTATACAACCAGCCATGGTGTGTCCTTCTCCAAGTATCAGACAAGGGTTGTCACAGGATCAGATTTTTCTAATCATCATAGCTATCAATTTGTACACCCACTCTGTGCCACATATGGGACTAGGTCCCATTCAGTCTCTGCAGTAACTCTGTGACATTGGCAAATTTTTATTACCAGCTTACACGAAAGCCAAGGCTGAACAAGTTTAAGCAGATTGTTTACTGACATGTAGTTAGAAACGGGCAGATCTGGTATCGAAACTAAGCTCTGTTGTCTCCCAAGACTGGCCATTTCCACTATGCCACATCGTCAGTGACAGGACAGCTTTTCAAGCATGCCATTCCAAATTAGTGGGTCTTTTTTGGAAGGATGGCCATAGAATAGGGAAAAGGGTTTTAGGAAAATCTGTTGATGCCGCAGTAACCTGAGAAAATAGCATTGGTTTCTTTTTTTTTTAGTGGCAACATTCAGAGGTCATTAAATACAACAAACCTTCAAGCTGCTCTATGGCTTTTTCTGCTTACCTACTGCTTTTTTTAAAAATCTGTGTCCTCCCCAAAGTTAGTATGATCACTGTAACATGGGGACTAGGAGATTTCTCAAGGAAGGTTGATTCAAGACTCATGAGTGCCCACAGCACAATTTGGACAAAGTGGATTTACAAACCACTCCGAGTTGGGAGATCTAGTCCAGAAGTCCACCCATGCAACCAATATTCCAGCCTCTTTCTTCTGACCATTCCTGAACAAACATGGCTAAGAGCAGAGAAACTGAATAGGAAATCAGGAGGAGCCTGCCTGAATATAACAGGATGTGGTACTACATAACACAGACTCTGCACCCAGATGGCAGTTAGAGGGAACTTGGGCCAGATCATTTATCTCTGCCTGGGATCATGTAGTTCCCAACAACAGATGAATTTTTATCCACTGCTTCTCCAAGATTCTCCTATGGCCTGTTTTCTAGAAAACAATGATGTGAGTATCCATATGTCACCTCTGGCAATGTAAGAGAATTTAATGAATTTTATACCATCATTTCCAGTCAGCCTTGATGTTCCATTGTTTTTATATACTTTATTTATTTATTTATTTTTGGCTGCGTTGGGTCTTCATTGCTGCGCGCGGGCTTTCTCTAGTTGAGGAGAGAGGGGGCTACTCTTCGTTGCGGTATGCAGGCTTCTCATTGCGGTGGCTTCTCTTGTTGTGGAGCACGGGCTCTAGGCGCGTGGGCTTCAGTAGTTGTGGCACACGGGCTTAGTTGCTCTGTGGCATGTGGGATCTTGGCGACCAGGGCTCGAACCTATGTCCCCTGCATTGGCAGGCGGATTCTTAATCACTATGCCACCAGGGAAGTCCCCTCCATTTTTGTCTAGATAGAGTAAGAGGGACTATCTCGGATTCCTTACGGATGAAGATTGGAGGAAACAGGGATACATCAGGCAATCAGAATCACTCACTTGTCAATCTAATTGTGCAGATGTTCAAAACAGGATATGCTGCTTCTTGTCCAATTCAGTGTGAAATTTTATGGAATCATATCGCTTGAAGGGAAGTTATGCGATCATCCTAGGCAGTTCTGCCTCAAACCAGGTACACACCGCAACTGTAAAACACAGAGAGATTGGCTTATTGTTTCATCTGTCCTTAAGAAGGGCAAGAAACCTGGAGCTTTCTTCATTTTATCATAAAGGGGGGCAAAAAGTGATCATCAGGGTTGCCCATAATGAATCTAAAGGAGTATATTTGGAAAGGCTTCATTTAATAAGCTTGGTGGATAGAAGATTTGGCAGTCTTTTAAAGTCACCTTTATTTTACCCATTTTCTTGACATGAAATCTATGACTCATAGTCACCTTTGTTCTTTGAAAATGAGCTCCCACACCTTCCAGAATGTGATGCATTTTACTTTAGGGTGCCAGCAGGCATCTACAGACCAGAAAGCACTATGTCTCCATGCTTACAATTTATGAACAGAAACATTCAGTAATAGGGGAATTTTCTGAATGAAACTCCCAGATAATGAGAATAGAACCCTACTCTCCAACCCCAGGGCAAGCCCTATTCCATATTTATGTCTGTATTCCATATTCATCTCCTCTATTTATACATTGGCTATTTGAAGTCTTTCTTCATTCTCTTTCCCCCCCATCTCTCCAAGTTCTAGCCATAATAAGGAGACCCAGGGGAAACCCTTTCTCTTTACAGAAGGCTCATCACTGGAGTCTAAGATGTGCCTCCCTTCCCTAGAGTTCAGTGCTTGGTGGTTCTTACTCTTGTCTTCAGCTTCCGCTCACCAGTTAGTTCAGGTGTAGCCAGTGGGCTTCATCGCACATGTCAATTCGGATTGGGTGTGGCTGATTAGACAAAGATTACAAGGCTGCTTATGGAGTCTGTGAGGAGAATGCAGTGATGGATTAGCAACATCTTTCATGAGTATGGACATAGGAACAGAATATTTGGGCTATGTATCTACTCGTCTAAAACTAGCTCATAAACACCTAGAGAATAAGAATCTTTTACTTTGGATTTTGTATCCTTTGCATACCCGGTGTGGTTCTGACATCAGGAATAAGTTCTAAATGAGTCTGGAAAGCAATATCTTACTTTACCCAAAGATAACATTATCTCTAAAAAGTAAAGTACCAGAGAAGGAGTACTGTGTATTTTTCTCCATGACTCCTGGCCAAGTATCAAGATAAAGTGAAATTCCACATGAAGCCACACTTAGAACTAGGTTTTAATTGTGATGCATCTGCGCCCAGTGAGATTTTTATTGTTTGTATATTTAATCCATCCAGTTAAATATAGAGCAACTGTCCAGCTCCTTCTAGCTGATGCCTAATTTGGCCTGAAATGATATGCCTAAAGGAAAAAGAAAATAATAAAAATATGTATTTGGCTGATGTAAAAATGAAATGAAAATATTGCAGGGAACCATAGCTAATGAAAATAGCCTGCATGATAAAAAACAGTCATATTTGCTTTGAAAACCTGCACCTCTTCCTTGAATTTCTAGAGGGAACGACTGGGTGGTGTCGACTAAAGCATCCGGATCCTGATCCCTCTCTAGTTTCCGCAGATTCCAATAACATTTGAGGTTCATTCTAATTTCATAAAGAATAAAGACTCCCCTACAGTTACAGCACTTACTGCCAGGGTTAATTGGAATTTCAACTTCTACAATTTCTGTAGGCTTCGAGCAAAATATCGTATGTGTGAAAGACAAGAGAAATAAATTGTAGGAGACTGACAGGTTGGGTTTACACAGAAGTTTCTCATTCTTTGGTTAAAAGTTCTTGAGCTGATAGAAGAAATAGACAGGTGCCGGGGCCCAGCTTTTAACCTGCTCAGCAGACAACATGCACTAGCCTACATAGGAGAGATCAAAGGGAGAGAGAGCCTTTGCCTGCCTTGGACTTCACGTCCTTAGAAAAATGGGAAGAACAGTGGACTTAGTATTAGAAGCCCTGAGTGCAAGTTTCTCCTAGATGTCTGACCTTGAGCATGTGATGTAGCCACCCCAAACCTTGATTTCCACTCTGAAAAAAAGAAAATTGTTTCTACTTATACCATAGGGTCAAGATGGTCAGATAAGAAAATGGAAGTGAAAGGACCTGATGAACTGTAATCAAGGCAAATCAAGCTGTTACCATCCTAATATCACTCAGCTCCAATTGCTTACCCCCATCTCCAGATAACTTGCCTTAAAACAGAGTCATTAAAGTCTTTCTTCAGTGGTATTGACCTTGTTTCTGCCAAAAGCACCTGAAGGATACAATTCCTGTATGTAACAGTGGCTTTCTCTACTAGATGGTGAGAGAGGAGATGGAGTTTGAAATGACCCCCCGGTGAGAACCATAGCCTTTCATGTAGAAAAAATGGATGATGAGCACATTTGGGGAGGGTAGAGGAGATGTGGGCTTAGAAATTGGGGAAGGGTTTTTAACCATCCCTGGAATCATACTCAGTGAGGGGTCTACTGAGTCAGCCTGAGGGAGTCTACATTTAAGATGATTGAAGCTACTCAGAACTCTGCCAGCTTGTTTCATGGCCTGATTCAGAACCCCTGGCCACCCAATGCAGGTTTCTAAACTATTTCTAGGTGTATCATATTTACAGAGACGACTGGCATGTAGATTACATATCCCCTTTTCTCTCTGGTCTAGAGCTTCTCTCTGGTCTAGATTACATATCCCCTTTTCTCTCTCTGCCTGTATGCCAAATATCAGCAATCTATTCCTGAAAATGCCTAGTGTCTATTAGAAGACACTTATTCATTCACCTAATATATATTGTGTACCTATCACAGAGTGGGTTCTGTGCTAGGAATTGACAATAAAATGGCGAGCAAGATGGAGTCACTGTCACATAGCATTTGCATCCCTAGCTCCACAGCCGCTGCACACAGGAAGGCCCTTGAAGGAAGGAGACCACCCCTCTAGCCATGTGTGATGCTGCATTTTAAAAGAGCACTGGATTCCAAGTCTTTGTGGAAGCTCAGTTCTCTCTCTCTTACTAACTTACCATGTGATCTTTCTCATTCAGTTTCCTAATCTGTGAAATTAGAGGCTGAAATGAGTTCCCTTAGGACCCTTTCAATTCTAGAATTACCTGCTTCCTTGGCCTTAAAAAAAAATCTGTGCCTCAATTTCCACATTTGTTAGAGAAATTCTGATATTTGCCCTGCTACCACCACTGCCTGTTTCTGAAATTGAATTTAGAGAATATGTTGAGTTTGAACAATATAAGGTGCCCAGGTAAACATAAGATACTGCTAAGAATATGATTAGGATGCGATCACTAACATAGGACAAAGGAGGGCAGACTTGCAGTTTCTGCTTGGGGCCCCAGAATGTGCACCTCTGCTGCTTAAACTAAAAGCATGGAGCTACCTGCCGCTGTGCGGTTGGCTGACAGAGCCGGCAATTACTAAGAACTCTTATTTCTCCAGAACCTCCCCCACCAAAGTGCTTGGGGCACAATACATATATAGTAATACAGTCGAGATAAGTCTCAGTTGCCTAATGAGAAAATAACCTCCTGTCACCATGTATGTGTGTTCCGTAGAAGCTAGGTTCAAACTGGTTTCTTCTCGTTTCTGAAGAATGCTTGAGCCTTTTCTTTCCCTTCTGCTGCTGCTTGGAGCTGGCTTTTGGGAGCAGACCTACAGTTTTTTCTTTCTCCTAAGTTTGATCATGCAGAGTCACAATCCCCTCTGGGTCATTAAATACCAACAGGTAGCATCCTGGCTACCTTCGCCATATTTCTGTTGAGGCCTGTAACATGAAGTCACCGGGAGGCATCAATGATGATAATTTTGTCCTTGATTCTATCCCAAACTCAAGTTTATCCCTGCTCTTGTAGCATAGAGTGGCCAGTGCAGCTAATCAGAGATGAGCTCCAGTGCACTTTGAGGGGCCGCGCTCCTCTCTGAGTTGCTTGGCTACAAAATGGCACTAGGAAAATGCTTTGCATTTGCCGTGACACCCTAACAACTGAACTGAAAGGTATATTTTGACTAAGAATGAGGACATTGTGATGTCATTTACACAGGGATTTGCTCTTGGAATTCCTTGCTCAGCTAAAGAAAATGTTGTGGCTATTGATCTCGTGGTTGATCTGGGCACTCGAGACAGAATAAAGCCTACAAGCATTTATTTTGCTCCTCCTGTCGCCATCATGAAAATGACAAGATGGCCCAGTCCCCTGTGCAAGTGGAGAGAACGTACAAAGGTCAACTCAGAATCTCAGTAGCGTCATTTAGAAGGAAATCATTTGCAGACAAGAAATTTGCCAAGGTTAAGTCACGTGTATCTGTGCGTTTACACGTGCGGTTGTCTGTCCTCAGCGTGTCTGCTTAACCAACTACTTCTTTGGTGAAGTGAGTCCCACAGCACCAAGCTGTCTACCTCCCCTTAGCTGCCCCAAAAAAGACACAGAAATCTCAGACACACGAGGAAAACAGAATTCTGCTGCATGGAAATCAGCAAAATGCACCAGATACGCATGTCCAGATTACAGTGTTAAAACAGACTTTTTACATATTCCCCCTTACGTATATAAAGCACTGACAATGCTCCCCACAATGTCAGAACAAGGAAGTGGTGGGAGAATTAACCATTTCAGTTTTGTATATGACAGCCCTAGTCTTGGCTACAGTTCAAAGCATAATTCAAATGTGAACCAGAAATGAGTGGTTAAAATCATTTTAAAAGATACAGTGTTTGCATCACTTCTCCTGTAACCATTTCTTATTACTGTTAATCATAAGCATTAATGAGAAGCTGCTAATATATGATTATTGCCTAATATTAAAATACACAAGGGCACACCCCCGTTTGATCTAGATTTCTGTTCCAGTTAAAAGCATGGGAAGGTGTTAGGATTTTTTCTTTTCATGTGTATTCAATTAGTAATAAAGAGCTATTGGTCTAACCAGTAGAAGGTCTTAAAAATAATAAAAATAACACCAGCTGATCGTAATTTATGTTTCAGAAAAACAGTTGTTATGCTTTCCATTCCAAGGAGGGAAAAAATTGTCAGGGTTGAGCACTTTTGAGCCTTTTGATCACTTGGAATTCATCTTCATTTTTGCATTGGAGGCTGAAGCAGTCCCAGACCCAGATGTGCAGTTGATTTTCGTTCAATTTCAACTCTTCGGGGAAAATTACACAGAATTGCCTAATTTTTTTCCTGAATGCCCAGATTACGTAAACACACCCATTTCATTTTAATAAGAGAGCTGGAGCTATCCACTGGGAGAACATGCTAGTACCTTGCTTTCTCTAAATTGTATTTGGGGGCAAACCTTGCAAGAGGAAGGATTTAGATCCTTTTATATCCTAGAGTGTGACAACATCTCATGAGCCACTTTGCAAATACACGTGGCTACATATAATGGAAACAATGCACCTTTGCTTCCCTTCACTTTATACTGCCACGTTTGTCTCTTTGGTCATGTATGAAGCCTCAGAATAGAAAACTTGCCCGACTTAGCTTTGCATTTGTGATCACTGACTCTAAATTATAGTGATCCAAACTTTAGCCCCTTCCCATACGGCTTGAGAGTAAGCTGTTTCTGGAGATGTTGCTTTCAACCTGGTTTTGAGTAGAAATGGTTCTCTTCCACTGGTAAGGCAGCCAGTGACCAATGAAAATGGGCCCATATACCACCTTTATGGTTTGTTTTCTATGCTGCCCACATGCTGGAGCTCTCTTGGATCCACTTTAGACATTCAAGTTCAGCTAGGGAAAGGGGGACCTGTGGAAAGACAGGGAGAGAAATCCTTTTCCTCAACCCTTTGCCTGTGGTAAATTCCACAGTGATAAAGCACAGAGATTAAATAAGATTAACTTATCTATGGCATTCTTGGGTCATCCATTTTGGCAAGGTTGCTTCCAATAATACTTTAGGCTTAGGTTGCAGGGCTACATGGGCTCTTGCATGAACAAATACGTTGTATTTAATGAGAATGAGAATGTGAACCAACATCAGGAGGTTTTCACGCAAGGCTTAATTACTCTCAGAGGTTTGAAGAGTATGAAATATGAGATACTTGGTCAAAAGTAAAAATGGCAATTAAAAATAAAAGTTGCTTGACGTTAGGACCCAAACAAAGGTTTGCTTTGAAAGCATTTGTTTATGTTATCACCGTTTATGTTTTCCCACAATCTGGTCTCTTTCTGGAGTCAATAAATACCATGTTTGCTAATAGAATGAGTGCTAGCAATTAGCAGAGTTCTAACCAACGCTGGGTAAATAGCTGCCTTGTTTGCTATGAAAATGACCAGTGAAGAACTAACCAGAATTGTTTTTACCAGCTCTGAAAAGAATCCCTCAGAGCTCTTTACTTGAGGAAAAGCAGCAGGAGTCAGGATAAAGGGCATGGACTCTGGAATTCAATAAGCAAGGGTTTGAATCCCAATTCAGTAATTTAGTAGTCTCAAAATGTGGTCTCATGTATAAAATGAGGATAACAATAATTCTTTCATGGAGTCATTATAAAGATTAAATAAAGTGAGTATAGGAAAATAATATACATAGTAGAAGGGAAAGCATTTTATTAGGGTTAATCCTTTTTGTTTCCTTGATCTCTGAATAATATCATCTGAGAGTAGAATTCTGCAAATTTTATAGGAGACATACAAAGCAAATATGTTACTTTTTCCTCAATTGTCCCAGGCCTGCATAAACCTGTCAAAACAACATAAGGAAATGAATGCATCAGAACCAAAGCATGGTCTTTCATTTCTAGCAAGACGAATGACCAGCTATTTAGAGAAAAACCCTCCCAGTTTGCACTTAAGCATGCTAGATGATGATAGATTGATAGATCCATAGATCAATAGATAGGCAGATAGATATAGAGGTACAAAGTTAAAAACATCCAGAAAGCTCTACTTCACAGGGGTAAGTAAATCATGGAGCTGGCATTTATGGTCTAGGTTTTAGAGCTTTGCACACGTGAAGAGAGATGGACAGGAGTTAAAACCAGAACTCTGAGCAGGTTGGGAGGTTGAATCAGATGTCCGTCACAAAAACCAGAAACCCAGGAGTCCAAAGGGTGACATTCTCAGTAGGCGAATTAGGAAAAATAAAACCCACGCCACAGAAGACTTGCTTTCCATGACTCCAAGTGTTGGAGATTGCACGTAGTCTGATTTCTAAACTTGTGGAAGAAAAACTGCAAAGAGAGAGAAAAACTTCAAAAATCCTCAAGAGGTCAAGAAGGAAAAGTGCTAATAGAAGTATAGAAATAGTGGAACAGATGCCACAAAATAAAGTTGTGGAAATGTATCCAGTTATTTCAGTAACCAAAATCAATGCAATTGTATTATCCTTCCCTACTAAAAAGACAGTCATTGTCAAACTAGATTAACACACATACACACACTATCAGACAAAATCCAGCTATGTGTTGTTTAGAAGAGACATAGAATGGTTGAAAGTAGAGGTGAGAAAAAGGTATTCCAGGCAAACATTAACCTAAAGGAAGCTTTCATTAATATAATAATAACATCAAACAAAAACAGAATTAAAGCCAAAAAATAATATGCTAGAGATAAGGAGGTGTACTGAATTTTCTTAAAAGTTAACATTCTTCAGGAAACTGTAATAGTGTTGAATTCATATGTAATAAATAGTATATCTTCAAATTGTAAAGATAAGTCTATAGAATTACAGTGAGAAATACACAACTCCACATCATAGTAGGGAATTTTTACTTTTTTTTTTTTAATTTTATTTATTTTTTGGCTGCGTTGGGTCTTCATTGCTGCATGTGGGCTTTCTCTAGTTGCGGCGAGCGGGGGCTACTCTTTGTTGTGGTGTGTGAGCTTCTCATTGCAGTGGCTTCTCTTGTTGTGGAGCACAGGCTCTAGGTGTGCAGGCTTCAGTAGTTGCAGCACGCAGGCTCAGCAGATGCAGCATGCGGGCTCTAGGGCATGCGGGCTTCAGTAGTTGTAGCACACTGGCTCATTAGTTGTGGCTCACGGGCTCTAGAGCGTAGGCTCAGTAGCTGTGGCGCACGGGCTTAGTTGTTCCACAGCATATGGGATCTTCCCGGACCAGGGATTGAACCCGTGTCCCCTGCGTTGGCAGGCAGATTCTTAACCACTGTGCCACCAGGAAGTCCCATAGTAGAATATAGAAAACTGGAAAAAAACAATGAATAAGCTTGACCTCAAGGACATATATAGAACAGTCTTCTGACAACTGGAGAGTAGAAATTCCTTTGAGGGAGACACAGAAAATTCATAAAAATTAATCATATTCTAGGGCATAAAGAAAGTCTCAACAAATGTTAAAGAATCCATTTGATCACACAGAATATAAACAAATCAGTCATAAAAAGATAAATGCATATGTATGGAAGTTTTAAAACCCACTTTTAAATTACCTATGGATCAAAGAATAAATCATAATGGAAACTATGTAAATTAGGTGATAATATAAGTAATACTTCAGAAAATATGTGACAAGAAGCTAAAGCAATACTTAAAGAGAAATTTATAGCCTCAAATGCTTATATTAGAGGAAAAAATGTACTGAGTGAGTCATCAACTGAAAAATTTGAAAAAGAGCAGCAGAGTAAACCCAGAGATACTGGGGGGAAAATTAAGATAACAAAAACCAATGAAATTGAAAACACAAATAGAAACACTATTACTTTTTGAAAATTATAATGAATTAATGCGATTGATCACACACAAAAAATTGCACAAATAAACAACATAATGGATATAAAGTCTGTAATTACAAATGCATAAGAAGTTAATTAGATAAGGCAAAATTATAAACTACTTTATGCAGATAACTTTGAAAATTTAGGTAAAATGGACAATCTAAAAATACATATAAATAATCAAAACTCATTTGAGAAAAAATGGAAAATCTGAATGATCCTATCATGAGAGAAATAAAATCAGTAATTAAATTTTTTTTCTACTGGAAATCACTAGACCAGAAGGTTTTACATATGAGTTATGCCAAATATTCAATTCCGAAATACATAAACTGTTTTAGACAATAGTAAAAGAGGGAATAATCCCAAACTTATTCTACAAGGGCAATATTAACCATGGATCCAAAACTTGACACAGACAGTATAAGATAATAAAATTACACACAATTCAAATATCTAGAACATTAACAGGTAAAAAGAACATTAGCAAACCAAATTAAGCAATGGACTCTAAAATGATGTATCATAAATTTGGTTTACCCCTGGAAGCAAGGTTAGTCCATTATTAGAAAATTAATGTAATTCATCATATCAGCTGACTGGAGAAAATCATATGTCACCTCAATACATATCAAAAAATCATTCAGGGCTTCCCTGGTGGCGCAGTGGTTGAGAATCTGTCTGCCAATGTAGGGGACACGGGTTCGAGCCCTGGTCTGGGAAGATCCCACATGCCGCGGAGCAACTAGGCCCGTGAGCCACAATTACTGAGCCTGCGCGTCTGGAGCCTGTGCTCCGCAACAAGAGAGGCCGCGATAGTGAGAGGCCCGCGCACCGCGATGAAGAGTGGCCCCCGCTCGCCACAACTAGAGAAAGCCCTCGCACAGAAACGAAGACCCAACACAGCCATAAATAAATAAATAAATAAATAAATAAATAAATAAATAAATTTATTTTAAAATCATTCAGTAAGATTTTACAACCATTCATGATAAAAATTCCAGCAAACTAGGAAGCAAATGGAATTTTCTTAACCTAATGAAGTATATCTACAAAAAACTTACGGCGAACATCGTATTCAATAGTGAAATACTTTCAGAAGCCCCTTTAAAACCAGGAACAAAATGAGGAGGCTAGCTATCAGTATACGTATTCAAAATAGCTCTGGAGGTTCTAGTCTAGAGAAGTGTGGCCTAGTGAATAATTTGTATACCAAGAGACATGCACCAGAATGTTCAAAACAGCTTTGATTTTAATAGCATAAAACTGGAAATTACCCAATTATCCTTTGACTTAGAATGGATAAACCAATCTTGGCATCTTCATATAATGTCCTCCGATCACAGCAGGAAAACCAGTGGATCTTATTATCTATTTGTGTCCACGTGGATGAATAGTGTTGAACAAAAAGGCTAATCACAGAAGAATATGTATATAGTATCATTCCATATATATGAAGTGTCCATAAAGTTTATAAATGGGCAAACTTTAATGTATGTTTTTTTATGTGCTAAACACTATTCTTTTTTGTTAATTTTTTAAAACTTTTATTTTATATTGGAGCATAGTTGATTAACAATGTTGTGATAGTTTCAGGTATACAGCAAAGTGATTCAGTTATACATATACATGTATCTATTCTTTTTCAAATTCTTTTCCCATTTCGGTTATTACAGAATATTGAGCAGAGCTCCCTGTGCTATACAGTAGGTCCTTGTTGGTTATCTATTTTAAATATCGCAGTGTGTACAAAATACATATATAAACTATAAAGAAAAATAAGGAAATAACCCAAAATTCAGAATCTTGGTTACATCTGAGGGGAGCACAGGAGATGAGCTCAGGGAAGGGCTTGTGCAGTTTTCTGTATCTTAAGCTGCTAAGAGGTACACAGGTGTTTGTTATTATTGGACTCTACATTTTATATTGTCTGTAGTATATTTCATAATGTATAAAACAAAAAAATCCTTATGAATGTGGATGGAATACACATTCTTCTTTGATATAGCGTCCTATAACCCCATCAAAGACATCAATTCTGGAAGAGTGCCAATTTCATGTGCAAGAAACCTCACACAGTAATCATTTAACTATTGTCCTTTGTGTTTATTTGGTCTGTGGCCAAACTCTCCTACTTTATTTTTCTTCACATTTTTCTAAATCCACACTTTCATTTCTTACAACCATAGATCCGTGTCATGCAGTATTCATACCTACATGCTCACTCGGTCATTTACAAATTCCTTAACTTCCCTAAGGTACTTCCTCATCTGCAAAGCAGAAAATATAATACCTGCCTCAGACCATGGGGGTGAGAATTAAGCAAGATGATATCAGCCTGGAATTTAGTAAGTACTAAATAAATATTAACTATTATTGATTGTTGTTATGAAATGGAATAGTTTATGTAGAGTTCCAGGAAAATGTTGGGTGCAGTATAAGCATTGCATACATCACAGCCACTCTTAGTGTCATGGATCCAGGCCTTGTTCATTTCACTTTGATGATGACCTTCTGGAGACAAGGCTATACCCATTTCCATGATGCTCAGCCCTATTTCAATAGGACACATTCCCTGAGGCAGGTTCTCTATTTTCCCATCTGTGTATCTGCATTGCCTACTACAGTTTGTTGTTGGGGGGTCCTGAATGTTTACTGGATTCCTTTAAAGGCCATATATTAGCATCTGTTTCACAATGACCATTACCTGGTATCAAAGTTCATCACAGGACCTTCCTGGAGGAACCTATCGCTCAGGCTGATTAATTGACCATCTTCTTTGTCCAGTCAGTCATCACAGGTTCTTCCCCTGAAATAAAATTTAGTGAGGAAACATATAAAAGCTGCTACTACACAAATGACATAAGAGATCTTCAAAAATTAGGTTTATTGCACTCTTTCACAATCTTTTCCTTGCATTCAGGCCAGTTCTCAGAATTTCAACCAATGAATCATGGTTTCTCAGTCTGATAATTAGAGATGTGATAACTTACCCCTGCTCCATTTGGTTTAAACTTTAAACTCCTGTGATCCCCATTTACCCAATAATTACATTCAGCTGATGCAATGACCCCTTGGCCTGCTGATTGTATAATTTATCTTTTCTTTATCCTCGTTTGTTCTCTGTTCGTTTGCAATGTGTTCTTCCTCTCTTTAATCCAAGAAATACGTCACTGTTGTTGTCTTTTGGATTATAAGATCAAGTGTATGATCTAGAAGATTGTCAAGGATGTGCAGAGGAGACTGCTAAGAAAGACTATCTCATATGTGTCATTAATTTTCCTCTTAACGGCCAAACCCCAGAAAGTACTAATTCAGCACACAGTGTGTTCTGTGACTCCCTAACCTCTTGAAAAGAGACCAAATAAAAATGAGGAATGTTTCTATTTAATGTGTTGTGTGTACAAATGCAAAAAATTGTAATCCAAATAAACATTTAGAAAAGGAAGATGAAAAAACTCAAATGAGAACATCCTCCCCTCTGGGAATTCATAATCTAAATATGGCAAACACATAGAGTGAGATAGGAGAAGAGATAGTGGGTGGTAATGATATTGCTGACACTAATGTCCATTCAGGAAATGGAAATATATAGAAAGAGGAACCAGCTAGTTCTTGGGCATTGATCAAAGAAAAACCCACAAACATATTGAAGGAGAGGAAGGTCGCTTTGTTTCTTAACGTACTCCTGCTGATTTTAGGTGGCTGCACAGCTAGTCTACCTCTGCTGCCCCCAGGATTCTGGGGTATTTTGGCTAACATTATTTGCAGTGTCCGTAAACTCAAAGGAGGTCAGTGCTAAAGGGGATATGAGAGAACAGTCATGGTGTAAAAAACCTCAAGTACATTTAGGGAGCGGAAAATTCATAGGAATTTGTGAAGCAGCCTGGTGATGTTACCATAGTAGGAAGTAGTGATTACTACAGAAAACTGTGGCGTTCTTTCCCCACCCCCCCAACCACCACTAAAGACAATCACATTCCAAGAAAAAAAAGTTTCTTTATTGTGCCAACCATGCTAAATATGTCTGCTGACCCCAGCTGACCAGTGAGTCTTAACAGCTCCCATTACATAGATGAGAGATGCCTATCGTGGTAGTATTTACCTCAGATCACACAAACAAGGGCAGAGATGAGTCTAGGATCCAGACCTATTCATGCTGATGAACTGACTCTGAAACTCTGAAGGATGTGCAGGTGTTTCATGCAAAGAAAACAAATGTGCTAGCTGAAATAAAGTAGATGAGAGTGTAAAAGTTTTGTAAACACTACCAAAGTACTGGGGTCAATAAAAGAGACCCAAAACTTGATTGAATAAAACATCTTGCTTCCACCTCATTGCATCCTTGTCCATATTGATCAGCTGTAATAGAGCATGACAGAGGTATTGATTGCCTGAGGCAGTTCTCAGGTATTTGGGACCTGACAGCAGCCATAGACTGTCAAGAAGGCAATGCTCTACAGAAACCTAAAATTAGGAAGGTTAAGTGAAAAGGGGACTGGGGCATTAGGTGTTCAATATTTATATCAGTCCAGCAAATGGCTTACGTGAAGCAGGATGGGCCTAATCTTCTTCACCTATAAGTTACAGATAAGCATAAGATGGTTATTGTCTTATAAATAGCTGTTGATGAAATGCCTACTTAAAATATTTGCCTGGGCTCTCAGACAAATCAATATTGATTTCTAAAACACTCTCAAAAACAGTGAAAGCAGAGTGAATATACACTTCTACATTTGTTTCCTGCTTAAAAAACAAGAACAAACAAACAAAAAAACAGAAACATCAGTGAAGAAAAGTGTTAAGGGCTTAAATCGATCAAGTCATGAAAACCAAAGGGAAGATGACAGAACACAAATTTTGGAAGCTGGAAAGCAGATGGTCACATGGTAACTATATTAGCAGACCAAGATATTAATATCTGAGCTAAATTAAAGATGATCAATGGAAAGTTTGAGAAATAATCAGATCCCCAGATCCCCTCTCCAACTCGTTGGATGCAGGAGACTCTCACGCCCCTACCCTGACCAATGACTGAAGCGTTATTCCTGAAAAGGGTAAAACAGTCTCTGGGAATGGGCTACACCAGGCACAGGTGAGAGCAAAGACCCAGGAGCACCCTCTCCAGAAGAGGAAGTTGACAGAACACCTGAAGTATGAACCATCTTCAGAGGGTATTTAGACCAGTGGTGAAGAGTTTGGGGCTGAGTTAGTGACAAGTATTTAGAAAAACCAAGCAAACTGAAAAACAAGACAATTGCTACCTTTCGGGAAAACAGTAGTCGTGCAGGACAGGAATTGTGGCAGTAGCTTACGCCATCCTCAGTTTTGGATGGCATTAAATAGTGTAATAATGTAAACGCTGAATATTGATTGAGTGAAAAGTCCTATATGGGGTTGGAGGGGTGATAGGAAGGATAACAAGAGTGATAGAAGTGGAGGGAGGGAGGAGAGTTAAGAAGTCCTCTGTGTTCATAGGGGGAAATTGACTTTTTTAAAGTTTGGAAAAAATTTCAGTAGCAATGTAAGTTTATCATGTAGAGATAGCCGGGTATTGGGTTGGCCAAAAAGTTTGTTCAGGTTTTTCTATAATGTGCGCTGGGAATACCCGAATGAACTTTTTGGCCAACCCAATAAATGCCAAAATAATCAGTTGGGGGAGGGAGGAGTTAGGGAGGAGGGATATTGTCGGATTTTTTTTTTTTTTTTATAGATCTTGTAGAGCTACTCAATTCTTTAAAATTAGGCCTAGATAACTTTGATTTAATATCTATACATTACATATAGATTTCAAACTCATTAACAAAAATAGGATGGAAGTACATGCTGAAAAGCCAAATTAGAGTTCTGTCTCAACAGCCAGAGGTGAGGATGGACAGAGAACGTCCTTCTCCCCGTCTCTGCGTCTTTCCCAGCAAACCACTCTATCCACGTGCTGGTGACGTGACACCTCTGTCTCAAGCTCATGAAATGATGTATCCTCACTTAGGAATAATAGGAACCAGAGGGCCTCAGCCTTCTCAGAACATCTCACTTCTAACGGGCTTTTATTTATCTTCCCCTTTTGGTTGTGTTTCTTTAGGACATTTTTTGATCTTACCAATAGTAAAAATTATTTTCTTAGAATCAAAGCATTGTAAGACTTGAAGAATTCTCTGGAGTTTATGGAGTCTCCTTAGCCACCTTCTTCAGAATAAACAGGGTCTGTGCCTTTTACTTTAAAAGGCTGTGGCAGGGGACGGGGCAGTCACTCTCACCTCAGTGTCTTGCACTGTGTGATGTCTTACAGTCTTGGACAGGGAGCTCCATGGTTCTGAACCTTTTTTCGGTCACAAGGATTTTAATCTCATTAAAGCTGTGGAATATGCTCTTAAGAAAAATTCCTCTTTACAGATTTTACATACACTTTAGGAGAATCAGGGAGTCCCGGATGCCCATTCACGGAGCACTTAAGTGTCCATGAACCTGTTCCGGGTCTGATCCGTATGACTTGCTCTATTAATAGATTCTAAGTAAGTGTTGAATTAAATGACTGAATGGACCCAAAGAGAGGGCCTCTGGTTCCAGCTGACGTGCTGGGTGAAAGCAAGGACACACAATCATTACACTCGTTTATGTCTTTGATTTTCCTCTTGGAATCTGGAGAATTGGTTTCGGAACTCTTTCTCTCCCTGCTGTTTGGATTCTGTCTGCCCTTGTATTGTCCGCAGCCCCTCCTTAAAAGGACTGAGTAGAAGTAGTCTTCTCTACTGCCTAGACTCCTGAGTTTCTAGCCCCAACTTGTAAAATATGCCCTTAACAGTATGTCTTGCCATTCTTCAATAAATGATGCTCTGTTATGCCCAGTTTGTTCTACTTATTCAAGGCTGCCATATGGCCTCAATGGATGTCTGGTGAAAATGTATTTAATATCTCTTAAAACCTACATAAAAATGTCAAATGCCCATGATTTAAAGACAAATCCTTTTTGAGATATTGCTTTACCAATTAGCCACCTGGAGCTGTCTGGCCAGGTCCTAATCAATGAGCCAATGTAGTGGACATTTTGAAGATGGCCAAGTCCAAAGGAGAGCTGGGAATACTTAGCAAGTTTAGTAGTGATGAGAGTGCCAGGATAACTAAATTCAGGATGTTCTCGTTATGCTAATGTCTCCTTGCAGGACATTCCCACTCCCTCGGGTGAGCACCATCGGAAGTAACAGAGCTGCATTACCTGAGCCCTGCCCTTTGCAGGGTAATAAAACTTAAACAGTGGCCGTGTGAGGAGCAATATAGGAGAAGTCATGGGAGGTACTTGCGGAATTAACCTTATTCTGTTGGTGGTCCTTTCTTTTCTACAAAGGACAGTTAGGTCTCAGTTTAAGTCCTCACCTTGTGAAGCCGTCAGGTCCACAAAATTTCTCCATCATCCCCTTCTCCAGCAATTCTCCCACCAGGTGGGAAAAGCTGAGCGGAAGGTAAGCTTTGGTGTGTCTCAGAACCTCTCTGGGGACACATGTAAAGCAATGCGGACGCCCATGTCACAGTATCAGATACTCCCGTTCTCACTCTCATACTTTTACTTCATTTTCCATCTTCTCCTGGCCTTCTGCCTTCACCTGTTTCACTCCTGTGTATATGGCAACATATTCTCTTCACTCTAGCACTGATCCTAACCAGCTTTAGAAAACAACCAGCTAGGAATGTCTTGAAGACTTTGTGATGGGTCACCAGGGCTTGCAGAATATTTTCTCTAAAAACAATTTTGTCTCCCCTTTTTGGCTTTAGAAACCAAAAGACTACTCCAATATGATTATTTATGTCACTAAATTGAAACGTGAGGAAACTTTTGTAAAACAAGGCCAGAAGTCCAGGGTTTGAGCGTACCCTTTAGTGGAACTTGGGAGGAACAGGAGGTGGAGGAGGACGTGTCAGTGTCTGTATCAGAAACACCTCAAAGGGTGGCAAGGACGCCAATAGAACAAAAGCTACAGGGGTGGGAACAAGGAACCGTTTGCCTTATGGATAGAGAGCTAACTCTAACACATAAGAAGAGCGTGTTGATTTTTGCAGGTGTTCTTAACAAAGCAAGAAAGTTGGACTTAAACGGAAAATAAAATTGAAACTTACGTTAGGAAACAACAGAAAGTAGGACTCTTTCCATTGCAGTAGAAGATGGCTTTACCTTTCACAAAGTACAGGAAGTCTCACGTTACATGATGAAAACCATCTCCTCAGGGCTTAGGAAAGCAGTGGTCTGTGCATTTTCACTTCCTGCAAGCCTTTTAAGGGTTGTTTATGCGTTTACTGTCAGCGCCTTGACTGAGTGCACCAGCTCCATTCCCGCCTCCCCTGTCTCAGCGGCTGAGCCCCTGCTCTCCACCTCGCTGGTGTGCCTCCGAGAGGGACCAATTATTCTGCATCTCCTAAGCATTTACATATAAAATTGTTGCCTTGCATTTTCACACGTCCTCCTCTTTATGGTTGCTGGGGTCTTTCTCCTGCAGTTGCTCTGCCCGCACCCTGGAAGTCTTAACTTCCTAGAAGCTAGCAGCCGTATCTTTCTCCCCCCACCCCCATCTTTTGGTTGCATTTAGGGTAATACTGCAATAAAAAGCCAGCCCTGAAACATGTGGATTGATTCACTAATTTTTTTTTTTTTTTCTGGGATACATGTCTCTGTACCCCAGAACAGAATTCTGTGAGTTCAGTTAAATGCATATCTGAAGGGTTTCACATTTCCCAATAGCTAATACTTAAAACAATGTCAGAGGCCTAAAAGCACCAATTTTCCTGTCCGGTTTTGTTCTGCTCTTGCATTGACAGTGAGAGTCTCATCTTTCCACACCCTCTGCCATTGTTTTTACGTGTCCACATGTAAGAATTAAAATGATCATTGGTTGACTAGTGCTTTCCTTTTGAAGGATTCTGTGCTTAAGAATTGACAGGTGTTCTTCCCAGAATCAACTATAGGAAGTAGGCACCTTTCATAAGGAAACTAAGAAAAAAGCACTTTATCAAGACTGCTTTACAATACCAAGAAAAATAAGTGGAGAGGGAATAAGAGATGAAACAAGAATGGCAGACATTGATGTTTATTGAAACTGGGGTTTAGTTCATGTAGGTTCATAGTACTGTTCTCACTACTTTTGTATACATTTGGAAATGTCCATACAGTAAACGTTTTTAAATGACTAAAATGAAACTGATTAAGTTAAAAACTGGTCAGGAGAAATCACATCTCTTCTTCATCTAATCTTTGGTTAAGATTATTTGGGTGCCTCCCTCTGGTATGGAAAATACTCATAATAACTGAACGCAATTCTAGAAGTCCCTTGAAACCCCGGTAGTTTGTATACAACCATTTTTACCTACCCATGGCTTTAAAGTCTTCAGATTTCCTTCCGCATTCCTCCTGAGTATCCCATGGAAGCCTATTTTGTACACCAGGAAGACAAGGGGATGTCATTTCAAATGCTAAGATATAATCTTTTTCCTCTGTTCAGTTGTGATAACGTGTGCGTTTCCCAGTAATTTCTCTCTGGTGTAAACTGCGTAAACTGCTTCTTTTCCATGTTGTCTGTGCCACCACCTCATTTTCTTGTTGTTAACCAAAGAATTGTTCATCTCTATTTAGACCAGATCTGCATCTGCTTTATGCTCTTCCATCTGTTCTGCAATGTAGTGTCTTTGTAATATATTAGGCGCTGGGTAACATTTAAAGAGACAGTCAAGTTAGTGTGGGCCTTAGGCTTTCTCTCCCTTGGAGGGGAAGATTCTTAGACTATTAACAGAAATATAAATGGGGTTTTACTGCCATGGAGAAATGTTGCCTTTGGAAATCTGTAAAAAAAAAAAAATTTTGTTTTTGAATTATAGTTAATTTACAATATTGTGTTAGTTTCAAGTGTACAACAAAGTGATTCAGTTATACATATATATATTTATTCTTCTCCAGATTCTCTTCCATTATAGGTTATTACAAGATATTGAGTAGAGTTCCCTGTGTTATACAGTAGGTCCTTGTTGTTTAGATATTTTATGTATAGTAGAGTGTATATGTTAATTCCAAACTCCTAATTTATCCCTCCCCTCCCCCACCCTGGTATCCCCTTTGGTAACCACAAGCTTGTTTTCTATGTCTATGAGTCTATTTCTGTTTTGTAAATAAGTTCATTTGTATCATTTTTTTAGATTCCACATGTAAGTGGTATCATATATTTGTCTTTCTCCGTCTGACTTCACTTAGTATGATAATCTCTAGGTCCATCCAAGTTGCTGCAAATGGCATTATTTCATTCTTTTTTATGGCTGAGTAATATTCCATTGTATATATAGACCACATCTTCTTTATCCATCCATCTGTCAATGGACATTTAGGTTGCTTCCATGTCTTGGCTATTGTAAATAGTGCCACTATGAACATTGGGGCACATGTATCTTTTCGAATATAGTTTTCTCTGGATATATGCCCAGGAGTGGGATTGCTGGATCATATGGTAACTCTATTTTTAGTTTTTTACGAAACCTCCATACTGTTTTCCATAGAGGCTGCACCAATTTACATTCCCACCAACAGTGTAGGAGGGTTCTTTTTTCTCCACACCCTCTCCAGCATTTATTATTTGTAGACTTTTTAAATTAAAAATTTTTTTAAGTCTTTTTCTCCTTACCTCTTCCTTTTTATCATCCCAAACCCACTCTCAGAACTAAGGGACTTGGTCTCCCTGAACAGACTGGTGGATTGAAACTTCAAAAGTACCTATATCCACATGTCTCTCTTTGATACTAGGGGTGAGTGGCTTTTATTCAGAGAAGGGCAGTTTCTACCCACGACTTCTGAGTCCATGTGCTTGGTTTCAGATCCCACCTCTACAAGCAGCCTGCCCCAGGCTCAGCTTTGCCATCCATAGAATGTCAGGATAATACCTGTCTTGTAGTATTGTCATAAAGATAACCTTTGAAAAGTTTGCAGTATGAGACCTCTCACTTACTGCAAAAACTTTATATTTAAATGGTCAAAGTTATAATTACCATTAACTCTCCAAGTCACTGACAGCATGGTAAAGGCTAAATATGGATAATAGCTACAAAAAATAATGTGTTTTCTGGGATGCCAAATAAAGTTGAAACCGATTTTCACATTAACAGCAGGCACTTGCTAACTTAGAAAACACAGCTACCAATGAGGCTCCAAAAGAAGGTCTTTGAGGCTGATGCTCATTTAATGTGTCGTATTCACTTTGGGTGAAAACTTCTGCTGAAATGTGAGAGGCTCATTGAATTTATTTACTTTTCCCTCTCTTGTCTACTCAGCTGTCATCATGTGTATCCTCAGAGGTAGAAACTTTCTGACCAGGGCTTGTTGGTTAGGACAGAAGTTTCATGCTTTGATTTTGTTTTGTGTTTGAGGTTAGTAATGAAGAATTCAGGGGAAGGATTGTTGGATGCTCTAGGGAGAATATAGACATCACCTTATTTCTATTTCCTGTAAAGTTGAAAATGACAAAGAACAGTAGTGCTAATGAGTGGTACTGTGCCTAGTCAAGTTCAAAAAATAATTCTCTACTTCTGAACAAAGTGAAGCCTTTGATGAGAGCAGCTTTTCTGATAAATAAAAAATTCTAAGACTGACAGTAAATTTTTGGTAACATCTGTATTCCTTCATTTACACGTTTAGCAAACATCTATTGAGCATCTTCTTTGAGCCAGGTACCTGTTAGACCCTAGGATTCTAAGATGAGTAAGACTATTATAAAAGGGGAGAAATAGCTCAGTTAAATTCTATAATTTTAGGAGAGTTTTGAAAAAGGGCTAATTGCAAATGTATGGACTGGGTTTAGATAAAGTCGCAAGGGATGGTGCAGTACCCCGGGCATCGTGACAGTGGGGAGCCGTTACCACCCCTTGGCCTCAGTGAACAAGGGTGACTCCTGGAACCTGGAGAGAGGCCAGTATGACTGGGCCTCCCCTGGGAGATGCAGTGAGCTATAGCCGATTCAGAATGGCCTGCTGGGGAGGGAGCTGAAGATAAACTCCAAGGTCACTCCTGTCCTGCCCCCTGAAACTCCTGCTGGTGCTACCCATTGGAAGATCCCTCCTGAAGCCAGAGGGAAAGGGAGCTCACAGGTGTAGTTCAAAGAGGTCAGTCTCCCAGGTCACAGAGCAGGGTGGAGAAGGCACTGGAACGGGCAAAGGGAAGAATCCAGCACGACTATGACCTCCCTCAAGGTACTCAGTCTAATGGTAGGCGGCTAACACACAAACAGGTAAGTTTCAGTACTCATAGAAATTAACATGATACTGAAACATACAAAATAATATGAGAGCCCAGAGGACAAAGCTACTAGCTCTGCTATTACGGAACATTTATTCTGGTTCTCAAAGAATGAGTACAAGTTTGCTGGACAACAGGGGCAGGAGGAAGAAGAGGAAAAGGCACATAGATATACAAAGCTTGTTTAGAAATCATCAGTGTGACTCCAGCGCAAGGTGTATAAGACATAGGGAAAGGAATTGGGATTTTGTGAGGCTTTGTTGGGATTGCTGGAGAATATTATGCAGACTTACCACAACATGTTTAGTGAGCAAGTGTAAGATACTTGTGACCTGCCAGCTTCATGAGAGGTGTCTCTTCTGTTCACCACTGTGTGTGCAGCCCCGAGAACAGTGCTTGACACCTGTACCTCCCTCAACAAGCTTTTGGAGAACGAATGAACAAGGAAACAGAAGAACTGTTGTGTGTGAACCTAAGTCCCATGACTTTGTTTTGACTTATTAAATTTGATACGCATTAGCAAGTGGTACTACTTTGATTCTCCCTTTCTGTTCTAGAAATAAGTAGATCTAAAGAACAGTGGCTGTGTGCAACAAGCACAAGATGAGGAGTCAGGACATCTGTTCATCACCGGAAGCATCATTTAGCCTTCTGTTTCTCAGCTCTCTTGTCTCTAAAGTGGAAGCTGTGCTAGCTCCCTCAGCTATCTCATAAGATTATTGTGAAGATCAAAGCTGCCTTGACAGGTCTAAAGAACTTGACAGATAACATGCAGCGGTGCCTCCTTCTCCTGCATCACTAGCGACTGAGATGGGCCACATAAGTGAATTTTTCAAATAATTAAATTTGTTGTATTAAACAAGGGTTTCTCAATCTCAGCACTACGTACATTTGGGGCCAGAATACCCCTCTGTGTGTGATGGCGGCGGGGTGCTTGTCCTGTGCATTATAGGATGTTTTTACAGCATCTCTGGCCTCTACTCATTAGCCACTGACACTCTCCCCACCCCACAGCTACAGCCAATTGCAACAACTAAAAATGTCTCTAGACTTTGCCAGGTGTCTCCCAGAGAGCCAAATCATCCCCTGGTTAAGAACCACTGCATTAAGCTTTTTTTTTTCAATCTTAACCATTCTAGATGGAAATCTTTCTCAAATACATTGATCACATCCCTGGCCTGTTAAACATGGGCTCCTGGGTTGCTCCACTAGAGTACTGGCTGTAACAATCATCCCATCTTTAAGACATGGTAGAACTATGTCCCCGCATCCCTAGTCTGCTGAATTTTTGTAGACCTGTGTCTGCATTTTATCCTTTTAGTTTTCCCTCCCTTTCTCCCTGTGAGGCTGACAGCTGTCATTTTCCTGTAAGCATCGAAGTGTACTAATTTGCTATTTCTGATCTGCTTGGGATTTTAAAAGTGGCCAGCCAGATTTCATAGGATGCATCTAAAATGAGAATCAACTCAGTCCCTGAGTTTGGGTATACAGGAGCCTGGCAGATGGACTTGGTCTATTTGAGCCTTGCAGAGGCCTTCTTAACTCACTTCTCAATGCTCCTCCTCTTAGGGACACCTGCCAGGTCATGTGGTGTCATCACGACTGGTATTAATATGGCCATGATATTGCCCACATCAACTTTCCCACATCCTGATTTAGGATGAAATGTCTGATGGTAGTTCAAACATTCCTGCCAACTGGGTACAAACATTTCAGAGGACAATTAGTTTTTTACTTTCTCACCACCCTCCTCTTGCCTCAATTTAGAAATTATACGAGGGGGTCATATATCATTTATGTCATCTATGAGGCTGCACATAGCCTGGTGTAATGTCAGCCAATAAAATGTTCTTTGATATTTTAAATAAAATAAGTCTCTTGTGTTAGTTAGCACCTAGTATATTGACGTGGTGCCAGGCATGTCGTAGGTGCTCAAAAAATGTTTGTGGAAGGAAACACAGGAATGAGTCACATGGCTATAACCTCACTTCCCAGTTGTCAGTATGATGAAAACTCACGTAAGGTGTGACAAGCCAAAGATAAAGACTTCAAAAATCCTACACTAGTATGTTTAAAATAGACAACTAATAAGAACCTGCTGTATAAAAAAAATAATAAAATTCAAAAAAAGAAAAAGAAAAAAAAATCCAGGTGAGGAAAGTGGTTTGTAATGAAAGCACAGGCTAATCTTTCATGTCGCAGATAAAGAGAGAAGTGCAGTAGTCCCAGAGGGGGGAAAATAAAATGACTAAACAGCATTCCGTTTCCTGTTCTGCCCTGGTTCTCTTTTAAGTTTGCAGGCTGGAAATGGCCCAGCTGATTCCAGCTCACAGGGCGAATTCACCTCCTTTTCTTTCCTCTGTTGCAAATGCTTGTGTGTTTCACTGGACAGGAAGAAAGGTTCAGACTCCGCGTCTGCCTGGCCCCAGTGGATAGGCTCTCAGGGATCTCTAATAGCTGCTTGCCCAGGTAGTTAGGCTATTTCTGTCCGCTGTAGCAAGGAAAAATCCCTCACACCAGAATAAAGCAACCTGTCGGGGAACTCTTAGCTGAATTGTGTGCAAGGTCAGAGGAAAGCATTTCATTTAAAAGTGGCTCTGTACATAATAAAAAAGGGATCAGTGTCCAATAAGACTCTGAACACAGGGAGAAAATTGACATTTGACTTGCTGCATTCTCTCAAGGTCATGTCTGGTCTTAACATTCCCCATGGGTGACAGGTTTCCAGATGGTGATTCTGGACCAGCCAGACCCTTGAGAAAGGAGGCCAAGACTGGGCAGTATCCACCTGGGACTGTGAAACGTGAGATCATGCTGATAGCAAGATCACCCTCAGGGCATGGCCTAGAATCCGAGCTAACCCCTGAGCATCCCCTGAACGGAATGAATCCAGGGATGCTGTGATTTATACTTGTAGACTTCATCTGGTCATTTCAGTGAGGAGTTCTGTTGAAGAAGTGAAGACAATCTGACCTGGCCAGAGACAAGAAAATAGCCAGTCCTGAAAAGATATAGAAATTCTTAGAACATAGTAACAACCTATTTGAATTTTCAAAAAGGCAACGTTAGTCAGAAAAGGTCTCTGTGTATCTCTTGGGTTCTGCAGTCTTGGTATTTCAGAAGGGTCACTGGTTAATTGGGCTGGGTTAATGGTTCTTCTTTTTTTTTTTTAATAAATTTATTTATTTTATTTTTGGCTGCATTGGGTCTTCGTTGCTGCACACGGGCTTTCTCTAGTTGCAGCGAGCAGGGGCTACTCTTCGTTGCAGTGCACGGGCTTCTCATTGCGGTGTCTTCTCTTGTTGCAGAGCGTGGGCTCTAGGCGTGCGGGCCTCAGTAGTTGCGGCACACAGGCTCAGTAGTTGTGGCTCGCGGGCTCTAGAGCACAGGCTCAGTAGTTGTGGTGAACCGGCTTAGTTGCTCCACAGCATGTGGGATCTTCCAGGACCAGGGCTCGAACCTGAGGTCCCTGCATTGGCAGACGGATTCTTAACCGCTGTGCCACCAGGGAAGCCCTGGTTCTTTTTATTATGGTGACTTTCAGCCATATTTCTGGCAGAAGGCACCTGGTTAAGTCATGGGCTGCTCTGGGTGAAAGATATCACTTCTCTGGCATTTAGCCTCCCCAGAACAGAGCAGGAATTACATGGGTGACTTTGGAACATGGTGGGTACTTAGCTTTGTTTTGGCTACATTCACAACAAAGAGCAGCAAAGGGCCTTTTCGAATGAGGTGATTGCACAGGATCTGCAGTCGTTTCTTGAGGCCGGTGTGTCTGGAGTCTGAGCAAACAGGACGGTGGTGTGAGATGAGTTCAGCTCAGGCAGGGCTCAGCATTAGTGACCTGTTAGGAAATGAGGGATGAAGGGACTTAGACAAAGGTGGGAGCCAGGCCATTGCGGAATTCTGGGTTGAATTCCTGCATTCTGCTTGAATCCAAAGTATCCTAAAAGATTCATTGGGCAGTAGGTTCTGGGGCCAAAAAGAACATATCTTATGCAAATATATTGAGTTAAGGAGGTCCTGCTGCCCATTTTGTAATTATTTATTGAGTACTTGCTAGGCACTGGTCACTTTTATGTATGTGATTTAAGAGAATTTTTACAAGCCTTTGGGATATTGAATTAGTATTTTTATCTTAAAGATGGGATAATGGGGGGCTGGCCATTTTCATATAGGTGATTTAGGAGAATTTTTACAAGCCTTTGAGATCTGAATTATTATCTTTATTTTAAAGATGGGGAGATGGGCGCTTCATACCTATTAGTCCTGCACACTTTGGCCTGAAACTTGACCTGTCGCAAGGCCTTATTTGGGACTGGCAAAACTAAAATTGGAAAACAGGTTTTCTGTTTTGTCCATTTTATACTAAAGTTCTTATGCTTCATAGGATAAATTAACTTTTGAGGTCTAGCCTAGAAAACGGAACACCAGGAGTAGTTTCATTGAGGAAATATCTTCTCATAGCAAATGTGAAAAGTTGTTAAAATATAACTCATTTATAACTTGTAACCACATATGTGTACACTAGTTATGAAGAATAAGTTCTGTATATAATAAGTAAATATATGTGTATGTGTACAGTTACTTATTTATCTTGTATCCACTATATCCAGAAAAATTCTGAAAGAATGGGTCTTCAATAGTTAACAATAGCTTTTTCTGGAAGATAAGATTTAGGGTAACTTCATTTTATTATTTTTTTCTCTTTTTGGAAATCTTTTTTTTATTTTTTTTTAACCATGGGAATGGAGTACAAATGATAATTCTTAGGAAAATGAGAAATAAAGGAGATGGCACACACCTATCTCTTTAAAGATTCAGGTGTATTTGGTTTTTCCTCCTTCTGAAGCCCATTCCCCCATCTGTATTGGTTTCATCACAATGATGAGTTAAGCAATCAACTTGAAGGTGATTCTGTGAGCTTACTAATTTAACGTTTGTGCGCATGTCAAGATTCCAAAGGCATCATTCGACTCAGCCAAATTGAGCCACATCATGATAATTAGGATTGAGAAAATGTTTGGGGAGGCATTGGGAAGAAATTTGAGAAACCAAAGGGAAGGCATAGAGCTACCTGGTCCCTAGGACCATCCCCAGGAGATATCAGTTTGGGGGAGGGGATGAGCAAGTACGGGGGAAACTAACCATCCATTGTCAATCACAGCCTCTGAAATCAATTTGGGAGAGGAACAAAGGGCAGATCTCAGAGCATGAGAGGGGCCCTAGAAAGATGGAAAAACACAGGCCAAGGAGACTAAAGAAAGACAAATCCTGAGCTGTGTGCTGGAAAGTTTGAGGAACAGCAAGGTTCTGCAGTGGGCACCGGTGTGTTTGAAAGGCTTGTCATGTGGTGTGAGCATGTAGGAAGCAGAGCGACTCTGATGACTCATTTGTCATGGGAAGAAATGGGGCGGGGAGAGGGAGGAAGGAGCAAGCTCCCAGGACAGAGGGAATGGAAACAATTTAGATACGTGTTATTAATTATTGTCTCCAAAGAGCCTGGTGTGGCAAGGCAGATGGTGACATAGGGGGTTTTACTTAAATCCCTTCCAACAAAGCTCACTGCCTCTTCCCATGCAGCATGAATCATAATCTCTGGAACTTTCTTGTCTCCAACAAGGAGGCTATAGCATTAGCACTAATAACTGCTATTGGAAGGATTGAGCGTTACATCACTGCCATTTCTGCAACTGTTCTACACCCTCCTGTCAACCCTGGCCTGAAAGACCCCAGCGTGGAAATATTCACTGCAACCTAATACTTGACATATAGGGGATTGACTCTAGGATGATTTTTCAAAACTTAAGTTATATTCTCAAATGAGTGGTTTCTGGCCCCCATTCCCACCAGCCTCCTCTACATCTTTCATCTTTTATCCACAATGGGTGTGGCCAGTTTTCCCATAGATGGAAGTTTGTTTCATTTGCAGGAGACTATGGTTTAAGCATTATTATTGTTATGATGGTGGTGGCTGTCATTGTCATTTCAACTTCACCTATTTCTAAAAAGTGTTTGAGACAATTTTCTTGGATGCAGTAGAACCTTTCAACAGGATTGAAATGTAAGAACTTTTTAACAGAAAGGACAGTTATAAACTATAAGCCCCAGTATTGTATTTCCCATTCTGGGCATTTTCTTCTTGGTGCATAGCAGATACTTGATAAATATTTTGGAATTAAGTATAAGTGGGTTTTGATTTCATGTGAATCACCTGTCTGTTGCCTATTAGTGTTATATACATTGGTCAGTTAATCTTCCTTTTCTGGGGCCTGGCCTTGGTTGCGGGATAGGTTAGTTGGTTAATTCATTTGTTCGTTAACTAACTGAACACATGCTAAATGTCAGGGATTATGTGAGGCACAGAGAATACGTCACTATTACATGTTCTCAGCAGCAGCGACATCAGGAACATAAACTTCCCCAAATACCTGCTGTCACCAGCAAGGATGCCAAAGACAAATTGGGGACCAACTGTTTACAAGGCAACTTGCTAGGCCATAAGATACAAAGATATGTCTTCATAAATACAAAAGCAAGTGGGACATTCTATTTAAAAATCATAATACAGAACATGATAGTTTATAATTTACTGTAGAAAATTTATTTAACCTTTTGCACAGAAATGGTGCAAAATATGTCTTGCCACTATTCCCATTTTGGCATTGAGCAAACTGAGTTCTGTAACTCAGCACTTAGAAATATGATGTGTTAGTCTGGGTTCTCTAGAAAAACAGAGAAACAGAACCCATAGGAAAAAGAGAGAGAAAAACAGATCATGGGTGGATGGATACATATATATATACATACATACATATTAACTGTAAGGAACTGAGCCACACAATTATGGAGGCTGAGAAGTTCAAGATCTGTTGTCTGCAAACTGCAGGCACAGGAGAGCCGATGGTGTAGATCCAGTCTAAGTCCAAAAGGCTGAGAACCATGAGAGCTGATTCAGTCCAAGGCTGGAGCCCAAAAGCAGGAGAAGCCCGATGTCCCAGCTCAAAGACAGTCAGAGAGAGAGAGAATTCTTTCTCACTCAGGCCTTTGATAGATTAGCTGAGGCCCACCCACACTGGGGAGGGCAGTCTGCTTTACTCAGCCCACTGATTCAAACGTTCATCTCATCCAGAAACACCCTCACTGACACACCCAGAAATAGAGTTTAATCAAATATCTGGGTACCTCGTGTGACCCTATCAAATTGACACACAAGATTAACTGTCACACGTGGCCTACCCGGGATTGTACATCCATGAAGAGGGAGAGCTCATAGTTCTCTGCCTTTCCACAAGATTTCTCATTGAAATACCAACCACACCCAACTCTACTTAGTTTGGACAAAAGATTGGGTATGTTTGGACGTGTGTTATCTGTAGTTGGTTCACAAAGAAATGTCCAGGCAGCGTTCCATCTCTCACCAAAGCAGCTACAGTGGCCAGGGGCTCTCTTACCTCTCCAACGGCTGCCAGCTCTCCCCCAGCAAAGTTGCCCGCGACATGCCTGTGCTCAGCTTCTCGCTGCACGGCATCCCTCTTCACTCCTCAGCGGTGCTGCCACACTCTCCTCACCCCGTCACCACATTCTGCAGGAATTCCCACGGGCCCAGGACTCCTGTGGGGGTGGGCGGGACAGCCAGGGTCCCACAGAGGGTAAAGCCGGGACATGCCTTGTGCCTCTGAAGGCTCAGATTCCAGCTCCATGGGGGATGGGGCTGCTTGGGCCACCAGTGTGTTCCCAGTGCCCAGTTCCATCGCTAACCCATGTTAGGCAGTCAGTCAGCATTTGGTAAAAGAAAGGAAGGAAGGGCAGGATGGGGTAGGGAGAGGGGGAGGGTGTTGAAGAAGGAGGAAGGTAGAGAAAAGAGGGGAAAGTGAAAGAAAAGAAAAAAGTTCAAGAAAGGAGGGAGGGAAGAAGAAAGAAACATGAGAAAATCAAGAGAGGAAAAAGAAGGAGCAGGGGCTTTCCTGGTGGCGAAGTGGTTGAGAATCTGCCTGCCAATGCAGGGGACACGGGTTCAAGCCCTGGTCTGGGAAGATCCCACATGCCGCGGAGCAACTGGGCCCGTGAGCCACAACTACTGAGCCTGCGCATCTGGAGCCTGTGCTCCGCAACAAGAGAGGCCGCGATAGTGAGAGGCCCGCACACCGTGATGAAGAGTGGACCCCCGCTTCCCGCAACTAGAGAATGCCTTCGCACAGAAACGAAGACCCAAACACAGCCAAAAATTAATTAATTAATTAATTAATTAAAAAAAAAAAAAAAAAGAGAGAGAAGGAGCAGAAAGAACCAATAGAGTCAGCAAGAAGGGTGCTGGACTGGACAGGGAGATTGGATGATGGCTGGTCCAGGTAGAGGAACACAGCCCCGGGCAAAGGGAAAAGACAGGTGACTCCTAGCTCTGCCCGTAGCAAGCTGTGGGACCTCGCACAAGCCAGCCAGCCTTTGTGGAATGTCGGGGGAGGCCTTATTTGTAACAGGAGGGAGTCAGACCAGGTCATCAGATGGAACCCCTGTCTCCATCCTGGTCCTCCGAGGATCAGCACAAGCCACCCAGCCACCAGCACTGACCCCGTTCGCGGTTCATTTCCCCCAGTCTTCATTAGTAGATACATAAATGTCCTCGGTGAATTTAGGGAGGAAAACACAATGACAGTTTCCGTAGCAGCTAAATTGCAGAACATGGAGAGGATTGAAAAGGACAAACCTTATTGTACTCAGCATCCTCTTAAAGCCAAGACACATGCAAATGCAAACCTCAGGTCTGCCCTCTGCCACGCCCAGGCAAAGCCTGACTAGAAGCTTCAGAAAGGAGAGTGTAAAATGGAATATAGATATTTATAATTGAAGTATCTTTCCCCCAGGTATCACTTTCTTTCTTTTTTTTTTTTTTTAATGAAAATTCAGTTAACTGAATATTTAGTTCCCCAAGGAAGGCTCCTTGGCTGTCGATTACACTGCACACATAGGGAGCAGCTCTACCAGAAAATGATGCCCGCTCTCAGCTAATGATCACCTTGCTCGGGATCAGTGGGAGACAAGGTCTTTGAGGCCGGCCCCCTTTCAGCTGCGAATTAGGTATTAAGTTCAGAGTATAGCCTAAAGCATTTTATGTGAGCCTGCAAACCAAATGGATGCTGGATCCAATTTTATACATGTACAGGTATATCAAATAAATTTAATTTCTCCATTGAAGGTGCTTGCTTTTAATTCCGGGGCCAGCAGTGCAGAACAGTTTTGAGGATTAAACTTCCATTCCGAGAAAGTAGCTGGGGTTAGAACTTCTAAAGCAGGAGTAACCAAAAAGCAAAAGGTTTTCAGTGCTCACAGAGAAGGGGGGTGGGGGGTACAATGATCTAGCGAACACTCCACAGGCAAGAAGCCTTCAGGTGCAAGATTACTTCTGCCACCTCATTTCAAGTCAGATAATCGCCTTATTTATAACCAAAGAAGGGCTAGTTTTGATGCCCTGATTGCAGCAGCGGGGACCCTGCTGTCATTCACAACACCTGGTGCCCCTCTGTGTTATATGTGGCCGCCCAGCTTCTTAACCACTACTGCAAAATGCACCTGAATCGGGTATAATTTTAAGACCAAACTCAAAGGCTCTAAAGAATAATCCTAGATCACGTCCTCCGTGAAGCCTTTCCTGATTTCTGCCACTGAGCCACCACCACCTGACCACTCCAGCCTGCATCTGGCTCAGTCAGACCCTATGCATTTATCTGTGACAGCAACTGTAAGAAGAGGCAGTTCTACCGTAGGGTTAAGCTCTGCAATCTCAGACAAGTTACTCAACCTCTGTGAATCTTAAGTTTTATGCATTTTAAACGATGACCATAATAATAGGGTTGTGAGGATTGAGTGAGAAGCCCTTAAATCAGTACTTGGCACAGGGTAAATATTATAGGGCTGGGGAGGACAGACCCTGTCTTTGACTCTCTAGAACTCGGCCCAGCTTGGCAGGAAAAAACAGTTGATTGATTGACTTTTGATCTCTTTGTTTTAGGTGCTCTAAGCCTTGGGATATTTGAGGGGGGGTATTCACCAAACTGAACAGGCTTAGCTTGTTCTCGTTGATTGAGTGCCCCCTGCATGGCAAGTACTGTTTCACGCACTTGATATAAAATACTCTATTTCATCCTTATGTAACCCCTCTGATTTTTCCCATTCTAAATGTGAGGGAAGTGAGTCTCAAAAGAGTTTAATAACTTGCTTAAGGCAATATTTGATGAGCCAGGATTCAAACACAGTGCGTGCCGTCTCCACGCTATTTCCGCCTTCCCTCAGCCTCCTTCCTCTAAGTCCCAGGGCTCAGACAGTTGGGTCGTGTGCTGGCACGCTCTGGAGGGCTCCGCCCAGCCACACACAGCGCCCTCCTCGTGTGATCCGGGGAGTTCCTAGTCGGCCAGACTGGCTGTCCCTCCGTCCCAAAGGCCCGGAACTCAGCCTCAGTTAAGAGACTGGAGGAGATTTGCTCAGCTTGTCCTCCATCAAGCCCCTCCTCCCCAAACCTGGAGTGTGGAATCACCCTCGTCACCTAGAGGCCACTGCCTGCTGCCAGTCACCCAGTTAATGACGAGACCCACAGCACGCCATGCCTCTAACGCCTTCTACCCGTGACTCCATCAGAAGTTCATGGTATCCTTGAAAAATAATCCTATTGAAAGTCTACACTTCATCTCAGATCATTCTAAGGGACTAAGCTGCTGCTTAAGGTAAGAGCAAAGGGAGCCTAGTATCTTACAGACAATACACAGAAATCCCTGGTGGCACAGTGGTTAAGAATCCGCCTGCCAATGCAGGGGACACGAGTTCAAGCCCTGGTCCAGGAAGATCCCACATGCCGCGGAGCAACTAAGCTCGTGTGCCACAACTACTGAGCTGCAACTACTGAAGCCCGCACCTCGCAACGACGAGTAGCCCCACTCGTCGCAACTAGGGAAAGCCTGCGCGCAGCAATGAAGACCCAACGTGACCAAAAAAAAAAAAAAAAAAGAAATCTTGGAATTACTGCATGTCTTTTGTTAGGGAGAGGCTACCCTTATTCGAATTATCTTTCTTAATTTTTAAAATACAAAATCTTTCACAAGGTACTATTGTATAGAGTATCTAAAGTGATTTATGAGAATAGGAACTGCAGCGGAAGGAAATTATGTGTGTGTGTATATACATGTATACATATCTATTCCTTTTTATTTAAGAAAATGAAATAATTGTCAGTTCAAGTAGTATTTTGACAGCAGGGGCAATTCCATTCAGCAGATGATCCTTGAGCATGAAGAGATTCTCATGAATAAAGAGGTACTCATAGCTGTATTTATCTTAAAATGGATTTGTTTTAGTGAGTTGAGTATTTTAAGGAGAAGTATATATTAATTTAAAAGAGTGTTTTAATAAGACAGCTTTCTGGGGCTTTTTGTCATTTAGCACCGATCATATTTTAATTGACTTCCATGTGTTGCACTTATTTTTTAGAAGAGGGTGTACGCCTTCTGATGTTTAAAAAAAAGTCACCTACTCACTAATCATTTTATCAAATAGTGGCCAAAACAAAGAGTGGGCTAAGGCCAGATTAGCAAATAAGCAGTCATGATTGCCATCAGATCCTGCCCATGCCCAGGGCAGACATCAGAAATCAATCTGAGCCATCATTCTTCTCAACACCACCCTCTGGCAGCAACCACCGGTCCATCAGTGTTGGCCACCAGTGTGATCCTGGGCTAACAGTTCTTTCGTTTCTTCATAGTCGGAGCCAAGGTTCATACAGGATTAGCCAAGAGTCAGAACACGATTCCATGTGGAATAATCAAGATAGAAATATTTAGTGTAGAACTCACACCATGTGATTCCTGTATTATGAACAGAAGTGGAATAATAGCTTTCCGTGTAGGAAAACAATTAATCATTTGAAGTTAGGCCATATTTAGGGTAAGCACAGTTCCCACTGGATATAAATTTCACGTCTTCCACTGGTGAAACGTCCTTATCCATCTCCAGAAACACTGTCCCATTCTGCCTTCTACCGTCTCTTACCTGAACTTCTGTAATAATTTCAACCAACAGTTAAGTTCCTGAAGGACAGGGACTATGTCTGTTTTCTGTAATTATTGTTCGTTGTATGTGAGTGCCTCCCACCATTTGGCATAGTGAGTGAATGTGAATGAATTAATGCCCCCTAACTGAGTTCCCTGCCTCCTTAAATTGTATCCTCCACTTTATAGCCACATGTAAATCTGGACACATCACTCCCCTTCCTAAAACCTTGTCTCCTTTTCACCTACTGAGTGAAACCCAAAGTTCTCCCCAGTCACACTGCCAGCCAGCCAAGCTTTGCACTTTATCATCAATTAATACCAAACTGTTTGAAGTTCCCTAAAAGCATCATGTAGTTTGTGCCTTTGTGCCTGTTCTCATGCTGTCCCCTGTACCTGAAACTCCTTCCCCACCTAACTCTAGTTCGTCCTTCAAGGCTCAGTTAAATTATCATTTCCTTAGAAATCCTTCCCTGTATCCCAGAGTTGGGGTCACTGCCTCTCCACTAAAATCCCACGTCACTCTGTTTATATTTTTATTATATCACTCACCATTTGATGTTGGAGTGATCTATTTTTATATCTCCTTAAATGATTGTTTTTACTGCATGTTACAGAAAATCCAACTCAGACTGGATTATATTGGTTCACTTAAATGAAAAGAGGTATACAGCTTTCAGGTATAGTTTGATCCAGAGGTTCATGGGATCATCGGGCTTCACTTTTCTGTTTCTCTTGACCGTATCATCCTGGCTTTTCCTTCAGACTAATCCCTCATGGTATCAGAATGATTGCCACAATTCCTAGTACAAATTTCCCCATTGATATCCAGATTGGAAGAAAGAACGTCTCTTCCCCTGATGAAAAGACAAAAGCTCTGAGCTTTCTCTGATTGAATCAGTGAAAGACTGGTGCCATCCCTAAACCAATCATGAGTACAAAGGAGATGGGAATATGATACCTGGCTGAGACTCCAAGACTGGAAAGTTCATGTCCTTGTGGGAAGGAGGAAGGGATAAAGGATACTTTGGAGGCCACCAACAATATCCACTCTACTTTCCGATTAGACCAAGCTCCTAATGGTCATGCATGCACCCCTTACCATATTCATCTTTGGGTTCCCAGCATGTAGCACAGTGCTTGATACATGCAGAGCAGATGATGAATACACACTTGCTTAGCTGAAGGGAGTTGAGCCTGCCTAGAAGTGAAAACACATGTATAGCCATGACCACCTTTGTCCGTGCTCCCTTCTTTAGCTCTGCAGATTCCTCCTCCACACTGGCTGCCTCCTCCAGCCACTTGTCACCCTTCCCCTGTGTGAATTCTTCTGCCTAAAGTGTATTCCCACTGCCCTTAGCCTGGGTTATTTTTTTCTCAATCAAAATTCAGCTTAAACCCCACTCACACCCACCCCAATCCCAAAAAGATCTCCGTGTTTAAAGGCTCTCTGAGGCTTCCCTTACAAGTTGAAGATTCTGTGATAAGTGCACGAACATATCACCAGAAATGATGGAAACATCAAAAGAGAATGGTTTGTCAGTCAGTCCTTTTTTATTAAGTATTCCCAGAAGGCAGCTGCTATATATCTTTTGATTATTCCTTCAGAAGAAAGGATAACAGAGTAGAGAGACTAGACTTTGCAAACAGGTTGGGGTCAAATCCTGGTCCCATCACTTCTTAACTCTGTGAAATGTTGGGCAAGTGATTTAACCTCTCTGAGCTCAGCTCCCTCCTGTGTAAAGTGAGGGGATAATACTACTCACCTCCCAGGATCATAATAAGAGTTAAATAAGATGAGCTATGTAACGTGGCTGAGACAGTAGATGTCATTTTCCCCCTCTCCCTTAGCATCCAGAGTGCATTATTGCTGTGCCTAGTATTTTAAGTTCTATAATAATAATCTACAGGGGATCCAGGCAATTAAAGCTGCTCACTGTTACTGGAGAAGCTCTTCTGAAAGCTCCTCTGGCCTCACAGTGTCTAAGAGCAGAAACTTGAGACTTCTTAGTAATCTTTGGTAACTAGTCCAGTTCTCCCCAAAGGAAGTTGTCTTCCTACTTTGGCATGCCCTGGGTTTGTTTTCCTGGTGAAGCAGAAGATAAACAGCTTGCCATCTGTGGTCACTCTGAAGATCCAGCTAGGGTGGGTGTGAAAGTCAGGACAGCTGTGGAGTCTAAGGAGTTTCAAGTGTCCTTGGGGTGCTTCGAACTTTGGGCTCTTGCTTCCTCACCTCCGGCCTCCCTGATATAAAACTCAGCCTCATCTCCTATTTCCAGAAATAAACCTTCCCTAAAATGTGAGGCAGGGAAGAGAAGTTCTTCGTAGACCTCAGACAGCTTCAGATTCATCATTGGACATCCCTGTTTATAAAACCCCATGCCAGGCTATTATCTGGTTATTTCTTCAGACCTTTATACCTCCTCTTGGCTCCTTTCTATATGTTTTCTTTTCTCCTTTCTGAGTTTTTGCTACACTTTGTGGAACAAAACAGAATTTCTCTCACTATCTCCTTCAGGGTATTTTATCACCAACTTTTGTGGTTTTAACTACTAGTCTCCTTCTACCCTGTAGAGCTCATCAACAATTTTTATCGAACAAGGATTGTTCCCTCCCTCAGAGGAATTCTAATGCCTGCTGTCAATAATCATTATTAATAACACATTCATCTTATATATAAGTGTGAATGGATTTTTTTCCCTGCAAAATGTACAGAAAGGGCCACCCCATGGAAAGGACTGCAAATGTTCTCAAATCCCAGTGATTAAAAACAGAAGTCAATAACTTCATTTGATACCTGAATGGGAGGAGGGCAGATATTTTATGTGTTCCTTGCTGATGGATTTCTAACAGGGGAAAAAAACCAGTAGCTCTTAGAGACAGTATTTTTAACCGTTTACGCTTGAGTTTCTTGGGGAGCCAGTGAAAGAAAATCACTGCCCAATGTGCTGTTCTCTCTCTGTCTCCATGCAGAATTCTTTCTCTTGGTAAATACGACTGCCAAGTGCTCAGCTCTTTAAAGTTTTACCCCTCTCCGTTTTCATGAGAAGCACAACCAGAAACAAGAACTGCAGGTCATCTTTCAGGGACACAAGACTTCAAAGCTCCACACCGTGGACATGCGTACAGGTTACTAAGCTAGGAAAACATGACACATGTCTTTAGGACTTTTAAGTAAAGTTGCTTTCCTTGGTACAAAAGGAGTATATGTCCATTGTCTAGAAAGTCTAGAATATACAGATAAGCAAAAGAAGAAAATAAAAGTCATGTCCCATTCCAGCACCCAGCAATAACCACTGTAAAATTTCATTGCAAATGCTTTTGATCTTTTAGGCATATATGTACATCTGGATATATAGTTTTTACAAAAATGAATCAGAGTTTGGGCTTGCAGGTTTTCTTTCTGGACCTCAGCTGCACAGGGTTAAGTTAACTGTACTACTTGGCTTGTGGCACACAATTTTTTCAGTTCTTTCAAGGGGCACTTGTGGGGTTTTCTTCTCCTTTTTTTTTTTTTCAATTTCATTTTCTATCCCCACCCACTTAAGCAAAAACTGCAGCGCGTTTGACATATAATTAATATATACTATTGTTTTGAGTGTGAATATTTGTAATTCATACAAATGATAGTGTTATAAACTCCATAGTTTCTTTTCTTCATTTAACACTGTTTTGGAATCTTTACGTGTTGCCATATATATATATATATGGCATATGTTGATATATATATATATATCATTTGATCTTTATAAAAACTGTGAAAACTAGGTGAAACAGGTATCTATTCTCCCCATTTAATGAATGAAGAAACTGAATTGACTCACAGAGATGTAGTGATCTGCCCAAGTTCACATAGCTAACCAGTGGCCAAGCCAAGATCAACAGTCAAGTCTCTTGTTCCCTAGTAATATCTCCCCATAGGGCTTATTAAGAGTCAAGATTGTTTCCAACAAAATGCAGTCATCTTAAACTTCTCCATGAGAAAGTCGTTCACCACCTGATGAAAGGTCACATCAAAACGTGTACTTTCATAAGTCTGGAGTGACCTATCATTTTTGTCTAAGAAGTGAGCCAAATGGTCTTCTTCTCAAAAAAAAAAAAAAAAACGGCAGGGGTATCAGTGTGGGCAGGGGTCACTCATCTCTTTGAACACTGTTGTGGGAGATAAGTTTCCTTAATGAGTCTTGTTCTGAAGGTGGTGACTGCAGACAAATTATGGTTTTCACGGTGAGTCATCTTCTAAACCTGCCCTCAGGTTAGCAATGGAATGAACCATTGGGCCAAAAAGAACAGAAACTTGGACATAAAGAATGGGAAGCAGGCAAAAGTTTCTAGCCATTCTCACATCAGAAAATATCTTTTTAGAAAATGAGTGTGTAGTTCCTTTTGACCTCCGTGCAGACCATAAAGAGACAAGTTTCGAGAGAAATATTGGATTCTGGCCCCTAAAATCAATGAATAACCCATCCCAGGGTTGGGTCTCAGGAGCTGAAGGCCAGGTGATTGTTTGTAGGGGAAGGTAAAGCTGAGCGCTTGGCTCCCACTGGCGAAGGAAAAAGTGATTGAATGATGGGGTGATGGAGGAGTCATTCTTCAGTGTAATTTTAATGACATTACAAAATGCTGTTCCTCAGCATTTTGTGGACAAGGAGAGAAGAGCTCGGTTGGCTGCTGTTTGGTTAGGGCTTTTTAATCTTGGCATGTCCTTCGGCACCACAGGCAATAGCAGGCAAAACCTGTGTCCTCTGAGCCTGTCTTCCTCATAAAAAGATTCCTTTTGCATAATCCAATTGATAAAGGCTTATAGTCGGTATTTTAAGAAGAATCAGTATGTCAAATATTTGCCCAATGAGCTCCAAAAAATTATCATAGCAATAACAATTATAACTCCTAAATACTGACTGCTTACCATGTGCCAAGCACTGTGTTTAACAAGCATCACTTTATCTACTCTGGGGAGAAAAAAAGAAAAAGAAAACTCGGGCATAAGTGCTATTATTTTCTCCATTTTGTGGATGAGGAAATTGAAGCTTAGAGATGTGGAAGAAGTTGCCCAAGGCTACAAAACTAACTGGCCAAACTGGAATGCAAATCTTAGAACTATCTGACTCCAAAGATGAATTTCTGTGCTCTCAAAATTTGTATGAGTTATCCATTCCTGTGTAACAAATTATACACCACCATCAACATTCCCATCCCCAAGGCATAAGAATACCCTGGTGTGATGATTCAAGAATCTTCTCAGTCTGTGAACATGAGACCTAATTCCTCTTTCACTTCAGGTACCTTTAATTCACAGGAGAGTCTGTTTCTTCTCCCCATGGTAACAAAAAATATACTGAACTATGTTACTATAGTGTTATTATGGCTCAAGGAAAAAAATTCTTACCCCTAAAAAAACTTAACAAGCCCTGTCACCAGATTCACCCAAAATATCTTGGAGTTATATTCCCCTAGTATTGGATTTCGTCTTCACTATTTACCAACTCTGTGGAGTTGTGTAAGTTACCAACACTCTCTGGATTTCCATGGCCTCATTTATAGAACAAAAACTTACTACCAACCAGATACCAATAGGGCTGTTACAGGGAGATTCTGTTATAACTGAGAACTCTTGCCAGATTTCTTGCATGTGTCCTTTCCATGGTAGATGCTCAAATAAATATTTATAGAATAAATGTTTTGATGGAATGAATGCTCTAATTCTATTCCCAACTTTGCTGTTCGTTCTAAAACTTGGTTCTGCATGAGTGGAAGAAGAGATCCTTCCAAAATCTAGGGAACTCTGAAGGGATGGAAGATATAGGTTCCAGGACTCAGTGTGACTTTGGGCAGGTCATCAGATGTGATTCAGAGTCTCAGGGGCCTTACCCCCAAAATAAGAGGAACTGATGGCTGCACAACAGTGTGAATGTACTTAATGCCACTGAAGGATACATTTAAAAATAGTCAAAATGATAAATTTTATGTTATGTATATTTTACCACAACAACAACAAAAAAAGGAAAATTCTAACTGGCTAGAGTACATTCTGATACTGGAATGCTAAAGCTTGAGACAAATAATACTGGCTAGCATGTATGATCCTTTACTATGTGCCAAGCACTGCTAAGATATCAGATGCTTGATCTCCTGTGACTTTCTCAGTGGTCCTGTGATCAGGGTATTATTATTACCCCCATTTTATAGATGAGGAAACAGCCAAAGCTAGCATTTCCAGAGCTGGGATTTGAACCAATATGTGTCTCACTGGAGAGCTCATGTGTTTACTACTTAGTTTTCTGATTGGGGGGGGGGGGGAGGGGGGGAGGGGCGCAAATCACCAAATCACAGATGCAGGCAGCTCAAATCCTAGCCAAGGAAAACTTTGATTAAACAAAAAAAGGTAGTCTCAAGCCCCATCAGAATTTGAGAAAGGCCTTGGCTACTTCTTTTCTTTGAAGCTCCCAATATATTGGAACAGAGGGAGGAAAGGAAGAAGAGAGTCAGGGAGAAGAAAAAACAAAACCAGGCCAAGACATAGTTACCAATATTTTGCTGTTTGTTTTTTTTTTTTTAATAAATTCATTTATTTTTATTTCTGGCTGCGTTGGGTCTTTGTTGCTATGAGCGGGCTTTCTGGAGTTGCGGCGAGCGGGGGCCACTCTTTGCTGCAGTGCGTGGGCCTCTCATTGGGTGGCCTCTCTTGTTGCGGAGCACAGGCTCTAGGCGTGCGGGCTCAGTAGTTGTGGTGCACAGGCTTAGTTGCTCCGGGCATGTGGGATCTTCCTGGACCAGGGCTCGAACCCGTGTCCCCTGCATTGGCAGGCGGATTCTTAACCACTGAGCCACCAGGGAAGCCCTGCTGGGTTTTTATTTTTAATATTGATATTTAATTGTTATATTTGTGTGATTTTAATAATGACAAAAATATTTTATTGAGCAATAACATCACAAGTCCCAGTCAAGGTCCTACAGAATTGGAGGCCTGAGCAAACAGTGTCCAGCCTCTGCCTCTTTCTTCCCGCCCTCCAGCTCCTCCAGAGGAGAGAGGCTCTGAGTGCTGTTGTGATGTCACCTCAGCTGGCTCCTCTTGGCACAGCCATGGACCCTAGATGGGGCTGGAGGGATAAACAGGAAGTCCAGGGCTCCCATCGGATCACCAGTATGACACAACCTAGCTCTTAGGACCACACCCCAGGAAAGTTTGCTCCCCCAACCCCTCTTCTATGGGCTTCATTGATTCTTAAAACAATTGCAGTATTCATAGTAGTAATAATGATAGCATCTAACATGTGGAATGCTTACCATATGTCTGATAAGCACACTGTACGTAACTTATTTCTTCCAGCAATTCAGTTAGGTAGATACAAGCATTAGTCATCGTCTTTTTCCATATGAAGAGACAGCTATACCTAGGAGTTAAGTGGTTTGCCCAAGACCACAAAGTTTTCAACTTGCAGAGGCAGAATGGAGTTATGGAAAGTGGCTACCATTTACAGAGCACTTATAGTGGAGTTAGCTTGAGGATTGAATGGAATAATTCATCTAAACATTTAACCCAGAGACTCACACCAACCCTATGCAGAAGGTTCTATGACTACCGTCCTAAATTTACTGACGGGGAAAGCATGGCTTAGGGTAGGCAAGAAAATGTCTGAAAATACACAACTTAAAAGTGGCATAGCTCTGGGGTCTGTCTTATGTCAAAGCACAAATGCTAATCTGCTCTGCCCTCTGACCTTCTCAGAAACTGATTAGAAACCAAGAAGGTAAAGTTCTGACTGTTGCATTATCGCTTTGCATGTTCTCCCTATTGGCTCTGTGCTGTGAACCACTGTTGTTGTCTTGTTGTTTTTGTTTTTTTATCCAGCTGAGGCATAACGCAGGGTCCCAGTCTCCTAAAATCTGTCTTTTCATCTTAAGGATCAAACTTGGTAATGAAGGAAATTGTTCTATTCAGTATGCCAAATCTCTTACAGAAGATGGATGTGGTTTGTGGTGCCATTTGTAGGCATGAGTTGCGATCGCTTCTCAATAACCTTTTCATGTAGCGATGCAGAACCATTGTAAGGCAGCCCAGGCAAGGTTTTTCCCATAATTGTATCTGTAATAATCTACCATTTTATATTTATTTCATCAGTTTCAACAGTTCATAAGAACACACATAATCTTAGATGCAGTGATCAACTGTTTCAGAAGTGCCCCATCCTAAATTTAGGCCTCACACTCAGTAATTTAGCTAGAGAGCTTCATTGTCGAGTGCCACTCTTTCACGGATGAGGGAAAGTGCTACTATTTAGGCTGTATTTAATTCTTATTATTTCGCCAGTTGAGCTGGATACCACGGAGTTTAATAATGCAGGGTATAATTGCTGTAATGCTGTGAAGGCGCGGGGCTGCCGCCTCCCCTCGTCTTTGCTAGGACTCTCTCGCAAATGGGACACTGCTGCTCAGTGGGGCTTTTCTACTTCAATTTTTTAATAAAACAGATTTTCTTGCAGTGAGGAATTTGTGGAGGAATCGATTAAGGGTATGAAGTAGTCACCACGCAGAGCTTTTCATAACTGCTAAAATTCATTGGTTGAGGACTTAAATAAGTGCCTGGCACTGTATCATCAGCTTATTTCCTGTCACAGCAACCCTGGAAGGTAGGTCCTATTGCTGCTGAGTTTGCAGAGTCTGGAAGGGATTGGTTTCTAGTGGGTCATGTAGTCCGCAGCAGAGGATGCCTCCTCCAGAGTCAGAGGCCTGCAGTTGCTGTTACATTGTCTTCCCAGAATGGACTCCTCTTGGTCCTTTTTGCAGAGCATAAAGGAAGGAATGTCTTAGGTGGGGCACAGCACATCCCACCTTACAGGGGATGGAGAGAGTCCCAGATGAGTTGTGAATTCTGGGTGTTTGTTTGCCTGTTTCCCAGGTGGATTGTCATGGCATTCACTACTAGTCACGGCTGTCCTTGTACCTGTGTGCCCTGCCCCCTCCCGCATCCACTCTTCAAATATGACCCCAACAACTGAGAGTAGAATGAATTTTACTCTGAAGTATGAAGTATCTTATGAAGCTGTATCGTTCCTGCTGCTAAGATCCCTTTCATTTTGTAGTGAGACTCACATTTGATTGCCTGATGAGAAACGATTCTTCCTTCCTCAAAATGTTTAAACCCTATGGACACCAGGACATGTGAAAAAGTAGATTTGTGGTAATCACGTTTATTTAAAGTGTTTATAATACATACGTTATTTGTTAATAGGCTGAGAGTGACATCTTACTGACCCTGAAATGTAAGGTTTATATATCTGAGACAGTTGAGGAGACTTTAAGGGAAATGATGGTAGAAATGACAGCTTATTTGGATAATACCTTCTGACTACTAAGAAATGGGATGAATCTAAAGTGTATGGGGATTTATCTAAACGTCACTTAGAATTCATTGAACACTGAAAACACTGAACTTTTTGTGGATACTAATGTAAGAAAAAGTGGGTAAAAATCAATTCTGCTTCTAAAGTACTTATAAATCAAGAACAAAGGACTATATTTGCTGAGGAATTATCTATTTTTAATGTTTTATTTAATAGCAATAATTAAATTTTGTTTTTACTAACCTTGAAAAATAAAAGCAGCAATCACGATACACAATATGTATGACATTGTTCATTGCTTCATTCAGTAAATATTTCTGTATCAGTCATCGTGCACTATAGCCAGTGAGGTACAGAACCTGCCATCACAGGTCCATTTCACTAGGGGAGACAAGTTATGAGCACAAAACCAAATCAATACGTGTAAATTCAGAGGATGATAAATGTTATGACAAACAAAAGTAAGGTAAGGAGGTAGACAGTGCTTCCTCTGGGGAGAGGGGTAGTCAGGGAAGCCGTTTTAAGGAAACAGAATCCCAGGAAGGACTAATGAGTGAGAAAGAATGTTCCAGTCCCTTTCATGTCCAGACTCCTCATCCAAAACAATCGGAACCACCAGTCCCACCTAAAGGAAAATAATTCTCTCTGACCTCCTCCCCCACCATTTTTTTCCTAGTTCTGTTTTCTTCATAAAATATATTTAGGATAATAAGATCTCAGTCCATCTTTCTTTAATATTATTCCCAACGTGAGGCCAAATTTGTCCTGAAGTTGAGCCAAATTCAAGCAACGCTGCCAAGGGACCCGGTTCTATTAACAACTAGCTTTCAGTCTCTAGAAGGCTCTTATTTACTTGAGTCTGACTTGTCCTTTGGACTCTTCAGGTACCCCTCTCCCTAGGGGAAGCGCCTGAACATTGAACAGACCCACCTCCCTGCCACCCCCTTCATATGCTAACCTGGAAACAGCCTTTGTGCGCTGTCCAGGGCCTCACAACCTCTTCTCTCTGCCTTTTGGAGGAGGAAGAAGAGGATGGGACATGCCATTTGATAGGATTCTCCCAAAAGACAGGTACGATCCCAGGCATTTGACACACTTTACCTTATCTGATCTTTCTAATTTACCTGGGAGCTTGGGGACATCCTTATTCTGCAGGTGAGGGAAGACTGAGGCCTGGAGTGCTTAAGCCACTTCTTCAAAGTCACCCACTTCATGAGTTGTAGATCTGGGATTTGACCTCATTTCAGATTTCAAAACCATCTCGTACTCTTTCTGCAACATGGATCCAGAAAGCTGTCAATTTCTCTTGTCCCCCACGGGAACGATATATGGAACTCTCCCACTACTCGCATAGCCAGAAAACCTTCCACCTAATTCTCATGGTCAGTGCCTGGCAAGTGGACATCAAAGCTACAAATTAAGGTTCCAACCAAAGAAAGTTCCAGTTTCTAGAATACAGTTTCCAGTAAGAGATGATATTGCAGGCAATAAACCGACTACCTTAACGGTAGGTGCCAAAACCCTATGGGTGGTTTATAGAGAAGTTGAAATAAGGAACAAAACAAATACATTTAGACTTCACCAAATTCCTCTCTGTTTGGGAGGAAGAAAAAATATTATTCTTTGCGAATGGGAAAAAAAGATAGATGTATTCCTCTCTGCTATTACATGGGTCCTGCTAAGCAATAATGCATGACCAAGCCAAATGCTCTGATCAGTTTCTCTGAGCTGTTATTAAAGTTTGCAAAAATATTGCTCAGATTCTTCCTGGCAGGGTTTCGATATTGTCTGTTTAAACTGGAATTGGGCTGGTACTCTTCATTTCTGTTAAGCCTGCCATAACTGGTGATCCCACCGCACAAACCTCCCGGTGCCGTGGCCTTCATCCAGCATCAGGGGCGACACCCTGAGAAGCAACATCCTCCGCTCTGTTGGGTCTCTGATATGATTCAGTTCAAAAATGACTGAATCAACTGTATTCCTCTTCTTTCTCTTTGCCTCCCCTTCTCACCCCCCAACATTCATGCACATGCGTGCACATGCACTCATGCAAACACATTCCTGCTTTCACACTGAGCAGGAATAAGAAGGGGGAACTTTACAGCACAGACTGCCTTGGAAGGTATTCCTGCCATGAAGTTGGGACCTCTGAGCCCAGTATTCAGAAAGGACACGACACTCTTCTTTTCTTCTGCCGATCTGGCAGGTGACCTGAATCGTCCAGCAACATACCTTTCCACTCCGCAACTTTGTCCTCTGACCCTCTTTAGTCCTACTGAACCTGTTCCATTTCCTCAAACACACCAGTCCTCTTTCTTGCCCCAGGCTTTGCTCTGATGGGAACACCCTTTACCCTCCAAGTCTCAACTTGGATGGCATTTCTCTGATCCCCCAGGATGATGGCTTAGATGCCCTTGTTATGTGCTACTGTGGGGAGCTTACCTTTCACACCCTGATTGTAATTTGTCTCCCCAAAGCAGCTGCAAATCCTGAGACACAGAACTAAGTCTCTCATGTTCACAGACCTGTATAAAAGTAGGCTAATTGCTGTAACACATCAACCAAAGAAAAGTATGAAAGCTCCAGCACTGTAAACTTTTATTCTTGCATGGATAATGGTCCTAGGCAGGTTTGTCAGGTAGGCAGGGTGGCCCTCATCCATGCAATCATTCAGCAACCCAGGCCGACAGAGATTCTGCCATCATCAGTAAGTGGCTTTCAAAGACTCCCTGGAGGTTTTCTCCGTACAACCCAGCCAAAAGGAAAAGGAGCGTGAAGGAGTGCCTCATGGGAGGCTTTTATGGACCTGGTGTAAAGGTGTGTACATCATTGTTGTTCGCGGTCTATTGGCAAGAACTTAGTCGCCTCACCACACAGAATTGCAAGGGGCGCTAGGACATATAGTCTCTGGCTGGGCAGCTACTCCCGATAAAAGGTATATAGAAGGGAGAACACAAATTTGGGTGGGTAAGTAGCCAATCAATAAGTAGTTGCTAAACAAATAAATGAATCAATGAGTGAAAAAACTGCAAAAGACATCTCCTTAATGTATTCTGAGCTGTGGTACAGGACCACCTTCTCACAGCTACTTCAAATTAAAAAACTATAAACTACCAATGGTCAGAGAGGCAAGTGAAAACCTAGATTGCCTTCAGTTTTTACTAGTAGGATGACAATGCCTGGCACAGTACCCAACATAGACAGTAGGCCCTGCATATTCATTGGTTCCACATCTGTGAATTCAACCACCTGCTGATATGGAGGGCTGACTGTACTATACCATTTTCTATAAGGGACTTGAGCATCCATGGATTTTGGTATCTTCAGGGGTCCTGGAACCAATCCCGCACGGATACCAGGGGAGGATTGTAGTTTATGTTCAATGAATATCAGTTGAATGAGTGAGTGATTAGAAATCGTAGACTATTGAGATTGGAAATGACTTAAATATCACCATGTTTATATTGTGCTGGCTGAGTGATCATTCAGTCCCACTACAGAGGAAGCACACTCACTCCCAAAGCGGCACCTGCCGTCTTCAGGTCATCCCTGTTAGAAACTCCTGTCTTCCATTGAGCCAAAACCTGGCTCCTTGCACTATCGCAGTATTGGTATCTGTCCCTTCAGGTCATACAAAGCATGTGTCTTCCAGAGGTGCTCAAACCTGGCTGTACATCAGAAGTGCCAGGGACGCTTTTAGGAAACTACGTAGTGCCAGATGGCATCCCCAGAAATTCTGATTCCATATATCCTCTGGGTTGTTCAGGAACCAGTAGTTTGAATAGCTCCCCCAAATGATCCTGATGTGTAGCTGGTCTAGGAGGCCATGTGTGTGACACTTCTGTCTGGGTTAGAATCCTGCTTCCATCACTTAACTAGCTGCAGTCCCTTGGGTAAGCCATTTAGCCTCTTTATTCCTCATCTCTAAAACTGTGACAAGAATAGTATCTGTGTCATAGGGTTGTTGTGAGGACTGAGTGATTATTTCAAGTAAAGTGCTTAGCGTAGTGCCTGGCCCACAAAGGCCCTCATTAGACAGAGGCCACCATTGGCATCGTTATCCTCCGATCCTCTTACTCTCCTCCTCCGCCTCCTTAGCAGCTTTTCAGATATGTCAATGTCACCATTACAGAACACTTCTTTTCCAGACCAGTTACTCTCAGTTTTCTTTTTTTTTTTTCCTAATTCCTTTCCTACCTGGCAAATTCATATTTCACCTCTTACAGACAGATTTCATCCCAGGAGGAGGTGTAGTGTTTCTGTACCCCGTAACTCGTAGGGATAGAAGCATCTGATGCAATAAATGTAGGTAATTGGGCTTCGGCTCTGAACTTCAGATGCCAGTCATTACTGGTCATAGGAGGGCAGCTGTGCATATTCTCTTATTCCAGGGAAGTCTTCCCATAGGGCAACCCTAGATGTACTAGTGTCTGTAATGAAGGGGAAACCAGAGAGAGGATATGGAGTTTATTTTCTGAATGCTTTCATCCTGATATGTTCAGTTGAGTCCGAACCCAGCCCAGGTTAACTCATTAAGTTCCTGGAGTTTGTTGTAGATTTTCAGCCTTTAGTCATCATAGTCAAAACCATAGGAACAAAAATAATGAAAATGGTACCTGGGGAAGTAGGAAGGGCCGGTCTAAAAGTCCAATGTGAAGTTAGGAAGGGGAGAAAAGGCCAAATGTAAAAAGCAAAATGACCCCTAGTTAATGATAAGGTATGGTGTAGACTTTGGAAAGACATAAAGAAGTCAAGGAGAAAAACATCTGGACGTCTCCTGGTTCAGGAGATACATTTTTCTTAACTCTTATTTGTTGGTCATGGGTCACTCTTCTTTCACTTAAGATTGAGAGCTGTCCTTATATGGTGAGGGACAGTTGAGGAATGGAGAGGATAAATTCATTATGATCATAATAATTTGTATTAATAAGATGTTCCTAAAGCTTCATAAATGTTCAGTCATATCCCTATGAGTGTGAGGTAAACCATATATCAATATTCTTGTCTAATATATGAGGAAAATAAGTCTCAGAAAGGCATAGTGACTTACCCAGTGTCATACTTCATGTATACCAGGCCCAGGAGGAAGACCCAAGTTCTTCTAATTTCTAGTCCATTGTCCTCCACTCCTAATGCTACCAGTTCTGGAATGTTCCACTGATTTACCCTCTCACTATTCCTCAGTTTTTACACACACACACACGTGCACACACACACATTCAAAACTATCACATTCTTCTAAGCAGCTCTTATTCTCAGCTTATATGTCACCCCCTCTAGAAGTTTTTGACTTCCCCAAGCTGGCCATAGAATGTTGCTTCTACCTCAGTTACAACATGGATATCACTGGATTCTAATTACTTTTTTATAAGACTTCTCCCCCCACCCCCATGATGACTTTCTTGAGCACAAGGACTGTGATATACTTAACTTTATATCCCCAGCAACTTACACAGTGCAAAGCATAGAGTGGATCCTCCTTAAATATTTGTTGAATAGTTGGATATGTGGGTGGATGGATGGATGGATGGATGGAAGGATGGAAGGTCTTTCAAGGTTGAGATTTAAAGAAACATACAAGAAGCCTGCTTGCTGTCAACAGAGGGCTTTCTTAACTTTCTGATAAAGACAGAATTCTTCTGACGCTTTTGGTTTAGATCTTCTACCATACTTCCTTATCCATATTCTGCGAGAATTTTCATTGCTGAAGTGTTTATTTGGTATCAATCATCATTATACGCAAAAGGGAGAGAGCTTGTCCCAGGCAGCAGTGTAGTAACAATAGCACAGTCTTCAGATAGCCAAGACTTGAATCCTGTTTCATCAAGTTCTTAAGTGTATGAATTCTTCTAGAAATTCCTTATTCCTCAATTTCCTCATGTGTTAAATGAGGACAATGATGGTGCCTCCTATACAGATGGTATGTGAGGATTAAATGAGATAATAAATACAAAGTACTTTGTACGCACCAGCACTTTGGACAGCGCCGGACCCAGAGTAAGCATTCCTTATACGTGAACTCTTCTGTCTTCTTACTGCACACATATGACTACTGGGACCCAGAAATTTGGCTGAGTCAAGTCTGTATCTGGAGACCCAGTTCCGAGAAAGCCTGAAGAGGTGATCAGAGTTACTCTGGAGACTAAACAGGCTGTAATTCAGTGCATCCTTAGCCAAGTAACTTCTCTGAGTTCAATCTTACCATCTCTTCTTACAGACCTGCTTCAGTGTTTTAGTGAGCTAGAGGTCAAGCTCTGAGTAACCCACCCCCCGCACTTGGCACTTGACATGTGTGACTTGAACTGGAAACTCATTGAAGACAGGAGCTCCTGAAGATGTACCCCTTGCATATCTGGGCCCAACTTGCTTCCCAGGAGTCCCTTCCTATAGGAAGTTTTGCTGAGTGGAAATAAACTTTCCTAAATCACTTAACATGCTCTTTGGGGGGCTTAGTTGAGCTCCAGGAAGGTTCTGGCCCATTAACCCTATTTCCCTGCAAGCAGTTACTGAACTTAATGATCCTGCTGCCCCCAGCAGGGCACCAGGCCCACTCCCTCCCAGGTTTGCTCCAGGATCCTCTCTGGCAGCTACAAAAGCCCTGGCAGCACAACTTTCCCGGCAGCATTTGGGAAGCTGGGCCAAGTTCTCTGTCAAGTTAATGGAGTGACCTTCTTTTAGGTTCTGGACAACCCAGCCTCATGTTCAGAGGTAGAGGGCTGTCCCTGGAATTATGAGCTCTTAGGTTTTACGTCTGTGCCTGCGTAGCACCTGGAACATAACAAACACTTAATGAATGGGGAAGGATGGAGATAGGGAAGGAACGAAGGAAGGAAGGAGGGAGAGAGAGAGAGGGAGGCCTGGTTTTTTGGTAGTAGTAGCCTCAAGGTGTGTAGCATTTCCCTAATACAGGACGAAGACCAAGGAGAGCTACTTTTACTGTTTTCTAATTTTAAAAAAGTCTTCTCCCATGAGTGATTTTGTGACCTCTATAAGCGAAGGGCAGGGGGGAAGCCACAGAATCTTTTGGTCGTTTCCATATGTGCTCTCTCCAATCCTCTGCCCTTTCAAGAAGTCTCAGTTGAGAAATATCTGTAATAGGTGAGCAATGATAATGCCATTGAATAAAGATTGATGGAAACAGATATAAACCCAAAATGTTTTTAGTGCCAGAAATACTGTTTGCTCAACAATAAGTAACATCAAAGGACTGAAACATTTCCCACGGAGGTCAGCAGTTCTGGGATGATGTGCTGAAATTCACACCTCTGCCAGAAGCGCTCTGTTCCTGGCATGACAAAGAAAAAGGCAGATCTGTTCATGTCAATACCCAGAGGAGGCAATTTTACCTCTTCTGATGATTGTTCAGGTGTGTCGTTCTCCAAAGAGCCTCCGGAGTCTCGTTAGGCCTGTTATAAAATTTTAAAACTTTGTTTTAAAATGGATAAATCCTTTTTTTGTTTTGTTTTATTTTGCTTTGTTTTTACTCCCGCAACTAAAACTGTAGCCTGCAGATGTCTGTCCTGTGTGAACCTTAGAGATACTCCTATTTCAGCAAGCATCGCTTTTATTTCCATAATTGGCCGTATCTTGAAGCAAACCACCTGGGCTAAACTATATCTTTGGTTTTGTTTGTAATTTTAAAATATTGCCCTTTGTCCCTATAGCGCTTGTTATCTGAGAATCTTGATTCCGGAATCAAAGTATTTGAGATTAGGAATTAAAGATAATAATAGTAACATTTGGGTGCTAAGTGCTTTTTCTTCCCTTACTTCATTGAATCATCACGACAACCTATGACCTGAGTACATTACTATTTACGTGTTATGAATGTGGGGAGTCAGTAGCCAAAGGTACAATCCAGACCTTTCCAGAGCCTGTAACACTCCCATCTACTCTCTGGCTCCAAATCCACCTTAACCACACTGTTTTCCTTTAATATAGCACCTATCAATTTCCCACATACAGAATAATTTACCTATTATGTGTATTGTCTATTGTCTTTGTCCTCACTAGAATATGAGTTCCATGAATGCAAAAGTTCTTTTTTTCTGTTCTGTTCGTTGATGTATCCTAAGCTCAAGAAGAGAGCCTAGTGCATAGTAAGCCTTCACTATATATTGCAATTGTTATTGTTCCCTGTTTACCTACTATACCGTGCCAATCCTATTCATGTTTTGCTGGCAGAAAAACTGAGGTCAGGAGCCACCTGGTGATTTACTAAAGATGACACAGTGAGCAAGTTGGCAAGAAAAACCAGATCTCCTTACTGCCAGCCCAGTTCTTTGCCTAAATCCCAATTCAATCTTGCCGTACTTTTATTATGCTATAAAATGAACAACTGTTTATGAGTTCATTCTCAGGCACATTATTGCTTTTATATCACATCAAAGGACTTGAGACAGGCAAAAGATATAGCCCTATTGATTGTTCTCAGAGACTCAACTTTTCCATCCCACAAGGAATCCATGCTTAAAGTTCATTTTGGGGACAGGAGCCAGATAGAAGACCATCTCCAGCAAACGTACCTCCACGTCAGGGCAGGGTTGCAAGAGTGTCTGGTTTTAGGAATCTTGAAGTCAGTCTTCTGAACAGAGGACTGTTTCTGTTCCTCTCCACCAGGCTCTTACAGAACCTTAGAACTGACCTAAAATCAAAATGCTGAGATGTTTTCAGCTCTTGGATACTCAGTGGGTCAATGTCTTCTAGGGGAAATCCAGTAGCTACGGTAAGTAGCATGGGAGTGACTCACCCCTCCTTGAACCAGGTATTGAATCCATGGGCCTGGGATGTGAAGGGGTGAAGTCCTGGATGCTGGCTGAAGAAGAAAGTGGCAGCTTTAGAAGTAAGGGTGTGTTAAAATAAGAGCTGTGTGTTTGGCTTTCTGAAAAAAGACTAAAGAATCCAGAGCCTGTCAGGAGAATCCATTTATTTGAGCATGAGTTGTTTTTTCATTACCAGCAACAGAACACACCTCCTAATCCTCATAGTAACATCTCCCCATCCGCTTTAGAGTGGAATATGTCACTCTCAGTAGAAGACATAGGGAGAGAGGCTCTTCTACGACAGATAATGTGCCTAGACTACTCCGCTGTCACACGAGGCTGTTGGCCAAAAGAGAGGGACTTATTTGTACTTTAACAACTCAAGTGACCCATAGACATTAAAGCTATGATGTTGAATTGACTAGTACCAAGCTCTATTAAGGGGTGCACTACAGTCTTTCAGGGCAATGATAATAATAATGAGTCCTCATAAAGCTCTCTATCCTTTAAAAATACATTTTTTAAAATACATTTTCTCATGCATTTTTAAACTTTAGCTTAGTATAAAATCATCCTGAGTTAGTTATAGCAGAGATTCTTACCACCTCCATTTCATAAGCTAGAAACCTGAGTTAAGAGGCACTGATGACATGCCCTAGGTCACATAGCTGGTAAATGACAAAGCCCAAATCCGCTGGCTTCTCAGTGTTTTCCACTATGACATTCTGCCTCCTGCCCACGTGATATCTCCACCTGGATGTCCTGGAGGCTTCTCAAATACATGGTGAGAACCAAATTCATTATCTTCACTTCACAGAAAAAAAAAAAAAAAGCCCATTCCTCTTCTCCCTGCTTATTTTTTTTTAACATCTTTATTGGAGTATAATTCCTTTACAATGTTATGTTAGTTTCTGCTGTATAACAAAGTGAATCAGCTATACGTATACATATATCCCCATATCCCCTCCCTCTTGCGTGTCCCTCCCACCCTCCCTATCCCACCCCTCTAGGTGGACACAAAGAACCGAGCTGATCTCCCTGTGCTATGCAGCTGCTTCCCACTAGCTATCTATTTTACATTTGGTAGTGTATATATGTCCATGCCACTCTCTCACTTCATCCCAGCTTACCCTTCCCCCTCCCCGTGTCCTCAAGTCCATTCTCTACATCTGCATCTTTATTCCTGTCCTGCCCCTAGGTTCTTCAGAACCTTTTTTTTTTTTTTCAGATTCCATATATATGTGTTAGCATATGGTATTGGTTTTTCTCTTTCTGACTTACTTCACTCTGTGTGTCAGACGCTAGGTCCATCCACCTCATCAAAAATAACTCAATTTCATTTCTTTTTTATGGCTGAGTAATGTTCCATTGTATACATGTGCCACATCTTCTTTATCCATTCATCTGTTGATGGACACTTAGGTTGCTTCCATGTCCTGGCTATTGTAAATAGAGCTGCAGGGAATATTCTGGTACATGACTCTTTTTGAATTATGGTTTTCTCAGGGTGTATGCCCAGTAGTGGGATTGCTGGGTCATATGGTAGTTCTATTTTTAGTTTTTTAAGGAACCTCCATACTGTTCTCCACAGTGGCTGTATCAATTTACATTCCCACCAACAGTGCGAGAGGGCTCCTTTTTCTCCATACCCTCTCCAGCATTTATTGTTTGTAGATTTTTTGATGATGGCCATTCTGACCGGTGTGAGGTGATACCTCATTGTAGTTTTGATTTGCATTTCTCTAATGATTAGTGGTGTTGAGCATCCTTTCATGTGTTTGTTGGCAATCTGTATATCTTCTTTGGAGAAACATCTGTTTAGGTCTTCTGCCCATTTATGGATTGGGTTGTTTGTTTTTTTGATATTGAGCTGCATGAGCTGCTTGTGTATTTGGAGAATAATCCTTTGTCAGTTGCTTCATTTGCAAATATTTTCTCCCATTCTGAGGGTTGTCTTTTCGTCTTGTTTATGGTTTCCTTTGCTGTGCAAAAGCTTTTAAGTTTCATTAGGTCCCATTTGTCTATTTTTGTTTTTATTTCCATTTCTCTATGAGATGGGGTCAAAACGAATCTTGCTGTGATTTATGTCATACAGTGTTCTGCCTATGTTTTCCTGTAAGAGTTTGATAGTGTCTGGCCTTACATTTAGGTCTTTAATCCATTTTGAGTTTAATTTTGTGTATGGTGTTAGGGAGTGTTCTAATTTCATTCTTTTACATGTAGCTGTCCAGTTTTCCCAGCACCACTTATTGAACAGGCTGTCTTTTCTCCATTGCATATTCTTGCCTCCTTTATCAAAAGTAAGGTGACCATATGTGCATGTGTTTATCTCTGGGCTTTCTATCCTGTTCCATTGATCTATATTTCTGTTTTTGTGCCAGTACCATACTGTCTTGATTACTGTAGCTTTGTACTAGAGTCTGAAGTCAGGGAGCCTGATTCCTCCAGCTCTGTTTTACTTTCTCAAGATTGCTTTGGCTATTCGGGGTCTTTTGTGTTTCCATACGAATTGTGAAATTTTTTGTTCTAGTTCTGTGAAAAATACCATTGGTAGTTTGATAGGGATTGCATTGAATCTGTAGATTGCTTTGGGTAGTATAGTCATTTTCACAATGTTGATTCTTCCAATCCAAGAACATGGTATATCTCTCCATCTGTTTGAATCATCTTTAATTCCTTTCATCGGTGTCTTATAGTTTTCTGCATACAGGTCTTTTGTCTCCTTAGGTAGGTTTATCCCTAGATATTTGATTCTTTTTGTTGCAGTGGTAAATGGGAGTGTTTCCTTAATTTCTCTTTCAGATTTTTCATCATTAGTGTATAGGAATGAAAGAGATTTCTGTGCATTAATTTTGTATCCTGCTACTTTACCAAATTCATTGATTAGCTCTAGTAGTTTTCTGGTAGCATCTTTAGGACTCTATGTAAAGTATCATGTCATCTGCAAACAGTGACAGTTTTACTTCTTTTTTTCCAATTTGGATTCCTTTTATTTCTTTTTCTTCTCTGATTGCTGTGGCTAAAACTTTCAAAACTATGTTGAATAGTAGTGGTGAGAGTGGGCAACCTTGTCTTTTTCCTGATCCTGGTGGAAATGGTTTCAGTTTTTCCCCATTGAGAACGATGTTGGCTGTGGGTTTGTCTTATATGGCCTTTATTATGTTCACGTAAGTTCCCTCTGTGCCTACTTTCTGGAGGGGTTTTATCATAAATGGGTGTTGAATTTTGTCAAAAGTTTTTTCTGCATCCATTGAGATGATCATATGGTTTTTTTCCTTCAGTTTGTTAATATGGTGTATCACATTGATTGATTTGCATATATTGAAGAATCCTTGCATTCTTGGGATAAACCCCACTTGATCATGGTGTATGATCCTTTTAATGTGTTGTTGGATTCTGTTTGCTAGTATTTTGTTGAGGACCGTTGCATCTATGTTCCTCAGTGATATCGGGCTGTAGTTTTCTTTCTTTGTGACATCTGTGTCTGGTTTTGGTATCAGGGTGATGGTGGCCTCGTAGAATGAGTTTGGGAGTGTTCCTCCCTCTGCTATATTTTGGAAGAGTTTGAGAAGGATAGGTGCTAGCTCTTCTCTAAATGTTTGGTAGATTCGCCTGTGAAGCCATCTGGTCCTGGACTTTTGTTTGTTGGAAGATTTTTAATCACAGTTTTAATTTCAGTGCTTGTAATTGATCTGTTTATATTTTCTGTTTCTTCCTGGCTCAGTCTCAGAAGGTTGTGCTTTTCTAAGAGTTTGTCCATTTCTTCCAGGTTGTCCATTTTATTGGCATATCATTGCTTGTAGTAATCTCTCATTATCCTTTGTATTTCTGCAGTGTCAGTTGTTACTTCTCCTTTTTCATTTCTAATTCTGTTGACTTGAGTCTTTTGCCTTTTTTTCTTGATGAGTCTGACTAATGTTTTATCAATTTTGTTTATCTTCTCAAAGAACCAGCTTTTAGTTTTATTGATCTTTGCTATCGTTTCCCTCATTTCTTTTTCATTTATTTCTGATCTGATCTTTATGATTTCTTTCCTTCTGCTAACTTTGGGGTTTTTTTTGTTCTTCTTTCTCTAAGTGCTTTAGGTGTAAGGTTAGGTTTTTTATTTGAGATGTTTCTTGTTTCCTAAGGTAGGATTGTATTGCTATGAACTTCCCTCTTAGAACTGCTTTTGTTGCATCCCATAGGTTTTGGGCCATCGTGTTTTCATTGTCATTTGTTTCTAGGTATTTTTTGATTTCCTCTTTGACTTCTTCAGTCATCTCTTCGTTATTTAGTAGTACACTGTTTATCCTCCCTGTGTTTCTATTTTTTACAGATTTTTTTCCTGTAATTGATATCTAGTCTCATAGTGTTGTGGTCGGAAAAGATACTTGATACGATCTCAATTTTCTTAAATTTACCAAGGCTTGATTTGTGACCCAAGGTATGATCTATCCTGGAGAATGTTCCATGAGCACTTGAGAAGAAAGTGTACTCTGTTGTTTTTGAATGGAATGTCCTATAAATATAAAATTAAGTCCATCCTGTGTGATGTGTCATTTAAAGCTTGTGTTTCCTTATTTCATTTTGGATGATCTGTCCATTGGTGAAAGTGGGGTGTTAACATCCCGTACTATTATTATGTTACTGTCGATTTCCCCTTTTATCACTGTTAGCATTTGCCTTATGTATTGAGGTGCTCCTATGTTGGGTGCATAAATATTTACAATTGTTATATCTTCTTCTTGGATTTATCCCTTGATCATTATGTAGTGTTCTTCTGTGTCTCTTGTAATAGTCTTTATTTTAAAGTCTATTTTGTCTCATATGAGAATTGCTACTGCAGCTTTCTTTTGATTTCCATTTGCATGGAATATCTTTTTCCATCCCCTCACTTTCAGTCTGTATGTGTCCCTAGGTCTTAAGTGGGTCTCTTGTAGACAGCATATATATGGGTCTTGTTTTTGTATCCATTTAGCCAGTCTGTGTCTTTTGGTTGGAGCATTTAATCCAATTGCATATAAGGTAATTATAGATATGTATGTTCCTATTACCATCTTCTTAATTGTTTTGGGTTTGTTATTGTAGGTCTTTTCCTTCTCTTGTGTTTCCTGCCTAGAGAACTTCCTTTAGCATTTGTTGTAAAGCTGGTTTGGTGGTGCTGAATTCTCTTAGCTTTTGCTTGTCTGTAAAGGTTTTAATTTCTCCATCGAATCTGAGTGAGATCCTTGCTGGGTAGAGTCATCTTGGTTGTAGGTTTTTCCCTTTCATCACTTTAATAATGTCCTGCCACTCCCTTCGGGCTTGCAGAGTTTCTGCTGAAAGATCAGCTGTTCACCTTATGGGGATTCCCTTGTATGTTATTTGTTGCTTTTCCCTTGCTGCTTTTAGTATTTTTCCTTTGTATTTAATTTTTGATAGTTTGATTAATATGTGTCTTGGCATGTTTCTCCTTGGATTTATCCTGTATGGGATTCTCTGTGCTTCCTGGACTTGATTGACTCTTTCGTGTCCCATATTAGGGAATTTTTTAACTATAATCTCTTCAAATATTTTCTCAGTCCCTTTCTTTTTCTCTTCTTCTTCTGGGACCCCTATAATTCCAATGTTTGTGCGTTTAATGTTGACCCAGAGGTTTCTGAGCCTGTCCTCAATTCTTTTCATTCTTTTTATTCTGCTCTGCGGTAGTTATTTCCACTATTTTATCTTCCAGGTCACTTATCCGTTCTTCTGCCTCAGTTATTCTGCTATTGATTCCTTCTAGAGGATTCTTAATTTCATTTATTGTGCTGTTCATCATTGTTTGTTTGCTCCTTAGTTCTTTCAGGTCCTTGTTAAACGTTTCTTGTATTTTCTCCATTCTATTTCCAAGATTTTGTATCATCTTGACTATCATTACTCTGAATTCTTTTTCAGGTAGACTGCCTATTTCCTCTTCATTTGTTTGGTCTGGTGGGTTTTTACTTTGCTCCTTCATCTGCTGCGTATTTCTGTGTCTTCTCATTTTGCTTAAGTTACGGTGTTTGGGGTCTCCTTTTTGCAGGCTGCAGGTTCGTGGTTCCCATTGTTTTTGGTGTCTGCCCCCAGTGGGTAAAGTTGGTTCAGTGGGTTGTGTAGGCTTCCTGGTGGAGGGGACTAGTGCCTGTGTTCTGGTGGATGAGGCTGGACTTGTCTTTCTGGTGGGCAGTGCTGTGTCTGGTGGTGTGTTTGGGGTGTCTGTGACCTTATTATGTTTTAGGCAGCCTCTCTCCTAATGTGTGGGGTTGTGTTCCTGTTTTGCTAGTTGTTTGGCATGGGGTGTCCAGCACTGGAGTTTGTTGGTCGTTGAGTGGAGCTGGGTCTTAGCATTGAGACGGAGATCTCTGGGAGAGCTCTCGCTAATTGATATTACATGGAGCCAGGAGGTCTCCAGTGGTCCAGTGTCCTGAACTTGGCTCTGCCACCTCAGAGTTCAGGCCTGACACCTGGCCAGAGCACCAAGACCCTGTCAGCCACACAGCTCAGAAGAAAAGGGAGAAAAAAAAGAAAAAAATAAAATAAAATAAAATAACATAATATAAAGTTATTAAAATTTAAAATTAAAATAAAATTTTTAAAGTAGTTTTTTAAAAAAACAACCAAACCAAGAAACAAATCCACTAATGATAACAAGCGCTAAAAACTATACTAAGGTAAACATAAAAATCGAAACTAGTCAGTTGCATACAGCAAACCCCAAGTCTACAGTTGCTCCCAAAGTCCACCACCTCAATTTTGGGATGATTAGTTGTGTATTCAGGTATTCCACAGATGCAGGGTACATCAAGTTGATTGTGGAGATTTAATCTGCTGCTCCTGAGGCTGCTGGGAGAGATTTCCCTTTCTCTTCTTTGTTCGCACAGCTCCTGGGCTTCAGCTTTGGATTTGGACCCGCCTCTGCGTGTAGGTCGCCTGAGGGCGTTTGTTCTTCGCTCAGACAGGACGGGGTTAAAGGAGCAGCTGCTTCGGGGGCTCTGGCTCACTCAGGCCGCGGGGAGGGAGGGGTACGGATGCGGGGCGAGCCTGCGGCGGCAGAGGCCAGCGTGACGCTGCACCAGCCCGAGGCGTGCCCTGCGTTCTCCCGGGGAAGTTGTCCCTGGATCACAGGACCCTGGCAGTGGCGGGCTGCACAGGCTCCCGGGAGGGGCGGTGTGGAGAGTGACCTGTGCTCGCACACAGGCTTCTTGGTGCTGCAGCAGCAGCCTTAGCGTCTCCTGCCATCTCTGGGGTCCGCGCTGATAGCCGCGGCTCGCGCCCGTCTCTGGAGCTCGTTTAGGCGGCGCTCTGAATCCCCTCTCCTCACGCACCCCGAAACAGTGGTCTCTTGCCTCTCAGTCAGGTCCAGACTTTTTCCCGGACTCCCTCCCAGCTAGCTGTGGTACACTAGCCCCCTTCAGGCTGTGTTCACGCCGCCAACCCCAGTCCTCTCCCTGCGATCCGACCTCCGAAGCTCGAGCCTCAGCTCCCAGCCCCGCCCGCCCCGGCGGGGGAGCAGACAAGCCTCTCGGGCTGGTGAGTGCTGGTCAGCACCGATCCTCTGTGCAGGAATCTCTGCACTTTGCCCTCTGCACCCCTGTTGCTGCGCTCTCCTCCGTGGGTCCGAAGCTTCCCCCCACCACCCCTCGTCTCCACCAGTGAAGGGGCTTCCTAGTGTGTGGAAACTTTTCCTCCTTCACAGCTCCCTCCCACTGGTGCAGGTCCCGTCCCTATTCTTTGTCTCTGTTTTTTCTTTTTTCTTTTGCCCTACCCAGGTACGTGGGGAGTTTCTTGCCTTTTGGGAAGTCTGTGGTCTTCTGCCAGCGTTCAGTAGGTGTTCTGTAAGAGTTGTTCCACATGTAGATGTATTTTTGATGTATTTGTGGGGAGGAAGGTGATCTTCACGTCTTACTTCTCCTCCATCTTGAAGGTCCTGATTCCCCCTGCTTATTTAATAACTGTTCTACCCCAATCAGCCACCTTAGTAACTTTGGAGTCCCCCTTGATTTCCCCTCCTTTCTCCTGCCATATTTTTTAGAGTTACTCCAGGATTTTCATTTTTTAAATGTCTGTCAAAGCTCTTCTCTCTTATCTGTTGTCACTGGTACTGCCCTGATTCAGGCCTTTGTCATCTTTTGCTTGGCCTGCACTAATATTCAGTAGTTTGATTCATTCGACAAGTCATCACTGAACCTCTGCTATGTACCAGGCACTACACTTGGTGCTAGGGAGAGCGTCCTGAGCAAAAGCAAACATGGACCTTGTTTGCATGGCACTCTGTTCTCTAATTAGTTGTAACCAAATAGTCACTCCAACAGATGTAAAAGAGCAGCTATGACAGTTGCTACAAAGGCAAAAACGTGATCATCCTGCCAGCAGTGCCAGTAAAGAATGCTGTTTCTAAACCATAAGTATGATCATGGCTCACCCTCTGCTTTAAAAAGGTACATAACTACCCACTGCCTACATGATAAAATCCAAACACACTAGCCAGGCATACATGTCTCTTCATGATTCAGCTCCAAACATTAGATGAGTTTGCAAGCCGCCCCTCACTCAATTAACTCATCCTATGACTAAGCCATATCTGATATCGTTTTCACATCTTGCCATTCTAGAAACAACTCTGTTCTTTCATTCTTCCGTATCTTGGCTTAAGCAAAACTCCCTTCCTGTAATGCTGTTCCTCTAGCTGTATAAGGAGATAGCCTACTCACGCTTCAGACTCAGCTTAAATGCCTCTTCCCACTCCCTGGATGCAATTAATTATTCCTTATGTTTTCTAACATGTTTTCTACACCACTCATATAACGTCTCCCATTGGAATATAGTTAGTTACTTTCTCTTTCTACCTCCCTCCCCACCAGACTGTGAACCACTTGTGGGCAGAAATTGTTTTAGTTAATATAGGTTTGAACTGATGTTTCTGTTATTGCATAAGCCAGACCATAAATACATTGTAAGGGAGACAAAAATATTTTGTTCGTTTATTTCTTTTCACTGTGAGTGTCTGATTTCTCATGAGCACTTCTTTGCCCTCAATTTAACTTCAGGAAGGTTTCCCTCTTGGTTTGGGGTTTTTGTAGGAAATCATATGCAAATAATTCCAGAGGTCTTTATATCATCATATTCTACAATGTGTCACCTCTTCTTTGTGTACAACATGTTCCTACCACTCCTGCTTTTTAAACCTCTGGCATAAGAACAGGCTTTGCATATTTGCATAATCACTGCTTACATGATTGCGAAGTGACCATGTCAAAATATGGAAAAGGTGTTCTTTGGGAAGGCTTTGATCTGTTTGTTTAATGGGGGTAAATTACCAGGAATGGGTGAATTAATTGTCAACTGTTTCCATTACCTTTCCAACCTCTGCCAAGTCTAGATCTTGTCTCTCTGTGCTTGAATCATGAGTATTGCCAATTGGTTCCCAGGGTTTGCAACAGGAAATTGGGAAACTCACGAGAATAGTTGAGAATGAGTTCTTTGAGAAACTGATTTTATAACACGATAAGAATGGTAGAAGAAAAATGTTGTGATGAACTAAAAATGGGCTCTTGGGAAGGAGTTAAGATTTTATTTAAAATGTACACTTCTTGGGACTTCCCTGGTTTCCCAGTGGTTAGGACTCTGTGATTCCAATGCAGGGGGGGGGTGCGTGTTCCATTCCTGGTGGGGGAACTAAGATCCCTTATGCCGCATGTCGTGACCAAAAAGCAAAAAAATAAATTGTACACTTCTTAAGGACCTTCAGATTTCCAGGATCTGGCAACTGAAAGGAAACATTTCTTTGAGACTCTCAAATTTCATATTCCACAATCTGATGGTCACAGACTGTTAGTCTATGAGACAAAGTCGTAAAATACAAAATCATGGCCAGATTATTTATGTAGATCAAAATAATGGATAGATATCTTTCTAAAATATAAAATAAAAAGTTAATAGCCCAACAGAATTGCTTCAGAGAAGAAGATATCACTCACCATGTCCACTACTGAAGGATGTGACAGTGGAATTACACGTAAGCAAGTCCTCACTCCAAGTGGTGTGTGCATCAGGAAACACTGGTTCTCTCAACAGCAGAACTCCCAGCCCGCTCCCTCCAGCCATGAGTCGCCTCAACCATTTACTCAGAGTGCCAGACAAGCATTAGCACTTTTAATGTATGCCACAATTTTCAAAAGATAAGGACTTGAATTCTGAACATTAGGATGCTGTCAGATGAACAGTAGAAATGGGGATGATTCTGTTTCATTTCTTTATTCCTATGTAACAAACTACACCCAAACTTAGTGGCTTAAAACAACTACCATTTCATTATATCTCACACTTTTGAGGGTTGGGAATTGGAGCAAGGCTCAGCTAGGCGACTTTTCAGCTTCACGTGGCATTGAATGTGGTTCCTACGTGACATCAGCTGGTGGCAGGGCTGGTCCAAGATAGATTTACTCGCTTTCCGGGTGCTTTGGCAGGGGTGGCTGGAAGACTTGGCTCAGCTGGGCCCTTCCCCTTTCCATAGATTCTCAAGGCTTTTCCACGTGGTCTCTCCTGTAGGGTGGTGAGACTTCTCAACAGACCAAGCTGCCCTCCTCTTACGGGCCAGTCCTAGACCTGATATATCATCATCATCCCATTCTCCACTGTTCAAAGCAGCCGGAGGCCAACCCAGATTCAAGAGAAGGAGAAATAGATGCCCATCTCTCATTGAGAGGAAGCGTCAAAGAGTATGTAGCTGCCTTTACTCCACCAGAGAGTGTTAACAAAATTACCTTGTATATTTGTTTTAGGATTTGTACTTTAGATTTATAACCTAGGCAGAATAGATCATGCCTTCATTCAGTTTTTCTAAAAGTATTAAGCACATGCTCGTTGTGTGCATAGCACTGTGCTATCTACTGAGAGAGACTTGAGAAGAGATACAGGGCGCAGTCTCTCCCCTCCAGGAATTTGCATCTAGATGGGAACACAAGACAAACACACAGCAAGCAATTAGAGCATGTAATAATATAACTAAAGTGGCAAAATGCACATCATAGACCAGTGTGGCCAACACAAATTCCTACAGGGCTCAGGCAAACACAGGAAAGAGAGAGGTGCACTGTCCTGAGAATAGTCAGAAGTGTGATGGGCACTTTGGAAAACTGGAGCGTTCATGGCACATCTAAGGAGGCAGCTCCACTCAGCTCCAGCCAATTATTGTCATTTGAGAATACAGGACAATGAGGCCACAACTACCAGTTTTTCAAAGAAGTATAAATCTCTTCATGTTTGCGTGTTGGCAATTAATTAAAGTTTGGCCTACATGCCACCAGTTTTCAGACCCTAAAAAGGATGATAAGTGCTTTAAAGATTCATGAGAAGAGATGAAGTTACACCAGAGCAGTGCTATTTAAAGTGTGGGCTGCAGACCAGGGCCAGGCTGTGAATTGTGTATTACTGATGGACAGTGGAATAAGTCAATAACTTGAGGATAAGCACTTAGGTGTATTACTGATGTACAGTGGAATAAGTCAATAACTTGAGGATAAGCACTTAGGCACACTCTATAGCAATTTAACACCCAAGCCTGTAATTGGTACACTTGTGCTGTTGAAGAGAGACCAACTTTGGTCTTGCAGAACGTGGGCCATGAGCTGTGTTTGCTGTGAACTGCGTGCTAGTCCTGCACGGTAGGACCATGTGTGACCAAGCCCCATGGAATAGAGCCCCATGGTGAGGTGCCATGGAGAAGCTGGACCTCAAATAATAAATAGAGTTCAGATAAGCATGAGGGGACAGAAAGCTTTTCTAGGTATTAGAACAGCATGCCCAAAAATCAGAGGAGAGTTTATCTGTGAGGGATGTTGTGGAAGGCACGGATGGGATGTGTAGTGATTACAGAGAACCCTGGATACAGCCTCCTACCCTGGAACTTACACTGTGAGGAAAGTGGAGCCCCAGAGAGTCTTTGAATGCAGTTGGCCATTGCTAACATCCTACAATGCCCTTTCCCCTCTTTTCTCCTTTCTTTCAAGGCCTGGTTCAAATTCCACCCTCTCGGGACCAATTTATGCAACAGCGATCACTTTTTTTTTTTTTTTTTTGCATCAACTAATATCTTATACTATTATTTTTCCTTGGCCATCCCTTGGTATCTGTGGGGGATTGGTTCCAGGACCTGCCACGGATACCAAAGTCCTCAGATGCTCAAGTTCCATAGTTGGCCCTCCATATCCTCAGATGCGGGACCCGCGGATATGGAGGGCTGACTGTATTATTTATTGAAAAAATCCACATATAAGTTCAAACCCATGTTAGTCAAGGGTCAACTGTACAAGTATATTGTCTTTCCTCCCTAACATTTGAAGTACTTTGTGGGCAAAAACTGTCTTACCCAGCTCTGATTCCCCTTCAGAATCTAGCACAATCTCTTGCCCATAGTGGATATTCCTTTGGCGTGTGCTGATGAACAAGACAGGTAGTTCTGCAGGGGAGACTCGTGCGGTAAGGGCATTTGGAATAGGTTAGAGCAGAAGAATAAAACTATCGCAAGGGTCTAAGAGATGAATGCTGAGGGCAGGCACTGGAAAGGAAAAACTGATGTAGGGGGTGTATGCAGTGAAGGAATAGTTACATATACTACTCGTTATGCACAGAAACTCATATCACTGGTTTCCTGAAGTCTCACACCACATTCATACATGGCTGATATTGCATTTATCAAGAAGCATTCAGAATAAGCTCCAATACTTAAAAGTTTGGGAGATTATTGAAACTTCCTCCTTTAAGCATTAAATAGATTTCTTAAATGTCTCACTTAATAAGTTTATTAAGCTACGGTACATGTGTCCCTATGCTAAATGGCCCCCGACTGCTGCAATCCAGTACTTTTTGTTTCTTCGGTCCTTTACCAGCTCCTACTAAATGGTACCATCTGTGGGTCCTCGTTGCTTTCTATCCTGCTTACTTCATGGAACTTGTCTGAGTGAGGATGAAAGGGTATTTCGTGTACATCCATGCAGTAGAGGCCACTTGGTAACAGCTATTTTCCTTGCCATATATAACCTTCTTAAAGCCTTTTCACTAATACTAAATTTATTTTGGTATTCTACATCAGGAGTCAGCAAACTTTTTTGTGTGAAGAACCATAGCAAATATTTTAGGTCTGGTGAGTTATACGATCTCTGTAGCAACAACTCAGCTCTCCCACTGTAATTTAAAAGCAGCCGTGAACAATACATAAACGAATGGACACAGCCATGTTCCAATGAAACTTGATTTATAAAAACAGGTAGTGGGCTGGATTTGCCTTATGGGTGCTCTAGTTTTCCAACACCTGTTCTAGATTATTGAACTTGCCAAATGCTAACTTTTGAAATACAGGAATTTGACTCTAGCTTGGTTTATATAAAAAATAACAGAAAGATTTTTCATGTGTAGAGAAGTAGTACTTCTCTAGCTTGATCATTCTTATTCAGGTTTTTTTAGAGCTTCAGATAAGTTCTCCTTACATCTAACAACTGCAGTAACAGCCTGACCTCTTGTTTGACCTCTCATCTGAGTGGTGTTCCTATCAGACCTCCACCTCCATCTCCAGCCATTGTTCCACTGCACTTTCTACACTTCTCTAATTTATCCTGTTCATATGCTGTAAGGCACTGTCTCCTACACAACTGATTTCATTAAGAAATGGTAGCTTTGTCATCAACCAGCAAGTCATGGGAAAGAATCACAATTTCATGAGTGGCTATAGCTTTAGAGCAAAGATAAACACCAGCAATTTATATTGACTTCAACACTAAGTTTACTTTCCTTCCCCTTCTTGATTTCCAAAATAAACACCAAGTTTCTAACACCCATATGGTAGTAGCATCCTTCGTGTATGTCTATTAAAAGCTTCCTGCTTCAGTGATATTTGGAGTTTCCCTGAGACACAGAAGATCTGTCTCCTTAAGCCTCTTTAGCTGAACGTTGCACTGCAAGATGAAATGCTTGACAACGTTGCCTCTTGAGACACAGATGTCTCTACTAAGGGCACACACTCTTACCATCAGTTCTAACATGTTGCAGACACCATAGCCAGCCTCGGCACACAGGCTGCTAGATGTTAAGACAAAAGATCTTGATGTCCTAGCATAGAAAGTGAACAGCAGTGTGAAATATACTTGGTGGCTGTTTAAAGTAACATTGTGGTCAGCCAGACTCCTATCTCAACCTGAAGCCTTTCTGACACAAGGACTGACTGATTCTACTCCGTGTGTTAGTCTGTCAACAAGGTAATCTGTGTCATCTTGGGATTCCATTCTGAATAATCCATGACTGAGATGAATGTGTCCCCATGACTCTTGCTTGTTTCCACTAGGATATTATTCCTTGAGGCCACCACCGGATATCTAAAAAAGCTTGGGAATATCACAAGCACATTTGTATCTAATTCATGAACTCCACTCTCAAATTCCAAGTAAGGTTTTAGATTGTGTGGGGAGAGGGGAGATACTGAAACTTTCCCCCTCTTGAGTGTTTTTTCATTCTTCCCTATATTTTTCCTGAACCCACCAGAACTCAACTCTTTTAAGGATTTCCAGTGATGGAAAAAACTCCTTGAGAGTGAAGGGAAAGGACTCTCTTAAAAATATCATTTATGATCTACAAATTTCGAGAATAAAGACATTGAACTGAATTTTAAGCCCTATACCCCTCTCATCATATAGTCAGATGAGAACTAAGGAGTAAGACAGTCAGAGCCCTACAAGCCCTGCTGAGCCCTGATAACCCCAGTGTACAGAATAATTATGCAAGGGCCTCAGTCCAGGAGTCAGAAGATCTGGATTCACTTCCAGGTCCTGCTTCTTTAAGGTTCTTGAATAGATCTTGCTCAGAGCACCTGTGAAAATTAACAAGGTAGTGAAGTTTGATTATCTATGGCTGCATTAAAAAACTGCCCCATATTTTAGAGGCCCAAAACAACAACAGTCATTACTTGGCTATGATTTTGCAATTTGGGCAAGACTCAGCCGGGAACTCGTCTTTTCTCCCCACATGCTATCACCTGGGGCTGAGATCCGCATCCAAGATGGCACACTCAAATGGCTAGCAAGTTAGTCAAGGCAGTTGGCTGGTCGCTCAGCTGAGGTTCAGCTGGGAGCCTCAGTTCTCCTCTGCGTGGGCCTCTCCATGTAGCTCCTTGGCCTACTCATAGCATGGCAACTGGGTTCTAAGGAGGAAGAAGCAGAAGTTCCCAATTCTCCTAAAGATTAGGCCCAGAACTGGTCCAGTGCCATTTCTGCCATATGCTATTAGACAAAGCAGTCACAGGCCTGGCCCAGATTCAAAGGAGTAGGAAAAAAGACCCCAACGGGAGGTAGGAAGAGGGGCTGTGACAAGATTTTGCAGCCATCTCTCACATTGTTCATGGAAAAGTACTTTGATTTCTATGGAGATCATTCATGGTTTTGTAGTTTCTGAAATGTAAATTTTATCCAAAAAGAGGCAGATTTCAATCCAGTATTTTATCTCTTTGCAATATGAGGTTCAACTTCCCTGCACTCTTTTGAGATGCACCATTCTCCATTATTAAATGGACAGGTATTTGAGATTTGTTGAGCATCTAGTAGGCACAAGACCCCTAATATATATTCTTTTATTTACTGTATTTCACTGCTTCTGAGATGTACTATTTTTTTATATTTTAACATTTCTGAATTGAACATTTTACATTGTAATCACTGTAAGTCATATGGCAGTCTTGGGTGCATGAATTTGGCTGTGACTGTTCATATTTTCATCACTTCACTCAAGTTATATATACTATTAGTACTTCACCTGTTGAGTTTAATTGCTATTTTAAAATGTCTTCAGAAATATTACAGTATAATTTGGCATTGAAGCAAAAATGTATCCCTAATGCTCAAAGTCACGGAAATAGAGCACCATTAGCGAGGCAAATGTTTGACATTGGAAGAATGGCCTCAATTTCATATATTTTTTAAAAGCAGCAATCATGAGATTTACACTACCTATAGGAAGATACCACAAGAAGATGAAGGTGTGTTGATTTTATTACTAGGATGCATGCAAAAGGATTGCCCATCATACATGAAGCTTGTACCTAAAGTCAGAGAAATTGCCAGGTTCTTCAGAGCCAATGAAAGAAATCTCAAAGAAACTAAAGGCTAATATCATGCCTTGTGCGGGACTGTCCAAAAAAGCATTGTCTCATAGTTCCACGAGCAGTGTTTTTTTTTTCCTTTCTCAGTGGTACTTTAAAAAAATTGCATTTTGGATTCATTGAAATATAGTAGTTCTCACAAGAACATCGGTAAACCACACATGAATTCCCTCCTTTTACAGATAAGGAAGCTGTGGCTCAGAGAGGTTAAATAACTTGACCAGTCTTAAAACTAGCGAGTAGAAGAATCACTTATTTTCATTATCCCACAGTGATTCCTTAAAATTGTAGGGCAGCACAGGTTGGTGGTTCTGGAAAGAGATGAAATGTTGTGTGATAACAGCCATTCCACCCACCCTGTCTCCAATAAACTTTACAAATATGAATGCAGTGTTGCTGTAGTACCCGCAAACCAAACTCCAACTTTCTAGAGAGATTTTCAAGGGGCTGGGCCCCTGCCCGGGATTCCCTCACAATCCTTTTGAGAAGAGTAACTAATAAAAAAGCTTATTTGTGCGAAGAGTTTTATAAGAGGTCACATAATAAGTAATCAGAATAACTGCTCTGAAATAGTGATTTTTAAAGAAGAACAATTGCCCAACTCTTGAAGACAGAAGTAGGTTTTAGGAAGGCTTGCCCAAATGATAATTTTAAGGCAGTACATTAAACATTCCTTGGCCCCTTACAGACGAGAGCTATGGCTTGGGGCATTGCTGCTCACTGACCCTAAGGACACACCGGGAGCTTCCTCTGCCCCCATCCTGTCTGGGCCAGCACCATTGTGGGACCGCCATGGGGGGCAGCAAGGGCCTGCTTCCCTCTTCTGCATTTCCACTGAAAAGACAGGAGGAGAGAAGGTTTCTAGACCCCTCCTACCATAGTGACAGAGACTCCATCACTTCTTTGACAGGCCTTTATTAGGTATCATATAGTTGCTTAGTTTAGAGAGTGCTGAGTGCTTGGGTCTGAACAAAGATGCATAAAATACAAGCCCTTTGCACATGAAGTTTCCCTAACCAGGAGGGCGGGTGAGGCTTGGGCAGGATTCCCAGCCATATCTGTAAACAGTGATGAGCACCCTTCCTTCTGTAATGGCGTGCAGGACGTTATGTGATAGTGGTTTTCCTGTGTACAGATCTCTCCGTAGACCGGAAGCTTCCTGAGGGCAATGACAAGGGCCATTCATCTTTATATCCCTGGTATTTTGCATATGCCTGGTACAGTGATCAAAAAATGATGTTCATTTCATTTGTTCATTCATTCAACAAAGTCTTGCAGAGGTTCTGAACAGGGAGAGAGACGCTTTATGGGAATATATAAAGCCTTGTTGAAGTGGCCTGTGAGCTGGCCTGGTAAGAAGGGGAGAATAGGGGCAGGAGGATGAGGAAGGAAGTAGAGACCATGTAAACAAAGGAAAGGCAGGATGGGACAAATTCCATCAGTTACTGTGACTGGAATGCAGGGTGGGTAAGTCTGCAAGGATGGGCTGAAGTGTGATCGTAAAGGGTGGGGAATATTAGGCCAAGTGTTCTTCTCGAATGGGTGCCGTTAAACAGAATCCCCTTCTCGCCTCAGAACACTCAGGAGGTGGCATTGCTCTGGAGGAGAACAGGGAAGAGGAACATAGGGCGCTTCTTGTTAGAAAAATGTGCCTGGGATTTGTCTTCTGTCTTGCAAATGATGTTAAATGAATGCTCCATTAGCACCAACAGACTCCAGGTCTCATCTGTGATGCTAACGATACTTCCTTAGGAGGAGGTAGCACATCATAACTGAGCCAGAGTACCAGCTTCCGTCCTGGCTCCATCAGTTCTCAGCAGTGTGACCCAATCGCTGTGTGCCTTAGTTTTCTGGGTTGCAAAGTGGAGTTGATAATCATATCAACCTCAACGGTGTTATAAGGTTTAAAGGAAATGATGCACACAAACCCCATGGGAACAGTACTTCTTGGCACGTAAGGGTTCCACAAATGTTAACTCTTATTATCCCTTCTCTTCTGTGTACCTTAGTTTCCTCATCCAAATGGAGGTAATAATACCTGTCCCAGCTCATTTCTCCTGGACCCTGACAGAATAAAATATAATTGAATGCGTGAAAGCAATTTGGAAGTTAAGCTCTAGCATAGCGACAAGGTGGAGCTAGGGCTGTTAATTACTATGTACTTGGCTAAAACGTAATCCCAAGATCTTGGACAGGAAGGTGGGGCTCACACGTGTCTCCAGGCTACTGGCTACAGGTGTGGGTACGTGAATGTCTTCTCTAGATGCAGTATGTCAAGAGGAGGACTTTAGCATGTGACTGGTCCAAGATGACATATAGATGGAAAGAGGGAAATTCACTAAGCAAGAAATAAATAAGGCTTAAGCCCTATAGCCTTGTGAGCCATATAATTTCAAACATCGTAGTCTTGGACATCTGGGCTCTATTACCTGAGATCCCATTAAACCTTCAGTTTCATAATTCTGTGTAGAACTTGGTAAATTGTGAGATGCTGCTGATGGCCACCAGCCAGTTCAAGCAATTAATCACAAGGGTCCCCAAGCAGGTTTGCAACTCATGCCAAGTGGATTCTTTAAGGGGAAACTGTATACGCAAAAGAAATAGCCCAATCCATACAGTTTCATAGCAACGTGCTTTGTAGCTCTGCCAGCACAGAGAAATTATCTGTTATCATTAAGATATCCAAGCCTGGTAACTTTTTCCTCAATGGAAATTAGTACTCACCAGCCCAGGGAAGATCCTCAAACCTTGTTAACTCTAATGTAGATTGTAACATGCTGAGAGCTGACAAATCCAGTTCAGACAAAATGAAATCCTACCCTTTCCCCACCCTCAGCATTTTCTCATTTGAGGGAACTCAACTTGAACTGAGCTCTCCTTCCTTTTGAACTTTTCTAGAATGCCTGGGACTGTTTGCATTTGCTCCTGTGTTCCAGGCCAAAGGGCCAAAACACAGCAAAGAAATAACCTTGGAGCCTGTCTTCAGAATTCTGCTAGACATACCCCAGGGTGAAAGGGCCCATAACAAAAGAACTATTTCTCCTAAGACATCTTGCTTGTTTTTGCCAACTTAAAAGAGTTTATGTAAACGAGATAATCTTCTGCACTTTGGAACATTTATAAAGCCTTTCCTAATTACTATTTTGTTTAGAGAGAGATTCTGGGAACATGATGGAGAACAGAGGGGAAGCCTTGAACCCTCCCTACAGAGAGCAGAAAGGGAGGAGGGTGGGAATCAGAATAAATTTACGGTATGGGTTTAAGGATTGTGGCTTTGCCTTGCTTTTCAGGTTTCTTCTTTCTGAAACTCTTTTAACTAAATCTTTCAGTCTGTTTCCAATGCTACAAAGCAGCTGTCTAGTATGGTAGCCACTACATAGATGTGACCATTTAAATTTAAATGAATTAAAATTAAATAAAATTTAAAATTAATTTTCTGGAGACACTAGCCACATGTCAAGTGCTCAAAATAGCCACATGTGGCTAATGGCTGCCATATTGGACAAAGCAGATCTAGAACATTTCCATTGTTGCAGAAAGCTCCATTGGACGGTGCTGCTCTAGATGAAGGAACTCTACAGCCTTGCTACTCAAAGTGGGGTGCACAGACCAGCAGCACTGGTATCACCTGAGAGCTTGCGAGGCCTGCGTGATCTGCATTTTAACAAGATACCCAAGTGACTCCTAGGCACATTAAAATTTGAGAAGCACTATTCTAAAATACCCTTCCCCTCTTAAGACTCTGTATGGTGAAATCCATCATTGTCCCCAGCATTATTTGTTCATATTTATGTAGCTTGTGTAGCTTTATTTCAGAAAGAGGCACTTCAGCCCCTTGAGACTCGGCATGCAAAAGGAGAAACACTAAGTATATCTTGTATATGCCTTAAAAAGTGGGCTTTTCTCTTTTTCTTGGAAAAGCTGCAGGATCTGGAGAATTTTTTTGAACATACTTTTTCTAAAGAAGTGAATCTTAGAGAACATTTTTCTAGTGGAGAAGCTATTGGATCGGTCAACAGAGAGGCCCTTGAGATGAAAGTAAGATTAAATAGAAAGACAAAGTGGGGTATAGGTGAGCTTTAAAAAAAAAAGGAAAAGGAACTTGATTTATTCATTCAGTCGACAAACATGAAAGGTGCCATGCTTTGTAATTGAGTCAGGTGGGGTACAGAAGCAGTGAGAAGAATTAGGAAACCATTCCTCAGAATACAATCTGCCAGCCGGTCTGACACTGTGGAGATGGAGGGGAATTTCAGTGGCAACTTGAATTAAACTTCAAGGTTTTCATGCCCTCTCGTGAGATTCACTGTCATTTGTGCCAGTGGACAGAGTTTTCTTCTGGAAGGCTCTGTGACCCTTTAGAGTGGCTATTAGAATTTAATAACTGGAGAAGCTTGCCTCTGTCTAGTGCAGAGAATGGAATCGCTGGGGTTACCTCTGACTAATAGGCTATACAAACGCATCCCTGCTGAGAGCATCTGGCCTGCGATACTTTCTCCCAGAAATGCATCATCTCATATTCATGTGATGCAAGGTGGCAGCCACTGTTGTCAGCAGGCTTCTAGTTCAAGTTGACCCTAAAGCTGGGTGAGGTTTTGCCATTTTCCTGGGGGAAATCATGCTCTGAGACTGAGGTCAATAGGTGTCTTGAATTATCACAGAGAATTTATAGAGTTCAGATGCTTGCATCCACTGAAATTCCTAAATCCATTCTCATTCGAGAACAGTACTATGGCCCCCAAAGAAATTCTGTCCTTACTTTAAGATAAACTGCTAACCTCATGCATGTAGGTTTGTCATACATTCATTCATTCATTCAACAAAGATTTCAAGAACCCCTTTGCTATTCTAGGCATTTTACCACGCAAGTGCAGAAAGAGAAGAATAAGCCATACTCTTTGCCTGAAGAAGCTTGGGGTTAGGAGCAGTGATGCTTAAAGAGTGGTCCTCAGACTAGCGACATGGGTGTCCCGTGCAAGCTTGTTAGAAATGCAAATTTACATGGTACAGATGAACCAGTTTGCAAGGCAGAAATAGAGACACAGATGTAGAGAACAAACATATGGACACCAAGGGGGTAAAGCGGTGGAGCGGGGGGGAATGAATTGGGAGATTGGGATTGACATATATATACTAATGTGTATAAAATAGATAACTAGTAAGAACCTACTGTATAAAAAAAATAAAATAAAATTCAAAAAACAAAAAATAAATGAAAATGTTTAATGTTAATTTCACCTCAATAAAAAACATAATAAAGCATTCTAAAAAAAAAAAAAATGCAAATTTACAAACCCACTCCAGTCCTACCGAATCAGATTCTTTCCATTGGAAAGAATGGAGCTCCAAATCTGGGCTTCACCATGCTCTCCAGGGAATTTCCAAGCACAGCAAAGTTGGAGGAGCGTTAGTCTATAGACAGACACATCATCAGGTGATTCTAATACAGTATGATAAGTACAATGAGACAGATATGAAACTCTCCAAGCCTTGCAGCCCCCAAGGCAATGGGGAGCATCTTAGTAAATGCTCAATGGAATAGATATTGCTTGCCTCTTTGATTAATTGATGCATGAATCAGCCTATAGAAACTAAACAATATTGGGATGTTGGACCTGGGGCTTTGAATGGGTTGGATGGCTTGCTCGGGTCTTGCCACTCCTGTCGGCCTCACTCTAAAACCCAATATTTGGATCACTGCACTATATCATATCCAGGACTCTTGGTATTTTATTTCATGAAGTGAACAAGACTCTAAAGCAAATTTCCCCCGCAGTCTGCACACTTTTCTATGTCTGAAGGACAGATAACTACTATTTAAGTCCTGGGGAAAAGATGTAGGTGCGCCCACGTATTTGTGCCAAGCTGGCTTCGTGAGAATCACCGAGCCACTTGTTAAACACAGAGATTTCTAGACCTTCCCCTGGACACTCTGAATCAGTGGAAATGGAGAGAGGCTGAGCAAAATAAAAATTTTATGAAACTCCTTGAGATGAGTCTGATGCGGTCAATTTTGAGAACCTCAGACCGAAATGGCCAAGTTCTTAAAACTCTGGAATCCAGAGACTCAACTTGACCCACAGGAACCAGAGTCGATTTCTGAGAGGTTTTTGAGCCTCATAGTGTAGACTGTAGACAGACAGTTTTATTTGTAGTAGAACAGGAAGGGGACGAATACAGTGTCCATGGGTTTGTTTTTTTTTTCCCTAGGGCTGAGGAAAGGAGAGGGGCAGCTTGCACACCAAGTGCATTCTTTCTCTGTCTCTCAGTGTATGTGTGTGTGTGTGTGTGTGTGTGTGTCCAGTTTCACTCATCTCACGAACCCACAAACCCCCTAGAGAGAGGCAGCAACCCAAGCCGATCAGGACAGCAAAGCCAGCTCCAGAAAGACTCCACTTATAGTGTCAGAAGCCCATTACATTCTAACTGAAACAATAAAATGCAGGGCCGAGAGGGTGGGAGATGGAGGCCAAAGCCTTCCTACCCAACCTGGGTATAAATGGTTGCCTGACAATCTTCCCATGGGACCTTGGGACCTCCTGTGTCTTCTTAGCACTTGTGGAATCAACAGGCCCCTGACATGCCATAACCAGATTGAGGGTCACAGCCTGGCCTGAAGGCTGCAGCCTGTCTAAGGTCCTTTATCTCCCCAAGCCTGACTTTCTTCACCTGTAGAGTGAGGTTGTGGGATCTACGTCCTTGGGTTGCTGCAAAATGGACAGGCTCTGAGCATGATGCTCAGCACAGAGTACTTGGTTAGTAATAGTGCTTATTGTTATGGTCGTTGTGGTCTATAGACTGAGTTAGTTGGTGTTATCCAGAGAAACAGAACCAATAGGAGATACTGGTCTCCAATAGGAGATGTGTCTATATATCTATCTAGAGAGAGATGATAGATAGATAGATAGATAGATAATTATAAGGAACAACTCACACAGTTTTGGAGGCTGAGAAGGCCGAAGATCTGTAGTCAGCAAGCTGGAGAGCTAATAGTATAAATTCCAGTTCAAGTCCAAATCCGAGTCCAAAGGCAGGAGAAGACTGATGTCCCAACTCAAAGACAGGCATGGAGAGTGAATTCTCCCTTACTCAGCCTTTATTCAACTCAGGCCTTCAACTGACTGGATGGGGCCCACCCACATTAGGGAGGACAGTCTGCTTTACTCAGTCTACTGATTCAAATGTTCATCTCATCCAGAAACGCCCTCCCCAACACACCCAGAATAATGTTTAATCAACTATCCAGCCACCCCATGGCCCAGTCACTTTGACACATAAAATCAGCCATCACAGAGTCATTGTGGTTTCCAGTTTACTAAGGGTTATGAGACGTTACAGACTAGTCTGTATGCGTCATCTGTTTTATTGCCCTTAACCCAAGTCCTCTGCCACCCTGATACCCATCTTGCCTGAGATTCTGACTTCCATCTTCATGCAGTCAGGAGTAGCGTTGATTTCTTAATCACATTCTCAGGAGGCAAACAACCACCCAACCACCCACGCCCACCCCCTGCCCCCACCAAACTATCAAGAGGGCCGGTAGTGGCAGAAATGAAACCAGTGCAACTGAGAACACTGTGACTTCTCCACCGAACGGCTGGTTAGCAGAGTTGAGTTTTATCGCCACATAAATCCTCCTTTGTCCTTCTTTTGTCTCCTAACTTCTTCCATACATACTGATTAATTAATTGAGCATACCTGTTTAAATCATCCCATCGTGATTCGTATAATGGTATGCCTGTGAGGGTTCTAAAAGTTAGAAATGATTTAGTATTAGAGGTTTTGATTACATTGAATATAAAATCAAATAAAATGAGCAAATGATGAAGAGGGGAGAGAGGTTTGAAATTAGCCTTATTTCCTGTATACACAAGAGGCACACTTAAGTTGGTTTTCATCTTGGCCTATTTTGGGAGTGATATATTTGGCTCACAACCAGGAATAGAAGATAAGCAAGGACCTCTACCCTCTAAACCAGCCTCAGCACCATTGACATTTGAGCTGGTTAATTCTTTGAAGTGCGGGTCTGTCCTCTGCATTCCAGGATGTTTAGCAGGGTCCCTGGCCTCTACCCACTAGATGCCGGTAGTAGTACCCCCGAGCTGCGACAACCAGAAACGTCTCCTGACATTGCCAGATGGGGGCAAAACTGCACCCAGTTGAGAACCACTGCTCTAAACATAGAACAGCTTTTAGACTGTTAGATAGAAAGGTACTAGCTTTCTCTAGGTCAAACTTCTTACTTAGGGCACTTTGTATATAGGTTCACACTTGATGAGCATTCTTTTATGCAAACACAGCTACTTGCTTTGTCTCCCACATTCCTGTTGGAGTTTAGGAACTTGCTTTCCTAACACATGTTTCCTATTGAGTCAGGAAAGCACTGTGGTGAGAGTAGATCTGTGTTCCAGTCTCAGCTCTGGGCATTCCAGCAGGATGGCTGTGACAATTTAATGAACTTGGCCTCATTTTTTCCAGGTGTGTTATGAGGATAATGCAATTCAGGCCTCAAAGATGGCAGTCAGGACTCAGTGAGTGACTGCCTGTAGAACCTTAGTTGGCCATTGTAGCTGCTCAATAAATGTTAGTTCTGCTTCTTATTGACTGTTATGTGGAGGTGACTGTGGGTCTCACTCCTTTGGAATGTGCATCTCACCCCTGCTATGAATTCTCAGAGTGCATTCAGACCTACCCTGAAGTCCTCAACCACAAGTCACGTGAAAGACACTTTCAGACAGAAGATACGGCCCTTCTGTTGGAATGGAAGACACTAAACAACCCTCTTAAGAGATGAGGTCTTCTTTCTTCTCTTAACCCCGGAGGGGCGGGGCTGCCTGCACACACTATATTTTCTTTTTTTTTTTTTTTTAATTAATTAATTTATTTATTTATTTTTGGCTGTGTTGGGTCTTCGTTTCTGTGCGAGGGCTTTCTCTAGTTGCGGCAAGCGGGGGCCACTCTTCATTGCGGTGCGCGGGCCTCTCACTATCGCGGCCTCTCGTTGCAGAGCACAGGCTCCAGACGCGCAGGCTCAGTAGTTGTGGCTCACGGGCCCAGTTGCTCCGCGGCATGTGGGATCTTCCCAGACCAGGGCTCGAACCCGTGTCCCCTGCATCGGCAGGCAGACTCTCAACTACTGTGCCACCGGGGAAGCCCTATATTTTCTTCTTTCCCAAACACACCCTTGCAACTGGAGTGAGGGGAGGTGGCACTGGACACTCTCAGTCCCAGGTCTGTTCTTGAATCCTCTACCAAGCTGGGCTTTGCCTCCCGGGCCAGCTTCTTCCTGCCTTTGAAGTGTCTGGTGTGAACTCTTTTTATCACGGAACTGTCTGTTGGCATCTGCACTAATCTGGGTGAGAGTGGAAGCCAGCGTGCCTTGACTGTGGCCTTGGCAGGCAAGAGGAGTGTTACCCCATCGCTGGAGGGGGCAAAGGCTTGGCCTCGGGGCTGTGTTGTTTCTGCTTCCTGGCCTCCAGCTGTGGCATTAGTACATTGACCTCTTTGTATCTCTAGTTTCTCTAGGGAATTTTGGGACGTTTGGGCAGTAATAAAAATAAGAAGCCATCACTTAGCAGATATTGACTATCTGCCAAACACCATGCAAAGTATTTTTTCTATGAGCCTATTTCATCATTACCGCAACCAAGTGAGGTGGGGATTATTATCGCCATTTTAAAGGTGAAGATGTTGAGGTGTGAAGAAATTCATGTTTTCAACAACATGTAGCTGGTAAGTGGTGAGCCTGGATTATCAACCAGATCCACCTGATTCCAGAACCCACAATCTTTAATCACTAATGTTGCCCTACTCATCCTGGACCCTGATGCTGTTAGACTAAAGAGGTTATTGGTTCCCAGAATGCCTAAACTAGTAATGTTGAAAAAAGATTTGAGAAAGAGCTTTTTTTTTTTTTTTACTGTTTGTTAGCTGCAAATCCATACATGGCCAGTTCCAGGATGCACATGTTCCTTGAGTAGTCCTTAGATGTAGAGAAAGAAACAGGAGCAGTCCTCTCTCTATATGCAGACCTGACTACAGGATTAAATCTCAACTAAAATTAGGTATTGAATTAAGCCCTGAAAAAGAGAAAAATTTCTCCTTCTCCAGCATCACTGCTTTCTTCATTATTTCACAACTATTTACTAAGCACTTTCTGTATACATGGCACTGCACTTTGCATTAGGAAGACATACAACAATAAGACATGGTACCACCCTCAAAAAATTTAGGAGGAGAGATGGATACATTAAAGTGTTCATGGTGGGTTTTGTGGTAAACATTTACGATGCCTTGCTGGCATCCAAGGGTAAGCTGTCAGCTGTTTCGAGAAAGAGAGAAGGCTTCATAAAGAATGTGATGCTTAAAGTAGTCTTGAAAAACAGAGGAGTAGGTGTTCACTAGTGTTCCAGGATGTACAAAGAAGGCATCCTAGGCAGGAGGAAAGGTTGAGCAAAGACTGCAAATAACCTAGTACATATGAGGAGCTAGAGGGAGTCTGGGATGGTGAAGCCCAGAGGATGGAACCCAAAAATTGTGCCATCTCAAAGATCACACTCTTCCCCCTTTAAAGGGCCAGAGCCATCTACCATTTACAAGAAACCCGTGGCCAACATAATACCTAACAGTGAGCACCTGAAAGACTTTCTGCTAAATTCAGCAACAAGACAAGAATGCCCACTCTTGCCACTTCTATTTAACATAATGTTGGAAATCATAGGCACAGCAGTCAGACAAGAAAGAAAGAAAGAAGGAAGGAAGGAAGGAAGGAAGGGAAGAAGGGAGGAAGGAAAGAAGGAAAGAAAGAAAAGGTATCCAGATTGTAAGGGAAGAGGTTAAACTCTCACTATTTGCAGATGACTTGATACTCTAAACAGAGAACCCTAAAGTCTCCACACAAAAACTATTAGAACTAATAAATGATTTCAGCAAGGTATTGGGATACTAGATTAATATACAAAAATGCTGTGTTTCTATACACTAATAATGAAATACCAGAGAAAGTAAAAACTAATCCCATTTAAAATCACATCAAAAAGAATAAAATACCTAGGAATAAACTTAACCAAGGAGGCAAAAGACCTATATGGTGAAAACTGTAAAATATTGATGAAGGAAATTGTAGATGATACAAAGAAGTGGAAGATATCCATGCCCTTGGATTAGAAGAATTAATATTGTTAAAATGGCCATACTACCCAAAGCAATCTACAAATTTAATGCAAATTCTATCAAAACACCCCATTTTTTACAGAACTAGAACAAATAATCCTAAAATTTATATGGAGCCACGAAAGACCTAGATTTGCTAAAGCAATCCTGACAAAAAAGAACAAAGCTGGAGGTATAACCCTTTCAGGCTTCAGTATACAGGCTTACTGTATACTACAAAGCTACAGTAATCAAAGCAGCATGGCATTGACACAAAAACATAGATCAACAGAACAGAATAGAGAGCCCAGAAATAAACCCATGCACATACAGTCAATTAATCTTCAACAGAGGAGGCAAGAATATACAATGGAGAAAAGACAGTCTCTTTAACAAGTGGTGTTGGGAAAGCTGGACAGCTACGTGTAAAAAAAATGAAATTAGAACATTCCCTCACACCATATACAAAAATAAACTCAAACTGAGTTAAAGACCTAAATGTAAGACATGACACCATAAAACTCCTAGAAGAGAACATAGGTGAGAGATTCTTTGACATAAATCGTAGCAATATTTTCTTAGATCAGTCTCCCAAGGCAAAAGAAATAAAAGCAGAAGTAAACAAATGGGAGCTTGTCAAACTTAAAAGCTTTTGCACAGCAAAGGAAACCATCAACAAAACCAAAAGACAATCTATGGAATGGCAGAAAATATTTGCAAATGATGCAACCAACAGGGGTTAATATCCAAAAAATACAAACAGCTCATACAACTCAATATCAAAAAAAAAAAAAAACCCAATCACAAAATGGACAGAAGGGCTAAATAAACATTTCTCTAAAGAATTCATACAGATGGCCAACAGGCACATGAAAAGATGCTCAACATTGCTAATTATTAGAGAAATGCAAAACTACAATGAAGTATCACCTCACATTTGTCAGAATGGCTATCATCAAAAAGTCTATAAATACTAAATGCTGGAGAGGGTGTGGAGAAAAGGGAACCCTCTTACACTGTTGGTGGAAATGTAAATTGGTGCAGCCACTATGGAAAAGAACATGGAGGTTCCTTTAAAAAAAATTAAAAGAGGGCTACCATATGATCCAGCAATCCCACTCCTGGGTATATATCCAGAAAAAAAGAAAACTCTAATTCAAGAAGATACATGCACCCCAATGTTCATAGCAGCACTATTTATAATAGCCAAGACTTGGAAAGCAACCCAAGTGCCCATCAACAGACAGTTGGTTTAAGAAGATGTGGTATATATGTACAATGTAATACTACTCAGCCATAAAAAAGAATGAAATATTGCTATTTGCAGCAACATGGATGGACCCAGAGAATATAATGTTTAGTGAAATAAGACAAAGACAAATACTATATGATATCACTTATATGTGAAATCTAAGAAATAATACAAGTGAATGTATATACAAAACAAACAGATTCACAGACGTAGGAAACAAATTTATGGTTACCGGAGGGGAGAGAAGTGGGGGAAAGGGACAAGTCAGGAATATGGAATTAACAGATACAAACTACTATACATAAAATAAGTAAGCAGTGAGGATTTACTATATAGAACCAGGGTATTATACTCAATATTTTGTAGTAACCTATAATGGAATATAATCTGAAAAAAAAAAAAAACTGAATCACTATGCTGTACACCTGAAATTAACACAGTATTGTAAATCAGCTATACCTCAATTCTAAAAACAAAACAAAACAAAACTATAAAGAGCCAGAGCCATCTAATACAAACTGCCATTTTACATTTTGACCTCATGTAGCTTTTACATACCTGAAGGCTTGATTCCTGTTACACATAGCAAAAATCTCTAGCCAAGCGATAACGGCAGAGCCATCGCTATACACGAGACAGAAAGACAATGGTCCAAGCCTTATACTAGGCACATCCCTGCACATACAACCTGAGTAAACAGGGGCCTCTTGCTCCCACATAAAGCCCAACTCAACCTGGTGACACATTCAAAGGAAACATAAATAACTGCAAAAGCATCAAAGGGCAATGAATACTGATTCCGTGGAAAGATGGGTCAAGGTAGTATTATGCCATCCACACTCTTCTCTTTGGCCATCCCTCTTCCAAAGGGCCCACACATGTGGCAGCCATCACCCCAAATCTCCTATGTCACTCTACAAACCCCCAGTTTGTCTCTCTGTGGCCTCTACTCCTGTGTGTATTCAAGTCTTGTAGGAGTATCTCTGTTCTTTCTAATATCTCCATCTTTCTAATATAAATTAATTTAGCCACCAGTTTTTTTTCCTGCCCACTAGGGCCCTTTGTTTTGCTGATGGGGCTTGTGGATAACCACAGAATCCTAGTTAGAAGATAGGAGAATGGGAAATACTTTGAATACTTGATATATTTGTCCCTGTCACTCTTATATGTCACTAGAATGGGACAGACCTAGGTCTGAGTACAGATTTGACCTTCACTAGCAGTGTGACCTTGGGCAGATAATACTCCTGGGCCTCAATTTCCTCATCCACAAAATGGGGATATTCTACCTATCCCAAGAACCGTGCTGGGGAGCCACAGGTGAAAGACCTTTAAGGTCTAATAGGCTCAGCTCATGTCCATGGCTATAAATCTTATTGTATGCTAAAGTTAGACACATCTGCTTTCCATCAGCCTTAGAGGCTCATGTGGAAGACATGGTTATTTGGAGAAATAGCAGCTGTGATTAACCTAGTTATCAACTCCTGACTCAGGATCCAAAGTAGAGTAATTAATTGGCGTTTACTCTTTATTATCATTATTCACTTTTCAATTTTACTTTTTAAATGTAGGTTATTCTTAATAATTCTTTTCACACATTTTCCAGAGCTGATTTTAGCAAAAGTCTGGGTAATAGTATACGGTATCAGATTCCTAGAAATCTGTTATTCCAGCTGTACTTCGCTTTTACCGGTTGGCTTGGATAAAAGATTTTTACTTGTGTCAGTTTCTAATCCCCTTTAATAATACTGGACTGTTATTTCTTAATGAAATTATAAATATTTATTTTCTTAGTAGTATTAGTGAATGAAAATAACTGTGGATGCTTTAGTTAGTCAATGCTTATGGGTCAAAGCTGCACCCTTGTGAAACTAACTTTTGTTGTTCTTGTGTAAAACATTATGACAACAATAATAAAAATCCTAAAGCCTTCACCTTTCCCTTACATTTCTTTTCTGTACATATGTGTAAGTTTTGTATTGTAGTATATCATAACTGTTCACCATGTTGCTACATAATCATCGTAATTATTACTTTAGTGGCCATGTAATCATCCATCTTGTTAATGCACCATAATTTACTTAACCTAAGTTTTCAACAGTAGGAAACTGGTTGTCTTCTAATTTTTCCGCTATTATAAATAACCTCTGGGTTGCATATTTGTGCATATAGCTTCTTTCACTTTTTTAGAATATTTCTTTAGGATGCACTCTGAGAATGGGAACACTGAGTCAATGAATGTGAATTTTTAATCGTTTTTAAATAAATAGACATTATTTTTCCAGTTTACAATGCTATCAGCAATATATTAATATTCTACTTTCATTACAATCTTATCAGTAGTGTATATTATTGTATATTGAATGCACTTAAATAGTACCTTACTTTTGTTTCTGTATTGTCTCAAAAATAGTAAGTTTAATGAAACATTTGCTTATAAATTGTGCATTCTCTCATGTTTTAAAAAAGCCAGTTTTAAAACCTAGGTAAGTTTTTTGTTTTGTTTTTTTTAACATCAAGAACTCTTGCTTTCTCTCCATTGCCCAATAGTTCTGTGTATTAAATAAAGCTCATATTGATAATCTTTCTGAGCAAAATATTCAATTGTGCTCTTTTATTAACTAATTAATGAGGACCTGTGTATAAGGATCTGTAGGGAATACTGAGATAAAATAAAAGGAAATTAGAAAATAAAGTTGGAAAAATTAGACAAATATATCTGTACCAGCATTCCCAAGGTCAGAAGCAGGGTTGCCCTTCAAGTAGTTCAATCTGCTCAGATTTTAATGACTTTCTCTACCTAGTCACTGACCTGCTCAGCCAACCTGACTTTTCAACTAGCAAACTCAGGACCTCCACCCACACTGCTTCCAATATGTTTTTCTAGGTTTTATCCTGGGAAAGCTTCTTAATGAAGAATGAAACCCCCCCCCCACTATACCCTCGCCCCAAAATGCTTCCACACCATTCCCAGTCTGATCTTGTTCCAGATCAAGTAAATGCACGAAACCCCATAATGTATGACATGGTTTCCCAAACCACAGCCCTGTCATAGGGCTGAATGCCAGTTCCAGGGATCCAGTTTTCCCCTTCCTTTCGTGCAACTTCTCCTATCCCTGAGATGGATACCTTCCACGCTCTGCAAAAAAAAAAAAAAAGAAAAAAAAAGGAAGGACGTTCCAAGAATACAAGCCACCATAAGTTCATCTTGAAGTTGAGTCACCGTTACCTCCAATAGCGCCTTCTCTTTGACCTAAGGATGTTAAGGTTTGTTTGAATCGGATTATTGCTACATACCAGTACATGGGAATATAGAGAAATAGCTCATCATGTTTTCTTCTTTTTCCTCTTGCAGCCTCAACCGAGGGTTCTCCATAAACGCGGTTAGCCTTCCAAGCTGCTGTCCTGCCAGTCGATATGAACATGGCCTGTTCCTCACAGAAAGACTAAACTCATGGCACTGCCAGAAGATATCCTTGGAGCATTGACAGATTAACCAGATTAACTGAAAAACCACCCATTCAGTCAAGATTATGGGCTTTGGGAAATCTTAGTTTGCTGTGGATTTTTAAATGAGGTACATAATATACAGTGCCAACTTGCTTCAAGTGGTCATTGGCAGACCATTAGCTGGAAAACTGCTTCCGGTTTTCATCACTGTGCATAACTCAAGCTCCCTTTGGGGAGCTGACTGTGCCCTTCACTAGAAGTCCCGTTTTAGCATGGCAACTACTGGATTATTTTATTATGTGTGCAGACGGCATGATGCGTTAGAAAAAAAATTATGGCAGTTCTGCAATCTCAGTGGAAGTGTTCACAATATTATGCCCTGGTAGGAATGTAAACATGTCTCGATTGTGTTAGTTATGACATCTAAAGGTATTCTGTCCAACTCTTAAGCACTTTACATGAGAACCCCCTATACCGAAACGAATCAGCACGTTCAGTACATGTGAGAAAACAAGTCTTTTTTTCTTTCTTATAAATCTTGTCCTATTTCTGGCTCAGACTGTCCAAGACAAGGCTCCACTCCTAGCATATACTCCGTCGTTTGTGGTAGATTGGTAAATATGGCCACAGTACTGTTAGACTTAACCTCTTGACACTTTACTGAACAACTGGATTTCTTACAGCAGCAAAGGGAGGTAAAGGTGGGCCTGGGGAATGGTGATCATTTAGCTCTAGTTTCCTCTTACCTGGGCACAACTTACCACAAGCACATACACACACTCAAACACAGGAGGCTTCTATTTGGCCAATGTATGTAATCTCTCATTCTATAGAAGAGTTCTTTCCAAAGAACCAAAATGGGGGTGTGGCCATATTTTAATCTTAGCCTAGGTGCATTGATGGTAAAGACAGCAGAATGCAGTTTCCCAGGGTGTGGTCTGCCTTTAACACTTTGGAAACCTCTCTAGGTCAAGTTCTGATCACAGTTCTTTGAAGAGAAAAAACAGCAAGTGACCCCCTGCATGTCTAGAGAAACAAGAGGTTCCAACCCCACACTAGGTTTCTTCCTCAGAAGAGAACCTCCTAGTCCTTTTTAATCCTTTCTGGGATTATACCCATGACGAATTTTTTTGTACTATGTTTTACAGCAAAGCACAGTCCTGGGAAACCAGTCAACCCGGTTATTACTTGTCTTTAGAGAAATGTCCATATTGATTGACCCTACATCATGCTTCAGCATTTTTTTTGTCCTGAAAATGTAAAGTTGACTGAATCAAAAACTCAGCCAAGTATGTTCTGTGTGCCCACAGTCCCAGCCTGAGACCAGCAGACATCGGAGACTTTTCTTTCAATACATGTAACAACCCTGGGAGCCTGCCAGCACAAGCAAGCTTGGCAGTTCAGAGGGTCACCAGACACACACCCATTGTCTGTTCTCCCCACAGCTTGCCTCCCCTGGGGGTATCAGGAAATGCACAGCCCATTAGAAAACTACCCCACCTGAGATTTGGAAACTTGACAGGGAAGGAAAGAGATCCAAATGTGATTCGGGTGAGTCACCCAGCAGGATGACTCACCACAAGCCTGCGGGCTGTAGTGCCAAAGAAGGGGGCTTGCAAGAGGGAACTCAGAGAAGCTCCAGTCGCCACCAAATCTGGCCCTCTGATGGGTCGGCATAGGCACCATCAGGCCCCAAGCAGACCGTAATTCTTTACAAATCCAGAATTAGGAAGTCAAACCCTGGCTGCCAACACCCCTGGGCACCTCAGTCTCCACTGCCCATCTCCTGAGGTTCAATTCCAATTCCAGAGGCTCCCTCCAATCTTTTGTTTCTTCCCTTCTTTATTCAGCAAGTGTTTATTGAGCATCTGCTATGTGCCAAGCATTAAGCTGGGGCAACAACAGTGTACAAGGTAGACTCTCCTTGCCCTTATGATATCTCCTCCTCCCAAACACTACCCCACCCCACCTTTTCCACAATGCAAACTGAATTCAGACAGCATTCATCCCCTGCCAGAGCAACGAGGGGAAATGGACATGCACAGTTCCCTTGCCTGAGGAAGTGGACAGCGTCAGGCCATGTATTTGCGCCCATCATGTACAGCCAACCCTCCCAGCACCCAGATTTAGCTGGTAGGAGCTCCCCAAAGCAACTTTCAGTTGCTTGATAGCCACCCTGGTCACCTATATCCCATCCTTTATGCAGAAACAGCAATTCATCATCATGCTGGATTCTCTGAAGCCCCAATTCTATAACTAGTCCCAGGGACACAAAATCGGGCCTGATGAATTCGAAAGAACTACTACCAGGTGCTGAGATATTATCTGGGAATGAGTTGGTTTAGCCAGGGACATTCTGAGAACAACTGTTAACACCCTTGGAAAACTGGACATGCTTTGTGGTGCAGATAGATGTTCATTAAATGGTGGTGGTTCATCCTTACTGACTTTGGCTTTTGCAAAATATGTTACAAACCATTAAATAAGTAGAGTTCCCTAGCTTTTTTTTTTTTTTTTTTTTTTTTTTTGAGTCAAAAGTGTGCTGGGCAATTATTTAAAGATGATGGGTAAAGATGGAGATAGGAAAGGGCAAAGATGGAGATAGGAAAGGGCAAAGATGGAGACAATGAAAGAGCCCCACTGAAGATGGCTTCTCTAAAAATGCCTGAATTCCTGGCACGTAGCACATATTTGCATATGAACTACTGTTTTCCAAACTGTCGACCTCTGTTTGAAATCATCTGGAGGCATAGTTTTGGAAACGTGGTGGCATAAAATCTGAGCAGTCATGAGCTAAACCAACAAAATGGAGAAACAGTTTCCTTCACAGCCCTGGGATTCTTTGTTCTGTGTTGACCCACAATGACCCATGGTTATTTCCTGCTGTGCTGAACCTTCTTGCCAAGATGTGTGTAGGACATTTTACTCCCAGAACCTCAGAGATGGCTGTGGTGAGTTTTGTTTAGTAGGAAGCAGGAGATGGGGAGGTAAGGGATAAATGCTTTGATGTCTAAGGGCTGTAAACAGTTGATGCATTTATTTTTCCTTTTACTTGAACCTGTGCTGAATCTTTTTATTAAAAGGCTGGGCCCCTCACTTGCACAGGAAAGGCAGTCTTGGGAAGGAACAGAAACGAATAATTATTAGACTCTCTGGGTTGCCAAGGGGATAAGTTTGTTCCAGCTCCAGAAGTGAATTTAAATACTCAGAGCATCGGTGGTTCTGCTAGGGTAAAAATCAAATCACTTGAGTAGTTTTAAGACATACCTAGGGGGACAGAGACCCTATCAGCTTTCTTGTGGGTAATGGCGTCTTCAATTCCCTGCTCAGGCTCTGTGAGGTGTGTAACCGCAGCGTCGATTCCACCTCCCGATTACTGGGAAGTAACCCGGGTCCCCTCCAGGGTCACTTCTCAGTTGCCCAAAGGCTAATAGTCCTTCATTCTGAGGGAATTCTGCCTCATTTTTAAACTTCAAGGGGAAAAGGAATTATCAACCTGACATGAGAATATAAACGGAGCATTAAAACCTCTAATGGATGTACCCCCTTGTTACTTGCAAATGCTTTCTCTGTCTGCAAATGTCACATAATTGATTTTGGATAGGAACAGTAAAAGTCTCCCGGAAGAAAAGTTTTCAAGACCCCCTTAGCACTTTCGTTTCCTCAAAACTTCCTCTTCCAGTGCATCAGCAGCTTCATTCTTTGTGATATTTTCCTCTACGTTCTTTAGAGTAATTTTGTTACTTGACAACTAGACCTAAAGCTGCCGTCGTCTCTTTTTAAAAACCTCACCTTTGAAAATGACATCAGTTCCTTTCTGCCTTAAAGGCTGTTTTTATTCAGCTCTCCCACAACCCCTTCCGCTTTACTTACTTTCTTGCGTTGTTTTGTATTCTTTTTTCTTTTAATCTCTCTCTTCACATAGTTCCTTGGGTAGGTTTCAAGTATTCTATAAAGAACTCAAACAGCGAAACATAGCGTGATCACCTTTTTTCCCCAGGACTGACTGAGAATTCCTTCTTAAGTTTGATCTTGGGGAAAGCCTGGTGCCCAGACAACGCTGGGACCGGGATTGTCATCTCCAGGGGGTGGCCGGTCAGTGCCGCTAATCAAAACAAGGGGCATGAGATCGTGAGGGAGGACAGCCCAGGAGATGCAGCTGCTCAGGGCACAGCTGGGGACTCGGTTTCAAAGACAAGTGGGTCCTGCCCCTTGGTCTCCTTAGATGTACATCTAATCCTGTAGCCAGAGAGCGATCTTATGAATTCTGCTCTATCAGTGTGGATGATTCCTGGCTCCACAGCACAGCTTCAAGGTCAGGGAGCTGCGTTTCCATTGTTTTGCTCTGGTGACGTAACTCTAGTAAGGAGACAGGGAGCCTTCTTTTGAAGGCGAACCACCTGTGGGAAGCTTGAGGAAAACTTAGCCAAGTGCACAAGGAGGTTACACCAGCCCTCAATAAAAAGAACAAAATAGAGCCTTCCCTGGAGATTCTCATTTGGGAGGATGGCTAGGAGGATGGTATTCTGGTTTTCTTCTGCCTATCATCTTGGCCCTGCAGGGAAAATTCTGGGCAAGTGGGGCAAGCACTACGATCTAACATTTTTAGAGTGAAAATTGGCCCGTGACAAATATAGAGAAGTGCCGTTGAGTATGGGGCTAGTTTTAGACCTCCTGTTCAGCAGCACTGACTGAGAAATTACTTCCACAGCACAGCAGAGAAGGGGTATAGAAGGCCTTGTAAATCTGAAGCTTCTGTCCCACGTAGGGCTGTCTTAAAACCTTGCAGAGCTCCAAGCATTCTTACTTCAGAGCCTCCTTCCGCAATTATATCAAGCACTCGAAGGCACCAACAACATACACCTCATAAAATTTCGAGGTAACCATGACTTGCATTGAATTGCAGGTGACTGGTTGACATTGTTACAGATACTTACACATTAATTCTGATTATACAATATCTTTTTCATATTTGGGAGCCAATGGTTCAGGGGTTTCATTGTTTCATTGCTTGTTTTGTTGTTGTTGTTTTCCAAACCTCAAACATTTACAGAAGCCTTAGAAAGGCTCTTAAACCCAGGCCTTTTTGCCTGAAGTGCAGTGATAGAAACAGCCCTCTGACATAAACAAGGAGACTGTTAAATTAAGCCAACGTAGGAGATACTAACACCTGAAATCTTTAAGGCACCAAAGACCCTGCTGGTTGCCTTCTGCATTGTTTATAGCCTTTTAAATTTCAATCATTTGGATCAAAGGAAAAAGACAGGCTGCTTTCACGTGGCCCTGGCACATCAGCACACACACAGCTACTACACGTGGAATTCTAAGCTGGGTTGACGTGCCAAAGCACACAGACCTGTTTCGTGTGGTCGTATCTATTCACCACCACCGACCCCCATTTTCTCTGAAAATGTACTCAAATGCTTTACTCCAAGAAAATTCTAAAATGAGACTCTTATTATTTAGATCATTACTTCTCTCAGGGTGGGGGAACTGATTTTGTGACATAACCTTGAAGAAAAATCACTGGCCATTAAATGCCTTGATGTTCCATTCCACAAGCTGGCATTGGTCTTCTCCCATCTCCCCAGAGGTCAGCCTGGCCTCCCTCTCAAATAGCACAAACGTCATAAAGACACCTTTTGAAGCTCTGAATAGACTCCCTATTCAAGCATAATTCCAAAAATGTGATTTGAATTGAGTACCACCTTGGTCCTTGATGATATGATTCCCTAGATCAATTCTAATTCTTTATATGTATTTTCAGTATTTTTTTTTTTTTAGCACAATCAACCGCATTTATGTGTTTGCATTGGGAGCTACCTGCTAACTCTGTTGCAGCTTTTGACAATGCCTATACCTAGTTCCCATTTGATGCATTTGAGAGGAGACCAAAAATGTTTCCCTGCATACCAGCTGCGGAGGTTTTGAAGTACGTAACCAGGTTCACTTTCACATCAAAAGACCCCTGTTTATAGGTGGAAAATTTAAAGAGAAATGGGGGGGCAGGGGGAGTATTCATATTTGAACACTGGAACCTTTGTCATTTTCATTTTAATTCCACTGTCACCTCACATCACCCTTCTCTTTCTAGAAGCAGTAGCCTCTTCAGTGAGTGTTGACCCCCACTTGGGGTAGTCAGGATTCCACTTGCTTAAATTCACTCAAAGGAAATTGGAAGCCTCTCTGGGGCTCTGAATGATTCCTCCACCACTACATTTCCTTCACCAGTAGAAAAATGCTATCCTTACAAGGCCATGTTTGAGGAGACCTCTGTTTAGCTGGTGAAAGTTCACATTACAGAGAGCTGAATAATGCCAGGTTCTTGACTTTGCCCTGTAAGTCTCAGTTGTGATTGGCACGGAAGCAACTAGTCTGCTGAAAAGCCAAGCCAGCACAAATGTTTTGAAATGAATTCCACTAAAACTCCTGTGTCACTACATCCAACTTGCTGTAGGTCCAGTTAATCCAACTATTTAATATCATTAGGCACCAAATTAAATAGTTGTACACAAAATTTTAGAAAAGGTCAATATCGTAACACAATTACATATTAGCAGTCAAAAGTACTTGAGAAAAGAAAATATTGATCTCTTGTGGTTTCTGTACTTGAGTTATTCTTAGGGCTCTGTGGAGACTGGCACTGCTCTGATAAAGGGGAAGATGTTTTGAATTCAAGAATACTTGAACTCAAGAGAAATTGCCCATATCTCTGGGCCTCTGCTCATCCGTTTGGGATGCTACCTGTTCCATCTTAGCAGACAGGGTTGTTTGGAGGCCAAAATGAGCTAAGCGGAGAAGCTGTCCTGTACCACCAATATCTGCGTATTCATCATGGTGAGCAGGGATATGGGCTTTTATCAGTGAGTCCTTCCCCTTATTTTATGCCTTTCCCTATAGCTATTATTACTGAGAGTCCATTCTGGTATTTTAAAAAGTAAAATGATAAAGTATCAATCAACCTTTTTTGGGGGGTACAAAATTACTTTATTTGAAGGAATGATGCTAAGGAAGGAACTTAAGTAGATGTTTTTGTACAACTTACAGAAAAGGTGAAGGTAACCCAAACACTTCATATGTACACACAATACCTGGGGGCTGGTCTGAAGAGCCCATGATTAGGGTGTCCACTTATCTCCACCTTCCAAAGGTTTAGAGCACTGTGACCAAGCTGAGAGAGAGAGGTTTGGGCTGGGCTTAGTGCAGGTGAAGATTGCCAATCCCCAGGTTGAAGAAGACCAATGAAGTTGACAAATTGAGGGTCACAGAAAGCAGAGAGCCACATTGAACTTCCTTTATGAGCTTCTGTACATTGGTCTTTGTGCTAGAAAGAGGAAGAAAAATCACACAATGGAATTGAATATAAAACCAGTGCTCTTGATTGCATACGAGGGGAAAAAATCTGACCAAGGAAAAAAAAGGGTTCACTGTTTTACAAACACTAACAAACATGGCTATAAAAGCACATTTCATAACACAAAAGCCTATGTAGAGGGTAGACATTTTTATAGCTTCCTTAAGTGAGTAGTTAAACCAGCAGTCTGAATTCTCTTAGTCCCCTAACAGTGGTTAATTAAATAAGTATTTTCCTTATTCATTGCCCACAACTGTGGTTTTTTTCTCTATGCACCCTAGAAAAATTCCCAAGACTTAAGGAGGACACAAGCTGGTTATGTAGTAAAATAAGAGTGCCTTTTCTGTTGGATGTTCATTTTAGTTCCCTGTTTTCCCAGGGCATACAATGTTTAGAAACTTTTTTCTCTAAACATAAGAATTATTGCACACCACAATTTTGAACTACCAATTTCCATATCTTAAGCAGCTATCAACTTGCCAATTCCCTTTGTGTCTCCTTTACATTTTCTTTTAATGTTTCCTTGCGTTTTGGGTTGTGCTCAAAAAGACTTTTGGGGGAGGGGCATGATTCTTTTTAAATTGATAGAAATGAAACTGTACAGATTTTTGCCCCCTTGTATCTGTGAGCATGATCTCTATCAGTCTTGAAAATCTGCTTTATCATTTTGTATATTTGACTATTTTGTATTCAGCATTACTTGATTCCGTACATGCATGGCAATGTATTAAAATGTGGGATTTCTATTACTGTGTAAAAGTGTTTTGATTCTGATTTTCAACATATATCCTTGGGAAAAAATTACATTAAACTTTTCTGTTTTCTTCAGCTCATCAGCTTGTCAGAAGAAAAAAGAAAGTTAACAGCATTTCACTTTCCCTGTGTTAGCTAATGATGCAATTCATGGTGGAAAATTGTCCTCAATTATGCTGTGTTTCCTGGAGAAATAATATATGTGGAATGAATTGGTGGCCTCTCTCCAGCTCCCAGCACACAGAATTCCCCCAACACCGAGTCCCACCAGCATGATGGCTATTACCGTTGAACGCTTTAGCGTTGAGCACAGCTAGGCAAAAGACACAGTTCTCTCCCTCCATAGATTTGCTAACACCCTGGAAAGAGATGGGACAACAGATCTTGGCCCACCAATCTGCTCTCACCCCGAGAGAGCCTTAAGTGCTTATCACAGCATGATTGATGGAATTTCCCATCACCTCCATCTCCATCTCTCAGGTGATGACCAAGTGTCAGCTGTCTGTATTTTATCAATTGGGATGCTTTCAAGTAACACCTGCCCAAGGGATTCAGGATTAGAGAGCCGCTCTCTAGTTCAGAAAACATCTGGGTAAACTCCACTCTACACCACGTATTTGAAACACACCAACATTTTTTTCTCAAATTAAAAAAAAAAAAAAATCCACTGAGTAATATGATGCACCAAATATAAACAGTAGACCATTTTTTCTGCTCTAAACTACCATTTTCACCCTTCCCTGTCTCAAGGAGACATCGTAATGAGTACTTAACAACCACTGTGACTTTGCTGAATATGATGAATTGCCTCAACTGGTAACAGAGAAATGCTTCCTTCCCAGAGGGGAAAAGGCACGTGTAAATTGCATGAAAAAGAAGGGAAACGCCCACTGCCCTTTTTTATTACATGTTTACAGTGAATCTAGTTTTGGGGGATTTGGGTTTTTTTTTTTTCCCCAGAAAAGGTTTCCAAAAGCAAAACCTGTGAGAACCTTTTAGTTTAATTTACTGACTCACTATATAAACCTTCTAAATCTGTCTACACACCCTGTAACTCTAAAAGTACAATTTTCTCCCACTTTCTATTCATACAAGTTAAGAACATGGAAAACGGGGCAAGTTTCTTTGTCAGTGAACCTCTTTGGAAGATGTAAAACTAGAGCCCTACAAACCCCACATTCTCTTTGTCTTGACTTTCCTTGGATCATTTCTGGCTATTTTTTCTTTTTTTGTCTCTTTCTCATCATTTCCTTCCTTTTCCTCTGTCATTTCTCTGCCTTTAACTTAGCACTCCCTTTCTGTGTGCTTCTCTTTATCTTTCTCTACCTTACCTTCCTCTGCTTCTATCTCATCTCCTCCTCTCTCCCTTTTCTCATTTGTCTCTCTCTTTTAACCCATTTTACCCTTCTCCTTTCTTTTCCCTCTCTGTAGGGTAGGACACTCATCTTATTTGTATTTGTATCATCATCTCTTTGTACATAATAGTTGCTCAACAAATGTTAGGTGAACCAAATTAAACGTGGTGCCTTGTTCTTCCCACCTTATTCCCCTTCTTCCTACTGAGCCTAGCAACTGCCACGAACTCTTTGTTAAGCAAATGAACTCATTGTAATAAAGACTAAAGCCAGATGTGTTTTCAGAGGTGAGTGAAAGCTCTCAGTAGCAGGTTACCTAGGCAGCTTTAGGTAACCCAAGCCAGAAGTAGGTACAGAGAAAGCTTTCTTGCCATCTCAGCGCTTTGGGAACCCATACTTGCCTGGGTAAACGTGGTGGCCATTATTTGGATCAAGGATAGTGATGTCATGAGAAGTTTACCATCAAAAGTATGTGTTGATCTAAGATGATTCAGAACTGTATAAAATCCCTCCATGGGACCTAGTAAATGTACTCTGCAGTGCTAGATCTTTTGTTCCAAAGAAAGCTGTCCACCGTTGAGGTTTCTTATGGTGATTATGAAATCATTAGGATTGTTAATACTTTCTCTTTCACATAAATCTATTTTTACGGCATATAGATATATGTACACTGTAAAATAGCTTTCCATTACCTTTCATGATTTTGTACGTATATGGATAAAATCAACTAAAAGAATAAGATTTAATAAGGACAACCACGTTCTTCTGTTTTTGTAAGCAACTGGGGAGATATAAAGTGGGAGTGGATAATTAGAACTGTGTACAGTTGTTTCACAAGTGAAGATGTCCCCCGTCTCATGAGAAATGGAAAACTTGATAGGTTCCTGTTTTTCTCTCATGTCTCTGTCCTTTTGTTAGTGTAACCCTAATATGATTAGGTCTCCCATTGCCCAATCTCTAGAGGGAAGTCCAAGAGGGGAATAAAAATATATACAAAAACTTTTCCAGATTTTATTTTGTCCTTCATGAAACTTCCAAAGCAGAAAGTGTGACAGGGTGTGGGTATGTGCTATACAGAAAATATCTTAAAAGTCCTTCTTCCCATTTTATGCCACCCTCATCATACATCCAAAGACAACTGCTTCCCTTCCTTAGACCAAATCTTTCCCTTCTGCCCGCCAACCAAGAAATCTCCCAGCCACCAGACTCTTCTGGTTCTTGTCTCACATTACACCCTCTTTCCTTCCATTTCCATTCTTCTCTACTAAATCTTAGTCCTTTTCCATGTAATTTTCCCATTTTTGCTTTTCCAGCTCTGTTTTTCTATGCCTATTGCCCTGATTCTACCTCACAAAAGCTAGTAAACATTAGCTTTTCTTTAGTGAGCAAAGGAGGGAGAAGGATGTGACAATACAATATTTTTTCTTAATAATTTTCCTTATTAATTTTTCTTAATAAGTCTTGCCCCAGAACTGTGGAATAGATGATCAAAAAAAATGAAGAGTAACACATGGGTGATGTAGTTGCTTGTCATTGATGGCTCAAATTCTACCTCCAGAAAGTAAGCTGTATGGGGCTTGAAATCGTTTTTGTTTATTCATTGAGCAATCATTAGATGGATCTCGTGCTATTTGTTCTGTGTACCAGGATCTGTGCGTGGTATTGCGTTAAGTGTTGGTGACTTACAGATGAAGGACATTTTCCCTCCCTTAAAGATCTTACATCCTAAGATACAGAAATAAGGAGCTCAGCAAAAAATAAGTGATAAGAATCCCTTAGGAAAGTCTAAATATCTCTGGAAGGATAATACTTAAGCCTCACTCGTTCTCCAATGCTGGGATTCAGGAGAGATGCAAGAATGTTCCATGTCAAGTAAGCTCGGAAAACATGATATATTTACCCCACTCCTAGTCACACATGATGCACGTTAGCATATTAAAACCTCTGAAAAGGCTTGCAGGTTATAGTTGTATATGTTTATTCAGTACAGCATTTTCAAAATTCATTCAAGCATCAACTCTTGTCCCCCAGAGAATACTAACTAATGCCTCATAGAACAAGCACTTTTGGAAATGCTGTTCTCAATCATTAGCTTGGTGATAATATGTTGTCTCAACCAGGTGAGTATAAAGTCCCTCAGGAAATATGTGATGCAAAAGATGAGCCCCCTAGAAGGTGATAAAGGTCTAAGGGCCAGAAAATGGGCTAAAAACAAATTTGCTGATTTCTAATAATTAATTATGAAGCAACCACTACATAGTCAACCTATGAGGCTATCACATCCTAGGCCTGCCACTAGCCATGATGGGAGAGGGGAAAGCAATAATGTGAGTTTGACCAAGTCTCACATATCTCTGGATTTTAATTTTCTGTTTTGAAATATTAAGGGTTTGGGATAGATGGGCTCCAACATGGCTTTGTAGCACAACATTTTAAGCCCAATTATAACTTTGTACCACCTTATCTCCAACTTTGTGTTTAAAAAAATATGCACACATTAAAAAATCTAGAAGCTTCACTCCACTGTACCTTATTTTCCTTCTTAAGACTAAAGAAGACTTTTTATCTTACTTGTTTTTGTCTCACAAGTGTTACAGGAGATTTTCAAAGGAAACAAAAACTTGGACCACGGTTTGAGCAATCACACAAGCACATAGACCACAGTTGGTAACCTCACTGACATGAACAGGTGTTGATTTTTATTGGTTAAGCCAAAAATCTTTTAAAAAATTATTCTTGGACACAATGGGAACTAGGGGAAAAAAGCAGTCATTCAAAGAATTTGAAAAAAAAAAAAAAAGTGTTATCAAACTTGACGCTTTTGGTATTCTTCCTTTGATGGCATTCTGTTCAAAAATTAAATTAGGGGAGTTAAAGAGAGGCTGAATCCAGAACTATATTTTAAAGAAGGACTCATAAGATGTACACTAACTCCCAGGAGATGATATTTCTGAAAGTGTGTTGGTGTGTACATGTGCATGTGTACAGTGATAGAGATGAGGGTGGGAGGGAAAGAAGAAGAAACTGGAAACGTTTCTAACAAAGCCCTGATTCCCCTTTTGGCCACCTTGACTTCCTCTCTCAACCTGGACAAGACGGATGAATCCCTGCCCTTGTTTTCCCTTTGCATTTGTCTCCATGACATTCCAAAATCATTCCATGGTGCATGAAACTAGAATAATCTTTTTAAAGTTGTTTATATATTTTGTTTCATTTTGGAGAACAAAAATTGATATCATGAGAATCAGTCCTCATGAGTATGTGATAATAAGTCTCTGAAATACAATTTAATTGATTGACTAGCAAAAGCAATAGCTCCAAGAACTTAGTGCTTGCCATGGGCCAAGCATTCTTTCTGTTACCTCATTTAATCCTCACAATATTCTGTTAGATATTATTATTCCCGTTTCACAGGTGAAGAAATTAAGAGAATTTAAAGGGATTAAATTCTTAGGTCAGATCGAACAGCTGACTCAGCTGTTTCTGACTGGGAAACACAAAATCTCAACCATTAGACTATACACACATTAATTGAGCATGTACCATGCACATCAACTGAGCATGTACTAAATGACTAATCCCTAACATCTACTGTCCTTGACATCTTCAAAGTCAGAAGTACTTTTGAAATTCTCCTGAAAACTATGGATACCCTTGTCCAAACATGTACCCAACATACAAATCTTTACATACATTTTCAGCGGGTTCAAGGACCTTCTGAACCCCATCCCATTTTAAGAACTCTTCCCTTAAGTAATGATACAGAATTTAATTGGTGAAGAAGAGATGATAGCAGAAGAAATGGAGCCAGCAATGGCTTGGCCTTCAGTACACAAATTTCCTCTCACAGGAAGAGGGGAGATAGTCATGACTCATTCCACAAGTAGTTACTGGGTGTCTCCCGTGGGAAGTGCCATTGTAGGCCCTGGGAATACACCAGGAAATTGTGCAGACAAGGTCCAGTCCTCATGGAGACTGTTGTTCAGGAGGGGAGACAGGGAAATTAATAGGCATTAGATCTGTAGCCCTCATGCTGCATTTTTGAGTCCCTCAGTTCTTCTAAGGGTGTCTAAAAGACCGGCTAACTTAGTTTTGGATCTATGTCCTAAAGATATGGCTATTGTACAGTTTCTGTCCCAATGTGTGAAGTTGAAAATATAATGAGCACTTCTGTTAAAAATATTTTTCTTTATTGCCTTTGGTAAAAAGAGGAAGCAAATAGACACGCTCTTTCAAATGCTGATTCCAACATCTGTCCTCCAAAATCGGTATTAATGTACTCTCTTCAAATTAGAACTTTTGATTTTCTGTGGATAACAAGAATATTAGCTATGCTGGGTTTTGTGCTGTTTCTGTTAAAATTTTAAACACCTTTTTGTTCAATGTATTGTTCAGTTCAGCTGAGGTTGGGGGTAAGATGTCTATTTGTAGGAAACCAAGTATACATCCTGTGTCCTCATATGGTATCATTTCAAGCTTGTCAATTCTTTTTTTATGTTTATATTAATGCCTTGTACTTATTCATAACCCATTTATATCCACAAAGTAGTTGAGGCAATTCACAAGAAAAAATACCATAAAATAGAAAGCTATAAATAAACTAAAATCAGAACCAGAGAAATTGTACAGCAATTAGAAGATTAAGGACAAGGATATAGGTTGTAACCTATCTACTTTGGCCATCATTATTAAAGAGTAGCCATAAATTTCATGTCAACATTGGAGGCAATCAAAGTAACCTGATACAAGATTTACAACTACCATAAAGATAAACATGGATGTCTAGTGGAGAAGAATACAAAAGTCACATGAATTTTTAACATAAAACAGAAGAAATTGTGCTCACTTTGCTTAGGGTTATGCCTCCAACCCCTGGGAGTATGAGTTCAATCTTCTCTGATGATAAGAGTGAAAAAACTGGAGAAGGACAACCTTGGGGGATGTCAAGTTTTTCCTTCCCACATGAGTCTGAGAAAAATTTCTTAATGCATCTTTTTAGGTAGGACCCTGGGTGAAGCCATAGAAAATGTCCCTATAACATATGCAATAAAGGTTTTCACATAGCAGCTTATCATGTCCCTCAAAGGCAGCAAAGGGCACAGCAACTATGAGTGACCAGGTGGAAACAATTCTATGGCGCCCAATTTCACGTGATCTCAGTTCATGAGCTCATCAAATCTGCAGGCTGCCTAGAGGGCTGAGAATAAGGAATAAGCAAGATAATGTGCTCATGACTGGAGCCCCCTAGCAACCAACTTCAGTCGTGACAGCAATCATGTTTGGAGCGCTTGTAATATGGCAGGCTCTTTAAGGTATTGTATATATATATATATATATATATATATATATTTTAATTAATTTATTTATTTTCGGCTGTGTTGGATCTTCGTTTCTGTGCGAGGGCTTTCTCTAGTTGTGGCAAGCGGGGCCACTCTTCATCGCGGTGCGCAGGCCTCTCACTATCGCGGCCTCTCTTGTTGCGGAGCACAGGCTCCAGACGCACAGGCTCAGTAGTTGCGGCTCACAGGCCTAGTTGCTCCGCGGCATGTGGGATCCTCCCAGACCAGGGCTCGAACCCGTGTCCCCTGCATTAGCAGGCAGGTTCTCAACCACTGCGCCACCAGGGAAGCCCCTAAAGTATTGTATACTTAATCCTTGTGATAACTCTCCAAGGTAGGGACGTTGATCAGGACTCTTTCAGTTGCAAGTGACTAAAGCTCAACTCAAACTACCTTAAGGGAAAAGAGGAGAGAAAGAGATTAATTGATTGATTGATTGATTGATTGACTGGTTGACTGGATGATGTATTGAAAAAGTTCAGGGCTAGATGGAACTTTCTCAGTATCCACTTTCTACTCAGCACCTGCTTTCTTCTCTGAGTGGGAAAAATGGCATCTCACAGCTCCAGGCTTACACAGAAAGAGACCCTGTCTTATCCAAGCCTGTCCTCAAAGTAGACTCATTTTTGGGTCACTTGCCTACCGCTTTGCCCAGTGTGTGTATCCAAGAGAATGTAGCCCTCTAGTTGGCTGGCCCGAATTGACAGTTCCACAAGACTCTCACAGAGTGGGAGGATGAGGAGCACCGCCCAGATGGAATGGATGCAGGGCAGACACGTATACCAGACAGTCTCCGCAGTAGGTAATATTAGCCCCACTTGACAGAGGAGAAAATGGAGGCCAAAAATAACAAATGGCAGAGCCAAGATGAGGTTGTAAGCCCTGCATTAGTCGTAAAATCTGAAATGCTAACAGCTTAGTGCACCAAAACAGTAATTTTTACTTACCCTCCGTGCCTAACTCAAGTTGCTTCGCGTAGTACTCGCGACAGTCCCCAGGGACCCAGGCCGCCAGTGAAGTTTCTAGTATCTGAAAGACCTGGATTCCAGGCCTATAGAGCAGAGCAAGAGGAATGCTCACAGCCATCACTCACTAGCCAGGATGAGTCCCCTGGCTCTGCCCATGGATAGGGACTGACCCGGGGGGATGGGACATGCACGTGGATGTTTGTGAGTATTAACTATCTCTGCCGTTTAGGTCTGTATGACTCAAAACCTTTGTCTCTCACCTGCTATAGCTCAAGTGTCACAAAAACAAATGCGAGTAGTAAGAATTTCCAGCCAGCCTCTCCCTGCCAGCAGCCATGAGTAAGAAGGGGACAGGTCTTCCCGTTCCTCAACTGATCCTAAGAGAAAGAGCAATAGATTCAGAGCACAGCAGGCCGACAGAGCTGGCTGACACCCTGTCCAAAGGGCCGTTTCAGCGCCCGGCTTCCCCACAGGAGCCGCAGAGAAGGGGGCTGACGTAGAGCCCGATTGCTACTGCCCAGTCTGCAAGGCTGCTCAGGGCTGAGTCCAGCTGACAGTGGCTCCTTCAGGCTGCCACTCACTGGGCTTAACCTCCAATGCAACTGTGCTTTGAGCCACGAATTGTGTTTCTGAATTTAGCTCTTCACGTGATTTGTATTCTCATCTTCAAGGACGACGGCAGGTGGTGATGGGAGATGCTGGTCTGGACTGCCCAAAGGCTGCCTTGTGACCTTGCGCTGTTGCAGGAATCTGAGAGCGTTAGGAATCATCCACATCGATCCATACCTTCTTTGTACCCACAGTTTTGGTCCCAAATTCCTCCCTGACCCCTATCTGCATGAGCCAGACTGTGAACGACATAAACCCTCTCTTGCCTCTGCTGGCTTAAACCAGAACTTGACTTCAGCTATCGGCAGAAGACCTCTTTCACCTGGTGCTACTCTAGTAAGGAGTTGGTCTTCAAAAGGTAGAGGAGGAAACCTGAGGCCAAGGGGAAGGAAAAAAGACAGCTTTCCAGAAGGGAGTGCTAAGAAGAGACAATGCTTTTGATGTCTCTTCTTCTATTCCAAACACTACCCCTACTGGAGTGGCCAATCATATCAGGGGTCCCTGAAGACTTCACTATTGAGAGCTCCCTACTTTCACATATAATATCCGTGGAGATACCGCTGATTCTGACCAGTTATCCCAAGGACTCCCCTCTATTGCCCAGTCACAGGACGGGCTGGCACTTACAAACTGTCCACAGAAGTGATGATACTCGCCCAGGCTCCTGGCAGAAGCGATGAACCATCGCCAGAGTGCCTCCTTCTGTCCTTCTCTGCCGGGCACCCAAGGCCACTTTGGAGGCCACACATGCCAGATGGTGAGGCTACAAAGAGGTGCTCCACCTGCGTCAGACTTTACATGAGCAAAAAATAGAACTGTATTGCATAAGCCAAGATTTCAGGACTTGTCTGCTGTGGCACTTAGCATTAGTTACCCTGACTGATTCAATATGAGAAATGTGTAAAAAGTCTTAAGTGTTTGAAAAATCATGTGGTAGGCCCTATGAGATGGTACTTCTTTCCAAAAGAGCGAAAAAGAAGTATGTCCTTCTTAACTGCCCTTCACTTTTTCAGGAAACAGTTCTATAATTGTGTATACGATCTTAAATTTTCTTCTCTTCCTTCTCAATGGAACGTGGAATTGATTGGCTGAAAATAAGATTGACCACTTTTGACATTATTAGTATCAATTCAGGTCTTAACTACCTTATACTGATGGAGCTTACAGGTCTTAACTCTAGTCTCGGAACATTGATTGCTTCATTTTCCACTTATTTTTATAAAATAAAGAGATAAAAAAAATAAGAAAAGATTCATGAAATTGCCTGAACACACCTGGATGGTCAAACCTAGATTGCAGATTGACAGGAAGTGCTTCCGTGTGATGGTTTCAAATTTTCACATTTATGAGAGTTTGAATTCAGTGTAGGAACAGGTGGATGAGAGGTTTTGAGAAAAGTGTGTGGCAGTGTGGTTACACCAGATGGCAGCATATAAACCTGTATGAATATCTACCACCTGGGCTTCTGAAAGGGCCTCTTGCCTTGCTGTTCTCCATGCCTAGAAGGCTCACATACCAGATCATCACCTAACTATTTCTCAACCTTCTGTTTTGTTGAGAAAACAAAAAGTTGGGGGGTGCCAGAGGGGAGGAACAGCGATTGAGGAAGTTTTGAACTTCACTCCGTATTAATGTTATTGTATACGATTAAAATTTTTGAGAGTCCTAATGGCATTGTGGGTATACAGGTCGTATCCTATTCTTGGGAAATATTTGCCGGACTATTTAGAGATAGTTTAGTGATGTCTATAACTTACCCTAAATGGTTCAACACCAAGAACCACATATATACGTACATGTATATGCATACATACAAAGATGTGCACACATAGAAGAGGGAGAGAGCAAGTGTGGCATAATGTTAATGATTGTTGCATTTAGGCAATGAGAAAATGGGTGTTAATTGAATAGTCATTTTCAACTTTTCTGTAGATTTGGAATTGTTCAAAATAAAAAGAGAATATAGTCTCCATACCTAATTTCTCTCTTTTTATCTTTATTTTATCTTCATTTTTATCTTTCTCAATTCTCTGAAATTATGTATTTATTTATTTAATCAATTATTGGATCTTCTTTTTCCATTAGAACGTAAGCTCCTGGGAGCAGTTTTGTCAGTCTGGTAAACCACTTTATCCCAAGCACCTAGACCAAAGTAGCATTCAATTAAGAGCTGTTAAATGAACAACCCATTCAGATACCCTCAACCCATGCCATATCCCAGGCTCCTTAGGGATGAGTCAGGGACAGGTGCCTTGACCACCTCCAACCCCCCCAACAATCAAAGGGCCCCCAAACAGCCAAAAAATCAGCAAATCTGACTTGAGTGTCCACAATCATCCCTGGGGAGCTACAAAAACAAGGAGATTTCAGTCTCAGTGGGGACATTAGACAGTCCACATACCACCAAGATGACTGTGAGGGCTCTTTCCATTTCATAAAGTCACTTTGGCAAACACTGTCCCATTGAAACCCTCAGGTAAATCCTACAAGACAGGTAAAATGATTAGCCTGTCGACAGAGGAGGTCCAACACTTTTAACTGGCAGAGCTAAGATTTGAACTCCATTTCCCTGACTCAAAATAATTTACCCTTTTCACTATACATCAAACCATCTAAAAATATTACAATTACTAGCAGGCAGCATTTTTAATTGCCAAATGACTTATATATTCATATGTATACATATACACATATATATGTCAATATCACATCCCAAAATAGTCTATCACAGAAAACAGAGATTACTTCTCTAAAAGATAGAGCCTTGTAATGCACAATGACAACTTATTTTGTCATTGAGATGGAGGTCCTAGGGGCACTGGTTTTGAGCTAAGCCTCTGGGTCCTTTAAGGCAAGTACTTCTGTTCCTTAATCCACCAGCTTGCCCTTCTGCACCTGCATAAAGACAGTCAACCCATTACAGTGGGTGGCCCAGAGCTCTAACATTGCACCCTGACAATGCCTAACACCTTGTAAGCTGCACAGAGGCCTGTTTCAGTCAATACTTGAACAGAAAGCAAAAACTGGAAAAAAAATTTCGAGCAGTGCAAGGCGTAGTGTTGTTCACTTAAGGAGGTTGCACTTTTAACCACGAGTCAATACTATACCACTTGTCTGGTAGGAAAAGGGAGCTGGTTGAAAAGCATCATTTCTATCTTAAATAAGGAACAGAAAGCCTAACTCCTAAGAGCTGACACTTATTTTAAAATCCAGGGGGCTTCCCTGGTGGCGCAGTGGTTGAGAATCTGCCTGCTAATGCAGGGGACACGGGTTCAAGCCCTGGTCTGGGAAGATCACACATGCTGCGGAGCAACTAGGCCCGTGAGCCACAACTACTGAGCCTGCGCGTCTGGAGCCTGTGCTCCGCAACAAGGGAGGCCGCGATAGTGAGAGGCCCGTGCACCGCGATGAAGAGTGGCCCCCGCTCGCCGCAACTAGAGAAAGCCCTAGCACAGAAACGAAGACCCAACATAGCCAAAAATAAATAAATTAATTAATTTATTTATTTTCAAAAAAATCCAATGGTACCACTAGTTAGACTAGAATGCCTTTTGATCAAGATTCAACTCAGGTCATTACATGCCCATCCAAATTTTCAGTGGTCTCCAACTTGTTCAAACAGGCTTGCAGACTTGGCTGTACAATATAATGCTATGCTAAACCAATGCAATGATCAAATATACATTTTATATTTTAGAAACCTATGTTGAGGAATCTGACTAGAAAGTCTCCATTCAAGATCTGTTTGGGAGCTTTTTCCTTTCTTTTTTAAAAAGCCTTATTAAGATACAATTGATATACCATAACTTACCTATTTTAAGTACACAATTCAATGTCTTAAAATATATTCAGAGGGCTATGCAACCATCAACCACAACCTAATTTTAGAACATTTTCATCACCCAAAAAAGGAACTCTGCACCCATCAGTAGTCACTCCCCTTTCACTCCAAATCTCCTCTTCCCCCAGCCCCTTACAACTACTAATCTACTTTCTATCTCTACACATTTTCCTGTCCTGGACATTTCATATGAATGAAATTATGCAATACATGATCTTTTATAACTGACTTCTTTCACATAGGATGATGTTCTCAAAGTTCATTCATGTTGTAGCAGGTATCAGTACTCCATTTTTATTGCCAAATATTTCATTGTATGAATATACAACATTTTATTTATCCACTCATCAGCTGATGGACATTTGGGTTGTTTCCACTTTTGACTATTATGCATAACACTGTTTAAAACATTCATCTACAAGTGTTTGGGTGGATGTATGTTTCTATTTCTCTTGGGTATATACCAAGGATTGAAATTGCTGGGTCATATAGTAACTCTATGTTTAACTTTTTGAGGATCTGCCAGACTGTCTTCCAAAGTGGCTGAAAAATTTTACCTTCCCATTAGCAATACGTGAGAGTTGCAGTCTCTCCGTGCCTTCACCAACTCTTGTTATTGTGTGAATTTTTCATTATAGTCATCCTAGTGGGTACGAAGTGGTATATCATTGTGGTTTTGGATTGCATTTTCATAATGACTAATAATGTTGAGCATCTTTTCATATGCTTGTTGGTCATATGTATATGTTATTTGGAGAAATGTCTCTTTGTATCCTTAGACAATTTTTAAATTTTGTTATTTGTCTTCTCGTTGAGCTGTAAGAGTTGTTTACGTATCTTGGATACAAGTCCCTTATCAGAGATATGATTTGCAAATATTTTCTCTCTTTCTGTCTGTTGCTTTTTCACTTTCTTGATAGTATCATTTGTAGCACGGAAGTTTTCAATTTTGGTATAGTCTAATTGCTCTATTTTTTCTTTTGTCACTTGTACTTTCATTGTTGAGTTGGAAAAACTCACTTCACTCTTCCTACTGTGTTTTTGTTCACACTACTATCACACTCACAACACTTCTAACACCAGATGTGTGGGGGTTTTTTTCCGCATACCAAACAGTTCTCCAACACTAGCTGGGTATCCTACAATTCAACTCAATTCTGACATGATCTACCTGGAGATAGTGTCAGATCCCACAAGCTAAGGGCTCAGTGCCACAAGACTGCCCCCACTTCAGATGCCCATCTCAAGTCCAAGTGGTAACCTGTGCTTTTGCTCAACTGGTTATAAATTGGAGGTTCCCACAATCCCCTCCTTGGGTTTGATTAATTTGCTACAGAAGCTCACAGAACTCAGAAAAAAATGTACTTACGTTTGCTCGTTTATTACTAAAGGATATGATAAAAGACACGGATGAACAGCCAGATGAAGAGATACGCAGGGCGAGGCCTGGGAGAGTCCCGAGCACAGGAGTTTCTGTCCCCATAGAGCTGGGGTGTGTCACCCTCCCTGCACACAGATGTGTTCACCCACCTGGAAGATCCCCAAACCCTGTACTTTGGGGATTTTTGTGAGGGTTTCATCACATAGGCATGATTGATCGTTAACAGAGCTTCCAGCCCCCTCTCCCCTTTCTAGAGAATAGGGGTAGGGCTGAAAGTACCCAGCTTGTAATCATGGCTTGGTCTTTTGGTGACCAACTCCTACCCAGAAACTGACCAAGCATTGTCTCATTAGAACAAAAGATGCTTCTACCACCCATGGAATTCCAAGGGACTTAGGAGCTCTGGGTCAGAAACCAGGGTCAAAGACCAGACATTAGAACAAAAGATGCTTCTAGTGCACTTATCACTTAGGAAATTACAAGGGTTTTAGAAGCTCTGTGCCAGGAACAGGAGGCAGAGACCAGTATATATTTTTTCAATTATTTCATAGCTTCCTATCCAAGAAACTGTTGCCTAAGGTCATGAAGATTTACTCCCATGTTATCTTCAGAGACTTTTATAATTTTACCACTTACATTTAGGTCTGTGATCCATTTTGAGTCATTTGTGTGTATGGTGTGAAGGTAGGTGCCCAACTTCATTGTCTTGCATGTGGATATTTGGTTGTCTCAGAACCATTTGTTCAAGAGACTGCTTTCCCCCATTGAATTGTCTTAGCATCCTTGTTGAAATCAATTAACCAGAAATGTAAGGGTTGGGTTTATTTTTGTATTAGCATGCCTTACATACTCCTCCAAAATTTATAATTAATTAAATTGATCTTTTTTATTGTTTGGGAAATATCTGATGTATTTCTAGAAAAAAGAATTTGCAAAGTATACATCAACCCATAGAATATGACATCCTAAAGATCACTTTAAGTCCCCTCCATGTTTTGTAAAGAATATTAGTTTTCAAATCAAAATATTAGATTAATAATACCTGCAATAATTATAAGAAAAGTAATAGTGGGATATATTGGGCCCGGAACTATGCTAAACTCTTTCAGCATGTGTAGCATTTAATCTTCACAAGAAGATTTTGAGCTCAGTGTATACTTGTTTCCCCAGATGAGAAAACTGAGGCTTGGAAGGGTTAAGTAACTTGCCTTACACAGCTAGTAAGTCACCTGACCATTTCCAAATCTCAGATGAACTGATCACGCTCTGTAAAACAGGTATAACTTGTAGATATTACCTAATAGCAGATGTAAAAGTCTAAATGTTCCCTCAGGGTCTGAGAGCATGGCCAAACAGCCCACTACAAACCTGAAATTTCCTTGAAGGCCCCACGTTCAATCTTTAAATTCATGCAAAAATTTTAATCTCTATAATATATGTGTTTATTTTAACTAGATAATATATGTGTTTATTTAAAATGCAGCTGAATCCTGGAGGTAACACACAGAAGTAGGGAATTCCTTTTATTGTCTTCCTCATCCTTTTAAAATTACAATTAAAATGTTTCAAGAACTGTACATATTGCCTCTTCTAAAGCCATCGAGAACTATCCCTAGCTCTCCCTGAAAGAGCCCTTGGGGTCACAGGATTCTTCTGATAACATTGCTGTGTCTGACTAATGGACTCCACATGTTCCTGAAGCATGGCTATAAAACAATTTCCTTTAAGCAACTCTTATTTTCATACTGACTTACATTATGGGAGTGAAGATGTATTCCCACAGGAGCAAAGAAATGTAGCCCCAACATGTAATTTGGAAACAATTGCATCTGCAGGAAAGCTTTTTAAAATCACATATTTAAAAAGAAAGCGTATCATTTTTGATAAAACAATTATAAAGCCAAACTAAGTCACGAGGAGAAGAAATAGCGTGCTGAAACTCAAAATACTGTGCCAGGATCTGCACTTCCTCCTGGAATAGCTTCCTCGAAAGGAAATTTGTCTACTGTGCACTCTGGGCTTTATAGTCAGTCTGTTCCTGGTTTAAAAAAGAAAAAAAAAAAAAAAACAAACAACCCAATCCAGAAATGGGCAGAAGACCTTAATAGACATTTCTCCAAAGAAGACATACAGATGGCCAACAAACACATGAAAGGATGCTCAACATCACTAATCATTAGAGAAATGCAAATCAAAACTACAATGAGGTATCACCTCACACCGGTCAGAATGACCATCATCAAAAAATCTACAAACAATAAATGCTGGAGAGGGTGTGGAGAAAAGGGAACCCTCTTGCACTGTTGATGGGAATGTAAATTGATACAGCCACTATGGAGAACAGGATGGAGGTACCTTAAAAAACTAAACATAGAACTACCATATGACCCAGCAATCCTACTACTGGGCATATACCCCGAGAAAACCGTAATTCAAAAAGATTCATGTACCACAATGTTCATTGCAGCTCTATTTACAATAGCCAGGACATGGAAGCAACCCAAGTGTCCATTGACAGATGAATGGATAAAGAAGATGTGGCATATATACAATGGAATATTACTCAACCATAAAAAGAAATGAAATTGAGTTATTTGTAGTGAGGTGGATGGACCTAGAGACTGTCATACAGAGTGAAGTAAGTCAGAAAGTGAAAAACAAATACCGTATGCTAACACATATATATGGAATCTAAAAAAAAAAAAAAAAAAGGTTCTGAAGAACCTAGGGGCAGGACAGGAATAAAGACACACACAGAGAATGGACTTAAGGACATGGGGAGGGGGAAGGGGAAGCCGGGACGAAGTGAGAGAGTGGCATGGACACATATACGCTACCAAATGTAAAACAGATAGCTAGTGGGAAGCAGCTGCATAGCGCAGGGAGATCAGCTCAGTACTTAGTGACCACCTAGAGGGGTGGGATAGGGAGGGTGGGAGGGAGATGCAAGAGGGAGGGGATATGGGGATATAGGTATACATATAGCTGATTCACTTCGTTATACATCAGAAACTAACACAACATTGTAAAGCAATTATACTCCAATAAAGATGTTAAAAAAAGGAAAAAAAAGTATTAAAATGCTTAACATTTTTGAATGTGTTAATTAAGGTTGATTGTTCTCTTGGGTAATCCATGGTTGGAGCCATTGATGGGTTTGCTTAATATTCTTTGTATTTTTTTCCATAGTGAAAATGGGTTTATTCTACATATGGATGTCTTCATAATCCTAATTTTTTTCCTCTGGGACTTGATTTTCACAACTGGTGTGCAGTTTTCTGACTTAGCAGTCAGAAAAAGAAAGGAAAGACCTGCCAGTCTGCTGATCTTGAAATTTAATAATTTCTGAAGGTCCTTCCTAAACCTATTAATTGAGCATCATGGAGCAGCAAAAAGGATAACTTCTCACAGCATGATCCTGCCCTATCTGGGATGTACCAGGCAAACTGGTGAAGCAGGCAAGCCAGAGGTCTATTTGCAAGAGAACTAAAATGTATCTCGGGAAGAACACATCCTAAGAGAAAAGTGTCAGAGTGTAAAGAGGAGAATCCAGTAAGAATCCAGCAAAAAATTGACAGCACTCTCAAATTGAATAGTTGAAGAGTTTTTAATACAGATGCTATATACAAAGGTGTGGCCAGAACTTAGGGAAACCAACAAGATCTGGTGCAATGTCTCTGGGCGAGACCCTGTGGTCACTGGAATATGGAAAGAGAGGACTCCAAGTGAAGCGGGAGGGTATTGGGGGAATAAATACCCTGACCTCATTCTCCTCTTAACTTCCATCTTCTACTGGTTCCTCCCATTGGTCAAACCCAACCACATGCCAAAGGGCAAGGGAGCCCGTTGTGTCCACTTGGGTGTCAATGTCCTGCAGCCAAAGACCTCCAGGAGCACAGCTGTAATTGATCAATTGGGTTTATTGCTCATTGGAGCGGACAAGAATGCACACCCTAGAGAACCTTGGGGAGTCATAGTAAGGGGATGTCAGAAAGGATTTATTTCTAAGATTTGGGCTGGTGGTGGGTAATTTGGGGAAGCACTGAAGGAGGGAGAGGCTTTGCTCTGCGTTGGATGCTGTCGGGAAGTGAGGCAAAACTTCTGTATCTACAGCCTCACGCCTTCGCTCCCTCATTCCAGATAAGATTTATTCAGATACTCAATCATAGACTTGCCACACTTCCTCATCGCGTCCCCCTCCTCTAATTAAAATGATTCGTGGCCGTGTTTGTGGCTCGGACGATGCCCACATTTTTGTGTGTGTTCCGATGTGAGTGTAGATTGCTCTTGCTGTCTTGATCCATGCGGGTCACAGCCCAGCCTGTCTGATGCTGAGGTTCTATGCTAGATTCAAAGCTCTGCCTCTCCACATCCACCCAGCTGTGGAGTCAGGGAGGCTGATCCGTGGGCAAGAGAAAAGCAGTTCCTATTCTCCAGGACCTGGCCTGATTCAATCAGGCCTTGGGGCTCTACGGTTGAACGTAACATTTTTATAGAACCTCAACATCAGACAAGACCACGGAAGATGCAGGGTTCTGAGTCCAACGTGATGTTTGTCATCAGGCCACATCTCTGAGCCCAGCTCTGCATGGGGAAAAATAAGAAGTGATACAACTGCTTCCCTTGAAAAGCAAAGCCACTTACAAAACATTAGTGCTCCCGATGCCCTGCCTTGGGCTGCCTCCGAACAGAATATGACACAAAGGGAAGAGGGCCTTCGTTCCCATGTCACTGAAGGGCACTGGACACTGTGCAACTCAGGCACCTAGGAGGCGGAGTTAACTCAATGAAGGTTTCTGGCAGGGCAATGGGGGAGAACTGCATTCTGGCACCTGATTGGAAAGTGATGCTCAGTGAAACAGAGGAAGCCATTGGTCCACGAGCACAGAAGGGATTCCCCCTGGGGACCCCCAGAGACACACAAGGGGATTTGCAGGAAGCTGAGATCCTGAATTATATAGAAGGAAGGAAAGAACAGAGAAATTTGGGCTTACCATTATTGTAACTTTGTTAATATCCACGGTCTGTTGAGGCATAGTGGAACCTAGCACCAATATTTTAAAACACCAAATCAACTAATTTTATATGCATTTAATTAAAAGGAGCTTCTTCCTCAGTTTGGCTATGATGCACAATGCACTTTATTTTTTTTTTTTTTTAATAAATTTATTTATTTATTTATTTATTTTTGGCTGTGTTGGGTCTTCGTTTCTGTGCGAGGGCTTTCTCTAGTTGTGGCGAGCGGGGGCCACTCTTCATCGCGGTGCGCGGGCCTCTCACTGTCGTGGAGCACAGGCTCCAGAGGCGCAGGCTCAGTAGTTGTGGCTCACGGGCTTAGTTGCTCCGCGGCATGTGGGATCTTCCCAGACCAGGGCTCGAACCCGTGTCCCCTGCATTGGCAGGCAGATTCTTAACCACTGCGCCACCAGGGAAGCCCCCACAATGCACTTTTAACAGCTTTTGTGCATCGTTTCCAACCTGTAAATGTAGATAATCGTGCTTACTTATTTATAAGGTTCTTTGAGGTTTTGGGATGAAAGGCTCTTTTAAAGTACAAAGCATTAATTTTTTGTGACAGAGTGCTATACGAGAAATGAACATGAAGCGATATAAAAATTTTTGTCTTCTTTCTTGCTTTCAGTTTTTAGTTGCTTTCTGCACAGAGACACAAAAGCCAGTCTCCAACAAGAGATCTGCGGTTTGAGATAACAGAACTAATAAAGTACTGTAAGTATAAAATCCTAAATAGGCTTGAATCGGCTACTCCTTTTGAAGATGAGAGAAATAAATTGAGAGACAAAGTATTTTGTACAAATGAACTCATTTCAGTAAGTTGCACTGATAATCCTATGAGTATGTAAATGGACCTCTATTTATAGACCCGTTATATCCATTTTTGACCAGGACGAGCCAGTGAAGCAATCGCAATAGTCAATCATTACAAGTAACTAGACCACAAGAGAAAAATGTGCCAGTTGCTAGGTGATGACTTTCAATCTATCATTTTAAGCAATAAATATAAGATGAAGTTATGAGGAGAGAAGCTATTCATAGCTAAAACTCTAGCTAAAATGGCTATTATTTATTGCACGGAACTGAAATTGGATGAAGTTGAGAAACCCAACATACCAACCCAGAAACCAAGATGCTACACCAGCGGACATCTTTCAAGGACAAACCCAAAGGTCAATAGAGAGCAAGGATTTAGGAGGAGGATGGAGAGGATAAAGGTTAAAAAAAAAAAAAAAAACTGGACTCGACTGTGTCGCTTATTATCATGCTTCAAAACATAAAAGGAAAAAGTAATTGATTCATTATTCAGAACTTTCCCATTTCTGAAAAAGACAAAAAGTCCCCCAGACCCTATCTATTAGCTAGCAGGTGGCAATAATGTATTTGTCACAATGACATATGCGAATGCTTTGTAAGACCCTGCCCTCTGAGAGCAGGGAAGTCAGTTTGGAAATACAGGTAATGCAAGTGAAGCAATCAGAGAATCACAAAGGCATTAAAAGCCATTGGGTAAAACCTATGCCTGGCCTAAAGCAAGTGCTCAATCAATGCCAGGTTAACAATTAAGAATTATGTACTGTCATGTGTATTATTGCTGGTTCTATAAGGCAGAGACCTCAGCTGTCTAAAGCACAGCTGAGAATTCCAAAGCCCAAGGACAAGCCCCACCCCTTTCATTACCCATTTACTTTTGCAAGCCCGATAATCTAGAAGAGTGGTTCTCATACTTTAGCATATGCATCAGAATCACCTGGAGAACTTGGTTAGCCACAGATCCCTGGGTCTCACCCACAGAGTTTCAGACCCAGTAGGTCTGAGTAAGGTAATTTGCATTTCTAATGTGTTCCCAGGTGATAGTGATATTTCTGATTTGGGGAGCACATTTTGAGAACTGCTGGTCTCAAAGATTTTAAGTAAATTTCAAAACACGAAGGAGGATAATAAAAACAGCTGGTATTTAATGTACCCACGATGTCACTATGCTTCAATCCTCCATTAGGGGATAGATAGATGATAGATAAAGAGATGTTAGATAGATAGATAGATGATAGAAAGTCTCTAATTTTCATATATGCACAAACACAAAAATAGTCATTATTTATTTCTAATTTTATAGATAAAGACCTAGAACTAGGCTTGGAGGAATTAAAACACTTGCCCACAGCATGTAAGAGGTAGAACACAGGCTTGAACCCTAGCCTGTCTCAGTTAAAGCCCACACCCCTTCCCCATACTGTTCTGCATCTCTGCGAGGCAGCAGTTACCTGCCAACAACAAAAAAATATCAGCTTACAGTGTTGGAAGAGCTTAAAAATCAATCAAAACCAGAAAGAACAAAAAATGCACAGTAGCCCGGGGTTTTTAAGGCAAGACAAGACAGCCTGACCCTCTGCAAGCTGGAGAGAAGGGACGAGTGTGAGCCGCACAGTTTCATTGCTTGGGGTGACCCCTGACAGTGGGGTGGATGGCTGGGCCTCCCTGTTGGCTCTAACTTTGTTACAGTTGAAGCAGAAACTGGCTGGCACAACCTTCAAAATCCAGAGAAAGGACAAAAGGAGATGCCTTAAAATTACACTTCCTCTTTGAAGGGCTCACGTTTCCCTGCATTGAACTTGACCCCAAATAATAATTATATGTGGAAGCTGAGAGGGTAAGAGCTATAGAAGGTGTCTCCTCTCCCTCCTCCTGCTTACATGAAGAAGAGCCCTTTGTTTCCCAGGCCAAGAGTGGCCGTGTAACACTGGAAGGGAAAACCCTCTCCCCTCATCCTGTCTCCTAGCCACGCTCTTGCTCCCTGGCTTGAGAGGACTCAAGCCACTCGGGCTTTGCTCCACCCAGATATTCTGATTTGACTCATCACGGCATCAGTGTGTCTTCAAAGCTCTCCCAGCTGGTTCTGATTGTAGCCAAATATGAGAAACACTGTAGTATCTTGTCTTGGTTTATATCTACAATCTCTCCTTCTGCTGCTTTCTCCCCCCTCTAAACATGCTCACTTTATCCAAACTCTAGGAAAAAATACTTACATTGACCCTGCATCTCCACAAATTCCTTGACATCTATATTCTTAAAAATAATGGAGGTTATACATACCTGTTTGTTTAGACCCATTCAGTATTTAACCCCTCAAAAGCAGGCTTCGGTCTCTAGTATCCCATCCAAGCAGGGTTTTTTGGTTTTGTTCTGGTTTTGTTTTTTAAACTCAGATACTGATAACCTACAACTTTTTCTCAGTCCTCATCCTCCTCAACTTTAATGATGTGGTTGATACTAGAGACCATTTAATCTTTGAATCCCTCTCAGGCCTTGCATTTGTGACCTCGTTTAATACTGCGTTTCCTACTACATTTCCTACCTTACCAACCATTGCTTTCATGTCACTTTTATTCTTTTCTCATCCTCTACCCTGTATTTGTAGAAATTCCTCAAAGTTCCATGCACTTCCATTTTCCCTTAGAAATCTTATCCATTTTCAGGAATCCAATAATCACTTTTTTAAAGAGTCTCTTGCCATCCTTATCTGCTGCCCAAGACTCTCAAAAAGTCTAGACCTAGATTCCGCCTATGTACTCCACCTGTATATCCCTATCAGGATTTCAAAGTCAGCATGTCCCAAATGAAATCATTATCCTCTACCAATCTGTTTCTTCCCCGCCCTTCTCTTTTACGGAGTCACCCAAGGTTGAAACCTTGACATTTTCTGGGAGTCATCTTTGTTTTCTTCCTTTCTTTTCCTGCCAATAAGAGCACATTCCCGATAATTATGCAATGCCTTCATTGAGGTACAATAAGCTACACCTAAAGTGTCTAATTTGATAAATTTTGACACATGTATATATCAATGAAACACACAAGATAGTGAACAGAACCATAACCCTTAAAAATTGCCTCAGGCTCTCCTTCCCAAATGTCTCTGTCCTCCCCATCCCAGATAACTATCTGCTTTCTATCACTAAAGGTTATTTTGCACATTTTAGAATGATGTTGATCTTTTCCTGTGATTATTTGCCATTGTGTTCTTTTGTGAAGCATCTGTTTAATCTTTGGCTAAAATGTTAATTTATTTGTTAAACAAATTTATTATTATTATTATTATTATTATTATTATTATTACATTTTGGGGGCTCTTTATATATATTCTGAATACAAGCTCTTTGTCAGCTATATGATCTGCAAATATTTTCTCCCAGTGTATGACTTGCCTTTTCATTCTCATCATGGTGTCTTTTGAAGAGAAGCTCATAATTTTGATGAAATCCAATTTACTTTTTTCTTTTATAGATCATGCTTTTGGTATTGTATCTAAGAAATTGTTGCCCAATCCAAGGTGGCAAAGATTTTCTCCTGTGTTTCCTTCCTGAAGTGGCATAGTTACAGGCCTCACATTTAAGTCTACGATCTATATTCACTCAGTTTTTGTATATAGCTTGAGATATAGATCAAAATTCCATTTTTTCTTTTGCATATGGATGGTATATTGTTCCACACCATTTGCTGGAAACTAACAAAACTCTTTCTCTGCTTTATTGAAATCAATTCACCGTACATGCGTGGATCTCTTTTTTTTGGTTTCTAGACCCTTTATTTTGTACCATTGATCAATCTATCTACAAGGATGTCAATATGACACTATCTTGATTATTGTAACTTCGTAAGTCTTGAGACCAGGAAGTGTAAAGTTTGTTCTTCATTTTGAAAGAATTGGTTATTCTAGGTCCATTGAATTTCTTTTTTTTTTTTTTTGAGGCATTTATTCCTCATTTTTTTAAAATTTAATTTTATTTATTTTTTATACAGCAGGTTCTTATTAGTCATCCATTTTATACACATCAGTGTATACATGTCAATCCAAGTCTCCCAATTCATCACACCACCCCGCCACCCCCCGCTGCTTTCCCGCCTTGGTGTCCGTACGTTTGTTCTCTGCATCTGTGTCTCAATTTCTACCCTGAAAAGTGGTTCATCTGTACCATTTTTCTAGGTTCCACATATATGCGTTAATATACGATATTTGTTTTTCTCTCTCTGACTTACTTCACTCTGTATGACAGTCTCTAGATCCATCCACATCTCAACAAATGACCCAATATCATTCCTTCTTATGGCTGAGTAATATCCCATTGTATATATGTACCACATCTTCTTTATCCATTCGTCTGTCGATGGGCATTTAGGTTGCTTCCATGACCTAGCTATTGTAAATAGTGCTGCAATGAACATTGGGGTGCATGTGTCTTTTTGAATTATGGTTTTCTCTGGATATATGCCCAGTAGTGGGATTGCTGGGTCATATGGTAATTCTATTTTTAGTTTTTTGAGGAACCTCCATACTGTTCTCCATAGTGGCTGTATCAATTTGCATTCCCACCAACAGTGCAAGAGGGTTCCCTTTTCTCCACACCCTCTCCAACATTTGTTGTTTGTAGATTTTCTGATGATGCCCATTCTAACTGGTGTGAGGTGATACCTCATTGTAGTTTTGATTTGCATTTCTGTAATAATAAGTGATGTTCAGCAGCTTTTCATGTGCTTCTTGGCCATCTGTATGTCTTCTTTGGAGAAATGTCTATTTAGGTCTTCTGCCCATTCTTGGATTGCATTGTTTGTTTTTTTAATATTGAGCTGCATGAGCTGTTTATATATTTTGGAGGTTAATCCTTTGTCCGTTGATTCATTTGCAACTATTATCTCCCATTCTGAGGGTTGTCTTTTTATCTTGTTTATGGTTTCCTTTGCTGTGCAAAAACTTTGAAGTTTCATTCGGTCCCATTTGTTTATTTTTGTTTTTATTTCCATTACTCTAGGAGGTGGATCAAAAAAGATCTTGCTGCGATTTATGTCAAAGAGTGTTCTTCCTATGTTTTCCTCTAAGAGTTTTATAGTGTCCAGTCTTACATTTAGGTCTCTAATCCATTTTGAGTTTATTTTTGTGTATGGTATTAGGGAGTGTTCTAATTTCATTCTTTTACACGTAGCTGTCCAGTTTTCCCAGCACCACTTATTGAAGAGACTGTCTTTTCTCCATTGTATATCCTTGCCTCCTTTGTCATAGATTAGTTGACCATAGATGCGTGTGTTTATCTCTGGGTTTTCTATCTTGTTCCATTAATCCATGTTTCTGTTTTTGTGCCAGTACCATATTGTCTTCATTACTGTAGCTTTGTAGTATAGTCTGAAGTCAGGGAGTCTGATTCCTCCAGCTCCGTTTTTTTCCCTCAAGACTGCTTTGGCTATGTGGGGTCTTTTGTGTCTCCATACAAATTTTAAGATTTTTTATTCTGGTTCCGTAAAAAATACCATTGGTAATTTGATAGGGATCGCATTGAATCTGTAGATTGCTTTGGATAGTATCATCATTTTCACAATATTGATTCTTCCAATCCAAGAACATGGTATATCTCTCCATCTGTTGGTATCATCTTTAATTTCGTTCATCAGTGTCTTTTAGTTTTCTGCCTACAGGTCTTTTGTCTCCTTAAGTAGGTTTATTCCTAGGTATTTTATTCTTTTTGTTGCAGTGGTAAATGGGAGTGTGTCCTTAACTTCTCTTTCAGATTTTTCATCATTAGTGTATAGGAATGCAAGAGATTTCTGTGCATTAATTTTGTATCCTGCTACTTTACCAAATTCATTGATTAGCTCTAGTAGTTTTCTGGTGGCATCTTTAGGATTCTCTATGTATAGTATCATGTCATCTGCAAACAGTGACAGTTTTACTTCTTCTTTTCTGATTTGGATTCCTTTTATTTCTTTTTCTTCTCTGATTGCCGTGGCTAGGACTTCCAAAACTATGTTGAATAATAGTGGTGAGAGTGGACATCCTTGTCTTGTTCCTGATCTTAGAGGAAATGCTTTCAGTTTTTCACCATTGAGAATGATGTTTGCTGCGGGTTTGTCACATATGGCCTTTATTATGTTGAGGTAGGTTCCCTCTATGCCCACTTTCTGGAGAGTTTTTATCATAAATGGGTGTTGAATTTTGTCAAAAGCTTTTTCTGCATCTATTGAAATGATCATATGGTTTTTATTCTTCAGTTTGTTAATATGGTGTATCACATTGATTGATTTGCGTATATTGAAGAATTCTTGCATCCCTGGGATAAACCCCACTTGATCATGGTGTATGATCCTTTTAATGTGTTGTTGGATTCTGTTTGCTAGTATTTTGTTTGGGATTTTTGCATCTATATTCATCAGTGATATTGGTCTGTAATTTCCTTTTTTTGTAGTATCTTTGTCTGGTTTTGGTATCAGAGTGATGATGGCCTCATAGAATGAGCTTGAGAGTGTTCCTTCCTCTGCAATTTTTTGAAAGAGTTTGAGAAGGATGGGTGTTAGCTCTTCTCTAAATGTTTGTTAGAATTCCCCTGTGAAGCCATCTGGTCGTGGACTTTTGTTTGTTGGAAGATTTTTAATCACAGTTTCAATTTCATTACTTGTGATTGGTCTGTTCGTATTTTCTATTACTTCCTGGTTCAGTCTTGGAAGGTTATACCTTTCTAAGAATTTGTCCATTTCTTCCAGGTTGTCCATTTTATTGGCATAGAGTTGCTTGTAGTAATCTCTTAGGATGCTTTGTATTTCTGCGGTGTCTGTTGTAACTTCTCCTTTTTCATTTCTGATTTGATTGATTTGAGTCCTCTCCCTCTTTTTCTTGATAAGTCTGGCTAATGGTTTATCAATTTTGTTTATCTTCTCAAAGAACCAGCTTGTAGTTTTATTGAACTTTGCTATTGTTTTCTTTGTTTCTATTTCATTTATTTCTGCTCTGATCTTTATGGTTTCTTTCCTTCTGCTAACTTTGGGTTTTGTTTGTTCTTCTTTCTCTAGTTCCTTTAGGTGTAAGGTTAGAGTGTTTATTTGAGATTTTTCTTGTTTCTTTTTTTTTTTTTTTTTAAGACCAAAGACCTATTGGAGCTATCATTAATTTTTTAATATACATTTTTAGAGAAGTTTTAGGTTCACAGTAAAGTTGAGCAGAAAGTAACAGTATACTACCTGCCTCCCCCATCACACATAGCCTCCCCCATTATCAACTTCCTCCACCAGAATGATGCATCTGTTACAAGTGATGAACCTATGTGGACACATCATTATAACCCAAAGTTCATAGTTTACATTAGGGTTCATTTTTGGTGTTCTGCATGGTTTGAGTTTGGACCAATGTATAGTGATATGTATCTACCATTATAGAATCACACAGAATAGTTTCACTGCCCTCACTGCCCTAAAAGTCCTCTGTGAGATGCCTATTTATCCCTCCCTCCCCCTTAACTCCTATCAACTACTAATCTTTTTACTGTTGTCATAGTTTTGCCTTTTCTAAAGTGTCATGTAGTTGGAATCGTAGAGTTCATATTAATTTTCTCACTCAGCAATATGCATTTAAGGGTCCTACATGTGTTTTCATGGCTCATTTCTTTTTATCACTGAATAATATTCCATTTTCTGAATATATACCACAGTTTATCCATTCACCAAAACTAGGAGTTTTATAGTTTTGTTTTCAATAGGTCTATGATCCTTTTTTTTTTTTTTTCACACACACACACTGTATTTTATTTTTACAAGGGATAAATAGACTGACACCAAGTATTGTACATGGATGACCACAACAAAAGCAACAATGATTGCAATTACCAAACATGAAACACACTCATACTATGTCATAATATTGACATTCAGTCCAGTAATCCTCCACTGTTACAGCTCCTTTACTTTGCAGTGAAAATTGATTTGTATATTCTTTGCCTCTGAGTCCTTGTGGGATTTTTTTTTTTTTAAATTCAGACAGAAAGTCACAAAAATTACACTCATCCTCATCAGTTCACTCAGTCCCATGTAATTAATTTTTTTTTTCATCTTGATCTTTTGTTAGCACTTTTATGAGTTCATCAGTTTTTCATTAGAGTTCTGAAAATGCTTATTCATTCAGTTCAGCAGTGCAGTCAGTTACCAGAAACCTGTACTTGTCAGAGTCTTTTCCATGAATTTCTTGAAGATGAAACCCTTTTATAGGAACATATTTGCAAAATCATCAGAGTACACCCAGAACTGTCTGTAAATGACAAAAGACTTAAAAATGACCACGGTTAAAGATTTGACCAAAGTTCATAATAATGCAGTTGACAAGAAAATTAGTTATTTCTGAGATATACATTTTAAAGTAATAACTAGGATTATTACTTATAACGTTATACCAGAACATATAACGTTATACCAGAATATTCTTGTTTCTTGAGGTAGGCTTGTATAGCTATAAACTTCCCTCTGAGAACTGTTTTTGCTGCATCCCATAGGTTTTGGGTCATCGTGTTTTCATTGTCATTTGTCTCTAAGTATTTTTTGATTTCCTCTTTGATTTCTTCAGTGATCTCTTGGTTATTTAGTAATGTATTGTTTAGCCTCCATGTGTTTGTGTTTTTTACGGTTTTTTCCCTGTAATTCATTTTTAATCTCATAGTGTTGTGGTCAGAAAAGATGCTTGAAATGATTTCAATTTTCTTAAATTTACTGAGGCTTGATTTGTGACCCAAGATGTGATCTATCCTGGAGAATGTTCCATGCGCACTTGAGAAGAAAGTGTAATCTGCTGTTTTGGGATGGAATGTCCTATAAATATCAATTAAATCTATCTGGTCTACTGTGTCATTTAAAGCTTCTGTTTCCTTATTTATTTTCTGTTTGGATGATCTGTCCATTGGTGTAAGTGAGGTGTTAAAGTCCCCCACTATTATTGTGTTACTGTCGATTTCCTCTTTTATAACTGTTAACAGTTGCCTTATGTATTGAGGTGCTCCTATGTTGGGAGCATATATATTTATAATTGTTATATCTTCTTCTTAGATTGATCCCTTGATCATTATGTAGTGTCTTTCCTTGTCTCTTGTAACATTCTTTATTTTAAAGTCCATTTTATCTGATATGAGTATTGCCACTCCAGCTTTCTTTTGATTTCCATTTTCATGGAATATCTTTTTCCATCCCCTCACTTTTAGTCTGAATGTGTCACTAGGTCTGAAGTGGGTCTCTTGTAGACAGCATACATATGGGTCTTGTTTTTGTATCCATTCAGCAAGTCTGTGTCTTTTAGTTGGAGCATTTAATCCATTCACGTTTAAGGTAATTATTGATATGTATGTTCCTATGACCATATTCTTAATTGTTTGGGGTTTGTTTTTGTAGGTCCTCTTCTTCTTTTGTGTTTCCGACTTAGAGAAGTTCCTTTAGCATTTGTTGTAGAGCTGGTTTGGTGGTGCTGAATTCTCTTAGCTTTTGCTTGTCTGTAAAGCTTTTGATTTCTCCATTGAATCTGAATGAGATCCTTGCCGGGTAGAGTCATCTTGGTTGTAGGTTCTTCCCTTTCATCACTTTAAGTATATCATGCCACTCCCTTCTGGCTTGCAGAGTTTCTGCTGAGAAATCAGCTGTTAACCTTATGGGAGTTCCCTTGTATGTTATTTGTCGTTTTTCCCTTGCTGCTTTCAATACTTTTTCTTTGTCTTTAATTTTTGCCAATTTGATTACTATGTGTCTCGGCGTGTTTCTTCTTGGGTTTATCCTGTATGGGACTCTCTGCACTTCCTGGACTTAGGTGGCTATTTCCTTTCCCATGTTAGGGAAGTTTTTGACTATAATCTCTTCACATATTTTCTCTGGTCCTTTCTCTCTCTCTTCTCCTTCTGGGACCCGTATAATACGAATGTTGCTGTGTTTAATGTTGTCCCAGAGGTCTCTTAGGCTGTCTTCATTTCTTTTCATTCTTTTTTCTTTATTCTGTTCTGCAGCAGTGAATTCCACCATTCTGTCTTCCAGGTCACTTATCCGTTCTTCTGCCTCAGTTATTCTGCTAGTGATTCCTTCTAGTGTAGTTTTCATTTCAGTTATTGTATTGTTTATCTCTGTTTGTTCTTTAATTCTTCTAGATATTTTTTAAACATTTCTTGCATCTTCTCGATCTTTGCCTCCACTCTTTTTCCGAGGTCCTGGATCATCTTCACTATCATTATTCTGAATTCTTTTTCTGGAAGGTTGCCTATCTCCACTTCATTTAATTGTTTTTCTGGGGTTTTATCTTGTTCCTTCATCTGGTACATATCCCTCTGCCTTTTCATCTTGTCTATCTTTCTGTGAATGTGGTTTTTGTTCCACAGGCTGCAGGATTGTAGTTCTTGCTTCTGCTCAGGGCATGTTTTAATTGTTCTCTTTTGACCCTGCCATCCCACTTCCAGTCATCTATCCTGGAGAAAGGGCTCCAAACTCCAGAACTCCACAGTCCTGAGGCCCTCCTTTCCACCTGCTTCCTCTCCCCATCTGCGCAGGCCCTAAGCCAGTCCATTGAATTTCCATACAAATTTTATGGATTTTGACTGGGATTGTATTGAATTTATAAGATCACCTTGGAGAAAATAGATGTATTGTAATGCCAAGCCTTCAGATCCATGGGCAGAGTATATCTCTTCATTTATCATGTCTGCTTAAATGAACCACAGCAGCATTTTATAATTTTCAGTATACAGGTATTATTCATCTTTTGTTAGATTAATCTCTAAATATTGTGAGTTTTACCTTGTTGGGTTCTGTGTATTTTTATACTCCCATAAATATTTGTGAGCTTTGTTCTGGAATACAGTTAAGTTACTTGGAAATTGGAAATGGTTTGATTCTTTTGGGTCTTGCTGTAAATCTTTGTTAGGCAGAAAAACAGAGCAGCACTTAATCCAGGATTAATTTTTCTCCATTAGAGAAGTAAAGCCCTTCTGAGTACTCTGCTTTATGCCTTGTGAATTATGACACTTTCTGCTCTTTCTGGTGTGAGCACACAATCTTCCTGTCCCTGTGAGAGATCTTCGGGACCGTTTCCTTTGATCCTCTTGGATGGTTCTTTTCTCAGCCTTGGGTACTGATGATTACTCAGCTGAATATGCAAGAGATATCCTCTACAGACCCGCAGTGTTCTCTCGTCTCATATATTCTCCCATGAAAACTCTAGAGCCTTGGGGGCTTGACCGCCCTGTACCCTCATCTTTGTCTCCTCAACTCAGGAAGACCACTGGGATCCTCCTGAGTTCTTTTTCCTTTCCTGTTCCAAAGCCTGGAAACTCTCTCCAAGCAATATACTGGGGCCATCATAAGGTTCACCTCATTTGTTTCCCATCTTTCTGAGAACACTGCCCTTCAGTGTCTGATGTCCACTGCCTTGAAAAACTTTTTCATATAGTTGTCCACTTTTTCAGTTGTTTTAAGTAAGAAGACAAATCTAGTCCCTGTTATTCCATCTTGGCTATAAGTGGAAGTCCTCCATGCCCCATGATTTTATTCTACAGATTTTATTCTCTTCTCTTTCATTCTATATTTTCTATTCCACCGACCTCATTATAACATTGTAAAAATAACAATAAAATAGCTTTCATTTATGAAACCTTGCTCTATGCCAGGACTTGTGTCACACACTTGTTAAGTATTATGTCCAGCAACCATGGCTGTAAGTTGGGCTTATTTACTTATGAAGTATTTCAAGCATTTAGAACAGTTGATAGTAATGTAAACGTTCTCAACACCTAGGATTGACAGTGGTAATCTTTTGCCGTATTTTCTTCAGCAAAAGCTAAAATTCCCTTTGTATCTTCTTCCCCAGACCAATTTCCAACCTCCCCTCGCTTAAGGTAGCTTTACTCTGGAGTTGGCGTTCTTCAGGTCCATGGATTTGTACATTCAAGGTGGACTTAATATCACCATTTTACTAATGAATGATCTGGGACTTAGAGAGATTAAGTAACATGCACAGAACCATTAAGTTTATAACTGGTGGAACTAATATTGGAGGCCAGGTCTCTCTGGTCCAAAGCCATGTACTTCACTCCAAGAATACATTCATCTTCCCAATGTCCTGTTCAAATCACATCTTTTACCAATTTTGATTGCTATCCCTGAATTAAATATGTTTCTCATCTCGACTTTGTAGTCCTGACAAAACATGACTTCAGTGTACCTAGCCATGCCTGCTCTGTGAAACCTCTTCCAATCATACAAAACCATGTTTTCCCCCAGTATTAAAGTGAATTTTCTTGCTGCTGTGTCATCGCCTATATTTTTTCCTCCATCTGGAATGCCCTCTTCTTCCCCTTTCTGTAGATTAAAAACCATACTGATCTCTCATAGCTTATCTGACAAAATATATCATTGATTCATTCATTTATTCATGTCAAATATTGATGCCTGTAAAGAGCAAATGACCAATGGCTATTTGAATCTTTGTTCCTTCTCTCCACTGGGTGTTCTGCCACTCTACTCAGAACTCTCTAGCAAAGCATCTTTCATCTCTTCCCCCAGCATTTTGCCATATTTTATAGTAATTTGCATATATACTCTCCCTCTTCTATATGGTAATTTTATCTCTGTATTTCCATGAATGTCTAGCACAGTGCCTTTGTACATGATGTGTGCCCAATAACGTCTTCTTAAATTGAATTATACACCCAAAATCTGGATATCCTGGGGAATGTAGGAACTGATAAGTATAGTAGTATTTGTTTTTAATTTACTTTCAGTTACTTAAAAAATACTGAGTACAAGAGTTTCTTTTTCTAGTACATCCCTAGAGCCTTTTCAAAACATCCAGGGCTCTGGCCCATGTGGAGCCTTGCTAGCCAGTGTTCCTCCAACAAACCCCTGAAACACAAGAGGAAATCTCAGCTCTGTCCTTCCACCCACAGAAAATGGCATTCACATCTTAAAGCAAGTTGGCTGACTTTTGGGTCCAAGCAAGTGGTATTAGGCCAAATGTTCACACTGATACAATCCGATGTTATCTTATACCACAAACGTTTTGCTTGGGCTTGGTGTAGGTGACTGTATGTTATTATTATTGCCGCATAAAGTGCCACTGCCACGAACGGAGTTGCTATCAATGGGTCTTTTTATGGTTACTGAGCTGCAGAGCGACCCTGCTTGAGCTGGAATGACTGATACAGCGGATTCCTCAACTAATGCCATGCCAGTTTAGTCCCATTTTATAGCTCCCCCTGCCTTCCACTAAAACAGAATAGTGACTTTGAGATTATTCATTACATAAGTCAGAAAATAAATCATGTATTAGCGCTATATATTATAAGGAAAAAGTATGCTATAAGACACAAAAAGTATTTGGCGCTGTATAGAAATGCTTCGATTTACTTCTATGCTTGTGACACATAATTTCGCTCAGCTAGGTGGATTAACTAAAGAATGCGAAGGAAAAAATATCTAAAACCAGAATAAATATTCCAGGCTGCTTCCCTTTATTCAACTCTGTGTGCATGGACATTGCTGATTCGGACACGTACCATTTCCTTTTCATTATTCATCCTCCCAGAAGTTAGACAGACTAGAAATGTGCTAAGATATGTTATGAAAAAGTAATGAATTCTCTGCCATATGCACCCTCCCCACACCGTGCTCCATTGTAGCAATATAGCAACTCCCTGAGGCTGTGGTCCAAGGAAGAGCCTAGCATCACTCTCCTTGAAGCACATCCATTTTCATCCCAGACCAGGGAGCATCAGTGGGCATCCTTCTGGTACCAATACAATTTAGATCAGTGAGCACTGGCTGAGTACATATGGTGTGCCAGACACTGCACTAGGGTCTACAGTGGATACAATGTGATGCCTGGTTTTGCAGCTCTCATAACTAAATAGAACTATAAAGAACTTTAAGATACTGTATTAGGAACTATCATTACATGTGGCCTCCCCAACAAGAAAAACGTTGTTCAGCCACCCCATTCTGTAATGATGTATCTGGCCTGTGTGCTCTGACCATTAGGTTCTTATTTTAATTTAGAGTTGAGTCCATTCTAACTTTGGTAAAATTCAACAGTTTTCTACCCAGGACTTAATAAAAATCAATGAAAAGGATTAAATAGTCAGGTTGGACCCACAACTTAAAATAGATTTGATGTAATTTACTAAATAGGTACTAATAAATATATGCATGTTGATTATACATGTATACACAGTATTAAAGTTTAATAACTAAGCCATAACTAGTATGCAGAGCTAACTGAAATTTAATTAGAGTACGAGCAGTCTTGCTAACAGTGTTGCCCAAAGGGATGTCACCATCATGGTGGGGTCTAGTTCTTTTCAGCTTATTTCCAGGTTCTATATCTGTCTGCTCAGTCCCTTCGGTGGGTCTAAAACTGGTCCCATGCTAGGCCATTCGCTTAGTTTTTTATTCCAAGGCTGACATACTGTTACAGAAAATTATTCTCTTTTTCTGTCATTGCTCTCAAGGTTCAAGTCTTAAGTCTTCACTTAAGACTTCACTATATTTCATTATATTTCACTACAATCCAAGCTTTTGTTGTTCCTTATTTGCTGTTGCGCAAACGTGTGCTGTGCTGGACTGTAGGATACCCACTATTCTGCAACGTCCGCTCTGCATTACTGTCTGTTCCAGCCACATATATTCCTTGTCAATACTGAAATTTAGTGATGTGAGGGGTTCTATAGAACACCCCAGGTCTCAGGAAGGGAAAGAACAGTTTCCAGGCTAAGTGCTTTCTGAAAAGTTTTCTGCATTGTGCGGGGGTTATTGATGCACTTCTTTCTTCCTGGGGTTTTTGTGAGTAATTGATACATGCACGTTTATGTGAAGTCTGTAGTGGGATGACATGATGAACAAAGCACCATGGGAACACAGAGAAGAAAATGATGAATTCTGAAACGACAGTGATGTTTGATGATAATAGTTAGAAATTTTGGTCTGGCAGAGGATGTATGGAAGGGCATTCCAAACATAGGGACTAGCAGAGACAAATACAGTAATTTGTTGAAGTGAGTGGCATGGTTAAAGAATGTGTGGTCCTCGGGTGTGACTGGAGTACAGGTAGATTGAGATGAGATAAAGCTGGAGATGGAGCAAGATTTTCGAGGTCCTTGAATGTCATGGTAGAAATTTTGGAATTTGTCCTTTAAAAAAAAATCTGTCCTTTGACTTTTGCCTAAGCAGGTTTTGACATGATCTAATTTCCTTTTTCCAAAGGAAATTGACTGCAATAGAGTAGGTGGACCAAGATGGTGAAGAACAGTGGCAGGTGGACCAATTAGGGTCACCGCAGTAATCCAAATGAGAGACTATGAACATCTCAGTGAGGAAGGTAGCAGAGAGAGTGAGAGAGTATGTCATTTCAGATGTAGATTAAAGGGACTTAAAACAAATTGTATGAAGAATGAAGAAAAAGGAGGATCAGCGGTGAAGTTTGGGTTTCTGAATTGGATGACTGGGTAGATTGTGATATCATTAATCCAGATTAAAAATATAGGAGGTGGATGAATTTCTGCTGTGGGGGGATTTGGAGGACGGGGAAAGGTAGAGATACCTCTCTAGCCTAGAGTAATCCTTAGCTCATGGCGTGGCCTCCCCCTTCTAAAGCAATATCAAGGGACAAGTTCATTTCTATGGCCAATATGAGGGATGAAGCTTAGTTCAGCCAATGCAAGGAGGATGTAGATAGGATTATTGGCTCCGATCCTTTACTCCTTGCTATATCCACACCCTTGATCTTGTATCTTTGCAGTGCCTCCCACAAAAGACAGAATGTACTTTCCTTTCTCTTGGCTTTGAGTTTGACCAATGACATGTTAGTAAATGTGATGCAAGCAAGGGTTTGAAATGTGCTTGTGCAGTGGGGCTTGCTTGCCCTTTTGTACTTCACCTATCACCATCAGGAGTGTTTTCCCCTGGGTCGCTATTTGCCCTTCACGCAGGTTCTACAGAGAACATTTATGAAGCAGAGCCAATGCAACAGCCACAGCTTGAAGCCAAGCCACCCAAACCCACATGAGGAAATAAATAATTATTTTACGCCACTGGGTTTTGGTGTATTTTGTTATGCAGTGAAAACTAACTGATACAGCCAGTAAGTGAAAAATATGGTTAAGGGTGGTGATCCTCTCAGCTTCTCTTCAGCCCTCCTAAGGTTGAGGGAGGCTGGCAGAGCCCCCAGCCGATCAAATGCTGGTCTGAACAGCAGATGGTGCAACCACAGATGAGGTTAAACAGATCTAGTCACATTAGTGATGGGACCCTTCATGGGTTTTCAGCCACCATTCAAAAAACATCCATTTATGCTCATGAATGGCAATGTGCTTCTGTTTCACAGATCACTAGGAACAGAAATTCCACTACTAGTAGTGGATTTTTGCAAACCTTAATTACTCCCGAATCAAGAAGTTCTTGCTATTTTGAATCTCAATTTCTTATTCCACCCTAACTCTTAAATGATTTACACAGCGGGCTGGGGAGAGTTCATTTTCTTTTCTGCAGATGTAAACTATCTGGTCAGATACCAACTTTAAATTCTTGAAGACAAGTATTAAGTAGACCTTTGGCCTTTCTTTCTCTGGGTAAACAATCCAAACTCATTTAACCTTTCCTCAGAGGTTCAGTTTGCCAGTTATGTGACTGTTTCTTTGCTCTTTTCTGAACCCTTTACTACTTTGTTACATCTCTTCTAGGTTGTAAAGACCAAAATTGGAATGATCTTTACATACATCTGAACTGGTGCTAAGTATAATCCCTTTATTCTTGAGTCTTTGAGAAGGTGCCAGGTCAGACACCTTAAGGTTGGATTACCTTCCATTGCACAGTTATAGAGGGTCTGTGCTCTCCTTGGATTTCCCAGCCACACGTGGGACTCCCCATCTTGTATCTCTGGCATTGATTCTTGATACTTCAAAGTCTTAATCTGTATTTTGTCTTTGCCATGATCACTCTAGGTTGTCAATGGTTGTTCTTTGTTTATTTTTGTAGTCCTTATGCTGAAAACATGATTTGTGTAATCTAGATTTAAGATTTCAGAAGTTAAAGACAGACACATTAGGTAGTTAGAATGAAGACACACCACTCTTGTAATACTAATCAAAGATAGTAATACTTAGTGACTTACTAAGTAAAAATATTATGCAAAGATAGTTAAATAATACCATAAGGTATTATTATTAGTAATACCATTTGGTATTTCCTGCCCAAAGGAAAACTGCAAAACGGCATAATTTCTCACTTTTGTAAAAGGGTTCCCCCCCAAAAAATGAGGTGAGGAAAATTAACAATACTCACAATAGCTAACGTTTATTGAGTAATAACAATGTTCTGGGTGCTGTACTGTTTTCATGTCTTAGGTTAGGCTCCCCCCAAAAGACTCAGAGATAAGGAATTTGTGTGAATGACTTATTAAGTTGTGTTCCCAGGACAAACCAGAAAGGAAGTGGAGAAAGTAGGACAGGAAAGGGAAGAAGTCAAGCAAGAAATTTCAGGTGTGCAATTTTCCCCTGGAGGAGCAAGATCACTTCCAGTTGAGAATTACTAAGGTAAGCCACCAAAACAGTGTGGTATTGGTAGCAAAATGGACACATAGACCAGTGGTATGCAATAGAGTCCAGAAATATACCTATATGGTCAATTGATTTGCAGTGAAGGGGGAAAGGTGATTCCACTGAGAACGATAGTCTTTTTAACAAATGACTCTGGAATAATTGGCTGTCAATTTGTAAAAAATAAATAAAAAATGAACTTCAGTTCATACCTCACATTATACGCAAAAATATATTAACTAAAAATAGATCATGGGCCTAAATGCAAAACTTAAAACTATGAGACTTCTAAAAGAAAACATAAGAGAAAATCTTTGGAACCATGGATTAGGCAGAGATTGCTTAGATATCACAAAAAATACAATGCATAGAAGAAAAAATTTTTATATTTTACTTTACCAAAATTAAGAATGTCTGCCCTTTGAAAGACTTCTAAAGGAGGAAAAGTCAAGCCACAAACTGAGAAAATATTTGCAAATCTGATAAAGGACTTGTACCCACAAGATATACAGAACAGTCAAAATTCAACTATAAGAAAACAAACAACCCAATAAAAATGGGAGAAAGTTTTGAAGATATGTACATGGCAAATACTTATGTTAAAATGTTCAACATCATTAGTCTTTTGGTAAATGCAAATTAAAACCACAAAGAGCTATCACTTCAAATCTACTAGAATGGCTATAATAAAAACATAGACAATTACAAGTGTTGGTGAGGATGTGGAGAAAATGGAATCCTCTTCAACTGATGGTGGGAATGTAAAATGGAACACCCACGTTGAAAACTAGTTTGTGCTTTCTTGAAAAGTTAAATATATATTTACCATATTACCCAGCAATTCCATACTGAGATATCTACTTAAAAACCAAAATGAAAAAACAAAAGAAAGAAAAGAAAGAAAACATGTGTCCACACAAAGACTTGTATACAAATGTTCATAGCAGCATTATTCATAATTGCCCAAGAGTAGAAACAATCTAAATGTCCACCAACTGTGGAGTGGAGAAATAAAATGTGTTATAACCATACAATGGGATACTATTCAGGACATAAAAGTAAGAAATTATGATTCGTGCTACAACATGGATAAACCTCAAATTTTTTATGCTAATTAAAAGAAGCCAGACACAATGATCACGTATTATATGATTCCATCTATATGAAACCCCCAAAAAGGTAAATCTGTAAAGAAAGAAAATATATTAGAGTTGACTATGACTGAGGGTAGGAATAGGGATTAACTGCAAATAGGCATAAGAGATTTTTTGTGTGTGGGAGTTTGGGGAGAGTGATGGAAACATTCTAAAACTGGATTGTGGTAATGGTTGCATAACTCTGAAGATTTTCTAAAAATCATTAAATTACACACTTAAAAATGGTAAATGTTATGACATGTAAATTATGGCTCAGTGAAGCTGTTTTTTAAAAATAAGACCATATTGTTTTAATATATTTTTATTGATGTATAGTTGATTTACAATGTTGTGTTAATTTCTGCTGTACAGCTAAATGATTCTGTTATACATATTTATATATTCTTTTCCATTATCGTTTATCATAGGATATTGAATATAGTTCTATGTGTTATACAGTAAGATCTTGTTATTTAAACATTCTATATATAAAAGCTTACATCTGCTAACATCAACCTCCCACTCCATTCCTCCCCCAAACCCCTCCCCTTTGGCAACCACCAGTCTGTTCGCTATGTGAGTGATTCTGTTTCTGTTTCATAGATAGGTTCATTTTTGTCATATTTTAGATTCCACATATAAGTGATATCATATGGCATTTGTCTTTCTCTTTCTTACTTACTTCACTTAGTATGATAATCTCCAGTTGCACTCAAGGTGCTGCAAATGGCATAATTTCGTTCTTTTTTATGCCTGAGTAGTATTCCACTGTAAAAATGTACCACATCTTCTTTATCCATTCATCTGTCAATGGACATTTAGGTTTTTCCATGTCTTGGCTATTGTGAATAGTGCTGCTATGAACATAGGGGTGCATATATCTTTTTGACTTATAGTTTTGTCTGGGTATATACCCAGGACTGGGATTGCTGGATCATATGGTAATTCTATTTTTAGCTTTCTGAGGAATGTCCATACTGTTTTCCCTAGTGGCTACATCAACTTACATTCCCACCAACAGTGTAGGAGGATTCCCTTTTCTCCACACCCTCTCCAGCATTTGTTATTTGTAGACTTTTTAATCATGGCCATTCTGACCAGTGTGAGGTGATACCTCATTGTAGTTTTGATTTGCATTTTTCTAATAATTAGTGATGTTGAGCATCTTTTCATGTGCCTATTGGTCATGTGTATTTCTTTTGGAGAAATGTTTATTTAGGTCTTCTGTCCATTTTTTTACTGGGTTGTTTGTTTTTGTTGTTGTTGAGTTGTATGAGCTGTTTGTATATTTTGGAAATTAAGCCTTTGTTGGTCACATCATTTGCAAATATTTTCTCCCATTCTGTAGATTGTATTTTCATTTTGTTTTTGGTTTCCTAGGAAGATCATATTGTATGTACAATTTTACATTCCACTTTTTTCTCTAAAAACCATACTATAAGTATTTGTTAATGTCATTAAAGACAATTTGCAAACATCTTTCTAATAACTACTTACTATTTCTTTATATGCACTTGCCCAAGATTTATTGAATAGTTTCCTGTAGATTGTCTATGATTTTTGAAAATAATGTTTTGTTTAACCTCTTTGTGCACAGTAACTGTGTGACCTCAGACATGTTAACCTCTCTGAGCTTTAATTTTCTGATAGGAAAACGGGCATAATTAACAGTTCGTATTTCTTAGGACGATATAGCTATCCCGAGCATTATATAAAATCAAGTGTGAAACACTTAGCATGGTAACGACAAAAGCCATCTAGATGTTAGCCATCATTATTGCCATCAGCAAACATTATAAAACTTTAAATTTATGATTATTCCTCAGAATAGAATAACAACAGTGAAATCTCAGGGCTCGTTTTTTAAAAAAACACTGCTCTCTAAATTAGAAGTAGGCAAACCCATTCTTGGCTCTTTTCCACCCCCCTTCATGATACTGGGAACCCAAAATGATTCTTTGGATTCTTGCTCTGATGCTATGGACAGTTCTATGGCTCTAAGCTTCTTATTTCTCCCACCACAACCCATCAGTCCTGTGATTTCTCTCCTAGTGGGAGATGGACTAGGTGGCCTTGGATAAAAATATTGAACAAAAATGACCATGGGTGACAGTGAATTATATGCTTCCTCATAGGTAACATAGTTGCCTTTTCATAAGGATCACTAGAGCCTAAATCTAGAGATGGAACATGGGGTCTTCAAGTTTCTCTAGTAAAGTTGATGGGGAAAATTGTTGGTCACTGAGTCCTTAAATCACAAACCACTTTGCATGTGGTTGTACTGCCCAAATTCCTTAGTGTGGTGTGCAAGGACCTTAGTTATTTACCGCCTATTTATTTCTTCAGCTTCATCTCTTCCTTCACTCTCCCTCCAATGTGATACTAAAATCATAATATAGGTCTTGCCATTCCCCCCAATGTGCCACACTTCCTCTCCCACAAGGCTTTGTACATCATGTTTCCCTGCCTTGAACGCTCTGTACCTATCCCTACTCCCTTTATTTGACTAACTCCTACTTATAATGCTGGCATTGTCTTAAAAACTACATATTCGAGAGACCTTCAAGATGGCGGAGGAGTAAGATGTGGAGATCACCTTCCTCCCACAAATACATCAGAAATACATCTACATGTGGAACAACTCCTACTGAACACCTACTGAACGCTGGCAGAAGACCTCAGACTTCCCAAAAGCTTTGCTTTTACCGTTTGTCCTAGGGTTCTGTCTTTTTTTTTTTTTTTTTTTTTTTTTTAGTGTAGCTTTTAGTGCTTGTTACCATTGGTGGATTTGTTTTTAGGTTTGGTTGCTCTCTTACTTTCTTTCTTTTTTTTATTTTTAATAATTTTTTTATTTTAACAACTTTATGTATTTTATTTCCTTTCTTTCTTTCTTTTTTTTTCTCACTTTTCTTCTGAGCTCTGTGGCTGAGAGGGTCCTGATGCTCTGGCCGGGTGTCAGACCTGAGCCGCTGAGGTGGGAGAGCCGAGTTCAGGACTTGGTCCACCAGAGAGTTCCCAGCTGCACATAATATAAAATGGCGAAAGCTCTCCCAGAGATCTCCATCTCAATGCTAACACCCAGCTCCACTCAACAACCAGCAAGCTACAGTGCTGGACACCCTACACCAAACAAATAGCAAGAGAGGAACACAACACCACACATTACCAGAGAGGCTGCCTAAAATCATAATAAGGTCACAGACACCCCAAAACACACCACCTGCCCACTAGAAAGACAAGATCCAGCCTCATCCACCAGAACACAGGCACCAGTCCCCTCCACCAGGAAGCCTACACAACCCACTGAACCAACCTTACCCACTGGGGGCAGACACCAAAAACAATGGGAACCACAAACCTGCAGCCTGCGAAAAGGAGACCCCAAACACAGTAAGTTAAGCAAAATGAGAAGACAGAGAAATACACAGCAGATGAAGGAGCAACGCAAAAACCCATCAGACCAAACAAATGAAGAGGAAATAGGCAGTCTACCTGAAAAAGAATTCAGAGTAATGATAGTCAAGATGATACAAAATCTTGGAAATAGAATGGAAAAAATAGAAGAAGCGTTTAACAAGGACCTAGAAGAACTAAAGAGCAAACAAACAATGATGAACAACACAATAAATGAAATTTAAAATCCTCTAGAAGGAATCAATAGCACAATAACTGAGGCAGAAGAATGGATAAGTGACCTGGAAGATAAAATAGTGGAAATAACTACCGCAGAGCAGAATAAAGAAAAAAGAATGAAAAGAATTGAGGACCGTCTCAGAGACATCTGGGTCAATATTAAACTTACCAACATTCGCATTATAGGGGTCCCAGAAGAAGAGGAGAAAAAGAAAGGGACTTAGAAAAATTTGAAGAGATTCCCTAATATAGGAAAGGAAATAGTCAATCAAGTCCAGGAAGTGCAGAGAGTCCCATACAGGATAAATCCAAGGAGAAACACACTGACACATATTAATCAAACTATCAAAAATTAAATACAAAGGAAAAATATTAAAAGCAGCAAGGGAAAAGCAACAAATAACATACAAGGGAATCCCCATAAGGTTAACAGCTGATCTTTCAGCAGAAACTCTGCAAGCCTGAAGGGAGTGGCAGGACATATTTAAAGTGATGAAAGGGAAAAACATACAACCAAGATTACTCTACCAAGTAAGGATCTCATTCAGATTAGACAGAGAAATTAAAAGCTTTACAGACAAGCAAAAGCTAAGAGAATTCAGCGCCACCAAACCAGCTTTTCAACAAGTGCTAAAGGAACTTCTCTAGGCAGGAAACGCAAGAGAAGGAAAAGACCTACAATAACAAACCCAAAACAATTAAGAAAATGGTAATAGGAACATACATATTGATAACTACCTTAAATGTGAATGCATTAAATGCTCCAACCAAAAGCCATAGACTAGCTGAATGGATGCAAAAACAAGACCCGTATATATGCAGTCTACAAGACACCCACTTCAGACCTAGGGACACATACAGACTGAAAGTGAGGGGATGAAAAATATATTCCATGCCAATGGAAATCAAAAGAAAGCTGGAGTAGCAATTGTCATATCAGACAAAATAGACTTTAAAATAAAGACTATTCCTAGAGACAAAGAAGGACACTACATAATGATCAAGGGATCAATCCAAGAAGAAGATATAACAGTAGTAAATATTTATGCACCCAACACAGGAGCACCTCAATATATAAGGCAAATGCTAACAGCCATAAAAGAGGAAATCGACAGTAACAAAATAATAGTAGGGGACATTAACACCCCACTTTCACCAATGGACAGATCATCTAAAATGAAAATAAATAAGGAAACACAACTTTAAATGACACATTAAACAAGACGGACTTAATTGATATTTATAGTACATTCCATCCAAAACAACAGAATACACTTTCTTCTCAAGTGCTCATGGAACATTCTCCAGGATAGATCATATCTTGGGTCACAAATCAAGCCTTGATAAATTTAAGAAAATTGAAATAGTATCAAGTATCTTTTCCGACCACAACGCTATGAGACTAGATATTAATTACAGGAAAAAAACTGTAACAAATACAAACACATGGAGGCTAAACAATACACCACTACATAACCAAGAGATTACTGAAGAAATCAAAGAGCAAATCAAAAAATACCTAGAAACAAATGACAATGAAAACACTACGGCCCAAAACCTATGGGATGCAACAAAAGCAGTTCTAAGAGGGAATTTTATAACAATACAATCCTACCTCAAGAAACAAGAAAAATCTCAAATAAACAACTTAACCTTACACCTAAAGCAATTAGAGAAAGAAGAACCAAAACCCCCCAAGGTTAGCAGAAGGAAAGAAATCATAAAGATCAGATCAGAAGTAAATGAAAAAGAAATGAAGGAAACGATAGCAAAGATCAATAAAAATAAAATAATAGCTGGTTCTTTGAGAAGATCACAAAACTGATAAACCATTAGCCAGACTAATCAAGAAAACAATGGAGAAGACTCAAATCAATAGAATTAGAAATGAAAAAGAAAAAGTAACAACTGACACTGCAGAAATACAAAGGATCGTGAGAGATTACTACAAGCAACTATAGGCCAATAACATGGACAACCTGGAAGAAATGGAAAAATTCTTAGAAATGCACAACCTTCCGAGACTGAGCCAGGAAAAAATAGAAAATATAAACAGACCAGTCACAAGCACTGACATTGAAACTGTGATTAAAAATCTTCCAACAAACAAAAGCCCAGGACCAGATGGCTTCACAGGCGAATTCTATCTAACATTTAGAGAAGAGCTATCACCTACCCTTCTCAAACTCTTCCAAAATACAGCAGAGGGAGGAACACTCCCAAACTCATTCTACAAGGCCACCATCACGATGATACCAAAACCAGACAAAGGTGTCACGAAAAAAGAAAACTACAGGCCAATATCACTGATGAACATAGTTGCAAAAATCCTCAACAAAATACTACCAAACAGAAGCCAGCAGCACACTAAAAGGATCATACACCATGATTAGGTGGGGTTTGCCCCAGGAATGCAAGCATTCTTCAATATAGGCAAATCAATCAATGTGATACACAATATTAACAAATGGAAGGAGAAAAACCATATGATCATCTCAATAGATGCAGAAATAGCTTTTGACAAAATTCAGCACCCATTTATGATAAACACCCTCCAGAATGTAGGCATAGAGGGAAATTACCTCAACATAATAAAGGCCATATATGACAAACCCACAGCCAACATCGTTCTCAATGTGAAAAACCGAAACCATTTCCACTAAGATCAAGAACAAGACAAGGTTGCCCGCTCTCACCACTATTATTCAACATAGTTCTGGAAGTGTTAGCCACAGCAATCAGAGAAGAAAAAGAAATAAAAGGAATCCAAATCAGAAAAGAAGAAGTAAAATTGTCACTGTTTAAAGTTGATATGATACTATACATAAAGAATCCTAAAGACGCTACCAGAAAACTACTAGAGCTAATCAATGAATTTGGTAAAGTAGCAGGATGCAAAATTAATGCACAGAAATCCCTTGCATTCCTATACACTAATGATGAAAAATCTGAAAGAGAAATTAAGGAAATACTCCCATTTACCATTGCAACAAAAAGAATAAAATACCTAGGAATAAACCTACCTAGGGAGACAAAAGACCTGTATGCAGAAAACTATAAGACACTGATGAAAGAAATTAAAGATGATACAAACAGATGGAGAGCTATACCATGTTCTTGGACTGGAAGAATCAACATTGTGAAAATGACTCTACTACCCAAAGCAATCTACAGATTCAGTACAATCTCTAGCAAACTACCAATGACATTTTTCACAGAACTAGAACAAAAAATTTCACAATTTGTATGGAAACACAAAAGACCCCGAATAGCCAAAACAATCCTGAGAAAGAAAAATGGAACTGGAGGAATCAGGCTCCCAGATCAGACTATACTATAAAGCTACAGTAATCAAGACTGTATGGTGTTGGCACAAAAAACAGAAATATAGATCAATGGAACAGGACAGAAATCCCAGAGATAAACCCACGCACATATGGTCACCTTATTTTTGATAAAGGAGGCAAGAATATACAATGGAAGCCTCTTCAATAAGTGGTGCTGGGAAAACTGGACAGCTACATGTAAAAGAATGAAATTAGAACACTCCCTAACACCATACACAAAAATAAATTCAAAATGTATTAAAGACCTAAATGTAAGGCCAGGCACTATAAAACTCTTAGAGGAAAACATAGGCAGAACACTGTATGACATAAATCACAGCAAGGTCCTTTTTTGACCCACCTCCTAGAGAAATGGAAATAAAAACAAAAATAAACAAATGGGACCTAATGAAACTTAAAAGCTTTTGCACTGCAAAGGAAACCATAAACAAGACGAAAATACAACCCTCAGAATGGGAGAAAATATTTGCAAATGAAGCAACTGACAAAGGATTAATCTCCAAAATTTACAAGCAGCTCATGCAGCTCAATATCAAGAAAACAAACAACCCAATCCAAAAATGGGCAGAAGACCTAAATAGATATTTCTCCAAGGAAGATATACAGATTGCCAACACACACATGAAAGGATGCTCAACATCACTAATCATTAGAGAAATGCAAATCAAAACTACAATGAGGTCACACCTCACACCGTCAGAATGGCCATCATCAAAAAATCTACAAACAATAAATGCTGGAGAGGGTGTGGAGAAAAGGGAACCCTCTTGCACGGTAGGTGGGAATGTACATTGATACAGCACTATGGAGAACAGTATGGAGGTTCCTTAAAAAACTAAAATTAGAACTACCATATGACCGAGCAATCCCACTACTGGGCGTATACCCTGAGAAAACCATAATTCAAAAAGAGTCATGTACCACAATGTTCATTGCAGCTCTGTTTACAATAACCAGGACATGGAAGTAACCTAAATTTCCATCGACAGTTGAATGGATAAAGAAGATGTGGCACATATATACAGTGGAATATTACTCAGCCATAAAAAGAAATGAAATTGAGTTATTTGTAGTGAGGTAGATGGACCTAGAGTCTGTCATACAGAGCGAAGTAAGTCAGAAAGAGAAAAACAATTACCATATGCTAACACATACATATGGACTCTAAAAAAAAAAAAGGTCATGAACCTACGGGCAGGAAGACAATAAAGATGCAGACCTACTAGAGAATGGACTTGAGGACATGGGGACAGGGAAGGGTAAGCTGGGACAAAGTGAGAGAGTGACATGGACACATATACAGTACCAAATGTAAAACCGATAGCTAGTGGGAAGCAGCCGCATAGCACAGGGAGATCAGCTCGGTGCATTGTGACCACCTAGAGGGGTGGGATATGGAGGGTGGGAGGGAGGGAGATGCAAGAGGGAAGAGATATGGGGATATATGTATATATATATAGCTGATTCACTTTGTTATAAAGCAGAAACTAACACACCATTGTAAAGCAATTATACTCCAATAAAAATGTTTAAAAAAAAAAAAAAGAGTCATGTACCACAGTGTTCATTGCAGTTCTATTTACAATAGCCAGGACATGAAAGCAACCTAAGTGTCCATTGACAGATGAATGGATAAAGAAGGTGTGGCACATATATACAATGGAATATTACTCAGCCACAAAAAGAAACAAAACTGAGTTATTTGTAGTGAGGTGGATGGACCTAGAGACTGTCATACAGAGTGAAGTAAGTCAGAAAGAGAAAAACAAATACCATATGCTAATGCATATATATGGAACGTAACAACAAAAAAAAAGGTTCTGAGGAACCTAGGGGCAGGACAGGAATAAAGCTGCAGACGTAGAGAATGGACTTGAGGACATGGGGAGGGAGAAGGGAACCTGGGACGAAGTGAGAGAGTGGCATGGACATATATACACTACCAAATGTAAAATAGATAGCTAGTGGGAAGCAGCCGCATAGCACAGGGAGATTAGCTCGGTGCTTTGTGACCACCTAGAGGGGTGGGATAGGGAGGGTGAGAGGGAGACTCAAAAGGGAGGAGATATGGGGATATATGTATATGTATAGCTGATTCACTTTGTTATACAGCAGAAACTAACACACCATTGTAAAGCAGTTATACTGCAATAAAGATGTTAAAAAAAAAACCCAAAAAACTACATCTTCTTGGAAGTTTTTCTGTTCCCAAGTCCAACTTTCGTGCTCTGTCTTTAAGCTCCCATGACACCCTGTCATTTCCCTTACTGGATTTGAATTACCTGTTTATTTGCCTTCTCCCCAATCATATTATGTGGCAACCATGAGGTTGCGTCACTTTGATCTCCCTTCAAGAAAGAACTTGCTGTTTAACTGCGAGGAGTGTAGTTAGCTGACAGCCTCCGGCTGTTAATGCCTTCAAGATCTGCCCCAGCTTTCAAGCTGAGACCATGACCTTTTCTGGCAGGCCCAGCCAATGACTGAGCATAATAGCAGTACTAGGGCCAACTTGGAACTCGTTTAGCGGGAAATCTTTCGGTTGGCCAACTTTGTCAGATCTGCATGGTGGTCTCAGGCGCTCTCTGCCTCATCATACTTCTTCCCTCTTTCCCTTCACAGATGTCATATCTGCTTTTTGGGCTGAAGGATTTCCCTTCCCAATCCTGTTTCCTCACCCTTTAACTTTCATGGTATTACTCTCCAGTAAACCTCGTGCACTCCTAAATTTGTCACTGCATCTGCTTTCTAGAGAACCTGACTAACATAGACTATGAGCTTTTTAAAGGGAAGGACCATATTCTTTTCAAACTGTATCTCTAGCTCCCAGAGCAAGTCACAATAGTATCTCAAAAAAATAATCATGGAATAATTGAATGAATGAATGAATGCTCAAGATAATGGTTAACATTGAATGATGTCTTGATCTTATATAATTCACAGATGCCAGTCAACATTCAAGAACATTCTGATTTGAAGACTCCGTTTCATCCATGAAATGCATTGTAGGAATGACATAATTGTGCATTTTGAGGTGGGTATTTTCCAGTGATTGGATTTATGCCAAATGTATAATTTACCCCTTAAGAGAATCCCATGGGCTAATGTAGTTGAGTATGAGTCATAATAGATATTTGGACTTGAAGTTACACAATAGTTATATAATTGTTGTTTACTATCAAAATAGCAAATTTTAAATATTACTGCTTATGCCTAGAAACCTTGTCTAAAGGTTGCTCTATAAAATCAAATCCAAAGGCATTAGAAGTTTTTCTAAAACCTGGGCCCTCTTTATTTGGCACCTGTCACACTACCATCTGCATGAAGGACCTAGTTCCCCAGTAGATTGTGAACTGCTTCTGGGCAAGCATGCCACACACTTCTTTGTATCCAATCCCTCCCACCCTAACCTAACCCCTAGCATCTACAAGAGCTGCTTTGTACTGGAAAACAATGGATTTCAAATACCTCAATTGAAATGCAAACTTCATCACTTACTAATTTTGACCTTCACCTTCTAAAACGCTTCCTTGTTTTTCTCACCTTTAACTCCATCTCATAAGAATTAGTGAGATTTGGAGATAATATTTCCTCTCTTCTCTTTCTCTCTCTCTGCTCTCACTCTCTCCTTCCCCGCCCCCCATCTTCCTTCTTCCCCTTCTTTGCTCACCCCTTCCTCTTCTGATTTTTCCTCCTTTCCTTCCTCCCTCTTTCCCTCCCTCCCTCCCTCCCTTTCTTCCTTCCTTCCTTCCTTTTATTCCCCAAACACTTATTAAATACTATGCCAGGTGCTTTGGAAGCAATGGTGAATAAAGCAGACAAAGCTTAAGGCTATGTCCTCCTGGACCCTCACAGTGGGGGTGGAGGTTATCAAAAATAATTAACCAGGGACTTCTCTGGTGGCGCAGTGGTTAAGAATCCGCCTGCCAGTGCAGGGGACACGGGTTCGAGCCCTGGTCTGGGAAGATCCCACATGCCGCGGAGTAACTAAGCCCGTGCGCCACAACTACTGAGCCTGTGCTCCAGAGCCTGCGAGCCACAACTACTGAGCCCGTGTGCCTAGAGCCTGTGCTCCACAACAAGAGAAGCCACTGCAATGGGAAGCCCGCTCACCACAATGAAGAGTAGCCCCCGCTCGCTGCAACTAGAGAAAGCCCAAGTGCAGCAACGAAGACCCAACGCAGCCAAAAATAAAAATAAATAAATAAGTAAAATAAATAAATTTATAAAAAATAAATAATAATAATTAACCAAGTGAAGGGGTGTGGTGGTCCACAAACTGCCTCCCTCCCCAAAGACGTCCATATCAAATCCCTGGTGTCTGTGAATGTGACTTTATTTGGAAAAAAATGGTCTTTGCGGATGTGATTAGGCTGAGGATCTTGAAATGAAGAGACAACACTGGGTTATCTGGGTGGGCCCTGAATGGACACTGCCAACAGTTTGGGCATCTGGCCTCTAAAACTGTGAGAACACATTTCTATTGTTTTCAGCCAGCAAGTTTGTGATATTTTTTTTTTTTCAATGGGAATTATTTATTTATTTATTTATGGCTGTGTTGGGTCTTCGTTTCTGTGCGAGGGCTTTCTCTAGTTGCGGCAAGCGGGGGCCACTCTTCATCGTGGTGCGCGGGCCTCTCACTATTGCGGCCTCTCTTGTTGCGGAGCACAGGCTCCAGATGCGCAGGCTCAGTAGTTGTGGCTCACAGGCCTAGTTGCTCCGTGGCATGTGGGATCTTCCCAGACCAGGGCTCAAACCCCTGTCCCCTGCATTGGCAGGCAGATTCTCAACCACTGCGCCACCAGGGAAGCCCCCTGTGATAATTTTTTATATCAGTCACAGGAAACAAACACAAGGGGACATTTAAACAAGGGGCTCTAATCTAGACCAGGAGATCTGGGAAATGGCTGTGCATAGACCTTGGTCCTCCCCATGATTTCCTGCCTTCTGTCTCCTATAGCACTTTAGGATATTGTCTTGTTTTCTAGACTCTACATCCTTTCCTCTCTGTTTGGCCCACTCTCACCTTTCCCCTGTCTGGGAAGTTGGAGATGAACTTCTAGGTCTGATTTGGACCCTTCTTGCTATAGATTCTTTGAGGTCTATACTCCACATTTCTAGAAGTACACCACTGACCTCCATCAGCCTGGGTATTGTTAATTACAGAGAGAAGGCACACTTTGCCAGCAGGCACTACTTCCTAACATAGGACACCGTGATATGTCGTATAAAGGGCACAGGTGAGCATCACGGTTTTTTTTCTATTTTTTGGCCTTACCGCACAGCATGCGGGATCCTAATTCCCCAACCAGGATTGAACCCGTGCCGCCTGCAGTGGAAGCACAGTGTCCCAACCACTGGACCTCCAGGGAAGTCCAAGTTCTACGTTTTAATACAGCTTCTGATACCAGTCGATTGTTTGATCTTTGGTGAGACATTTAGGTTATTTATGCTTCAGTTTCCTTATGTGTGAAATGAGGGTTTGGGATGAGTTTAACCCTAAAGTTCTCTTCTGGCTTTAAAAATAATCTTCATTCCATAGTCAAATGTTTTTTACTTTTGTGGAAAAAAATTTTATGCAAATTGACTTGGGATCCTATATAACTAATTCTGTAGATAAGAAGTTCTGAAAGCACATTATCTAAAAGGAAGAGGATATGCAACTCTTAGGTACTGTGTGTCTGTTGGTTTTGCCCAGCCCAGGTAATTCCCCATATCAGATGTACAGGTAATCACAGGTCTTGAGCATGCTCCCAAAACATACAACTCAATACAACTCAAGTCAATCTTTGGGAATTCGTTTTTTAAAAATGCCATGTGTTTCATAGTGTCATGTCTATGGGTGAGCTTAAACAAGTAGTATAAGGTAATTTATTCAACCAGAAGAGGTTCCCCATCATACTTCCTTAATAAGATTGGCAATAATCAGGTGCTGGTTGCCTGTGATAGATTATTCATCATTCTAACAAATCTCTGGGTCTGTGCTCTAGGCAGACCAAGTTGAAACATGCCTGTTCTTCCCTCACTCTCTTCTCTCTCTGTCTCTCCCCTACAAGCTACGTGACACTGGATAATGTTAGTCACTTATATACATCAATAGGTATATTCATCAAGCAGCCCACTTCTTTGCCTGGCACTGCAGGAATCAGAAATGTACAAGACAGGAATGGTCCATGCCATCAAAGAACTTACCTGTGCAAAGGTAGCCAAGAATTCATGTCAGCAGTAAGGGGCAATATAGGAGTGACTGAATTTGTTGTAGAAACAGAGAGCAGGAAGCAAACACTCTGGTCTGGAATCCAGCCCATGGATGTAAGCTATCCAACTTACCATAGGGATCCTAGTGCCTAGCACAGTTTATCCAATAAAGCAAGCACTCAATAGATATGAATTGAATGGATAAATGTATGGTCTTTAGTGGGCAGGGATGGTCAGGAGAAGGTTTCTAGAAGAAGAGAAACTTGAGTTAGGATTTAAAGGATTGAGAGGCATTAGATGATATAAGGCAAGAGGAAACTTCTAGAGGAATATAAGCAAAGTTGCTGAAATAGACTCCGCATAGAGATAAAAGTAGGATTTAGATGCAAAATTAATGCTGAGGTTGATTCTTAAAAGGTTAATGTCATTTCAGCTCATGGATTATCCATTGTTGAATAGTCAGAGTCTGTTTCTAGCATTTGTTAGTTTTGGCAGTGGGAACAAGAAGTTCAAGGACCTGGAAGAGATGCATGGCCTCCCTCTGCAGCTGACCTGCAAGAAACTTTCCTAATTGTGTGCCAACATTTTCATGTGTTTCTAAAACTTTCAAATATGTAGTGAGAATCGTTAGTTGGGGGTACCAGATTAGTGTGGCTATCGGCTGCTTAGCCTAAAGAGGTATTGTTTCATGGTAAGAGGAGCTGGAGTTGTTATCCTACGACTTACACCATTGAGAATTGTCCCAGGGAGAGGCTATTTTCCAAAATTTTCTAGAAACTGTCATGAAGGATGACCAGGACCATGTTCAGGACCATGACTCTTCCTAGCCCTCCTTTATTCTGCTCCTTGGGCTTGGTTCTCTACATCTGAATGTCCAAATCTGGTCTTTCTTTCTTGCTCACATCCTTAATAGTTTTCATGGAGTCAGGTAGCTTAGCAAAGATAAATTAACTATGAAGATGCTCTACTTACGATCCGTATGGTTTCTAATACTCACTGAATCAGAACTAACGTTCTTACTCTTTACATCAAAACTATCACCAGAGTTCTTTGGACCTCATTCCTGTCCCCTTAACCTACATCTCAGTTTCTGCACTTGTATTCTTGCGTAATGAAAAGTTAAATATCAGAGTGTCTATAGGGACGCAGTTTGGTACGTAGAACATTGACTTCAAAGCTGAAGACCTTTGTTTGAGACTAGATTCTGTCACAAATGAGCTATCTGGCCCTCCCTTGTCTAAGCTTCATTTTTCACCATGGTGAAATAGGAACAATAATACTTAACCTGCTATCCTCACAGAATTATGGAGAAGAATCTAGCGGGATCATGCATGTGACAGCCTTTGTAAAATGTAAGGTACATAAAGATGTAGAAAAGTTGTTTTCATTTTTGAGTCTTCTCTCAGCATATGGCGGTCTCAAATTACTAAGTATTTCTGTTCCATTATACAGATAGCTACTGAAATCCCAGGACTGTCATAAAACCTGAGTCAGGTAAGCGTTGATGACATCTCTTGAATTTCACAATCTCAGAATTTGCTTCTATAGCTTCTTATCTTTTATGCCAATCTCTAAATGTCCTCTTGCCCCTGTGACTAACACTCTGGAGCGCTCAATTATATCTGTCGAATTAACGTATGAATGACTCAATGTCTATTAGTTAGAATAGTCTAGGCTATGCTTCAATAACAGATAAGCTCTGAATCCTCAGTAAGTTAGCCCAGTAAAACTTTATTTCTCACTCATGTTAAATCTGTTACAGATCAGTGAGGCAGGGGGAGGCCTCCAGTGACTCAGAGGGTCAGAGTTTTTCTGCATTGGATCAAGACATAGTTTCCAAGATTGCAGCAGGGAAGGAAAAGAAAGATGGAGAAAGCTCAGAGGATTTAACTGCCCTGGCCTAGACATGACAGATGTCATTTCCACTCACAGCCTGTTGGCCAGAACTAATCATAGAGACCAACCAAACTGCAAAGGGGCTACAGAATTCAGGGGAGCAAATTCTAAGTGCCAAAATATTTGCTGAGTGCTAACTTCTCTGCAAAACAATGCCCTCCATCTCAACAAGAGTCTTGCCCATTACATTCCAGATACTGTTCTGGGCACAAGGAAACAGCAGTACGTAAGACAGACAAATTCCCTGATTTCGGAGGGTAGGTTGAGGTGAAAGAGTGAAAACATTCTGGCTGCACTCTCATTTTACAGTATCATGTATTGATACTATCTATTCTTCCACTTCAGTTATTGTTTATTCTTCTACTTCACTTGTGCTATTTTCAAGGGTGTCCAAGTTTTTGAAAGAATAGAACCAGGGCCATTCTGATAGCTCTGTGCTCTTACCTAGGGAAATGAGACTTGCTTCTCTTGCTTCTGCTGGTCATGAGGTTCAAAAGCCCCTGTGGTTTCAGCTGGGTGGAGGGAAGGGGGAAGGAAAGCTTGGAAGCAGCGCCTTCCAGCTGGACTTGTTTAGATTGGCACAGTCTCTGTAAGCAGCCATGACTCCAGAGCTGCTGGAAAATGTGCTTATCGCCCTAGGGGGTTGAGCAGGAAAGGGAAGGTCCCAGCTGATAGAGCCTGAAAGAGAGCTAATGGAAATGGGCTTCAGCCTTTCTGTGGGTAAGCAGGAGGAAGATATCGGGTCCAGCTTCAGGGAATGAGCAAGCCGTGATATTATTTTCACTATCCTAGCCAGAGAGAAAGGAAAACTATTGTTAGTTTTCATTGAATGAATGAAATATGCAGTTATGTTTCCTTCTCTGCTAGTTTCTTGTGACGGTCCTTTCCTTCTATCACTGGAGTTCCCTTCAGCTTAAAGGAAATATTTTTTTTCTTATCTGCCAAAACCCTGACACCAACCTCTGGGCTGACTTCACCCAGCATGACTTGTTCCTGTAATGCAGACTAGCATTTGTTGATTCTCTGCACTGCACTACTTACACTAGATATTGTAGCATCCCTGTCTACCACCTCTATCTCCAGTTTACCTTCTGTCACACGGGCAGAAAGCTAAAAACTACATTCCCCAGTCTCTCCTCGTTGTTAAGTCTAGTTGCAACGTAGGATCCGTCAATGAGACATACTCTCGTGAGATTAGCAAGTGGAAGGGAGAAGTACCATCCTCTTCAGGGCTGGCGTTGGCTGATGCACACGATCATCAAATGGGAGTTTGGGCAGTGACCAGGGAAGCTGGTCTGGGAATGAGATTTGAGGCTGTGGGGCAGCTGATGGTGACAGTGCTCTCCTGCAGCTTCCGGAACTGGACGTGGCAGCTGCAAGAGAAGCCTTGAAGCCTAGGGGTGGCCCCTGTTTTCAGTTCCTGCTGTCCTCCCTGCAATTTTGTACCCACTTATTTCCCTACTTTAAGTCCTATTCTGCTTGAAATACCTAGGGTGGTTTCTATTTCCTGCACTTATTTCCTGACCTACGAGATACTGCTATACACCATCTCACTTGGATGTTCATTGACTATAGCCGGCCTAAGTCACTCACTTGCTATTGGGTAGTCAGGAAACACCCTCTAAGATCCATGTTCTTATCACCACTCCATGCTGCCTCCTTCCTTATCGTTCAAGGCTCAACTTTCACCTCCATTCTCACGCTCTCTGATTCCTCCATTCCAATAAGGTGTCTGTCCCATACCTCTTCTTGTTGATTCATTTTGCCTAATATTGATACTTAACTTTCCTCTCTAATCTTCATTCCACAAAAAGAAAAAAAAAAAAATAGCTCCAAGGCAAGAGAAATGCTTTCTACTACTTCTGCAACTACCCCTCACGTGTATTCTTTTTTTTAACTTAAAAAAAACTTACAGAAGTATAGTCGATTTATTATGTTGTGTTAATTTCTGCTATACAGAAAAATGTTATATATATATATATATATATATATATACATTCTTTTTCATATTCTTCTCCATTATGGTTTATCACAGGATATTGAACATAGTTCCCTGTGCTATACAGTAGGACCTTGTTGTTTATCCATTCTCTATATAGTAGTTTGCATCTGCTAATCCCAAACTCCCAATCCACCTCTCCTCTCCCTTCGAAACAAGTCTGTTCTCTATGTCTGTGAGTCTGTTTCTGTTTCCTAAGTTCATTTGTGTCAAATTTTAGATTCCATGTTTAAGTGATATCATATGGTATTTGTCTTTGTCTTTCTGACTTACTTCACTCAGTATGATAATCTCTAGTTCCATCTATGTTGCTGCAAATGGCATTATTTCATTCTTTTTTATGGCTGAGTAATATTCCATTGAATATATGTACCACATCTTCTTTGCTCATCTGTCATTGGGCATTTAGGTTGTTTCCATGTCTTGGCTATTGTGAATAGTGCTGCTATGAACATAGGGGTGCATGTATCTTTTTGAATTATAGTTTTGTCTGGATATATGCTCAAGAGTGGGATTGCTAGATCATATGGCAACTCAAGTTTTAGCTTTCTGAGGAACCTCCATACTGTTTTCCCTAGTGGCTGCACCAACTTATATTCCCATCAACAGTGTAGGAAGGTTCCCTTTTCTCCACACTCTCTCCAGCATTTGTTATTTGTAGACTTTTTAATGATGACCATTCTGACCAGTGTGAAGTGGTACCTCACTGTAGTTTTGATTCCCTCATGTGTATTCTTAATATTTGTTGGATGGCACTGTGCTAGCTTGTAGAGCATAAGAACACAGCACAGAGGGAAAACCTCTGTTCTTCAATGTAAGCTGATACGTCTCCTACCATCTGCATAACCTGATGTCTATAGGGCAATGACAAGCACTACTGGGAGATGGGGGTGCACATTCTGGTGGAGGAAGAACCCTTATTACCAAAGAAATGGAGGAGAAGAGGAGGCAGAAAGAAACTGTCTAGGAATTTGTTCAAACAGGAAGCCCTGGGTTTTCTTCTTCGCTGACTGATCACACTTTTACTTTACATTTCACATCTCCTCAAGTCTCCTGCCATTATTTCACAGCAGGCATCAAAGTGACTCCCCCTCCCCCAATTTACATAGCTGCGGATGGGCTAGGGGAGCCAGATCCGGGAGCAAAGACATCAGCTGTGCACACCACCAGGTTTTCTCAAAGGGAAACCTCAAATTAATTTTCAAAGGTTAAAGGAAACTTGCCAGTCTGGAAGCTGCTGGAAAAATCCAACACATACTTGATTCCTTTCCAATCTAAGGGGAGAGCCTAAAGGATGGAGAAGCTATACCTCATTGGATCGAGAACACCAGGGAAATCAGAACTCAATGGTGAGCACCTGGATTTGCAACTGAAAAAAGTTCTCTCAGTAGTAAAGTTCGGTCTTCCCCTTAAATTTCACCTTGTGATTTTTCCCATTAGATCCGTTCCATAGTTTTGGTACCGGTTCCGGCCCTTCAGGTCCTGAGAACTGATGTGGGCATCAACAGAGAAGCCAGCTTCAGATTGAAAGGACCAGGCAGGTGAACAAAGTGGGGGTGGGGAGGGGGAGGGAAAGGAAGGAGGAGAGTATCGTGTGGCAGGAGAGGGAGAAGGAGGAGTGAGGGTCCCGGGAACACAAGGAGGAAGAAAGCAGATACAAAGAACCTTTCTGCAAAGGAAAGAAAGATCCTCGTCCAAGCTCCTTCAAGGCCCAACCTGATAAACTCTTATAATATTCACTGTTTAGATCTCTTACTTTGTACTGACCAACTGGCAAGTCCTTTAGGATTGTTTGTAGTTTGTTCCTGTGTATACCTGATTTCACGATTAGACTGCCCGCTCCTCGAATCACTTTGCCAGTCATTTCTGTGTGGTCTCCGGACCAGCAGCACCGTCACTGGGGGGGCTTGTTGGAAATGCAGGCTCTCAGGCCCCACTCTAACCATGCTGAATCAGAATCTGCATTTTAACGAGATCTCCATGTGATTCGTGTGTCCAGTAAAGATTGAGAGGCAGGGCCCTACGACTCCAGAAATTAGCAAGGAAGTGAGAGCGACAGCGAGTGAGGGACTGAGCTTGCTCTCAGGAGGCTGGTATAAAGGCATGTACTCCATACCCTGAGACACTGATGGAGGTTAAGCAATAAATAAGCTGGTAGCGGGCTGTCACAAACCAGGGAAACCTGGTTATACTCTAAGCCAGTGGGTTTCAGTTTAGTGTGTATCAGAATCACCTGGAAAGCTTGTTAAACCATAGATTGCTGGATCCACCCCCTTCCAGCGTTTCTGATTCAATAGGTCTAGGGTGGGCCTGGGAATCTGCACGTTCCTAGGTGATGCTGATGGTACTGACCCAGGGACAACACTTTGAGAACGACGTCCCTAAGCAATAAAGATATTCAGATAAAATGATCACCCTTCTACAAATTATTTGGGATCATTATGATCTCAAATCCCACACTGAGTTTGCCATGGGAGACCAGACCACTTTACAATTACTTCCAGAAAGAGGCCCTCGTGAGAAAGCCCTGATGCATTTTGACCAGCTGTGTTGGGTTGCGAGCCAATTACGAGGAAAGCTAGAATGGTCCTGCTTTCCCAGCCGTGTTATCCAGCAAAGCCAGAGAGAGTACGTTAGTAAAGAAAATTGTACAGATGAGACCCGGAAGCTGCCATTTCATTTGGGGGAAGGTTTTGTCTTTTCATTACAAGAGAAAGCTAACATTTCCCATCTCTCCCTTCTCCAGAAGTAGGTAAGCATAAAACCAAAGTCAATTTCTTACAATTTAGTAACCTCAGTACCAACCAATTATATTCTGGGACATGAGAAACAGCTGTTGTAACATTAGAGCTCCAACAGTTTCATCTCAGCTATTTAAAGGGATAAAAGAGCCAATATTTTCATTCCCTTATGATATTATCAAGACATGATAAACAACCAGGACTGTAGTATTAATTACATTAATTTGGAGAGGAGAGAGACCACTTTAATTGCTCCAAGCTGGAGAATAATTTTTTATGGGCAGACATTCATTCCATAAATTCACATTAGAAGGGGTACTTTGTCTTTTTCTATCAGCAGCAAAATTTCTGGAGGCAAAAAACAACGACCACCCCCTTTTAAGGTGGATTTCAATAGGAAAAAACATTCTCACTGTTGCCATGTGTCATTCATTGAATGCTGACTTGTTGAGCTATTTGAAAGAAAGAAATACAGGGAAGGTATTTGTCTTGAAATAATTTGTGATCTAAAAAAGGAAGTAGGACTGATGCAGCTAGATTTAAATACTTTCTCATATATGGAATGGATTTAGAGTGTGTCGCCTCCCTCTCAGGGTCAAGAAGACCAAACGAATGATGTACATCAAAATGCTTTGTAAACTATAACATGATACAAAAGCAGCAAAGGAAAGGGAAATATCCTTTACTGAGTGCTTTCTACATGGGGCACTGAGCTAGGTGCTTGACTTCTATGACCCTATTTTAATATTCATAAGAAATCTTAGAAAGAGAAGTAAGAACATAAAAAAGAGAGAATGTAATAAATAGGTGATGAAAATGCCAGTTTTGTCAACGTGGAAATTATTCAGATAAAATTGTACAGTTCCAATTAATTAATGTAATGTATGCTATGCATGACAGGTAATCTCTCTCACCCCAAAATACATAATACATACTGACCTGATAAATGGTCACATTATGGAATCACCCAAATGTTAACTATAGTCTTGGTAATGAAAATATGTCTAAGTACATCTATCCACTACAGCTCCTAGGGTTAAAAACTACATTTGGCTGCAATGGTTGTGATGGAAGGGGAGAATTTAGGGTGGTTCCAGAAAGTAGCCCTGAAGAGCTGTTGAATGTAGCAAGTGTTGGACTAGCCATTTGTAATTTGGGGCTCAGAGGATGCCATCCAGGTTTCTAGAAGTACTTGTTCTAGAAACTCGCTATGAGCCCTGCTAACAGTATTGCATTTTGCCAGGTTCCCCTGCCATTGCCTCAAGAGTTGGTATGGAGCAGTTGTAGGGAATGGGTCTTCAATCCTGTTAATGCTCTGGAAACTTTAGTTGAGGATAGGAGCAGTTCACACACAACTAATAATGTCACACTAAGGAAGAAGATATTCAAAGAAATCGAAAGAACGCTCTAGAATTGTGCATTCCCCAGTTGCTGGAACCAGGGGCACTGCTATAAATGGGGAGCCCTCTCCAGAGTATGAGAAACTCTGAATATTGCAAAGTTCTGAACCACAGGGTTCCTTTTTATGTAGAAATATCTTCATAAGTTAAATGTCCAATAAGGGATTGCTTATGCAAAATGTGGAACAACTATATAAGCAAAAAAAGAAAAAAATCATGCAGTAAAGCTGTATAGGTCAATATGGAATAATGTGTGAAGTACAGTGTAGGAGAGAATTTCAATTGCAAAATAGTATTGTTCAATATGATCTCACTTTTCTTTAAAAATGTGTTAATATGAATGGAAAAATGTTGGAAGTGTATGTGAGGAAATTTTAACACTGGTGGTCACTTGATAATGGAATATCAGGTCAGTTTTATCATCTTTTTGCTTATCCACACTTTCTGAATTTTCTACAATAGTATATATCTTGTTTTATGATGTCCCAGAGAGACAATCATACGACTGTCATCCAAACTTGTTTGGGGTTTGGGGTTAACCCACTTTTTTTTTTTAATTTATTTTTTAATTTAATTTTATTTATTTTTTTATACAGCAGGTTCTTATTAGTTATCTATTTTATACATATTAGTGTATACATGTCAATCCCAATCTCCCAATTCATCCCACCACCACCACCACCCCGCCACTTTCCCCCCTTGGTGTCCATTAACCCACTTTTAAAAGCTTAATTTTCATAAGCACATAAACAACTGCAAAATAAACTATCTGTGGCCTATCCAATATCCCACCTTTCTTTCTTGTTAACACAATCCAAATTTTGTTTGTCTATTGAGCAGGGACATGCTAGGAAAAGTAGGCTCAGCTCTGTTGGATTATTCTTAGTCTAAGCTGCTGTGATGGTTAATTTTGTGTCAACTTGACTGGGCCATGGGGTGCCCAGATATTTGGTTAAACTGGGTATGTCTATAAGCGTGTTTCTGAATGAGATTTAACACTTGAATCAGTTGATTTAGTAAAGCAGATTGTCCTCCTCAGTGTGGTTGGGCCTCATCCAATCCAGTGATGGCCTGCCTAGATCAAAGAGGCAGAGTAAAAGAAAATTCTCTCTCTCTGCCTATTTTAGAGCTGGGACATTGGTCTTCTGCCTTCAGACTTAGACTTGGACTCAGACTGGATCTTATACCATTAGCTCTCCTAGGCCTCCAGCTTGCTGACTGCAGAGCTTGGGATTTGTCAGCTTCCATAATCACGTGAGCCAATTCCTTTTGATAAATCTCTTTATATATAAAAATACAAATATATATAATTATATACACATATATATTCTTTTTCTCTATTGATTCCGTTTCTCTGGAGAACCCAGACTAATACAGCCAACCATGGTCATTGTATTCTCTTTTGCTGGTGATTGGTAACATTGACCCACTTCTGGTCAATGAAATGTAAAGAGAATGCTGGGGAGGGGGTGTTCTGTGTAATTTTCCTCTTTAATAAGAAAGAGAGTGGCACAGACAGAAGCTGTTGTGGCTCCTCTTTCTTTCTGCTTTTGGTTGGGTTATGTGAGAACAAAATGCCTAGAGCTGGTGTAGCCATACTGTGGCATTATTGCAGACTTTACCGACACATTAAAGATGACAAAATGGGAAGCTGGAGAAACCCTGGATTCTTTTTTTTTTAATTGAGTTATAACTAACATACAGTATTCTATTAGTTTCAGGTGTACAACATAGTAACTTAATATTTTTATACATCATGAAATGATCACCACAATACTAACTATATTCCCTATGTGTACATTACATCCCCATGACTTATTTATTTTATTAACTGGAAGTTTGTACCTCTTAATCCCCTTCACCTCTTTCATCTGTCCCCCCACCTCCCTCCCCTGTGGCAACTACCAGTTTGTTCTCTGTATCTGTGATTCTATTTCTGTTCTGTTTTGTTTGTTTGTTTTGTTTTTTACATTCCACATGTAAGTGAAATTATATGGTATTTACTTTTCTCTGACGTTTTTCACTCAGCATAATACCCTACAGGTTCTCACACATATATATATCTCATATATATATATATATATATATATATATATATATATATATATATATATATCACATCTTCTTTATCCATTCATCTATCAATAGACAAGCATTTCTTCCATAACTTGGCTATTGTAAATAGTGCTGCAATTAGCATAGGGGTACATAAATCTTTCCAAATTAGTGTTTTCATTTTCTTCAAATAAATACCCAAGAAGTGAAATTGCTGGGTCATATGTTAGTTCTATTTTCAGATATTTGAGGAACCTCTATACTGTTTTCCATAGTGGCTGCACCAATTTACATTTCAACCAACAGTGCACAAGTGTTCCCTTTTCTCCACATCCTCACCAACACTTGTTGTTTTTTGTCTTTTTGATGATAGCTGTTCTGACAAGTGTGAGGTGATATTTCATTGTGGTTTTGATTTGTGTTTCCCTGATGATTAGTGGTGCTGAGCACCTTTTCAAGTGCTGTTGGTCATTTGTATGTCTTCTTGGGAAAATGTCTCCAGATCTTCGGCTTATTTTCTACTCCAGTTGTTTGTTTTTGACATTGAGTTGTATGAGTTCTTAACATATTTTGGCTATCAACACCTTATCAGATATATCGTTTGCAAATATTTTCTCCCATTCAGTACATTGCCTTTTCATTTTGTTGATAGTTTCCTTCACTGGGCAAAAGCTTTTTAGTTGGAAGTAGTCCTACTTATTTTTGCTTTTGTTGCCCTTGCCGGAGGAGACATATTCAAAAAAAATGTTGTTAACACTGATGTCAAAGAGCATACTGCCTTTGCATTCTTCCAGGGCTTTTATGGTTTCACGTCTTACATTTAAGTCTTGAATCCATCTTGAAGTTATTTTTGTATATGGTGTAAGAAAGTGGCCCAATATCATTCTTTCGCATGTAGCTGTCCAGTTTTCCCACCACAATTTATTGAAGGGACTATCTTTTCCCCATAGTATATTCTTGCCTCCTTTGTCATAAATTAATTGACCACAGGCGCATGGGTTTATTTCTGGGCTTTCTCTTCTGTTCCATTGAGCTATGTGTCTGTTTTTGTGTCAGTGCTAAACTGTTTTGATTACTATACCTTTGTAGTATAGATTCAAGTCTGTGAGCATGATACCTCCAGTTTTTTTCTTCTTTCTCAAGATTGCATTGGCTATCTGGGGCCTTTTGTGGTTCTATATAAATTTTAGGATTATTTGTTCTACTTTTGTGAAAAAATGCTATTGGTATTTTGATAGGAATTGCACTGAATATGTAGATGGCTTTGAGTAGTATGGATATTTTAACAGTATTAATTCTTCCAACCCATGGGCATGATATATCTTTCCATATATTTGTGTCATCTTCAATTTCTTTCCTCAGTGTCTTATAGTTTTCAGAGCACAGGTCTTTCACTGCCTTGGTTAAATTTATTCCTAGACATCTTATTCTTTTTGATAAAATTGTAAATGGGATTGTTGTCTTCATTTCTCTTTCTGATAGTTTGTAGTTAGCATACAGAAATGCAAAAGATTTCTATATATTGATTTTGTGTCCTGCAACTTTACTGAGTTAATTTATTAGTTTGTTTTTTGATGGAGTCTTGAGTTTTGTACATACATTTTTTATGTATCCTTTGTAGGGTTTTGGTTTGTGGTTACCTTGAGGTTCATATATATCAACTGTATATATAGTCTTCAATTTTAAGCTGGTATTTGCTTAAGTATGAAGACATTCTAAAAGCATCATATTTTTACTACCCCCCCCCCGCAACGTTTCATGTTTTGGATGTCACATTTTATATTTTTTATTTTGTGTATCCCTTAATTACTTGCAGTTATAGTTGACTGTACTACTTTTGTCTTTTAACCTTCATACTAGGTTTTTAAGAAGCTGATCCACTACTTTCACTATATATTTGCCTTTACCAGTGAGATTTTTCCCTTTTGTATATTTTCTTATTTCTAGTTGTGGCCTTTTCTTTTCTACTTAAAGAAGACTCTTCAACATTTCTTATAAGGCCAGTTTAGTGGTGATGAACTCCTTTAGTTTTTGCTTATCTGGGAAACTCTTGATCTCTCTTTCAATTCTGAATGATAACCTTACCTGATAGAGGATTTTAGGTTATAAGCTTTTTCCTTTTAATACTTTAAATATATGCTGCCACTCCCTCTGGCCTGTAAAGTTTCTGCTGAAAAATCAGCTGAAACTCCTATAGGGTTTCCTTTGTATGTGATTAGTTGTTTTTCTCTCCCTTCCCCCTGGATTCTTACTGATATTGCTGACCTGCTTCACCAACCAAAGCCAATTTCTAGACCACTCGTTAAGTGAGAAGCTAATGATAAGACATTTTATTTAAACCACTTTGAGTTTGAGTGCGCTGTTCCTTACATCAGAAACTAGCCAAAGAAAGAAAAAGTATAATCCCTCCCCTGCTATTATCATATTTTGTTAATCTGTTTTTTAAAGGTTGCTCTTTATAATCATTTCAGACGCAAAATTAGAAACTTTAAAAGATATATCATTTACTGTTTGCCTGTAGGTCACTGAAGTAGTCCCTGCAGGAGGACAAGAAATATATAGAAGAGTAGATCCCTTCTGCCAGTGAAGTTGTGTTCACATTGTTGGTGGCTAGACACATATCCGTGGTTGGAAGAGAAAGAGGAAGAGGAGATAAAGGCTCCCTTTTCTCCCATGGGTGATATCAATGCTGCTGAATCACTCTCAGACTTCAGAGTTGTTGGAGGAAACAATCATTCCAGGTTTTAAAGGGTAAAACTGGTTTTCTTTGGCAGTGTAGTTTTATAGTAAATTTCATCTTGTCACGTCTCCAACAAAAGAAACCTTTAAGAGGTTTAAAGTGGGAAATAGTTTATTGATGATATTGGCCATGAAACCAGAAGAAGCACACATGTACCTACAGCCTTGGGCCTCGGCAGGTTGCCTCCAAGCCTTACCCCTACAGGAGACTTGGGAAAGGGCCAAAAAGATGACTGAGTTGCAGAACTTGATGTTGGCTGCTTGGCCATGGGGCCACTTCATTACTGTACGGACACTCATTCTGGGATAGTTAATGACCTCTCCCTAGAGCCAAATAAATTGAATACTTGGGTGAAGGGTTTAGTCTTGAAAATGAGACCTCGACAGTAGTAAACCTATTGAGAATAAGGCAAATGGGCTTACAGAAATAAGATAGCAATTCTAGATGTGTGCCTCCTTTTCCTGATTATAAGCAGCACTGAAAAGTGAATGAAAATCAACCTATTGTAACGAAAATCCCATTCTCCTATTGGCCTGTATCATTTCGAAGATGATTTATCAAGCTGATTGATTTTCAAGATGTATTTGTTTCCAAACCTTTAACTTAACATTTTTTTCTTTTCTCTTCCCAAACCTCTTGGTAAATGTACATTACATTAAATTAGGGATTCACTCACTCCTTCCTTCATTCATTCCACATGAATTTTATGAGCACTTAACAGTGTGTCAGGTACTGTGCTAGGTGTCCAGGAAACAGAGGTGAAAAATAGATCAGACTTGTCCTTATGAAGTTAACAGTCCTTCTGAGACTTCTACTGTCTAAATCAACAGTTGAAATAAGATGGGAGCAGCATTACTACAGAGACATGGACAGGAATGTGTGATGTCAGATGAAATGATCAACTTCACATGGGGGGATTCAATAAAGGGAGCCTTTCGTTCAAAACAGATTCCTTCCACAGCATTAGTAAACATGGCTGAAGTGATCCATTTTTGGTCAGATTTCAGTAAATTAGTTGGTCTTAAAGCAAGACAGCATGAACCATATATCTACTCCATTTTATTTTAATTAGTTTTTCTTGAGAATATGGCTTTATCCAGTTAGCCATTCAGTCAACAAAAATTTTTTGCATTCAAGTATGTGCTGGGTATGCAGGGGAATTCTGGCTTCCAATGTGAGTAAAGGAAAGAAGAGGTAAGGATTGGTTTGAAGGGAATAGTGGGAACAATTGTGGGACTAAGTCAATTCCATATTGGCGGCTAAGAGAATATTTAGAAGCCTGGGCCTCATATATTTAAAAATCAATTTCCCACCTTAGCTTAAAAGACCAACTGGTGCAAGTCACTTTCTTTTCAATTAAGGGGAGGATCTCAGTGCTACATTCAAATCAGTAACTGGGCTTCCTCATAGAAACAGCTCAATCAACATAATATTAATGATCTGATTCAAGGCCCTACTTCTGCACACACACATATGCTACACACACACATACGTGTAGTACATATAATACATTTATAGTTTTCTGGAAATTGATTTATGATTTGGACAGAAAGGACAGACGGCACTAACACCACGGATAACCCGCCTCCATTTTAAAGAGACGTCTTCCCTGGCAATCTCAAGCATGTTACCCTGAGTTCCACCCTGAGAAAGACTGGTGTTGGAAAGAAGCCTGGAAGGCTAAGAGACGCAGGGACTCAAGTGGTTTGTGTAGTGGGACTGGTAGAATGTACCAGAAGCTGTCAGAATGTACCAGAAGCTGTCAGAATGTGACAAGGGGGCATTTATTTTAAGGGTGTGGGGAGAGAAATGAATTAGGCAGCAGTTGGATTCTTCAGTCAGGGGGTGAGGACAGGAGTTTAGGGGTACACTGTGCTCCTAAGGAGTTTTTTTTTAAAGAACACCCAAGTGGAGAGCATGGAGAGAGAATTTTTCTTGACACACCAATGTACAATGAGAACATATATTTAGTAACATTCGCCTCCCTGTACCCTGAGCAGCTGTTCAGCTAGCAAACACTCCTCCTTCCAGGCGGGGAAGGGAAAGTGTGCTGCACGAAGTTTCTGGAGTTGCCAGTGAGAGCAAGAGCTGGGGCCAGCATTCCGGAGCCGCCCCTCCCCCTCCCCCCTACCAGGCAGCAGGGGGTCCAGCACAGCCAGTGGTTGGGAAGGGGAAGCAAGGGTGGAGAAGTAGCTCCAAGGGAAGACCAACTGGAGGGTCCTGTTTAATTTCGGCAGGAAGAGCACTTGAAGTTCATTCCTCTTTACTTCTCAAAAGCAGGAAGTTCATACCTTCTCAAAAGCAGGAAGCTGGAAAGAGAATTTCTCAAAATTACCCCTCTTTGCTCTGTGAGGCTGGAACTCACTAGGCAGGGTTGGGGGCCATCAGGGAAATATTTTGTATCTCCTGGAGGTGAGACTTACGGGAAGTGGAGGACAGGATTTATCCACTCTGGGCCAAGCCATCCTTTTCCGAGGAGTGACAGAGTGGACATCTGATTTTCTAGGTTCATAGTTACCTTCTTGACAGTTTTTGACAGGCGCCTAGGGCATACAGGTGGCAGTGAGGATGGGCTAGGGTGGGAAAAGGCCCTATGTAACTAATATATGATACAGTCAAAGATAGTGTTCGCTGGTTCCTTTGTTTCCTTCTTTCTTCCTTCCTCCCTTTCTCCCTCCCTCCTTCCCTCTCTCCCTCCCTCCTTTCCTCCCTCCCTCCCTTCCTTCCTTCCTCCCTCCCTCCCTCCCTTCTTCCCTCCCTTCCTTCCTTCCTTCCTTTTCTTCCTTCCTTCCTTCATCTTCCCTTCCTCCCTCCCTTCTTCCTTTCCTTCTTTCCTTCCTCCCTCCTTCTCTCCCTCCCTTCCTTCCACTATAGTGTACTGGTACTACTCAAAGTGTGGTCCTCTACTGGCAGCATCAACATCACTTGAGAACTTGGTAGACATATAAATTCTTGGGTCCCACCCCATACTCCCTCTGTAGGCAATCTCTAAGACAAGGCAAAAGGATGTCACTTCCTAGATGAGGTTACAGAAAGACTTGGCTACAGTCTTGGATGAGCTCTGTCACTCACTCGCTTGCTATGAGGGAAGCCAGCTGCCATATTGTGAGTACCCTTTTGGAGAGGCCCATGGGGCAAGAAACTGATGTCTCCGGTCAATAGCCAATGAAGACCTGAGGTCCAACAACAACCACATGAGTGAGCAGGGAACTGTGTCTCCCCCAGTTAAGCCTTGAAATACCAGCCCCCCACATCTTGATTGGAGCCTATGAAATATTCTGAGCCAGAGAACCTTATTAAGTTGTTACTGACCCACAGAAACTGGGAGATGATAAATGTTTGCTGTTTTAAGCCTCTAATCTTGGGTTAATTTGTTACACAGCAATAGATAACTAATAGAACTACTGAGTTGGAAACTCTGCTCGTGGGGCCCTGGAATGTGTATTTTAGCATGTTTTCCAGGTCATGCAAGGTAGTTTGAGAAGCACTGCGTGTGACTAAATTAAGAGTGAGGGCTTTGGAGCCAGGCTGCCTGGGTTTCAGTCCTAGCTCAACTACGTCCCAGCTGTAAGAGCTTGAGCAGTTTACTTAGCCTCTCTGTGCCTTCATTTCTTCTGTAAAATGTCACTAACAGTAGTACATACCTTTAGGTAGTGTAAAGAGGATTAGTTGTGTTAATATATTTAAAGCACTTAGCGTATTGCCTGACAACATGGAGTACAGTACATTTAGTGAAGATTCATTCATTCGACAGACATTTACAAGGCACCAACTAAGGGTGAGGCATTGTGCTAGATCTTGGAGTTACGAAGATGCATAAGACATAGTTCACTTCTCCTGGGACTGTCGTCCTAGGAGATGGGCATAGAAAAGAATAAACACAATAAAAGGTTAAAATGCTGAGCTTGACTTCTGGAGCCCGTCCATGGAGGCATTAAGGAGAGGCTTAATAAATGGGGTAGTTGGAGGCATATGGGCTTGATTGCCCTCAATGCCTCACCTTAGTTTTTCTTAGTCTCAGTATCTTCCTTTTTATGTGGAAAACTGGCAAACCTATCACCACAAACAGCCTCCTAAGACAGGAGCTGGTGTCTTGTTCACAAGACGCTAGCCATCAGTCCTGTTTTCTGCTCCTAGCAAGGCAGCTTGGTTCATTGGCATCCACTCTTCCTTCTGTCTGAAAGCTTCCTCCCCCACCTCCTCCTCACAGCACAGGCTCCTTCTTATCTTCATGTCTCTGCTCACATGCCTCCCCAGGGGCCCAGGGGGGTCTTCCTGGTCACTCTATTTAAATAGCATCTCCATTTCAATGCACTTTTCATATCCTGGACAGCACTAGATTCTGGAACGTACTTAATCGGTTTATTTACTGTGTGTCTCCCTGGGTAGCCTTCACGGTCCCTCCAGGCTAACAGTTGGTCTGTTGTATTCACATGGCACACCCCCAGTGCCCTCCCTGGGACATAGTAGGCATTCAATAAATATTTGTTATTGATGGATAAGTGGATGAATGGACATGTCCCTTCACAGCCACTGTAACACTTCAGCATCATTTGCTGAAATGCCAATCTTAATCACGAAGGACATTAATTCAAATTCTGGAAGACAAAACTGCTGAAAAACAGAATGTGAAACCAAGTCACTTTAATTCGAAGGGGCTGCTGGAGAACTGGGAAGAGATGGAGAGTAGGAGGCCATTATACCAGTTAACATGTACTAAGTACCTCCTCCTAGGTCCTGGGTACTCTCTTAAATGTTTTATATGCGTTATTTCATATACATCTGAAGTGGCTATTATCATCTGGGAGAGCAGATGGGGAAACTGAGTCTTAGAGCCCTTGATTAACTTGCCTTAAGTCACAGCCAGTGTGGTGCAGATGAATCATGACTGAACCCAGGTGGTCAGGTTCCAAAGCTCCTGAGTTTAACCACTCTACTCTCCTGTCCCCAATGGAATGCAGCTCATTAGGTGAATATTCTGCACAAATAGAAATGTACACAGCTGAACTGCTATGTGACACCATGACAACACCAGACCAGACAGGGAAATATCAGAAAGGTTTCTTAAGAGAGGATGTCCACGAAATGGGAGCTGGGCGATGGACCAGCTGTAGGTCATTCACGGGAGCCCTTCCCCCTACCCCGGGGTCCCCTGTTGTTCGGAAGAAAGGTGGTCAGGACTGCAGTGGAGTGTCCCACCACCTCCAATGGATGTCAGTGTTCTCACCCTCAGAAACAAGATTGGTGGTCTCTTCCTAAGCCCCCAAAGGATTAACATTCTCTTCGTCAAGGCAGCTTGTAATTTACAGCAATTGGCAGTTCCTGTTGCAAGGGATTCCAAGATCAGAAAAGCCAAGGAGCGGGTGACAGGTCAGATCTCAGCTTAGATGGAGAAGCTGTCTGTCGGGGTGGTGGTGAGGGGCTGTAACTAGGTGGGAGGGGCAGTTTTACAAAACAGCAGGGCCTGGCTGCCTTGCGCCTGGAGCAATCTTTGGCTGGGGGTTCCCATCAACAACAAGCCTCCACAGGCCTAAAAGAATAAGAAAGGAACCAGGCTTATCAACTCTTAAACGGGACTAAAGTCTGCATTTTTCCTGTGTGATGAGGAAATATTGGCCCAGCAGCAAGGGGAGGCTGCTTCCCAGTAGAAGAGAACAATTAGGGAAAGTGAGAATATGCTTCTGTGGGCAATTCCCTTCTCAAGGCTTAATTAAAGCCAGAATGTATATTTTTAGTCTGCTTTTGCTTTTGTGACATTTAAATATTCAGATTTTCAAAGAGACAAAGCCTATGCTGAAATTTACATATAAATATATTGAAATATATTTAAATATGAGTCTTCTTCATACCTTTTTTTTCTTAAGGTTCCTGAGCTGTCTGCACTTCCACAATGGGGTCAGTCTCTGGGAAATGAAGAATTAAAGTGTCTGAAGAGACAGAAGTAGAGGTAGAATTGCTGGGAGGTTGATATCCTGGGGTGGACCTAACATTATGTACAGTGTATAATTTGAGGAATGATTTTCTTTGTTTAGACGGCAAGTTTTCAGAATGATGGTTTATCTAGGTCAGAGGGCAGTCCCCAGCCATGCAGACTTTGGTAGATGTATGATGTATTTTTACCTATTTAGAAAGGCTACAGTCTCCCTGAAACTGGCTTGGAGACTTCCTCTTAAGACCTCAAGAATCCAGGATTCATAGAAATAGAGGAAATTTGACCAAAGAATGACCTTGGAGCATGATTCAAATAGCTAGCTTTATAGTCCATATTATGACCATGCTAATTACAAGTTACCGCATATACTATACATGGACCACAAACTTTAAATGATTGTGACAATCATGATATGCATTTAAATCACTGAAATAGAACTGGACATAATTTAACCTCCCTCGAGTGAGTTGGCAGTTACCTTAAGATCCTACAGGGTCTCTCTTGGTTATCACTGCAATCATCAATAATTATGCACCATGAGTAGCAAAGAAGTGTCAGAGGATACAAATTTTTCAATTGTTAGATAGAAGACAAACTTGATTCTAATGGTTATCAGAAGTTTGAATTTTTTTTTTTTTGTAGTGAAGAGAACTTGACAGACTATTGCATAACAAAGAATGTTACAATCTAATGGGGAAAATTGGCTTGAATTGTGGGTGTCTTCCTGATTTCATCACCTTCAATAGTTGACATTTCCATTTCTCATTTTCTCTCAGTTACTCATCTATAAATGGATGTACAAATGTTAATAGGGACCTACACAAATTTAGCAACTTCCTCCTCTAGTAAATTATACCATGGAGCCATTTTTATTGTGATTCTTTCTTTCCATGTCTGTTTCTCCTCCTGGAGTTTGGGCTGTGTGGCACATGAATTGTTAAAGGAATGAAAGTCTTGGGAGAAAACAGAAGCTACCAAGACAAGCCAGCAAGGTGGGGCATCTGTGCCTTCCACCAGGGGTTAGTAAAACTCTTATAAGGCTCCTAGGATGGCATCCAGACTGAGATAAGGGCAACTCCTTTGTCACCATTTGTTCCTCAGAAAACACTCACCAGCAAGAGGATGTCCTATCACTGAAAATAGCTGCCAGTTCCAAGTTGTGAAACACACATGGACGAAACTGCTAAATATAAATATATATGACTTGGACTATATCAACCACTAGAGTTAAGATCATGGAGAAAATTTTCCGTTTAAATGTGCAGTTTTGATAAATACTAAGGCAGGCTATCTTGCCTAATTAGCAATCACAGGCTAATTGTCCAGCGATTAGGCTTATTGGCTTGACTCTGATTGTCATTGTTTCTGTATCATGAAAACAGGACTTAAAGTTCCCCTTCTCTCCTGGCTTGCTATCCTGGCTTACAACAGTTGTTACCGTAAGGAATAAAGACTTTCAAAAATATGTTATAGATATATAAACTTGACTCCCTGCTTCCACTTTTGCCCTACTATCAGCTAGAGGGAGCTGTTAAAAATGGAAATCAGATCCTATCACTCCCTTGCTTAAAATCCTCCAAAGCTTATCCACCCCTCCGAAAATAAAATCCCAATACTGTGCCTGGCCTGCAGTGCCAGGACATGCTAAAGTTCCTGCAACTTCTCTGACCTCCTTCCTGCTCCTCTTGCCTGCACTCAGCACACTCCAGAAACAGTAGCCTTTCCGCTGATGCACTAACTCAGTGGTTCTCAAAGCGTGGTCCCTAGATCCGCAGTATCAGCCTCCTCTGGGAAGTGGTTAGAAATGCAAATTCTTGGGCCACACCCTAACTCTACTGAATCAGAAGCTCTGGGGATGGGCCCCAACAATCTGTGTTTGAACCAACCCATCTAGTGATTCTAATGCCTGCTGAAAATAGACTCACTTCTGCCTCAGGACCTGGGTACTGGCCAGACACTTTGCTTGGTATACTCTTCCCGGGGCTCTTTCCTCATCAGTTGGAATCAGCCAAAATGTTAGCTCCTCACCTACTATCCTATTTAAAAATTTTTTTATTTTATTGGAGTATAGTTGATTTACAATGTTGTGTTAGTTTCAGGTGTACAGCAAAGTGATGCAGTTATATGTATACATATATTCATTCTTTTTTAGATTCTTTTCTCATATAGGTTATCACAGAATATTGAGTAGAGTTCCCTGTGCTATAATGCAGTAGGTCCTTGTTGGTTATCTATCTCTTATATAGTAGTGTGTGTGTGTTCATCCCAAGCTCCTGATTTATCCCTCTCGACCATCCCATTTAAAGTGAGCCTCTTTGCTTGTCCTCATCTTAATCTATGCCATTAAATTATCCATTATGTTCTCCTTAGAATTATCTCAGATTATCCTGCTTATTTATTTACTTGCTATTTTATTATCTCCCCCAGTAGAATGAGAGCAGACACCCCACCTATTTTTTATACTGCAGATTCCAAGTGCCTAGTGTAGTGCCTTGCACATATGAAGTTCTTCATAAAAGTTTCTTAAGTGAATGCCTATGAGATTTTTTGATCTGCTTGTCTTGCAGAAGGGAGATCAGTTAGATTATCTAAAGGCAGCTGCAGTGTTGGGGCAAAGCCTTGGTATGGACTCGGAAGATGAGGCTCAAATTCTAAGTTCTCCACTTGGAGATCAGCTGACCTTGGGTAAATCATTTAATTGGGATAATGGGTCACCCAACAAGGGGTGGTTTTGTCTCGGAGAGGCATTTAGCAATGTCTGGAGATGTTTTAGTGTCAACTGCCGATGCAGGTGAGAGTGGGGAGTGCTATTAGTACCTAATGGGTAGAGGCCAGGGATGTGGCTAAACATCCTACAATGCACAGGCCAGCCCCCTGCAATAAAGAATGAATGCTCAGCAAAATAGTAACAGTCCCCCAGCTGAGAAAGCCCGAACTAGAGCCTTATGTTCTCGCTAGTTAAATAGGGATAATACCCTCTTCCTAACTCACAGGGTTCTGAGGATGCTCAAGCAAAAGTCCTCTCATGAAAGCGCTTTGTAAATGACAAAGGACTATAGACAAATACCCTCAGTGTCTGGCACCACGCCTTACACAGGGTAGCTGCTTAATAAATATTCATTCAAGGAATGAATGAATGAATGAATGAATGAATTGCAGGGAGCCCCTTCCCAGGCTTGAGTTTTCATTTCCTCATTTGCAATAGGAGATAGGGATAGTACTTGTGTCCTAGGAACCTTGGGAGGGTCGCAGAGACAATGTGTACAAAGCACCTGGCTCGGGATTTGACACATCCTCACTAGAATTGCCCTTGTTTCACCCTTGGTTAGTTTTCCTGCTTGGCTGCCCTGCCAGGCAGGTGGCGGGAGGCCTGAAAGAGCCTCTCACTTCCACTCCATTTTTCCTTCCCTTCTCAGTGGAGTTCCCCCTTCCTCCCTCCTAAGCAACTCCCCTCTCTCTTCTACCCCCTTGGTCTACACAGGGCAGCCTTGACTGTTTCAAGTGGAAAGGTATCACCAAGTCCTGCTCTGTGTTTTTCAGATGAAACACTTAAGGCCTGGCATTCAGAAACCACCAGCTCTGGGTTTCCTTGAGTTCCCGGCAGAGAAGGAACTGGACCCCGGGCTCCCGTCCTGGCTGAGAATCTCTCCACTCCTCCACGATGCCCTAATTTTCCTTGGCCTGCTTGTCTTTTCCCACCTCCTATAACCACTCAGCACATACCCAGCAGAGTTTCCCAACCTTTCTGGGAACCTGGAATGTTTACTGTTAGAGACCCCCACCCAGCACACATCACCAAAACATTAAAATGTGCCCACGTCAAATAAAAATTATGTATAACTTTATGAAAATTGGGTTGCCTTGACAGTCAACCTAAAGTTACATTTTAGAGAATTTAAGCATTTTTTAATTTCAATATTTTAGTTTGTTTTTACATTTTGGAGTCAATTATTTTTTCCTACAGCAGATATAATTATAGACCCTTGAAAAGCATTTGTACCTCATACATTACCAAAAAGGTCTTCTTTGCTTTTTGTCCATTGGTGAGTTTCCCTTCTTCCCTTTCCCCGTTTGCTTATAATAGTCAGTGACCATTCCAGAGTCTATAAAGCATCTGGAAACTGTTGAGTGTTTGGTGGGTGATATTTCGTGTATGTAATGCTGTTGACTTGCAAACATGATCTCATGCACCAGTGTCCATAATTGTCCAAGAGTGTGACAATCAAATCTTACATTTGCCTTATACATTGTGGACTGCAAAGGGCTTTCTCATCCATTATCCGTTTGTACTCATTTGATTCTCACAGTAACCCAGTGAGCTGAGCACAATATACATTATATTACAGTTACTATTGATTTTATCAATAAGCATCCAAAACTTAGGGAGAAGTGGCTCATTCAAGGTTATAAAGTAAGTGGCAGAGCCAAGATGAGAATCCACATCTTCTGGGTTTCATGTGTGCCATGCTGCTTTCAGGTCTTTAGTCAGCCCTGGGGAAAAATTACTCATGAAAGAGGAAATTAAGCAAGGCTTGAATCACTGGGATAGCTTTAGCTTTGTGCATGTGTGTGTGTGTGTGTGTGTGTGTGTGTGTGTGTGTGAGATACTACAACTCTAGCCTTGAATATTCTCCATTTGCCCTACAGACAATGGGATCAAATAATTAATAGCTCAACACATACTTATTTAGTGATGGGCCCTGTTATAGGTGCTGGGGATATAGCAGTGAACTAAAAATCCATGTCCTTGCCTCATGGAGCTCACATTCTAGATGCAACAGGTAAATGATAAATTGACAAGTCAATATATAGTATACAGGTGTCGATTAGTGTTAAGGATAAAAAAGCAATTGAGGGGATAGGAAAACTGGGGAGGAGTTGCTACTTTATTTAGGAAGGTCAAAGGTGGCCTCAGTTGTAAGGTGGTATCGAGAAGAGACTTAAAAAAAGGGAGGGAGCATGTAGTGTGGATACCGGGGTGCATACTAGCCGAGATGAGCATGTGCAAAGGCCCTGAGGCAGGGGCATGTTTGGCATGTATGAGAAACAGCAAGGAAACCAGCCTAGTTGCAGAAGAGTGAGTAGATTGGGATGGAGGGAGAGAGTTATTGGCAGGAAATGAGGTGAAAGGGGTCTGGTGAGTAGAGGTGGGGGCAGTTAGGGAAGATCCTGTAGGACCTTACAGGGCCTCGTGAGGGCTTTGGCTCATATTCTGAGATAGGGATCCCTTGAGGGCTTTGACCAGAGGAATTACATGATCTGACATACGTTGTTAAAGGATTTACGATGGACTGATTTGCCTTATGTTAAGATATTCCTGGTTTGTAATAGTTCTACCTTGAACAAGAGACTCAGTCCTGCTTTGAGAGACTACGATGGAGGCCTTTCTCTTCAAGCATGTTCAAGTGCTGAGGTGAAGTAGAATTTTAGTAATTCATTCATCATTCAAATCAGTGACTGAGCGCCACCTAAGTGCCAGAACTACCGTACGCTTTGGGGATTCAGGAGTGAGAAAGACAGATAGGGTTCCTGCTCTCAGGGAGCTCCTTTTACAGTGAAGAAATACAGACAGCAAACAAACAAACAAAGGATTTCAGCTAATGAGAAGGGCTCGGGAGAAAATAAAACCGAGGGAGATGCAATATGATGCCATCATAGGGGGCTACTTTTTTTTTTCCCCCCCATGTTTGCAATCACATTTATTGAAGCATCTACTTTGTTCCAGGTGTCAGGTTAGGCGCTCGGGACAAAAATCTGAATAAGACATACAGATCATACTTCTGTTGAGTTCATAGTCTAGATGAGGGATAGACATATAAATAATAATTCTAATGCAATAAAGGCAGTAATAGAAGAATGAATAAATGGGCAGGGTAATAGAGAAAAGGGGCATTCATTTTGTTGAGGCATGTTGGGGATTTGTGGATAAGATGATTTTTAAAAAAAATTTTTATTGGAGTATAGTTGATTTACAGTGTTGTGTTAGTTTCAGGTGTACAGCAAAGTGAATTAGTTATACATATACGTATACCCACTTTTTTTTTTTTTTTAAGATTCTTTTCCATAAGGGGCTACTTAAGATCCCAGTTGGTTTTTGAAATGTGGAACTTAGGCAAAAAATGTTACACATGTAGAGCAATTTACAGTTTCCAGATTCAGAAAAATATTATTATTATGACTTTTTAAACGAGAAACTGAAATTCAGTGAGATTAAACCACATGCCCAAGGCACTAGTAAATGACAGATCTGGGGTCTGAATCCAAATTTTCTCTCATTTTCAGTACCAAAGTTTTTCTCACAGTATATACCACTATGGAATGTGACAGTAGGGCTGGGTATCCCTGGGGCGTGGGATGAGGGAATCAGTAATGGTTAGGCAAGACAAGAAAAAATGTGTCAAAGCAGAAAGAGATGCAAAAGAGCAAGGGCAGTAGCTGGCTCCTACTAAGATCACACAGGACAACTGTCAGGATATAGAGGGGCTGCAATCCCTACAGCCCCATTCCATAGGGCTGAGAAAATCTGCACCCTGATCTCAACAGAAGGATCCCTGCCTTGCATGGCTGCTCTCAGCACCCCAGGCTGCGGGGGAGCCCTGGGTCACATGTGGTTTCAATCACTGCATTTATCTGTATCATTGTCATTACATGTGGAAGATGACTGAAATCTCATCTCTGTCCCAGGCCTGTCCAAATTGTGCAGGGGGTACAAGTCAAATCTGGAAAAGCTACCTCATCTTTGGCAGGCCAGAGATAGGGAGAGACTTCAGGAATGTACAGTGATGTCCCACCCAGGCCCCTTCTCCCCTTTATTAAAAACAAATCTGAAACAACAAATGTCTAAAATTTTCCGCTTGATCATTTCACCCTGCCTTGTTATAACCATGCCCTTTGTCCACACCCACTGGAGGTTTTTGCAGCCTGGGGAGAGCTGGGAAGTGTCTGTCCCTCGCTCTCAGTCACTCCCATAATAAACAATCACTAAACAGCTTGCTGCCCTAGGCAACTGTTTGTCCAGCTTGGCCAGGCCCCTGTGACTTAGGCTGGGGAAGAGGGTGGGTGGTGTTCTCTGTAGAGCAGAATTCAGGCTCTGAGGCCAGAGAGCTTGGTTTGGACCAGAAATACTGTTTGGGAGTGAGCACATCTTTGTGGTCCTGGAAGACCTTTAGAGGGACTCCAGCTCTTTATCTGATTTGTCCAGTGAGGCTCCCTGGGGGGAGCTTGGGGCTGGGGTGTGGTAGGGCAGTTGAAGGGTGGACCAACCATCTTGTACTAATGGTAAAGAAGGTCATTTCCTGCCTCAAGTTTCTCATCTACAGCTGGGACAGCTGGCAGTTCTACTAGTCATCCATCCCTCAGAGACAGCTCCTTAAAAACCACCACCCCACCACGCGCAAAAGAGAATAGCATCACTATGTGCTGGGAAAAGCTTAAATTAACAGGGTTCTCCTCAGCTATTAGAAAATCTCTTTTCTTCCGCTGTATTTGATCTCTTGGAAGCTTTCTACAGAACAGACAAGGGGCTTCGGGATGCGCGGAAAGTTATTGAGGATTTGGGATAGGTGTCTTCTCTTAGGGCACCGACAGACATGAAGGATTGTAATGATTCCTCTTGACTGTAATATTTCCTCTTTATTCTTGGGGCTTGGGGTGTCTCCTTGGGGAAAGAGAAAAAAAAAAAAAAAAAAAAGGATGGGCTATGTAGGGAATAAGGGACCTGTTTTAATGCTTTGTAAAAAGGAAACATTTGGGGCCTCAGAGAGTCGAAGATGGGCGGGGAGAGGCATCCGTAAGGTCCGCGGTCGCTTTCTATGAAGTCTTTCTTTCCTCCCGCATCCCTTGGGCTCGCCCCACTGCTCCAATTTTCGAGCATCCTTCTCCAGAAACCCGAACACTCCCAGCCGCCCGCTCGGGGAGGCGTTGCCGACAGGCAGCCGAGGAGACGGGATTTTCGAGGGCGCCCGGGGCAGCAGGAGCAGCGGGGCCCGGGAAGCGCCGGCCAGTCCCCGGTTCCCCGGTTCCCCAGCCGCCGCGCGCCAGCGGGCGTCTCTGGGAGGCGCTGGTTCCCCGCGCAGCAGCAGAAGGCGGTGCGGCCCAGGCCGGGGTCCCGGCCGGGACGAGCCGAGGGGCCACGGGGCTCGCACTGCACCGCCCCCCGCTCCGCCCGCCGGGCCCCGGCAGAAGCGCCCCGGGGCCCGCGCGCCGCCCGCACCCCCCGCGCCGCGCCGCGCCGGCGCCTCTGCCGGTGGCCGGGGGTTATGAATGGGCGCAGCGGAAGCACCGCCCCCCCCGGACGTGACGCTCGGCCAATGGCAGCGCGGGCTGCGTGGATGGATGAGGTCAGCGCTGTCGTGTCGGGAATGGAATGTGTAAGTGTAACATTCAGAACCGGGTAACATTCGGCGACCGAACGCGGCGGTCGGCAGCAACCGCGCGGGGGCCTGGGAAGCGCCGCTCGGGGCCGGCACTGCCCGCGGGGAGGACGCGCCGCCGCCGTCACCCAGCACCGCCGCCTTCTGCCGGGCCGCCGCGCGTCCCGGGGGCCGGCCCCGCGAGCGCAGGAGTAAACACCGCCGGAGTCTCGGAGCCGCTGCAGAAGGGAATAAAGAGAGATGCAGGGATTTGTGAGGTTACGGCGCCCCAGCTGCAAGATGCACTAGCCGGCTGAACCCGGAGATCGGCTGACTTGTTGGAACCGGAGTGCTCTGCCCCGGAGTGTGGATGAGTTGAAGTTGCTTTCCCGGGGCTCGTTTTCCACGGCGCAGAGAGGAATCCGAGAGGCAAGGAAATCACTTCGTCTTGTCATTGATTGGGCATCGGGAGCTTTTTTTCCCCCCTCTCTTTCTTTTCCTCCGTCTTGTTGCATGCAAGAGAATTACAGTCCGCTGCTCGCCCGCCCTGGGTGCGAAATATTCAGCCCCGCTCTCTCCCGTCTATTGTGCAACCCAAAGATGAAAGACCGAAGGGGAGAAAGTTAAAGAAATCGCCCACATGCGCTGGATCAGTCCACGGCTTGGGGAAAGGCATCCAGAGAAGGTGGGAGCGGAGAGTTTGAAGTCTTTACAGGCGGGAAGATGGCGGACTGGAGCTGAAAGTGTTGATTGGGAAACTTGGGTGATTCTTGTGTTTATTTACAATCCTCTTGACCCAGGCAGGACACATGCAGGCCAAAAAACGCTATTTCATCCTGCTCTCAGCTGGCTCTTGTCTCGCCCTTTTGTTTTATTTCGGAGGCTTGCAGTTTAGGGCATCGAGAAGCCACAGCCGGAGAGAAGAGCACAGCCGTCGGAATGGCTTGCACCACCCGAGTCCGGATCATTTCTGGCCCCGCTTCCCGGACGCTCTGCGCCCCTTCGTTCCTTGGGATCAATTGGAAAACGAGGATTCCAGTGTGCACATTTCCCCACGGCAGAAGCGAGACGCCAACTCGAGCATCTACAAAGGCAAGAAGTGCCGCATGGAGTCCTGCTTCGATTTCACCCTTTGCAAGAAAAACGGCTTCAAAGTCTACGTATACCCGCAGCAAAAAGGGGAGAAAATCGCCGAAAGTTACCAAAACATTCTAGCGGCCATCGAGGGCTCCAGGTTCTACACCTCGGACCCCAGCCAGGCGTGCCTCTTTGTCCTGAGTCTGGATACTTTAGACAGAGACCAGTTGTCACCTCAGTATGTGCACAATTTGAGATCCAAAGTGCAGAGTCTCCACTTGTGGAACAGTGGTAGGAATCATTTAATTTTTAATTTATATTCTGGCACTTGGCCTGACTACACCGAGGATGTGGGGTTTGACATCGGCCAGGCGATGCTGGCCAAAGCCAGCATCAGTACTGAAAACTTCCGACCCAACTTTGATGTTTCTATTCCCCTCTTTTCTAAGGATCATCCCAGGACAGGAGGGGAGAGGGGGTTTTTGAAGTTTAACACTATCCCTCCTCTCAGGAAGTACATGCTAGTCTTCAAGGGGAAGAGGTACCTGACAGGGATAGGGTCAGACACCAGGAATGCCTTATATCACGTCCATAACGGGGAAGACGTCTTGCTTCTCACCACCTGCAAGCATGGCAAAGACTGGCAAAAGCACAAGGATTCTCGCTGTGACAGAGACAACACTGAGTATGAGAAGTAAGTGGCTTAGCTGATGGGCCTCAGCGGCTCAGCCCTGGGCCCTGCCCACCTGGTCCAGGTGTGAAGTTGGGAGATGGGGGTGGGGCAGGGGACCCCCCCCCCCCTCGGGTCCTTTTCCTTTTGCTCTGAGCCTGGGACTGAGCAGCCTGCTTCTGGTGTGTAGCTTGGAGCTGAGGACCCAGAGTTTGAGCTCCTCGGGCTAAGGGAAAATCCTGGAGCACTTTCCTGGGCCAAGTAGGTGACCATGTTTCCCTCTTGCTTGGAAAGCCTTCAGGGTGATGTGTGTTCTATGAAGGGTGTGGGTTTGATCCAAGTTTGGAAACTGCACTTCACCAGTGGATCCAGGAGGGTGTTTGTGAGAGGGTCTAGGGACCCGAGAGGCTCTGAATCCACTCACAGTCTGGGGACCTTACCCCAAGATTGATGCTTTATTTGCTTTTCTCACGAGCAGGGGGAGCAGCTTTCCGCGGAATTTTCCCACCCTTCAATTGTCATCTTTCCGCAAACCTTAAATATGTGTTAGCAGTGGAAGTCCTTTAACTTCAGCTACTAAACTTTCTGTGCCTGCCTCTTCCCTACTCCCAGATGGCATTGACTTCTATGAAGGGAGACTGTAAACTGGTTAGGGCCTGTGATCTTGCATGCATGCATGCATTCATTCATGTGTGTTTGTTGGCATGTATATATCCTGCCTCCCTAGGAGAAGCTGTTTTTAAAAAATCTGGGCCTCAGCCCCTCTGCTGTAAACTCCAGTTGCTAATTTAGATTTCCCATTCCCTTTTGTCTTTATCAATTTGCATGTAAATCGGAGACTGTTACTCTCTGAATGGGCTGTGAGATGCCTCTTTACCCTCTGGAGTGAAGCAAGTTTTGTCCAGTTGCTAAGTAACTGAGTTGGGGACTTTGTAGACCTTCTCACTCTTCCTTTTCCTTCCCAGTGACAGTAACTGACACACGGCTTGGGGTCAAAACTAGTTTCTACGAATCGGCTTTAACCTGAGCTTGGAGGGTCCGTTTCCTCGTCGATGGGGTGGGAGCCCCAGACTCTCTCACTTCTGTCTGGCTGTGAAAGAGTTAGTGAGCTCCTACAGTGCCTTTCCAGGTTACGCCAGTTAAAAACTAGAGCAGCCTTGTGCTACCCAGGGAGGAAGGGGAACCTCTCAGCTGAGTACAAGAGGAACTGGCAGAGGTTGGCGGGTTTTGCAATTGATTCATGAAATGCAGAATAGGGGAAACGCTTTGCAGACCTGATTGGAACAGGAAGGGGCATGGTGGGGAAAGGACCCTGAAATGAAAGGTTTGATTGTTGTCTGTGGATTTCCTCAGACACTCGGGCCTCTGTAGGAGTGATTGGAAGGGAAATTCAAGTCCTCCTGTACTTGATCGTAGACAGTGAAGGAGAAAGTATTAAACACTGGGATTCCCCAAACCCCAACGCCTCTTGCTTTTCGAGCATAAGCAAAGCCCGAGGCTGTAGGGTCAATTATGAATCTAAATTTTCCTCTGCTTCGGGGGCAGTTACGTGTGAATGTTGGGTGCAGTTGCCATGGATTAAAATTTTCTCACAAAAGAAACAAACTGTGGTTAGTAATGAACGCTTTGTTTACACGACATTTACATTGACCTATTCCTGTGGGTGCTTGTAAGAAAAAAATGCTCATAGCCTTTGAGGAATTTCTTTGTCTGGTTTATGGTGGAGTAACTCGAGATGAAGTCTGACCTTTCAGTGTCTTCTCAAGCAGTTTCACCGAATTTTGTAGAAGGATCACGATGGTCTTCATTCCTCTAAAGGAGCTGGAGGGGAGATCTTAAGAAATTTGAATTATACGTTTATTTGGGAAACACCCTCAATCCGCTACAACAGTCACATCTGCTTTACTCTCCTAGTCCCAAAATAAATCGTCTACATTCTCTGCAGAAGGTTTTTCTAGAGATTTTTGGCAATAAGGGAAGGAGGGGTTGGTTTCCAAGAAACTTTAATTTTTGCTAATTAAATTTCACTAATTTTTGACCTCTTTGTCGTTGCATCAAGAAATCAGACACCTACGCCCTTGTTTTGGTTTATGTTTAAAGACCACAAGGGGTCAGGCCCTCAGGACTGAGTCTCATCTGAAGAGTGGCATTTAGTGAGGAAAGCAAGTTGCCTCTTTCTCCTGAGCAGGGATTTCTTTCAGAGTCACTTCTGGATTTTCTTCATTCCTTTTTTGCATACTTTCCAGCTCTAACCTTGTTTCATAGGACGGGATGGTGTTGCAGAACGTTTATATTCATCGGCCTGCTTCACCTGGAGTTTTAACTCCTTCCTCTCACTGGGTTATCTGAACGCTTTATCTCTGAGAAATGGTGCTTGCAAACGTGTTTGCCTCTGCGGTTGACTTTGGAAGATATGAAGAATGAATGAGCTCTGAAATGTGGTGAGAATGCTCACATAGCAGGCAACCTGTCTTGTGCTCTGAAGTAAGCACAACTGTTGTACTTTGCTATTTATACTGATGTTTTCTGTAAGTCAGCTGTGCGTGTGTCAGACGCAGAACTCCTTCAATCAAATGCTAATCTCTTCCCAGGGTTTTAGAGGAGGATATTGCAGTTAGGTCTATAGAAGTCATCTAAGTTTGACTTCTCATACTGTCTCATGTTGTGACTTTTGATTCGTCACCGTGAACCTTGGTTTATCCTTTGGTGGAATGGGTTTTCGACTGCTTTAGGGTTCTCTAAGCGTTCATTTGATATGGCTTATAAAAACAGGATCAGTTTTCATCTACTTTTCTTTATTAGCAAGTGCCTATGAAAAGCCTTCAGTTTAATTTGCTGCCACAAACAACCACATATAACCTTGCTTTGGACTTAGGGGGTCTGATAATTAGATTGAAAATTTATGGTATCATGGTCAAGTTAGGATACTATAGAATATGTACAAGTGTATCAACTAAAAAAAAAGTTGCTTTTAGCGAAATTTAGCCTTATGTGACAATAAATGTTTAGTTGAGGACTTCTGTTTCAACTTCACTTTTGTGAAAAACAGACAGTTACTACTAAAGGTATAGGAGAACTGCATGGAATGAAGGAAAAGACTTTTCTCTTGTAATAGAGCAATATTTTTGACCCAGACTTCCAGGATTATATTAAAACATCCATTTTTATGACACCCGTAATTAATTTTCATCAGTTACATATATTAACAGATGTAGATGACACTGGCTAAAATAAGTTGCTGCAGTGATTACATGATTTGTAATGAGGCTTTAGAGAAATTCTACTTTACATCTTTTGAGCTTCTTATGCACCCTTACAGAATTACTGTATTTTTGCATGAACTTCATAGTGCAGATCCCTTCAAAGGGCATTATTGTGAAACTTCAAATTTGGCTCTCTGAAATAGAAGAAAAAGAAGGAAATGAGAGGTGGCTTCTATCTTTGACCCCTTTGAGGAAAGTGGTGGAGAATATTTTAAGCAGCTCTTCTGGGAACAGGCAGGATTCTGTGCAGTCCTTTTGGACACCTTCTCCTGTGTTTGTTGAAGCTGTACCTCACAATCCTGGTGTTCTTAAGGGTCTTGAAGGTAAGTGATCATACAACTTCCAAACATCCTCATTTTACAGACGTGGAAACTGAGGGGTAGACTGTTAAAGGGATTTGCTTAAGGTCAGAAAACTGTTTAGGAGCAGGGGTAGCCCTAGAAAGCAGGCCTTCTGACTTTTTCTCCTTGACCTACAGTATTCCATCTTTAATTACGGACACACCTGAAAGCTCTCCAGCCACTGGAAGGTCCTTATTGATGGTGTTTCTTATGGGATTTCTCTTGGAATCATTTGGGAAGCTGATAAAGACTTTGGACCAACTTTGTGAAAAAAGAAAGCACATACATGCATAATTTGTCATCTAGTTTTAGGGGTTGACACACAGCCGCTACTAAGGGCATCTTCAGACTTGAGAACTTTTGCTCTAGGGCTTACAAATTTCTTTTCATTGCCAACTAAGGTGGAGGTCCCTGGTGCTGTTTAGTCTAAGTAGGAGTTTTGGGGACTTTTCAGTTTGGCTCCAGTGAATTTTGGGAATAGGCTGTGAATTCACTGAATGATAAGCTGAATTCAAATGCATTTATAGCAAAAAGAAAATGTGCACAAGTAAATGATGATGTATCGATTCCCCATTTTCCCGAACTATATTCCCAGACACCTTGAGTGAGTTCGTGATCCAACAGGGAACCTTGGAGGAAATGAAAGTTGGAAATTGTACTTCTCAGGTTTTAAATGTAAAATATTAGCACCTTTTTCCCCACAGGTGTATGATAGCACAAAAGCATTTCTAAAATAAACCACATAAGCACAGTTTTGTTTTTTTGTTTTTTTTAACACACATGTGCTTTTTTTTTTTTTTTTTCATTTATTTATTTTTGGCCGCGTTGGGTCTTCGTTGGCTGTGCGTTGTGCGTGGGCTTTCTCTAGTTGCAGCGAGCGGGGGCTACTCTTCGTTGCGGTGTGCGGGCTTCTCATTGTGGTGGCTTCTATTGTTGAGGAGCACAGACTCTAGGCGCACGGGCTTCAGTAGTTGTGGCACGCAGGCTTCAGTAGTTGTGGCATGCAGGCTTCAGTAGTCGTGGCTCGCGGGCTCTAGAGCGCAGGCTCAGTAGTTGTGGCGCATGGGCTTAGTTGCTCCGCGGCATGTGGGATCTTCCCGGACCAGGGCTCGAACCCATGTCCCCTGCACTGGCAGGCGGATTCTTAACCACTGCGCCACCAGGGAAGCCCAAGCACAGTTTTAAAATAAAGCTAGGGCCAGCCCTAGATGAACTTTGAAGTTAGCAATTGTGTCTTCTTGCACTGAGATTCTAATTCTTTCTGTGCCCCTCCCGCCCTCAAGTTTCTCACCTTCTCTGAACTTGCTTTCTGGAGGGCTCCTGAGAGCCTCATTTACAAGGAATCCCTAAAGGTTGAGGTTTTGTGGGCTACTTCCAGGGACATTTGCAAGTTGATTGAATCTAGTTCAAAAAATGACGGTTGAAAGTGGAATCTGTGACCTGAGCTGGGAGCCTGTGGGATTTTGTCCTTCAGAGGATGGCTTGCTACGAAGGCTTGGGCGGGCCTCACCAGTGGGAGGCCACCATTGGTCCCCCTGACTGTGACAGCAGCTCTGGGTGGCACCGACTTGGCCAAAAGGGGAGCTGTCACGCCCTCAGGTGGTGCTTGTTCTCTTTGTCCAAAGGCCTGTGGATGTTCCTCCCCAGAACCCGCTGTTAGAAACACCTGCTGACAATGACCTTGAGTACACTAAGTTCACACCAAAGGTTGTGCTTGATAGGGCCCGCTGCTCTGCTCACAGCCACCTTGCCAGGTGTCTCGTCAGGCCATTTTACAGGTTTGTAAGCTGAGGCCAGCTCTGGTGAGGTGGATTGTCAAGGCTGCACAGCTTGTAAGTAGCTGAACGGAGGCTACAGTCCAGGTTTTCTGGTTCCCATTCCTCTCATTTCTCTGAGGCCCGCTGCTCCCTCATGACCGTCACTTTTCCACACAGCCTCTTCGGAGGGAACCCGTCAGGCTCAGCGGTCACTAGATACTGCAGTCTCCTGAGAGTGTTCGTGTTTGGACGTGAACACCATGAGCTTAATGACTGATTGGTTTTCCTTCAAAGCTCTTCCGTCTGTGCCCAAGTTCCTTTAATGCACAGGGACTCCCTCAAAACTGCAAGATATTTGTCCAGTGTCTTATCTGAAGTCGCCTTTATTAGCTCATTTAAGGCTTTCGACAACAGTGTGTAAAATCCCCACTTTACAGATAGGAGTGCAGGCCGCGAGAGGGTAAAGTTAGGAGCCATGGTCACATCTGGTGAGGAAATGGTGGTGTTCAAACCAGGCATCTTGGATGTCGAAGACAACGCTCTTTCCTCTAAAAAATGTTATCACCTTAAAGGATCAAGCAAAATTTCTACCTGTTCACAGTTTTGTATCAGTGAGTTTAGTGTGATTTGGGTGTTTGTATGTCGTATCTTTTTTTTTTCCCCTACTGCTTTCCTTTATAAACATGCTTCCCAGGGAAAAAATCTGGCTAAGAGATGTGATTAAGACGGCCCTGAGTTGACACTTAAGCATGGAACTCCTTCAGCTTATAGCTTTGACTATGTAGATTCTGCCTTTCATTTTCCCCTAGAGCTCTTCTCAGAAAAGTGAGGAAGTGAATCATGTGTGGCCTTTGCCCTCCTGCTAGCACCTTGCAGGGTTTGCCCTGTACTAGGTGTCAGTGAACCCATGAGGTGGTGCAGGAGTGACCGTTGCCCCAGGTATAAGGTGTGACCCTGTAGAAATGGGAGACCCACTGGAAGATTCCATTTCTGACAAAACGGGCCAGGTTTCTGGAGTGTAGCACACCACTGCTGCTAGGCCCTGAGGCTCCCTGTAGAAAAACAGTGGTTAAAATATTATAAAAATTGTACAGAGCCTCTGCAGAAAGTTAGGAAAATGCAAAAGAGATGAATATGAAAATAAATGTCTTCTCTAGTCCCGACAATGAGAGCTAACCACTATTATTAAACTTCAGTAGTTGGCCTGTTATAACCCACATATACACCTCTGCGAGTGATTATGTCATTCCATGTCTGCATATCCAAGTACCTTGTATAGATATGTTAATTATTATTTAATTAATAGTAAATAATGAATTCGACACATTTTTCTTATGTGTCTTGTTTGTGCCAGACACATAGGTGTTGGAGCTGGGAGTGAACAAAACAAACTCCTGGCCGTTCTAGTCTGTTGGTTTTATAAAGTTAAAGTCCGACTTTAAATGTATTTTTGCATGTTGCTTTTTTCTTAACATTATCTCAGAGCCTCTTCCTCTCCTACTAAAGAGGAAAATCCTATTAAAATACTAAAGTAGGATTTTTAATGGCTGCACGGTTCTTTTTAGTAACTTATGGCTGTACCGTAGTTGATTTGCATTTTCTTAGTAAGAGATTTGTTTCCCATCTTTTCTTTTATTATACATAAGTCTGTGATGAATTTCACTGTACTGAGGAGGATTTGTTTTCTTCTGGACTAAGGTCTCTCTCTCAGAAAACACAGCACTTCCTCTCTCCTGACGCCCCCCCCAATCCCTTTTGGAGGAATAGCAATTTTTGAGGTGAGTTTGAGCACCCATTTATCGAAGTAGCCGGCATGAAATGACTGCTTAGATAAACATCTGTAGGTGTTAATTGGTCCTGCGGCGGGGGTGGGCGGGGGGGGGGGGGGAGGGGGTCTTTGAAGCTCCCACAGCTCTGTTCCCTTTAAAGTTTCATTTTTACTGGAGCCAGAAACCTCCGTGTGTCTCTTTACTGAGAAGACTGCTTCCTCTGTGCGTTCTACAGCCTCTCCTGGGATCTCAGAATCTGTGGGCCTAACCTGGGTAGGTGTCAGTTTTTTAAGTTAATTGTGTCAGCTGCTCAAAGCCCTCCTCTCTTTTCTCTTTGGCTGTTGAGTCTTTGGTCCTTTGGAGATGAATTGAGACAAGTGGCTTTACCTCTGGGGCATCCAGGTCAGGTCTGGGATTCTAAGTGCAAACGAGGCACTATTCTAAGTGATTTAAAAACCAAGACAGAGGGAATTGCCTGGCGCTTTCACTGCCGAGGGCAGGGTTCAATCCCTGGTCTGGGAACTAAAGTCCCCCAAGCCTCGCTGAGTGGCCAAAAAAAAAAAAAAAAAGAAAAAAGGAAAAGAAAAACAAATAAACAAAAAACCAAGACAGAAAACAAAGTGAACCAAACCGTTTACGCCTAGTTAGACTTTCTTCCCATTGTAATTGCTTTGAGCAGCGATAAGATTTGTGGAGAAACACTTCCTCGTTTTGTGTACCCTCTTGTCTTCTGTGAAGCCCTTTAGGAGAGGGCGATAACCCTGGACCAGGGAAGTCACTCACCCACACACATTCCTGGACTAGGTGCTGAACCTCTCAGCCTCATTTTCCACATCTGTAAGTGGGGATCATAACACCTCACAGGGTCGTTGAAAGATTGAAAGGAGGTGGAGTGCGTAACTGCTTGTAATGCAAAACCTCTTAAACACTGATGTGCTCTACAAGGTGGTGGTGTTTATTAAAAACCATCTTGCTGCCATTTTCTAATCAACCACAGAGGTTTGCTTAGTTTCATAACTTGGCTCTTTACTAAGCCACAGAAATAACTGCTCACATCTTTCTTGATACTTAATCCCCAGAAAATTGTGTAGATGCCCTGGAAGGCTAGCCATTATTTCTGTGGGCTGTGGAAAGACCTAGATGGGGCCTTGGAGCTTGCAGGTGGCCTGGGGCAGAGGTGGGAGCAGGTGGAGGGTGGTCTCTGGGGCAGTCAGGCACTGCCTTGACTCTGCATCCCCCAAGTTCCCTGGATGACTGCTCTAGGAATGCATGTTATTGCTTTTGCAAGTGACTTCTGTGCCTTGTTGGTTGAGGGTGATCTTTGGAAGGCTACCTCGTGTGAATGGGCTGGTTCGACAGGCCCTTAGGTTGCAAAGAGCAGAATATCACTCAGGCCACCTTAAGTCACAGGATTTATTGTGAAGGGACACGGAACAAAAACAACTGGAACTGTTCCAGTAAGTTCTCAGGACCCAGCACAATAACTTGGGTCTGTTCCTTTCTTCCCGCTCTGGACCTTCATCTCTCCCCAGACTGGCACCTCTGTCGCGGGGTGTGTCTGCCAACCACTGGCCAGTCTTTCCTGAATTCTCTCCTGCAGGCCCTGGAGGAAACCAGCCTGATTGGCTTTACTGGGGATCCTTACTCCTTTCAGGGGAGAGCCATTCCTATCAGGCCATGTCTCTGGATCTGGTGGTGACCTCATCAGTTGAAAGACTGCCCTGTCACGTTGTCGTTCTTGATTGAATTGGTGGCCATCCTTTTGCAAAGAACAGCCTAAAGTTGCTTCCTGAACCGGGACTGTGGTTAGGGGAAGTTGCCTGTGGCAGGCACTGTTGAAGCCATATCCTGTTGGCACTGACATATTTGAGCCCGGTTGATGATGATGATAGCTGCTAATATTTCTTGAGCGTGTACTGTGTGCCGGGTAACGGGAAGTATCTTCTTTAATCTTTACGTCCACCCTAGCAGGAAGATACTCATTTGAGATGCAGAACAAAGTTCAGAGAATCTTTAAAAGTGACTTGCCTAAGAGCACACAGCTGGGACACAAACCGAGGGCCGTCTGGCTTCTGAACCTGTGTTCTTCACCACGGCATCGTACGGCTTCTGCACAGCTGGAACTGATGTCATGAAGGCCACACACACGTACACAATAGTGTGATTGATTTATAGGGTATCACTTGTGTTTCTCACCTAGAATTTATTTAATCTTGCTGGAGAAGAGACAGTTCTAACCAGCGTGGTAATCTGGTTTCTCAGCCCACAGCAGATTCAAAGCAGTCAATTTAAAGAGAGAGGGATTCTTGCAGGCGGAGCTGGGAAGAAGGGACAGTTGGCAACCCAAATGGAAGGAAGCAGGCCAGGAAGTGATAAAATGTAACACCCAGAAGAAGTAAAGAAGCACTGCAACTTAAGAGCAGCTGGCCCAGAGCCCGAGTGTGTCCTACGGACTCCCCAGAAGCGTGCCTTTGAGTCCCGCCACCTAACACCGTGCCTGTCACCAAGCAGAGCTTCTGTAAATATTTGATAAACCATACCATGGTACAGCGCTGACCGTGAGCCACCTCTTATGTACGCTGGCCTTTGTTTCAGAAAGTAGAGGAACAAATAATGAACTTTATAACTTTTTTGAACCCTATGGTTAAAATAAAAATATTTTGGTGGCCCTATGATAAGCTCTCCATTTGAAAGCTTATGTACCAAGCTTAGCAAGTTCCCCAAGGGCTCCGGATACAAGGGGTAGTTGCATCCTTGGAGTTTGCATCAGAGTTCTGGTATTTGTTGCTAACTCAGATTTCTGGGGTTTTATAATACATATCAATACTTTAATGAGAAATATAAAGTTTTCTGGTATTGTCATGTGGGCCTGTGATGCTAGTTATTCTTTTTTTTTAATTTTTATTTATTCATTTATTTATTTATTCATTCATTTATGGCTGTGTTGGGTCTTCGTTTCTGTGTGAGGGCTTTCTGTAGTTGCGGCAAGTGGGGGCCACTCTTCATCGCGGTGCGCGGGCCTCTCACTGTAGCGGCCTCTCTTGTTGCGGAGCACAGGCTCCAGACGCGCAGGCTCAGTAGTTGTGGCTCACGGGCCTAGTTGCTCCGTGGCATGTGGGATCTTCCCAGACCAGGGCTCGAACCCGTGTCCCCTGCAATGGCAGGCAGATTCTCAACCACTGCGCCACCAAGGAAGCCCGATGCTAGTTATTCTTGACTGACTAGTGCTCCAAATGCCTTGGGCCCTGGGCTCAGGGAAAGAGTGGCCCCAGGTGTGGAATATGGAGGCTGGGAATTAGAGAAGGGGGAGGCGTCCATAAGGGGAGGAGGAGCATCTAGTCTGTTGCTTAGAGGCTGCCCTGGTAGGTATGTTGGGGCACATGTCCTGCTTTTTCTGCATTTCTGGGGATGCCCAGGATGGGAACTGATGGGTAGAGATCTGGAATGGATTTCACATGTCCTATATATATTCCAGCACCCTGAGAGATTGGTGGAAGTCATCCACAGCACCACTGATAAAAATAGGGCCATGCCACCATCCTAGTTGAACTCACCCTGGAGGCTTCTCATAATTCATTCATACGATATGAAGGTGGGGTTGGTCCAGCTTTACCTGCCTTTCCATCCCCAGCCCCTTGGCAGAGCCTCATTCCTCCTCCTCCTCCCTTTCCCCACATGCCCTCTTTTCTCTCTCAGAAAACTGTCCCCCAGCTTCATTTCATTTCTTCCAGTGTCACTTCCTTGATGCCCCAGACTTGGTCACATTCCCCTGTTAATGGGCTCTTATAGAACAGTTAATACTTGCCACGGCTGTGGTTTTTTCCATTTATTTAACTATCTGTTTTTCTCTCTCCCCAGTAATTGTACGGGCCCTGAGGAGAGAATTCATGTTGTTTTTCATTAAATTTACTTAACAGATACTTATTAAGCACCTACTCTTTCCAGGCACTGGGGATTCAACAGTGAACCAAACAGACACACATCCCTGCCCCAAGATGGTCCCAGTCTAATGACTGGAGGCTTTTACCATGTCAGTTATGGCCTGTGTTAGGAGGTGCTTGATGCTGGGAAGAAAAGCAGTGTATGGAAAGGGGTGAAGGCAGTGGGTCTCAACCTGGGGAGCTTCTGGAAATGGGGCATGGGCCCTACTCCTGGCCAATCAGACCCTATGGGGATGAAGTTCAGGTTTTTAAAAAGCTCACCAGGTGATGTGGATGCAGAGTGAGAATGGGAAAGGGGGGGTTTACAGTTTAAATAGGGGGGGAAGGAGGGCTCTGTGGGGAAAGTGACATTGAACTCACTCACTGCTGTGTCTTCACAGCCTAGCACCATGCCTGACCCACCCATACTGGGCACTCAGTTTTTGTTGGATAAAAGAAAAAAAAATTACATTTATTTAACCAATCAAAATGCTGTTGACCGTACAAAGTATGGGTTCTGTAGATGTCACTGACTTTGGTTTACAGCCCAGGCCTTCCCGTGTTTCCTCCAAGTTCATCTTTTGCTGATTTACCCAGAGTTTCTTTTCATTTTCAAAGGGGATGTTTCTTCCAATAACCTTTTTTTTTTTCTTTTCTTCCAAGGTAGTTTCTTTTCTTTCCTTTTCTTTTTTTCCTGTTCTGTTGGATATGATATTGGTAAAACCAAATTAAAATGAACTGACAGGCTTTACTGCATAGTGTGAATCTAAAGAATTTATTGCTACAGGAGAAACCATTATGGTCTCTTTGTCATTTAATTTTAACAGTCTGTAGATATTGGGACTTTTTGTGCCCCCTTAATTGCAATTTTTCTCCCAAATGGTAGGTCGAATATAACTTTTGGCTTACATTTCCTGCTCAGGTTACATCCCAACTCTGTTAACTGATATTGAAGCATTGCCCCAGAGTATATAGTAACATAGCTTAATTGAGCTATCAGGCTTCTAATGAATTCATATTGAGATTTATCATTTAATTAAAAAGCAAAGGGGAAAAAAAAGCAAAGGGAAGGTGTTCAGTTGTTTCTCCCATTGGCCTCCATTTCCTGCACTTAAAATTTCCTGGCTTGTTTGTGTTAGTTAGCTTGTGGAATTGTATGGATATTACATAAACGTATTCAAGGTGTATAGATTAAAAAGGAGAATGCACTGGATCCCAATTACTTGACTTCTTAGTAGGTCTTAAAAATGGATTCAGATTTGGTGGCAATCGTATGACACTTGATTAAGTATGAATTATGTTTTGTGTTTTTACAAAGCTTGGTAAGGTCATTTTCCAAAATGATTTCTAGGTCTGTATGTCTGAACCAATCTGAAAATCTAATCAGAGGGGATCTAATACTGAAATACTTTAGCTTTACTGAGAAGCAGAGCATAAATTTTTCTTGAAAACACCATTTCTTATATGCTATGTGCTCCTTTAAAATTCACACTGCATTAAAAAAGCTGCCTTTAAGCAACACCTTTTATGATAACTGCATTTTTAAGTATGCAAGTGTAATGTTGCAAACCTGTAAATGTAGGGCAGTCAGTCTTTTACTGATTCAAAGACTGGAAATGTATGATATTTTCTGTATTTAGATTGTAGAGTTACATTACATGTTTTTAAAAAATTGAACAGTATTTTATATGAAGATAAAATTTAAGTACCTCAATGTTTACTACAGTTCAAAGAAAGAGTAGTATTTTCCTGCACTTATTTTATTTTATTTTTTTATAAATTTATTTATTTATTACATTTTGGCTGCGTTGGGTCTTTGTTGCTGTGCGCTGGCTTTCTCTAGTTGCGGCGAGCCAGGCTACTCTTCGTTGCGGTGCGCAGGCTTCTCATTGCGGTGGCTTCTCTTGTTGCAGAGCACGGGCTCTAGGCCTGCAGGCTAAAGTAGTTGTGGCTCGCGGGCTCTGGAGCGCAGGCTCAGTAGTTGTGGTGCCCGGGCTTAGTTGTTATGCGGCATGTGGGATCTTCCCGGACCAGGGCTCAAACCTGTGTCCCCCGCACTGGCAGGCGGATTCTTAACCACTGTGCCACCAGGGAAGCCCCTGCACTTATTTTAGACTTAACTATGTCTAAGGAGTAACCCAAGTAGCATAAATGAGGGCAAAAAGGATTCAGTATCAAAATAATTTTTTTTTTAATTTGAGATATAATTGACATATAACATTGTATTAGTTTTAGGTGTACATCATAATGATTTTATATATACATATATATATCATATATATTGCCAAATGATGATATGTTATATATAGATATATTGTTAAATATTTTATATATACATATTGCAAGTGATATGTAAATATATATTAGCAATATGTATATGTTGTGAAATGATTACCACAGTAAGTTTAGTTAATGTCCACACATTTTTACAAATTTTTTTTCTTGTGATGAGAATTTTGAAGACTTACTCTCTTGTTAATTATAGACACCATTACATCTCTAGAACTATTAATCTCATAACTGGAAGTTTGTACCTTTTGACCACCTTCACCTGTTTACTCCCCCGACACGCACACCCCCAGCCCGCTTCTGGCAACCACCAATCTCTTCTCTGTGTCTGTGAGTTTGGGGGTTCTTTTTTGGATTCGTAAGTGGTATTCAGATGGTGTTTGTCTTTCTCTGTCTGACTTACTTCACTTAGCATAATACCCTCAAGATCTGTGTTGTCCCAAATGGCAAGATTTCCTTCTTTCTTAAGGCTGAATAATATTCCACTGTGTATATATACCATATTTCCTTTATCTGTTCATCCATTGATGGATATTTAGGTTGTTGCCATGTCTTGGCTACTGTAAATAATGCTGTCAGAATAAATTTTAAGTTTCTATAAACATAAGCTCAGAGATTGAGCACCCTTAAATTCCAAGTATGAAGTAGCTATTCTAGGGGGTGTTGGTGACTCTTTGAGCCTCCCTGGGCCTCAGTTTCCCTTAACTGGTTTTCCTGCACAGAGTCCTGTGAGCTCATCACCAATTGGGGCTATCAGGTCTGTGCACACATGTGTATGTCTATGCATCTGTCCTTTGTCTGAGAAGGAGCCTGGTGTTCAATCATGCTATCATGGTGTCAGTTTTATCTGGAGGGAGGAGAAATAAGATCATGGAAGTGACCTTAAAGGTCTAGTGTAACTCTTGTATTATATAGATAAGGAAGTAGAGATCCAGGGAAGTTGGGCAGTTTGCCCAAGGTCATGTAGCTGGTTGCGACAGAACAGGGAATGGAGCACATATCTCTTGACTTCCAGCCAAGTATGGCACGGAGGTCATGCACCTGGGCTCTGGAAACTAGGGGCTTGAACGTGAATGGTGGCTCTGCCACTAGCTGGGCACCTTACTTCTTTGCTTCCATTTCTTCACTTATAAAATGGGGATAATAATAACTCCTATTTCGTAGGGTTGTTACTGTGAAGATTAAGTGAATGATATTACGTGTAAGATGCTTAGAACGGTGCTTGGTACATAGTAAGTACTCAGTCAATAACCATTGTTACTGTCATTAATTTTCCTGTTCCATTAAACCACGTTAGTCTTGTCCAATTTCAGATTTACCATTTGTGTCTGTTTATCATTGTTTTCATTTCATTTCTTCCATTGGACCTATCTGTTTACAGCTCATTATAACTATAGTGTGCAATGTGATACATTAGCTTGCTAGTCATATAAAAGTTCAAGGTGGTTTGGCAAGTGCCCAGAATTCCAACCACCTGTTGTAACTGTTGCCAAAATACGATAGATTTTCATTTCCCAGAAGTTGTTCCACCGAGGGTGCAAATTATTAATATGACTTTATGTCTTTAAAACATTTTTTTTTCCTTTTACCAAAGTACGTACCATGTTTCCCACCTGTTCCGAGAAGCTGAGCAGTCACGTGGGTCTTCTTGTTCCTGCCTCTTGAAAAAACATTAAAACAGTGGCAGATGTGCCAGTGGCATCGCCTGAAATGACTTTCTGAGGTAAACCTGCATGAGACAGAGAAGATAATATGATTTTTTTGTTCTCTCGCAATGCAAGGAGGCGAAGGAGCGATCCCATCACGATGGGGTACTTAGCAAATCGGGAAGTGATAACAGTGGATAACTTTCTACTTTCCGCAATTTGCATGGCTGTTAACAATTGATGGCTTTTCTTAGGACGGGCGTTATCAGCTGCAGCAGGACCCAGACCTCTGGACCCTTTCTGCATGCTAAGTTGAAGCAGTGTGTCACCTACCCTTGATGATAAACTTCTAACAGCAGTCTGGGTTAACGTTAGGGAGGAGACTTAAGCCTGTGTTCTGAAGATCTGGGAGGTTTCAGACACATTGTAATTTATATTTTCATTCTTGCTCTCGGGAGACACAGCTGCAGTTAGGAACAAACACGTAGTAAGAGCTGTTCTGTAATAACCGTTTCTGCCACCAAATCCAGATGTGATCTGATTCCTACTGGATTCCACACTGGAGCAAGCCTTGCTGTGATGGAGATACACTGCGGGTCACATCCTGTCCCTTGGCACTTTACCACATTCCCCCGACCCAAAAGCATGTTAGAACAGGATTATATCCTTGTTGTAAATCACAGAATCATATAGAGTGTTCCCTAACAGCTTTTGCAAAAGAGACTCTAGGGAACAGTTCATTAAGTATAAGTCAAGTGAGACCTTCTACCATAATCTCAAACATGATATTGCTTGACTGCAGACAGCAAGCAGTTGTGTATTTTACGTACAATAGCGACACTAGGGCTGTATTTATTTGTAGGTGGAGGAAATATTCAAAATCCATTTTCTTTTTCTGGGAACATTACTGTGTCAGTGTTGGATATTGTTTTCTACCAAGAATCAGATGCTTTTTTTTTTTTTTTTTGTCTCCCTCTCCTTGTCGTCTCATTTCTTCCTCACAAAATAAAAATTGCCCTTCTTTCTCCCCGTAAGCTGACTTGCAGATTCAGGTAGCAGTTGAGATAAAAGTACCGTATCGTATTTCCAATTAACTCATTTAATTAGATGAGGTGAATTAATTGGATTTTTTGGCATGTCTCTTAAAGTCTAAAATATTTGCTTTTGGAATTCCCAGGTACCGTGACTTGGGAGCTTTCTCAGTTTGCTCCTTGATTCAGGACTGGTGTAATAAGACCTGTCATTTGAAGCCTGTCGTTTGAATTCCCCTTGGGGGTGTAAAAGTGGCCTAGTGATTTTTCAGATAGTGGAGCATAAATCAGCAGGCCCAGGGCATTCCCTGGTTATCACCAGGCTCATCAGCAGAAACCTGGATAAGCATTGCTCTGTCCACACACAGCAGATGAGATGGTAATCTAAGGGCTTGTTTCCATCACGTGTGGACGGACTCTCTGAAGTTTCTTTCCCCCCTCTATTCTCTCACCCTGTATAATTTTAGGTGTCTGCAAGCTTTGAGGGGCCTCCTTATGTCCTGTCATTCAGGGCCTGGGGAAATTCTGGAATTTAGATTGGGGCAGTTTTAAACCTTAGATCATTCTACCTTGCATTATAATTATTTAGTTTTTGTCTCTCTGGGTGTATTCCTGGGTATAGCTGGTTCATTCCCCTCTGTACCCCAGAGCTCACCCCCCACTGCAGTAGTTGGATTGATAGGTGTTTAGTTAAATCTTACTACACTTGGTTAGCCCATTGTAGTCCTTTCTTTGGCTTAGAAATTCCAGAACCCAAACAGATGGAGGTAAGACTATGGCATATTCTGGAATTTTTCATCTTTTAAAACATTTTTTAGTTTTTAGTGTTTTAGTTTTCTTTAGTATCTGTCTTTTTCAAATATAGATCAAGGGGCCAGACCAAAAAATTTACTGGGATCAAAGTACATAACACCTCGTTTCATGGTGGAAAAATACCTGATAGGCTCTTTCTCTGCCATTTGACTCCAAACATCTTTTGATCACAAAGTTATTTGGATGTTTCATACTTTATGTTCTACTTGGACTTAAATCCGTAAGTCTTATCTCAAGACGTGTGTATTTGTTTTTTATCTGTTTCCCTGGTATTAGCACAACACTGAGCATATAGTAGCCCCTCTAGAAGTATTTGTCTAATGAGTGTCTTTTGGTCACGGTGGCCTGTAAGTGCAGAGAGGAAGACTTTTGGAACTTAATAGACTTCTTTCATTTTGTTTGGAATAAGCAACCCACAGGGGATGTTGAATAGAAAAAATAAGTTTACAAGAATTTCCTCCCCCCTGCCAGCCACTTGAGGTTCAATATAATAGGAATGAAGTTAGAGATTCACCAAAATCAGGTGATGATTTGCAGCTTTGAAATAACTTGTGCCTTTGACTGTCATTTTAGCTATGAGTAGGTTCCCGGTCATAATTCTGTAATATCCCGAAAAGCCTGCTTTATGGACCTTGAACTGCACTCTATTGTGTAAGGCCTCAGTTCTTGGCCAGGTGTAGTTTCTATTGCTTCAAAGCTCACTTCCTCCTGGAGGGCAGGCCAAGAGAGTGAAGTCCTTGTAGAGACTTGTGGTGGACTCTCCAGGCAACTCCACAAGAAAGAACCCTCTGATCACTCCTTTGGTGTTTCGACTGCCCCCTCCAAGAAAGGGACCAACTGTCCTGGTCCCTGGCCCCAGGACCAGAACCTCAGTCCCCACTGTCTCTTGGTGAACGGGGCACTGCATGCTATGCTCAGACAGCTGCTCGTGGTGCCATCAGCTTTCCTGGAATCTAATCCCATAGCAGAGACCATACAGAGGAGGCCCAGGGATACAGTTCTGTGGCCTCATCCACCAGGGGCAGTTTCCTACAGGTGGGCTGCAGTTTGCCACAGGTGGGCTGCAGCTTCCCACAGGTGGACTGCAGCTTCCAGGGTTCATCCCTAGGCTACTTCGTTCTTTTTTACAGGCCTTCTGTTGCCACTTACGTCTCTGCAGAGCAGCTCCTGGCACCTCCCACTCCCATTTGACAAGGATGGATTTTACATACCTCTTTTTCCTGGGTACTCTCTAGCTGTTAACAAGGGACCATCAGAGGCATTTCTTTGTGGCTGTCTAGAAAAGCCCTCCCTGCAGTCTGAGCCACCCCACCCTACTCTCTGCTGCTTCCTTTAGTCTTTTTTCAGTAACCCTCCTTCCCTCCTGTGAAGACTGTGTTCACATGTGTGCACACGCGTGCACGTGCACACACACACACGCACACACACTCTCTCGTCCTGTTCCCTGATTCCCTAACCCTACGTCACCCCTCCTACTGCCATTCAAATCAAGCTGTTCTAGCTCTTAAGGGTTCTTATCTCAGAAGCTCGAGTTTACATTTAACTTTTAAGATAGAGCCACCCAAGGGTACAGCGTAAACCATAATCCAGTGAATGTTTGGGAAATTTTTTTTGTGTGATTGCAGAAGTAATATTTGAGCGTTGTTCAAAGTTCAAACGTTATAGAAAGTGAAACTTACCTGTAACACACTCATATATCATCTTGAACGGTTGAGTGTATATTTCTTTTTTTTCTAGGCAGGTAACATATTATTTATTTTCTTGAAAATAGGATTATTTTATACGCACACACATATCTCCTCCTTTGTAATTTCTTTTTTTAATCACTGAATTATATATCAAGCATTGTGCCATGTCAGTACCTATAAATCTCTCCCTCATTTTAATAGCTATAAGGTATTCCATTGTGAAAATAATTCTTTGATTAGGTTACAGTAGAGTATAAACTGTGGCATTTGACTCCTCATCACAGTCTGTCTTTCTGTATATTCACCCTCCATTCTTGGTCTGAGAAAAAGGAGTATACTAAGTATACGTTTAGCATAATGAGTTTTTTTTGGGGGGGATAACTAGTTTAAATGTTTTGTTTTCTCAGTTGTCCATACCTGTTTAAAAATCTATTTTAAAGGCTAAAAAGCCTTAGGATTTTAATTGCTTTTTTAAATATAAAAATAATATACAGTTTAGTTTGTCAGTTTAACTAAAGGACCAAAGTCCATGAACCGAAAAGACATAAGTCTCATGTAAAGGAATAAAGGAAACCTTTCCCAGAATGAGGACTGCTCTGAGATTCAGAATTGCAGACAGTGAAATTTGGGGTGTGACCCCTTAAATAAGTGTGATTTGGAAAAGGTTTCTAGCACTACTTCACATAGTGCTTTCAAAATGTCTGTTTATTTTCTCTCTTGGCACAAGTGAGTACAAATCATAACTGGTTAGATGATATCAAAGTCTGGGACCAGGGTAGAGAGTGGGTCTTACTCTGATTTGATCAAAAGCAAACAAAGCAAAAGCAAGTGGAAAAAAAAGTTAAAATTTTCTCATTGTGGGACTAAAATGCTGCATGCTGAATTTTCACTTTCTGATTAGAACTGACAGTTAAACTGATATGATTTATGTCTTAGGGGTCAGGAAGAAACTGTCAAATTTTAGTTTGACTGTCCTTTTCTCTGTCTTCCCCCACTTTTTTTTTTTTTTTTTGTCTTAAGCATGGCTGTATTAATCAGATAGCAGCCACTGTTTGACATGTCCTTCTGTGGTGTTTGTAGATTAAGTCAGAACCATGCCAAAAATCACTTTGCATTATTCTGATGGAGGAGAAATGAACCTGGTTCATTCCATCTCAACAGCTTTACCCAAATGGTTTAGAGTAGACCTGCCTGATTTCAAAAAGGAGGGCTAATGTGGGGTCTGGTTTAATAGAGGTGCCATTTTTCCCCCTTCACCTCCAGGTTTTATGTTTCCGTGAACATTGGCTTTAATTTACCCCAAACAAGCCTATGAATGACCTTGCTCTAGTATCTCTTGCTGATTTCAACTCCCAAGTAATAAGCCAGGGAATGTTTTCTTTCTCAGCTCAGCAAAGAGGGGAAGGGGGCTCTTCTGCAGTTGCTTTTCCATGCATTTACTTTCTACCTGCTGGCTTCAAACAGTATTAATTTTTATGTGCTCCTTGTGCATTGTGTTTAATTAAAAGCAGTTCTATTCGCAGAGGTACTTGTATGATTTTTTTTTCTCCTGAAATGAATAAAACAAATAGGCATCTGGTATTTGTTTTGTATAATACAATCCCCATAAAATGAAGAGTAATAAAACATAATTATCTGTAAAGGCTTGTTTTATAAGCCTGAGAATGGGCTTGTTTCTACCAGCCTTTTAAATTCTACTCATACAGTAAAGAATCCCTTTGTACATTAATACATAACAACAATAACAACAAAAGCTTCCCAATTAAACGCATGAACCCAACTTATTTTTATTAAACACATTTTTTTTTTCTGTTGTAGTGTGGATGACAAAAGTTTTTCATGTGTTTACCTAGTTTACCTAGTTTTCTCTCTAGGTAAACACATTAGTCTGAATATTAGGAAATATTCACTTCCTGTTTGACAGTCTGTTCAATTGGTATAGCTATATTTATTACATTTTCCCCATCATTAAAGAAACAATGTTATATCAGGTGCTGATTTTTTTTTTTAGGTCACAGACCACTCTGTAGATTCTAAAACCTTCCTTTCAAAAAAGTGCACGTCAAACTTTTGCATACGTTTTGATAGGGTTTGCAGATTTTCTGATCTTTGGGTAAAGACCCCTGCCAATGCCTGATAATTATTTTGAAAACTGTAGTTATAATCTGAAGCTAAGGGACTTCCCTGGTGGTCCAGTGGTTAAGACTTTGCCTTCCAATGCAGGGGGTGCAGGTTCGGTCCCTGGTCAGGAGTTAAGATCCCACATACCTCGTGGCCAAAAAAAAAACAAACCCAAACATAAAACAGAAGCAATATTGTAACAAATTAAATAAAGGCTTTAAAAATGGTCCACATCAAGAAAAAAAATATCTGAAGCTAAAGTGTTAGCTTCAGTGTATGAATAGCTGATGAAAGGAATTTGCTCAATGGTTTTGCAGCATTGGATTTAATTTCAGGGTTGGACTTCTTTCTAGGAATGGAGGAGTACTCCTGTCTGAGAAAAAAACCCTCAGATTTTGGGAAGTATAGAAATTATTAGTTCAGAGGTGGACTTGCTGTCAGATTGGATGGTAGTGCCTATATCCCTGGGGGCTCCTGTTCCCAAGACTGTTTTTATTGTTCCTATCCACTGCTGGGTGCGAGCCTTGAAGTGGTGAATTCAGCCTCTGAGGTTGTGTGTCCATTGCTGCAAGAATAAAAGCAGCAGTAACAAAATCATGCAGCGCAGTATTTCACAGTGACGATTTTATGTGGTTGTGTGATGCTGCAGAGTCTTGTATGTGATATCGACCCTTTTCTTTTGAGTCAAAGCCCAGGGTTTTATTGGAGAAGGGAGGCTTCAGAAATAACTGAGTCTACCACAAAATTAAGCCCCTAAATAGTTATCCCATTCTGTCTATTATTAAACTAATTGCTTACAGGAAGTAATAAAGTACATATATCTATTATATAGTACATATACTTATATCCGGCTTGAGTAATGATTTCTAATTCTAGACTTCTAACCCTTTTTTACTTTACCTTTTGGCACTGAAATTATACTGAAACATTCATATTATTGTGAGTGCGGGTGAATTAAATAGACTTAATACCTGGTTTCTCTGTTGTCATCTACTGGAGAATGAATAGCTTAAAATAAGAGCGTCAGTTCCTCATCCAAAGGGAGGCTGAATATTCCAATTCTAGATCGGCAGTTACTTTGTGTGCTTATTTGAAATACCATTTTTGAACATACTTGGCAACTTAAAGTACCCAATTAAAAAGCTCTGTGGAAAGAGGAAGTCTGCGGATGTGCAATTAGTCCTTAGGATTCAGAACATTTCCTTTATGTGTGGAAGGCCATAATATGAAATCACTGGACACAGTAGCTTTATGCCAGGAGCTTAGAATAGAAGGCACTTTCAAGATGGATTATTTCTGAACTCTGGCTCTTAAAATGGTTTACCTAAAGAGGCTTCCAACTCCGTAAAAATACTGATGGTGTGAAAAAAATTTGGTTCTGTGCTTTCACAAAATTTTAGGTAATTGTTAACCATAACTAGCCATGTAATGAACAATATGTAACCATTATACAAGAGTTGCTTAAGTTCCTAGACTCTTTATTTTATCTGATTGACAACCTCACTCCTCCCACCTTTTATTTTATTTTTAAAGAGATAAGGGTTAGGTGCCAGAGAATTTGCCAGATATGGTATTGTTCCTTACAAAGTAATGAAGTCTCACTGGGTAGAGCCAGATGAGCTGTATATTCTGAGATTATTTATAGTGTTTATGATAGACTCCAAACGCACACTAAGCATTTAATAGCTTTCCTTATTTACAAGTCAAATTCATCTAAAGGATATTATTCTTTTGTTTTTCTGGTGATTGAACTGTTCCTTTAAAATAGATTATCAGGGAAGATGCAGAGTGACACAAAATTTGTTGGCGGTGAAAATGCAGGACAGATAAGCCTTTTCGTTTTAAATGCTTTGCAACAGAAAAGATTCACTTTATTTAAGTAAAAACACTGCTTTTTGCCTTAGTGAAGTCGCGTACACACCTGAGTAACATAGTATAGATAAGTGTATGTGAGCATGTGTCTTTTATTTCCCAATTATATAATAGATGCCTTTCATTAAAGTTTGCAGGAAAGTGAATGTCTATTAAGCAAATTATTTTTCCCTGTGACTTCTATTGTAGAAATGGTGTTGTCTTCCACTCGGCTGTGAATGTAGTATGTTCTCAGGTAAGAATACCAAGAAGAAGGAAAGAAAGGCGGGGGGGCGGGGGAGAAGAGAGAAAAACCCTTTCAATACCATAAATATAAAGGAAACATGAACTTTCTGATGAAGCTTCTGACTGATGCTCAAAGTATAGACTGTCATAGTGTCATAGTTAAGCTATGGCGTATGACTTTAATAATAGAATGGTGATACACAGTAGTACCCCAATTCTGAAGGTGTTGCCCTTTTTCTTCACCCTTCCTCCCATTGTTCCCTTGGGAGAAAGAACTGTCACCAGGGATTTAAGCTAATAGGTTATTTTAATAACCTCAGCATCCTTGTCTCCATACTGTATAAACTTGACCTCCAAGTGTTGTTTTGTTAACTTGAAGATATAAGTTGGATATACTCACCTCTTTCAAAAAACATTTTCTCCTAACCCTTCACCAATTTGTTCCAAGATCTTTGCATGAGGAGTGCTAGTGGGTGACGCATAATGCCTAGTGGTTGAAACACCCACACTTCGTTAGCAATAGAGTCTCATCTCAGTTCTTTTCAATTAACATCTGTTGTGGTGCAATGTGGATTGTAGAAGGCCCTGTCCTTTGGGCCCCCAGCCCAAATACCTGACATGGATTAAACACTAAGTGTGTATCATCGGGAGGGAACTATGCTTAACACACACTGTCTCATCTAATCCTTGCAAAGGCTCCGCATGGTATATATTAGGCCAGTCTCTATTTTACAGGACAGTGAGGCTTAGACTTGTTAAATGATTTGCCCAGAGTCACTCAAAGAATAAGGCAGGGTTAGCATTTGACCCCAGCTCAGATTTGACCCCAGCTCAGATTGGGCTCTGGAACCTGGACGTGTAACTAACACCACACCCCGGGTCTCAGCCTGGACTGTGCTTTCAGAGTCACCCAGGGACTTTGCAAAATACTGATGTGCAAGGATTCAGCATCTCAAGGAGCTGGACTCTGGGCGTCTGTGTCTTGAAGGTTTCACCAGTGACCCTGATGCTCTGTCAGGCAGCCTTGACAACGGCTGAATTCTGTTTAACATGCCCAGTTTAGTTTCTTGCTTGGTTGTTGAACTGCTGAACAGAGATCTGATCCCCACAGACTTTGAGCCTATAGTCGGGTCAGGGAGATGGATGCAAGGTGCTTTTTGTGTGCCAGGCTCATTCAGAAGTCTTTACATTTCAAACTTGGTTCTTAGATGACTCAAGTTCAGAGTTTAGCTAAAGGCATTGTCTTATACCACAAGGAATTTTATCAAATTATATACTTACTATAAGGGGGAAAGTCTCTCTCTCCATCTGCCAAACTCCACCAGTTCTACTACTGATTGGTCTTGCCAATCAGCTCTAGGAGGTACAAAAATTTCTTGAGCCATAAATACTGTACTCCATTGCATATCCTGGTAACACAGATTAAAACACTGATTGGAAGAGAAGTTTAATCATTAGTGCTAGCCTCACTCTTCTGAGATTTCAGGTTTCCTTCCCTCACCACCAACTTAATTCTTTGTTCTCTGCTTTCAATTTCAGAAGAACTTTGGAATGTGTGAGAGAAATTAAAATGAAGTTGGGAGAACCAGCAAACATGTCACTGGTGATGTGGATAGGGACAACTTGTGAGAAAGTTATTTGAAGCTGGATTTTTTAAAATGTGGTCAGCTTATTATGCAGTATTGTAATTACATTTAGCTGCAAATGGTGTCTTGCACTGCATTATCTGTAAGTTTGGAACTTTTTGGTTGAAGAGAATATTGACACCCACATTTTAAAAAATTAGCCCATCTTTTTCTTGCTAAAAGAAGCCATAGGTGTCTGACAGAAGATCCCTGTTTTAGCATACTCAGTCTTACTATGACTTTATAATGGTTTTCTTTCTGGAGAGTTTTATTCACATTGGTATGATTGAGAAAGAGCAGATAGGTCTTATTGGGGAAAAAATGTAGAATGTTTCAAATAATAAAGTCAGAAGATTTCTAGTTGTAATCTTAAGACGTCTTCTCATGGCGTCTAGTTTTAGAAACAGATATTTTTCTGCCAGGTGTGAAGAACAATGCTTCCTAGGACAATGGTGAGACTTACCACATGAGATTGTCCTTTTTTGCATTGTATTATGGTGTATGATGTGAAGGTTTAGAAATAAACACACCCCTGGACACAACAAGATTCCGTTAAGACATTCACTATTTTTAATGCATTTTGCTATTTTGGGCCTGTCATGTTCTTTTCGCGTGAGAAAAGCCATCCACTTGCCTTAGTCTGAGGTCAGATATAGCCCTCATTTCTCTATAATGGACTTGATGATGATATGGTTTTAAAATAACTGAAAATTAACATTTCTTGTCCCCAGGATTATAAATGGCAGCCCTCTATCATTTTTATGCTATTAATCACACTCCTCTTTTCAAGAACTACCCCCCCTCCCCTGGAAGTTAATGCCATCATTTAATACACCTAAGTAATACCTGGCTGGAATCCCGTAATGTTTTGTTTTTGTTCTCAGCTTTTGTGACAGTGTTAAGAGGAAGGCAAGTAGTGTAGAGGTTGGGCTGAAAGAGGAGAAAATGGAGCAGTTGGAATCCCCCAGGGACAGAGTAAGAGATTGTTAATACATTAGTGGTGGGAGGGCTTGTGCAGAAGATACCACTGTACAATTAAATGGGGGCTATTAAAAGCACGCCTGCCAATTCATTACATGACAGTTGTGATTTCTTTGTAAGCTCCTTTCCGGTTTTCTCCTCCTGGGACTCGGGAGTGCAAAGACTGTCAGGGAAGAGCCACAGTCACTTAGATGCTCGCTCCCTCACTCCCGACATTGGCTGATTGATGAAAACACTTCATGAGGGGAAAGCCCCCCCAAATACCTATTTTCATCTGTAGACAATGGGGATGAAGGCAGGGCATCCTAGGGGACCATCCAGTGGTGTGCTCCAAAGTGCACCAGGCTTTATAAGCAGATACCTGTGTAGAAGAAATCTGCTTGGCGATAAAACCAAGTGAGTTTTGTGGGAAATTTTGGGTTAGAACATTTTTACTCCAAAAGAACACTGAATTTTGTATTTGTCGATATTATGTAAAAAACTGCAAAAATGTTTCTTTTTTAGGAAAATGATGTGTTTTAAAAATCAGTTGGAATCTGATTACCTGTGTCACTTAGAACTTTAAGGCTTGAGTTTAGTGGTTAAGCGTCTTGGATATCAAATGGCGTAGTAAAGATTCTGACCTGGCATCTTTTTTTCATGTCACTTAACTATCTAAGAATATCCCACCTCCGACCGCCACCCCCCGCCCCGTTTCCTTATTGGTAAAAAGGGATTCTATAATAGTGTATGTCTTATTATCGTTGCTTTGTGAGATTAAATGAGATACAGAATGGAAAGCATTTAGCACAGTGCCTGGTACAGGATAAGTGCCCCCTAAATATTAACTACTTTTTTTTTTTAAACATCTTTATTGGAGTATAATTGCTTTACAATGGTGTGTTAGTTTCTGCTTTATAACAAAGTGAATCAGTTATACATATACATATTTTCCCATATCCCCTCCCTCTTGCATCTCCCTCCCACCCTCCCTATCCCATCCCTCTAGGTGGTCACAAAGCACTGAGCTGATCTCCCTGTGCTATGCGGCTGCTTCCCACTAGCTATCTATTTTACATTTGTTAGTGTATATATGTCCATGCCACTCTCTCACCGTGTCACATCTTACCCCTCCCCCTCCCCATATCCTCAAGTCCATTCTCTAGTAGGTCTGTGTCTTTATTCCCGTCTTGCCACTAGGTTCTTCATGACCTTTTTTTCCCCCTTAGATTCCATATATATGTGTTAGCATACTGTATTTGCTTTTCTCTTTCTGACTTACTTCACCCTGTATGACAGACTCTAACTCCATCCACCTCACTACAAATACCTCCATTTTGTTTCTTTTTATGGCTGAGTAATATTCCATTGTATATATGTGCCACATCTTCTTTATCCATTCATCCGATGATGGACACTTAGGTTGCTTCCATGTCCTGGCTATTGTAAATAGAGCTGCAATGAATATTTTGGTACATGACTCTTTTTGAATTATGGTTTTCTCAGGGTATATGCCCAGTAGTGGGATTGCTGGGTTGTATGGTAGTTCTATTTTTAGTGTTTTAAGGAACCTCCATACTGTTCTCCATAGTGGCTGTATGAATTTACATTCCCACCAACAGTGCAAGAGTGTTCCCTTTTCTCCACACCCTCTCCAGCATTTATTATTTCTAGATTTTTTGATGATGGCCATTCTGACCGGTGTGAGATGATATCTCACTGTAGTTTTGATTTGCGTTTCTCTAGTGATTAATGATGTTGAGCATTCTTTCATGTGTCTGTTGGCAATCTGTATATCTTCTTTGGAGAAATGTCTATTTAGGTCTTCTGCCCATTTTTGGATTGGGTTGTTTGTTTTTTTGTTATTGAGCTGCATGAGCTGCTTGTAAATCTTGGAGATTAATCCTTTGTCAGTTGCTCCATTTGCAAATATTTTCTCCCATTCTGAGGGTTGTCTTTTGGTCTTGTTTATGGTTTCCTTTGCTGTGCAAAAGCTTTTAAGTTTCATTAGGTCCCATTTGTTTATTTGTGTTCTTATTTCCATTTCTCTAGGAGTTGGGTCAAAAAGGATCTTGCTGTGATTTATGTCATAGAGTGTTCTGCCTATGTTTTCCTCTAAGAGTTTGATAGTGTCTGCCCTTACACTTAGGTCTTTAATCCATTTTGAGTTTATTTTTGTGCATGGTGTCAGGGAGTGTTCTAATTTCATACTTTTACATGTAGCTGTCCAATTTTCCCAGCACCACTTATTGAAGAGGCTGTCTTTTCTCCATTGTATATGCTTGCCTCCTTTATCAAAGATAAGGTGACCATATTTATCTCCGGGCTTTCTATCCTGTTCCATTGATCTATATTTCTGTTTTTGTGCCAGTACCATACTGTCTTGATTACTGTAGCTTTGTAGTAGAGTCTGAAGTCAGGGAGCCTGATTCCTCCAGCTCTGTTTTACTTTCTCAAGATTGCTTTGGCTATTCGGGGTCTTTTGTGTTTCCATACAAATTGTGAAATTTTTTGTTCTAGTTCTGTGAAAGATGCCAGTGGTAGTTTGATAGGGATTGAATTGAATCTGTAGATTGCTTTGGGTAGTAGAGTCATTTTCACAATGTTGATTCTTCCAATCCAAGAACATGGTATATCTCTCCATCTATTTGTATCATCTTTAATTTCTTTCATCAGTGTCTTATAATTTTCTGCATACAGGTCTTTTGTCTCCTTAGGTACGTTTATTCCTAGATATTTTATTCTTTCTGTTGCAATGGTAAATGGGAGTGTTTTCTTAATTTCACTCTCAGATTTCTCATCATTAGTGTATAGGAATGCAAGGGGTTTCTGTGCATTAATTTTGTATCCTGCTACTTTACCAAATTCATTGATTAGCTCTAGGAGTTTTCTGGTAGCATCTTTAGGATTCCCTACGTATAGTATCATGTCATCTGCAAACAGTGACAGCTTTACTTCTTCTTTTCTGATTTGGATTCCTTTTATTACTTTTTCTTCTCTGATTGCTGTGGCTAAAACTTCCAAAACTATGTTGAATAATAGTGGTGAGAGTGGACAACCTTGTCTTGTTCCTGATCTTAGAGGAAATAGTTTCAGTTTTTCACCATTGAGAATGATGTTGGCTGTGGGTTTGTCATATATGGCCTTTATTATGTTGAGGTAAGTTCCCTCTATGCCTACTTTCTGGAGGGTTTTTTATCATAAATGGGTGTTGAATTTTGTTGAAAGCTTTCTCTTCATCTCTTGAGATGATCATATGGTTTTTCTCCTTCAATTTGTTAATATGGTGTATCACATTGATTGATTTGCATATATTGAAGAATCCTTGCATTCCTGGGCTAAACCCCAGTTGATCATGGTGTATGATCCTTATAATGTGCTGTTGGATTCTGTTTGCTAGTATTTTGTTGAGGATTTTTGCATCTGTGTTAATCAGTGATATTGGTCTGTAGTTTTCTTTCTTTGTGACATCTTTGTCTGGTTTTGGTATCAGGGTGATGGTGGCCTCGTAGAATGAGTTTGGGAGTGTTCCTCCCTCTGCAATATTTTGGAAGAGTTTGAGAAGGGTAGGTGTTAGCTCTTCTCTAAATGTTACATAGAATTCGCCTGTGAAGCCATCTGGTCCTGGGCTTTTGTTTGTTGGAAGATTTTTAATCACAGTTTCAATGTCAGTGCTTGTGATTAGTCTGTTCATATTTTCTATTTCTTCCTGGCTCAGCCTCGGAAGGTTGTGCATTTCTAAGAATTTGTCCATTTCTTCCAGGTTGTCCATTTTATTGGCATATAGTTGCTTGTAGTAATCTCTCATGATCCTTTGTATTTCTGCAATGTCAGTTGTTACTTTTCCTTTTTCATTTCTAATTCTATTGATTTGAGTCTTCTCCCTTTTTTTTGTTGAAGGGTCTGGCTAATGGTTTATCAATTTTGTTTATCTTCTCAAAGAACCAACTTTTAGTTTTATTGATCTTTGCTGTAGTTTCCTTCATTTCTTTTTCATTTATTTCTGATCTAATCTTTATGATTTCTTTCCTTCTGCTAACTTTGGGGTTTTTTTGTTTTTCTTTCTCTAATTGCTTTAGGTGAAGGTTAGGTTGTTTATTTGAGATGTTTCTTGTTTCTCAGGGTAGGATTGTATTGCTATAAACTTCCCTCTTTGAACTGCTTTTGCTGCATCCCATAGGTTTTGGGTCATAATGTTTTCATTGTCATTTGTTTCTAGGTATATTTTGATTTCCTCTTTGACTTCTTCACTGATCTCTTGGTTATTAAGTAGTGTACTGTTTAGCCTCCATTTGTTTGTATTTTTTACAGATTTTTTCCTGTAATTGATATCTAGTCTCATAGCATTGTGGTCAGAAAAGATACTTGATACAATTTCAATTTTCTTAAATTTACCAAGGCTTGATTTGTGACCCAAGATATGATCTGTCCTGGAGAATGTTCCGTGAGCACTTGAGAAGAAAGTGTATTCTGTTGTTTTTGGATGGAATGCCCTATAAATATCAATTAAGTCCATCTTATTTCATGTATCACTTAAAGCTTGTGTATCCTTATTTATTTTCATTTTAGATGATCTGTCCATTGGTGAAAATGGGGTGTTAAAGTCCCCTACTATGATTGTGTTACTGTCGATTTCCCCTTTTATGGCTGTTAGTATTTGCCTTATGTATTGAGGTGCTCCTACGTTGGGTGCATAAATATTTACAATTGTTTTATCTTCTTTTGGATTGATCCCTTGATCATTATGTGGTGTCCTTCTTTGTCTCTTGTAATAGTTTTTGTTTTGAAGTCTATTTTGTCTGATGTGAGAATTGCTACTCTAGCTTTCTTTTGATTTCCATTTGCATGGAATATCTTTTTCCATCCCCTTACTTTCTGTCTGTATGTGTCCCTCGGTTTGAAGTGGGTCTCTTGTAGACTGCATATGTATGGGTCTTGTTTTTGTATCCATTCAGCCAGTCTGTGTCTTTTGGTTGGAGCATTTAATCCATTTACATTTAAGGTAGTTATCGATATGTATGTTCCTATTACCATTTTCTTAATTGTTTTGGGTTTGTTATTGTAGGTCTTTTCCTTCTCTTGTGTTTCCTGCCTAGAGAAGTTCCTTTAGCATTTGTTGTAAAGCTGGGTTGGTGGTGCTGAATTCTCTTAGCTTTTGTTTGTCTGTAAAGGTTTTAATTTCTCTGTCAAATCTGAATGAGATCCTTGCTGGGTAGGGTAATCTTGGTTGTAGGTTTTTTCTCTTTCATCACTTTAAGTATGTCCTGCCACTCCCTTCTGGCTTGCAGAGTTTCTGCTGAAAGATCAGCTGTTAACCTTATGGGGATTCCCTTGTATGTTATTTTTCCCTTGCTGCTTTTAATATTTTTCCTTTGTATTTAATTTTTGATAGTTTGATTAATATGTGTCTTGGCATGCTTCTTCTTGGATTTATCCTGTATGGGACTCTCTGTGCTTCCTGGACTTGATTGACTATTTCCTTTCCCATATTAGGGAAGTTTTCAACCATAGTCTCTTCAAATATTTTCTCAGTCCCTTTCTTTTTCTCTTCTTTTTCTGGGATCCCTATAATTCGAATGTTGGTGCATTTAATGTTGTCCCAGATGTCGCTGAGACCGTCCTCAATTCTTTTCTTTTTTTTTTCTTTATTCTGCTCTATTGTAGTTATTTCCACTATTTTATCTTCCCGGTCACTTACCGTTCTTCTGCCTCAGTTATTCTGCTGTTGATCCCTTCCAGAGAATTTTTAATTTCATTTATTGTGTTGTTCATCACTGTTTGTTTGCTCTTTAGTTCTTCTAGGTCCTTGTTAAACGTTTCTTGTATTTTCTCCGTTCTATTTCCAAGATTTTGTATCATCTTTACTATCATTCTGAATTCTTTTTCAGGTAGACTGCCTGTTTCCTCTTCATTTGTTAGGTCTGGTTGGTTTTTACGTTGCTCCTTCATCTGCTGTGTGTTTCTCTGTCTACTCATTTTGCTTAACTTACTGTGTTTGGGCTCTCCTTTTCGTAGGCAGCATGTTCGTAGTTCCTGTTGTTTTTGGTGTCTGCCCCCAGTGGCTAAGGTTGGTTCAGTGAGTTGTGTAGGCTTCCTGGTGGAGGGGACTAGTGCCTGTGTTCTGGTGGATGAGGCTGGATCTTGTCTTTCTGGTGGGCAGGTCCACATCTGGTGGTGTGTTTGTGGGCTGTCTGTGGCCTTATTATGATTTTAGGTAGCCTCTCTGCTAATGTGTGGTGTTGTATTCCTGTCTTGCTCGTTGTTTGTCATATCGTGTCCAGCACTGGAGCTTGCTGGTCGTTGAGTGGAGCTGGGTCTTGGCGTTGAGATGGAGATTTCCAGGAGATTGTCGCTGTTTGGTGTTATATGGAGCTGGGAGGTCTCTTGTGGACCAATGTCCTGAACTTGGCTGTCCCACCTCAGAGGCACAGCCCTGACAGCTGGCTGGAGTACCAAGAGCCTGTCATCCACACGGCTCAGAATCAAAAGGAGAAAAAAAAAGAAAGAAAAAAGAAGATAAAATAAAATAAAATATAATAAAGTTATTAAAATAAAAAATACTTATTAAAAAAATTATTTTTAAAGTAATAAAAAAAAAGAAAGAAAGAAGAGAGCAACGAAACCAAGAAACAAAGCCACCAATGATAACATGCGCTAAAAATTATACTAAAACAAACAAACAAACAAAAATCCAGACAGACAGAACCCTAGGACAAATGGTAAAAGCAAAGCTATACAGACAAAAATCACACACAGAAGCATACACATATACACTCACAAAATAGAAAAAGGGAAAAGAAAATATATATCGTTGCTCCCAAAGTCCACCTCCTCAATTTGGGATGATTCGTCTATTCAGGTATTCCACAGATGCAGGTACATCAAGTTGATTGTGGAGATTCAATCCGCTGCTCCTGAGGCTGCTGGTAGAGACTTCCCTTTCTCTTCTTTGTTCGCACAGCTCCTGGGGTTCAGCTTTGGATTTGGACCCGCCTCTGCGTGCAGGTCGCCTGAGGGCGTCTGTTCCTCACCCAGACAGGACGGGGTTAAAGGAGCAGCTGCTTCGGGGGCTCTGGCTCACTCAGGCCAGGGGGAGGGAGGGGTACGGATGCGGGGTGAGCCTGTGGCAGCAGAGGCCGGCGTGACGTTGCAGCAGCCTGAGGCGCGCCGTGCATTCTCCCCGGGACGTTGTCCCTGGATCACGTGACCCTGGCAGTGGCGGGCTGCACAGGCTCCCAGGAGAGGAGGTGTGGATAGTGACCTGTGCTCGCACACAGGCTTCTCGGTGCTGCAGCAGCAGCCTTAGCGTCTCATGCCCGCCTCTGGGGTCCGCGCCGATCGCCGCGGCTCGCGCCCGTCTCTGGAGCTCGTTTAGGCGGCGCTCTGAATCCCCTCTCCTGGCGCACACTGAAACAGTGGTTTCTTGCCTCTTAGGCAGGTCCAGGCTTTTTCCCGGACTCCCTCCCGGCTAGCCGTGGTGCACTGGCCCCTTCAGGCTGTGTTCACGCCGCCAACCCCAGTCCTCTCCCTGAGATCCGACCGAAGCCCGAGCCTCAGCTCCCAGCCCCCGCCCGCCCCGGCGGGGGAGCAGACAAGCCTCTCGGGCTGGTGAGTGCTGGTCGACACCGAGCCTCCGTGCGGGAGTCTCTCCGCTTTGCCCTCCGCACCCCTGTGGCTGCGCTCTCCTCCGTGGCTCCGAAGCTTCCCCCCTCTGCCACCCGCGGTCTCCGCCCGCGAAGGGGCTTCCTAGTGTGTGGAAACCTTTCCTCCTTCACGGCTCCCTCCCAGAGGTGCAGGTCCCATCCCTATTCTTTTGTCTCTGTTGTTTCTTTTTTCTTTTGCCCTACCCAGGTACGCGGGGAGTTTCTTGCCTTTTGGGAGGTCTGAGGTCTTCTGCCAGCGTTCAGTAGGTGTTCTGTAGGAGTTGTTCCACATGTAGATGTCCTTCTGATGTATTTGTGGGGAGGAAGGTGATCTCCACGTCTTCCTCTTCCGCCATTTGAAACTCCTCCCATGCGCTCACTGTCGAGGGATCTTGCGCCAACTCGACTACTTTTATTATCAATTTAATTTTAGGGCCCCACACCCCCCAACAAAAGACAATTGGTCTCATCTACCTATTGAAGGGTAAGCCTGTGAGGAAGCTGAGACCTAGAGATTATGTATTAGTTAGTGGAAGAGCCAGAATTAGAATTCAAATCTATGGACTTCCATGCTGGCACAGTGGTTAAGAATCCGCCTGCCAATGCAGGGGACACGGGTTCGATCCCTGGTCCGGAACGATCCCACATGCCGTGGAGCAACTAAGCCCGTGCGCCACAACTACTGACCCAAGTCTGCGTGCCCAGAGCCCAGGCTCCTCAGTAAGAAAAGCCACCACAATGGGAAGCCCGTGCACCGCAAAGAAGAGTTGCCTCTGCTCACGGCAACTGGAGAAAGCCCGCGTGCAGCAACGAAGACCCAATGTAGCCAAAAATAAATAAAATAAAATAAATTAAGAAAAAAAAAAAGAATCCAAATCTATGGCTTCCCATCGGACTATAGTGTTTCCCGTAGTATGAGGCTGTTCCGTATTTTGTGAAGGAGGATGTGCCCTAATGAATTCTGCCTCATTTTCCTGGGTATTACACAGCTCATAGGGATTGTATGAACTTCTCCATTTGGCCTCAACCCCTTTTCCAGCCCCTGTTATTACATATGACGTATGATTTTTATATATTTAAGAATATAGTTTTAAGTTTTCCATTGCTCAGGTTGTTTTGGGGGCAGAAATCCCCACGCTTTGGAAGGTATGTATTATCATTGAGTTTTAAAGGAAATACCTTCAGAGAAAAATTCATCCTTTTTGATTATGCCCTAGGCCTGCAGAACACCATTTAAACAACAAGTGGTAAAAAAAAAAAAAAGTGCAAGTGTTTGATTAAAACCAATCTCCCCTTAAAGACTAATGTTTCAGTCTCCATCAGGCCTTCCTCAAGGGAACTTCAGTGTGTTTTGCTGATGGCCAGATCCAGGTTACGGGGAGGTAAAAGAAAAGGCAATTATTTAAAAAATTCATCTGTTAACTTATAGACTTGATATATTGTATCTAAAAAGTGATGTTAGATAATAGATGTCCCAGTGCTTAAAAAAATGTATGACATGTATTGGGTTGGCGAAAAAGTTCGTTCGGGTTTTGCCATAACATCTTACGGGAAAACGTGAACGAACTTTTTGGCCAACCCAGTACTTCAGGGAAACAGCTATTTGATCAGATTTCAGGATGGCGTGAAGTTCTCATTGATAAATGGCATTGACACGTGAGTGACATTTATCAGCTGAATAACTGAGGAAGCACAGATGATTTGAACCAGTGGTGACATCCTCCATACAATTTTCTGCATTGCTTTGGTGACTATCTGAGGTCTCTGCCGAATAGACACTGATATTCATGTTTCCAATTCAGATCATAGCATTTGCTATTTCCACGGCCTGCTGTAGCATCTGCCACTCGCCTCACCCCAACCTAATTTTTTCTCACCTTTATCTCTTTCAAGACTCAGCTATAGCAGTACCCCTGAGGAAGTGTTTCTTGCCTTCCTCTGTTCATTCATACTGGGTTCGAGACCCCTCTCTTTGGGGTTCCATAGCACCCTACTTTTGCTGCTTCTCCTAGCCCTTACGGTGCAGTATTATAATTACGTTAAAATAATCTGTTTAGTGGTCTCTTTTTCCTATTAATCTTCCAGCTCTTTGGGGACAGAGACCACTTTTATCTTTTTACCTAGTGCCTTGCAGGGTGCCTGAAGGCAGGAGTGAATGTTCATTGAATAAACGAATGAATCACTTTCTGCCAAAGCCTGGCTTCGCTGAGTTTATGGGCCCTGGTAACCTTTTGTAAATGGAACTATTTTTATATAATTAGCCATTTCTCTTCTTCCTGTCTGCTGAAGTAATTTTTTATTTCCACGTAAATCTTGTTGTGCCCACTCCCCTCTGACTGCCCCCCAACCCCATACCCAATGTGGCTCATGCTTTATTTTGCTTTTTTAATTTTTGGAAGGGTGTAAAGTACAAGAGAGAATATAATGTGGGCTAAATCCCAGGGCTATTCAACTCGACTAGACCCTTTTAGCCTTCCAGAATGTTGAGAAAGTAATTAGTGAGTGGGGGGGAAGTGTTAGAAGAAATGGCCACGGTTCTTTGTATCCGAAAGAATGTTTCTCCTTGGTGATTGTCACCCTTCTGAATAAATCCTTAAGTAAAGTACAAAAACACCAGCGGGCCAAACAATGACCAGCGGCTCTCCCTTTGGGATTGCAATCCCTTGTATGGCTAAGTTCAGAAATGGGTTTCCTGTTCAGATTTTTGATGAGTCATAATGTTGAGTGGCAGGGTAACCTTTGAACTTTCTGCTTTTTTGACATCAAAAGGAATTCTGCGCTTTACCAAAAAAAGTTTTATTCAAGGAATTAATACTCTTAAGGCACAGAGGGAAATTAGCATCAGACTTGTGGACATGATGGAAAAATTAGTATCTTTCATTTGCTCAATTTCTTTGGATTATAGTTTTTTGTTTTTGAAGATGGGGAGGTCAGATTTCCCTAGGTTTTCAGTATGTTGCTTTTAATACCCATAAAATTATTTTTCCTGTGCAAAATTGGATTTGATGAAAGTGGTTGTTTTTTGAATGACTTGAATATTCCCCCGATTCTTCAGTACATCTAATGGTGTTCATTCTACTCACAAAAAATCTTGACTCCGAGGGAAAAGTTTTTAGTAGCATTTTTATAGCATATGACACCTTTTATAGCAAAAATATGAAGCAGTAAGTGTGTGTGCTTTTTAGCATAACTAAAAATTTTCTTCATGGAGTTTAAGATCTTAACTCTCATTTTGGCAGCAAATTTTTGCACATAGTAGGTTCTTAACATTGAATTGAATCCATTTGGACTATTCTTTATGTTCTCAGCGTCTAATCCATGTTTCAGTGTGTCCTTCACTTCACTCCTGAGTTGTTGTTTTCTATGCATTGGGAGACGCATCATGCTTGGTTTTCCTATTCTTAATTTTTAAAAAAGCTAAACACGTCCATCACTCAGCATTTCCTATTTATGAGAAAGAGTGATTTAAATTTTTCCAACATGGTTTGATGTGATGTGTATTGTAACCAGAGGTCATTATTTGTTCACTTTACGTTCTTCTTCACCCTCCATTTTTAGAAAAATGACTTATTTATTATGTAAAATGCCTTCCATAATGACCTTTGGGACTGAGATTTTTTTTTCTTCTAAAATGGTCTTGACCTAGGAAGGCTTATTATGAAAATTTAAAATTTAACAATTTAATCAAATGCCCCTCATCCTTCAACAGATAAATAATAAGATCAGAAAGGGTTTGAAGGGAAACTTGTAGAGTCAAAAGGACTTAAAGGATATGACAAATTTTGTTTTTAAAAATGGGCAAGACAAAATCATCATGTCTTGGGTGATTTGGGAAGCATCCTTGGGTTATAAAACTATAAAGAAATGCAAAATATGATGACTTAAAAGTAATCTATAAATATGTTACCAGTAGTGCATAGAATGAACACTCAGTTTATGACAGAAACATTTTGGTATTTGTCCGTGTTCTAATTTTTAAAGAAAACACAAGTGAAATCAGATTATGGGCTATAGGTATAGATTTTAATTGTTGCTAATATGACAGTGCTGAGTTCTTAACAAAAATATATGGAATATTTTCTGAGGTATGGACCTAACAGAGATACTAGCTAGAAAAGTGACTCTATTATTTTTTTAAATTGTGAAGTAAATTTATTATCGCTTTGTTTGCTATTTATTACTAGAGTCTCTATGTTAATTCTGGTTTTATTGCTTTTCAGCATAACTAAGACCTAAGTCTTCTGCTGAATTCTGCTTGATTTTGTGATTTCTTTTGCTTTGGTCATTAGTTCTGTGTTATTGAGCAGCTTCACAATGCCATGCCTTGCACTAGGGCTACAGTTGTTAAATACAACAAGGTAACCCTGCTTCTAAGGATCTCCCAGGACAGAGTCTTGAATAGTAAGTAAAAATAATGAGTAAGGATTCATTATTTTTGCTCTAAAAGTTTATAGAGCTCCATCTACAACGGCATTACTGGGGTCTATGGCTTTATGCATTTCGTCCCCGTTTGGTGGGATTTTGCCCAGTGTGGTCTCAGCTGAATCTTCAATAGGGAAACCTCTGAGCTGGGCCCTAGGGGACTGTGCAGAGCCTGGTGGCAGTTGTGGATGACTTGTGAAAGCCTGATGCCGGAAGCTCACTGCTCATGGGTGACCTTTTTCTTGTATGGCACAACCCTTGGCATTCCTAACATGCTACCTTGAAAGACAGTTTATTGCCTCTTAGGAATTCCAGACATCATCGGAATCACTTGTTTATATTATTTTTCAAAATAAAATCGAAAATGCACTTTTTGGAAGAAAAATGACCTGTTTATTTAACTGCGATGGCTTGGACTTTTCTAGGTGTTGTTTCTTTAATTGAAAATTCTGTCTGGAAACGGGTTTTTTGTCTCCCTTTCCTTCTCTCTAGTTTTAAAAGGGGGAAAATTGGAACATTGCTTTCCAAACATTTTAATAGAAACAACCCCCAGAGTGAAATCTATATGAAGTCTTTAATTATTTTTATTATTATTATTCTATTTTTATTTTCCTATTAATAATTGTTGACTTCCTGCCTATAGGAAGTCAAAAACTACAGTATAATTTCCATTTGGTTGCACAGTCACTTTTGTAATCTAAATGCAAGATAAAAATAATTTCAGGAAATAATTTTTCTAAAAGAGAGGTGTCTCTAGCTCCTAAAAATTCCATCGGACATTCATTCATCAGACACTTCTTTATAATAATAGTAGCTCATGTTTTTTGAGCACTTACTCTGTGCCAGGGATCGGGCCTCCTGCAGGATCTACAAGGCATTCAAACTGCTCTTGGGCATGAGGGTGAATAACACAGCTTTTGGCTTCCAAATGCTCAAAGATGGAGAGTATGCTGTGGGGAGAGGGGTCGAGACAGACACATTCACAGGAGGAATAATTACTGAGTGATAATGGAAGTGCATACAAAGCCTTTGAAAGTAACAGAGAAAGAGAGGGACACGCTGAAAACTCTTTAATGTTTGCATTTGTTGTTAAAATTCATCCAAAGCAGCCAATCGTATCTACCTTCTCTGGCATGAAAGTCCAAAGTGATTACAGTGGATGGTGTTCAAAACTCCACCATTTCCTTTCCCTTCTAGAAGGGGAATGTAAAGGAGAAAGTGAAATTTGTTCTTGAAAGCAGGATACCTAACATTTACATTTAAAAGCAGCCAAGTTTGTGTTTTGTGGACTTAGGGATCTTACAATTCTTGTATTATCAACTGGTGACTTTTCTACGAGAATCTTTTGGAATGATTTTATGTTTTGTTTCAGAAATATGCTTCCCTTGACCCTGAATTATGATAGTGAGGATATATAAATCTACCTCCAACCTAAAGCATAATGCTGGTTGTATTTATTTTCTCTTTTCAGAATATAAAATGTAAAAGAATACAGAATAATTGCCGCCTACAGTACAAATGCCAACTCCTTCTTCAAAGGAACTTTGTTTAAATAATGAGAGACTTGGGTCCTTAGTACCGTTACTTAGTATACAGCATCCCCTCATTATAAACATTTCCATGCCTCCCAGTGTGCTCCTGAGGCTTCCTTAAGATGTATGGATTGGCTTCTTTTCCTTTCGGATGGTCGAAACCTGAGAGTAGAGACACAACACAACTGAGGTTCCTAAAAGTACAGACGCTTGGGTCCAGCCAAGTCTTGATTCAAGTTAGAATTCCCTGGCTCTTTCCTTTGTCAGATGCAAACACTGCACAGCCTGGTGTCTCAGAGCCCAAGACTTTGGGTGCTTTGTGAACGATTCTTTTGCAGATGCCCCTGGAAAGATGCTGCAGATAAAAGATGATTGGAGCTCCATTTTCTTGGTCAAGATAGATGATCTGTTACAAGAATTGGGACCTGAGTTTAAGCATGACTTAAAATAGTAACATCTGTCAAATGTTAACCATGCCATTATATTTGAGAGGAAAAAAAAAAAAAGAACTTTTAGGAGAAAAAAAAATGCCCTTGAAGAGTGTGGGGAAATTGAAACCGCACTATCCCAGTCGTGTTTTATTGTAGTCATTGGAAATGAATGGGACTGGTATACACACCTACTGGAATGGATCGAAATAAAACGCCTAGCCAGCTCTCCTCTCCCCGAGAAGCCCAACCTCCTGTGGTCCAGATTTTCATATTCCTCCCAATTTGCCCCAGAGCATGCTGTGACCCTCATCCATCTTTTCTGCATTTAACAAAGTTGTAAAGGGATTTACATGCTTTCCATTAGTCTTAGCAAAGCTGCTGTCATGAATATTTAATAGAGAGCACAGTTTGTTTTTTTTTTCCTTTCTTTCCCAGCACCCCGCCCCGACTTGCCCGTCTCTTTCGCCAGCCAGGAGCAATGTAAATATCTCCTCGCACCCCTGGCCCGATCCCAAAGTGGCACTGGGCTCTCTCAATTCAAAGCCTTGACTCCGTAAGGCAAGGACTGGCTTTTCTTTTTTTTCTTTTCTGCACCGGTTCTCCCTCCTTGTTCTCTTTCGGTCTCCTCTCCCCTCTCCCCGCTGGCTTTGCTGTCCGTTTCTCGGTGGCTTGGGTGGCGCGGGGACCGGCGTGCGTGGGGCTCTGCTTCCGCCAGGTCTCCCGCGTCCTCCTCTCCCGCTGCAGACCAGCCGCCCCCTAGTACCCCCCGGCCGGTCTTTTCCTTTGAACTTCACTGAAGCACAATAGCTGCCCTGCAACTTCGCTGGGGCTCCCTTGGATGCATTCCTGACACTTGCACGGGTCGCTGGTCTTTTTCTCTTTGCAACAGCAAAAAGGATGAATGTCTGGGACAGAAAATGACTTTTGAAGACGCTAAAAGATTTACCGTGTCTAGAGCAACCTCTGAACTTTGTGGTTGTTATCTCAGAAAAATGCACTTTTCCTACTGGTGGCTTAGATCATTTCTCATCCTTCTACCCTCCTTCCCTTCCTCCCCTGATCCCAGCGTTTACTTAGGGAATTTCCCCATTTGGTTCTCACCCCATCCCACCCTCCTTCCCTTCCCCTTTTTCCTTTATGCTTTATCTCCTCCTGGGCCCGGGGAATGAGAGGCTTCTAAAGGCGAGGATCTGTCGGAGGGAACTGAAGAATTAAATCCTTCTCTGCAGGGGAAGGTTAAGGGCACTGGAGCCCCTTCTCCCTCCCAGTGAAGTCAGGCCTGTCTGAATGCCCCATCTCCAGGTACCTGCCCTAAAGGGTTGCTTGAAAGATTGGACCAGGAAATCCATACAAAATGTTTAACGTAGTATTTGACGATAGTAGTTGCTCAATAAATACCAGCTATATGTTATAATTAATGTCATTATACACAGTTACTCATTTTTCTGAAATTCCTCCTTGTCTCAAAAATTCATATGGGTTCTAAATCTTTCCCATTTAATTAATTTTAGTAGAATGGAATAATGTTAGAGGGACTGAGCTAGATTCTATTTATCCTTTACATGTACAAATATAGCTTTTGGTTTTTTTTTTTTTTTTTGCATTGGTTAAAAAGCTAAGGAGTATGAACGTAGATTTTTCTTTATTGGCTTCAGACTTTCACTTTTTGGTTTTTCACTTTTACCATGTATCCTGGGCCTCTCCTCTCCTTCCTTCTGCCTGTTGGATCAGACTTTAATCTTGGTTCTTTTTGATGTGATTTTGCCCACTAAGCACATTTTATAAAACCACAAAAGTAATCTTTTTTCCTGGTCCAGAAGGCAGAGTATTTCGCTGGTCATCATACCTCTCCCACTTCCTCTGTGTCTAACAGTAAAAACTCACTGTGCCTCCTCGTACTTTTAATTGCAGACACTATTAAAAGATGTAACATCACAGCAAACACAGTGTTCTGAGTGATAGCTAATTTACCTTTTAGTTTTCCCAGTGAAACTTTTTGTAAATCTCATAGTGGAACCACGCCTGTGTGTAAGTCAACTTTATTTTAGGATATCCAGGGGTTATTTCTTACAGAGTGAGAAAAATTTGCTGCAGTTTAGAGAAGGTTACCAAGCAAATGCTTTAGGAGTCTGTGTTAGTCTGCCCTTAGGCTCCTATGGAATCATTCTGTTTGCCTTCCAAGGAGGAGACTCCTGGTAATTGTTACCTGATGAGTTCAGTGCATCAACCGTACGAATGCACATGGAGGAACTGAATGGGAACTCTAGTAAGATTTATCTTCTGGGAGCTTATTCATCTGCAAAAGCTAGAAAAACATATGACAGGCCTTGGATATGAGTAGTTCCCTCTCTCTTGAATGAATTATTTTTACTAGATCTTGGATCTTAAGTGCTTATCTATCTCTGATGAACGCCTACCACCTTGTGCTTAATTGATGGGAGTATTGCTTCTTTTCTCTTCGGGTAACCTAAAATTTGAATCAGTTAGCTTGCAGGTAACCTTAGCTCACTAGTTCATAGTGTAGTTGTAATCAACTAAAATCTCTGAAAGATTTCTACAAGGACTACTAATTAAACATATCCACTTCTTTCCTGTTTGGTGGACTTAACTACATACATTTCTAGATTAAATTTCTTCTAAATAGATAAGCCCCCAAATTCCATCTGATGAGATAATTTTGGATTCTGCCCCTGAAATCTATCAGTTTCCTCTTTCTCAGCTTCAGGCTTCCCTCCAATTTAGTCAACATACCACTCAGGTCTTTGATGGCAATGTTGACAGAGCAATGGCAGGTAAGAGCCCTTCAGTTCATCTCTGTAGCCCTTCTTGCCTTGAGTTGACATAGGCCCATTAGTAGGTCCCTTTGGGTTAGTGTTCCATTAAGTGTTTTCCTCTCCATTTCTTTATCATGCTATCAGGCTGACTGGAAAGGTCTTTTCAAATGCCTTGCTAAAATCTTGACACGCTTGTGAACAGATGTTGGTATGATTAGGCTGGATGAACAGAAAACACGTATAGCCAGATCCATCTCTAGAATAAACCAATTTCCACATTGCTTTTGATCTCTTCCCGTTCTGTTTTCCGTAATTAAGACTCTTCACTGCAAATAATAATTAATGTGATGTCAAGAAGTGCTGAGGGTCTGGTCACCGGGGACCAGGGAGGAGGGAGAGAAACAAAAGGGGTCTCGTCCTTGGTGTAAGTGAGAGTCTTGCTGGGCCAGACAATTAGGTAACAATGTAAGGCAATATAGAATAAATGCTAAATTATGAAGAGCAGATTATAGGCGTTATGGAATGGGAAAAAAATTATAGAATGTAATTTCTGATGTCTTGAACGAATTTTAGAACTGTTTCGTGCAAGTGTCTCTTTTCTATTCTGAGGCTGTTCACTGCCATTGAAACTTTTCTGCTTTCTCGAAGCAATGATAACGGTTAACGTGTTCTGAGTACTTACTGTATGTCAGGAGATTGGTCTAAGAACTTAACGGGTCTCAACTAATTTGATCCTCTCCACACACCTTTGAGGTGGATATGCTTCTTGACTTCATTTTATGGCTGAGGAAACCAAGGTGGGGAGACTCATACCTGCCCAAAGTGAGCTGTGATTAATTCCTTCCTCCTTTTTGCTAGGAGGGTAGGTGGTGACACTGGGGGTTGTATTCTGGGCGAGAGCCTGAATTTTTATATATATATATATATTTTTTTTTTAATTAATTTATTTATTTTTGGCTGCGTTGGGTCTTCGTTGCTGTGCCGGCTTTCTCTAGTGGCGGCGAGCGGGGTCTACTCTTCGTTGTGGTGCGTGGGCTTCTCATTGCGGTGGCTTCTCGTTGCGGAGCACGGGCTCTACGCGTGCAGGCTTCAGTAGTTGCAGCACTTGGGCTCAGTAGTTGTGGCTCATGGGCTGTAGAGCGCAGGCTCAGTAGTTGTGGTGCGTGGGCTTAGTTGCTGCGCGGCATGTGGGATCTTCCTGGACCAGGGCTCGAACCCTTGTCCCCTGCATTGGCAGGTGGATTCTTAAGCACTGTGCCACCAGGGAAGCCCGAGACCCTGAATTTTTATTCCTGGCTTCTTTCTACCTACTTACCTGTGTAGGTAGGACCTTGGGCAAGTTGCTTCACCTGTCAGAGCTTCTTAGTTGTAAAATGGGGCAGGATTGTTTTCCGGATTTAAATACCTCCTATTCAATAGATGCTCAAGGAATGGGAACTGTTGTTTATTAAAAGCAATGATAAAAATATCATTATCACACGCTCCACCCAAAGAGACCTGTTAGAATTGTAGAGAAAAGGAACATGTCTGTCTTGATAAGTTTTTAAACCCCAGTACCAAGTACAATATTAGTCCTTTGTGGAATATTTGTGCAATGGATGGATGGAAGGACAGAATAGGCCAGGGATCAGAAGCGTTCCTGTAGCAGGCAGAAGCCGTACCATTTTCCAATGGAGTTATTCTTAGCCTTTCTCATCATTTGTTCATCAAAACAGTCCTTTTCTTAGCCTTACCTTCCACCATTTGTGATGGTAATCATCACCACCTGACTTATTTTTCTTGGGAAAACACAAGCAAACAAAGCTGTCTCTTTCTGTCTTGGAGATTTTAACAGTATAAAGTCACCTTATCATTAATTCCTGCCTTGTAATCCATCCAGATGGTATTAAAGGACGTTGTACCATCACAGTGTGTCAATGCACACAGAGGACTATATAATTTTACCCCATATTAATACATTGTCTCAAGGAAGGTACTGTCATCAGATGGCAATCTATAAACATGGCCCCTGAGACCAAGCACTGGCACAGTTAGCTTGGCACAGTTAGTTATTTTTTTTAAATTTATTTATTTAGTTATTTATTTTTGGCTGTGTTGGGTCTTCGTTTCTGTGCGAGGGCTTTCTCTAGTTGTGGCGAGCGGGGGCCACTCTTCATCGCTAACCTGTAGGGAAAGATCGTTGAATTATTACATTATCACCAGAGGTAGGCTTTCATCCTGGGTCTTATCATGAATCATTTCCAAGTCCTGTGCATGGTACAGAGTGGTAGATTAAAATAACCCTTTCAAATGCCTGTGACATCGCTACAAAGAATCTTTCAACCCTTCTGTGAAGTTTTTTCCTGACGGTGACCTTGGCCATAGGTTGTCCTTTCTTGGTGTCCATTTGATTTCTGCCATACCTCTTTTCCTGTCTGTCTCCACTAACTCCCAATCTGTAGTCCTTCCAAATTCTCACTCTACCACCTGGACTTTGCCAAAGTGTAATTTTCGCTCCCTTTTCAGCTACACAGGAAAATTTTATGATTTGCAAGTGGGAAAGGGTGCTAGGTTTGCGAGATTGGCCTCCAGCAGGAGTTCTGAGATAGCCAGTCCAGAGAGGAGGAAATGGAATCAGAATAACAAAACAGGACCAGACGGGAACTGGGCTGAAAATCGCTTTGGCAGGCAGCTGTTAGGGACTGATGCTGCGGTCACAGGTGTGAGACTGCCCTTTGGTTCTGTTTGAAGAAACCTTAAGCTGAAAGTGATGATGGATTGCTGCCTCACTTTGTGTAAAGTGTTACCCGTGGGAAGTTCACCTCAGCTACAAAATCCTGACCAAGGCAAGTCATGGGCAGGATCTCCCATGGGGAGATCTCCGTGGCTTACTTCCATCCCACTCGCGTGCCCTTTCTCATTCTCTCTTGTTCCATCACACTGTTTGCTTCTTCCAGCTACTCCAAGCTATGTTTCTCTGAGTAAGAACTGCCATTTAGTGGATACTTGCTAGGAGCCAAATACAGTGCTGGCGGGGGGCATCTGTGGGGCAGTCCTTCCCAGCAGGCTATCTTGGCCTTGTTTACATGGTGGCAGTGTCCCAAGAGGGCAGGAGTGGAAGCTGCAAGGCTTCTTGCAGTTTTGGCTTGGACTGAACAAATAACAACAGCAAAACAATAATAGTAATAGTAATAATGCAAACAACTCTTCTAGGAAATTTGAGACAAATCTCTTTCTTGTCCATGGAATATCAAAAATATTTACCATTCAAGATTATTTTAAAAATTGTTTTATAAGCAGTGTCTGTTGGTTTTCAGGCAAATGCACTAGGAATAACATGTTTTTGGAACACATTCTGCCACCTATAAAGGAGGCAATATTTTTTTTCAGATACAGGTGTTATGCAAGTTTATCACTTCTAGTTTCTGTTTACCTTTAATGTTACTGCATTATCCAAACTATGTAACATGTGGATAAAAACCAGTATGATCTTTCTCTAAGACAGGTACGATTTCAGAAGTGCATCTACCTTTTTGAGCTTTCTTTCAAAATGCCAAGAAGAGGCTGACCGCGTTGTTTAAGAACCCGACTTTGGAGTCAGCCAGACCTGGGGTCCAGCCCCATGCAACTTTGCTGAACCTATTTGCTTAGCTACAAAATGAAATTGATAGCTCCATGAAAGTCTCTATAATGATGAAATGAGAGTGTGTTTCTACAGATGGGAATACATGGGGTGGGGGCCATCTCAGGTAGTCAGAAAGTTGTAGTCGCCATTGTTATGGTTACAGAAAATGCTCTGCAAACAAGTCTCGGTGGCTACTTCTTGTAGCTGGTGATTTACGCTCACCTTCCACACTGAGGAAAGAAATGATTTACATAGTTGTCACTCGGTTGATCCAGCCCTGCAATGCTTACAGCATGGGGCTCATGATAACACTGTGATCAACACAAATGTTAGCAAGCTAAAGAGAGTTTAGCAGAAGTAGCCCATGTCAGGATAAGGTCTCTGATTTAACGTGCAATTTCTGAAAACCAGCCAGCATGTAACTGGCCTTATCCCTGCTGAGATAAGATCTCCGGATAGTTGCTTTGCAATTTTAGTAATTGGGGGAGGATAATGGCCATAATTTCCAATTAGTATTGATCGGATCGCTGCTTCAGTCTGAGATGAAACCCCTTTGTCTCGGTCCGATTTCCTTAGCTGTGATGGGCGTAGTTTAGTTTTAAACTAGGCTCAGTGATGTGCTGGGTCCACACTGGTCAGTTCACTGGGCAGGGAACAGCCCGTGGGCACCACAGAGCCTCCTTCCATCCTGCTAGCGTGGCCTGTTTCATTCTCTTTTTGTTCCTTGCTTCTTCCATCTAGTCTAAGCTACATCTTAAGTCAGAACTGCCATTTCATGAACATGTTTGCTGTGAGCCAGACATTGTGCTGGTAGGAGCATACAGACTCCAGGAGGAAAGCCTCAGACTGGTCCACGTGGCAGCAATGTCCCAAGAAGGCAACGAGTGGAAACTGCAAGCTTCTCACAGCTTAGGCTTGAAAGTCTTACGATGTCATTTCCACTACATTCTTTGGGTCCAAGCAAGTCACCTGGCTAAACCCAGAGTCAGTAAAGGAGGAGATTTCTCAAGGTCATGCGCGGAGGGAGAGAGTTCTCATGACTGTGTCACAAAACAAACTACCAGAGACTTAGAGGTGGCAGTTACTATTTCCCCACCTGGCTTCATCATTTATGAGCAGACAATTGTCCAACAAGTATTAGATGGCAGAGCATCTACGGTATTAGGTTTTAGTTTTAAAACTTTTTCAGAAAGTTCAGCTCCATCTGCAAGTAGGTGATTAGCACATCCATAAAATTATCTGATTTTCAAACGGGTATGGTAGAGAAAAACTTTTAAGACAGTTCAGGACAGTAACCTTATTAGAACTAGATGTAGACCTAGTGTGGTCTTCAGAATCTTTCAGTCCAGTTTCTTCTCACCTCCTTCTCATGAGCTTTCCTTCTCTCCCAATGTGACAGGTGAGACCTAGAGAGATTTCAGTCCCATGTCCAAGGTCGGGTGGATGTTTAGTGACAGAGCAAGGGCTTCAGCCCCTTTCTGCAGCTCCACCATCCAGTTGGAAGAATTGGGACAAGAGGAGTATTAAAAAAGGCCCACCCACCAAATTTTATCTTCCTTATTTTCTCTATACACCAAATATGCTCGAATTCTTAAAAACTTATCTTCGGCTCTGCTTGGTTTGCAAAATGTGTGTTTAAAACCACCCCCTTTTTTTTAGCAGATCCCCAAGGAGTAAGTTCAAACGTCAAGGTTCTTTTTCTCCCCCCACTGAATGCCTCAACACAGTATGCAGTTTTATAACACGTACCAGATTCTCAGATACATTTGGTGAAGACTGTCAATTCAAACTCTTAAAAATATTCTGACTTGAAGCTGGAGAAGAAAGAGAGAATGGACACAACTTTGTGAAATCATGGTGGTCCTGGTCTTTCTGGTCTGTTTGTTGCTACCATTTAGCTCCTTGTGTCCACTTCACAGAGTCTCTGGAATGTTATTCTTTGAATCCTGGGGAATTGAGAGTCTTTTCAAAGACTCCGTCTGCAGGCATATTTCAAATCATATTTAAAAGCGTGTAGCTCGGTCTTTTTAAGTGTATGCTGTTTGTCTCCATGTAATAATAGTAATGTAAGAACTGAGAAGTAAATCCTTCAAGTAAAACCTGCAGCAAAACCGTCTCCTGAATTGGGCTTGTGGTCTCACGGGGGAGGCCAGTTGGAAACTGAAGGCCAGAATTTGTAGCGAATGCTGCAGGGTTATGTAAGAGGGCTTTTAGTCTGTCTTGGTCAAGCAGCCTCCTCCATATTCCCACAGAGAAGTCAAGCAATTTGTTTTCAAGACCCAGAAGAGCAAAACATCCGCCTGTGGTGGGAACATCAGCAAATGTAGTGAACTTGGTGGTCATAGCAGTTGCCACATTTCAAATCTGTCCAAACTGTGATGGTGTGATTAGCACTTCAGCTTAGGAAAATGCCTCATCCACTTTTGTGAGAGGTAGAAAAATAACTAAGTAGCTGCTTTCATTGAACATTGCAAGCCTTGTTGAGGTGTGTACCTTTCATACAAAACCCCTCCATGAACTGCAGTGGAAAATACCGGTTTGTGATCATTTTGAATGATGTATGATTGCCTTGATTAGCACTATAGTTACTAAGCAGATAAGCACTTCTTTGTTTTAAAAGGGAACTTGAATTTTTTTTTTTTCTATAACTGCCAGTTGCTTAATCTCTACCATCTTTAGTCTGTTTCAGAGAAAAAAAAAAAATTCTACCTAATCTGTGCTTGTCAGTGATGGCAAGTTTTAAAAGTAACTCAAATTAAAAAAAACAAAAAACCCCAGAACTCTATAGAAACCATCATTGGTCAAATGTTAGCATTGAATTTTTCCTTTAAGATAGAGATGAGACATTTTCTGCTTCTGTTTTCTAGATTTGCATGCACCCTTGATGTTCCAGAAAGCTAGGCATCCATATTATTTTGAGTTTATGAATTTATAATAACCTAGTAATAGCTATGGGGTGGTTAGGCCTGGAGGGGATGGGTAAGTAACAGAAAAATGGTAAGCAGCATAAATCGTACATTCTTATTTTTAACAGTCTAGCATACAGTTTCCCTGCTTTCTTCAATCCACATATAGTAACTTCCTTCCTGAAAACATTGGTCCAATTAGGCCAGCTTCTTGTTTAAAAGCTTTCTGTGCCTGGCCCTTTCCTGTAGGAAAAAAAAAATCAAACTTTGAGGAATGGTTCTTTCTAAATTGGCCCCATTCTTCCCAGGTCACCTTTACTTCTATTACTCATGAATGTCTCACATCCCTGGGCTGGTAACATGCTATTCTTTCTGCTTTGAATGCCCTGAAAAATCCCCTCCTTCTACCAGCTGGTAACATTCTGATGATTCGTGTAGACTTAGGTCAAATGCCCTCACTTTGTTGAGTGTTGAGATCATGCCCCAGGTAAGGCTGACCTGGTCAGTTCCTCCTCTGCTTCCTGAGCCCTTGAGGGAGCGTTTTGTAAAGCGTGACTCACTCTGTGTTGGAAGTTTGTGTCTACAAGTCGGCCTCCCTCCTGCAAATACAGCTAATGTTGGAACTGTAGGCCCGCCAGGGCTTGACCCATATTAGACCTCTGCCTAAATATTGAGCAAGTCAGTGAATGACCTTCAGAGGAGTAGTTTAGCAACTCCAGGTTTACTCTGTGTCAACCACGGAAGGATTGTGGAGATGTAGAGACCATTATGACCAGGAAGCTAGAAAAAATTCAGTGAATGTGTGTAGACGTCTCTTCAGTTAACCTCTAAGAATGAATGAATGCTACCTGAGAATTGTTTTTTGTTGTTGTTGTTGTTTTTTAAATGAAAATTGGTGTTTTGTTTTTTTTTTTTTAGTAAAGCGTTACCATTACAAGTTATTTTTTCTTCATGTTTCCTGTGGAATTTTTTTTCTTTCATTATCAAGGTGATAACACTTGGGAGTTTTGAAATCTTAAAATCCAATCAAAGCATTTTATCAGATTTTTGTCCTGTAAAATGGGGATAATGTCCTTGCTATTACTAATTTATCTTGAGGGAGACAGAATGGAAGTATTATTTGATCTCCAAATCGTCTATGTAGACAAACAACTCAGTTTATTGGACTTTTTTGCTAGAAACCAACAAGTGCTTTTAAAATCTTGGAATGTTATTCGGCTGATCAACTAAACATATCAGTATTTTACTTAGCTTGCTCCCTCTTAGCTTTTCAAACTACCCCAGAGACCTAGCCAATCCTGCCCCTCACCCCACAATGAGTTGAGGCAGTCATGGCGAATTTACCTTATTTTATGTTTGAACATTTGGGTAGAAAGCTTGGGGTATTGGACCTTATGGGTTATGAAATGGGTTTAGGTGTGTAATGAGCCACACCATGATTCTACACAGATGGATAGTTTTATTAGCACATTTTCTAGGAGATGTATCTGCTGGTTACTCATGAACCAAACCAAACACAAACAATTTCCAAATTGCATTGCATACAACCCCCAGCTTAAAGATTCTTGATTTATAAATGTCTCTGTTTCACTGGAGCGGCTGCCAAGGAATCCCCTGCTTTGGTTGAATGTGCTTTTGATTTTGGCATGAATTGTCTTTGTTGATAATAATAAAACAATAACAGTAATCTGAGCCTCTATTGAATGTGTGTGCCAGCCCCTCTGCCAGGTGCTTTGCAGGCAGGGTTTAATTCATTCTCACTACAGTGCTCTTATAATGACTGATTTTAGATGAGGCAGCCAGGGCAGCGAGGAGGGAGGTAGATTACCCCCAGTTCGCCGGCCACAGTTTGCAGAAACGGACTTTTTGTGGAGTTTCTGTGTGTGTCTGCAGTGCTGCTTCTTTCTCCTTTCAGGTTCAGGCATCTTGCCTGCAGATCACTTTCACTTGAGAACATCTGTTGTGTAGCCATTTCTGCTTTTCCTTTCTCCCTCTCATGACGTAAAGAAAGAGAAAATGATACTAGGCAGTATTTTTAATAATAACAAGCAGATATACATATATCTTCATCAAATGGCTCTCCGTGAAGAATAGCAGATGTGCTTCACAGGCTCTGACGGTGTGATTTTCACCTGGAGCAGCTGAGCTGGGGTGGTACATCTTGTTCTTGGATGTGTTGATACAGCCCCTTAATTGCTCAAGGTATGTACCTCTTAATCACCTCTCCTTTGACATGAGGGCTATGCTATATACTAGGACCTGGAAACTGCAGGCCTTTCCAGCAACCCAAAAGGTACATGGCCCTTTCTGCAGAGACTACTCAAAACCATAAGTCACCAACTGAGAGACATCCTAGGGTGAAACAACCGAGAAAACTCAAACATCATATAAAGGTTACCTCTTTGAGCTCCGAGGCCCATGAGTACTGGCTTCTTAAGAATACAGGTCGGTGGCTGCAATCTCGAATGTTCTCAAGGCCCTAGCAGGTGCTGTGAGTGGAGTGCAGGGTGGGAAGTGAGATGGCTGCTCTGCAGGAAAGTGGGGCTGGGGCAGGAGGGGGACAGGGTCATTAGGTCTTTCAAGGAGAGGTTGGAAATGTGGAATTTTAGGGGAAATCTCCCAATTTTCAAAAATTGGAACCAATTCAACCACTTGAAAAAGTCGGAGGGCCCAACCAAACGCGCCTGTGGGCCAGAATCAGCTTGCAGGAACCCACTTTGTGACCACTGGTTTAAGGCATGTTGATAAATGGACTTATTGGTACTTGACTAAATGGAATGTGAGAAAGATTTATCTTTTGGGTAGGATATACTCATAATCATACTCATACTCACTTATAACTCTTAAGAAGGAAGTCACTTATGCATTATTACTCAAGAGTTGTTGAGGTGCAAAATATTAGAAACTTAGCGGTCTCGGGGCACTTGGTGCCTGGTAGAGAGCCATCGGGGATGTTGATGTTATTTTGTGAAGATCTGCAGGGGTTCAGTGTGGTTCTAGTGTTTGGATGCGTTATATGTGTGGGGCTGTAGAAACATGTTTTTTAATGAATAGTTTTTTGGTCCCTGTGTCCCAGGTGCATGCAACTGCATGTGATTTCCTCAGTGGATCAGTAGTTGGCACAGGGGCTGTGGGCTGAGGTCCCTTCTTTGTATTATCCTATTTATCAAACAAGTTTCAGACAAAGGAGCAGAACCATGGTGAGTGTTAGGGGATTAAGGAATTTCTTAATAGAAATTGGCCCTTTCTCAAATACGAGAGGAACTGGGGGGCAGTGAAGGCCTTGTGGTGGGTAGTCAGAGGGTTTAGAGAAAGTTCTACCTGGTCTCAAAAAGGGATCGTAAGAGGGCAGCCCAAGAGGGTCCTCTAAAAGCCATTGCCTCTGTGTCCGTGTAGTTGCCATCTCAGTGGTCTGCAGTCAGGTGCCTAGTGGTGGGCTTGGGCCACTGTTGCTCAGCAGGGCCATTAACTGGGAAGACAAGGGTGTGAGAGCAGAAGCAAGGACAAGCCGGGCCCCACCAGGCACCTTCCATCTGTCCATCGACTTCCTGAGAGTCATGGACCGGACTTCATTCCTACTTTTCAAATCTCACACAAGCTCCTCATACGGCCAGCTGTAACTGGACCCTAGGGGGAAGGGTATTCTATCAAATTGGAGCTCCCAGTTAACCAAGTTGACCGCAGTACTATCAGCATCCTCTATGACTAAGAATGACTACATCCTTAGAACTGTGCTATTGAGAACTGCTGAATTCTCTCCTCTGCCCCTAAAAGACTTGTGGCTCTGAAACATGGGACAGAAATACCAGGTTTAGGGATTCCCGCTTTGGCCAGGCCAAAGTAGGTATGTTTCTGTTTAGGATCCTTCCAGCATTTTATGAGCCACTTATGTGTACATGAAGGTTGTTTCATCTGATCTTTCTTCCTGGAAAATTTTAGTCTGGTGGGTTGGAGGAAAGAGGGGTATTTGGGGCCATGATGCAGAGAAGCAGAGGGGAGAAAGACAGAAACTTTGGAGGTTAGGTTGAGGCAAGCCGAATTCACTTTTGCCTTGGGCCAATACACATACATTTCCTACCTCTTAGTTTTGTCTGCCTGCCTGTCAATCAGTTAGTCAATCCATTCATCCATCCATCAATATCTATTTCTATTCATATTGGTCCATATCCATATACTTATCTATCTGAATATATATGCAGTATATTTATCTAATCTATATCCAGCTATAAACACATATATCAAAAGCTTTTCAATGGAAACTTTTATGGGTCTTTGACTATCTTCTGTTAAAAGTAGTCTGTATCAGGTAGATATAATAATCCTCTTTAGAGAGAAATTTTAGTTCTAGAAATTCTCACACAAAATAAACTCAAAACAGTCTTAGATGTCAGCCTCTTTTCAACCATTCAGTGAGATAATTGGTTTCTCTCTATATGAGGAGATGCGAGGATAAATGAGAACTCCTGCTACCTAATTTGTCCACGCTTTGTCTGACTACAGAGTTGTTGTTAGAGAATTACATTTTTGCAGTCAAGGGAAGCATGTTTGTAAGTTTATGGCTGAAGCTGGCTGGCAATTTTTGCCAAAGTGTGGGCTGCTTTCAGGTGATACTTCAGCTTCTTATTGAAAAGTTGGCTACTTCTACTTCTCGACTGGTAGTTAGGATGACTGCTGAACAAGATAAGATAAATTGCTTTCAAACCTTAGAACATTAATTTGGAAGTTACCTAGTGCACAGCAACAAGTTTTCCCTCCTTATTTCCTATAACTGCAGCTAGACTCTTCCCTTATCACCTACTTCCAATTTGGTAGATGCTTTTTTGTCAGTTTTGCTTGCCGCAAAAATGACCAAACTCCATCTTTCCTCCTGTTGTTGGATGTTTCTGGAGTGTGTTGTTGTCTATATGTGTGTGTGGGGGGGGTTATGTGATGTAGAAGTGTAGAGAGAGATATCTTCAAGGAATATTCTCCCAAAGCCACTGAACATTCTGGGTAGAGAGAGTGGTTTGCTCAGGTACAGATCATTTTAGATTATTTCAAGAGAGCAGATATGTAGTGAACTCCTCCGTGTTCTGGGCACTGACCTGGGTGCTTGGCCGTCCTAGGTACTCAGTGGGAAGAGTGCCTAATTGTCATGGCTCAGGTGCAGAACAAAAGAATGGAAGTTGTGAATTCAACCCATTACATTCATTAATTTGCCACATTTTTATTGAGCATCTATTATATGCCTTAGGAACTGAGCTGAGTGCTAAAGGTTTAGTGGTGAGCAAAGCTTACAGTGCAGCTGGGGAACAGACAGTAATCACATGATTATACAAATAAATATTATACAAATAAATATATACACTTATTACTATGGTAAATGCTCTGAGGGGCCTTAGATGTTGTGATGGGAGCATGAACTGGGAACGTAGGCATGGTGTCGGGAGTGGTTGTTTAGAGAAGGCAGGGCTTTGGGGTGGAGATATACTGGGAGAAGAGACTAGTCTGTCTGCCGCATATTCATTAAGAGGTTCCTGTAGCCCTCTGCATGCTGTAATCAGAAAGAAGAGCGTCCTACAAAACAGAAATAGAGTTACAGATGTAGAAAACAAACTTATGGTTACCAGGGGGTAAGGTGGGGGAAGGGATAAATTGGAAGCTTAGGATTGATAGATACACACTACTGTGTATAAAATAGATAACTAATAAGGACCTACTGTAGAGCACAGGGAACTCTACTCAATACTCTGTAATGGCCTATATGGGAAAAGAATCTAAAAAAGAGTAGATATATGTATATGTATAACTAATTCACTTTGCTGTACACCTGAAACTAACACAACATTGTATATCATCTATACTCCAATAAAAGTTAAAGAAAAAAAAAAAGACAAAAAAAAAGAAAGAAGAGTGTCCTTGAGGGTGTTCTTGCTCCAAATCCCAGGGCCGGTTTGGGGGAAACTAAGTCGCACCTCCAGGGCTGTTTGGTAACAGGGCATAATTGACTTTTCATCTAAGGAGCTTTTCTCCTCCGGGCTGACCGAGTTGGCCTCCTGAGCTCTCCAGCTACACCTGCCAAGCCCACCAGGCGCTACGTTCCTAGCTGAGGTTGGAAACTCACACAACGTTCCCCTCCAGGCCCTCTTCTCTAGTAGAACTCCTTGACAGTCTGCCCTATCCTACCATATTTTTTCAGATTACATCGATGTTGACTTAGGTGCCTGTCCTCTCTTTGTGGGAAGCTTACTGTCTGCCTGGGCCAGACCACCCAGAGCAGGATCCCTTCCTGGCTTCCTGGCAGATGCACACCTAGGCTCAAATCACAGAACGTGTTTCTTCTTCACCTGGGGCCAACTGCCTCTCTTCTGAACACTCCTTTTTTTAGACTTGCCTGCACACGTACAGGTACAAGGGGTGGATGGTAGGGGCTGGCTAGATCGGGGGAGGGGGCGCGGGCTAAGTAAATAAGTAGCGAGGAGCATTTATCACAGTCTTCCTAGGGGCTAGGTGGGTTTCGCTAAATCCATTCATTTCCTTCTCGCTGATGAGTGAATAATCAGGTGACTCACAGAGAGCTACTAGTTTGAAGGTTGCAACATGTTTTCACTCGTTCTGTCCTACTAGACCTGGGAAAAAGGCTTCCGTTGGATGTGTTTTTAGGCAAAAAGTGTCAATTCTTCTGAGATTTTTATTAAATATGTATTTTTTCCCCCAAAGGAGACGTGGTTTATAAAAGGTTTGAGAAGCACTGTGTTAGATCGTCTTTTGTTTGCTGTCTGCCTTGGAAGTGGTAGAGTGATCACTTAAGGTAAAATCAGTCTAGAGAGATTTGGCAGAAATAATAGGAATTCCTGTTTGAAGGTGTGTTGAGGCTTAGTCATTTTTTGCGATAGATACTCACATTAACAGTAATCTCATCCCATGTTTATTGAATACTTACCATACATTGGGTGCAGGGTTACGATTATATGTAATTATCATCATCATTTAATCTTTACAACAGCCCTGTGAAGGAGATCCTTTTATCTTGATTTTTTATACATCAGGAAAGAGAAATAAGGTTAAGTTATTACTAAGGGATGGGTCCAAATGACAAGAGAGGCCATCTACCTGTAAGAACAAGTTTCTAGCTATTTCTGCAACATGTCCTCAGTAAGAGAGGACAGTTTTGTTTCTCATCTCCATTTCTTTTTGCTAGAAAAAGGGTTCAAAATTTAATACGATTTTATGATCTGGCAGAGTTTTTCTCTGGATGCAGATGAATTTAAAAGAGAATGGCAGCTTGTACACAGATGTTCGTGGCAACTTCATTTGTAGTAGCCCTAAACTAGTCACAGCACAATGCCCCTCAACATTTGGATGGGGAGACTGTGGCATATCCATACAAGGGAATAATATCGAGCAATCGGAGGGAGTGAACTATTGATACACACTAACATGGCTGCGTCTCAAAATATTATGCTGAATAAAAGAAGCCAGAGGAAGAAAAGAGTGTATGTGCCATATGATGCCATTTATATAAAATGCCAGGAAATGCAAATTAAGTTACAATGACAAAAAGTAGATCAGTGGTTGCCTGGGAGTGGCTGGGGGTGATGGTAAAGAGAGGATTGGGAAGAAACTTTCGAGGGTGATGGATAGATCATTAACTTGATTTTGGAATTGATTTCATGAGCAGGTATATATGTCAAACTTTCCAAAGTGTACAATTTAAATATGTGCAGTTTATGGTATGTCAATTACACCTCCATAAAGCTGTTAAAAATACATGCAATAGGGGAAAGTATAGAGAACGGCGAAGTAGAAGAAAGAAGAGCCCGAAGGAGCCCGAAGGAGCTCGAAAGAGCACGAAAGAGCATGAAAGCCTGCTTGCACTTCCAGTAGAAGAGCCCATTCTACTTCTTTAGGATGAAGCCTTTGAACTCCCTTAACTTCTCTTAGCTTCAGTTTTAGTTGTGGAGAAAATGGAGATAACAGTATCTTTATTTCAGGGTTATCTTATATGTATCTAAATATATATCAAATGTTTGTTCAAAGTCTGGGGCACATGGTAGGAGTGCAATGGCAACGATCATTATTATCAACCCTATGAGCTGGTGGTGCATTGTAACTTGGAAACCGGAGGTGCAAAATCTAGGGGAAGGAAAGAGTTGCTGTGGGCTTGTCTTCTCAGGCAAAACTTCACTTGAAATAGCTTTTGATGGAAATTCCGTGGTGGTCCAGTGGTTAGGACTCCGTGCTTACACTGCAGGGGGCCCTGAGTTGGATCCCTGGTCAGGGAACTAAGATCCCACAAGCTGGATGGAAAAGAAGTAGCTTTTGAAGCCTGTACAGGAGTTAGACAAGTGGAATGAGCAGAGTAAAAATGCAGAGATGGCCCTAGATGAATTAGTTTTGGGGGGCTGGGGTGGGAAGAGCACGAAAGCCTGCTTGCTAAGAGAGATGTTTTCCTAGATAGTTTTGGGTGCAAATAGCATACAGACTTAAAGGCTATGGTGAAGAAAAGGAATAGGGGGAAGAAAAGATGTGTGTCACGAGGGTTCTTATCTGACTGTTGCAATTATTGGCATTTTGGTCTGAGCAGTTCTTTGTTGTAGGAGCTGCCTTATACACTGTAGGCTGTTTAGCAGCACCATCCTGTACCCGCCCCCCCCTTCTCTACCCACTAGCTGCCAGTAGCACTCCGGCCCCTACCCAGTCATGACAGTCACAAATATCTCCAGGCTGTCAAGTATCCCCGGGGGCCACTGAGGACCACTGTGCTAGTGGTTAGACCAGGCTTCATTGAAGATGATATTTTCTTTTTCACGTTGGAAGGGAGGAAGGATTGGAACTTGTACAATAATAGAATAAACCGTTGTAGCTGGTTTAGCAGAAGTAGAGTGGTTCAGAGCATTGATCAGGAGTCAGAACGGATTCAGATCCTGGCTCCATCACTTACAAGCTGCACGGCCTTTTGCAAATAACCTATTTGTGCCTCAGTTCCCTTATCTGTAAAATGGGGGCAATTATAGTACCTTCCAATCGGGTGGTTGTGAGAATAAATAAATTGTAACTGAAACCATGAATTATTTGCTTGAAGAAAACAGCTTAGCACTCCTTCCGTTATTCAAAAGACTGTGAAAGCCACCTATGGGAAGACAATGATGTCTTCCTGTCTCTAGCCATCTTGAGCTGATTTTTAAAGTGTCCATCTCTTGAAAAGACCAGTTAAGAAATTAGTCTGAAAAGAAGGCTTTGCAAGATTAATGTGGAAAACGGTACCTTGTCTCCACGCTGAGTCTTCCTCCCTGAACCCATGGAGAGATCCTTGTGTTATTTTGTAAAAGCCAGGTGTTCTTCAGCAGAGCAGAAAATGATGTGTAGGGCATGATGGCTGTTGTTGAGGTGAGTGGCTGTGCTCTGGAAAGGCACTTCTGGGCGTGGCCTTGGCCTCAGGGAAATCTTCTTCTCGGAACTGAAGGAAGACCTTTGCAGATACAAAGGCAGATCATGAAAGGGCTTGGAAAAGGCCTCCATTCCAATTTTTCAGTGACACTGGAGACCCTGTGTGATGGCCAGATTGCCTTCTGGGACCATTTCCCAGCCAGAGCTTTCTGCTGCTTTTATAACTCTTGTGTTAGAGGCTGCTTAGGAAATGCTATTAGGGATGTGTCAGGCTTCAACAAATGAGAACTTCCTTCCCGCCATCCCAGCGACGCGAGAGAAGCGTAGAGCCTGGCAGAATGAAGGATGCAGTGGCTTATCAAGGTCATGAGTGGCAGCTGGCCCCATTGTAGCCCACATTCAAAGAAGGCTCCCCCACTACTGCGACAGTCCAGGGTTCTCTCCCAAATTCCTCAGATTCCAAACACAAAGGAGGTACCCCAGCCCTGGACTAATGTCCCCCGGGGGAAGGCAGATTATTTTTAAGCTCTTGTGTAGCCTTCACTACAGACAGATGGGCCTCCTCTGTCCTAAATAGAGACTATTTAATAACATTTGCTTCTTCTTATTAACTTTCTTTACTCACCTAATCTCATGAATCTAAACTGCTTTGGGACATCATTTAAAATATTCCAAAACAAAGTGAGAATCTTTTGGCTCAGTACTTCCTTTGGAGAGGTGAATGTTAAACGGGGTTTAAAGATTTTTTTCTTTTAACCTCAAAGAGTTGAAGCTTGTTCTGGGGCCTAACACACAGCATTCTGTGAGTACAATGCTTACGTGAGCCCAGTTGTCTTAAAAGTATGCAAAATCCTCCCAGTAATTCAGGTTCATTTGACGTGCTTGTTGAGTTTATTGGGGTTAGGGCTGAATCGAAGGAGAAAAGCTATAGAAGTACAAGCAACCCCAAAAGAAAAAATTTAATAGCAGATACTGAAGTAATAGGTTATTTATTTATTTATTTCAGCAGATACTGAGATAATAGGTTCAGACCTATTGACTGAAAGTAAAAAGTGCAAAAATTAAAAAAATCAGAATCCGAGTATCAGGAGGGAATGTACTGAGGATTTTTTTTTTTTTTTTTGGACAGTCTTTCCCAATCATTTCAATCTGATTGACGAAGAATAAAAATGGACCATATTCCCTACTGGCTAACATTTTGTGGTACCTTAGTCTCTGGGTTCTGGGGAGTAGCCTTAATCATGTTCACTTGCAAATCCTTTTCTCATTGTTTCTTTACTTTTTATTAAAAAAATTTTTTTATTGGAGTATAGTTGATTTACAATGTTGTGTTAGGTTCTGCTGCACAGCAAAGTGAATCAGTTATACATATACATATATACACTCTTTTTTAGATTCTTTTACCTCTTTTCCCATTGTTAAAGGTTGGACAATGCTAAGGGTTAGTTGACATGATTCACTTACGACCTTGTTCTAGAAAGACACTGAGAGGGCAAAGACTCCTCGCTTCAAAGTCTCATTTCCTCTATTCCCCTCACAGTTGTTTCTGACACTTAGAAATGCTCCCAGCCCCTAGCATACATTTACTTTTCAGGAAGCATGCGGTACGGTAACCGCCTTTCCAAAGGCCAATGGCAAGGCCATGTCTGACTTCAAAACGTGGTTACACTTTATGTTGGGAATGCATAGCAGAAAACAGCAGGCCAGCCATGTGGAGAAATAAAGCCGGAAGAGACAGTATATTTTCAGGAGCAATTTAGTGCATGATTGATCTTACTGATACTGCTAGTGTAGTGTTTATAGCTGACTAGGTTTATCTGCAGCAACTAGCCAGCAGAACTCTGTTTTTGAGAAAAATCATGGGAGAAAATACATTGATTAGCTGGTAAGTTAACTCCACACTCTAAAAGTAGGAAATCGGCCTGTCCTTGCTAACTTGGAAAGTTGTTAGACATAGTGTAATAAAGTTTGCTAATCTCTGGCCAGGGTCGCCTTTGGTTTCCTGCCCAATCACATGATCTTCTCTCTACTTTGTTTTCCCTGCTCAACCAAATCATCTCTTACTTTTGTGATTTTCAGCTGGCTTTATTCAGTCTTCTTTTCGCATCAGAATAACGATGGAGAGGCAATTGTGCCCAGGAAGCAAACTGAATTTATAGGATGCTTCAGAGATTAAAAAAAAAAAAAAAGGATGAATTTCAAAATTGTACGCTAGTATATGAACTGAGTTCATTTTAATTAAACATCACTATATCTGCATGTATGGATTATCCTTTCTCTGCCAGTGTCAACAGCTGGGGGTTTTTTACATTCTCTCTTGTGTGGTGTGGTGGAGAAGACACTTGACGTGTCTTGAAGTGGGAATGAGGTTTTCAACAACATTAAACAACACAGGACATCTTCCCCCGATTCTCTCATCTAATTCTTAGGGCAGTATAATCTCACTTTCTCTTTACCTTCTCCGAAATGAATCCAGATGTTATCTATGAATGCTGTAGAGCACGGCTGGCAAACGATGGCCTGTGGCCTGAGAATGACTTTCACATTAGTATTATTATTATTTTTTAAAATATATTTATTTATTTATTTATTTTTGGCTGTGTTGGGTCTTCGTTGCTGTGCACGGGCTTCTCATTGCGGTGGCTTCTCTTGTTGCGGAGCACAGGCTCTAGGCACACCGGGCTTCAGTAGTTGCAGCACGCAGGCTCAGTAGTTGTGTCTCATGGGCTCTAGAGCGCAGGCTCCGTAGTTGTGGCACGCGGGCTTAGTTGCTCCACGGCATGTGGGATCTTCCCGGACCAGGGCTCGAACCCGTGTCCCCTGCATTGGCAGGCGGATTCTCAACCACTGCGCCACCAGGGAAGTCCTCACATTATTAAATGTTTAGACTAATCAAGAGAAGAAAAACGTTTTGTGACACGTGAAAGTTACCTGCAATTCCCATGGCAGTGTCCATACAGGAAGGTTTACTGGAACCCAGGCATGCGCGTTCCTTTACTTGTTTTCTCTGGCCGATCTCCCCTGACAGTGGCAGAGAGGAGTCCTTGCGACAGAGACTTCACGGCCAGCACAGCCTAGAATGTCTACTCTCTGTCTCTTCATGGAAGAGTGCCTGCCCCTGGTGTGGAGGCAGATTGAAAAATTGAGAACCGTCAGTAAGAGAAAGAGCACAAGCTTTAGAGGCCGGCAGGATGGAGTCCATGCCTTGCTTTCCTCAAACGTATTGGGTTGGCCAAAAAGTTGGTTCGGGTTTTCTGTAACATCTTATGAAAAACCCGAACAAACTTTTTGGCCAACCCAATAAAACTACAGATTGTTCTACTTCAGAGGGTATTGGTGAAGATGAAATGAGATAATGAGTGTAAAGTGTGTGCGTGTGTGTATATATAAAATAATATGTATTATATATGATATATATTACTTATATATAAAATAATACATACGTGATATATATAACTATATCATATATAATACTTTATGTAAATATACTATATATGTATAGGTGAAGTGGAATAATCTGTAATATTATATATCTACATCTATTAGTATAATAGATATAATATGTATAATATAAACTACATATAGCTGTATTATATATAATAAGATATATAATATTTTTGTGTGTATATGTGTATGCCTCACAGACACTCAGTCTGGTACTTGTGCCTTTCCCTTTCAGTGTTACCAGTTTTTCAAGCTCATTTTCTTACCCCAGGTCACCTGTTAACAGAACTGTAGCCGAAAATACCCTTTTCCAAGGCTGACAGTAGCTGGAGAGTTAGAAACAGCATTTCTCACTCCCACCCTCCTCCTCCTTTTATTCAGCAGCATCTTTCTTTCCTCCACAAAACTGGTGGCGTTCAGCCCATGAGGGCAGCGAAATGCATTTTACCTTGAAGTGAATAGGTATACAGAATTGGTCTTGACCTTGAATGAAAGGAAAGCACGCCAAGCATCCTCCAGTCGGTGGAACTTGAGGGAAAGCACTGGTATAGGGGAACTTAGAGCATTGATTTCCAGAGGGGAGTTTTGCACGTGACAGTGACATTCTGAGCCCGGAGCCCAGTGTCTCCCCTATGGACGCCAGGGAGCCCCCTTCGTGCTCACGTGGCCTCCTCCACCTACCAGCTGTGTTTTTTTTCCAGTTAACACACTTCTTGTTAAGCCGACGTGGTTGCCTTATAAACTGTATCTCCATGGGCCGAAAGGAAATACAAAGCTGCCCCATGTGAAGATGAAGGTTCTTTGGCAGTGTCTTCCTCCGTCTCTTAGCGAGCACAGCAAACAGAGAACTCCCTTCTTTCTGACTTAAGTTACACATGTTTTTTCCCCCCCTTTTTTTTTTTTTACTTTCAAAGCTGGCAGCCTCATAAGAGCCGCATTCAAGTCAGCTGCGCCAGGGATGCGGGGCATCACTAATGGGGCATTTCTTGTCCTCCTGGCCTTCTTTCCCTCTGTGCTGTCTCTGTACCATGTATTATTAGCCACCTTGCGAAGTCAGAACTTTGCCAACCACTGGCTTCTGGATCCCGTGGGTCGCTGTCTGAATCTTGCTGCTTGTCCGGGAAAAAGTTAGTTTTACTACTGTTTGTAGAAAAAAAAATTGAATCAGATTGTATCAAACTCATTTAGGTTATTAGGATATGTGGTAACTCACCTAAGTAAACTGGGGGTAAAGCTGATGCTATGTGCTCATTACAGTTTGGCTTTTAATGTGAATTTTGTCTGGACTGGTGAATGATGTGCCCATTTGACCTTTTACTTTTCTTACTGTTAAAAAAAATTAACTTCTACCTTTCTATCTTTCTCTTCTTTGAAAGTTATTTTCATGTGACCTACCGTCCTAATTAGTTGGCTGTAAAGAGGTTAAGGGGGTGTAATTTCAAACCTTTTGATACTTGCCATTTTTGGGGGGGGGGATGGATAATAGAGCTTTTGTTCTTGTTATTGGCTTATGATGATGGTCTGGAATTATTGTGTTTGGCTGCCAGCATGGTGCTTGGGTGTGATTAATTTGTGCAGCTTGCCATTGGATAAATAATATTCATTCCTTGAATCCTTGTTCAGAAGGGATTAGCCAAGTGAACTGGAAACCATGCCTTTGCAGGAGAGCTTTCGCTGTTTGTGACCATCAATGAGCAATCTAGTGGCTGATTTAATTCATTTCTTACAGAACTAGCTGACTGATTGGCGCTTAACGCTTCTTAACTTATTCTGTAGTATTTTAATCTTTAGTTTCTTCCACATCCACCAATATTATAGTGGACATAGTTCAGAACTTAACATTTCCCCAGAGACTTTGCTCTGGGAATTCAAAATAAATACCGTGTGAAATGGGTTTCAAGAACGTTGTTTTCTGATGGGTCTGTTTTTTCTGTTTTTTTTCTCATAGAAGAAACGTGCTTTGAAAAAGTAAAATAAACTTACCTTTTTTTAAAAGGCAGGGTTAAAACAAATAAAACATGAAACAAAACATGTGACACATTAGAGGTCTGTATTCCACAGAACTCTCAAAGTCCATAACAAGGCTTTGGGTTTTGATATTGCATCATTTATAGGCTAAATAATTTATAATTAAGCTTTTGACCTGTGGGATGGTTGCAGCGCGTTCCACCAGGAGGCTAGAGTTTCTCTTCAAATCTACAGTTCACTTGATTGATGGATAAGATAAGTGACTGCAAAATAGAGGGGGTCAAGGCTTCCCTGGTGGCGCAGTGGTTGAGAATCCGCCTGCCAATGCAGGGGACACGGGTTTGAGCCCTGGTCTGGGAAGATCCCACATGCCGCGGAGCAACTAGGCCCGTGAGCCACAATTACTGAGCCTGCGCGTCTGGAGCCTGTGCTCCGCAGCAAGAGAGGCTGCGACAGTGAGAGGCCCGCGCACCGCGATGAAGAGTGGTCCCCGCTCGCCGCAACTAGAGAAAGCCTGCGTGCAGCAACAAAGACCCAATGCAGCCAAAAATAAATAAAAATAAAAATAAATAAATTATTAAAAAAAAACAACAGAGGGGTCGGTTTGGGAAAGTTTTCTCCCTTGTGGCTGTCCTTTGCCTTTGAATAGTTTCCTCCTGCATTTTGTTCATCTGAACAATGCATTAGCTTGCCCGATGTAGGGGAGCTGGCTTGTTGCTCATAAATTGTAGTAACGTGTCTTTTGGCTGCTAGGGAGTGAAGCAGTAAAGGTTCAAGGTTCTCATTTTTTTTGCATCTGTGTGTGTGTCTCCGTGGACTAGACTCTGCTTCCCCACCTCAATTTTAGCCTAAATTTCAATAACAGGTGAACGTAGTATTTAACGAATAAAAACAGAGTGTAGCTAGGTAAATTTGAATTTCAGATAAACAGCGAATGATTTTTTAATTATATTGTATTTATTATATTTGATCATATTGAATAGGCCCCTGTCTTTTATCTGGCAACCCTAGGTGAGTGCTGGGGAGCTAGGTTTCTCTGCACTGAGGGCCCCCAAGTTAGATCAGGTATTCAGAGATAATTGTGAGTGGAATTAAGAATGGGAAAAGAGAATGCCATTTATTAAGCATTTTTAAAATATCAAATCCTTTGTAGTTAGTCCTCAGCTTGTGAGATAGGTACAGTCATCCCTCAGTACCTGTGGGACTCCTTTGCATACCAAAATCTGCGGATGCTTGAGTCCCTTATATAAAGTGGTGTCGTGTTTGCATATAACCTATGCACTTCCTCCTGTATACTTTAAATCATCTCTAGATTACTTAAAATACTGAACACAATATAAATGCTATGTAAGTAGTTATAAATACAATGTAAATGCTGTGAAAATAGTTGCCCGGTGCATGGCAAATTCAAGTTTTGCTTTTTGGAACTTTCTGGAATTTTTAAATTTTCAAATATTTTCGATCCTCACTTGGTTGAATCCACGGATGCAGAACCCGAGGATATGGAGGGCCGACTGTATTGTAAACCCTTTATACCTTTCCTGATTAAAATAGCTAACACTTACTAAGTGCCTTCCATGTTCTGGGCACTGTTCTGAGAAGTTTGATGTATCCTCTTTCAGTGCCGACAATAACCGTACGAGGGTTAAGTACTAACCCTCATTTTACAAGGGGGGAATCTGAGCTGAGGTCCTGTACCTAGTAAGGGATTGTTTGGGGTCGAAGAAAAAGGATGGGTGGGGAATGTCTTGTTCCAGGTCACATAATTTGTAATTATGGAGCCAGGATTCCCGTGAAACTCCCTTCACTCCAGCAGTTTTTACTTCAGCTGCACATTGGACCTCCCTGGAGAGCTTTAAAAACCACAGATAACCGGGGCCCACCCCCAGAGAGTTGGATTTGCTTGGTCTGAGACTGGCCCAGCTCTCAGAACTTTCAAAACTTCCCCAGGCAATTCTAGTTTGCAACCAGGGTTGAGAGCAGTGGCTTTAGCCCATTTTGGAGTGAAATGAATTACCCTCCTTAGGACATCAGTCGCTCTATTTGCCTGTTCCTTTAGTTTTCCCTCCTCCACAGAAACTCACCATTCCAAATCTGGCAGCTAATTTTTCATGGTTTTTGTTTCCTCAAAATTATTTTCAGGAAGTCCTGGTGAATATATGTTGGGGTATAAACAAACCACAAAGAAAGACCTCTTGAGGGTATTCTGTTGATGGATTTTCTAAGTGATCTTTTCTTTTTCATTCACCCATTAGACTTCCTGGAGGAGGGAATATCCCTTTGCTCCACATTTAGCTCCAGCTGGGTACCAGGCTGGGTATGTGAGGAGGTCCACAGATTAATAAAACTAGACCACTACCCTCCAGGAGTTTTCAATTTTGGAAGGGAAGTATATAAATGTAATTCTAGGTTTAATTTTTTCTAAAAGTCACTTCGGAGGAGTACAAAGTATTAAGGAATTTAGAGGTGGCAGAGGCAGGGGGCAGTGGAGTGAGGGGTGACCTCTGTAGTCTGCTGCCTTGGGTTTTTTTTTTTTTTTTTTTGGCCGTGCCATGCGGCATGTGATCTTAGTTCCCTGACCAGGGCTCGAACTGGCTCCCCTGCATTGGAAGTGCGGAGTCCTAACCACTGGACTGCCAGGGAAGTCGCTCTGTCGCCTCGGTTTGAATTCCTGCCCCATCACTTACCTGCTGCCCCCTCAGTCCCCCTGCCCTCGTTGACACAGTAGATATTCCAGTCCTTTGATGGGAGGCAAGAGTCAGTTTCTGCCTGTGGCGTGCATACAGCTGACTGGCCCAGGGTGAAAGCTCAGTCAGTGTGAGCTACCAGCTCTCTGCATTGCTTTATTTTAGTTTTTAATTTTTAATTTTTTTTTTCCTGTGCATCAGTTTAAGCTTTCCAGCTGGCCTTAGCTTTATACTGATGGGCCTAAAGCATGCATACTAGGTCACTAAACTTTATCTATTAGTCCTTGAATTCACAGGGTCAAGAATTTGCCTTCATTTGGTAGCCCGTGAGGAGTCAGGAAGATGTGTGAATGGGAAACTGGACACAGTTCTAGAAGATAACTTGCGACCCAGTAGGAACCAGAGTAGGATGCAATAGGACCCCAGGACCCTGGCTTGGCTAAAAAAAAAAAAATAAAAGGATATCTAAGCCAGAAGGCAGCAGAAATAGAAAGAAAGGATGGCTTTTGGTACAAGGACTCAGATACGCATTACATGTGGTGGATGGGGAGAGAGGGACTGAGCTTCCATTCCCAACGGTGACATTCACAGACGGACAGCACAGGATGAGAGGCTGATTGTTAAGGGGACAAGGATGGTGAATGAGGTTCCTGGCAAAGTCACATTACAGCCTTCATCACAAGCAAAGCAGTGCCACGTTCCACGTTATTTTGTTTGTGCTGTGATTGCATGTTTGGGGATAATGTAGACTCTCTCTCTAACTTCTGCTGGTTTAAGAGCTTGCATGAAGAAAGGTTCATCCCACTCCTAGCGTCCCATCTGTCCTTTATGTTGAACTTGTGCTTTCTTATCGTAGTTTGTGTAGGTCTAAGTATACTACTTTGCACAGGGAATGGATAAATCTTCTGTTGCTATTTGACCAATGGGGCAATTTCCTTGTTACCAGACAGTTCTGCAAGCAATAAATACTTCTGATATTCCGAGTATATTTATTTCTAAATGGGAGTTGGAGTCGTAAGGCATTTACTAATGCCAGGCTCAACTTATCATTCAGAAACAGAAGGCAGATGACTCGCAAAGACTGTTCCCACTTGAGATTTTTAAGGTCATTGGAAATCTTCCGTTTTTATTGCAAGCTCTGTACTTTGTGAACTACGTGTTGAGACTTTTAGGAGATTGCTATGACTTAAACATTTTATCTTTGCCAATGTAGCCTGGACCAGGGGTTGGCAAACTTGTTCTGCTGAGTGCCAGATAGTAAATATTTTAGGCTTTGTGGGCCATCGAGCCTCTGTCGTAACTGCTCAGCTCTGCTGTTGGTATATGAAAGCAGACATAGACAGTATATAAACAAATGAGCTTTGCCATGTTCCAATAAAACTTTGTTTACAAATACATGTGGTAGGCTGGATTTGGTCCTCAGGTCAGAGTTTTCTGATGCCTGGCATAGTATGGGAGCTGTAGGGCCAGCAGTTCTTGGCTTGATTGGCTAGTTCTCTCAGCTGTGTGACTTAACCTCTCTGAGTCTCCGTATTATCAGCTGTAAAATGGAATCAGTAGAAGAAACCACTTCATGGGGCTTATTTTGATGTTAAATGAGATCACACAAGTGGTTTTGCAGAGTTGCCAAAAATAGTAAGGACATAGAAAATGTTAGTTAAAGGCGGGGGGAAAAATAAAAACAGTCCATTTCAGTCCACATTATACAGTAATCCTGACGTTTGATTGCAATTATTTTAAGGTAAGAAGGAGAGACCAGCGAAGCACAATTTTTGAAGGGCCATGTAAGATCACAACAACTCCACAAGGAACAGATGTAAACTAGTGATATGTTGGCTTTTAACAGACTAGAAAAAGTTGATGAGATCATGGAAAGCTCCACATGGCCAATGTTGTTTATTCTTTGGATGGTTTTTCTTCTTGGAAATTTTGTGTCATTCCCTTTCTGGAAGTGAGTTAGACTTTTACCTGTTCTTTGGGGTGTAGAGTTGGGCTTCCCCTCCTCCATGATAGCTGAGGTGTAAGGAATAATTTCTCGATATGAAATGTGACAAGCACTTATTGAGCACCTGCTGTATGTTCACACTGTGGGAGGTGTCGTGACTGCAGAGGGTGTTTCTGTAATCGTGGCGCTCCCGGTGGAGTTGCAAGAGACATACACACATGTGTGAAAGAGCCGGGCACAATGCTGAGGCAGTACGTAAATAAGTGCAATAAGTAAATAAATAAGTGAAGGCTTGTGTGATGCAGGGGGGCCGTGTAAAGGTACCAAGGGAATTCAGTGTGAGATACTGGAACCGAGTGTGCCATAGAGTCGGAGCTCAATAAATATTTTCTGAATAAGTGAGCAAAAGAAATATTTGAGGTGGTCCCATTGCCCTCAATTTGATATTGGGCACTTGAGCAGGGTAGTCTAATGACCGAATGGACATGAACCAAGTGAGAATAATGCAGTAGGTGGGGCTGTGATAAGTTATCAGATGGGAAGAGGTGAGAGAACCAACTGTCCATCTTGTGGTTCAGGAAGTCTTCAGATGTGCTTGTATGAACTTGGTCTTCAAGGATGGGTGGAATTAAACCAGGTATATCAAGGCATGGAGAACAGGGAAGTGCATACCTCGTAACAGGAAAAACTGGGCAAAGGCATGGTGGATTTAAAGAACACGGCAGATTTGGAGGACACTTACAAGCCCTTTGGGATTGGAGTGAAAGGCTCAAGAGAAGGGTCATTGATACACATACCCGGAGCACCTTTGCAGATGACTTTTGGACGTTCGTTGATGCAGGGACCACAATTTCTCAGAATCCCTTCTTGTGCCCTAAGTATCAAAGACCGTAGGGGTGTCCCCACCCTTAATGGGGAAAGTAAGTTTTTTAACAGGGCCAGCAGTGGGGAAAGAGAGAGGACAGGCCTCATCCATGCAGCTGGCCAGATCTCCTCACCCAACCCTGGGTTCAGAGGTGCCAGATGTGGTGCCAGATGTGACATTTGGCCAATGTATCCTTTTTTTTTTTTTTTTTTTTTTTTAGTGCATCCAGCATACTTCCTACAGCTTGTAGAAATTGACATTTCCTGCTTTAAATAACAGCTACTATTCACTGAGGGAGTGTGATTCATGTGCCAGACCCTGTTCTAAGGGCTTCACCTCTAGTACTTGGTATGGAATTCTTATAATAGTCCAATGAGATAAGTGCTATTTTAATCCCTACCCTATTGTTTTGAGGCAGGGACTTTATCTGTTTTGTTCCTTGCTGTATCTCCCATGCCTAGAAAGGTTCCTGGCACACAGTAGATGCTGGATTTTGAAAAGATTAATTGAGGGCAGACATAATTTGACCAAGTCATACTGGTTCTGTGTAGGAATTGAAGACCATTACCGAATTATTTCAAAGTCTGGATTCTTCACGCTGTGCAATACCACCTCCCTTCTGCCTAAAGGAGGAAATTGCAATGTTTTTCAGACTTGAGGTCTCCTTTTTAACGTTCTAGCTGAGGAATGCCTCGCACAGATACTTTTGGTCATTCTTTAATTTGATGTGGATAAAGAAGTTAGAATAAATCAGGTACTGTTTAGAAATGGCTTTGTTTTTACATTTGCAGCAATGTGTGTGTGCACTTTTCCTAATTTCCATCTACTGACAATGCTTGGTTTTGCACAAGAACGGGGTTCCCTGCAATAACCTGACTCCAAAGCTGACAGATTGGGAAACTTGTGGCTTGGAGCCTGAGCCCTCTCCTAGAGTCTGGGTCATGCCTGAGTCTGGACAGGCCCTAGAGTTGGAAATTTAGGAGCTCAGCCGCCAGAACTCATGTCAACAATGGCTGTTGCTCCTTATTGAACAAGGACAGGCCAGTCCATCCACAGATGTTTTCTCAGGCCTCGTCCTGTGTACTGTGAGAAATGAGAAAGTTCTTTGCCCCAGGGAGCTTCTTGTCTGCTGGAGGAGGTAAAACTTATGGAAATGGGGCAGAATGTGGGAAGAACTTTAACTGAAGCTACAAGAGCTTGGAGGAGAGAAGGGATGGACTCTGGATGGCTGCCTCACAGGCTCTTCTGTGGTCCTGGATCTGAAAGAACACCATAATATGGGTGATCTCGAAGGAAACCCAAAAGGAAGCTTCCATTGTTAAGAGTTGAATGTGGCCCTGGTCCAGTAGGCTTGTGATCCAATTTATGGAAACAAAGCAAAACATAGACAAAGGGAAGGAGGTGATGAAGGGAAGATGTTTGAAATAATCAGTAACTCCAACAAATGTGCCCACCATCTCCTCCTACCCCCATCTCCCAAGGTAACCAACAGGCAGTTTCATAAAGATACATAAAGATAGTTTGCTACAACCCTCCATCACTTTAATAACACTTGGGGTTCCCATCTCTGGGCAACGGAGACATTTGTAGGAAGAGACAGTTGCTATAGGGGTTTGTGTGAATCTGTGGTTTGAGGACTGGTGATTAGGCCAGCAGGTTTTTTTTTGACTATAGAGCAGTTTGTTAAAAATAATGATAAAAACAAACACACACACACACACACACCAAAATCTGGTTTCTCACCATAACGAGAAGGAAGGTTTCAGAGGTCAAACATCGGCTCCTTCTACTTCTCATTTGAGATTTTCATGAGCCAGAAAGCTTCTTCATCAAATAGCAGTTTCAGTATTAGTAGACTATGCGTTTTGGGGGCTGTTGTGCTTTCGCAGGATTTTTGAAATGTAACCACACTTAAGGATGAAAATGCAAAATGAAAATGCTAACATAGTAAACACCAATAGCAGAAGTGCTATTATCTGCCTTTCTACTTGAGGGGTTTTGTGGTTTTGGTGTGTTCATTTATTTTTGGAAAAAGACCGTCAAGCCTGCTTAGTCAGTGTCCCATCTCACCAGCCCAACTGAAGGAAGTTTCAAACTCTTTCACCTTCACTCAGAATTCATGTGAATTACTGGTGCCTGCTTGGGTGTTCAGTGAAAACAGTTCATCATCATTTTCTTTAAAAATTCTCATTTTTTCTGGCATTTTGACTTGATATTACCTGTTGGTGGCCTTTTCTTTGTACTTCCTGGTTCTTAATGTTGAAACAGAATATAGGCTTAACCTTAGAGTGAAAGAAAGAATTAGCACATAAACTATCTGAGCATATCTAGCCCAACGTACATTAAAAAACAAAATATATATATAAACACACTTCCACCGTTTGGAATGAGATAATGCCACAAAGCCTGATGAGTTATTTATTCATCTCTACAAATATTTATTGAGCCCAGCATTCCAGATAGTGAGATATAGGAGAGTGAACTAGGCATGCAAAATCACTGCCCTAAAGGGGCCTGCATTCTTCTTCTTGCTCTGTGTGTGTGTGTGTGTGTGTGTGTGTGTGTGTGTGTAGAGAAGATAGATAATTTAATAAATTAGCAAGATCATTTCAGACTATAGCAAGTTCTATGCAAGGAACAAATGGTCCCTTTCAAAGGAAGGAGGCTAAGATGGGGGAACTGCATTTTCAGGTCATGGTCAGTGTTCAAAGGGTCCTTTTCTGAAATGGATGGGGGCAGTGAGTGGGCAGATGTGCTAGGATCTTTTTGGTATAGTTCAAAGAAGAGTACTATAAACGTGTGCCCCCCCAAATTTCATGCTGAAACCTAATTCCCAGTGGGATAGTACTTGGAGGTGTGGCTTTGCAAGGTGATTAGGTCACAAGGGTGGATCACTTGTTAATGGGATTAGTGCCCTTATAAAAGAGACCCCAGAGAGATCCCTTGCCTCTTTGCTCATGTGAGGACCCAGCAAGAACACAGCTGTATATGAACCATAAAGTGGGTTCTCACCAGACACTGAACCCTGCTAGAACTTTGATTTTGGACTTCCAGTTCTCCAGAACTGTGAGAGGTAAATGTCCACTGTTACAAGCCACCCAATCTATGGCATTCTGATATAGCAGCCCGAGTGGACAAAACAAAGTGTAATGGCTTAAAATGAGACAATGCTAACTTCAAATCTCAGCTTTACTTCTTAGATGTCCTCTCAGCAAGAAGGAGAAGTAATCTCTGCCCTGCAGAGTTGTTAAAAGGAGTAAAGACAAGCACAGGGTCCTGGGCACAGCCAATGCTCAGTAAAAGGTCAGTGCTCTTATGAGTGTTAGGTGTCCTATGTACAGGTAAGTCCTCGATGAATACAACTTTGGAAGAAGGGGATGTGGCTGATCATAAATGAAAACTCAAACTGCCGGGTTTAATTCAGCTGCTAGCAGGGGGAAGTCCTGGAGGCTGTGTTGAAATAAGAGTGTCAAACACAGAGACGGCAGCTGGATGTGGTGACTTCTGACTTCCACCCCTCCCCCGGCCTGCCGTGCTGCTTCAGCCCCTTCTAGGGCATCATGCACAGGCCCTGGCACAGACGAAGCACTCCACAAATATGCAGATAGCTGTTGACTTTTTATTAAACTGAATTTTTAAAATTAATTTTTGTTGGACTATAGTTGATGTGCAATGTTGTGTTAGTTTCTGCTGTACAGCAAAGTGAATCAGTTATACATATACATATATCCACTCTTTTTTAGATTCTTTTCCCATATAGGTCATTACAGAGTATTGAGTAGAGTTCCCTGTGCTATACAGTAGGTTCTTTTTAGTTATCTATTTTATATATAGTAGTGTGTATATGTCAGTCTCAATCTCCCAATTTATACCCCCGCCCTTGGTAGCCATAAGTTTGTTTTCCACATCTGTTATTTTAAACTTAATTTATTTATATGTTTAAACTGAATTCATATTTAATCCATTAAGGGAACAAGTAAGCCTCCAATGTAAGTCGTTCTTTTTGTAATTTGTCGTTATTCAGCAAGTTTTTTTGTTTTGTTTTTTAACATATTATATGTTTTAAATACTGTTAGGATTTATCTATCCTTCTTCTTCATTAAAACAAAATGATTTTGGGACCCAGAACTGAAATTCTGCTTTTCCAGCTTATTTTTTTTTTACTTCCTTTAAAATCTCTTCTCCATATAATGAGAGATCTGGAATCCTTTCAAAGGAGTAAATTTGAAAGACTAAATAAAAACTAACTCATCCAAGGATATTTAGCCAGTTGGTTACAGAGAAGAGAATAGATTTGGGACCTTTCAGTTTTCAGTGGGGAACTCATATTTGATTTTAACTAATGTGTAAAATTGGGTAGAGCACACTCAGTAATATGTGTGCAGGCTGCCTAGGAGCAGTCAAATCATTAAAGTATGCGTGTGCAAGAAAAAATAAACACAAATTTCCTTTTTCTGGTTTGTTGTAAGAGGGGACCCTTTTAAGCATCTTTTCATCTGAAAATCGTAAGGTGCTTGAGGGCAGACCTTTGGGTCTTGAGATGTGTGTGCACGTGTGTGTTCATGTGTGTGCCTGTGCAAGCTCATGGCCACCTCTCATGCCTTTACCTAACACACACTTGTGCATCCTGAGGTCAGCGGGGGTTGTTCCACACAGGCATTTTACTCAGGTTGTTCTGGAGAAAATTCTGAAGAGAGCCATACGCATTGATCATAAAGTTAGGAAATTTGACCTGTAAAGTGTTGCTGAGATAGGAATTTAAATTCCCTTTCCCAATTTCTCGTGAGCATTTTTTGAGGCCATTTTTTCCTATTCTTGCTTGAATATAAGCATCACGTGGGGAGCAAAATTTGGATTGTGAGGTTTTTCCCCAGAGATTCTGATTGACTTGGTCTGGCTATGATAAAGCAGATTTGGGACACACAGGAAGTTAAGAAGAGGGGAATAAGATAAAAGTTCACTTGAAAGGTATTGCAGGAATAAGGAGCAGAGTTGGCAAAGTATTGCAGGTTCAAAAGAGCACTGGAGAAGCGGGCGTGTGCCTCAGGGGTGTGGGTGGTGGGGTGGGGAAGATGAACCCCGGGAGGTAATTGACAGACACATCGTGAAGGGCCTTGTGTTCAAGGCTCAAGAGTTGGGTTTTTTTAAAACATCTTTATTGGAGTATAATTGCTTTACAATGGTGTGTTAGTTTCTGCTGTATAATAAAGTGAATCAGCTATACATATACATACATCCCCATATCTCCTCCCTCTTGCGTCTCCCTCCCACCCCTCTAGGTGGTCACAGAGCACCGAGCTGACCTCCCTGTGCTATGCGGCTGCTTCCCACTAGCTATCTATTTTACATTTGGTAGTGTATATATGTCCATGCCACTCTCTCACTTTGTCCCAGCTTACCCTTCCCCCTCCCCGTGTCCTCAAGTCCATTCGCTAATGTCTGTGGCTTTATTCCTGTCCTGCCCCTAGGTTCTTCATGACCATTATTTATTTATTTATTTATTTTAGACTCCATGTATATGTGTTAGCTTGTGTTATTTGCTTTTCTCTTTCTGACTTACTTCACTGTGTATGACAGTCTCTAGGTCCATCCACCTCACTACAAATAACTCAATTTTGTTTCTTTTTATGGCTGAGTAATATTCCATTGTATATATGTGCTACATCTTCTTTATCCTTTCATCTGTTGATGGGCACTTAGGTTGCTTCCATGTCCTGGCTATTGTAAATAGAGCTGCAGTGAACATTGTGGTACATGACTCTTTCTGAATTATGGTTTTCTCAGGGTATATGCCCAGTAATGGGATTGCTGGGTCGTATGGTAGTTCTATTTTTAGTTTTTTGAGGAACCTCCATACTGTTCTCCACAGTGGCTCTATCAATGTACATTCCCACCTACAGTGCAAGAGGGTTCCCTTTTCTCCACACCCTCTCCAGCATTTATTGTTTGTAGATTTTTTTGATGATGGCCATTCTGACTGGTGTGAGGTGATAAGGCTCAAGAGTTTTAACTTCATTGTGGACCCAGTCCCTTACTCGATGTGTACGTTTTTTGTCCTTATTTATGATCACAAAAGTAATATTTGTCCATTAAAAATAGAAACATTATATAATAAATTGATCCCAAAAGGAAATGTTCCCATAATTCTACCCTGTCCAACTCCAATGAAATTACTGTTGTAAAGTGTCTGGTGAATCAGATGAGTGATTTAGAGTTATAGCTCTGGTGGTAGATAGGATGGAATGCAGTGGGGAAAGCCTCCAACTTAGAGATAAGATGTGATGCCATTTCAGTATCCCAGGCAGGAGATGAATGAGGCTCTAAACTAAGGCATGGGAGGATGCAGAAAAGGGGAGGCCACCGAGAGATATGTAGACAGTGGAATGGAAAGGCCGTGGAGGAGTGAAAAAGGTGGAGGGAATCAGAGGGACCTCTGCGGTTTCTGGCTGGGTTAACTGGCTGGGCCGTGGTGTCATTAAGGACACTTAGGAATTTGGTGGCAGATCATATGGTTGGAGACATGTCAACTTTAAAGTGCCCGGGGGGATGTGGGGATGAAAATGTCTATTAGCCTTCTGGAATTGTGAAAGTGGAATTTAGGAGTGAGTTGGGATTTAAGAATATGGATTTGGAAGCCACAGAGACATGAAAAAAAAAAAAAAAAGAGATACAGAGTAAGGGAGGCAAGAGAAACAATAGTAAAATGGGTCATAACTGCTTAAGTGCTTTTGTTTGTAAGGCTTAATGAAATAAGGGCCTACACTCAGATTGCGGTAGTGGAGAGGGATGGGTAAGTTACCTCCTTAGGTCACAAAGAGGTTATAGGATCTGTTCTCATGAATTCATCAAATTTAACTTCTCATGCTGAAAAAGTAGAAAATTCCTAAAGGAGCTATCGTGTCAACTTTTTTGTTTTCGTTTTTAAACTTGAAAAAAATCCAAATACAGAATATTCACGAATTTAGAGAAATGTTCAGTTTAGATTCCAACTATGGTCATTCCCATAGCTATGTGGTGAAAGAAATCATGTTTCTGATGAGGATACATTTTTAAATGTTGCACTGAAAAACCGTGACTAATATGAGTTTTGGATTTGCTATTGGGTGTGTGGGTGTGTGTGTGTGTGTGTGTGTGTGTTTGAATTGAGTTCATAGAAGTTATATCTGCAATCATTCATTTGTCTTCTGGAGGGCATTTCCATTTGGAAGTAAATTTTTTTTCTATTTATTCCTCTAAATATTCTAGAGTAGGAAGAAATGACAAGCCCTCTATCCTCGTTTACAAAGTTTGAGCTTAAAAAAAGGCAAATTTATTTTTAAAATTTACAATAGCTGTATTGTCAGTGGATTTGTGGCAGAGTCTACATAGTGTGGTTTTGGAAAATACACTGACTTTTCATGGCTTCAGACACGGTTTGCTTCCCAGGGCCTCTGGGCTTTAGCCTCCTGTTTGCAAGTGAGGATAGCAACACACATTGCACGGAAGGGTTTGAGGATTAAGTTACACTCTAGGTGAAAACCCAAGCCCAGTTCTAACCTGCCCAGGGTTGGTATTCAAAAAATGTCCCTTCCCTTTCTATTCTTTCCTTCCCCCCAACAAAATTCATGCTCTGTTTCTGTTAAGTCCCTTTTGTAACACTGTTTTAACATGATACTAAATATATTGCCAGAAACCATGTTTCCCAAAGCGTATGGTGTAGTTTATAATTTCTAACTTAGCTTTTTCATTAAAACTTGAAAGCTTTTTAGCTTTATAAACTCACTTTTTGCTGCTAAGGATTATGGTGGGGGGGGCGAGGGCTGGTTTCTATCTCTACATTTCTGGTGGCAGTTGGATCTCTGCTCTCTCAGCAGTGAGTTCCCTGTGTCCAAACAGAGCATGATGAGTGTCATGCTTTGGCCGTTGGTGGAATTATTTCTCCCGCCTCTGGAGCCCGTGGCAAGGATAGAATCAGAGGGGTCCCTGGCGCAGTCCGCTATGCGAATTGGTAGTTATCCTGAATGTCACAGCAGCCTGGAAACGTAGACCCCATCAGGAACCCAGCGAGAATTCTATCCAGTGCCACTCTGTTCCGTGAATCTGCATGTCGTCAGGACCGCAGTGACTTTGGGAGTGTATGTGAAGCCGAGGCACTGTCACATTCATATCTGTGTGATCTAAATGCCCTTTTGCTTTTCCATCGTTGTCAGGGCTGCTGTTGTTTCTGTGCCTAAAAACGTAGCCTCAAACAGCCCACCATCTAGAACTCTGAGAGATGCTGTCGACCTTTATAACTCTTCTCTTTGAGGAGAAGATAGACTCTGCTCAGGTTCCAGAAATGTTGTCTTAAGATAGCTGGAAGGAAGTGTTTGAAATGGCACATATGCTTGTGATGCTGGTAACCAAGGAAACATGTCCCTGATGCAAAGCTTCCTTTAAAAAAACGATAGTACCTTTGGAGGATTGTCTCAGAATCACCCACAGCAAGATTCCAAAGGGATTTGAAATTAAACTAGGTCACTTTCAGAAACTGTATCAAGAATTAACAAAGTACATGAAGAGCTGCTTTAAAAATGCACTGTTTAGAAGAACAACCCAATACATTGTGGGTATAATATTCTAGCATCGGAATAATCTGAGTCTTACATCCATTATAATGGATATTGGATAAATCTTACTGGAGTAAACTTTCCTCTGCTCATGCCTTATTATTTGTATTATTATTATTATTCTTAGTTTACCTCTTATTCCCAATTAATCTTTAGATTCTCTCCACCTCTTTTGTAACAGTCAGTGATTAAAATTACAGAGTGTTGGTTCAACTCAACACCTACCCAGCTTGCATATGGAATTTGCTAATACATGCATCTTGTGTAGAATCGTAGAAACTGGAGTTGATTTAGAAGATAATCAGATACAAACTTTTCTTTCAACAAATGAGAAACCGAATCGAGGAAGAGTTACTTAGAGGCAGAAGCTTCGCCCTGAATCTGAATATACACATTTTGGTAATGTTCTTGACACAAAGACCTGAGCGTTATCGGTACAGATCATGTAGTATGATCACTAATACCATTTTAACATTTCTTTTTGTTACAAAAGATTTCTGAGTACTGGACAACAGGAAAAATATACTGAATTTACAAACAGCAGAAGGATTGGGATAGTCCTGAATGCTAAAGTCTCAACCTCATATGTTAAAGCAATCAGGCAGTCTTTACAAATATGTAGACTGGTCTGTTATAAAAGAACAGGAAGTGGGCAGGTATTTGGTAAATTGCAGTGGATACAAATACCTAAAGTTACTTAACCTCTGGAAGGACTCTTGACAGCCAAATGGGTAGCAACCCCTGCCTTAAACTTTCTTGTAATAAGCTGAAAACTGAATTTGTGCTGTATTTTTCTAAAGTGATATGTTTCGTAATTAAAGACATTGAAGTGGAAAGAAGTGTACATGGAATTTTCACTTGAGAGCAAATTTTACACCTGATGCCTCGTTATTAATTAAATTATATACCTGGGAATACAATTTCATCTTAGCTTAAAAGTTAAATTCTCATTGTCTATGAAAGACACTATGAAACTTTGATGGGATTTTAAAGATACTTATATTCTTAGAGTCATGAAAGTGAGCACAGACCCTGACACAAATCTGTATTGTCCGAAAGCAGTAGTTCTCAAACTGCAGCGGGCGCCAGAATCACCTGGAGGGCTTCTTACAACAGGTTGCTGGGCCTCGCCCTGAAATTTCTGAAATTTCTGATTCACTATGTCTCGGGTGGAGCCTGAGATTTTGCATTTCTAACAAGTTCCCAGGAGATGTTGCTGCCGCTGCTTCAGAAACTGTGCTTTGAGGACCACTGAATGAAAGGAAACCCAACGGTTTACTTTATTTCATATCCATATTCCATTTAACTTGGTACTTTTATTTTATCCTCAACCTACTTGCTCAGCCAGTCACTTGAAGACTGTGGCCCCTTAGGTAGAACATCATAAGCAGTGGTGGCTGGTCTTTGTTCAAAAATTGGCTTTAAGGTTGAGGAGGAGCCCTAATTTGTACTGTTGCCAGTTTGAGTGGTGCAAATACTCCCATCTTGGTCAGTTTAAAGCTACCAATATCACAACAATCACCTTGTGTAAAATTTCTGAAAATTTAACAATCATCTTCAGCACAGCCCTGAATCATAAGGAAGTGTCAAAGGTCACGTTGAAATTTAACCTTAAGGAAAGGGAACCCTTGTGCACTATTGGTGGGAATGTAAGTTCGTACTGCCATTGTGGAAAACAGCCAGTATGGAGGTTTCTCAAAAATGAAAAATAGAACTATCATAGGACTCAGCAATCCCACTTCTGGGTATATACCCAAAGGAAATGAAATCAGTTTCTGAAAGAGATGTCTACACTCCTATGTCCGTGGCAGCATTTTTCACAATAGCCAAGGTATGGAAACAACCTTAGTGTCCATTAGTGGATGAATGGTTAAAATGTGGTATGTATATACAATGGAATATCATTCAGCCATGAAAAAGAAAGAAATCCTGTAATTTGCAACAACATAGATAAACCTTGAGGGTATTATGGTAAGTGAAATAATCTAGGTGGAGAAAGACAAATACTGTATGGTATCATTATACACAGACTCTAAATAAGTCATAGTCATAGAAGCAGTACGTAGAATTGTGGTTATCAGGGGCTGGCTGTGGGGGAAATGAAGAGATACAGGTGAACAGGTAGAAGCTTTCAGTTATAAGATGAATAAGTTCTGGGGATCTCATTTGCAGCATGGTGACCATAGTTAATAGTAGCGTACTGTATACTTGAGAGCTGCGAAGACAGTAGATCCCAATTCTTCTTACCGCCCCCAGCAAAAAAGGGTTCATACATGAAAAAAGGGAAAGGAAGGAGGGGAGGAAGAAAATTAATTTAACCTTATGTGAGACAGACTTTTCACATCTCTTTGAGGGTCAGGTATGGAGAGGTATAAAAAATAAATTCTTGTTTATACCTGGGTGGTCCGATGAAGATGATTCTAGTCAGGGGGGGAGTAGGCACTATAGTTCAAAAGTCATAGACGGGCTGTCCACAGAGGAGTTTTATTGGCTCTAAAGCCTTTTAATTTTGAATTATTTGCTGACTTACCGAGATTTTGCATATAAAAAAATCTAAATTTCTATCTTTTTTTGGACGAAAAGTTAGCAATTGTGGCAACTCCAGGCCCAGATTCTTACTCATCGGCCATTAGCTGGAGCTGCTTAGCTGCTGTTTCCTCCTCTGCCTGTTCCCCATTTAGAGCGGGCAGGACCTTTGCAGTCCATCCTTGTCCCGAGGCTCTCAGCTATGCTACCCTTGGACCTTCCTCATCCATCGACATTCATACTGACTAGTGCTGGCTAGTTATGCCCTCTGCACCACTTGAAGATGCAAATCCAGGAGAATATACATCCTCCTTCATGGGTACAAATGCCAGTGGGGAGAAGGGAAGCGTTTGGTCACCTTGAAGGACCTTTACAAATTGAAAAGTGAAAGTGGTCAGGTATCTCTCTTTTTTTTTTTTTTTTAATAAATTTATTTATTTATTTATTTTTGGCTGTGTTGGGTCTTCGTTTCTGTGCAAGGGCTTTCTCCAGTTGCGGAGAACGGGGGCCACTCTTCATCGCGGTGCGTGGGCCTCTCACTGTACCGGCCTCTCCCGTTGCGGAGCACAGGCTCCAGACGCGCAGGCTCAGTAGTTGTGGCTCACGGGCCCAGTTGCTCCGCGGCATGTGGGATCTTCCCAGACCAGGGCGCGAACCCGTGTCCCCTGCATTGGCAGGCGGATTCTCAACCACTGCGCCACGAGGGATTGCTCCTTCTTCTGTGTTTTCATCCCCCTGCTCTCCCTTTAGTTGGGGAGAGGGAGAGGAGGAAGGAGGAGTTATACTTTCTAGAAACAGAATCCAAGACCCAGAGAACCCTCTAATCTCTCTTTCTAAACTATAGACCTGGGATCTAGATGAGGATATTCCTGATAAGAAAATACTTGCTCCTCGGTGGTTTAATTATTGTTTATATGGTGTAAACACTTTTCTGAATCCTGCTATTTATTTGGCACTTCAGTGTTTCTTTTCCCATTTTCTCTCAGCATCTTGAATCTGCCCTGCCCTGGTTGGTTTTTACATCCTTAGCTTCTGTGAGTATGGGAACACACAGAGCAGAAGAAAATCCTTCTCACAAAATCTTTGACTTGCCTGAACCACACTGTAGTTATTTTATTTGAGGGTAATAGCATGAGGAAGATGTTCTAAGGGTCTCAGAGAGAAAAGCCCGGATTTAAATCTGATCATTATCAGATTGAGAGCTAAATACTTTGGCAACTTTCATGAGGAAATATCCCTGGGAATTTTCTGGATAAACATCATTCTTAAGTTTTGACAGTGTGCAGAATTTAGGCCACCCACATTGTGTGGAGTCCAAAATTGTTCAGTGAAATTTAAATGATATGTTTCAAGAGTTTGGCTGAACTTGTAATTTAACCTGGGAGGGGGGAGTAAACAAATACTTGTGGGAAAATATTTGTGCTCAAAATCAATAAGGAACAGGCGGTAGGTTGCCCTGCACTCTGAGAGCTCTACTTTTCAGCTGAAGGTAGTACCGGGTGGCATTTGTCAAGAGCAGGGAGAGATGTTGGGCATGTTGACTTGCTAAGGATCACTGCTACTGGCTCCTTGTCTTAGGATGTTCAAGTCAGGTTTATCCACAGATGAATAATCAGTGGGATTTATTCAGCATTTACTTTGTGCCACATGGTATAATACAGGAATTTAGCACCGTCAAGAGTCTCACTGGTGAGATGGAAAAACTGACCCTTAGAGGAATCAGTAACTATGTGGTGGTCTCGCAACTCATGTGTGAAGGAGTGCCAGGCCTTGGGTGCAGCTTTACCTGAGTCCACCTTTGCCATCACAAATTATCTGTATACGTCATTGCCCTTGGAAGAGGATTCCTTGTAAGTTGTATTTTTTATACTCATGAGTGTTGAATCTACAAGTGCATCTCTACAAAAGTTTATTATTTTAAACTCCTAAACTGGCTTCATAAAGCTTTTTGGATATTGCTTAGCACACACAGTCTATCTGACATGGCCTGAACGTATTTTGATTCTTAATGAATATTGATGTATATATTATGGTGAGTTCATCTTACTTTGTAACACATAGCTTTATGCCTTAACTTTCTTTTTCTTTTTTCCTTCTTGTAGTCGATTTATCCACCAACCAGCCATATATATAGGGAAATAAATATTTTAAGCTCTTCTCTCATTTAGGAAAATTGGAAGACCCTAGGTTTTCAGACTCCCACCTAAATAAAGTAGGCAGAAAAAGCACAGCATCTGGTGAATGGAGCATGTTAGATTTTCCACTGAGAATTCTCTCATGCATCAGTTTTCTGGTGATTCCTGGTACTCTCCCAGTTAACCTGGAAGTGTGCTTTTATTAAGGATTTCTTTTTCCTCGAGGCCAGATGCGACCTTGCCCTTTGTCTGAGCGGCTCTGGGCCGTGAGTGGAGTGTTGGTACCTCTGGGAAGAGAGCGGCTGCTTCAGGGCCTGAGCACTGGGGCAACCACCATCTGTCCATCTTTGTAGACTTTTCGTGCTTTAGATGTTGTCCTCACCACAAGGGCCTTTGAGGGTTGGGGCCACAACTCTCCCTCTTATTCTCCCGCTACAGCTGTATAACTGGTTGTAAAACTTTCACTTGTAGGTGAAAACTCATTTTGGCAACCACGAATTCCCACTATAATTCATTTAGAAACTGCAGTGTTTCTATTAATGGAAAAGTAAGCTCAAGCATCAAACAGCCTGGCTAATACGTGTTGTTAATTGCATATTGTTGGTAACTGTAAACTCTGAGATTGCACTAATAAAAGGTAATAATTCCCAAGACAGCCAGGAAGGGAGCTGAGGATGACTGCAAATTCAGCCCTTGCAGTTTTGCCATGTTTGGCTACATTTAAGTGAGCGAGAACTGATCTGAGTGCTGATAGTGCATTGGGAAATTTTTTTGGACTAAGTAAGGGTGATTGGAGACTGAAGACTTTGTGTCAGTGTGGGGACATGGTGACTGCTGATGGGGCAGATGGTTTTTTCAGATAATTGCTAAGGGCTCAGAATGCCGTGGCAAGTGCTTCTCAGAAGGTTGCAGCTCAGCGGAAACCTTGTATGGTCAAACCTTGTATGCTTGCCTTTTGAGTCCACATTTCATGTAAGCCGATACTCAAAGCGAGCACTTGTAGAAGGAGAAGAGGATGTGGATAAATCAGAAGACTTGGACTTGAGGCTGGCTCTGTCCCTTAGCTGAATGCCCTGAACCAGAGCCATTCAATTCACTGAACTTCCGCTCTTCGACATTTGTAGAATGTAGCTACTTTGTTAGGGCTGTTATGAGCATTCCATGAGATAATGTAGGATATGAAAAACCACTTTGTAAACTCTTTAAGTGTGAGGAAACTAGATACCTGCCCTTTCTTAATTTTCTGATGAGACAAATGGACCCAGAGGATGCATCACTATAAATCTATTCTTTATACTCGAGGTTCTTTCAAAATACCACCCCTGAGTAGTGCTTGTAGTTTCTCTCTTTAAAAAAAAATTATTAAAAAGTTAGTTTATGACCTACTCTCTGGGGCTGGAAGTGCCTTTTTTTGGTAACCCAGATTCCTGTGGCTTGCATTGGGTCATTACTTTGGGCAATCTGATGCCTGAGAAGATCTTGTTCTCTGTGTTCCAAATAAACCCTCTTGGGCTTGGAAAAGCCACTGTCTACAATGTGTGACTAACGGGCTGTTGAAGGTGTTAGACGTAGCCCAAGAATCCGATGAATCAGCAGCTGACTGTTGTCTTTAGTAGCTCTCACCATTTTCCCCCCAAAGATAAAAGACCCCCCCCACCACTGCCAAAAATTAAGTTGACTGTAACAGCATTTATGGCAGAGCTGGAAATCAAATGAAAGTCAAGATGCCGCTACTCTTCGAGGCATTCTTCCCTAGCGGCTTAACACGGGTCAGACTCCTCAAGATGAGGAGGAGGATGAATGTATTGTGTCCTTCAAGGAGAGATCTCAGAAGTTTATTTTACCCTTTTGAAAATTTGACCGTTTAAATACATGCTTTAAAAACCTATAAGTAGGAGGCAGGTTTGTTATGTTTAATTGCATTCAAAGAAATAAAAGTAGCGGAGTTGAAAGAGAAGAGTCTAGAAGAGATTGTTACCTTTTGAAGTCTTTATCAAGATTATACTATAGACTGAGTAAATAAAAAGTAATAGCCCAAGCTTTTCACCTTGGGGTGCTAATGAAATAAATACTGTGGCTGTACTGTTTTCTCCTCCAGTCCTCACTTCAGCTGAGCACTGAGGGAGCCCTGGACCGGGGAGTGGGCGTCCTCTCTGAGCTGGAGGCTGAATTCTCTTAGCAGAGCCGGCATGGATCCCGAGAAGATTGTAGGGCTCGGCTACAAGGGGTCCCTGTGCCTATTGCGCACAGGTGGAGACCTGCATGTATTTTCACTACGGTGATGGGGACGAGCGGTAGCTCTTAGCCTCTGCATGACTGTAACCTCTGTAATTCACGAGACGATCCTGACCATAACGTGTCATCCTTTCCCGTCCAGGGTGCGGCACCTCTTTTTGGCATGTGCTTTTGTCTTGCATTTTTTGTTCTCTGAAAAACTTCTTCCAGCCAAAGATTGATGTGCCTGGATGATTTATGGCAGTGATTGTCAGGGACTTTTGAAGCCCATCCAATTTCAGGATTCGGCTTCTCATTTCTTGTCATTTATGGCACATTTGATGAATTCTCACTATCAGCTGACATGTTTCATAATTGTCAAAACTTTGATTGAAGTCGTATTTCTGGGAAAACAACAACAACAATGGGAGAAAGAAAAAAACAAGGCTCCTTTACCACATTTTTTTCTCTGTGCCCCAAACTGCTCTGCTGGAGGTTCACAGCCCCATCATTTAGCCACTCAGTGACTTACTGACCTTGCAAACCCATCTCCTCGCTCTCCTTTTACAGTCTTCTGCCTGCATTTACCGTGCCTTGTATTTTGCTTGTTTGGGCCTTTTCTGGTCCAGAGGGTAAAAGCTGTTGAAAGTAGCGCTTCAGAGAAAGTTTCTAAGCTTTTCCTTCAGACGTCTTTCAAGGCACATCTGAGTGGGGCTTGCATAGATAGTATCAAGCTCTTTCCTTAAACCTGGTGTTATCTTAAACCTGGTGTTGGCTTATTTTGTTTTTGTTTTTACTCCACAACATTCTTTGGCTGGAATGTCAGCTCTTCAGGTCCTTGGCTGCTTTCACAACCTAGAAATCTGCTTATGCACTCTGCCGTTCTTTTCATAGTTAAGGCAGCAAACATCAGTCAGTGATGGATCTGGTCCCTTTGTATGTAGAGTTGATTTTGTTGTTGGTTATTTTTTATTTTATTTTCTATTTTATTTCATTTTATTTTGTTTTATTTTTGCCCACCTCCGTCCTGTGCATCTTTCTAATTCAGCGAAAAATATTTATAGCAACTGACTTATTTTCCTTCCCACTCTGTCCCCAGGGTACAATGACAAAGAAGCCTTTCTTTTACCCTAGCTTATAGTTTCTCAGTTTCCTTCCCCAGCAGCAATCACTAATATCAGTTTCTTTTGTATCCTTTTAGAGATATTGCATGCACATACAAGGATTCATTAATACACATACATAGAAACACACATACATATACAAACATCAAGATAAAGTTTGAACTCATAAATCTGGACTTCTCATGGTACTGTTTAAAACATATTAATATCTGTCATCTCCCTCCTGCTATTTAGATGAAAGACAGCCTCCTTATGTCCTGCAAGGACATGCCCCGTGTGACCTGCTTCCCCTCTGACTCTCCAGCTCATTATCACCAGTCTTCCTCTTTCTCAGTTCTTCAGACACACCCCCTGTTCTTCTGTTAGTCCCTCAAACAGAAGCCTTCCCTGCTCCCTCACATTAGCCCAGTTACCTTGCTCTGTGCTGCATAGTTTCCTGGACTGTCCATTTACAGCATGCATCATAATTTTAAAATTCTATATTTGTATGACTATTTGAATGACATCTTTCCTCTTCTGCTAAACTCCAAGTTCCATGAAGACGGGAAGCTTTGCTTTGCTTTCCTTCCTCCCTCCCTCCCTTCCTTTTTTTCAAGTCCTTTTATCCCTAGAGCCTGTGCTTTGCCTGAAACATATGTAGTAGAATCACCATAGATCACGGTTGCATGAATGAATAATGAATGACAAACAAATGGCTGATTGCGTGGATGAATGTATGAGGTGGAAGCTTCCTTTGGGTAGGGAGGAAATGCTGCCTTCTGGAAAACAGTTGCACTTTACTATCAAATACATTTTTTAATCTGTAGACGCTAGGCACTTTCTTTTTTTTTTTTTTTTTTTGCTTCTAACCAATTCCTAAGAAGTCGGCCATCCTAGAAAGGTTGATCATAAAGCAGTCAAGAAAAACCAGGCTGGTTAAATAGGGTATTTACACCCCTGTTTTTATTTGGAAAATTCTTCCACGTTGTTAGAGAGACGAGGAGGGAAAGGAGTGACTTCCATACTGGATTGATGGTCCAGTGAAGGTGAGACTCATGTCAGATACCTGTGTTCCTAACATCTGGCACAAGTTGAGTGCTTAGTACCTGTTATGGAGCCGCAATGGGACGACGAACAAACATGCAGGCAGAAAGGAAGAAACGGCACTGCGAATTCCGGAGCTGACATTATCATGAATGAGCCGCTCTGTTTCTTTGCTAAAGTCTTGAGTCTAATAAGCTCCTGGAGATCTATATTACTTACGCTACAGCCACTTTTTCTTTCAAATTTACCATCACTTTTTTCCTTTTTAGTTTTTTCCTCTAACTCTTGAGTTTTAATCTTTTGTCTTGAAAAAAGGCAGAAAATATAGGGAGCATTTGGGGCAGAGATGGAGTGATGAATTTTTAGGTACAGCTCTGCATCTGGATTTGGTGCTCATTCATTTTTGAAGGTTGACCATCCTATTTTCCTCGTAGGCAGGGATTCAGTTTACATTTACATCAGTCCACTTCTTGCATCCCAAATGGTCAAGGGAGTCAAGGTGTTCCTATCTGAAGCTCCCCTTCTGCTGACTGAGCTTTCTTCTAAGCCAGAGCCAGGGAAGGCTTATTTGTTGCTATCTCCCATTGTGTGGATTGTGGCAGCGCACCATACTTAATTGCCAATGGTCAGGAACATTCCTTCTTAATAAGAGTGCTTGAGTTATTTATAATTAGCCCATTGCTTGTTTGTTATTGTATTTGAAGTGCTTGAAAAATCTCTCTTAAGTAAATTTCTCCTTATTTACCTTATTCCCCACAAACTTCCTTTTTCCTTAGCTAATCACAAATGCCAACCTAACCTTAACTCATCCTAAGTAGCGAAACTATTTTGCTCTTTTATGAAACATGTCGAACACTTATGTCACGTTCAGTTACTTTCCAGGAAATAATGGGACCTTACCCTGAAATTTCGTGCGGCTTATGACTTGGTTTATGACACCAGATGGAAGCGACAGACTTGAATCCCCTACCCACCTGTTCCTCTTTTCCTTCCCTTCATTCATTTGACTTTTGATACAGTTCTCACATGTCAAAATATGCCTGGGTGCCAAGCCTCATGCTATGAATGACCCAGGGTTCAAAGTATTTGACCCTCACTGTTTCCCCCAGGCGTTTACCTCCATAAATGATAGGACACTCTTTCAGCCATGAAAAGTAATTTGTTGTTTCTTTTAATCTACCCAGCTGCATTCCAGAAAGTAATAAATCTCTGAAATTATTGAAATAATGAGCAACAATTACAGACACTATTGGGTTAACCTTGGGAGCTAATCTTAAGGGAAATTAAGCATGCATCCTTTTTTCTATATTCCTCCCCCATTCTTCTTTCTTTCTGTTTCCCCCATTATATCAATATATTCATATATATCAGCTTCACAGATACCAAACAAGTTATTGCCCTTAGGTAACACAATCTGTACCTAATATGAAAGCCGTGACTGAGGTTTCACTGATGGTCAGTTTACCTGGAATTTTATGAGTCGGGAGGCTTATGGAAATTCTTGGTTTTCAGCCAAGTGTCTATTTGATTTCAGGTGGAAAACCCAGATCTCTCTCTATGTTCATTAAAATGGGTTGATCAGGGCAACTAAAGTGATCAAGAGGATGGTATAGTTTCCAGATAAAGTAAAGAGCAAAGAGATGAGGACTTGAGAGCGGTAGGAGGAGAGCGGTAGGATAAAGGGAGGTGTGTAAGGTATGGGCAGGTGGAATGTAGACTTTCTTACCAAATCCCAGGATGCTGGAACAAAAGGGCACCTCTTTAAGCTGGAAGGAGGTAGTTTTAGTTCAAATAAAGGGAAATGGAATGGCTTTGCCCACTGGGTAGCAGGCATATCGAGGTCATTATCCCAAGTACCTGTGCCGTCTGAAATGCCAGGGCGTGTGTTCAGGGATGATTTAGGCAAAGCCCATTGATGGCTTCTCAACATCCAGGCAACATCCCAGCCTCTGAGTCCATCATCACATGGGCAAACAATTCTGTGGTACAAGTATGTTTTGATGCCATTGTCTGCCGTTTGATGCCATACAGTCTGATAGAAATGAGACTTCTGGTCTGACCCAGGGTGACAATTTTTATGTTCTTAAAACTGGCCATCTTCCAGAAGTGTCCATTTGACTGTGCTCATATCTCAGTACCTGAACTTCTAACAGAGAAATTTTATTTGTCATAAATTTTTCATGTCGGAAACTTCCTGACAATTATTAGCTAAATGTTTAGTCCAAAAGAGAGATTAAATACATATATCTTATAACTTAGCTACCAAATGACTTTAACCCAATGAGGATTTTCTGGTTGGAAGTAGTTTCATAAGACTTCGGGGAGAGACACCTGAAGATCTCATATTTTAGTGGTCATAACAAAACCTTTGTGATACATTATTAACTGCCCGCCATATGAAAAATATGTTCCTAGAAGCAACCCAAAGTGTATAGTTAGGCAGTCCTTACCAATTAAAGCCTCCCTCTTTTAAAAAAATTTTTAATAAAAGTTCATATTTTCACAATAAATGATTTATAGAGAAATTTTAATGTGTAAGCTTTCCACCGAGTCTAACTGAAATTAGAAAGCTTTGAAATGAACTCATAAATAGTGTTCTAACATACAGAAATATACTGGAAGCTGTAAAGTGTACAGCAGTTTATCACTGAAAAGTTAGGCTACATTAAAGGGTGTAGATTTGGTTTAACTCTGTCTTCCCCATATGGCTCAGTAATAACTTTGATGCTGAACGTTTTGCAAAGTACTTTTTACATATATCGCCTTATTTGATCTGTGGAACTACCCCCTCAACTCAGAAGGAGGGTAGGTATTACCATCCCTGTTTTATAGGCAAGGGAGCTATGGTGCAGAGAGGCTAAGTGGCTTGGAAGGTCACCGAGACAGCAAAGTGAGGACCTAAGAACACACAGATTCTATGACTCACGAATCCAGGTCTCTTTCCCCTCAGCCATGCTAACCCATAATATAATACTATTCGATCAGGCGTGCTCCTGAAATAACTTCAGACAGTGCTCAATGCTGAAGGACATATGCTGTGTTTTAATCAAAGAAGACTGTGACATCAACGATTAGCTTGCCCTCGTTCCTTTGTATGATGCCGGGTGGCTGAAAATTTGAAGATGCTCTGTATTTGTATCTTTGATCAGATAATACGCCAAGCATTGTTTTATAGAGGATGATCATAGCATCTGCAGTGTGTTTTAGATAACACAATTAAAACAGCTCTGATTTCACTCGATGCTTTTAAAACCACCTCTACCTTGGACACCTCCATCAATAACTAGGTCTGGATCAAAATGTAGCACAAAAGTTAAAAGCAGAGGTGTATAGAGAAAAGACCTCGAGCTGTCTCTTTCTAATTCTAGCAAGGGGGGAGATTTGTAAATAGAATCTCTAATAGTGTCAGAGTAAACTCAATAGTTAGAGCGAAATGTTTCCATTTTCTGTGGCTGTACGAACTGAGACCAGATGATTGCATCTGTTGAATATCTCCAAATAAAATTTTATTAAGATTCTCTCCAGACAAGCAGTTTTATAAGGATTACAAATAAAGTCCCAAATAGAGATTTTAGGTTTTCTTCCTTTATAAAAACAAAATAAGTTTTTTTTTTTTTTTTTCTGAAGCCGTTGGGAGAACACTAAAATAATAAGTGCCAGTAAAGGTGGAAGAGAAGCAGAGACTGTGAATAACCCCCCAAATTGATGAACTGGGCTGACTAGCTGGCGTTGCTGCAGTATCTTTTCCATGTTGGACTAGTTAGAGGTCTGAAACACGAGACTATACAAAGCATTCCTCAAGCAGTGGATGTATGGCTTTTGGTTATTTAACCACTGTTTACTAGAAAGCAGTGTTGGTGGTGGTGAAGAGAGCAGAACCTGGAACCTGGATGCCTGGGTTCCAGTTCTGGCTGTGCCGCTTACGAACCAGGGTAAGTAATTTGGGGCAGTTGTTTAACCTTTGCAAATCTAAAAAGGGGATGTTAACAATATTTCATACATATCCAGTAGTTAAAATAGTGCCTGGCACACAGAAACCTTCAGCCTGTTCAGATCACCTTGTTAAGAATGGTTGGGGATGGGGGAAAGAAAGATAAAGACTCTGGGGACCTTAAGGCCTGGGAGATGACCATTCCATCCCTACGAAGATGTAAGGAGTCCTTTTCTGGGTCCAGGGGATGCGGGATGAATAATTATGGAAATGAATCTTTCCTGCAGTAGAACCCACCATTTACTTGCGGTTCTGCTAACAATTTAATGCTGGGTTACTTGTATTAATCATTATTCCTCTTCTGACCAGCATGTCTCTGATTCACATTCTTTTTCTTCCCCTCTCTCTCTCTCTCTTTCTCCACACACACACACACACACACACACACACACACACACACACACACAGACACATGCACACACGCTTTTTTTTTTTGAGCATAGCAGTTCAGAGAACTCCTTGGAGTTACATGTACTCAAGACTTGGGGCCCTCTCTATATACACTTTTGAATCTATTTCTCCCATTTCCATCTCCTTTTTTTTGTTACTGCCTGACCTTACTCCTTCCTAAGTGAAAGAGAAAGGAATTAATTAAAGTTAGGGAAATCATAGGTTTCAGAAATGAAGAAACATGGATTTCTAAAGCCACTCACATTGGACTAGATTATTTTGTGTATATTTCTTTAAGTCTTTTTTTTTTTTTCTCTCTGCCCCTGGAGCTACCAAAAGCACATTGATCACTTTTTACAGCTTTGCCATGATAGGTGCAGTAGTTGCTTTTTTATTGAACCATAGATTGCAGTATTATAAAACACATTCAGAGGAGTAATGAAGGCCATTTTTAATTGCACTTGGGAAGCAGGGCACTATTATTAAATTATACCTGCATCTGTATTGGAAAGAAGCGAGAGAATACCAGATCATGTTTCTCTTTGGGCTTTGAAGATTCCCAGAGCTGAAGTGAATTCAGGGCTGCATGACAAAATTTGGAACTTCAGCCTTTGGGAATTGTGAGTCAGAACTTCCCCAGTCCTGTGATTAACCTCGTACACCCACAACTATTGCAAATCAGACAACCAAGGGGTTAGTAATCTTAAGGTTATTCACTGGTGGGTAACTATATACGTGCACAGACAAATAGGACACAGGGGCACACGAAGATTTTTAGTTAAAAATATGGTAGACGTACATTGTATTAGTTTGTTAGGGCTGCCATAGCAGGATCCATAAACTTGACGGCATGAACAACATAAACCTCAACGTACTGGAGGCCAGATGTCCAAGATCAAGGTGTTAGTAGGGTTCCTTCTGCGGGCTGTTAGAGAGAATCAGTTTCATGTGTCTCACTTAGCTTCTGGTGGCTTGCTGGCAATCTTTGGTGTTTCTTGGCTTATAGAAGCATTGCCCCAATCTTTGCCTTAATCTTAACATGGTGTTCTCTGTGTGTGTGTGTGTGTGTGTGTGTGTGTGTGTGTGTGTCCGTGTCCGTGTCCAAATTTCCTCTTCTTTATAAGGACACTAGTCAGATTGGATTAAGGGCTCACCCTGCTCCAGTATGACCTCATCCCAACCTAACTAATTACGTCTACAACGACCCTATTTCCAAATAAGATCACATTCTAAGGTACTGGGGTTGAAGCGTATGCATTTAGGGGGACATTATTCAACTGATTTGTCTTTATTGGTATATGTGTATATCATAATGTTCTGCTATAAGTTGTTGAGAATTTCCAAGAAGCGTGGACATGAGTTGCAAGAAGAAAAAAATTCCTTGCGCAATGAACTGCACTAATTTCCTTCTTAACATTTCAGGGAAGCGTTCTGGAAGGTGAAATTGCTCTAAGCCAATGCATGGAAAATCATGTGCGAGTGATCATTCCTTTTGTTGCATTCTTCCAAAGATCCTTTTGGCAGTCCTGTGCTTAGTCCAGAGGCCTCCACCTCCGGTGGTTTAGGCCTGTGTGTACACTATTGTGTGCAGGGTTGTGTGAAGCCAATTATGGTTGGAAACAGTCGCTTAGCTGGCAATTAGGTTCCTCGCGGTCTCAAATTATGTTGCTTTAAATTAAGATTGTGCAGATTTGAGTTGCTTTGGTAATTTGCAAAAGGCGTTTTGGGGTTATAACTAGAAATGTAATCTTCCAATTAGGAGGTTTTCTAGCTGATACCTGTTTTGTTCATTAAACTGCAGGCTCAGTTCAAGTATTTTTCATCTACTTTCTAAAGCAATGGTAAGAGTGCTTGCCACCCAGGTGAGCGGGGATAGAGGCAGAATCCTGAATCTTTGGCCCTGACCTCAGCTTTCTTGAGGACCCAATTTTGGCTTTATTACTGTTTACTTTAGCAACCCAGGTAAAAACAAGTATCAAATAACTCTTCCATTGCATCTAAAACCTGAGGTTTTGCAAGAGACAAAACCTTTCAAAAGTGAGATCTGTTGTTTAAATATGAAGTAATATTCTGTTATTAACCCAGGCCAGCCAAGACATGCTCTTTGATTAGCCTACAAAAGAGAGGGTAATGTGTAAGGAGAGTGGAGGCTATTTTACTTAGTAATGTCTTGGAGGTTTAAAATTTATCCTAAGGTGATGAGATTTGGATTCAAGGAGACAAACGGATAGAAGTAACTTAAGTTCAAGATGGTGGACATCTTGTCCTTATAACTAGGATCATACCAATCCATCTGGGGGAACAGGATGCTATGTATTGCATTTTCCCTCTTTCATTAGAAATTTTATAAACATACCATGCATACAGAGAAGTTCACAAGTCACAGGGACTCAGCTTGATGATTTTTCACGAAGTGAACTCATCTGTGGAACCAGCACTCAGATAAAGAGACAGAACCCTGAAAGGCTGCTGTGTCTCTTCCAGTCACTCACTCCAGGTTTTGTGATTGTGTTGAAAACTTGTTTTTACCAGCAGTAAATACTGATGATTTTTTTTAATTAAAACAAAAATTATTTATTTTATTTATTTATTTTTGGCTGCGTTGGGTCTTCATTGCTGCGTACGGGCTTTTCTCTAGTTGAGGCGAGCGGGGGCTACTCTTTGTTGAGGTGCACAGGCTTCTCATTGTGGTGGCTTCTCTTGTTGTGGAGCATGGGCTCTAGACGTGCGGGCTTCAGTAGTTGCGGCACGTGGGTTCAGTAGTTGTGGCTCACGGGCTTTAGAGCGCAGGCTCAGTAGCTGTGGCGCACGGGCTGAGTTGCTCCGCGGCATGTGGGATCTTCCCGGACCAGGGCTCGAACCCGTGTCCCCTGCACTGGCAGGCGGATTCTTTACCCCTGCACCACCAGGGAAGCCCCAGGACTGATGATTTTTGAGAGCGCACTTCCATCTTGGTGCTGTTTTATAGTTGTTGGTTAATTTCTACTGGCAGCATTTTCATGCTGCTTGTACACCCTCCTGGAGGTTGGGTTTAATCCTTAGAGTGGAGCCTTCTGATTGGTGTGACACAGAGCAGAACTTTAAGCAACAGACATTTGTTCTCCTATAGGTCTGGAGGCTAGAAGTCCAGAGTTAAGGTGTTGGCAGGGCCATGTTCCTTCTGAAGCCTCTAGGCTTCTTTTCTCGTGTCTTTCTAGTATCTCCGAGTGTCCTTGGTTTGTATGATTTTCACATGGATATCTTCCCTCTGTGTCTTGTGTTTCTTTGCCTTCACATGGCATTCTCCTCTCTATGTCTTTTTCCTCTTCTTGTAAGGACTCCAGTCATATTGGATTAAGGGCCCAACCTACCCTAGTATGATCTCATTTTAACAAATTGTATCTCTAACAGCCTTGTTTCTGAACAGATAGCGTTCTGAAGTATTGGAGTTAGGACTTCAGCATCTTTCTGGGGGACTCATTTCAACCCATAACACCTACTTTTCCCTCCCTCTTGGTTTAGTCGTCACCTTCTCCGGGAAATCTTCCGTGATGTTCCTTTTCCCCAGCGTCCGGCTTTGGTGTCCCTTTTGATACCGCAACTCCCTCGTTTTAATACTTCTTAGCATATTTTATAATTGTTTCTTTATTTTCATTCTCTGCTCCACCCTAAGCAACCTGATGTCAGGGATAATTTAGGGTATTTTAGAAATATTTGTTTTTGAATTATTGGAAGTTACATTACAGTAATGTGGAAGCATTTATTCATTTTGAGATAACTTGAAATATTGGTACCTTAGTCATCTTCATCGTCTCTCTTTTGGGAGGAGGAAGCACTAAAAGCAAAAGCTTGGGTTAAGCATCACCCCTTCTCTTCAGTTTTTGTCATTGTGGATGAACACGGTTTCTAAATCCTTTTCTTGAAAGCACACGACTACTGAGCAGCTGTGGCACCTGGTTCTCTCCAGGACCCTAAGCAGCTTACTGATCCAACAGTTTAAAGACTCTTTACTGGCCACGGTAACATTACTTCTGGTTGCCTGTCTTAATTCATTTTAGATTAATCTGTCTCGTAGACCGAAGGAAAATGAATTGAGTCAGTAACTTCAAGTGTCATGTAAACTCTGTACAGTGCTAAATAATTGAATAGAGTTTTATATATGGGTTTGAAATTGGAATGTCAATTTGACATAAATACTCCAAAACAGAGTGTTAGATGAGCTGATCTGCTCCTCATATAAAAGCTTTGAAACGTCCATTCCTGTATCATTCTAGAATGTTCCATCGCCCTCCTTCATGGAACATTCAGGGCCCGTTAATTTTCCTTGAGCATGTAAACTTTGGGAAAGGTGAATCTGCTGGTAGAGCTCCTAGGCTCAGGGTTGAGGTTTTGGGGTGATGGTGCCCAAACTTCAGTGTGTTTAAGAATCACCCAAGAGGGCTGTTAGGAAGGATGCTTTTTGGGTCCACCCCAGAAACTCTGATTTGGTAGGACTGTGGTTGGGACCCAGGAAAATCCTTCGTAACCACCGGTGGTTCTTCTACTGACGTTCTCACGCCACATTTTAAAGAAATACTGGTTTAGGGGATGTGAGGGGGAGAATATGGGAACTTCTGAGAAGAAACTCAAGACAATTTCCCATCAAATACATTTATCACAACAAGGCGGACCAAAAGTTACTTTTTTTGAGTGGGAAAGGGGATATTTTGTCAAGCGCCCCAAAATTAGTTATTAAGATTTCTGGAGATCTGTGGGAGGAAGGCTAAAGTATCATTCTTATCAGAAAAAATATATGAATTCTATTACCAATACCCTTAAGCCCATTTTATGGAGAGAAAGACTTGAGGCTCAAAGAGCAAAGAAAACTGACATTGGTTGAGCACTAAATCAGTGAAGCAGCAGCCATATTAGTAGTTATTATCATTATCTTTATTTCATGTACATTATAGAACAGCCCTGTGAGGTGTTAGCATTGCCATTTACAGATATGGAATGTGAGAGTAGGGTAGTTCAAATAACTTGCCGGGATTACGCGTTTAGTTTGTGGTCGAGCTGGGATTCACACACAGCTCTGTTTAACTCCAAAATCCATGGCCTTTTTACTACATCAGGTAGATTCAAGATCTTTATGTGGCTAGAATTGGTAGATAAAATACAGGATGGCCAGTTAAATCTGAATTTCAGATAAGCAATGAATATTTTTAGTATGGCGCATAAAGTCCTTGAGATATACTAAAAATTTAATGGGCTATACTTATACTTTAAAAATCAGTGGGTATTGTTATACTAAAAAACAGATTGTTTATCTGAGATTCACATTTAACTAGGCATCCGGTTTTTGTTTTTTTTTTTTAACAGTATCCTCTTTTTTTTTTTTTTTTTTAAACTTTTGGATTTTATTTTATTTATTTATTTATTTATTTATGGCTGTGTTGGGTCTTCGTCTCCGTGCGAGGGCTTTCTCTAGTTGCAGCAAGCAGGGCCACTCTTCATCGCGATGCGCGGGCCTCTCACTATCGCGGCCTCTCTCGTTGCAGAGCACAGGCTCTAGACGCGCAGGCTCAGTAGTTGTGGCTCACGGGCCTAATTGCTCCGTGGCATGTGGGATCTTCCCAGACCAGGGCTCTAACCCGTGTCCCCTGCATTGGCAGGCAGATTCTCAACCACTGTGCCACCAGGGAAGCCCCATCCGGTATTTTTATTTGCTAAACTGGCAACCCTGTATGCGGCTCGTGGGTTTTAGGTGGTAGGATCACACTCTCCTGACTTCTGACTCCAAGTCCATTCCCTCCTTTCTAAGTGCCATATCCAGTCCTACTATCAAATGTTCTCTGCTTTTCTCTTTGGGCCTAGCGAATGGCTTATCTACCCTAGTTCTCTCTTCCGAGGTCAGTAAGGCCTAGCTCAGGTGAGAATAGGGTCTGTCTGAAACCAGTGAGCACAAGAGATGGCGTACACTTTCTTCACCCACAGCATGCATAGCTTCATTTGCTTAATTTTAGAGATGAGAGTAAGAACCAGGGTAATTTTAGAGACAAGAGTAAGAAGCAGGGTCAGGTACCTTCTTAGCGATGATAAAAAGGATCAGGCCACCAGCCTGCTACATCAAACTTAGGAAAAGGCTTTTATTTGGGATATAATTGAAGTCACAGCAGTAAGGGTAAGTTTAAAAACAATAGCTCCTGGGATAAAACTTTTGTGAGAAAAATAATTATTATTTTTTTGGTTAGTGTTAGATTGAGTGCTTGTTATTTGGCAGGCAGTTTATATACATCATTCTTACAGGCTGCCCTGTGAGGTAGTAATTATTATCTTCCCGTTTTAGAGATGAGGCTGATAGAGAAGTGATGTATGAAGCCCCAGGTGTAACAGTGGTGACGTACAGAGCTGGGATTTCAGCCAGCTGTCTCTACGCTACAAGCCCTGTTCTTAATTGCCCTGTGCTGCCACCAATGCTAGAGTTTCCAGCTGGGCACAGTTCTTCCACTGCAGACTGCCTTGTCAAGTGGCCTTGTAGGAATCTGTTCTCTGGGCTCGGGAAGCCCACAGCCCTGAAGGATGCTGTGGGCCCCGCCCGATGTGCTAGCAGAGGACTCAGGACTGAACATGCAGGCACCAGCAGCTTACTGCCTCTAGCTTTAGACATAGTAGCTCCCCAGGAGCAGGGCTACTCCCGAAGTGCCTTTTGATACCTGTGACACACCGGGAGGTCACAACGACTTCTTCAGCAATTAGACCTTAGCCCAGGAGAAACCCTGTCATACGTCTTCTGTGTGCAGCAGAAGCTTCCAGCAAGCCTTCTTAATAACGCTTGATGATTGCAGGGTTGCTTTGGAATTAAAACCAGCATCTGGCATGTACTTCAATAATGGTTCCCTGCTTCTGGACAGAGTTTTTGAAAACGTAAATCTATGAGTTTTCCTTTATTGGTAAATGATAACGAAATGCTTTAAAGACAAGAAATAATGTTTGTGGTGGCAGTTGTGTGAAGGAGAAATGTGGAGGCGGAGAGCGGGTCTTTGAAGCCCGGTCCCCTGTGCTCCTGCGTCCGTGAACGTCTCCCTTTGCACCAGGGCTGCCAGCGGCTGATGTTCTCTTGTCCTGTCTGGTACTCTGAAGACGACACATGTCCTCCCTTCCAGAATCATTTGTAAAAACAGACTTCCCATTTTCTGAAGTGATTAAAAGGGTTCCTTGAAATAGTGAGATCATAGATGCAGTTCGGAATTTATCCTTAAGTGAATATTAACTGTGCGTCTCGGAAGCATGGCAGAGGGAAACCGGATCCTTTGAAACGCAAACGAAAGCCTTCTGAGCCAGAAGAGGGGGAAAGTGGGACGTAAGAGGTACAGGGAATTTTGGAATCAGACAAGAAATGTCACCTTCCACATTTGTAATTTGGGGTAAGTTGTCTTAGCTTCTCAGAACCTCAGTTTTCCTGATCTGAAACAGCGTTAATAATGCTTATCTCAGAGAGTCCTGGGAATTAAGTGAAATATTTCACATGAAAGGCCAGGCTGACTTGGGCCCAGTATTGGCTCAGTGCTTTTTTTTCCCCCTCTCCACATCATAATATGGCAGTGGGAAAATGGGTTTTGATTTATAGAAATTTCACTTTATAGGCAGTTTTTTAATTTTAATTTTTAATTAAAAAAAAAACAATACAAATATATTCCCTTACAGTTCTGGCGGTCAGAAATCGAAATGCAAAGTGTCAGCAAGGCTGTTTCCTTCTGGAGGCTTCAGGGGAAGAATCTGTTTCCTTGTATAGGCAGTTTTTTAAATGAATAAAGTAGCTGTCGTCTAATTTCAGCTGTTCATTCATGAATGTTTCTGGGCACCTCCTCTGTTCCTGGCACTCTTCAAGCCGCTGGGGATAGAGTATGAATGGGACAGGCACGATTCCCCCCGCCCCCCGCTCTCTGCAGCTTCCATACTAGGCAGAGGCACGGTGAATAGGCAAATCAGGTGGAGTGTACTTTTAATGTCAGGTAGCATGTTGAACACAAAGCAGGTGGGGAGAAGGAATCCGAGGGTATTCGGCTATGGTGGCCAGCGAGGGCCTCCCCGAGGAGGTGATGCTTGAGCATCGTAACATTTTCTTGTGGTGAGTGGCTGCCTTGCTGAAATGACAAATAGCCATCACTGGACGGGTAAGTCTCTCCCCCGTGGTGCGTACATTTTCTTTCGTGCATCTTTATGGCTCTCACTTTTCCTTACCCCTCCTCTCTCCCTTCCTCTCCCTTGTCCTCCCAGCATCATATTACTGGGCAGAATTGAATTACCCCACAGAAAGCTTTCATCAACGTGGCTCTTCCATCCGGGTGTCACTGTAAGCCTTGGCACCGTGAGAGTTGGCTGTGGAAGTAGCCTCTGGCAACAAGAGGAACTGAAGCCTGAGATGCGACAGGGTGAGAAAAAGTGAGATGTGAGCTGAGAGAGTTCTTAAAACTTTCATGAGGTTCCATAGAGCCTGCGAGAACACTTGGGGGCCCCTCCGTTGTTCGTGAGAATTGATGCCTTCAGCCCAAGGTAATGGAAGGCTCCTTGCAAGCTGATGGGCTCCATAAATACACTCCTGATGGTCCTCAATGCTAATGTCAGGAGTAACTGCCCTAAAGCTTCTCCTTTTAACTAGGTGAGATGGATTTCGGGATGTCTGTGTAACACATTCAAACAGAATTTATGTTGGTTTTCTTTGTCAACAGCTGAAGTTGGAATTCTTCCCAGCTGGTGGTCCAAGTGCCGTTTTTCCCTTGTTATTTTGCTGAGATCTGGGGGGAGGTGAAGTAGAGGTTGGGGGCAGGGCGGGCAGGAGGTGGAGTAAAGGAAGCCAAGTCTGCAAATATACACGGATCCTGCCCACTGGAAGCCCTGGCATCCATCTTTTGATAGGCAGATGAAAACACAATGGAGCAAAGATTGTTCTAACTTATCTCTCGTATAGCTTCTCCTGCTCAGGGGTTTGTCTTCAGTAGCTGTGAAGCCTGTTTGTAACTTGTAGAACTTGATATTCTCATCAGCCTGTCCCTCCCTTTGTTTTGGACTGAATGTGCTTTTGGTGCAGGCAGCTGTGGACTCAGTGTTGGTGTAGACAGTATGCCTTGCATTTGCTGAGCCTGCAAATGTTGGCTGGTGTCTGGCCATTACTTGCTTTGACTCACTCTTTCTCCATGTCCTTTTCTCGAACTCTGTGGCCCAGAGCCACCAAACTCCTACAGCCTCATTTTCTAGTACTGGAAATAGGGACATGTGATCTTGGCCAAGTTTTTGATGTTTCCTCTAGGATTGAGAGGTAATCTGGGAAATGTAGCTTGGCTGCCAAGAATAGGGCATTTCCAGGACACTTTGGTGGTTTATGAGAAGAACGGAGAAGAGTTTAGAATCTGGGAGGTGAGGTTATTTTCCCAAAGCAGTTCAAGAGCCACTTTCCCCAGAAAGGACTTGTAGACTTCTGAAGTCCCTGTTGTAACCTTTGGCCTTTTTCTCCCCCAGCGAAGTCAGTGGACACCTCATTTCTCATATTGATTTCCCCAATCTTCTGGGATTTTCACCATTAACATCCCTTCCCCACTTCCTTTTAAATGTCCTGGTAGCTCCACTACTGGAATTTATCCTACAGATATACTTACATGGGTATGAGATGACCTGTGTAATTAAGAAAAGCCACACTTGCTGAGCCCTTACCTGATTTCAGGAACGAAGGATTTTGTATATTTTAAACTCATTTCATTCTTAAAACAACTCTGTGAGGTGGGACTAATAGTGTCTCCGTTTCTAAACAAGACAGTGGAGGCAGGAAGAAATTAAGTAACTTGACTAAAACAACTTTTTTTACTATACTTTTGTTTTTAACAACAGAAGATTGGAAACAACCTATTCAATGTGTGTCTCAGTAAGTATATAAGTGCTTCATTTATACCGTGGAATACTGTGTAGTCATAGAAAAATGGTATTGAATATCATCATGTATTCATTTGTAGAAATCTCCATGATACAGTAAGTGAAAACAAGTAAGTCGTATCTAGAGTGTAATATGCTATAATTGTCATGGGGTTGGTTGGAGGGAAGATGACATATTTTTTCTAATATCCAAGAGACGAATGGTAGTGATTCTCCATGGTGGGAAGGGGCCAGACTGGCAGATGAGAGACACGATTGGAAAGGAATTTTTTTCCCACTATACTTGGATATTTTTGAACCATGTGAATACATTTTCTATTCATGATTACCTAAATAAATGTAAAAATAATAATAAAAATTTCAACAGCACTATTATGGGCAAAACATAAATGAACCAGCTCAGTCTGTAGTTAAAACAACAGCAAAGTGACAACCATCACAAATGTTTTTTGACCCAAGCACTTGCCATACATGACTTAATTCCACCAACTCTTGCATGGAAGTTGTTATTAGCACCGTTCACGGGTGAGAAACTGAGGCTCATGAGAAACAGTTGATGCCTGAAGGCCCAGCTCTGACACGCGGATTGGTTGATTCTAAAGCCCACTGCAGGTTTTCTCATTCTGTCTCTGTGGACCCTTTGCATCTATTATTAGAAAAGGAACCTGGGCAAATGAAGTTCAATTCATTGGAGCAAATTACAAAAATACACTTTACCAGGTTAATTTGAGGGCTCAGTGATGAGTTAGTGTTGCTTTAAAATGTTTAATCTTGGGGCTTCCCTGGTGGCGCAGTGGTTGAGAACCCGCCTGCCAATGCAGGGGACACGGGTTCGAGCCCTGGTCTGGGAAGATCCCACATGCCGCGGAGCAACTAGGCCCGTGAGCCACAACTACTGAGCCTGCGCGTCTGGAGCCTGTGCTCCGCAACAAGAGAGGCCGCAATAGTGAGAGGCCCGCGCACCGCGATGAAGAGTGGCCCCCGCTCGCCGCAACTAGAGAAAGCCCTCCCACAGAAATGAAGACCCAACACAGCCAAAAATAAAATAAAGAAATAAAAAATAAATAAATAAATAAAATTAAAAAAAAAAGTTTAATCTTAAATTATGAGATTCTCTTGCTAGTGTTTTCTAAAATGAACGCTTCTCTGGAATTATTCTTTAGTCCTTTGAGACTTTGTTTTTAAGAGTAAGACTAGGGAGTCCTTTAGTCTGGCTTTTCTGCTCTAGATTGTTTGGGCAAGAGTCAGAACACTGGAAAAATGCTGTCCTAACCTGGGGGGACGTGGGTGGGCTTTGGGGGGTTTACGCAGCTCCAGGGAACTGGGAGCAAACTTTTCTGAGTATTGATTTGCATGGGGGTGTTTTCCTTGAGTCGGGGGGGGGGCAGAATCTAAGTTATCGAAGATGCTCAGGGTCTCCTGAGGTTGTTTGGGGCTGTTATCCTCAGAGGGCGCTGCGATTCTTCTGCACCCTGCAGACAAGTTTTCTATGTCTGTTCAATACTTTAAAAAATTGAATTAATTGCAAACTCTAATAATTGGGAGATTTCGCATAAAAATCTGGATTCAGTGCTTAGGTAGAAAAATTGGAAGGCTTACAGCACTGGGCTTGCAGTTCGCTGTGGCAGTAGTCTTCCGGGGCACCTTTACTATTTTTTTTTAATTTATTTTTTTATTGAAGTATAGTCGATTTACAGTGCTCTGTCAATTTCTGCTGTCTAGCGAAGTGACTCAGTTATACACATATATACATTCTTTTTCATATTCTTTTCCATATGGTTTATCCCAGGATATTGGATATAGTTCCCTGTGCTATACAATAGGACCTTGTTTTTATCCATTCTCTATGTAATAGTTAGCATCTACTAACCCCCAAACTCCCAATCCATCCCTCCCCTCCCCAGCCCGCACTTGGTAACCACAAGTCTGTTCTCTACATCTGTAAGTCTGTTTCTGTTTTGTAGATAAGTTCGTTTGTTTGGGGCCCCTTTAATGGGGCGTGTGCTCTCTAGTTTGCCTCAGACCACAAACTTCAAGGCCAGCTGTAGTCTAAATGGCATTGACTTGACCTGAGGAGAAGTGGGTTTTAGTCTCTTTCTTCCCAAAGCAACTCTTAAAACAATGTGCATCATTTTTTGCAGAGGATGAAACTGAGACGGGTTAAATGGCATCACCCCATGTTGCACATTGATGTGGGTTAGGAGAACATGAAATTTGAACTCAGATCATCTGACTCTTTTCTAATATTTTCTTCCATTGAGCCGCGATTGTCTCCCATTATTTTTTTTTTTTGAGACCCCTAGCACTTCTGGCAATAGGTATCGTATCCATTTCACCAAAACTTGACACAGCTCTGACAGAGGAAGGTGACATCCCACAAGGGCAGAGCTGGCAACTGGTCCCAGGTTTTCTGAATCCAGACACTACATACTTTTAGTTGTTTTAGTTGTAGGTGCTTGCAGACTACAGAGATCTATATTTCTGAGGTTCTCTGCAGCCGAGATGTTAATGATTCGAACATATTTGATTCCAAACAGAAGCAGGAAAGGTGGAGGGACCCCCCGCCCCCCTCATTGTTGACATTGTTTCAGAACTGGTGGAAAGTTCCTGGGGTTAATCAGACCACAACTTGTAAAAGGCTCATTCCTTGCAAGGCACAAACTGGTCTGGGAGTTGTAGCACGTGGCTAAAAAGTAGGAGAGATGTTAAGAGGGATAACAAATTGCTTTCCAGAGTCCTATAATCTTTAGTGGGGAACCTCGCTGTACACACCTGAAAGGATTTAAGCACCTGTACAAAGGCTACACCTCAATAAGTACCTGTTAACATTATTTTAACTGTGTTCTTACCTACAACGTAAAAGGGATGTGATGTTGTATGCTGTCAGTTAGAGATGGCTGCTTGAGGGAGATCTGTCGTAGGCCATTGTATGGTGATATCATTTGGAGCATATTCATTTGTACTGTGTTTTAGCCACTAAATCTGTAAGGCGGAGGTTCTCTGCCACGAACGAAGAAACGTAGGGTGTGCTGTTTTTCTGGATGCTTCTTTACCCGTTGATGAGTTTGCACTCAGCCTACAATCTTCACTTACACGTAATATAGAAGAAAAGGTGCAGAGAGGGCCAGTATCTCCAAAGACAGTAGGTCTAGTGGTGAAGACCCTGGGCTCAGGACCAGCCTTCTGGATTTAAATCCTGGCTCTATCACTTTAAGAAGATGAAAAAGGGATGTGTAGCTGTAGAGATTGTTACGTTTGCTCACAGCTTTAATCGTCCGCCAAATGCTTGAGTATACCAGACAGTTCTCAATTTGTCACCCCTACTCCTCAGTTTTCTCTGTGAAATAGAAGTTAGTTAACCTGGCTAAAGTTAATTGATATGAGTATTTGAATCTATACTAGGAGCAGTAGGGACAGAGGAACACAATTATGCAGATGCTTTTCTTTTACAAGGAAATAAGAGCAGTTCGTTTTACACCATTGAATCTCAGACTTCTTTGGTCTCCAGCCTTCTTTATACTTTTGGGCTTACGGGAGTCTCTGCAGAGCTTCTGTTTATGTGGGTAATAACCATCAGTGTTTACCATGTTGAAAATGTGAACCTTAAAAATCATTGTGTGGGCTTCCCTGGTGGCGCAGTGGTTAAGAATCTGCCTGCCAATGCAGGGGACACGGGTTCGAGCCCTGGTCTGGGAGGATCCCGCATGCCGCAGAGCAGCTGGGCCCGTGAGCCACAATTACTGAGCCTGCGCGTTTGGAGCCTGTGCTCCGCAACAAGAGAGGCCGCAATAGTGAGAGGCCCGCGCACCGCGATGAAGAGTGGCGCCCACTTGCCGCGACTAGAGAAAGCCCTCGCACAGAAACGAAGACCCAACACAGCCATAAATAAATAAATTTTTAAAAAAAATCATTAAGTACATATTTGTCAGTTCATCTAGATAGCAACGATGAACACAGTACATTTTAACAAAAATAAGGTCTGGTATATTGTGAAAATAGCTTTGACTTCACAAATCCCCTGAGGGAGAACGGCTGACCTAAAGTGTTAGTTTGTCTCAGAACATGAAATAATAAAGGATAAAACTTGGACAGTGAATCTTATTTGCTTTGTTTAGAATGACTGAGTTTGTAAAAAACAAAAATAAAATGTGTTAAAATCAAGAAAATTTCACTCAAAAAAAAAATCCTGGTTCTATCATTTACCAGTCTGTGTGACCTTAGATCATTCATTTATTTGGCCACTTACTGCTTCGGTTTTCTCCTCTGTAAAACCTAGGGAATAAAAAATTCATATGCCATGGAATTACTGTGAAGTCAGGCTTATGCGTGAAAAATACTTAGGACCGAGTCTGGCCCATGCTTAGTAGAGCATAGGTGTTGGCGGCTGCTGCCTTTATCATTGTTGAGATGCTTTTTCCTGCATTGCTCTGTTGTAGCAGAAAGAGCTTGGGATCTAGAGCCAAGAAACTGGTGGGCACGGATGCTGGGAATGAGCATCCTCTGGGGCTCCCTTTCCTGAGCCTTCACGTGAGGGCATTAGACTAATCTCCAGGAGCCTTCCTAGCTACAAACAAGTCTGGGATACCCTTCCATCACGAGAAGTATTATTCAGTGCTTGGTGGTCTGTGAGGCTGGGACAGCCACTTGTACACAAACCCCTGGCTTTCAAAAGACAGCCGACCTTGGGGGGGACCGTAGGCTTTGACCTTAAGCTTTGACTCCACCACTCCAACTCTAGGATCTTATGCAAATCACATTTGTTTCAGGGTTTTGTCTCCTCCACTCCGTATAAAAGTGGGATAATGATATGGTCTTTCAGGGTCTGTGTGGGGAGTGAACAGATAGTGTTTGGTAAAGGTCCTGCAGAGTGTGGTGGCCTAGGAGGTGCTCAGGAAGTGGCAGCAGCACTCAGTATTGTGATGAATGAAAAATTCTGATCTCAGATCCTATAAATCAAAATACCCTAACTCCTTAAGCGAGATTGTTGCCTACAATCATCAGCGTCTCTGGAGCAATGAATACTGTAGATTGCATATTACTTGGAGAATGTGGGTGAACTAATTGCATCCAGGCAAGGGGGTGACTTGCTTGAGATTAAATCAAAAGGAATTTCCTGGGTTTGTGATGTAAGGGAAGTTCACAGCCATGGTGGTGGTTAGAATAGCCAGGAACAAGGAACCCCAGATGCAAGGACCAAGAATGGTGATTGCAAGTGATTGCAAAAGTGGTGGAGGGATTGAGCAATGGGCCGAGTTTAGCTGGCTGTCTACACTGTGCTTCACATTCAGTTTCCTTCCTTTAGTGGCTGAGAAATTTGGAGGTCAGCGCTCCTTCTTCCCCCCCAGCCAAAAACAGTTTCATTTTTTGCTTTAATTCTGCCCACCCTGTCTTTTCTTGCCTGTATTTGCCAATTCATTCAATAAATACTTATTTCACTTCTACTATGCACCAGGTCCTGGAGATGCAACAGTAAAACACACATGTGCACACATACATGCATGTGCGTACACATACGCACACATATGTACACACGTGCTCGCGAATCCCTCCCTTTGTGGGGTTTACATTCTAGTTGAGGAAGACAGAAAATTTTTTAAAGAGGTGTCTAGTAAAAGATATAGTTTGTCCTTTTTGGGCCTGTTGTGTGTTTCTCTACTTCTTGTGTTGTTTTTGCCTCTGCTACCTGGGGGGGGTTGTGTGTTCTGTTTCTTCTTCCTTAACCCGTCCTTTCTGATCCCCTTCTCTAGGATATGCTGAACTCCCAGTTTTTAGTCCGTAGACTGGGGGATTTTGCTGTGTGTGGGTCAGATCGCCTTCTTTGTTTGTAAAGAATCTCAGTCAGTCTCTCCTTCTCTCCTCTCCCCGACCTTCCCCTCCTTGAAGATAATAATCTAACTCCAACATCCATGATACGATGACTTGCCAAGTGCTCTATTTCTAGTTACAGTTACTAAGGAATTGTAAGGAGGCGTTGGAAAATGGCACTTGGCCTCTGCTTAGCTTTTATTCAGATTGGCTGTTTTCCAAGGCCCCGGAAGATCAATGATGCATGTCGTGCGAAAGGCAGCTGCAGGGTCAGGGCGTATTTATTGCTTGCTGGGGCATGTTATTGACCAATCAGAAGTTAAACAGCGCCTGGCTACACCAGCTAAGACATTACCTCTGAGCCAGGAAGACAAGAGATCACCTCGGGCCACTTCTGTTTACACAGACAGATGTGCAAACGGACTCGCTGCTAGCAGCTCTAGGCATCCGTGTGTCTGCCAGAATTTCGGCTTGTTTGGTCCTGGGAGAAAGGACACGTCCATGATGATGAGCATTTTTTGACTCAGCCGTCCTCAAGGCGGGCATGAATTGTTCACTTTGAAACCTCTGTTGGTACATCCAAGTTCACTGCAAGGTTTTGCTGCTTGGGGTGTAACGGTTCATGTTTCCAAAGCTGATCTACCTATTCTTTCTGTCTGTCTATCTATCTATCTATCCATCTATCACCTATCTATCAGTCATCTATATATCAACTATCTATCTACATCTCTCTCTGTCACTTCTATAATATCTCTATCTCTCTATCATCTATCTTTACACACACAAACATATTTATAATTTTCTCTCTTTTGAAAGTATCATTCGGCATTGAATGAGGGAAGGACAGGAGAGATTCAGATAACATTTGATGAGATACAAACACAGTTTGCATGTGCTTGGATGAGTATGGAACCCCAGAGGTGCATTATTCAGGAAAAAAATAAAACTCTGTTAATATATATATATATATATATAAAAGAAATAGGTAGTGAAAATCTCCTTTTAACTTTACGTTGTGTTCTGAAGCTCAGCTCTGAGGTTTATGTTCTGGCTGTGAAAAATAAAAAAATTTTGTGAAGTTTTTAAAGAACATTTCTTTTCCTTTTTCTTCCTAGATGTCAAAAGTACTATTTGGGTGAACTATTGACTGAGGCAGGAAGGCTGGAGCAAGGAAAACAATAGGAATCCAGATGAAAAGGCCCGAAAGCGTAAAACTTAGTGGCGCCGCCCCCCCCCCCCCACCGCCCCATGAAATAATCCTTTCACTTTGGTTCTTTGAATTGAAATAGCGTTGAGGATTAGGCTGGTGTGAGCCTCACAACATTTGAGATGCATGTGTTTTTCTAACCACTTGCCTTAGAGTGGAAATTTTTAGCAAGTGAAGGATCTGTTTTGTGTGTGGGAGGGTTGATCCGAATGGCGTTAGGAGTTCAAAAGAGGATCTAAAACTAAAGCACAGGTATATTTTGGATTGTACTGTTTAATCACATTTAATGAATGTGCAAGAACGATACATAGTGTGAGTCTGGGTTAAGAAGGCGTGCCAGGGTGGGGTTGCCCAGCTCTGTGACCACCTGTACCGTCTGCAGCTCCTGTCCCTACACGGTCCACATGTAGGGGTTAAATTGTGGGGCATCTCATATCAGTTTACCCAGCATGATCCCTCTTTACAGTGGGAATCAAATATTGACTTGTTTGTTGGTTGGGCCTAATTTGATTACGTTTTCATCGTTTCAGGTCGTGGGGACCGTTTTGTGCAGAATCTGGTTATTTTCAGCGCTAGAGTTAGGTGCTCTATTATTTATTAATAATTCTGTGAAACGCTGAAGTAGAGCAAGCAACTTTATAAAACTTTACTGCTCGGTTACTGTCGGTTTTTCACATTCGCCTTCAAAATCTGTGTGGCAGCCTTTCATTCCGGAATTTCTGAAACGATGAGGAGGAAGTGAATGAATATTTCCCTAGGCCGTGCTATGTCTCGGGCATTGTTTTGTGCAAGACAGATGTAACCTGCTTTCTCGGAACCCTTGGGGTGTTAGTCATATTACCTTCCTTTTAACCAGTGAAGAGAGAGGTTTAGCTGATGTGGGCAAGGCCACCCTGTTAGCGAGTAGTGGAGCTGGGATTGGAATGCAGTGCTGACTTCTGTGCCTATAATCTTTCTGCTTCGGTTTCATGAAAATGGGCTCATTCGGACTGATTTGGGGTTTCACCAGTTAGCCTTTGGTAACAAAGGCCTAGGAGCCTTCACCCATGTTCAGCTGTCTTGTATCTGTGTGAAGGGCACAGCTTTCGTGTTTATGGTTCTTATTTGCAAGATCGGCATGATTCTACCAACGGGAACAAACTCCCTCCCTAAAAATGCAGAATTTACCGTATGCATGAATGGCAGTGGGTTTCCGCTCTCAAAGAAGATGCTTTGCAGAAGCACAAGACTGCCAGTCACAGAGGATGTTACAGGGAAGTGCTGCACCGGCAGGATGACGTCAGTGGGGATGGAGGGGTCCTGGGAGCTCCTTGGGGAGTAGAGGTGAGCCCTGGGGAAACAGAGCTTTGTATTAAACCACAGGGGTTGAGGGCAAGGGGGTGGGTGATGGGGAGTGACAAACACCCATCCTGGCCGACAGTTGCTTATTAGCTTAGTAAGAGAATAGTTTATTATCTCTTTTTTTTTCCAAAGAAAGACAGACTTGTAGTTCATTTTGTGTTTTTTTTAAATAAATACACTTTACATGAAAGAAAAAGGCCTTTGATTTGTACTTTCCACCTTGGGGAGAAAGGGAAGAAAAAAAGATTTTTGAGCTATTTGTGGAATCCAAACTCGGCAGTAATAAAGAGTGGGCTTTACCAAGCAGGGCATTTCAGGATGGCAGTGTGTGTGTGTCATTTGAACAGCCTTCTGGAATAATTCCACCTTGACAGTGTGCAAAATGGCCCTGGAAAGGCTTGGTGAGGGAGACCGAGGTGGGAGGTGAGATTCTGTGCAACTTGGGAAGACTCCCTGATGCGAGTCTACATTCTGGGGAGTTCCTTGCATGGAAAGAGGAGAACCACTGTAACTGAATTTTTAAAATTTTAAGTTTGGGTCTTGAGAACAGCCGTCTGTGGAGGGCATAAGCTTTACCGTGGGAAAGAGCTGGACGAGTACAGAACTATGAGCTAAACAGTGCTTCCTGCGCATTTTGTTTTGTGACTTTGGATCCTGTGTGATCACACAGGCCGCTAGGATGTCACGGAAACAGCATCAGGCTGGGGTGGCTGTATTCACAGATTGGCCAGTGTGTACCTTTGGGTGAAGACCACGAGCTCAAAGTGAGGACAAAGCGAGGACATTGGGTTGGCCCCAGATCACCTGTCAAAGTTCTCACCTAACCCTAAGGTTTCCCTTGTCTCTGGTAAACACAATCTGGGCAGTTGATTAACCCAGTAACCATCCAAACAGTTTTTCTTTTTTATAGACTTGACACCTGAGGGGAAAGGGCTTTGTAATTTTGTGGCTTCATCTGCATTGGGATATTAATGGAACAGGAATTGTGCTTATTAACTTATAAATGATAATCAGAACAATCTAATCTGAGCTAATGCTTTCAGACAAAGGCCAGAATAGGCTGTTTACTATTCTCTGCCTCTACTGAATGATGGAAAACATGTATGTCAGTTCAGCCAGTTTGTTTGTTTTAATTTTTCTTGATCGCTTTCCCAAAGCAATTTCTGTTTGAGGTAATGGCATTAACCCTTTGTCTTTTCGTCCGTATAAGGGGTTGGCAGACTATGGCTTAGGCCCTTAACAGGAAAAGTTTATCGACCTTGATCTATATTAATGAATATGGCTTTATTGTATCTGTGCATTTATGGTAAACTTCAAATCCTTCTTGAACAAAGGTGGGCGTAGATATCTACATATAATCTATCGATGTATCTTAGTTGGTCATATTGGGAAGGGGATTATCCCATCCTATGGGGCTATGCTGATTTGAAAAAAAAAAAAACAAAAACAACAAAAAACCACAAATGACCACCATACACATTGGGAAGGACCAGTGCCTAAATCCAGGCTGTGGAGAGCCAAGTGAAGGCATTTCAGCATCCTATCTCTGGGTGTGTGCAAGAGCAGGATATGACCACAGAGAAGTGTGCCAGAGTGCAAGTGGTTTTCTGCAGGTCTGCAGCCAGAAGAGGTACTGCTGGAAATTTTAGCGGCTTCTCGTATAAAATGTTAACTGCTCTGCTCAGGACAGGTTGAGGGTCAGTGACAGAGACTGAGTGTTCAGTTACGTTACAATAAGTCATTTCAACAATGACTGTTGGCTCCTTACCTGTTGCTTTTCTCTTTCCCCTTTTCAGTCCTGCATTAAGAAATGCAGGAGTAATGGAGTTTTGCCAAGGGTTTCAGAAGTTCTAATAAGAAACACTGTTTTTCCAGTAACTATGACTGCAACACAAATTACTCCAAAATGTACTGGCATAAACAGCCGTTTATTATGTTGACGGATTGTGTGGGTCAAACATTAAGATGAGGCAGAGCAGAGATGACTTGTCTTTGTTCCTTGATATATGGGGCCTCAGCTGAAGAGCTCAAATGCTGGGGCTGGAATCATCTCAAACAGTGCTGTCTCGTAGAACTTTCCGCAGTGATAGAAAGATTCTATACCTGCACTGTCCAATATGGCAGCCACTAGCCACACATGACTATTGAGCACTTGAAATATGGCTAGTGCACTATGGAATTAAAATTTTAATTTAGTTAATTTAGATGTAAATAGCCACTGGTGGCTCGTGGCTCCCATATTGGACAGTACAAATCTGAAGGCTTGTTTACGTAGCTAGGTATCGCTATGTACTATCCAATATGGTAGCCACTAGCCAGCAGTTGAGAATTTAGTTGGGGTTGTCGCCATTGGAATACCTCTGTGTGATTTCTCCATGTAGTCTCCTCTTCCTCATCACACGGTGGCTGGGTTCCAAGGGTGAGCTTCTTAAGAGAAGGAGCCAAGGAACCTACCAGTGGAGTAGACGGTGTTGCTTCCGCCATGTTCTAGTCATCAAGGTACTTACAAAGTCCCATCCAGGTTCAAGAGGAGGGGCAATAGACTCCATTTATTGATGACAAGTGGCAAGGTTCTGGAAGAGCATTAGGACTGGAAATATTGCTATAGTTATTTCTCCTAAATGTAATCTGCCACTGGTGTTCCAGGTACCCAGTACATTCACTCATTTATTCATACAGCAGACATTGAGTACCTACTCTGTACCTGCATTATGTTTCTTAGGGGAGATGGCAGTTGAAAGTAATGAAGTTTATAACACAGTGGAAGGGGTGAGTGGGGAAGGCACTCATAGGTGTTTCCAAGACAGTGTGAAATGTGCCATGATAACATGTAGGAAGTAGAGAAGATTCGCTGAGACACCTAGGAGTCTCTTTGAAGAAGCAACATGGAAACTGGATCTTAAAGTCACGCTAGACTGACTAAGGAGTTTGCCAGAGAGAGACCAGTAATTTAGGCAAAAGGACAAGCATATTGAAAATCTGAAAGGCGAAAAGCTAAGCTTTTCCTGGGGATGCCTCAACTCTGCAGTGCTTGAGCAAGAAAGAAGACTGTCCAGTTGCCCTGCCAACCACGTCCTTCATTTCCCTTGTGTGTGTCTCCACCCACACCATGCATATTGAGAACCAGCCACACACCTAGCAGGTCACCAATCCAGAAAAATCCCTAAACCCAAGGGGATATCACTGATGAATTACCAACAAGTTGCCTGTCAGCAGGAAACATGGATTGGATTAGAGAATCCTCATACCATGCCGGCTTTTCTAAAGAAGGTCCGGCTCTGAGAGAGGAACAAAGATGCCTGAACACATGGTCAGCATTGAAAGCAAATATTGATTGGCCCCTGCTGGGGAGCCGAGCTAGAGTGAGTTAGAGTCTGATGTCAAAAAGTGCTGGGGTGTGGAAAACCATTAACTGTGCTGATTGACCAGAATAAAAGCTCCATCTATTTTTAAGATCTCAAAAATGAGGGTGAAATATTTAAGTGGGTGGAAGGGCAAAAGGGCTGGTTAGAACCCAAGCCTGGGCTAAGGCACTTTCTCTGAGTTGGCCTCTGTTACTTTGGCCACAGGTCTTGGACTATCCTTCTCTATCTCCTGTTCTGCATAACGCTTTTCTGGGCCTGTGACGATTTCTTAATGCTGTGCAAAATTCACTTAATTGAATATGAATGTCCAAACAGCTGATGTTCAGTGGTGTTCAGATTTAGGATTCAGACCATTTGCTGGGTGTTCTTTTTAAACTGGTAGAAAAATGCTCTGGATGTAACTGATTGCATCTGACTGTCGACTGGGTTAGAAATATCTCCATCACTACCAGATGTATGAAATACTGGAAAGGGAGTGTTTATCTTTAGCAAGTTAGACTAGCTAGCTCTGTGGATCTAGATTGACTAAAATAGCTTATTGCTCCAGGGATAAGGCTGGGTTGTGTTCAATCATTTCTTTTAAATAAAGTCTGATCTAGAGTCTTTTAATTGAAGATTTTCAAAACCTGCTCTTTTACTTTGAAACCTGTGATTTGTTTGTCCTTCTAGAGTAGCATTCTCTGATAGAACTTTCTGCAATGAAAATGTTCTAAATGTGCATGGTAACCATTAGCCACATGTGGATACGGAATGCTTGAAATGTGGCTAGGGCAACCGAGGAGCTCAATTTTTAACTTTCATTTAATTTAATGTAAATAGCCACATAGGACTAGTGGCTACCCCAACGGGCAACACAGTCATAGGGTCTGTTTTAAAAATGGTATTTGATGAGGTGAGCATGAAAGCTTTGCTAACTTTCTAGTTTTTGAACAGTATCTTAACTTAGGAGTCAAGTCTTTCCTCTAGCAGCAATCCATGGAAAGAAGCAACGCTAATGGGGTGCCATTAGCAGCCTGAAGGCTTGGGATGGGAATGGAGGGATAGGGCCACCAGGCCAGTCATGACACTCATTTTCCCTATAGCTTCTCTGCAAGATAACCAGGGTATTGGTAGTAGATTCAGTAGCCAAAGAAGTTTGGGGAAAGCCAGGTTAATTGCAATTACGCAGGTTCTTTCTGAAGTTTTCTCAGCCTTAAATATGCTATTATGGATTGTGAGTCTCCAGATACGGCTTCAGGGCCAAATATATTTGATCCCTGTTTCTCTTTCTAATGTATTCTATGAAATGCTTTGGGAAATACCGCTTTAAGCCATGACACTTTCTGCCACAATAGCTGATAAATTTAAGGTCTATTATAGGCAGTGAATCTATCCATCTTCTGGAGTTCTGCAGAGTTGAAAATCTGCTTTTGTGATGTGAGTCTGATCGTCCAGTCTTTCCTTCTCTGTGTGTGCATTGTTCGTTAACTCTTCAAGTCCAGAAATATCTGGGCTGGGCTGGCTAGATTGTATGCCCTACAGGCCAGAGGCACAGGTGTCTGCTTTGGACAGTTTTAGCTGCTTGAGCCCAGGGCTGTAACAGGTAGCAGGCACCTGCACCAAAGGCCTCAATGTAGCTTTTTCTTTCCTCTCCTAGGAAAGGGTGAGACTTTATACCTCCGCACTACCGTGCCTTTGCTACTGACTTTCTGAGTGGTCAGGATTAGTTCTTGTAGTTGGAGAAATGCTGGTGTTTCCTGTATCAGTGATTATTCTCTCTTTTCTCTCTCCTTGTATAGACTTGCATGCGAGTGCATGCATACCTCTTTCTCCAAGTTTTGTTTGTTTGTTTTTAAATAATCAGCCAGCAGGAGACAAATCGAGCAGATCACAGCACCCTGTTCATTTAATCAAGTGAGTTACTAAAGGAAGGGAAAAGCAAGAAATATGAAAGTGAAAGAGAAATATTTCCTCCTCTTCCTCTTTTTCCTCCCTCTCTCTTTAAAAATTGTCCAACGAGTTATCTGTAGAAAACATCTGTCTCCCCAAGAATAAAAGTAATTTGGTTTCTGATCTTGGCATGTCCCCCCTCTGGTTGGAGGGAAGAATTTTCGCCACTCGTCTGAAGTGAAATCAGCAAGGTGCTGTCTGTTGTGAAGTTGAAATATTGAGCTTTATGATATGACAGTCAAGTAGCAAAAAGTGTTTTTCTGCTTGACAATGTCACCATTGTGCGATAAGAAAGAATTCCGGGAAGAAGAGACTTGCAGACACCGGGTCTACAGCTGTCTGTCCCCACGTCCTTCCAGGCTCATTGTCATGGCAGCCCCGCTACCTTGGAATGAGCGCCATCTCCAATTCCTCTGCATTAGTGGTTATCTGGCTAGTACTGATTATCTTGTCAGGAGACAAAGGGTCTGCAGCATAGGTGACGGTGAAGAGTGTCAACAGTGGCTCTGCAGGAAGCGGGATGATCCAAAGGCCTGGGGAAAAAATACAGGGCTAGTGCACGAGTCCTGGAATTCTCCTCTTTGTTAAAAAGATTCCTGGGTCTCTGAGGAGTGGAGTCATCAGGGCTAGGGGAAGATTTGGGGCCAAGCCTTTGTATCCTAGATCTATCTACTTAAAACATTTTTTTTGTAGTTATTCAAAAAGAGGAGGTCCCATTGAGACTGACTTGAACAAATATTTGCTCTCCCTAATCATGTACCCAGAGCGGCTCTTCTGACTGTTTAATGCACACCTTCATATCCACAATAGTATAAGGAAAAGTTTATAATGTGTTTGGGAGGCTTCTGAAGCTGGGGCAATAATTCTTTGCACTTCTGTAAGACTTTCCTTCCTGAGAGACCTCAGCCAGGTTTACCTTAGCCGCTGTTGTTGGAGCGAAGTGAGGAGATGAAATTCTAGAGAAGGGAGGAGTTGCTGTGGGCAGCTGCCAACATGTATTATAGGTAAGACACTTGTCTTTGCCAAAAGTTTTGTGCCAGCCACCATCCTTTCTTTCTGAGTAGGAATAACAGGCAAGTCAGAGCTTACAACTGCTTCCTCGTAGTGGGACTTAAGTGTCACGTCGGGTGGGTGGGGGGCAGACTGGGCTGTTGACCCTGATAATGGTCTTCTGGCTCAGTCCCTCTGTGACGGGCCAAACCATCTCTTTATTAGACTCAAGATCTAGTGAGTCTTACTAAGAGAAGGCTTGAAGAACTTGTCTGTACGTTGAAGACACTGAGGTCTGGAAGAACTGAATTTGAAACCTTCCTCCATCCTGTGTTTGGACCTTGGGACGATCATTTAACTTCTTGGTGCCTCGGTTTTCCCATCTGTAAAATAGGCATAATAAACATCATTCACACATATTTGGAGTGACATTTAGAGAAAGTACGAGTCTAGCTCCTGACCAGGATGGACCCTTGTGTTGGAGTGGTGGTTATTAATCTGACATCACCTCTAGAGCCTTTCAACACCCGAGGGCCACCTTCACATTGCAGGTTGGATAAAAATGGCCTCTGAAGCGATTTCCAGAATTTTTTCTCCATGCAGTTCATTGCGTCCAGAACAAGTCAAATTGGGTAGTCACTCAGGAGTCACGTCATCCCACAAAATGAGAGATGAGAAAAGGGGAGGTTCTGCCTGGTGCAGGGGAGGTGATAAAGCATGTGAATGTGCCCCAGACCTCTAGGCAATCAGGCTGTGGGCAGCAAAGACACAAATGGAGCCTCCATCCTCCAGGGCTGGATCTGTAGATCTAACTCAAGTTCCCCCATCTCAGTATTGCAGAACTAGCTACTGGAATTGGTACAACAGCTACTGAGCATTTTGCTGTCAGGGGAAGCACATATTTAGGTGAAGATGTATAAACACTCACTTTCTAGGAGGCTGGAATGTGTCAAGATGTCTCCTCTGCTGAGGAGTCTACTTTTCCTTCTCCAGCCTTTATGGTTAAATCCGGTTCGATGGATGCTGTGTCCAGCTGTCAGGTGGTCTCAGTTCTCTGGAATTTGTTTAAAATAAAGCCAGTTGTTTCTTATCTGTTGTCTTGAAACTGAAGCGCTCTCCTCTTCTTAATTGTTACCATCTTCAAGGGCAGGAAAATATTACTTCCTCTACAGAAAGAGAGGGAGACCCCACTTGGTTTCCAAGGGGCCCTTTGATTTTTTTTCCCATTTTTCCCTTGCGCATATGTGTTTGATCTGTAACATCATTGGTGTCACGTGAGCTGTGGAGGTGGGAAAACATCGTGCGTCTTCTGGCAGGGCCTGACGTCTCTTGTTTTTGGGCACTGCAAATGTGAGTAGGCAACTCTCACCCAGATTGATGACTCTTGATGCTGGTAGCTGACTTCCTGTTTGGACTTTTCTGTTTCGAGTGGTTGAGTGGGTGACTTGGCGGTTTGTAAGTAATGCTCAGCAGGGCTTCTTTAAGTGGTTCTTCCATACAAGAGGAATGGTCACCAAACAGAATGGGCTTTGGAGTTGGCCAGTTCAAAAGCACTATTGAGTGAGTGTGTCAGGCTCTGTTCTGAGGTCTGGGGCCACAGGGATGAATTGGATAGAGCCGGCTCTTTGTTCTCTGGGATTGTGTGGTCTAGTGCGGGCAGATGGACAACAAACATGGAAGCCAAAATGAACAAACATAAATAAATAAGACCGGGAGAGGGGAGCGGAAGCGGGGGGACCCCTTAGGAGGCTTTTGATGTTCTCCGGACCATAGTAATGCTGCTTGGAGCTAGGTGGGAGCAGGGGAGATGGGCTCTTTGTCTATAGTTTGGCGGTAGATCCAATGGAACCTGCCAGGTCTTGCCTCTGCTGTGGTTTGTTATTTAACTTCTCTTTAAAACCTTCATTTTTCTCCTCTGTAAAAAGGAGATCATGGTAAACTTACTTCACAGAGTTGTAGTGGTTAAAAATGCATGTCTTATATACACTATCAAATGTAAAATAGATAGCTATTGGGAAGCAGCCGCAGAGCACAGGGAGATCAGCTCAGTGCTTTGTGACCACCTAGAGGGGTGGGATAGGGAGGATGGGAGAGAGTCGCAAGAGGGAGGAGATACGGGGCTATATGTATATGTATAGCTGATTCACTTTGTTAGACAGCAGAAACTAACACACCATTGTAAAGCAATTATACTTCAATAAGGATGTTAAAAAAATGCACGTCTTTTTTTCGTTGTTATTGAGGGAGTTATATGCGAGCAAGCACCTCTCATTGGTTTTCAGCGGGGAGCCCCTCTCCTGTCTCTGGATGGCCGCTGGTCCCTGCTGCCACCTCTGGAGGGACTGCTCCTGACTCTGTGGTGGGGCTGGAAGTGAGCGGCGGGGGATGGGGAGGAGGGCAGCCTCAGGCCTGCACTGGTGTCCCTCTGTCTGGTCGTCCTGCCTTTTCCCAGTTCCTGGCAGCTGCCACCATCTCCCCGGAGAGCAGCGGGTCTCTGTGTGGCCTGACTATCTTTGGCGACAGAACCACCTGGGATCCTTGTTAGACCTGCGGATTCCTGCTCCCCGCCCCGATCTCCTGAGTCAGCATCACCGGGGCTGGGCCCAGGAATCCACACTTACTGATGGGCTCTCCGTGCCTGCCTTGTATACTCCGAACTCTGAGAATCTCTCATTCAGAAAGTTTGATTTTGTTTTTGGAGTCATCATAGGAGCTAACATTTGTTGTAGGTTTATTATGTGATGCTGCTGAGTGTTTTACATGCAATAACCGTGTCGGATGGATCCTAATTATATACTTGTCTTATTGGTGAATAAACTGAGGCATAGAGGATTTAAGCAGTTTGCTCAAATACTGAAGAAAGAGCCAGTATCTGAACCCAGATCCCCAGCTCTTGTCTTCCGCTCTTTTCAGTCTCCCTTACGTAGCGCTATTCCGTGAATGAAACTTCTTAGTTTAAAATGAGTCCTGGGTGACCTCCTGTTATATAAAAAGTAACAAGTTAAACATGAAATATTTTAAAATTGAGCTTTAACTTACATTAAAGCCTGGAATTTGGCTCAGATTTTGATGTAAGTGTCCGCCCTGAGGAAGTTATTATTTTTAAATATGCCTCAATGGCATTTTTTTTTTTGATATGGACCATTTTTAAAGTCTTTATTGAGTTTGTTACAATATTGCTTCTGTTTTATGTTTTTGGTTTTTTGGCCGCGAGGCATATGGGATCTTAGCTCCCCGACCAGGGGTCGAACCTGCACCCCCTGCATTGGAAGGCAAAGTCTTAACCACTGGACTGCCCAGGAAGTCCCCTGAGGAAGTTATTTTAAGGAAGATTCCCTTTTGTTCACGTTGGTAAATCAGACCCTGTGGTGCGGCCCTGCTTGCCTTGTAAACCTTTACCTGCTGTGCTTCTTCGTGCGCACGAGATGCATGTGCTGTCCTGGGCCAGCACCTGGAACAGTTTCTGCTAAAGGGCTAGCACCTGTGCAGATTGACACCACTGTTCTCCCTCACCCCCCTGACCACCGATCTGCTTCTTGGGAGGCTGTGTAAAGAGATGGAGAAGCTGGGGTTTTCCCCACGTCTGGAGGTCACTGAAGGTATTTTTTTCTTTTTAACTCTTAGTGGTTTCAGGTTACTGTCTAAGAAAAGTTGGCCATCAAAATAGGACCAGCCCAAGGAGGCTTGAAGATAAAAATCAATCATTCCTTTCATAGTTCTTTCTTACTTCAGATTCCTATTGCTTCCAACTCCAGGGAGGAATTTGCTAAAAAAACAACCTCATACATCACTTAAGGTGGAAAGAGATTTTCAATATGTATAGACTTTAAGTTTATTAGAGACTGTTATTTAGAATAGGATAGGTGGGGAGAGGTTGTGACTAACATTTTATCCTTGCATCTCAGGTTCTGAAACCTTAAAAAAAGAAAGTGTTCTTTGTGCCCCAAACCCCCTCAAAATTGCATTTCTGAAAGCAGTTTTGTTGGTTTTAGCTTTACTTGAGTTGTGATCACATTGAAAATCCAAAGCCTAATCTTTATGAAAAGGTACTTTAAAAATATAGTGGTCTTGCATCCTAAACATTTGCAAGTTTGGTTTGTTTGTGGCAACTTCAAGATTTACGACTAATTGTCCCATTAACCGTTTGCCAAATGTTTCCATGTCGTTGGGATGCATTTTACCAGCTGTTGATAATAAAAATTTGTGGCCAGTTTTCAGAAGACGAGCCTATGATCAATGTACAACTTTCTTTGAAACTAGTATCTCGTCTTTCATTAGAGTTTCCTCTCCGCTGAAGTATTGGGTATCGATTGCACAATCCTGGAGAGACATGGCCACGTAGAGACTATACTTCCAGTGTGTCCTGGATTCATGGACTTCGGTTTGTAGTCCTAAAGTTATTCTCCATAAAAGGAGAGGTAAAGACAGGCATTTCTGAGGTGAGCCAGGGACACCAGGAAGTTTGCACTTTGTAGAAAAGAGGCACGGAGGGCACAGAGAAAGACCCATTCTAGGCCTTGTATCGAGGGCAGAAAGAAGAGGCTTTGAGAAAAGTGTGTGTGTGTGTATGTGTACACGTGTACATACCTAATTGTAAGGTTCGTTTTACACATCACAGAAAGTCCTTGCTACCCTGTTATTCCTGCAGCTGGTGTGGGATATTGACTCGACTATTGATTGGTTCCTTTTTTATTTTCACTTAGGACACTTAGGGTTACGAAGAGTCATAAAGGGTTAGTGCCACTATGAAAAGAGTAGCCTAACACTCAGGAGCCAGCACTATCCTTTTTCAACAAGACAAGCCTACAGTAGTTTCTGGAAAAGAAGAAATCCCCAGTCCAGAATCACTGAAATTAGGACATGGCATCAAATTCTATTGCTCAAGCTGAGGAAGAGTAGGCTGATTCCAATAGAACTTATTCCAATATCATAGAAAAGTGATTTGTGAGTCGACTCTAACATTTGAGATTTGTTTCAATCATAAAAATGACAAATTAGCCAAGGCACCAACAATTGATGTCATCTCATGTGACATAAATTTTGACTTACATAAAACAAATGTAATCAATGTGGCTACAACCCCATCACTTCATCTTTACATAGTTTATAAAGTTAGGAAAAGTAGCTCATGAACAGAGTTTGTTTATTTTTTCAGCTAGAGTTTTTCTAATATTTTCCTTCAAATGATCTCAGTTTTTTTCCCATTCGCCCATTTCCCTGAACGTCTAGGATCCCTGTATCCTTAGAGCATTCTGATTGTGTAGATGCACTTGTAATGTGTCTTCTCTTTGGACGATTTTGCCACACCAGAAACACTTTCTATTCCTGGGGTCTTATTTCTAGAGATCTCCACCAATAGAGAAATCTGTGAATATTGTACTGTGCCTGTGCTCTATGTGCGGAAGTCTCCCTCATTTAGGGACTGAATTACAGGGCATTCACAGGCAAGATCAGTGCCTGCTAGAGGCCTTCTCCCTGGTACCATGGGTCAGGGAGACTGAAAGGGCATCTGTATGCACAGGAAAAGGGAAGCGTGGGGAGAGCATATCTAAAACAACATCTCCAGCCCCTGCTGCCACCACCCCTGCCTTTTTCCTAATTACCACTTGCTTATTGTTTGTCTTTCCCATTAGAACATGGGCTCCATAAAAGTAGGGTAGTTCTCTATTATGTGAATTAATCTATCCCTGCCACCGAGACCAGGGCCTGGCACATAATAGGGGCTCAGTCACTACATGGTGACTAGTGGGTTTTTGAGTTTTCCATTTCTCAATTACATACTCTCTGAAAATAACAGTAGGAGGGGAGCCAGAGAAGACAGACAGACACCATATACGGAATAAAGATAGATAAATTCAGAGTATGGAGAACGAGGCAGGATGTATCATCATGACTCAGACTACCTCTGCTTAAATATTATTAGCTCTGAAAAAAATAACCTATCCGTTTGTGTAGCCTTTTGCAGTAAACACATACATTAAATCATTAGATTCCCCTAAAAGGTCTTATTAAAATGGTGTTTTTTTAACGGCTATAATGTTGAGCTTGTTTTGTAGTAGGACTGTCTCTGGTTTTTTTGAGGGGAAGGGAGGGTGTTATAACTGCTGGGAGATGTTTAGAACATGCATGTGCCATGGGGTCTACTATTACTGAGTTTGCATGTTGACATTTGGAGTTTTCTGGTATTTTTTATTGTGATAGTTAAGGCTGATAGTCATTACTCCTTCTTCCCCGTCCTGACTGGTGTTACTTACGTGGAGAATAGAAAAGAAAGACAGGCTTTGTCAGCTGCCTTCAGAGAGACTACAAATCTTGTTTGCGGTGGGTTGATGGGGGGAGTGGTGTCTTAAAACTATTTTATTGGCCTTGTTGAAGTGTCAGGAACATTTAAGTCAAGAGCAGGAGGATGGTGCTGACTGGGGAGCAAATTTAAGTTTGTTTTTCATCTTGGGAAAAGCATCATTACTTTTGAATAAGTGGGGTTAGGCAGAACTCTAAAATGGCCCCCAAGATTTCCACACCCTGGTATACACATATCTCATCCTAGTTATCTAATCAAACATTAATGGAGGTGCTGCTCTGAAAAGATACGTGCAGACGTAATTAAGGTCCTAAAAAGTTGACCTTAAGACAGGGAAATTATCGGGAGTGACTCTGACCTAATCAGATGAGCCCTTAAAAAGGACTGGACATTTCTTCAAGATAGGATTCATGCCATGACAGAGATTCGACCTGAGGTAGCTTCTTCTTTGCTGGCTTTGAAGATAGGGGGTAGGCGGTGTAGGGGACAGGAAATGCCCCTCTCGGTGTGGCAAGAAATGCAGATGGCCTGGCTGCTAATGGCCGAAAATGGCCCCTGACTCATGGCCAGCAAGGAAAGGGGGACCTCAGTCCTATAACCACAAGGAAGTGAATTCTGCCACAGCAATTTGTGCTTGGAAGCAGACCCCAGGCTCCAGATGAGAATGTAGCCCAACTGACATCTGGTGAGACCCTCGGCAGAGAAAACACGGGCCAGGGCCAAACTGCTGACCTACGGAACTACATGCTCATAAATTGGTTCTTTTAAGCTGCCACATTTATGGTAATTTATTACAGTGACAACAGAAAACTAATGCAGAGGGAAATCTCATTCAGATTCAATCTGAAAAAAAAAAAAAAACTAAACTAAACTTTTAAAAATGAAATGCAGTTTGCCTTCTGAAGGAAAGTACTTCTTTTAGGTCCAAGTCACCAAGTCACAGCTGATGGGATCAAGCTCAGAGTTGATTGCCTTGCTCCGTTGGGTCCCGGCTAAATGAATAGATTGAAAGTTTTGGTAATTAGTAATCAAGTGTTTATAAATTAATGGGTAGCTCCAGAGTATAAGAGGAGCCCTAAAATAGTTTCTGCCAAGTGTTTTATTTATTCTTGGAACAACCTTATTCATGCATCATCCTTTCTTCATAGACAGTACAGAGATTAGTTCCAGCCCTCCTCCTGTCTGAAGACTGTAGTTTCTGAATTAGTAGAGTTGGAATTCATAGTCTTAAAAAAATAAATAAAGTGCTTAAAATTCCCAGTGCTGCTGGTTTCGTATAAAGAGAGAGCCTTGGTTGAAGATTGTGATGTCCACAGATGTTTTTCTATAAAAGCAGATTTTAAAGTGGGTTTGCATAAATGAGGTCTCTTTCCTGAGACGTGAGTGAAGCATCTTTCCGCGAGAAGCTGTATTAGTGCAATCAATACACTCACGCAAGTGACCCTTTTGAAAGGAAGCCCTGAAGGCATTCGCGGGCTGGCTGGCTTTTGCATGAATGACAGCGCAGTCACAGGAAAGCAGACGCCTGCTCCCTCGGCCACTACCGCCACTGGTGCACACCCCGCATGGGGCTGCCCTCCCGGCAGGAGTGTGTGTTTGTCCTGCTGGCTGGGGACTGCGGTTTGGCCTTTTTGTTTACAAGAGAGAGGAGAGCAGCCTCTGTCCTCCAACTGCTGTGAAAACAGTGTTGGAAAACCAGAGCGAAGTTTCCACTCAAGAACTCACCCTGGAAAAAACCCACCGAATAAACCAACCTTCCTTAATGAAAGACCATCTGGGTTAAAACACAGACCAGTGGGCCAGAACCCAGATGACAGGAAAAACATAATGAGAAGAGTTGTTGTTTAGCAAAGTTTCCGAGTGGGATTTCCGTGTATTAAGTTGGTAGAGGGCCCAACGGTGGAAAACAGAGGAAACAGGAAAGCAGTGTGTACAGTTTGTAGTGAAGATTTTAGCGGTGGGATCAATGTGCACGTTGGTTAAAGAACCGCCATGTCTGAAGGTCTTCCCCAAAGTGAAATAGGTGCTCAGCATCAGGCTTTGTATGGCCTAAAATTTGGGGAGGGCTTCACCATGTCCCAGGAACCGGGCTAGGTTCACAGTGAAACACTGGTGAAAAATACCACTATCTCAGCTTTCATGGAGCTCGTGCTCTCCTGGGGGAGCTAGAAAATACCAATCATTTAAAATTGGAATTTAAACATAGTAATCGGACACTGTAACCTTCTCATTAGAAATTCTGCTGTGATACCCAAGAAACTCACCAGTGTAGTGATACGAAAAGTGCTAGCAACGGACACTGGGGGAAGAACAGTGACACTAAAATGTGCCTCTTAGGGGAGTGGCATTTAAGCAGAGTTGGGAGTTCAGGATGAGTCGGCCTATGAAGAGTTAAGGGAAGAATATTCCCAGTCGGGGAAAACATGTGCAAAGCCTGAGTTAGGAAGGAGCTTGGGGTAGTCAGAGACCTCCAGTGGAGTGGCTGGGACGGTGAACACTAGGAGGGTGTCACCAGATGGGGATGGGGAGGTAAGCTGGGCTTCCTTGCACAAGATCTTCAAGGGGGTTTTACTTTAGCGTCAGGGTGCATGGGAGCCATTGAAGGTTATACAGCAGGGGATGTATCCATGCTCTGTTGTGCATTAAAAAAATCTCTCTGCGAACAAACGTATGGACGCCAAGGGGGGAAGGTGGCAGGAGTGGTGGTGGTGGGATGAACTGGGAGATGGGGATTGGCACGTATACACTAATACGTATAAAATAGATAACTAAGAAGAACCTGCTGTATAAAAAATAAATAAAATAAAAACATTCAAAACAACCTCAATATTTAATTCAATCAAAAAAAAAAATCTCTCTGCTTGCTTTTTTGGAGAGTGGTCGGTAGAAGGGAAGGAGCAGGCAGGAAGGCCGGTTTGATGGCTCTTTCTGCAGTCCAGGAGAGCAATGATGGTGACACGAAGTGGGAAGTGACAGCAGTGGTGGCAGATGGGGATGGATTGGAGTAGTACTTTGGAGGAAGACTCAGCAGGAGTTGGAAGTGGATTGCATCCTGAGAGTGGGGAATGGGGAGAGGTAAGGGGGAAGGACCAGGACGAACCCCAGGTCATTTCCCTCCTCCACCTTTTCTCCTTTGCCCTGCCCTTTTCCTCCGTTACCATCGCGGGAAAAATGAGAGTAGGCTTGTGAGACAGTTGCTTTGATCAGTCAAGGCAGAATCTAGCAATCTAGAATTCTGTGAGGAGTATCTTGAACCCTCTGGACGTTGGTACGGAGTGTTGGCTCACCATGAATTAATAACATACCCAAGCTATCTTAGATGGGAAACTAGTCATTTATACCATGGGGGTCTCTTCATTACAGCTTTGCTACCTTGTCCCTGGTATCTACAAGCTTCATAGTAAAGACTTTTGTCCCAATGCATCACTGAAAACACCTGCATTAACCCATGGGGCTTGGGGGAGGGGTGGGGGGAATATTGGGACATAGACATATATAGAGTGAAACAATTTAGTTAAATGGGAATTTATTTTCTAGCTTTTGTGTGTCACTCACTAAAGGTACAATGGTCCAAATAAATGTTGTTTTGTATGTATGTTTCCCCATGGCACTGTTCTATTACAGAGCTTTGGAAAGGTGAAAAGAGTCCCTTTATCCATTCAAAGGTAGAGATTAGGATCAAAATCTGGAACATTTTGTGGTGGAGATTAGGCATTTAGTGTTAACTGTGTGTTGCCTGGTCTAGTTAGTAAACTGTGGAGGGGAGCTGTCTTTGTGTCTTTGTCATGTTTTTGTTATTCCTTTTTTCAGTATCTCTCTACCAGGATACTCTGGGGGCTTCCACTGGCTAGAGTACGTTTTTCTTTTTTTTTGGCCGCGTTGGGTCTTTGTTGCTGCGCGTGGGCTTTCTCTAGTTGCGGCGAGCGGGGGGCTACTCTTCGTTTCGGTGCGCGGGCTTCTCATCGTGGTGGCTTCTCTTGTTGCGGAGCACGGGCTGTAGGTGCACGGGCTTCAGTAGTTGCAGTGCGTGGGCTCAGTAGTTGTGGCTCTAGAGCGCAGGCTCAGTAGTTGTGGTGCATGGGCTTAGTTGTTCCGCGGCATGTGGGATCTTCCTGGACCAGGGCTCGAACCCGTGTCCCTTGCATTGGCAGACGGATTCTTAACCACTGCGCCACCAGGGAAGTCCCTGTTCTTCTTTTAATATTCTTCAAGAAGCAAACTCAGTTCTAGAACTTTTGCTACCTGCCTTACCATGACTGTTCCCCACCCCCCCCCACCCCCAGTTATCATAAAAATATGCCGTTGGTATCAAGAATGAAGACAAATAAATGGTGGATGGGACTCTTGGAGACTAAATGATCCCATTTGGTTTTTAACCCAACATAGTAATGTCTTCCTCTTGGGGCTAAGGGCCTGGGGGACGGTTGCATGAGACAGGGGAAAAGTCATGTCTCTTGGAGTAATTTCCACAGGGTTCATGCCGAGCTCTGCTGGTTACCCGCAGCAGAACTGTCAGCTCTGGTCTTCTGTTTCTTTGTGTGGAAAATGGTAGTAACAGCACTGATCCTGCCTCCATCACAGATTGGTGTGAAAATCAAAGGAGAGGGATAATCAGACCCGAAGTGGCTTGGTCGATTGCACAGCACTGTGTCACCATCTGTGGATGTTAGTGTTAGTTTTAGACCCGTCGTGGTAGTGTTAGGTAGACCCCAAACGAAACCGAGCCTTTCCAGACTCTCTCTTTTCTGGGGGGTAATCACTGCTTTCAAACAAGTACCAGTGGGTCAAAACTAAAAGTGTGAATCATGCAGCTACAACACATTTGAAGACAGATAAACCTTTCTGGGATGTCCTGGGAATGTTTAGTTGATCCTTCCCGTATATGTCATCCAGAGGAGGAAATCTCTCCCCACTCTGCCTACCACGTCCTCATACAGAAACCCAGTCTGTTTTTTTTCCCCTCATTCGTTTAGATAAATTGTGACTCTTTTTTTTAAGGAAGAAACTTCCAGATAAGAAGTACTTTTACATAGTGGAATGTGACCTCTAGATTCTTTCTTGTGTCCTAGCATTTGCATTAAAATTCCAAAGGGGTGATGTACTGGCTGAAGGAAGCTGATAGATAGGGGATGGGAACAAGTCATTAACTCATTACTCAGCTTTTATTTTGTAACCACTTAGAATAAGTATACGTGTAAAATGTGAGCATAATGACGTGGTATTAGTTGGAGCCAGATGTGGTCGTTCAGAAATAGGTAAGCAAGGGGTTGCCAGACATTCACACTTCACTGGGCGTCCTGTATCGTTATCAAATCTGGCAACATTCCCCATGAAGTAAGGTACAGTGTACCTACACCCTTCATCAGCAGAGAGGCTCCTTATGTCATGGGACAGAGTGGATATTGGGTATGTGTTCTGCCCCCTTCATCCAAACAGATACTCCTTTAAAGATCCTAGATACTGAGTTTAGGCAACTTCATTATTAATTACTAATTATTGTGTCAGGGATTCTTTTCCTTGAAATGAAACCCTATCAGCTCTGCCTATGTCCTCATTAACTCCTTAGTTAAATGCCTGGGTTATATATAGCTTAAGGGGAGCTAAGTTTGCTGAAGAAAGAAAACCTAGGGACTAGCTTCACTGTTTGGGTCCTTAAATTTGTCTTCTTTGTTATGTACCTACCAGGCCATTGGTCTTGAATGTTGAGTACAGAGATGTTTACGTGGATCTCAGACCTCTCACTTGATCCTCCATATGACCAAGGCCAGTCAATGATTGAAAGGACCCAAAACCCAACTGAGTGTTTCATTTCAGGCAAGGACTATTCTACCCCGTCTACCATCAATTCCTTGCCCCTTTTTAATGTGTTCTTTGTATCAGGTTTACAGACTTAAAATGGCTTGTGGTCTATTGTGAGCCCCACATCATCTTTACCTCTCAAATTAACTAACTCATTCGAACTTCATCTCAGCGTCAAGTAATTTCTTTTCCCACTAGCGCTTTCTTTTACTACTTTGCCACACTGAAGGGGCACTTGGATATATGATCATCTATATGAAAAATCTCAGGATAAAGCGTCCTCTGAAACCTTAATGTACTATGTAACGGTGAGTTCCATGAATGACCAGTTCCAAAAGATTCTGCCGAGGGATGCAAACACTAGAACCTCGATATCTGGGGCCACTCTTCCTTCAGAGATCAGGCCTGAGATACCAATGCCCTGACATCGCCTTTTCTGATGGCACTACTCAGCTCATCCAAGAGGCTCCCTATCCTTCTCTCCTTACCTCCACCAGGAGCTCTTATCAACTCCCTCTTCCTGCCAGCCCTTCTCCTACTGCGTTATTTTAGGGTAAAGTCTCGCATTTGAGTCTGTTAAACAAACTTATACTTATCTAAACCTTCACTGAAGTATAAACTTACATAAAGTGCCAAATCCTAAGTTTTTAGATTTCATACAAATGGAATCTTACTGTATGTATCTTCGTACCTTTTCGGTCTGACTTCGGTAACTTCAGCATTGTGTCTGTGGGGATTCATCCATGAAGTTGTGTTTATCCGTGGTTCATTCTTCGTACTTGTTGAGCAGTATTCCATTGTATGAATATCCCACAGTGTGTTTGCCCACTACTACTATGGATGAACATTCTGGCTGTTTCCAGTTTGAGGCTATTTATGAATAAAGTTTGTATAAGCATCCTTACACATATCTTTTGATGCGAACACTTATTTCTGTTGGCTATATAGCCACAAGAGGAATAGTGGTAGGTGAGTCACATGAGATTCTTAATGGGAGAGATTGAATTTGATACTGAGAATTATGCTTCATAGTAAGCCTTATGGGGTATCTTTTTCCATGAGTTGAAAAATAGCTCTAATAGAGGTCTGAATATTTTTTTGCTCGATACTCTTACAGAAACTATTTCTCCAAGTTACCAGTGCCATTTTGAACATGAATTCGGGTTTATGTGTGTGTGTGTGTGTGTGTTTTAACCCCGAGCCCACTGCTTTAAGCTCATGTTATTATTTTCTTTATTAGCCTTTTTCTCTTTTCTAGCATTCAGATTATTTTTGAAAAAATAGTAACATATGGGTTCAGGGGCAACACTGTCAGAGTCTTTCTTGTAAAATTACTCCTGGCTTGACATTGAACTACAGATGACAAGTTTGCCAAATTATATGAGGTGAAACTAAAACGAAAGTGAGGAGGTTAATTTTTCAAATGGATGTATTTGGGCAGCGGGCATTTATGGAGCGCTATGTGACGCCATCACGCTGTCAGGTACCCGAAAATACAGCCATTATTTGCAAGGAGCTGACAGTCTGGTAGTGGGGGGCAGAAAAGGAAACCAGTGCTTTTAATGTCCTTTAAATATTGCTTTGCATGTTACAGGGGAGGATGGGAGGGTGGGCGGGGATGGAGGCGGAGAGGGTGGCAACGTGGGAGCATGGGTGTAGGGCGTCTGAGTCAGACTGAGACTCGGAGAGGGCTTCCTAGAGAAGATTTTGAAGGAAGAGAAAAATTTAGATATTTTGGGGAAATGGGGTGGAGTCAAGGGCTTGTATTCCAGGCAAAGGGACCAAAGAGCATATTTAAAGGAATGGAGGCATGAAATAGTATTATCCATGTAGTAGCCAATTTAGGGGATAAAACACGTTCTATTCCATTGATGATGCTATTGCAATATACATTTCTGGAATGCCTCTTTTGGAATGACTTTCAGAGCTAATTTTCAAACCATACCAGAAAATCACTCTTGATACTTTATAGCTTTAACCCAAATGGTATTCCCCAGCTGGATACTCCTCAGATCTGTCTCCTGAATGCTTTTGGCTCATTCCAAAGCAAAACAGTCTGTCTTCAGAAGGTTTAAGACTTACCACTATTGAGAACATTCAAACACTGTGTGTGCCTCAGAACTCAGAAATCAATACCAAAAGGCCAGTTGTGTGTAAAAAGCACTTATCATTGGGATACATCTATAACCTCCTAAGGTTGAGGTTCACTTTCAGCTTTTAACCAAGTTTCTATTTTAGAGATTTTATGTCAAAATTGGATCATTTTGTATGATGAGAGTTAGTGGATGTGCCTTATAACAAGCCCAAGTGCTTTTGGAAGAAGAAATCTATTCTCGTAACATTATAACTAACCCTGGATTTGGAGAAACTGGCTGGTAGACCATGGAATCAAGGGTCATCTGGGAGATAGCCTCAAGAACTGAAAGCCACATCGTGGTGATGATTGTCTGTGATGTCAGCCAAATTGGAGTAACAGAAAGGCAGATCCATGAAGCCACGGAGCAGATGGGGAAAGGTGGGGGAGGATAGCAGGACAGAGAAGAGGGTTCGGGAAGGCAGGAGGTGGCATCCGGAGAGTCAAAGAAGCTGGCCCAGCTCAGGCAACCATCAGTTAAATGCCTTGCCTCCAGCTGTATATTTTGAGTTCATTGGCTCCTATGACATATGAGCAAAAGTAAACCGAAAGCCTTCCTAGTGTCAATGTAGATCTGATCTGTTATCTCTCAAGTATTTAGTTAATCAGTGCCAGTTGTTTTGGAAGATGGGAATAGTTTTGTGGCCCAGTGAGTTGGGAGGGGAAAGGAAGAATGATCAACTTTTTATCTTTAGGTAAAGACTTTATTTAATGAGGGACTAAACAACTGGAGCTGGTCTACACCGACCTAAAAGCTTACTTAGGGTCCTGTCGGGTGACTTATTTGTTTCCACTGTTCCAATAGTTCATGTGAGTTGTTATCTTTAATGTGGCTTAAATAAAACCACATATACCACGTGCCTACGGGTAATTAGGTTCCAAAATCAGTTTTTGCTTGTATCTTTTTTTTCAGATGTATTTGTAGACAGGGTGTAAAGGCCCCATATTAAACGAGCATAACAGCCATTGATTTGCAGATAGCCACAAACACATTTGGGGATGGAAATCCTGAAAGATGCCATAGTTTTCACCTATTTATCCACACACATTACATATTCTCATACAGTTTGGCTTAGAACCACGTTAGGATCAACCAGTGCCCTCCGAGCCAAGAGGGTTTCCAGTATGGCAGTTGCAGTGGAAAGGGAGGGGCTTACTGGCGATTTTCACTCCTCTGTCGTTTTATTTTGTATCCTGTGTGGGCATCGGTTTCCTGAGGATGTCCACACTGACTCAAGGAGGAGTGTCCAGAGAGATTTCACACTTAAGTGCAGAAGCACCCGCACTTAATTTCTCATGGAAAGAAAATATTTTACGGTGTCCCTACAAGTTCCCCAAACACTGCCACATAGTTCGCGTCTGAAAATACTGTTCAGCCTTAAGGCAACATCGGAACAGGTCTGTTCTTGGTTTTCAGAATCTTTCTTTGGCTTCCGGTGAAACATATGAAAACTATTGAAGAAAAGTTATCGGCATTTGATTGTGCATTTGCCACTATAATATGTGTACACATGTGTGTTGTGTGAGAGCTTCCCACCCCAGAATGGAAAAAAGGCACTTAGACTGTAATGAACTTGCTCTCCTGGCATGCCTTCACCTCCTCCTACCATCTGAGCGAGAGCGGTTTCATGTATTCTCTTCCAGCAATTGACCTTTCCTGGGTCTACCTATTACTTACTAATTTTATTTGTGTCCAGCACCCTTGCCACAAATTTGCTTTTCAAGTATAAAAAAAAAAACAGTAAATATTCCTCTAAAATGTTTATTGCTCTGCAAAATAAATGGGCAGAGGTTATAAAATATTGTACATCCGGCACAGTGGATTCTTCAGCTGCTCTCTGGAAATCCAGGAGCCTGTACCAGTGCCAAACTCGATTTCATTTTTCTGTTGTTCAAGTTGTCATACGTTATGAACGGTCCCCTTGGTGATTCTGAACACATTGGCACAGACCTCAAGAATGTCTTATTGGGAAAAAAAAAATATCAAGAAAGGGGGTAGCATTTGCAAAAAGAGTCAAACCCAGGTGATTATCAGGCATCTATAATCTACAGGACCGCCATGCATTCAGTGGGTTTTTCTGGAGTGGCGGGCAGGGGGAGGAAGAATGCTGCACCTTCTTTAGCTCTTCATCACTGATGTTAATCGAATGGCTTCTGAGGGCAAGCTGGGGGGACACTTGTGGGGCTGGGGCAGGCCAGGTCCCTGCAACGCAGTGCCTCTGGAGGGAGTTGGGGCAGGAGAGGATGTAACAGGGTTTGAGGACCTTCTCTGAACTCAGAACCACACTAGGTAATCCCTCAAGTTTCCTCATCCTTCCTTCCTAGAATCCTATGAGAGAAGCATTACCACCTTTATTTTTTTTAGTTGGAAAAACTGAGATAACCCAGGATTACACTGCCTATAAGTTACAGAAAGTGGCAGAATTGGAGCCCTTGTTCTCCAAATATAATCCTCTGCGTGTGCCCTCTCGTATGTGTTCTCACTTCATTTAAATCTGACTTGCAAGGAATTTTTGATCAATCTCAGCCAGGTCTGTAATTGCTAAATCATGATGTATGCACCCAGATCATGAAGAATTTCAACTAAACCACCCCTTTTTTTTTTTTTAACATCTTTATTGGAGTATAATTGCTTTACAATGGTGTGTTAGTTTCTGCTTTATAACAAAGTGAATCAGCTATCCATATACATATATCCCCATATCGCCTCCCTCTTGAGTCTCCCTCCCACCCTCCCTATCCCACCCCTCTAGGTGGTCACAAAGCACCGAGCTGATCTCCTTGTGCTATGCGGCTGCTTCCCACTAGCTAGCTATTTTACATTTGGTAGTGTATATATGTCCATGCCACTCTCTCACTTCGTCCCAGTTTACCCTTCCCCCTGCCATGTCCTCAAGTCCATTCTCTACGTCTGCGTCTTTATTCCTGTCCTGCCCCTAGGTTCTTCAGAACTATTCTTTTTAGTTTGTTTTTAGATTCCATATATATGTGTTAGCATATGGTATTTGTTTTTCTCTTTCTGACTTACTTCACTCTGTATGACAGTCTCTAGGTCCATCCACCTCACTACAAATAACTCAATTTCGTTTCTTTTAAACCATTCTTTCCCAAAGTGTGGTCCATGGACCACACACCTTGAAATCATGTGAGGCCTTTGCTGAAATGCTGGTTCCTGGGCCCTGCCTCCAACCAAGTGGACCCCAAGTTCTGAGGGTGGAGCCCAGGTATAAGCACTCTGGGAATTTCTGTTGTGCCCAAAATTTGAGAGATCTGGGATACAACCTCTTTATAGCGCTGCAGTATAAAAAGGTCTTAGGGATAGGGATGGCTAAACCACTATGTCTGCAGGCAGCTAGTACGTGAATTCTGCCTGAAGAACGTCTGGCTCTATCTCCTCATTTGACACAAAAGGAAATTGTGGTTTGGGGGGTTTAAGTAATGGTTAAAATTCTCCTGGCTTGTTTGCAGTAAAGCAGAGACTAGGACCAGTTCTTTCTCCACACCGTAGCTCGCTGCTTCCAGCCTTTTAAAAATCAGCTAATCAAGGAAACTTGGATCCATTTCAATCCTGTCAGTGACCCTACACTCCACATAAAAGATGAGTCCTGGGAGAACAACCGTTCTGATTCACACTCATTTGAATGTTGAAAAAAACTGTGCATTTCTTCAGAGTTCTCTGTAGGAGGTGGAAAGATTCAATAAGCTAGCTAAAAAGGTTTCCATCACACACACACACGCGCGCACACACACACACACACACACACACACACACAGCCCCATACAGCCTGGGTCTGTCACAACAGATGAAGGGTGGGGACTGGCAAGCATGCATAATTTAGGCAAGATTTTCATGGATTTTTCAGTATTTGCAGGTGATTTCTTAAACTATATATTAAAACACTTCCATAAAGATGAAGCTGGAATTTCACCGTGGGCTCAAAAGGAAGAGAATTGGTGTTTCTGGGATTCATGTGCATATTTTAACGTGAGGCATTTCACTTTATGTCATGAGGAAGGTCTCACACGATGGCTGACATTTTGAGTTTGTAGGACTGAACACACCGATTGCCAGACAATTCTGGACGAACAAAAGGTGGAAGAGATTGCTTTGGAAAACTGTTCAATTCAGTTAAGAAACATCCCTGAGTAAAATTTACTTGTTTATTATTTATGAGTTCTCATAGAAGAGTGCGAAAGATACTTCTTGGGTGGGGGTCCGTCGGGAGGAGACAAAATCCTGCTTGTTTGCATTTTACTTTGGATCCCAAATCATGGGGCTTCTCCTAGAGGCCTTGGACCCTGTCCCAAGGCCTTCCGTAGTGAATGTGGCTGCTTTGTTTTGTTCCCTAATTGTTTCATTTGTAAGAGTCGTATCTGCCGGAGAAAGATGGTAAACATTTTTGCACCAGGTCTGCTTTTTGCATTTTCCTCCTTTCTTTATACACCATCATGGTATAGAACCTATTTTTGCTTAATAGTTTTGGCCACGAGAAGGAGTACATATTTATTCTTTCCACATAATATTACTGAGCACCTTCTGTGCTCAATATTATAGCAATGCTCCATCCAGATTACTGAACACAGCTGTATACGGTAGGTAGTGTACAGTCAAATATTTATTGCTTTACATAAGGCAGAACGGGTAGTGTTTAATTAAGAGCATGTGCTTTGGGATGAGGCAGGGTGCTTTTGAACCCCAGCAGTGATGCTTGTTGCTCCTTGTATCATCTTGGGGAGGTTGCTTACCACCACTCTGCCTTAGTTCACTCTTCTATGAGTTAATAGTAACTCTCAGTGATGTTTTGAAGATTAAGTAGCAGACTGCATGAGTAGGCGCTCAGTAACTGACAAGTGCAATGGCTGTTGTTGTTGTTATTATAATTAGCAAGAACCATAACAATAGTCAGTCCGTTATTGAATTATCTAAGTGTTCATCCTACTTGACTTTTGAACTTTGGCAGGAACATCTAGGCTTAATTTCTGGGTTAGGCTTTTTCCCCCCCAAATTTGGTTTGTTCAGTTCCTACCTCTATTTTATGATGTTTCCATTTTGATCATATTACCCCAAGTTAACCACGTTGAAATTTTAAGCATGGAAGCCTGAAGAGGTCTCCTTTTCTGAAAGGGTCATTTTTGTTTTTTTTTTTTTTTTAATTTAATAACTGATGTTTCTTAAGTTTTTGGTCTGAGGAAAGGGCAGCATTTCCTTGGCTGTTGGCCCAAAGACGTAGCAATAGGAGCTGGTCCCTGAACAGAAATGTGGAGTTTGTGAGTGAAGAGTTGGTCACCCAGACAGCCCTCCTCCCTCAGACATTCAGGTGCATTCTGGGAAAGTTAACTGAATTCAAAACACTCACCTTGCCAGGGTCACCTTTAAGTGCCAGGCACAAAACTGTAATGAGCTTCCTTTCTCATAATTCTTCTTTTCATGATTTTCTCAGCTGGTTTCTTCAAAGGATTATTTGTAAAGACCTTTATGGTGTGTTATGATTTAATCAGATGTAGCTCGAATTTCCCGAGATGTGTTAATTATCATCGCCACACAAGTGCAACAGAGGAAGCAAAATGTTTTTCATCTGGTCAGGTTGAGGGTTTGTTTAAAATGTACTTAGGGCCATTAGGATCAAATCAAAATGTAGTGCACGGTAATTATGCATGAAATAATAGATTACCTGCTGTTTAAGTAGCCAGTTTCCTGATAATATTGCAATAAAGTCTTGAGAGAAAATTGGTTTCCCAATAGCAGTAGAACACCTTATTTAAGGGGACAAAGTGAACTGTATTAGGTTGAAAAAATGAAAAAGAGATAAGGAAAAGAAAAACAGATTTTACCATTAAAATTATCAGTGGATATTATCCTCAGTCTTAAAAGTTACTGTTTTAGTCTTTCCCTTGATCCAAATAGAGAATGATTTGTTGGCATTTAAATAGCAATGGAGTTGGTATATTTCAGATTTGATTAAATACAGGAAAGAATAAATGTCTTATGTAAGAAGGGAAAGGCATATGTTAGCCTTAGTATATGGGAGTAGTCAAAAGCCTGACTTCAGAAATCAGACAAATGCCAAAGTTGAAATCCAGTCCACATACTCACTAGCTGCATGGCTTCCGCCGTGTTATTTAACTTCTCTGACCCTCAGTTTCTTTATCAGCAAAATGAGGCTGTTAATATAATACACCTTGTGGTAAAGATTAAATGAGATAATGTAAGTAAAGCACTTAGCGAGACATGTTTATTGTATAGTAGTGATAAATTAATATTAGATGTCATTATCATGTCAGTTGGGGCTCTGACTGATTGAAAATAGTCTGAATAGCAAGGGGAAAATTTTTAAACTTTGGAATTCTGAACACATGTAGTATATATAAGGTAGAAATCTCATTCCGTGTTGGAATTGGATGCTGCTTTGTGGAACTGCGATGGTGAGGATGATATGAGGTTGACAAATGTGCTGATACGGAGAATTCTCAGCGTCACCCACTGGATCATTACTTTTTACCTTTTGGAGAGAATTAATATGAAATAGACCTGTTCATGATGATTTGGCTAGCAAAATAGGTGATTTCTGCGAAGATTTTCCTGCCACAGACCTGTCCTTGGTGAAGAAGAAATAATTTTCTTGGTTATTCCTCCAATAGAAAATTCTGACATTGCCCTTTTTGTTCATGGTTGGAGAAGTTTCTAGTTACTCCGTATATCTGAACTATCTGTGTGAATAGTTAACACATACCGAGGGTTAAAAATTAACTAGTTACAGAAAGTCCTTTTTTTTTTAATTCTAAAAAAGTAACTTCTTTTGGGGTATTAGAGAAAAAGTTCAAGAGATTCACTGATTAATATTTATTGATCCAGTTACATAGCTGGGAATGTGGTAGCGCTTTCACAGTTTCTATCTAACTTAAAGAATAACTGGAGGGGAAGAGGAAGAGAAAGATTCTTGCTCCATATGTATTAGAAAACTATCCATTAAGTTCCAAAGTTTGTATGTGGGCTTCTGAATTGCATGATTATCAATCTGCAAGACCTTGAGACTATTTATTTAACCAGAGGCTTCTGACCCCAAAATGCCATTTAATCATTTTTGGTGGCCTTTGGAGCGAATGTCCCCTTGGTTTTCATGTATCCATTAAAGAACTGAATGGAGATATTTAGTGCTCTTCTGCCGAGGAAGTCCTCAAATTGGCCTCACCATTTGGTTCCAGGTTGTTAATTGAACAGTAGCAATCAGCCTGCGTGATCTTTAATGTTCTGACGCTGCTGACTGATGCCTAGGACATCAGACATTTTGAAAGGCACTACGAAATCATTCTGTACACAAGACCGAAGAAAGCAACACATCATTTGGACCACGTTTTATCTTTATCCTCAAGGTGCAGAGGATGTGCCTGTTGATCTTTCCGTGGTCTAGTTAACTATCAAACACCCCATATCTCAAGCCCGACATGAAGGGTACTGAGAGTTAGTTAGCGTGAAATCACTTATTTTTGACTCTTCCTTTTGCTTCATTTGTTTATCCAACAAATACTTATTAAATGTCCACTATGTACCAGGAGACATTCTCCTAGGCACCTGGAATGTACCAGTGAGTAAAACCAAGATTTCTATTTGTGTGAAATTCACACCCTGCCTGAATGGAGGGGTTTGGGATTCTTTAAGGGGCCCTTTGCCTCCTTTCATTACATTTGGAAAGAAGAATTAAATCAGAAGGCAAAGTACAAATCCTGTTTGGTGAACTAACGTCTATTCCCTCACCCTCTACCCCCTGCCCCCAAAACTACCACACGTACACACCTTTCTGGGAGGAGGAAAGGAAAGCAGGATAAAATGTGTTGTACAGGGCAGTGTTTGTTATGATCATACCAAAGGTCTGTATAACTCAGTCTCCCAGTCTTAATAATTGGCATTTTATAGAATCAGCTTTGACTATCTCCATGTTGCCCCACTGGACAGTTCTTCACTTTCTTGGTGCCAAATGTTCTACCTTCTCCAAGAATTTATGATTATGGTAGTTATTTTTTTCTTTCTTTTTCACGTGCAGTACTTTAGAAGCCAGTGTGATAGCTGTCCTCAGGGGATCCTTATAAAAACTTAGCAGACAAGAATTATAAGCACTTCATTGGAATTCTACTAATTCTGGATTTCAGATCAACTGGGAGGGTTGTCTAGATGGAAGCTTATCTTTGCTTTACATTGCTATCTTCAAAGATAATGTAAATTAAAAGGATAGAGGGGAAATATTTAAAGTATATAAGTAAACAAATGATAAAAAGCACTCTAATTCCCCAAAGCAGGTTCTTTGAGCATGCACAATGGTTTGTACTTAAAATTAATATTCCTTGTTTAATAGCTTTCACCAGCTTTAATCAGCATAACCATTTCGTCAAAATTATTGAGACTTTCATCGAATGAACCTGACTCCCCAGGGGTGGGGAGGGGAGATGGGTTGCATATAATAAAATGAATTTATATTTGGGGATAAACAGCCACACATCTCGTACTCTTGGGAATAAAGTAGTTAGCAGTGGCTAAATTTGATTCGCCACATTCACAGAAGCAACACAAGCAGTTTCTGCTTTTCATAGCATAGATTCCTAGAAAGAAGAGTATTCCAAATGGATAATGGCTTAGTATAGCCACTGTGTGGCCTGCAGTACCTTCTTCTACCAGGAGGTGGTAGTTCTTTCAATTCAGGAAGCTGATCCTCTGACCAAGATTACCTGGTAATTGATTGAGGGAGAAAGAAGTGACCCAAACTGACAAATAAGGACTTTGACGTGACACTATATAAATGGACAAACTTCAAGGCAACGGAAGGAAGGAAATGATTACCTTGCTAGCTTTTTTCCCCTCTGCGCGGATCATTCCTAATGAATATCTGAGATCTCACCAAGACAGATTTTGCATCCCTAACTTCTGGATGATATGTAGTGGGAAATTCATAGTTCACACAAAGAGTTAGGAGATTGATCGCTAAGACCCCTTTAAGGCTGAGGTAGCAGCTCAGCCTACCACGTAAAGGTACTAGCCCAGGTACATCTTGCTGTAGGGAACCTGCAGTTTCTCTTGGATACACTCCTGAGAAAGTTCTAGCCATCCTTCAGGTGCAAGACTGATGCTTATTTTCTGCAACAATATTTGTTCCCAACAGAAGATTGCTGAAGAATCTCTTTATATGTGATATTTTGCAATAAGTGCACGTAGGTTGCATGTTTGCAAGTAGCATCCAATTTGAAAAACTCATTTTAAAAGCTTTTAGGAATTCACAGGTATAGACTCATAACATGTCAACTCATCTCATGAGGATTCTTTTGGTACATCCAGATTTCTCTATGCTGGGTTTGCTTAAATTCACTATAAATCTTAATTGCGAAGCATATTCAAGTCAGTGATTAATGTCAAAGATAACTATTTACCCTCAGGCCTGTATGCTAGGATTTTTTTTCCCCTCAACTCCATATGCTCCTTCCTTGACATCTGCTTCAAAATCAAGAAATGCTTTGGACAAGTAAATGCCCTGAAATTTGGTCCAAGTTAGAGTGTCTTCAGTACCACAGAAAAGACTATTTCCCCATTAAAAAAAAAAAAAAAAAAGTTTGTGAGTGTCAGGCAGAGTCTTGCACCTTTTTTGGTTTTTCTCACTGCTAGAATCACCAGGGCCAGGGCGGAGCATAGAACATCCCAGGCAGATTTCACCACTGTGGAATTCTTCTTCATTATTATTTGAAAAAGCAAAGAATTCGTTGTAGCCCTTTGGTGCACTAACACTTGCATAGTTTGCCCCAGGCCTCTCGTAAGCAGCAGTATCCAAAATTAAATGTCTAATTTCACTGCTTCGACATCCTTTGTTGGCACGGCATCTGGGATGCTCATTATCACTTCTCCAAGATGGCCGCCCCGGGCAGTCGATTCAGTCGAAACCAAATTGTAATTAAACGATTTTAGTTTTGCACACCCGCCTTCGCATTTTTCTCCACTTATTATGCATGGTGAAAGTTCCTCACTGCCCAGATCCACATACTCATGATGATGTACGAAAGACACAGAACTGTTTCCTAAGGTTCACTCTTTTCTCTCGTTTCCTTTTCTATCTCACGTCACTTGAGTACCCCTAAGATGAGATGGTGATGGCGGTCAGTAATTTGTGTTGGGTCTAGGTGAGTAAAAGCCGGAAGAGTCCATTAGGTTTGGAGCTTTTTGTAAGTTTTTGAAGAAAGTAAAGGCGTAGTGAGGGTAAAATGTTTGTGGGTGCGTTTAGATTACTTGTACAAAATAGCTTTAAGTTTTACCATGAAAAATGCCAGTTTTATTCAATTTGCAAATTAATCCATAAGTTACGTTTTGTATTTTATCAGGTATTTATTATGTGTACTCATTGTGCTAAATGTAGTCTTCTATCGAACGGACTGGTCCTAACAACCCTGTGAGGTCAGGTGGAAGCTTTGAGAGGTTAAGTAACCTAACCATGGTTATAGAGAAAGGAAGTAGCGAAACTGGGCTTCTGGGGCAGAGGTGGGAGAGGAACTTAGACATTCAGCCTTCTTCAGTGTGGTTCCTAGCCTCTAACACCAGCCTCCGGGGCCTGATTCAGGGTGGTCTGGACAACTGTATTATGAAGAAACATTGTGATTCATCCATTATGAGCTTGGGCTCTGGAATCAGACACATACCGAGTTCAACCTCGTTCTTTCCCTTGCTCTCTATGACCTCTAGCGTCTCACCTGTGAAATGGAGATAAAGAATCTTTGCCACGAGGGAGGTTGGGAGTTTAAGGAAGATAATGGAAGGTGTTTAACCAGCATCGCATCCACAGGTGATGGTGACGACAGCGGTGAAGATGTGAGGACGGTGTAGGTGACTGCCTCCCTTCCATTCCCCGCTCCCTACGTAGGGCCCCGCCCCATGGCTATAGCTTGAGGCCACATCTGGTATGGAACACTAGCTAGCAAAAGCACAGAGGATGCAACATCTTTACTGGTGGGAGCCTAAAGCAGAGCGGAGTGATGGATGATCCGTGCCCAAGGCCGTGATGGGTAGAGACGAGGCCAGGGAAGGAGGCAGGAGCCCGGGCAGGCTTGTGTACAGGCACGAGAGTTCTGTGTCTCCTCCAGGAAAATGGCCTGCCCCCTGATGGCTTTCCCCAGTGAGAGCAACTTTCCCAGGCACGAGCCCGTCTTCAGCCATCGTGCTCTCACTCCAGGCGCAATCTGTTTCCCGGGTGCAAAAAGGTGCTAATTGGAGGAGGTGTCGAACATTAGACGTCCTCAGCATTCATCTGGGGCCTTGTGGCTGATAGGCCCCAGCTGATAGTATAGTTAGAACTAGACCCTTGGATAGAAGGCAGTAATGGGGGAACAAAAGAGTCCAGATGAACTCATCCTGTTTCTGGTTCTTGGTGACTTCAGAGAAGAGACTTCCACGTGGACTAAAATGAGGATGTTTAATAGAGAAGCCAGAGACAGTAAGTGCAGGACTTGTGGAGGGAAATGAATGGTGTATTTAGGGAAAAAAGTGGATCTTTGGATCTATTTTTAACTGAATAATTTAAACTCCAGTAAATTACTTATTTTTGACTGGGCAAATTAAAAAAAGGGGTTCAGTTCTACTTGCAGGGACTAAAGCTGGAGCCTGTAGGTACATAATTAAATGCTCAGTGAATCTTTGCTAACCAGTGAACTCGAAGATTATTGTGTTGCTCTGATATAATATTTTTAGAGTTTAGTTTATTTTTATTGTTGTTTTAATTTGGAAAGCAGGTAAGCAGTCTGATAATTATATTAGAATCACTGATTTAAATACAAGGAAATATGAGTGTTTAGTCCAGATTTGATTCAGAAACTATTTTGATGACCGAGTTTTGTTTTGGCTTATGTGGATTCGGTATCGATGTTTCTCCACTGTCTAACTCTTGGGGATGATGGGCAGTGATCTGTGTTTAATTCAAGTGTGAGACACACACTTGGCACAGGTTTGGTTCTTTTTGGAAGTCAGGTTCTTTGTAGGAGGTTTAGGGTCGTGTAGAGAACTGTGAAGACATCTCTCTGTATTTCATTTCCTGAGCCCTATCCACACACCTCAGTACTGCTTCTCACTTTACTCCACTCCTTCTCCCGGGTACTTGAAAATCTGGATGTTTTCCTGTGAGCCTGGGATATTGCTCACAAAGAACTTTTCACTTGAGAAAAGGCTTGAGGGATGCCTCCCCTCTGCTTTAACTTAGTCCCCATTTTAATGTCTCTAAACTTTTGAAAATAAAGTGCATCTATAAAGAAATTTGTTACCAGGAACTCTTGAGGTAGAGGTCGGTTTTGTTGAAGTAATTAGAAGCTGTTCCCTTCCTCTGCTCTCCAAAATCACCACTGAGCTCCACATTTACTAGTTCTTATTTTTAGAATGAGCTGACTGTAATAGTTAAGATAAGATCATTTCAATATCTAAAGGCGTTATTCTAAGGAAGCCCATTTCAACAGAAACACAGTTAAGTATCTTGAACTGCACAGATATGCTTTTGATGTTGAGCTGGAAATGAGTATTTTTATCTTCTTTAAAGACTGGGCAAAGGAGAAGGAAAAGAATGAACTTTTTCCACTCCCTCCACCCCATAACCTCCATTAAAAATTTTCAAAAGAAGTACAGATATTCTCACATTTCCTGAAATTCTGTAGTGCGCCATTAAAATGTCTGTGAGTATATAAGCAAAACAGGGCTTTGCTGTCTTAGAGACTTACCTGGGGGGACCTTGAGGAATCTGCATCTCTGTGACACCCTCACCCCTCATTCCTAAACACACATGCACATACCTGTCTAGGTCAAGTCCCCCATCCTTTTCAGATAAGAGTAGGACCCTGCAGGCACAATTTTACAGTAAGACACAGTCCTGATTAAGACACTGCGTGGCGGCTATTAAGAACTTGTCCCCTTTACCCTTTCAATGAAAGTCTGGATTTTTCATTCCACAACTTTGGGTAATGGTCCATACCAGAGTCACGGATTGGTTGGAGTGAACTGGATCCTTGATCTTCTGGGGGAGGAAACTAAAGCCAAGTGAGCGGAAGTGACTTCCGCAGGGCAGGGCCAAGCTTGTGCCAAGGGTACCTCGTTTCCCATTTCAAGGTTCAAGGTCTGTCTACCGTGTAAGGCCCCTGCAGGGAAAGACCTGCAACTGAGGAAGAGCAGCCTTTCTCTTCTGGGCAGGGGGCAGCACGAACTCATTGGCATTGAAGGAGTTACTGGCTTTTTATCAAGAGGCCCTGGCGTCGATTTAATTTAGTGGCACTATGTTGTTGGTTAAAGAGTTTGCAGTTTTTTCAGAAGTAATGGATTTAACCAGTTCCTCCGCTTTCATCCTGGCATCTTAGCAGTCTTTGGAAAACATTAGCAGTGATGAGGTGACGCAGAATACTCTTAAGACATGCGTGCCTGGGATCTTCTGATTTTCGTACTCTGCACTCTGGGTATAAGTCTTTGTGACTGTTAACACAGTGTTGTCGCTGAGACACAAAGCAGGGAGAAACGCTTTTCCAGAACTGTCAGGTGGTTCAAGTTAAAAAGCAAATTATGACTGTGTTGTTACAGCCTGGGAAAAGGGAAACAGCGTGTTTCAAACTTGCCACTTCATTTTCCAGGGTGGAAATTACGTTGGTTGTAGGGTTGAATTTGGCCAGCAGTTTCAAATTCTCAGCCAGTGGTGCCCACCCCAGGGAGGCAGGTATTGTGAGCCCGCTCTTCAGTGTATTTCTGCCCCCAGACCCTCTTCTTTCTCTCTTCTCTTTCTCCGTATACGTGTATGTTGATGCCCATTGGTAAGGAACTCTAGCTTGGAATGCAGTTGCCTCCCACTTTAGGATCTGAAGATGAGAAAGCAAAGGTAACCCTTTTCTCTGTTTTGAAATACTTCCTTGCAATCCTTTGTGCCTGCTCACGGGATGGTAGTCGGGGTCTTTCAGCAGTAGTAAGGAAATACTATTTTTGCTCTCTGTTTTGCTATTTAAAAAAATCCATACTTGTCATTTTGGGACCTTTTTCTGTAGCATCATTATCTATTAATAACCACATTTAAAAGAGATGCAGGGGGGTTCAGATTATCTATAAACAGCAGATATTCTAACATGATTATGATGTGCTTCTGAATTCGCCACTTTTGTGTTTGTTATTTTAGGATTCCATCTTCTTCGAGTATTGTTGATTATATATAACGAGAGAACTGGCCACGTCCAGGATACCCTCGGGATGGATTGTGCTTCCAGGGGAGGCGGGGTTGGGCAGTGGTATGCTATTGGTAGCACAGTTGTTTTCAGTAGTTCCCAGATGCAGGGAGTGTGCAGAATGGTGATGGAGCTTTGAACTATAACCCCGATGAGCCCTGTGGTGGGGTTTAAAGTAAGGCTTCAGGCCTGCGTTTGACCCTCTGGTCTATTCATTGTCTGTATCACTTGGCTAGGATGGATATTAATCTCCCTAACAGGAAGTACCGTTCATTCTGTGGCTCAGGCATATCCTAGGATTCTAGGTACTTTACATTTTTCCACGTTGCCATCTCAGCACACCTGTTTTGGTCACAAGCTGATTCTCATCAGGACGTGGCAACTTCTGGAAGTTTCCTCCTTGGTTCTCCTCTTAGGAGCAAAGGAGACCATTCCTGGAGACCCTTGACAGACTTCCCTCACTGGAGAGCAGAAGAGCAGCCCCGTGACAGGCTAACCCAGCCGCGAGCCACACTCTGAGGGGAATCAGAGCTGGAGCTGAGTTAGTCTCCCCCAAAGCAAATGGCCTGGGGATAAGAGTAGACACGCAGTGGGAATTCTTCTAGAAAGGAGGATGGAGGCCAGAAATGGATGTTGGGGTGATAATGAAGATGCCAACCTCAGCCTCAAGTTTCCTCAATTGTAAAATGAGGACAACAATAATTCTTTTTTTTTTTAAATAATTCTTTATTTTATTTATTTATTTTTGGCTGTGTTGGGTCTTCGTTTCTGTGCGAGGGCTTTCTCTAGTTGCGGCAAGCGGGGGCCACTCTTCATCGCGGTGCGCGGGCCTCTCACTATTGCGGCCTCTCTTGTTGTGGAGCACAGGCTCCAGACGCGCAGGCTCAGTAGTTGTGGCTCACGGGCCTAGTTGCTCTGCAGCACGTGGGATCTTCCCAGACCAGGGCTCGAACCCGTGTCCCCTGCATTGGCAGGCAGACTCCCAACCACTGCGCCACCAGGGAAGCCCAACAATGATTCTTAATGGGATGATTGTGAGACTCAAATGAGTTAATACTACAAAGCACCTAAGAGAGGTCCAGTCACATAATAAACATTCAGTGAGTGGTAGCTGTTATTATTACAATAATGAAAGCATTACAGTCCATCAGTGTTATAATACATGTTGAATTAAAAAATGGTGATAAACCAGTGCGGGGAATGACCCACTACGTGGCTGCATAACGAACTACCGTCTGAACTGGAAGCAAAGACATCCTTCATCTGCATCATTTGGGGCTGGTCGTTTGTCACATCGAGCCGTGAGCATTTGGGGCTTTCAGGATCCATTGTCACCAGAAGTATGGGCCACCGGATGGATTTCAGCCAGGAGGAGCTAGAGAGAGCAGGCAGCTGGGAACCCAGGGCGTTGATTAGGTTGTAAGTTTTTTGGGGGTTCACAGCACTGGAAGACACCTTTCACAGAATCATGGGAGCAGAATGACCATTTCTCCCTATAATCTGGGGACCCAGGCCCAGTTTTGCTAGCTGGATGGTTTTATGAGGGTGGAGTAAAGCAGCAGTACATATATTTGTATAGCTGGGCTAAGTGACAGCTGTAGGGCCAGCTGGGTTAGAACTCAATATAAGATCATAGTCTACAAATCCTTGGATGTCCTGGGAAACAAAAGGGAATTGTTATTTGGGACACAGTGGGAAAAGTGAGTGACAAGAAGAAAGGCAAATTAATTAAAATACACACATCCTTGCCAGAATTAAAAGTGATTACATCCTTGGTTTTCTAACTGTGCTATTCAGTCATTTACTAAATACGGCTTGTGATACGTCAGCTGAGGGATAACCTTTATATTACAGTAAAATTGATGGACCTCTTTGGTGCAGACAGATCTGTCTTCGGTGGCTTACCTCATTTCAGCCAATGCAGAATTTTTTTTAAAGACTGATTTATTTTCTTTATTTTTGGCTGCGTTGGGTCTTAGTTGCGGCACGTAGGATCTTTCGTTGTGGCGTGCGGACTCCTCTCTAGTTGTGGCTTTCGGGTTTTCTCTCTCTAGTTGTGGCGTGCAGGCTCCAGGGCACGTGGGCTCTGTAGTTGTGGCCCGCGGGTTCCTAGAGCACGTGGGCTCTAGAGCACGTGGGCTCCATCGTTTGCAGCACGTGGGCTCTAGTTTAGGCGCACGAGCTTAGTAGTTGTGGCGCGCGGGCTTAGTTGCCCCACGGCATGTGGGACCTTAGTTCCCTGATCAGGGATCGAACCCGCGTCCCCTGCATTGTTAGGCGGATTCTTTACCACGGGACCACCAAGGAAGATCTCAGCCAATGCAGAATTGAAATGAGGGAAAAGGATCCTGAGGCTTTATTGTAGAGCATCTTCTCACCCACATTTTTTTTGAGTTGGCTTTGTTTTCCTGATAAATTATAAATTCCTTTAAGGAACTGTGTCAACCTCATCTTCTATCCTTACTCGTTAGCGGAGTATCTGGAATGAAGTACTTATTCTGTAAATGTTTGCTGATTAGGTGCTGCAGGTGTGAACCAACTATATTGTAAAGGTAATATGACACTAATTTTGTATTCAAATAACATTTTAGTATCTCATATTTTATAATCTATACAACTAATGCGTGTGCTACTTCTCCAAGACAAAATGTGGTGATGGGTATTTTTTTTTTAAAAGGGTTATTTAAGATTGACTTATGGGGGATATTTGTTCTAGGATGATTACCAAATACGCTCCATCGGAAGCCACTACGAGTCCCACTTTTATGAGTTCTAATAATTTATGATATTGATTTAATTTACTCTTATCTTAGATAAGGTCCAAACCATCTAGATCAGGGGTCAGCAAACTTTTTTCTTTCATAAGCCACGTAGTAAATATGTTTGGTCTTGTGGGCCATATGTTCTCTGTCATACCTATTTCAATTCTGCCCTTGCTGCATGAAAATAGCCACAGATAATACTTAAACGAAGGAGTGTGGCTGTGTTCCAATAAAACTATTTCTGAACACTGAAATTTGAATTTCGTATATTCTTCTTCTTTTGATTTTTGTTTCGCCCAACCATTTAAAAAACGTGAAAATCATTCTTAGCTTGCAGGCTGTCCCAAAACAGGCCCTGGGCTGTAATTGGGAGATCTCTGATGTAGACCCTAGTCATCTACTAAGTGCACTGTCAGCAGAGGAGGTGATCTACATAAAAGAGCATAATTGAAAGAAATCAGGAGTAGGCAGAAGAATGGCTTGTGGGTTGCCATTTGCACATGGCTCTTACAGTCATCATTCCACGGGTTTTTGCTGCATGCCTTTTTTCCATAGGCAGTAGGTATCCCCTGTGAGGGCAGAGCCCTGGCCCATTCTTCTCTATATTCTAAGGGTCTAGTGCCTATGAATGAATGAACAAAAGAATAAAAGAATCAATCCAACATACATGTCACAGTAGGTGCTAGGTTACTGAATCACAAAGGATGAAATTTCTTTTGAGAAAGACACAAAAACCAGAGGCCCACGGCACTGTTATCAGTTTGCCTACAGACACTAAACACTATAAATCGGCTTTGTGTAACATATGGAAGAGTGACTGTGAAGGAGGGCTGTGTAAGGAGGGAAACATGCAAATCATTTTAGAAAGATTTCCATTCCTATGGACTCAGGGGGTTGCCAAGGCATTGCAGTTCTTCCCTCAAAATGATGGGTCATTAATGATACTCTAAAATGTTACATCTTCTCCTTTTTGCCTTTGTAGAGGGACTGCTTAACCCTCAGGAAAGGTTTCCATAGGGAAATAATCTCAAATAAGATTAGATTTTTTTTAAACTAGGAGTCATCTTTGTATGTGTACTGATACTATTATTTCTGATGTTGATTTAATTGACCCTTAATTAAGGTCTAAAATTCGATTTCTCCCCCAAAATACAATTGCCCCCTTTGTTTAAAAGTTAAAAAAAACCCACATTTTTTTCATCTTCCATTTTTGTTTCTCCATGGATACAGTGGAAAGAGCCAGTAAAACTCTCCTATTAAACATATGAGAAAGGCTATGCTCCTGTCTGGTTAAAAGCTGTGGGGTAGTTTCTACTAAAACAGTCAGGGTGAATTTGTATATTATCTTTGAGCACAATTCATAGGCCATCCATTTAATGTTCCAATATACTGATGTGGTTTTTTTTGCCTTTTTCTGTGTCTGTATTTTCAAACCATTTCTTACTCCAGTGTGCTCCTTCCTGGTTCTATCAGGTTAAGCTGATGTAAGCTTCAAAGGGACAGTTCAGAGTTGAGACATGCTGCTGGCACCAGCCAGTTTTGTTCCTATTGTGGCCACTTCCGTTTAGCTGTTGTGTTGTGATGTTTTGACAAAGTGAAGGCTCAATGAGACAGGAGCTTAAATAAACAGGAATTGGACTCATACCCCTATTTCCAGGAAAAATGGGAACAGCAGGCATTATCTGATGTAATTAAAGTGTATTGAACCCTGAACGAAGTCCTTGGTGTAAATCCTCATTTGGCCTTTACAACCAGTGGGCTTAGAACCAGGGATGTGAATGACCTGCTGGTTGGAAGGTCTGTGGCCTCTCCAAGGACATGTAGAGTGTATGGCGAGCCTATTAGAGATTTCCTTGGTAGTAATTTTAGAAAGATACTTAGGTGCCATCTGGTCTCCCCTCCCTAAACCCCAGTTACCTTGTCTACAAAATGGGAATAATTTTATTTCCCATTGGGATTGTGATGTTGGTTGGACTTAAAGAAGTATTTTAAGTACAGTACATAACACAGTTTCTCAGATCAGCAGATCCTCAAGAATAAGTGACTGTTACTATTACTTCTTCTCTTTTCTAAACATCCCCCCAAAGTCTTAATTAGTAAAGAATTCTTTCTTACCAGGTTGAAATCTTTACCATATAACCTAGTATGAATTTTATACTATTGGGCACTTTCTATGGTGTTATTACTTATGTATAAAATAGTTTAATCTCAATCCATTTATTTTGTAATTTTTTTCACAAATGACTCATAAGCAAGCCCAAGAGAATAATTTCCAAATATTCAGGTTTTTCTACCTTGATAATTCTGTCATTCATATATATATATATATATATATATATATATAGTGCACATATACCAATTATATATATGTGTGTATATATATATATATATGTATAAAATACATATACAATTTAAAAAAAACAGGTACTGACATTAGATTTACCCTCAAGTTATAAATATGTCAGCTGTCTCTTTGGGTCGCTGTGATTTTTCAGGTGCCCTCAAATATTTCTAAAGCTATAAGTGTGTAGACTTATGATGGATCTGCTGACTTCAAATGGATATTTGTTATTCAACCTAAATATTGTTCAACCAGGCCCGACTAACTTCTCTTTTATCCAGATTAATTTTCTCTTTCTTCTGAGGATGGTGTTATATATAAATTGCTGATATTTAAGATAATATGAATTGGGAAATGGATTGGGAATTTGCAGAATCATCTCGTTCTGGGTGAGAATGAGAGTTTGGGATCTTTATCTCCCAAGGATACATTAACCTATCTCTTAAACACTCAACAAAGTATATTAGCGTCCGTTAGACAGTGTTTAAAATTCAGGCGTATCTGCTCTTCCAGTTCCAAGTTGTAGTGGAGTTGTCTTCCACTGGGGAATAATTTGTCTCTATTAATTGAGGACAAATGCGCATGGGTGTTTTAATTACACAGTAAATTAGGAGAATTTAAGATGCAGAATATGTGGGAGCCAAGAATTCAAAACCAGCAACTCAAAAACATAAGTAGATTAAACAGGAAAAACATCTCGGCATACGAGTGCAAGCAGGTCCCAAGATAAAGAAGGGGGAAAAACAAGATCAAGACCAATTATTCAGGTTTTACTAAGGCTCCTTTCAAGCAGAACGATTCTGATTTATGGTTATAAACTATTGTTGGCTAGACATGGCAGGTGGAAGAAAACATTTATCACAGGGTTACTTCAACATGTCTGGCTTCAAGGGCCCTTTTATGCATTCAGTGAAGAATAAATATTGAGCATTTCTTATGTGAATTTAAGTGTTAGAGAACTCCCATAGCAAGTATTCAGTCTATGTCCTTGGAACCCTGAGAGTATATGAAAAAATCATATGATTATGAGCTTCTGTGGGGAAAGAGTCTAGAACTTTCCTTAGATTCTCACTGGAGTCCACGATCCAAAAAGGTAGGAATTCAAAGCTGCTGCTTGAGCAACGCGGACATTTGTTGACTTTGTTCTCTGTCATTTAAGGTTAACCAAAGTTGCCTCTCATAAACTGTTATGGCTTCTGTTTTTTAGGCGAGGAAAAGTGGAATGATTTTTTTTCCCCACCCCACTATGGCTGCCAGAATGCTTTCAACCAAATTTGGTGCTTCCCAGAAAGACCAACGCGTTTGTCACTAGTTCAGAGCATCTTTCTCTTCTTTCTCCTCTTACCATATACATACTTAGATATCTCTTTTTATTCTTTTCTTTTTAAAAAAATGCCCTGGGCATCTGAGTTTTTGTCGTAAGCTACCTTAAATCCTTTTTGGAAGCAGGTCGGATCTGATAAAACACATGGCTCCCCAGGATCTCAGAGTGCTGGCTGATTGATTACAGGGCAAGGGAAGCAGAGGGTGTAGGTATTCCCTCAAACATCACGGGGGACAGAAAAACAGCCTCCAATTGTTTGTTCTACTGAGGGCGGCTGGGCAAAGTCCTCTTCAAATGAGAGGCCCAGGAAGGGAGGAATGAGAACTTCTGGTTACCCTCCGAAGTGAAACTAAGATAATTTCTGCCTTCCTAGCACAACTTAGGCTAATTACTCAGACGTAATCACTTGCTTTTATGGTTCCAGTAGGGATTGTGTTCTTGCTGGTTCATCTTGTCTCCCCCAGTGGACATTGTGGTCCTTAAGAATGGGGACGCTCACTCCTTTTCTATTTATTATGATTGTTCTTTGGGCAGTGCTTCTCGCATAGCAGGCAAAATGCAATTGAAGTTAATGATCAAGACCCGACGACCTGGGAACCTAACACTGCTTCGTGGACGATCTTGAAAACATCATGTGGAGGTTTGTGGTAAACGTGTCATCACCTTCCAGAAAGTTTCAGAACTTAGTGATGATTTGTGCTTTCCTGAGACAATTGACTGTGCCAGCACTCAAGAGAGAAACATTCCCTTCTAAATAGAGGTGATGGAGTTAAACTCATAGTAGCTGATTGTTGAAAATTATAAGGTGCAGTTGTGTATTTTTCCTATAAACATCATCTCACAAGAAATCGAATGAAAGAAAAGGGTGACTCTGGAAAAATGTCAAGTATAATTTATCTGTTTAAACCCTGAACAAACTGCGAGATCTTTAGGCCCCTGAATACAGAACATTTTACCCCTCTATCACTGGCATGCAAGTGTATTTACCCATTATGAGTGGCTTATTTCCTAGTTTATGTGCATTGTGTGTATAATCACGTCTGCCTTTTCCTCTCCTGCACATCCTAAGGGGAATTAATCACTTATTATGGTCCTTTTAAACAAGACAGAACAGATCTCTGCTTAAAGCTTAGGAGGTTCCTTTATAACAGTGCTTGGCTCAGGTAGCCTTGTGTGTACTTCTGAAAAATACGTCCCATAAACGTCCTGAAATTGGCTTCAAAGGCATCCACTGTGTCCTCTGTGAAAAGCAATGTGGAAGAAGGAAGCATTCTCAAGGAGGGACCAGAAGTCAATTCTTTTCTATTCCCCAATATAAGTTTCACTTTCCCCAAAGAGGAGGAGGGAAACTCCCTCAGGTCCGTGCCAGGTGGCCTAAGGGCCAATGGCGGAGTCCACATGGGAGCACAAGACGTTAATAATTAAAAAGCCCTAGGCCTCCCACCCTCCCCTGGATCGATGCCTGTCTGCTGAGACAAGCTGCAGGCCTGCTCCTGGTCCTCGTGCCAGGGCTCGGCTGTTTTTGTTGACGAAGCTTTTCGTCTGCTTCCCTTGTGATCCCAAGTTACGTGCCGGCTCCTGTGGGTTCTTCGGGTTCCTGGTTGTGTCTCTGCAGGCCCTGGCCTGTCTGTACCAACCTCCTGTGTGACCGGCTTCAGGCACAGGCCCCAGGGGGCACGGAGGGTGCTGGGATTGAGCGCCGCACAGCACTTCTGTATGGCATTCCTGTGTTCTGGTGTTTTGCATTCCCTTTTACTGGTTCTTGCTCAGAGCGCTGATGTCAAGTAAAAAAATCATTACTTGCCCTTTAATTCCAAAGGGGAAACAGAGAGAGGCGAATCAAATGTGCCTCGCAAACAGGTCGAGATTAAACTGGGCTCCCTCTAAACCCCAGTCACACTTTTTAATATTCGATTACAGTTTCTTCAGGCATGACATGGGAATCTTATACATCGACCGACGCTTGCCAAATATTCTGTGACGCTGGAATCTTCTGGGAAAGTCCAACATCTAAAAGAGGAGGATGGGGGTCCCCCAGATCCATTAACCGTGGCCCCCTCTGTCCAAATGGCCTCTGAGGGGAGGCCGTGGAGTCCAGCTTGGGAAAATCTCCAGGGTCTCTAAGGGCTATCGGAGCTCCCAGAGGGAGGGCGATGATTTGATTGAGGAAAGGTGAAATACAGGGATTGGGACCGCTGGCATCCACGTCTCACTTTGCTGACATGCGTGATCTTAGTGCCTTGACCTCTCCACGCCGCGGTTTTCTTATCAATCAAGTGGGGACAATAAACGAGATAATCTGTTTTAGAGCTCTGCCCGTAGGCCTGGCCCAGAGAATGGTGATATCATTGCTAGTTTTGTTATCGTCGTCATTAAAAAAGTCAATAATAATTGTTGTACTTTGAATTTGGGGGAACAGGTTTAAAAACAAAAACAGTATCAGTAATAAAAATTGCCGGTTCTTTTAATATGTGCGTTCTTCCTTGGGAGGCATTTCAACCATGATCTGAATTTTTCCAACTGAAAAGTCGTGGAGCAGTTCTGTCTTAAAACCTATCCTGTGTGTCGTTTCTAAGTAGAGTCTTAGGTGCACAGTAGCTTTGTAGCAAGGCAAAGCTGTCATCTATTGAATCTTCACTTCTTCACCTTTATCAGGTGGGGAAGAAATACCAAATCAATAGCTCTGAAGAGTAGAGAGAGAACAGTTAAAAGTAACTCAGTGCCAGGACCACATACGGCCTTGGGGGCGTTCTATTCCCTGTACCCATTTCATTTCCTGTAGTTAAAGGTAGAGTTGGGGGAAGATCAACTAATAAAAACAACCCCCCTCCCCACCTCTCTTATATCTATTACATCTCGCTTATACAAAAATGAAGACAGTTTCTGAGAAATGCAATTGGAACTAAAAAGCCAGTTTAATGAGACAATCAGCTAGGGAACAGAGACAGTGGAGGTGAGGCCATGTAGCTTGGTGAGGTTTGCTGGCTGGAGCTGCTGGAGCTTCAGCATAGGTTTCCCTGCAACCACAGCAGGAATGACACTGGGAAAATGAGGCCTAAAGAACCAGCTGACTGTCCAAGGAGATGGGGATATCACACCCTAGCTATCCAGTTACCGGCCCATGAGAGGTTATTTCACAAGGCAAATTAGAAACCAAATATGCTATTACACATGTAGTAAATATCAACAGTAAAAATAAAAATCACTTATCATTTTATCGCTCAGATATTCCTGTTGGTTGTGATCTGTGTGCCCATATGCGGATACATACACTGTACGTGGGCTCGTGCACGCGAGTACTTTCTTTTGCAAGAGTATCGTCACTGCTTCCTAGCTTCTTTGACCCAACAGTCTACCATAGATAGTTTTCCATTCTATTAAATATACGTCTATAAATTTTTTTTGGTATGTGGCTATGTAGTATTCCTTGGCATAGATGAACCAGAATCTATCAAAGTACTTACTGTTGGTCATTTGGTTATTTGCGGTATGCATTGCTATAATGGATGCTGGGATTATAATAAACATAGCCATTTCTTTATGCACCTCCTTGGCTACTTCTCCACAAATGACCTCCCGATTCACTTTCTTTCCAGCAGTTTATAAATCTCTGTTTACCCCGACCCTTGCTGGTATCAGGTAGTTAGCTTAAGAAAAAAAAATTCTTGCCTATTTGTTAGACTGAAAAAGCTCCCTTGCTTTAATTTGTACGTCTGTGATTACTAGTGAGATTGCAAATCTTTTCCTATATTTATTGACCATATGCATTTTTTTTCTTTTGCGAAGGGCCTCCTGATGTCCTTTGCCTAATTTTCTATTATTGTGGCTCTATCTTTCTTATTTTATAAGAACTCTTTTACATATTCAATCTATTTTCCCTGTTGGTCATAAATCTTGGCAGAATTTTCTGATGACAAGGAGGTCATCTTCCAGGAAAGAGAATATTCTGGGCATAGTATGATACTCTGGAAGCGGGAGAAAAAGAAAACCCAAGTACAGCAGATCCCTTGGTTCTTCAGAAATAAGAAGCCTTACTTTGGGGGCTGTTTAGGGATTGGTTGCCATAAAGAAGGTACGTTTCTCGGGAATATTTCAATGTTGTAGTTACATGTATTCAACCAATGTAACTTGAGAGAAGACAGTTTCTACTTTAGTATTAGGACATTAAGAGCGATGGAGAATTTTCTACCTCTACCTTTAAATAAAGATGGAGTAAGAGAGCTATATCTGCAAAGCAGTTACAGTGGCATGTCGGGGTATTCATAGTTTATATCTGGATGGTTCAGGGCAGAATATCATGTTTGCATTAAAGATTTAAGCAAGACCATTTTTTAAAACTGCCTGGATAAATGCTTCCTTACTCCATGAACATTTCACACATTTAAGAGAGATGCTAGAGAATTACATATGGACTGTTTTGTTTTAACATAAATGTGTATATCGACTATAGATTGGAAAGGATCCTTGTAACTACCGGAGAGTTTCTAACCCAGTAAACTCATTTTCTAATGATCCGCGGATCCGGGAGTGCTCCGTATTTTCCCAGGATCACTTGACTGCTACATGCCCAGGGCTAGGAGTAGACCCCAAGCCATCTGACATTTTAGCAAATGTAAGTTTTGTTAACATCAGCAGAACTTGGTGGATTTTTAAGTGTAGAAGTCTTCTTATCATTTACTCATATCAGCCACCGTGCTAGGCTCTGGGGATATAAAAGACGTGGGCTGGGTCTGACCCGTGCCATTACAGTCTCATAGGGAAGAGACTCAGGAGAGTTACAGTAAATGAATAAATGCCTCAGGTGTACAGGTTAGTACGATTATGGTCTGGACACAAGTGCATAGGGAGGATGAAGAGAAAAGTGTGATTCACTTGGGCTAAAAACTTAATAGAAGGAGTGAACCTTGAGCTGAGTTTTTAAGAGGTGAGCCCTTGGGGTTTAAGGGATCAGTGTGTCCTCCGTGTTAAAATTAGTTAAGTTTGGATAGCAATGAGGAGGTGGAAAGATGGTGGGCTGTGGAACAGTTTGCCCTGTGTTTGTGTCCTGACCCGCTGAACAGTCGATTTACTTTCTGTGAGCCTCAGTTGTCCCATCTTGAACTAGGATGATACTATGTATTGTGGGATGTGTGGGATTGGGGTTGTAGGCTCAGCACACTGCCTGGCAGAGTACATGGCAGGCAGAGCTAGTGGGTGTGACAGGGGTGGCGTTAGCAGTGTGAGTGACGGGGCAGGGGAGGACTGAGACTCTTCAGCCGCTGTGACCTTTCTTACCTGTGTCATACGTCAGATGGCATGAGACTCGACATTGTGATTTCTACCCTGTGTTTTCATTATAAAGTGAGGGGTCCCTTGAAGAAAGGGGGCAGTGAGTTTTGTGTGTGAAGCTTTCTGAATGACCCATTCTGCAATAAGGGAGGATTTGGTACGAGGGTGTGAAATGGAGACAAACAGAGACCTTCTGTGCCAGCCCTCTTAGGAGGGCTGTATGGCTTTGGGCTGAAAAAGGGTCATTGACGATCAGCCCTGTCTGCACTGTGTGTGGTGAAGGCCTTAGCTTACTGCCACCGTAGTGACTCGTTTGCAAGGCATGTTGCTGTTTCCGCAGCTGACCCTTAAGAATCCAACCTGTTTCCTGGTCCCATTGCCGCTACCCTAGATCCAGCCTTCCTGGAGTTTGCCCAGACCACTAGTTTTTTTAAATGATGAGCCCAGCCCAAGGTCTTTTCTCCCTTCCTTAGGTAATAGTGGCCAAGTCTCAGCATTCAAACTTGGCAAGTTAGACACCAATTTCCCTCTCCTTCTCTAAAACTTGCCAGTGGCTTTGCATTCCGCATAATAAGAATCCAGACTTCCTACCAGGGCATTTGATATTCACCTGTACACCACCTGTACAGCAGACAAGGGAGAGAGATTGTCCAGGGGTGCAGGCAGGGATGTGGGCATTCGTTAGCAGCCTATACTCACAGCACAGGGATGACTATACCGGCCCAACATAAAGGGGATCTGATCAGACCACCAGAAGCTTCAACTGTACCTGCCAATCAGACTCCTATTGATCCTTCAAAACCCAGACAGAGATTCTACCTGTGTGAAGTGTTCCCCAGCCCAGAAGTCCTCATTCTGAGCTAATGATGGTATCTACCATCTCTGCTTTTTCTTTATGCCTCATTAGAAGCCTTATCAAGATCCACCTTGTATCACTGTGGGTTGGCTTAATGTGGGGCTCCCTGCTAGACTAATGGGTTTCTTCTTGAAGACACAGTATGTTTCAATTCACCTTTAAAGGGCTGCTCCCCAGACCCCAGGACTGTCCCTCTGTAGCTGTTTCTGAATTGAAATGACCTGGAACATTCTTCCAGGCTGCCTCGTGCTTTGACCCCAAGGGACTATTTCTCCAATTCTCCATTCCAAGAATGCTAGCTCGGTTTGCTGTTCTTTTCTCCCCAAAATTCCATAGCCATTGAGGTTTTACAACCCGATCTAAGTTTTCTTTCTGGGCTCGTGTTTTCTTCCTCCTGCCCCCCTGAATGTCACCCGACTTCATCTCCCTAGTCAACCCAGGCAGGTAGCCTGCTGTCATCTGCTCCCTGCCTGGGCTGGGCCCCCAGGGAGATGAAGTTGAAATAAGCGTCATGTCTTGGATGCCACTCGGGCTGGCACCCAGAATCTGGCAGTTGGTAAATCCTGGCTCGTGTCATTCATTGAATGTCATGGCTTATTGGTGCGACCGTGAAAATTGTTCAGAGGGCAGCTGAGACATCTTTGGCCGACCCAAGAATCATTTATGGCGATCGAAAAGGGATACCACTTCGTAGTTTAGAACTAGATTCTGAAAGTTGCATTCACAATCCAGGAGTCAAATGGAAACATTCCTCCCTTCATTCACTTACTCCACAATCTTTTCTTCCTTGTGTTCTGTTTCTTGTGTGCTGGGTTAGGGGAACAATGAGTAAAATGTGGTTTTTGCATTTGAGGAAATTATAATTCAAGGGAGGAGATGGGACTGAGACAGGTATGTACACAGCTTGCAATAATAAGAGGAATTTTGAGATAGGTGCCACAAGGAAGGAAGCGTTTAGGGTATTGGTGAAGAATTTACTCTCTGAAGTTCAAGTGCCCGGAGGTCATATCCCAGCTTTGTTATTATTAGCGTTGGGACTTTGGGCAAATAGTTTAATATTCTTGGCTTCACTTTTTTCCATCTGTCAAATGGAAATAACAATAGTACCCGCCTCACAGGGTAGTTTGTATGGATTAAATAAGATTATCCGTGCAAAGTATATAGCCTGGCAGAATTGATAAATATTATCAATATTATTATGGCTATTATTACTGATGGGCTAATTCCTATGGAGCGGTCCATAGAATAGGTTTTGTTTTAGTGAGGCCTTGAGTTTTCACAAGCAAGAGAGGCTTCCAATGGGAAGAAACAGCCTGAAAGAAAAAATGAGGGGATAGTTTTTTTGGGAATTAGCAAGTAGTTTGGACTTGGGTAGTACTGATGAATACTTGATGGGTTTCTCTGGGAGCTGAAGCTGTAAAATAGGCAGAGTCCAGGACCTTGCAGATAATGAGTCCTCAATAAATATTTCCCAAATTTCTTTGATCTATAGATCTTGAATTACTTTTTTGTACTCATGCGTTAACATTCATTTAGGTTAAAGGATGCCAGTGGATAATGGGTCCAAATTTATTTTATTGTGAAATAAAAATAATTCTGAGTGTACCTCCTTGAACAGATAGAGGATTTCCAGAGATTGGCCTCCTCCCAAAATCTGCACTGTCCAGCGCACCGGCTGTAAGTCACACGGGGCTACCCAGCACTTGATATATGGCTGGTTTGATGAAGAAACTGAGTTTTTAATTTTCTTTAATTTTAATTAATTTAATTTAAGGAGCCCCAGGTGGCCGAGGGCAACCAGACTGCATGGCACCGCAGTCCAGAAATTATTTTGGATATCCATAGAGGCAGCGTGCAGATGTTAAGCATTGGGTTTGGATTGGCGTGGAGCAAGGGAGATGTTTCCTATGGAGGTTTCTGGTACTGTCATTCCAGAAGAGAAGGACCACTAAACCAGCTGTTAATGTTGATCAGTATTGTTTCAGAGAGTCAGTCTCTGAAACAGGCAGTCTCTGACTAGAGTAAGCAGGGCTGCAATAGAGAGCCTTGAAAATACAAGGCTGATTACTGAGCCCCTAGGAAGCAATTGTCCTAATCAGGCTCTGTTAGTAAACTATAGACCACAAGCCATGTGTATTTCTCTCTCTGTCTCTGTCTCTCTCTCTCTCTGTCTCTGCCGTGCTCAGTCTGGCACAGAGTGCATAAGAGTTATTTTTCGTCGCAGCCTCAGATTTTAAACAAATGGCAGAATGCTCTGAAGCCCGTTGAGCATGGGGGGAAACCTTATAGCCTTTCTTGCGCGGGAACAGCTAGTGAGGGAGCCGCTTGACAAGAGCTGGCTTAGTGTGGTGGCTTCTGGCCTCCAGCCTGTTGATCTGCTTGCTGGGACGGCTACACTCAGGCAAGCAGAGTTGAGCCACGGGGAGGGGGCAGCGTGAAGAAACACAGGCTTCATAAATCAGGACGATTCAGCAAGATTGCATTTGCATTGACTCTGGGCCAGGGGCCTGCACGCCACGGACTGTCTGCCGTGGAAGTTGACATTTTAATGATTTGATTAGTTCAGGAAGAATATTTTTATGGATTGTGTCGTCGACTATATTAAGTACTGAGTGGAGTTGTTACCCTATGATGAACTTCCATTACCTTGGCTGTGTACGAGTCTGTGCAGTGATTGCAGCCCAAGACCCTAAGGGTAATCTCGTGCAATCCTCTTAAAGAGAGTGCTGTTTAATGACTAAAGCTGTTAATCATATTAAATACACGCAGCCGCTCTAGGAAAAAAAACCCCGCCAAACAAGCATAAATTTAAAAAAAAGCGTTTTGAATTAGCTAAACGGGGTGTTTCTGGTGGGATGTCGGGTGAGGGAGTTGCAGTGGGGGAAGGAAGCAGAGAAAGAGATGGAGGAAGATAGTAGTCATAACTACAGTCAAGGTGCTGTTTATTGATCTATGTGGCAGGCGCTGGTTCAAGTGAGTGTATTGGAACGTTTTGGGCCACACACAAGAGACTGTCCAACTCCAAGCAGTTTAAACAATAAAGAAAATTGACTTGTCTCACAGAAAAAGAATTGAGGAGGTAGACAGTTCTAAAGTGGCGTTTCTTGTTGTTGTGTCTTGTTTGTAAATCACCATGATGTCAGGGCTCTGGGTTGCCTTTTTGGGGATGAGCTTGGTTTTCTCTAGATTTGGTCATTGTGGACCAAATGGAGGTTTATTTCTCCATTGGAGTTTCTTCTTCATCAGTGGATGTTTATTAGGCTAACGAGGTGGCTGGGATGTGAGGAATCCCAAGTAAATCCGTGTGGCATCTATGGCAGTGGGATTTGGAGATTCTGGATCCACTGTCCATTGGAGGCATTAGTTGAGAGGATACTCCACACAGAAGGCAATCAGGGAAATTCAGTCCTGAAGGTTATCCCCTCCCCGCATCAACCAACCATCCATTTTGTTTCCTTTGCACAAGTCTCAGTGGAATTATGTTGCCGAGTCAGACTACCATTCTACCTGAACAAATATGGGTGCACAGTTTTCCAAATACACAGTTTTTGTGGGGTGATGGGCTGAACTGAAGAAGGAACAAGCCATCTCTTTCCTTAGCCCTTCTGTCGTCTGAGGCAAGAGTTGATAAAAGCGGTTCATTCATTCCCCTCCGCCTGGTGTTCTGTAAACCAGAAACAGGGGGCTTTGAACATAGCATTGAACCGTAGAGGTTGGTTTTCATTAAATGTTAAATACCTGCCCTAAAAGTTTACAACCTAGTATTTTGACAACCCAGGTTCTCTCTGTACCTGTGATTTCCTGTGTTAAGAGACTGTTGCAGAGGTCTAAACATTAAAAAATAGAAAGCTATGAGTTACCAAAATACATATTTGCATTGAGATATTCAAGAAAACAGAGTTTGAGTGCCCCGGGGTTGTAGGAGTGATAGGTGACTAAACAGGATGTTGTGCAGAAAAAACACTTGGGTTTGGGGAATGGAAGAGCAAGTGAGTAGAAACGGGGGGCCTAACGGTGGCGGTGACGTGTTGGCCCCCTGCCCTTACAACTGCTGCGTTGTGTCCTGAGAGCTGCCCCGGGGGTGGGTCTCCCTAACGCCCGGGACCATCTAATTCTCACCACAATCCTAGGAGGTTCGCAGGTCTTCATTTTAGAGATGAAGAAACTGAGGCAACCAGAGTTCAGTAAGCAACAAAGTGGATTTTCAAGCCCAGATCTGTTTTGATAACAGAGCTCCTAGGCTTTCTCCCTAACGATGCTCTGCAAGCTGTGTTCTGCTGAATCCTCAGGAATCTCTAGGTTAGATGCATGTGTAGGATCAAGTCCGGAGGAAAGGACTGGAGTGGCTTTGCAGCTCCCAACCTCTGCTCTTAGTCGGTTTTATATCTTGAGTTTTAACATTTTTGTGGAGGAAAAGGTTCTGTGTTTTAAAAATTAATAACAAAATAAGTAAAAGCATGCAGACCACTGTCTCGTCCCTCAGTGCTTGATTCGAGTACCCTTTTACTTGCAGAGGGAGCCATAGTGGGGAAGAGCTCTGGGTTTTCTTCCTTCCTCCTTTCCTTTCCTTCCCTTTCCTTCCCTTCCCTTCCCTTCCCTTCCCTTCCCTTCCCTTCCCTTCCCTTCCCTTCCCTTCTTTCTTTTCTTCCTTCCTTCCTTCCTTCCTTCTTTCTTTCTTTCTTTCTTTCTTTCTTTCTTTCTTTTCTTTCTTTCTTTTTTTTCTTTCTTTTTCTTTCTTTCAAGTATAGCTGATTTACAATGTTGTGCTAGTTTCAGGTGTACAGCAAAGTGATTCAGTTATACAGATATATATATATATATTCTTTCAGATTCTTTTCCATTATAGGTTATTACAAGATATTGAATATAGTTCCCTGTGCTATACAGTAGGTCCTTGTTGTTTATCTATTTAATATGTAATAGTGTGTATATGTTAATCCCAAATTCCTAGTTTATCTCCCCCCACACCTGCCTTTCCCCTTTGGAGCTCTGGGTTTTCTAAGCGCCCAGCTGGCTTACTCGCTGGGAATTGACTGCCTACCAGCTTTCATTCTGTAGCCAGAAGCTGAAAGGCATGAGCCCTTTGAAGAGATAGACGAAAGCAAAGAGGGTCATCAAGATGAGACGGAAGGGAAGTGGAGTGTGACATTCCTTGGAGGGAATTTCCCAAGTGAGCACTGCCTCCAGAGCTGCCCTGCTGAAGCGTGTTGCGCAGTCGCTTCCTGGTCTCCACGGAAGCCCTGGGGACCTCTTCCTGCACCTGAGCAGCCCCCCAGGCTCTTCCATCTCTCCTCATTAGAGGCTGGGGCTTGCCTGCCTCCTTCTTCTCTTAGAAAGCCAGCTTTGTTCCGCCCTATCCCTCTGCTTCTCTGGACCCCTTCTTCCTTGCTCTTCCTGAAGGCAAGTAGAAGAGCTTTTTTTTTTTTTTTTTAAAGATGTTATGTGCTTTGGGCAAACAGGTGGAGGAAAACAAAACAAGCTCCCCACGATCCTGCTTTTCCTATGTCGGGGGGGCGGGGAGAGGGCTCTGAAAGGGCACAGGTGTGTCCCAGACTGAAGGAGTTGCAAAATGCTGTGCTGAAACAATGCGTGTTGGAGAAAGCACAGACTGTTCTGGATGGAAAAGATAACCTTTGTCCAGAATCCCAGTCGGGAGAGGCAGTTTTGCTGGCAGGATTGTGGCAGAGGTTCTCAGAGCTGGAGCCAGGAAGGGAGGGTCCATGGCCCTGGGAAGAGGGCAGCTCCAGGGGGAGCCAAGGCCAGGTGGTGGGGACCCCCCTCCCCACTGAGCCTCTGAGCGGGAGTCTGGACTTGGTCATTTGAAAACGAAATGAGAAGTGTGATGTGACACGTTTAGGATGGGGATGTGGGCAGAGTTGAATAGAAGGGGTGGTTGTATCATCTGTCTATGCCCGTGCCATGCAGTCCTTCCTTCATTTGTTCATTTAACAGGTGTTCATTGATTACTTACAATGGGTCACACCTGGTCTAGGCACATGGGGCACAGCTGTAAATAAGACCAAGAAGGGCCCAGCTCTCATGGGGCTTATATTCTGTAGACAGAGAATAAATAAACTAGCCAATGCTTAGATTAAAATATACCTGAGTAATGACCTGCTGTTTAAAAAAATAAAATAAAATAAAATTCAAAAATTCAAAAACAAACAAACAAACAAACCTGAGTAATGAAGGCTATACAGAAAATTAAAATAGGTTTATGATGTGCTCGAAAGTGATTAGATCTACTAAGGCCAGGAGGCCTCTCTGAGCAGGGCTTTTGAGGTGGAACATGAGTGTAGACTGATGCCACTCTTGTGAAGGTTGAAGAAGAACATACCAACTGAGGGAGGACAGCCAGTGCAAAGGCCCTGAGGCAGACAAGAGAGTAGTATAGTCAGGGAACAGCGGGAAGGCCAGTGTGGTTGGGGTTGAGTGAGCGAGGGGAGGGGAAGAGTGTTAGGAGTATTAGTTTTGTATCCCTGCTGAGTGTCCTTGAACAAATTCCTCAGCCTCTCTGTGCGGTTGCCCCAGCTCTCGGTCTCACATACTGGATTTTGGGTGTCCACGTATGTGATCCCAAGTTCCTTTCTTTCATTTTTTCATTTTGATCATAGTCTGAGAACAGTCATAAAAGCATTTTCTGGGTCATCATGACGTTCCTAGGACTGAACAAAGCTGTGGATTTCGTAACTATTTATGTTTGTTTTGTACAATTGAATCCAGGCAGTCAGTACCATATATGTGTTATGAGTGGGATTCCCATTTTTACGTAGCAGCTTGCCTCCTTTCTTAGAAGCAGTCTTAGCTGGTGTCTGCTGTAGCTTTTTTCCCTCTGCTCCCAGACTCAGTAATTGGATTAGCTACCATTTAATGCATCTTTCAATGCCTCAAAACTAGCCTTATCTTCATCTGAACAAAACACCTCTTCAGATTTACCCAAGTGACTGCTCAGAAAAATCAGCATGATTTCTGGTCTACATTTGAGGAAGTTGAAGTCTGATTATCTTGAGCCTGCCAACAAAACTTTGAAGTTCCTTTTGTTCTTTTGAAGTTTTGTCTTCAACAAAAACTTTTTGTTCAACCTGCTTATGCAAAAGGAAGTTAAAGCACCCCAAAAACCTTAAATACAGAACCCAACCAGAGCTCTGTTTTTCTACTGTAAAACTCACCATAGACCAATCACGTTTTAGCAAAACATGATTTCAGATGAAAATGATTAAAATTTCTTTGGTTTTTAATGTCTTGTATTTGTGCATAAGGAGTAACACTTCAATAAAAATGATTTAAGGGAATGCATTTACTTAATGCACTTTCCACATGGGCATTTCCTTCTTCAAATGTGGTCCATATTACTTAAGTTTGAGATTCAATGCTTCAGTTTACAAACTAGCTACAGAGCATTTCAAGTGGTCAAAAATCTAGGACCCAGATGGGGTGATGTAGAGCTTTGGGATTCTGACTTCATCCCCCAAGGAAACCTTGAGGGATGAATACTATTATTCATTATTGCTATGATGTCCCAATAAAGGAAGAGGTATGACAAAGGGATGGGATTTTGCAGCATGTAGCCGTTCTTCACTGGTATATCCGGGGTCAGGCCCCTTTAGAAGCATGTTTTTGAAAATAGATGCCTTCAGCCTCTCCATACCTTTGTTTGTTTGTTTCTGAAAGACCAGTAAACTTGGTAAAATTCATCTTAATATCTAGCTAATAACCACTCCTGGGCGTTTGGTTTTTCTCTCTCTCCTTCCCACCCTCCTCCTCTCTCCTCAGCTCCTTCCCTCCCTTACACAATGCACACGACAGCCACCCACCCCCCATATATTTCAATGTAGCTTCAAAGACTTATCAGTTCCTAATATCTCAGTCTACCCAGTTCCTAATCATGTCTCCTCTGCTGTGTGTCCAGGGAATGCATCCATATATCAGTCTGCTTGATTGTTGGAGAACACTTTGTCAACTTGTCATTTGCTTCTGTAAATATAGAAATATATCTTTAAAACTTGATAGACATTTTGCCATCACATTCTCTTCTCTTCTCCCATATCTTCTAGCCCTAATCCATTTTTGGAAGTGATTTTTCGTTGGAGGGGTGGACCAGATGTGGTTCTTCAGACATAAGTCTACCCATTTTCCAAATGAAGATGTCTGTGTGGTCTTTGACACCTTGACTGTGTGGATAAATGTTCTACTCCTTTGAACATATGGGTAAAAGAATTAATTTGCATTCAGTTGCCCAAATCTGTCTTCATAGCCTGGGGAGAAATGATGGTTGTCACTCATGGTTCCCTCCTACCCCCCACCTTTCATTTGGTGCTTCGTTTCTTCCTCTGGGCGTGTGAGCATCTCAAGAAAAATGTTGACTGGCCCACCGGTGGGGGTGACAGTGAGTGACAGGCAGTCTTGCACTTCTGGATTAAGGATAAGATCCCCCATTTGGCCAGCTTTCCACACTCCTATCAAACACGTAGCTACAGATAGAGACCCATCTTAAAAGAAGCGTACGGCTGTCCAAGCTTTGCAGTTAGGAATTGCTGGGCAGACCTTCATCTTTGGTGCACTTGCTTCAACCTCGCCCCCTCTGACCCTGATAGGAGCAGTTCTGAGGAATCTGGCATGAATCTTACCAGAAAAATCCATTAAGCCTACTTATAATTCTTTGACTGGTCTTTTCTTTTAGTTTTGGTCATTATTTTCCATCAGTTCATTCATTCAGCAAATACTAAGCAAATACTCCCACTCCATGTCTACTAACCGCTTTACTGGCTAGTCTGTGAGTATGACAGTGGGAGGACAATGCATATGGTTTATTGCTGTGCCCCCTGGCATCTTCCACATTGCATAACATGGAGTCGGTGCTCATATTCCTATTTTGTGCATGGAGTGATCGGGGGAGGTGCTCAGAGACAGGGACGCTTCTTAGGTTTAGGTCACCTGCCTGTAGATCATCTTTTTTGAGCTTGTGTCTGGTGTCTCCACTACGTGTGTGTTTCTCCACCTTCTCTGAAGGAACTCTCTCTTGAGCTCAGCATCAGAGGCACTACAATACAGAACACTACATGGCCGGGCTTACCCCATAAACAAACAACATGTATTGAGCACTTACTGTATACCCGGCGCTCTTCCATGCACTGCATATGTATGAGCTCATTTCCTCCTCCCGGTGATGTACAAGGTATAGGCATCCACAAGGACCCCAACTGATGAAGCCAAGGAACAGGAAGGATTCAGACTTTGCTCAAGGGACCCACCACAAAGGAAGCTTCTTTAATCGACCTGGGGCTCAGCTATTTCAGTTTTTGAATTGGCCATGGGCTTTTTGGGTTGTTTTCATGGGAGCATAACTCAGTCCTTGGCCTTTTCACGCTCATTTTTGTCAACGTCACAAGCACTTGCTCCGTAAAGAAATGGTATCACTTGTACTTTTCTCTTGAAAAAAAAAAATTCCTCCTCTGTAATGCATTGGTTTAATCTTTTTATTTTTGAAATATCGACCAATGTGTCAAGAACACACGCTTCTCTTGTCACGTCTGGCAGACACTCAGGCCCTGGCCTGAGGTTTCACGTATTTGAGGGTTACCAGGCGAGGAGACTTACTACTAAATTCTGTTGGATGTGAGATCTGAGCCGGTTGTCAGCGAGATCGCTCTGCCTACCTCAATTGTCGTGTTCTAAATAAATGTTATTACTCTTATTATCATCATTATTATTTTACGGTCCCTGTTTGGTGTTCTTCCAGAGAGGCATTCCTTCCTTGAAAGATTAAAAAAAAAAAAAAAAAAAGACAACAAGATTTTCAAGAAAGTTTGAATAAAGGAAACATCAGAATTTGTAGATTCTTTGCCTCCTGAGAAATAATTTATTTTCTTGCCTTTTTTGTTTGCTCCTTCATTCATGCATGCATACATACATACACACATGTGTTCAACCAGATATTTACTACTTGCCAGCAGTGTGCCAGGCAGTTCAACAGTTCTCATCCAGCGGCCTTGGTTTTATCCTGTCTTCCTGGAACTAACTGTTCATTCTTTGGTGAGTCACCCCAACGTCTGGCTCTTCACCTCCAAAATGAGGCCGCTGTCCTAGAGGTTCTCTGTCAACTCCAGAGGTCTACAATATTTACGGTAAGGGCTAGGCCCACTCAGTTCAGATCAGCAGCACCGTTCATATCAAGCCTGTTCCATAAGGAGGAAGCTGCCTTCTCCACTGGAGGCTCCACGGAACAAATAACATGCCCTCTTCTGCCCCAGACACGCCTTCTGTCATTTGACCGCGGCGGCTCGTATGAAAGGGAGCTGTTCGTAAGAGAGAGAGACAAATGTTTGCAGGTCTTAGCCTGCAAACAGGACCAACTACATAATTTACAGGGTCTAGCACAAAATGAAAATGCAGGCTCCTTGTTCAAAAATTCTTACGAGTTTTAAGGCACAGCAGAGCATTAAGCCAAGGCCGGGACCCTTCTGAGAACACAGGGTTTTCTTTGTCACTGCCCGGGCCACACGCTCGTGAAGCCAGCTCTCCCTGCAGATGAATCCGATGACAGACAGAAGTATCTTCCCCTTTCGTAAGCAGATTAAGAGGGTACTCCACTGTTACACAGTGTATAAATTCTTTTTGTTATTATGACTATAATCATTATTTTAAATGACACTGCCCCCTCTGCCCATCTTCCCTTGTGAGAGTATAAACTCCCTGAGACAGGGATTACAGTTTACTTAATTTATGATTTCTCCCAGGTGGATACCTGGCACGATATGTTTGTTGAATGCAGTGAATGCCATGTTTACTTGTAAGAAGAAATTGTGATTTGTTTTTTCAGAGAGCACTTTTTCCAGAGAAACGGGTTTTAAAAATCCAGCTTAAAGAATTCAGAGTCACGTTTAATATGGTGAATGTGGGAATTAAGATGAGCCATTCCCTGAACTGCTCAGAAGGAAAACCGAGCAGTAGAAGAGAGAAGACCCCTAAAACAATGAGATGGATTTGTTTTGGTTTTGTTTGAAACCTTTTGGATGCAACACAAATCAGTGTTTTTGTTGCTAGTTGGGACTTCATGGAAGATAATAGCCAGATGAGGTAGAGCTAAGAAAATCTGGGAGTGAAATTTACAGGCCTGCAGTGTTTGTAACTCTGCATTTCTTCTGTGTGATTTTATAAATGTGTTCTTATGAAGGGGATGGTTGTTATCATGTCGTTATTACATCTCCCACATGGCAGAGAATCCAAAAGAGGGCTCATTGAAGGAGTTATAAATTGCACATGTAAACAGCTGGAATTTTGCGTGTTGGTAAAGCCTCTGAGGTGAGATTGATGAAATACGTTATGACATTCAGGGCTTTAGCTGCTTGTGTTCTTCTAGAGTTTTTGGCAGGTCTTTAACCAAGAGACATCAGCAGTGCAGTTATTTTCAATAACCTGGACTCTAGGAAAAGTTAGAAATCCATCCAAATAGAAGGTAAATAAAGATGTTTATTGGCAAAGCCTAGTCTGTAAGTATTTTTGTTGGGTGTGGATCTTCTAAATCTGTGGAGTTGAACTATCCACCCCCTTGCTTCTCCTCATTCTGTTTGACCTTCTATATTGTCCCCTTGGCTTCAGTGACCCCCCCCATTCTCTCCCCTGCTCCCACCCCAATTTTTGTAGAGGTCAGCTGTATTTATGAGCTGATGTATTTAGGTGTTTGAATTTACTCGGTAATTTTGGCAATTAATGACTTTCTATGGATTCCATTCTCAGGCACCACCACCCCATCCCTGCACCTAGCCGTGACTCTCTGCATTAGTGATGAAGCTTGAATGATGAAATGACGTCTACAAGAAAGTAGGGGAAACTTGTCTGAAGAGCAGTCAGTTAGGTGGGCATTGAAGTGGAGGCCCCGTCTGGGGTTTTACCTGGTCCATCTTCAAAAGAACTCACCTGAGTTCTAACCCCTAGGATCACAAACCATAAAGCAATGGTCAGTTTAGATCCATTTTGGGACCAAAAAATGTCTCTAAAATACTTTAAATAGAGAAAGAGAAGTTCTACCACCCAAGTGATCTAAAGAAAGAGATCGAAGTTTGCCCTGACAGTTGCATTGGGATTGTACCGAGGTTATAAACTCTGTTCCTGTGAAGAGGCTCACAGTTGCCTCTTAGAGTGAGGGCATCAACATGCTGGAGTGAAAAGAAGACGGAACTAGGAGCAGCCAGGATGGGGTCTAGTCCAGGCTTCTCTGTGAACTTGGTCAAGACCTGAGGCAGATCACTTAACCTTCTGGGTCTCAGGTTCCTTAACTTTGAAATGAAGAAGCTCAAAGAAACAACGTGTGACGTGGCTGTTGCAGGATACTAGGGCTGAAAGCAGTGTCTTGTTTTTAAGCTACCAAACTACCTCAGATGTAGTTCTCATAGACCTGGAGTCATGTGCCTTCTGTAACTGGAAAAGGCTGCAAGGTTATGGTACCATTTGTCTTTTGGAGAAACGATACTCTTCTCTGCAAACTTCTGCTCCAGCTTTGAAATACGCCATCAAGTCTCCCCTTGCGATAATAAGTTGTGGGTTTGTTATGTTTTGTTTTGTTCATTGATCCATTCATTCTTTCAACACTTATATGCCAAGCATTATATTAAATGCTGTGGAAAGAGTGACGAATAAGACAGATATAGCTCCTGTCCTCATAGCTCTTAGAGCCTTCTCCTGTCATGTGGGGAAATCTGTAGAATATAGCTTGGGGGGAGGGGGGTGACATCGTAAAACATTTCAAAAGCATTCTCATTTCTAGTCTAAAGCTATCCACTGTGGCATTGGGATGGCATTAACATAGTCCCTTCTTACCTAAAAGATTTCAAATCTATCTTCTGGGATATTTTCCTCCGTGGGAACATGCCTCTATATTTATGATGAAAATCATTTAAGAGTCAAAAACTAACAGAACACCTACTTGTGAGTTTATTAAGGAAATAGGTTGCTAAGATTTAGGCATCCTTTAATGAGCCCATTACATATCAGAAATTGGATACATTTCAAGAGCCATTTACTTATATGTTTATTAATAACTCCAATCTCTGATATTAAAATCCCCTTTGAACTGGCAGACTCCAATATGCAGAATAAAGGGATGTTACTTTTGCCTAATCTTTATCAAACTTGGGTTAGGTTTCGTGTCCTTCTGAACCATATGGGACCTGATTTTTCCTTCTCCCCCTGCCTCTCTTCCCTCTAAGTCTGTTGTGTAGAAGACAGTGTATTTCTCTGGATTTCCTGCTTACTCTACCTGTTTTGGCCTGTAGTGATAATTATTTTTCTCTGAAGCACATGATGTAACCATGGAGGCCAATGTGAGGTCAGTAGTACCCACATGGCACCATAATTACAGACAGCTGCTGATTGTCTTTGTGCTCGGAAGATTTGGAAAGATGTTGCATAAAGGTGTAAGCAGATAATTTCCTTTTAGCTTCTGTTAATAATACAACCTAAAGGGATTCCACTCATTTAGCATTGCTCCCGTTGGTTTTTACAGCAGCCAAAAATACCTCCCACCCCTCCACCCCAGGATACTACTCTGGAGGGTAGCTGATGACATATAAAGTAAATCTCTTAATTATCTGTGAGCTATAGATCGGATCGGTCAGTTTCTTGAAGTAGCTGTAGCCCAGTGCCATGCACAGAGGGGGCATTCAATAAGTATGTCACTATTACAGTAGAAATAGAGAAAAGAATTGTGGTCAAAGCAGTCTATATATGAATTGCTTCGTTATTTTCTTAAAATGCACGTTGTGGTTCAGTAGATTTAAGGTAGAGTCTAAAATTCTGCATTTCTGACATGCTCCCATGGGATGTCAGTTCCTCTGATCCCAGAGCCTCCTTTGAGTACAAGTTAGGCAGTGCTGGGACCAGAATCTAGCTGTTTTAACTCCCACTCTGGGAGTACTTTCCCGGACATCAGTGATGGCGAATGCAACTCCCTACATTTTCCTTCTTCCTCTTACATGGCCCCTACCACTGACTGACTGTCGAACTCATTCCCTCTGAGCCCCCAAGATGCAACATCAGAATCTTTCTAATGGGGTGCTTCATGCCTGAACTACCCATTGAGTCAAATTTTATTTCAGATCATACTTGGGGGAGGGAGCAGAGAAGGGGTCATCCTGACACTCCCTGTTGCTTCTCTAAGTCAACTAAACGTATCGATAATCCAAAGTCCCATCTAGCATTAGCCTTAGCAAATGTTGCCTCTTTATCCTCTGATAAGTCCAGTGAAGATTCTTTGCAGCAAACCATAGAAACTGACTGTGGCTGAATTCACCAGAAAAATTATTGAGGAATACTGGACTATCCACAACATTGACAGGGTGGTGAGGACTCGGCTGGGAATACTGGTTGGAACCTTGACTGTGAACTTCTCAGAGACAGCCGAGACACACTGGGTGCTAGGCAGTGCCACCACTGGATCCTGAAAGCTCCATCTGATTGGCCACCTTAGGTTCTGTTTCTAACCCTACCTGGCCCAGGAAGGCAAGGGGAGAGAGAAGCTGGCCTTCTCCTGCTTCCATAATGAAAAGCAAACCTTGCCCCCATCCCAAAGATTCTCACAGTGGAGAATTCCTCGATCATAGACAAGGGGATCAGTTATTGGAGCAGCCAAAGAGGTAGCTGTCCGCCATAACTTTCATGCTCGTGGAAAGTTACTTAGCAAAAGTTTCTAAATGAAACTGAAACTTGGCGACCTACCAACTCTAGTAACAGCATCATGCCCCTCTGTTCTTTTAATTGCTATTAATTGATGTTAGAAATCAGTTGACCTCTTCAAATGGATGGAGGCATCTCCTTTCTTTAGGAAGGGAGACCTTGGGAATTGCAGGTAGGAGTGCTGGGCGTGGAAGTGCTAAGGGCTGTCTGGTTCAGGTCACCTGTGAGTTTCCGGAAGGCATGTCTCCTTTCCAGGAGTTGTTGCCTTTGAACCAAATGGATTACCTCCTCCAGCAGCAAATCCAATTGTCAGTTGAACATTTGCAGTTCTTACAGGGATTTAAGTGAAACTCTTGAAGCTGCAATTTTTGTAACTGGGGTTAAAAAAAAAAAAAAGAAAAGAAAACAGATCTGAATAAAGGGAGATAATCCTATACGGAGTTTGAGCATATAGTTCGGTTTCTTTGAACGTGAATGTTTTCCAGGCAGATGAACAAACTTTTTGGAATGTTGAGTATATGCAAACATTCCAATCAAGGCTAATTGTTGTGTCTGTGTGCTCTGACTCTCATTTTGCTTTCTCTTCTTCATCTTCTGCTGTACCCTATAGGAATGTGCTCACAGGCTTAGAAATAGGATTTGCATTGGTATAAATAATGCCCAAGCTGTTTGGAGGACAGGCTTCCTGCCTAGGGTACAGTGTTTGGAGATGGCATTTTCTGCCTGAAATCTAGGTTTGGTTTAGATGATAGAAATAATGCTTTGATTTGTCCAAACATCAGAGTTCACTCGGTACCTTTACGTCTGTTCTTTCATTTGATCTTCCCTCTAACCCCATGAAGTTGGCCAAATGGGCGTTATTATTCTCATTTTACCAATGAGGGAGGGATGCTCGGACAAAGGCATCCAGATGAGAGGTTTCTAGGTAATGTTCATAATGACATCCTCCAGTGAAATTGTTGTTACCCTGTCAAGTATATAACAACGAGTTGCTGTTCTCTCCCTTTGTGAATGGGATGTGCTCCTTTATGCGTCTCATAGAGCAGCCTCATGAGACTTAATGAGTAGGGTCTGTTAGGTGCACCAGAATCCTCAGATAAGAGGAACGCCTCTTAGTATTTACTATGAAAGAGCAAGGCTTTTTGAGTAGCTGCTCCTGTGTAGTTAATGACACTGGCCAGAGGGGTTGCTGCTTCCTGGGCTTTGTCTTTAGTGGTCATTACCATCAGGAAATGTACCAGGATGTTACTTCATAAGGTGTAAGTGCATTTTTTGAACAGAGAAAGGAAAATAGAAATCACCTTTGTGATGTAACACTTTAAAGGATGACCTTTACTGTTATTGTGATCCTGAGTTCCACAAATTAGAAGATACATGTTTGTTCCAAATGTTACATCTTATATGATTTAGGGATGGTGGGAGGGGGGGCCCTATAGAGCCGTGCTTGAGGTGGGGTGTTGCTTAATCTTGTGGAGGGGCAAAGTGGGCTCTATTCTGAACCAGCCACTTCTGGTACCCCAGGACAGCCGTGGACAAGTCGTCTTAATAGCCATAGGTCTGTTTCCTCCTCCTGCAAGTAATCCCTAAGATAATAATGCTGACCCTACTTCCTCAGGCATTTGGAAAGAGTGACTAATGTAAAGTAAAGGCATTTGGAGTATATACAATCATGCTGGAAACACGAACTGCAGTAAGGAACAAGAAAGCAGCAGTCCCTCTTACTTCCCAGGAGATTTTGTATGATGATTATTTTCCGTAGTGTTTTCTTTGTTAAGTGAAAAGCTGGCCCATGCTTGGGAGATGACGCAGGGAAAGAACACTCTAGACTAGGATTTAGGAATGTGTTAGTAATCGGTGATTAATTTTGCTGTTAAAATCTCACTGATGCTGTTAAAAAATAGAAATTAGATTTTTCCCTCTTCTGTTTTCGCTCCCTCTCCCGTTCACCCATTCACCTCAGTGCCCCAGTGTCTTCTCCCTCTCGTCACCCCCACCATGTTAACTGTCAGCATCAGGTGGAGTGATCTTGCCTCATATTAACCTGAGAAAAATAAACCCGAATTTAAAAACACTTCTTGACACGTAGTAAATATGCAAAACCTACATTCATTGTTTATAAACGATCATATTAGCTGACCTTCTAAATAACATAGAGCGAGTCATTTTAACATGATTCGGAATTTGGATTTGAAATATATATTAAGTGGTTATTCTTTCTTTTTTGTAAATTTTATTTATTTATTTATTTTTGACTGTGTTGGGTCTTCGTTTCTGTGCGAGGGCTTTCTCCAGTTGCGGCAAGCGGGGCCACTCTTCATCGCAGTGTGCGGGCCTCTCACTGTCGTGGCCTCTCTTGTTGGGGAGCACAGGCTCCAGTCGCGCAGGCTCAGTAGTTGTGGCTCACGGGCCTAGTTGCTCCACGGCATGTGGGATCTTCCCGGACCAGGGCTCGAACCCGTGTCCCCTGCATTGGCAGGCAGATTCTCAACCACTGCGCCACCTGGGAAGCCCAAGTGCTTATTTCTTTAAAGGTCAGGTGTCATCTTAATTTTCACTTTAATGAGCATGAAAGTCAAGAGAAGTTCTTGTATTTTATTATTTTTCTATGAAGTTGAATTCTTGGTTCTCCAAACATATGCAGGGCAAAAACAAGGGTCTTCTCCACAATAGAAGTAGCTGCACTGAATTTAGCAAACCTGCAGATTTTTTTTCCGCTCAAGATTTTTAGATGGTTCACTTAAGGATGGATATTATTCTCATATTCTACTTCCACAGTGTACCTAATGTATTATGTCAGTGATTATTCACATGAGTAATAAGATGCTCCTAAACCCAGTAGCTTGAAACAACAATTGAGAACTTCTCAGAATCCTCTGCATTGACGGGATTGTTCATCTACTTCAAGGGGTGTCAGCTGGGGCCACTCATCTGTGTTTAACCGGTAGCTCAGCTGGGGGACCTTGGTTCACCTCCACGCAGCCTTTCTCTCCAGCAGGAGAACTTGGACTTCCTTACAACATGGCAGCTGAATCCCCTGAGGCAGATTCCCAGAGAGCAAAAGCAGAAGTGCCAGGCCACCTATGGGCTACACTCAAAACAGACGGTGTCATATTTGCAGCAGTTCTGCTGGTTAGAGCAAGTCACAAGGCCACCCAGATTCAATTGGAGGGGAAATAGACTTTTTTTCAGAAGGGAAGGTCAGCATATGCATTCAGGGAAGGGAGGAATTGATGGAGGCCATCACTGGAGACTAGCACATTCCTTATACCTGTGCAGCGTGGTCGTTACTGTATACATTGGACCATATTTCTAGGTGAAGATAGATGGAGCTCTTTTGGGGCAGAAACCCATAGTATTCCTAATGTTACTTGTAGGACCTGGAGCTGTGTGTGATGCAGGGCAGATGCTCACTATCGTTGAATGAAAGAACACACTGTGAAATTTTAGAAAGTTGAGTATAATATACATCCTAAGAAGTGACCTTGCTGGCAAATAGGAAATACCAACTTCACATTTAGCATAGGGAAGTCTCTTGTGTTCCACTATCTCGGGCTGTTTAAAAGCTGTGTTACAGGAGGTTCTGGTGCTCAGAAAGGAAGTCGTTTGCCAGATAGCAGTGTTCACTGGTGGCTTAAGGAGCATCCTGGAAAGGGCTCAGGACTCCCACACTAACGTTCACTAGGGCAGAATCCTTGCTGCCAGATTCTCACACTGTGCTGACCAAGCTGTGGTCGTCTGTGCATGTCTGCAAGGGCTCAGAGCACGCTAGGCACTCATTGCCTGCCAAGTTAGTGAGTGACAGTGAGTGAGGGAAAAGAAATGAGGGAATTTCGGTGCTGTACACCTACAGTGCCCCCAGGAGAATACCTCTGGGATGGAATGTATTATTGCTTGTCCAGGCATACCCTCATCGCCTGTTCTCTCTTTTCTACCTACTAGAGCCCATTCTGCTGGACAGACAGAAGCGACATTGGTATTATATGCTCATGAGAATGTGCAAATATGTTAATCACGCCAGGTCCAAGGAGAGCTTTGAGTCTCTGAGGCTATCCCATTAGCTCTGTTAAATGACTATTAGACCATCCACCTCCAAAATTTGGGGTGAGAATTTTATGAAAGCATCTTAACAATGAAAATATTAAAGAAGCATAGGTAGGCTTTTAGATTTTCTAGGAGTATTAGGATAAAGATAAAAAATGATGGTAGCAGTAGGAAGCTACTTATGAAAAGATGTCTTTACAGCGTGGTAGCTTATGAAAATCCTTTTCTTCTCCTTTTAGTTCCTTGCCGTCAGTACAATTACTAATATTACTATTTTGGTGATGTCCAGAGAGAAAGGATTTGATTTTGATAGATGTTCTTGAATTATTTGTATTCCCTCTTAGCCATTATGCTCCGAAATAGTTTTCTCTTAAACAATATTGTTAATAAGAGTTAGACAGAAATCTGAATTTTTGTTAAAAGTGCCGTTTCCAGCTTTAGTCCTGTCATTTTAAACTTCTCTCTACCTTGTCATGCCATTTTAACTATGTATATATTGTCATTCCAAAAGCTAAGTTGCAGGCCTCTATCCTGAGAATTATAAATCTCTTAAAGAAAAAGAAAGAAGAGGCCTAGCTGGGTTTCCTGGGTAACGGATGTAACTCTGTGTCTTTGTGTGTGTGTGTGTGTGTGTGTGTGTGTGTGTTTGTGTGTGTGTACGCGCACACGTGCTGATACTCCAGGCCCTGGAGACTGGTATCAGAATTACTCTGACCTAAAACTGCACTCTAGATTTTAACACACCTCCAGTTGAAGAGAGGAGAAAACATTTGCAGCATGGAATTATCGGTCCCATTACCACCCAGGTGTCAATGAAATGAAGCTTTTCTATTACAAGATTGCCGTAAATCACACAAGAGGATGACAACCTCGTTAACATGGGTAAAGTTACTGTAATTTATGTATAAATAACTTTTCTGTGTCAAGACGTAGTATCATTCAGTCCCTCCAGAATAACATCTTTTCCATGAAAAAAGTAAAATGCCAAAAAAAGCTGTTTCTATCAAAGAAATCCACGGAAGACAGTGGTTTCTGGCTATAAACCTGGCTTTGACACAGCCCACAGCATCTCTGCTTTATAATTTTAGGTTTTCCATTCAGCCAAAATGGAATATTTCAGGCCTTATCTCAAATAGTGATTTGCTATACTGTTGGCTGTGATATATCAATTGGCTGGGAACCAGTTTAGGGCCAGATTATGTAGGGATCTCTTTGGTGTCCTTAGGAAAAGGGGCTGTGTTGGGTGAAGGGTCTCCACTATGGATTTTATACTCAACTCATGGCAACAGCCAAAAGGATCCTCCATGTGGTTTAAGAAGCGGAGATTTTTCCCAGAGTCCCTGCATGGTGGAAACATCTGAGAGAGAGATCCTGAATGTCCATCATGTGCTGAGGTCCCTGGGACTGGAAGTGAGCCCCAGCTGTAGTTACTGAGGTATTCCCTCTGGTTTGGTGTTAACTCCTGGTGAGGGGACAAGCTAGCAAGGGAGGCCAGGACCATTATGTGGGCAGGGGTTCCCTTGGATGACCTGACATCTTCTAACAAATGCTGAGTTTACCAGCTTGAACTCTACCACCCACACTTATTCTTCTCTCTCTTAGTTCTTTTGCTGTGGCTGTAATTATCTGGAACTTATCTCATAGTTTTCACTATGTTATTAGCAATAGAAATACCAGTTTTGATCTTTATATAAATTCTGGGAAGGAATTTTAAGATCGGACTTGACTTGGGACACACTATATTTATATACTTTCTGGTGGCCATGTTGTACAGTGACAAGTGATTCACTAGTTGGGGTCAGGATCCAGTCTAGCCAGAATAAACTCATTACACTTTGCTATTCCACCTTGGCCTCTGCGACCCAGCACCGTGAGGGTGTCCATGGGGACAGGAGGCTGAGAGAATACGGAGCCCAAGATTAGGAGGCCTGCATCCTAGCCCCAGCTTGTTCTCTCTTAAGCCCCCAGTTTTCTCCTCAGTAAATGAAGCCACTGAAATTAATCACTTTCAAGAGCTCATCTAGCCTTGAAGGAAGATCATTTTTTCTTTTTAATTATTTTTTAAATATAAAATTTTAGTTAAGTTTTAAACACAAAAGTACTACTTGATCATTAAAATAAACAAATGAAAGAGTAAAGAAAGGAATAAAGTAAAAAGCAAAAGTTTTCCTGCCCCCTCTTTTGGTCCCAAAATATACAATTTTAAAGGGGAAATCTCTGGATCTGGAAGAGATGATCTCTTTAGATTACTCTTAGAGTTAATCTCTAATGGTGACGACGTACAGTCCTGTAAGGTTTTCTATGCAGTATTCTGCATTGTGTAGGGCTGAACCATTCCTAGGGAAGGATTCTTAGTTTCGGTCTTTGTCTCTCCCTTGCAACATGGTGCCACTGTTGAGCAAGGAGCCTGATCTGTCTCTATTTCTATTATTACCATTTTATCTTCATTAGTCTGTGTTTCTTCTTCATGTGTTTGAAAAACAACCCTCTTGGGACTTCCCTGTTGGCGCAGTGGTTAAGAATCCACCTGCCAATGCAGGAGACACGGGTTCGAGCCCTGGTCCAGGAAGATCCCATATGCCATGGAGCAACTAAGCCCGTGCGCCACAGCTACTGAAGCCTGCGGGCCTAGAGCCGGTGCTTCGCAACAAGAAGCCACTGCAATGAGAAGCCCGCGCACTGCAACGAAGAGTGGCCCCTGCTCGCCGCAACTAGAGAAAGCCCATGCACAGCAATGAAGACCCAATGCAGCCAAAAATAATAAATAAATAAATAAATAAAGTAAAAAATAAAAATTGGAAAATAACAAGTTTTTGTGAGGATATGGAGAAATTGGAACCCTTATCCATTGTTTAAAAAAAAAAAAAGAAAGAGAAAAAGAATCCACCTGCCAATGCAGGGGACACAGGTTCGATCCCTGGTCTGGGAAGAACCCACGTGCCATGGAGCAACTAGAGCCCGCGAGCCACAACTACTGAGCCTGCGTGCTGCAACTACTGAAGCCGGCACGCCTTGAGCCCGTGCTCCGCAACAAGAGAAGCTACCACAAGGAGAAGCCCATGCACTGCAACAAAGAATAGCCCCCGCTCGCCGCAACTAGAGAAAGGCTGCACGCAGCAACAAAGGCCCATGCAGCCAAAAAAAAAAAACAACCAACCAAACAAAAATCAACCCCTCTTCTTCCTCTCTCATCTTCTCTTCTTCCTCCTTCTCCTCTTCCTTCTCCTACCCTTCTCCCCCTTCTCCTTTTCTCTTCTTTTCTGCATTTCTATAGAGGTATCCTAAAAATAACTAAACACTTATTAGTTTTAGTTATTTTTAAACACTTAGTCGTAGTTCCCAGTGAGAAAGTTATGTTGGTATTGCAGATTGTCATTGTCTTTAAAAAATAAAATAATACTATTTATCAGATCCACAAGATTTACTGAGTGCTTGCTCTGTATAAGACATCAAACTGAGTACTAAAACAGGGTGTAATAATGTGGTATTAAAACCATATTTGTGCCAACCAGCACAGATGGAAATCTTGTTACCAACCAGAGTTGTGTCCATTCATCTTCCACACAGCAAAGCCAATCTACTGACACTGGGTTGTGATGAAGAAAAGTACAGCGTTTATTTGCAGGGCACCAAGCAAGGAGAAAGAGCAGCTAATGCTCAATAGACCTGAGATCTCTGATGGCTTTCCTGCAAGGGTTTTTAAAGGCAACATTAGGGGTGAGGGTCACAGGGTGCACGATCAGCCCCTGGATTTTTCTGATTGGTTGGTAGTGAGGTAACAGGGTGATGTTTCTGGAATTTCAGTCATCAACCTTCTGATTCCAGCTGGTCTGGGGTCTACCTGCTTGTGGTCAGTGTGTGGTCACTATCCTCCACCGGCTGGGGGTCTTAGTTTCTATAGAACAACTCAAAGATATGCATCAGATTGTTATCTATATCCCTCAGGAAGAACCAGGAGGCCTGTGACTCTGTTGTTCTAATCAATACCTGCTTTAGTCTGTTCTTTGGAACTCCAGGGAAGACCAAACTAGAAGCAGGGGACACAGCGGGGCTTGTACCCAGGAAGGCTCTGCAGGGTCCTACTTGGATTCAATCTGAGGCACGCTGGGTATCCTGGAACCTGACTAGATCCTGGTACTCTTTACTGAGTTCTGAAGAAGAAAGAGATGTTAAAGAGAGTGCTGTGTACAAGCTCCCCCCAAAAGTATATGAGAAATGTAAAATTTGGTCCCACCATTTGCCTTCTCCCCAAGGCCAGTTTTCTAAGAAGGTTCTTTATTTGCTCTTGGCTCTTGATTGGCTTAGGGCTGTTGAGTGTTTACTGCTTTCTGTTGATGGTAGTTGTGTTACCAGGTCCAGGCTCACTCTGCCACAGGACAGGCCAATGAATTGGAGATGACAGGACAGGCCAATGAACTGGAGACGAGGTGTTGAGGCAAGGAGTATGACTTTATTCGGAAAGCCAGCAGACAGAAAAGATGGCAGACTAGTGTCTCCGATAAACCATCTTATCAGCATTTGGATGCCAGTTTCTTTTACAGCACAGAGTGGGGAGGAGATGAGGAAGTAAAGTAAAAAGGCCGTAAGTTTTGCGAATATCCCCTGGAATGGCCAGCTTCCGGGAGGGAATGTGTTAATTTCTTCTTTCTTGCGGCCTTCCACAGGTGGGTGGGGTCAGATTGTGTCCCTGTGAGCTGAACAGAGACATTTAGTTTAACATTCAGGCCGAGGGGCAGGGTACCCTGAGGCAGGCCATTATGAATGATTATAATAACAGAAGCAACGAAAAGTAAAGGTTAAAATCAAAGAAACAGATCGAACATGGAGTCTGATTTAGCTCTTCCCTCTTAGAGTTGTAGACTTTTGTCCTCATAAGTGCTTCATTTGTGGTCTTTAGACTCAATTACTCCTTGGATGGGGAGTCTGAACAGGCCACCCAGACTGAGTAAGTTTCACCTCTCATGTTATTGTGGGTGGATGATCATGGGTCAGAGTCTCTGCTTTCTTTGATGGTCAGTGGAACATGCTTCCTGACTGCCCCACCATATACCAGGGAATACGAAGGCTTGGCCCGTGTCTAAGGCTTATTTAAGGCTTATCTATTCTGTGATCTTTTCCTGCTGTTGGTTTGATTACACAATGGGGGAAATTTAATCGTGAAAGAACTTAATGATTATAAGGAACTTACCGTGTGCTAGGCGGTGGCCTGAGCACCCTCTTGCAACCAGAGACAAGCACTACTATGACGCCCATTGTAGAGACAAGGAAGGTGAAGTTTAGAGAGGACAAGTGACTTTGCCGGAATCACTCAGCCAGTGAGTCTTGGAGTCAGAAATCAGCCTCGGGCAGTTTGACTCCAGAGTCCAAGCTCTTCCCCAGTCCCTTCCAGTACCTTCCATCCCTGTAGCCTGACTTGTCACAGATTTAGGTAGGCCTCACGAGGCTGTTTGTGGTTGCATTACGTGCACTAGTGACACCTAACAGCAAAGCTATTTCTCAAACACACACCAGAGCACTCATGGACTATATTGTTTCACTAGTTCAGGGTCTTGTGAACCTTGCCATGATCTTGCAGAAAGAGTTCTCAACGGAGAGTCAAAACACTTGGTCATGTAGCTAGACTTTTCTAAGCCCCGGACATCTCATCAATAAAATGAGGACAATGACACTTGACAAGATTGTAGTGGTAGTCGAACTGTGTAACATACATGAAGCAGAGACTGGCTGGGCTCTCACATAGTTGGTTCTCAGTTCATTTTATTTCTTTTTGCCTCCACCAATTCCTCTTCTTCCCTCTCTGTATTTCCTGATTTTTCTCCCTTGCTGGCACAATCATTCAACGTATCTATCGCCGGGCTGTAGTTCCAAGTAGCAAGAAAGCAGAAGTGGATGCGTTTATCGCCGTCTCAGGCTCTCAGAGTGAGTGTGTCGTCTTTGGAAGCTGTGGTCAGATCCCACACCAGGTGGACCGTCTTCCCTGGAGTTCTGGAGAGGAAAGAGAGCCTGTTAGTAGACAAATGGGTCACAGGAGGAGGTGGCCAACTAGTGGAATACACTCTCGTTCTGATATTTCTTTCTCCTGGGAGTGGTTTTATCTTCATCAGCAGTTCATCTTGACCTCCCAAGACTTGACTTGTGCAGTCTTTCTGGGGCTTGTGAAAACGATATGAGTCTGGCAAGGCATTTAATCCACTGTGGAGACACCCTGCTTAGAGGAAATGGCATGCAGATTATGCTTATCATGGGAAACACGTATTTAGCCCCATCCTGGACATCTCGTAAATAAATCCATTTTTAAACTTTCCCTAGGAGGACTTTCCAGGAAAGGGAAATGATCTCAGAAATGGTGACAATGTACAAGTGATGGCAAATGAATGGAGCCTCCAACTGTGATTTTTTTCTTTCTTTCTAAATGATTAACAGACTCAAGTTATAAACATAAGAAATAAAAATAAGTTTTTGAGACATAAGTCACCATCAGGTATAGGACTGCAAATCAGCCTTTCCTTTTTTAACTTTTTATTTTGAAATAATTTTATACTTAGAGAAAAGTTCCAAAAATAGTGTATCCTTCACCCAGCATTCCCTAAAGTTAACATATTATATAACCATAGTGTAATTATTCAAAGAAATTAACATTGGTACAATACTATTAGTTAAGCTACAGACTATTTGGATTCCATCAGTTTTTTTTGTTGTTGTTGTTTTGTTTTGTTTTGCTTTTTTTGGCTGCATCGGGTCTTAGCTGCGGCATGCGGGATCTTCGTTGAGGCATGCGGGCTCCTCCTTGCAGCACTTGGGCTTCTCTCTAGTTGTGGCGCCCGGGCTCCACAGCGTGTGGGCTCTGTAGTTTGCGTCACGCGGGCTCTGTCGTTGAGGCGTGTGAGCTCAGTAGTTGTGACCACGCAGGCTTAGCTGCCCTGGGGCATGTGGGATCTTAGTTCCCCGACCAGGGGTCGAACATGCATCCCCTGCATTAGAAGGTGGATTCTTTACCACTGGACCACCAGGGAAGTCCTTCCATCAGCTCCAGCCCCCAACACCCCACCCCGCCCACCCCTCCCTCCACCCCCCTGCCTTCTCTCTTTGTTCCTGGATCCAATCCCGTATCCCACACTGTCTTTAGTCTTAATGTATTTTAGTCTCCGCCAATCAATGACTGTCCTCAGTCCTTCCTTATCGCTCATGACATTGACAGTGATTATTCATTTTAATGCTCCTTTTCAGTTCTTATCACTAACTTGTTTTATAGTCAACATTATCCAACTGTAGTTAAATTTTTTCATTAATATGAGACATTCATCCCATTATGAGACATTTTTAATGTATGGCATATTAAGTGGTTGGAATTTCTCTCTGCAGTAAATTTCAGGATTTGGCTAGTAATTCAGTTCTTAAAAGCTTAATGGTCACAGAATGAACAAGCAAAGGGACTTCTGATAGTTTTCTCCAACTACTCTTGTCTTGACCATAAAGAAACGGAGGGCAGAGGAGTAAGGGGATGTGCTAGGGACACACAGATGGTTAGGGGAGAACCCCAGTCTTACCTTGTTGTCATGTGGTTACCTTGCTTAAAATCTCCAAAGTTTTCCCTTCACAGTTGGAATTAAATCTAGTCACGTTACTGTGTTGACAAGGCCCTCAGAGACCTGACCTCAGCCTGCCTTCCCCACCTCATCTCCACTCTTCCCGCACCTCCTTCATGATTTTCTAGCCACACTGGTCCCTCTTCCTGAAACACTCCAAGCTCATTCTTCCCTCCCACGTCAGGGGCCCGCTCTTGAAAATTATTCATTCCATTTTGATTTTTCCTAAAAGCTTCTCATGATAATCTGTGATTTTAATGATAAACTATTAGCTAGACAATAAGCATTGCTGTCTCTCCTAATCATAAACTGACCTTGATATGTTCAGTTTGCTTCAGTAGGTCTTCCCTGAATTGCTGTCCCCAGTAGAATGTGAGCTTCTTGAGAGTAAGGACCTCATCCTGTAAGGATACAACTGTATCCCTTAAGTCCAGAACTGTGCCTGGCATCTGAGAAATAGCTCCATAAGTATCTGTGGGCCGAGTGAGTACATTTTCTGAGAGCTATGGTTACAGGAAGAAGAAACCTGTCCTTCCCTTTCTTCTGGAACCTGTGAGAAGCATCTTTCCTGGGTCACCTGGTCAACAGGAATTTATTGGAGATCTCCCTGGCCAGCACCACAATAGGGCTTTGTTAAATCTGCCCCTCCTTTTTTTTTTTTCCCCCCCTGTTTAACTTGAATAGTGTAAGGGACAGAGAGCAAAAAAGATGAGCATTTCAAAGGCCTTTAAATCAAAGTCAGCTCTGCCACTTGGCCTTTGGTGGGTCCCGTTCAATGAGAAATCCACCCCTTCCCATAAAGGTGTTGTAAGAGACCTCTTTCCCAAACATTTGGAGTAGAACTATAGAGTCTTTAAAGGATAATAAAATACCAAGGTTTAAATACATTTCTGTTACTTTTCACAACTCCGTTATTACTCTGTTGTCTTTGGAGGGGCCCCTGAGGGGCTGTGAAAGGGCCTTTACCAGCAGATCAAAAGAACGGAAGTGCTGACGGCACCTCTGGGTTCACCAGCCTGAAACAAAAGGACAGCGGCTTCCTTTCTAAGACCTGTGCCGCACCCCTGGCTACACTTTATGTTGTTAGATCTGTTTGGAGATGGAGACCTGTTTGATTTGAGAGCTGGGCAGGCTTTCATTAAAAATGTGTTTTTGCTTTTATGAAGTTTCCTTAGCCAACTCATTTGGTACGAATTACAGAGGCTGCTGTAGATAAGCCTGCTGTCGTGACTAGGAATGAACAAAACGTGTTAGCGTGACCTATTCTACACCGAGTAGGACATTAAGAAATGCCAAATCAGGCCATTCAGATGCCATTAGAAATATAAAACTATCCTTTTCATTTACAAAAAACAACAGCAACAACGGCTTCTAGCAGAGTATCCTTGTAATGGTATGAATCCATTTACTGATGAGAACGCTGGAATTTAAGGAGATCACGTAGTAGGCAATAAAAGGTGAACCGACGTCTTTAAGAAATTATAATCATAAATGTATTTGATCCTGCTTGTGGAACAGCAGGCATTGTACTAGTTTCATTTAGTGAATTGGATGAGTGATGAATAGGTTCTAAAAAGGCTTTTTGGCTTTTGTTCCCACTTGCTTTTATATTTATTTCAAGTTCACCAAACAACCAAATTTAGGCCGAGCAAGAGTTCCTTGAAAAGGAGGGCCAGATATGGACCCAGGAAGCCCGGGTATTGCCTGCTCCTCTTTCTGTCACCAACTAAACTATTTGTGAATTTGGGCAGTAAATAGCTCTTTAGGCCACAGTTTCCTTTACCTAACTAATTCTAAGTTATTATTCTTGTCTGACCCTATTATATAATGAATTTTTTAAGAAACTGATTTGTAAGAGATGTACAGTGGCTTTAAATTTCTTTTCTTTTCTTTTCTTTTTTTTTTTCAGTTTTGGAAAGTAGTTCTCTTAAAAGAACAAATATCATTCCCCTTAATTCCATATTATTGATAACATTTATTTGCTTAAAGAGACTTTTCGGTGCACAGTATTTAGTGGATACCATATAAATGTTGCCTAAATCAGTGGAAACATTGTTTGGCTAATTTTTTTGTTGTTGTTGTTCTTTATTTATAGCTGTGTTGGGTCTTCCTTTCTGTGCGAGGGCTTTCTCTAGTTGCGGCAAGCAGGGCCACTCTTCAGCACGGTGCGCGGGCCTCTCACTATCGCGGCCTCTCTTGTTGCAGAGCACAGGCTCCAGACGTGCAGGCTCAGTAGTTGTGGCTCACGGGCCCAGTTGCTCCGCGGCATGTGGGATCTTCCCAGACCAGGGCTCGAACCCGTGTCCCCTGCATTGGCAGGCAGATTCTCAACCACTGCACCACCAGGGAAGCCCCCTGTTTGGCTAATATTAGCCAAAAAGTAATTTCTTTAAAGTTTAGACCATATTTCAGAAAAAGAAATGTAATCCATGTTGGTAAGATTGTCCCTTGATGTTACAGATGATGAGGAAGTAGGTATATACCTTCTTCCAAAATGTTTTCTAGCTAATGCTATCTTACTGTTCAAATGTAAAAAAACCATAGGCAGCTGGTGTATTTTATAGGCTTATAAATACCAGAACTTACTAACAGGTTGATCGCAAGCTTTACAGTTTGCTTTAAAAAGTGAGAGCTTCCTAATAGTGGAGAAATACTTCACAGTTCATTTGTTTTTAAAATGTGAATTTCATCAAGAAGACCTAGGATGGATTTTTACCAAATGAAGTGTGGTATGACAGTAAACTTCACAGCACATTTTATTAATTCATATGTAGTATGGCAGAATGAGTGGCTACTGAAAACAGCAAAGCGAGAGAATATTTCCAATTCACAGTATCTCATTTTCCATTATTAATAATTAATAGAGCTTTTCATTTTTAAGTGTCACTACTGAAAGTGCCAGTGTGCTCAGCAGTAAGCGATTACAGAATGTTATTTTAAGGTAATGGTGTTCCCAGTAACAACAAAAGTCAGAGGATGGGCAGGAAACACTCTTATTATCAGATATGGGCACCATCCTGAAACAGACAGAGGCTTTGTGGATTGTTCCCCAAGTATTTGCACACGACTCTAATGCAGGTACCTAGAGCAAGCATTTTATGGTGTTCAGAAGCTTGAAAAATTTGTTGGTGGTGAAAATTGCTAAACCCTTACATGGACTGATTGTTTTAGCTATTAAAATGCCAACAATTCACTGTTAACCTGCTTGTGTTTGGGCAAGAATCCGGATATTGGTAGACTTGCCTATGTGAAAGCATTTGCTCCACTAAGGCTGCCTTGTTTGATCTGAGAATTGTTTGAGAGTGAGTGTGCGGGCTGGAGGATGTCAAGAAAGAATTCCGTGAGGAATGCTATGTCCTTTAACAGAGAATTCAGGGCTGTTACGGGGGAATGTGCAGAGTCAGGCATGGTCGCCTGGGTTGCCATCATACTGAGGTATGAAGCAGATGTGCTAAAACAAGCAGTCTCTCTTTCTTTCTTTGTTTCCTGCACTTGGAACTCTCCAAATTTTGGATAATAGTAGTTCTGTATTAGCCAGATAATATAGGATGGGTTTGTGGGTTGGGCTAAGACCTGTGTGACATGACCTTTGCCTTCTGATCTAATAGATCTGACACCTAACATCACCATCATTCTCCTTAAAATAGATATAAAACGTATGTACACTGTTCTTTCCCAAGGAGACAAGTGTTCTCCCAGTAAAATATTTACCATTCATTAATTTTTCAGATGCCCATGTGTTTTTTTGCCTTTTTTTTTTTTTGGTTTTGAGGTATACCAGTTGTATGTATAAAATGTATAAAGCTTAACACACAAAATATGAATGGTCTGGGCTCTAAAGAATTACATAGGAAATAGTGCATGTGATAGAACAGATTTTGGAAATGTGCTTTGAGGTTATAAGATCTTGGAGAGCTGTCATTTGGGAGGATATTTATCCCTGGGGATGACTAATGGATTTCAACGGATGGCAACTCATGTTAATTGGTAGTGGCTTACTGAACGCTGTGTTGAGAAGGATTCTGAGGACTTTTGAATTCAATGGGAAAGAAGTCTGTTTCTTATGTCCGTCCCAGGCATCAATCTTGTCATTTGTTTTGCCATTCCTGGTTTATATACTCCTCTGACATGAGACTGAGCAGGGATTTAGTATAAACCACTATTTAGATGGGTTCTGAACCAATGTTTCAAAATTAAATCAAGTCCAAGAATTAAGTCGATCAGAATTTAATCTTTGTTGAGCTCTTACCACATGCTACATGCTGTGAAGAAAACAAATATGCAAAGTTAAATTGGAAGGTAAGACACTGAATGGTGGGGAATGGTCAGATAATAATAACTGCTGAAAGAATTAGGAAGAGAACACCAGGCTGAGAGTCAGGAGAATCAGAGGTAATAAAGAATGGCAAAGGAGAAGCCATTCCTTCAGGGAGAGATGGTTTTATAAAAGCAAAGGTAGCGAGTACAAAGTGTAGCCTTTTCAGAGCAATGTGAGGACTCCAGCCTATTTGGAAAGATTGTGTTTTGGAGAAAGTGGGAGCCACCAGCTGGTAGAGGGCCTTAGAAATGGATTGTTTCCATGGTTTTCTTCTTCTTGCTACTTTGTTCTAGACTGTAGGTCCCTAGAAGGTAAGAAACTGGTTATCAGTCACCTGCTTTCATCAGTGATTTATTAAGCGGTTCACCATATGTCAGGCACCATCTTAAGATGACAAGACTTGGTTTGGACTCTGGCCTGGAGGATTTTTCAGAGTGGAGTAGGAATAGGGAAGGAAATGTCTACCAATTCATACCTGCAGGCCTTTTTAAGGAACTCATTGTTAGCTCCATTGTACAGAAGAGAAGACAGAGGCTCAGAAATGCTAATTTGCCTAAGGTCACCCAGCAGAGCTGGATTAGCATCTAGGTCTTTTTTGCACTTTATTTCTGGCTTCTGTTCCCCAGAGTTCTTACAAGTGCTCTTTGATCAAGTGCTATATTTATGGGCCTTTTTATTTAATTTCTCTTTTGCCCAGAGCTGGGAGATACCATGTTCTTATAGTTCTTTTTGAAAGACATTTAAAGTAAGCATTTTTAATGAAGCGTAATATGCATACCAAAAAAGTCCACAAATCATAAATATTCAACCTGACCAGTTTTCACAAAGTGAACCCCTTATAACCACTACCTAGAGGAACTGAATGCATTTCACTTATTTAAAGTGAGTGGAAATTGACCATAAGGTAATGCATTTTTGCACATTTCCTCTTTCTCCCTCCCTCCCTCCTTCTTCCTCTTCTCCTATTCCCCATTTCTCCTATTCCCCTCTCCTCTGCCTCTTTTTTCCCCCCATTTCCTACAGGCTGAAGTGTTCCCTTGAACTTCTTGATCACAGAACTTTGTCCCAAAGGACATCCTTGAAACCACCTGGTGTGTTGGAGGGGATGATGCCTGTCTTTTGGGAATCACATCAGCTATAGAGAAGGAACAGGAGAAGTGCCAGCAGTGTCGAGTGCTGATTTAATTCTATTCAAGCCACTTTCTCATACACCTAGAATGTACCAGGCATTGTGATATTTTAAAGAATATATCCATGCCAGTCTTCACAGATATACCCATTTTGCATGCAAAGACACTAAAATTCAAAGAGGTTAGGTGACTTCTGCAAAGTTATATACAACCTAGTAAATGGTAGATTTCTTTACACTCATCCATTTTCCTTTAAAATGCATCATAGCTGCCTGCTTTTACCTTCACTCTTTGCTGAACTAAGTTTGCATGACTAAAAATAAAACTAAATTAGCGAAAAAGGGCCTAGACACACCAGGTTTGTTACAGGAACTGCTTTTTTGCCTCCCTTTCTTTTTTAGAATAAGAACTCTGATTCCAGATAATTGCAGTCCTGGAAATAGGACACAGTCTCATATTTTGAGAAGCTGTTCTCACGTTTCCAGGTCTCTGTAAGAGCCTGTCTTTGCAGGCTTGTTTAGTGACACTGTTAGCTTAAAGCTGATGCAACTGGTTTTCTTAGAACCAGAAGTTCCTGAAGAGATACTAACAAGATAAATCAGCTTTCTTTGTGTCATAGTTAGTTAAAAAAAACAAATTCTAAGAACCTCAGGTCAATTACTGTCCCTCGAGTAACCCATGTTCCTAGGAAGTATTTTAAACGCCCTTTGAATGATACAAATGCAGTTCAAGAGAAGGGCATTATTTAAGAATTTGTTTACAACTTCTGTGATTAGAACAACTCTTACAGTTTGACTTTTTTTGAGGTGAGTCTCCTTTATTATTTTTAGTTCCTTCTCATGCCTTTCCAAACCAGGAATACTTACATGTTGGGATTGAGCCTGTCTTTAGATTATTGATTAGAGGCACCATTTAATTTGGTATTTTGACAAAGAGTGTCTTATGTCAAGTTTGTAAGACTGACTTCTTTGTGCAAGCAAGTGTCCAACAAGGAGGAGGAGAAGAGAGTTTCAGTACAGGTCGTTGGAGATTGAAAATAATTTTTTACACTGTATGACTCCTTTCAAGAATGCCATTTTGATTCATGTTTAGTTGAATCCGTGATAAATCTTTGTTTCCATGTTTTTTGAGAGTCAATTCTAACTCGGGGGTGATCTGGGAAATTTCTAAAATGCTCTAATATATTCATAATAAACATAGTTTTTAAAGTGAAAAATGAGAGTATTTGCTTTCGTCCCATCACTCATCATGGAGTTTGGGCTCATCAAGGGAGTGTTCTGTTGGTATCTGGGGAATCCTTGGAGCTAAATTAACACCCTGTCTCTTCCCCTGGCCCGTTCCTTAATCTCTTCAGGAGTACTGGAGTTTTTGCCTTGACAGCTTCCTACTGCTTCGTCTCTTTAGTTTGAGCCTTCAAATATACCTGAACATAATAAAACACTCCCCAAATAGGTGAATATCGGAAGGAAAGATACATGGTTTGATGCTTTCTTTGTGCGGGGCATGGTTTCTAGACAAACACAGTGTCATGTTCATATTAAGAGCTTAATAAATATGGATGGAATGAATGAATGATTTGTGACAGTGAAAATTGTGTATCTCAGTAGTGATGTACACAGATCCTGGATCCATCTCTCTTGTTTGTAGAGTTAAAAAATGGACTTTCCTTTATATGTTTAGAGATTTGATGGGAAAATCAAGGAACACATAAGGGGTTAAAGAAAGAAATCCCTTGCACCCAGATTGTGGAGTGCATCTGTAAGGTCCCTCTCCCTGTCTGACAATAACAAGGATTCTATTTAAAGATTTGTGTGCTAAATCAAGAAGCTGAGAGGCTCCTTGACCGTAATAGAGGAGAAAGGAAAACATGAGTGGGAGAAGATGCAAAATGCATTGTTTCACCTACGGGGTCTCCCTCCTCCTCTTTGCGTAGGGTTACTGGAGGCTGTAGCAGGCTATTGTAGTGTTTTCTCGATATGTTTTGCCATCTCCTTTGCTGGGGAGCTAAATTATCATAACAGTGCATGGCCGGGTACTCTAAAAATCAACGCTCTGGTCTTGCTAAGCAGTGCCCTGGAGAATGCTGGACCCAACCCTGCTAGATCTCATTTATTGCAGATCAGAATTCTGGCTTCACTGAGACTTCTTACTGGGTCCTCTGGGCTTCCACACAGGACTGAGTCGTTGCAGAGTTTACACAGCGTCTGCCTCGGTAGGAATCAGAGGATGCCGCCAATGGCATAGGAGGCTTTGGGGTCAGACAGACTTGTACTGGAACCATGGATATTCTGCTCATTGGCTATATGTCCTGAATGTGTTACTTAACCTCTGGACCTCATCAGTAAATCTGGGGAAGGTATTACCTACTTCCTAAAGCAACAATGACTTGAGGAAAGTAACTACCAATAAATGGTAGCTACTAGTTCATACTAATATAAACGTTTACTTTTCTTCTGCTTTTCCTAACCCCTCGCTGTAGGAGCCATCAAATCTGTTGCAGAAAGGAATCACACAGGGATTGTGAGAGCAGGGGGCTTGGAAACAGCAGACCTTGTCATGGAGGTTGGCTCTCCCGCTAACCTAGGCGTCTGCTATTGAGGTCATTCACCTTGGCCGCTGCAAGTCAGCAATATATGGTGGTTTTCCCTGTTTGTCAGTAATGGGAGTGATTGCAGGGTAGAATGGATTCCTACCCCAGAATTAGACTTGCGGGGAAGACCAGCCTACAACAATGAATTTCATGGCATCAGCCATAACGCTCAGCCCTGCATCCCAGCCGTTCTATGTCTTGAATTGGAATGAACTCAGTAAACAACCATGCCCAGGTATTCTCTGCCAGACAATAACAATACCATGCAATTGTTTTGAACTTGCTTTTAAAAACAAAGAGCTTCCTCATATGCTTTTTCTGTGTGAAAAGTATACAACATTTATCGAATCCTGTGCCTTTGGAGAATGACAGTGCTGATGTTGCCTTAGCGAACGTTGTTCCGCCTAGCTGGGTGCTTCAAAACCAGCGCCTAACTCAGGTGTCATCTCTGGCCATCTTTCTTCATCTCCAGGTGGGACTTCCTCCTCCTCATGCTCCTATAGAACACGTCTGTCAAAGCGCCCGCCACATTGTGTAGAAATGAATGGGTTATGTGTTGGCTTATCCTGATAAGACTTGAGCCCCATGAAGGCGAGGACCTTCCTGGAGTCATCATGGTGCATCCATCTCCTACGCCAACACCTGTCATGGAGCGGGAAACTTGGTCCATTTTGCTGTGATTGACCTGAACTTCACCAGTGCATTTAAGGGCTTTCTTCTTCTTGTAACTCCAGTTTGAATTTAGACTGTGTCTTAGGGAGCGCACCCAGAGTACAAGGTAAGATATTTTGACATAGAGTGGTCTATGCTCAAATTGCCACATAGCGAGGACCACTTTCCTCAGACATAGGCTTTTCTGGTTCTCTAACCCCAAAAGGAGGCATCAACTGCAAAACCCCGACAGCTGATAAGCTTTGATTTTATGTTGGTTGCGTTTATCTCGCTGCTTCTTCAAAACACGGGCCTGTGTTACCTCTGAGACATCATCTTTGGTCTCCCCCATCCCTCTAGATTGGATTAATTGACTTATGTAGCTATTGAACACACGCTGCCTCAGAACACTTGTGTTTTAACCCAGTAGGAACCCCAGCTGATCCTTTCGAAAGCAACTTTTAAGAGAAACTGATGCCCTGTGAACACGTCAGCAAGCTCGTCTTAGAGCAGCTGCAGACTCATTTTGAGATTGCCCAATTATTTATGCACCCAGATCGCACTCCTTTCCAGTGATAGGCTGAGACTGAGCTGACTCTTAAATACAGGAAGATATGCTATGAATGCTTTATTATTAAAATAGGTCAGTTTTCTATTATGTTTCCCAAAATCTTAAAGCTAGCATTAGAAAATTCTATTTCTGCCAGCTTCTACAGATGCAAAACTGTTCTTTCAAAAACTTGCTTTTTAGTGTTTGCAAATGTGAGCACAACATATCTCACTGTCAGTTTAAAATAAATGTGTGTATGGGGGGGGTGTTGTGTGTTTAGACAGAGAATGTAAATTTCATCCCAGTAAGTGCTTATTCTGAAGACCATCTTCTCTCCAGTGTAAACGTGTGCTTATCAGTATGGAATAAATGTAGTCCAAAAAAATAGGAGAGTAAATGACCTTTTATTCAAATTGTGTGGGGTTTTTTTAATAATAGTAAAAGCTTTATTATCAATCACTTCATTTTTCTCCACCTACAGATTTGGAGGGTAGGAAAAGAAAGCATTTGGGGGCCAGTTTCTTGAATCAAAACAAATCAGGAATTGGCAACACTGTAGTTTCCTGACTATTTACCGACCTGATTGGTATCATTTTCTGAGCTTGGGAGAGCGGTATTCATTCATTTTTATTTTACTTCTACAGACTGAGTTTAGTAGGTAATGTGGAAACCATCTACCATAAATAAATTGCTGCAAGATAACAAACAGAATTGGAATTTGTGCTTACATTTGCCTGTTGTTGTTTTTTTTTTTTTCTTTTCTTTTTCCTCCCTTAAATCCAGCTCTGTCTGGAAAGGCCTATAACATGCTTTTCAGGATGTTGAATGTTCTAACTTACAAGGCTTCATGCGGCCTTCAACCGTTCACACGTTTTACGAAACCCACAAAGGTGGCAGAGAGGGAGGGAATTCGAATTCAACTTGACATAGAGGCGTAACTTAACAATAGCAGAATCAAAAAAGATGTGATTAAAATCACACCTCCGAATGTGAGGACACGAAGATTCTGTCAAACAGACTGCATTTCCAAGCCACCTCTATTGAATTCAGCATTTCCGTGGCTTTAAAGCCCCTAATCCCTTCTGTCCAACAAATTTGCAAGACTGCAACTAGAAAACCGAGCGAATGTTGAGAACATCCTCAAGATGGCTTTGTCTGGGACAGTGTGCCTGGCATCCCCTAGGGAAGCACTTCCTCCAAAGAACTGGCTCCCTACACATTGCTTCTGAGAAGGAAATCAGACGAGAGACTCCAGAATGGAATCATGGAAGCCGCTTGCATGTACTTGGCTCATTTGAAACTTTGGTTGTAAAACCTAGATACCTCCACTCTTGGTCTTTGTCCTCACGATATGGCTTCATGGGGAGACAGTAGGGTGTTGTGCTTTGGAGTCGAGACAAATTCGGGAGCCCATTCTTGGCTTTGCTTCCTGGGTAAGTGACTTTACTTTTCACCTGTAAAATGGGTATATCAACAGCAATAGCCACTCAGAGACCACTTCCTTTGTGCCAAGCCCCACGCTCAATATTATTCTTACAACCACCCTAGGAGGTAGCTTCTTACATTCAAAGAGTAGCGAACTTGAGGCTTAAAAATACCAGGCGACTGGCCAAGATGACACTCTTGGAATGTGATGGATGTAGCACATAAGGTCACCACACTCTGTTACCTGGTGACCAGCTACTTTTGAAATCAGATCCACTCAGGTGGGTGATACGTGTGCTCTGTGCCCTGCTGGATACGGTTTAATCTTCTCATTTCTCTATTGGGGGCTTTTGACAGGCTGTAGGTGACAGGCGAAAAAGCCACATGCAGCTAGTTTTGTCTACTATGGAGAGAACAACTAGTCCCGGCTGAACTTTTTTTAACTGGCTGCTGCTTTGGTGTCGTAGAAACACAGCCTTTGTCTCTTCCCCGTCGAAAAATTATAATGTGGTAGCCCAGCAGGGCTGGAAGAGCTGGCAAGTGAGGGCACTCTTGGAGCAGGGAGGAGACCGAACATCGTCCTCGAAGGTGACGGGGGCAGGAGCTAGTGGGCTGAGACCAGAGGAGGGAAGAAGTAGTGCACAGAGTTCATCCTTCTCCCTGGGGATAAAAACCTGTAAAAGTGAACCCTTCATTTAAGGGCAGTGCACTTAGAAGGCAGCTAATCTGTTTGTCCCCTGTTCTTTCTCTAAATGTAATTAAGGAGACTTTGAAGAAGGAATATTGTGCTAAAGCCTAGGTAAGAACCTGCTGTCCATCCACCCCGCCAAATCCCTAAAGCCTCGTTTGATTTTAATATTTTTCTTTTGGATTCCACTCTGCTGCTGTGTGAGGAGCAGCAGGTGGGGAGGGTAGAGAGGAGGGTTCCTGGGGCAGCAGAAATCCTTGTGGAAAACCTTTTTTAATCTGGATGATGGCTTGGTAATGTAAGCAGTGAGAGCTGGCATAGGAGTGAAAACTGTAGGATTAATGGCCTTGAGCCTAATTCCCTGATACCTTTTAAAAGGCCAGCTAACCAGCTGGCTTTCTCCTTTTGCTCCACATACACTCTCTCCCATATCCCGAGGTGTTTTTGTTTGTTTGTTTGTTTTTTCTTTTCGCTTCAGCCATTTTTTAACCCCTTCTCTGAATCTGAATTTTAGCATCAAATATGTGTCAAAGAGAGAGTTGTATATATGTGATCATACGCATCAAAGATGCTTAGATGTTAATATCCTAACGAGAAGACTTTGTCATAAAATATGAGATGGTTATTTGCATTACAAAGTGATCTGGGATTTTTTTGGGGGGTGCAAATTTTTAAAAATGTGAACTCTTACTGGCGTGGCTCTCTGTGTGCGCTCACATGCACGTACCTTCCTGCATATGTGTGCGTGAATGTGACTTTCCATTTAAACCCTTGGAATATGCATTTTCTTATGGAAGTAAGAATAAAGCCCAACAAATGTTACCAATCCTTGTGGATATTCCAGATACAATATAAATGCAGGACCCTCCTCATACTTTAAAATCTTACTGCTTTACCCAAGTGTCCATCTAATGTCTGGCTGAAACCCATGGGATCTGTAAGACGGGCAGCCCAGGGTAGCGTGAACAGCTGTGTCTCGGCATGTCCCTGTGAACCCCTACAGGTGTAAGTGTACAGGCAACGAGCATTACTTCGGGTGCGAGTGGAGGCGCCAGACAGGAAGCAAAAAGAGTGTGACTGACTCGAGCAAACAAGAACTTGATTAGTGTTTCCAGCATGAAACCTTTGAAGTGGGTCAGCAGGAAAAGAAGAAAAGGCAAAGCAGCCAGACACGAGAGATTTCTTGTTGCCTCGGTTATTCCGGGGGACTCTGAAATACCAGTCCCTATTAGTGTGGTGGGTAAACATTCTCATTATTCTGTAATTTGCATTATTATTGGAAGGTAGTTAACGACACTAACATTTTCATATAACACTCAGACCTGAATGGGTCTTAAGGACATCCCTCCGGTCTTTCGTGAAGTTGTTTACTGGTTGATTGTTGAGCGCTGGAAGCCACTTCTGGTTCGCTCTGGCTGTGAGTGGACTCTGCTGGGCCCACTACATTTTGTAATCTGATTGCATTGGCCATGCCAGTCCGATTGGCTTGATTCTTTCTGCCCTAGACTAATGCCTGGCCGGGGGCAGGCACCCAGTAACGATAGCGGTGATTACAATATGCGTTAACCAAAACATGGGAGCCTTTGTATAACTTTTGTCATCATGACTGGTTTATGTCCATAGACAACATCTGATATTTAGGGAGATTGTGGGGTGCTTTTCCCAAATCACAGATAAACCTCCACACAGGTCTCTATGAGAGCCGAGCCAAGCCAGCCAGGATGTTATCAAATCGCTCCCTGTGGGACTTCCCTGGTGGTCCAGTGGTTAAGACTCCACGCTTCCACTGCATGGGGCACGGGTTCCATCCCTGGTCGGGGAACTAAGATCCCACATGCCATGTTGCGCGGCCAAATAAACAACAACAACAACAACGAATCGCTCCCTGTAGCTTCACAGCCTTCCTTGGTTTACAACCATTTTGATCATGTTATCTCAGATTTCCCGTCAACAGAGGATTAGTTCACCCACCCAGAGGTTTTGCCAATTTGATACAGCAAGCCCACGAAGCTTCTAGACATTGCATTCGCTGGTTGATGGTTGATCCAGTCTTCCTGTTTAGGTTCAGTTAAACGCTCATATTTACACATTTCCATGTTTATTTTTAGCTCCCTTCTCCATCACTTCCAGTCGTTTCCCTTGGCGGTCCTCTCCCCTCCCCAGATGTAATGAGGGGATTAAACTGGACGCCATGATAAAAGAGGCTGCATCATTTGGAGCGTTTTTCTTATAATGCATTTAATTTGCCCCAGTCAGGATCAGCCGAGGCCTCTTTAACGACAAGGGACAGAAGTGGCAGCCTTGGGGAGGAGACACATACATTGTCCGGTCTGTGCTTTGAAACAGGGCCCTGGTCATGGTGGGAAGGATAACTAGTTCAGAGTCACTTTACATTCATTCCAGACAGGAACGTATTTCTCCTGTATTACTTACAAAGGACTTGGAGGCGGGAATGAAGGCAGCAGGCAGCATTAGGAATGTAAGTACAGATAGGGCTGTCGTCTTTGTGGTTGTTCCTCTGGATGGATGCTGTTAATTTTAACAGCATGGTGAAAAAGAGATAGAATTGGTCACCTTGTGCTGCAATCGATTGCTTTGCTCTCCTTCCCGCCCGCCATGGAGGGAGGGAGTCCAGGAGGCTTTCACTGCTCACTGTCTGCTCTCAGCAAACGTGAACCAGAAGCACAGCAACGTGGCGAGAGTTTTACGGCTTCGAAGTGTGGTTAGTTCCATGCTGAGGTGAGAGCAGAACGCACCAGGGATTAGGGACAGGCGCAGATGTTAGGCAGCACCATGGGGATTGATCGGCCCGCGTGAGTGCCAGTCTCTGGAATTGATGTTGCTGTACCCCAGGGAGGTCAGCCTGGAAGCTTCTTGCCTCGCTGCCCAAATTCCATTTGCACCCAGCAACCCTCAGAGGATTCCAGAGACCTTTTTGTTTCTTCGTGCCGTTCTCCCTGTAAGCGTCCCATATGGCCTTGGCATGGAACAGGTGGATCTAACCCCGTGGTATTAACAACATGGCTTCGGTTGTTCTCAGAGACCTTTGCTTCTGTCCAAATGGCTTTTCTGTGCTGCCTCTCTCGAAAGATTAGAAAACGCTCATGTTTTTCCTTTTCCTTCATCATACTTCTGCTCTTACTTATTTAGCAGAAAGTTCACATAGATAAGAAAGACGGTACATCATAGACATTTTTGTTCTGAAAGAAATGACCCCCTCAACGAAAGAGGAAAGAAGAGTATGTCAACCATCCGTCAATCCATGCTCATTTTTGGTATAGACAGACAAATACATATACATACATATAAATATCTGCACATATGTATATATGCACATGTGTGTGTGTAGAAATGTGGCAATAATGTGTCAGATACTATTCCAGGAATGCCCAGAAATGAAACAGGGAACACAGTTTCAAACATAGAAGATTATGAGACTTCCCTGGCAGTCCCGCGGTTAAGACTCAGCGCTTTCACTGCCGTGGGCCCAGGTTTGATCCCTAGTCGGGGAACTAAGATCCCACAAGCTGTGTGGCACAGCAAATAAAAACAACAACAACAACAGAAACAGACTCACAGACTTAGAGAACGAACTTATGCTTACCAGTAGGGAAGGGTCGGAGGTAGGGATAGATTGGGATTGACATGTACACGTACTGCTATATTTAAAATAGATAACCAACAAGAGCCTGCTGTATAGCACAGGGAACTCTGCCCAATACTCTGTAATAACCTAAATGGGAAAAGAGTTTGAAAAAGAATAGTAGCCAAATAAATAAATAAATAATAAACAGAGAAGATTATATTTTGGAATAACACGGCTCCAGCCAAGCCCCTGTTCACCTTCCCAAATGTGCTACTTCTGCTGTCTTCCCATCTCAGTAAAAAAGCAAGTCAACTCTCTCTTAATTTGCTCAGGCCAAAAACCTTGATCTTGTTCTTGACTCCTTTCTTTCTCTCATAAACCACATCCAACTCACCAGAACATCCTGTTTGTTGTAGCTTTGGGAGACATCCAGAATCCATCCACTTCTTATCTCCACGGCTTCCTTCCGCGTCTCAGCTATGGTCACCTCTCACATGACCCTTGCAGTGGCCTCTTAGTGCGTTTGGGCTGCCAGAGCAAAATACCACATACTGGGTGGCTTCGTAACAACAAACATGTATTTCTCACAGTTCCAGGGGCTGAAAGTCGGAGGTCAGGGTGCCGGCATGGTTGGGTGAGGGCCCTCTTCTGACTCACAGGCTCCTTGCTCTGTCCTCACGTGGCAGAAGGGGCAAGGGAGCCCTTGGGCCTCTTTACAAAGGCATTCATCTCATTCATGAGGGCTCTGCCCTCTTGACCTTATTCAACTTTCAAAAACCCCACCTCCAAATACCACCACATTGAGCATTAGGATTTCAACAAAAATTCTGGGGGGACACAGACATTCAGACCACAGCAGCTGCCTAATTATCCTCCCTGCTTCTCCCACCACCTTTGGCCCACTACCAATTCTTCTCCACCCAGCAGCCACCAGAGGAAACCTTGTAAAAGGTAAGTTAGCTCTTTCCCATCCTTTGCTCACAATCCTTAATGACTTCCCATCTCACTCACGGTAGTGTCCACATCCTCTCCCTGGCCTACAAGATGATGTCTGATGTCATCTCCTAACACTTCTTTACCTCACTTGTCTCCCAGTTGACACATATTCTCCGAACAGCAGTAGCAGTAGTAGAAGTGGGAGTAGTAGTAGAAGTAATTTTCTTACCAGACTTAAGCTGGCTTTTGCTGGCCAGAATCCTCCCATCAAAAGTATCCTTATAAGATCACTTACTTTGGGTTCATGTTTTTTTGAGCACAAGCTACCCATACTCCTTGCTTGGCCCTGCAATAAAACTTTCTCTGCTCCAAAAAAAAAAAAAAAAAAAAAAAATCACTTACTTTGGGCATTTTCCTAGGTGGGTGCATTTGAGACCTTGTTGACAAGTCCTGGGGCCTCACTTAGTAGTGGGCTGTGCAGTTTTGAGATTACTGGGATCTTCCACTGAGTGTCCAAAGCTTAGGAGATGATTAAACTGGAAACAGAAGGCACTGTCAGGGGTCAGCCTCTGCCATCAGTGAACTCGTGCCAAGAAGGCCTCCCCTGCCCCTCACTCCTGCTCAGGACAGTGCCTTCAGCCAGGGTCCCTAGGATGGGGGAAAGCCCTTCTGAATATTTTTCTATCTCTGGATTAGTGAAAAGCAAAATAGACACTGTGGCATTTGGTGCTTCTGCTACATACAAGAGTGCTCAGCGACTTCTTTTGACTCCATATGAGAAGCATCTTTAAATATATTGAATCCAGGGCCATGATGTTGATCACACCCACTCTGTCTTCCTGACTTGGAGCCTTTTTTTTTTCCCTCAAGGGCATTTCCAACAAAGGAGTATAGCTTTCAGATTTGTAAACTGCCACCTTATTATCCTATTAGTCAATTACAGCTGCTGAAGAGCAGGGTAAGTGACAGTATGGCAGATTATAGCAATTTATTTGCCATTCTCATCATCTTGTTCAGCATATCATCAGGCTATTTAAATTTAATGATAAGACTTTTACATGTGTCTTAGAGCAGTTAAAGTTGTAATCAAAATGTTTAGGAAAACCTCTACTGACCTGCGTAAGTGCCGCCTCTTTCAACATTGCTGGTAATGCCTTATCGTCATTTTTATTAGCAAAGCTGACTCTAATTAGGAGAAGCAACCTCTTTTCAAAAGAAAGTACAGCTTTTTGGTGTGTACAGAGCTCAAGAAAGATGGTGAGGATGGAAATTTCTTACTTCGGTTGGTGTGCAAATAAGCACCAAGTAGCTAAATCTTCCTGAGAAACTTGATGGAGTCTGGGAATAGAAGAGGTTGTGGGCGTGAGGTCAGGATGTGTGTACAGCATGGCGCTGGGAGGAGCTTGGAGGAAGGAGAGCTGTGGGTAAGGAGGAAAAAATAACTGCCCTCTGTGATGTCTGGTTCTCTTTCAAGCTAAGGGCTATCGGTTTTCTGTAGTAGTGCCTGCAGTGAAACAAAAAGAAAATCTGTATAAAAAGAAAAAGAAGTTTAATGCTTAGATAGAATCTTTGGATCTTATGGGACAGGATGAGACAGTGGAGGACCTGTTACCTTGAACTTGCTCACAGCTTTAGCTTCATTGGTGGACGTGAGGGGCTGTTGTAATTAACTGAATAATGGAAAGACCTAAACCTTGGGTATACCCAGATTATTCTAAACTTCACTATACTCTCTGGTCCTCACTGATGGTTACACACTCGCTTCATTAGTATGGAGCTCTCAGGATACCGTGTCAATTGTAAAGTCAACAATACCTGGCCTCCTATGAGTTTAAGCTCAAGAGTTTAATATCCATAACCTCAGGCAAAGGTAAGAACAGGGTTTCTCAACCTTGACACTATTGACATATTGGGTTGGATAAGTTGTTGTTATGGGGGCTGCCCTGTGCATTGTAGGATGTGTGGCGGCATCCCTGGCCTCTATCCCATGGATGCCAATAGCACCCTCCCATCACCCAGCTGTGACAACCAAAAATGTTTTTAGATAGTACCAAAGGTCCTGTGGAAGGCAAAATCAACTACTCTTGATGATTCACACTTTACGTTATCACTGGCAAATAACTCAGGCTTTTGGTGTATACTTAACAACTATGTAATGAATCTCTACTCTGTGTAAGTCAGCACAGAAGAGACTGAAATAAGATACTTTTTGTGACAGCATATAGTACCTGTTAGTGTAAAAGATGCATCCCAAATTTCATAGTAAATTTGGTGAGACAGTGTTTTTCATTCATATTTTAAATCATATATTCTTTGAAAGTTATTTCAGTCTTCTAAGAGAAATCACTATTTTGTTATATAAAAATTGTACATTATGTGACAGAGTCTAGCTGTAGGTTTTTTCCGAGTTGGCAGAGTAATTGAATAGGCATTGAATTGAATGGGCATTGTATGTTCTCAAGCAGCATGGTGACATTGCTTGAACTTTCTTAGGCAGTTAGTCCTAAAGATGATTTCATATTCTTGGCACATTGCATTCCTTCTATAATATAGGACCATTGAATGCAAAGTATTCTTTGCATACATTTTTCTGGAGATGGATTGGGTCATTAATAGTGGAAAGAGAATGGGCTTAGGCAGCCTGCATTACTTAGTAGTTTAGGGAACAGAAGGTAAGAAAGTGCTACGTGACAACAGATGGTACCAGAATTTAAGCAAAGCATGATATCAGGGTCCAAGGCAGTCAAGGAAGGCAAAGAGGAAGAGTTGGGACTTGAGCAGGCCCTGATAGAAAGACAGAGCTTGGATAAGCAGAGAAATAGGGAAACCAAACAGAGTCCACTGTAAAGAAAGACATCAGCTTCTGTCTTCCTTAGAAGCCATAGTTCAAGGGCATTTAGCTAAGACCTGAGAACAAAGAAGGGCTAGGTACCTTGGGTTCCAGCAAGCATTCAGTTTTCTCTAGACCATTTACAGCACCCTTAACTAACCCATATTGCCCTTTAGAATATATAAATATGGTGGTGTGACTATATGTGGTGATGGCCTTTAGGATTTTGCAGAATGAGAAATATTATATTGGGCTGGCCAAAAAGTTCATTCGGGTTTTTCCGGAAGATGTTACAGAAAAGTCCAAATGAATTTTTTGGCCAACCCAATATAACCTTATTCAGCCTATTTCCCAAGCTGTTAAGCAACTAAAAACTCTGAGACTGATGCTCTCTCCATCTACAAGGATCATGAATCTATATGAATGTAATTGTATTATTCAATCTATCATTATATCATCTATTTTTATTATCACCGTAATCTTGAGATAGTTCATTACAGCATAAAATGATAACCTCCATGAAAATGGCTTGACATGTATTTCTACTAACTTAATATGTTTATCTAGGTATCACAAGTCTGCAGAATTTTTGCTTTTAGTACTCTTAAAAGTTAAGTATTCTGAGAAGTGGCATTATATTTGTGTAGAATAGTCTTATTGTTATCTATTTTTTGACACTCTCCTTCAAATTGTGGATATTTAATCAAAAAGAGAAGTCAGTTGAGCAATGAGAAAGAAATTATTGAATGAAATGAATAAGAAAGGGATTGGAGATGTCCCTGAAAACATGTTTTGCTTGGTGGTAGGTCCTTACAATATTTCTGGAAGATTGAATGTAACATGGTCTTTCTTAGTAGAGGCAAGATAAAGAAACATCTCTGAGTCGTATAAATATTCTGAATGAGCCTATAGCTCTATCTAAAGAATTATTAGCCAATAGGTATCTTAGAAAATTAAGGTATGCCCTGGAAAATAAACATAACAGTATTTTTTATACATTACAAAGGTAAGACAAAGCTGATCACTTTTCATGACAAGGAAGCTTTCTTGGTTGAACAGTTAAGCAAAGATTATATTTTTTTGTGTTATCGGTAGCATGCTTCCAGTGATTTATTTCATTCCTATTTTGTAAGTGTGTAGTGGAGGCACAGAGATTAATTAACATACTCTAAGTCACAAACTAGTAAGTTACAAAACTGGGATTCAAACTCTGGTGAAGCAACTTCAGATCCTAAGCTTTTTTTTTTTTTTTTTTTTTTAACCGTCGGAGTTTTAACCTCTATCCTATATCATATGGTGTTTCTAACTAGAAATATTGAAGCCCTTGAGTTAATTTTGCCCATTTAATCCAGGTGAGCGTGTGAGAAGCCCACCTTCTGAAACTGGGAAGTGAGATGAACATAATTGGCTTGGTCAGCTTGAACACAGAATGAGAAGACACAGCAAAAGGCAGTGATCTAGGTGTATCTACAGGGTCTTGCCCAGTGACTGGATAAATATATAGTTTCTGTCTCTAAGGGATAACTTTCCTTCGGAATTTGACTTTTTTTTTGTGCTCAGCCAATTTGCAGGTGAATCCGTCACATCCGTTGGCATGGCGCTGGCTTAGTAAATGTGTACTAAGTCAACAGCCTAGCTGCTTTGTCTTTGAGGGTAGGAATGCTTCCACTCATTCTTATATGGAGGACACAATTGGTAGCCACCAAATATTTGTGGAATCAAATTGACTGACAAGTCACTTGGGTGGTATTTCTACTAGAGCTCACACTGAGATGGAAAGAAACTAGAGATGGAAAGAAACTAACACTGAAACTCTAGTGACTGGCATTCACCAGCAAACTGAATTCAGTGCAGTATAAGGTGGTCCATTTGGTACTATACCCAAAAGGGTTTAATTGCTGACGCATCAAAGGAAGTTTATTCTGAAGCCAGCTCACTTGAAAGTTATAATTTTACGTATAATGTTGCCATTTAGAAAGAAATCTCTATATTAAATGCCTAGTATTTAACAAATATAATCCTCTCATAACAACCTCATGAGGTGTATATTAGATCCATCATGTAACATAAAAACTGAGACTCAGAGAGGTCACACAGTTGAATGTGTACACAGTCACACAACTTTCAACTGGTATTTGAAACCAGGCCCAATGGACTCAAAATTTTAAGTTCATTCTACCATTCCCAGCACTGGATTAAGGACCGAGGGGGTCATCACATCAGCTAACTCTTCAGTCTGAAGTGTATGTTGACGCGTAGTCTATTCCTTGACACCATTTTCTGAACTTCGGGTAGCTTTCAAAATCCCCTATTTGTAGCTGTGTTTTTAGATTCATCTCTAATGTAGCACTCAAGGGGAAAAAAACCTCAGCAGACCCCATATTAACTGGGAAGCCCCTTCTGTGTTGCATTTCGATCTGTTTATGCTGAAGCTGATTAGCACTTTTTGAAAAGTGCATCTAAATCCTTGTGCTAATCAAGGGAAATCGAGCCGTGTTGTTACTGTGGAAAGCTGGAGAGAAGAATGGATGTATGGGCAAGTTTCTTTTTTATTAATCATACAGCATATAGCTTGGTGCCACACCTACCCCCTTCCCCAACAAACACCGCTCCTGAGTGCTTATTTAATAAAGCAACCCAGCAGGTGAATATTTAAGTGTTAGTGGAATTCAGGCAGTTTCAGTTCAGTGCAGTAGAGAGAACAGAGGAGAATTTGGGGGCGGGGCCATGTCCAGCATGCTATTAAAGGAAAGCGTGCAGGCTGGTATACATTAATGACACAATCGTAATTTTGAAGCATGATGTGAACTGGCTGTGTGTGTTTACTGTAATTAGTGGCTGTTCATCTTTGGGTGGTGTTTTCAGATGTAGGTTTTATTATTATTCAGGTACGGTGAGGCCCACAGACCAGGCGATGATTGCTGTTGAAAAGATAATTTGTTATTGACAATTCCCAAGGGGTGGGGACATGCCTTGCCACTCAGGGCCACGTGGGGAAGCACCCGGGTTGGTTAGGAGGCAGAGGGAACAAGGGGGAAACCCAGACAAGGGTTTTTTTGTTGTGGTTTTGGTGGGAAGGAAAGGGTGAGTCAGAGTAAACAGGCTTAGGATTGGCTAGTTTGAATAATTTCAGCCGACTCCAGGGCATACGGGCTATCTCTAGTTGTCTGGTACCTGGCCCTGGAGTGATTAGGGCCCGGGAATAGTGACATGGGGTATAAGAGGCTAATAGAGGAGGGGGTTGGAGGTGTGGGTTCTGGGCTGATTGTTTTACTGTCTCTAGGAGTTAGCTAGCTCTGGGAGGGGCAATCCCTCCAGTGTCCGCCAGGTCCCAGATGCCAAAAGTACCAGCATAAAGATGTGCTTAATACAGGTGGTATGAAGCTGACTGCCCCTTGTATCAATACATCTGGCGTTGATGACTGCATCTAAGAAAAACACTCATCTACCTCTGCCGCCTGCAAGTAGGTACAAATTCCAACAGCTGTGCAGGCTGGGGGTAGACTTGACTTGCAGCTGATTTCATTCTTTACCAAGCAACGACACCAAATTGGCACTTGCTGATCCCTTCCCCCCCATCATTTTTCTTTGGGGGCTCTTGGGGATATGAGATTCCTCTTTGTCTTCCTGTTACCTGCTGTGGAACAAGGAGTGATGCCAAGGAATGGGGTGGAGAAGAGGGAGGGAGGTATGATAATATTTAGTTTTGTTCGTTTCATGCCTAAACAGATTTAAGGAATTTTCAGAGCAGAATCTTGTTTCAAGTATATGGCCATTTTTCAATGAGAGTCACTTATTAACCTCTACTTCCATGAGCAGAAGCTCCTGAGTCTCTCTGAAGACACAGAGCAAAGATTTCCTTCCTCCCTCCAACCCTCTCAAAATCCCCAATGCTACTTACTCCTAAGCTGGCTGAGAGGCTGTAAAGCTCACAGTTGTGAAGACAGAAACAGATTTGCACCTTTATGGCATGAAAACTTTGATGTCATCTTACAGAGAAACTACCCTGTGTAATTCAAAATTTTAACATTCTAGTCTGACTGCAGTTTACCTGCTAATGCTGTGAAAGTAGCATCTGGCCTAGACTCCAGCTGATCTGTGGTCTCTGAAAAGTTAACCACATAAAGCCGTTCACTTAGCTCCCTGCCCTTCAAAAGGCCTCTCCAGGGTGTACTCCATTGAAACCATTGCTTAGCTAGGGGACTTTCCTGAGGATAGCTCTAGTTTGGGTTTGTCTAGTTGTGTACTGTCAAGGTAACAAGGGATCTCAGAAAGCTAGAAAGAGAAGTGGTATCAATAGAAATGCCTTTATTATTTTTTTAATAGATCTTTATTGGAGTATAATTGCTTCACAATACTGTGTTAGTTTCTGCTGTACAACAAAGTGAATCAGCCATATGCATACATATCCCCATATCCCCTCCCTCTTCAGCCTCCCTCCCACCCTCCCTATCCTACCCTTTTAGGTCATCACAAGAAGAGGGACTGAATTGACTCAAGCATCAGCTCCAGCCATTCAGAATTGCCAATGGTTGTTTCACGGCTGTGATGATTTTGATGAGCTTTTATTGTTGCTTTCACTGGCAGCACCATCCAGGGGCAATGAGGATAAGCACTGTCTGGTGAAGAGCAATTCCTGTGATTATCTGTAAGTGAGTTGTAATCTCAAGAGTTATGGCACAGAGGCCACATAGAAGTTTATAAAGGAAGTAGAAGTTGACTACGAGCTGATGCCAAACAAATGAAACCTTGAGTTGATTTTTTTTTCCAAATGCTGGGTACCCAGGACCACTTTTAAATGTTTCTAGTACTTAAAAGGAAAATTCAAAATCACATCAGTAAACACCCCTTTAAAAAAAAAAAAAAATATATATATATATATATATATATATTGTGATTGAAGACAACATGCATGCCTTTGGAGTGGGTTAACTGGGTTAGAACCCTTCACTGAATATTGAGTGTTTTTATCTTTATTGCTTTATTTCTTGATATTTCCCAGATGGCAAAACCTCTTTAAAAATTATAATGTGTAATGCCATATCATATTTTTATACCCAGAGCACCTAGCACACTGATAGGCACAAAGGACTGATTGAGTAACCCTGCTTTAGAGGAAATGAGTTGACTTACAGAACCTCTAAAGCTGCAAAGTAATGATCCATGTCCTTTTTCTCCTCTGGAGATTTTACTGAGGCTAATTGGGAGTTGGTGGAACTGGGTATTGATTAGGGTGGAAGGTCTTAATAGCAGTGACATTAAGACAATAGGAAATTAAAGCAGCCTGCTAGATATTGCCTTCCCCCCTGCCCCCACAAACAAACAAACAAACAGACAAACAAACCTGCCACTAGCCATTTAAAATAAACTAAATAACAACAATATAAATCCAACTCACTTGGTTTTGTCTCGTTACAGTTTCCTTCATAGGCTTAGGTCTTGAGGTAAGTGTTACCTGGCAAAAAATTCCCATTAGATTTATCACTGCTTGATTTCTTAATAGTATATCTCATCGGAATAATGTTTGGGGAGGCTACTTTATGCCAGGACAATACCAGGGGATCTCTGGAAGAAGACCTGTATATTTTGTCTGCAGCAGCAACTACAGTTTGGGAGAAGTACTGGGCTGGTTTTGTGGTTTCCCTCTTTTTAGGGCTGCTCATCACTTCAACCACAAAATCACTGCTAACCTTCAGAAGGGGAAAGAAATATTGGCCAACCTACGTTTTCTTTTCTTTTTTTAATGACAAGCAGTGACTTGGGTTCTTAGAGACCAGACAGCTGAGTTGTGTTTGGAGTTCCCCAATATAGTCTTTGCAGAAATGTGGGTTGGTTTCTACGTTGCTACAAACCAATCCTCTGCATTAGGGTTGGCCTCTGTCCTGGAACCACAAAAGTGGTTTGCTCTACCAGTTGACTCATCCTGCTTAACTTCCGTATCACCATGAAGATCCAGCCTCTCTTACCAGCCCATGAGGCTATGAGACAGTGAACGTTGAAATGAGTGGTAAAGACTGACCAGCCTTCATTAAAAACCAAGTCATTCATTCATTCATTCAACTAGTATTTATGGAATTCCCCAAATTAGCCAGGCATTGCTCCAGAAGCTATGGATACAGTAATGAACTAGACCCACAGTTGCAAACTTTTTCTTTGAAGTGCAGGTAGCAAATATTTTAGGCTTTGCAGGCCTTACTATTCCTATTACAGCTCTTCAACTATGCCTTTTCTTTTAAATTTATTTATTTTTGCACAGTAGTAGCCATAGCAGCATATAAATGACTATTAGCTGCGTTCTAATGAAACTTGATTTATAAAAACAGGTAACATGTGACCCACAGTTCACCACCCCTAAACTAGACCATAATATTCTTGCCCTTGTTGGGTGTACATTCTAGTAATCTGCATTTAATTTCTACTAGGTAGTTATATTTTATGCGGAAGATATGTTCCTAAAGGCCTCACCTAATTCAAAACAAAAAATTCAAAACTTGAAAGCTTAGGTTCATTAGGTAAAAGACTCCTAAAGAGGTTAAGATGTCAATATAACCAGCAAACAAAAAGACTCATCATGTAAGAGTCAAAACAAAGCAATATTTTAAAAAACACATATTTTTAATAGTTCATTACTAATAATGGTTAGTAACTATGGAATATAATTCCTAGATATTAAACATCCACAAGAAAACTAAATCATCTGTCGCTTTTGATGAATTGACCATTCCTTTAATGCTATGAAGACAAGATGGAAATTTGTCACCAACTTCAGAAATCTAAAGTTTTGGAGATCACCCCTTCCCATCATGTCAAAACTACTGCAGGCTCCATAAATAGCTTAAAGAAACAAGTTGTTTCGAAATTTGGTGAATGCAGAAAATTGTTCACTTAGTATGCTATCTTTGGTGAATTGGCCGTTCACTGACTTGGTAGCTAGGCATGTTGACTTTTGGCAAAGGAACCTAGAACAGGTGAGCATGGTTCTAGGTACATGCTGTGACTCAAAATGCTCTTTGGATGGATGGCTGCATACATTATGAATACATGCATGGTCAGACTTGCTCGTAGAATAGTATTAATTGTTTAAGTTAGAGAACTTATCAGATTCCTACATAGCAAGGGGATTTCATTCATGATTCTATATAGAGAATGTTGCTTTTGGAGTTCAAAAGCTGAGTCAGTTCTAGACCTACTTACAATTTTCCCCCTAACATTTTATTTATAAATTAACATTTATAAAGTTTCAAACACATAGAAAAGTTGGAAGAATTGTCCAATGAACACGTATATGGCTTATGAATTTTTAATAAGTGATAGGCTCTCTGTTTCCAAAGTAGGTAAAAGGATATCAACTCAAATCTTATTTAGGACCACTTCTTTTCAGGAGTGACCAGAGACTGAACTGAACCATTTCTAGTTCTGTTTTGTGTTTCTTAGGAAAAACCATGAAATGTCCCTTAGCTCTAGGTTGTACGTGCTCTTGAACTTGCTCATTCTCACTTTCAATGAGTCTTTTTTTTTTAAAAAAAAAGACAACCTTAGATTTCTTTAGTGTCATAGAATCACCATTGCCAAGCCTTACAGGAACTGAAATCAGCATCGAAAATTTTAATGCTGAGTATGGACCAGTGTGGCTGAATACCGAATACTGAAATTTATTCCTTGTGTTGCTAAGAAACTGGAAGGCCTGGGATGCCCTTTTGAATTGCTTAGGTATGTCTTTCCAGTGTTATAATTCCATTTAATTGCTGCGGAATGAAAATTCAAGAGGTCTGTGTTACCCCAGCCCTGTCTCCTTCCACATGTCAGTGTAAAGTATCACGTGGATCTCAGGAAGAATTTACTAGCTGCAAAGTAAAATGCCGTCTTCCACACTGTAATTTCTTGAGTTCCTTTTCCTTCATGTGGAAAGGAATGATTGAGGGGGGAAAGAAATTGTCTGACATCTAACCACAGAAGGAAAAATTAGTCTCCTCCAACTTCTCCAGGGTCTGTTTTTGTTTCATTCTACAATCTGTGTGCTTCTGGTCCAGTGAGGAATTATGATGTGAAAGGGAGTTATTTCCTTTTAGAAGATTTGGTCACCATTTAATAGTAATCACAAGTTTGGGAAAATTGAAGGGCTGCAAATATTTTCTACGTCTTTCTGAGTGTCGGCTACACTAATGAACGCTACAACCAACCCATCACGGATTGTTTCGTTAGCCACTCCTGCCTGTGCGATAATAATATATTCTTGCCCTGTTGACCTCTGGCTGTGTTACCTGTTTTGGCCAATGAAATGTGAGCTCAAGTCACCTGTGCCACTTATGAGGAAAAGCTTTAAGAGCCATTGAATGATTCCACCATTGTCATTGTTCCTTCTGACCTGAAGGCAGTAACAGCATCCTAGAGGCAAGCTGCCTGGGTCGCCTAGTGAAGGCCTGGAACATAACCGTCAGCTGACAGCCCATGGCCATGTTGTTGAAAGCCATTGATCTAGGTGCTGGGGTCGTTTGTTACTGCAGCATAGCTTAGCCAAGCTGACTGGCATCCCACACTTACCATACTCTAGTGCCTGTTCATACTTCTCTGGTTCTACCAGTGGATTCATTGAAAGATTGTAAACCTTTACTTGTGTGACTGTGAGAGGAAGGGAGGGCTCTGGACCAATTACCTTCAGAACAATGGATTTTTCTGTCTACAGTTATCATTGTTTTCAAAATCCTCTTTCCCCTTCCCTGATTCTCCGCACATTTGCCCTTTGAGAGAGTTTAAACTGAATCACAAGCAGCTTGTCCATCATTAATTAGAATAAAGCCTCCTTGCGGGCCAGAGTTTGTTTTCAATGGTGTATCTCAAGTGCCTGGCACACAGTAGATGCTTACCGAATATTTGGTGAATGAATGAACAATATGATTTATTTCCAGTGGGTTTCTCTTTCGATTTTTTTAGTGAAGCGTATAGTCAGGATAATCACATTCCTGAACTATGTTTCTGTCCCTCTAATAGAAAATCAGATTCTAGTTAATAGGTTGAATATTTCTCTTAGTAAATTAACTGATACCACACAAGATTAAATCACCAGGGGTCATGACCCCAGTTTATTATAACCAAGGTGTCATCAATTACTTGAAATACTACCTTTGCCTCCTTTGGGGGGAAAAGTTAACTTGTAGTTTAAATGAAAAAGTTGATTATGAAATAGTAGCTTCCCAAAATAGGAGATTCTGCTTGACTTCAGTATTCCGACAACTGAACTGGACCAGAAATGAGACACATCACCATATTGTATTCATGGCCTCTCTGAGCCCTGTCCCAATTTCAGGGTGAGGGTATTTCCGCAGACTTAGCGCATTTACTCATTTCCTCTGCTTTGTCATTGTCAGGCTGGATTTAGGTAGCATTACTGTAAAATTGCCCACTGAGAAATTTCAGCACGAAAAGGTTTTCTGATCTCTTTAAAATAAAATGGTTAAAAATAGACCTCGTGGGAACAGCTTTCCACTTCAAGAACAGAATCCTGCAAAAATGTTTTAATGCAGATTGGGGACCTAATTATTTTTTCTCACCTCAGCTTAGCCGTAGTTGCACTATAGTGAGAACAACAAGTCTTGGTTTTATAGAATGTGGCCAGTGAGCCCTCCACATCCTGCAGAGGTTCTGTGTCGACTTGGCGACGGCCTGCTTCTCCTCCCCTCCCCTCCCCTCCCCTCCCCTCCCGTCCCCTCCGTGGGGCTTTGTTTGGGACAGTGGGTCCAACTTTGCCCCCCCTACATCTAGTTCCTCATTAATTCACTGACCTTCCCCTAGGAGGCCAGGAAGGCCTAGCCAGTTTAGCTACACTGGCCTCTGGTGATTGCAAACAGTGAAGTCTGCTCTGAGCAAAGGGGAAGTGACTAAAAGGAGAACTAGCCACGAAAGAGGCTCTGTAATTAAGATCCAGGGTCTTCTATTCACTGGGTCATTAGGGCTGGTTAAACCCAGCCTCTGTGACATGCCCAGGGCCTTGGTTAGTTTGTGGCACATGCGGAGCATCTATATATAGTAAAGTAGACTACTGACTGGCCGTGTAGTTTTCTTATTTCAGTGTTATCCTCTTTCCCACAGCCTGGGAGCTCCCTTCTCTGTGAGTGTTTGCTTGTGACATTCCTTTACAGTTTTTGTTGCTCTTCTTTACTGCTGCAGATCTGATACCTTAGAACAGTGCCTGGGACTTAATACATGCTCAATAAATAGTTGTTGAATGAAGAATGAATGACAAACTGATAAAAGCATCTCCAGTATTACTGGTGACCAGTAATTGTTTAATTTTGTGGTAGAGTTTAGTATTTTACTGCCTTTAACATGACCTACATTCATCATTATTATTGTCATTATTATTATTTAACCCATGCCCTTACTTCTACTAGCAGATAGAAAATTCTCTTTAAGAATTGTTACCGGACCAAACTTGAGTCTGCTTGCCTGTGCACAGTACAGCCAATCTACTGACACCGGGTTGTGGTGAAGGAAAATGCAGCCTTCATTCCAGGGCACCAAGCGAGGAGTCCAGGGCAGCTAGTGCTCAAAACACCTGAACTCCTCGATGGGTTTCAGGGAGGCATTTTTAAAGGCCAGGTGAGGGGGGGTGGGGGTCGTAGGGTGTGTGATCAGCTCGTGCACAATTCTCTGATTGGTTGATGGTGAGGTAACAGGGAGGTGTCACAGGGGTTAACATGATCAATCCTTAGGCTCCAGTAGGTCTGGGGGCTACGTGCTCGTGGTCATCAAGTAGTTAACTTCTTCCATTTGGTGGTGAGTTTAGCATCTGTAAAACAACTCAGGAAATGCGCATCAGATACTATTATCTAGGTCCTTCGGAGAGGAGCTAAAGCAGAGGATATGGGGGAAGGGTCTGTCCTGGGAAGGCCCCATAGGGTCCTGCTCGGTTACAAAATGACAAACCATCTAAAATCTAGCAACAAGACAAGGAATGGAATGCATTTCTCAAAATTCCCATTGGGCCATGTGTGTAGGGCATTTTTAAAGAATCCATCCCTAGCCTATGGGTCTAGGGTCTAGAATCTCTTAAAATGAACTTGAATGTTTCTGAGATAAACTGCTCATTGCTTCTACCTGTTTCTGCTGCAAAGTTCTCACTTTTCTTGTGCTCTTTTTGCACTCTCCTTCCACATGTCTCCCTGCACGTGCATATTCTTCCTGCCTCTGTCCCAATAATCCTATCATTTTTTAAAGTTCAAGTGTCACTTCCGCTGGATACAGACATTCCCCCCGACCCCCCTGCCATTGCCATGAATTAGATGCTTCTCCTTCTCAAAGCACCTGACGGGCCCTGAGTACATTTCCAGCATATAGTGCTTAATCACCCTTTATTGTTACTGTCTGATTAACAGATAGATAGATGGTTGGACTCTTAACTCTTCTAGGACAAGGCAGGAATATCATTCATCTCTGTTGGTGGGCCGAGATGGCATAGTGCCTGGCACCAGTAGGTGCTCAGAATATTCATTGCATGAATTTAATTGTTTATGTTCTAAAGAAAGCTTCAGGTAGGTGCTTACAGTCTTTGGCATCTCTCTTTACACAAGCCAGTTGCCCTTCTCACTGCCTGGGCAGTTTGACTTTAAGACCAGATTCAACCTGCTGTAGCAGAGCCCATGGCCACTGCCCACTTCTGTGTGGGAAGAAGGGCCAGAGGGCATTTGTTGAGCAGGAATCCTGGAATGCCGGGTTCTGGAATCCCATGTTTTCTCAGTGTCCTATTATATTCTTCCCTGTCCTTTTTTCTGCTCCCTTCAACTCCTCTTCCCTAAAGGCAGGACTTGGCAACTGATTGTTTTGCTCACTTAAGCATCGTGGAAATATAGCAAATAAAAGGATGACCCTGGCAAGTTACTAGAACACAGTTGGAACGTTGCCTAAAAGAGTTATGCATGTGGAATTAGCCATCAGGGCTCTGAAATCACAGCTGTTGCTTGAGAAGCAAGAGGCTGGAGGGACCAGATACTGAGGCTTCTTCCTCCTCTGTTCCCTAACCCTAGCTAAACATCCGAGGCCGCTGATTCCCAGCCTTAATAGCAAAGCATAGGGAAGAGTACAGCTATTCCTATTGACAGTGTCTTTAGATGTCTCATGCATAAGAAACCTGACCAACATCTTAAGTCTTCTTTCCACAAAGCTGCAGCTTAAAAATCTTCCCCTCTAGTAGCTTCCATATGTAGGAAAGAGAACAGCTGTCTGACCCTGCTGTCAGATCTCCTACTGGACCATTGGAAAGAAGGAATTCAGGAAATAAAGCAATGTTAAGAACTGGGTAAAGTAAATTTTAAAATGCAGTCACCTGAATCTGTGATGTGACACTCAGGACCGATGGAGAAGGACTGTGTTGATATTTATTAGTTTCTGTGATCGTCGGTATTGGAACCCATTTGGATGAGAGACCTTTTTTTTTTCTTTTCCATTATTGTTTATTTCAGGATATTGCATATAGTTCCCTGTGCTATACAATAGGACCTTGTTGTTTATCCATTCTATATATAGTAGTTTGCATCTACTAATCCCAAACTCCCAGTCCAGCCCTCCCTCTTGGCAACCACAAGCCTGTTTTCTATGTCTGTGAGTCTGTTTCTGTTTCATAGATAAGTTCTTTTTAGATAAGTTCTTTAAGTCATATTTCAGATTCCACATAAAAGCGGTATCATATGATATTTGTATTTGTATTATTAGTAAGTCTGTCTGACTTACTTCACTCAGTATGACAATCTCTAGGTCCATCCATGTTGCTGCAAATGGCATTATTTCATTCTTTTTTATGGCTGAGTAATATTCCATTGTATATGTGTACCAGATCTTCTTTATCCATTCTTCTGTCAATGGACGTTTAGGTTGTTTTCATGTCCTGGCTATTGTAAATAGTGCTGCCGTGAACATTGAGGTGCATGTATCTTTTCAAATTGTAGTTTTCTCCGGATATATGCCCAGGAGTGGGATTGCTGGATCATATGGTAGCTCTATTTTTAGTTTTTTGAGGAACCTTCATACTGTTTTCCATAGTGGCTCCACCAATTTACATGTCCACCAACAGTGTAGGAGGGTCCCCTTTTTGGGATGAGAGACTTTTTGAAGTTCATGTGGTCAGTGAAGGACTGCTTACATTTTTATGGACATGTGAGTAAGAGAGTTAGCAGATCAGTTGGTGGGACTATATGAGAGTTCATTTAGCTAACTGCCCAGGATAATTGGGGAATAAGGGATGGGGTTCTTCTTTTAAGGCTGTAGTGGGAACAGCATTGAAAAATGAAATTGTCAAACAAACTCGACAGTATATATCCATTTCATATCATGCATTATTCAATAATCTATCAAAACCATTTTGTACCTCTCTGCTCATTTCTTATTTAAAAGAAGTGATGATTTAAAATTTAGGAATTTCTCACAAGCTGGACTGACTCATTCTATCCAAATTTATTCACCTACTGACTTACACTTAAATTAATGCTGAGGTTGAGGTTGACAAGGGTGAAGAGGATTAAGGTGTCTCAAGCAAAGGAGATACCTGAGAAATTCTCCCAGGCCACTTGTAACCTTTTGTGTGCCATGCTACCTGTCTTTCAGGATGAACGAAGATAGTCTAGGAGTGTTAAGTTTTGGTGGCATGCTAAACAAAGAAACAAACCAGATATGCAAACCAGAAATACCAAATGAATCTCTTTTGAATACTGATGCGCTATACTCTGTATGAGTGTCAAGAATCACTCTGATCCTATTGGCACATCTGTAAATATCCCATTAGTTTTCTCCTTACAAGTGAGAGAGAGAGAGAGAGAGATCAGTATTGGTCCTGACTGTGCTTACTATTTTTTCCACTTCCTTAACTCCCAATTTTAGTGGGAATTATAGTTTTCCCTTCAAAAAGAGTTTTGCATTCACAGATCACTCTTTTAGGGAACTGTTTTGAACTCACCAACTGAAGTGTCTCTTCTAAGAACTCTGAAGCCCTCCCTCTAACTTCTCCCTAATTCTTGTTGTAGAAAATTCAGAATCTATTATATAAAATTCCATCTTGGCTTCCTCATCCCTAAACTGGACATACATTTCCTTTTAGTTTTTCTCTCTTTGCCCATTATTTGATTTGCAGGTTTTTAGAGATCTTAGAAACTGAGTGAATAGAAGAATTTCTAGTATATAAATTAGATACCAAGCTGCGTCGCATGATATTGCCATTTCTTTCATCTCCTTACTGCTAGTATTAAAAATAATTATCTTTTGAATAAAATACCAATAACAACAACAACAACAAACCCACCCAGCTTTTCTTTTTTTTGTTGTTTTTTAAACTTCTTAAATGTATTTATTTATTTATTTATTTTTGGCTCTGTTGGGTCTTTGTTTCTGTGCGAGGGCTTTCTTTAGTTGTGGCGAGCGGGGGCCACTCTTCATCGCGGTGCGCGGGCCTCTCACTGTCGCGGCCTCTCTTGTTGCGGAGCACAGGCTCCAGACGCGCAGGCTCAGTAGTTGTGGCTCACGGGCCCAGTCGCTCCGCGGCATGTGGGATCTTCCCAGACCAGGGCTCGAACCCGTGTCCCCTGCATTGGCAGGCAGATTCTCAACCACTGCGCCACCAGGGAAGCCCCCAGCTTTTCTTTTAATGCTGCGCAATTAGCAGCTATCCAAACATCTCATGGTAAACATATTAAAATCCACACTCCATATTTTTAGGTAACAAAATGTGCATCGAGATACTCTTCATTTTGTAAATTAGGTAATCCTGGTAACATTTGATAGTGTTATTCTCAATTCTTATCTGTAGCTATACAGTCATTGAGCTGAATAAAATGTCACAAGGTAGCAATTAGGAACATCTTTTTTTTTTTTTTTTTTTTAATCCACAAGTTCAGTAAATTACAAGTTGATTGTCTGAGTAAACCATGTTACCTGCTGTGGCTGCTTTGTTAAGAGAATAGAGTTCTGCATGCAAATTACCAACAGTTAGTAATTCCCAGTATGACAGGGGGTATTTTTCCTATAACTTAAACCTCCTTCACCCACCCCAGGAAAACAGATTAAGATAAACACATTATCCATATTATCCTCTTTCTCCAATTTCTCAGCCCCAGGCAACTGTGCCCACTCTAGCCCTACCCCAGTGGAGACTGTGGAAGGACAGCCCTCTGGCCTCACAATTGCATTTAGCAATGCTTCACCGAAGTGTACACAGACTAATCAGGATGGAGGAAATGCCCACTCATTTACTCATTAGGCGACAGAAATTTGTGTGGACCAGACAGAGTATACATAGTCATTCTTGCATTGGGGTAACCTGTGGTATTTCAGGGAGGTCCTGCTCTTGTGTACTGCATATGGTTCACTGTCAGATAATTTAACACCCAAGAAGATCTCCCTTGAATAAATTAGAATATATTTGCAAATTAATTGGTTAATTAGATTTTAGACATCTCTGAGGGACTGATCCGAAACAGATGTGTGCAAAAGCCCCTCACAGACCTGAGGATGAGGGCTTCTTACTGGGCTTTCTGAAAGGAGAGCTGCCCTGTCACTTGATCCTGTCCTATCCAGAGGATTCCAATATATGCGTTTACACAGAAAGCAGTAGTACGACATTCCTGCCTTGGAGTTAACTGTGATAGGGGCATACTCAGCAGTGGTCCTCTGTTCAAATAACTGTACCATAAAATAAAGCACTATTGGAATTGATGCTTTCTTGATTATGTCAGGAAACCATATGGGAATCCAGTTACAGCTAAAGGAGGACAAATTAGGGAATACTTTTAAATACTTCTGTAAGACACGGGCAGTGCCTATGAAAATACCATAAAAAAGCCAGAGCTTGAGCTCAGGCCTTGGAGTTCAAAAGCAGCCGGTATTTGTCCTTTTCCCTTTTTCTCCCTCTGTTGCTTCACCCTTTTGTAGAATGCAAACTCAGTTGGCATTCCCGTTAATACTGTACGTAATACTAATGTGATGTTTCTAATTGGATCATTGGAGTAGATTCCATTTTGTCCCTCTGTTCATTTTTTTAATGAAGCTTTTATGGTGGACCCACGGGGTCCTGAGATGGATGCTGGACACAAAAGAGAATGACACTGTCCCTGCTTTCAGTGATCTCTTGCTGCTTTGTGGAATGGTGAATTTGGTTTGTGTATTTCCTAGCACTTGCAGTGGGAAGAGGCAGCCCAGTGGAGCAGCTTGCAGGACAGGAGAATAAGTGTCGACTTAGATTGGTTATGGGTGAGCCATGTGTTCATAGTTACGTGAACTCATTGTTGCCAGGAGCCACTCTCTGGGAGCCGGTGTAGACCATTGGGCAAGGTGCTAGAATTTGGAAACAAATGGTGTATTCAAGATGGAAATATCAGTATTAGGCCTCTCCTCCCTCTTTCTATTTGATGCCCGCTTGTTACATCGATTGTCAGCTCCCAGAGGACACCTTTGTGTCACCTATACCTAGAAGAGTCCCTTGCAAAGACTGACAGCAAATGTTGAATGTGAGCAGATGTGCCAATTGAGCAGTTCTCAGATGTTCAAATAAAAGAGCCACACCTGGAAAATCAGAGGGGAAGATTAGGGGTCCAAGATGGATTTTTTTTTTTTTTTTTTGGCCATGCCAAGCAGCTTGTGGGATCTTAGTTCCCCAACCAGGGATCGTACCCAGACCCACGGCAGTGAAAGCACTGAGTCTTAACCACTGGACTGCCAGGGAATTCCCCAAGATGGGTTTTTAATAAGACTGTGCATCCCATTTTACCCTGAGATTTGAGAGATATGTTGTATTATCACAACAAATTGCTTCACTTTTAGTTTTGCTTACATGTTAGGAAAAGTGAACCATCACAGAAATAACTTATGAATAGTTGGGTCATCTTTAAACAAAGTTTTTTCATGTCCTAAACCTGTTATTTTTTTTTTTTTTAAATAAGAGACAAAGTCTTAAAGGTACAGAAATGATAAGAAATGATATTCTCATTCGAAACTAGTACTGTTTCAAGCTTGGGGTCCATTGCTTCTGTAATAAAGGTAGCAGTGTCACTTTATAGTATTTCCTTGCTTTATATCCCATGGTAAATGGGTTTTTTCCTAAATCTTAAAAAATTAGTTCATAGTCTAAAGGATTATTATATTTGATTTGATTTTCTCGGAACAACATTATTAAAAGCACTATTCACCTACCATAACCTTATTTCAAGGAGAAAAAAAATATATATATACATACATATTTTTAGTGTGAGGGAAAATGAATCTTTATGGCAAAATAATTTAAACTCTACCTTCCTTTTCCAAACAGAATCCGTTAAAATGTAGTTTAATCAAATAGGATTATTTTTAAATCAGAAACCTATATACTGGTATTAATGTTCAACACTGAGATACAGATACCATAAAATGAAATGTTATTTTGAAAATGGACTTTGTTCTTGCTATGCTGTCCTTCAGTAAGAGCCAATATTTCCGTGAAAAAAAAACAAGAAATTTACTAAGTTTGTTTTATTTTAATTTCCAGGCATGGTTTACGAGTGGGAGGTGTTATGTTTTGAAGGATTTCAAAAGTTTCTGGTAATTGACTCCATCAAACACTTGAGACCAGAATATCCCCGTACATCCTCTCCTCCAGGACCTGAACTGCCCTTTAGCCAACCCTGACCTAGAGGTGAGCTTATAGCTCATCCTTGCAATCCTCTGAGTTGAAGAGACGAACTGCTGTTTATGGGCAAGACCCAGCTTCTTCACCTATTGGCATTTCTATGCAAATACTGTGGATTGGCAGACCGCGTTCCTCTCCTCAAGTTCTTCCCCGTTCTGGGTGTGGAAGCAGGCACACACGGGTTCACCAGGGTTCACGGGGCAGACGGGAGGATCTGGGCCTGGAGGGAAGCCTTACCCACTGGAGTGGGGTAGACGCTGGGCAGGAGTCTGCGAGCGCTGGCAGGAAGTCCAGCCCGCCAGGCAGAACTCACACAGCAGGGAACACAGAGTTGTGCAAAAAGTGAGCTTTTTTGGCAGGTACTTGGCACTGGGGAGGTCTTGAGGGCCCCAGGGCAGGTGCAGGTGAGTGGAGGAAGGCTAGGAGCACACCTGTCGGCAGAGCTTTAATGCCGTCTGAGCCCGGTATCAGGCCCTGCTTCTTGGGCTAGGATTTTGGCAGGACTCTAGAATTTGCCCTGAAACATGTTTTTATTGTAACGTACCACTTGGTAGTGAGGATGTGTGGAAGGGGATAGATAGTTTTTAACTGCCTATGTCGCGTAGACTATCAACATTGATTAAAAGAACCTAGTCAGAGGAAGCAGCCATATTGGCTTAAGTGGTTAGCAGGCCTTGTGTAAAAAAACTGTGGCCTGGGGAATGTGCTGATGTCTTACACTTTTTTTTTTTTTTATCATACTGTTACAGTTTTTAATGTATGAAATCTGAAACAATTCAGATTTATCACTGACAAAGTGATAAATACATACCTAGATCAATTTCTTAGGTTAAGTTGTGGCTAAATTCACTTTTAAGTTCAAGGTTCTAAGTGGCTAGGGGAGTCCTCTGAACCTTGAACAGCCTTCTGTCCCAATGAGATGAGCCCTTACTATAACAGCCTGTGCTAAACCCATCAAATTTATCACATTGTATTTTAATTATCAGTTAATCAGTCTCCCATCAGATTGGGGATTCCTTCAGGGAGAGACTATCTTGTTCACTTTGTCTTGAAATAGGTACCAAATTATTTGACAAATGAGTAATAAACAACACTTCAAATGGCATGCATTTAGCCATAATTATTGAGTATTAACCTACAAATATTCCATAATCCGATTTTAAATCCTCAAGTTTATACCTAGGCTTTGATTTAGCTTATGCTAATTTTTAAAATGTGTAGCTTTGAGGCATTCTATTATAAAAAGCTGGTACTCATATACATAAATGAGTAAGAACTTAAAATTCACCATATATTCACTTCATTTTTTTAGCTTGACCTTCTAGTAAATCTTTATCTTCATTAATTTTGGCTGCTATATAAGGAGATCCTCCCTTGTCTGGGTGATTTAAAAGCATAATTCATCGATGAGCATCTCTTTTTTTTTTTTTTTTTTGAAAGGAATGGGTTGGATTTGAGGCTGATGCTTTTTTTTTTTTAAATTTATTTATTTTATTTTTATTTTTGGCTGTGTTGGGTCTTCGTTTCTGTGCGAGGGCTTTCTCTAGTTGTGGCAAGTGGGGGCCACTCTTCATCGCGGTGCGCGGGCCTCTCACTATCGTGGCCTCTCTTGTTGGGAGCACAGGCTCCAGACGCGCAGGCTCAGTAGTTGTGGCTCACGGGCCTAGCTGCTCCGTGGCATGTGGGATCTTCCCAGACCAGGGCTCGAACCCGTGTCCCCTGCATTGGCAGGCAGATTCTCAACCACTGCGCCACCAGGGAAGCCCAAGCATCTCTTATTTTTCCCTTATTGGCAGTAGGGCTTACACCTAGTATTAATGCTGCTTCCCGTTTTGTCATTTTGGGTTCAAACCCACCTCTGTAATAGCCACCACTGAAGGCAGATTTTGGTAGACTTTGAAAAACTTGTTTTACTTGAGGCTCCATAATGCCTCATGGCTTGCAAAGCGTAACGGCGTGCAAATCCGGTAGGAGCAATGGTCAGTCCAACTGCTACCACTGTACTGGCCATGGTTCCCGCTCGGCCCCTCTGCTTCCACTGATGGCTTACACTTACATCACATGCTGCCTTAAGGCTGGGAGTGGGGATCAGTCCCATCCACGCCAAAGGGAGTGGGTAGCTCCCCAGAGGGGAAATGGATGCAGGGAAGGATGCAACAATTACCCAGTGTTGGAACCCACAGATGCCACGTATGTTTGGGCTGAAATCCGCCTTGGGCTCTTTTCCATGAAGCTGTTCACTGTAGTCTAGGGCCCCATTTGCCTGGAGAAGAGTGTGGGCAGAGATGCTATTGGCCACTGATAGTCCTTGGAGCCAAGTACCTCTGCCGGGAAGATAAAGTATGGATTTGGTGTCTGGAACAAGGGAAAAGTCCAGTTATAAAAAGTTGAGACAAATAATTAAAAGGGCGAACGGCATCGGTCATGTGCTGAATCCCTGAATCTTGAATCCAAGCTTCTCAGGCCTTCTCTCTCAGAGGTAGAGTGGTTCTAGAACCTCGGGTGGAATTAAACTTGCAAAGTTGGTGGTCATGTGTTTCACCATGGGGCTTTGAAGACTATGAGTAGAGGGGACCAACAAATTTATATAGTAGAGCATACAAATTGCTTATTACTGGGTTGGTTGGTTAATAGGTACGTTTACGTGCAGAAGAACATACAGCTTCCCAATTCGCAAGAGGGCTTTTTAAAAAATAAAAGCTAGGGGCTTCCCTGGTAGCGCAGTGGTTGAGAATCTGCCTGCCAATGCAGGGGACACGGGTTCGGCCCTGGTCTGGGAAGATCCCACATACCGCGGAGCAGCTGGGTCCGTGAGCCACAATTACTGAGCCTGCGCGTCTGGAGCCTGTGCTCCGCAACAAGAGGGGCCGCGACTGTGAGAGGCCCGCGCACCGCGATGAAGAGTGGCCCCCGCTTGCTGCAACTAGAAAAAGCACTCACACAGAAACGAAGACCCAACACAGCCATAAATAAATAAATAAATAAAATTTAAAAAAATAATAAAAATAAAAGCTAGGAGAGGGAAAAAAAAAAAGAAAACGATGTGTTTAAGGAAAGTGGGTAGGTTTGAAGGAATGAGTCTCTCTGAAGATTGTTACAGGTAAAACTCCAAGTCTCCGATCCAGCCAGGGTGTTAGTGACTGGAAATCATTATCATATGACCATTTGCTGTTTGGTGGAGTGTTTGGAATGAGCTAGTTAATCCCATTCCAATTCATAATGGGCAGGTAGCCAATTCATACAAAACACCTTGACAATCCATACTAATTGGTTTGTCTCCATGGAGACGCCTAATTGAATTGCCCGTGGAGATGGACATTTCTCTCAACCCAGCCCCCCTATTTCAACTCTCCCTCCTCCTACCACCACCACCACCACACACACACACACACACACACACACACACACACACACACACACACACACACGGCACTGGAATGATTTTGCTTTTAAATAACATCATCTTATCCACCCATTTTTCTGGGCCCTAAATTTCCCCAAGCTTTCTTTTCTTTTTTTTTTTTTTTTTTAAATATATTCACTTATAGGAGTTAGAGTTTCTCTATTCTTTCCCGGATTTTTTTTTTTTTAAACTAAATATTTCAGCTTACTTTTTTTTTTTTTTAAAAAACTTTGGGTTTATTTTATTTATTTATTTATTTATTTTTGGCTGTGTTGGGTCTTCGTTTCTGTGCGAGGGCTTTCTCTAGTTGTGGCAAGTGGGGGCCACTCTTCATCGCGGTGCGCGGGCCTCTCATTATCACGGCCTCTCTTGTTGCGGAGCACAGGCTCCAGATGCGCAGGCTCAGTAATTGTGGCTCATGGGCCTAGTTGCTCTGCGGCATGTGGAATCTTCCCAGACCAGGGCTCGAACCCGTGTACCCTGCATTGGCAGGCAGATTCTCAACCACTGCGCCACCAGGGAAGCCCCAAGCTTTCTTTTTAAAAGAAGGAGTGGATTCAAGGTAAGGAAAGTAAACTGAATGCCCTTGGGACATTTTCAGGGTCATTTGTTATTTTCAGAGTTGGTTTCATTGCCAAGGGTAGTAAGAAAAAAAATGTTATCTGTGAACAAAACAAAAATGCAATTCATGTTTTGGAAAGCCAGGGAAACAAATTCCCAGACAAAGATTCATACAGCCTAGAAATAGTTTCAGAAAGATCTACCGACCCACAAAAACTTCTACCAGCCCACAGAATCATTTCCAAGAATGGCTAATCATGTACTATTGAGAAATACCCCCCAAAAAAAGGATAAAAATACGGGTGTATGTAACTTTGATTGATAGCTGGGTTTTGAATAAATAATTACCCTTTACACCTGAAAGTTGGCTTCACCAAGCAAGCACTGACCACATCTGGGCTCAGTTGATTTTCTGGGCATTTCTAAGGGGCAGTAAGATGGATAGCAGTCCCTCCATTTGGTCAGTGTTCTGTTCCGTCGGCTGGCTGGGCAAGCAGGGGCACTTGGTAGCGGTTAATTTCGAGTTCTGGAGCTGGGCTGAATCCTGGCTGTGTTCCTCACAGCTGTGTGACCTTGAGCAATCACTTAACGTCCCTGGGCCTCAGTTTTTTAATCAACCATCCTTACCATAGGCTCTCTGCTTAAATGAAAAGCATATTTTATATTTAAATAACATGTTTTTAGTTTTCAGTTTTAAATTACTTAACTTTTGGTGCATTTGGGTTTTACCTAAGGAAGGGAAACTTCCATGTAATGAAATCCTGTAATACCCCCTTCCTTTATTAATGTGACATTGCCCACCCCCTCATCCCCTGCAACCGAGGGTAAATTAAAGCAGTATAACCCAGTGTAAACATTTGTCAGCCCAAATGCATTTATAGACATTCAGTGTCTGCAGACACCTGGTTATTTACACGATTTATACCATTAGTGCCGTCATTTCTAGATAGGATGAATTTCGAATACCTGTTCCTCGTAAGCCTTGCTGTGAGTTTTGACAGTCAGAAATAAATAATCTTACCTTTAATTATCTCTGTCTGTAGAATGTGGTAGATAGGGAACAATGGGTATGAAATACTCATCCTCCTAGGGTCCAAGAGGGATGAAAGAAAGTTTGCGTAAAGTACAAGACAGAAGGAAGTCATTTCTGAGTAAGCCCATTAGATATTTTTCTTGCTCCGTCATCACAAAGCCTAGACAGCACTGAAAGGAAAATGATCTGATAGGCTCCTGTTTACCACTGCTTGAGGATAGAGGGAGATTTGATTTGAGCCTCCTGGCCTCCATGGAAAGTCACATAAATAGGAAGTGAAATTTACAAGAGATTCCAACAGACTCCACAGAGGTTTGCATGGGGTGGACCAGCACATCTCAGGCACTCATGCTGGCTCTCAGATGTTCGTTTGGGCTTCCATCATGGTAATTCAGCTTCTATGCAGATGAATAATTAATGCTAGAGGCATGAAATCTGTAAAAGAAGCCCCAGCTTTTAGTCTTCTGAAAAGTCCTTGTCTCTGGAGAAGTGAGAGGAAAGTAGGGAATCTCTACAGACTGCCCTACAGAAAACCTGCAAGAAGGCTTGGCAACCCAGCGCTGTCCTCTGGGCTTTCTTATCCATGTGCATCAATTACTAGATAATGTCAGGGATACTTTTAATTTGGGGAGAAAGCAAAGCATGTAAACCTGTTCCTTGGACTGAGAAAGAATGGAATTTAAAAAATTTTTTCCTGATTTTTGTGTTTTTGCGGTAGGGTTGAAACATGTTCTTAAGGATTTTTTGTTTTTTTAAAACATTTTAAATGTGGTGGAACACATTTTTCAGCATTACTCCTCTCCCTTTTGAGAGGATGGGTAAGTATGGAATCATCTTGCTGTTATGCCAGTGTAGTAAAATTCTCTGCAACTGGTTGCCTGTGGAAGAGGTTGGAATAAATGGTTGCCGACCCAGGCTGACTGGCAGCAGAAACTTTTTCCGCAACACCTATGACAACTTCATCATTCGGAAAATTGTATCCAGGTAGTAAAGGCTGGCAGTGATTTATGCTGCCTCAGGTTACGACTCCTTCTATGCATGCGTGAAATACCGCCGGGTTCTACGGGGCTTCTTAAAGAACTCCACTAGATCCACTTCTTTCATTCTTCTTCTTCAGCCTGCCTTACTGACATGTCTGAAGTGTGATTTGAGGGTCTGCGGGAGGAAGAAGCCAGGATTTGGAGCCATCTGGAGCCTGGGCGAGTAAGCACTGGGTGAACATCTGTTTGAAACTTTGTGGAGATATCTAGCGCCACTGATTTACAGTCCTTCGGGGAGCCTGTGTACAGAACCCAGACTCCAGAGGAAGCTGGCATCTGGCAGGAGCCGGGGTACACAATTGTGCTTGATTATCAGGATATGATAAGTCTGTCTGGCCTTATATTCATTGCCAAATTGTAGATTTCTTATTGGGGCCACATCAGTCCTCCCTGCCACCAAAACCAAAAGAAAACAAAAATACAAAAGGAAAAAAAAAAGCCCAGTCTTATCATACTCATAGCAAAATATATGTAGTCATACAGAAATATCACAATAAAATGATGCTTCTGAGAATCATTAGAGTATAGAAGCTAAGAGTATGCACTTTGGAGTCAGATGACTGGGGTTCCAATCTAGGCTCTGGCACAGAAGTAGCTGTGTGACTGTGGGCAAGTCACTTAACCTCTCTGTGCTTTTGTTTCCTCATCTCTAAAGAGGGGATGTTAGTAATAGTGCTTACTTTTTAGGGTTATTTTGAGAAGTAGATGGAGTTTATATATGTAAGGGATTTAAAATAGCACCTGGAAAATGAAGCACTATATAATGGTGTGTGTGTGTGTGTGTGTGTGTGTGTGTGTGTGTGTGTGGAGCATATGAGTATGATCACAACCGCGACCACCCACAGAAAAATGCCTTTGGTTGTGTCATTTACCTTCCTTCCTCTACCACCACTTGCCCCTCCACCCCACTCCACCCCACCCAGACTGCCTTGGTTTCCCTTGTTCCTTGAGTGTGTCAGGAATGTTCCACGTTGGAGCTCTGCACAAATGCATCCACCTTCCAGAACTGTTCTTCCCACACCCCGTTTAGGAAGCTGCCTTCTCTTCAGCTCTCAGGCCATGTCAATGTTGCTTCTTCAGAGAGGGCTTCCCTGACCACCCAACCTTGACTCAGTTTTGACCTCCTACCCATAGTCACTCTAATGCTCCTGTTCTTTAGCCCCCGTCAGGGTTTAAAGCTACACATGACCATTTGCATTTCTTCAGGGTCTGTATCCCACGGTAGATGATGAACTCCACAGAGCACATCTCATTTCTGAGTGAGTCACCATTGTAGATCCAGCAGCCAGCCCAGCACAGGGCCAGCACATGGTAGGCACTCAGTAAATATTGCTCCAAAGTAAGTGACTGGCTGACTGATGAGCTTTTTTAGATTATATCCAAGGTGCTGTGGGCAGTGCATTTCTTCTGAGCTGGCCAACTCCAACTCCCTTCCCCCCGCCCCCCCCCATCTCACTAGTTACTACCCCTTTTGTTTATATTGTAATAAAAGTGAAAGAGAAGTCAGGGAAATAATCAAAGGGCTCTTTTAGAGATGAGATAGGGCCTCCTTTTCCCTCTTTGGTATCATTTTGACCATCTGGTTGGGAGCTAAGGAGGAGGAACCAGGACCTGATCTTCCTGATCAGGCGAGTTGAGTGGGGACACTTGGCACGTGGACGTGCCCCATCTACTGGTTGAATCGGGTGGCTACATCCTTAATGGGTGGTGATGCCCTGTGCAGTGAATTCTTGCCTCCAGTCTCTTTAAAAGCAGCTGAGACTGGGGTTTCTACCACACATTATTATCCTGCTGGCAAGAGAATTAACGGCAAAGCATGGTTTGCTTGTGGAGCACACATTTTGCATCTCTAGTGTCTAAATTTGCATCAGGATCACACACATTCTGTTGTGTGGGTTTTGCAAGTTTGAAGTGAAGGGTTTCACACTTGTGTCCAAAGGTTAAAATCTGTAGTTTAACATCAGTGTTCACTGTTTAGTTGTTCCTTGTGAATATTATATTGACCAAATTTGCAGCATGTAGAGAATACCTTCTCTGCAAGACAACTGAAGGAGATGTGGGCACCACACCCATTTTTCAGTCTGCCCTTAGGGATCGTGGGTTCTTAAGATAAAAGTTTCAGGGAGAAAATAGAATCTCCTTGTGGTCCTTTCTCTCTCTCTCTCTCTCTCTCTCTCTCTCTCTCTCTCTCACACACACACACACACACACACACACACAACTCGGGACTTACATTGCCTGTAAGGCTCAATAAGTAAATTGGGGAAGATGGTATTTGTCACTCTGATTAAAGAAACGTAATTATTTTAAAATGACAAATGGTCCCTTTGTCAATAAATGATTTATGTCTTAGCTTCCATGCCTGGATACCTTGTGTGAATTATGAATTCGCTTGTAAGTAGATTTAGCAAAGGGTGCCCAGCAGGTCCCTGGGCTGAGCACTAAGTGGGCAGCACTTCTTTCATTCTGCTGCTTTTCCGCTGCCATTGTGTTGGGGATGCAGATGTCTGAACATGAATTCAGGTGGGTATAGCTGTAATGTGCTGCTTTACAAGGATTCATCTAGCATCTCCATCCAAAAGAATCTCCCCTCACCACCCCCTCCAAATTTCAACATCAGAAGTAGCGAGAAGAAGATGAAACCATCTTAATTTGGTTTAAATTTTAAGGTCAATCACTCTCAATTACAGGGATTTTTTTCTTTAAAACAAAATTAAGTAGCTGCTAATTTATTCTTCCTCGCTATTATTCCACAGAGTTTCCACTCAGCCTCCCAAGGGGAAGGCCTTGAACAAGTAGCTGGGTTTTGTGCCTGTATGTTTGATCACTGAGTTATTTACAACTAGAGGATTTCCCAGTGACAAGTAAACTGGATGGACCTGTAGCTTAATTTGGTTTTTCTCCATTCAGGATGATTTCAGACAGCTGAGCACACGTACCTAGCACCCTATCAGAACAGACGTGAGAGGCAGACTATGAATACATTAACTTATCTGGAATATAACAATCCGAAAAGCCTAGAAGTCAGCCATTTAAATGTCTGCATACATGTCAGTTCTGTATGTTAAGGTCTAGTGGTACTTTATTTGAATTACCCATTGGAATGAGCACCGAAATATCTTCAGTGCTCAATACTTAGAAAGATCTCATCTATGCCTCTTCTTAAGACATCAAGAACTGCCAGTACAAAATGCCAGTGAAGCCCAGCAGCTTCTTATACCTCAGGTGCAGACAGACCCTGTTTGGATTTTAATTGTCCTTCTCTGCTGGCTGTGTGACTCTGGGCAAATTATTGGAACTCTTTCAGCTTCCGTGCTCAGTTGTGAAATGGGGATAATAGTATTAACCTCAGATTGTGACCCTGAGATGGTGATACTGTATGTAAAGTACTTAGCACAGGGCTTAGCATATGAGTGTGCTAAAAATTGTGGCAGTTGTTATAGTGTTATCATTATTGTTATTTCTACATGTGAAGGTACTATTTTATAAATATATTTTATGTTTTTTACTAAGAGCCTTTCCTTGGACTCTCACGTCAGCTTTCTTATTCTAGGAGAGACTATGATTTAAAGAATGGAAATGTGTTTTGTGATATTTAAATATATATACATATATATTTTTTCCCCAACTTTTTCTTCTAATTTATTTTCTGAGGAATTAGCAGCCTTCAAGATACAGGTGGCAGTGGTTTGCTCTGGTCTGGCCTCAATATACGATCTTCAGTTTGCTTTGTCGGAGGTTGTGGGCAAGTGCTGTAATCCCTAAATTAGTCTAAGAGGCAGATGGATGGAAACAGTGTCTTTGTTGGGTGAACCCAGTTGTGGCTTTTCTTTTGTTCCGGGCTCCAATCCAAGCTAACGCCTTAATAACTGAAATTGCCTCTTTCACCCCTCTCACCTTAAAAACTGTTAAATTCAGCAGGAAGGACTCATCATTGTGGCAGAGAGATGCCCTCTCAGGGTCTCTCCGGGCCAGTGGGTCCCGGGCCAGCACAGTGGTCAGTACTTGAGGACGAGTGGGAGCCAGAGCTCCTGGGTGATCCTCCTGAGCAGGTCGTCCCGACAGAAGCTCCAGCTTCCTTTCCTCTTGGGCCACTTGTACTGCATCCTAAGGCTCCTAAGGACCTTGCAATTAAGTCATTTCATTCCTTTCTCTCAGGCTTTTCCTTCACCTTAGAGACGTTCAGTGTTAGGGCAAAACACAGGCATTCAAGCTGCTCATTGCATTTAGGGAGTTGGGGAATTTGGCTTTTAATTACTGTGAAAATATGATTATTTAGGGATTCAGCACCATCTCTACTGAGCCTGTAGGATGCTGAGACAACAGGAAAAAGGGCTCATAAATAAGTTTAAAACAGGTGAGTTGGCAGGTCCTGGGGGTGGAGGGCAGAGCAGGTGAAATGAACTGGCATGATCCTGAGTATCTTTGCTTAGCTCTAATCAAGATGTCAAGCGTCTTTTCTGCCGCAGCTTTCCTACCTGTAACGTGGGTTAAGGTCTGCTGCCGTCAGCTACTGCTCGGCAGGCATGTGGAATCTGGGATGCTAATAATATGATCAACGTGCTCAACAGAAAGTGAGTATCTGTCCAGACATCCAGGCTTGAATACTCATTTTTCCAGGCAGCAAGCAGCCCCAACCTGCGTTTTACGTACCATCCAATGGATTTCGTCTGTGTCGCACTTGTTGGAACAATTAGTTGTGGTGTGTGTACTTTGCTGTCTCAAAGGTATTTTCCATTTCTTGATGGTCTTTGACAGTTTGTCGTCAACACCGCTTGCAGTAATTCGTCTTCACCCCGGTCCTGCTTGACCGATACTTATCCTTTAGGCCTCAGCTTAGTCCCCTTCTCCTGACTAGGTCAAATTCCTCTTTCATGTGCCCCCATAGGACGATTAGTCTCTCCTTGGAACACTCACCACAGCTGTTGATTTTATTATGGTTAATTATTTAATATCAGTCTCCCAAAAAAGACTGTCAATTCCATAAGGTAAAGAAACATCATCATCATCATTATTAAAGTTATTATTCTTATTTTTGCTCACCATTGAATTCCCCACTCCTGACAGTAGCATGCCTGGTACTTATAGGTTCACAATAAGTATTATTGTTAGATGGTAGATGGCTGGCTGGATGAGTACACAAGTGAATGATTGAAATGCCAGTGTCCCCGACAGGATTTCTCTCTTCCCTGTCCTATTCATGTGGCCTCAGGGACCCACACATGTAGTACAGGCTCCCCTCAAGCTTCTAAGACAACTAAAGGGCATGATATAGTTCTTGGTGCCAAAGCCCCACAATGGACTGGGAAAGTAAAAATTATATAAATTCTTAGAAAGAGGGCTTAAGGTTTCTGTGTTCAAAAGTGGTCTTGTCCGGGATAAAATATAGCAAATGAACAGCAATTTTTTGTTTTTTTAACGGCATGGAAGGCTACTAATTTCATCTTTCAATCTAGTTCCCTAAGTAAGTAAATAAGTAAGTACCTTCTTGCAGACCAAATATTTGTAGCATTATATGTTCTTGAATTTTTCAGGGTATTTGCAAATATTTTATGAACAGCAGTTTGTTTCTCACCTGTTCTACCTACTCCCCAGGACCTAGGAGTAGTACTTTAAATGTGGGCTGACCTCGGGAAGGTTATCCTTTCTGATTCTGAGCCGGATAAAAGATCCGGCTCAGAGATATACCAGGCATATCTCTGGTTAGAAGATCATAAATCAGTCCAGTAGATTCCATAGTGGTTCTCATGGTGTCCCTCAAGACGGAGCTCACTGGCTAGTCCCTGGGATATCTCCATGAAGCATTATAGAAAGGAGGCAGTGTGCATACCGTAATATATAATAACTTGGGCCCTGCAGTCAGAATGCCTGAGTTCAAATCGCACCTGCCTACTAATTAAGTGAGTTTAGATAAATTAGGTATAATCTTCAATTTCCTCTTCTATAAAGTAGGAGACATAATGTTACCTACTTCACAGGGTTGTTGGAAGAACAAATGGCCAAACAGACATAAAGTGCTTTGCAGAATGTTGGGCGTGCAATAAGCCCAATAAATGTTAGCTATAATTATTATCACCATTTTTCTTGATTGCAGGAGTTTCCATTGCGATCCCAAGCCAGTCCCTATGAATGCTTTTCCATCCTGTGCCTTTCAGACTATTCTGGGACCCACATTTTCCCCTGCCTTTTCTGCCAGCACGCCTTTGGCTTAGGTTTTTACTAGGAGGACCGAAGTACAGTGTCCAGGAATGGCACCAGTTATACTGCATCTTGCCTTATATTACCTTAACCTGTACTGTAAAGGCCAACTCGAATTGCCTGAAAATCCATGCTGTACCGTGAGTGATTTGGGCGGTGCACACACTCTATACACCGGCATTAAATAAAGTAAATAATGCTGACTGTGTGTGTGCACCCAGCCAGATTGCCCAGCTTTCTTAAATCATTTAGGCACACTTAATCTAATGGAACATGTTATGACTTCAGCAGCTTCTGAATAAAAGTTGGAGGAAAGAAAAATCTGAAACGTGGCACCAACTAAAATCCCCATAACAGTTATTTAAGGCAGCTGAAGCACTTCCACGGAAACTGGGCTCTGTTGGAGAAATAGCCACTCCTCTTACAGAATGAAACCTCATTGTTTTTTTTTTTCTTTTTGCCTTTTAAAAAACTTCCTTCTTTTATTTTTAGATTTTGGATGAGAATGGGACTCCAAATCAATTTTTAGGCTATTTCCTCCTTGTTCTGCTTGCTCAGAACGGTCCTTTTTATCTTGCTTCTGCCCCTGGTGGTGTCATCTTGGGCGAGTTACTTGACCTCTCCTGGCTTTGCTTTCTTCATTTGGGTGTTTGTGCTGGGCGATCTTTGTGGTACCTTCCCGCTGTTAACATTCTTTTGATTTCATGATTTCTCTCCCTTATTACTACAGAAAGCACAAGTGTTGTGCCTTAAGCCTAAGATAGGAAAGTATTTATTGACCAAGTTGAAAAACCTCTACTTTCCACATTCCAGGGCTCTGAGTTTGGGCTCAGAGAGTTACAGTGGCTTTTAGGCAGTTTTTGTGCGAAGGGTGGTTTTGGATTTCTTTTCTGTTTTTCTGTAGACCTTATTTGGACGTCTGGCCTTTTGATCTTGGTAGAGAATACTGTGTCTTGACACACACCAATGCCTTAACCCTTGGCATGTTTCAGAAGCCCACAGGCAGGGTCCTGAGGTTGCCTGAGTCACCATTAATGAACCAAACTGCCTGCAATGCTCCAATGGCTGCCTTTTGGCACTTGGCAGGAAAATCCTTTTCATGTTAGTTTCAAGGTTGTCAGACATCATTATCCCCAAGTATTAAAAATTTCAAAGAAAGGAGGCACTGTGTTTGATTTATAGAATAATTATCTAGCTTTAGCTCTAACTTGGCTTTGGCAATGGTTTTGCAAGCACTCGAAAATTAAATCCATTTTTTATGGCACTACAAGGTATTATCTCACAGCAAATGATAATTAAACACCTGTGAAATCAATTAGCCCTTTAAGCAGGGAAACAAAGTTTTCCAATTATGTTTTCGCACCTCAAAAACTTTTATAATTCCAAAACTGGCGCTCGTGGAGAGGGATATGGTCGATCGGCATTACTGAGTCCACTTTCCATTAAGATCATCCCTAAATTTTGCTTTGACTTAATCCTGAGGAAGGCAGTTTGTGGTACCCTCTCCCTTCCAGAGAGGATGCAGTCGCCTTTGGAGCTGACTCTTAGCAGCTATCTATCTGACACACAGCTGAGCTGTCAGCTCCTCTGCAAAGGAGGTTACTCACTTTGTGTTTTGATGCCAAGTTTTACTTGACAGTTTATTTAAAAGCCAAGATTCCTTAATGGAAACCAAGCAACAAGACGTTCCATGTGACAGAATTGCTCTCTCTTTAAGGGCCCTGTAGCCAAGAGTTCTGAGCCATCTTCATTCCAAATTCATAACCTGAAAACAGAGTGGTTAATAGCTGAAAACTAACACAGTGGAAAACTGGGAATCATGGCGGGCCTTTCAGCCCCACAGGATCATGTGTGTTTCATCACTGGCTTTGATAACAAATTAGCTATTCCAGATGCTTCTTTTGGAAAATGATCTGCACTTCTGAAGAACTGAATGGATTTAGGAGAGAGGACATAACAATTTGAGACTCAAAAAGAAGAAAAAGAAACAGGCCTTTGACATCCTCTACATTATGCCTCATATGTACAAAGGCCATTCCAGAAATATGCTTGCTTCATCCTTATTGATACTCATATGTGCTTTAATCTGCATAATACTGTCATCTATACTGTTTCATTACATCCTCAGTAGACTTCATTATTAGGTAGGCAAGACTAGTATGTTTGTCCCATTTTATAAATAAGCATGGATTCAGAACCAGAGTATAACTTGCTTAAAATCAAAGTGACAAAGTCAAGACCAGAACCTATATTTTCTAGGTGTTACTTTATGTAGGCTTCATCCTATCACTCTACATAAACATCTCTTAAAGACATTCCTTTTTTAAAAAAAAATTTCTGAAGACATTTTTAATGGGATCTTGCTTTCATAGCAGATGGCATTTGGAGAAGTTGATGAATCTTAATGTTAACCAGAGACATCAGGCAGATATTGCATAAAACAAAGATGAGAGAGAACTTGTCTTATATCCTTTTAGAAACTTGTCCTACAGAATTACCCTTGTGAATGTGGCCAGCGTTTTTGGACACTTTATGACCTCACAGGCATTATTCGCTGAGGAATAAGGAGATCTGGCATTCATTCAACAACTATTTCTTAAAAAATGACTATGGTCCAAGCACAAGTCTAGCGGCTGGGGTCACAGCAGTGAATAGGAACAGTTGGCCAGAAAGACAAATATGTGTGTGAATTCAGACAGTGGTAAATCCTAGGACGGAGACGAAATGGGGAATTGGGACAGTGAGTGCTGGGAACACAGGCTGGTCTGCGAGGGCCTCTCTGAGGAGGGACTGTTTGTCTGAAGGCTGATGTGCATCTTGAGGTAGATCTGGGAGAAGAAAAATTCCAGGGAGAGGACATGGCAAGTACAAGTCCATGAGATGGTAATGTGTGTGATGTTTCTAGAAACTGAGAGAAGGACAGTGTAGCTGTAGATGGTGAGTGAGGAGAGGAGCAGTCAGAGCTGTCGGCAGAAGCCAGTTCTCAGGGAGCCCTGTCGGCTAGGGCAAGGGACGTGACTATTATCCTAAGTGCCATGAGGAGTCGGTGGAGGGTTTTCAGCCTGGGAGTGACGTCTTAACGGTATCTTTGGTTGCTTTATGGAAAATGGATTTTAGGGGGATAAGATTGAACCTATTCTGACCTGAAACTATTAAGAACGAGAGTATGCTTCCTGTTGCTCTGCTCACGTGGAAACCCAAAGGAGGAGTAGAATTAAAGAGATATAGGAAAGAGGGGCATAAGGAGACTCTGGTTCCCATGGAATTACAAAACCCAGTAGGGGGCAGCTCCTGGAGGGCTTCTGCATCTTTGTTTCCCCAGTGCTCAGTGTGTCACTTGGCACATAGGAGCTGCTCAACTTTCATTTGTCCAGCAAATAAATATCAGAGCAGGAAGGCATCTTAAGAGCCATCTGGTCTACCTCTCTCCCATCAGATGCTTAAATTATCCCTCTGTCCCACAACCTCTTCCCCACATGAGGCCACCTAGGAGTTGGTAGCTGTTTAGCTGCTTCTCAAGGGGAACAGTGCTGAGCAGAGCTGGCTGGAGGAGAGGCAGAGGTGACTCAGTGTCACAGACTCTTTCTCCCAGGGCACTGTTGTGGTTCTGCCAAAGGAAATGGCAGAATCTAGACTTATGGGCTTTCCCAATCTCCAGTGACCAAACCCCTCATGGAGGCTGATCTCGTCAGTAAGCCATATGTGGCATCAGATTGTTCATCATAACAGATTTTTATGTCTCATGGTGGCACGTATGCACCTGTACAATTATATACTCATACCCAGGTGAGAGAGATTAAACTTTCCATAGACAACTAGCTTCATGCAGCTTTCATGTTATGTTGGCGTCCTGTAAATTTTGAGGATGGGCCATCGCTGCCTATGCAAATTTCTGAGGTCTCATTTGCTTGTTCAGTGCAAAAGGCCCAGAGGTGAGCTGGCCCTGACTGTCAAAGTCAGAAGGTGGCGCCCAGGAATGGCAAAGGTAGGAAAGGAGACAGGAAGTGAGGGTAGCTGAAACCAGCATCATTTCATTAGCTGTGTGTAATTGGATTCTCAAGGTATTTTATAATCACTTAAGTGCAAGGAGCAGATGAAAGGCTTCAGCACTGACCAAGAATGCGGGGTATGTGAGATTCGCCACTGGACAGCCCCTACGTAGTGTCTACTCTGGTGACGAGAACAGCCCAGCAGGAATTCCAAACATCCTCCTAATCCCAGTGCCTACCGGCTGGCTGTGCAGGGAAGAATGTCTTGGCTCAACAAGGGAAGGGGTCAGAACATTGGGGTGAGCCCAGTTTTCTTTGGGGGATGAGGAGTCTTCGCCTTTGCACCGATGCAATGTTTATCATGGCAGAAGCCGGGAAGAGGTTCCCCAGTTTTATTTTCTTTAGTCAGACGTGGAGGAAAGCCAGGAGACGGTTCAGTTTGAATAGTGCCGTGCATACATTTAACTTGATTTGCAAATAATGCTGTTTAGCAGGGCTGGTGAAACACACATTTCCACCCCCCCCCCCTTCATCAGTGTGCAGAGAGGACAGAATTTTTAACAAGATGCCAGGCCTTTGAAAATAAAGACAGAAAAGGGATACAAAATGTACAAAAGGAAGACACTATATATAAAAGACACTCTTTTCCATTCTCCAAGTCAGTTGGGCTCAGCCTAAACACAGGAGTGAAGATCATCCTAGGAAGGATTGGCATAATCAAGAGCCAGACGTATTGTTATTAGCTAAGCAGAGATGGTTGTAACGAAGGTCTCATGTCTCTTCTTTGTGTCTCTATTGTTTCTACAGCCTCTCCCGCCCCCCTGCAAACCAGTTCACACTGAGCACTTTTCATCTATATCATACCTATGTTTTGAGTGGCTCCTGCAGGCCAGGCCCTGGGGGTAGGTGTTGGTTCAACAGAAAGTAGGACCATGGTCCTCCCACCTGGAGCCCAGTGGAAGGAAAACAAGAAAATGGGCAACTTGATCCAGAGGGAGTAGCAGACAGGGAATCCTGGGTGCCATGTGAGCAGCAAGAGGGTCTCTGGGTATGACTTAGGGATCGGGGAAGGTTTCCTCCAGGGTGGAAGGGAAGAAGGGTGTGTGGGGAAGTACCCTGTCCACAGGCTGCTCCCTGGGACTCGGCCTGTCCCTGGGGAGTCGCCATCGAGGCTCGACACCCCACGCTGCTGGCCCCAGTGCTGGGCTCCTCAGCTTCAGTCCACACTTCCTGGCCCTGCCGCACTTGGCTTGTCTTCGTGGCGCAGAGCCTGGTGAAAGGTTAATGGTGAGATAATGACCTTGGGCTTCCCAGTTGCCCTCGGGTCTGTCCCAGACATATAGCTCCCGCAGTCAGGACCTTGGTGTGCCTTTGGTGGACCCATTTATCCATCTGAGGTCACGGCTGCTGCTGGCTCCTTAATTGTCACTCCCTTCCCTTTCCCCCCTGTACCCAGAGAGCCCCTTATTTAGCACTTTCAGAAATGCTCTATTTCCAACCAGAGAATTTAGACCCACACGTCCTGGAATTGCATTTATCTCAGAGCACTTTGAAATGTGGTATTGCTGAACAGAAAAGCCGGTGCTCCAAAATCTCGCCTCCTTCCGACAGCTTCCTGAGGTTCATGTCCCCTGGCACAATATATTCAAAATCTTTCATTTCCCCCTTTTCTGGGGAAGTTACTCCTTCCTTCGAGGCAGCTCTGGGAGACAACAGAGCCCTTCTTGTACAAGCCCCACAAAGTACAACTCTGCTACTCGACTTCATCATCTGTAAAATGGGGCCACTTCATGGGTGGTTGTAGAGAGAAAGGGCATGAATGAACACGGATTGTTGCCCCACCCATGGGAAACGTGTAATCAGTGGGGGGATGATTATTATAATTGTTATCATTAATGGCTGTGCTATTTTTGTCACTTGCTTTTACATATTAGCCATTGAGCTGCTATGTAATGGGCGGGAACCAAGGTGGTCTTCTGCATGGTGTACCTGGTACCTGTTAAATTCATTAATATGTGCAGGTGAGGGTTACCACCTGGTCCAGGCTTACAGTTCTTAGCTGTCAGTGGATGTTTAGGGTACAGATGGGGTGGGGGAGTTTAGACTTGATATGGGATTATGATCCAGTGTGTTCAGACGCAGTGTTTGATTCCAAGGATCCAGCCAACTCTTTGTTCTTCCCTGTGAAAAGCAGGTATAACCATATCCACCTCCTGGGGTGGCTGTGAGGCTTAAATGAGATAATTTGTGTGAAAGAGTCAGTACCTCCCCTGGGGCCTCCCGCCCCAGCCAGAGCCCACACACTGTTCCTCCCTCCCTTCCCGATATTGAAATGGATTTTAAATGGGCATTAAAAAGAAGATGGTCTTCCGTGGAAAGCCAGGAAGTGTGAAAGGGTGGACGGCTTGGGACCGGCAGGGTCATTCAGAGGAGCACCACAAAGAAATCATTTCCTAATCCTTGGCCTGACCGGGTGCCCCAGAGGTTCGAGCAGCCGGCAGTGCTCAGGGCACAGTGGCCTGTGTTAGGAATCTCACCATCTCCAAATAGCGAGGGCCTTCCCGCTGGGAGCTACTGAGTCCCTGAAGCTGCAGTCACTCTGGTCACCAGCACCACACACTAGGATAATCCATCTGCGTTTCCCTGACTTCAGAACATAGAGTAGCTCATTCGTGGGCACAGACACTGTATGAGCAGGTGGCGTGAAGAAACTGAGGCTCAGTGAATCCCGTGAATTCACAAAGACCACTGGGGCCTATACTTTTCTGTGTGTAACTTACAAGACAACAAATAGAGATAGAATGGTGGCCAATGGACCCATTTTCCAGCTAAAAGATTGGCTCCCACTCATGGGTTTCTCAGTTCAAATCTGTGCCTTGGGCCAATTTCATTTTATTACATGCTATGGATTTGGGGGTTTTCTCAAAAATAATTGAACTTTTAAGCGTCACATCTGGGATAGTCCAAGAAAGGGCCTAAGGCAACATAGATATTAAATAACAGAGCACCATCTTGGACTGAACTCCTGATGTGACATAGGGTGGAATTTTGAGTAGGGGAGAAAGAGTCCTTTTAAATGGTAGCCTTTTGTTGCCAATGCTTGAGACTAGGTGAAAGGTTTAGGACTTCACTGTGTAAGAAACATAACTTTCAGACACGCCATTTGTGTGAGCTGCCAAGGAGACAGTATCATGTAGTAGAGAGCAAAGGCCCTTTAGAATCAGAAAGCCTAGAGCTGGAGCCTCGGTGGCTCCACAGCTGTGACCTACGTTGGCAAGGTTATCGGGCTGTGCGAACTTAATGTCTGCCTGTGAAGTTGGCTTATATCAAGTCCTAAGCGTTCCTTTGGTGACATGTCACTCTTCTGCTTGAGCCCTTCAGGGACCCACGACCGCCTGCACAGGGTCATGTCTGAGGTCCAGGAGATCCTCCCAGGGGGACCCTTCCTGTACCAGCAGCCTCATTGCTCCTCCCCGTCTGGCACACCCCAGACTCTGGGCAGTGTGTCTCACCTTGGTGTCTCTGTTCCTGCTCTGCTACCTCTACCCCCAGAGATGCCTGTCACCTCCTCTCAGCTCTTTGCTGGACTGATTCTTGCTCTTCCTTTAATATTAGCTCAGAATCTCCCATCCTCCCAGAGGCATCCCTTCTTCTCACTTTCCCCACCAAAGCCAAGCTGTGCCTGTTGTTTCTCTTCTCTACATAACTCCCAGCCCTTGCCTCCATCCTCCCATTTCCCTCACCGAATGACAATCGTTTGATAACACATCTGCCTTCTCCCTGGACCATCAGTTCCTTGAACAGTATTTGACACATGGTACTAGGCGTTACTAGGCATTAGGCATTCAACTAATGTTTGTTGAATGAATGAAGGAAAGCACAGAGGAGGTGCCAAGGAAGCTATTTTATTTCCCTTATCCCAGAGCACTTTGTGCAGCTACAACAGTCATAAGTTGTTTTTGCGTTCTTTGTTTTTTTCTTCAGGGCTGTGATTCTAACCTCGGGGTAAGCAAAGACGATTAAGTACTTATGCGGATGGGATTTGAGAGGAAGCATATCAGCTGTAGATGTTCACTTACTTTCTAAATCAATACGTGAGACACACCGTAACAGCATCAGGGGGCGACTAGAATTGCGTGACTACAGGGAGGACGGCCTGGCTCACGTCTTCCCTATCCTCTTTGATTAGCAGAAAGCAGGCTCGCATGGAACTGAGCCTACCAAGGAACTGTGGGAAGCACAGGTGGACCCATGGGCACACTGCACCAGCATCATCCGTGGCTACGGAGCGTTTGATAATAAGGCAAAATCCTTTCAATTAGAAGCTGCTGTTGTGATTCACAGCTTCTGTTTTCATTTTATTTTCAAGGGTCTGCTGTACACATCTCCCTGGCTCTGTCTTGGGGCATCCGTTCCTCTTCCGTTTGTTTGTTACGTTTTAGGAATGTTTGTATTCCTCTTGAACTGCTGTAGTTTATACAAAAATTTACGATCACGCAGTGCCTTGCAGCTTCTACTGTATGCACGCGATCTCATTTAATCTTCACATCTTTGAGGCCCAGAGAAGGTAAACAATCTGCACAGGGACGCACGGAGAGTGGTAGATCCAGAAGCCAAGTTCTTCATCCCAGGTTTTCCTACTTAAACCGGCTGTATTTTCTGTTATATTCGGTCGCCTCCCTTCCAATCATAGCTATCATTTATGGATTGCTTATAATGTGCCCAGGCTTTAGTTAAAATGTACCATTTAATCCTCACAGTAGAAGTATTATCCCCATTTTGCCAACCAGGAAACTAAGATCTAGACAAATTAAAAACTTTCCCAAGATCATTCAGCTTATGAATAGCCAAGATGAAATTGGAACCCAGGTTTGGCTGGGTCTAAAGCTGCTTAACCACTAAGCTTTTAATCACTAAGCTCTTAACCACCGTGCCAGTGGTTCTCAAAATTTAGGGTGCATCTTAATTATCTGGAGGGCTTGTTAAAACACAGAATACTGGGCCCTTCCCCCAGAGTTTCTGATTCAGCAGGCCTGGGTGAGGCTGAGAATGTACATTTCTACCAATTTCCCAGACGATGCCACTAGTTGGAAGAGTGTACTTTGAGGACCCCAGCGCTAATGCCACCTCGCCCTCCGCCCATACGCTGGTTGCACTGAATTGCTGCCAGCCAAAAAAAAAAAAAAAAATGTGTTTCATATGGAGGGGAAGGGCTTCAATTATGCATTATTGTATGGCCCATTTTAAATGGGGTGTATCCCATACATTATTCACTACAACTTTAAGGTTGTTGTAGTGAATTATTTCGGCCGTAGAACGGGTTTGGTTTCTAGGTTAAATACAGGGTCATGTTATTCTTATTGTGTTTTTCATTGAAGTAGTTTATGGAAACTGTTCTGTCTTCTGTGTCATCACCTATACAACGGGGGACTTAATGGCCATCTGAAAAGGGTAACAAAACCATTATTAATTAAAGCTGAAAGTTCTCTGAGATTAGTTGCCTCCCTCATCTACTTACCTTCTTGCTTAGGATCTCATATGTTTGTTATTTCTTGTTTTTAAGAAGTTTATGATTTTGATGTGATTTATATTTCTAAGCTTAAGTCATAGGGAAGAATTAGTCTCTAAAAAGACTGTCCCCCCTCCCTTGACTTGTCGTCTCCCCATCTTTTTCCCCAGTCCCTATCCACTGGTTACCACCAACCTGTTCTCCGTCTCTGTAATTATGTTATTTCATGAACACTATATAAATGGACTAATTCAGAATATGTCCTTTTGGGATTGGCTTTTTCACTTAGGATAATTTTCTTGAGGTTGTTGTGTGTATCAATAGTTCATTTCCTTTTATTGCTAAGAAGTATTCTAAGCTATACATGTACCACAGTTGGTTGAATGATTCACCCATTGAAGGATATTTGGATAGTTTCCAGTTTGGGGCTATTAAGGATAAAGCTGCTGTGAACATTCGTGGACAAGTTTCTGCGTGAAAATAAGTTTTCATTTCTCTGGGATAAATGCCCAAGAGTGCAATTGCTGGGTGCTAAGCCCATTTTTAGTTCTAAAAGAAACTGCCAAACCATTTTCCAACGTGGCCGCCCCATTTTACCATCCCACCAGCAATATACGAGTGTTCCAATGTCTTTGCAGCCACGTCAGAACCTGTTGTCATGTGTCCTTTTGATTATAGCCATCCTACTTGCTGTAAAGTGATATTTCGTTGTTTTGATTTGCATTTCCCTAAAGACTAATGGTTAAGTATATTTTCATGTGCTTATTGGCACTTTGTATATTTTCTTTGGAACAATGTCTATTCACATCCTTTGCCTGTTTTTATAAATTTATTTATTTATTTATTTTGACTGCGTTGGGTCTTTGTTGCTGTGTGCGGGCTTTTCTCTAGTTGTGGTGAGTGAGGGCTACTCTGTTGTGGTGCGTGGGCTTCTCATTGTGGTGGCTTCTCTTGTTGTGGAGCATGGGCTCTAGGCACGTGGGCTCAGTAGTTGTGGTTCGCGGGCTCTAGAGCGCAGGTTCAGTAGTTGTGGTGCACGGGCTTAGTTGTTCCGCGGCATGTGGGCTCTTCCTGGACCAGGGCTCGAACCCGTGTTCCCTGCATTGGCAGGCGGATTCTTAACCACTGTGCCACCAGGGAAGCCCCCGTTTGCCTGTTTTTAAATTGGATTATTTGTCTTTTGATTGTTGGGTTGTAAGAGTTCTTTACCTTTTCTGGATAAAAGTCCCTTGTCAGATTTATGATTTGCAAATATTTTCTCTCTTCTATAGGTTGTCTTTTCACTTTCTCGATGGGAGCTGGGGATAGAGGGAGACCAGTCTTCTCAGCTGTACTCACCTACGTTAGAACTTCTATTAGGCAGAGCTGATGGGGGTTGTTGATGGAGCAGATCTTGGCTCAGATGCTCCAGACGCTCTCAGTTCTTGCCGAGATTTGGTAGATTTTCTTGAACAAATGTTTTTCCATTTGTCATCATGACCTTAGGACAATTTCCAGAAACTTTCCATGAATGCTCTTATAATTTGTACCAGTTAAATTATTGTTTTGCTGGGAAGAGTGTCCACAGAATTCCTTAGTGTGTCATTTTGGAAGGCCAGGCTTCCACAGTGTACTTAATACAAATGCCCTCAGGAGATGTTACACCTGAAGTCCTCATCAGTCTTTCTAGTTATCTGATGAGTCTTTGGTAGATCTAGCAGCTGAAGAAGCATCTTCTAGAACTACACAACATCTGCAAGACTAGAACAGTGCCTGGAACATAGTATTTCTTAAAGGAATGATTGAATAAATGAACAAGTTTAAGCACCTAGAAGGAGGTAGACATGGGGCATGGGAGAACATCAGAGAGCTGAGTGAGAGGGTACCAAGTACATACGTGGCTCAATTAGAAAGATTGTCCCCTTTGCAGGCATCATTACTTCTTCAATTGTAATACACAGTAATTCATAGGCTCACTGTCACTAGAGCCCAAGAATGAGGCTGGTTCATGGGTTGAGCATGATTAGAAATCCAAAAATCATTGTTTCACGTTATGAGTGATTATGTTTCTGTATGTCTTTGTGTGTCAATATAAATACACACATTACACATTGTGTACACGAGCAGATTTCTGTAGACACATATACACACATACATACATACATACATACAATGGTTATGGAGACTTTTGGAGCAATGGGATACTCTCAAAGGGACATTCTTCTTTCTTACCTAAAAATAACATGAAGAATAATGGAATGTTCAAAACAATCTTTAGTCATCTTGCCCAACTGACTCATTTTGCAGATGAGGAAACTGAGGCCCAGAGAGCCCATCGTTTTGTTCTTAATCTCACAGCTTACCTAGTGGGTTCCTGATTCCAGCAAGAATGATTGTCCCCCATCTCCTGTTACCTATTATGTGAATGAACACAAGTTTCAATCATGAAGCTTTATTCACTACATCAGCAAATCTTCCTATACAACCACTTAAAAATCAACAGCTTGAATAACTGTCATTTGAATTTTTCCTACAAGTTTTCTGCCTTTCCTCTCGCTCCACTCCTTCCCTACAGTAAATTTTGCAACTGGCAACTTTGAAACTTGTTACAATCCAGCACGTTAATAGGGTTTTACATTTTAGCAGCCTAATGATAAGGAGGTAGGGCCTTCTGTTCTAGCCCCTCAGGGGTTTCTATTCTGGGCATTTATAAAACTTTGCTGTAGCCTCAAGTATATTTGACCTTTTTATATTAAAAAAAAGTTTCAGTTTAAACTTTATACGTATATATTATGTGTATGTACATATTTCACTCTTCTCCACTGATTAGGTAGATATTCAGACATTATCAACAGTTGAACTTGAAGATACTTGTCAATTATTTCCCTATGTTTGGTAAGGAAGAGAAGCCATTACTATCATAATTTATTATTATTTTCATTTAGCTAGATTTGAGCCCTCTTAAAAATCTTTTCTGCTTTGAGGTCTATTTTGCAGTTTAGTTAATGCAGCAAGGGTTTTCTTTTTTCTTTTTCTTTTTCTTTTTTTTTTTAAATTTTACTCTCAATGGAGATAATCTTAATCCATTCACGGTGACCTTTCCTTGTGCAAATTAGTTGTACATGCTTGTTTAAGTAAATGGTCCTTTGCATGATGTCTCTTCTTAATGATGGGTTTATAATCAAAAATTGACTTATTCCCATATGCCTAGTTTGTGTGAGAATATAAAAATAGATGTGGACTTGAAAAATATAAACGTATATCAGTATACCCAAAAGAGGAGGGAAGAATCCAATGCCTTCAGGCTATGATTAAATTAGACTATTAGAGTCAGAAAATGCTGGTGACATATGCTACTGTCAAAGTCACCTGTCTGCCGAGCCTGGGAGGCTCTTGAAAAAGGAGAGTGATTTCTTCCTGGCTCTGAGAAACTGGGCCTTCACAGGACCTGGGCCATCTCCAGTTTCCCAAGTTTTCTGAAGCTCCAAATGAACTTTCAACTGTGTGTTTAGGAATGTATTTGTGGAAATCATTTATATTTATATTTATTTATTTATTTTTAAAAGATTTCTAGTTTAATTAATTAATTAATTTGGCCATGCTGTGCGGTCTGCGGGATCTTAGTTCCCTGACCAGGGATTGAACTCATGTACCCTACATTGGGATTGCAGAGTCTTAAGCACTGGACTGCCAGGGAAGTCACTGGAAATCATTTTTATAGTGCTAGCCCTGAATAAAATGAGATGCTTGTTACCCTTCCTGCACTTCACCGGTATAAAGAGACAGGTGACGTTCATATTACATTTTGTATTTTTTCAAGCGTAGAAACAGTGTGATACAACTAAATGGTGTTTGAGGAAAAGAAACAATCATCTCTTCTGCTGCTCAGGTTCCCACAGACCCCACCGTTTTTTTTCTCCTGTTATTCCTCTTTCCCCATTTCTTGGTCTGGCTCCTTCTCTCTCACCTCCATGCCAACCATTCTTACACAGGAGTGTTTGTCTGGGGTAACCAAATGTTCTTGGTTAAAAGTAGAAACTCCAGCTTGAAGGAGAAACTAAATGTTTTGTGCTTGGAATGGAGGTTTCCTGAGTAGGTTTTAGTAGCATGGGTTCGTGGGGTAGGAAACAAGAACAGCCTTCATTTTACTGAATGACATGGCATTAAAAAAGAACAACTAGCAGTGAGTACTTTTTAAGCTTATGGGGGCAACCTATTTTCATCCAACACAAAAATCTGACTTGGGAAGCAAAGGCTGGGCAAGCCAAAATTTTGCTGGGACCATCAGACTTGTCTTTTATGTACTGTTTGCAAAAGGCCCTAATTGCTTTGTCCAATGTGATGGTTCACATTTCTTCTCCTTCATACAACAACCCTGCCCACCTCCCGCCCTGGAAAAGTGAGGCTTGCCTGTGTATCGCCCGAGTTGCTCTGGGTAATTTCTGGTAGGTGTGCACCCACCCCAGGTGTGTTCATTCATCCTCCCCGACCCTCTCCCCTGCCCCATTCCTAAGGCGTCTTTGTTTGCTGATGGCTCCTCCTCTTTTTCTAGGTATGATTATCGGGAAATGCTGCACAATGCCACTTTCTGTCTGGTTCCTCGTGGTCGCAGGCTTGGGTCTTTCAGGTTCCTGGAGGCTCTGCAGGTAAGAGACCCTGATCCTCCCCAGACCAGGGCTGAGGACTCAACGTCAGACTGGGGCGGAGTTTAACCGTAGCACTTCTCCTGGGGTCTAAGCCGAACGCGTGGTTTGCCTTGAACACGTGAAATCTGTTTTCCCAAGAAAATCTGCAACATTTTTATGAGTGGGGGGCGGGGGCGGAGGGAGGATTTACTCCCTGCCTTTGGACATGAGGAGATTCAATGGGAATCTCAAGGGAGGGTGAGTTCTTCAGAGATATGTTTACAAACAGAGGGCACATCTGCTTGCCCACCAGGCAGCCGACCTGGGCTCCACGGAGACTCAGACCTCCTCCTGGAAGCCAGTCTCAAGAGCAATGAAAATGGCTGATGGGTGGTATTTCCCAAAAGCAAAATCGTTGGTTCTGTCCCCATCTCCGTCGTTACTCAGTTCCTCTAAATGCTGAGCACGATACCCAGCAAGGTGGAGGCACTCACTCAGCCCACCTCCTCCCAGGCTCTGAAGTTCAGAGCTCCTGGAGCTGCTGGGTCTCTGCTATTAACCTTCACTTTGCAGAAATGCCTTCACCTGCTGAGACAGTTCTCCACACTTCCCACCTGGAAGTTGCAACCAGCCTTCCTTGTTGGCGAGAAAGCACGCCTTCCACCTCTCTCCTCCTCAGCTCCCGGACCCCTTGCTACTGTGTCCTTTCTTCCTCTGTGCTCTGCCCCTGGCTGAATCTGTGCTTTTGTCGCAGTGCTTCTTAACTGCCATCATTCTGTCCTGTCCTCTGACAGGAGAGCTTCCTTCCCTTGAAAGTCTTTTGTGGCACGTTCTACAAAGCATACCATTCCTGACATTCCCCTAGCCTCTTGGGATGTTGCATGGAGCAAATTGTTCTCTGCTTTGGATTCTGAGTTATTTGCAACCAGAATTTTGTCATCAGCCTGGTGTTTCTTGGCTCTTAGGTCCCTGTGCAGGTAGTAAATTGGTACGACAGTGGTTGGGATCCCTCCACACTGAAGGGAACAAAGTTCAGATGTTTACATGGCTAGGGAAAGGTGGGCACCCGGTAACAGTTTAGTCCACAAAACGCTTTATCAGGAATGCCGAACTGTTCTTTGTTGCTCAGGACATTGGGGTGAACCACTTTGCAAGTGGACTGTGGCAGTTACACTGACAAGGCTGTTCATGTTCAAGGTGGGCTTTATGCTAGGATTTTGTTGGTGAGCGATTTTGTTACATCAGTAAAACTTCTTCAGTGTAGGCCAGTTGCCTCCATAGAGGTAAGGTCAGCCAAACCATGTACAAGAATAGAAATGGGGTTTTCGCATTCTAGGGCAAGACTTGCAAATAGCAAAATCTCAGCTGGATACAGACAACCTTCATGTGACTTGATAATTCATAAAAGCCCACTTTTCTTCTGACCTCAGCAGTCCAGGATTCATGCCAGTAATTGAATTTGTACCAATTTCACCTCTGATTGGAAGGGTTCCTGCTGCCATATTCCTCACACTCACGAAGTCCCCTTCTTTGAGCAGGCCGCCTGTGTCCCTGTGATGCTCAGCAATGGATGGGAGTTGCCATTCTCTGAAGTGATTAATTGGAACCAAGCTGCCGTCATAGGTGATGAGAGATTGTTATTACAGGTAAGGAAGGGGTGGTGGTGGCCTTCAGCAGATCAGTGGATTACTGTTGCCCCCGTCCAAACTTTCAAAGAAGATGAATCCAAAAGGTCAGCTCTGTAAAAGAAATTTTATCAGGAGAAGAAAATTGCCTGGGTCATGGTGAATATGAAGTCATTTAATATGACATCGTTCACTTCCCAACACACAATCTGCTCAGGTCCAGGGAATATATTCAGAGAAGGAGAAGTTGCAGGTAGACCACACTGAACTTTGATACTGAGAAGAGGTGTGTATCTACCCCCCCTCAATATTCAAAATGTTTAGAAATGATAGCAGAGAGTTTTTGTACCATCCTGCTGCCACTTTGTACTCCTTTCCCAATTCCGTATCTGCCTTCAGATTAATTTTCAGAAAGAGAGAGGTCTCTAGGGCTGATTCTTATAATTAGTGTTATATCATTGCTCAAATGATCTAGTCTGGGTACGTGAGTGAGTGTTATCTTTAAGATGTATATTTAAAAGAGCAGCCTCAAATGAAAATGTATGTTTTTTAAAAATGTATTTTTGGCCATTTAGATTTTTTTCCATTTAATTTTGTTGTTGTAAGAACATGTAATATGAAATCTACTCTTTTAACAAATTTTGACGTGTACTCATTATGGTTGAGTGTAGGTACAATGTGCTACAGCAGGTCTCTAAAGCTTATTCAGCTTGCTTAACTGAAGCTTTATGCCCACTTATTAGTAATTCCTCACTTCCCATCCCCCAACCCCTGGTCACCACCATTCTACTCTTTAATTCTATGAATTTGATTATTTTAGATATCTCTTATAAGTGGACTCATGAATTATTTGTCTTTCTGTGACTGGTTTATTTCACTTAGTATAATGTCCTCAAGGTTCATCCATGTTGTCTTCTGTTGCAGAATTAAGACTTACTAATTATTGAAATGTCCGTATTACCCAAAGTGATCCACAGACTCAAGGCAATTTCTGCCAAAATCCTAATGGCATTTGTTTTTTACAGAAATAGAAAAACAGCTCTAAAATCCATATGGAGCCAGAAAAGACCCCAAATAGCCAAATCAATCTTGAGGAAAAAGAACAAAGCCAAGGCATTATAGTCCCTAATTTCAAAATATATTATAAAGCTCCAGTCATCAAAACAGTATGGTACTGGCATAAAGACAGATATATAGACTAATGGACCAGAATAAAGAGCTAAGAAATAAATCCACACATATACATCAACCAATCTTCCACAAGATTGGTTAATGTATATGTATATGCCTAATAAAAGTTTGAACTTCTCAAGAGCTGCCTGGGAAGGGGGATATGATACTCACAGAAAAATCCTGGGGCAGGAATAGTCAGTCACTGAGGATTTCTAAAGACCCTTTGTGCAATAATGTTTTAGCTTCAACATAAATTGCCATATTCTTTTCTCTAAAATGATGGAATATTTTAATGCTTTTATTTCATGGCATTGTACTTTATCTTGAACTACCACAAATATTTGTAAAATGATATTTTTTAATGTCCTTTTTTCGATATTCAGGAAATTCACTTTCTAACTCTATCATTGATTCTACTTCTGTGCTGCTGGCCAGTCTGCTAACTGGCTGGTGAAATAACTCAGTACTCTCCCTAAAGTAACAGTGGAATATCTGTAACCAAGAGGGCCATGAATTAGGCAAGCCAAGCTGAACGCAGCTCCTAAAACATGCCTTGTGTCTGGTACTCAGATCTGTGATTTCCAAGACCCCTGGGACCTGAGAAGCAAAAGGAGGACACGTGATCTAGTAGAGTTCTCCCCACACAGAGATGGTGTGTGCCTAAAACATTCACTCATGACAGGCCAAACAAAAGTGATAGATGTGGTTCTTTTCCATGTTGCCTTTTTCCTTCCTCTTATGATTTTTAAAAAATAATGCATGCTCATTAAAGGAAATTTAGGAAAGAAAGGGAATAAAAAATACCAGCCATAATTTCTCCATTTATGTACCAGTGCTCCCGTGCATTTGAGGTGACTAAGTTGGGAGTTTGTCTTTGAGAACGGAGCGTGTTCCAGGATACTGAATTGTGGTTGTCTGGTCTCTACCATTTCAGCAGAGTTGATTCCCCAGAAGCATTTCACCTTCTGAGGCAACATTTTGACTTGACGCTGGAGATGTTTTCATTCTGCACCTACTCAAACTTGCTGGCATTTTCCTCTCTCATATGCAGTCTGTCTTTGCACACCTGCCTCCATATTGAATGATGACTGCACTGTCATTGACAATGGTTTTAAAGAACTGGCACCCAGCCCAAATGTCTGCTCTGGGAAGTGTTTTTGTTATGTTACCATTTTTCATTTCCTGTTTTAGAACAGCTCAGGTGTTTTTATTTGCATATATTCTTGTTGTCATGTCACCAAGAGAGCTTACTGTTGCTTTCCTATATCTATCTTGGTAGATTCCATTAGTTCCGTTACCATGCATGACCTTTTATTAAGACTTCACTGAGTTCTGCAACTTTGAACAATCTGGCCAAATTGGAATTAATTTATCACTTTCCCATACCTGTCTCTCGGGACAAGCAGATTAATAACCAGTAGCCAAATGCCATTAAAATTTGGAACTCTGTCTTTTCAATCAGTTGGAATTATCTTCCAGAACACTTTGAAGAGTGCTGTCAGACACTTGTATCATATGCACAAATGGGTAGGATATATTTCACTTGATGTAGTAACATCAAGATGTGGCTAATAGGAGAGGAGGGTTGTATTGGTAAGCTCATCTGTGCTATCCCTTTCTGCCTTCATAACCACAGCCTACTCAGTTTTCTGGAGAGCACATAGTGATGATAGCTTTTGACATTTTTCTGATGGACTGGTTCCTCATGATCATGATGAAACAGTCTACCTGTATGACTCTTAGAAAATACCACTGACATTCAGAAGAGGGCATGATTATGAAAATTGAGGAGGGTAATTTTTTTCTAGTCTTTCTTTGGCAATCTGAGTAATTTTCTCAGTAAATAAAAATAAATGTTCTTTGGCTTATGAAGGATCCATGATCTGAATGGTTTCTCTACCTTCTTCAAGGATATTTTATTTCCACTTGACCTTGAGCTCTGGTTTCAGGCTAATGTTTCTCCTTTACCTGTTGCCTCCATGCCGCTTCAGTGTTGGGAATCCAGATACACACTTTGGGGCTGCAGATTTAGTATCTGCTTCTGGACGTTGCCAAAGCAAGTGAACTTGTCCTTATGTAGATACTGTGAAGCAGTTCTATGGCTTCCCGTAAGAGTGGTCTTGAATCAAAAAATATGCTCCTACTTCCTTCGCCACCACTGGAAATTCAGACGTAGTCTTAGTCACAATGCCATGGGTAACTTTCTTACTAAAGCAGCTAGCAGAGCATTCCTGCTTCAGTCCAGGCTCCCATGCCTGACTGATTAGTTACACATTAGGGAGGCAAGCACGCAGAAAGAGGTGAGCACAAAAGGACAGTTGCTAATCACAAGGAATCTCCCCTAAGTATAGACTCCATAAATGAAATAGCCTTTGGGCTAGGTGAAGGTAGGGAGCAAACCAAGGAGACTCACCAGACACCCAGGAAGTACATTTCAGAGCTCCAGACCCAAGCAAGTTCACATGCAGACATTAAGCAATTGGTCTGTCTTTGAATATCATCACCCTTAAGTCAATAATAATGGTAGCGGTAATAATTGCTTTGTTAATAAAGCTTCCCATGTGCTAGGCATTGTGCGAAGCACTTATGTGATCTTCATAACAACCTTATGATGTTAGTACTATATCCCCCTTTTATAAGTGAGGAAATGAAATCTTTGAGAGATCATGTAACTTGTCCAAGGAAGCAGGGCTAGTAAATGGCAGAGCCAAGACTCCCACTGTGGTCTAACGCCCATGTTCCTGTGCTTAACCATTGAGTTATACTGCTAGTGAAAATCATGATATCCCTTTGGTGGCTTCAGATGGCCATGTTCAATTCCACTTGTATTTACTGAATAACTACTACAAGCATACCTCGCTTATTTTATGCTTCGTAGATGCTTTTTTTTTTTTTAACAAATTGAAGGTTTGTGTCAACCCTGTGTTGTCAGATGATGGTTAGTGTTTTTCTTTTAGAAATAAGTATTTTTAATTAAGGTATTTACATTGTGTTTTTAGACATTATGCTATTGCACACTTAATAGACTATAGTGTAAACATAACTTTTATATGCACTGGGAAACCAAACAAATTTTGTGTGACTCGCTTTATTGCGATATTTGGTTTATTGTGGTGGTCTGGAACTGAACACACAGTATCTCTGTACTGAGCCCACAGTACAGTATCAGTAACTGAACACACAGTATCTCTGTACCTATACATAAAAGCCACTCTCCTAGCTATAAAATGTGTAGCAGGATGGACAGGGCATAGATCCCCCCTTTAAAATTGTGCAGCCTGGGAGAGGGCAGTGATGGTTAAACATGCATGACAGATTGTGTTAGTTTGGGGTAAGTGCTGGAGCCAAAAAGAGAAGTCTGGGGAGCAGAAAGCTCTCAGGGAGAGGTAGGAGATACATGCACATAGAAGTGACTACCCCAGCTGCATATTAAATGGAGAGACTCAGAGACATTCCCTAAAAAGCCTTTTGTAGATCATTTGTAGTCCCTGGTGTGGTGTGTCTTAGAAGTGCTTGGGGGATGACGTCTCTCAGCCTTGCTCCAGGGCTGTATGTAGCTCCTTCTCTGTAGAATTTGGTTGTCCATGGGCAGGATCACGGATGTGTGGGAATCTGAGAAGAGAAAACAGCAAAGACTACTATAGGAACACCCTAAGCAACTGATAAGCTGCTACCAAATCTTAGACGCGAGCTCTAACTCTCGTGCATTTAAGGTCCTTAAAGCTGATTCCCAGTAAGTGCTGTTTGTAGCTGACACTTCTGAAGGGCCTTTCAATTTAGCGGTTGGTGATTTTTAGTAGATCTGTATGCTAGAAGCTGAATGCTGTGAAGAATAAAAGCCTAACCCAAGTGGGTTATTTTGATCAAATGGCATCTTATTGTTTTCCCGTTATAGTTATTATGTGTTCACCTTGTGTTACAGATTCCTTCTACAATCAGGTCTATTCATCAGGATAAAATCCTAGCACTTAGACAGCAGACACAATTCTTGTGGGAGGCTTATTTTTCTTCAGTTGAGAAGATTGTATTAACTACACTAGAGGTAAGTGAGGCCACTTGGCTCTCGGTCTTGAATAATGGTCCTTTATATGTTTCTCTCAGCCCTCTCTTTTGCTAGTAGTGATGTGTAATTGGTCAAATGGGGCGAAACCGAACTTTCTGTACTTGAATGTGTCAGTTAACCCCTTTTTACCTGCTCTGCCGTGCCCAAGCAAAGACCTCCATTCTTGACAAACTCCACTGAGGAAAGCTGACATAAGAGAAATTACACTCCTTGACACAGAGATCGGCTCTGTCTTACATCATTTCAGAGACAGGTAGCTAATGACTGTCCTCCTGTCGTTCACACTCAGTGGCATCCTTTGAAGGCATATTTCTGGAGCCCACTTAGGAAACAGTTAGTGACCAAGTAGGGGAAAATCTTCTCCCATTCTAAAAATATGAATAGTTTACTGGGTACTATAGTCCAATGGCATTAGGATACAGCCAAATTTATTCTCAAGACATATGCAGCCCAACTAGCATCATTGCTGCAAGGATGTGTTAAGAAGAAGATCAGGATGGCACCCATCTGGTACGGAAAGTGTTAAACTTTATGAGATCAGAAACTATTCTAGACAGATGGGTGCCTATCTTCGAGTTGCCTTTTTTAAGGCAGGAGGAAAAAAGGAAAGGGAAGCATGGAGATGATTAAAACCTTTGGAAGTAGAGCAGATAGCGATGGCCTGAGGCTACACCAAAGTAGCACAAAGAGCTGAGAAAAGATTTCTGGATCTGCACACTCATGAATTACAGGAAGGAGAGCAGAGGTCCTCAGGTGAAGCACAGCATCAAGGTGATTCTGAGGTGTCCGCCACATGAAGTAGGGGCATTTGCGGCCTCACTGTTGAAATATTTTCTTTGCAGAAGTTATTACTGCTCCAAAAGCTAATGTAATTGGGAGGATACACTATGCTAAGTCTGAAAAATACCAAGAAAACTGAAGTCATCCTGTTTTGTGCCATTGCTGTTGTCTTGCTATCCTGGGTACCAGAGCCAATGCTGGTCATATCCCAGGCACACTGTGGGGCTTACCTACCCTGATCCTAGCCTGGGCCTCCTGCTTTTGCGGGGCCAGGCTCTATCACAGTGTCCCCTTTTAAATGGGGTGTGTCGTTTTCATCCTGGAACTAAGTGAAAAGGGCTATTTAGGACCCAGGTCGCCCCATGAAAGGGGACAGGGTAGAATGCCTTCCAAGGACTTCTTTATTACAAGCAAATTTCTCTTATTCCTCCAAAAGCACTCTCCCCAGTGAAAACTGATTGGGTTTTTACTTCTGTACATAGTAGCAGATTTGAATATGTAATAAATTCGAACCTTTTCTTTGATCCTGTCTTCCGTCTAAGACCCTTCCTAGGCCCTTCTTAAGGAAAGTTGAATGTCACTTGTTTTGGGGTTTTTGTTTGTTTGTTTGTTTGCTTTTTGGAATGAGTGCTTTTTATCAAAGAAGTGTATATTCCTTTTAGAAAATAGTAGAAAATACTTATGGCACAAAAATAAAATAATCTACCCATACAAATCACTATTGACATATATACACACACATAAACACATACATATTCATTTTTTTCTATGCAAATGCATAAATATGTTGTCATTTTTAATTTAAAGAGGAGTCTTTCTATACTTAGTTTATAACCTGTTTTTTCTGCTTAACAATTATTCCTAGTATCTCATTAGATTTTTCTACAATTATTTTAATGGCTACATAATATTCCATTCATGATGTCACTTAATTCCGTTAATTAATCCCCAGTTTGAGGCTATTAGAATTGTTTCTGGTTTTTCATTATTATATACATCCTCGAAGCTAATAGCCTCAGGGCCAAGTTGTTGTGCAGATTCAAGATTACTTCCTTAGGATAAATTCCTTGAATTCAAAGTCCTGGTTCAAACAATATGCCAAATGCTAAGATTTAGAATATGAACTGTCAATTTTCCTGCAATAGAATTCAACTAATTTATATTCCCTCCAGCTTATATGAGAGAACCTATTTTAATTATTTTTTTTTTTTCACTTTCACCATATTGGACATTATATCCTTAAAAATGATAAATCATTATTTTCTTAAGATCTTAGTAAGAATGAATATTTTTTGTATGTTTCTTGCTCAGGCAGCTCACAAAGAAAGAAATAGAAATGGCCACAATGTTGTCCCACTTTTCTCATTAATTTTTAAGAGCTTATTAGATTAAAAAAGATTAACCTTTGATTCTTTTGTAGCAAATATTTCCCCCCAATTTGTGGTATGCTTTCTGTTTTGTTTATCATGGGGCAATCTTTTCATCTGCAGCTTTTCCATTTGCTACTGTTTAGAAAGGGCTTTTTGACCCATAATTTTATTTATGTACAACACACATACACATTAGTATTTTCTAGTACTTTCATGGTTAATTTTTTTACATTTAACTATTTAATCCAATTTACTTTTATATATGATCTGTGTTGAAAAAGCTAAACTTTTTTTTTTTTTTGGACAAATTTTTCTGTAGTTGCTCCAATACATTTCCTTTTTTTTTTTGCCATGCCACACAGCTTATGGGATCTTAGTTTCCAGACCAGAGATTGAATCCAGGCCCTCGGCAGTGAGAGTGCAGAGTCGTAACCACTGGACTGCCAGGGAATTCCCCTGATATATTTCTTAAGTTATTCTTTCCTCAGTGTTTTCACATGCCACATTTATGCATCTTTGGCTATACACCCAGACCACATGTTTTCATTTTTTCACCCTATATTCCATCCCTTAGTGAACCTCTATTTATTTAACCCATCTGCTATTGTTGACTATTAATGTTGTTTCTAATTATTTCTTTTTTAGAGATAGAGATATCTTTATCCAAGCAATGCCCTTCTACATGTATCTTAGACTATGTCTTTATTTCTTTAGATGGAGTCCTTGAAATGAGATTTCTCAACCCAAGAGTCCAGGCATGATTAAGACTCATGATAGGTATTGCCAAATTACTCTTCAAAGAGGTTGAATCAATCTAGATTCTCACAGGCCATCTGGGGGACACCCTCTCTTACTGTATCCTTGTCAGCCTTCAGAATCATAATTAAAACACACACATACACAGCTTTGTTAATTTGCCAGATGAAAGATGGTATCTCATTAATTACATTTCTTTTGAGTATGGTTTATTGCATAGCTCTGGTCTCTTGCCTATTAAGTTAGCAGTACTCAATTATCTTATAATAACAGTTGGATGTGTTATATTCATCAGCATAGGATCTTAAGTCAAGCTGTTTTCATCTCTGTGCCTGGAAAGCTGTCTTCCCCTTCGATTTGAGCCATGCAGTTCTTTAGGGACACAGTTTTTTTGGTTTTTTTTTTTTCTTAATAGATCTTTATTGGAGTATAATTGCTTTACAATACTGTGTTAGTTAGTTTCTGTTGTACAACAAAGTGAATCAGCCATATGCATACGTATGTCCCCATATCCCCTCCCTCTTGAGCCTCCCTCCCACCCTCCCTATCCCACCCCTCTAGGTCATCGCAAAGCACCAAGCTGATCTCCCTGTGCTATGCGGCTGCTTCCCACTAGCTATCTATTTTACAGTTGGTAGTGTATATAAGTCCATGCCACTCTCTCACTTCATCCCAGCTTACCCTTCCCCCTCCCTGTGTCCTCAAGTCCATTCTCTACATCTGTGTCTTTATTCCTGTCCTGCCCCTAGGTTCTTCATAACCTTTTTTTTTTTTTAGATCCCATATATATGTGTTAGCATATGGTATTTGTTTTTCTCTTTCTCACTTACTTTACTCTGTATGACAGACTCTAGGTCCATCCACCTCACTACAAATAACTCAATTTCGTTTCTTTTTATGGCTGAGTAATATTCCATTGTATACATGTGCCACATCTTCTTTAGCCATTCATCTGTCGACGGACACTTAGGTTGCGTCCATGTCCTGGCTATTGTAAATAGTGCTGCAGTGAACATTGTGGTACGTCTCTCTCTTTTTTTTTTTTTTTAATTTTTTAATTTAATTTAATTTTTTTTTTTATACAGCAGGTTCTTATTAGTTAACCACTGTATACATATTAGTGTATATATGTCAATCCCACTCTCCCAATTCATCCCACCACCCCCCTCCGCCGCTTTCCCCCCTTGGTGTCCATACGTTTGTTCTCTACATCTGTGTCTCTATTTCTGCCCTGCAAACCGGTTCATCTGTACCACTTTTCTAGGTTCCACATATATGCGTTAATATACGATATTTGTTTTTCTCTTTCTGACTTACTTCACTCTGTATGACAGTCTCTAGATCCATCCACGTCTCTACAAATGACCCAATTTCGTTCCTTTTAATGGCTGAGTAATATTCCATTGTATATATGTACCACATCTTCTTTATCCATTCGTCTGTCAATGGACATTTAAGTTGCTTCCATAACCTGGCTATTGTGAATAGGGCTGCAATGAACATTGGGGTGCATGTGTCTTTTTGAATTATGGTTTTCTCAGGGTATATGCCCAGTAGTCAGATTACTGGGTCATATGGTAATTCTATTTTTAGTTTTTTGAGGAACCTCCATACTGTTCTCCATAGTGGCTGTATCAATTTACATTCCCACCAACAGTGCAAGAGGTTTCCCTTTTCTCCACACCTTCTCCAGCATTTGTTGTTTGTAGATTTTCTGATGATGCCCATTCTAACTGATGTGAGGTTGTACCTCATTGTAGTTTTGATTTGCATTTCTCTAATTATTAGTGATGTTGAGCAGCTTTTCATGTGCTTCTTGGCCATCTGCATGTCTTCTTTGGAGAAATGTCTATTTAGGTCTTCTGCCCATTTATGATTGGGTTGTTTGTTTTTTTAATATTGAGCTGCATGAGCTGCTTATATATTTTAGAGATTAATCCTTTGTCTGTTGATTCGTTTGCAAATATTTTCTCCCATTCTGAGGGTTGTCATTTTGTCTTATTTGTAGTTTCCTTTGCTTTGCAAAAGCTTTTAAGTTTCATTAGGTCCCATTTGTTTATTTTTGTTTTTATTTCCATTACTCTAGGAGGTGGATCAGAAAAGATCTTGCTGTGATTTATGTCAAAGAGTGTTCTTCCTATATTTTCCTCTAAGAGTTTTATAGTGTCCAGTCTTACATTAGGTCTCTAATCCATTTGGAGTTTATTTTTGTATATGGTGTTAGGGAGTGTTCTAATTTCTTTCTTTTACATGTAGCTGTCCAGTTTTCCCAGCAGCACTTATTGAAGAGGCTGTCTTTTTTCCATTGTATATCTTTGCCTCCTTTGTCATAGATTAGTTGACCATAGGTGTGTGGGTTTATCTCTGGGCTTTCTATCCTGTTCCATTGATCTATATTTCTGTTTTTGTTCCAGTACCATATTGTCTTGATTACTGTAGCTTTGTATTATAGTCTGAACTCAGGGAGTCTGATTCCTCCAGCTCTGTTTTTTTTCCTCAACACTGCTTTGGCTATATGGGGTCTTTTGTGTCTCCATACAAATTTTAAGATTTTTTTGTTCTAGTTCTGTAAAAAATGCCATTGGTAGTTTGATAGAGATTGCATTGAATCTGTAGATTGCTTTGGGTAGTATCATCATTTTCACAGTATTGTTTCTTCCAATCCAAGAACATGGTATATCTCTCCATCTGTTTGTATCATCTTTAATTTCTTTCATCAGTGTCTTATAGTTTTCTGCTTACAGGTCTTTTGTCTCCCTAGGTAGGTTTATTCCTAGGTATTTTATTCTTTTTGTTGCAATGGTAAATGGGACTGTGTCCTTAATTTCTCTTTCAGATTTTTCATCATTAGTGTATAGGAATGCAAGAGATTTCTATGTATTAATTTTGTATCCTGCAACTTTACTGAATTCATTGATTAGCGCTAGTATTTTTCTGGTGGCATCTTTAGGATTCTCTATGTATAGTGTCATGTCATCTGCAAACAGTGACAGTTTTACTTTTCTTTTCTAATTTGTATTCCTTTTATTTCTTTTTCTTCTCTAATTGCCATGGCTAGGACTTCCAAAACTATGTTGAATAATAGTGGTGAGAGTGGATATCCTTGTCTTGTTCCTGATCTTAGCGGAAATGTTTTCAGTTTTTCACCATTGGGTATGATGCTTGCTGTGGGTTTGTCATATATGACCTTTATTATGTTGAGGTAGGTTCCCTATATGCCCGTTTTCTGGAGAGTTTTTATCATAAATGGGTGGTGAATTTTGTCAGAAGCTTTCTCTGCATCTATTGAGATGATCATATGGTTTTTATACCTTAATTTGTTAATGTGGTGTATCACATTGATTGAGTTGCGTATATTGAAGAATCCTTGGGATAAATCCCACTTGATCATAGTGTATGATCCTTTTAATGTGTTGTTGGATTCTATTTGCTGGTATTTTGTTCAGGATTTTTGCATCTATGTTGATCAGTGATATTGGTCTGTAATTTTCTTTTTTTGTGATATCTTTTTCTGGTTTTGGTATCAGGGTGATGGTGGCTTCGTAGAATGAATTTGGGAGTGTTTCTCCCTCTGCAATTTTTTGGAAGAGTTTGAGAAGGATCGGTGTTAGCTCTTCTCTAAATGTTTGATAGAATTTGCCTGTGAAGCCATCTGGTCCTGGACTTCTGTTTGTTGGAAGATTTTAAATTACAGTTTCAATTTCATTACTTGTGATAGTTCTGTTTATATTTTCTGATTCTTCCTGGTTCAGTCTTGGAAAATTGTACGTTTCCAAGAATTTGTCCATTTCTTCATGGTTGTCCATTTTATTGGCATATAGTTGTTTGTAGTCTCTTATAATCCTTTGTATTTCTTTGGTGTCAGTTGTGATTTCTCCTTTTTCATTTCTAACTTTATTGATTTGCATCCTCTCTCTTTTTTTCTTGATGAGTCTGGCTAAGGGTTTATCAATTTTGTTTATCTTCTCAAAGAACCAGCTTTTAGTTTTATTGATCTTTGCTGTTGTTTTCTTCATTTCTATTTCATTTATTTCTGCTCTGATCTTTATGATTTCTTTCTTTCTACTTACTTTGGGTTTTCTTTGTTCTTCTTTCTCTAGTTGTTTTAAGTGTAGGATTAGATTGTTTATTTGAGATTTTTCTTGTTTCTTGAGGTGAGATTGAATTGCTATAAACTTCCCTCTTAGAACTGCTTTTGCTGCATCCCATAGGTTTGGGTCGTCGTGTTTTCATTTTCATTTGTTTCTAGGTATTTTTAAATTTCTTCTTTGATTTCTTCAGTGATCTCTTGATTATTTAGTAGTGCACTGTTTAGCCTCCATGTATTTGTGTTTTTTACAGTTTTTTTCCTGTAATTGATTTCCAGTCTCATAGTGTTGTGGTCAGAGAAGATGCTTGATATGATTTCAATTTTCTTAAATTTTCCGAGGCTTGACGTGTGACGCAAGATGTGATGTATCCTGGAGAATTTTCCGTGTGCATTTGAGAAGAAAGTGTATTCTGCCACTTTTGGGTGGAAATTCTGTAAATATCAGTTAAATCTATCTGTTCTATTGTGTCATTTAAAGTATGTGTTTCCGTATTTATTTTCTGTTTGGATGATCTGCCCATTGGTGTAAGTGGGGTGTTAAAGTCCCCTACTATTATTGTGTTACTGTTGATTTCTCCTTTCATGGTTGTTAGCATTTGCCTTATGTATTGAGGTGCTCCTATGCTGAGTGCATAAACATTTACAATTGTTATATCTTCTCTTGGATTGATCCCTTGATCACTGTGTAGTGTCCCTCCTTATCTCTTGTAACAGTCTTTATTTTAAAGTCTCTTTTATCTGATATGAGAATTGCTACTCCAGCTTTCTTTTGATTTCCATTTGCATGGAATATCTTTTTCCATCCTTTCACTTTCAGTCTGTATGTGTCCCTAGGTCTGAAGTGGGTCTCTTGTAGACAGCATATATATGGGTCTTGTTTTTGTATCCATTCAGTCAGTCTTTGTCTTTTGGTTAGGGCATTTAATCTATTTACATTCAAGGTTATTATTGATATGTATGTTCCTATTACCATTTTCTTAATTGTTTTGGGTTTGTTTTTGTGGGTCTTCTTCTTCTCTTGTGTTTCCCACCTAGAGAAGTGTCTTTAGCATTTGTTGCAAAGCTGGTTTAGTGGTGCTGAATTCTCTTAGCTTTTGCTTGTCTGAAAAGCTGTTGAGTTCTCTGTCGAATCTGAATGAGATCCTTGCTGGGTAGAGTAATCTTGGTTGTAGTTTTTTCTCTTTCATCACTTTAAGTGTATCCTGCCACTCCCTTCTGGCCTGCCGAGTTTCTGCTGAAAAATCAGCTGATAACCTTATGGGGGTTCCTTTGTATGTTATTTTTTGTTTTTCCCTTGCTGCTTTTAATATTTTGCTTTAAATTTAGTTTTTGTTAGTTTGATTAATATGTGTCTTGGTGTGTTTTTCCTAGGGTTATCCTGTATGGGACTCTCTGTGCTTCCTGGACTTGGGTGACTATTTCCTTTCCCGTGTTAGGGAAGTTTTCGACTATAATCTCTTCAAATATTTTCTCAGACCCTTTCTTTTTCTCTTCTTCTTCTGGGGCCCCTATAATTTGAATGTTGGTGCTTTTAGCATTGTCCCAGATGTCTCTGAGATTGTCTTCAATTCTTTTCATTCTTTTTTCTTTATTCTGCTCCTTGGCAGTTATTTCCACCATTTTACCTTCCAGGTCACTTATTTGTTCTGCCTCAGTTATTCTGTTATTGATTCCTTCTAGTGTATTTTTCATTTCAGTTATGGTGTTGTTCATCTCTGTTTGTTTGTTCTTTAGTTCTTCTATATCTTTGTTAAACATTTCTTGTATTTTCTCAATCCATGCCTCCATTCTATTTCCGAGATCCTTATCATCTTTACCAGCATTACTTTGGAGTCTTTTTCAGGTAGATTGCCTATTTCCTCTTCATTTATTTGATCTTGTAGGTTTTTACCTTGCTCCTTCATCTGTGACATATTTTTTTTGCCCTCTCTCTCTCACTCTCTTTTTTTTTTTTTTTTTGAGTGGGATTGTGTTCCTGTCTTATTGGTTATTTGGCCTGTGGATTCCAACACTGGAGTTTGTAGGCTATTGGGTAGAGCTGGGTCTTGGTGCTGAGATGAGGACCTCTGTGAGACCTCAGTCCGATGAATATTCCCTGGGGTCTGAGGTTCTCTGTTAGTCCAGTGGTTCGGACTCAGAGCTCCCACCGCAGGAGCTTCGGCCCAATCCCCTGCTTGTGAACCAAGATCCCACAAGCCATGTGGGGTGGCAAAAAAAAAGAGAGAACATAACAAAGTAAAAAATAAAATTAGACTAGGAAACTAACAGATATGTTAGAAAGAATATGAAAATAAAAATATAGGTGAATCAACAACTGGAAGGTACAGCAGTACCACAATAGTGAAAAAGAGGAGGAGGGGAAAAAAAAAGTCAGGGGAGGCCTTGGCTGTGGAGGGTGGGGCCTAAGCAAGGGCGAGGTTTGGGCGGTGGGCAGGGCCAATGCTCAGGACCCACAGGGCTGGAAAAGGCCCTGGGGCCTGTGGGGAGTTGGGCTTAGGCTGAAGGAACAGAAGGGGCCCAGCTGTGCCCTCCACCCTGGTCTCAGAGGACAGAGGACCTCACCTGGGAGCCCAGCAGGCTTCCTGGGCTTGAGTGGGTGGGGCAAACTCCCTCCTCTCCTCTCCTGCTCCTTAGGTCCCAGAGGGCCCCTCCCGCCTGCCTCTCCTGATCTCCCCTGGCATCCCTCCTATGCCCCCAGGACCAATGTGGCTGGGGGGAGGGGGGACCTTGGAGGGCAGGGGACCAGCCTGGGAGCTCAGCAGTTTCCCCAGGCCCGAGTGGGCGGGGCAAACGCCCTCCTATTCCCCCAAGGACCCACGCGGCCTGGAGCACAGTTGTTTTTAGAACACTATAACCATATACTTCATTCAAATTTATTGCAACTGACAAAATCTCCTCATATAGTTCCAAAATTGGATTTTAACAGTTTGACCTCTCAACTGAATTGCATGAGAGATACCATCCAGTTTCCCTTTTTAATTCAGAGCTTAGATTACCCCAGGATCCAATGTAAACAGAAAAGCAGAGAAAAATAGCAGAAAATGCCATCCACATACCCAGATAAACAGCCAATATGTTCATAAGAACGATTTAACTGTCACAAATCAAAAATTCCTACTTGAGATAATATGTCCTTCAGTTCCTGCTGGAGTGCCTATGGTCAGGGTAATGCAGCATTACCCTTGGACAACATACATTTGAAGATCCCTTGCTTTGGGGATGCCCTACCTGGAGACTCTTTCTTCCTTACGTGCTGTATTCTGAGTCACAGGAAGGGAATTACTTGCTCTTTGGTGATTATGAGCCTTAGAGTTGTAGGTAGTGCTTAGATACGGTTGGAAACAAGACACCTCATCTTTCTTTCCAACACCAGGGTCAGGTTGTTAGTACATTCAACTGTGCTGCACTCTCTCCTACTTGGGATTTGCCTAGTATTTCTAGTCTGCTTGAAACTTCCTAATTCTGCATGTTGGAATTAAGGAGCTCTTTAATAAGAGCTAGGCTCTTTGGAGCTCATTTTTTGGTGCAAATTGAGAAGTAATGATAGGGATAATGATCAAATACTGCAAAGACAGTGTTCTTGGATTCCATTATTTGTCAGAATACTGCACAACAGTAACCTGGCACTTAGGATTGAACCTGAGGAGCTCAGTCAGAATCAGGCTGAGCAAAAGAAAATAGCATCCAATGGTAATGACATATGAAAACAGCTCACAGTAGCTTGGAAACACAATTTTAAGTGATGTTTTACGAAGGGTTCTCTGTTTCTCTCTTCACTTATCTAACCATATGCACATTCAGACCATAGTATTATTCATGCCGTTGTATAATGAAAGTTTAAAATCAGTGAGAGAATAGAAATAGGAGATTTTGATTTGGTTTGGAATGAGGTAGCATATGGTGGCGCTGCATGTATTAGGCAACATTGTATTGGTCAAAAGACAGAGTCAAGGCCACCTAGAATAACTGGAACCTATAATCAATTGTCCATTATTTTAAAAATAGATGGCACATAAAAATGAAAAATAAGGAGCCTGTCATTCTTCCCTTTGAATTCATGTTAATAAGAAATATCATCCTTATTGAGGGTGCCATTTGGGGCTGTAAGGAAAAAAATTTCGTGTAAATTTTGTGTGCCTGTGTTTGCACGTATGTATGTGTTGATTTTCTGTATAGTGTCCAACCTTTCAATATGATGTCTTCCTTCACAGCGTTCGAGAGTGAGTACTAAGGGCCCTGAAAGGCTCCTGGGAGCTGTCCAGTGTAGCAATAGGGAGAATTGGACATTAGGAGAGGGACAAAATGACCTTTCTATTTGGTGAAATGAGATCCATACTCTGTCAAACTTTTGGTAAGGCAAGTTGATATCAACCTTTCAGAAAGACATTTGGTAATACATATGAACAGCCTTTAAAGTGTTCATACCCTTTGACAAAATCCTAAAGCATCGGCCCTAAATGTGGAAAGTTTTAACTCATAAATATGTTCATTGCTTTGCATGGAAATAGTTGCACTATTGTTGGACATTTAGGATAAGTAAACCATTAATGCTATTAATAATATGGAAAGATCTATAATATATAATATCTGTGATAGTATAGCTGTGTAAAAATAGAAATGGAAAAATCCATGCCTAGAGAATGAACACAGGAATGAGATTTTTTTAAAAAATCAAGTCTTAAGTATGAAGATTTAGGCAACCTTTCCTAACAGATTCTGAAACGTTGTTATAATTAATGTGATATTTTACTACTTATTACGTATGAGGATAGTAAGTCATAAAGGTGGCAAATTGCTTGACCCGGGTTAAATTCAACATTTGCTATTGCTCTTATACCTTTGCTGATATCGCCCTGTTTGAAGAGAATATAAAATGCTTTTTGATACTTCAGAGGAATACTATAACTTATCATATCCTTGACTTCAAAAAGATGACAATGTTGTGATACTGAATCAAAAAGAGTCAATGACATTGAGAATCACACCACCCAGAGACCCAAAGTGAATAGGGACCCAATTTGTGACATCTGTGAGTTCCATGTCACTTGTGTGTAGATCGGATTTATGACACCGTCCATTGTCAATGTTTTCTGTGTCTTGATATCCAAACTTATTTAAGCAACCACATGCTAGAAGGGACATAAATTTGGAAAGCAAAAAAAGGGAGGATCTAAATGAAAACCTATAAAGGAAAACAAGTAGACAGTAGAATTGGAAGGTACAAATAATTAAAAACTGGAATAATTGGTGTACAAAGTGAAATTGCTAGCCATGTAAAAACCCTTCACAACCATGACAATTTTCTTACAATTAATGCCTAGACAATAGCATTTTAACACATCTCTGTTAAACCACGAAGAGCAAACATTAACACTTGAGCAAGGTTCCTAAAATCTTCCCCAAATTAGAAACCTCTGCCAATCCATATAAAATGAGCAGTTTTGATCTGGGGAAAAGAGAAAATGCAGAAATCATTGAACTAAGATCTTTGAGTTCTTCTAAATTTCCTCCTTGCTTCCTTCTCTCTCATTAAGAAATATAAACACAATAAGGTTTGCAAAGATAAATGCAGCTGACTTTATTACTTGTCTAGTCACCGTGTGGGATGAGATGAGGGTGGTAATAACCTTAGCAAATAATACAACTCCATTTAAAATGGTCTGTACTTAAAATCACATTGCATTAAATGGGGACCTGGAAAATGATGATTTAGGTCTTAAATCTCTAAAGATATATGCCAGGCTTTTGTTTTTTAAGTACAAAAAAATTGCTGAAAACATGAAATTCTGTATCAAGTTAATTATTTGCCAAATCATATCTTAATGAGTGGATGGTATAATTACAAGAGTTTGAAAGTCCACTGTAAAGTGGACTAATCACATTCATCTGACAAATGATTCGGGATGGGAGAATGTTTGACTCGAAATGTAGAATTTAATGATCTGCGAGGTCTTCAAGTCCAAAGAAACTAATGAACTAGCTTGGCTATCATTACTCTCCATATGCCATGGTTCTTGTCCTGTTATGTAGGATGTTTTGAGCAATTGTTAAGTCACTACTTTTTGAGATGAAAGGTAGAAAAAACTTCAGCTAACTAGTACCCCAAAGTCCTACACTTGAATTTGAAAGGACAATGAGATATGTCAAGCAAATAAATCTGCCTCCTGAATTAAAGGAACAGATCAAAACCTCAGCTGCTTCGGGAATGTGCTGTGCCTTCCATATGCTCCCAGCTCAGTCTCCATATGGACGTCTGTGTGCCCTGAGAACAGATCTTCCTGATGTGGATCTGGAAGCACTGCTAGATCTCAGCCATCAGGGAAACTCTTCTACACACTCTGCTTTGACATAAGCGTGGACTTATTATTATAGAAAGACAAGATAGAATTTATGGTAAACTGCAGTTTAATTAGGAAATTGGATTAGCCATTATTCATCTCTTTCTCTCTCTCTATCTCTCTCTCTCTCACTCTTTTCCATTGCTCTGTCACTCTGTGTCAGAGAATCAGTGAAGAATCGGGTTGTTTCAATGAAGAATCAAGTTGGGGGTGGGGTAGGAGACTCACCACTTTGAGTGCCATCAGCCCTCAAATTTGGATTGACTGTGTTCCTCATCTGATACCGTCCGTCTCCTCTCACCATGTGCCATGTTTTCATTTTCTAGATTATTCAGGACAGAATATTCAAGCACATATCCCGTAACAGTTTAATATGGAACAAACATCCTGGAGGATTGTTCGTCCTACCACAGTATTCATCTTATCTGGGAGATTTCCCTTACTACTATGCTAATTTAGGTAAGTGAGTGCCTTCCAGGGAGCTATTCTGGTTTACCCGCCAGGTGTCATCCAGAACTAAAGTCCCTTGATTTTTCGATTCCACCGCGGTGTCTTTGTATCATCCTATGTTGGAGACTGCTTTCTAGAGCCCTGTCCTGAACGGTGTATCAAGGTCAAGAATTATAAATCCAGCAGAGCATTGCAAAGTGAAAAATTCCTTTCTTACCTGAGCCGTTGTACTTTACATTTAGCAGAGTCATTTCTTTTTGAGAAATAGGCTTCCCAAATTACAGATCATTTTGAACATGACAATGGGTTCACTATAATTTTAAGTCTCATCTTATATAAAATGGAGCTAGGATAGCTCTCCCTACTTTTTTTTTTTTCCTCCACAATCCCAACTTCTCTGTCTCAGACCAAAGAAAAACCGAACTAATAAAGGGAAAGGAAAAAGATTTAAGAATATATGATAGGGGAGAAACTTATTCACTTCATTCAATATTTATTATGCCCCTCTTCTGTGCCATGTTAATGCAATGCTAGGTGGTAGAAATAAAAAGTCAAAGGAGATACAAGCTCTGGTCTCAAGCAGCTTTTAGTCTAGTCATAATGGGGAAAAGGGAACCGGCAGAGGGACGAAGCTTTGCAAAAGACTGTTACCGCCATAGATGTATACGTATTTGGAGCCCCATTCGCTCTAGGGTTAGTAACATCTTGGACACGTCTCCTCATTCATAGTTCCAAATTTGAGAAACCCTGGGATAATAAAGCATCTTTCAAGTCGATATGGCAAAAAGACTCCAGATTTTTGTGTGGAGTTAGCAGAGCTAGCACATTAGAAGTGTGTAATTGATGCTTCTTAAACTGTTAGAGGAAAATCTTAAAGCACTGACTTGTCCTCACTGCTAAAAAAGGGAACCCCCTCCATCATATTTATTCTTCTTACTTGGCAAAGCCTTGAATGTGTATCTAGATAGTGGGAAAGCTAGCTTCTTTCTAACATGCAATTAAAGTACTAGTCGGATGGTATAATTTGCCCTGCAAAACGTTCGTATAATCCTTTGAGATATATATAGTCTGATTCTTACCTTTATCCAGTCACTACCAAAGCTTAACTTGAATGTCCCTGCACTGTCTTGTTCATACTTAAACTACTAAAATGTGAAATTAGTGGCTCTAAACTAATGAAGCTTTGGGAGGCTTTTTAACCTGTCTCCAATTTCTTAGTGGGTTCTCATGGAAAAACTCATTTGCGGGGGAGAAGCCATCTCACTGCTCTCTCTTTGGTGGCAGTTGTTATTTTGTACATTTATAGTACCTTTCCACCTCGGGCCTCAGAGCGCACAGTTGGCAGAGGTCTGGACCACATACTTTTCCTCTCAGCTGTGTCACTGGTACACAAAGAAGAGATTCTTGGGAGTAGAGCAGCTTCTACTCTAAAATAGTGATGATGGTGATTATGATAGCGGTAAGCTCACGCTGAGTACTTACTGTTTGCAGGTCCTGTTCTAAGTGCTCTGTATGCATTAACTCATTTAATTTAATTCTCATAACAACTCCATAACTTTGATCCTGTTGCTATCAGCCCCATTTCACAGCTGTGGAAACACAGAGGGTTAAGTAATTTTTCCAAGATCCCATCACCACTCAGTGGTGGAACGGAGCTTCAGACATAGACACTCATGCTCTGGATGTTGTTCTTTTAACCTTTACCACTTGCTAGTTATTATCTGAAATAGTATCAATCAGGCAAAAACCCCTTAACTACATAATTCAGAGTAAGACAGATGCAAATATCCTGGAAGAGAGAGCACATTTACAAAAATCCATCCTAAGACGTAAGTGACTAGAGTTAGACCCTTTCTTGGGTAGAGAGTGGTGAGTAGTGGTGTGTGTGCGTAATTAGACTTTGGGTGCCTAAAAAGCGGAAGGGAGATCAAAGATGCATCCCCAAGGGAGGAAGGAAACGACTGTCAAAGGAAGAATCTGGAAATGGGCATTGAACTGTAAATTATCCAGGTCCCTAGACTCAGGCAGCAGTTAACTAGCAGCTTTTCACCTTGTTTTTGTTCCGTCAGGACACAAGAGGCAGAGGAAAAATACACTAGAAGGGAACATCATCAGCTCCAGGGTGAGGCAGTGGAGTGGAGAGGACTAATTTTCTAAGTCTTGTTTTTCAGTGCTTCATTAGGCCTCTCTGCCCTTTCTGTTTCAGGTTTAAAGCCCCCCTCCAAATTCACTGCAGTCATCCACGCGGTGACCCCCCTGGTCTCTCAGTCCCAGCCAGTGTTGAAACTCCTCGTGGCTGCAGCCAGATCCCAATACTGTGCTCAGGTGAGTGGAGGTGTTGGCCACGGTGCCTGCCCCCTCCTGCTCAGTGGACCAGAGACCCCCAACCCTCCCTGTTCCTTCCCGGCTACGCGCTGTGCTCCCGGAGACTCCTCTCGCGTCGTGCCCCGTTACTCCCCTTTCCTTTGTCACACCTCGTTATGCCCTTTTCGTCAGCTTAGAGGTTCTTGAAAGTGAAATGTGGTACAGGTAAGGGGTGGGTTACAAAGAGATCTTTGCCCTGGGATAAAGTTAAATATTGGGTTGGCCCAAAAGGTCATTCGGGTTCTTCTAACATCTTTTGGAAAAACCTGAGCGAACTTTTTGGCCAGCCCGATATACACCAATACACTCTTTAAAGAATACATAGGCACATTATTTCATTTTTACGTGTCAGAGTGATAAAGGAACATCAGAAAGGCCACGGAGAGGACCCAGAAAACTAGGTTTCCACAGCAGAAACCAATTCGTTGGTGTCAGGAGGCGTCAACTTTTCTTTCACGGCCACCGTGACTAATTATAAAATTGGGAAAGGAAGATGATACCTATGGTAATAATGTTTTCCAAATTGGTATCGCTGTCGTACTCTTAACGGTGGTTTTTCTGAATTGTAAATTACACAAGAAGGTTTACACATGACAAAAGAATGGAATCACGTGGAAGTATGCATTTTGGAGCTAAACGTCGTTTTTATTGGAAATAACAGGATCACAGGAAATCAGCAACCATCCTGGAGAATCCAAAACACGAGCTCACGCCAGTCTTGTCTTGAATTCTCTTCTTTCTCCCATGTTGCCTGGTGTAGCGTGAATGCATAGCCGACGTTCAGTGTGCATTTTTATTCAGTTTGATCAGGGTTGTTATCTTACTCGTCATCATAAGACATCAGAATTTCGGAAAACACTTTGTTAAAAACCAGCAACCCTGAAATGACTTCTTTCCTCCCCAGCTTTCTCCTACCCCCTTGACACAGTTTTTCTTAGATTACTCTTTTTGTCCCCTCTCTTTGGTTGTTAGAGTGATCGGGTTTTGAGGGTTGTGTAGGAGTGGACTCACTTTTATTTTTTAAATTTTTGTTGGAGGATAGTTGATTTACAATGTTGTGTTAGTTTCAGGTGTACAGAGTGGAGTGGACTCACTTTAAATTCAGTTTTGAGGTCTGCCATCCTGCCTTGCTTATATCCCCATCTCCTCTCTCTCTGTCTGTAAGAAGAAACTTTGGGTGGGAGGCCTATGTAAATCTAGCCTTACCAAGCCATCTCATGACCCCCTGTCCCTTTCAGATCATAGTTCTATGGAATTGTGACAAGCCTCTTCCAGCCAAACACCGCTGGCCAGCCACTGCTGTGCCTGTCATCGTGATTGAAGGAGAAAGCAAGGTAGGACCAGAGGGGACCTCACTGTGGAATCAGTGTGGAATCTTCGTGTCTTTGGTGGGGCACCATGAGTGTTGGTCTTAGCCAATCTTCCTCCTGTTTCTGGGAGTGCTGGCCTGGACTGTTTTTCCAAAACCATACCTGTCTCTGAATGTCCTCTGCTTTGACAGCCATAGGCTTTTTTAAAAAATTTTTTTGAAGTATAGTTGATTTACAATGTTGTTTTAATTACTACTGTACAGCAACATGACTCAACTATACATAAATATATTCTTTTTCATATTCTTTTCCATTGTGGTTCATCACAGGATATTGAATATAGTTCCCTGTGCTATACAGTAGGACCTTGTTATTTATCCATCCTATAAATAATAGTTTGCATCTGCTAATCCCAAACTCCCATTCCTTCCCTCCCTATCCCCCTCCCTCTTGGCAACTACAAGTCTGTTCTCTATGTCTGTGAGTCTATTTCTGTTTTGTAGATAAGTTGATTTGTGTCATTTTTTTTTAACTTTTAAAAAATATTTTATTTATTTATTTTTGGTTGTGTTGGGTTTTCATTGCTACGCACGGGCTTTCTCTAGTTGCGGCGAGCGGGGGCTACTCTTCGTTGAGGTGCGCAGGCTTCTCACTGCGGTGGCTTCTCTTGTTGTGGAGCACAAGCTCTAGAGCGCAGGCTTCAGTAGTTGTGGCACACGGGCTCAGTAGTTGTGGCTCGTGGGCTCTAGAGCTCAGGCTCAGTAGTTGTGGCGCACGGGCTTAGTTGCTCCGTGGCGTGTGGGATCTTCTGGGACCAGGGATCGAACCCGTATCCCCTGCATTGGCAGGCGGATTCTTAACCACTGCGCCACCAAGGAAGTCCCTGTGTCATATTTTAGATCCCGCTTATAAGTGTTATCATATGCTATTTGTTTTCCTCTTTCTGACTGACTTCACTTAGTATGATAATCTCTAGGTCCATCCATATTGCTGCAAATGGCATTATTTCATTCTTTTTAATGGCTGAGTAGTATTCCATTGTGTGTGTGTGTGTGCGTGTGTGCACGCACACACATGTATCACATCTTTATCCATTCATCTGTTGATGGACATTTAGGTTTTTTCCATGTCTTGGCTGTTGTGAAGCCAAGTGCTGCTATGAACATAGAGATGCATGTATCTTTTTGAATTATAGTTTTATCTGGATATATGCCCAGGAGTGGGATTGCTGGATCATATGGCAGCTATATTTTTAGTTTTTTAAGGAACCTCCATACTGTTTTCCATAGTGACAGCCGTAGGCTTATGGAATTGGGTCCTAATACTAACTCTTCAGGAGATGTGTGACCCTGACTATACCTTCCTTCTCTGAGCCTCAGTTTCCTCATCTACAAAATGGAAATAATAACACATAACACGTGGGGTACTATGAGGAGTAAATAAATTCAGGGCCTGGCAATGGTAATCTTTCTGGAAATGATGAGGATGAAGATGAGGCTGCTGATGGTTGTGGTGATGCATGAGGTTTGCTTAGCTGATTAATCTGAGTTAGTTGTGTCTTTGAGAATAGTGGTTCTTCCTAACATTTATCTTAAAAAGGACATTTCCACCTTACTTTTGTTTTGAGGTGTCCATCAGAGACTCTCAGGAGTGCTGGCTGCCTAGCTGGCCCCTGCTTCCCTTCTCCAGTTCATTTTGCCTAGAACAGAATGATCCTCTTAATCATCTCATGGCCCTTAAGGGAGTCTTTTTGCTAATGCTTTCAATTAACATCAGAGGCCATGTATAATCTGGCCTTAGCCGGCCTTCCCAATCTTCTCTCTCGTTGCTTTTCCTCTGTAGATTTCATCAGTCACAGTTAACAGCACTGTGTCCCTTCCTACCCCTAAGTGTTGTCTTTCCCATTTGCTGTAAGTCTTGACCATCCTTCCTCAGCTGTTCATTTCTGTTATTGAAATTCCCATATATTCTTTAAGCCCTGGTTCACATGCTCCCTCCTCTTTGAAATATCTTCCACTCTTTGCTGCCAGAGGTGAATTCTTTTTTCTCAAGCTTCTGCTGGTGGCTTTCTTGTAGATCTTATACATTGTGAGGAAATTAGTCTCTTATTAAATGACACTGAGATTGTCATCTAAGAGACTTCCTCCGTCAGTCCCCAAAGAGTTAGGTCATGAGAGATTGTCTCACACTAAGTAAACCCTCTTTGAGCCAGAATAAGAACGACCAAGGTATTAGGTTGCACCATTTGAAATCATCATTTGGGTGGCTACAAGTGGGCATTTCATATAGTTCAACAGTATGCACTGAGAATTGTAACTGTCACGTGCGTGGACAAGGTGATCCGTGCATTATCTATTGAGTTCCAGTGTATGCTGCCTACTGTGTGCTGGGCAACATGAGGAAACACAGTGGTGAATGTGACAGATACAGTCACAGCCTTCATAGGACTGGAGTCAAGCAATGTGGTTATCAGAGAGCTGATTGGTAAGCACTTAATGAGGAAAGGGAGGGATGAGAATAATCACATGCCTGTTGGCATCGGTCTTACTTACCCTTATGAATTCATCTCACCAATAGGTATGGTTTCACAAAAGGGACTGGCACAGAAAAATCTCCTGCCTACAACCCCATATATCTGTCTCCCCAGTTCCAATGCCTGAGGCCCTGAACAGTGCTCAGATGGGTTCTCTTCACTTTGAACTTGGAAATTCTTTGTTTTTTTATGCTTCCATGGGTGACTAGATCTCCTTCTGGTAGATAAGTCTCTCTTTGAATATGTCAGGATATTCAAATAGGATCCATTCTGACTGACCGACTGGGAGCCATTCTGACTCCTATGGTTAGTATTGCATTTTTATGCACAGACTCATTGACTGATTTTATACTCTCACTCCCAGCTAGTAGTCCCAGTTTCTTTATTTCTAAGATGATGATGATAATAATAGTACCTTTCTTGTAGACTTTATCAGATGTGTCTTATAAGATACCTACCTCCCATTCTCCCAGCCGTATTTATGTCTGGGCTTCTGGCCATTTGTTGAGTCCTAGACTTCACCTTGGCCACTGAATCCAGTAGGTCATGTGGTTCCTTTTCCCTCGTTGGGACCGCACCACCTGGTAAAGCATTTGCACTTAAGTCTTGCTTTAGACTCTGTATTCTAGGGCACCTGGACGCTAAGACTTGGGCCCATTTTGATGATGAGATGAGATACTGCATTACAGGTGCTCAGCCCTGTACCTGTTATACACTCAGGATTCAGTAAATGTCAGCTCCTCTTCTGTGTGGGGGGCATTGTAAAGTGATGGTTTGTATTATGGGCTTTGGGGTCAGACTTCCTCTATGTGACCTAAGGCAAGTTATTTCATTCTGTGTGCCTCAATCCCTCCTTCAGTAAATGGAAGAAATCATAACACCTAACAGGTTAGCTAAAAGGATCAAATGGTTTGATACTGTACATGTAAATGTATTGCTGCTTAGGAGTGTGGATGCACATGGTAGGTGCTTGAAAAATGTCAACTCTTATTGTGCTTTGTATTATTACTTGTGAACATTTCTTATCTTCCCTACTAGACAGGGAACTTCTTGAGCCTAGGTCATTTCCTAGTTGTGTGTGTTCATTCTAGAAGGGTTTGGGCTGTTACATGGTAGCTAAGTATTTCTTAAATGAGCTAACAAGGAAAACCCAGCTCCCTCAGGATTGACTTTGTAAGTACATTGGCTCCTTTCATGCTAATCCACTGAACTTTTGGAACGTAGCTGAGGCAGGGTATTTGAAAGAGAGCCTCTAGTTTCTACACTAGATTTAGAAGTGGCTGACTTATGGGCTCTTAACTCTTATTGATGAAGCAAGTTCAGAAAAAGGAAATGGATCCTTTTAAACCCAGTGGTTGGGCCCATAACGGGGAAACTAGTCATATGTCCTCCTCCTTCCCCATTTTAAATTTCCATGTCTAGCCTTGAGTTTAAAATTGATGTGTTTGCTGCTTTGGCTGGAAAATTCTGTTTTGAATTTATAGGCCTTGTCTCTGCAGCTCTCCCCTGTAGGCTTAACAAGGGAAAGGTCAGGGCATCACTAAGCTGGCAACTAATAACTTCTGCATTAGTTAGTGGACATGTAAACAGTGTCAGGAGAATTGCTTCAGGCTGAGATTTCTGAGCCCTGTGTATACGGGGTTGCTGATCGCTTTTGTATTTTATTTTGGAAGACCGAGAAAGAGGAAAAAACACTTGACCCAGTTGGCAGATGTGTAGGAGCAGGGCCTGGAGTGTAGGTATATCCCTTGAGCTCCCACAGATGGGTTCTAGTGGGCATTTTCCATCCTTTAATGATGTGAGCCCTCCAGTAGCTTCTCCGGCACGTAAACCAAATCTGAGATGAGGCTTGCGGATGAGATGGCTCCCTGATGTAAATATAGTTTGGGCTTCTTTGGGGGGTGTGGGGAGGGGTCCTTAGATTTTGAGCCTTGGCAGCCGGGCTAAGTGCCTCCCTTTTCGCTTTGTCTCTAGCATCCAACTGCTTCATTCCCTGGCCTTTGTGCCTTGAAAGTTGATGGCAAGTGTCTTCTCTCTCAGTCTCCACGTAGGAATTGAGAGAGGATGGCGCAACAGTTAATGTACCTTCCAGAGGAAGTGGTGACTGTGAGATTGCCATGTGTGCTGACATTCACTTTTGAGGTCCTTTCAACCCCGAGACAGGTATAGCATAGGGCTGAGGTGCTCTATAGAATCACACCATCTGGGATGGTGTGCTGGTGGGTCCATCCTAAGCAAGACACAACATTTCTGTACCTTAGTTTTCTCACCTATAAAATGGGGTTGTTATACAGATGAAATGAGATGATGTACATAAAGAACTTGGAACATTTCCGGGACTTCCCTGGTGGTCCAGTGGGTAGGACTCCGCACTCCCAATACAGGGGACCCAGGTGCGATCCCTTGTCGGGGAACTAGATCCCGCATGTCGCAAAACGAAGATCCTGCGTGCTGCAACTAAATAAACAAACAAATAAATAAGAACTTGGAACATTCCCTGACACAGAGTAAATGTTTTAAAAAATGTTAGTTACTCTTATATCCTCATTCTTATTAGGTATTCTACAGAAACTTCAACACAGAAGTTCATGCTGGGTCTGTCATAGGGTAGTCTCTTCAGTCTCAGTTTTTCAACTGATCCCCTCATCCCCCAAACCCTCACCACACACACATACACACACACACACACACACTCACACGCACACCCACACCCACACACGTACACTCACCTCACCATGCCTTATCCTGGTGCTGCCCAAACTTTATACTACCTTCACAGTTTCCTAAATCCATGGACCACGTGTTCTATTGTTTAGTATTTTTCTTTAAATCAGCTTACTTTTCACTTTAATGAAACTATTTTTGAATACTAGTACCTTTTATTGCTATAGCTACTAATATATATGTGTATATATTTTTGCTTCTCTGAGCTAAAATAAATAAAGAGTAGAATTTTTAAATGTTTGTCTCTGCACCTCCTAAAATGACCTGGCCTTCCAGTGGTGTGTGTCCCACACTTGGAATCACTGCTCCGTGCATCCACTCTTCCCTGGCCTCAGAGTGCTGGCTCTCCCCTCTGTGCCTTTGCATCTACTGAGCCCTCTGTCTGTTAGGCCTCATTTCTATTTATCCCCAGTGGATTCCTGGCCATCAAGGTCCTGATTCAATGTGACTCTGAGGCTTTCGTTGCTCTTCCAAGCAGCTGGTTGCTGCATCCTCTGGTCTCCCGGCATTTCTCGTATCAGGCGAGGACCGATCATCCGCATCTTGTTCTCTTGGTCATCTTGGTCTCCCTGCAGACTATGAACTCCTCCAAGACAGAGAATGTTTCTTACTCGCCTCTGTACTCCCTTTGACTAGCAAGGTGTCTGTACACAGTAGGTGCCCAGTAATGGTGGGACCAAATGGATCTGCACAGATGGGAAACGGAAGCCTTCTGTTTTGAGAGGTGACATGGTGGTGGAAAATCCTTTGTGAAGATGACGATGGGGGAAATTTTCCTGAAAACAAGACTGTCCATTTACCTCTCTTTTCCCCGATTCCTTCCCTCCTGCCTGCTTTCCCCCGCCTCCCAGGTTATGAGCAGCCGTTTTCTGCCCTATGACAACATCGTCACAGACGCCGTGCTCAGCCTTGACGAGGACACTGTGCTTTCAACCACGGAGGTAAGCAGCCTCACCAAGGAGGGGCAGAGGGCCCTGCGGGCAGTCGCCTCAAACCCCAAGGTGCCAGCGCCTCTTTTGCCCTTGCCTTGGCCAAGCCCAAAACGTTTTTCAAAGCTTCCTGCAGAGTCGGTTTGAATCAACCTGGTTCCTGTGAGCACCTTGCCGCCACCTGGCACCCTGATGAGGGCATTTTCCCCTTTGTTTCCTCTGCTAATCGGTTCCTCATTTGCAAGGCTGTGCCTCACCTCACCCCTCCCTCCTGCCCTCCTTTTGTTTGTTTGTTTGTTTGTTTGTTTTTTAACAGTGCAGGTGCAGGCAGGTGTGCAGAGGGACCCAGGGGAGGCGGGCAGGGGCACCTGATTAGCATTTTCTTGAAGCCACGCTCTGGGAGCCCATCTTTCCTGATTCTGCTAACGCCTGTGTGGGCGTGTGTTGACTCTGTTGGGGAACACTATTCTGGGTTCTAAAGGCAGCTTTTCCATCTTGGTTGGAAGTGTGCATTTTCTTTAACCCACACGAGAGCAAACGGTTTCACTTGAAGGCTGAGATGGAGATCCCTGCTATTTCAGATGTTCAGGTATTTGTGCCAAAAATAAGATTGCACAGAGCAATGTGTGAGGGGGAGGGAGAGAAGAGGAAAGATAGCTATGCTAGAAAACCAATTTTTACAACTCGAATGAGTATTGGTCTCTGAAACCGCACTTAAAACCGTAGAGGGGACCAAAGACAGTTACACAAACATGTAGTAGATCACAAATACATTATTCATGGTAGCTGCTAAAAAGCTTGGAGACTTAGCTACTTATCCTGTTCCCCTTCTTTTATTCCTTTTTATTCATATTCGTTTTCTTTTCAATTTAAATGTCGACACTTACCAGCAGGCTGTTTTACTGGATGCCAGTCTTGATTCTAACGGCCTGCTGCCCACATAGCCAGGACTCATGATAACTTGGGCTAGCAGTCTCTGTGTCTCTTCAAATTCCATGGATGCTTCCAGTTTCCATCAAATGGAGTTGAGCAGACGTTCTGTGTAAGGGCAACCAAAATCACCCCAGGACAAAATGTCCTGGGCCTCACCTTGGTTAAAGGCTTTCTGTGCAGCCAAAGCTCTATAAATACTTGGTGAATGAGTGTTGTTGGAGGGATGCGTGCTGTGCGGATTAAAGTGTGAGCACACAGCCAATTGTGTCATGTGTGAGTCGGCAGGAGAAAGAGGTGGGGGGAAGGGGAGAGATGCTTAATGTTCAGAGAGAATGACTGCAATGGAATACAAGGAATGGGACGCTCCAGCTTGCGTTTTTCTCCTGCTTCCTGCAAGGGAGGCTGGCATCCCCGGAGCAAATTCATTCAACAAGTATTTATTGAGGGGTGTCTTTGTTCTGGTCTCTGCCAGGTACTTTGATTACACAGTTCCTGCCTGTAGCTGCCAGAGTCCTGGCAGCAAACAATTCAAATCAGGTGACTCAAATGAAGGGATTTAGGATGACTTAGGGAGGTGAGTGGGGTTAAAGGACGCCACAGGAGAGGGAGAGGCACCTGGGGAGTGGCACGAGCTTGAAGCAGCTCCTACTTCTAGGCCTGAAGAAGTGAAGGAAGGAAACAGTGTTTCCGGTGTCCCTGAGAGGGGGAACTAGGAAGAAGAGGCTGCCCTACAAGAGCTATGACCATGGAGGGGTGTGGCACCTACCAGAACTCTGGGGCCAGAGCTGGGGTGGGGAGCAGGGGAGAAATACTGTCCTCTCTCTGTCCCACCTCCATTTTCCTGCCAGCAACTCCCATTGACCTAACCCAATCAGCCACCAGCTGGCAAGGAAGACCAGGTTATGCAGTCCATAGACTTCCACTGTCTCAGGCGTAGGGCACGGCAAGAAGAGCGGAGAGTGGATCTCGGAGAGCAAACAGGAAAGGCAGCACGTTGCCATGTGAAACGTATTGTCAAGACTACAGCATATACCTGAATCGTTACCCTATGACCTGAAGTATTGATTGATGTCTCATCTTCCGCTGGGCACAGAGCAGTTGATCTCACACTCGGGTTTGTTTCTCTCTGCCCCACGGTAAAATAACTTTCAGCTGCTGTGATGTAGCCACGTGCTGGTGAATTTCTTTTCAAAGAATAGCAATTCCAGCCTCTCAATGCATGCTGGGAAGAACTTGTGCTGTATGTGGAGCAATTAGAAGTCAGCGTGGGTTGAGCATGAGATGGAAATTTAAGACGCTGGCCGTCTGGTTTGTTTACTTTTCTGGCTCATCAGTGGAGCAGTCGTGTTGCCTGACATGGTGGAGGACAAGGGTTTCTCTTTTCTCTTTTTTTTAGGTGAATAGATGTTGGTTCATTTTATTTCCTCTCTAAGGATTCTTAGCTTGTTTAAATGCCTCTCTGTAGTATTAAGGATAGATTTTTAAACAGTGTCCTACAAAGGGTATTAGATAGAGTTGGTTTATAGTTATTTACATTAATCTGGGTTGCTTCAAATTCTCGAAAGAAAACCGATGTTAGTTTTTAAGAGAAGAGGCCATAAGCTGACCTTTGCCTCCTTTGATGTGTTAATGAGCTGCGTGAAAGCAGAACTATCACAAGAATCATAGTTTTATTGGAATTTACTTTTGAGCTGCTTTGAAATGACTTGAAACGGCTTTGAGATAGTAAGGAATTCACGTGATGAAAACACCCCATCGGTGTATGCGTCTCCTTTTCAAAGGATAATGGAAAACTCCGAAGAGTGCTGACAGCCAGGCTGATTCTTTGATAACGGGCTGCATAATGTACTATCCCATGAGTTGGCACCATTAGTATTGAACGCCAGTGATGATGTGCAGGTTATCACGACCTGCTTTCAGTTTTTTGGCAAATACTGTCCACTCCCCTGCTATCTTTTAACTTTGAGACGCCCCTTACCCCACCACGCTTCCTTAATGTGTATCCCAACAACCTACTTGTTTCCCCCCAGGTATTATAGTTTGGGGGAAAAAGCTATATTGTTAAGGCTTTCTTATCTTGAGTCAGGGCACCAAACTAAATCTCCTAAATTAAATCTCCTAAACTAAAATTTAAATTCATGGCTGTTTACAAAAATCATGTCTTCTAACTAAGCCCCAAGAATTCAGAGATAAAAGGACCCTTACAGATCACCCAGGCCAGTGTTTCCCAAACCTAGGATTTCACTGATATGTTTACCTAGGATGAGGCTTAAAAAAAGAAAGAGTATGCTGTTTAAAGAAAAATATTAAACTAAGTTATATCGAATATGTGGTGGGAATGTGGGAAAAGGAGCGATGATGGTTATGCATATGGTGAAAACTTGGGAAATACTGATCTAGGCTTATTTGCTTTGTCTTGTAATTGAGGTAAAATTCACATAGCATAAAATTAACCATCTTCAAGTGTATGATTCAGTGGCATTTAATACCTTCACCGTGTTGTATGCTTATTACCTCTACTTCATTCTGAAACATTTTCATTACCCAAAAAGGAAACCCATTAATCAGTCACTCCCTATCCTTTGAAACCACTAATCTGTTTTCTGTGTCTATGGATTTGTGTATTCTGGACACTTCATGTAAGTGGAATCACACAATACGGGGCCTTTTGTGTGTGGCTTCTTTCACTCAGCATAATGTTTTCAAGGTCTGTCCACGTCGTGGCACGCATACGCATCAGTGTTTCATTCCTTTTTACAGCTGAATAATATTCCATTGAATGGATATACCATGTTTGGTTTATTTATTGATGAGTTGAGGGCATTTGGGTTGTTTCCACCTTTGGGCTATTGTGCACGGTTATTTGCTCTGCTTTTGAACCCCTGGGAGGTCAGGAACTGGACTTGCCAACATCACTCAGCCACCATCACAGTGCCAAGACTTGAAATATCTGTGGAATAAATGAAAATTCCGTTTGCATTGCTTATCAAGAAGAGATAGGGCAAAGGTTGTTGGGTGCATGTGTAACCTGTATAAGATAAATTGTTTTCAACACTGTAGCAACAGAGCTAGAAGGGGAAGCTATGCTAACAGTAAAAACAAAAATCACACCAAAAAAATCACACACCAAATCTGAAACCAGATGGCTTGGGTTCAGATCTTGGCTCTGCCACTTACTAACTCAGAAAAATTATTTGAACCTCCATATCCTTAGCTTCCCTCTCTGTAAACTGGAGACTGTAAAATTACCTACTTCACAGGGTTACTGTGAGGATGAAATGAGTTAAAATATGTAAGTTGTTTTTTTTTTTATATCTGAAATGTCTTTATTTTGATTTCATTTTTGAAAGAAAATAGAACTGAAAGAAATAGAGTTACAATTATTTCTTTCAGTATTTTAAATCATTTGATCTACAGAATTCTTGCTTGCATCATTTCTTTTGTTTTTCTCCAGGTTTATTGAAATATAATGATGTGTAATATTGTATTAGTCCAAGGTGTACAACATGATTTGATATATGTATATATTGCAAAAGGATTACCACAACAATTTTAGTTACTATCAATCACCTCACATGGCTATAATAAAATATGTAAGTTCTTATAACCATGCCTGTTGTATTATAAGCATTACACAATTATGACCATTATATGATGGTTTGCTGTTACTGGGTTTTGGGGGGGGGGGCGGTTTGTTTTGTTTTGTTTTGTTTTTACTTTCTGTATGTTATTTTATGTGTCATTCATCAAAGAATCATAGAAAGTCAAAAGTGAGTTTACACATTTGAGAACAGACTATTTGCTAATTACACATGTTAGTTTGCAGCAGGTTCAGAAGTACCTGCTTTGGGTTATTTTGAGCACTAGGAAGTCATTTCACTGCATTTCCTTTAAAAATAATCTTGGTCTGTCCCCACTTATTCCTAGTGATTTTTCACTGTGGATGTGTTTTCTAAATTCCCTTGCACTGAGTATCCTCACACCTGAGAGGCCTGAATTACTGTTCTTGATGATACCTGCTTTGTATTCCCGTTAGAACTTGTGTGCTTTTAAAACATCTTTTCTCTGGCTCTTAAGTGGATGCTTTGATTTTAGTCACTGTGGCTTTGCTGTGTGCTGGTGATGATGTATGCTATATATTCATACGGTAGATGTATACAGAAAATCTGCTCCTGTTTATAAAACAGATGCATTTATGCCTCCCATCAATCAGTGCTCACATATCTTTTGGAGGCTGGGGGGGGGGGAAGCAACTGATTTTTTGACTTTTTAGCTTGAATAGACTGGATTTCTAAAGGACATATCCACCAATGTATTTTTTTTCCTTCTTTCATTTCCACACTAATCTGAAGTTTCTTTAACAGAAAACATTAAAATGTGCATAATTATGGGGCCAAATGTCAAGCAGTCAGTTTAATTTGCTGATGAATACATGGAATTAATGTTACGCAGCAGTCCTGGGATTTCACATTACGAATTAGCAGGGGGAAGGTGATGTTTTGTTGACATTTGTTAACACCGTTGATTGCTTGTTTGGCTTGTGTTCTGCCTGCAGGTGGATTTTGCGTTCACCGTGTGGCAGAGCTTCCCCGAGAGGATTGTAGGGTACCCTGCACGCAGCCATTTCTGGGATAACTCGAAGGAGCGGTGGGGCTACACGTCCAAGTGGACGAACGACTACTCCATGGTGTTGACGGGAGCTGCTCTTTACCACAAGTGAGGAGTTTGGACACCATCTTATATTGCTTTTTATATTAGTTTCTGGCTGCTGCAGAGATGGGACCTTGGGCCAAATCTTGTTAACAACCTTAATGGAAATTAGTTTGAAAAATCCCCACTTCAATTCTGTTGATGTGGCCAACGTGTATCTTTGAAATCGGTAAAACCTCTTGGCTTATGGCATCTTTAGAAACTATGGTAGAGCAGCATCTTCAGTGACTCTGAGGTGTGGAGACGTACTCAGAGTGTATTGAGTAACTGAATGTGTAGAAGAACAACAAAGTAAACGCTTAGTTGAGCATCTCCCAGCACTGTTCTAGGTGCTTAGGATATACCGCCGAGTAAAATAGGAAAAAAACTATCTGCCCATACAGGCTTTGTATTCTAACAATATACATAATACTTGTATAATATATTAAGAGAGGGGCTTCCCTGGTGGCGCAGTGGTTAAGAATCTGCCTGCCAATGCAGGGGACACGGGTTCGAGCCGTGGTCCGGGAAGATCCTACACGGAGTGGAGCAACTAAGCCCGTGTGCCGCAACTACTGAGCCTGTGCTCTAGAGCCCATGCTCCGCAACGAAGAGTAGCCCCCACTCGCTGCAACTAGAGAAAGCCCGCGTGCAGCAACGAAGACCCCAAGGCAGCCAAAAATAAAAATAAATAAATTAAAAAACATATCTATTAGGAGATAAGACAAAGCAGAGCAGGGCAAAGGTGGAGAAGGGGCAGGTTGGGGGTGATCCTCATTGAACGGATGAGATTTGAGTGGAGACTTGAAGGAGAAAGGAAGTCAGCCAGGAGAATACCTGTAGGAAGAGCGCTCTGGCGTGGGGAGCAGTGTGAAAGGATGCCCTGAGACAAGATGCTGGAGGAATATCCAGAAGACCGATGTGACCAGAGTGGAGTGAGGGCCAAGTAGGTGAGAGAGGTCATGGGATCCCGGATGCAGGACCCTGCTTTCCATCATGAGGACTTGACCATCTTCTAAGTTATGTGGGGAGCCGGTGCAGGGGTGTGAGCAGAGCAATCCTTCTTATGTTTTAGGCATCTACTGTGAAGGCTGTGGTGAGGATAGACCATAACGGGGCCAGGGGAGAAGCAGGGAGACTTATTAGGAGGTGACTGACATTATCTAGGCAAGAGATGATGGAGCCTGGGTCAGGAAGTGAGCAACAGAGGTGGGAAGTAGTGATCAGATTGTGGACATATTCTGAAGATGCTCCAGCACGATGTCCTGACAGATTGGATACAGAGTTTGATGACTCTTAGGGTTTTTGACCCGAAGAACTAGAAGCATAGGGTAGTAAGCCATCAACAGTGTTGGGGAAAGGTGTAGATGGAATAGGTATTAGGGAAAATACAGGAGTTCAGTCTTGGGCATGTAGGGACATTTAAAAGGGTGTGTTGAAAAAGTCAGGGACGGAGATATAAATTTGGGAGCTGTTTGCATAGATTTGGTCTTTAAAGCTAGGAGACTCAGGTAAGATGGCCAAATTCATGAGTGTGGAAGGCTAATGTTCCTGACTCAATCATTATTGAAATCCCCTCCTTGGTAAGCTGAACACACCAATCTTAACCTGGTCTTTTTTAGTAAAAAAATAGAGAATCCTGTCATCTCAAGGATGGAGTTGGAAATGCACAAGATATAAGCATTAGGGTGACTGAATCTTGATCTCAGGACTCCACCTCTTTCTTCCCGCCACCACCATTCAGTGAACCAAATTCATTCAAATGATTTTTCCAATAAATATATGCTATATATTCCTCCAAAAAAAATACTAGGGTGAGAAATAATTCAAATAAATTGTGGGTTCTCCATAATGATTGACCACCAGATTGGTTGGGGTTTTGAAACACAAAAGAAGTGTTTTGTGTTGAAAACACTTTGTAGAAGTGTTGAAACACATGCCTTACAGGCCAGAAAAAATGGAATGGTTATACTGTTGAACTCAGAGTTATGGAATAGTATTGAATACAGTTCTGATTAAACCAATAATTAAAAGTGTAAAGCAACTTGTAATGATATGTGGATCACATGTAAGTAACTTCTCTTGCCATCTAAGTATTTGGTTTCTAACCAACCAGCCTGATATTAAAGTTAGCCTGGGCAAGCAATAGCTGCATCTGTGTGCTTCTCTGTACCTTGTTTCCTTATCTGTAAAACAGGGATAATACGAGTACCTACATGATAGGTTTCTTATAAGGATTAGATGAGGCATTTCTTGTAAAGTACTTTAGAACATTACCTGGTATATAGTATGTACCATATAAATGACAATTGTCATCGTCATCATCAACCATGATATGTTTAGGGATTCAAAGAACGAGTATGTGGTTTCTGTCAAAGAAGACCACCTGTTATTTTATAATGATGACCCCTGCTGAAACCTGTCTTTGGTTTGTACAGATATTATCACTACCTTTACACCCATTACCTGCCAGCCAGCCTGAAGAACATGGTGGACCAATTGGCCAACTGTGAGGACATACTCATGAATTTCCTGGTGTCTGCTGTGACAAAATTGCCTCCAATCAAAGTGACCCAGAAGAAACAGTATAAGGAGACAATGATGGGACAGGTAAGAGAAGGAGAACTCTCCCCCCTTGCTTTGCTCACTGGTGACTCAGTCTGAGGTAATGAGGACTCACTGTTCCTCTAGGAAGCATAATGAGAAGATATCAGGAAACAAACCACATCCAAAAGCTCTGAGGGAGTGTATGTTTGGACGTGGGTAATTGGGAAGATGTAAGTCAAGAGTATCTGTATGTCAGGAGTATAAAAGCTGTCTAAATTGGTGCAGCCACTATGGAGAAAAGTATGGAGGTTCCTTAAAAGAACTAAAAATAGAGTTACCATATGATCCAGCAATCTCATTCCTGGGCATACATCCAGAGAAAACTCTAAATCGAAAATACCCATGTACCCCAATGTTCATAGCAGCACTGTTTACAGAAGCCAAGACATGCCAGCAACCTAAGTGTCCATCGACAGATGAATGGATAAAGAAGATGTGACTATATATATATATATATATATATATATATATATATATATATATGCAATGGAATATTAGCCATGAAAATGAATGAAATAATGCCATTTGCAGTAATATGGATGGACCTAGGGATTATCATACTAAGTGAAGTAAGTCAGACAGAGAAAGACAAATATCATATAATATTGCTTATATGTGGAATCTTAAAAAATGATACAAATGAACTTATTTACAAAACAGAAGTAGACTCACAGCCGTAGAAAACAAAGTATGGTTACCAAAGGGGATAGTGGGTGTGGGGAGAGATAAATTAGGAGTTTAGGATTAACAGATACACACTACTATGTATAAAATAGGTAAACAACGAGGACCTACTGTATAGCGCAGGGAACAATACTCAGTATCTTGTAATAACCTATAATGGAAAAGAATCTAAAAAAGAATATATATCTGTATAACTGAATCACTTTGCTGTACACCTGAAACTAACACAACATTTATACTTCAATAAAAGTTGAATAAAAAAATAAAAGCGCTCATGTGACCTACCAGGTGGCATAAGAAAGACCTCTCTTCTCCAGAGTTAAAGACCTAAAGAGAATTTTTTTATGCAAGTTTATTTTAGGTGTTTTATTGAATCAATAACTAATAATGCTCTCAACACAGCCTTCTAGTGGTTGCTCTTGAGTTGGATGCGCATTGTGGAGGCAGATGAGGAGTCATAGTACTTGATTTTCAGTTCTAGAGCAAGCACTTAGTTTGCTGTAGGCAAGTCAGTTACCTTCCGAAACTCAATTGTCCCATCTTTAAAATGGAAATGGTGAAATCTACCTCACAGCGTTGAGGTCAGATGTATGAAAGCTTTTGCCAAAGTAAAATACAGTGTTGAGTCACAAATGATTACTACTAAAGATACTTTCAGTGAAATATAATCTAACTTTCTCTTTTTACAAGTAAGAAAACTAGGACCCAGAGAATTTAAGCATATTGCCAGAAGTCACCCAGGATTAGAGACAACTTGGAGTTGAATCCCGGCCTCTGTTTCTTCCACTATTTATTCTTCTACACCCCAGGGTCCTTTTATTCATCTTGGACAGAGCCCAGTACTCTATGTACGAAATCAAAAACCATAAGACCATTTAGATCTACCCAAGTTAAATCATGGAGAATCCAGCAGGATTTGAGTCAGCCTAAAAGGACATACTTATGTAGTTATATCAGTTCAATTTGGGGGGTTTTCCATGTACCTTGTTCTAACAGTTATTGAAAATGACATATAAATCTAGCTTTTGCAGAGGAAAATGTAACCAGGCCTCATGTTAACACAATTGATGGTTTTTCATTCTCTGAATTTAGTAAAAGCAAAAAATTTACAGGATTTTAAGTTTATAAAATTTAATAATTTAATATTTACCAAATATGTACAGGTTATCAGGCATTGTTCTAGGTACTAGGTACTGGACAAAGTAAAGAATCTAGTGGAAAATTCTATTTCCCTCTAATTACTAAAAGGACGGGCGAGAGGATTTACAAGAATTTGTCATTTTTAAGGCTGAAAGACTTTTCAAATTCAAGCAAAATGTATTGAGTACCCATGCATATTCATATTTATTATCTCATTTAAAGATACACCGTTCCTTTAATATTGTTAACTCAGAGTCCTCTGGACTCCCCTGAGGTTATACACAAATTAGGGGTGGAACTCATAACGTATGGTTTCTTAGGGGTTGGTTTTTTACTCTTTTCATAGATTTGCCTAATTCTACCAAACCAATATTTCTAGTGACTTTACACATGTTTTGGAACAAATCTGAATTTAGGCTTAGGTCTAACTAGACGTATCTCGCTAGATATGTGCTATATTTGCCCCCTTCTTCCCATCATATACACTAGTTTATTGAATGTTTGTGTGACTGGTGAAGTAAATGGATATCGTGCTCTAAAATTATGCCTTTGTAACACAGGAAAGATATCTTCTGTAATATGTTGGTTGACCCAAAATAAATGTTAAAATCAAGAGGCAAAAAAGAGACTTGAATGATTCACTTGGACTCTTTTTTTTTTCATTTGTAAGAGAATAAGAATGAGCTTAGGCTCTTGACAGTGTTTCCCTTTGCGGATGTGAGCACTCACCGGGATGTAGTGGGTCTAGCCCTTTGGGAATAAGTGGGCCAATCAGAAATGGCCTGCAAGCTCATCCCAAATTAGGAGAAAAATGGAGGTACCTTTGGGACTTTCGGCTCTGATATGGACTCAACTGGTCAGCTTAATTTGATACTCTCTCTGATTTACCAAGCAGAGTTCCTCTAGTACAAAAGGTAAAGAAGGAAACCTGAGTTCTGCCCCTTTCTAGCCCTGAACAAACAATTTTAACTTCCTTGAACCTGCTTCCTCATCTGTAAAGTGGAGATGCTATTACCTGGGTAGATAACTCGACCAGGTTGCTGCGAGGCTCAAATGAGCTCATGAAAACACTTTACAAATAGTATTTTGTTTGTTGTTCTGCTGCTCCAAGATAACTTGACATTTGTATTTACCTTTGATGCTTTCTTTCAAGCATATTGACACTTGTGGTTTTAAAGTGACTCTGAGTGATTCTCACAGCAAAATGTACCTTCCTATGAAAGTATTTTCTAACAATACATGAGGATGCAAACACATTACACACACACACACACACACACATATATACACATACATATATATACACCATTCAACAGTGGCCTATTGACATAAATGAGTTTGTGGGTTTTTTTCGACATAATTGGGCAGCCCACCTTTTCCTTGTTTCATAAAAACACGATTTTAAAGACATTATGCTTAGTTGATCTATTTAAATTTCAGCACTCAAGTCACTTAAGGCATTCTTTTAAATCAGTGTTAGTCATTTAGACGGTCTAAAAATATTTAACCAACCTTAGGGTCAACATGGAGAGCTGAAGAGATGGCAGCCATCTTTCTTCTTACCCAGAATCAACCAAATTAACAGAGGGGTTTCAGAAAATTATCTGTGAAACCATAAACACATTATTAGTCATCGCATTTGCTCCCAAGTGCAAAGAAAAGTTTTATGTTTAGTGACCACAGCAGTTGCGATTCAGTTAGTAGGTCCTTCACGGGCCAGAGAATGTGTCAGTCCCTGTGGATCTTTGTATGTTTGGGGCATTGGGAAACGTGGCAGGTCTCGGGAAGATCTTCTGGCGAGGCTGAAAATCCGGATCCATGCTTGCGTCTTCACCAGGCACGTGGATGGGGCTGGCGTGGTGGCCAGGCCAGACCCTGAGGCCTACTGCGTGCCCATAAGCCTGACTTCGTTTACGGCCGTGTGTCCATCTCACCTGGCACCTGTCTCATCGTCTTCCCTCTTTCTCTCCCTTTCCCCAGACCTCTCGGGCTTCCCGCTGGGCTGACCCTGACCACTTTGCCCAGCGACAGAGCTGCATGAATACGTTTACCAGCTGGTTTGGCTACATGCCGCTGATCCACTCTCAGATGAGGCTCGACCCCGTCCTCTTTAAAGACCAGGTCTCTATTCTGCGGAAGAAATACCGAGACATCGAGCGACTTTGAGGAACCTGGCCGAGTCGGGGGAGGGGAGCAAGAAGGGCCAGAGGATGGGGTCAGTGGCTCTCGCTTCCCCGTGCAGATCCGCTCAGCAGCGGAGCTAGCTTGTGCCAAGTATCCAGATAAACTAAGATGATCAAAGTGACAAAAAAAGAAAATAAAGGAAAATAAAAAGGCCAATGGAAACTCTACTCCTGACTCGTGGGACTGCACAGGACTGCTCCAGACTCACCTCACTGACTTCTATGTCCCAAGACTAGGTTGTGTACAGTTTAATTATGGAACATTAAATAATTATTTTTGAAATGATTGCTATGCAGGTTTAAACTTTTTTAATGATCAAAACTATTAAAAACCAGAGTTCTTTCTTTAATCAAAATTGTGTTGGTTGTGAATATTTCAAAGCTGCTGTTCCTCTTCCCGCAGACAGCATTGCCGTCGGTCGCGCGGGGTGCCCTGCAGCTTCGAAAAGCTCGGACTTCGTGGAAAAAACCATAAGTCACTCTACCCCGTGTCAAGAAATAACCAAGCATAAATAAGACAAGTTCATGACTCAGCTTTGCCAGAGCAAATTGTTTTCCATTTTGAATTTGCAGATCCACTTGAACTTTTATCTCTAAAATGTTGCTGCATGAGAAAAAGTATAATGACCTCCAGGTAGACGGTTCTAACTGAAAACTTTATGTTTGGGATAAAGAAGTATGATCATCTTTTTCATTGGGGGGGTGCGGGAAGTTAGTACCAAGAAAACGCTAGTGTAGTTAAGAAGTGTTCAGTTTACGCAAGGAACCATGCAAACAATGCACCAGCACGTTAGTGAGATGGAAGTATTGACCCACAGTAGTAACCTAGTGCTTTTCACGGGGGTGGGTTAGATTACACATTCAACCACTGACACACGTCTCCTTAGGTAGGGCTGGGGAAAGGCTTTGGTTTCAAGGCAAAGGAAGAATGAGTATATCGTTGGCTCAGCAGGAGTCACAAGACAGGCTCTTTTCATGGTTGTGAAAACCTCGTTTCAGAAGAATCTCTGTTGAAGAAGAAGTAATAATGTTGAAATTCCCACCATTGAACTTGAGGATTGCTGAGAAGTAAACGGAGTGTGTATCTCACCATTGGGACCCTGATACCACTTTTAGCCAAACAGTGTTTTGAGCAAGAATCTGGCAAACAAAATAATCAGAAACAAATGTGAATACTGTTTTATTTCATTTTAATTTTTAAATCTGTAGAATCTGTAGTTTAGTTGTGCTTCTTGTTAAAAAGAACATTTCTATCCCTGGAAATGCTGCTTTGAGCTTCTGATTATTATAAAATTGCAATTACAAACTGAAAAAAATATATATATCCCTTAACTCCATTGTAAAAGATGGAGACTTCTGAGATTAAATGCTTGCTTCTACTCGGAAGAGGCAAGAGAGAATAAAGAAGAGAAAGACATTATTGGGTCCTCTTATGCTGAATAAACAAGAAACACTTTAATTTTTTTTTTTTTTTTTTTTTTTTTTGCCCCTAAACTCTCATACATCTCATAAATGTGTTTCCAGCATTGGGTTAGAAGAAAGTCTCATCACAGAATTATGTTCAAGTGCCTGGCTTAGGTCAGTGGAAACTGTAAATCCAGGAGACTTTAACTCATCCTTGTTCTGTAGACATCTGGAAGAGAGAAAGGAACTTTCAAAGAGAATGCAAGGAGGGAGCGAGCTTTGAGCACTGGAGAAGTGACTCAATATGCTACCTAGTGACAGCAAGGACCAGAGCCCACGTGTCCTGATTCTGTGTTGTGAGTGGTGCACAGGCAATGAACTTCAATGAAAGACGGGCTTTTCTCTGCAGCCTGGTGACTCAGAAGAGCTCCCTAAATCCCTCTCTTATCCAATTTGACCCAGCCTTAGCCCACTCTCATACATGTGACATTTTCTGCTAAGTGGATATGACTATCTCTTAAGTATTTGTTGAAAAATAATTCTTAGGTCCGTGGTGCTTGTGCTCGTTTCCTTCTATAAAATGCCCAAATAGGTTTCATGCCGTTTAAGTTGCAACACTCAGCAACTTAAAGGGTTAGCAGTTAATCCTTATTCATCTGGCCTTTGCAAATTTGTATTTAATTCTTTAGGTTTGCCGAATTATTCTTGTATCTTTCTCCTTTGCAAAAATGAATGTGATGTTTTTGTTAAACGACCCCCAAGCCGACTTGCAACTCATGTTGTCGTCTTGGCTTGCAGATCTGTGTCCTTCATTGTACCAGTTAGTCGCATGAATGGATTCAGGGAACTGTTTTGCCCGATTTACTGTCGCAAAACTCACAGGGCATATTCTCCACAAACAATGTATGTTATGTAGAAAGAAAAAAAAAAGGATGGTAATTATAAATGAGAACAGGGTCTGACATACTTTTCAGCCACTTGAAATCTCCATGGTTTTATTTTATGTCATTCTCAGAGCACATCTCTCTGGAATGCTGGCCAGTATGTTCTTTTCCCATTTTGAACCTACATCTGGGAATAGAACAATGCTTAGCAAATCAGCAAGGCCCAACAGTAAGATGTAATTTTAATTCACTTAGGCAGGAGTTGTATTTCACTGCAGCAAGTTGACAAATCATAACCATCTCTGTAGGATGTCAGGAGTTATCTCTCAGTCAACTTCAATGATAATCAGGGGTCCCGAAGTCAGCCAACATGAACTGGAAAGAAGCCAAGACCAGAGAGTACAGTGCCTGCCAACCACGTAATGAATTTCACGCAGAAACTCCGTAGAGGACTCGGCCACTTATGATTTCCACGCAATATCTTTTTCCAGCTCCACGTTAGGAAGTATGATCTTAAAAATAATTTTTTTAAAGCTGACTTAGGTGTTCATGCAAAACAGCTTATACAAATCAAGTTTACATATACATGAACCATATCACCTTTGTTGAAAACAACAAAATGACCCAAAATCGAGGCTGTAGAGAAAAATCCATGAAATAATCATTGTAGTCATGTCACAAAAGATAACCTAGCTAGGTAGGCCTACCTGGACATATCATACTGGCACACTTTGCAATAGGATGCTTCAGAAGAAGTGGAATATCTGCTAGGTGGAATTTTATGTGCATTACACGTTAATTTTTTCTTGTTCCAAATGGTGCTCAAAGAAGGATCAACCTCAATTGCTTCCTTCAATTTTTCTTTTGGAGTGATTTTTATTTTTCATTTATAGTAGGCTATGTTAGCCTTTATTTTAACGATTCTGGAAACCTGGGTACTTGAAGGGATATTATGCTGGTAGCCTTTCATAAAGGTTACTAAACTTTAATTATCAGGGGTGAGCTGAATGAACGTGAATAGATCTAGATACTATTGGGGGGAAAAAGAGAGCTCTTGATTTAAGAAGTAAAGAAATATTAATCAAACCTGTTTAAAGGGCGGGAGTAAGGAGAAGGCAGCCCACCAGCTTAGAATCTGAATAAGTAAGACTTGCTGGACCAGCTGAATTATGGATGCAAAAGCCGAGGCAAACTTCCCAGACCTGAAAGTGTCTTATGCTCCCTTAGGTCTCTGACAGCTCCAGTTTTAAAAAGGACCAGTTATTACCATGAACTCTCAAATTAAAATGTCCTGTCTTCTAATAGTTAAGATCATCGATGCACAGCCAGTACCTCAGGGCTTCAGTTGCTGAATTCCTTTACCTTGTTTCCATTGGCAGTGATGATGGACGAGAACCTTTCGGGTGGCTTTGTCATTCTTGGCCAGATTTAACCAGGAAAGCTTTCACTGCTGGCCTCATTCTCTCAGGCATGATTGAGGGGGACATAGTTGTTCTGACTTGAGTTCTCAGTGAATAAGTATTAATACCAGACTGTGCCGAACTTGCCTCCTTCTGTCTTAGAACTTCAGCAAGTACACAGTCAATTACTCCTTGACTCCAATCCTACTTTAAAAGAATGGGATCGAGCATCCTAAGAACACCATCTCACCTGTCAATTCGGTAACGCTGTCCAGAAGCTGTGGCTAGAAAAGCTGCTATTTACAGTATCATCTTTTTTTTTTTTTTTTTGGCTATGCTGGGTCTTAGTTGCGGCCTGTGGGATCTGTAGTTGCAGCATGCGGGGTCTTTAGTTGTGGCATGCGAACCTTAGTTGCAGCATGTGGGATCCAGTTGCCTGACCAGGGCTCTAACCCAGGCCCCCTACATTGGGAGTGCAGAGTCTTAGCCACTGGACCCCAAGGGAAGTGCCTACAATATATTCTTGATAATAAAGGTGACCCCTGGAAACCATCTCCCCTTTTCCCCCTTTCCAAAAATCAAAGGATTTTATTTCCATATTTTTACTTAGCAGGGATTGACTGTAGTTGTCACTAATATAAAGTTCCAGGATGTTCCATATCAGGAGCCTAGATGAGCTACCCCGATTTTGCCCAATTAAATAGGTGAGGGAGGCTGTAATATCCTCTGGGAAAGAGACGAGTGGGAACCATCAAGAAAGCCGGCAGATTAGCAGGGTCTCACCCTTGTTTAAAATCAAGTCAAGCTAGCCTTTCAGTCACTCTGTTTTTGTAATGATTTGCCTTTTAGGCCTCAAAGGCCATTTGATTTCTGCAGTAGTTCTCTGTTCTCCTCTTATAGGAATACATCCCTTTCCTTTTGGTTGTAATTATTACTAAAATTAGGGCCATGCAGATGACCTGGTTACCATGTAATGAACCTTGTATATTTATTTTGAGAGAAAAATATGTATAGGATATGTTGAGGGGTGAAAGAAAGATGTGGAAAACTGGAACTATTTTAGGTGGCAAGTTGTAAAGAAAAAAAAAGTATACCTTATTTTGTATACGATGTACATTTGGGACAGTTTTCTAATATGTTGCCAGTGTTTTTGTAGTATCACCACAGGTCTTTTCTGAAGTGTTTTCCCCACTTGTTACAGACAATTAATGAGTTAGTGCAATTAAGCCCTGAAGTGTGTGTGTGTGAGAGAGCCTGTGAGAAAATACAAAGCCATAGATCTGGATTTACTTCACTGACCTGTGTAACTTTATGTCTGGGTTTTACCATCCGAGATAGATTGTTTTATAGAGAGTGTCACCAAAGAATATTTCCTTCCAATTTATAGAAGAAAAAAAAAAAGAGAGACATTATTAATAAATGACATGACTTTTCATCTGCGTGGTTTTCATTTCATCTTTTCTGTTGACTACAGAAAGATGTCAGTTCTAAGGAGGATTCGATGTGCTGCGGAACACAAAGCTCGTGTGGAGATTCTGGGGGAGTTTGGAAGATGAGGTTGGACCACGTGTGCTGGGTGGAGGTCCAACTCTTGCAGCCTGGCTGCAGCCCAGCACTCAGCCTCCTGGGGAACATGATGCCGCCAGCAGCAGCCATCTCCCAGGCCAGATGCAGCTGGTACTGTTGCAAGCAGGCCAGGTTGAAAAGTGGTGATATGCCCAGTTCTCAGCGTTCCTCCACATGGACGCTGGGACAACGTGGCAGGGCCAGGCCCCAGAGCATCTGGAGCCTGACAGCTGTGGCCATTACCCCCTTTGGTTTCAACTGCTGCATAGGGCTCATGAATTACTGGCTGGCAAAGCATTTATTAGACTGGCATTTCTCAAAAGGGTTTACAAATGGTTCCAGGTGTGAATGCAGCTCCCTGATTCAGGACCGCTGTAGTAAGATTTTATGACAGTAATAAACCTCCTCATTCTACTCTATCCTCCATCCCTTTGGGGGCTCTCCTCCCCTTCCCTCAACCCTCTTTCTTTGGACATTTTTAGAGAAAGGATATCAGTCACCAGCTTCACGTATTAGCAGAGAAGCAAATGCCAAATTGTGCTTGGGGGTGTTGATTTGTTTTAAGACATCAATCAGGTTATATGTTCAATATTTTAGTTTGTCCCTTTGAATGGTGGCTAAAATGGTGACTTCAGAATATTAATTGACTAATATTTTCTGAACAACTACTGTATATAGAGCACTGTTCTATGTGCATCCGAAGGAATGAAGATGAAAAAAATCCTACTTCTTGTTCCCAAGGAAGAGAGAAAGAAGTCAGGGTGAGGTCAGACAAGGCGTGTCTAAGGCCAGTCATCAGAGGAGGCTCAGAAAGGGGTTTGCCAAGTCCCAGGTTCCAAACTGGAACTTGGTTGTGACAGTGCTACTTTGTACAATCTGGCCTCACAATGTGACGGATGATGTTGTAAAATCATTCCCAAGTGTGAGGACAAATGAGAAGGCTTGTTGTAGAAGCAGCTTTTAAATTCGGTCCAACCCAGCCTCACAGATGTTTCAACAAATGCCATAGGGTGCGAAAATACCTTGAGCAAACCTACTTGATAAATCAAAGGTGGTGTTGCTTTATCATCTGAGCATTTCCACCAAGTCTACTCATGACAAGAGAAAACCAGAAGTTATTTGTGGACACCTGAGTCATTCTGCATTGGTCTCCCCTAACATTGTACTGACTCTCTGATTTGCAGGAACTCAGAACATAGGGGGAATAAATTAGGCTACGTTGCCTACTGTTTGAGGCTCAACTATGCTTTGGAGGATACAGTGAAGACACGTCCCTACTGCAGTGGATTCAAGGTTTTTATTGTCTTTTGATCTCACTTAGATGAACTGCCCAGGTGTGCTATGTAAGGTCACAGTTTTGGAACACAGCTAACTACCTGGGTTTGAATCCTGATTCTGCCTCTTGGTAGTTCTGTGACCTTACAGAAATTACCTTTCCTCTCTGCCTTGATTTCCTCAGAATAGTACTGGTCTATACCTTATAGGGTTCTCATGAGGAGTAAATGAGTTAATCAATAAGACGTTCTTAAAATAGCACACGGTATATAATAAGAAGTATATAACTCTTTTTCTTTTTTAATAAATTTATTTATTTATTTATTTTTGCTGTGTTGGGGGCTTCGTTTCTGTGCGAGGGCTTTCTCTAGTTGCGGCGAGCGGGGGCCACTCTTCATTGCGGTGCGCGGGCCTCTCACTATCGCGGCCTCTCTTGTTGCGGAGCACAGGCTCCAGACGCACAGGCTCAGTAATTGTGGCTCACGGGCCTAGTTGCTCCGCGGCATGTGGGATCTTCTCTGACCAGGACTCGAACCCATGTCCCCTGCATTGGCAGGCAGATTCTCAACCACTGCGCCACCAGGGAAGCCCAAGAAGTATATAACTCTTAGCTATTATTATTAGTCAATATTTTTCCAAAATGGTTTATTTTAGGAATCTTTTCCTTAGCCTGTTAAAGAGGAAACATTCTTAGTTTAATGTTTAGGATGTTAATACTAACAAACTTGTTTTTCTAGTGTCACAGGCACCCCTTGTTTTCAATTGCAATCATGTTTTAATGTCTATCATCATGAAATCATCCTAGCATCCAGGAATGGGCAGTCCATCAGTGGAAATTATGCAAAGTTGAGTTTTTATTTTCTGGCTGAACTTTGAGGGATCTTTTTTATTCTCATTTAATGGAATATAGTTGAGGTAGCTCAGGACAAAAATGAAGTTTGGGTGCCAATTATTATCGTTTTTTTCCTGGTGGCTTCAATTATATTAAGAAAGAAAACATGCTCTTGCCAATATGTAAATTATTTGCCAAGTTTGGATTTCTGTTCCAAACTGAACTGCAAATAACCTGGTTTCCTTGGCTAAATCTACTTGTGAAACAAACTTAAAATGTATATTTAATCAGATAGGACCAGATCATCCCATCTTAGAGTAGATGAAAAAAGTTAAACTATGAAGAGGGAACTTGGAGGCTATTTTAACTGTTCCGCAAAGATCCATATATACATATTGTTTCATAACATGCTTTTAAAAATTTAATATATTGTGAACATATTTCCATGCATTAAATCATCTCGAACAATCAAATTGTAATGGATGCATAGAACTCCATTGTATGACTATTCCATATTTTTTTTTACCTAATTCCTAACTGTTGGATATTTAGGTATTAAGTTTCTTACAATTATGTGGTAAATATTGTAATCATCATTTGATCAATGTGATCCATGCTGTGGTATATATTCTTAAAGATAAATCTTTGTTCACACCCATGACCATTATTTTAGGATAAATCATAGACATAAAATTGGCAAGTCAAATGTTGTAAACATTTTAGAGATGTTTGCTGCATATTCACAAGATATTTCAATATATGATAATAGCTACTGAAAGAAAATTTCAGTTAACCCAATAAAAAGCTATCTAGAAAAAAATCATAATAATTGCAATTTGGCAGCTAAAATGTTTTTAAAAATGGGGTCCATGGAGGCAAAATAACAAAGGGTAATCTTCAGTGGTTAAAAAAAAGTTGAATATTATTCTTCTGGAGGGACAAATTTATTGGTACTAGCCCTCTTGTTGGATGTTGGAAAAAATTTTTGTAGATGACATGTGCCTTATATCTTGTCTTTAGGTTGAAAGAGGGAGTTAAAGTAAAGCTTCCTTCTCAAATATTGTCTTCTTCCTTCTGGCAATATCCACATCAATTAAGTTTTAATAAAAAGCATTTTAAATATCATTCTCCCTGGCAGCTGGTGAGTCTTCTCTTCCAGTATCAGCTTGTTTTTCTTTAGGGGAACGCAGCCCTCTTTCCCTCCTAGGTTCTATGATTTGTACGACGCTGATCCCACCCTTTATCCTGACTCCAGGGGAGTTATGTACCTGTCAGGTCATTGAGACCCAGTTCCAGATCATGTATGGGCATTTTTAAGAAGGAGGTACCAGGACTTCCCTGACAGTCCAGTGGTTAAGACCTCGCCTCCCAATGCAGGGGGTGTGGGTTCAATCCCTGGTCTGGGAGCTAAGATCCCACATGCCTCATGGCCAAAAAGCCAAAATATAAGACAGAAGCAATGTTGTAACAAATTCAATAAAAAGTTTAAAATGGTCTGCATCAAAAAATCTTAAAAAAAAAAAAAAGAAGGAGGTACCATCTTGCCTTTAGCATTATGTGCATAATATACTGCAGTAAGGATCACACTCACAATCTAGCAAGGATAGATGTGTTGGAGAGGAGTCGTTTAGCATATCTCAAGGGAGACTTCATTGAAGATGTGCATTTAAGTGAGATCTTAAGAAATAAGTAGCAATTTAACAGAAGAGAGTAGAAAGGGCACTACTTACAAAGGGACATGGACCTAAACACCTTCCATCCGAAGTATGTACAGAGGGAAAAGCGAGAGCCTAGATCTGTATGAAAGACATCATCATAACACAAAGATTTGGTTGGTTCAGCTCAGGATGACTGCTTGGCTAACAGCATGTATTCCCAGCAAAAAGTAAAGTACGTAAGTGAGTAAGTAATAATAATAATAATAGTTCCCCTGAGTCGCATTTTCTTTGCTCCTAATGCAAAAGTTTCAGTGCAAAACACTGGACTTGAGGGTTGTATCTGATTCTACTGCACTTACCAGAGAAAGTATGCAGAGGGTAGCGGAAAGCATGTGCTTTTCAAAATCTGTAGGAAAGATCTGGCTCTAAAGACTTTTGAAATGGAAAAATTAACTTCCATTTCTGGTTAGGATGTAGAAAGTTGCAAAAGATTGTCACACTCATCTTTGCAATGAGTACAAGTCCAATAAGCTACAATAGCATGGTATTTAAAGCCTGACAGAGAGATGAAGATGCAAAGAAAGTTAAATGAACTAAATCTTTGGAAGAGATAATCCGTTCTTAGAAGAAGAGTATCCCATGGCTACTTTCATTCTAGCAACACCAGAATGTTACTCCATCAGAGAGTGGGGTTAGGAGAAACCAGGTGTGCTGCTCATAAACTTTTAGTGGCCATGTGTGGGCTGGTATGAGGGGTTCAAATTCCTAGGTGACCCAGTCACATGTTGATTTGTGCCCATCTACCAATTCTTTACCGTGAGATCCTCACCAGTTGTATGTAGCAGGAAACTGAATGCTGAATACAGAACAGAAGGATTGAGAGAAATCCCCTTAAGGCACACTGGATCTTCACTGGGTAGAAGGTAGTGGCCCACCAATATCTAAGGGAAGGGCAGGAACACTGAGAGAATCCCTTCCATCCTGAGATGTAGAGAACCATAACAGTGCAAGGCAGTGGCCCACTGAAGGTAGGAGGGAAAAGCAGGAAAGCTGAGAGAGATCCCTCCTGAAGTATGCAGAGAGCCCCTTGAGAGCCCCTTTCAAGATCCACTGAACCTCCACTGAGTGCATGGCAGTGGCCAACCAAAGGCTAGAGGCAAGACAAGAAAGTTAAGAAAAATCTCCCTCAGGTTCATGGGACCCCCACCAAGCGCAAGGCAACACCCCAGATCCTTGCATAGACATAAGGTAAGTGATATTTAATATAAAATTAATATGTTAGTTTTCTTACTGCCTTATAACTTGGCTTTCAGAGAATCACCTTACTGTACAGTATGCTTCTCTCTCAAAATTGGAGAAACTACATATCAGCCTATCATCACAGGTAAGTGTTTTCCTTTTTTTTAAAACTATATATATATATATATATATATATATATATATACACACACTTCAATACAAGTGTTGCATATATGTTCTACATGGATACTTAGGCAGTGATGATGATGATAATGCAGAAACACCTCATACAGTTCTTGCCAAACAGTTGTTAGATTTTCACGTGAAGACATCCACACACACACAAGCAAATACGTTTATTAACTGTGTGGTATGATAATTATTTACTACTCGTGAAGTAGAAGTGGATCATGATAAAGGTCTTCATCCTTGTCTCTTCACCCTGGGTGGGCTGAGGAGAAGGAGGAAGAGAAGGGGTTGGTCTTGCTGTCTCAGTGGTGGCAGAGGTGGAGGAGATTCACGAGCAGAAGCGGGGAAAGGAGAGGCAGACACACTCAGCGTAACTCTATGGAAATACGTCCTAATTTCTGTCTGACTTTTTTACTTTTTCATTTGACTAAAAATGTTTCTATATGGTACCAGTCCTTCTTCCACCATCTGATTTCATTTCAGTGCCGTATCATGGGAGGGTCCATGTCATAAAAGAAGTCAAAAGCAGTCTTGAATCACCAGAACCCTTCTGCCAGATTGTCTAAATGTCCATTTGTCTCCTTGCTCTGCTTCTTCTACATCTTCTTCCTCATCATCTGGCACTGGTTCAGAAGTGCCCATCTCCACCAAGTTGCCTTCTGTTCATTGCTCTGGTGTGGTGTCTATTAGCTCTTGAATTTCTCCAAGATCCATATCTTGAAACCCTTTACACACCCCCGACCCCCTTTTGCCACATCTACAATCTCTTTCCTGATTTCCTTGGCTGGCTCTGTTGTAAATTCTGTGAAGTCATGCGCAACATCTGGACACAGTTTTCTCCGGCAGGAATTTATTATTTCAGGTTTGGTGGCTTTCACAGCTTTTTCTATAGTAACTATGGCATCTTCAATGGTGTAAACCTTCCAGACCTGCATGATGTTCTCTCTATCATGGTTCTCTTTCATAATGTTGACCATCCTTTCCACAGAGTACTGTGTGAAATGAACCTCAAAGCTCCTTATGACCCCCGATCTAGAGGCTGAATTAGAGACCTTGTGTTTGGGGGTAAAGTAGGCCACTTCGACATCTTCGGTGTTGAACTCATGGGGTTCTGGGTGGCCAGTTGCATTGTCCAGTATTAAAAGAACTTTAAAAGTCAATCTGTTACTGGCAAGGTACTTCCTGACTTCAGGGACAAACATCGATGAAACCAACCCAGAAAAAGTTTTCTCGTCCAGGCCTTCTTGTACAACCAAAAGAGTGACAGCTGGTGTTTACCTTTTCCCTTCAAGGCTTGGGGTTTAGCAGCTTTATAAGTAAGGGCAGTCCTGATTATAAACACAACTGCATTTGCACAAAACAGTAGACTTCTCTTATTCCTTCCTGTCTTAAATCTTGGTGCTCACTTTCTTCCTTACTAATAAATGTCCTTTGTGGCATTTTTTCCAGAACAGGGCACTTTCGTCTGCATTAAAAACCTGTTCAGGCAGATATCCTTTCTCCTCACTGATTTTCTTCATGGCGTCAGGAAACTGGTCTGCTACCTCTCTGTTGGCAGAAGCTGCTTCTCTTGTCTTGATATTTTTTTTCGAAGCCAAACCTCTTTCTAAAACCATCCTTTGCTGGCGTTAAATTCTCCAGCTTTAGATCCTTCACCTTCCATTTTGCTTTAAGTTACCATGTAATGACTTTGTTTTTTCTCAGATTGTGTTGAGTCTGTAGGTATGCCTTTCTTATAGCAATCCTACACCTACAGAAAAGCTGCATTTCCAATACGAGATAAAAAGATACTTCATAAAAAGTGCAAGGTTTTCACACCTGCTGGCATAGCTGCAGTGATAGCTTTACGAATTTTCTTTTCTTTTTTTACAGTGGTCCTTACACTCAATTCTTTTATCTTGAAATGGTGGGCAACCGCAGCTGCAGACCTCAATCTACAGTATAGGTCCTCAAAACATTAAAAATAGAACTACCGTATTATCCAGCAATCTCACTTTTGAGTCTATTTCTAAAGGAAATGAAATCAACTATCATAAAGAAATATCTGCACCCCCATGTTCACTGTAGCATTAGTTACATCAGCCAAGATATGGAAACAACTGTGTCTAATAATGGATGAATGGATAAAGAAAATGAAATATATATCTATATATCTGTATCTATCTATCTCTCTACATAGATATTATATATAATGGAATATTATTCAGCCTTAAAAAAATAAGGAAATCCTGTCATTTGCAACAATATAGATGAACTTTGAGGGCATTATATTCACTGAAATAAGTCAGAGTAAGACACATACTGTATGATCTCACTTACGTGTTGAATCTAAAGAAAAAAACTCATAGAAATAGACAATAGAGAGGTGGCTGCAAGGTAGGGAAATGGGGAAAAGTAGTCAAAGGTAAAAACTTCCAGTTATAAGACAAATAAGTTCTGGGGATGTAATGTACAGCATGGGGACTATAGCTAATAATACTGTATTTTATATTTGAAGGTTACTAAGAAAGTAGATCTTAAAAGTTCCCATCACACACACACACACACACACACACACAGATTGTAACTATGTGAGGTGATGGATGTGTTAACTAACCTTATTATGGTAATCATTTTGCAATATATTACATATATCAAATCATTATATTTTATACCTTAAACTTACACAGTGTTATATGTCACTTATATCTCAATAAACCTGGTGGGGGGGAAGGTCAACATATCAAAATCAACAGCATTTAAGAAAAGACTGGAGAGAGAGACCTTCAAGATGGCGGAGGAGTAAGATATGGAGATCACCTTCCTCCCCACAAATACATCAGAAATACATCTACATGTGGAACAACTCCTACAGAACACCTACTGAACGCTGGCAGAAGACCTCAGACTTCCCAAAAGGCAAGAAACTCCCCATATACCTGGGTAGGGCAAAAGAAAAAAGAAAAAACAGAGACAAAAGAATAGGGATGGGACCTGCACCTCTGGGAGGGAGCTGTGAAGGAGGAAAAGTTTCCACACACTAGGAAGCCCCTTCACTGGCGGAGACTGCGGGTGGCGAAGTGGGGGATCTTCGGAGCCACGGAGGAGAGCACAGCCACGGGGGTGCGGAGGGCAAAGCGGAGAGATTCCCGCACAGAGGATCGCTGCCGACCAGCACTCACCAGCCCGAGAGGCTTCTCTGCTCACCCGCCGGGGAGGGTGGGGGTTGGCTGTGTGAACACAGCCTGAAGGGGGCTAGTGCGCCACAGCCAGCCAGGAGTGTGTCCGGGAAAAAGTCTAAAACTGCCTAAGAGGCAAGAGACCGTTGTTTCTGGGTGTGCGAGGAAAGGGGTTTCAGAGCACCGCCTAAAGGAGCTCCAGAGACGGGCACGAGCCGCGGCTATCAGCACGGACCCCAGAGACGGGCATGAGATGCTAAGGCTGCTGCTGCAGCACCAAGAAGCCTGTGTGCAAGCACAGGTCACTATCCGCACCGCCCCTCCCGGGAGCCTGTGCAGCCCGCCACTGCCAGGGTCCCATGATCCAGGGACAAGTGCCCTGGGATAACACTCAGCACACCTCAGGCTGTTGCAACATCACGCCGGCCTCTGTCAGTGCAGGCTCGCCCCGCATCCGTACCCCTCCCTCCCCCCAGCCTGAGTGAGCCAGAGCCCCCTAATCAGCCGCTCCTTTAACCCCGTCCTGTCTGGGTGGGGAACAGACGCCCTCAGGTGACCTACATGCAGAGGCGGGTCCAAATCCAAAGCTGAACCCCAGGAGCTGTGCAAACAAAGAAGAGAAAGGGAAATCTCTCCCAGCAGCCTCAGGAGCAGGGGAGTAAATCTCCACAATCAACTTGATGTACCCTGCATCTGTGGAATACCTGAATACACAACGAATCATCCCAAAATTCAGGTGGTGGACTTTGGGAACAACTGTAGACTTGGGGTTTGCTTTCTGCATGTAATTTGTTTCTGGTTTTATGTTTATCTTAGTTTCGTATTTAGAGTTTATTATCACTGGTAGATTTGTTTATTGATTTGGTTGCTCTCTTCCTTTTTTTATTATATATAGATATATATATATTGTACTTTTTCTCTTTTTGTAAGTGTGTATGTGTATGCCCCTTTGTGTGATTTTGTCTGTATAGCTTTGCTTTTACCATTTGTCCTAGGGTTCTGTCTGTCCGTTTTTTTTAGTATAGTTTTTAGCGCTTGTTATCACTGGTGGATTTGTTTTTTGGTTTGGTTGCTCTCTTCTTTTTCTTTCTTTCTTTCTTTCTTTTTATTACTTTTTAATTTTTTTAGTTTTAATAAGTTTTTTATTTTTAATTTTAATAACTTTTTCTTTCCTTCCTTCCTTCCTTCCTTCCTTCCTTCCTTCCTTCCTTCCTTCCTTCCTTCCTTTCTCTCTCTCTCCCTCTTTCTCTCTCTCTCTTTCTCTCTATCTCTCTTTCTTTCTTTCTCTCTCTCTTTCTTTCTTCCTTCCTTCCTTCCTTCTTTCCTTCCTTCCTCCCTCCCTCCCTCCTTCCCTCCCTTTCTTTCTCTTTCTTTCTTTCTTTCTTTATTTTCTTTCTTTCTTTCTTTCTTTCTTTCTTTCTTTCTTTCTTTCTTTCTTTCTTTCCTTTCTTTCTTCTTTCTTTGTGTCTTTCTTTGCTTCTTTCTTTCCTTCTTTCTTTCTTTCTTTTCTTCTTTCTTTCTTTCTTTTCCTTCTTTCTTTCCTTCTTTCTTTATTTTCTTTCTTTCTTTCTTTTCTTTTTTCTTTCTTTCTTTCTTGTGGCTGACAGGGTCTTAGTGCTCTGGCCGGTTGTCAGGCCTGTGCCTCTGAGGTGGGAAAGCCGAGTTCAGGACATTGGTCCACCAGAGACCTCCCAGCTCCACAGAATATCAAATGGTGAAAGCTCTCCCAGAGATCTCCATCTCAATGCTAAGACCCAGCTCAACTCAACGACCAGCAAGCTGCAGTGCAGGACACCCTATGCCAAACAACTAGCAAGACAGGAACACAACCCCAACCATTAGCAGAGAGGCTGCCTAAAATCATAATAAGGTCACAGACCCCCCCAAAACACACCACCAGACATGGACATGCCCACCAGAAAGACAAGATCCAGCCTCATCCACCAGAACACAGGCACTGGTCCCCTCCACCAGGAAGCCTGCACAACCCACTGAACCAACCTTAGCCACTGGGGACAGACACCAAAAACAATGGGAACTACAAACCTGCAGCCTGCGAAAAGGAGACCCCAAACACAGTAAGTTAAGCAAAATGAAAAGACAGAGAAACACTCAGCAGATGAAAGAGCAAGGCAAAAACCCATCAGACCAAACAAATGAAGAGGAAATAGGTAGTCTACCTAAAAAAGAATTCAGAGTAATGATACTAAAGATGATCCAAAATCTTGGAAATAGAATGGAGAAAATACAAAAAACGTTTAACAAGGACCTAGAAGAACTAAAGAGCAAACAAACAATGATTAACAGCACAATAAATGAAATTAAAAATTCTCTAGATGGAATAAATAGCAGAATAACTGAAGCAGAAAAACGGATAAATGACCTGGAGGATAACATGGTGGAAATAACTACCGCAGAGCAGAATAAAGAAAAAAATGAATTGAGGACAGTCTCAGAGACCTCTGGGACAACATTAAATGCACCAACATTCGAATTATAGGGGTCCCAGAAGAAGAATAGAAAAAGAAAGTGACTGAAAAAATATTTGAAGAGATCATAGTCAAAAACTTCCCTAATATGGGAAAGGAAATAGTTAATCAAGTCCGGGAAGCACAGAGTCCCATACAGGATAAATCCAAGGAGAAACATGCCAAGACACATATTAATCAAACTACAAAAAATTAAATACAAAGAAAAAATATTAAAAGCAACAAGGGAAAAACAACAAATAACATACAAGGGAATCCCTATAAGGTTAACAGCTGATTTTTCTGCAGAAAATCAGAAAAGAAAAAGAAAAAGAAAAAAAAGAAAACTGCAAGCCAGAAGGGAGTGGCTGGGCATATTTAAAGTGATGAAAGGGAAAAACCTACAACCAAGATGACTCTAGCCAGCAAGGATCTCATTCAGATTCGACAGAGAAATTAAAACCTTTACAGACAAGCAAAAGCTAAGAATTCAGCACCACCAAACCAGCTTATAACAAATGCTAAAGGAACTTCTCTAGGCAGGAAACACAAGAGAAGGAAAAGACGTACAATAACAAAGCCAAAACAATTAAGAATATGGTAATGGGAACACACATATCGATAACTATCTTAAATGTAAATGGATTAAATGCTCCAACCAAAAGACATAGACTGGCTGAATGGATACAAAAACAAGACCCGTATATATGCTGTCTACAAGAGACCCACTTCAGACCTAGGGACACATACAGACTGAAAGTGAGGGGATGGAAAAAGATATTCCATGCAAATGGAAATCAAAAGAAAGCTGGAGTAGCAATTCTCATGTCAGACAAAATAGGCTTTAAAATAAAGACTACTACAAGAGATAAAGAAGGACAGTACATAATGATCAAGGGATCAATCCAAGAAAAAGATATAACAATTGTAAATATTTATGCACCCAACATAGGAGAACCTCAGTACATAAGGCAAATGCTAACAGCCATGAAAGTGGAAATCGACAGTAACACAATCATAGTAGGGGATTTAACACCCCACTTTCACCAGTGGACAGATCATCCAAAATGAAAATAAATAAGGAAACACAAGCTTTAAATGATACATTAAACAAGATGGACTTAATTGATATTTATAGGACATTCCATCCAAAAGCTGCAGAATGCACTTTCCTCTCAAGTGCTCATGGAACATTCTTCAGGATAGATCATATATTGGGTCACAAATCAAGTCTCGGTAAATCTGAGAAAATTGAAATCATATCAAGTATCTTTTCCGAACACAACGCTATGAGACTAGATATCAATTACAGGGAAAAATCTGTAAAAAACACAAACACATGGAGACTAAACAATACAGTACTAAATAACCAAGAGATCACTGAAGAAATCAAAGAGGAAATCAAGAAATACCTAGAAACAAATGACAGTGAAAACGCGACGACCCAAAACCTATGGGATGCAGCAAAAGCAGTTCTAAGAGGGAAGTTTATAGCAATACAATCCTACCTCAAGAAACAAGAAACATCTCAAATAAACAACCTAACCTTACATCTAAAGCAATTAGAGAAAGAAGAACAAAAAACCCCAAAGTTAGCAGAAGGAAAGAAATCATAAAGATCAGATCAGAAATAAATGAAAAAGAAATGAAGGAAACAGTAGCACAGATCAATAAAACTAAAAGCTGGTTCTTTGAGAAGATAAAAAAAATTGATGAACCATTAGCCAGACTCATCAAGAAAAAAAGAGAGAACACTCAAATCAATAGAATTAGAAATGAAAAAGGAGAAGTAACAACTGACATTGCAGAAATACAAAGGATCATGAGAGATTACTACAAGCAACTATATGCCGATAAAATGGACAACCTGGAAGAAATGGACAAATTCTTAGAAAAGCACAACCTTCTGAGACTGAACCAGGAAGAAATAGAAAATATAAACAGACCAATCACAAGCACTGAAATTGAGACTGTGATTAAAAATCTTCCAACAAACCAAAGCCCAGGACCAGATGGCTTCACAGGCAAATTCTGTCAAACATTTAGAGAAGAGCTAACACCCATCCTTCTCAAACTCCTCCAAAATAAAGCAGAGGGAGGAACACTCCCAAACTCATTCTACGAGGCCACCATCACCTTGATACCAAAACCAGACAAAGATGCCACAAAAAAAGAAAACTACAGGCCAATATCACTGATGAACATAGATGCAAAAATCCTCAACAAAATACTAGCAAACAGAATCCAACAGCACATTAAAATGATCGTACACCATGATCAAGTGGGGTTTATCTCCCAGGAATGCAAGGATTCTTCAATATATGCATATCAATCAATATGATACACCATATTAAAAAACTGAAGGAGAAAAACCATATGATCATTCAATACATGCAGAAAAAGCTTTTGCATCTATGATAAAAACCAATTTATGATAAAAGCCCATTTATGATAAAAACCCTCCAGAAAGTAGGCATAGAGGGAACATACCTCAACTTAATGAGGGCCATATATGACAAACCCACAGCCAACATCATTCTCAATGGTGAAAAACCGAAACCATTTCCTCTATGATCAGGAACAAGACAAAGTTGCCCACTCTCATCACTGTTATTCAACATAGTTTTGGAAGTTTTATCCACAGCAATCAGAGAAGAAAAAGAAATAAAATGTATCCAAATCATAAAAGAAGGAGTAAAGCTGTCACTGTTTGCAGATGACATGATACTATACATAGGGAATCCTAAAGATGCTACCAGAAAACTACTAGAGCTAATCAATGAATTTGGTAAAGTAGCAGGATACAAGATTAATGCACAGAAATCCCTTGCATTCCTATACACTAATGATGAAAAATATGAAAGAGAAATTAAGGAAACACTCCCATTTACCATTGCAACAAAAAGAATAAAATTCCTAGGAATAAACCTACCTAAGGAGACAAAAGACCTGTATGCAGAAAACTATAAGACACTGATGAAAGAAATTAAAGATGATACCAACAGATGGAGAGATATACCATGTTCTTGTATTGGAAGAATCAACATTGTGAAAATGACTCTACTACCCAAAGCAATCTACAAATTCAATGCAATCCCTATCAAACTACCAATGGCATTTTTCACAGAACTAGAACAAAAAATTTCATAATTTGTATGGAAACACAAAAGACCCCGAATACCAAAAGCAATCTCGAGAAAGAAAAACAGAGCTGGAGGAATCAGGCTCCCGGGCTTTAGACTCTACTACAAAGCTACAGTAATCAAGACAGTATGGTACTGGCACAAAAACAGAAATACAGATCAATGGAACAAGATAGAAAGCCCAGAGATAAACCCATGCACATATGGTCACCTTATTTTTGATAAATGAGGCAAGAATATACAATGGAGAAAAGACAGCCTCTTCAATAAGTGGTGCTGGGAAAACTGGACAGCTACATGTAAAAGAATGAAATTTGAACACTCCCTAACACCATACACAAAAATAAACTCAAAATGGATTAAAGACCTAAATGTAAGGCCAGACACTATCAAACTCTTAGAGGAAAACATAGGCAGAACACTCTACGACATAAATCACAGCAAGATCCTTTTTGACCCACCTCCTAGAGAAATGAAAATAAAAACAAAAATTATCAAATGGGACCTAAAGAAACTTAAAAGCTTTTGCACAGCAAAGGAAAACATAAACAAGATGAAAAGACAGCCCTCAGAATGGGAGAAAATATTTGCAAATGAAACAACTGACAAAGGATTAATCTCCACAATTTACAAGCAGCTCGCGCAGCTCAATATCAAAAAAACAAACAACCCAATCGAAAAATGGGCAGAAGACCTAAATAGACATTTCTCCAAAGAATATATACAGATTGCCAATAAACACATGAAAAGATGCTCAACATCACTAACCATTAGAGAAATGCAAATCAAAACTACAATGAGGTACCACCTCACACCAGTCAGAAAGGCCATCATCAAAAAATCTACAAACAATAAATGCTGGAGAGGGTGTGGAGAACAGGAAACCCTCTTGCACTGTTGGTGGGAATGTAAATTGATACAGCCACTATGGAGAACAGTATGGAGGTTCCTTAAAAAACTAAAAATAGAACTACCATACGACCCTGCAATCCCACTACTGGACATATACCCTGAGAAAACCATAATTCAAAAAGAGTCATGTACCACAGTGTTCATTGCAGCTCTATTTACAATAGCCAGGACATGGAAGCAACCTAAGTGTCCATCGACAGATGAATGGATAAAGAAGATGTGGCAGATATATACACTGGAATATTACTCAGCCATAGAAAGAAAAGAAATTGAGTTATTTGTAGTGAGGTGGATGGACTTAGAGTTTGTCATACAGAGTGAAGTAAGTCAGAAAGAGAAAAACAAATAACATATGCTAACACATATATATGGAATAAAAAAAAAAAAGGTTCTGAAGAACCTAGGGGCAGGACAGGAATAAAGATGCAGACGTAGAGAATGGACTTGAGGACAAGGGGAGTGGGAAGGGTAAGCTGGGACGAAGTGAGAGAAGTGAGAGAGTGGCGTGGACATATATACACTACCAAGTGTAAAATAGATAGCTAGTGGGAAGCAGCTGCATAGCACAGTGAGATCAGCTCGGTGCTCTGTGACCACCTAGAGGGGTGGGACAGGGAGGGTGGGAGAGAGACGCAAGAGGGAGGAGATATGGGGATATATGTATATGTATAGCTGATTCACTGTGTTATAAAACAGAAACTAACACACCATTGTAAAGCAATTATACTCCAATAAAGATGTTTAAAAAAAAAAAAGAAAAGATTGGAGACTGTCTTTTGACCTTGGCCTTAGAATAAGCAAAAATTTCTGGGGATTAAAAAAATTACTAATTATTAAAAAAAAAGTTGGTCTTCATCAAAATTGGAAGTTTCTGTTCATGAAAAGACACCATTAGGAAAATATTTCTGTCAAGTTTGAAATAGGCAAAACTAATATATGGTGATAAGAATAGTGGTTGCCTCTGGGTTGGGGAACAGGTGAGAAATATCTAGAAGCAGTGTGAGAAAACTCCCTGGGGTAATGGAAATCTTTCTATACCTTGATTTGGTAGGTGGGTATATCAGTGTGTATACTTTTTAAAAGCCAAGGAACTGTACACCTAATATTTGTGAATTTTATTGTATGTTATTTATACCTCAGTTTTTAAAAAATGTTAAGAATATGCAAATTCAGTAACAATAAGAGAAACACAGTTTTGAAAATGATTAAAATAACATGCAAAGATTCCAACCCTGGCTAATGGGGACCTCAAATATTAGCCAATAAGAGGACAAAGCAGCACCTTTACTAAAAGTAGAGTGAGTGCACCATAGTAAGACATTTGGGACCTCGAAATGTAGGTTTTATGCTACTATGGGATGAGAAGGTAATTGTTTTCAACTATTTTGGGTCTCAGATGCCTTTGATATTCCATCAAAGTTATGATCTCTGGCCTATATATATATACATATATATATATATATATATATATATGCTATATGCACACAATATTTGATGTACTGTAAAAGCGTTTCATGGAGGTGGGAGTTTCATGGATTCCCTGGAGGCTATCCATGGACTCCTGGGATTCCACTGATACCAGCATGTAAAATGTTTTCCTAAATCATCAAAGCCATAGAAATTTACAGCACCAAGAACCTACCTTTTACTACTAAATAAGATGGTCATGTTTCTTAATAGTATTTTTCTATAACAGCTTTAGATTTATAAAAGAAAAAAGGGAGAAGGTTAGTAAGGAGAGTTCCCATACATCCCAAATCCAGTTAACACCTTCCATTAGTATGAAACCAACATTGATACATTACCACATTGCCATTAACGAAAACCCATACATTACAGATTTCTTTACTTTTTACCTAGTGTCCCTTTTTTACCCTAGGATCACATCCAGGACACCACATTACATTTAGTTGTCATGTTTCCTGAGGCTCCTCTTGGCTGTGACTGTTTCTGAGATTTTTCTGTTTTCGATGAAGATGGTCACGTTTATTTTTTTTAATTTTTAAAAAAATTTTAATTAAGATGGTCATGTTTCTTAAGTGGTCTTTCCAAATATTGGATTACAGTTTTGTAAGAACATTTCATCTTCCAGTTTATACAACATTTCCACTAACTATAGTATGTCAAATCCCACCAAACCTGCCACTGTTTGCTATCCAAACTGGTGGGAGTGCCAGTGGCTGATGAAAATTATCCATTACCTGTGGTCCTAAAACGGGGTTGAATTCATTGGCCTGGGGAATTTAGTGGGAAAATGAACCCACTTCTAAATCCAAGCCACTCTGTGTCAAGGGATCGATCAGTGTGTAGACATTACCAAGAATATGATTCATGCCATGAACCACTTGGTAGAAATAATTGCCTGCATGGTCATGGTGTGTAAAACTGCTCCTGAAGATGGGAAGAGAGATCAGGGCTACAGGATAGTAGATATTTGTATTTTTGGTAGATGTGGAAAAAAATGTGTTTTTCTTCATGATCCCAAACCATTGGCCTAGCTCTATCTTAGACTATCTATGAATGGATGTAATCTGACCTAGTTTTTCCAATAAATGAGTACGTATTCCACCCCCTGCCTTAGGTAAGGAAGAGAACATTCTGATTTTTCACTGAATATTATATCTACGACCTATGTAGATATTTTTTTTGAAGAACAAAATCTCTTTTAGCTAAGCACATTTCAGAAGCATTACACCCTAGTTTCTTCTTTTTGCTTCCTAACTCCTTATTTATAGCTTCAAGATACTGGCAGAAACAAATTCCTTCAGCTATTTTTTGCATAACATTGTCTAAATACTTTATTTTGAGGCCCCTTTTTTTCCTCACCCATCTACTTATAGTGTCTATAAAAATACAGCCTCAAGCTGCTTAAACTCAATGACTCTGCACTATATGCCTGAATCTTTAATTACAATAACAACTGTCCTCATGTTACTTAGGTAAACACCTTAGAAATGGATGCTTAAAACTACTCCCAAGTTGGTCACTGAAAAGCTGAGTACCCTTTGCTAATTAGCATGGGTCACAGGTCACTCAGGAAGATAACTCCATTGCATTACTCAAGGTGGGTCATGGCTCTTGCATGAAAATTATTCAGTTATGTTTACTATATTGTAATCTTCAAGAGTAAGGCCACATTCTTATGTGGAGTTAGGACCTCACTTGAGGGGTGAGGTCACTTACGATGTGACTAAGTGAAAGGAAACAGAAAATGGAAGCATGTGGATGAGTCCTAGGTCGGCAAAAGTGAAGGTCTAGCCCTCGTAGACCTGACCGGTGGCTCTTGAACTTATCTGCCTATCAGCACTAATAAAGGAGATTTAAGAATATACATGGATTTCTAAGCCCATGTCCAGAGTCTGATTCAGTAAGCATGGGGTGAGTTCTATCGTCTGAATATTTTAAAATATGATCAGACATTTCTGATGCATGTTCATATTTAGTATTACTTCTTATACCAGTGTCCATAATCCTTTTGCATCATTGATGCCTTTCAGAATCTGATGAAAGCTATGGGCCAATTTCTTAGAGAAATGCATATATACCCCCCAAAAATGTATTGATATGTGGAGTGGATCATCTAAATAATATGTCTGATAACACCTCTCTGCTGTCTGCAAGCACGCAATGTTTCTCGAATACCTGATTGAGGTGAGACTCCTTTACGTGGCTTTCTAGGTCTCCCAAGACCCCCTTACCCGTGAAGCCTGTTGTCCTTTCAAGTTTCCTTTTTTTTTTTTTTTTTTTTAAAGCAAAGTGAACTGTTTATTGCTACATTCACATGTTTTGCTGTATTTAACCTCTTTGCCTTCGCTCATGCTGTGCCTGTTGCCTGGGATCCTATTCTCTTTCCTTCTCCAACCTATGTCAGGTGATTATTCATTGATGTTTTAAGATGGAACTCAGCCAGTCCTTCCTCCAGAATTTCTGATCTATTCTCCCTAGTCCCATTCCCAAAGTGTATTGGGTCCTCTTCACCTGTTCTATCATAGCATCCTGTGCATATTTCTTTCTTAGCACATAGCATGCTAGGCTGGACTTCTCTGTTTAGGTGCCTGTCTGGCACAAGATGGGGAGATAAGTGAGAGGAGGGAGGGGGTCTTTGTCATTTTGTCAACTAGTCATTAGATAGTGCCGACCCAGAGTTAGCATTCAATGAATGTTTGTTGACTGAATATCTGGGAAGAATTTGGAAGACTTGGGAAGATAAATTCAGGTAGGAGTGGTTAAAAATGCCCTTTATAACATGGAAGCAGAGTAGGTAGTTGGAAGCACTTTTTTGGTGAGGATCATGCGTTAATGTAACTGAACTTTTGAAAGCAGAGGGAACACTGTGTCTTGCCAATCAGAATACCTAATCTCATGCTTCTTTCACTTTTCTTCTGTTGTCCCCCAACTTCAGTAAAATCATTTCTAATCATACTGGCCCTTGTTTCTACTGTGCTGTGAGAAATCAAAGGCAGAATCTACAATTAGGGCAAAAGGTTAAAATGGATATTCTCCACCCTTCCACACTCCCCAACTGGACGGTCTCCTTTCTGTGCTAGTCTTGGGAGAACTGATGTTTTGTTTTGTGTTTTGATTTCCATTAAAGGGGGCATGCATAGCTGTACTAGTCATTCATTTATTCACACTCATTCATTCAAAAATTATTTGTGAAGTGTCCATTAGCACTAACCCTTGACTAACTTAAGTCTTACCCTCTTCTAGAAAAAGCCCTTAAGCTACAAAAATTAATTTAAAAATCATCAGAAGCTTCTTTCTCATCTGCCAAACCACTAGTACACACACATACACACACACATTAACTGGATCTGGCTGCAGGAGGTGTCACTAAGGAAAGACTTCCTTCTCTGAGGCCCTGATGCTTTTCTGTTAATGTAGAAGAGTTCTGAGGCTGCATCTGACATCAATCTTGGCAAGCCTAGCACTCAGGGAAGAATGCTAACAGGTGAAGCAGGAAGCCGAGGCTCTTTTACCTCTTCTGTTTTTTACATTTACTTTCCTCTTCATACCACCAGATGGGTAGTGGCTCATCAGTTGATATATTTAGCAACCTAGAACACAAATTACTCTGGAGAGAGGAATGGGTGAGTATGGTTGGTATTTTTTTTAACTCAATTCATTATTATTAGAGAGGTTAGATTTTTTTTTTTCTATTTTGGTAGTTATGCAAAGCAGCAACCTGAAAACCATGCAGTGAATTATGAATCAGAGTATAAGAGCACAAAGCAGTCTTCTAGATAAGTCTGGGACATGTTTCATTGTTTTCTACCTCCATGGGAGGGATGTGAAGGACACTGATGGTGGCTTATACCCTCATCCTGCTCCACTACCATGGTGAGCTATGAAGGAATCTCTATCTTAACTTAAGGCTGGGGACTAGATGTCTCCTAGCAAGGTATTTGTTTGGGGAGGTCAGAAGAAGCATAGACAGTGTCCATATCATGCACAAGGGACATCATGATCTTGGTGGACCAGGCATACTGTGATCAGTGTCAAAACTGGAGAGTGGGTAAAAGCACGAGAAGATTCCATGTTATGAAAATATGTCAGAAGGTAGGAGAATAGGATAATCAGGAATGTAACATACAGTGGTATGAGTGGTGAACCAGGACACTTCATTCAAGTAAAAGTCTATGGACTTCCCTTCTGTCTATGGTGATGTAGCTGGTAGTGGCCCAAACCTACCATCAAGACAACTAGAAAAGCACAAAAAATCTGTTTCAAAAAAAATGGGTGAGGGGCCTAGATTGAGAGGAAAGGGGAACTTAATGAGGTAAGCACACTAATTCTGTGCCCCACTTTTCCCTGGGGAGCATTTGCCTATTCATTAAGCTTTGCAGGGTAAGGGGCTGAGAAGCTGGGTAGAGAAATGCCAAAAGAAGCAGAGATCTGGCAGAGCTCTTGGAAATCTCATGGTGTTAAAGAGAAAAAAATCAGGTTTGGACCATGAAGGCAGTCATGACTTGAGACAACAGGAATCTGAAGATAAGATGCTGAAGGGAGGAGACAGTAGGTAATAAACTGAGTGAAATTCACAGGACGAAAACCAAGTTTTGGTAGCCTCCCAGTACTGAGGGGACACAGATTATAATCCAGGCACAATGAAGGAAGAGGGGCCTCTTAAATATCCCGCATTCTTAGTTGGGACCCCTGAAGTGCTAGACTCTAGGACTAAAGGCAAACAGAAATCGAGAAGACTATCAAAGTCTGAGATCTAGATTTGAGACTGCTAATGGGACTGAGACAAGCTACTTCACCAATTTCACCACTCTTCTCTCCTTGAAACTGCTCCATCAATTGATGCAAAGATACAAGTGACTCTCTGGGACTTTTTTTTTTTTTAAGATTTATTTTCATTTACTTATTTATTTTGGCCACGCCAGGTCTTTGTTTTAGCATGTGGGATCTTCTTTGGGCCATGTGGGATCTTTTTTTTTTTTTTTTTTTCTTTTCTTTTTAGTTGCGGCATGCGGACTTCTTAGTAGCGGCATGCATGCGGGATCTAGATCCCCGACCAGGGATCGAACCCAGGCCCTCTGCATTGGGAGTGCAGAGTCTTACCCACTGGACCACCAGGGAAGTCCCTCTCTGGGACTTCTGAGGCTAAGGCAAAATAGTATTGTACCTTCCACCTGGGCCTTTTGGATTGTTCTCTACTGGCATGCCCACTCTTTGGGAAGCCAGTTGCTTCTCAAGACGTCCTACTACCTTGATACCACAATGTGTGGAAAGTGATTCCAGCTACTCTCATCTGTACCAGCTATCCCAGCCCAGGGAACAAACGTGAGTAAAGGAGCCAGCTCCCTAGCAGATACCACATGGAGAAGAACAGAGGCCCCAGACATATGGTTCTATTTGATTATCTCAATCACCTCCAGCTATCTGAACCACCACAGCTATGACCCTAGACAGCATGGAACAGAGGTGAGGCATCCCTGCTGGATTCTGCCTGAATTCCTGGCCCCAAGAATCATGAACATGATAAATTCTTGTTTTCTTACGCAACTTACTTTTGAAGTGGTTTTGTTTAGCAGCAATAATTAATGGAAACATGTCCTATTTGGCTACCTGCCATATGACTGGGTGAGTAACATCATCTCTGCAGGAAAATAACATCATCCAAAGTGTTTACAGTTATTCATATGCAATATCTGGCATTCAATCAAAAATTGTAAGTCCTATCCAAAATAGGACACAGAGAAAAATGAATAATAGGACAGAAATACAGGTGATCCAAAATTGGAACTAGTCAGATATAGACTTTAAAATAACTGTCATTAATGTGTTCAAGAAAATAAATGACAATATGGAAACTTTCACCAAAATCCTGAAATCTATTTTAAAAAAAGGATCAAATGGAAACTATAAAACCAAAAAACACAATAACTGAATTTAAGAATTTAAAAGATTAATTTAGCAGCTGATTGAGCATAGGTGAAGAGATTAGTAAACAGGAAAATATAAGTAAATAGAAAACCTCAGATTGAGAGTGGAGAGAAACAAAAATGTAAAGTATGGGAAAGAGCATAAAAGACATGAGAGACAATAAAAACAGCAAATATATGTATAACTGCCACCTTACAAGAAAAGGAGAGGTAAAAAATGACCATCACAATATCTGAAGAGAAAATGGTTAAGGATTTCCCAAAATGGATAATTGATATCAACCCAAAGATGCAAGAATGTATGTGAATCCCAAGCAGAACAAATATAAAGAAAAGCACATCTAGACACTTCAGGATAAGCTTCTGAAAAAACAAGAAAAAGAGAAAATCTGAAAAGCATCCAGAGTCGAAAGGATCAAACTTCACTTATCACTTCAATTAGGTAATCAGCTGACTTTTTAACAGAAAGCACAGAAGCCAGAATGCAATGGAAAGAATCTTTAAGTCTCTGAAAGAAAATGATGGCAACATAGAATACTTAACCCTGAAAAAAATATCCTTTGTAAGTGAAAATGAAATAGACATTTCAACACCAATAGAAAACTGAGGAAGCTGATTTCCTGTAGGCCTGCATGAAAAGAAGTAACGAGAATTCTTAAGGAAAAAAAAAGAGTCCATGTATAAGTGTAAAAATGAAAAAATGAATGAAGGTATTCATTAATTCAGTCAATATCATTTCACGTCTACTTTGGAGGAAGATTCTACTGTATGTCCATCTTTTCCTTCAAACACAGTCTCTGTATTCAGGGACACTCTGTTACTCAGCCTTGATTCATTCCATTCATGTCTCATCTCTTTTCTTTGAGCATACCAGGCAAATTTCTGCTTCAAGGGCTTTGCATTTTCTTTTCCTTCTGCCTTGAGTGCTCTTCTCCCAAGATATCTGCATGGTTGGTTCCCTCACTTCTTTCAGAATTTCACTCAAGTCACCATCATAGTTGGTGCTTTCCTGACAACTATATCTAAAATGTCAAGCCCTTCCTGTGAAGGGCTCCCTGCTTTATCATTCCTCTTTACCACTCACCACTATTCAATATATTACAGATTTTTCTTTTTAATATTTTTATTTTCCCCTCTAATAAAATGTAACCTCTAAGCAGGGTTTTTGCCTATTCTGTGCATTCATTATTGTATCCCTAGTGTCTATAGCAACAATAATAGTCTACTCAATAAATATTTGTTGAATTAATGAATAAACGAGTTGAATACAGTGGGAAAACTATGGCTTATATTTGAAAAATAGAAGTGTGAATGCAATAAGAGAAAGGTAACGCCTTCTGGATTTTCAGAGGATGGCAAGGTCACAACTGGTAAGTGTGACCTCAAAGGCCATGGCATTGGAGCTGGATCTTAGAGGGTGAATGGCAGCTGGAAATGGGAATTTGAAGGGTTCCAGGTGCAGGCTGATTCCTGGGTAGCGGCTGGAGAGGGAAATGGGAAGCATGCTTGAGCAATCCTGAGAAGCCCTGCATGAATGATTACAAACAGAGGAGGGTTAGAAGATGAAGTTGGGGATGTCAGAACACTGAGGATCTCAAATGCTAGGACAGGGGTTGGGGTTTATTTTTGTAGGAAAAGAAGACTCACTGAAGTCTTTCAAGCAGGGATATGACAGAATTGGAGCCGTGCTGTCTGAATATCAATTCAGCAATCAGGAGAGTGGTTCGGACAGCAGAGAGATGGGAGGTGGATAGACCAGTTATGAGGCCATTTCAATAATCCAAGCAAGAGTTAATGAGGGTCTGAATTAGGGTGACAGCAAATAGAATGAAGAGGAAGAGGCAGAAAGAAGAGGTGTCAAGGAGATGGAACTGACAAGTCTTGACAGCTGATTAGGAATGGAGGACGAGAGACAGGACTCCCTCATCCTGACTGTGAGGCTTCAAGCTTAAGTGATGGGCAGATGGTGAAGCCATTAATAGAATAAAAGAACTGAGGGGAAGAAACTGCTTTGAGGGTGGAATTGGGATTTAGGTTCTTGTCTGGATTTGGGATTGCTTGTGGCAACTTTATCTTTTGGGGGACTTTGCCCCTTCTCCTTCCTGAAGGAGAAGCCTGCTCTGTGGAAGGCCACACTTTTGAGTCTAACCTGATATGATAGGCGCTCAAGTGCTGTGGGTTGTATGTGGGATTCTCTCAGTGGGCCCTTCTGGGCTGGGGCTCAAGGTTTGGTGAAGCCTGAGTATGGTTCTAATTTCTTCATTTGTCTCACTTGCTCTCAGCTGCTGCAGACTCTAAAGACGATCATGATTGTCTGAGCCAAACAATCAGGATCCGTTTCCTGGAGTGCTGGGCTCAAAGAAAGCAGCCTCCTGTGCCAAGACTTCTGGAGGAAGGAGCTAGAGCTTCCCCAGCATGCCCCCACCACACCCCCCGGGGATACTCCTCAGCTCAAAGCACAAGGTTGGCAATCATGATGGTCTCCTCCTGAGAACCCTGGCCGATAATTGACTGAGCTTTCCTTAAGTGTACTGTATCTACTTTAATGAGCAGCAAAATACTCTTTGTAATAAAATAGTGGCTTCTAGGGTTCTAGAGTAGCCCCAATTACATTTAATGTACAAAAGGTTGGGGCAAGGGAGGAGAGGGTTTTTATACAGAAGGATCTTGAGTTATTCTTGAAAGTTCTAGGAAAATCAGAACATTCTATATTGTAGCCTCTTTTAATAGTGAGAAATTCACTAAAGAAACCATGCTGCCATTCTTGTGTAAGAAAAAAGTTGTTTAACAGTGGGACTAACCATTTTTTCATTTACTTTGCTAGTAAGTTTTAAAGTTTTTTCAGATAAGAAATAACATGGTAGACAGGAAAGAGCATGGCCATTGGCAGGAGATAGACCTTGTTTAAACTCCAGTTGGGTCACCCTCGAGGACATTGTTGATTGCCTATCTCGCATACTTTCTGCCTTCCTCCTTAAGAGAGCAGCATTTTTCTGGTTTAGGAATATGCCTGGTTGGCTTAAGACAATCCTAACCTCCTTTGCCAAGAACAGGCTGATCATGTGAATGCAAACTGGGCTACTGAGAAATGAGGTGAAGTCTGCTGGGAATTCTAAAAAAGTTCTTGCTTCACCCTTTAGGGACACTTTCTTAAAGTGATTCTTTTTGACCACTAAATGTGAAAAAGGAGCCACCATCTCATGACCATGAAAGGAACTATCTTTAGGGTAACACTGAAACCATGAATGGCTGACAGAAGGAATCTGAATCCTGGAGCATACTTTGGGGCTTCTAGATAGAGTAACCCTAAATTATATATCACTTCTGGACTTGCAGTTCTGTGAACCAGTAAGTTTCCTAATTGTTTACAGCTGCTTGAATCATTGCTGCTTTTATTTGCCTGTGAAAGCAGCTTAATTGATACCACCGCTAACTAATTTAGGACCTAGGCAGATTGCTTCACCATACTAGCCTCAGGATGCACATCCATGAAAGGGAAAAAGAAAAGGAATGGAGACTTTTAGAAAAGATGGCCATCTACCAGTTGAGCTGTGGTGCTTTTGGGAGTCATCAAAGTTGACTGCTCTCATGTTGCATTTCCACTGATGCCCATGGGTGCTTCCAAATAGTTTGAGAGGTTTCTAGTTGGACGAGACTCAGTGACGTGACAATAAAATTGGCATCTTTCGCGTCAGAGATGAGAAGCAGCTGCTTCTTTTTATGTTCTTGATTCCCTAATTGCCCTGGTCCTGACTCCCGTGGATGCTAGAAAATTCTTCTGCTGGAATAATGTTGCCTTTGCCCCGGAGGCTTTTTGTGCAAAGTATCTTCTGAGTCTCAGGAAGGATAGAGCTGGAAGTCGGCTGAACTTCCAGACCTGCCTGTGTGGCTGCTTTCTGCTGGCTGTAAATAACTATCTAGTGTAGCTGGATGTGGTCTGGGATTAGCTTTCTTTAAAACCTGGATGTTGGCTGCCAACTGTTCCATTTATTCTTGTATTCATTTAACAAATAATTATTAAACACCTACTGTGTGCCAGACACTTTTCTAGGCCTTAGGGATTGTATTAGTTTGTTAGTGCTGCCATAACAAAAACCACAGACTGGCTAGCTTAGACAACAGAGATTTATTTTCACACAGTTGTGGAGGCTGGAAGTTCAAGATCAGGGGCTGGTTGGCAGAGTTGATTTCTTCTGAGGCCTCACTCCTTGATGGCGATCTTCTTCTGTCTTTATGTGGTCTTTCCTCTGTGTACATGTCTGTGTCCAGATTTCCTCTTCTTGTAAGGATACCAGTTATATTGGACTAGGCTCCCCCTAAAGACCTCACTTTAATTTAATTACCTCTTTAAAGACCTTATCTCCAAATATGTTTACATTCTGAAATACTGGGGCTTAGGGATTCAACATATGAATCTGGGGGGGGAGGGCAGGGCTACTCAATTGAGTCCATAACAGGGAACAAGAAAGACAAAGAGGCAGCTCCTTTTGAATGTGAGCTGTTTGCCCATGATGCTCTCTTGGTTTGCTTCCTGAGCCACCTCTCAGTGAAGTGATGGACTGAAGGTTTGCAAACAGATCAATTTTCAGCAGCAAAGGCGTTTTTCTAGATGGGGTTCTGAATCCTTCCATTTCTTTGCAAGAAACTCTGATCCTTCCATTTCTTTGCAAGAAACTCTGATCCTTTACAAATATATGCCATTACTCACTGACAGTACATCCTATTACTGTTTTTGCTGATTCTATGCAAAGTGATAAATTTAGCCTAACTCTTTCCGCGTTGTAGGTAACTTGCATTTAGAATTACAGAAGAAGAAATAGCAAGCTGTCTGCAAAAATGTATTCAGTGACAGGATGACTAATCCGTGGAGATTACGTTCTGCTGTAGCTATAGTACAATTGTGGATAGCCTTCATTAAGCATTCGTTCTATTACAGGCTCTGTGTTAAATGGGTTATGCATGCTACCTCATTATCCGCAAAACAACGCCTTGATATCATCATTCCCATTTTTCAGATGAGAAAATTGACACTCAGAGAAGTGAGGGCACTTCGCTTAGGTTTGGGACTCTGCGTGGACCTATTAACTACCAAGCAGTACCGCTAGGAAAAGGTGGCATTGATTTTTTGTTTAGGGAGGAGTGGAGAGGGAAGTGATAGCTAGTGATGCTCTGCTAAACTTTAAATTATATAACTTTAGAGCTGGAAGGGCTCCTGAGATCATCTAGTCCTTGTTCAATGACATACCTTGAGTGAGTTGAAAAGTTAGAACAATAATTCTGGTTTTCTGATTCCAGGAGGTCCCGTTGATTCTCCATTTACTGTATAATAATAATAATTATAACAACAAAACCATCATGTTGTTTTTAGAGTCTCTTTTAGTTTTCAGAATGTTTCCACACATACTTCAAATTAAAACAGAACACCTGGCTTTAATTGGCTAAACAGGAAATGGCCTGGGCTCCTCCAGGTGAAGAAGAATTTAACCGTGATGAACAGGAAATGCCTTAGCAGCCATGTTTCTCACCAGCACTGGTTGTTTTTTAGCCTGGATCCCACTCGTTAAGATTGACTAGAAGGGGCAGGATGCAACTCTCTTGGTCATCGCCCTGAGGCAAAGAACCCAGCTCTCAGAATCAGGACACAAAGGATTCGATGTAAAAAGCAGGACTTCTGCACGGAGAAAACACAAAGGAAGCCATTTCCAAGGTAAAGCGAGAGATTAATGTATCACTGAGTATTCTGGGTAGCAAGCAACAGAATCCTATGCTGGCTAAAATCGGGAGGGGGAAAAAGAAATGCTTTGTCCTGCTATAAGGTACTTCATAGGATGGAGAAGAGGGCTGGAGAAATCAGACTTAGAAGAGAGAGGAACCAGGAAACTCCAGATAGTCTCAAAAACTAGAATGAATATCTTCTGTCATGGTTTCATTTCATTTGAGAATTAAAACTCCAGAAGAGAAAGTCCATTTGGCCCAGCTTAGGGCATGTGCCTGCCCTAGACGGTCTGGAGTGGTTAATGAAAGCATCCGTAGAGGTAGCCTCCAAGGGCAGCTTTGGCTGCCAAAGTGCGAGGGCAGGCACCTGGGTTTTCCACCCTTCCCACCAAGAATGCAAAATGATCTCAGGACCCACTTTTTACTCTTTCAAATTATTGAGGACCTCAAAGAGCTTTGGTTTATGTAGATATCTTATTAGAAATTACAACTGATAAATTTTAAAAAATTTATTTATAAATTTATTTAAATATCTCAACAAGAAACCTATTTCATATGAACATAAATGGTATGTTTTAAAAATGAAAATGATTGTATTCTCTGAAACCAGAAACCTTAGTGAAAAAGACCGGTGTTGTTTTATATTTTTGCAAATTTCTCTTTATCTGGCTTAATAGGAGACAGCTAGATTCTCATATCTGCTTTTGCATTCACTTTGTTGTAATATTTTATTTTGGTTAAAGTAAATGAAGAAAAGATGTGAAGTAGGAAAAGGGGGGAGTATTTAAAAGTCTTTCAGCTTATTGTGGAAATTCTTCTTTGATATTATGCCCAAACTCAACAGGTAGTAGTTTTTGGAAATCTGAAAACTTGATAATAAGTTTTCATGCTCAGATACTTTAAGATCCATTAGTATCTCTTGCACTTTGTCTCTTACCCATGCATGATTTTTGTATCATCTTGCATTGGTCATTTGGGAAATATTGATTTACTGAGTTACGCAGATCTTCCAAATGTTCCCACACTTCACTGACAGTATACAAAATCATAGTGATCAATATCACCACCCATCCCTTCAGAAAAATATTTAAGCACTGGGACACTGTCCAGCTCATGGTGGCACACACTAGGTTTTCTATCTTAATTTTCACATGAAAACTTAAATTTTATTAGTAGCAAAAATACTGTCAGTTATTGTCTCTGAAATGACATTCTCATTTCATTCATTTTTGAGAGAGTGCCCAATATTCAGGTCTGAATAACCACAGTTTGTCTGTCATTCTTTCAGCCAAAAGGGAATTTTGTGGGGAAAAAAAACAGTTAATCCAGCTCACTCACACACAAGCCATTGCACAAGTGCTTCCACTCAAGAAAGCTATCATGCTTCTGCATGCAGCAGAAGTGCTTTATGCGGACTTCCCATTTCATCACAAAAAATATTAAAATGACATGTACCCAGGGGCCAAGGCTTAATAAATTAATAATTTGTATTGCTTCATCAATGACATTTTAAGATGAAACTGGCTTTTAAAAGAATTGTGAGTATGTGGTGGTGAAGAAAGTAATACAATGGCTACTAGTATCATTTGGTGGCACTGCCTGAATTTATATAAAAGTACCAGAGATTTGACTTATTATTGCTTTTTGGGAGGGTCACTTTTTACCTGGAAGTAATTTTAAAATTCAAAAAATTTCAAAAATGATAATCATTAAGAACACATATACTTTTTATTTTGATTCACCATTTTTTGTATTTTGCTCCTTTTGCCTTATCATTTGCCCTCTCCCCCACTCCTTTTTGTTTTTTCCCTGAATCATTTGGGGGTAAGTTACATATATAATTGTCATTTATCCCTAATATTTCAGTCTACATTTCTTAAGAAGAAGGATATTCTCTTAAATAACCACAGTACTTTTATCAACTTTATAAAGTTACATTGATACAGTATTTTTATTGCCCATATTCTGGTTTTGTCAGTTGACCTAATGAGGTCGTTTATTAAATGAGGAGTCAGATATTAAATGCAATACCTGACTCCACAAGATCCAGTGTGGAGTCAGGTATTGCATTTAATTCTCTTATCTCTTTAGCCTCATTTAATTTGGAATATACTTCCACAAACTTTTTTTTTCTTTTAAGACACTGACATTTAAAAAAAAATTTTATTGGAAGTATAGTTGATTTACAATGTTGTGTTTCTTCTGTACAGCAAAGTGAATCAGTTATATATATACATATACTTACGGAGTATTGAGTAGAGTTCCCTGTGCTATACAGCAGGTTCTTATTAGTTACCTATTTTATATATAGTAGCGTGTATATGTCAATTCCAATCTCCCAATTTATCCCTCTTCCCCCTTTCCAGCCCCTCCCCCAACTGGTGACCGTAAGTTTGTTTTCTACATCTGAAGACACTGACATTTTTTGAGAGTAAAGGCCACACTCCTCTATGCCTCCTTTAAAAAAAAAAAAAAAAAAATCTTTATTTTGTGTTTGTCTAATGTTTCATTGTGATTAGATTCTGATTATGCATTCTAGGCCTGAATCCTGCATAGGTGTCCTCAGGAGCCATGTCTTGGGGCCCACCATAGCCATGTCTTTTGCTGATAATGTTAATTGTGATCACCAGTTAGGGTGTGGTCTCCACTGTATAATTACTGTGCTTTATTTTTCTCCTTTACCTCAATTAGTAATCTGTGGGGAGACACCTTAAGACCATGCAAATATCCTATTTCTTATCCATTGATGAGATTTAGCATCTATTGGTGATTCTTGCTTGATCTAACCTTTATTATGGTGGTTACAAAATATATATGTATATGTCTATTCTATATATCTCCTCTATCTATCTACATTTTATTGATATAAACTCATGCATTCTTATTTTTCCAATTGTTTACAATACATTCCTGTACTTAATTATTTGGGTGCTAAAACTGTCCCAGCTCTTGCCAGTGGGAACCCTCTGAACTCCTTCCTGTGTCTTTGTGACATGTCCCAATCACTTTCTCTTTTCTTGAGCACTTTCTTACTTTTTTTTTTTTTAATTTTTTAAAAATTTATTTATTTATGTTTGGCTGTGTTGGGTCTTCACTGCTGCACGCGGGCTTTCTCTGGTTGCGGTGAGCGGGGGCTACTCTTCGTCACGGTGCACGGGCTTCCCACTGCGGTGGCTTCTCTTGTTGCGGAGCGTGGGCTCTAGGTGTGCAGGCTCTAAAGCGCAGGCTCAGTAGTTGTGGTGCATGGGCTTAGCTGCTCTGCGGCATGTGGGATCTTCCTGGAGCAGGGCTCAAACCTGTGTCCCCTGCATTGGCAGGCAGATTCTTAACCACTGTGCCACGAGGGAAGACAAAAACTTTCTTACTTTCTGGCATAAGTTCTCAGCTCATCTTGTACCTACCTTGCCCCAGTCCATGACTCAGCTATTTCTTCAAGGAAGCCTGATGCCTTTTAGATCCCATTGCTTTTGCACCATCAGTGCCAATGTCAAGTGAAAGGGGCAACTAAAGTCAACGTTATTATGAAAATAGTTTTGACCGCTTGGACTCCTTGAAAGTGTCTCAGGGACACCCAGAAGTCTGTGGACACTTTGAGAATTGTAACTGAATATAAATTATGTTTAAGTATATGGTCAGGTGTTCATAATTTATCTCGTATGATGGTTGTTAAATTAGCTTAATTGGGGAGCTAAAGATCCCCACTTAGCAGCTGTGAAATCTTAGTTACTTGGCCTCTCTGGGCTTCATTTTCATCATCTGGAATTAGGGATAATATTACTTCCCAGGCCTGCTGAGGATTACATGCAATAACTCACCTAAGTGCTGGATGCAGGGCCTAATATAGAGTGACTGTTTAATAAACGATGTCTTTAGGGGGAAGATAACTTGTCTCTTTAGTTTACACATCATCAGATAGAGGAATGGTACTCAAAGAGGCATGCAAGGAACTTCACTCACAGCTAAACCTTTTTTAGTTGATGAGCTCCTGGACTTAGAGCAGATGCCATAATGGTATGAGATTAGGTGGTCTTAGGAGAAGGGGTAAATATATTTTGTATGTGAGAGAGAGGCAAAATGTGGTCAGAGAGCAGATTCTGGTGGAATATGTAGTTTCCAAGATGGTCACAACAAGATCTCCCATCCCACATGCCCCTTGTACAATGTGAAGTGCCACTCCTTTCATCGAGAAGTGAGGTCTGTATTCCTTCCCCTTGAACCTGGGCAGGCTTTTGGCTATGGCAGAACTGATGCTCTGAGACATTTGACGCTATGTCATAAAAATCAATGCAGCTTCCACTAGGGTCTCTTGGAATGCTCACTCTTGGAACCAGCCCCATTCTGGGAGGAAGCAACAGTCACAGGGAGAGGCCATATGCAGATGTTCTGGCAGACAGTCTCAGGTGAGGACTGCCCAGCTCAGCCCAGTTAGCCCTCAAAACCATGAGAGATGGTAAGAAAATGTAGTTGTTGTAAGCTGTTACATTGGGGGGTGTTTGCTTACACAGTGACAGATAACAGTGCCTATACATAGGTGGGCACACTAGAAACTAACAACGGGTCATCTCTACCCCAAACATGAGCTATGAAGTAGGTCATAGGTGATGCGTAGACACTTGTCCACACTTGGCAAATGCCCCAAAAAGAGGCCTGATGAAGAAAGGCTCTTAACAGACTTATGCGTAATAACTCTTGCTGTTCTGGAACCAAATTGCAAAGTGTGGAGTAGGTGGTCTCTGCCATTGATGACACCCCCTGGGTTCACTTGAGGCAGCTGTAGAAGTCCTTCCACTCTTTCCTTCCTAACTGTTTTCTTTTCCTTTCCTCTCCTCTCCTTTCCTGAACCTCCTTCTCCTCTCCTGACTTGTCCTCACATTCTTTCTTTCTTCTCCACCCAAAGCAGTTTGATGAAAAAAGGAAAGAACATGAATTTTGAAGGTAAGATGGCCTGGGTTTAAACCCACTTATTAGTAACTTGACTTTGGGCAAGTTCTCTCTTCTCTCCTAGCCTCACTTCCTCCATCTGTAAATTATAATTAATACTACAGAGAGTCATTGAGATGGTTAGGTGGCATTATTAAAGCATTCAGCACATTGCTAGGCACGTAGACGATCACAATCCACAATCCATGTTGATTTGCTTCTCTTTCTTTAATCACAACCAGAGTTTTCTCCTTTGCTTACTCCAAAGCTCCTTGGCCTCTTTCCCTAGATAATCCCATTTCACAGATGCTGTTTTGTTTCCGCTCTCGGTTTGCTCTGCCAATGCGCCCAGCAGACCTACAAATTCCAGATGCTGAGAGAAAAGCCCTTGATTCAGGCTGAATGCAGCGATGATATTCGCTAAAATGCAGATGACACATTAGGTACCTGTGGGAAGCTTGTGTGCTGGATCGGAAACAGGCAAAAACAAAATCTCTTGGCAAAAATGGGCTCCTGGTAGAGGGTAGGCAGGAAGGAGCAGAGACAAATGGAGATTGACTGATGGCGCCACGTTACTCTTCTGGAGCTGAAACGTGCAACCACAGCCCAGGTACAGGTGGAGTAGTTGCCCCCTGGGAAGAAGGGTGGCTTGTCTGAAGGATATGAGAAGGAGAGCTGGGATTCGGGGAGAGAATATCTTGGAGAATAGAGTTGTACCCACAGGGTGTTTAATTACCCATCTTTGTTTCAAATGGTTGTGCGGGTTAAATGGGCCTGATCCTGCCTTTAATGCGCAAAGTCAATGGGAATTTTGAGGGCAGATCAAATGCACCACTAGGAAAACTGAACTTTCCAGCCAAACATGGACAAAGGCTGAGCCGAATGATGTGATAGCTGCGTATATCTAGACATTTCTGAAGGAAAAAAAAATGGTAAAAGAGGAAATTGTGTTTATAAAGACCATTGCAATAACCACCAGGTAGGAAATAGGACTCCAGGGTAGAAAGCCAGAGCTGTTTTTGTCCAAGGAGCCTTTCTGACAGATAACTTGTATTCTTATACAAATCTTTTCCTTTTGGTACTGGTTTCTGTTTTCAAAACCCAATCCAAGGGTTCACAGATTGGACTCACAGATTGCTAGTAATAAAGAAATCCTTAGAGATCACCTAGTTCCACCCTGTCATTTCTTGGCTAAGATTACTAAAGCCCAGAGAGGTCTAAGGAATTCCCCAAGAACACACAGCTAGTTTGCAGTCGGGCCAAGGCCAGAAGCTTGGCTGCCTGGCTCCCAGTGCAGAGCTCTTTTCCAGTCTCTCTTTTCTCCATATCTTCTCAACAATTACAGGTTCTGCACTTTCTTTGGTCAACCACTACTCATGAAAAATATTTATTAGATGCCACCAGCCAATCCTACATCCACATTTTTGCTCTAAGTGAAGTCACCTCCCCCTTCAGGGAGATTCCTAATAATCTGAAAGATGAATACTCTTTAAATACAGGGTATAGTTCAGTGAAAACTAGTTCAAAATTGCTTATACATCCATTCCACAGACATTTATTAATCACCTACTATGTGCCACATATGTGTTTATGATCACGGTTATGAGCAAAACAGACAATTACAGAGAACAGAGAGACTCAACACGTACATATCTGGTAGAAAAAGATCTGGCATTCAGAGTTGACCACACATTTAATACATTGTGGGGAAATAAAAGGAATATGTTCTATGAGGGCTGGGAGGTGGTTATTTTTGCTATGAATTAGTCAGATCTTATAATGTCATATTTGGCTCATAAAAACTGTTGACGAATCAGAAAAAAAGATTATTATAGCGATTTTTAAAAATGACTCTCGTATTCCTATAAGGACAAAAATAAATGGGCATGAGGTACTTAAATTAGAATTTAGAAACTTAAGGATGACTTGAAACTAACTTGAATATGGGAAAATGTTAACTGGCCATGCTGTATCTTCATAGAGAACTTTGCGAAAGAAAATGAGCTTAAGGCACAGTGGAAGAGATTGTGGTTGGACTTAAGGAAACCTTTCATAACACTCAAGGCGGTACACCTAGACTTGAGGATCAGGGCAGAATCTGTAAAGGGGGGGGAAGCTCCTTTTCTTGTTGGTCAGTTCTCTCCTTCTAAGTTCTTGGTCAGAAACTGTGCCAGTAATGTTTTCATTCTTTTCCCCAAGGTTTAGGCAGGGTCGTGGAATCCTTGAGGTCCTGCAGCCCCTGAGTTCCTGCTCTGCCCATCTGAGCCTGTCCTTAGGCATCCTGTGCCATCAGACTTCCTGTGGTGAGAGCTGGTCCTCCAGCTCACCGTGCCCATGAGTCTGTGGCGGCCACCTCCAGCCATGTGCCCCTAGCACAGGCATTTAAGATCTTGTTCTCCAAGTGCGGTTCTGGGCTTAGCAGGATCAGCACCACCCAGATCAATTGACTCAGAATCCATTTCATACAATCCCCAGTGATTTCTATGCATCTTAAAGTTTGAGAAGCTGTGTTCTAGAACACTGGCCACTGAGTCAGACAGACGTGACTTCAAAGTTTGGTTCTGCTATCTTCTGACTCTGTGACCTCGGCTAAGTCACCTGCTCTACCTGAGATATCTGTAAAATGGGTACAAGAGTTCTTGCTTCTTAGACTCTGAGGCAGGCCCTTCCCGGCTACCTGACTTCATTTGGATCTTTCCTATTACATTCACCTCAGTTTATTATGTTTCTCTGGGAGAGCAATTATTACAACTTGAAATTACTAGTGTCTATACTGTTTAAGTGTAAGTTCCATGAAGGCAGGAACTGTGCCTCTCTTTGATATTTGATATTCTTGGGACTTTGCACAGTACCTGGCACCTAAAGGGTGGCTCCATATTTGTTGACTAACTGAATATTATTATGGTTAAGTTACATAACACAAGAGAAACATTAGCTCACGTCTGACTTGGAGAAAATGTTCACTAAATGGTAGCTATTGATAAAACCGGGTACCTAATTGTGGGACCCAGTGTAAAATGCAAATGCAAGGCCCCTTGTTAAAAAAATTACTAACAATTTCAAGATGGTGACAAAAGAGTATTAAACCAAGGGCCCTTCTCAGAGCTGGACCCTTTGTGATTATACAGGTTGCATGCCCGGGAAGGCGGCCCTGGGTATTGATAGTATTACTGTTTTTGTGGTTATTCTGTGGTAGATGTTTTCACCACCCAAGGACGGTCGTCTCCCCCTTCTCCTTGCAGTGTGACATCAGGCCAAGAGCCCCCCAGGCCACCTTGCTTTCTGAGACTCAGCTTTCTCTCCTCTATCTGCTCTGATGAAGAGACTAAGAGATACCCTGAAACTTGACAAAGTGCAAAATGGACCCTGTCAGGTGGACCAGGTCTAAAGTATTCCTCACAGCAAAGTGATGATTTACACCTGATTAGTAAATGTGGCATTCACTGAATCAGCAGAAGTTCTGCAAATGTGCGCCGAACAGAATTTTAAATGAGTTTCCGTGATGCACGTACACGTAATGTATGGCTTTTAATTTACTTGATAATGTAAAAATACAGTCCGAGGTGAGGAACGAGGCAGACAGAGTCACTCAATTCTAACGTAACAACTTTTCTTTATGGGAAACTGAAAATAGGGGCAGGGCTCAGAATATAAAACAGTCATGAGGAATTGAAGCTAAAAACGGAGAGAGATGAATTTGCTCGAAAACAACCAGCTTGGCGCTGCTTCCAGGGTCAGTTGAACTGTGGGAGTGCAAAAGCAAAAGCAAGGTGTTTCCAGGGGTCCCAGCCCTGCTGGGTTTAGAATGACATCCTTACTGGGCTGAGTTTATCCTTTCAGAGCCTGGGTGCCTTTAGCTGTTAAGCAGGGAGAATCACCCACCTCCTGCCTACAACGTTGTAGGCAGAGAAAAAAGAATGTTGCTCTTGTCAAAACGCTTTGTTCAACATTATGGGATACAAAAACAAGGTGGTATGCTCTGCAGAAAGAGCACTAGCCTGGAAATCAAAAAACCCGGTTTCTGACACAAATTTGCCTATTTATTAATTACCCATCTTCAGTGCTTTGGAACCGGGTGGCTAGACCTGGGTGAAAATTCCAAAGCTGTTACTTACTGGCTGTGTAAACTTGGAAGGGGGGGGGGATACTTTAACCCTCTCCAAGCCTCAGTTTTCTCATCAGTAAAATGGGGTTGAACTAAATTCGAGGGAGTATTTAGCACACCCGACACATGGCAAGACCTCAACAACTCTTTCTGAGCCATTTTCTCTACTGTTGATTGGGATATTAGAAAACTTCAAAGCACTGTCCTGCCATACAACACTTCTGTGCTACATTCAAGCTGGAGACACTTTATTGCCCCTGCAGCTCCTCATCCTCTCTTCCACCGGCCCCAATTTCCCAGGAGTTTTCTGGTTCTGGTGCTGCAGGGTCTTTTTGTTCAGAGCTATTTGTCAGCTACACCTTCCAATGGTATTAACTTGTAACTGTGGTGGCAGCCCTCTCCTAGGGGCTTGTGCTTGAATTGAAAGATTCTGAAACCAAAATGCTTTCCAGAGGCAAAAGAGCAATAGATGGGTGGAGTTAATATTCAGAGACACTGGCCCTACTGGGTGTACCTTTCAAACACACAGCTTAGGCACCATACATTTGTGAGGTCCATTTGATCCAAGGTCTTAACTACATATTTGGTTAGAAAGGCAAGAATATCTTAATATTTCTGTTCAGCCTTAATGACTGTGTGATTTTGATAATGACCTCAATTTTGCCATCTATTATTTTATTCTGCACCATTCTCAGCATTACATAGAAGTCTGCTTAGGAGACACAAATCACGGTGGCTGCATAGTTCATGATTTTCCCAGCAGCTGTGTATGTGTTTCCCCAGCTTCCTCTAGCACAGACACTGCCCCACTCTAGCCAGCCCTGTGGACCCAGGACCTAGGCTGCCCCAACTGCCATAGCTTCTCCCACCATAGTAAATGGCTCAAGAGGTGGCCAGGTGACTCAAGGGAGGCCAACAGTGTCCACACTGCAAGGAGACAAGACGTCATTTGTCTCAGAGTCCTGGTAACAGAGGTGATGCCACAGTGGGTAATAGAGCACAGGGTGTGATTAAGTAGAGGCTGGTGGTACAGATTACTCTTGCTAGATTGTTGGTGGGGAGAGGAAAGAAAGAGGTCAGGCAATAGCAGATGTGATGCTGTGATACGCTAGGAGATACCTATTTGGGCTTTTTCCCCAGTTCCTGGCGTAGAACTTCTAAAACCTTTGGAATTTGTGAGTGACAGGAGTGAGAAGAGTGTCTTTTGTTATTCTTAATAGGGTTTTAAAAATATACCTGGGTTTATACTAATGAGGTCACTCTTGGTGGTCTCCTCGGTAACTTCAGGTTGGGTGCTGGTTAGCAGAGGAACCAGCCATGTGATTAAAGGGCAGACACCTTCAGCCCCATCCTCTGACCTCTGGAGAAGAAAAGCGGGCTGGAGATTGAGTTAATCACCAATAGTCAATGATTTAATCTACCATATTTACAAAATGGAACCTCCATAAAAACTCTAAAGAAAGGGGCTCTCAGAGCTTCTGGGATGGTGAAACGCATCCCCGTGCCAAGAGGGCGGCACCCCCCAAACTCCATGGAAACAGACGCTCCTGCACTTGAGATCCTTCTGGACCTTGTACCTCTTCATCTGGCTATTTATTTGTATCATTTCTATTATCTTTTATTATAAACCACTACTAGTAAGTAAAGTGTTTCCCTGAAATCTGTGAGCTGTACTAACACATTACTGAGCCCAAGGAGGGGGTCATGGGAACCCCTGATTTATAGCTGGTTGCTCAGAAGTACGGGAGGCCTGGCCTTGCGATTGGCATCTGAAGTGTGGGAAGTCTTGTGGCACTGGGCCCTTGAACTTGTGTGGTCTAGCTAATTCCAAGTAGTGTCAGAATTGAATTGAATCATTGGACACCCAGTTGGTGAACTGAGAATTGGTTGTTGTTGTGGAAAAAACCTACACGTTTGGTGTCAGATGTGTCCTGGTGTTGTACAAGCAGCAAATCTTATTAGTAGGGTAGCAGGCTCAAAGGATGGTAGGTTTTTCAGGCTAAAGGGCAATTTAGCTGCCTGAATTATCTCTCTTCTCTTTAAGACGGGGAGAGGAAAACCAATGGAGCAAGGTCTCAGCAGAAATGCAGAAGAGAGCGCCAGAAGGGCAGTAGCATTGGTCAGTATGGGAGATACTTCTCCTTTGAGATCACAGTAGAGGAAGAGAAGGTAATAATAGAGAAAATCTGAGAGATGGAGAGAAGTCATGGGAGCTCATGCTAGGGTGGCCATGATTTTCTCACTGCAAGAGAAGATTTGGGAGATTAAATTGCTGTTTGGACAGAGACGGGTCCCTGTGGGGCTGGGGCTATGCTCCCATGCCCTCTGGAGCCACCCAAGGGCCAAGGAAAGGAGAGGGTGGTGGCTGAAACAGATCTCAGGAAGGACAAGGCCTCTGGGGTTGATGTCTACATTATAATCGATGGGTTGTCATTGTCTGTCATAACCCGACCTCCCCACCATGGCAAGGGCATCTCTTGAGGCTGTGGGAGCTTGCTGTGCACATGGCTGTGGAGAAAAGACAGGTTCTGATACATCAGTGAACCTGACAGAGCAGAGGGAATCAACGGGCTATTTGCCCATGTAATCTTTCTTTCATCTCTTAGTCATCTGCTGTAATGACATTTCCCAAGGGGAATTTTTCTGATGTCCTGGTCCCACTGGGGTTGTGGAGAGTGATTGTCCTATGTTGTCAAGACTATGATTCTCTGGTCGCCAAGAGAGCAGACTCATATGAAGCCTTAAGAATATTCTGGGGTATACTCATTGTTTGCCAACTTAGCTTTCTGTTTTTATTTTGGCTTCATACATCTAGATAAGAGAACATAAAATGTAGAGGGTAAGGGCTCTGGTCATACAGGTAGGTGGACCTGGGTTTGAATCTCATTGCTGTCTCTCATGAACTTACACAACCTTTACAAAGTTATTTAACCTCTTTAATATTCCATTCTTCATCTGTAAAAAGGCATAATAAGAGTACCTACTTAATCTGCTATGAATATTAAATAGAAAAACATACGTAAAATTCTTAGATTGTTACCAGCACATAGTAGGTACTCACATAGCTGAATTCAGAGATGGCTAGAGAGAGAATCCAGGGCTCCTTATTCCTTCTTATATCATGAGGTTTTTGCACTTTTTTGGTTTGTTTGTTTTTGTTTTTTTAACCTGTCACAAGACTGCAACGTACTTTGGGCATTTCTTTATACAATTAACCAGGGAGGTCAAGTTAAATCTTCTGTTATTAGCTTTATTTTTAATTAAGTGACTTGTTGAAAGGTAGACCACTTGGTCTCTCTGGTCAGTAAGTTTTATAATATGCTAAATCTAATCCACTGGTATTGACCACCTGGGGCATGGTAGTGAGGATTTTCTAGGCCAAATTGAAAGGAGTGCTGTGATTGATTAGTGATGTCTGCCCAGGACACGGTTAGGATTGTGACTTAACCTGTTCCCCCTATGTGCTGACTCTGTATAGACCCTGAGGTCATGGGTCACAGATGCAAGTCAGAGGCCAAGGAATGTTACATCCCTCGCAGAATTGCCAATGCTTATGGAGAAGGTACCTGCTAATTTGAAGAGGCTAGAGAATCGAAAAAAGTGCCAATCCATCAACTTGTTGATGACGTCAGGACTTGCCTGATGTCCTGCTTCATGTCTGTTCCTCCCCAGAGCTGGAACTACTTGAGTCCCGCCTGCAGCTCAGCTGGTGCCACCCCATACCCTGAGCCTATTCCTTCCTGCCGTCAACAGAGATTTTAAGAACTCTAGTGGGCTTCTGTGTAACCTAGTACCGCCCACCATCTAAGCCAGCTCTGGTCCAAGTCTGGTCTTTTTGCCTTGAGCCTTTGAGTGCTGGGATCCACCTTACTGATGTCCTTGAATGCCCTTTCGTCACCCTGTTTGTCCAGATCTCTAAAATGATTTTTCTACTGGATTTTACAAACACCTGTCAGGATGTCCTCTTACCTCTTCCTTCCACATGTCAAAGGCTTATTTTTTATACAACCTGCATGTTATTAATGAGGCTTTTCACTTCCACAGGGGTGGTTATGTGATGGAAACAAGGTGAGCTTTGAAATTAGCCAGACCTAGGTTCCAGTTTCAGCTCAGCTCTTTCTTAACTATGTGGCATTAGACATATGGGTCAATTTTCTCATCTATAAAATGGGGATGGTAATAGCATAGCAGGCTGTTATATCCTATATTGTCAAAGTAGACAAAGATGTTGGAGGACCTAGCACATAGGAGTTGCTAACACATGAACAACAACGACAAAATAACACTAACAATAGCTATTATTTATTGAGCACTCATCATGTGTGAGGCATTGAGCCGCATACTCTCCATAATAAAATTAATACTCTGATTCATATTTCACAGACAAAGAATCTGAGGTTTAGCAAGGTCAGTAACTCACCCAACATTACCCAGAGAATCAAGGGCAGAGCCTGGGTTTAGCCAAGGTCTGCTTAACCAACCTAAAGCCTGACCTTCTTTAATCACACTATATGGTCAACAAATAGTGTAAGCATCTTGCACCCATTTGGATGAATGTTCTCCTGTTCTCTGAAGCTGGGTTTGTCCCAGGCATTTACTATGCCCCTCCAGACATAAATGATGACAATTTTCCTCTTCCCACTCCCCCCAGTGTGCCTCTTTCTGTTCCCATGGAACACTTTATGGCTGACCGTGTCATAAGATATGACATCCTCAAGTCTATTATGCCAAACACATTTGAGTTTTAAAATATTGAACTGGTTTTAGATACAGCCCTGGGAGTAATTTTCAAATCTGGGCTCCCAACCAACAAAGTAATTTCCATTTATTAATGGGAAAATAAACATCTCCTGTAAATGGGTTCTTCCTTCCATGGCCCTTGTCCTCAGACATACAGGGCGGGGTGGGCATCATTCATGCCTGAGGATGTCATGTGAGACTAGGTGAGCGGATTGTAGGCCTAGAACAGACCTTATGTATGTGTCTACTTGGCCCTGCCATGTGACTGTGCTTCCTGCTCCCTCGGTTCCTAATGAATGTTGTCTTTGTCTTTTTATTAAAGATTAGGCTGGAGTCATGGGGGCAACTCCTTTTGTAGGGTGCCTGTAAGCAAGCCAATGAATTATGAGAAAGTTGTTAAGATCTGGCCACTGAAATACCAAATGACCATGAGGGTGATCTGGCAGCGGAGAACAGAAGAAACTGTAATTTATTGATCCAAATATTATTCCAAGTACTTTGTATACATTATCTTATTTAATTTTCCAATAATCCTGGATGGGAGTCATTATTATTTCCATTTTTACGACACTGTGACCCAGAAAATTAAATAACCCGTTACTAAACAGACTAAACAGTTACTAAATAGTGGTGCAACCCAACACATTTTATTATGAAGACCTACCTTTTGAACCCAAGGTTTGAATAGTGAATAATGAATGTAAACTCTCAAAACTGGTGTCAGAATTTCTCACTGATTCAGTACCTATTATACCAGATGCATAATTAGAATCTACCCAAAACTGATGTGAGTTTACAGCCAGAGCCTGAAATTGAGAAATGCCATTCAGTTATTTGCATACAAATAGACTACAGTTATTATGAAGGATAGTCCATTACAGAATTCAGTTTAGCTTGCATTTTAGCTAAAACCATAAAGTCAGCTACGAAAGAGTTAGCTTTATCAATTACATTTTTTGTAAACCCAGTTTTTGTTTTTTTTTAAGGTTTTTGAATTGATGTGCTCAAGGGAAAGAAAAATACCCATGGGCTAAAATTATATAATCAACATTGTGGGAAATGAGATTGAAGTTTTTGAAAGTTTGGGTCTCTTTCTAAGGAATGTGCCAGAAATCTCAACCATCATTTGGATCTGGCTCTGATCTCAGCATTGAATCTGTGCTTGACTGTCAATCTGTGGGACAAGCTTTAGGTAGTATAATCTCCTTGGAGCGTCAGAAGATTTCTAGATTCCAGACTCACCACTCTGGCTCTTTCTTTTTCTTTCTGGACAGTCATGGAGACCATTCTGCCAGGAGCTACCATAAAAGATAATGTATGGGATTTAGAGATTTAGAAAAATGTGGGTCTGAAAACTATGTCATTACTTACCTGTGTATCTGTGAAAAATTTCTTTTACCTCTCTCTGTTTTATAGCCTTGTCTGAAAAATGAGAATTATAATGGCATATACCTCAAAGGGGTGCTGTAAGAAGTAAGTAAGATAAGAAGATAAAGTCCTCAGTATAGTTCATGGTACACGGTAAATCACTCTGAGTTAAAATCATTATAACTGTTAGAGGATTAACTTTTAATGCACATAACCTAATAAATTCAGTGACGCATGTGGTCTAGTCAAAGAGTTGTGTGTCATATCCAGGGTAACACAGTCCTACATTAAAGGCAGTTAAAAGCAATAGAAATCTTCTATTTGCTTTTAGTGGAGAAGATCAAAGAGTATCCCATTACTAAGCCACCTTGACATTTTGTAACATCACTTTTCCTTTTTCTCTCCCAATCGCTTACACCCTGTAGCTGCCCAAGTATCTCTTTCTTTATAACCACAACTGCAAAAGAACTCTTCCTTGATAAGTAGGCTACAAAGTTTTTTAATCTCTTATCTCCTTACCCCTCTTTCTGTCACTTTATTATGTAGGTCATCTCAGCTTCTCTCTCAGTAAGCAAAAATCCTTTCTTAGTAGGATTGGGAAGGAGTGGGAACTGAGCAGGCAATTCAGGATTATTTTTAAGGGGCTGGAGGTGGACTGGGGGTGGCTGTTAGCACTCATGGACCAAAAACTTTAGTTACACCACACAGATATAATCTCCAGAGCAAGGGAAGTTCTGGCTTCTAAGCTGTTTACCCTATACCTGAAGCCATACTTTGTGAAGAATGTTGTTACGTTTAACTATGTGGAGAAGGAGAGATCCATAAGAAAATCTTCTGTGTCAATGAAAGATCATTCCATATGACCTGGCAAAAGAAAAACTCAGGGATGCTATGACTTTAGATATTAAAAATATGCCTTTTTAATATGCCTTTAGATATTTAAAAAAAATGACAAAAGTAGAATCAACAGAATTGAGAGGAGTGGACTTGCAGCTCCGTTGAATGAAGAATGTTCATATAGTCAAAGCTTTTGGAAGACAGAATGAGCTTCCTTAGGAGGCAATGAGTTATCCGGCACTGGAGGTATTTAAAATAAGGCTGATGACTTCTAGGCAGATATATTGTAAATGGTGTAAAGCATCTGAAGGGGGTTGGATGAACCATAGAGGTCTCTTTCCATGCTGAGATTCTATAATTCTATTAATCAGAACAGAGTTCAGTACATACTTCTGATATTGACAACTTGTAGCTCCTAATCTGAGGTTCATTCACTCACGGCATCTGAGAAGTAATTTATTGTTTTGGTGGGGTTCTGTGCTCTAGTGCCTTCTCTGGCCCTGCCTCTTCTTTCCTTGGCTTTAGTAACATAGTTCTCATTCTCACTCCAGTCCCAGTCTAACTCCTGTGAAATGGTTGGTGTGATTTCAAACATCACTGGTCTCTTCCTGCCAATCTAGAGGGTCAGAGGAGGCGTGCGTCCATCAGAGAAGGGTCATATAATGTCCACATGTCTAGACCTTAGGAGCTCTGAGCTCTTGCCCAGGGTCTGACACTAATTCTGTAAGCCTCATCTCATCTCTGTGTCTCCATTTCCTTATCTTTAAATGAGGTACAACATAGCTTCTTTCTAAGGTTCCCATGGTTCTTTCAACTCATGACACTAAGGTGCTAAATGCCCCTCTGATAGGAAGTGAAATGACTTGGGAAAATTGTGAATAAGCTGAAGCAGCATTTGGAATCTTAGTATGGTACTGTTCAACTAATATTCATTATGCACCTACTATATGCCGCATGCTCTGATAAGACATAGAGGATGTAGCAGCTGACAGGGCAGATAAGGTTCCTGCCCTCACAGAGTTTACATTCTGGGGGGCTATAGAGCCAGGTAAATAAGTAAACAGCTCATTTCATATTATGAAGAAAATAAAATAGGATGTTATGTTTGACCGACTGTGGAAGTCAAGAACAGCCTGTCTGAGGAAGTCCATTTGAGCTGATTTTCTAATTATGACAAGGGCCAGCTATATGAAGACATGGGAGAGAGTGAAAAATAAGAACAAAGGCTTTGGTTTCTTTAAGGGGCAGAAGGAAGCCTGCTGTGTCTAGAGCATGATGGTATGGAGGGACCAAGATTCTAGAAAAAGTAGACAACACCCAGATCATCAGAAATATGAGAAGAGTTTATACCTAATTTCATGTTGACTGGGCTAGTGCATTTCTTGGAAGCATCACAGAGAATCCCATTACTAACCACCTTGACACTTTGTAACTGGCCAAGATGGCCATAAGTTCAGATGAAGGGCTAGGACTGGCGTGATGGTGACTGGACTAGATGGCAGCAGGAGAAGTAGAGAGAAGAGGGTGCATTCTGCAAACGTCACAGTGGAGCCAGTATGACTTAGGTTGGAGTAGATATGAGGTGATGGGGGGGGAGGGGCATGAGGCAAACTAGAAATCTAGAATTACTTTTTGCTTTTTCTCTCTCAGTACTTGAGAATGGATGTATCATGGGAGAGGAACAGGTATTATTAAAAATAACAGTGGCTATTATGTACTGGATATTTATTACACGAGATCTGTGCGGGTACTTTTGTCGTCTTTATGTCTCCAGCTCAATAAATTTGTTGAAGGACATTGTATGTCAGGCACAATTTTAAGAACCTTGCCTACATTATTTAATTCTTAGTCGGTATTTGTTTACATAGTGATTTAGGAAGATTAAGTAACTTGCTCCAAGGTAACATAGCAAATAAGCTACAAAACTAGGATTTAAACCCACGTCAGTCTAGTTCTGAACCCTGGTGTCTTTTATATCTTCACATTTATTTCCAAGCATACCAGACACTATAAAGGGAGCTGCTAACTAGTTCTGGGGAACTGAGTGGCCTCCCGAGAGGCCTCCTCAGATAATACCAGCACAGAAGCGTGGCTACTAGGAATGACTTCAATAAAAATTGAAGAAAGATGGAAGTTAATCTGAGGATCTGAACTAAACAAAAAGCTTCCATACTATGGATCCTCCTATCCACAACAATAGCAAGACTCTAACGCTGTTTCCAAAATCTGGTTTGGAATTCACCAACGTTACAGGCACACAATGAAGCACAAACCATCTGTAAAATAAATAATGACAAGTCTAGTCAAGGAGTATCTGGCTTTTTTAACTGACAGAAAACACTTTTTTAAAGAAAGGTGGCTGAACACGTAGTTTCAGCCATCTGATATCAAAGAAGGAGAATTGTTTTCTTATGTGCACATAATTACCAAGATCTATGCACACTGGGTAATGTGTTCTGATTTTCAATAATTGTGTAGCCAGTCACATCTTCAGAGATCAAAAATAGCCTTTAAGGGGGAAACTTCCAGGCTGATTCCAGGAGCAGGAATCAATGTGAAGTTACATGTTTAGCACATTAACTCTTAATTCTAGAAAGATGTACTCTTTTCCCTTTTTTAAGATGTCTGGAATAATGACAAAAATTGATGAAGACATGAGAAATAAGCCAACTTCCGTAGTGATAGGTTGGGTATATTGCCAGTTTCTCACTGTTTTACCATCATTCATTGACTGCCCTTCAAGGACTAATTAAAGTTGGTGAAGCTACCTCTCTTATGTCTTTGCCAACTCCTCCTCCTTCTGATCTGCCTTTATTTCTGGAACGTTCTTCTGCCGTACTCAACTAATAAATTGCAGTGCTATATGATTACATGTTTGTCAATGCTAGGCTGTGAACTCTTTGAGGGTTGTTCATATCTCATTTATCTTCAGCTGTTCTATGAGTTAGAATGTGTAAGCACACAAGCAACAGAAAAAAATTAAAAACCCCAACCTTAAACTTAAGGAAATGTGCTAGATTACATAACTGGAAACCCAGACATAGAGCAGAAAGCTGAGTTAATCTGGTGGTACTGACCTTGTTTCCCTATATTTCTTTTGGCCCTTGCTTTTGTATCTTCAATCTGGTGGCGAGATGTGAGCAGCAGTTATGAACTTCACATCCATACGTGGCCATAACCAAAGGAAAAGGGAAGTGTCTTGCTGTGATGATTTCTTCAGACTAAGGAAGAGCTTTCCCAGAAGCCTCCAGACAGCCCTTCTTAGTCTCAATGACCATTTAGGAATCAATCAAGATGAATGAGTTTACCATGATTGGCTTAGATGAATCAGCTCTCTTAGCCATACGGCTGTTATCCCATGGAGGACTGTAGGGAAGGAAGATCATGATGTCCTCCACCCATGTCCAAAGCCTAGTACAGAACTTGGTGCTTAGATAATGCTCAATGAGTGTTTTTTGAGTAAATAAGTGAATTACATGACCCACTGCCTGATACGCCCTTTTCAGAACTTCTGTATTTATAATCAGCACCATTCACTTGGCTTGGAACTTAATTATATACTTTCTCTTGTTCTTTGATAATGTCATATGTGTTAGTCTTGTTTTAAAAATCAGATATTAACTATCTAAAGTCAGGGTCCGTGGCAAATAAATGTTAGTTGACTGAATGAGTCTTGCTTTCTTGGTGTTCTCTCAAGTGTGGAGACCAGGAATGGACACGTTAGACATACAGTGGTTTATTTGTGAGTTTAACTCTGTAGTGAGGAGCAAGGCACGTTTCTTTGATAGGAAACCAGTGAAAAAGGAGAAAAATACCTTTTGTGTTTAATTTAACTAAGGCTCAGTGGAGCTCAGTTTAAATAAGCTGGAGCCAGCAAGAACTTAATCACTGGATAAGAACATTTTAGCAGTCGCTATAATGCCTTGCTCTGCATTGGGCACAATGTGTCCGCATAACGGAAGTGCATGCTCTCTTCTCTGTCTGCTGGAACGAACCCAGCGTGGGTCGTCAGACGTAAAGTACCTGGGAGAGGAACAGCACTGAGAGGATGAACTGCACCGTTTTGACTGAAGTGTCCACATGGCCATAGAGGTGACAGAAAAATGCCTCAAAATCGCTAACATTTAGTGAGCAATTCTACGGTGTCAGGCATTGTTCTAACTGTTTTTCATAGAAACCATTTTGTCTTCTCAACAGCTCCAGGAGGTAGGTGCCATCATGAGCGCCACTTTGCAGTTGAGAACATTAAGGTTTAGAGAGTTAGAATGGCTTGCACAGGGTCATACTGTTAGTAAATGGTGTCAGGATTTGAATTCAGGAAGGCTGACTTCAGAGTCTGTGCTCTCACCCACTGCTGAAGATGGTCTTGAGTTCAAGGCTAAATACAAGGAGCAAGGAGAGGTCAAAAACCAGGTTTAAGAGGTTAAAACCAGGAGAAATAGTTCAGGAAGAAAGGTCTGAGATGAGTAAGAGCAAACGGTTCAGGACTCAGTAGCGAATAATGCAAAACATTGAACGAAGGTGGTCTTTTATTTGAAGCCAAATGTATGGCATATTGGAGGAAGCTGTCCTAATGGCTTAAAGTTATTATCTAGAGCTGATGGTCTCTGCCTTCACACAACTTCTGATCTAGCTGAGAAGATAAAGGTTACATATATATGAAAAATATTAGTAAATTATATATAAAAGTAGATACTCAAGGGCAACGGAATGGGCATGTGGACTATATAGAGACTGTATGAGAGGTCTTTTCCTCTGTTGTCATCATTCTGTATTTTATACGGATTGGATTCACAGGCAAAAGCCGGGCATTGTCTTCCCTGGAGTCAGAAGGTCCAAGTGCCAGGGTCTACCTCCCTGCAGTCTCCAATGGTGCTGCATCATGGAAGCCTTCTCAGCCTGTTTAAAGTGTTACCTGACCCTGCTTGTTGAATGCCGTCCATGTGGGCCTTCCGTGAGAAGGCTTATTTCCTTTACTGTATTTGGCTAAGACAGCAGTACCGTGGGTGGCTTCAGTATTAAGTTTGGAACAGAGGAAGTATTGCAACACATGCCAAGAATTGAATTTTATTTTTAAAAGCTGCTTTTTACAGAATTGAATATCTTGACCCTCCCTGGTTACAGCAGACCCACACACAGGAATTGTTGTAGGGTGGGTGACTTGGGCATCCTTTAGTGACAGGTATATATTCTTTATAGGAGTAATCTCAAGGGATAATACTTCCTTTTGAGAGTCCTTATAATCTCTCAAATTCTTTCTTATGGCTCTTCTCCCTGTCCTTGTTTCTAGCACTGTGTTTTAGCATCATGACAATCTTTGTGGCTGAGGTAGATTGCTTTGCTTCATGAAAGAGAAGGTGTATTTTGTTGTTTCACAATCAAGTGTCCTGTTCCTCTGTGTGACCACTGGGAGGAAACAGTTCAAATGTAAATCTGGGAAGCGGGGCTGGTGGAGCAAATCGAGACCACCAACAGCTTACCCTGTGGCTTCAGAAAAAGCATTCCCCTATCCTCCCCTTCAGATGGTTCTTGATAATACAGGATGAGAGCATCCTTGGAAGATGTGGTGAGGGAAAAGATGCAGCATATGAAACACCGAAGATGTCTGCATGAAAGAGGTCTCGAAGCATCAATGGCACCATTACCCTCCTATCCCACTGATCCTCATTCTTAATTTCTTAGTTGCAACAATGCCCTGCTTTATAGGAGATGACTACACTGGTGACTTAGAGGCCAATGGGTGGGAATTCCAGATCTCAAGAATGCAAAGGCAAAGCTGACCCACTGAGTGTGAGAGGAAAAGGCATATCTGTTTTTTTAACTGTAGCAGGGGGATCCTGATGTAGCTCTGTAAAGGCTACAGGCATGATCAATGTGCTAGTGTGGGTGTGGCATTAGGGAAGTGTGACATAGTGTTTTTGCTTGTGAGTGGTCTCCCTTCCCCTTCCTCAGCTTTGTCTCCTGGACCTGGAGGCATCTCTCTACAATAAGACTTCCAAGCTGCCTGCTTAGAAGGACTTTGGAAGCGTTACAAAGCAGTGTCTTCATCAGACACCCGCCAGGGCAAGCTTTGCTCAGGACTGCTATCCAGTTGGCTGTGTCTTCCTTTGAAATGTGATTTAAGAATTGATGTATTTGATTTTTGACTTTGCTTAACATTGGGTATTAACTCAATGCTCAGTCTTGTTGGCTGTTAGTCAGTGCTCTGGAGACAGGGCTGACGCTGCTTTGGAGAAAGGTCTCACAGTGAGGACTACTTCCCCACGATTTAAACATCAGTTTTAGACATCTGGCCTTACCCAGGTGCTTGAAATGGAGAGGGGAGTGAGGGGCAAGGAGAGGCACCTTTGCCTCTTCCCTTGAAGGTGTAAATGTTTCAAAACTTTCAAGTGATTTCAAGGATACTTTAAATTCATATAAAAAAGATCACAAAAAGGTAGAGCCCAAGAGAATAATGAGCTCTGAGTCCAAAAATCATAACTATCAACTAAAGGCAAAAGGATATGTGTAGCTTTGATGATTATTTGTATATGTGTGTATTTATTTATTGGTATCCACCCTCCAGCAAGGAAAACATGAGAAAGGAAGGTGAACATGTGAAGATCCCAGAATTCATTGGAAGAAAAGTCCTGTTTTTTCCCCAAGACTGGACCTACAGAAGACACTGTATGAGAGATGAGACACACACACACCAAGAGTCAAGGTGAAGACTAATGGACCAAACATGTGGTAGATAAACCAGAAATTGTAGAGCAAAAGTGCCACAGATCAAAACCAGGAGGCAGGTCTCAGGATAAGTGTAGCTTCGGAGGCATCTGGCCTCTAGGAGATGCTCACAGCACCTCTCCTACTCTAAGCCTCAAATTTTACCCTCAAGGAGAAATATTGGTAAAGGATTAAGGTCAAGGTCATTTGCTGTGCCTCAATGCTAGAAGTTGGAACATCTTTTCTAACAAATAAAGGGGATGAGCCCCAGGTCCCATGTGACAGGAGTGTCTCTGGAGTCCTCTAGCATCTCCTGGAATTTTCTTTCCTCTCTTTCTTTCTCAAGACATATGCAGAAAGAAGGCCTGAATTATCTGTTCAGTAATTGCCCTGCTCTAGGAATACCCTGGAGTTGACCACTAGACCAGCTGACAAGGACAAATGCTAACTCTTTGGCTTGTCTTGGCCTTGATGTGATTTTCCGTGGATTTGCTTTACCTCTTCATGGTTGTGGGCCCAGGGGGAGAAGAGGAGACGATCGCCTTTATCCTAGACAAGACTTCACATTGTCCAGTTTTGCTCATTGGGAACTGGAGATGGAGATTGATGTTGGAACTAAATTCTCATGTAATAAAATGTATGTGTTTTACTCTTTTTCTCTGTACATATCTTCTTGGGTTCCTTGTGGAGGGAGTTTGTAGGAGGGCAGTATTCAAGGATTTGAGATTCTGTATCTTGGCCAAATACAGTTTTCTCAATGTCTTCCTGTCATGTCATGATTTATGGCCCACAGTAACTGAAGAGACAGAACAAAGAGTTTGGACACAAGGCAAGGATGCCAGCAACTAGGAGAACCATAGAAATTAGGAAAAATTGTTCATCCATTCTCAATCATTCAAAAAATATATATGTTGGCACTGTATACAATGGAGTTGCAAATTTACCTAAGATGGGATCCCTTTTGTCGAAGAGCTCACTATTTAGCAGGGCAAGTAGACTTACAAATGAATATTTATCATCAGTGGGAGGACCGCCGTATTGAAGAGGAGTATTGTAACATGTTGCAACCATTAGGCAGAACTCCAAAGTCTCCCTCCTAAAACCCCATCCCCATTCTCCACTCCTTCCTGTCTTGCCCTCTTTTGTCTCTTTGTAGTTATAATTTTTAATATTTGTAAGTATATAACACATTTCAAGGGACGTAGAAATTCGATTGCTCAAAGCATTCCCAGAGCCAACGTGGGGGTAGTAGATGATAAAGACCAGTCCCACCCTGGGCTCCATTTTCCTTTGGTCTCTTCTTCTTGGACTTCTTTTTTTTCCTTCAGAAGCACTGGTAAGACACACAACCAGTGGTCGGTCTGGTTCTAAGGGGAAAAGAGGAAAGGACACTCTAAGGGACTTTAAGGCCAGCACAGGCACACTCTTGACATGTCATGTGATCTAGCCCAGCTCACCAAGAGTGAGTACTGGCATCTGAGGACCAAGCCTCAACCAGTAATAACACTGCCTTTTCCTGGCCCCGTCGTCTATGAACGTCAATTAGTATGGCTGTGACAGGGTAGGGGGTGGGTGTTTCCCCCGGGGGACACCAGCTCCCTAATGGAGCAGAAGTGGGTGGGTTGTGACTAGAGATAAACCAGGGGTGAGAATGCCTGTGAAATGTGATGTGTTGAGGAGAATCGTTTTGTTTCCTTTCCCTCCCAGAAAAGAGAAGTTGCCTAGTACTTGACATGTATATTTCAAAAAAAAAAAAAAAAAAGGTATGCTTGGGAGGTTGGGAAGATAATGTCTAAAGACTCTGGAAAGATTAATAGAATCCCTTTATCCCTGCTGGCAAAAAAAAAAAAAAAAAAAAAAAGTAAGGCCCAATCCATCAGCATAAAGTTTCAGTGAAGCAAGATGAATAAGCTTTAGAGAGCTGCTGTACAACATTGTACATGTGTCAACAATGATGTTGGCACACTTAAGCATTCAGGAGGGAAGATCTCATGTTAAGTGTTCTTATCACAATAAAATAAAATCTAAAATAAATAAATGCCTAAAGACAAAGGGGAGAAAAAAAGAAATGCAAGACCCAGGTTGTGAAGGTGGGTCAGCAATGCCTTCCTGGTGTAGAGGCAGCATGTCCTGGGTAGAAGGGATTTTAGTAGTAGAGGACTGGTTGGAAGCCTAATTCTACCACTTATTGGCTGGAACATCTTGGACAAGTGACTTAACTTCTCCAAGACTCAGTTTCCTCATCTATTCTACAGAGTTATTTCTTTTCTCAAAGAGCTGTTGCATGGACAAAATGATATGCTATATACCTATGCATATATACCCCTGGTACAGTCTCTGGCTTAGAAAGAGCTGAATAAATGATGCTTTTGTGGTTGTGACTAAAAGACAGCCTTGTTGGGAACAGCAGGGCATGAGCCAGCCTTCTCAAACTCTCAGTGTAGAGGAAGAGGCAGGCTCTCTTCCTCTTGATAGTTCAGAAAGGTGGATATTGGACTGGAAAAGCAGAGTTCACTTTGCTGGGTACTATGCTCAAACTCCTGTTTTTGTTTTCTAAAGCTACATAACAAACTATCCCAAAACAGTGACTTAAAATGACATTTAATGACTTTCATTATTCTGCGATTTGGACAGGATTTAGCAGAATCAGCTCGTCTCTGCTCCCTGTCACATTGGCTACCATGGCTCACCCAGAGAGGCTCAACTGGGGCTGGAGGATCTTCTTCCAAGATGGTTCACTCAGCCAAGATGTCTAGTGAGTTGACGCTGGCTGTTGGTGGAGAGCTTGGCTGGGACTCTCAGTGAGTACTTCTGTCCTCCTCTGTGTGGTTAATTTGGGCTTCTCAGAGCATGGTGGCTGGGTTTTGAGAACGTGTATCCCCAAAGCATGCATTCCAAGAGGACAAACCTCTCTTTACACCAAGCTTACTGATGTCCCATTGGCCAAAGCCAGTTGCATGACCAAGGCCAGGAAAGTGAAGGGGTGGAGGAAGTAGGGAATGACACAAGTCATGGATGCCATCATGCATGGTTTGTTAGTGGCCACCAAAGTGAGGTTCACTCAAAAAAAAAAAAAAAGTGAGATGTAAGAATTTACAACCAAAATTCTGTGAGTTCAGAGCAGATTCTCTATCCACTAGCTTCTATTCTTCATTGTAACAGATTCTTATGAATTATTCTTTGGATCAAGGCACACATGATCTTCAAATAGCCCTGGAAGGTGCCAACAGCCTTTGCTAATATGTTGCTTCCTTCACCCTTTATTTTCCAAAATATTTATAAACATTTTAGATTAATGTACAAGGGGTCCAGAGCTGGGTGAATCAATGATTTAGGTCTAATATGTGCAGTTTTTGTGAGTCTGAGCTGAACCATCTAAAAACGTCGCTCACCTCCCCCTGTTCACCCTGCATGAACAACTTTTTAAAAAACCTTATTGAAAAGGAATGAATTCTCTGAAACCAGCAGCATTGTATTTTACTGATAGGTGCTCATTACCTGAATAAACAAATAAAAGTCTTTATTCGCAAGAGAAAAAAAATCCATTTAGTGATTGAAACAACTTGCTCTTTTATAGCTTGTAGTATTAATTAGCCTCCCCCTTTCTCTCCCCTTTTAAAAAGAGTGTGTTTTAATTGTTGTCTTTTCCCATATCCCTTGTCTTGTGTCTGCAGTTTACAAATTGATACAGAGACTGCTAGTAAGATCTTAAAAATAGTCTTGCATTACTTTTGAGAAAGGCAATTTTCAATTAATTATAAATGATTTCATTTCAAAACTTAGAAACCTACTGTGAATCCTGAACCTAATACTTATCTTCTCTAATTGCATGAAGAGGAATGCAGAAATATATTTGGTTGAATGTGTAATTGGCATGCTTGTATTAAGGTTACTGGTTTAGCCTATTATGCTTCCCAGGGAATGTAGTGAAGTCTCTACTCCCACCGAAAGCTTTTGAATTTTTTGGCATCAAATGGTTTAGGAGTGGAAACGTGCAGAGGGCAAGTGGGGCACCCACAGGCGGGCTGAAGGAAGGGAAGGATGGAGCAACTCTCCCCTGGGGTCCTCTCCAGATGTCTTTGTGTAGATGAAGGAGTGCTTGCAAATGTTCCATGCTGATTTCTCCTGGAGCTAGAGGCATGAAAACAACTGTAACATTTCCACACAATCAAAATAGTGTTGCTTTCTCCTTTTTTCCTCCAGCTGAACCTCCTTCTTTGTCCTAGACCTGCCTCAATACATGTTACTCTAAAGGATGGTATTATCGATTAAGCCTTTATGTTACCGGAGGGGGACCCATCCCAGGACCCAAGAGTGGGCTCTTGTCTAACCCTCAGAAGTGAATTGTCCGAGGAGACACACTTGCTGACAAAGCAAAAGACTTCGTTGGGAAGGGGCGCCCTGGTGGAGAGCAGTGGGATAAGGGAACCCAGGAGAACTGCTCTGCCACATGGCTTGCAGTCTCAGGGTTTATGGTAATGGGGTTAGCTTTCCAGGTTGTCTCTGGCCAATCATCTTGCTTGTGCTCATATTTGGTCTGATTCAAGGCCCTTCCTGGTGGTGCACACATTTCTCAGTCAAGATGATTTCCAGCACAAGGGTTTCTGGGAGGTTGGTAGGACATATTATGGGCTGGTGTCTCCTCCTTCCTTTGGCCCCTCCCGAATTCTTCTGGCTGGTGGTAGCTTGTCAGTTCTGTGTTCCTTATCGGGATCTCCTGTTGTGAGATAACTCATGCAAGCGGTTATTATCCTGCCTGGCCAGGGTGGGCGGTTTCAGTCAGTGGGTCCCGAACACTTACGATGTGCCTGGGACTGGGCAATGCTACTTCCATGCAGTATCTCCCAACTCCAAGAAATAGATGTCATTATTTTTCTTTTACAAATGTGGAAATCAAGATGTAGAAAGGTTAATTGGTCTAAAGTCACACAGCTTGGTTCTGAGCTTAATTCTAAAGTCCATTTTTTTCAATCATTACTTTTTTGCCTTTCGTGGAAGTAAGGAGAAAGTTACCAGGGCACATAAGGCTAATTTCCCTTGTGTAGGTAAGGTCTCCAGGGAAAGACATGCTTTGGAGGCAGTACAGCAAGGTTTTGAGAGCAGGGTTTTGGAATCAGCAGATGGCAGATCTGTCTTTGGTTGTCTGTCTGACCTTGGGCAAATTATTTCATTTCTCTAAGCCTTGGTTTTCTTGTATACAAAATAAGAATAATAATACCAGCCTCAGAGAGGAGCACAGCGTAACGGTTAAGATGGTGACCTATTTGAAAAATAAAATGAAATGAAGTAATAATACATGCTACTACATGGGTGAACCTTGAAAACATGATCCTAAGAGAAAGAAGCCAGTCATAAAAGAGCACCTATTATATGATCCATTTATATCAGATGCCTAGAAGGGGCAAATCTATAGAGACAGAAAGTAGATTAGTGGTTACCTAGAGCTGAGGGGAATGGGGAAGTTTGGGAGGTGACAGCTAAAGGGTATGGGGTTTCTTTTTGGAGTGGTGAAAATGTTCTAAAATTGATTATGGTTGTAGAACTCCGTGAATATACTATTGACCACTGAATGGTGCATTGTATGGTATATGAATTATATCTCAATAAATCTGTTATATATAAAAGAGTGTGGTCAGGGGGACAGAAGCCTTGTTGGTTCCTATCAGACCTCTCCTAGTCAATACCCAGTCAGTGAGGTGACGGTGACCTCATTAAATAACTCTATGCCTCAGCATCCGCACTAGTAAGATTGGGATCAAAGTACCTACTCCGTGGGGTTGTTGAGAGGATTGAATGCATTAAAGTACACAAAGAGCATGGAACAGTGCCTGGAGCCTGTAAACTCTTAATAAATGTCATAATTTCTATGATCATTATCTTACTCTTCTTATTATCATTAATTGAGTACAGCATCTGACCTATGAGACATGCTCCATAAGTGGCAGCTACTGGTAGTAGCAACTGGGACTATTTAAGGGAATTGTCTGAATTTTAGAAATTCTGTGATGGGACTGCTTTTGGAAGTCAACCATGATGGACCTAAAGGATACACTGCTCATCCTGCTGCAAAGCCCTGAGTTTGGGGTTCTAGTCCTTCTCTCTTGGCTCCAGGCCCTCAATCGCGTGATTTGGACAGACATTCGGAGGTGTTTGGCGTCACCCATCATCATCAGGAAAATCCCAGGGGTGCCTTCATCCTGTCACTCGCCAAGGCTTTGTGCCGGTGGACCTGCCCACCCCCAGGTTGGACGGGAGAGTCCTCTCACTGCCCGTAAAGCTCTCTCAGGAAAGAGATGCTGAAGGCCGCTTCCCAGCTTCTCAATATTTGAATTCCTCAGCACTGACTTGCACACACTTGCAATCTGTTCCTTTTTCTGGCTTAGCTTCAGGAAAACTTGAAGCCAACATTTTGCCCAAGAATGATAATCAACTCAATTCAGGCTACGAATAGCACTTATCCCTTCTGTTTCCTTCAGATGAACTGTCCTCTGTTTTATTCTTAAACCGTTCGCATTGTTTCTCAGATCCTATCAAGAGCAGACGGTGATAAGAACCCGAACTTAATGAAAACATAAACACTAAGAAATCCCAACTATGTAATATGTGGAAGTCAAAATGATGTAAGGAGAGTTATCTTTAAATTCCTTAACACGAAGTTCATTCAGAACCTACAGAGATGACTCAAAGCCAAAGAAAGTTTAAGGAGGAGGAAAAAAGATGAGGACCCAGTTTCTCCTCTGTGTTCATGAAATTTTTGGGAGACTTGAACATCCGAGCCAAGAGAGGAAATGTACATCCTTAGCTACTTGAGAGCAGAAAGACAGAGAACCGCTGGAAAGCTATGCCTTTGGCGAGGCTCAGCACTTACCTTGTTATTTGCCAGGGTGAGAAGTTAAGTGCTGCACACGTGATTGACAGAGCTGGGCCTTTTACTGGACAGCATTTTTTTTTTTTTTTTAAACGGGGCAAGTTCCTGTGAAAACCTTCATTCCGCACATGGCAGCTACGCATCACCACTGGAGCCAGATCTGTCATGGAACGCCGAGAGCCTGATACAGGCTGATGTGTGCCTTGGCCAAGAAATCTGGGGAAGCAGCATTGTGATAAAGTTGCTTCTTATATGACTGCCTTTCTTTCAAAATAGAAACTTCTGTTACTCACAGGAACGTGCCAGAGGCTGTTTGCATCTCCTTCTTCTGGGCAAGATGCTTGATTTTTAAGCAGCCTATTTTTATCATCCTTTCCCATCATTACCAGGACATCATAATGTTGTTTTGAGGACATTGGAGTAATGTCTCCTGACCTTGAATAATATTGGTGGGCTGTGAGGCTGAGGGCAGAGGGCTGGACCATGCGGTTTGCTCGGCTTCTGTCGTGTTGGGAGACTGGAGAAGAAGTCACATTCGCAGTGCAAATTAGAGTAGCTGAATGTTAAACAATTGCTGGAACCATTTCCCCTGAAACTGCATTCATTTCAAGCACTTGTATTGAGTAACTACTAAGGGCCAGGTGCTGTACTAGGGACTTGGGAAATTCAAAATCTGATGGAGTCACTGTGCTCCAATGAGGAGCTTATGGGGAGGCTGGAAAGGACAGAGGCATGTAACTAGTATGTATGTTATATTTGGTGTGCAAAGGAAAGGGTGGTCAGTTCTTCTTATAGGGTGTCAGGAAAGTCTTCATATTGGAAGTGATACTTTGGAGCTTTAAAGAGGACTAAGTGTTCTTCTCATGGACAGGCTTGGAGGGCATTTTTGCTTCAGTGATTCATCCCAGTATGATATCAGGGAATTTCTTTTTAATGCAACAAGGATTCTCGAAAATAAACCACAAGGACAGTACTTGACGTATCATTGGATCCCTGACATATTAGATGGGAATCAGAGATAAACACTAGGGTTTGTACATGGCAACAAGATAGGATCATGGCACTATTGACATTTGGGCTGGATAACTTCTCTGTTATGAAGGGGCTGTCCTGTGCATTGTAGGATGTTTAGCAGAAACCCTGGCCCCTACCCACTATATACCAGTGCTTCTCCACCTCCACCAGGTGTGACAACTCAAAAATGTCTCTTGACATTGCCGAATGTCCCCTAAGGAGCAAAATTACCCTCAATTAAGAAATGCTGAGCTAGAAAGACATTTGGAACAATTCTGGAGCTGAAGAATGATAAGGGTGGTTAGCAGAACTTTAGAAATACTAGACACATGCTGCCTACAGGGGGTTGCTTGGGAGAATTGTTGATTATTATTATATAAATAACTCCTTGGAGCTATTCACCTGGAGAACTGCTAATCACCTGGAGAGCAATGTGGAGTATGAGAAACAGCTTGATAAGATATTAACACCTGCAATTCAGAACATCTGTCCAAATGACTTTCCATTTGGAACTCATAATTGAAACCACCTTTGGTTTCCTTAATCTGTGGAATCTTAATACATGGAGTAGGTCTGTCCCAGTTGGCAGCCAAACCCAGCTTTGCATCGCATTCCACATCAATTTCTCTGAAATCTCCTAGCCTTTATTTGCGAGGTGACCCCAGAGTCTCACCAAATGAATTTCACTTCTAAGTGAGACTATCAGAAAACGTACTCACCAGAGGTGCCCAAATTCATCTGGCCATTTCTGCATGACTTGGTAAGATACAGAGAGCAGTTCCATTTTATTAAACAAAGTGTTAAGGTCGATTCAGAACATCGAGATGGAGGCCCTTTTTTTAGAGCCAACCCATTATGGGGCATGCAAATATGAGGGACACATAGTCTCCATTATACAAGGGCTCTGGGAGCAAATATTAGAATTCATGGTGATCTGAAAGAAGTTAATTAATCTCTCTGTGTCATTTTTTTTTCTTTTGTAAAATGAGGTAATATAAATACATGTTTTCTTACAGGGTTGATGAGAATTGAAAGGAAATCATCCAAGTAAAATATCAGCAGAGTGCCTGGCATACAGTTAGTACTTTACACATGTTAACTGCAGTTTATTATCACCAATGTTTAAATGCTGTCATAATATGCTTGGAAGCTCTGAGAGCATTGAGATGGGATCCTTAATTGAGGATGGACGCTGGACTCAGCAAAGGCTCTCCGTAATGGGAGAGACCCCGGTAGGAGTGCTGAAGGATGAAAACTTATAAGCTGGGCAGAGTGAGCAAGATAAGGAGGGCTTTTCAGCCTTGCTGTTCCCTCTGCTGGAACAACCATCCCCAAACCTCTGAAAGACTCACTGCCTTCCTCCAGTGAGATTTTGCTCAAATTTTGCTTCTTTCTCATTAAGTCCTTCCACCCATATCCTGTGTAAAATTGAACTTCTCGTTCTTTCACACCCTATCTCCTTTCTTTATTTTTCTCCTTGGCACCTGGCACCATCTGACATTTTGCTTATTGATTATGTTTACTATCTGCTAGAAAGTAGGCTCCAGGAGAACAGAGTTTTTCTTAAGTCTGTTCACAGCTTTGTAACTACCATCTAGATTCTAGAACAGTGCCTGGCATAGGGCTGGAGTTTAATAAATATTGGTGAAATAAATGAATTGCAGGCACATGGGCAGAAGCGTAAGGGTGAAAGGGAACATCTATTTAGGGAAATGAAAGTAAATTGATATGGCTTAAGCACAGAGTGTATGCTTTGAAGAAAGAAGAAATCAGGCTGGAGAAGTAACCAGGGACTTGATCGTAGAAAGCCTTCTTTCATATTGGCCTTTAACTTGAGGAACCATTCAAAGGTTTTAAGGGAATGGTCGTATTTTCATTCTGTAAAGCTCACTGTAGCACCAATATGAAGAATGCAAAGAAGAGGAAGCCGACTAAGGATAAGAGGAGCAGTCACTTGACCCTTGCCTGTTAAGATGAAAACGGATGAGGGCCTGACCTGGACATAGAGAATACGGATGAGGAGACATCTTTGAAATGAGGAGGTTGGTGTGGCAAGATGTGACAGTTAATTGGATGAGGAAGGTAAATGGAGAGTGAGGAACCCAAGATTATTTCAAGATTTTAGACTTGGGCATTTCCCAAACAGGCATGTGCCCAATGTTGAATCCATCTGGTACTTTATTCTGAGACTTTAAATCTGGAGTGAGGGGCACAAAGACAATGCACCTCTGCAACGTTTCAGGACCCCTGAGTCAGCAAGAAAGGTAGTCATCCTGACGAGATGTTTCTGATTATTATTTTTTCTGCTTATTTGCCCTCTGACTCTGCCTTTGTCTTGGTTTGAATTAGTCCCAAAAGCAGATGTTGAGCTTAGGATTTGAGTGCAAGTAGTTTATTAGGGAGACGATGCCTGAAAACACTGGTAGAGGAATGGAAACACCTAACAGGGAAGGGAAAGAAGTCAAGAAACAGTGCACTATTGAGCAGGTTACCATTGTGAGCATCTGGGGCTCAATTCACTGGGTACCTCTGGGAGACTGGGTAGAAGGTGGTTCTCAAAATATGGTCCTAGGAGCAGTAACATTGGTATCAGCTGCGGACATGTTAGAAATGCAAGTTCACAGGCTCCCCTCTGACCTACCGTATTAGAATCTCTGGGGAATGGAGTCCATTAAACTATTGTAACAAATGCTCCAGGTGATTCTTATATATATTAAATTTTTGGAACCACTGGTATAGGATATGCCTTAGAATTAGTCCCCATGGACAGCAAGAAGCTGGGTGTATTTTTCTACCAACTCTGGTTCCTTTGGGCCTTTACAAATAAAAGGAAAGAGTAAATGGGCAATGGAGGTTATACTATAACCTTGAGTGAATTGATTTTTAGGCACATAATAATTCTGTGCCATGAAGTGCTTTCCAGGATTACACCCAAATTTGGCTTACGAGGCAATGTTTTCAAAGCACTGTGGGAAAAGTTGAAATTGGTCTTATTCTATTTTTTCCCCTCGCTGGAGCCCTGCTTCACCAGCTGTCACATATTTCTTCTCACGCTGAGACCTCTTTTCCTTCTGCTTGACCTGTGGTGAGTTGGGCATCATTTATAGTCATAGAAAAAAAAAAAAAAGAGAACAGGAATAAGTACATATTAAAGTTGGCATACTTGAAACAAGCTGAATGACAAAGACCCACTAGCTCTTGATGTGAAGTTTTAAGTAACCCTTGGTTAGATTTCTGAAAACGTCATAGACTCAGAGGTCTTTGAAATGAAGACACCAGTTGCTGCCTAAATACCAACCTAGGGACTGGTGTGCTGTTTGGAATTTGGCTCTTCCTTTTGTGATGAACTTACTGAATTTCCATAAAGCTTCTGACTGATAGGATTTGATCGCTACTCTGGCCTCTCACATGAAGATTTCACCTGGTTAAAGGGCTAGTGAGAACATTAACACTACAGATTTGCAGATGGCACTCATGGGGAGAAAAACCTAATACCCAGAAGTAAATAACACACATCCAAGAGGGTATTTCTCTACTCTCACTTAGCAAGTCTTCTTATGTCCCAGTGTGCTGTACTTTTGTGGATGAATTTTGGATTCAGGAGAGAGAGGAGGTGGCAACTGCTGAGGTGGCCTGGAAAAGTCATAGGCATCCTCCCTTCCCCCACATCCTAATCCCATCATTTTAACTGAAAGAAAATCTGCCCATTTTTCTTTGAGGGCTCAAAGCCAAGCTCTCCCAGTGACAGTTAACAGTAGTTAATTCTGGTTGTAACCGGATCTCTCTCCTTCAATCTCTTTTCTTCTCCATTTTCGCTCTCCCTAGGGGATCTCCTCACTCACAGGTCTTTAAATACCACCTAAACGTTGATAAATTCCAAATTTATATCTTCATCTCAGTCATCTTTTGCTCAGGTGTCCACCTGACTGCTGCCAGCTCCTGTAGCTGGCTCCTAAAACTCAACTTGTCTAGAAGAAGGCTCCTGATCCTCCTCTAGGGTCCTGAATGTACTCCTTCTGCAGTTTCCCATTTCTAAGAGGCACACATCCATCCACGCAATTGCTCAAGCCAGAAATTTGCGAATCATCTTTGTCAGTTTCCTTTTCCTCATTCTCTGCATCTCTTCAATTACTTAGGGTTGTTGATTCTACCTACAAATGTATCTTGAAGACACCTACTTTTCTCCATCTCCATTCCTCCCACAATAGGGCAAGCAGTGGCCCCTCAACTAGACTCTCAGCAGCCTTTCTGCAATCCACTCATTACATGGCAGCCAAGGTGAACTTTATAAACGTAGAACTTATTGCGTCCCTTTCCTGCTTAAAATTCTTCAATGATTTTCCGTTGCTTTTAGGATCAAGTTCTAAAGATCCAGAAGGCCCTGTGATATAAATCTCCAGCCTCAATTCCTGTTTCTCTCTTACTCAAATTCTGTCCTGACTCAAGGACTTTTTTTTTCCCTACTCTCAATCTGGATAATTCATATCTCACTCTAAGTGGAATTTTTCCAAAGGAAGCCTTCCCTCATTCCACTGAACAGGTTAAAATTGTCCTGCTTATGATGTCGTGCTCACTCAACTTTTCTTTCACAGAATGTATCAAAAGTGATACATTTTCCACATGATTATTTATATGATTATTTATTTACTAACAATTGCCCAGACTAGGCTATGAGTTTACAAGGACAGAGACCATATCTGTTTTGCTCCCTGCTGAATTGCTAGAACATTTTACAGAGCTAGATACTAAGTGAATACTCAAGTATCTGTTGAATGAATGGATGAATTATGTTGACAGTAGTTAAATTCCAGAATGATTAGAGGTGACAGGATAATTAAGGTGTCCCGAAAGACTCAGGAAAGAGGACTGGCCTGGTGAGCCAGTGTGAGTGGTTAGAGATGGAGAGGGAAATTCCTTCCTCTATTCTGTGTACTAACCTGCAGAGAAGAGATGCAAGGATCACCAGACAAATAGGACCAGAGTGTCTACTTAATGAAGCTAAGCAAGAGTCAGTCATCTCCTATGATTCAGAGCTCCTAGTAACACTGTAAGAGAAGCTTGCCTACCTAGAACCTTGGGCCTGATTCACACACCTGGCAACTGGCACAAGATGGGGTGGAGATGGAGAGAAGGATGGAGATGGAGGTGGAGGTGGAGATGGAGATGGAAATGGAGATAGAGATAGAGAAGGGAGGGAGAGGCCATAAGGAGAGTGGGAAAGAGAGATCCTATATGGTGGGGAGACCCTTCCCACACTGAGACAAGAAGCAGAGAAGAAAGACCCTTTCTGCCTGAGAGCCCAAATGCCCAAGGGAGCAAGAGGCCTCTTTGAGGGAGCTTAATGAATGGCAACTGATTAGCCTGGCTACTCCCTCTTTTTCTGGGAAAAGAATAAAGCAACAGTTGGTGGAATAAGGGGGCTAAGTGCTCATTTTCATATGCCCCCCTTATTAGAAAGAAACAGAAGCTCCTCTTCTAGAGGAAAAGAAGTAAGATTTCTCCCCTTGAGGCCAGGAGGCTGAATGTTATCACATGCCCTATTAGCACCTGTGGAGAGGATCCTATGAATTTCCTCCTTTGAACTATTAATATGGTGATTTCCCATTGTACCTTGTATTTACATTATTTATATCCCTTATATTGTTAGACAGTTATTATCTCTTTATGACTCAGTATCTCCCAATAGTCTTTGAGCTTTTTGGAGGAAAGATCACGCTTTTTCCACTGTCGTAACTTCTAGGTCTATGAAGATTTTGGGGGCACATTTTATACTCAATAATATTTGCTAAATGAATATGCACATAAAAGAAAAAGTGGCCAGGATCTGAAGATGATGAGATACTATTCATAATATTCCAGCTTTTAGGAGGCTCTCTGTCTTTGCTGGTACTTGTGTAGCTCCCATACTGTTCTGAATCACTAAAGTTAGTCCATGATTGTTACCATTCTGTATTTCTCCAAATAATCCATGAGTATATATTTTAATACCTTTTTCTCCCTAAATAATCCAGGGAGAGACAATAGGAAGTCATGATTCTAGATAAGCAGAGTCCACATAGGTTTGCAGAACCATTCTAAGTTTACAAAAATATCTCTGGGGGTTGTTGCATTGTTTACAAATAATGAACCAAAGTGACTAACCTATTCATGTGTATTTGAATGAGATTATCCTTTTTATTTTTTAACCCAGGTTTTGTGTGTGTGTGTGTGTGTGTGTTGGGAGACACTTGGAAATTAAAATAACTAGTACCCTGCTTTTAATGAGGACCCAGAAATAACGAGATCATGGAACCAGCATGAACTTGATGCTACACAGCTAATTTAGTCCGAGAATTTCCATGCTACATAACAAGGTAAAGGGCTTAAACTCCACTGAGGTCTCTCTCTTTTTCTAATGATGGATTTCCCAAAACACATAGACGTATGACACAACTGCTCATGTTTAAACTAAAAACTATGTTTTTCTCTTTGCTGTATGATCAGTGAAATGTGTCAGTCCCCAAGACATGCCCAAACAGCATCAAAGCAGGAGTGAAAATGCAGACATTGTCTGCATAACACTTCTTAAAGCCACCAGGAGACTATTAAGAGATTTGAGATAAAACACTACAGTAGTAAGAGTCCTAAGAGGGGAAGCTTAGTTGTTAAGAGAGTCACATCCACATGTTTGGGGAGTAGAGAATTGCTGCATGTAGAGCAAAGAGAGAAAAAAAGCATATTAAGGTATTCAAAGAGGGGTTCTCAGGGATTTTTTTGAAAATTGTTGTTTTAATTTTAGATTTTTTTTAGATATTGATACATTAAAATTTTATTTATTACATATTAGATATTTTTAGATATTTAGATATTTTAGAAATTAACGTAAGAAAGGATTGGGAAGACACTGGGACACTGAGTTCTATGAGCCAGGTGTCTGTACTTCTGTGTGTAGGTTGAGGGATGGAGGTCTCAGGTGAGCCTAAAAGAAATTCAGGATATCTGGGCATATCTGTAAAGTGGTGGGGGCAGTAACCTTCAGCCCTCTATTTATCGGAGGTGATTTACGTGAGGTTTAGACAGCTTCTTTTTATTTTTTTAACATCTTTATTGGAGTATAATTGCTTTACAATGGTGTATCAGTTTCTGCTGTATAACAAAGTGAATCAGCTATACATATACATACATCCCCATATCTCCTCCCTCTTGCATCTGCCTCTCCCCCTCCCTCTCCCACCCCTCTAGGTGGTCACAAAGCACCGAGCTGATCTCCCTGTGCTATGCAGCTGCTTCCCACTAGCTATATATTTTACATTTGGCAGTGTATATATGTCTATGCCACTCTCTGACTTCGTGGGGGTTAGGGTAAGCTAGACAGCTTCTTTTAAAAAGAGATAGATGCCTCGCTCCATGGAAAGGAAGAGGATTGGGGGACATGAGGAAACATTGGAGTGTCTGAACCGAGACCCATGGATTCATATTGGTGCCCTGGGGTCGGGTGAGGTGGAGGTGGGGAGAGGGGCTGCTCTGCTAGAAGTTAGAGGACCTGTTTCTACCAGTGAGACTTGAGAAGAAGGTAATCCTGTTTGGGGGAAATATGAGATAATGATATGATGGAAACTGTGAAAAAGAGATAGCTTCCTACTTCTGAAAGACATTGCTTTGACATTATAAAGACTTGCTATGGATCACAAGGAATTAATGCTTGTCGTGGATATCAGTGTTGACATGCCCCTGGACCACTTGTTTATGTTAGAGAAAGGAGGATCTCAGTAGAGACCGGATATTCTTGGAACACTATGACAAATGAATGTTCTATAGTCAGAACTCCGTCCCTTGGACAAGACTGTATGGACCAGGTCCACACTCAGCATGTCACCATGCTCACACTTTCTTTCATGGAAACTCTTAGGGTGTCTCATAAAACTCCAGGTTGAAAATCACCACAATCAATGCAATTTAGGATGACCATTGCTGGTGATACTCGAGGGAAAAGGTTAGTTATCTAAGTACAACAAGTGTTCTACACAGATTGAGACCATCACAATATTGAGAAGGACCTCAGCCTTCTTCAGCCCTGTTCTTCTTCACCATCCTCTCCAAACAGGAGGATGTTGATGTGAATATTAAAGTGGAGGGATTGTAAGTGGGCAGTGTTGGGCACATGGTCTCTTTCTTCCTTGGGATTCTTCTCCTCTAACATGCAGTACTCCTGAGATGGGTAAACTATTTAGTCGTTAATGCTGAGGACATAGGATGATAGGGAAAAAATGGGACTTAGTGGAATGGGGCACTTGATGAGGAAGAAAGAATGCAGGAAGAGAAAGGATGGGACAAATCACAAATTTCACTGACATCACAAGTTGGTGTGGGGCAAGCTTTGCTCACAGTCATCCTTGGTTTTTAGTGTGCTACATCCATTTTTGGTGTCACCACCTCAAAATGCAGTTTTGCCATCTCTGACCTTACGTATTCAGAGTAAATGGATTCCTGTGAAACTTGAAACCAATGTATTACAACACCATGCGGATTTCCCAACATGATCAATTCTGGGTGTGCGCTGGCCATAGAGCAGGATCTTTCAACCAAGCGTGACAAGGTGCTTTATACCCAGTCTATATTTTTCTCCACCTTTTGCAATTAAAGGAGGGTAGAGAGATGGCTGGCGGGCTGGCTAGAAAACAGAGGCAGAGCCAGAAATAGAACCTAGAAGTCTAACTTCTCTTTTTCACACTCTTTCTAGAATTATAGGACCGTTTCCTTCTTCCTCCTCCTTGTCCCATGGCTCCTCCCACTTGTAACTGTTGTTCACACCAGTACATTACAGAAATGACTTCCCTGGAAGTCAAAAAGATATAATTGTGAAAGCAAAGTTCTGAATTTTCAACAGCCTATATTCTTGGAATGCCTGGATAGGATATTTCTCATCATTGAGAGAGCTGTTCAGAGCTCATTATGAAAGTGTTACCAAGAGATTTATACTCATATCTGTCAGATATTATTGGACTGTGTTTCCTTATGTTAAAATTTGTTGTTATGACCCATAAAAAAGAGGGTAAAGTTACATCCTTGGTAGGATTTTTCTGAGGATTAAGTGGGATAATTTATATTAAATGCTTAGCTACTTTTTATTTTATGGCTGTAGACGAAAGGGAGAAAAGGTACCATGTTGCAACCTTCAATTTAACACCATTCAAATAATTTGAGTTTCACAAATATTTCCTGTGAACCTATTTTGTGTGAAGAAGTGCCTTCTATTCCCGAGAAGATGAAGTGATAACTGAAATACATCCCATTTTAGTTCTATGTGGGTGGTTATGGGCACCACTGTGGAGGAAAACAATAAACCAACAATGGTATTGATACCATCTTTGTTAGACATTTCTTTAACATAATGGCTCAGAGCATGGGTTCTAGAACTAGAACTGCCTTAGATCAAATCCTGCCTCTGACTGTTTCTGGCTGTGTGACCTTGGCAAGTTTCTTGATCTGTGTTGCAATTTCTTCATAATAGTACTTATTTCATAAAGTTGTTGTGGAGATTTTAAAAGTTCAGTTATGTAAGACATTAAGAGTTATGCCTGGCTTGGTGGTAAGTGCGTATTTCCTGTTAACTCATCCCTATTTATCGCGGTGTGACCAGTCAGGGTGCACTGTGATCTGGATGATTTGGCTAGCTATCCATCACAGCTTCACAGGACGAAGCACCTTGGTGGGGCACAGTGTTCTAGAGTCTAGTCCTCCATTTACACGTTCAGACTCACAGTTTCCTAAATGCACTGAAACTTAAAAATCTGAAGGCTGATTTATTAATTTTTTAAAAAATTTTATTTATTTATTTATTTATGGCTGTGTTGGGTCTTCGTTTCTGTGCGAGGGCTTTCTCTAGTTGCGGCAAGTGGGGGCCACTCTTCATCGCGGTGCGCGGGCCTCTCACTATCGCGACCTCTCTTGTTGCGGAGCACAGGCTCCAGACGTGCAGGCTCAGCAATTTTGGCTCACGGGCCTAGTCGCTCCGCGGCATGTGGGATCTTCCCAGACCAGGGCTCGAACCCGTGTCCCCTGCATTGGCAGGCAGATTCTCAACCACTGTGCCACCAGGGAAGCCCTGATTTATTAATTTGCCACAAAAAAGTATAACCACTGTGTACTGTAGTGGTTAAGAGTCTAAACTCCAGAGATGTGTTCTAACTTAGCTTCGGCTCAGACATAGCTGCCTGTTCTTGGGCAAGTTATTTATCCCATCTGAGCTTCATTTTCCTTTCCTGTAAGATTAGGATTCCTTCTGAGGAATGTGATGAGGATTCCATGTTATAAATCATGTAAAGCACTTAGTACATGGGGCAGAAACTATGAAGACATGTCAATTCCTAGATTCTCCTTTCTGAGTACTCAGGAAGACATTTCTCAGCTTTCCTTGCAGTTAAATGTGATCATGTGACTGAGTTCCAGCCATTGGAATGTGAAAACAAGTGACGTGCATCAATTCCAGACCGGCTCAACAAAACTCCATGTGCAATCTTTGCTCTTTTTCTCTATCCACCAGTTGCCTTAATAATCTCTGAAGACTTAGGGGACAAGACTGCCAATGATAGAACAGGCCAAGTTTCCTGATTAAAAGTGTAGATTGGAGCCTCCCTGTTCTTTCCAATCAAAACCCGCAATTCAGCCTAAGTGAGGGAGAAATTTTAAAACTTTTATTAGGTTAAGCTGCTGAGATATAGGGTTTTTGAAACAGGACTTTTAGCCTAGTGTGTGTAGCACAGTATCTGGCTGATCAAAATGATCAACAAATGTCAGCTAATAACCATCATCAGCAATCAGACCATGATGCTCATGGTCACAATTCTCTCCCCATTTGTGGCTCTACATGAGAAATTAAATAAGGCCTCTGTACATTTCTCAAAACACTTATGAACAAAGGAATCAGAACAAAGGGACGTGGTTGTTAGACCCAAAAGCAATTTCATCTAGGCAACAGTGATACTGACAACTGACAAACAGTAATACAAACCCCACTTGTTCCTCAACAGTGAACTTGCATTGACCATCATGCTTCTACTTTCTGATCCAGTCAAGACAGGGCTAGATAAACACTGATACATTTGTTCCCTTTGGAATAGCCTTTTAGAGGTGGCATGCCCATCATCCCCATGGTGCTTGCACAGCCATTCTTCAAATGAGATCCCAAGCAGTTGATACAGTAAAAGCTCTGACCAAGTTACCAAGAATCAGTTTTTTCTCTGTTACATTGATTCACCCTGATGTGCCAAATTGATGTTATGTGTATGCAGTTGGAGATATATTAGTATAACTTATGCTTCCTTGAGGCTATTCCCTAGTCACCTTGATTGGAACTTTGAGCATTTCCCCAAACTCCTTAAGAACTGATTGGTTTACATTGACAGATGGCTTGGGTCATGTTTGAGGGATAGATATTAGCAGTTAATTTTCAGAGAATAGCCTTCTTTTTAAGTTTTTAAAGTCACCTGACTTTTGCCCATACTGTTGTCTCCCTGCTTTGATTTCCAGTTATATTTTGTGCCCTTCAAACCTTTACTGAGCCCACTTGACATCATTGGACATTCTTTCACATCTCAGCATTCCCAGGTTATCTGCCGGCTCCTGGGCTTATTTGGGGTTGGTGCTTTCAGAAGCTTGACTAACTCCATGTGATAGCTGGCATGATGTATTGGCACAGCACAGTGGAAACAATGGATTTCTAGAGATTTACCATCTGGACTGCACCATCAGATGAGCTAGAGTACTCCAAAAGGGAAAACATGATAAATTTATGCCCTCACATTACTGTAATTCTGTACCACTCAACAATTACATATTAAACATATACTAGGTGCCAAGCAGTAAGAGTATAATTATGAATAAGTTGCAGTTTTGTGCTGGGGGAGCCCATAAGCTTATAGAGGAGAAATAGGCATATTATTATTATGTGACTATTGTTTTTAACAGGTAACTTGTTTTTGTTCACTTAAAGAATGCCTGAGTAATGCACAACTTTTGCACCTTTTAACTGAGACATGATTCATATACAGTGAAGCACACGAATCTTAGGTATAATGCTCATAAATTTTTACATGTACACTCATGGAACTATCACCCAGTTCAAGATATAGAACATTTCCAGCACCCCAGAAGGCTTAATCATGCCTCTTATTAGTCAATATGCACCATCATAAAGGATACCTCTGACAATATAGATTTGTCTTGTGGTTTTAAATTTCATAGAAATGGACTTACATGAACCTGCTTGTGTTTGGCTTCTATTGCCTAATATTGTCTGTAAGATTGATGTTATTGAGTGTGGCCATAGATTCATCCATCTTACTCTTGAATGTTTTGGTTATTTCTAGTTTGGGGACTTTATAATAGAGCTACAGTGAACATTCTTGTATAGGCATTTGTTGGCTATAAGCACTCATTTTTGAGGGCTTATACACAGAATTGGAATCACTGGGTCATAAGGACACATATGTTTGCTTTAGTAGGTACTGGTAAATAGTTATCCAAAGTATATCAATTTGTATCCCCCCCTAGCAATGTTTGAGAATTCCAGTTCCCCATTCTCACCAAAACTTGGTTTTATTAGTTAGTTCTTTAGTTTTAGTCATCTTCATGTAGGTGTGATGGTACTAATCATGGTTTTAATTTTCATTCCCTGATGACTAATAAATTTATTTGTTTATTGACATTTTTATATCCTGTGAACTGCTTTTTCAGTTCATATATTATGTGAACTGCTTTTTAAGAATTTTGCCTTTTAAAAAGTTGAATTATTATTTGTTTCTTTTATTATTTGTAGAAATTCTTTATACCTTCTGACTATGAGTATTTTACAGTATATAGTATTTATTTATATAATATTTGATATCTATACTTATGTCTATATCTATATCTATATCTAATGTCCTTATAGTTTCTGTAGGAGCTGTAGTGATGGCTCTCTCTTTTGTTTTTCTTTTTTTCTTTTTCCTTGATCAGTATTGTTTGGAGTATATCAATTTTGTTAATCTTTTAGAAAATTTTTTTTGCTTTTGTTGATTTTTCTCAATTGCCTTTCTCTTGTTTATTTAAAGGATGTCCATTTTTATCTAATTGATATCTAATTTTATTGTTATTACTTAATTGTTTCTACTTACTTTGGGTTTAATTTTTCTTAATTTTTTAACTTCTTGAAAAATGAAATCTTAAAGTATTGGTTTTAAATCTTTTTCTAATACATGCATTATTTTAGCTTTATACCCCACATTTTAACATGTGGTAGTCTCATTGCCGTTTGGTTCAAAATAATTAATTTTCCTTATGACTTTTCTTTGACTCTTGGATATGGTTGCAGATTTGCTTACTTCTCCTTTTAGTTCTGTCAACTTTGCTTTATATATTTGGATGCTGTGTTAATTGTATATAAATTTCAGAATGCTGTATCTTCCTGTTTAGTTGTCCCTTTTACTGTTATGAAATGCTCTTCTTTAATTCTTGCCTTGAAATCTACTTTACCTAATATTAACGTAGCAACCTCAGCTTTCTTTTGATTAGGTTTGTATAGTATATATTTAAAAAATTCTTTTACTTTCAAGTTTTTTGTGGACTTATATTTAAGTCTGTCTCTTATATGTCATTTTGGTTAAATTGGCTAAAAAATATATGCCTTTTAATTTGACTTTTAAAAACCATTTACATTTAATGCAGTTGCTGATATAGATTTTAGGCTTACCATCTTACTTATATTTTATTACATCTGTTTTTTCCTTATTTCTTTTTCTTGTCTTTAGATTAATCAAGTATGTGTTTTGTAAATACATTATATGTTATAGACTCCACAAGGCATTACTATTACTGTTACTTTAAATAGTTAATATGTATGTTTATATTAATAGTTGTTACCAGATTATTTCTGATAAAAGCTTGAGGTCTGAGTGGGGGCAGAATTTCTCTGTTACTTGCAAAGTAAAGGCTTTGCTTAATGCTTGATGAAGGAGGACATGAAGAAGAAAGAGAGGGAGAGTGGGGGTGGAACAGGAGTTAGTGAGATGGCAGAAGGCCAAGAACTCTCTGATATGATTTCTCCTTGAAACTCCTAATTGCCAGATCTTTTGTAACTGCTACAGAAATATTGAAGTGCTTGCTAAGTATGTATTGTTTATAGAATAATTTATTCATTTATTCAACCATTTTTTCATTCATCTGTAAAACATCAACTGAGCATGTATTTAGGTACTGGGCTAATTGCTTAATATAAAATGATGAAAATAAGATAGACATAGTTCCTGGCTTCAAGGAACTCATAGTCTAGTAGGCAAAACATCTGTATAAACAGATATGAAGAAGTTCTCATTTTATTCAGAAAAATGTTTTGGTAATTTGATTAGGTCACCCATGTCTCTAAAATCTCCAATAGATTTCCATTAGACTTAGAAAAAATCTAAACCTTTGATGTGATCTGCCACTACCTGTCTCTCTCTTCATCTTTTATGGCCACTCTCTCACATAGCTTTGTCCCAGGACACACAAAATTCATTGCTACCTCAGAGTTTCTGCCCTCATAGTTCTTTCAGTTTACAACATTTGTCTCAAGTTCACCACAAGGCTGATTCCTTCATATCTTCAACCCTCAACTCTATGGTAATTGCATGTCCATAGACAGTCCACACCTGACTACTCTGTCTTAATTCTGTCCACCCCCACCAAGTAAATTTCACATTACCACAACCTGAAATCATCTCATTTATTAATTTGTTTTGTGTTCCCTCTACTAGGATGTAAGTTTCATAATAGTAGAAATCTGTTTTTCTTCGTTTCTGTGTTCCAATTTCATTGCATATAGTGGGTGTTGACTACATGAGGGGTTAGATTAGGATGTGACCGGCGGGCCCCCCCCACCCCACATACTCTATTCTCATTCTCCTGTGGTCCTTTCATTCCAAGGCCTTGATAATAGTTGATGCCAGGATTCTGGGGAAAACTGCTTTGCCATAGACTGTGTGAAGAATTCGATGCATTATTCTACTTATAAGAGAGAGGGGAAAGTGGTAAGGGTTGGAGTAAAGAAGATATTAGAGGCAGAGTGCTACACTACTTGACTCCTTTAGATGCCCTTCTCTCCAAATTATAAGACTCATGAATATCTGGTATTGATTATAGAAATCAAAGTGTTGAATTTCATCCCAAAGTGGTCTAATGATGGACAAAAGCAATAATGGAGGAAGCTAAAGCTTGAGAGATAGAGCAGAGAAGGAGATGTAAAACCCTTGGAGTTGGGCTGTACCCCACAGGCTAGCAAGCCCTGTACTTGCCCAGCCTCAAGACTGAAGAGCCCAGAGTCAGCGACAGAGACATCAATGGTTTAAGGGATAAGGAGAATCTTACATGTCTGAAGCAAGGTCCTGGAGTGATACCCCGGCTGTGTGCGGCAGATAACAGGCAGGACATGAAGATATGGCAACAGTCTTCCCTGGGGCGGGTTGGGGGGTGGAGAGAGAGGTTACCAGTTATAGGGGAAACTGAAGTCAGGTTGGCTCATCAGTTACCAGGGAAACCAGCAGAGGAGCAAGCCTCTCACTGCCCCTTTGATAAGCTATCCTGGTGGGGATGTTCTGATCTAAAGATTGGAAAAATCACTGGCTGGGGCTGGGGGCAAGTGTGTAAGCATTTACTGATTAGGATCTATGATTAAGAGGGAAGGTCAGTCATGTAAGTAGGGTGTAGGTGAGGCAGGGACAGGTCAAGCGGAGATGTACAGAGAGCAAGAGAATAGTCATCTTTAGTGGCCTGATCATATGCTTGGGAATTAGCAGAAATATTGAGGGGGCACTTCCTGAGGCCATGGAAGTGGCAAGTCAAGACAATTTTGCCTAGCTTTCACGGGACAGGGAGATAATGATAATTAAAATCTGTGATACATAAAGGAATTGTGCCATAAAAAGATATTCTAAAATGTGGAGCAAATGACTGAGAAATGATTAAGACTGTCCACTGGATGTGGGAAGGGGACTGTTCTGTCAAGTCTTTTCATACCGTATGTAATGACTAAAATAAGTCTTAAAGAATCAGTCGATATTTTCCAGGTAGACAGATTAGTTGTGAGTTAAGAGTGTTTCAAAAAGAGACATGTGTAAAAGCATAGTGGTGTGAATCAGTATTCATTAAAAAAAAATTCATTCAGTCACCTTTAGTGAGTTCCCACTAATTGCCAGACTCTGGACCAATCACGGAACTGCAAGGATTCAGACTGGCTGGCATTGCAGGCAGCAGAACTGGGTAGAAGTTCAGAGCATAGGTTTTGGTGTCAGACAAACTTGAGTTCAAATCTCAGCTCTACTACTTCTGAGTTGTGCAAACTTGGGCAAGTTATTTAATCTCTTTGTGCCTTGGTTTCCTCATCCATCAATACTTGCTGTGATTATACAGGAGAAAATGTACGTAGAGTACTTTGCCCAGTGCCTATATGTGACCAAATGTCAACCACTAGTACTTCTTCCATGTTGTTAATTTGGTAGAAATGAGTACAGAATACTTGCATGGGTGTACAAGATAATAAACTTTTTGTAACCACTGACAGGTCTTTTTTGTACATCATTATGGGGAAAACAAGAAGCTTTTCCAAACTCCTCTCCTGGGACCAGGGGTAGGGATTCTTGATCTCATTCCATTGGTTATGAAGAGTTTTCACACAGAGGCAAAGCATCCTTTTACTTCTCTCATGGGGGGTAGGGAGAGTTGCTGGGGGGATACATCTGCACCACAGCTTTTCTGGGTAAACTGATCACTCCCTACTGATTTGTTATCATGCTAAAAGCATCTCCTCCCTTCCTTTCTGGAGCTTTTGCAGCTGTTCCTGGAGGAAGACCCAGTTGAAAGGGGTTGTTACGGACCTGGAACAGCTGGGATCTTTAATGATCTGTCAGCAGCTCACAGCAAAGTTCCAACACCCTGAGGTAATGATGAGGGTGGTGGAAGACTCAGAGGAGGAGCTGATTCTGCAATAAGCTGAAGCTTCTTTGAAATCTGGTGACACAGCTATTGAGAGACTAGCAGGCTGGAGAAGGACATGGGTTTGGCTGAGGAGAGGAGAGATTCTTCTCTATGGATAACTTGAGGGCAGACACATGAGATCCTGTGGGAGACTTCCAATATGGGCGGTGGGGGAGAAATCCTGGGGCCAAGAAATTACAGGCTCATAATTAGCTGGTCAGAGCAATCAATAGTCACATCGATTGTCATTTGCTTGCAAATTGCCCACCTGGTGTCCCTCAGAAAATCTTGGCCACAAGACTTAGATTGCTGATTCTGAAGGTTGTGAACAATAATTACTCTCTGTCCGATCACCTGTCACAGTATCAGCCCCAAGACCCTTGGTCTCTGGATTCCAAAACAGGGTACAAAGGGCTGAGTAAGTTAGTATGGAGAGGTTAGTATGGAGAGTGGTACTTCCTCTTGCAGGCATGCATGGTCTGATGGCCCCATTTGTTTGGTTTTCAAGAAGACTAATAATAAGTTAAGAGATCCAAGGCCCTGCTGTTTTTAAATTGCTTCCATAACCAGGGATTACCACCTCATGTTTTTCAGGCTTTTTTGGTTTTTGTTTGTTTTGTTTTCTTTGGATAGGGTTAATGAGAAAAACCCAACTCAAATGAATAAATGAGAAACTGTTTTGTGTCAGTGAAAATTTAAGTCAAAAGGGCTTTTGTTTGTTGGTAAATTCAGAGGATGACAAGCTTTGGACATGGCTCAATCCAGAGGCTCATGATGTCTTTAGGACTCAGTATTTCTCTATTGTCATCCCTCAGTTTTACATTTTTCTGTGTTATTCTTTATGCAGGAGGTTTCCCCCAGAAGGTGGCAGAGAAAGCCACTAGTGGCTCTAAGCCTTTATTCTACTAGCTTCCACAAGCCCAACATAAAGAGGGAACCCCTTTCTCAAAGGTTTCAGTGTAAAGGACCCTCATCAGTTAGACTGCCATGTGTACCTCTTGGAATCAATCATGGTGCCTCTTACTAGCAAAGCCTGAGTCACAGATGAGTCTGTCCTTGAAAGGGATAATAGGGTCTTTGCCATATGAACAACATGAATGAAAGTGAATGTTGTGTTGGTTCCCTAATGGCAAATTGGGGTGCAGCAAGCAGAACCTGAATGAATGTCTGCTGGGGAGGCAAAAATTCCAGATGTTCTACTCCATGCCTAAATCAGGTTTCAAGTCTGTACTGCTCTTCCAATCGTGAGTCCCCACAACAGAGGATAGAAAGTCTGGTTCAATTCAATTCCACAAACATTTACCAGGCACTTACTACGTGCCAAGATCCATGGGAGGCCCTGGGAAAGCAAAGATGAATGAAACATAAACTCTGCTGTCAGAGATCTCACAGTTTGATGACTAAGACTAATAGTATGGATGAGGTGCTATAGTGGTGGGATGGACAAAATTCCAGAAAAACACGAACATCAAACACATTGATTGATAGCTGGCTGGGGACTGAGAAGACCCCCCTCAGAGGGTCTTCAGGACTCTGAGTCTCGAAGTGTGAGGAGGATTCTGTTGGAAGAGTTAGAAGCAGGGGAAGCATTCCAAGCAGAGGGACTGGCATGTGCAAAGGTATAGAGGTGTGTCGTGTGGTTAAACATGGATGAGACAGAACAGGGAAGGAAGGCTTGTTAGGTTGTGGCAAAAGCTTAAGTGAAGTTATGAATCCCCAAGTTTGGGAGGGGAGTGGGGCAGGCAGATTCTAGGATGAGCCACGGTGATCACTTCCCTTGTATAGGCTCCCCTTGGAGTGTGGGTGGACCCTGTGAATATGAGGACATATTACTCCCTGATGAGGTAATGTTACATGGCACAGTGGACTATAAGAAACAGAGACCTGCTGGGCTAGGCCTAATCACCTGAACCCTTTAAATGCAGAAAGTTTTCTCCAGCTGGCAGCAAAAGAGGAAGTCAGAGATTTGAAGCTGGATGTAGTCACAAGGAAAAGTCCTGAGAGTGGCCTCTGGCAGCTGAGAGCACCACCCAGCTGACAGCCAGCAAGAAAACAAGGACCATGATCCTATAACAACAAGGAACTCAAGTGTACCTACCCTGAAAAGAGCTCCAAGGTGGATTCTTCCCCAAAGTCTTCAGATAGTAGCTCAGCCTGTCTGGCCCCTTGATTTTGGCCTTTCAAGACCTTCAGCAGAGAGCTCAGTTGAGTCTGCCCAGTTTTCTGAAATCCAGAACTGTGAGTTAATCAGTGGGTGTTGCTTTAAGCCACTATGTTTCTGGTAATTAGTTCTGCATCAATAGAAAACTAATATACATGAGAACAATGAAGAATTCATCGTGAGGTTGTACCTAATTGATTCTAAGACTCTCACAGAAGTGTAGGCTCCTTGGGGCTGGGATTGTGTCTTGTATTTACCACTATATAGCCAGCACCCATCACTCTGCCTGGTACACAGAAAACAAACAAGAATCAGTTGAATGAATGAATATGTGAACGATCAGTTCTAACCACTATTAGACAAAGGCTACACTTTTCACACCCTCTAGATGCTAGTGAGCATATAGCCTATCTGTGTGTGTGCCACCCTGCCTGCTAGCCTGAATTCTCAAGATGACCCAACAGCAGGCAAATGCCCATTTCCTAAGCCAACAAATTATTTTGGACTACCAGTCCAGTGCTGTGCTAGCCTTTCTGCAGGTGCAACCCAGCAGCTGAAAGATATGCCTCCTATCTTCAGGAAGATTGCTGACTTACTGGGGAGTGAAGATCATCAAATGGAATATAATTAGAGGCAGTGTGTTATGGGAAGAAAAGCAATGGATTTATTTTGTTTTGTTTGCTTATTTTATTTTATATTTTTTTCTCAATTTTATAAACAGCGGTGTATACATGTCAATCCCAATCGCCCAATTCAGCACACCACCATCCCCACCCCACCGCGGTTTTCCCCCCTTGGTGTCCATACATTTGTTCTCTACATCTGTGTCTCAACTTCTGCCCTGCAAATCAGTTCATCTGTACCATTTTTCTAGGTTTCACGTACATGCGTTAATATACGATATTTGTTTTTCTCTCTCTGACTTACTTCACTCTGTATGACAGTCTCTAGATCCATCCACGTCTCAACAAATGACCCAATTTCGTTCCTTTTTATGGCTGAGTAATATTCCATTGTGTATATGTACCACATCTTCTTTATCCATTCGTCTGTCGATGGGCATTTAGGTTGCTTCCATGACCTAGCTATTGTAAATAGTGCTGCAATGCACATTGGGGTGCATGTGTCTTTTTGGATTATGGTTTTCTCTGGGTATATGCCCTGTAATGGGATTGCTGGATCATATGGTAATTCTATTTTTAGATTTTTAAGGAACCTCCATACTGTTCTCCATAGTGGCTGTATCAATTTACATTCCCACCAACAGTGCAAGAGGGTTCCCTTTTCTCCACACCCTCTCCAGCATTTGTTGTTTGTAGATTTTCTGATGATGCCCATTCTAACTGGTGTGAGGTGAATACCTCATTGTAGTTTTGATTTGCATTTCTCTAATAATCAGTGATGTTGAGCAGCTTTTCATGTGCTTCTTGGCCATCTGTATGTCTTCTTTGGAGAAATGTCTATTTAGGTCTTCTGCCCATTTTTGGATTGGGTTGTTTGTTTTTTTAATATTGAGCTGCATGAGCTGTTTATATATTTTAGAGATTAATCCTTTGTCCATTGATTCGTTTGCAAATATTTTCTCCCATTCTGAGGGTTGTCTTTTCATCTTGTTTATGGTTTCCTTTGCTGTGCAAAAGCTTTGAAGTTTCATTAGGTCCCATTTGTTTATTTTTGTTTTTATTTCCAATACTCTAGGAGGTGGATCAAAAAAGATCTTGCTGTGATGTATGTCAAAGAGTGTTCTTCCTATGTTTTCCTCTAAGAGTTTTATAGTGTCCGGTCTTACATTTAGGTCTCGAATCCATTTTGAGTTTATTTTTGTGTATGGTGTTAGGGAGTGTTCTAATTTCATTCTTTTACATGTAGCTGTCCAGTTTTCCCAGCACCACTTATCGAAGAGACTGTCTTTTCTCCATTGTATATCTTTGTCTCCTTTGTCATAGATCAGCTGACCATAGGTGCGTGGGTTCACCTCTGGGCTTTCTATCTTGTTCCATTGATCTATGTTTCTGTTTTTGTGCCAGTACCATACTGTCTTGATTACTGTAGCTTTGTAGTATAGTCTGAAGTCAGGGAGTCTGATTCCTCCAGCTCCATTTTTCTTTCTCAAGATTGCTTTGGCTATTCGGGTTCTTTTGTGTTTCCATACAACTTGTGAAATTTTTTGTTCTAGTTCTGGAGGGAAAAATGCCAGTGGTAGTTTGATAGGGATTACAGTGAATCTGTAGATTGCTTTGGGTAGTAGAGTCATTTTCACAATGTTGATTCTTCCAATCCAAGAACATGGTATATCTCTCCATCTGTTGGTATCATCTTTAATTTCTTTCATCGGTGTCTTATAATTTTCTGCATACAGGTCTTTTGTCTCCTTAGGTAGGTTTATTCCTAGATATTTTATTCTTTTTGTAGCAGTGGTAAATGGGAGTGTTTTCTTAATTTCGCTTTCAGATTTCTCATCATTAGTGTATAGGAATGCAAGGGGTTTCTGTGCATTAATTTTGTATCCTGCTACTTTACCAAATTCATTGATTAGCTCTAGTAGTTTTCTGGTAACATCTTTAGGATTCTCTGTGTATAGTATCATGTCATCTGCAAACAGTGACAGTTTTACTTCTTCTTTTCCAATTTGTATTCCTTTTATTTCTTCTCTGATTGCCATGGCTAGGACTTCCAAAAGTATGTTGAATAATAGTGGTGAGGTGGACATCCTTGTCTTGTTCCTGATCTTAGAGGAAATGCTTTCAGTTTTTCACCACTGAGAATGATGTTTGCTGTGGGTTTGTCATATATGGCCTTTATTATGTTGAGGTAGTTTCCCTCTATGCCCACTTCCTGGAGAGTTTTGATCATAAATGGTGTTGAATTTTGTCAAAAGCTTTTTCTGCATCTATTGAGATGATCATATGGTTTTTATTCTTGAATTTGTTAATATGGTGTATTACGTTGATTGATTTGTGTATATTGAAGAATCCCTGCATCCCTGGGATAAATCCCACTTGATCATTGTGTATAATCATTTTAATGTGTTGTTGGATTCTGTTTGCTAGTATTTTGTTGAGGATTTTTGCATCTATATTCATCAGTGATATTGGTCTGTAATTTTCTTTTTTTGTAGTATCTTTGTCTGGTTTGGTATCAGGATGATGGTGGCCTCACAGAATGAGTTTGGGAGTGTTCCTTCCTCTGCAATGTTTTGGAAGAGTTTGAGAAGGATGGGTGTTAGCTCTTCTCTAAATGTTTGATAGAATTCACCTGTGAAGCCATCTGATCCTGGACTTCTGTTCATTGGAAGATTTTTTTTTAAATTTTTTAAATTAATTTTTAAAATTTGTTTACTTTTGGCTGCATTGGGTCTTTGTTGCTGTGCGTGGGCTTCCTCTACTTGGGGCTACTGTTTTTTTGTTGTTGTGGTGGTGCACGGGCTTCTCACTGAGGTGGCTTCTCTTGTTGTGGAGCACGGGCTCTAGGCACACAGGCTTCAGTCGTTGTGGCTGGTGGGCTCTAGAGCTCAGGCTCAGTAGTTGTGGCGCACGGGCTCAGCTGCTCCGTGGCATGTGGGATCCTCCCGGACCAGGGCTCAAACCCGTGTCCCCTGCATTGGCAGGTAGACTCCTAACCACTGCGCCACCAGGGGAGCCCCTTGTTGGAAGATTTTTAATCACAGTTTCCATTTCATTACTTGTGATTCATCTGTTCATATTTTCTCTTTCTTCCTGGTTCAGTCTTGGAAGGTTATAGCTTTCAAAGAATTTGTCCATTTCTTCCAGGTTGTCCATTTTATTGGCATAGAGTTGCTTGTAGTAGTCTCTTAGGATGCTTTGTATTTCTGCGGTGTCTCTTGTAACTTCTCCTTTTTCATTTCTAATTTGATTGATTTGAGTCCTCTCCCTCTTTTTCTTGATGAGTCTGGCTAATGGTTTATCAATTATGTTTATCTTCTCAAAGAACCAGCTTTTAGTTTTATTGATCTTTGCTATTTTCTTTGTTTCTGTTTCATTTATTTCTGCTGTGATCTTTATGATTTCTTTCCTTCTGCTAACTTTGGGTTTTGTTTGTTCTCCTTTCTCTAGTTCCTTTAGGTGTAAGGTTAGAGTGTTTATTTGAGATTTTTCTTGTTTCTTGAGGTAGGCTTGTATGGCTATAAACTTCCCTCTTAGAACTGCTTTTGCTGCATCTCATAGGTTTTGGATCATCGTGTTTTCATTGTCATTTGTCTCTAGGTATTTTTTTGATTTCCTCTTTGATTTCTTCAGTGACCTCTTGGTTATTTAGTAACGTATTGTTTAGCCTCCGTGTGTTTGTCTTTTTTACGTTTTTTTCCCTGTAATTCATTTCTAATCTCATAGCATTGTGGTCAGAAAAGATGCTTGATGTGATTTCAATTTTCTTAAATTTACTGAGGCTTGATTTGTGACCCAAGATGTGATCTATCCTGGAGAATGTTCCGTGTGCACTTGAGAAGAAGTGTAATCTGCTGTTTTTGCATGGAATGTCCTATAAATATCAAATCTATCTGGTCTATTGTGTCATTTAAAGCTTCTGTTTCCTTATTTATTTTCATTTTGGATGATCTGTCCATTGGTGTAAGTGAGGTGTTAAAGTCCCCCACTATGATTGTGTTACTGTCGATTTCCTCTTTTATAGCTGTTAGCAGTTGCCTTATGTATTGAGGTGCTCCTATGTTGGGTGCATATATATTTATAATTGTTATATCTTCTTCTTGGATTGATCCCTTGATCATTATGTAGTGTCCTTCTTTGTCTCTAGTAACATTCTTTATTTTAAAGTCTATTTTATCTGATGTGAGTATTGCTACTCCAGCTTTCTTGTGATTTCCATTTGCATGGAATATCTTTTTCCATCCCCTCCCTTTCAGTCTGTATGTGTCCCTAGGTCTGAAGTGGGTCACTTGTACACAGCATATATATGGGTCTTGTTTTTGTGTCCATTCAGCAAGCCTGTGTCTTTTGGTTGGAGCATTTAATCCATTCACGTTTAAGATAATTATTGATATGTATGTTCCTGTGACCATTTTCTTAATTGTTTTGGGTTTGTTTTTGTAGGTCCTTTTCTTCTCTTGTGTTTCTGACTTAGAGAAGTTCCTTTAGCATTTGTTGTAGAGCTGGTTTGGTGGTGCTGAATTCTCTTAGCTTTTGCTTGTGTGTAAAGGTTTTAATTTCTCCATCAAATCTGAATGAGATCCTTGCCAGGTAGAGTCATCTTGGTTGTAGGTTCTTCCCTTTCATCACTTTAAGTATATCATGCCACTCCCTTCTGGCTTGCAGAGTTTCTGCTGAGAAATCAGCTGTTAACCTTATGGGAGTTCCCTTGTATGTTATTTGTCGTTTTTCCCTTGCTGCTTTCAATACTTTTTCTTTGTCTTTAATTTTTGCCACTTTGCTTACTATGTGTCTCGGCGTGTTTCTCCTTGGGTTTATCCTGTATGGGACTCTCTGCACTTCCTGGACTTGGGTGGCTATTTCCTTTCCCACGTTAGGGAAGTTTTCAACATAATCTCTTCAAATATTTTCTCTGGTCCTTTCTCTCTCTCTTCTCCTTCTGGGACCCCTATAATGCGAATGTTGTTGCATTTAAGGTGTCTCAGAGGTCTCTTAGGCTGTCTTCATTTCTTTTCATTCTTTTTTCTTTATTCTGTTCTGCAGCAGTGAATTCCACCATTCTGTCTTCCAGGTCACTTATCCGTTCTTCTGCCTCAGTTATTCTGCTATTGATTCCTTCTAGTGTAGTTTTCATTTCAGTTATTGTATTGTTCATGTTTGTTTGTTTGTTCTTTAATTTTTCTAGGTCTTTGTTAAACATTTCTTGCATCTTCTCGATCTTTGCCTCCATTCTTTTTCCGAGGTCCTGGATCATTATTCTGAATTCTTAAAGCAGTGGATTTGTAATGAAAGGACCTGGGTTTGAGACCTGGCTCTGCCTTACTAGCCATGTGACTTTAAGCTATTAGATAATCCTTTTTGAGCCTCAGTCTCCTCATCTCTTGGGGCATAATGGTAATGTTTATCTCTCATTGCTGTTGTGACACTCATACAAAATGTTTGAGAAGAGCAATTTGCAAACTGTAAAGTTATAAGTCCATATTAGTAACAAAAGGGTTAGCTAAAGATAACCCTAGAAATTGCTAGAGAGTTTGGCTTGGGTTGCAATTTCAAAGAAGTCATGGGTGTGATTTGACAGAAGGCAGCAAGGGCATGGAAAGGGGTGGGGTGGCTTAGAGGCAGAATTAAATCCAGAATTCATTGTTTTTGAACCATTTAGTGCACAACCTTAAATGGCTTTTCTCCTCCTGGGAATCAACTGTGTTCAACAAGTGCTGGAAAATTTGGCAAACTAAGAAGAGACCTTAATATTCTTGTAGTATTCAAGGTTTCCATCTTTTCACCATGGCTGGAGCAATCCAGTACTTCTGAAGATTTTAGAGAATAACTCTGATCTCAATAAAGATGCAAATTGCTTGCTTAGGGTAATTACCAGATGTTTTCTTGACAGCCAGATGGGGTCAGTCAGTAAGGTCAAAGTAAATTTCTTTCCTGCCAGAAAGGAATGACTAGAAGCAGAGTCCCCTTGTATGGCATTTCCAGGGACTTGCTCCAATTAGTCTAGACCCTAGGTTTGAGATAGGAGGAAAATCAGCTTCCAGAGTCTTAGGATCCCTACTCCTTTTCTGTTTGGTAAACTCCTAACCACACTTTGATGGTGCAGCATGGGGCTGAGGCAAGGGGAGACGCTGGCGAAATGTTTTAAGGTCACTGCAAGATAATAACAGTGACAAGAAGATGATAAGAAGACGTACAGAATGGTGTGAATCTCAGCCAAAAGCCTCGAGCAGGCTGAATTGAGGTGGAGGTACCAGCTATAGGATGGTGATAGACACCTGTTGGTTTGTCTGCATTATATCCTTTCCCTCTTCTTCTGGTAATATAACTCTTCTTTTCTCTGGAGCCTGAGTAGGGCTAGCCCATCTGGCCCTCTGCTCTAGCCACAGTGGTGGGCATGTGACCTAGATACGCCCAGTAAACTACCCAAACCTTTTGGCCATAGTGATTCAAGAATGGATACATGTCCCAGGTTGAACCAATCAATCAAAACATTCCCTGATCCCCTTTTGACCTACTTATCAGGGAACATGTCTTTTTAGGCTGCTGGGCTTGCTAAGCTAGATCCTGGGTTCTTGGAAACCATCATTGAAGAGACACCATAGGAGACATACCTAAAACATGGAGAGGGAGGGACCGAGCCCTGATGCCTTATTTTGAACCTCTGGGTCCAGTAACATCTGAAGTCACTCATATGAATTCCCTGTTATAGACACTAAAATTCTTTTTTTGCATAAGTTAGTTTGTCAAACCTCTATTCCTTGCAATTGAAAGTGTTTTAACTCATATAAATACCAAGTCCAAAGATCAAAATCTTCCCACTTGGCAATACACACATTAACTCATTAGTCTAGAGCCATCCAGGCATTAAGTACAGGGCATTATTCTAGATGTTAGCAGCTACTAAGATTCATTTAGCTATCCATCAATAAGCATTACTGGGGTACATGCATCAATCAGATGCTGTGGAGGCAGAAGTTATTATGTCACATTCTTTTTTGCCCTTGAGGACATCACAATTTAGGAAGACGTATAAACAAATCACTAACGTAAAGTCTGAAAATGTTTTGAGCGTTCAGAGCATAATGCTTCATGGTTAAAGATTACTTCCAAAATCGGATAGGGATACAAAAATCTAAAACGTGGCTCTTGCTGTTACTGAGTTTGCTGTTAAGATAAGGAGGAAAGGCATTCAACAAAAAATGAAAACTCATGTGCTAGAAAACAGTGTGGGATTGGAACCCAGTGGATGGTGGTATAGTCAGTGGCTATGGAGCTTAGACAAGGGGGAGATCCCAGAGAACTACCATTCATCCGGGAGAACTTTGTGGAAAAGGTTAGCCTTGGAAGGGGCTTTCAGGACCAGGTTGGATTCTTACTGTGCACATGATGCAGCTGGGGACTTTAAATCTGGATAGGCAAGTCAGTAAGAGGGTGTACTGGTGGCATCAGCCAAGAAGATCAGTCTTTTGTGGTGGCTGGAAGCCCTTCAGGGGGAGGCTGGAAATCCTAAGGTGAGGATTTGTCATTAACAAAGCCTGGATATTCAGAGATCTCCTAACACCTCCATATTAGATCAAGTTTACTTTCATCTGCAAGGATGAAAAAAACAAAGACCTAAAATATCAGTGGTTTAAACAAGAGAGATGTTTATTTCTCACTCAGATGACTGCACATAAGCTTTTGGGGGCTGACGTGGTTTCTCCAGGGTTCAGGAAATTAAGCTTCTAATATTTTGTTGTCTCCTTTCTAGAGGGTAGTGCCCTTGTGCACGTTGTTCAAGATGGCTCACTACTATGTTTGAATCTCATACAGGGAGTGAGAAAGAAGAAAGAGGGGACTCACATCCCTCTCCTATAAAGGCAGGACTTAGGAGTGCATTCATCATTACTGCTCATATTCCACTGGCTAGAACTCAGTCACATGGACGCAGCTAGCTGCAAGAGGGGCTGGGAAATGTAGTTTTATTCTGAGCATCTGTGTGCTAAAACCCAGGGATTCTAGATTTGAGGAAAAGTGAAACATAAATATTAGGACACAACAAGTCTCTGTTACAACTTCCTTTTCCAGGAGGCTGTTGAGGGGTTAAAGACTAAGAAACACATGCACTGAGACCCTTAACAAGGGTTAATCCATTTTCTTCCTTTTTACAGCCCCACCCATTAGCCTCCTAATGAAATTGGGAAAACGTAAGGAGAAGAGAGAGAATATTTATTGAACACTGTTCCAGAAACTTTCTGCAGCAATTTAATCTTCACACCACCATTATGAAATAGGCATGATTATCCCCACTTTAAAAACAATAATCTGAGATTCAGAAACAAGATATAGAGGTGGGGAACTAGAATTATTGACCCATTAGAAAGAATCAGACACTTTATATTCATTAAATATGCCCAACATTTAATGTTTGTTAACTCATTAAATCCTCACAATTCAGACAGATAAATATTATTATTCCTTTTGCATATGGGGAAACCAAAATTGGGAAGATAAGCCTGGAATTTGAATTTACTTCTAACTCCAAAAGCCAAAGTATTTCTATGGTACAAACACGCTACATCCCACCATTGTCAGCTACAACTTTTTCGGTATGAGTTGATTCCTTTATTTGCTTACTAATTAATTAATCAATCCATCACTTCAACAGAAGTTTTTTAAGCACCCAGGATGTGTCAGGCTCAAGTCTCTGACCTCTTATGGCTCACATTCTAGGTGGGGAAATTGAATCCCCATTGAATCCATTGAAACAAACCCTTATCGTATGCCTATTATGACTAAGACTGGTTTTATAAAGACAAGTACAATGCTTGGCATATAGCAGCACTCAATAAATATTGAATTAATTAAAGACATAACCCTCAGGGAGGGACTTCATGGTCTATTAGTTCAGATTCAGAACAATGTGAATTTGGGAAGGGATGTTACTTGCTACAGCTGTGAACTGAAAGACTATCTTTAGATGTGTTGGGTGTGAAGAGCTGCCGGAGTCAGGACCGTCTTCTCAATGTCTCCCATATACACTCTTTCTCTGAGCTCCCTGTGAGTAGCAACTTCTCTAAAAACCAAGCACACGCAGAAGCCACGCAAGAAACAGGACTGGAGCTTAGAGCCAGTGACTAGCAAGTGAGTTCATTCCTTGGCCTGTCGGCGTTGCCTTTTTGTACTAAAAATCTGGCCATGATTTCAGGGTGACTAAGGGCAACTCGAGAAAGAAAATAAAAAAAAGAACAAGAACCCCTTAAACACATCTGTATCAAATTATCCATAGATTTGATAATGAACACAAGGCATTCCTGGATCCGATGGGCCCAACATGGGGGGAATGTTGCTGAATACATTCTGTTTCTTGCCTTTTCAGTTCTTCCCTCCACCTATCTCCCTCCAGGGTGTACTTCTGAACCACCTATCTAAGACTTATCTATGCTAGAGCCAAGGGAGAGGATGGCTTCCTGATGGAGATTTCTTGAAAGAAGATATGAATTTTAATGTCTGGATGGATGCCCAGATGGCAAAAAAAGTATGAAAAGGAAGAGAGAGCCCTGAAATAGAATGTTTCTAGAATGGAAAATGAAGTGAGAGGGTGCAGGAATTCTCATTATTCTAGGCACCTCTGTGGACCTGCTGGCTTTTTAGTGGAATGATCACTATGTCTATTCCTATTTGATGGTTGGGCTGTTGACAGTTGACAAGAGAATCTCTGATTCTGAAAGAGGAAAAATGGAGGGTAATAGTAATTCTTGTTGAACTTTGGGGTCTTCTTTTAACCCATCTCATAATGCGACTGTGTTTTAAGTTGGGGAAAGAGCTAAAAATGATTTCTTTAGGGATAGAAACTTTTAGTTACACTGCGAGTGCACACCTCCAGAGTGCTATCCAGTTCGGAAGATCTGTAGGAGAGGAGAAAAATAAAATCCACCAAGCAAAGCAATCAATCCAAATGTTTATATCTAAAATCAGTGGTACCAGTAACTTAGCCACCTCAGAAATTTACACACCGATTCCTATATAGCTACCACTGAAATAGGATTTTTGGAATCTTTCTTATTTTCTTCAAAATGCCTTTACAGCCATGATTTGTGCTCCTCAGTAAAGTAATTCTAGTTCTTCTTCGTTTGAAAATACATTTGCATATTAGGAAGGGTGGTAAGGAAATAGAAAAAAAGAAATACAGTTGATATCTTAGCATGCAAAAATAAATTGCATTCTTTTAAATGATCAAACAACCTATGTTTATTGTAGGAAATGTCGAAAATTACAAAGAAGAAAACAGAATTTTCCTGTAATCCCAGCCACAATGAAAAACACTTGTAACATGTTTCAGGCTTTTTAATACCTACTTATGTGGCAGGTTAGATGACTCATTATCACAGCTGAGGTGGGAGAGAATAAAAAGGTAATTAATTTCCCCATCTTTCCCATTCCACCCCTTCCATTTCTATCCTCTTCTCTCAAGACGCTCATTTTCTCCTGAGGAAAAAAAAATCAAAAAACACTCTTGCCTTTGTCTTCCAAGGTTTAAGCTCATTTGTGTTTGGGTTTGTGTATGTCTTGAGTGTGCATGTGTATGTGAATTGGGTTGGAGGGATGAAGATTGAGAGTTTATTTGGGTCTTAGGGGTCTTCAAAGAAATAACCAACCAAGGCTTTAGTTTGGAAGATTAGGCTTGTCATGGAATTAAGGCAGAAATGTGCTCCATGGGGAGGAGAGAGAGAAACTGGAGCTTAAGTATAAAGGGTAGAGTAGCCCTAGAAGAGAGCTGATGTGTCCAAAGGAGGTTGAAAGGAGAGACTGGAGGTTGAAAGGGTCAGAGATCTGCACCCCTCCCACCAGCACCCTGGAGTGGCAAAACCTCTGGTCATGTGTCCCTGGGGAGAGAACACTGAACATCACTGCTTTGAGATCAGGGACAGAAACTTCCTGTAGCCAAGCCTATGACAGGTCCAGGGCTATGAGGGGCACCCCTCTTTCCACCTCCAGAACTGCAGCCCTTGTCAATATCAAGATGTCCTATGCGGAACTGTGGCAACAGAGGCACTTGACCATGATCTAGAGATAGGCACCTCTTCCACTTCTTGGCACCACATTAGCCCTGGGTTAGTAGGAAGATCCAAGGGAAAGTGTGTATGTGTGTGCAGGGGAAGGGGTATGAACCAACAGTCCCTGATATGGTTCTTCCTTTCAGCCAGGTAGGATGGGACTCTAAGCCAGATTTCATCCAATTTAGAAAAATAAACATAAGTGGTAATTCTTGCATCTGTATGGAAGGAGCAAATTCATGCCTGATATAGATGTGTTTTTCAAACACAGTAAGAATGGAGTCACACTGTATAATGTATCATGATCATTCCATGCTGTTACATATTCTTTTGCAACATAATTTAAAGTAGCTGCATAATAACTCGTTGTGTAGCCAAAGTATAATTTGTCTACTTCCCTATAATTAGATATTTAGGTGGTTTCTACTAGTCTTATACAAATTTCTGAGATAAACAATGCTACTACTATATGTCTTTACTCACATCCCTTATTTCATTAAGATAATTTCCAAAAGAATTCCCGAGTCAAAGATTTTACAGAATTCTAAAGTTCCTGAACTCTTGATACATATTAATAAATCTTCCCACAGAGGGGAGTATCTTACTTTTCACCAGTAGTATCTTACTTTTCCCACAGAGGGAGTATCTTTACTTTTCACCACCAGAAATTGCCCATTTCCTGGCACTCTGTTCAAACCTGGGAAGTAACATTTTTAAAATGTTGGAAGTTGGATTGCTGAAGAATGGTATTGCCATCTTTTAGCACTCTTTTTAAAATAAAAGGGCCATCATTTCTCTTCATCACTCACCTTAGTTTCAGACTTTTGTCTACTTTATAGACCTGAACTTTCTTAATAGATCAGGGATTGCCCGGCTGAGGACAAATCACAGGATGTGTTGTATGCCTTCTAGTAAGATGCTCTACCTAGATGTGAAGGAGTTGGGGGCTGGGGGCAGGATAGAAGTGTTCCTGGCTTAGCAACTACTTCCCAGCCAAGATTCTCCATTATAGAAGAGGAGGTACGTGTCTTGGGGGGCAGGTAGCCATCTTTGTAACAACTACTTGCAAACTGTATGCACCTGGATGGGTTACTTCACCTCTCTATGTGTCCATGTTCTCATCTGTCAGATGAGAAGATAATCATTTAGAGAAGACAATCATATCTACCTCACTGGCTTGTTGGAAGACCAAATGGGACAGTTCTTATAATGCTCTGTGCAGAGTGGTGGCACATAGTAAGATCTCAGGAAGTGTCAGCTGTTCTTATAAATATCTGTCTTTATTTGGGGATCCTATGCTGGGATTTCACCTTTTTTAAGATTGTAGGCATTATCTGTGGTTCATTTATCTGTATACGTATGATGACTTGTTTTCCTTAATAAAATTTTAGTTTTTCAAGAAATGTACACGACAAAAATTTAGAAGTTTAAAATAGAGAAAAAGGAAGAGAAAAAGAAATCCAAAACTGTGATTCTTTTCTGTATTCTTTCTAGTCTTTCTTTATTTGCATGTGTTCACATAGCTATAATCATCATGTGTATATAATTTGTACCCTAGTTTATGCAATTATGTTAATTTTATATCGACATTTTATCTTTATATTTGGCCTTTCTGGTGTTTCTATATTATTCCCTTGAGTGAATGTCTGGTAGTTTCTGTGATGATTCTTTTAATATTGAACATTTGGGGATGTTTCTAATTTTTTGCTATCATAAATAGCATGATACATTGTTTTCACATGGTGTTTTACATATTTTGACTTATTCCTTAGGGTTTGGGACCAGAAATTAATTGCCAAATTGCATTTACCAACTGACAATGCCACCAACAAGGTGAAAATGCATTTTACTGCACTCTAGGTAGCAAGGCTTTCTAGCTTTCAGTTATAAATATCATGCAGACTTGCAAAATGTAACCTTTTGATTTGCAGGAATGAATAGTTTTGTGATGAATAGTTTTCTCTTTTACTTTCTAGAGCTAGTTATTCTTCCTCTTGTGATTTTTTTTTTTTAGAACCATTATGATAGCTTCTTGAATTATCTTAAAACTAGTTTTCTCTCTACCTCAGAACACTATTACATTGTCACCAATGGTTATTTAGTACCTACCTTGTGCACAGAACTGTCTGGGCATTTGGTCTGGGTATAATAATGGGAGAGAGCTGGATTGGACAGTAATGTGCAGAGGAGTGATGGAGAGACAAGGCTTGGGCTGTACAGCAGATGCAACCCAAAAGCAGGACATAATGAGGCTGCATATCTTTTTGGATATTTATTGGCATTTGATTTATTCTTTTGTGAATTGCCCATTTAAGTCATTTGTCCATTTTTCTACTTTTTACTTTAATACTTATTGATACTCCTTGTATATTTTGATTATGTTTTGAAATGTTTTGTTGTATGCGTATGAGAGAGACAAAGAAATCTATATATAGATAGGATTAAACTATTTTGTTATGGTGCTGCCATAACAAAATATCACAGATTGAGTGGCTTAAACAACAGACGTTTATTTTCTTACAGTTCTGGAGGCTCACAGTCCAAGATCAAGGTGTCTGCATGTTTGGTTTCTCTTGAGGCCTCTCTCCTTGGCTTGCAGATGGCTGCTGTATAATAATAGAAAAAATATATTATTGGTCTTTGTCCCCAGTTACTGGCACAGAGCTCCTAAAACCCTTGTAATTTCCTAAGTGATAAGAGTACTACAAGCATCTTTTGTTCTAATATTTGGTCTTTGACCTTGGTTGCTGACCCAGAGCTCCTAAGTCCTTTGGAATTTCCTGGGTGATAGGAGTGTCTTTTGTTCTAAAGAAGCAACTCTTGGTGGCCTCCTGGATGGCTTCAGGATGGGGGTTGGTCACCAGATGGACCAAACCATGATTAGAAACTTGGAGATTTCAGCTCCATCCCCCATCCTCCGGAAAGGGGAGAGGGACTGGAGACTGAGTTAATGATTGATTATGCCTACGTGATAAAGTCTCCACAAAAAATCCCCGAGGTAGGGGGTTTGGAGAACTTCCAGGTTGAACACATCTGTGTGCAGGGAGTGACACACCCTAGCTCCATGGGAACAGAAGCTCCTGTACTCTGGACTATTCCAGACTTTGCCCTATGTATCTCTTCATCTGGCTGGTCATCTTTACCCTTTTCATATCTTTTATTATATAATAAATTAAGTATAAGTGTTTCCCAGAGCTCCGTGAGGTCTTTTAGGAAATAATCAAATCTAAGGAGGGGTCATGATAACCTCCAGTTTGTAGCCAAGTCAAACCGAAGTTGTGGGTAACCTGGAGACATACTATTTGGGATCTAAAGTCGGGGGAAGTCTTGTGGGACTGAGCCCTTAACTTGTGGGGTCTAATCTAACTCAATCTAACGTCAGAATTGAATTGACTTGTAGGACACACAGCTAGTGTCAGAGAATTGGTTGGTATGGGAAAAAATCCCACACATCTTGTGTCAGAAATATTGTGTTTGAGAAAAAGGAGAAACACAGGGAGTTTTCCCTAGACAGCTGCCTCCTCACTGTGTTTTCAGATGGTCATCCCTCTGTCAAATGTGCCCCTGATGTCTCTCTGTGTGTCCAATTTCCTCTTATAAGGATGCCAGTCAGATTGGATTAGGGACCATGCTAACAACCTCATTTTAACCTAATCGTCTCTTTTAAGGCCTTATCTCCAAATATAGTCACATTCTTAGATACTGGGGGTTAGTACTTCAGTATATGAATTTTGGGGTGGGGTGACACAATTCCACCCATAACATACATAAATATATTTTATATATACATATATATATATATGTAAAATATACACATACGTATATGCATGTATACATAAATTAAAACATTTAAAAATATATTCATGATATCTTTCTACATAATACTTATTTACATGCTTATTTAGTTAAATCAGGTATCATAGTTGAGTTTCCTAGAAACAGAGGCTGAAATGGCAATTTGTATACACGTGCTTTATTAGAGAAATACTCTCAGGAGAAAACTGTAAGTGCAGTGAGGGAATTAGGATGGGGAAGGGGAAGAAGCAAGGATGTGATTTGGGGTTAGGTCTAGCCTCAACTTTAAGAGGATGGGAAGAGGAGCTCATAGCAACTTCGGATTAAATTGACAAAGGTCGATTCTCCAGAGAACCTTGTGTAGCAGTACCTGCAGAAGCTGGGCTATGGCACTCCAAAGGGAGAAAAGATCCCGGGGACCCGGACCAAGTACCAAGAGCATCTGCAACATTACCTTTTGCTTCATTCTGCCCGAGACTTGGCCCATAGTTAGAAAAATGGTCTCCCACATTTGCTCCTATTTTCTTCTAATTTTTTAAAATTAATTTGTTTATTTATTTATTTTTGGCTGTGTTGGGTCTTCGTTTCTGTGCGAGGGCTTTCTCTAGTTGCGGCAAGCGGGGGCCACTCTTCATCGCGGTGCGTGGGTCTCTCACTATCGTGGCCTCTCTTGTTGCGGAGCACAGGCTCCAGACGTGCAGGCTCAGTAGTTGTGGCTCACGGGCCTAGTTGCTCCGCAGCTTGTGGGATCTTCCCAGACCAGGGCTCGAACCCGTGTCCCCTGCATTAGCAGGCAGATTCTCAACCACTGCGCCACCATGGAAGCCCACTTCTAATATTTTTATGGCTTAAAAAAACGACTTGGAATTTATTTTCCTGTCTGGTATAAGGTAGAAATATCATATGATCTTTTCCTAATGGCTAATGAGTTTTCTCAATATCGGTCACTGAAATAGACCACCAGGGCTTACAGAGGCCAGAGTAAATGGGAAATTGCTATTTGGTGCCAATCTGGGTAGAGAAGTTGAGAGAACAGGCTTTTGAATTTTTTTTTAAGTATAATGCAGTATTTGTTGTGTCTCAAGTAACTACTATTTGAGGACACTTAACAATATTTATAATATTAATGGAACTTAACCTAAGAGAAGTTCAACTTACATTTTTTTAAAAATATATTTTAATACTGGGTATTAATCAGAGAGATAGTCAAAATAATTACGGTCATAAGTATTGGGTCAAAAACTTATAATAAATGTTTGATGTTAGTCTACATACAATTCAATTTTTGGTGTATAGTTCTTTGGCTGCAAGAAAGAACATTTGCTTTACTCCATTAATAGGAATATCTCAATGTTGGAATGACCTCCTCTTGATATTTCTTCTGCTATTGATTTTTAACATAATTATTTGTGATTGTATGAATAAGTTGAGTGGAGAGGCACTCACTGTGTTATTCCAAGTAAGAGAACATAACCGATTACTATAGTAATGAGGAGGTAGACGGTCAGTGCAACTGCCCAATATTTTTGAGGCCAATAGGTTAAGCCTAAGAGGCTCTGACTAGTTATTCTTGGTCTAGGACCAAGTGTTCATCCCCGCTATGCTCCCAGAATGAGCAGGTAATAGAGGCAGAAGTGATGAAACCGGCAGTAAGGAGGGGGTTTATATCCAACCTTGACGTTCAGCTCAAGCAGTGAGGTCCTATCATCATGTCTAAGAAAGTTTGTTCTTAGGGGGGTGTCTGGTCCCTGACCTCCTGGAATTGAGACTCAGAAGATGGAAGATTAAGTCTCTCTCCATGGCCCTTGTGCCCATCACTTCTTCTCTTCCTCTTCAGGAGAGCCAGTCTACATGGACTTCCAGACTCTCTTCTTCCTGGAGATGTTCTTGCCCCAGTGGTTGTCACTATAGCATTTTTTTCCTTAAGGAAAGCACTTCTGCCTTGGCTCACAGTGTATTTTGCTCCCTGGTGAATGCTGAAAAGACACAGTCATCCATCTTTCCTGCAACATCCAACTCCTCTGGCAAGTGACCTTCCTTTCAATCTTGGCGAAACCCTGCTGAGGCCTTAGTTCACCTCTTATTCCTTTTACAGTAAAAAAAAAAAAAAAAAAGAGTTGTTCTATTATTTATCTCATAAAATCTTCATTTTATTCTCTGCTTCACTGTTTTGTATCATTTTCATGCACTCCCTTCGCCTTCAGTAAACTTCCCCTTCCTCCCCGGGAAGGATACCTGATGTGTATATTTTTATAATTCCTGTGGCTTTTTCTTATCTCTGATTACTTCATGTTAAATTAACTCAGTCTGGCTGGGGACACTCACACACACAATTGCTTTAGCGCTACAGCAACCTTGCTGCAAAAATCTCCTAGTATTGCTGATGAACTATCTGAAAAAAGCTGACTTCAGCTTAGTGTATGAACTGTCTGGGATGGGAGTGGGACATATCCCTGACTTCAGACCTGTAATTTGCTTGCTCAGTTTAGTCAGAAGCTAATGTAGAAGGGAATGAGGTCTCCTAGCTATAGTAAAGAAGGAAGTAAGGTTGCTTTCCATGGTAAATTATACCATGCAACCATTAAGTAGGAAAATGGTAAGAGAGGTTGGTGAATTTCCAAATTGAAGCTTGGTTCCTTTGAATCAGCCTACCAATGGCTTTGTCAAGGTCATAATCAATGGACAAGACAGGGTCAATGATCTTTGGGTCTAGCCGTGGGTGCTGAATACCAGCCAAGCATATACTGGGCGGCAGACGTTCTTCTTGAAGCTGCTTGTTGTGCAGCTCCAGTAGGTCAGAAATGTTTGGAAGATGAGATCAATACAACCTATTTGATCCAGTCTCTAATGACTTAGATCTGTTTTACTCATTCATTCATTCATTCATTTGTTCATTCATTCATTCATTTTTCCATCTTTATGTAACAGGTCCAGGTTAACCCTGGACCAAATTGTGAAGTAGGTAGTTAATTATTCTTGGGCCTATCACCTCCTCTTTCGTTGAAGTGCTCTGCTTCTTCCCTCCATTCTCAGGTGCTAAGGGCCATCATATCTGCTCTCTCCTTCCTTCTAACATTGCATTGCTTCTCTTGACTCTTGCTACTTCTCCAAAACATACGCCTCCCTGTTTCTGTTCCCACAGAACGCTGATGAGTGACTCACTTTCCAATCTGGTTAACCATTCACCTAAGGTGCTGTAATATCGCAGACTTAACAGTGAGTTACCAATACGAGAATTTCTGGCATCAGGGGAGCTGTTTGGAGAAGTTTTTTTTAGAGGGTGCTCATATTAGAGGCAAATTGAGGGGGTCAGTGGAGAATGTGCAAGTGGCTGCCTACTTTCAAAGCATAATTGTTAAGAAGTTTTAAAAAAGATTTTCATATAAAACACTATGGATTTGAGTTAGAAATAGACTCTTAGATAAAATACAAAACTGCATAATATCCTATTGGGCAACATAACCATAACCTTAGGGGTTATCTATACTACTGGACAGAAATCATTTGCATGTGTATTATATAAAAATGTACAGGTTAACTTGTGAAAATGCGCTCTAATCAATAGCAAGAACAATGTCAAATAGAGGTATGTTCTAGGTAATTAAAAAATCTTTGGGTAGGCCTGTGAAGCAGTGTTGTAGTATGACACTGACGAGGACATACTTTCTTGAAGATACACACACACTGATGTTTTGTATCTGTGCATATGTATATATGTGTATATGTATGTACTATATATATTACGTACAGTGTTATATATGCTATGTAATATACACATATATAATGATATGTATAGTATAAATATATATTTATACAAATGCACGCATATATTTCTCTCTCTCTCTCTCTATATATATATATATATGGCCTACCTAACCTCTTTTTTTAATTGAAGTATAATTGACTAATAAAATATATATTTGTTTCAGGTGTACAACATAGTGATTTGATATTTTAATACATTACAAAATAATCACCATAATAATGCTAGTGACCATCTGTCACCATACAGTTATTACAGTATTATTGACTATATTCCCTATGTTGTACATTACATCACTGTGACTTATTTATTTTATAACTAGAAGTTTGTACCTCTTAATCTCCTTCACCTATTACTGCCTCCCCCTCCCCCAGCCCTCCTCCCTTCTGGGAACTACTAGTTTGTACTCTGTATCTCTAACTATATCTCTATCTCTATGAGTCTGTTTCTGCTTTGCTATGTTTGTTGATTTGTTTTGTCTTTCAGATTCCACATATAAAGGAAATCATATGGTATTTGTCTTTCTCTGTCTTATTTCATCTAGTATAATACCCTCTAGGTCCATGCATATTGTGGCAAATGGCAAGATTTTACTCTTTCTTATGGCTAATACGTATATACACACACACATATATCACATCTTCTTTATCCATTCACCTATCGATGGACACTTAGGTTGCTTCCAAGTCTTAGCTATTTTACATAAAGCTGTAATGAACATTGAAGTGCATATATCTTTCCAAATTAGTGTTTTTGTTTTCTTCCAATAAATACCCAGAAGTGGAATTGCTGGATGGTATGGTAGTTCTATTTTTAATTTTTTGAGGAATCTCTGTACTCTTTTCCATAATGGCTGTACCAATTTACATTCCCACCAACAGTGCCCAAGGGTTCCCTTTTTTCCACATCTTTACCAACACTTATTATCTGTTGTCTTTTGAATAATAGCCATTCTGACAGGTGTGAGGTGATATCTCATTGTGGTTTTGATTTGTATGTCTCTGATGATTAGTGATGTTGAATATCTTTTCATGTGTTTATTATTTTTCTAGTTACTTTTGGTAAAATTCTTTTTTGTTTCTTGAGGGAGGTCTGTTTCACCATGAACTTCCCTCTTTTTCTCTGTTCCATAGATTTTGGATTACTGTGTTTCCATCTTCATTTGTCTCAAAGTTTTTAAAAAGATTTCCTCCCTGATTTCTTCATTGACCCATTGATTGTTTAGTAGCATATTGTGTAGTCTCCACATGTTTTTGTTTTTTTACAATTTTCTTATTGTAATTGATTTCTAGTTTCCTACCATTGTGGTCAGAAAAGATACTTGATATGATTTCAATCTTCTTAAATTTGTTGAGACTTGTTTTGTGGCCTAACATGTGATCTATCCTGGAGAATGTTCCATGTGTACTTGAAAAGAACTGTATTGTGTACTTTTGGTATGGAAAGTATTATGTATATCTATTAAGTTCATCTTGATTAAGGTGTAGTTAAGGCCAATGTTTCCGTATTGATTTTCCGTCTGGATGATCTAATCACTGATGTAAGTGTGGTATTAAAGTCCCATAGTATTATTGTATTACTTTCTCCCTTTACATCTTTTAGTATTTGCTCTTTTATATTTAGGTGCTCCTATGTTAGAGGCACAAATATTTATAAATGTTATATCCTCTTGTGATTGACCCCTTTATCGTTATGTAATGACCCTCTTTTTGTTTGTTCCTGTCTTTGTTTTAAAGTATATTTTGTCTAACATTAGTATTGCTACCCCAGCTTTCTTTTGTCTCCATTTGCATAGAATATCTTTTCCTTTTCTTTTCTTTTTTAATTAATTAATTTATTTATTTTTGGCTGTGTTGGGTCTTCATTGCTACACACAGGCTTTCTCTAGTTGTGGCGAGTGGGGGCTACTCTTCATTGCGGTGTGCAGGCTTCTCATTGCGGTGGCTTCTCTTGTTGCAGAGCATGGGCTCTAGGTGCACGGGCTTCAGTAGTTGTGGCACGTGGGCTCTAGAGCACAGGCTGAGTAGTTGTGGTGCATGGGCTTAGTTGCTCTGCAGCATTGGGCTCTTCCCAGACCAGGGATCGAACCCGAGTCCCCTGCATTGGCAGGCAGATCCTTAACCACTGTGCCATCAGGGAAGTCCCTGGAATATCTTTTTCTATTCCATGACTTTCAGAATGTGTGTGCCTTTAGATCTGAAGCACATTTCTCATAGGCAGCATGTATATGGGTCCTGTCTTTTTTATCCCTTCAGCCACCCTATGACCTTTGATTGGAGCATTTAGTCCATTTACATTTAAAGTGATTATTGATAGGTATATACTTATTGCTGTTTTGTTAGTTGTTTTCTGGGTGTTTTTGTAGATCTTCTCTGTTATTTTTCATCTCTTGGTCTTCTTGTGGTTTTATAATATTCTTTACTATTATGTTTGTGTTTCTTTCTCTTTCATGTGTGTATCTGTTGTATAGTTTTGGTTTGTGATTACCATGAGGTTCATAGATATCAACCTATAAATATAGCAGTTTATTTTAAGCTGACATTTACTTAAGTTTGAATGCATTCTAAAAGCACTACATATGTCATATGTACCCTCCCAATGTTTTATGTTTTTGACATCATTATTGACATCTTTTTATTTTGTGTATCCCTTAACTATTTATTATAGTTATAGTTAATTTTACTACTTTTGTTTTTTAACCTTCATAGTAGCTTTTTAGTGGCTGATCCACTGCCTTTCCTGTATATTCGCCTTTACCAGTGAGATTTTTTCCCTTTTATTTATTTTATTGTTCCTATGTTATAGTGGAAAAGTGGCCTTTTATTTTCCACTTAAAGAAGATCCTTACCATTTTTTGTAAGACCTATTTAGTGGTGATGAACTTCTTTGGTTTTTGCTTGTCTGGGAAACATTTTGTCTCTCCTTTACTTCTAAATGATAACCTTGCCAGGTAGCACATTCTTGGTTGTAAGCTTTTTCCTTTCAGCACCTCAAATATATTGTGCCACTCCCTTCTGACCTACAAAGTTTCTGCTGAAAACTCTGCTGATAGTCTTATGGGGGTTCCCTTCCATGTAACTAGTTGTTTTCTCTTGCTGCCTTTAAAATTCTCTATTTTAGCTTTTGCCATTTTAATTACAGTATGTCTTGGTGTAGATCTTTTGGGGTTCATTTTGTTTGGGACCCTCTGTATTTCCTCAAACTGGATATCTTTTTCTTTTCCTAGGTTAGGGAAGTTTTCAGTCATTATTTATTCAAATAAGTTTTCTGCCCCTTTCTTTCACTTGTCTCCTTCTGAGACCCCTATAATGTGAATGTTAATATACTTCATGTTGTCCCAAAGGCCCCTTAAACTATCCTTATTTTAAAAAAATTTTTTTTTAATTTAAAAGAATTTTTTAAAATTCTTTTTTCTTTTTGCTGTTCTGATTGGGTGATTTCTATTCTTTCTTCCAGGTTGCTGATATGTTCAGCTAATCTGCTATTAATTTCCTCTAGTTTATTTTTTACTTTCATTTATTATATTCTTCAGCTCTGATTGGTTCTGTCTTATATTTTATAAATCTTTTTTTGTTGTTGAAGTTCCCACTGTTTTCCTTCATTCTTCTCCTGAATTCAATGAGCATCTTTATAACCATAATTTTAACTCTTTAACAGGCATATTACTTCTTTTCTCTGTTTCTTTAGGGTTTTTATTTTCCTGGGGTTTTATCTTTTTCTTTCATTTGGGACATATTCCTCTGTCTCCTCATTTTGTTTGACTTTCTGTGTTTGGTTCTATGAAATAGGTGAAACAGTTGCCTCTCCTGATCTTGAAGACATGGCCCTGTATAGGATCATCTCCTGTGTAACTGTGTGCTGGGTGGTTTTGGCATGCTAACTGGAGCTAGAGCAGGCCCAGGCTGGGAGGCCCCTGGGGTGTGTCATGTTGGGCCATCTTGGCAGGATGGCTGGACCTGGAGCAGGTATAGGCTGGGGGTACTCTGGTGCTACATGCCAGTGCCACTCTGGTAGGATGGCTGGAGCTGGACCAAGCATGGGAGAGGGGTCCCAGGATGTGCTGCACTGGTGCTGCCCTAGTGGGGCAGCTGGTTACCTACTTAACTTCTAAAGCATCAGTACTGGTTGTTGGTAGTGCGCTGGTACTGCCCTCAGAGATTCTGCTTTAAATGGTTTGGGATGTAACCTGGGCATCCAAAATTCCAAAGTCTGCCCGGATAATGACCTTTATCGCTTCTCCTAGGGGATACTTTCTGTAAAAGTGTGGAGAGGTTGTATTTTTACTTTATGGGAAAGGAATCCTGTGCTGTGTCTGGGTAGTTCATGTTTCATGCACCTGGATTCTCCTCAGTCTCATTATTCTTCATTATAAGGGGAAGACATCCAAATAGCTCCTTACCTGGCTGGCTAAAATATCAGAACTCCAAACCAGCATAAAATTAGTATTTCCTGTCAGGTATCTGGTAGCCTATTAAGATGGTTAGCCAGTTTGAAAAGGGCATGTGGCGGTACAAGCCTCCTTAACCAGGAGAAAGATCTTCATGTGCAGCTGGTGACAGAAAGGGCAGCCTGTTGAACCTTAGGTTTCCCAGGCATGCTCTTTGTACAGATAGCTCCACTTTGGTCCCATTTGTGTCCTTTATGAAGAGTTGCTACTTGCTTTCTTGTTGGGAAAGAAGCTTTAAAGCCTTAAGCCTGCCTTGATCCATTTATCCTGTAATTTCTCAGCTAAGGATGTTATTTTCACCTCTGCACCACACTTTCCTCTTTCCATCCTGTTCTTCAATCCCATATTAGGTGGCTGGCTCAGTTTTCTTCAGGGTCTTTTATCCTCTGACCTGGCTTCCAGCACTCCTGTGGCTTTTCCTCTTGACCCATCCCATGGAGGTAGAATGGGAGGAGGATGTCAAAGGAGAAAATGAGACACAAGCATTGATAGTACAGTTGAAGCAGGAGACTGTTATGAGTTGAATTATGTCTCAATTCATATGCTGAAGTCCTAATTCCCAGTGCTTCAGAATTTGATCTTATTTGGAAATTGAGTCATTGTAGATGTAATTAGTTAAGATGAGGTCATTAGTGCAGACCCTAATCCGCATTAAAAAAGGGAAATGTAGACACAGAGATAGTCTCTCTCTCTCTCTCATACAAACACATACACACACACACACACACACACACACACATACAGAGTACACCATGTGAAGATGAAGGCAGAGATTGGGGTGATGCTTCGACAAGCCAAGGAACACCAAAGCCTGTCAGTAAACCACCAGAAGCTCGGAGAGAGGCATAGAACAGATTCTCCCTCATAACTCTCAGGAGGAACCAACACTGCTGACACCTTGATCTCGTACTTCTAGCTTCCAGAACCACGAGACCATAAATTTCTACTGTTTAAGCTCCTCAGTTTGTGCACTTTCTCATGGCAGCCCTGGAAACTAATACGGGGAACCTGAGAGGATGGCCCATGGCTCCTCTTCTGTTTGTCCCTCATGCACTAGAGCAGTTTTCTCCAGAGTGTGTTGCTTGGAGATGGGAGCTTCCCTGGAGCTGCCTCAGGGGCCAGAGGAGGCCAAACCAATGGGTCTACAGCCTCCCTTTTCAACAGAATGGCCCTGAATTTGTGTTTTTACACCTTAGGCCTCCATGTAAAATTTCGCTTGCAAAATCAGTTCATCTGCCAAAAAAGCTAGAAACCCCTGTAGCTACCCTAGCAGAGGGGACTCCTTTTTTCAACACTTTGTGAACCTTCCACATGTTCTTGTGCTAAGTGTTTTCTTAGCCTGTGCTGGACTAAGATAAATTCCCTCTCGTGATCACTGTTTTCAATGATCTGAAACAATGGACTGAACAATGGACCTGCTTCTGGAAATGTGAAGTCAGGAAAGAGGAAGTCTCCAGGCACTGAAATAACGGGGCTGTTTTCCCCTGCTCCAGAAGGCCAGGTTTCCACCAAGCCCTCCCCAGAGAGGAGGCTCTGCGAGCAGCATGGCTGGGGCAGGGAGGTGGGGGTGATTCCAGGCTGGAAGAGGAGAATGAGAATGGCACGACTTGTCCTGACCCTACGATGGTTTTCAAAAAGCAGTCTTAGCTGGCTTGGGTTCCTGCCTAGCTCCTCTGGTCCAGGGTCGTGCTTACCACCTTTGCTATCACCTGTGGATACTGCACTCTTCTCTCCAGAAGCAAGGACTTATTTGCTCCATTGTGTGGTGGGTACTTTGGGCCACCTCCGCTGTGGGCTGCTTTGAACTTTGAGGCATACTCTACCTTTCCTGCCAGCCTCCCAGAAATCTTCACTCTTCTCCTTGCACTGTGGTCCAACTACTCTGCATCACCCACTCACGGAACAGCTGATGAGGTCTTCATGTCTAAGGGTACTTTGGTAACTATGCCTGTAACCACAGGCCATAAAAAGCTGAGAAGTAGAGCAGTCTCAGTAATGAGATAAAATTTAGCCCTGTGCCATGCATGGTTCTGAGTGTCCTTGCAACAATTCTATTAGGTTGGTACTACTATCCTCATGTAACTGATGATGAAATTGAGGCTCAGAGAGGTTAAGTAAGTTGTCTAATGTTACATGGTCCATAAATGAGAGAGCAGGAATCCAGCCCAGGCAGTCTGGCTCCAGAGCCCTGCTCTGAAGCACCATGTACATCACACTTAATGGAGATTCACAGTAGAAAGCCTCAATTATAGGCCCAGGAGAATGTATTTTGGGTGTGTTTCTGAGGTCTAAGCCAAAGCAATGAAAATAGTGGGGAAGGTGCAGGTTAATAGTAATTCACAAATTAACAAGGATGTTGCCTATTAATACAAAGAGCATAATAAGGACTACAGTAAGTACTGAGCTAAATTTCCATTGTGACTTTTTTTTTAACCAAACACAAACAAGTGGCAGATTATTACAGCTTTCCCTTGGGCCTTAGGCCAACCTAAAGGAAATGTTAAAGTATTGACAGGGACCCTTTGTCTCAGCCACAGTAAGGGGGCTCTATATCGCTAAAGGTGATAAATATCCAATACATTTTGTTGTCATTTCCATGTCTAATTTCCCTGAGAAGAGTCTTTGCCAAGAACTTCCTAGAAATGAATGCAAGGAAAGAATTCTTTCCTATACTTAGTACATATTTTTAATAATATGCTGGTTGTATGGTCTTTCCTCTCCAGGTTGTGGGATTGAACTACTTTGCTTGGACAGTAGCCTTTGCCGCTTGTGGGGTTAGCTGTCCCAATTCTCCCCTGGGGACAGGGTTTCAGTGTGATTTCCATGTCAGGGTCCAGGCTTGACCTACAGCTGAGAGCCCAGGTTGCACTTGATTGATGGCCACAGCTTCCTGGCTAATTGGTGTGTGGTCCTTCCTGCCTCCTTGCCATACCGGGCTCTAGCTTTGTGGAATGCCATTCTTTGCTTGTCCTTTCACTGGTGGAAAGTGCAATTTCCAGCTTCAACATGTGGGGCTATGAGCTCCAGTTCAGCCAGGCTATGTGCCCGTGAAGTAATTGAAGCCGGAGCCTCTGTTGGACTCCCGCTGCCGGGCTGACCGGAAGTTTAAAAGACGCAACTGCTAATAGGCACTGAAAGCAGCGATGTCTCCCTGGAGGCATGAGGCACTCGCAGAGGAGATCAATATGGCAGAGATTATCCTGCTTCTATCATTGTCCCTTTTCACCAAGGCTAGATAATGGGAGGGATGTCCCCGGAGTCCACTATTAATATTACATGGAGAATTGGAGGTGAGACCAGAGGAGACAATAGCCCCCCTTTCAAAGTGCCTTCTGCTGTGGACTTTTTTTTAATAAATTTATTTACTTATTTATTTTTAGCTGTGTTGGGTCTTCGTCTGTGTGCGAGGGCTTTCCCTAGTTGCGGCGAGCGGGGGCCACTCTTCATTGTGGTGCGTGGGCCTCTCACTATCGTGGCCTCTCTTGTTGCGGAGCACAAGCTCCAGACGCACAGGCTCAGTAGTTGTGGCCCATGGGCCCAGCTGCTCCGTGGCATGTGGGATCTTCCCAGACCAGGGATCGAACTCGTGTCCCCTGCATTGGCAGGCAGACTCTCAACCACTGCGCCACCAGGGAAGCCCCTGCTGTGGATTTTTGATTGTAGGACTAGTGACCAGTCTGTTCTTCTAGACAGATGATCTTCTCTTTAAAAAAATCCTCCATGAAAATTCAGTTTATGAAACAGAGACGAGCAAATGTAGCAGGAGCCATTGATGCCTTGTTCCATGTTGCCTTGGCCCAGCTTGAGTTCACCAGCCGGGGTGGGCAGTTTGTGTACCTCCTTCTCTGTCCAGGATTGTTCTTCTGCAGCCTCTATAGAGGCTCTTTCAGCTGGCCCGCAGGGTCATAGGGAATTGAGGGGTTTGTGATACCCCGGGAGCCACCCTCAACCAATGAGTTTCCAGACATGGAAGAAAAATACTCCAATTTTCTATCACTCAGTGGGAAATATTTGCGGTGAGTTCTACACGAATCTTCAGAGGGTCTCCAACAGATTGTTTCCCTGCTGTCCTCAGAGATAATGTACTTATGCATATGCCCTTCGTGGCTTTTCTCCCTTCCCAGTTTCTCCTTCCCCACCTGTGCTTCCTGGAATCATCTTTCAATATACTGCCTGTGTCTTAATCCTTTCCTCAGAGTTTGCGTCTGGGGGCACCAAATCAAGACAGCAGGGTAAGGGGCCCAGAGCTAGACCATTTGGCTTTCTCCTTTCCCCTGCCCCTGGCCCCAGCCTCCTCATGCAGCTGGGGCCTGAAACTCCTATGGAGCTCCAGGCATGCTACCCAAGGGCTATCTATCCCTTTTCACTCTGAAAATCCCCGAGGCTGAATTGGTATGTTCCCCCAAGTCCTGCTCTTTTCCTTGCTCTTTTTATCTCTGAAAATGGTCCCATCATTCCTTTAGTTCACCAGGGCCAGAAACCCTAATCTGGTCTTATACTTCTTATGGTCCATCAATTAAACTCCCCTTGCTCCCCATGTACAATTAGTGTATGTCCTCCCAATTCTATCATCTAAATAGTTCCTGAACACATCCCATCCTAACCACGTCCACTACCATACTTCCTTCAGACCCCAAATGTCCTGGGTAGGGTGACGGTCTGACGTTCTCTGTGGTAGATGTTTTTGGTGCCATGTTCAGAGCTCCTTGACAGCTGCTCTGGGTGAGTTCAGTGAGTGCTGCAGCTAACAGCTTACACCTGTGGACTTCTGCCAGGAATTACCCTCGGCATACAATCCAGCTAATGCAGGGATGCTGGGAGATTAGACCCTCTTAATCCCTAGAAGCATCTGATGACTGATGCGGAGTTCAGTTATGTCCAGCCCCTCATGTCGAGGTGGGACAATTATGTGATGCAAGTTGGACTCCAGCACACTCTGGATCAGGTCATGGATAGACTATCTGGGACCCTATCTTTGCTTTGTTTCTATCCTTTCCTTTTTCTTTTCTCGTTGCTCTCTTCTCTGTTTTTTCCTGGAGAGCAGTCCCTTTAGCAACTCACATGCACCAGAATACCTATCTCAGGCTCTGCCTCTAGGTAGCCCAGCATAAAAAACTTCATGAACTAGGCTACAAGGACCCTTTATAAAACGCTCTCCACTGCAATCAAATGTTTGGGAAATTCTTATAGGCAGTATTATTCATTATTTGCTTCAAACCTTCTTTGGAGTGAGTTTCTCACATTTCCTTTTTGCTGCTGTTTTCTTGAATTTTCTTCTTCTCTCCACCTCCTTTGGATCAGTAGCTCTGTGGAACCATAAAATTTTGTTGCTAAACTGTGTTAAGAATTTTTGTATCTGTTTTCAAAATATTGATATTGGTCTATAGTTTTCTTGAAACATCCTTTTCTGGTTTTGTTATCAGAATAATGCTGGCCTCGTGGAATGAGTTGATAAACAATGTAAAGTTAGTTTGAATTCTTCCTTAAATATCTGATAGAATTCACCAGTAAAACCGTTTGGGCCTGGAATTTCCTTTCTTTTCTTTTTTCTTCTTAGTTTTCTTCTCCCTCATAGTCCATGGGCAAGTTCTGCCCACTCTTTGCTCTCTCCAACTTAGGTCTTAGGGTGTAGGATTTTCTTAGCCTCTGGGTTCCAGTGAGTAACGCTTGTCCCTCTCCCAGAGGGACAGGGACATTCCCTTTCCGCTCCCACAGTGCTCCATACATAAGTTCCACTCAACTGTGTGGTTGCCAGCTGTGTGGAAAGCAAATTATGGCAAGCACGTCGAATTTTCTGCTCTGGATTCCCAAGTCCCTCTCACTGTGTCTGCCCTGAGGCTTCCACAGCCAGGTGTGGAGATGACAATGGTGCCCTAACGTTGCCTGCACCCGAGCGGTGTCCGCCAGCCCTGGGCACTCTATGTGCGGCCACAGCTGACATGGATTTGAGACCTGGGCCCAGGAAACCCAGGGCTACTAGCACCCATGTTCACTGGAGAAACTCAGCAGAGAACAAACCACCCCATCCCTCTTCTGGATCAGGAGATACTAAAATCAAGTTTCTGGCTTGTGTTTCATTCTTGGTCTTGGTGGACAAGGCAGTGAGGTGGTGATGACCCTGCTCTGGCTGTTTGAAGACAACCCGGGATTTTCAGGAGACGTGAGATACTTCTGAGTACCTCTCCAGGTGCCAAGAAGATTTGCCTTTACCTTGGTCTAGAACCTACCAACGGAAAATTGATATTTCCTGCCCAGGGTGAACCAACTCCTAGGATGGTCTACAGTGTCAATATCCATTCCCTTCTGAAGAAATGCCATCTTTTCTCATAGCAGGATGGTGGAGGCCTGTGGTCAGACAAGATGTCATACAATCGTCCAACCCTGGTCCAATTTTCAAAGTCTGCATTATTCAGTCTTATGTTTCCACATAAATGTTTCTACTTAGTTCAGCGCCAGCTAAGACCATCATGGTAAATTCTAGTCATTATTACTGATTTTTTTGTTGTGGTGGTGGTGGTGGTGGTGGTGGTGATGATGATGATGATGATGATGATGATGATGATTTTTAAACAACAACCTGGTTTTAGCCACTATATACCTGGCTTTGCCATTCCTATCTTTTCTCCCTTCCCAGCATCCAACCTGACTCTGAATTCCAGGATGCTGCAAGGCCTTCTACAGCCATGTTATAATGCTCTGGGACTTACTTTCCACATTTATAAACTGAGAGTGGTAAAATGTATAAATTGCAAAATCCCTTGCCACGCTAGCATTCTATATTTCCAAGATGGATTTACATGCCCCTTACATTTTTACCTATTTAAAGAGGAGGATTTTCCATTTACCCTTGGTGACCGAGAGTCCTGTTATTTCCTTGATAGATGTAATAGACTCTGCAGACACACAGCAAGTATATAAAGATCAAACAAATATACATTTCTGATGAATTATTTACGTTGTGTATAAGCATTAGTGCAAGTGGTTTTGTTGAAATGGAATTACACGTCAAAAATCAGTGCTAGATGAAGGGAGGTGAGTCTTTCTCATTTCCAGTTAGTTGGAGGAAAAGATTTCTGGGAAAAGCGACGTTTTAAGGACTTTTGTACCAGGGCAGAGAGAAGGCCTAAAGGCATTTTGGCAAAGAGAAAAATCTTCCAGTCACAGGATGTAGAGCAAGAGAAAAATTAAGATGAGAGAGAAAGATATGTCTATTGAGGTCTTCCACGCAGTTTTTGATTGGGTTGTTTGTTTTTTTGATATTGAGCTGCATGAGCTGTTTGTATATTTTGGAAACCAACCTATGGTTACCAGGGGGTAAAGAGAGGGAAGGGATAAATTGGGAGATTGGGACTGACATATACACTCTACTATATATAAAATAGATAACTAATAAGGACCTACTGTATAGCACAGGGAACTCTACTCAATACTCTGTAATGACCTATATGGGAAAGGAACCTTAAAAAAAGTAGGCATACATGTATGTATAACTGATTCACTTTGCTGTATACCTGAAACTAACACAACATTTTAAATCAACTCTACTCCAATAAACAAAAAATAAATAAATAAAGGAAAAAGAAAGATAAGAGAGAAAGCAATGGTGGATTTGGTGGGCTCTGTGTCCAACCTAAGCAAAGCAAAAACCAGGGGCTCCCCCACTGTAGGTCATGTTGCATTTATATTGAGGCCCAGGAGTTATTAACATGCTTTGTAAAGAAAGTGAACGGGAAATATTGTGGCGATAGCAGTAATAATGAACATAAGTACAGCCAATATTTACTGAGTGCTTACCATATACTAGATCTTGGGCCAAGTGCTTTGCATGTATGACTTTGTTTAATCACCCCAGCGTGGAGATGCAAAAGGTAATATCATGATTTCCCATTTATCCATGAAGAGACTGAAGTGTATTGTTGCTAGCAGTTTTCTGAAGGCCATGCAACTATTCGTTGTTGGAGCTGGAATTCAAATTAAGGTTTGTCTAACTCTAAAATACAGTACTAAAATAAAATAAAATAAAATACTGATTCTGATGCACTAACATAAATACTGAAATAGATAAATAATATATGCATATCTAGAACAAACTTAACCCTGAGGATATTAACTGAGTTCTCTGGTTGAGGTGACCTCAGTTACATAATCTTGAGATTTTTCCCTCTTCTGAACATGAACTATTTAAATGCTCAGACATTCTAGAGATTCAAACTATTTTCTCAGAAATCGACTGTTTCATTTCCTTGCTGAGAATTATAATTGGGGTAACTTCATCAGTGGTAGCCACTCTTTGAATTACATAAATATAAAGAAATGTTGATGTGGTTTTCTTTAATATTTTTCCCTCCCTTCCTCCCTTCTTCCCTTCTTCCCTTCCTCCCTTCCTCCCTTCCTCCCTTCCTTCCTTCCTTCCTTCTTTCCTGCTATGCCAATCTGAAAGTCTATCGTTTGCCTTTCATGTTCCAAAATACGTCTTGCCTTGCAAAAGAAATAACACCTGCAAATTCAAATTTTTACCCTGAAATGATATTAGAAGGGCAATTTTAAATAAACAAATCTGATATCATTCCTTGTGAAATCCTTATTAATAATTGAGCTTTTTTAAAATGTGTCAGACATTGTGCTTAGCACATACATTGTTTCACAACATCTTTTGGAAGTAAGCACTATTATTCTCATGAGGTTAAGTGATAGTATTCTTTCTAGTTTAAAAAAGAATGAACTGAGGTTGATGGAGGATAAATCACTTACTCAAGGTCACACAGATAGTAAATGGTGGAAGCAGGATTGAACGTAAGCTGCCTGATTCCAAGGACTGTGCACTTAATCATAACATCACATTGCATCTCACCAGAGGAAGAGCCATTCCTCCCAAATCCATAGGAGATGTGAATAATGGTTAGACATCTATCCATCGCTTTGTCCATTCTTTCATCCATGCATCCATGCATGCATGCATGCATCCATCTATCCAAAAAGTATCCGTTATGTACAGACAATGTACTGGCTTTCCAAACAAGCAGGGAAATTAGCTGCTTGGAGTTTTGCATCCCCTTAGTATCCTGTGATGTTTCTAAAAGATAGAACTAGAGGAAGGATGTTCTAGAAGAGAAAAGCCTTGTTTCTCCAAATAATTAAGACAGCATGTGACTCAAATAAGCACAAGATTAAGGGGCTGGGCAGGACATTAAAGGTGGGGTCAGAATGATGCATCTCTTACTCTCTTGGCACTTTCCTTTAATGGGGACAGGAAAACTTGTGTGACTTACTCTGTTCTGCTTTCTTCCTGCTGTAGCAGGCTTGACAGATTTTTCCTTGCAAACCCTTGCTTCTATGGAATCCTTCAACCCAGAATATACTCAGCAACATTTTGTACCTGCTATGTTCCAGGTACTGAATAATACAGAGTCCCTTCTTTTCAGTAGAGCTCATTAAATGATCGTTTTCTACATGTTTCACTGTGCCTTGCTTTCCAAATGCCGGTCCAACTGGATTCATCAGAATCACCTAGGGGGCCTTGTAGCCACCATTTTCTGTTTTTGAGAATCAATAGAGCAAAGTGATTAAAGACAGACTCTGAAGGCTGACTGCCTGTGTTCAAATCCCAGCAGTACATGGCCTTAGTCAAGTTACTTAGCCTCTCTGGGTTTTAGTTTCCTCAACATAAAGGGGAATAGTTCCTAATTCATAGAGTTAGGATGAGGATTTAGAGAGTTAGTATTATACATAAAACACTTAGAAGGAGTGTCTGCCGAATAGTAAGTGTTATAGATTATTAGCCCTTGTTATTATTAAAATTATAAATCATGAAACTGCTCAGATGGACTGGATGAGAATTTTTGGAGGTGGGGCTCAGGATCCTTTTTTGTTGTTGTTGTTCTGCTTTCCAGATGATTCTGTTTCTGGGTCTTGTTTTGGACTCACTGACATAGAGTGAAGTATTCTTAAATGTGAGTCTGGGTCCTAAGTCTCTTTATCTCTCTTTTTAATCAATGCTTTTATTCCATTAAGTCCTATTAGAATCTCACTTTTTCCAAACATCTTTTTCTTGTCTGGATTCTATTGAGTCCCCCTCTTAAGATATGAGTTGATCAGGGACTAATACTCAGAAACTAGCAGCTGATTAAATCTTTCCCCTACATATGATTCATCTTCCCTGGTTATTATTTGCAAAGTTTGGTTGCCCTGTGAGATTATAAATCCCTTGGTATAGACCCATACCTATGGGGTTATACACAGAGCTCAATAAGTATCAAGTTCAGTAATGATCCAGACACATAGTTCAAGAAGGTATTCTCATTATACATGCCACAGTCATTTACAAAGGCTCCCTTCAACTGATAGGAGTACTTTTCTTGATATTAGCCATGACAAATCAGTAACTATTCTATTTTTATAAATCTTAAAAATATAAAACCAATGTGAAAAAAAATCACATAGTGAATAAAAATATCACGTAGTTTGGTTTACCTGTCCCGTATATCTAGGACTCATTGTCTATGTAATGTTGACCACACAGCCTAAGTAAGACAAAGAAAATCGGGAAAGTTCTATAAAAAGCAAGTAAATTGATTAAACACGCTTGCAGACTATATGCCCAATGACTCCAGGGTGAAAAACAATAACTTTAGAAGATACAGATTGGCTTCCTGGTCAACAGTGATCCCCCTAGGGCTATGGAAAAATTGTTCCTCTCTTGCTCCAACCATTCTAAGGGGCTGCCATTCTAATTTGTCCAAGGTGTGGACACGAGACCCATGTTGGGTGTCTTAGTTCGGGCTGCTGTAACAAAGTGGCATAGATTGGCTGGTTTATAAACAGCAGATATTTACTTCTCACGGTTCTGGAGAGTGGAAATCCAAGATCTGTGTACCAGTGTGGCTGGTTCTAGAGCCCTCTACTAGACTGCAGAATGGCTGACTTCTCCTATCTTCACATGGCAAAAAAAAAAAAAGGGATGAGAGATCTCTCTGGGTACTCTTATAAGGGCACTAATCTCACTTATGAGGGCTCTACCCCCATGACCTAATTACCTCCCAAAGGCCCCACCTTCTAACACGATCACACTGGGGATTAGAATTTCAGCATATGAATCTGGGGGAGACATATACATTCAGTCCATTGCATTGGTCAAGGAAAGACCTCGCCTGGGAGTTTCTGAATTGAAACTGCGGATGAAGATTACCCATATCTGTTACAGCCACGACTAGCTTCATGCAGCTGGTGGCTTAGAGAATAAATCCAGCAGGCAGAGAGATGCCTTGATGAGAGATAGTAAAGCAGAGGGATGGAGTCAGAACAGCATTTGAGGCCCTGATGTGAGTTCTTCAGCCTCACTCCAACCCCATCTTCTCTGTAGTGTAGCATGTGCAGTCACTGCTCTCGCTCTTTCGCTTATGTTACTATGAGTTGGTTTCATGTGAATGTCATGGAGTTCTGACTTGGTAGAGTGGAATTAAGTTTAGAGTTGAGACCCTGTAAAACGTATTCTTCTATTAATATAGCTGTATTAGTACACGTTTCTGGAGTCTAAACAGTGTCACTGTTGGCTCACAGCAAAGTAGGGGTTAACTAACACCCCCAGATATTTTTCGGATAAACTGCTCTCTAGTTCTATCTCTACCTTTCTGTAAAGGGCATTTAATTCAGTTGACTAGATGCAAGATTTTATCTTTATCTTTCTTAAATTCCATCTTGGTGATTTTAATAGCCCCGTATTCTAACTTACGTAAAGTTCAAACACTGATTTTTGTCAACTATCATATCATCTTTCCCTTCTGAGTTTGTGTCATCTGCAAGTTTGATAAATGTGTGTTTTACATCTTCAAACATGTATATCAGGAATACAAGTTTAAATGTTGAAAAAGTTGAATGTTTTTGACCTTGCAGTTTCCATTCTAGGTATATATTTTCTCACATATGCATAAGGAGACTTGTTGAAGGCTGTCCCATGCAGCATTGTTATAGAGAAAAGTGGGAATAACCACAGTATCCAGTAATCAATAAATAAATGTGGTACATTCAAGGAACTATGTTACTACAAAAGAAGTAAAAAGTTAAAAGAAGTGAAGTAGAATGCTAAGTATAAACATTGATTGTTCTCAAAACATTGATGACAAAGGCAATGTGCAGAGTGGTATGTACAATGCAATATGATATTAAAACAAAATGTTAAAAATGACGAATTCTGGCAGTAGGAACATGGGTAATTATGATTGCTATAGACTGAATATTTGTGTCCCCCCAAAGTTCGTATGTTAAATCCTAACCCCCAATGGGATGGTATTTGGAGGTGGGGCCTTTGGGAGGTGTTAGGTCATGAGGGCAGAGCCCTCAGGAATGGGACTGGTACCCTTATAAAAGAGACCCCAGAGTGCTCCCTTTGCCTCTTTCAACCATGAGAGATTATAGCAAGAAAACAGCCCTCTATGAATCAGGAAGTGGGCTCTCATCAGACACAGAATCTGCTAGGACCTTGATCTCAGATTTCCAGTCTCCAGCATTATAAAAATAAATGTTTGTTGTTTAAGTCACCTGGACTATGGTATTTTGTTATAGCAGCCCGAATGGACAAAGACAATTTATACTTATATTATACTTGTGATTTTCTGTATTTAAAAATTTCTAAAGTATAGTCTTCGGCACTCCAATAGCAGCATCCATCAATGTGATTGACCTACTTAATAAACTTACCAAGAAAGTAAATGAACATGGTTTGACATGACAAGTTCAGTGGAGACGGGCTAGTCTGATTCCCAATTTTCTTCTTGGGCATAGAGGAAGATTACATTTACCAATGTCCCTTGCAGTTGGGTCTGGGCCACATGACTGTATTCTGGTCAATGGGATATAGATCTGGCCATCAAACTCCCTGCATGATCCTCTATGCTCTCTCCTCCCTTCCATAGTGACAGTGAGGCCAAAGGATGAAAGGGATAACAAATCAGAAGACAGCCATCCAGGGAGGCTGCCCCTCCTGCATCAGACTATGATGTAAAGGACTGATAAACCTTAGTTGTGTTAAGTCACTGAGAAACAGGGGCAATAATTCAGTGGTTAGTGCTGCTTATCCTTTAGATGCACTAGCTAGTCTTCAAAGATGTATTTATTGAGAGAGTAATATTAAAACGGTAAAGGAAAATAAAACAGATAACTTTCTACTATCCTAAATCAGCTTTTAATATTTTTCCCTTTTCACTTTCCATTATAATCTGTAGACACACTTAAAGAGACTTGTAATTAACTTGTTGCAAAATAACTTGGAATAATTATTCCCTAGGGACAACATTTTTGAAGAAATCTTTTTTCATTCTTTTGAGAGTAATATACATTCTCAAGGTACAGAAATATTTAGTTTTTTCAAAATAATTATATCGGGCTTCCCTGGTGGCACAGTGGTTAAGAATCTGCCCGCTAATGCAGGGGACACGGGTTCGAGCCCTGGTTTGGGAAGATCCCACATGCCGCGGAGCGACTAGGCCCGTGAGCCACAACTACTGAGCCTGCGCGTCTGGAGCCTGTGCTCCGCAACAAGAGAGGCCGCGATAGTGAGAGGCCCACGCACCGCGATGAAGAGTGGCCCCCGCTCACCGTAACTAGAGAAAGCCCTAGCACAGAAGCGAAGACCCAACATAGCAATCAATCAATCAGTCAATAAAAATAAATAAAATCTTTAAAAATAATAATAATAATTATATCAATTTGCAATACCGTCAGCAGTTTTCCTGCGGTATTACAAGTATTAGCTTTTAGCAATTTTGTTTTTTAAATGAAAATGGTTGTACCTTTCTGTATATTAAAAAAAAATTACAATCTCCTTTGGGAACTTCAGGCAGTACAGAAAAGTTTGAAGAAAAAAGTAAAGGTCATCCGTATGGCCACTATCCAGTACTCTCTGATGACATTTTGATGTAGAATCCCCAGTTATATGTGTGTGAACACACACACACAAATGTTAGTTATAAATCTCTATATAACCTACCTTAGCAATATATTATGGACATTTTTTATGCCAGCAAATACAGATCTACATTATCATTTTGAATATGAATTGTACTGTTCAGAAGCCAGTAGCCATTGTGGCTATTTAAATTAAAATTCATTAAAATTGAATCAAATTAAATAACATGAAATATTCAGTTTTCTGTCACAATGCCACATGTCAAACGCTCAATAGCCACATGTGGGTAGTGACTACTATATTGTACAATACAAATGCAGAACATTTCTATTAATACTGAAAAATCTGTACAGCACAATTATAGATTTATAAAGGTTTGCATAGGTTTATTGAACAAATCCTTTATTTTTGATATTGTTATCCCTAGTGTATTCTTTTTTTATGTAAATGTTTCACAGCAAATCTTATACTTTAAGTGCAGTTTTTGGTTCTTATAATTTGATGATGTTTGTTTTTTATGATTTTTTTCTTCCAGTTTTATTGAGATATAATTGGCTGCACCACTGTATAAGTTTAAGGTGGACAGCGTAATTATTTGACTTACATACATCATGAAATGATTGTCACAATAAATTTAGTGAACATCCACCATCTCATATAGGTACAAAATTAAAGACATAGAGAAGAATTTTTTTTTTTAATAGCTACTTTATTTATTTATTTATTTATTTATTTTATTTTATTTTTGGCTGTGTTGGGTCTTCGGTTCGTGCGAGGGCTTTCTCTAGTTGCGGCAAGCGGGGGCCACTCTTCATCGCGGTGCGGGGACCGCTCTTCATCGCGGTGCGCGGGCCTTTCACTATCGCGGCCCCTCCCGTTGCGGGGCACAGGCTCCAGACGCGCAGGCTCAGTAGTTGTGGCTCACGGGCCCAGCTGCTCAGTGGCATGTGGGATCTTCCCAGACCAGGGCTCGAACCCGTGTCCCCTGCATTAGCAGGCAGATTCTCAACCACTGAGCCACCAGGGAAGCCCAGAAAAGAATTTTTTTGTGTGTGATGAGAACTCTTAGGATTTACCCTCTTAACAATATTCATATGTAACACGCGGCAGTGTTAGTTATCTTTATCATGTTGTACATGACATCCCTAGGATTTATTTCTCTTGTAACTGAAAGTGTGTACCTTTTGACCACCTTGATCCAATTTCTTTTCCCCCCAACCCTCCTGTCTCTGGTAACCACAAATCTGATCTCTTTTTCTATGAATTTGTTTATTTTTGAAGTATAATTGATCTACAATACTATGTTAGTTCTTGTTACACAACACAGTGATTTGGTATTTCTATACATTTCAAAATGACACTGCAATAAATCCAGGTACACTATGTCACCACACAAAGATACTATAGTTATTGACTACATTCACCACACTATACATTTCATACTCATGACTCATCTATTTTGCAGCTGGAAGTTCTTTGTATCTATGAGTCTGTTATGTTTGTTCATTTGTTTTGGTTTTTAGATTCCACATATAAGTGAAATCATGCAGTATTTGTTTTCCTCTGACTTAGCATAATACCCTCTAGGTCCATCCATGTTGTTGCAAATGGCAAGATTTCATTCTTTTTTATGGCTAATAATCTATTGTATAACCTACCACATCTTCTTTATCCATTCAGTATTGATGAGCACTTGAGTTGCTTCTATATCTTGGCTATTGTAATGATGCTGCAGTGAATATAGGGATGCATATATCTTCAAATTAGTGTTTTTGCTTCCTTTGGATTAATACCCAAGAGTGGAGTCGCTGGATCATATGGTAGTTCTATTTTTAATTTTTTGAGGACTCTCAGTGCTGTTTTCCATAGTGGTTATACCAATTTACATTCCCACTAACAGTGCACGAGGGTTCCCTTTTCCCCACATCCTTACCAACACTTATTATCTGTTGTCTTTTGGATAACAGCCATTCTGAGAGGTGTGAGGTGATATCTCATTGTGGTTTTGATTTGCATTTCCCTGATGATCAGTGATGTAGAGCATCTTTTCAGGTGTCTGTTGGCCATCTGTATGTCTTCTTTGGAAAAATATCTATTTGCGTAGGTTTATTGAACAAATCCTCTGTTTTTGATATTAAGTTATCCCTAATGTATCCTTTTCTCTAGTCTAAACAATATTGCCAGGAACATTTTTATAGCAATCTTTGGGCAGATCTGCGATTACTTTCTGAACTCTGAGATGGCGACTAACGCCAACAATGAAGGCACGTGCCAGTTTCATCTCTGACCCAGCTCTTACTACATTTATTTCCTGATTTTCTTTCTTTGACTTTGCTACCTCACTGGAAATCACATCTGGATTCTGTCTTAGTCCGTTTGAACTGCTATACCAAAATACCATAGACTGGGTGGCTTAAACACGAACTATTTCTCACAGTTTTGAAGACTGAGAAATCTAAGAACAAGGTGCTAGCAGATTCTGCGTCTGATGACAGTCAGCTTCCTGGATGATAAATGGCTATCTTCTTGCTGTAACCTCACATAGTCGAATGGGGGTAAGAGACATTTCTGTGGTCTTTTTTATGAGTACTTATCCCATTCATGAGGGTTGCATCCTCATGACCTAGTCACCTTCCAAAGGCCCCACTTCCAAATACCATCACATTGGAGGTTAGGATTTAACGTATCAAAACTGGGGGGGAGGGGAACACAAATATTCAGTCTAGAGCAGATGCTTTGTAATCTCATCTTTTAACTGTTGTTTCATAGACCTATTTGACCTTTAATGTCTCTACGTATAAAAAACAACTATTGTCTACTTCCTGCTTTTTGCTGGAGATAAGTTTTCAAAAACATTCTCCTTATTTACTTTTCACTTCTGTATAAGTCAGTATAGGCTAAGTTGTGCTACAGTAACAAAAACCTCGACTTCTAAGTGGCTTAGTACAAGGTTTTATTTTTCACTCATGCTATACAGCAGGTGGCTGGGGCTCCGCTTCAAGTTATTCTTACACCAGGATACAAAGTGATGGGGGAGCCACCATCTGGAAGATTCCTGATAGAGGGAGAAAGAGGTTGGCAGATTCACACACTAATTCTTAAATTTGCCTCCCAGAAGTGGTACATATGATTTCCACTCAATTTCAGTGATCAAAACAACTCACAGCATCCTGCCTAATGCTAAAGGAGACGGGAAGTACATGTGCCTGGGAGAACAACCAGAAACACTCAATAAAAAGCATTAATGATGCATCCAGTATTATTTCTATTTTACTAGTTACAAAATGTTTGCAAAGGCATAATATAATAGCGATGACATAATAATACCTAACATTTACCAGGTGTCAAACATTTTGGTAAGTATTTTACATACTTCTCTCACTTAATCGTCATAATCTTCATTTTCTTTATGATGATTACACTCATTTTATAAATGAGGCGTAGAAAAAGCAAGTGTCTTGTCCAAGATTTCATGGTTAGAAAATGGTTGAGCTAGGATTCTGATTCTAGAACATGCATGCTTAAATGCTGCGTACTTTGTGTTGTTTTTTAGATTCATAGTGGTGGTTTTCTCCTTACTCATCTTTGAATGGGGGAAGTTCTATGCAGACCTGCTGTCCCTAAATAATGCACAGGTAAGCTTCCTTTTGTGGTTATTTGGGTGCTACCTGGTTTCTCCCCATAGAAACAAGCAGAAGCCTGGATGAAACAACATCATACGAACAGGTAAGTCTTTATCAACCTAAAGAGGGAGAAAGCCCCATGAGCCAAGGACATTGGAAACCTGGGTACTTTGCATAATTTTTCCCTGTTGAAACGACTGCAGAAGTGGTGGCTTCACAGGGCTGGGAGAGAACCTATTTCCTTGGGGAGGATTTTTCCAGTTATGTATTGAGCTCAGGCTTAGGGCAAAGGGACACTATTAGAAATAGTTCAGTTAAGAGAAAAAAATCTTTGGCCTATAGGTTTTTTGCTTGATGTGACTACAAATATATTCTCCCAAACAGCTGCCTTTCTTTGTTATTTATAGTTGATTAATCCCCATCTCTCTCACAGTGTGCCTTTGCTTCTAGACCTTACTCCTTCAAATTGGGAGAATTTTCCCCCTCAAGCCTATAGTCATCTGACTAGTGTCACTATGAAGTTGCCAAATATGAGATAAATGGCTAGGAGTGACACAATGATTTCTCTTTCCTTAATTGCCAGTGGAGCTGTGGCCTGGCCGTAGCTACAGAGAAATTGACTCCAAGTGTGGCCATCTTCCATCTGCTCTTGACCTGCTCATGAGCATTATCATAATTTCCCTCCTTTCCTTCCTGCAACTGCCTTAGAGGAAAGGTAGTTATTGCTTTTCACAGTTGGTACTGAAGCTGGCAGGCATTCCTCACTTTGTGGTTCAGATGGGGTTGGCACCATTCCCTGGTTCACAGCGGGTGACTCTATGTTCCTACCCCTGCCCCATCTCCCTCCTCCATGGTCATTTCAGTGATTTTCCTTGGGGAGGAGTGGAGACTGTGTTTATGTTGTCATCCTTCCTGTAAGTCTGTTTTCTATTTTTTCAAACTATTTTTTTAAAACTTAGCAGATGTTACAAAGTTGCTTAAATTTGCATTTCTTGATTACAAGTTAGCTGGAACATTTTCCCAGACATTTGTTTTCTATTTGTATTTTCTCTTGTGTATATTTTGTTTGTTTGAGACTTGATCATTTAGCTATTGGAGTCCTACGGGTAGTTTCTAAAAATATGTGTATGCATTCTGAGATCATTAAGGAATCGTTCCTTTCTGTTGTTTCTGATGGAAATATTTTCTTTTCAATCATGTTTCCTTTTCATTTTATGTACATTTTATAATGGCCTTTTGATCAGAACTCACCAGAATTGTTTTCTTTCCTGATCCGTTTACCTGTTTAGTGCCTGGCTCTTCTCTTTAGAATGCAGGCTCCTTGAGGGCATGGGCCCTGGGTGACCTGCTTACCACTGACTCCCTAGTACCTAGAATAGTGCCTGGCAGTATTAAATTAATAAATGTTTATTACATAAAAATATATTTGATGGCTTCAAATCTTTTGAAGTAACCATCTCTTCTGAATGGCATAAATCTTTATAAGCTGCTTTTTCCCTGATTATTTGATTAAATGAAAACATTTAGGTTTTTTAGTTTTACTGGAAGGTATCTATTTTTTTTCCTTCATACTATTATCTTAACCCTATGTATTATGTTTTTTTCTTCTTGTTTTAGAAGTATTATAGGAAGTATTTTAATATCATATATTAAATTACTGTGTTCCATGGATTAATTTTTCTAATTTTGAAATATTACCATATGGGTTCCATTATTATTGCTTAAAATAAGTTTTAAAACAAATCTCGTAAATTTCATCTTTTGTCATCATTCTTTTAAGAATATTCTTTAATGACAGTACTCTTGTTCTTTCTATTTAATTTTAGAATCTTTGGGGGGTTATTACTGATGGCTTCTCATAATTACTACCATCTTTTCTAAATGCCGAGAAACTAGATATTTGTTAATTTGGTTGTGGGTTGGCATTAAACTTACATGTTATTTCCAGTATCCACCTTTCCCCACTTCTAAAACTCTAAGTATTTCCCCATCTCTGACTTTTGAAGCCTCTTCCATTTTTCACAATTGATTGAATGTTAATAACAGTAGCTTTGAGATTGTACCTATGAGATTCTTTAGCATCCTGTAATGTAGTTCTCTTTGTATTGTTGATTCAAATGTATTAAATGAATGAGGTGCATTTTAAATTGTCTTCATTGATATCTTAAGTTGTAATTTCCACCCCATATGCATTTCCACCCTTGTACTCTAAAAACTAGAACCATGGTTAAATCAGAAAACTAACTCATTCCTCTTTTATATAATCTATGTAGCCATCCATTCACTTTCTCCATTCATTCAATCAAAAAAGTACTTATTTTCCAGGCTTTATGCTAGGCTCTGGGGGTTATGACCAAAATGGACATTATCCTTAATCTTATGTGAAACATTGAAACTTTTCTTTCCTCAGTCCCAAAAATAACTAGAAGAAGGAATAAAAAGGGATAAAAGAGAGAAAACCACTGGAGTTTTCTCATCTTCAGATTTCTAACCAGGACAGTAGAATTTTTAGAGACACATTTCAGTTGTTTTTTTTCCCCCCAATTTTGTCATTTATTCCACAGTTAATCATCACAAGTTAGTAGCAATTTGTGGGCTTGATGAGCCTTGTCAGCCCCTCTGCCACATCTTGGATATATGTTCCAAGACCACAAACCTACACTTGGTTGGTCAGGTCTGAGCACCATAGAAGGAAGGGAATTTCCAACCACCTTGATTAGTCTCTTGCTTTTCTGAGGAACTAGCTGTGTTCTCCCCCAAAGGATGAACCTTTGAATTCTTCTTAGCAGTCGGTACAGGATGGTCTTCATCAGGAGTTTTGAAATTACTCTCCAAGAGGAAAGTCTATTGTATTTTCTCCACTTATCTTTCCTTCAGTCTCTCATTCTTCTACTCTCCTAATCCTTACCATTCATTTCTCTGTTCCTTACTGGTGGGGACTGCTTTATTGCTTTCTGTTTGCGTTCTTTCTACCATTCTGTTTCAAGAATCTCTCACCCTCTCCTATAAGGGTAGTATGGAAGGGCATTCCCCAACCCTTTCATTCATTTTCTTCTCTAACAGATTATATAAATAGCAAATGCAGTTAAGTCTTCAACATGAACTTTGAAGGTCCCTAAAACAGTTTCTTTGGTATTCATAATTTTGCTGCTCAGATTAGTGAATTCTCCCCCTGCCCACTCCACTGTACCCATCCCCACCACAACACACACACACACACACACACACACACACACACACACACACACACACACACACACACACACACACACATATATATATATATATATATATATATATGTTCCCAGGAGCTCTTTCTGTAAAACCTACAAACAGAATTTAGGAAAATCAAGTTGTTTATCATGGAGGTTATAAAGCTGAGAGAGACAAATACAGACTGGGCTTCTGGTATATGTAGGAGTTGATAAAGGAAGTTAGAAGGAGGTTTAAGCTGTATAAAAATGACACCATCTAAGGGAGAGGCCAGATGAATCTGATACGCTTAAAAGGCCAAGGAGAGATTTATTTTGGTCATTGCCCCAGGGATGACTAAGCCTAAAAATTATTTGTACCAACTAAGTCACTCTAGAATCTGAGGCAGACCCACAACCAGAATAATTACCACTGGCCTGATCAACACTTCTCCTTTCTGTAGTCAAACTGTGTTCATCAATTCAACCCTTTTTCATTTAGCATCTATAATGTGCCAGACACTGTGCTGGGTTCTGAGGCTAGGGGAGACAAAAGAAACACCTTAAGGAGGTATCAAAATACTGAGGAGCAGATGATAATAAACTGGATAAGAAGGGCAATGATAAAGGAAGTGCAGGCTGCTATACAAACCTACAAGGGAGGCATCAAATCTACATTAGGTATGTTGGAGAAAGCGCTCTAGGAGGAAATGACTTCTGATCTAAAACCTGAAGGTGAAAAAGTCCTTAGCTAGTCAAAAGTGAGATGGCGATAAATTTGAGTGGTGGTCCTGGTTGAGGGAGCAGGGGACTATAGATATCATATACCATTCAGCTATATGATATTTGGGCCTCTATTTCACCATAAATAAGTTGAAACTGAGATCCACTTAAAATCTATTGTTTCTATCCAGCTCCATATTGGAATTATATTACCCTACAGACTAGAATACTCTGAGTCCAATGGCCAAGACTCTGTTCTCCCCGGACAGTGTTTGTCTGGGCACTGCCAGCATTGGTCTTGATGACTTCCTTTTTTGTTTGTTTTCATAATTGGCCAACTTTCCCCCTTTCTCCATCCCCAGTCCCAAGATTGACATACTCTCAAAGCTATGATAATACATTCCGGTAGGTTACCTCAAAATTCTAGAAGCTATCCTGCCTCCATCAAGGGCCTCTGCATATGTGTGTTCTGACCAAGAGTTCTTATTTTGCAATCTGACTCTCAGAAGATCAATTATTCTGTTTCTGGGACTCACCTTATTGTGGCTTTCCATCTTCTTGTACTCCTAACTTATTGTTTACTGTCTTTTCAGTAGACAAAAGAGAGCACAAATTTAATTTGGAATCACAGAGATCTTCTACCCAAAGGACCACTGTCCAGTGATGGATGCTGTGCACCACTGAAAATATTCATTCATATTCACATATTGTGATTATCTGTAAGAAATGGTACAAATGTGATTCCAGGAGTTGAGAGGAAATTGCTTCTGTTTTATTAAGATCCTTTAAACCTTAGACTCTTGCTTAAAACTAGAAGATAAGTCATCAGAAGATAAATATAAGAGCTCGTATAGTTCAAAAGCACGCAGTCTCTGAAATGAAGATAAAAATGTCAAGAACAAAAGATTATAAAGGCTATTGTTCTCATTGTATGGAAGGGGGAAAACATATCTTTATGAGACTCCTGGCTCACTAATACTGCAGAAAAATCAGGTCATGCTGCACTTTAAAATCTCTTAGATGACCTTTCTGGCCTGTCAGAATTAGTGGAGAAAATTTTAATGATACTCAGATCTATTGAGTTTTTATGTGCTGAATTTTCTTGGAGAAATCAGGGGACAACATGCCATTATAAGTTTCAGTTCTACTTCTCTCTTACTGTCATAACTTTTGATCACACCTATTTTTTTCTTTGCCTTTTATTATTTTTTTTTTTGAAATGAAATGCTTTAGAAAATGTCATCCTTGAGAGTTTTGGTTGATGTTTTCAGGGTTTGTCATTTTTGTTAGTCATCAGATGGCTCTGTGTCGTTTATGTCAATATATGAAAGTAACTGAGCAAGAAATTTCATTGACTGATAATGTGGATCATTCATACACGAGTGTTTAGACCTCTCTGCCATAATATTTTTTAGAAGTAAGCTTTCCCTAACTTCCTATTTGCAGCCCCTGAGAATTAACTTGCTCCTTAAGAGTTACATGACTTTTGACCTCTCTGCCTGAGGGAAACATAGAGTGTGGGTAACCACGAAATGGTCCCTTGGTTATGAACTCATCCAGAGTTGACTGGCCAATGTTTGTGTAATAGATACACAGGGCCTCAAACACTGTGGGTGTATTGAGAGGTATCTGGGAAATGTAATGTACTTTAAATTACCAAGAAGTAATTTGATCTGAATAAGACAACTCCAAAGAGAGCTCATTATGTTTCACCAAAATGCAATTGCAAATTGTAATTGGATTTCTTTTAAAGATGAACAGCAAACCCAGGGAAGTGGTGCATTTATCATTTTTGTCAATCCCTTTCTAGAACTTGAGCACTAGGGATGATGGCACACAGTGTCACCCCCTAAGGAACAGAGAGTATTCTGTAACTCAGATGGGGTAGGCAGACCTGGCTGTCGCTCTTCCTGTACACAATAGCCATTAATGTGTTTTGAGCGGAGGAGGAATTATTCAGTGGACATTTTCAGAAGGTTAATCTGAGAGCAGTGTTTAGAGAAAATTAGGGGTAAGAAAAGAAATTTGAACATGGTAGAATATGAGACTGTTGTATTATCCCAAACTTGTAATGTTGGGGGTCTGGACCTGGGAAGAGGTGGTGGGATTGGAATGGAAGATGCGGGGATGAGGAATAATTCAATGTGACTGCACCCAGAGCACTTAATAACTAGTTGCATATTGGAGATAGTGTGTAATGGCAATAACCCTGGTCTAAGCATCAGGAAGAATAAAGAGGTTTTCAGAGCAAGGTTGAGGCTTAGTTTTCTATTTTATGAAAGAAAGGAATTGAAGTACAGTGATCTCCAATTCCTTTCCAGGCCTGACATTTTAAAATAGGAAGATTTTAAGGCATTACAACTTTGCCCCTCATCTCCATCAGGAGGCTTGACATCAGGAAGAGTAAAAGGTACAGTCGCTGTTTGGTGTATCTCTGAATTCTCATTGGCACTTGCACCCCTAATAGATCCCTGGCTAAGCAAAACCCTCAGTTCTACAACCATATCACACTTTCTGATCCCTCTCCAGAGTCAAAGATCATCTGTCTTAGATGTACTCATGTTGGTGGATGGCATCTCATAAACTAATTTAGCAGTAAGGAATAAATAGCCTATAATGGCTAAAGCATTTTTTTTGTTTTGTTAGAGATGATAATATTTAATCTTTGTATAGTTGGCCCAATTTTCAGAAATACATTCCATTTAGACTTCTCGGAAACACTGTGAGGCACATCGACGTTGGGGGTGTCAGTATGTCTGTTTTACAGATGAGGAAACTGAGATTTGGGGCAATTAAGGAGGTTGCACAAGATTACCCAGCTACTAAGTGGCAGAGACAGACTGAAATGCAGGCTTTCTTACTCCAAGTCCATTGCACTTTCTGTTCCGTTAGCATATTCATGGACATTTTAAGTCCCTGGGCAAGAATATAAAGAAGTATTTTTGGTCCAGGGACATTTGAAACCATCCAATGATCACCATTTGGTCTATTTTTTCTACTTTCAAATATAATCCCTGCAACCATCTCATTTGGAATAGTTCCAACAACATTCTATTTAGTAATCCATAGCAATAACGATCATAATCACACTTTCTCCCTGACCATCCCAAAGAACGTTTAGTGTATTAATGCTGTTAATTAATCCTCATGACATTTTAGCAAATGAAGCAGATTGCTGGTAGGATGTCCCACTTGGCTGACTGGGAAGCTGAGGTAGAAAGCAAGGGTAGAGAGTTGCCTCAAGGTGAGAATAAATCAGCAGAGTTGGTGAGCCAAGAATAGCCTTTTTACAGCTGGAGCTTAAAAGTCTATTGGGAAGGGGTTTGTGCTATTTATTCTCCTTAGAAGATTACTGTTCAGGCACCAGAAAAAATTGCCATTTTAAAGCCAAGCTTTTCTTTGCTTAGTTATTTTTCAGTGCTTTTGAATTCACTGTTCTCTTCCTTTGGGGTCCCCACCTTTTTGCAACTGAGGCGACTTCATCTTTCTCTCTTCTGGGAGAACATGCCTAATTGTCCTGCAGATGACAATCTCCTTTACCCCTGCAGTGTCACCTCCCCGTTACCTCCTCTGAGACCGGAGCACTCCACTTTTCAATGGTTTCCCGGGAATTTGTCCCACGGGTCTCCCTTTCCTCTATTCAGGGACCTGGGATGGAGTCTTGTCTTTGCAGCACCCACGTCTCCATTGGGAGGAAGAGTGTTTGTTTCTGATGTTGTATTTCAATGTTTTATTTTCATCAGAGAGAAGATTGAGTGACTTCATCTCTCTGTGTTAAAAATGATGATTGTGTCCGTGACCACGTGCTCCGTCCAAGCTCTGTGTGGTTTCTGTAGTTACTGAAGCACTGGGGACGGGCTGGGGAGCAATGACTGATTGCCCTGTGGCAAAGCTAAGGAGGAGAGTATTGTTTCTCTGCGGCAGGGAGTCTGGTTACACTGGGGGAAAGGGAATGGGATTCCTGTAGGCTGACAGGAAGACCATAGTTATCTGGGGGAAAAGGCACGATTATGTTGCTCTGTTGTTGGGAAATGTGGTCGCCTTTAACCTTGAGCCAAACCAGAGAATCCTGCTGTGATTTACTTTAACACTGTATTTATACTCCCCACAATAATTAACCATGTTTCAAACATCATCAGGATGTGAGTTATCAAAATAACATTACTCTGATGGTAAAAGTGTCTTTAAAAGCCTAAGCCACTTAGCTCAGCAAAGATAAAAAGGCCAAAACAAAGCCCACGCCAAAACATTACCAAAATATTGGCCATACGTCTTTTCAAAATCATTGTCTGTGACGTTTTCTTAAAAGCATCACAAGATCCAGACAGATAGTACAGGCATGGGAAAGAGCCTAAGTAAGCTTTTTTATAAAGTATTTGCTCAATACTTATCTTCTGTGACTGGAGACAAATGAAATGGTAGAGGAGAACATTAAAATGCTGGCAGAGTTCTAGCAGCTTCAAGGCAGGGAAGGGAAATAAATGCTATACATGTTGCCACCTGCCATTCTCAAGTTCATGGCAGACATCACCAATGGATCACATCACTCTTTCCTGTTGAGTCTGTTCTCAGTTAATGGTCTTTCTCATCATGGCACTGAACGTAGCCACGATCAAATTTTAGGACTTGGTTCCACAGCTGAAAACCTTTTACCTTCCCTGTTTTAGAGCAAGCTGACTTACCCTGCTTTCCTCCAGAGTAGAACCAAAGTTACAGAGAAACTGGGCATGTGTGGTGGGCGGGGTGGATTGATATTAATATAATTCAGGTATTTTCCAAGAGAGCTGAGCTAATCTGAAGTCTGCAGCTGTGGTCGAATTATCTCCAAATTTAGGACACTTAAAATACTGCATCACTAATGAAAGAAATACAACTTAAAACACCAATGTTTTACATTTTGAATTAAAATTTGATAATACAAAGAGTTTGGGGAAGAATTGTGGCAACATGTAACCTCATTCACCTTGGAAAGTATAGATTGATACCATAATTTGGAGGGCAATTTAGAAGTATCCGCCCCCAAATTAAATGCATATACCATTTGTCCCAGTAATTCAACATCTACAGATGTTTCCACAAGTATTTAAGAATACGTATTTAAAGGATATGCATGATTTTGTAATACATTGATTGCAAAATAATTTAAAAATTAAAAATAAAGGTTACAATCTGTATATCTCTCAGTAGAATACTATGCAGGCATTCAGAAGAATGGGATAGGCACAAAGTGGTAAATGGCATTGTTTTTTTTTTACAATTATTCAGTTTCTTCTCTTCCTAGCTATATTTCTTTGCCCCACTGTCTTCATGCTTGGTCAGATAACATACCTTGCCCATGGGATGTGAATGGGCATGATATTTGCCACATTCTAAAATATGATTGCCTAGCTTGGCTGGAACTCTTTAGCTCCAACTCTCTATCACATGAGCATAATGTCACACAGTGGCTATTTTATCAGCTTGGGTACCAAAATGAGAAAATTAGTTGAACAGAACTTATTGGAGCAGAGCCAGATGAACCCAACTAAGTCAAGCCAAGCCCAAGAACCACAGCCGATCTACTACTCTCATGTAACATAAGCAATAAGTAAATATTTGTTGTAAGCCACTGAGATCTTGAGGTTGTTTGTTTGTTATATAGCATTACTGCAGCAAAACCTGCCCGATATATCTAATGTAGAAAAAAATGTCAGGAATATGCTGACATTTTGAAAAAGTGAAAAGAGCTAATTACATAACAACATAATCAATATGATTGGCATTTGAAATTATCTATCAGTCGATCTATCTATCCATTCATCCATCCATCTTTCCTTGTATATATATCTTAAAAATCTGAAAAGATATGTAGAGAACTACTAGCCATAGGTACCTCTGGTTGCGGGCAGGAGGAATAAAGAGAAGAGGAACTTAGTATTTAATTCATGTTTTTACTATTTGAATTTTTTACCAAAATGGGTTACTTTAATAATAAAAATATCAAGCAAAGTTTTCATTTTTAGTATTTTCTATTTCAGGTATTTGTTCTAGTTTTGAGCATTGCTTTTATTGTGTCATTATATCTTTAAAATACTGTGAGTTCTGGTGGAAAAAGAAAATCCACAAGAAATGCCCAAGCACTGATAAACAGAACACAAATGTGTTCTGTATCCATTCAACAATACGTAACTAACTTGTGACCTAACCTCAGAGATAGTCCCCAAAACTAAGGAGGTCAGTGGAGAAGCATGGGGAAAGGTGGCAGTGATAAGTTGCTACATGGGTTTGTGTTCCTTTGTGACCAAGACAAAGGCAAATACTGAGAAATCTGAAGGCAGAGTGGCAAATGCTTTCTCTCTTTCTCTCTGTCTCTCTGTCTCAAGGCTAGAATTGACTTTCCCTGTGAAAAGCAAGGAATCATATTCATAGCATGTTTAACATTTTTTTCTAACTTAAACAATTATGAAAAAGGCTGATCCCAGATAAAACTGAGAAGTAATCCTTTCCCTGTTCTATCCCAGGCCAAGAAAACCAGTCTTTCCTTTGTCCTATTCCTTTGTGATTCATTTGTGGGAAAAACAAAGATCTCTTTCCCCTTGAGGCCATTGCCCCACTATTTCCTCTTAGAATATCCCTCCGGCACCTTTACCTTTCACCTCGCTAATTCCTGGTGGCCTTCATGTCTCAGATGTCACCTCATTTAGACACCTGCTTTGTCCCCCAAGGCCAGGAGTTGCCCTCCTGTGTGTCCCAGTATTACTGTGTCTGTAACAGAAGTATGGAACTATCATGTTCTGCTGTCTGTGCCCATTTATTTGTCTTTCTCACCCATTAAGCTCTTTAAGGTCAGGCACTGTGGCTTATTTATCATCATATCCCTAGTAACCCATCCTGTGCTTGGAGTGTAATAGGTGCTCAATAAATATTTGTTGACTTGATTAAAAAAAAGAGTGCTGATTCAATAAAGTAATCTGTACCCAGATGTTAATGTCTTGTCCTTTAGGAATGTTTGCCTTTTAATAGAAAAGGGCAGGCAGGAATTTTAGATTCTTCTATTAACAGGCTGGTAGAGGACCTATTTTTTCCAGAGGAGTCTTCTGATTCCTAGGGTGACCAAGTGTGTCTGCATTTGGCTGGAACTGAGGAATTTCTCAGGGTGTGGGACTTTCAGTGCTAATATGGGGATAGTCTCGGGCAAATTGGGATGACTAATCACTCCACTTTTAGATCAATCACATTAGAATTACCAGGTCTTCTTATACACAGATCAAGGCAAACTGTACCATCCTCCTCTCAGAAAGAATACCACCATTAATATGTTATTGCCAATATTTCCATTTCTCCTACCACGCAGGGATCATTGCATCTTCATTGATAAAACTCATGTGGTTTCTCAATGGACACATAAAAGATATAGATTAAAACCTTCCATCCTTTCCTGCTGTGTCCACAGAAGGTTGTCAGTCAGCGTGAGGAATTTATTAAGAGATTAAGTACTTAGAGGGCAGGGACTATGGCTGTTTTTATAGTGACAGGAATAGTACTGAACCAATGTTCATTTCTTATCAGAGCCTTTTCTTGCCAGTAGTGGTGTTGAGAGAGCAAAGGGTCTCAAGATTATTAGGCATACCCTGAGTTACCACAGTTATTCAGTCTGGCTAAGAGTCAGGACCCTTATGGAAACACATCTCAAGTAATCCTCCAAGGAATGTCTGTATGCTGGAGCTAAACAGACAAGCTCTTGTCTTTGTCGAGTCTGCAAGTTTCTACCAGAAGTCAAACTGCTTTTGCCCCAAAAGTAAAGGGTTGGCTAAGGCAGCTGGTGGGCACAGCTGTGAAATACAGGGATTTCCAAATCCAGACTCCGTCAAGAAATCAGCTCTCTTACTGGCAGCTGTGCTCCAGCTGTGATGAAACACAAAGGGCTCCCCCAGAAGACAGCTGAGACCGAACCAGATCCCTGCTCCCAACTGCTCAGTCTTCTTCAGAACACTGTAGAAGCATCAGATTACACCAAGTAGGGATGTTCTCGAAACTGTGGCTTGGCCAACCTTTGCCCTCTCCACAGTCTTTCTCTCTTCTCTGTGTTTTCCTCTGGAACTTGTGTTCTGGACCAGTTAGAGACCTGGGTGAAAAGGGAGAGAAAGAGCACATTAGTTCAAAAAGAACAGTGTCTTGACCATCTACTCAGTCAGCAAATATTAGCACATACTTTTTTTTTTTTTTAATAAATGTATTTATTTATTTATTTATTTTTGGCTGTGTTGGGTCTTCGTTTCTGTGCGAGGGCTTTCTCCAGTTGCGGCGAGCGGGGGCCACTCTTCATCGTGATGCGCGGGCCTCTCGCTGTCGCGGCCTCTCCCGTTGCGGAGCACAGGCTCCAGACGCGCAGGCTCAGTAGTTGTGGCTCACGGGCCTAGTTGCTCCGTGGCATGTGGGATCCTGCCGGACCGGGGCACGAACCCGTGTCCCCTGCATTGGCAGGCGGATTCTCAACCACTGCGCCACCAGGGAAGCCCGAGCACATACTATTAATTGTGGTTCTCTGTGGCAGTGGACACATAATAGGCAGTTCGATCTATCACTTTCCTCACTCCCATCCACTGAGTGAGGCTCTTAAGCATCCTTGGGAAGAAACACCAAGGTGGTGTGTTTCTAGGTGGAAGTACATTCTACAAAAGGGATGCATTCAAAACACTGTTTTAAAGATAACATGTTGACAGGATGATTATTAAAACTGTGATAATAAGATGTTAGAAGAAGCAGTATAAATGGAAGATAGTGAAACACAGAGAGCAGGAGGCGAAGGGAGGGACATTAAGGACTGACCGTATAGCCCATCCCTTCCTCCTTTCCCTACCTTATAACCTGGATAAGCCTCTTATTCCAGGGCTGCTTATGATGCCTGCCTTTGTTTGCTTCTCCTGTAGAAGATGGGTAGAGATGACCCCTTAGAATGGGAGTGATAACTAACCATGAATGGTGTCATGGCAAGCAACATCTGTCCCCACAGTAAGAGAAAAAGGAATATCTCCTGCGCTAGCAGCTACTATTGCTAAGTAACAAACCACTCCAAAACTTAGTGGCATAAGACAACCTTTCTTTTTTTAAAAAAACTTTTTATTTTATATTGGAGAATAGCCGATTAACAACGTTGTGATAATTTCAGGGGCACAGCAAAGGGACTTAGCCATACACATGCAACAACCTTTCTTTTTGCTCACAGATTCTGCAGGTCAGGAATTAGCACCAGTCAAAGCAGGGGTGGCTTGTTTCTGCTCCATTATGTCTGGTGCCTCAGTTGGGGAGACCTAAAGACTGGGAGTGATATGATAGATGGAGGCTGGAATCATCTGGCAGCATCTTTACTTACATCTTTAGAGGTTGATGCTGGCTGTCGATAAGACCTCAGCTGCGCTGTTGGCTGGGGCACTTACATATGATCACTTCTCCATGTGGTCTTCTTGGCATGCAGTAGTTTGTGCCTCCTTGCCACGTGGTGGCTGGTTTCCAAGACTGAGTGTTCCAAGACAGCAGGAGTGCATGACATTTTTGATCTACCCTTGGAGGTCACTTCTGTCCTATCCTATTGCTTGAGGCAATTACAAAGTTCTCTTCAAGCTCAAGGTGGAGGATACTTGATGAGGGAAATTTTAAGATCACATGTAAGAAGAGCATGTTAGATGGTAGGTATTGTTGTCATCTTTGGAAAATATTATCTGCCACATCCTCCTAAGTTAAAAGTTTGAGAAAAGGGGTTAGAAGTTAGCAAGTTTGGGGGACTGGAAGTCATGATTTTTTTCTTTGAAAATTCTTCTGACTTTCTGAATATGCTCTGCTAATTAAGCCTCCGTATCTTCGCCCTTGAAGATCACCCCACCATGAGGGCAATTTCCCGTGTTTTTTGTCAGACATACTTTGATTTAATGTTCCAGACACAATTCTATTGGTAACTCATTGGTAAAATCTTCTCTGGTGAACCAAGATATAATTAATCACACATTTCTCTGTGCTCCAAACAATAACTAATATGTAATGAGCACTTTTCTATGTACCGGGCACAGTTCCAAGTAACTTAACATGGTTTAAATAACTTATTCTTCACAGCAAGCCTGTAAGGTAAAGAACATTATCTTAACTTTATGGATGAAGAAACTAGGCACAAAGGATTGAATAACTTGGCTTAAGGGCATACAGCTTAAAAGTGGTAGAGCCAAGATTGAAGGCAGAGTCAGACAGTGTGCCACATCTAGAGGGACTACTGGGAGAAAGACTTCAGAATCATGTTCATAGAAAATATCGACTAAGTAATTTGCCCAAAGAGTGTAGGTAGGAAGTGGAACAAAATTCCTGACACTTCGGTCAACTCAGTCTTTCCGGTAACCTTAGACACCCACTCCCTCCAATGAATTAAAAAAAACCCAATTAAGATCAGACATTGAAGTACTTACGGGAAAAATTTTCCAACAATATAAACCAACTTTTAAAAGAGGGGCATATAGGAAGTCTGAAAACACACAATTTAAAAATCATTATTTCATAAATGTTTCTGTGAAGTCGGGGAAGGGTTAAGGATGTGGTAGTCTCTCTTCTCCTCATGGAAGAGAAGCAGAATTTTAAATAGCTCCTCTTCCCCAGCTTGGCAGGGCTCTGACTTCCGAGGATGACTCTAATTGCTCAGAAGCACAACCTTCCCTCCTTGAGAAACTGGGGAATGATTTAGGTACTTTGTTTTTTCTTTGCAGCCTTCCCGACCCTCCCCACCATCCTTCCACCCAACACACATCTGTGCGTTCACTAAGCATGAACGTGGGTTTGCCTGACCTCAGACTCTAGGCACCTTTTTGTGAAGAGTCTCTAAGTGAAAGGGGCAAGGGGTGTTCCAGTGTCATCGGGCCATTCTTAATTTTTCTTGAGAGAAAATAATGTTAACTGTATCGTCTGATTACATGGTGCTAACTAGCATCAAATATGCATACGTCTGGTTTGTTTGGAGAGCGTTAGTCCTCAAGATGCCAGGGACTGCAGAAGCTCCAGGGAGGAGAAAATTCAAACTTCTCAGATGCAGAGAGTTCATTCAGAAGTAATCCTAGCCTTTTATTTCTTGTAAGAGGCTTTCCAAAGCCTGCCTCGTCCCATTTTTTCTGCTGTCCTTACTGGTACCACTGCCACAGTCCTGGCTTCCCGCTCCGACATCTAAGTGAGGCTACGGGAAGCCATGAGTTGTGTCTAACTTTGGAAACCCAACACTCACTCTCTGTCCGAGGTCTGCGAAGCGATCCAGTACCCAAGAGGCAGGTAAAATGATCACCTGCATCCATGCTGGAGGAGAGCATCAAGAGGACGTGCGAGCCAGTTGACACCGGAGCTAGACCTGGGCAAGCAACCTGAGGTTCCTCACCCACTCCCCTGTTCTTGGAATGTCTGTTCTGCCACAGTGGGAGCTGTTCCAAGGATGTAACCTTGAGAGAGTAAGGTGTTGTTGAAACCATATGGACGGTATATGTGACTGAACCCAGTTAAGGCCGCTATATAAACTTTTAAGATTCTGCTGGGCAGGCACAAACATCTCCTCATCTTGTGGTGCCCAAGACAAGCCTTGTATGTGAGTTCCCTTGCTTATTAAGACTGCCACCTACCAATCTGGACTGGCCTCTTTCTTCAGTCTTTCCTTGCCCTCTGTGTGTGGGGCCAGTTTATGAACCTACACTCCATGTGACCAATTTACTCTCCTTCCCCGCAAGCCCAAGGTTCCCAGCACGGTGCTCATCTGAATACCACACTAGTAGCCTCCAATTCATTTTTTTATAGCCCCACTTTCTACTATTTGCCTGTGATTGAACAGTGGAAGTTTGTGGAAATAAGGTTTCTACGCAACTGTGGGTTTTTTGTTTTTTATTTTTAATTAATTAATTAATTAATTAATTTATGGCTGTGTTGGGTCTTCGTTTCTGTGCGAGGGCTTTCTCTAGTTGCGGCAAGCGGGGGCCACTCTTCATCGCGGTGCGCGGGCCTCTCACTATCGCGGGCCCTCTTGTTGCAGAGCACAGACTCCAGACGCGCAGGCTCAGTAGTTGTGGCGCACGGGCCTAGTTGCTCCGCGGCATGTGGGATCTTCCCAGACCAGGGCTCGAACCCGTGTCCCCTGCATTGGCAGGCAGATTCTCAACCACTGCGTCACCAGGGAAGCCCAACTGTGGGGTTTTGAGACAGAATATGTAAGACTTCAAGATTTACAGAATTTTCATTAAGTCTTCCCTGAGGGAACTGTTAGCCTTCAACAGTGATGTATAGAGACCAGCGTTTTCTTCTTGATGAGTTTCAGTCCAACATGGCTGTCTTAGTCATTTTCGTATGCTCCCTTTCTGGGTCTTTGTGAATTGACTGATTGATTGGAAATTTGTTCTTTGGTCTAAATATCATCAGTGTACTTTTGTTTCCTGTCTTAATTTTTTTTGCTATTCTTTTGAACCTCAAGAAGAATTTCAGATATGTCATATTGGCTCTGCCTGTGGCTACTTGGGGCTCAACTCAATCCAAAGATCCGGTTTTAGAAAAGGGACACATGGCAAGAAATGTAAATTGCTGTACTCTGCTCCTCAGCCATCAAACATCCTTTGTTAACATTCTCATTTTCCACTAAATGAGCTATTGTTGCTACAAGTCAGTGGTTCCACTACAGAATTTGTAGGACAATAAACAAAGTGTAAAGTATATGTAATGAGGACTGCCTCTAATTTCCCCTTAATTGCACATTGAATTATAGCCAGCACGACCCTGACACCAGCATTACTTCCTCAATACATAGCCTTGATGTAGAGCAAATTTTTCTTGTATGACAGGTTTATTTCTTTGTCGAAGAACTGTTTAAGAGGTATTTCATTGTATGTTGCAAAGATGTAATTGGGCTCTGGCTGGTTTAGTCGTTTAATAGGTATGATCATAATGATATGTCACTTTTTAGTATATGGGCTCCTCATTCCTTTCCAGGTTGATTGCTTTATCTAGGAGACATCAAATGGAGTCCCTACAAAATAATATCTGTGGGAAGATGAGCTGCAGATTTATATCTCCCTTTAAGTTCAGGGCTTTGGTATGTTCAGAGAAGAATGGCAGCTTCATATCAAATAAGGCTGAAAAAAGAAAGGTAGTGAAATCTGCAAATAAAATTTTTATCATTTAATATTTAAAGTGTATTTTTCTTGAATGGCAGGGAAAATCTGCAGAGGTATTGACTACTCACCAACTGACCATTGGACACAAAAACTGTGAGGTGCTTTGAGATTAAGTTCCCAGAAGAACATTTATGGTGCTAGGTGATATCACCTGCAGCATATCAATTAATCCAAAATTATTTTTTATTTTATCTTTTGTACCTCCAACCATAATCTTAATTTCTAATCCATTTTGAGTACTGTTCTTCTTATCCTATTTTCTGTGTTTCCATTTGCTTTCTTAACTGTGTGTTGAACCCACGCTGTATTCATCATAAAATTCAGAAATATCAACATAAGTGTTGAAGATGGGTAGATTCGAGAGAAGGAAAGATGTGGAAGGTTGGGAGGGACAGGTGATTCTGGGCATAGCACAGTAGGACTCAGTGAAGAAACCCCCAGCAGTGATCTGATCCGAAGGGACACTGGCTTAGGTGATGACAAAGTGGCATTGTTTGAACAAGCGTAGCTGCAGTAACATTGGTGGCGACAGGAACATGTCTGGCTGTGGTCATCCGCGGTGGCTGCTTCAGTGACCTTGTTGCTCCATATTTATATTCAGCGGTAGCAGCATCTGCCGCAGAGCCTTTGTCAGACAAAAGCAGTTGCCGTGATGTCTTCAGGGGGTACCAATGACATGATTGGCAGTTTTAGTGTCAGGAGCGACTGAAGATGTCACCATAGCAGCTAAAGAAAGTCGGTGGGGCGGGGGGTGGGGGGGAGAGCTGAAACACTGCAGTCTCCAATTAAACTAGTGTTCCAAGGAAGACACCTGCTGTGGATTACCAGTGGCTGAGCGCAGGTATGGGGTGAAGAGGCTGTTTTTCCAGGAGAGCTGATAGGAGTAAAGTCAGAGAAGACTAGTATAGATCTTGTAAGAATTGTTGTATTAAATGCAATAGTAAGGTGTAAAGCAGCTAAAACAATGCCTGGCACATATTACAGATTAGCTAATTTTATTAATATAGTACAGTAATAATATTATTATTACAGTTCCCTCTTGTTAAGCACTTATATTAAGTCTAGGGGCTGAACTTAGGTCTTTATTTGTATGATACAGACAGCATTTTTATGCCACAACTTTAGTTTATATGCTGTTATAGACTGAGTTGTACCCTCCCCCCTTCCTCCAAATCCACATGTTGAGGCCCTAACTTCCAATAGAACTGTATTTGGAGATGAAGCTTTTGAGGAGGCAATTGGCTGAATGAGGTCATAAGGGTGGGGCCTTAATCTGATAGGACTGGTGTCCTTACAAGAAGAAGAGACACCAGAGTTCTCTCTCTGCTCACACAGAGAAAAGCCCATGTGAGGACACAGTGAGAAGGCACCGTCTACAAGCCAAGGAGAGAGGTCTCACTAGACACCAGCCCTGCTGGTACCTTGATCTTCAAGCCTCCAGAACTGTGAGAAAACCAGCTTCTGTTGTTTAAGCCACCTAGTCGATGGTATTCTGTTGTGGCAGCCTGAGCAGACATAAAAGCCAACCCTTCCCCCCAAATCCTTTATTTTCCATAATTCAGTTTACTTTCTATGACTTTACTTGCTTGCCTACCCTAATGATGGGAAGAACACTTGATCTTGCCAATTAAAGCTTTCTCCGCTTTCTGGTTTAAAACAAACTGTTTGGATACTTACACTCTCCATTCTCCTTCCCCAAGATGGCGTCTGGGAGCAGACGGACACTTTTTTTTTTTAAACCTGAGGGTTTTTTTTTTTTGAAGTAGAGCTGATTTACAATGTTGTGTTAATTACTGCTGTTCAGCAAAGTGATTCAGTTATACATATATATACATTCTTTGTTTTTAAATGTTTATTTTGATTTAATCCAGTTTCTAAACTGAGTCGTGATATGTTGTAATCTTTTTTAAGATTTATTATTTATTTATTTATTTATTTTATTTATTTTTGTCTGCGTCGGGTCTTTGTTGTGGCACGAGAGATTTTTGCTGAGGTATGTGGTATCTTTTGTTGTGGTGCGCGAGGGCTTCTCTCTAGTTGTGGCGGTGGGTTTTCTCTTCTCTAGTTGCGGCGCACGGGTTCCAGAGTGCTTGGGCTCTGTAGTTTGTGTCATGCAGGCTCTCTAGTTGAGGTGCAGGAGCTCAGTAGTTGTGGCATGTGGGCTTAGTTGCCCCGCGGCATGTGGGATCTTAGTTCCCTGACCAGGGATCGAACCCGTGTCCCCTGCATTGGAAGGCGGATTCTTTACCACTGGACCACCAGGGAAGTCCCTATACATTCTTTTTTTTAATATTGTTTCCCATTATGGTTTCTCATAGGATACTAAATATAATTCTCTGTGCTATACAATAGGATCTTGTTGTTTATCCATTCTATATATAAAAACTTCTGCTAGCCCCAACCTCCAACTCCATCCCTCCCACCCCCTTGGTAACCACCAGTCTGTTCTCTATGTTTGTGATTCTGTTTCTGTTTCATAGATAGGTTCATTCGTGTCATATTTTAGATTCCACATATAAGTGATATCATATGGTATTTGTCTTTCTCTTTCTGACTTACTTCACTTAGTATGATAATCTCTAGTTGCATCTATGTTGCTGCAAATGCATTATTTCATTCTTTTTTATGCAAATGCATTATTTCATTCTTTTTTATGGCTGAGTAGTATTCCATTGTATATATGTACCACATCTTCTTTATCCATTCATCTCTCAATGAACATTTAGCTTGTTTCCATGTCTTGCTAATTGTGAATAGTGCTGCTATGAACATAGGGCTGCATGTATCTTTTTCAATTATAGTTTTGTCTGGGTATATGCCCAGGAGTGGGATTGCTGGATCACATGGTAATTCTATTTTTAGTTTTCTGAGGAAGCTCCACACTGTTTTCCACATGGCTGCACTAACTTACATTCCCATCAACAGCGACACTTACTTCTTCTTGAGGTGTTGGGGCAAGAGGTCCTTCTGGTCTTCTCCTGGGAGGGGGGTTGTGCTGTATGCACTGCTGAAGTGTCTGCAGTGGAGTAACTTGTTTGTATGTCACACTTAGGGCCTGGTGATTTCCCCCATGGTGGACCTGGGTCTCACCTTAGCTATCCCTGGGGCTGCTGGCCCTTAGGGGCTGGCTGAGACTCCTGTCCCATCACTAGGTCTCCTGGGAATGTCAGATCCCCCCGCAGACCTTGGAAATGGGGTGGAGGCGGGGTTGTGGGCAGAGGCTGGGAGAATAGTCTCTCAAGCACTTTCACCTCGTGCTTTCCTAGGTCATTTCTCCTCCAACATCTAGACGCCATGTTGGTCTTGCTGCCTTATGAACTCAGGTCATCTGTAAAACCATGAGCTCTGGGGAGGCAGGGAATAAGAATGTTACTCTGTATCCCTTGACTCCAACTAAAGGCTTTATATTCCCCCCAACATTAACCTCAGACGGCCAGGGAAATGAGTTCACTTATATTGGTCCTCCGACTTTTCTTCTCCCATTCTCAGGCTCGATCTGCTCATTTTCCACTTCAACTCCAGTGACAGAAACGGCCCTTCAGTCCAGTCCTCTCCCTTTCCCACCTCAAGGCTTACACTAAAACCCTGGGCTTTGGTCTTTCTAGCTCTGGCTCTTGATTTACAAAGCTCAGCTTTTGGAGTTCGCAGCAAACACCTCATCAAAACCCTAGATTCTGAAAAGTAAAGGCACTTGTCTTTAGCCTATTGTCCTGCCATGAACAACAACAACAAATCTATATTTTAAAGCTCAAAGCCAAGTAATGACTTATTTGATCTAGGAGAGTCTACCTTCCCCCGGAAATACTGAATGTCTCAAGGGTGACAGGGAAATGAGCAATAATTAAGGGTTTAAAAGAAAAGAAAAGACAATACATTGATTAAATATTTTCAAAATACTCTCGCTGCTGTACTCTCTTGTTAGTAAATCTTTCCACACTCAACCCCTCCCCACAAAGTTATCTTTGCCTTTATCTTGCCCCTCCCTTCAAAGAAAGTGGGAGCTAAGGTCTTTCTAGGTTCTGTTTTGATCTCCCTCTTCTCCACCAAGTTCAAACAGCAGTAGCAGGCAGAACTTTTGGGGGGAACAGAGATAAGCCTTGAAATGACCTTGAATTACTAGAGGGTGTTAAGCAAGTTTTTCGGTTAAAATCCAGAGAAAGTGAAGCGTGCCACTCTGACCCCAATCTCCATCACCTCCCAGCCTCAGTTACTGTTTTGTCTCTGGTCTCAGGAAGCCAAAAGGCAGCACTGGCTGAACAGGGGCCACCAGAGAGTGAGAGAGATCAGCCTCCATGCCATAACCTGAAACTTAACCCAAGTCACGGGTTGTCTTTCCAGCCTGACTTTGGAATCTAGTTTCCTTCCCTAAGACACAGCCTGTCCAAATCAATCAACTAATGACGTGGCTTGCAGCTGCTAGCATCATCCTTCCCTTTCCAAGAAAGGTTTTGGTTCTTTCAAAAATTTCGATTTCAAGAAATCAACTTTAAAGTTGCTTCCCCTGCTCATCCTTTTCTGCTTTCTCTCGGGTACCTCTGTACACTGTTCCTCAATAGGTAAAGAGAGTGGTGTAGGGTTTGTGATTAGTCCAGAGTCCCTACTTCACTGCCTGGGGAGAGATTGCAGAGACTGCCATTCTCTCAGAGAAATCCCATTATTGGCAACATCCAGTGTCCAATATGGGAGAGTAAGGGTGGAGAAGCAGTGACCGAGGGCTGGGCATGGGCGGGGAGCAGCAGGTAGCCTCCCAGGGTCTTACGTGCTCTAGTATGGTATGAATGAAGTAGCTAAGAGTTCTTCAGACTCTCAAGGGGGCTACAGAATTGAAGAAAGGACTGGTGGACAGGAAAATGTCTGAAGTCAGGAGAAAGAAGCTGAAGAAGGCAAGGATCTTTTGACAGAGGCATTGGCTGACAGTGCCAGCAAGACATCACAAAGATCAGGCAGGACCAGCTCTGTTTGAATGGATGCCGGATCAGGATGCCCAGGGCTTGGTGGATCCAACTTTGCCAGAACAGATGAGCAAGGAAAGAGGCCAGCCGCCAAAGGTCACGCATAATGAGATGCCTCAACTGCAAACCAGCAAGGGTTAGAAGCTAGGACATGATATAATACTCCTCTCCACAAACTTATTCACCCTCAGATAGAAGGTGAGGTGCGGTAAGGGGAAGCTTAGAAAGAATTAATTCTTACCCAAAGGGTCTAAGATTTGAATGGGATAAAGACTGAGAAAGTTATACTTTAATTTGGATTTATAAAAATCACTGAATAAGAATGGAGTGTACTAGAATGTGATAAAATATATCTTTTGCTATAGACAGACTGGCAGTTTATACATTAAGTTGGATTTGCCAATTCAAAAAAAGGTACTTCTTTTTTTTTTCAAATCTGAGTTTTTATACTCATCCACTGTACTTGTTTAATACTTTAATCAATCCTGTAAGGAAATTAGGCTCAGAGAGATCAAATTATTTGATCAAGAGATTAAATAATTTGGTCATAGTTAGCAATTAGCAGAGCCAAGACTTTAATTTATCTGGATCAAAGTCTGTGTTTCTAACTCCTGTGCCTAAACCTCAGAGTTATATGGCTGTTATTTTTAGCCTCTGTATTGTTTTTCATCCATAGGGGGGTGTGGCCTTAAAAAATAAATCCTGTTGTAAATGTTCTTTATTTGCCTTTGTCCTTTGTTCTCGTTTTTCCCTCTCTCTACTTCTTTAATCTCTCTGATTTTGTCCCTTTTATCTTATTAGTCCTCTATTTTGTCCTTTTTTTTTTATCACTCCAGTGAGCCCCCATGGTTGACGATCAGTTCCTCTCAAAGCCTTATTTGCCTACACCAAGCTGTGTGGCCCTCAGGATACAGACCCTATCACATGGGGCCACCTGGCCTGGCACCTTCCTAGACCTCAGGAAGCAGGACATGTAGACAGCACTGCCTTTGGATTTGGAAGCCTACAAATTAAGAGTTCATTGTGTTTGGGAGGTCCAGGAGGATTGAGTTTCAGATGAATGGAATAATCATCTTCCAGAGAAGTAAATTTACTTGGCAGGTTTCCACTAAAATGGATTTAAAAAAATGTCAGATGGAACTAAAACATTTAAGACATATGGTGCATTAACTAAATGTTTAAACATTTACCTTTAGCTGCGTGAACATACCACTGATGAGATGAGTTCAGTGAGCTATGTTGAACATCTTTGACGGAATCACTGTCCAGTAGAGAGCTCTATTTCTTGAATTTATTTAATATAAACCACCCCCAGATGCTTACAACAGATACCAAATACATGTTATAATTTCACTGCTGAATGCGAATGCACATAAAAATGAAAGATCCAAATGAGAAAATCTATCTGTAATCTCAGTCATTACCTTTTATTTGAAATCGGTTCTCCATGAGAAGGGTGCAAAGAAGAGTATCATTAGGTACGAAGCAGTGAAAGTCACTGGGATGCCATCAGCCCATTCTACTGTCTTCCAGAAAATCCCTTAATACTTTATTGCAGGGTCAGCAAACATGTAGCAAGTGTGGGAGTGCTCCCCTCACCCCTTGTCTGTAGCAGACATTGTTAATCATTCACAACACTTAATTTTCCTGCTGAGCCTGCACTTGGCCTGAGACTTTTTCTGCACCCAGCACTCCAGGCAACCACTGCCGATTGATCCAAGTTGGCACTTAAAACGAAACCTATTTGCAATCTCCAGGCATAGAACAATGATAGAGCAGTGGGGTGTTTCTATATCTGATGTATCTAAGAGACGTGATAATTGTGGTAGTAGGCCATTGGATGCTGTTAGGATTTATCCCTTTAATTAAAAGGATGGCTGTGGGGCTCCTTGGGTTCTGGAAGAATCCACTAGGACTTGGATTAGCCTCTATCTAGTTGTATAAAGGGCTAGTATTCTGTCTTCCAGGCAGACAGACTCCACACATACCTATATCCTTTTCTCTTTCACACTCTGAGTTTCAGATCCTCAAACTGAGAATTCTAAACCCATTTGAGATAGAATGAGTCAGGAACTAACAGAGACTCTGAAACTAAGGTAATCACTTAAATTCTGGATACTGCAGAGAACTTCCTGGAATAAAGGAGTGTGTATGTTGATGGGGTGGGGGGAGGTGTGGAACTTGTATTTAAGATCTGATCTCATACGTGTTCACATTTCCTATGTAGGCTGTAAATAATAACAGCTACTGTTTATTTACCTGACAAGGTGTTAAGCACCAAAGGACACACACTTTCTGTTTTTAAAATCAAAATGTGTAAATACGTCAGCCCAAATATTTTCGTGAATGCTCTTTTTTGCCTCCATTCAGAATATCTTTCTTTGAAAAAGATTTTAATCAAAGTTCTTCAATTAAGTTGTCTCTATGATTCTTTTGAATGTTTCTCCAAACTCAGATGCTGCAAAATCATAGGCATTGTTACTTTCACTCCATTCCAGTTCAGAATATAAATTTATCCAATAAAAGTAAGAGTTCCATCGAGAGTCTCACCACAAGTTGAAACATTCCAAGCTACATTATAGAATTTCAAATTTAAATATTATACACAGCAGGAGGATTCATCCTTTTATTTGGTCACTTCTTTCTTCAATATTTTAAAGATAAATTTAGTGATGTTTCTTTACATCATTACTTTCTGCAAAATCTACAAAAAGTAACTGTTAGCTTTTGAAATCAATGCTGATGTTTTTCCAGTAGATTAACACTTTATAGTTTCACATGGTCACAGATATCATTATGGCTCCCAAGTTAGATGTCAAATGCCGGCAAACATTTTGTGCAAGTTATGTGTTCATCAACTTTCTTAAGAAATTCAGTACTTAAATTTTTATTAAACATGTGATTTCTTTCCCCTAGAATTCACTGCTGCTAAAGAGTTATCCTAAAGTTTTTAAAAAGTTACCAAAAAATAATATAAATAAAAAGTTGTAGATTTAGAGCATATAATAAATGATAAAACCGCTGTAGTACAAATTATTCTCTACATACTCCATAGAAGGATTCTCAGTCTCTATTTCCCATACATTTTACATACACCAAACCTACAGTTTCCAAGTTTCCCCTGCCTCTGTGCCCTGGTACTCCGGTGGCTTCATGCATCTTGCAGCCTGTAGCACTGGCCATGGCACCATTTGCACATGTGCTCATTAGCTTGGAAGGGGCAGTGGTATTGAACACTTCTGTCACTAACGCCACCAAAGACTGAAGGAGTTTGCTTCCCAAAGCCTAGTGTACAAGATCACTCTATTTCCTTCCAAGAGAGGTATTATTATACTGCATCTAGACAGGATCAAGAGAAGAAAGAAAGGTCATCTCTGGTTGGTTTCGAATACAAGCAAGTATTAAATTGAGAAGTCTTTTTATGGCATGTGCATTTCACATACAGACTAGCTGAAACCATGGCAGAAGCTAAAAGTAAAAGTGGAAGCCTAGAAAGTTCAGAATGTTTTAATACAATTATTAATAATAATACTTTTATAAAAATGAAAAACGTGAGGCACATGCTAAAGCAGATGGAGTGCCAGGATACTAGACATAAATAGAGACAGTTCAAGGCAAACCCGGATATGTGCTTCCCTTACTTGGCATTTAAGAGGCCGATCTTCAGATCATTCTGGACCCAATTCTGGCTGTATCAATTAACAGCTGCATGACTATAAGCAGATATCTACCTTCAACCTTCTTGTTTGCAAACTGAGAGCTAAAATGCCTACCTCACTGGGTCGTTGTAAGGAGAAAAATGTATGGAAAGTGTCCAGAGCAAGGACCAGGTACACAAAGCAACGGCTCACTACATGAGACAGAGATGTTGTTATTATCACCATGCTCTTCTTAACAATGACTTATTGCATACAGAGGCCATGGGATGATTGCTACTCAGGCTGATTTTTCCCTTGAAAAATGAAGCAGGCTCAGAAAGAATCAGGGAGAACAGAAAAGGGAAGCAAGGAAGGTGGTCAAGTGGTATAACAGCACTGCGGTATTGGTAAGATGGTTTAGATTTGTGCTGTTATCCCTTCAAAACAAGAGAAGAACTACTATTTATCAAGCCCTTCCTCTAAGTCCAGCCCTGGAGCAAATATTTACTCCTTTTTATAATGGGGCTCTATCATTCACACTGGTGCTTTCCTTATAATTGCCACACGGGGCACTATTATTATTACCTCCATTTTACAGGTGAGGAAACTGAGGCTTCAAGAGGTTAGAGAACAAGAGCTAACACGGAATAGTTAGATATAAAACACATGCTCCTAAATCCATGCTTCTTATCTACATTACTTCTCAGAAGTTACAAGTGTCCCTAGTGGACCCACATCTGGAGTGTCCAACATACAGTTCTGTTCATCAACACTAAGTAGCATTTTATGAGAAGATGAGGTTGTCCTTTCTTATTAAGAACCTCAAAAAATTAGAAATTCTTAAAAGATGGTTCATTTCTAAATTTATCTAAACAGTTTTCAGAGCCTATTTGTAATTTTTAGCTATTGGCAGTAGCAAGTTCTATAACGTCTTATCCAATAAGTATAAAACTAGCCTATGCTGCAGTAACAACCCCCAAATCTCAGTTGTTTAAGGTAGCAAAAGATTATTTCTTGGTCATGTTACCTGTCTATTGCAAATCCTCAAGGTAGGAACTCAGGAAATCAGATTGAAAAGATAGTCACCATCACCAGCCAGAGGGACGAGCGCTCTTGAGGCTCTCACATTGCATGATCTAGCTCAGAAGTGATACACTCACATCCCCAGAAAATCCACTGGGCAGAACTAGCTGCATGGCCTCACCCAAGTATAAGGGAGCTAAGAAGTACAATTCTGCCATGTGTATGGGAAAGTAAAAATAAAAATATTTGGCAAACAGCAACAATCATTGATACAAAGTTACTACAAATGTTGTAAATTTTTACTTTTAATTTTTATAAAATGCTCTATTTGCCCTATTTCAAATTTCAGGTGGTTCCCTCTACTCAATATATTCTATTATTAGGTAAAGAAATACTTGTTCACATATTTTAACAGAATTTCCACCTTGTTTCCAATGGAAGAACATCAGATTGAAGAAGAGTCTGTCTTTTCTAAAAAGTTCTTTAAAAAAAAAAAATGACATCAACTCCTAGCTAAGGGGGATTCCTTAAGGAAATGTGTCATTTTCTTGTCTAGAAGTCAATAAGCTCAAAGAAGAATAAAGGTAGGGCTGAAGGATGTGGAATAAAAGACCCAGTTAATGCCTAAAAGACGCCAAATTGGAAAGTGTTACTGTTCCTTGTATCATCCATCACTGCAAATGGCTCAGCAGGAAAAAGACTATCTCAAGCTGGCAGTCTTGCCGTAGAAATAGATCATTGTAATACGGGTGGCAGAATTGTGGAGCTCAACATGGCCAGTGACATTCCATTGACTGGTTAAGAACCAAGAAGGGTAAGAACTGAGTGAATGAAAATTCAATCAAGTCCTAATCAAATTAACATTCAATAAGCTGGGAAATATTCTTGTGTTGGGTTTTTTTTTTGGTCCCTAAATATTAATCAACTGTAAGTTACTTTCAAGTTATTCATTCAGCTTTTAAAAATGGATTGGTCTTTTCATAGAAATCTGTATTCAAAAGTAAAGATGGAATTTAGTGTCCTTGCCTTAGATGTACTTCATAGAAGTGAGCAGTCTTTCATGGCTGCATTCTTAGCACGTAATAAAGACTGAGAGTGGTGGAGACATTACAAGTGCATGGGGCTGGAGACATGCAATGTAGAGATTGGGAACAAACTCAGCTTTCAGGGTGTTCAATGCCACCCACAGAAAATTCTTCATCGTGTCTTTATTAAACTCCTATTTGGCAATCAGGAAGAAGTAGGATAATTCAGTTCCAAAAATAATTATTGAGCACCTGCTAATATGCCTAAAAGTGCTTTGCATACTTCAATGAACCATATGAGAGAAGTATTTTTTTTGTTATGGCACCATACTTGAAATTGCACGGACAACACAGGTCAACCAGATCAGGCAATGAAGAGAAAAGTAACAAAATAATCAACTGTTAGATTGAAGTATTGATCAAGGTTTATATTTTGCAGAGTAAGTATAAGTCCAAAGTAAGTATTGGTTAAAAATCAGTGGCTTGCGGAGCAACTAAGCCCGTGCACCACAACTACTGAGCCTGCGCTCTAGAGCCCGCGAGCCACAACTACTGAGCCCATGTGCCACAACTACTGAAGCCCGCGCACCTAGAGCCTGTGCTCCACAACAAGAGAAGCCACCGCAATGAGAAGCCCGCTCACCAAAAGGAAGTGTAGCCCCTGCTCGCCGCAACTAGAGAAAGCCTGCATGCAACAACGAAGACCCAACACAGCCAAAAATGAAAAAAATTTTAAAAAAATAAATAAAATAAAAAGATTAAAAAAAATCAGTGGCTTAATTTGATGTCTATATCAAAGCACATTTAAAATATTACAAAGAAAACATTTAAACCTAGTTTTATACCTATGTAATTCTAATTTCTAAAATACTTTATCACATCAGCTGATTAGTTAAGAAGGTTCTTTTTGTGATGTTAATTAAGTCAGCATTCATTTGCAGCAACATGGATGGGCCTAGAGATTATCATACTAAGTGAAGTAAGTCAGACAAAGACAAATATCATATGATATCACTTATATGTGGAATCTAAAATATGATACAACTGAATTTATTTACAAAACGGAAATAGACTCAGAAATAGAAAACAGACTTATGGTTACCAAAAGGGAAAGGGGGTGGGGGAGGGATAAATTAGGAGTTGGGATTAGCAGATACAAACTCCTATGTATGAAATAGATGAACAACAAGATCCTACTGCATAGCACAGGGAACTATATTCAATATCTTGTAATAACCTATAATGGAAAAGACTATGAAAAAGAATATATATGTACATACATAAATGAATCACTTTGCTGTATACCTGAAATTAACACAATGTTGTAAATCAACTGTACTTCAATAAAAAAAAAAATTGTCAGCATATTTAGGTATCATTCAAGACACGAACATGATTGTGTGTTGCTTAGCAATTCATAATTATTAGAGGTTTTTAGAGACTTATAGCAATATCAGATGCTCTTGAATAAAATATTTTAATGAAAATTAAAAATTTTCACCTTATAAAATTTAAAATTCCCCCAATTATTATTATTGATATAACAATGGTACATCAAGTGTAAAAGAATCTTAATAAACTTACAGTATTGGTTGAAAATATATATGATTTCACCTAGCTGATACAATTATATTAATGTCTGACAAAATACATTTTAAGAAAAAAGTATTACTGGAGATAAAGATGACCATTAAGCGATGATAAATTATTCAGTTTACCAGGATGTAATAATTCGAAACTTGTACACACCCAACAGCCTCAAATATATGCAAAAAAATCAATAGGACTACAAGAAGAAAGTGGCAATTTCACAAAGTCTGAAATTTTAATATTTTCTCTCAGTTGTCAGAACAAGCACATAAAAAAAAAAAACAGTAAGGGTGTTGAAGATTGAATGAAACCTGATAGAACGGGTATAGAACACTGTATCCAACAACTGCAGAATATGTATTATTTCCAATTAAACATAAAAGATTGATGAAATTTTCCATGGCTAAGCCACAAAATTAGTTTCAACAGATTTCCAAGGATGGGCATCTGTGGCAAAGATTAGCTAAATGTTCGCTAAGTATGCTTCCTCTTCCTGGGTCCACAGCTAAACTACGTTTTACAATCTCCTTGTACCTAGATGGGAATATGGAATTAGCTCTGGTCAAAGAAAAGTAGGTGAAAGTGATTATGCTATTTTCAGCCCTGACCCCTGAACATATCCTATATGACTTCTACCCACTCTCTCTTTATTCATCAGCCAACTCAGTGTAGCAGGGTATCCAGTGAGGCCCTGGGTGGCAAAGCTACTAGATGTTGCCTGGATCCCTGAGTTGTTACTTGGAGGAGAGCCACTCAGGAGAGTCCACTGACCAGTAGCTTGATGTGAGAAACTTTTTGTGTGTGTGTCAAGCCATTGAGATTTTAAAGCTTCTCATCCTATCAAGTAGCTGACTAAAATAGTATTGTGCAAACTGCATTCTCTGACAAAATTGCAATTAGGTTAAAAATTTAGCATAAGTAGTAATAATGAGAAAATAGCTATAAGCTCAGAAGTTTAAAAACACATTTTTAAAACAACACAGGTAACAAGAATAAATAATGATGAAAATTAGAATGTACTCAAAACTGCATAATAATTAAAATACTAATTATCAAGATGTATACTAGCAGCTTAAAACAGTATTTATAGGAAAAAATATCACCTTAAATATTAACATTAAAAACAATGAGGGATCCAGAAATAAACCCATACATACAGCTGTTGTCAATTAATCTATGAGAAAGGAGGCAAGAATATACAAAGGAGAAAAGGCAGTCTCTTCAACAAGTGGTGCTGGGAAAGCCGACAGCTACATGTAAATCAATGAAATTAGAACATTCCCTCACACCATATACAGAAACTCAAAATGGTTTAAAGACCTAAATACAAAACATGACACGATAAAACTCCTAGAAGAGAACATAGGCAAGACATTCTCAGACATAAATCGTATCAATATTTTCTTAGATCAGTCTCCCAAGGCAAAAGAAATAAAAGCAAAAATAAACAAATGGGACCTAATCAAACTTAAAAGCTTTTGCACAGCAAAGGAAACCATCAACAAAAATAAAAGACAACCTGTGGAATTGGAGAAAATATTTGCAAATGACATGACCAACAAGGGATTAATATCCAAAATATACAAACAGTTCATACAACTCAATATAAAAAAAAAAAAAAACACCCAATCAAAAAATGGGCAGAAGACCTAAATAGACATTTCTCCAAAGAAGACATATAGGTGGCCAACAGGCACATGAAAAGATACTCAACAACACTAATTATTAGAGAAATGCAAATCAAAACCACAGTGAGGTATTATCTCACACTGGTCAGAATGGCCAACGTCAAAAAGTCTACAAATAATACATGCTGGAAAGGGTGTGGTGAAAAAGGAACCCTCCTACACTGTTGGTGGAAATGTAAATTGGTGCAGCCACTATGGAAAACAGTATAGAGGTTACTTAAAAAACTAAAAATAGAGCTACCGTATGATCTGGCAATCCCACTCCTGGGCATATATCTGGAAAAGACAGAATCTAATTCAAAAGACACATGCACCCCAATGTTCATAGCAGCACTATTTATAATAGCTGGAAATGGAAACAACCCAAGTTCCCATCCACAGATGACTGGCTTAAGAACAGCCAAAGAAAAGAATGAAATATTGCCATTTGCAGCAACATGGATGGACCTAGAGAACATTATACTAAGTGAAGTATAGAGAAAGACAAATATTATGTATCACTTATATGTGGAATCTAAAAAGTAATTCAAATGAATCTATATACACAACAGAAACAGACTCACAGACACAGAAAACAAACTTACAGTTACCAAAAGAGAAAGGGAGGGGGTGGGGATAAATTTGGAGTATGGGATTAACAGATACAAACTACTATACATAAAAGAGATAAGCAACAAGGATTTACTGTGTAGCACAGGGAACTATATTTGACATCTTGTAATAACCTATAATGGAAAATAATCTGAAAAATATATAACTGAATCACTTTGCTATACACCTGAAACTAACACAATATTGTAAATCAACTATAATCCAATGAAAATGTAAATGTAAATCAAATCAATAAAATGCTCTGGAAGGAAAAATAATAATGAGGGCTCAGACATAAAGAACTAGGTTTCTAACTTAAGGAATTAGAAAAAAAACGGCAGAATGAAGATTGGAGTGGTAGTTAATGAAATAGAAAACACACACATAATAGGATCAACAAGCCAAAGGTTGATTTTTAAAATTGAAATATAATTCACATACCACAAAGTCCACCATTTTAAAGTGGACGATTCACTAAAGTTTTCTTCAGTGTAGTCACAAATACGTGCAACCATCATCACTAATTCCAGAACATTTTCATTACCCCAGAAAGAAACCCTGCAGCTACTGGCAGTGATGCCCCACGTTTCCCTCCCCTCAGCCCCTGGCAACCACTAACCTACTTTCTCTCACTAAGGGTTCGCCTATTCGGGACGTTACACATAAATGGAATCATACAATATGTGGCCTTTTGAGACTGGTTTTTTTCGCTTTGCATAATGTTTTCAAGCTTCATCTATGCTGTAGCAAGTATCAGTCCTTAATCTTTTTCATGTTCAAATAATATTCCATGTATGGCTATACTACCTTTTGTTTTTCATTCATCAGTTGATAGACATTTGGGTTATTTCAACCTTTTGGCTACTGTGAATAATGGTTTTGTGAACATTCATAAACAAGTTTTTGTATGGACATATGCTTATATCTGTATATATATAAGGGTGTATAAGGGTGTATATGTTTAAACTTACATATACCCAACTATCTTGGGTATGTACCTAGGAGTAGACTTGCTGGGTCTTATGGTAATTCCATGTTTAACTTTTTGAGGAATTGCCAAAGTGTTTTTCAAAGCAGCTCTACCATTTTACATTCCCACCAGCAATTCATGAGGGTCCCAATTTCTCTATATTCTCACCAACACCTGTTACTTCCTGTCTTTTTTATCATTGCCAGAGTGAGTGTGAAGTGGTATCTCATTGTGGTTTTGCATTTCTCCAGTGAGTATTGTGTTGAACATCTTTTCATGTGCCTATTGGCCCATTGTATATCTTGTTATGAAAATATTCAAATCCTTTGCTCATTATTAAATTTGGTTGTCTTTTTTATTATTAAGTTGGAAGAGTTCTTTATAATATTCTGGATACAGACCTACAAGAGATATATGACTTAAAAAATAATATCTACCATTCTATAGGTTTCCCCTTTGCATTACTGATGGTATCATTTGCAACATAAAAGTAGTTTTTAATTTTGATCAAGTTCAACTTACATTTTTTTTTTTTTGGATGTGCACACTATTTAATGTGAGTTGGTGTATCCAGCACCGCCTGCTAGGCCTCTGTCCCTCCTCACAAAGCTGTGATTCTTGGCCCCAACACCCTTAACCCAGATGTGGTATAAAGACACTGGCTGGAGACCACTTTATGCAGCTAGAGAAACCGGAAGACACTGCCCGCCCCTTCCCCAGGAAAGTACACTTTAAAACGTAAAGACAACTGAAAAAAAAAAATCTGAAGAGGAAAACTATTATAAAAGGGGAAATGAGCACCCCTAAAACCAAAGTGTTGTATATGCTTAAAATAAAGCATTAAGTAAAAATATTACATCAAAAAATCCCTTAAGCCAAAGGGTACAAATTTCAGGATGCTTCCACATCGTGGGCCATGGGGTCTCCCTGCTTGGCTCCAGTGCCTTGGGGCCCATGTGGCAAAGAGTGGGTGCACCGCTGGGCCCACCCATCGTGCCAATGGGCCTCTTCTGTCCACGCTCCTCAAACACGCAGCCAAGGGGCAGCCTGCCTACTCCAGACTGGAGAGCGGGTGGGCAGTCCTTCAGTCCATCCTGGGGGTGCTCGGGGAGGGGGGGCACTGGCAGAGGCATTGCATCTCCCCTACAATGTCCCCAGCTCTCTGCCCTGTGGTCTCCCCTAAAATTTAGAGCCCCCATCTCCACCCAGTGCCAATGGACAGTCGCGGGGGCTGGAGTGAGGGGAGGCGTAGTCACGGTGCCCCGGCTGCCCCTCCCCGCAGGCCTTGTTGGAGGAGCGGGTCACGGCGGCAGTTCCTTCCGGAACCCGTGGGCAGCATGGCTGCGGCTGCAGCGCAGTCTCACTGATGCTCAGCCCCAGGAGGCCCCTGGTGGGCTGCTTGGTCATCCTGTCCTCGGGCACCTCGGGAGCCAGCCCGTGAGGTCCTTTCACATCGGGCTGGGTCTCAGCGAGAACTTGTTGCGGCCGTGCTGGCTCTGGCACCAGAGCAGCCAGAGCAGACAGACGTCGGCGACACCACGGGTCTCCATCACCGCCTCCTGCGCCATCAGGCCCTTCACCAGCAGGCTGACCCACGAGAACGGCAGCTCAGAGGGCGTGGCCATCAGCCGGTGCCGCTGCAGGCGCCGCGTGAAGGTCACGTGCTCCAGCGAGCGCGGAGGGCGAGGAGGGCGAGGAGGGCGAGGAGGGCGAGGAGGGCGAGGAGGGCGAGGAGGGCGAGGAGGGCGAGGAGGGCGAGGGCGTCTCACTGTAGATACAGGGGGGCACGCCCGGCTTGCGCTTTAGCTGCGTGCTGGGCGCCCTCCCCCAGCGTGCTGCAGGAGCGGAAGGGCGGCTCCGTGGCCCCGAAGTCGAAAGGACTCCCAGCCCTGGCGCCAGGCCGGCGGCCGCTAGGTAAGCCGCGTCCTGCAGCCGCTCCTCAGGGCCTGGCAGCGGGAGTTGAAGAGAGCGTCGCTGGTCAGCTCACCCAGCGGCTCCGGTTCCCCGGAGTTCAGGGACAGGGTCGGGCCCCTCCGGTCACACACCCGCAGGATCCAGGTAATCCTGAGCTCCTTAGGGTTCTGCTTGAAGCGCTGCAAGATGGCCGGGAGCTCGGTGTACGTGTGGTAGCGGTCCCTTGCTCCATGTGGGTGGGCGCCAGCGCTCTCGCAGTCAAGGCCGCAGCCACGCCGGGCAGGGAACCTCAGGGAAGCCGGGAGGAGCCCTGCCACAGGAGCAAGAGGGATGGCGGGCCCTTCGACTCCCGAGGAGCCACCAGTATGGGTGGTGGGCACCTCCTCAGTTTGAAGATGTACCCAACCCTCACTCTCTCCACCGTCCAGCCTCTTTAATTTTTATTTTGTTGCCTGTGCTTTTGGTGTCATATCTAAGAACCGTTGCCTAATCCAAATCTCAAAGATTTATACCTGTTTTTATCCTACGAGTTTTAGAGTTTTAGCCTTTATATTTAGGTATTTCAATTTTTAAGTTAATTTTTGTATATGGTGTGACATAGTGGTCCAACTTCATTCTTTTCATCCAGTTGTCTCAGCACCATTCATTGCAGAGACTATTTTCCCCCACTGAATTTTCTTGGTACCTTTGTTGAAAATAAATTGACCATAAATGGGTCTGTTTGTCAAAATTCGATTCCATTGTTCAGTTTGTCTTATCCTTTTGCCAGCACCAGTCTTGAGAATGGGAAGTGAGAGTCCTTTAACTTTGTTCTTCTTTTTCAAGATTATTTTGCCTTTGCTTAGTCATTTTCATTTCTATGGGAATATTAGGGTAAGTTTGTTACTTTCTGTAGAAAAGCATGGCTGAAATTTTGATAGAGAGTCCATTGAACTGGTGGATAATTCGGGAAGAATTGCTGTCTTAAAATATTGTCTTTCATGAACACAGGTGTCTTCCTTTGTATTTAGGTATTCTTTAAATTCTTTTGATGAAGTTTTTAGTGTACAAGTCTTGTACTTATTTAATTTTATTTCTAAGAATGTCATTCTTCTCATGCTATTGTAAATGAAATTGCATTCTTAATTTCATTTTTGGCTTGTTTATTGCTAGTGTAAAGAATGCAGTTGATTTTTGTATGTTGATCTTGTATCCTGCAATCTCGCTGAACTAGTTTCATTAACTCTAATAGCTTTTTTTAGTGAATTAGGATTTTCTGCATGCAAGATGATGCCATCCTTAAAAACTTTTCTTGCCTAACTTTCCTGGCTAGAACCTTTAGTATTATGTTGAATAGGCATCTTTGTCTTGTTCCTGATCTTAGAGTGAAAGTAATCACTGTTTCACTGTTAAATATAATGTTAGCTGTGGGTTTTTCATAGATGCCCTTTATCACGTTGAGGAAGTTGCCTTCTATTACTGTTGGGTGTCTTTATCCTAGATGACAATAATATTGGATTTTGTCAAATGCTTTTTCTACATGTATGGAGATGATTTTTTTTTTTTTGGTCTTTTATTCTATTAATTTGGTGTATTCCTTTGATTGATTTTTATGTGTTGAACCAACTATGCATTCCTGGGATAAATCCTTTTTAATGTTGCTGGATTCAGTTTGCCACTATTTTGTTGATACTTTTTGCATCTATATTCATAAGGTATGTTGATTTATAGTTTTCTTTTTTAATGATTTCTTTGTCTGGTTTTGGCATCAGGGTAATACTGGCCTCAGGTAATGACTCGAGAAGTGTTCCTTTCCTCCTACTTTTTGGAATAATTTGTGAGGGATTGTTAATAATTCTGCTGTAAACATTTGGTAGTATTCACCAGCAAAATCATCTTGGCCCTGGGCTTTTCTTTTTGGGAATTTTTTGATTACTAATTCAATCCTTTTACTTCTTTTAGCTCTATTAGACTTTTTCTTTTGAGTCAGTTTTGATAGTTTTTGTCTTTCTAGGCCTTTATTTTATCTAGGTTATCTAATTTGTTGGCACACAATTATTCACAGAGTTTCCTTATAATTCTTTTAATTTTGTAAGATTGATAGTGATGTCCTTTCTTTCTTGATTTTAGTAGTTTTAGTGTTACTTTTTTCTTTAGTCAGTCTAGCTAAAATTTTGTTAGTTTTGTGGATCTTTTCAAAGACCCAACTTTTGTTTTATTGATTTTTCTCTATTCTTTTTAATTTTTGGTTTCATTTATTTCCACTCTATTCTTTATTATTATTATTATCATCATCATTATTATTATTATTTTCCTTTTACTAACTTTGGGTTAGTTGGCTTTATTGTTTTATATTTTTAAGGTGGAAGTTTAGGTTATTAATTTGAGGTCTTTCTTCTTTTTAAATATAGGTATTTATAGTTGTAAATTTCACTTTAATCACTGCTTTATCTGCATCCCATAAATTTTAGTATGTTTTGTTCTCACTTTTATTAATCTCTTTCTAATCTCCCTTGTGATTTGTTTTTATTTGATCCGTTGGTTATTTAGTTTTGTACTGTTTAATTTCCGCATATATGCGAATTTCCCAAAATTGCTTCTGTTATTTATTTTTACTTTTATTCCACTGTGGTCTAAGAACATATCGTATGATTTTAGTACTTTTAAATTTACTGAGACTTGTTTTATGGCCTAACATATGGTCTGTCCTGGAGAATGTTCCACGTGCAGTTGATAAGAATGTATTTTGCTGTTGTTGCATCGAGTGTTCTATAGATGTCTGTAAGACCACCCAGAATGGTGGTCACCTCTGGAGGGGAGGAAGGAAAATATGATTGGGGTGGGTTCACAGGGAACTAAGGGGGTTGTAATGCTGGATATCTCAGGTCTTTGGTGAGTACATGAGCATTTTATTATTTCTCTGTAAGATGTATGTATATATTTTTATTCATGCTTCAGTACACAGATTTTACTGTAAAATATATCCAGCTAGCCATGAGACTATATTGTGTCAGTCCCATGTTCTGCTTACAGAGAATACGGCTTAAGGATCAGGATAGGCTGCAGTCGTTCTGGATTTTCAAGGGTGTCAGGAAGAAAAATAAATGTTTGCAATGAGCACAAAAGTGGCTTTTGCACCTGCTTTCTCACAGCTAAATGAGATGGTGTTTTAAAAAGTTAGCTTTAAGAAAAGAAGGGCATGTTAAAGGAGATACTCAGTGAATCCTTGCAGTAGGATTAGAATCTGAGCAGACCTTACTGTCCCCAGCAGGATTTGGTGTCAGGTAGCATATATAAGGCTGTGTCAGCCTACAAGTCCCTCTGCAGGTGCAGAATGATAACCAATGTTTGGTGTTAGAATTTTGTGTTTAGATTAGTGACCCCACTTTCCAAGTGTCTACACACAAGTGGCATGGACTCATTACAGGTTTAGAGAATGATTTCAGAAGCAACCGAAACATTATAGACAGAGGCAAGACATGTTTGCAGTGTGGCCAAGAGAGTATGGACTTTTACATCCTGGGCCAATCAAGAACTTGATCCTGAGAAAATTGATATCATAAGGAAAGATAATTTTCTGAAGTGACTTTTGCAGGGTGAAAAGAATTGAAATAACATAGGACATTAAATGAAAATTTCTGAATAAATATCTAAATGGGCCAGAGATGCCTTTGCATGTCGTTTCTAGGAGCAGTCTCCGCTCACAGTTCTTTTTTTTTTTTTTTTAATTTATTTACTTTTTTGGCTGTGTTGGGTCTTCGTTTCTGTGCAAGGGCTTTCTCTAGTTGCGGCAAGTGGGGGCCACGCTTCATCGCGGTGCGCGGGCCTCTCACTGTCGCGACCTCTCTTGTTGCGGAGCACAGGCTCCAGACACGCAGGCTCAGTAGTTGTGGCGCACGGGCCTAGTTGCTCCGCGGCATGTGGGATCTTCCCAGACCAGGGCTCGAACCCGTGTCCCCTGCATTGGCAGGCAGATTCTCAACCACTGCGCCACCAGGGAAGCCCTCACAGTTCTTTTCACTGCCATGATCAAAGGAAAGATCCTTTGACAAGCCAAGAAAAGTTTGATGCAGGCACAGCTTAAGAAATGTTAATGAGTTACTGGACATGCAGATGTGAAAATAAAGGCTACAGTTGGGCGTCAGCACAGAGCTGGAAATTTTGCTTACAAATTACACAGACAGAAAAAAATTCTCTGAAAAAATTGTGAATCAGGAAAAGAGAGTAACTAGTATGGAGGTTGGTTTCTAATTACGGCGCCACAAATTAAACAAGAAATCTTTATTTACAGCAATGTCTAGGGCAAGTCAGTCAACTCTATTGGAGGGAAAGTTTGGCAAAATTAACGCTAAATGACAGAAATTTTAAGTATTATATTGTATTAACATTTAAATGTGGATTTTTCCAGGTTTCTGGGGGAAAGCACAGACGAATCACGTGAAAACATTTTATGTACTCAGCACTATAGTAAGTAGTGTGACAAACCAGATGAACGATGCAATATGTTTCCTGCCCTTATGGACTTTATATAATCTAGTTAAAGAGACACCATCAGGGTGAAATAATGAGATAAAAATATGAGGCAGAATCAAGAGTACTTGCTCTTGTGGACAGTTCTCAGCAACCTCACTCTCTGGGTCCTGGTAAAGAAGCAGGCAGTTGGAGCATCTACTTCTTGACCACCCAGGGATCCTCATTCATTCTTACTGATTCCTATTTGTGCCCCCTTTAGCTTATATGCAGAAATTGCAATGACTCCTAGCAGGGCTTTGTTATGGAGCTTTCTACAAATTAAAAACAGGAATTTAAAGGAATGAAAATTGCTTGGAGCAAGAACATTGAAAATGATAAAAGGGCAACTAATAGTGAGAAAGGAAATATAAAGCCTTTCATACACATGACTTTGAAAGCAGAACCAGCTGAGAACATTTAACAGAGGAGCAAGCAAGCCTTTCCCTCCCAGGCCTCCATCTGACTGTGATGTTGCGCAGTGTGATGGCTGATAGCCATGTGCTGACTTCATCATTAACAATATGTATATATTTGGTAAAGCCAGAAATTGTGTAATACATTTGGGAAATCTTTCCATCAAAAATTAGTTCAAACACAACCTTTTGGTGTACAAAGGGAATAAGCCTCAGTTCTCAGGACAAATCACAGTGGACTACCTCATTACCCAACCATCCTGGATAAATGAGGCATTACTCTGTATTACTGAGTCTGCCATTGTATGGTGTAGAACATATTTTCTATATTATTATAAAATAAAATTATAATATTATTTTTGCAATATCACAACTTTTATAGTGGTTCCTAAGGCAGCAAGTTAGCCAAATTTCAGACACTGTAACGGAAGGATCTTCTGGATCAAATGGCTTATTAAATAGACAAACTCAAACGAAAATAAGAATATATTTCAAGTAGGTCTTCTGTTTCGATATTTGCATGTGTAGTTTTTCAGTGTTCTGGGGTAGTGTGCAGCACAGTAAAAGGCAATGGTAATGAATATCACTACGCACACATATTTGTATTATAAAAGGAAAACTGTGCACCTAGATTTGTGATCAGAACAGAATCTGAGGGATGTGTATCACGATGGCAACACTGATTTTGGAAAAACAAAAAAAGATGGAAGGAACAGTATCCCAGGCTTAAGCAACAGCAGATTTTTCTTTTTTTGATTATTCATTTATTTTGTGGGATTTCAACAGTGAAAGAGACCCGAGGAGCCATAAAATCAGTCCCTCAAATTGAAGTTGAAAAAAGTGAATCATCTCTTGCACCCACCGATTGGTAGTAATTAACTTGAGAGCATCTCAGTTACTCTTCTATTAAGCAGTTCTAGGGAATCAAATTTATTTTAGTTTACTTATTGGATTCATCCTAAGCACTCAAGGTGCTTTTGAAGGATATGATGCAAATTGTTAGCATCATTTAATATTTATTGAATTATAGCATCACATGCCTTAGAGCAGACACTAGACTTAATGAGAAGAGCAAGACATTCCCACTTTATAGAGAGAGTAACCAAGACAGGTGGGTAGGGGAAAGACTTGCTCAAAGTCAGACAGAAAATACTGAAAGGAGATTAGGTAGGACCCAGTTAGGTAATCCTTGGTAGATTGCCGTTTTCACTTGTACATAAGCTGAATTTGCTGGGGAAATATATATCAGGAAGAAATAAAATGTATTGAGAAAAAGAAGAGTTAATTTTTAAACTCTGGAATGGTAGTTGGGATGCTTAAGCATAAACACTTGGAGGGGTGGTGGTTAAACTCCTGTATTTACTTAGCTATCATGCTGTTTGCATTTCTCAATCCGTCTCTGCCAACTGGTATCTGTCACTAGCCAACCAGAGAAGGGAGAGACAGGAAAGGGAAATATTAAGCCCAGATTATCTTTTATAAGTGTATAAATTAATGGATATGATAGATTTTTTCAGTGTGGAAACTCAAAGTTCTGTGCCTAGTTCTGTATTTTGGTTGTGTCAGTAAACCCAGAGCCAATGGGTTTATTTACAATCTTCTTTCCTGATTGGAATGAATAAAAGGGAATCCTAGATCACAGAGGATTTTAGTCTCCCAGTTGGGATGCTCCACACCCCTAACATACATAGACAGAGATGACTCTGAGCTCTTTCTATGCTGTTTCCATGGTCATGGCTGCCCACTGCTCTGTTCCAACCCAAACTCTGCTGCGATTTTAACCCTATGTCTCTGGCTGAAGCAGCCTGCTTAGAGTTCTGGGTTGAGGTTTGTGTGTGTGGAGGGGCATACTTTCTTTCTTCAGACTTGGCCCTGCCAATAAGTCTATAGATAGGATTCTAATCCTCTGCACTTCTTCCTGTGCAATTCCAACTTTGGCTGGAATTTTGATTTTAGAATTTTCTGTCCATGGAATTAAGTCTTTTTGGTCTCCTGTTCTCTACCCCCAACATCTTGTTTTATCCTTTTATTTCCAATAAAGGCATTTCTACTGAAGGAGAAAGAAAGTGGGAACAGGGAATGATGAATACTGAAGGTCGATTAATGTATTAAAACCCAAAATGATTATTTTTGATTCATGACTTCTGAAAATATATGTGATAGTTCTTCAACATTAGGAGAAAGATGAACAAAGAGCAAGAGAAAATCTTTGTTGTTTTATTGATCTTCCTTAATTATATTCTTTTATCTCAGGAATAAGCTTGCACAGAAGCTTCTGCTTGTACCTGCTGGATAGATGGATGCTTCTGAATCTACATCATTCCCATTGCTTTTGCCATTCCCCAGCCCTTGTTAAAGGCAGCCTCTTCTAATACAAACAAAATCATACAAAAAAATCTAAATTTCTCTTGGTTTCTAAATGGATAAGAATTTGTTTCTGAACTGAAAGGAGCTTTTTTTTCCTGACAAAAATCTGATCATTTCAGGATAAAACATATGACAGGTCAATATTGCTTTCCTGATGATAGCCCGGAGTGGGGTGACCCAGCAAAAACATCCAGAGACAAATTCAAGACAAGAGTAAAAACAGTTATGTGCTCAAGCACAGGAGGGGTGGTAAACATACCAGTAGTGATTATTTATATTCCAAGTATGATTAATATCATAACAGAATTGCCTTGTATTTGCCTTGGAGACATGATTGGAGGAGAAAATCTGAATGTTTGGTGAATCAAGGAGACTTCATGGAAGAGACAGCTTTAGAGAAGGGTGTAAAAAGTGTCTAAGAAGGAAATAGAGGTTGGTAGTTCCAAATACAGAGGTGGTCAAGGTGAGTGTGTCTGGGAAAAACAAGTTGTCTGACTGTGGGATACATGAGAGAGTGAGAGATGAGGCCAGGAAAAAAGAGCCTTATTGTGGATGCCTGAAATGTTTATACTCGAATTGGTAGGCAATGGTTTTTAAGCATGAGCGTTAATAGGTTTGAAGTTTAAGAAAATTAAATTGTGGACCAGAAAGACTGGAAGGGAAGTAGAATTAGCAATCAGGAGAATTTTGTAGTAGCGGAAGTGAGAAATCTTGAGAATCTAAGCTAAAGGAAATACTCAGACTTCATTGGCTGTGTCTTCATGAAGCTAACATATCAAGTGATTGAATAAGCCATAGATCCCTTAGTAAATTTAATAAAAATCTCTGGAAATCCTCCAGAAAAATATCATATTTCCACATACTCATAAAAATGTTGCTTATAATTTCAGGGAATTGCTTATAATTTCCTGGGAACCAGAGAGCATTTAGGAACCTATGGGCTACAAGTTAAGCACCTTTGAGTCTGACTGATTTGATTGCATTTAAAAAATGAACCAATCAGTTATATAACAAATATTGTTTACCATTTTGACATAATGTAGATTGGCATTTCACACTTTTTTTTAAAAAAATTATTTATTTATTTATTTATTTATTTATTTTTGGCTGCGTTGGGTCTTCGTTTCTGTGCAAGGGCTTTCTCTAGTTGAGGCGAGCGGGGGCCACTCTTCATGGCGGTGCGCGGGCCTCTCACTATCGCGGCCTCTCTTGTTGCGGAGCACAGGCTCCAGACGCGCAGGCTCAGTAGTTGTGGCTCACGGGCCTCGCTGCTCCGCGGCATGTGGGATCTTCCCAGAACAGGGCTCGAACCCGTGTCCCCTGCATTGGCAGGCAGATTCTCAACCAATGCGCCACCAGGGAAGCCCCCACACTTTTTTTTATAACTTAGTACAGAGGTTGTGGTAACACAATTTTGGCAATTACTACATACTCTTATCATCCTCTGGAAGATGAAATTACATATCGTCATGTTAAATGTTCTACAGTAAAGAACACTGGTTTAACTCTGTTTACTCCAGTGCTTCCAGCCATTAATCCAATGGTTGTCAGAACCTGTCTTTGCAGTCTTCACCCAGAGACCCCTGCTAAATTGTTTCACAATCTTCAGATATAAATGGAACTTAGGCTCCAAGGACATAAAGTCCCTTTGCATCTGCCTTCACCTCTCCCAACCCTCCTTCCTGTGAACCAGGAGGTAGACGTTCTGGTCTTTACTAACCAGTAGTGTGATCTTGGAAAAATTACGGCCTCAGAATTCATTTCTGGAGAAGAAGGGTGTGAATATCTATGCCCTGTATTGGTGGTTCTCAAACCCTAGCGTTCATCAGAATCATCATGAAGCCTTCTTAAAGCCCCACACCAGAGTTTCTGAGTGTGAAGGCTGGGCTGGGGCCTGAGAGTTTGCATTACTGTGGAGTTAGTTCCCAGGTGATGCCGATGCTGATAGTCAACAGACCAAACTTTGAGAACTGCTGCTCTAGCATTTTTAAGATCCTGTAAACACTTAAGACTCTTTCCCATTTAGGTCATTTCCTCTCCCGAGCTGGCGACTCACTGCCTACCTGCTCCTGTTTTGGGTCTGCAGGGCCACAAATTCTCCATGCATTATTTTGTGTGATGGTTGCTATTGGTGTTTTCTGAGCAAGACCGTATCATCATTGCTGTTGCTCTTGCCATTCCCCAGCCCTTGTCAAAGGCAGCTTGTCTAGGACAAACAAAGTCGTACAGAACATATAAATGCTTTTTAAAATTTCAGATGTGTATAGAGGGCACTAATGAAATGTGTCACTATGTTGGCTGACATGGTTTAAAGCAAACTTTTTTGGATACTACATATTTGATGAATCAAGCCAACATGTAGTTAGACTTGGTTGTACAAAGGACTTATTTACATGGCATTTCTTTTAGGGGAACACTGCTCTGTTTAATGTGTATGTTAGTGTAGGTGCTGCTTAAACATGGAAAGGATTCCCTCTATTCAGAATGCATGGGAGCAACTTCTGCAGAGCTAGTGCTGGGACAAAATGATGACATTGATAAAATTTGACTTTGGGATCCCTTCACTCTGTGTTCAGTCATTTAATAAATATTTACCGATCGTTGGCATATAAGGCATTAAGCTAGATGCTTTGGGGGATACAAAAATAAATCAGATCAAATCCTTGCCCTCAATGGAATTTATAACCTAGTGTAAGACTTAAGATGTGTACATTCATGAAGACAGTGAGCAGGGCTGCTGCTTTATTGGCTGGGCTCAAATGACAGCAAATCTATTACTAGTTATGTGACCTTGGACAGTTTGTGTAACGCTTTGAGCCTCAGCTTCATAATGGTAGGTAAAGTAATGCTGCATAGGATCACTTATGGCCTCATTGTAAAAACCCATATAAAATGCTTTCTACCATGTTCAGAATATATTATGTATTCAATAAACGTAGCAGTTTTAAAAACTATCATCATAAAAGTAGAGTGATAAATATAATAGATAATTTTGAATGCTTACTATGTGTTGGATATTGAACTAAGAGTTTTTCATGTATTACTTCATTAGTCCTACACCAACCCTTAATAAACTGATAGTATAGTTTTCTTCATTTTGTAGATGAGAAGCAGAACTCAGGAACCTTAAGTCATTTTCCTAAGTACTATAGCTTGTAAATGCCTGAGCTTCTATTTAAACAACAGCATTCTGGTTCCAGGGCTTGCACCCTTAACCACTATGTGTACTGCTACTTAACAAATGCTCCAAGAGGGATAAACAAGATACTTGAGGAAGTCAGAGGTAGGAGCGAAAACTTCTGTCTAGGAGGAAGTGCTACTATGATAAAGGCTTAAAATTTGAGCTAGAGCTTGAAAGATAGGGGGATTTTGGCTTTGCACATTCTCACCTGCCCTGTTCTATTCAACATATTTATTTATTGCATAAATATTTACCCAACAGTTCTTTTGCACCAGGCATTGTGGTGGGTGCTAGAGATGCAGCAGGAAGTAAGAAGGGCACAGCATCACTGGTTCAGTATCCATGCCTTCATGCAACTTGTGATCCGGAGCTGGAGGTTTCAACCCAACAGGCACTTAATGAGTAATTATGAGGGAGAAGTTTAGACTGCTGTTTAATTCAGGAACTACGAGCTGAGGGCTTACTCCATCCTGGGCTGTGCTGCATGCCACGGGGGACACAAAAGTGAAGATGTGGTTCTGTTCTGCTCAGTAGTTAGACTCCCCGGGAAAAACTTTGTTTTCTTCTTCATGTTTCTTGCTGCTGTATATATTCTGTCCTGCAGTGGAAATCTCTGATCTGAAATCCATTCATTCATAGTTATTTGTGATCTCTTAATTTTTTTTAAAATAAATAAATACATAAATAAATATATTTATGTATTTATTTATTTATTTATTTTCGGCTGTGTTGGGTGTTCGTTGCTGCAAACGGGCTTTCTCTAGTTGCGGCGAGCGGGGGCTACTCTTCGTTGTGGTGCACGGGCTTCTCATTGCGGTGGCTTCTCTTGTTGCGGAGGCTTCTCGTTGCGGAGCATGGGCCCTAGGCACGCGGGCTTCAGTAGTTGTGACACGTGAGCTCAGTAGTTGTGGCTCGCGGGCTCTGGAGCACAGGCTCAGTAGCTGTGGCGCACGGGCTGAGTTGCTTCATGGCATGTGGGATCTTCCCGGACCAGGGATTGAACCCGTGTCCCCTGCATTGGCAGGTGGATTCTTAACCACTGTGCCACCAGGGAAGCCCAATCTCTTAATTTTTAAAAAATTTTTATTTTAATTTAATTTTATAGTGGAGTCTAGTGGATTTACAATGTTGTGTTAGTTTCAGGTGCACAGCAAAGGGATTCAGTTATACATATACATATATCCTTTCTTTTTCAGATTCTTTTCCCATGTAGGTTATTATAGATTATTGAGTAGCGTTACCTGTGATATACAGTAGGTCCTTGTTTTTTATTTTATATATAGTAGTATGTGTATGTTAATCCCAAACTCCTAATTTATGTGATCTCTTAATTTTTAAATAAACTAATGTGATTGGATAACATTTTTAAACTATTGACCCATTTCTGCCCCTCCCTCGCTTTTATTTTTTATCCCTCTCTTCTGCCACATACCTCCATTCATGCAGCTAAAGTTTGGTTCACACATTGCCTAAGGAGAAGGATATTACAGGGCAGAAAATTGAGGGAAGGGTCAGTCTTTCTGGCTCTAGTTTCTAAAAGCCTGTGCCCTGAAAGGAAGGAATAGGACTCCTGACATAACCCACTTCAGTCGGAAAAGGCTTCCTGGGCAGGGAATGCCTTTAGCAATGTTGGGAAATGACTGTGATTAAATTTCTGCCACCTCAGCTGTGAATGAGGAATTGAAAAAAAATTCAGTTAAATTATAGAAAAATAATTGGAATCCACTGCACTGATTCATGCTAAGATTTATAATCCTTTCCAGTTAATTTTGGATTTCAGTGAGGACTTTTAATATCATATTCACTCATTCAACAAATATTTACCGAGCATCTCTCTACCATGTGCCAGGGAAGTCAGAGGCTAGTATTAGAGTGTGGAGTAAGAATAGACACAGTTCTTGCTGAATATTACCTTCAGGCAGAAAGTCATTAATCAACTAATTACACAAATAGATGTAAAATTACAAGTGTGGAAATTGCCACTGAGGAAGAAGATACAGGGAGTATTCACAAGGGGGTCTGACCTCTTCTGGGGGCATCTGAGAAGTCTCTCTGGGAAGTGACATTTTAATTGAGACCTGGAAATGAACAGGAGCTAATTAGGTAGAGAGGAGAGGAGAGAGTCAGTGTTCCTGGCAGACAGGATTTCAACCCCTTCGTGTGGTGGCAGAGCCACTAGAAAAAAATCTTTATTGGAAGGAAGAGAGAGGGAGACTGTTGATCACAAAACGAGGGCAGCTACTGACATGAAGTGCTTTCCTGAGTGTGAAGGCATATTCTGTGCATGGGGGCTGCTTGTGTGTGTCTCCCATTATCTTTGTGCATGTCTCCCTGAAGCCTCAAAGCTCAGAGTGTCGAAGGCTAAACTCTTCATCTTTCCCCAAATCTGCCCCTGCTCCTGAGCGTCCCATCTTGACAAATGATGGCTCTGTCTTTGCATTTTGTATAAGCCAGAACCCTCAACATCATCCTTTCCTCATCCTTCTTCCTCATCCCGTGTCCGATCAATCTCCAGGTTCCGTCAATTCTGTCTCATTAATTTCTCTCACAGCTAATTCACCTCACTCCACTCCCACTGCCTTAGTGGGGGTCAGCACCCTTCCCGCCGGGCTGTGTGCATACTGAGCTACTTTACATTCTTTGAGGAAGCTGCACCTTTCCCTGTCTCCAGGTTTCTATGCATATCTTTCCTCTGTCCAGAATCCTCCTTCCCTCCTCCGGTATGCCTCTCCTTTGACAAACCCTCCCCGGCCATCAGCCACAACCGCTAAGGAGATGAGGTTGGCTTTTCCTCCTTCTCGTTAGGGATAACAAGTACTAAGTACCTCGTGCTTATCCCTATCAACTACCTGTTTATTCATCTGTCTAGACCTGGCTATCCAACATGGTGGTCGCTAATTACCCATGGTATGAAACACTTGAAATGTAGCTAGGATGAATTGAGATACACCATGTGTGCAAAATACCATATTTTAAAGACATAGTACAAAAAATGCGAAATATTTAATTACTAATTTTTAACGCTGGTTGCATGCTGAAATGATAATATTTTGGATATCAAGTCAAATAAATACATTAGTAAAGTGAAATTCACCTGATGCTTTTTACTTTTTAAAACGTGCCTAGTAGAAAATTTAAAAGTATATATATATGACTCACATTTGTGCCTTGCATCTTTTTCCTATTGGATGGTACTGGTCTAGACGCTATAAACAACTAGAGCAGGGGTCAGCAAACTATGGCCCATGGGCCAAATCTGGTCTGCCACCTGTTTTAGTCAATAAAGTTTTATTGGAACACAGCCAGATTCATTCACTTACATATTTTCAATGGCTCTTTCCCACTTATGATAGGAACTATATGGCCCACAAGCCTAAAATATTTACTCTTGGCCCTTTTCAGGAAAAGTTTGCTGACCTCTGTTCTAGAAGGCTGATATTGTATTTTATTCATCATTGTATCTCAAATCATTGCACAATACCTGGCACTCAGTAAATGTCTGCTGAGTAAATAAATGTCTAACCAGTAGATGTTTGTTGAATGAATACAAGTTTGAGAATTGTATTGGCAGGATCATCACTAGCATCATTTTATAACCCACAGCTGTGGTGACCATATGACTAAAACTAAAAATTGAATATGACTTGATAAGTAGTTATGTAACTGGACAGAAGTCATACACAGTATTTAAAATTGGAACACCCTGTAAAAGCCCAGAATACATGGTCCGCACTTCCATCATCATGAAATATCTTGATTTTGGAGTAGACAGAGATATTTTAATTATGCCTGAAATAGGATGGAGTGTTGTATAAGTGAGAAAGAGAACTGTCTCAAAGGTTGGATATTTGGGATTAAGGGTTTAGGTCATAACTACCTTTAGTGTGCCATGTGTGCTCTATTGATATTGTAGAAAGGAATCTGAAAACTAGAGGGCAGAGTGATGATGGAGGCTAAAGACCAACAAAGAAGAGACTCCCGGGAAGGCAATATTTCAGTCTTTTTGCAAGAGATCCTGATCTTCCAGAAAGGATTCCTACATTCAACTTTCCTGTAGGTTCCTCCCATACAGGCTTCCTACAGGCAGTTTTTGCCTGGAAATGTAAAGCAGTAAATCACATGGAAATCTGAATTGGTTTGCATACATGGGAATTAATTCTTATGTCTTAAAAATGGCGCTGAGAATGAGTGTTGGAAGAGAGTTAAGTACATCTTCACACTTTGATCCAAATATACTCCTGTCATTTACTCTCTGCTCACAAATCTACAGCTGTTAGAAGGCACAAAATCATTTTCTTTTGCTTTTCTCTGTCAAATTGTTGATGAAAATGATTTTACAAAATTGAAACATCCAGAGTTACCATAGATGAGAATCAAATTTCAGGTCTTGGTTATGCAACATAATCTCATCTCATAAGAACCACTCATTTTTAAAAAATCATAACATTTCTCAGCGTTGAATTGAATCTTTTCTTTTTGAGTAATTAAAGTTGTAAAAGCAACTTGATATATTCATTGGAGCAGGTAGATTCCAGAGGGCTTTTCTGAAGGGAGGCAGAGAGTTTTCTTTTATTAGAGCATATTTGGGAAGCAAACAAAAGAAGAATGAGAATAATATTTATTAGTGGCATATGTGATCAGTATAGAAAGAGAATATTAAATATTTGATAATTTTTACTTTAGCTGGTTCAGAGAAATGAGGGATTGTAAAGTTGATAAGATCATAGAGCTGAATCTGTCCATCCATCCGTCCATCCACCCACCCACCCACTCATTTATCAATCTACCAGCAGTTGCTTATTGAATTTATTGAATTACATTTATTAAGGTACTATTTGTCCAGCTCTGTAGTAGGTGTTATGGGAGATACAAGGGAAACAAAAGACAATTCTGTGAACCTAAGGAGATTCATAGAATGCTAGGTGTGAAGATGACATTATTGTAATTCAACACTGTCTCTTTCGCATTAAGAAACAATTGTTAGGTGATTTGTGTAATGTAATACTCGAAGAATTGTATGGTGAGCCACAGAACCCTAGTTCCTAGTCTAATAATTTTTCTACTGATAGCAGTTGGGTAAGTCAGATATATATATCTACCTAAAAGGCTAGAGAGTAAATAATTCCAGGTCATCATGTAAGCAAGTGTGGGATCACTGGATGAGTCTGATCTATGGGGCTTTGGAGAATATCCAACATTGATCAAGGTGAAAGGAAGGTTGAAAGGTGGAGTGGGGTGTGGAGCTGGACTTAAAGGAAATACAGAGCTTGGAATCATAAACGGTAGAGAGAAGACATTCCAGAAGACAAACAAAAGAGACAAATGCAAGGGGAGAGGAACTAAGCAGAATAGAAGGGAAAGAGAAACAACTAGGTTAGACAAGAGTCGACAAAAGTGGTGGAGGTGGCTTGGTGTGGAGCAGAGGCCACTGTGGAGAAGCTGGTGGGATGAGGTTGGGTCAGTGAGGTGAGAGCATCGATGTTAGAAGGTTGAATGCCTTCTGGAGAAAATTTTTTCTATTAGTGAGAGGCTAAAGTGTAAGCCAGGTTTTGGGAAGATTTATGCACTGCACTCCCACTCTACAGAAAGACAGAGTATTCCTCAAGGGCCCAGCAAGAAACCCAAAAGGAAAGAAAATCATTCTGGCAAATTAAATAAATATGGCAGTAAGTGTATCATGTTTCCTTTTTCATATCTTTATATTGCATACCACTTCCTGATGTTTGATCAAAATTTACTAGTTTGGTGGGAAAATCTAAAAGAGAATATTTGAGAAAAGCCACAGGAAACTAATAACATTAAGGATATGCACACATTTATTTTCAGAAATAGTCAATTTGTACTCCACTGGGGTTGGATTTTTTTTAAGGTTTTGATATACTGCTCAAATTATGGTTTAGGTAGGATGAAATGCATCCTTAAACATTACATTTTCACAGTAATATCTACATATCACTCAGAACACCATCACTGGCAGATAGTAAATATTTTATATCTTATTGAAAAATAATATTTTTTCTTATAAAGCATTGGAATCATATTCCTTTTAGGCTCTTCCCAAAAGTTTCCCTTGAAAAGGTTAAAAAATAATCCTGCCTAAATCTTCATCATACAAATTTGCCAGTGAATTTTGAGGGCAGGAGTTTTTGCTTTGGATTTTAACTGCCATGGATTCGGCATACCAGATTCTGTTCTGTGTCATCACTGTGCGTTGCCACTGCATGTACATGTGGAATTGGTATGGAAAAACACTCTGTAGCTCTTTACTTCTTTTTCTTTGTTGTTTCTTATAATGTGAGTAGAAAATTTATATCTACATGAATAATGCCAACCTTCAGCTATTTATCCAACTCCTTTTATGAGTTTGCAAAAGATGACCAGTGGTCAGGCTCTTTCAACTGCACAACAGTTGCTGCCTTTATTGGCATAAATAACTTGCCTTTCAGTGAAGTGGAATGATAGGAACAGAGGAAAAACATGGGCATTCGTTGCCTGTTTTTACTGACAAAGTGAAGTTGGAGAGTATAAGCATGGATGTGATTTACCCTTTATCTCCTGAAGGCTTGGCTTGAGTAATTCGCTACCTTAATACTTCCTTAAACATTGTTCCTTGTTCTTTATCAAGGACTTGATAATCTAATGAGGGAAACAGACATGAGTAGACAACTTGTACAATGGAAGGAGTGCTATAAAGTGGATTAAACAAAGCACTATGAACATGTGAGATTTGCCCCCTTTTCCAAGTTCATAGAGAAGATTGACTACTCATTTTAGTTTCTGATGCACACTCTTCTGAAAATAAGCATATTTTTAGACCGTGACATGAGGTTACTATCATTCTCCTCATCTTCAAATAGGGGCAGGACACTCTGAATAGATATTATGGATGGTAGTAAGATGTTTCTATGCTCATCCTCAATGTGGCTAAGGGTGTGGGAAAGTGGGCGCTCATACTTTGTTGGCAGTAGGGTGTATCAGAGGATATCAGTTGACTTTCTCTGGAAGCAGTTGGGTAATATGCTCCGTGAAGGTGCTGTGTATCTTGATTACTACTCAATCTGTAATGCCTAAAATTCAACTTGAATAAATGGATAAATTAATAAATCCTAAAATATTTAAAATTTTGTATATGCTTTGATGCCCAAATTTTAATTATAAGAATTAAAAATCATATGAAGCTACTATTAAGATTTAGCTATAAGAATATACATTATATTGTTATTTATCATACTAAAAACTCAAAACAGCTCAGTTAAGTTTAACACTATGGGATTTAGTAAAAATTACATAACATCCCTACTGTGGACTATTGCACACCCACAAGTGATAATGTTGCAAAGTATGTATATAAATGATACAGAAGAATGCATGAGACTTTTATAAGTAGGTCATAAAACAGTGCATAGAGTATTACTCCATTGTTATAAGATGATAAACTAAGAATTTTTAAAAGGATGTCAAAGAAAGGAGTTTACCGGAGGCTTAGGTATTGCCTTATAAACTCCAAAATTTTAGTGGCTTGAAACAGTACTATGTAGCCAATTGGCTTTTGTGAATCAGCAGGGAAGCTCTGCTTATTGTAGCTGCTCAGGTTCCCAAAATGAAGCAAGCATCACAATCAGTGCTGATCACTGTGCCATATAGAAAAGACCTGTGGAAGGTTTCACACTAGGAAATAAATGCTATAACATGGAAGTAAAAGATGACAGTTCTGCTCACAACTCATTGGCCACATCTAGTCACATGTCCCACCCACCCAAAAGGGAGCAAGGAATTATAATCCTCCCATGTAATTGGGGTGAGAGAATTAGAAATGTTTGGTGAGCAGCACTAAGGATACCACTTACGGTATCAATATTCAACTCACTTTGTCTGTCTCTGAGGAGACAATCCAAAAGTCCTATCCAATCAGGGCATCAGAGTCCAAGCTTGTGATGTCTGGGTGGTGCCTGATGGTCTGGATATGGCTCCTTTTGATCTTCAAACCAACTGAAAAAATAGATTATCTCTTCCCCGAAACACATAGTACAGAATGGTAGAATAGTGGCAGGGTGTCTACAGCACTCCCATTTGGAAAGGGGAAGTCGCTGGTCCATATCAATCCTGAAATCTAACTGCAGGTCCTAATCCCCTGGAGATAAGGAATGCTTCATGACTAGGTTCTGGCTGGGCTCCTGGGAAAGGGTTTTCCAATCAGTTGTTCCATGTAGCCCTTGGATCTGCCCTTTAGAGGTCTTTCTTTTTCTATTATTTGCCTTTGCTCCATCTGAAAAGTGCACTACAGAATGTGCCCCCCTTCAAGGATGAGAAGCTTAGCCTGAAAATGCTCTCAGAAGCTCACAAGCCCAACTATTGTTAACGTTTCTGTCTTTAGACTACAAAAAACTGTCACAAACATTTTTGGAAGGCTCATAGTTTTCTTTGGCTGTACAACTTTCTAAAAAATTTAATCAACTTTTTTTTTTGTTGATTCTGGTTAGTTCCTCCTGCTAATAGCCACATACACAGCTCTTTATTGAGACATCCCTCTCTCTGTTTCATCTTTACTGCAGTTATATTAAACCAACCAAGCTTCACTGGAAGAGCCACAACTTCAGGCTCGTTTTGTTTGGGCTATTTTGTCCAAATGAAAGGCTAAGTGCCATCTTAACTCATTCAGAAGTTTGACAGTGGGTGTGAAAACCATACCCTTGATTTATTCTTTGACACAAGGCTGTGTTTTAATCTTCTAGTCTTTCACCAATTGCTGATAAGAAACAATTGCCTCTTCTGCTTTCCAAATTCTCTGGACCATCTCTGTTACCTTCCATACTTGCTTACAAATCAGTTAATTGTGTCCTTAGCCCATTCTTTTTATTGTAGTACCTTTTCAAAGGCGGCCAACAACAGTCGTCATCTGCTAGAAAAGTTCTGTTTCCCAATCACTTCCTGTAAAGCTACAAGTTCACAAAGTTTATCACCTTCCTTTCAAATTACCACGGGTGACATTTTCACAAAATAGATTATCTGTGCATAAATTGTTATCTTTCTAGCTGCAAACTAAAGACGCTTTGCTGCCTGTCACCTGACCACTCATCCTATGCCACGTACCTTAGTTTTCTGATACGCTGTTACTCCAATTCTAGGCACTTATTTTGTATTGACCAGAATAAGAGAGATCTGGTCCTCAGTTTTGTAGGTCCCTGAAATTTTATTGTCATCAAATGATTTTGTCCCATTTTGAATGGAAAACACATTCAAATTGATAAAAGATGATGGGTAAAAGTGTTGATTTGTTAATTTAAAATTGAAAGTCTATTTAAGTAGCTAAAATATCTGTGTTCTCTAACCACAACATATTATTCTGAGTCAAGAAATTCTAGAAACCATTACTTTAATCTGAATGTTTCTTGGTTACTAAGTGTTAATGGAGTGCTTGATCATGAGTGGATATCATTGTGGAATAATTCATCCAGTCTCTATAGAAGCTTGACCTCCCTTGTATCACAAGAGAGCTCAGCACTTCATTGAGAGGGACACATTCAGACAGGGATCTCATCTTGTAGCTTATATTCTAGGAGGTAGAGACAAACAACAAATGGTGAACACAAAATAATACTTATGACATAATGCAAGTGCATTTTAAATAATAAATCTGGGTGATGGGATGTAGTGTAACTTGGAGGAGTGAATGGAGGAAGATATTGCAATATTTTAGCTAAAATGGCCAGTGAAAATCATGCTAAGGCAGTGACATTAGAGCCAAGACTCAAATGAGGGTAAAGGGGTAATCATAGAAGATCTGATGAAAGAACATTCTATGTAGAAGGAACAGCATGTTCAAAAGGCCAGTGGTGTGAATGGGCTCAGTGTGTTGGAAGAATGGAAAGAAGGCCTGGGAATGAGGAGAATGGTGAGTAGAGAGGTATGTGGTCATGTCTGAAAGATTGGCCAGGGATGTATCATGTACAGCTTTGTTAGTCATGTTGAGGAGCTGGTGTTTTCCTCTAAGCCCAGTGGAACCACTGGAGACTTTTAAGCAATAGATCAATTTGATCTGTTTTATGCTGTAAGAAGATCATGCTGGCTGGCTGTTCGGAGAATGAACTCTGGCAAGAAACGAGTGGAAACAGCCCACTGCAGCCAAGGTGTGAGACACTGGTCACTTGGATTAGAGCTGTAGCAATGGAGATGGTGTTAAGTGGTGGGATCTTGAAAATATTTTGGAGATAAGAGTTGGCAAGATTTGCAGAGAGATTGTTTGAGAAACATGAGGAAAAGTAGGAAAATGAATGTTGTTTCAAGTTTTTTGGCCCAAGAAACTTGGTGGTAGTGATATCATTAACTGTGATAAGGAAGACAGCTAGGGGTAAATCAAGAATTTTATTTTGGACATACTAAGTTTGAGATGTCTATTAGACAGCTAAGAGATGATGTCAAGTAGGCAGTGGGAGATATAAAACTAGAGCCCAGGGGGTGTTAAGAACTAGGGATAGAGATTTATAAGTCATCAGTACAAAAGTGTTATTTTAAGCCATAGAAGACGATGAGATCACCTAGAAAAGGAATTCGAACAGAAAAGAGGGTGGACGACGGAGTTAAGGGTTAGCAGAGGAGGAGGGACCAGAAATGGAAATTAAGAAGGAGCAAAGTTGAGGTTGGAGGAAAATCAGGAGTGAGTGGTGTTGTGAAAACCAAGCAGAGAGATTTCTGCGAGAAGAAAGTCAAGTGCTGCAAGTTGATTAAGTGCCCTAATCCAGCTTCCTGATTAATATTTCTCCCAAGCACCTATAATACCATGCCACTCTTTCTAGCATTTGATCCTACTGGAAAGGAGGCTAATTATGGAATAGTAATTGTTTGTAGTATTATTCCCTTTTGGTCAATTATATTAAGAAGTGGCTGAAGTGGCATCTTGGTTAATGAGGAGAAGCTTGGGTCTCTTCTCCAACATTGACATCACTGGTGATAACTACTTACTTGCTGTGGAAAGGTTACTTAACTTCTCAGAGCCTTGGTTTCCACTTGTTTTCTGGGGATGACTACTCATAGCAGAGTCTTGTTGTGGGAATTAATTAATATAATGTATACAAGGCGCTAAGTTCAGTGCCAGGCAAAATGTAATTAGATCACAAATGGTAGCTTTTATTATTTTTTTCCCCTGATGCTGATTGGCTAATTACAGAAATGGGTCACTATTGAGTAATCCTGCGAAGATGCGCTGGTGGTTGTTTTAAGGATGATGCTGGAGAGGTAATGTCTACATACTGTTGCAATAGGATAGAAGCCAGCCACTCAAACTATATAATTAAATGCCTCCTGCTGCTCCAGCCCCCACTACCACGTACGCGTCCTTTTGAGTCAGGACGTGTAAAACTCAGACAAGTGATGTTTTAAGAGATGGAATGATAGAAACGTACCTCTGTGCTTCTCTGCGGAGAATTATCCAGGCCTGGCGGTGTATCAAGCTGCCAGTGAGCAGATAAAGTAGGGATAGGGGCCTGTGCAGAGCCGAGAGTGGGTCATGAACTTTGTTAAAATAAGCAGGCATTTCCCCACCTTCGGGCAGCTCACGAGCCTGTCTTATCCTCTGAAGCCCAAGAGAGTGGGTCAGGGATATAATTGAGCAAGTGTCTCGGATTCATTTTCCAGAAAATGAGGCCATTAGCCCTAGCTGCTCTCTGAGAGGTTTTTGTTAAACATAACAATCCCTCTGAAACGGTTACAGTTCCCCTCATGGTCCCTCTGTGCCAGCCACTTTCATCGGTGGAGGCGGTGGGGTGGCAGTGGCCACCCTGGAGTCGGGTAGGCAGTCAGCGCTGGTGGAGATGGAGCGGCGCCCTTCCTCCAAACTGACGCCCCCTCGCCTCTCTGGGGGCATCTCATCTCGAGTTTTGAAATGATACCTTCACCATACCCCCTCCTTCAACACAGACACCTATTTTTCAGTTCAAGTTGACCTGTTAAGCTAATTTTCCCTTGGGGGAGTCATCACTTTGGCTTAATTGTCAAAAAGATAGTAAGCCAGCTGTGGAGCTGGACTACCTCGGTTTGAATCTTGATTCCATTGTTTAAGATCTCTGTGATCTTGATGAAATTGATTAATCTCTCTAATCCTGGATCCTCATCTACAAAATGAGACTGATTACTGTTGTGTAGCCTATTGTGTAGGTTAATGAATTAATTCATACAAAGGACTTACTTAGCATTATTTGCTAACTTAGTACTATTAAGTCTTTAATAAACGTTGATGGGATATTTTGTCTCTGTTATGTAAGAACACTGAGAAGCTCGTTTTAAGAGGCTTCTTCATGTTGTTATTTTCACCAGTGGTATTTTGCATATCGTTGGTGGTTTCAACATTTTATTCCACCCTCTCTGATGCTCTGAAGAAAGAGATACCATGTTGGAAGCATCTAGGAAGCTAGCTTTATGATATAGTAGAGGATAATGACACCTCCTCTAGTTTTATATTTATGAGAACAGCTAACCCATCAAACAAAATGTCAACGCGGAGCTGGAGTCATTTAACTGAGTATGTTTATCTTTAGGGTGTTTTCAGCTGCATGTAATAGAAAACTGACAGAAACTTGCTTAAGTAATAAGAAAATGTATCTCACAAAGCTAAAAGTCCAGAGGTAGGATAAACTCAGCCATGTTCTGAAGGATCCACTGTTTCTGCATCTATGCCATGGCATCTTCAGAGGCTTGTCCTTCCTTTCAGACTTATCCCTCTCTGGTCACAAAAGGGCTGGTAGAGTCCCAGGCATTACACGTCTAGAGAAAGAAGGGCCATTTTTCCTCGTGTCTTTTTCTCATAGGATCCTACTGATAACTGTAAGAAATCACTAGCTTGCAACCTTCGGAACGATTCCTATGCTTTCCATTCATACAACAGCCTCCTTAGGCATGTAGATGGTCTCAAGAGTTCAGCGTAAATAGCTCAACAGCTTACCAGCCCAGCATCCCAGGTCCTCTCTTCCCTCTGCCTCTACCCTTTCCCACACGGGCAATTGCACGTTTTAAAGTCTGTTACTTGTAGAACCTCGTTCCTGGTTCCAAGTGTTTTTATCAATTTGCGTTATCTGTCGCAAGCAGCAGAAAACAACTCTGGCTGATTTAGGCAGGAGGTAAATTTATTTAAAATGTACTAAATAGTTCCAGAATGATCCTGAATTTTCTTCTGCTATAAAGGACATCATGGAGACACTTGGCAAATTCTGAATAAAGTCTGCAAATTAGATAATAGTATGGTATTTGTATTCATTTGATGATTTTGAAAATTGTGCTGTGATTATGTAAGAGAATTTCTTTTTATTAAATACACAATGACATTTTAGGGAAAAGATATCATGTCTACAATTTACTATTAAACAGTTTAGGAAAAATACACACACACAGAAGGATAAAGCAGTGTCTAATAATATTAACATAGGGAAACTGGCTGAAGGGTATTCAGGAATATTTTGAACTCCTCTTGTGACTTTTGTGTAGGTTTTTATATCCAATTAAAAAATTGTCTTTTAATGATGCAAAAAGATACGAGGTAAGGTTGCAGTGCTGTATCAAGTCCGGCAACTTGTTTTAATAAATCGCCAAAGACAATGAGGAAGATATTTAGTGAATAGCTCGAGAGTGGCCTAGATTGCAAGAGATTTGGGCCAGAAGGCTTCAGAGCCAGTAACAGTGCTCCAGATCACTCCATGGAGCTCAGCCCTTGTGGACAGAACTGCCGCCTCCATGATGTGCTGCTGGACGTCGTAGTTTGCTCTGCTGCTGTGGCTGGTGCTGGACACTCTCACCGCCATCAGCACAGTGGCTGCTGCTGCTGCTCCCAGATGGTCTTTTTACCACGGCCACCACTGCCAGGGACTTGTCTCCAGGACCTTTGCGTTTTAGCTTCACTTTCAAAGTCCGGGCTGCAGGAATCAGACTGAGAGAGCCCAAGTCATGGGCTTTTACGTAGGCACCAGTTAGGCTCGTAAAAATGAGTATCAGGAATTTTCAGTCTCTAGAGTGACACACAAGTCCTGCTTTGCCACAGAGGGAGGGATTCTTCAAGAAGGAGTGGGTTTCAGACACCACACAACCCACAGAAATGACAGATGTCCATTGCAAGGTGGTGTTTGCAATTCTGTCTCTTAGGATGTCAAAATACATTCTGGGTGTTGTTCTGTTGAAGGGTAGGAGCAAAAGAAAATGTATTTCTTTCAACGTGGAAGGAGTAAAATATTCACAGATGTTGGGTCCTAACTCACACATACACTCATAGTGTGGATTAATATGGAAAATTATCCTCAATGAGATTTAACCACCTTCTGATGTTACATGGAAAAGTTGGACCCTTTGTTTTCAGTTGGATTGCTTTTATTCTCAGTAGTCTTTATTCTGAACATTGATTTTTTTTTTTTTTTTGTTCTCTCTCACACGCTTTTTAAAATTTTCGCCTCTTCTATTTCTTTTTGTAAAAATGATTGGGTTATTTGATATAAGGTTGCCATTTTTGCTTCAGAAGATATTCAGTTCCTGTCTCTCGAGAGGAAAACCCAGTCCTCAGCTCTGGTCCCGCATCTAGTGCAAAGCGGAGACTCAACATACTTTTGTTTCTCCCTCAAACCTTGTTTTAGTATGTGTTATAAATGTAATTATATAACATAATAGAATATTGAGGTGTTACTTCTGCCTAGTAGTGTGTTAAGTGCTGTTTGTGCATTGAATAATTTTTGTGCTCCTAATATCTAATTGGAAAAGAAAGATATGCCTCGCTTAAGGAAAAAACAGCAGTGTCATATAATTCTTAAGAGCATAATATTTTATTTTTATAAATGTTCCCCATAAAAACATGATTAGAGGAAAGTAAAAAGATATGAGAAATTGTACTCTAAAAGTATTTGACATCTGGTTGGAATTGTTATGTTATTTGATTGTCCAAAGTTTCTTCGGGGGGGTCGAGGGAATTTTAACGTTTCATTTGGCAGTCAGATCTGGAGATGAATTTAACTGGCCTTCAGTAGTGCTGGCCTGTTCCTGAGAGAGAGAGATGATTGAGAGGGAGGGGTGGAGAGGGAGAAGAAGCCTTTACTTACACTCCTTAAGGGATGACTCGGGCGGACAGTCTGAATTATGGGACTTACTGGCAGCAAGCAAGTATTGCCAGAGTGGATTACTGCAAAATGCTTCAGCTGAGGATGGTTTTGAAAACCACTCATCAATTACAGATGGTACCTGGCATAGTAGCATGGATACCCTTGAGGGCTTTTGTCCAGGAAATTTGAAGAAGCCTGTTATCTCTGACCTCCTCAAATCACCCCTTCTTTCACGGGTGACCCTTCTTACCTATAGACCTCACCTGTTTCTCACAGAACTACAACTCCAAACTGTATATCAATTATTAAACAATGTCCAGTGCAGGACACTGACTTTCACTAGTTTTGGAAATGATCGAGACCAACATTAGTCTTTGTTAAATCACTGAGGGGTTTGGTGGTCTCTAGTCACAAGTGAAAGGATCAAATTTAGGATTTCTAGATAGCAGAATCACACTAGGGTTAAGCAAATGTCCAGATTTTCCCAGAGTTAATTGGGTTCTAGTTGTTGCTTATTTGAGACAGGAAGTAAGATGAAATGTCCTAACATGGTTAAACTTGGTGGGCAAATGAACTCATCTGGGGCAGCAGGTTATAACTGTCCCCATTTGGGTTCATGTAGTGACCCATGGTTACTTGGGTCCATGGATAGATACCTGGAAGGTCCATGGAAAGACTTCAGGATATTCCTGAGTCTACTTCAAGTATAAGCAAAATTTTATTTGTATTTCCTTATTGCATTTATTTTTTTCTGAGGAATGTCCGTACTTTCTATTGGATTCTCTAAGGGATACAGGATATGGAAAATTTTGAATATACTGCCCCATAGTGAATGGCACAAATCTCTCTCAATCTGTAATGTCTCTAGCCCTAGGCAAAGCTAGGTTAAAGGGTAGAACAGAGTCAACTTCCTGGAGTGCCCTCTACAAGGAATACTAAGACATTACTGAATTAAGTTGAAAAAATGTGAATTTATCTCACTCCTAGACATTGACCTTAAGTGAAATTAAAAATGGAAACTTTTTAAATTTGTCTTTTGAGCATTTTTGCAAACACCCATGCAGTCATAGCCAAAATTCTGGAATTAAATGATGTTCAGAATGCTAAATATCCTGGAGACCTAAGTGGCTGTTTCTTCCAGGAGTCAGAGTTAAGAACTCCAGCTGAGTAATCACAAATGAGAAAAAAAAATGTTTTTACTCATATGTCTCATAAAAATGAAAGAATATCCATGTCATGTCTTATTCCTCATAGCTTCCAATTCCTTCATCCCACAGCTGTTCCTTCCCAGGGCAGCTCTCCATATTCTCTATCCCAGTCCAGGCTACGTAGTTTCCTCTTTGTGGCCTTCTCCCTTTAGCCTTGCTCTTTATTGTGCGGATCAATTTAGTTGCTTTGGCTTAATCCTTCCTCCTGCCTTCTCTTTCTGAGCCTGCCCCTCTTCAGCCAAAGCCCAGATTCTGCATCACAAATGTTCTAGTACCTGGGCTGGAAAAAGACACCCTTTGTGAGTGGGAGAGGTGGAATAGGGGGGAAAACAGGAAACACGCACTCCTAAAGCTTGTTGTGGTTGCACATGGCAGAGTGTTGATTACAAGAAATGAGTAATGTTTCTCATTTCTTAACTTTAAAATCATTTAATATGCCTCCCAGATAGTTTTCTGATTTGGAAAACCACAGAAGAAAAAAAAAAGTTTAATGCTTTCCAGAATTCTTTTTTTCAGAATTCTGCTTCAAATTGTGGAAATAAATTTGTCAGTGAATCTGATTCTGGATGTAGTTTTCATTAATAGAAAATCTGTTTCTTCTATCTCCACTCAGAGTTGATGGGCTCATATGAGTCTTTCCACATGTGCCAGACAGCATGCTAGACACTGGTGAAATGGAGATGAAAAGGCTCATCCCAACTTTAAGGACTGATGGACAGACAGAAAGAGGGATGATTACAGTATGTGAAGATAAATGTACCTGTAGGGTTGTGATGGGAAGCATCTACATTTGTCTATAGGAAGTGAGCCTTAAACTAACTCCTGAAAAATGAATAAGCTTTAGGTGAAGGTGAGAGTATAATTGCAGAGGGTACACAGTGCACACAAAAGGAAGGCACGAGAGGACATAAGAGGCTTGAAGAGGTGGAGCTGGAAGAAAAAAATTGAAACCAAATGTGACTGGTCAGGTTCCCTTTAGTCTACACAGTAAGGGATCTTGGTTTTCCTCATGGGGAATTCAGAGCTTTTGAATCACCTCTATAGCCACCATGGCAGTGGCTCTCAGTATGGCATGGTAGCTAACTGGGTAGGCTTAGAGGTCAGACTGCCTAGGTTCCTTATTCTTGCTAGTAGAGTGCCACTGGACAGTGCACCTGGCTTCCCTGTGCATCAGTTTTCTCATCTACAAAATGAGGATGTCTCTTTCCCAGGATTGTAGTGAAGATTTAATTCATCCACGTAAGATGTTTAGAATTGTATCAATATCTAGCATAGGTATCAGAGTGCAAAAACAAACAAACAAACAAAACAAAACCCATGAACTGTTTTGTGCATTCCCTTTCAAACATCAGGAAATTGAATGAATGTTCTGCAGCATTCCGAAGTTTGATCTTCTAACAAGGTTGGCCTTAGGAGTAATTAGGTGAATCAGACACCTCTCTATATGTTGCAAGAAGGATAGTGTCACCTATTCTCTGTTCTACCATATTTCCCCTACTTGGGAAAGTCTTGATACCCAGTGATTAAACATTACTAGTATCTGAAGATAGTTGATAATTAAACTGTTACTAAGCACGAACATCTGGATGTAATACAGTTATCAGAGATGAGAGGATGGATCACAAACCTGGTAACTTGAAGGCCCAAAATGAAAAATAAAGGAATAAAAATTAATTTTTGTCTGTAGCATAATATATGATTTAAACTTTGTTCTCAATATAAATACTGTTTATTGTTTATGAAACACTTTAACATGTTATCTCATTGGATAGTTAAAATTATCCCAAGAGATGCAGGTAGAGCATCTTTTACTATTAAGAATGTATCCAAAATAAGGAAACCAAGGCACAGGTGAATACAAGTGTGGCAACTTTTGTTCTACTGCCCCTTCTCTATATGTAGCTCTACAATGTTTTTATTGAGAAGGAAGAAAAGTCTAAAATCCACTTTGGAGAGTTGTATGATTTCTGGTGGCGCACTTGATGTATTTATCAAGAAGTTGTAGTCACTGGTAGAATCTGCTGCCTAGGGTGGAGAACTTACTTGGGATGTGTGTATTATTCATGGTTACTAGACTAACATGGCTAACCTGTTATAACAAGGCTTTAAGGTTGCTATTTCATGTTTATAGACACATAGCAACAACAACGAACAAAGAAATGGACTGGGAATTTATTCCATGAATATTTTTATAGCCTATACTGTATGTAGAGTCACCATGGAGTGACTCAAGGACCTTACAGACAGGTTGAGGAGGTGTGAAACTGCGCATATAAAAGGTTAAATAAAAGTAAACAAAGATGAAAAGAAATAAAACAAGTGAAAATATCTTTAGGTAACATGTTTTCTATAGCTACTATCAAATAAGTGGTAATGAGTGGCTGACAGAACATCTCATAAACTCAATTCCCACTTAAAAATATGCACCTTAAACTCATGAGCCTACAGATAGATCTCTTATGACTGAATAAAACGCTTATAGAATAAGCATGTAGAGAGGAAAGAGAAAATAGAGACCTAGATGGAGACACCAGAGCATAAGCTCCATGAGTTCAGGGACAAAGCTTGAATTATTTGCTGAATCTCTAGGGCTTAGAATAATACATTAATAGATGCTCAAAAAATATTTGCTCATTTAATGAATGAGTGGATACATGGATAAATGCCAGAGAAAATCATAGAACTGAAAGAGTATATTTAAGGTACTCCAAGGTGGGTGCAGTGTATTTTCATATTTTTACACTTGGCATGTAGCACATAATAGGTGTTCAATAAATGTAGTGGAAGGAAGGAAGGAAAGGAGGGAGGATGGGACTTAATAGCATAGGATCATAAGACTGGAAGGAAATTTGTGAAGTCATTGGTCCTTCTCTTAAACTCAAGAAGAAGTCTGAGTATAGAGCAAATCTAACCAACCAATCAAAGAGAAAGCCTCGTAGAGGTGACATTTAAAGGTGTTAATCAGTCTAACAGAAAGAAGCAAAGGGCTAGAGTTTGAGAAAGAGTTCTGAATTGAAGTCAATTTGATTCCTAGCTTTGCCAATTTCTCTGTCTGTGACCTTATACAAATTGTTATACTAACTGAGTCTCAGTTTTCTCAGCTCTTCAAGGGGAATTACTGTGCTACAGAATTTTTATAAAGATTAAATAAGATAGTGTATTAAAGTGTGTTCAGTAGCTTAGTACATGTTTATATAAAGAAAGAAATTCCTCAAATATGTTGAACTGTTAAATGTTAATAAAAATGCTAAGGAAAGATTTTTCTCTGGAATCTTTTAGAAGGAGAAATGCTAACTAAAATTACAAGTATCTTTTCTTAAAATTTAATTTATGGAAAATCCTAGTTCTTTTGGTTGGTGGCATGTCTCAGAGGATTTTGCATACTAGGGAAAGTGCTTAAAAATAATGTAACGTGATAATGTAAATTATGTCATGTTATGCCACAAAAATTCTTCAATATTTAATTAAAAACTCCAACAACGTAAAATTCAAGAAGTGTCAAGAAATTAATTGAGGATATAGACTAGTGGTCAGAGGACTTTGGCTGTCAGCTCCAAAGCCATACTTTCTCCCCTGGTTCAGATTACTGGGAAGACTTGGAAAGAATGGATCCAGCTGCTATAATACATACTTATGGTTACAGCAGGAAGTGTAAATATTAGTGCCGGTTTTGATGTGCTGTCCCTGAGTTCCAGGATAGGGTTTTTTGGAGAGTCAGTAATGGAAGGAAGTGAGAAGCGTGTCACAGCTAACAGCCAAGGAGTCTCTAGGGGTCGTATCAAGGGTTGCCTTCAATCCTGCAAGGGTTACAGCTGTGCCAGGAGATATGTAAAGTTTAAAAAATATTAAATAAATGAAACCAGTCCTTTTAGTTTCTTATACTATACACAGTGCCAGCTCTGGGCTCAGGGACAAATCCACTGACAAGTCATTAATATCAGGGGGAACCACCCAAATCCAGAGACATGCATAATTCTGCCTCCCTCTGTTCTTAGTCGACAGTCAATTGGATAAAGACACAGTCACTTGATTTTTTTTTTTTTTCCTTTTTCTCTTTTCGTAGTGTGTATGTGTATGCTTCTTTGTGTGATTTGGTCTGTTTAGGTTTGCTTTTACCATTTGTACTAGGGCTCTGTCTGTTTTTTTTTTTTTTCTTTTTTTTTTCTTCCTTTTCTTCTGAGCTGTGTGGCTGGCAGGGTCTTGGTGCTCCGGCCGGGAGTCGAGCCTGAGCCTCCAAGGTGGGAGGGCCCAGTCCAGGACATTGGACCACCAGAAACCTCCCAGCCCCATGTAATATCAATCAGAGAAACCTCTCCCAGAGATCTTCATCTCAACACTAAGGCCCAGCCCCACCCAACAGCCAGCAAGCTCCAGTGCTGGATGCCCCATGCCAAACAACTAGCAAGACAGGAACACAACCCCACCCATTAGCGGAGAGGCTGCCTAGAGTCATACTAAGTTCACAGACACTCCAAAACACGCCACTGGACGTAGCCCTGCCCACCAAAAGGACAAGATCCAGCCCCACCCACCAATGAAACACGACGACCCAAAACCTTTGGGATGCAGCAAAAGCAGTTCTAAGAGGGAAATTTATAGCAATACAGTCCTACCTCAACAAACAAGAAAAATCTCAAACAAACAACCTAACCTTACACCTGAAGCAGTTAGAGAAAGAAGAACAAAAAAAACCCCCAAAGTTAGCAGAAGGAAAGAAATCATAAAGATCAGATCAGAAATAAATGAAAAAGAAATGAAGGAAACAGTAGCAAAGATCAGTAAAACTAAAAGCTGGTTCTTTGAGAAGATAAAATTGGTAAACCATTAGACTCATCAAGAAAAAAAAGGGAGGAGACTCAAATCAACAGAATTAGAAATGAAAAAGAAGTAACAACTGACACTGAAGAAATATAAAGGATCATGAGAGACTACTACAAGCAACTATATGCCAATAAAATGGACAACCTGTAAGAAATGGACACATTCTTAGAAAAGTACAGCCTTCCAAGACTGAACCAGAAAGAAGAAATAGAAAATATAAACAGACCAATCACAAGCACTGAAATTGAAACTGTGATTAAAAATCTTGCAACAAACAAAAGCCCAGGACCAGATGGCCTCACAGGTGAATTCTATCAAACATTTAGAGAAGAGCTAACACCTGTCCTTCTCAAACTCTTCCAAAATATAGCAGAGGGAGGAACACTCCCAGACTCATTCCACAAGGCCACCATCACCCTGATACCAAAACCAAAGATGTCACAAAGAAAGAAAACTGCAGGTCAATATCATTGATAACCATAAATGCAAAAATCCTCAACAAAATACTAGCAAACAGAATCCAACAGCACATTAAAAGGATCATACACCAGGATCAAGTGGGATTAATCCCAGGAATGCAAGGATTCTTCAATATATGCAAATTAATCAATGTGATACACCATATTAACAAACTGAAGGATAAAAACCATATGATCATATCACTAGATGTAGAAAAAGCTTGCAACAAAATTCAACACCCATTTATGATAAAAACTCTCCAGAAAGTGGGCAGAGAGGGAATCTACCTCAAGATAATAAAGGCCGTGTATGACATACCCACAGCCAACATTGTTCTTAATGGTGAAAGACTGAAACCATTTCCTCTAAGATCAGGAACAAGAAAAGGTTGCCCACTCTCACCACTGTTATTCAACATAGTTTTGGAAGTTTTAGCCACTGCAATCAGAGAAGTAAAAGAAATAAAAGGAATCCAAATCGGAAAAGAAGAAGTAAAACTGTCACTGTTTGCAGATAACATGATACTATACATAGAGAACCCTAAAGATGCTACCAGAAAAGTGCTAGAGCTAATCAACGAATTTGGTAAAGTAGCAGGATACAAAATTAATGCACAGAAATCTCTTGCATTCCTATACACTAACGACGAAAAATCTGAAAGAGAAATTAAGGAAACACTCCCATTTACCATTTCAACAAAAAGAATAAAATACCTAGGAATAAACCTTCCTAAGGAGACAAAAGACCTGTATGCAGAAAACTATAAGACACTGATGAAAGAAATTAAAGACGATACAAACAGATGAAGAGATATACCATGTTCTTGGATTGGAAGAATCAACATTGTGAAAATGACTCTACTACCCAAAGCAATCTACAGATTCAGTGCAATCCCTATCAATCTGCCAATGGCATTTTTCACAGAACTAGAACAAAAAATTTTACAGTTTTTATGGACACACAAAAGACCCTGAATAGCCAAAGCAATCTTGAGAAAGAAAAATGGAACTGGAGGAGTCAGGCTCCCTGACTTCACTATACTATACTACAAAGCTACAGTAATCAAGACAATATGGTACTGGCACAAGAACAGAAATATAGATCAATGGAACAGGATAGAAAGCCCAGAGATAAACCCACGCACATATGGTCACCTTATCTTTGATAAAGGAGGCAAGAATATACAGTGGAGAAGACAGCCTCTTCAATAAGTGGTGCTGGAAAAACTGGACAGCTACATGTAAAAGAATGAAATTAGAACGCTCCCTAACACCATACACAAAAATAAACTCAAAATGGATTAAAGACCTAAATGTAAGGCCAGACACTATAAAACTCTAGAGGAAAACATAGGCAGAACACTCTATAACATAAATCACAGAAAGATCCTTTTTGACCTACCTCCTAGAGAAATGGAAATAAAAACAAAAATAAACAAATGGGACCTAATGAAACTTAAAAGCTTTTGCACAGCAAAGGAAACCATAAACAAGATGAAAAGACAACCCTCAGTATGGGAGAAAATACTAGCAAATGAAGCAACTGACAAAGGATTAATCTCCAAGATCTACAAGCAGCTCAATATCAAAAAAACAAACAACCCAATCCAAAAATGGGCAGAAGACCTAAATAGACATTTCTCCAAAGAAGATATACAGATTGCCAACAAACACATGAAAGGATGCTCAACATCACTAATCATTAGAGAAATGCAAATCAAAACTACCATGAGGTATCACATCACATCAGTCAGAATGGCCATCATCAAAAAATCTACAAGCAATAATTGCTGGAGAGGGTGTGGAGAAAAGGGAACCCTCTTGCACTGTTGGTGGGAATGTAAATTGATAACAGCCACTATGGAGAACACTATGGAGGGTCCTTAAAAAACTAAAAATAGGGCTTCCCTGGTGGCGCAGTGGTTGGGAGTCCACCTGCCAATGCAGGGGACACGGGTTCGTGTCCCGGCCCGGGAAGATCCCACATGCCGCGGAGCGGCTAGGCCCGTGAGCCACAACTACTGAGCCTGCGCATCTGGAGCCTGTGCTCTGCAATGGGAGAGGCCGCGACAGTGAGAGGCCCGCGCACCGCGATGAAGAGTGGCCCCCGCTCGCCGCAACTGGAGAAAGCCCTCGCACAGAAACGAAGACCCAACACAGCCTAAATAAATAAATAAATAAATATATTTAAAAAAAAAAAAAAAAAAAAACTAAAAATAGAACTACCATACGACCCAGCAATCCCACTACTGGGCATATACCCCGAGAAAACAATGATTCAGAAAGAGTCATGTACCACAGTGTTCATTGCAGCTCTATTTACAGTAGCCAGGACATGGAAGCAACCGAAGTGTCCATCAACAAATGAATGGATAAAGGAGATGTGGCACATATATACAATGGAGTATTACTCACCCATAAAAAGAAATGAAATTGATTTATTTGTAGTGAGGTGGATGGACCTAGAGTCTGTCATATAGAGTGAAGTAAGTCAGAAAGAGAAAAACAGATACCATATGCTAACACATATATATGGAATCTAAAAAAAAACCAAAAATGGTTATGAAGAACCTAGGGCTGGACAGGAATAAAGATGCAGACGTAGAGAATGGACTTGAGGACACGGGCAAGGGGAAGGGTAAGCTGGGACGAAGTGAGAGAGTGGCATGGACTTATATATACTACGAAGTGTAAAATAGCTAGTGGGAAGCAGCTGCATAGCACTGGGAGACCAGCTTGGTGCTTTGTGACCACCTAGAGGGGTGGGATAGGGAGGGTGGGAGGGAGATGCAAGAGGGAGGAGATATGGGGATATATATATATATGTATGGCTGATTCACTTTGTTATAAAGCAGAAACTAACACCATTGTAAAGCAATTATACTCCAATAAAATGTTAAAAAAAACAAAAATTCAAAATGGATTAAAGACCTAAATGTAAGGCAAGACACTATAATACTCTTAGAGGAAAACATAGGTAGAACACTCTGTGACATAAATCATAGCAAGATCCTTTTTAACCCACCTCCTAGAGAAATGGAAATAAAAATAAACAAATGGGACCTAATGAAACTTAAAAGCTTTTGCACAGCAAAGGAAACCATAAACAAGACGAAAAGACAACCCTCAGAATGGGAGAAAATATTTGCAAACAAAGCAACTGACAAAGGATTAATCTCCAGAATATACAAGTAGCTCATGCAGTTCAATATCAAAAAAAGAAACAACCCAATCCAAAAATGGGTGGAAGACCTAAATAGACATTTCTGCAAAGAAAATATACAGATGGCCAACAGACACATGAAAAGATGCTCAACATCACTAGTCATTAGAGAAATGCAAATGAAAACCACAGTGAGGTATCACCTCACACCAATCAGAATGACCATCATCAGAAATCTATAAACAATAAATGCTGGAGAGGGTGTGGAGAAAAGGGAACCCTCTTGCACTGTTGGTGGGAATGCAAATTGATACAGGCACTATGGAGAACACTATGGAGGTTCCTTAAAAAACTAAAAATAGAACTGTCATATGACCCAGCAGTCCCACTACTGGGCATATACCCTGAGAAAACCATAATTCAAAAAGAGACATGTACCACAGTGTTCATTGCAGTGCTATTTACAGTAGCCAGGACATGGAAGCAACCTAAGTGTCCATCGACAGATGAATGGATAAAGAAGGTGTGGCACATATATACAATGGAATATTACTCAGCCATAAAAGGAAACAAAATTGAGTTATCTGTAGTGAGGTGGATGGACCTAGAGTCCATCATACAGAGTGAAGTAAGTCAGAGAGAGAAAAACAAATACCGTATGCTAACACATATATATGGAATCTTAAAACAAATGGTTCTGATGAACCTAGAGGCAGGACAGGAATAAAGACGCAGACATAGAGTTATGGACCTGAGGACACGGGGAGGGGGAAGGGTAAGCTGCGATGAAGTGAGAGAGTGGCATGGACATATATACACTACCAAACGTAAAACAGATAGCTAGTGGGAATCAGCCGCATAGCACAGGGAGATCAGCTCGGTGCTTTGTGACCACCTAGAGGGGTGGGATAGGGAGGGTGGGAGGGAGACGCAAGAGGGAGGAGATATGGGGATAAATGTACACGTATAGCTCATTCACTTTGTTATACAGCAGAAACACAACATCGTAAAGCAATTATACTCCAATAAAGATGTTAAAAAAAAAAAAAAAAAGACACAGCTGCTTGAATAGAATAGGCCAACCAGGTCAAGTGTGGCCATGGCGAAAGTTGAGTTCCAGTTTATCCTTGCTACCAGTTTTCTGTCATTTAAAGGATCCCAGTGGGATGGGAGATTTGTTTTCTCAGACTCTGTGAGCTTGGATGACAGTTTCTCTCTCTTGACCCTTTAATGCAATTTGGTCAAGTCACACAAGGAAATATCCATCCACCTTGTCCCCAGGTCTTCCTCCACCTGCTCTGACCTTAAGTTACCCCAGCACTTAACTAAAATCAGAAAAATAGAAACAGAAAAAAAAGTGTTACAGCTAGCAAGGTCCATTATGATGATCTAGTTACCTACTCACACCTCATTTTACAGGTGAAAAAGATGAGGACTTGGGAGGGATGTAATCACGTAGCTGGCTTATGATCAGAACCAAACTAGAGCCCCAGACTCTTGACATCCTGGCCAAAGTATTTTCTAGCATTCATAGCTTGAGAAGCAGGCTGCTCCAATGATGTAGAGTTGAGCAGCAGGAATGAAGGAAACTAGGAAAAGCCTACAAAGTTAAAGTCTGAGCAAGATATATTTTTGCAGACTGAGTACAGTTTTAAGAAATAAAAAGAATTTGATATGCATGTGCATAAAGTAAAAATTAAAGGAGTCTGTTAATGTTTAAATGATATTAAAAGGAGTGAACACTGATGGCCCTCAAAGGAGATGAATGAATGGACCAGAGATTTCTTTGTTTTGATATTTCTTGTCTTGGAAAATCTGGTACTGAGCTAGGTGAGGTATATAAAAGAGAGGGAGGGTCGTGGACGTCTGTGTGATCCTCATGGGCTTAAATCCATTAGAGATCAGACACATGTACCATTATGGGGAGCAGCTGAGCTGGATCCAAAGATTTGAGTCTGTCTGCATAGGGTTTCTGTAATGAGAAGAAAAAAAAAAATCAATGGAACTGAAAAGATAATGGAAATTTCTCTTTGTGCTTATCAATAATTGCTGAAGGTTTGAGTCATATGAGAATAGCTTTGAATTCCCTGGGATAGGCTGACCAGTGGAAACATCTCAAGCCCTCTGGCTGTCCATGAAGCCTATTCAGTCAGTCAGCCAACTAGTCAACCATTCTGTTAATGGTCAGTTCAGTCCAAATGGTTAACTGGTGGGATATGATGAATATAGCCATTGTGTTTCCTCATTTGTAGGTTCTGGGCAATGCCAACTTCCCCTGCTAGTCCTCTTAGGTTATGATGTTGAGATGTACTGACTCATGTGGTACATCTACAGAGTGACTTTTTTAGATGAAGTGGTAAAATTTTACAGTAATCAGTATTGAATAAGGAAGACCACTGAACTAGGTAGGCTCCAGACTAGACAAATCATGAGAAAATGTGCTTTAGAGCAGTGCCTAAGGTTGCAGGCTTCACACATAGATTGACTAGTTTAAATTGTGGCATCATCCTTTACTGGGTCTTTGAACTAGTTATTTAACCTTTTGTTGTGCCAGTTTCCTTCTCTGTAAAATATAGGAATAATAATTCCCCTCTCATCAGAATACTGTAAGGATAAAATTAGGAAATATTTATGAAGGGCTCAAAAGAGGGTGTAGCACAAAATAAGTGCTCTATAAATATTAACATTATTAATTAATGCTAATGATTAATACTAATTAATATTATGTAAACGTAGAAAACCCTGTTGACATAAGGAAATGATGGATGAACATGCTATATGCTTTAACACATATTCAACGATACATAAATATGACGTAAGATTGTTAATGGTAATAGTAATATTACTAGAGGCAGTGATTGAAGAAATACTTGCAAGAAATCTTTTGGGTTATTTAACCTCCTTAGAACATCAGGTAAAAATTAGCTGGAAACTTGGCATTATCTAGCTTTTACCTTGAGGTTTAGGCAGAAGGTAGTTGACTCACTGGTTCAGTGGGCACAACAGTATCGCTACAGATATCATTGAACCTCTGCTATAAGCTCAGAGATGGAAGAAATATAGATCAAATATGGTTCCTGTCATCAAGGTCCCATATAAAATAATGAGGGAAAGCACACATAAACCACTGCCTATAATCCAAAGAATAAGAACAATATTATTTTCTCAGAGAAACCCATCTTTGACTTTTTAACTCCCGTGTTTTTCCTCCCTTCTCTTTCTCCACCTAGTTTAGGAATCTTTATTGTACATCCCCTAACCCCATGTTTTTATCTTTTGTAGCCTTTATCATCATTGTAATTTAAAAATATATTTTTGCAGTTTACAATTTAATACCTGTCCCATCCCACTTGACAGTATCCTCCTAAAACTCAAGACCATGTCTTCCCTTCTTACTGCTAAGTCTTCAATGCTTAGCACAATGCCAGGCACCAAAGTACTTTGTAACTATTTGTTTATAGCAAAGAAGAGGAGGGTCCTACCTAGCAGTACTGGGGAAAGGTCCACAGGGGAGGCACTGGGTTTGAAGGTACAGAGAGATTCAATGGAGGAAACACATATATGAACCTTTAAAACCAACTGCATGCTCCCCAAAAACTAAACTGTCTGACTTGTTGCTACCACATGAGCCCTTGTTTACCTGAATTGTGTAATCATTTTGACATTTTGGAGAAATATTTACTAGGCAAAAGAAGCGGACTGCTGCAACAGGGTCAGGCATCTGAGTTCAAGTTCTACTTCTGCCAGTCAGGAGCTCTGCACATGTAACTGCACTCATCTGAGCCTCAGCTTCCACATCTACATGAAGTAGCAACATTCATCCCCACGGAGCTGTTGTGGGGTTTGAGCAGGTCCATGAAGGGGAAACCTTTTGTAAACTGCAAGCATATATGAGACCTGCTTATTAGTACACTTGGCCATAACTGTACTGGCAAAAGGAATAACCACAGTGACGCGAGCAGCTCTTTTTTTTTTTTTTTTTTAAAACATCTTTATTGGGGTATAATTGCTTTAACACACAGCTCTTAACAACTGCCTTTCATCAGAGGAGGAGGTCTCATGGAAGCCCCAGCAAGTGGCAAGTCTCTGTGTTTTACAAACCCAGGTTCTGCATTAAAGGCAATCAGCTCATCAGCAAGACGGGAGCTTGTCAGCTTTCCCTTCCTCTGAATCTGGGCCAGGTCCGTTGCCCGAATTTCATGCACAGTAATAAAGGCATTGACATTAAATGTGTTGCCGGGAATCAACAACCTATTCAGGGTAAGGTATTATGGCACAGCAGTCCCCAAACAATATGTGTTTTTAAAAATACGCTTAAAACTGCAAGTGCTTTGTGTGGCCGCTTTGCAAAATCACTAGAGCTTAAGTATTTGTATTTTAATGTTTATCCCCAAACTGGCCTGCCGTTTTTAAATTGCCCAGGAAACAAAATGTCGAAAATGGAAGGAAACCAGCACAAGCTACATTTAGAAAAGCAGTGTTAGTGAAGCAAGCTGCGGGGTTCTGATACCTTAACAGCACCATAAAATGCTCATAATTAAATAACTGTTTTTCTTAACATAGCTATTCCTATTTTTCCCCCAGCCACTTATGTAAAAGCATTTAATGTTCATTCTTTCATTGCCAAACAGAGACTCTTGTAAAGAGGTAACTGGTCCCAGAAATTGTTAAAATGTTTTAATAATGTTTTACAAAGGGGAAGAATATATTAGAAAACAAAATCAGGCTCTAGATACTTTGTGGTTATTTTTATTGGCAGTTGGCCCACAAATAATGATTTATGTGGAGGAATGTCATGCCATGGAGCTACTACGTGAACACTGGTAAAAGCAATAACAAAATGCATTCTGCTTATCAGTGTCCCAGACACAATGGCAGAGCAAGAGGCTGCCGGCAGCTGAAAAAAGAGACAAGTTTGCTGGGGAACCGTAAGATGGAGCAGCTAGGCTTCCAAATACGGATGGTCCCCAACTTAACGATGTTTCGACCTATGGTTTCTCAATGTTATGATGGTGTGAAAGTGATATGCATTCAGTAGAAACCATACTTCCAGTTTTGAATTTTGATCTTTTCCCGGGCTAGCAATATGCAGCACGATACCCTCTCGTGATGCTGGGCAGCGTCACGATCACAACCAGTACACTGGCAACCGTTCTGTACCCACACAACCATTCTGTTTTTTCACTTTCGGTACAGTATTCAATAAGTTACATGAGATATTCAACACTTTATCATAAAATGGGCTTTGTGTTTAGATGATTTTGCCCAACTGTAGGCTAATGTAAGTGTTCTGAGCAGGTCTAAGGTAGGTGAGGCGAAGCTATGACGTTTGGTTGCGCTTTCGACTTATGGTACTTTCAACTAGCGATGGGTTTATCTGGATGTGACCCCATTGTAAATTGAGGAAGATCTGTAATTAAACAGGAGGAAGGAAGGGAATGGGACCAAAAACAACTAGGATTTACAGTGCGCCTACCACGTACCAGCGTAATTCATACAGTATTTTGAAAGCCTCACACCAACTGCGTGAGATGAATGTGCAGCTGAGGCTGCGATAACTTAAGTAACCATCTCCAGGTTGCACAGGTAGGAGTGGCAGAGCTGAGATTGTGTCTTATATCTGTGTGACTCTTAATCCCATTTGTTCTCTATTATTCAGTGAACACTACTGAGAGAGCAAGTTAAGCTATCAAGGCTGGAATGAAATGGGGGAGTGTTCTGAGACTGGAAAAAAACAAGGGGAGGGAAAAATCCTATACAGTGGTTATTTCTCCAAGTATGGTCCTGGGTCACCTGCCTCAGAATCACCTCAAAAGTTTGTTAAAAATGAAAAATCCCAGGTCTTACTACTTTCAACTACAGAAATAGAAGTTCTAGATGTGGGGCTCCGGGATATTAGGGTATTCATTTCCCCCCAAGAACCTAAAGATATTCTTATGCACTTTTAGGAACCAACCATAACCACCAATGTGTCTTAATTTGTTCTCTGTGCTTAACTTAATGGGGGTGTTCTCCGAGGAGATATCTCTCATGGCACTGTTGTTTAGTGAAACACATTTTGAGAATTGCTGGTTTATACTTATGCAGTTACAAACTCCTCTGACTCATCCATTGTGTGAATACAAATAGAAGTTTGAGGTTATTGTAAATTTCTTTTCTGAGGTATGATGGACATTTATAAGAGCCATTCAGTAAGTGTTCATGTTCCTATACCCAAATGGGAAATCTGTTTTCAGCTCGTACTCTAATCAGGATTTAATTTTTCCCACAAGAGTGATTGTATTAGTTACCTATTGCTGTGTAACAAATTTCAAAATTTAATGGCTTAACAGAAAACATATGGATATGAAGGACACTGTGAGGAATGAAAAATCCAACTTGAAAAGATCATATAGTATATGATTTGAATCATACAACATTTTTGAAATAACAAAATTATAGAGATGGAGAACAGATTAGTGGTTGCCAGGGGTTAGGGATGGTGTGCAAGCTGGATGTGACTGTAAAGTGGTGGCACAAGGTATATCTTTGTGGTGATAGAGCAGTTCTGCATCTTGATTGCTGTGGTGGTGACACCACATACACAGTGGGTAAGATGGCACAGAACTCTGCACAGTATGGTACCTGGTTTTGTTTTCGGTTTTGATGTTGTGCTATAGTTATGTAAGATATAACCATTGGGGGAAACTGGATGAAGTGTACAGGAGACCTCTCTGTACTATTCCTGCAATTTCCTATGAATATATAATTATTTCAAAATAAAAAGTTAAAAAAACCCCATAAACAGTTGTTGTCTCATAGTCCCCAATGGTGGGTATGTCTGGCTCAGGGTCTCTCGTGAGTTTTCAGGGAAACTGTGGGCTGGAGCTGAAGAATCACCCGAAGCCTGGATTGGAGGATAATCTGCTTCTAAGCTCATTCATGTGGCTCTTGGCAGGATTCAGTGCCTCATGGGTTGTTGGACTGAGGACCTCAGCTTCTCACTGGTTGTTGGCTGGAATTCCCCGTCTGTTCTTTACCACTTGGGCCTCTCCATAAATCCGCTCACTACGTGGCAGCCGGCTTTTCTTAAGGCAAGTGAGAGAGAGTAGATGAACACCCAGATGGTAGCCACAGTCTTTTAAGAAACTAAACTTTTTAGAATCTAAACTCACATTCTCTTCATTAGAAGTGAGTCAAAAAGCCCAGCCAACACTTAAAGGGAGGGCGTTACACAAGGGCACGAACTTCAGGGGGTGGGGATCATTGGGACCCGCTCTAGAGGTGTCTATCGCAAAGGCATTTTAAAGTATCTTTCTTTTTGACACAGTATGGAGAAATGATAGAATACACACAGTGATCATGTTAGAGGAAGAATGATACGGCTCTAGCCCCGAGTAGCCATTCTGAGGTTAATAACTGAGGCAGTCAACTGGGATTTTTCAGTCTATTTGAAGAAGCAAGCCTCCACAGCAATAACAATGTCAAAGGCTCTACTGGGAGGGACATCAGTAAACACATACGCAAATTCATAAGCAAATGTCAAAAATTTCTTGCAAATAGTAGTGAAGGCCCTGATATGAAGAGTAAATATTATGGATATTTATTTCAAGATATTCTTTGCAGGTTGGGGAGGCCAGAACAAGGGTGAGGATAACCCACAAGGAGTGTATCCCCATGCTTAATTTGCTGCAGTTGTTCTCATGGGAACTGGTCTCTGCAGCAGAGGGCAGGCCAGTTGTCTACTTCAATCAGATGAGAGACTTCTAAAACCTTACAGTCTTACAGGCAAGATTGTCCCCTCTAGGTCCCACTGAGACATAAACCACCGTTTGCTGTGATCAGAATTGAACTTGGGCTGAGAATTGGCATAGGGCTGTCCTGCCACTGATAGGCTAGGTGGGCCCCTGGTAGTTATGTGCTGTACTCATGGGCTGCTGATAGAGTATTTGGGCTTGTCCCCAGACTTTCACTGTATCGACTCCATGGGAAAGGCTTTGTCCAACTCTTTATCCCCAAGATGCTTGATCAACAACATGGCAGCCTCACCTAACTGTTAGCTAAATGAATTCTGAACAGCCTGCTCTGGAGTATTGAGCATTGAGGAACAGCTCGTGAATTTTCTCCAGTGTTGCCAGAAGTATTGGATATACTACAGTGATCTCAGTGGGGCTCTTGAGTGAGTCTTGTCTTCAGTCAGTAGGTGCTGAATGCAGTGGTGGAAGGGACTTGCTGGCCAGGGGAGCCAGAGTCATGGTGGTAATGATGACAAATGGATGTTTGTGTGTGTGTGTGTGTGTGAGTGTGTGTGTGTGTGTGTGACATGCACGCCCCATGTCAGCCATTGTCCACGCTCCCAGGTGGTAACAGTTGGGATGTAACTAGACACTTAGTGGTTAGAGGCTCCCAGCTATGTCTGGAAATGCCATGTGAGAACTGGCCCCTGCTTATCCCTCCACCCACATGAAATACCCCTTTCCCCTCACCCTTGCACATTATGCTCCAACGATACTCCTCTGGGTTTGGTTCCTCAGACATGCCAAGCTTTTTCTAGCCTCTGGGCATTTCCAAATGATGTTCCATTGTGCGTTTCTCTTATAGTCTTTATCATAACTTACAATGCTTTCACTTGTGTGCTTACATTTCTGAGGGAGGGGTGTTTCTTCCCTCATAGGCTGTGAATTCTGTGATGGTAGGACTATGACCCTTTTGTTTATCATTATATTTTGGCATATGTTAGACATGCAATAAATAAGCTGAATATATTCTTGAGAGTTTCACACACAGTTTCCATTCTTTTAACACACAGAGGCCGAAGAGTCCAGGCCAGGTAGATAATTGATGACTGAGCTGTCCATCCTAGTGTGGACAGGCAATGAGATGGGTAGAAGGTATAGAACCAAATTAGAGACAGACGGAGGGGATCCAGTGAAGGAGGAGGCTGGGCATACATTGTCAGGGTATTTCCTGAGCTAAATGCAGGGTGTCAGCCTTACCTTCTGGTGATGGCAGACATGGTTATGAAGGGTGTATGTAAAGGCCTGGCCAGAGAAAAAGAAATGACAGTTTAGTTAAATCAGACTGTTCTCAAGCAAAAGAAACTTATTTCGTATCAAACTGTGTTGAGCCAGAGGTGTTGAGAATAGCAGAGGTATTTTCAGTGTGACAGTTGTGAATTGTGTTTATCACTATTAACAATGACAGGCACACCTTGGAGATATTGTGGGTCTGGTTCCAGACCCCTGCAATGAAGCGAACATCACAATAAAGTGAGTTACATGAATTTTTTTGGTTTCCCAGTACATATAAAAGTTACGTTTATACTCTGCTGTAGTCTGTGATGAAGTGTGCAATAGCAGTATGTCTAAAAACAATATACATACCTTAATTAAAAAGTGGTTTATTACTAAAAAATGCTAACCATCGTCTGATAGCGCAGGGTTGCCTCACATCTTCAATTTGTAAAAAACTCTATTTGTGAAGCGCAAAAAAGTGAAGGGCAATAAAGCGAGGTATGCCTGTATTATGATCAAAGCACCATAAAAAGTAATGTACTGCCAAAGTTTGAGAGTCTAAACAGTTAACCGGTACTATTTTGATTCCAGAATGGTGAGTGTTAGAAACACCTGTTGCTGAGACCTGTTTGTCTCCGCTGCTTAGCACTGCCACTGGTAAAGACAGTGTGTATTTTGCAGAAGAAAGGAGAATCAGCTTCCTTGCTACAGCTGCCCATGTGAATGTCCTGGAGGCACTAAGGAGCATGATGGTTGAGTGGAAATCTCATGCTGGCAGAGGCAGCGGCACTCACCAGCATCTTTGTGTCTCCCTTTCCTTCTGACCCCAGTATTAAATGACATATCCCAGACCCTTCTCATTTAGGTGGAGCCACGTGCCATAGTGTGGGCAGAAGGGAGGGATGCCGTTTCCCGCACTGGCCCATAAAAATCTTCCACACACGATCCTCCGCCTGTGATGTGAATGGGAAACAAACAGTTATTGTGATTTGGGGATATTTGTGACAGCAGTTAGCCTTCCCTGACTAATACAGCCATTGTTCCACAAGACAGGGTCTAAAATCAAATATTTTTCTAACATATCTGATGGTTCCAAGGTCGTGCTTTATTGCTTGAATACAAGAACACACTGCAGGATGTCCCCCAGCTTCTATTTGCAAACAGAAGACAGTTTAACATAAGAGAGTGAAATGAGTCTGTTTATACTTGAACACTATCAAGTAACCCATGGTTTCAATTGTGTGTGTGTGTGTCTCTGTACTCGTGCAATGCCAAAATACTGGTTTGATTAAAATGTAGGCATTTCACAGTATTTGGTTACAGGCGGGTCAGTCATAATATTTAGTGTGAGAGACATTGTTCTCCTCAAAATGTCCTTTCATCATTTCATACCCTTGCTTATATGAAAAATACAAAGTTGTCTTGAATCTAAAATTCAGGTGTAGTAGGAATACTGGTAATAAACAAGCCTCTCATTTCAGTGTAAAAGGAACAGTGTTAAGGTAGAGGGAAATTCAGACACTAAGGGCACTGGAGCAAAGACTTAGCTCATTTTGTACAGGAGGGCAGGGCAACTGTACAAAAAGTCTTAGCAATGGATGTTCATGACGAGTGGTAATAAGAACTACAGGAATAGAGAAGTGAGTATCCTAGGTCCAATTCCCTGGAGGCCATGTCTGAGCTGGGGATTCTTGTGTAAGTGCGTTATTGAGGCTATTCTCTTAAAGAAACCTGTAAGGAAGTGGGAGAAGCGAGATAAAGCAGAGGAAGAAGCTAAGGAAAGATATGGTTTCAGGGGAAGTCTAGCCCCATCTGATCTCATGGAGAGCTCTGAAGCATGAATGGTACCCCAGAATTATTCCACCTTGAGGCATCAGTCAGTCATTTACTGTGGACCATCACCCAAGGTGAGGTGTATAACTTTCCAGACATTCCTGTGCAAGGTGGCTCCCATTGACCAATGGCAGTTCTCCAGAGAAGGATATAGCTAGGAATTATCAATAGCCATCATTCACAGTTTCTGGGAGATGAGTGCACTGCCCCTATGAAAGGGATGTAAGTGGGACCCCCATCGTCTTCACCAGTCCCCAGTTCAGATCCACTTGATTCTCATGTTACGTGTATGCCACTCATGCAAAGCTCCTCTAGGTTTCTGACTGATCATAGTTTCTAGGGAAACTTATAAGACTGAGAGTTAGTGAAGGTAATATCCCAAGATCATAACTGGCACACATCGTCTCTCCTCCACTGCCCTTTCTAGATTCCCCTCCCTCTCACCTAGCATCTCTGCTGGCCAAGATGGCGCCTGGTAGGGTGACCTAGATGTACGTGCTTGGGGGTTCTAAGCCTTGGGTTCCCAGGCCCTTATCTAGCTATGGTTGCTTTCCTTGCCTATTTACAACTAAAATTGAGCATGGTAGTACCAAGAGGTGCCCAGTTGATCCTCTGAGTTATAAACATATTCTTACCTGCTCTTATTATGTAGCTGCAGCTCTGTCTCTTCATGATAATCAGGGTCAGCTCTCTCTGTCACATAGCAAATCCTTTCTGTTTCTGTTGGTCTATTGGAACAAGGAGCCCAAAGTGGGCAGGAGCAGTAGTTTTAAGTTTAGTGAGATTCTTGATGTTTCCCTGATGGAAAACATCCCCTCTCTGGGAAGTGGGACCTCTATAACCACACAAACTAAAGTTACAGGGATGAGAAGCACAAGTTCCTAACTAGGTCATTGGGAGTGACGGAGAACAAGACCATTCATGCTGCATTCCTTGGTTCCTGGACCCATGTATATTCGACTGGTTGGACACAAAGCATTGTAGCTCTTTCTGCCCTTGCCCTGGGATTTGATACTGTTTTTTAACTGCTATCTTGGCTGAGAGGTTTCTGCCAACTGCTCAATATGTCTATTCTGATTATACATTTGAGAACCAGGTAAATAGCACTATGTGGTTCCATGTTTCCAGTGGACACATTGTGAAACTGCCCTGTGCCAAGAGTTCACTTATTCTCGGTTCCCTGGGAAACCCTACACTGTAATGTGGACCACGATAGTGCTCTGGGTCTCCAGGTATCAGTATCAACTTGAACTCAGACCAACAACCCTCAAAAGATATGGATATTTTCCTTTCCACAGTGTATTATTACTCAAGGAAATAACTCTAGATCACATTGGGGAAGGACTGTATACTCTTGGTGTGGTGTCATAGGGTCCTTCTCCTTCAATTGCTGCAGTCTAGGTTTGAGAACTGGCTCTGCTCTGGAAACTGGGCAAAGGATTGTGATTTTTCTTTGAGGCAGCTGACCTCAGCCTTCTGCTTATCCATCCTTGATTTAGTTTGATTATCTATATAAAGCAACATCCTTGCTGGTTGTCCATCTATTTTGCCCTTAATAACACATGTTCTTTTAGCCATATCTCTAGATCCCTGCGTTCCTGTGAACCTCCTGGCAGGAATCAACCTGCGTACCAATTAAGGCAGTTATGCCCATCTTCCTTCTGATGGTTAAGTGCTGCCACCTGGCCTCTGTCATTCTGTACCGTTATCATCCCCATTGCTTCGAGGGAGCCCAGTTCTCTAACAGCATGTCCTGCTGTCAGTCCTGATCTGATCTACAGAAGACAGGCACTAATGAGCTTCTCAACAATGCTGCTCTCCCCATCATCAGAGCCTTGGAAAAAAAACGAATTATTCTCTGAGCCCTTCAGAGGAACATAGTCAGCTGATGGATTCCTGGTCCTATAGAGTAGATACATTCTTGCATGCTCACTTCTCTGAGCTTTTTGATCCTTCCCTTTATACTTTGCCACTGAAATTCTGGCATCTCTTCTGCATTTAATATATACATTACTTTTCCCAAGGTTCTGAGGGCCATCCCTGCCCTATATCAGAAACAGTGCTCAGGCTCTTACCAAGATGTTAAGTCTTGTGTCATGAGAGGTGTCCCTCTATTGATAAGTTATCCCTATCCAGCTGTGTATTTCACCTCCCAGGCTTACTCTCAGTATCAAGTTCTCACATTTTCCCTGTCAGTGTCCTGACTTTGGTTTAGGACACCTTGTCAAGGCTGATACTCAGTCTCCTCTGAAGTTTTCCAACTCTTACAATTAGGTTCTGGGCTCAATTTCCAGCATAATTGGCCCTCCAGAGACAGGAGATGGGGGTCTTTTTAAACACCACCAAAGAAGCTTTCTGACATTCACACCTGGCTTTAAACAGATGATTAATCCACCTAAATCTGCATTTTCTCTCTTTACAACGCAGCTGCCCAATTCTATAGTCCTTATGATTACTACTTCCTCAATACCTCTAAGATGCCAGGGGTATTACCCAGAAACCTGTGCATGCCCTTCTACCCATATCACAGCCCAATTCATTCTAGGTGAAAAATGATAGTACACAGCTGCAGATGCCAAGACTCTCAGTAATCTATCTACCTCTGAGGATGGGGCTTTTATTACCATCCAGAGCTGAAAATGGGATTCTTGTGTAGTTAATTTATTAAAGAAGTGCTCTCAGGAGAAACCTATAGAGAAGTGAGGATGCAGGATAGGACAAGGGACGAAGCCAAGCAAAGATGAGGGTTCAACTAAGATTGAGTCTAATCCTGTTCCCACAGGGAGCTGTGGTGACTGAATGACAGCACAGAATTGCTCCACCTTGAGGCAAGGGGACCAGACTTTTGTATCCTTGAATCATTCTGTCATTGGCTGTCTGCCACTCCCAGGGAGGAGTTATGTAACCTCCCAGACGTCTACAGGTGAGGCAGCTCTTGTCAGCCAAGGACAATTTTCTATAGGACGGTGCAGCTATGTGCCCTTAGAGACTGACACTTGCAGAAGCTGGAGGACGGGTGCACCAGCCTTGTAAAGAGATCTGGGCAAGGTGCCAATGAATCTGTTGTAGTGAGAGAGGTCTCTGCAGGCTGAATGGTCAAAGAAGCTGCCATAAATATGGAGAGCCTCAAACTCTGTGCCCGAGAAGAGTGAGTATTATGACCATGATCCTTGATGGGCTAGTTAGTCTGGTGTTGCATTAATTCATTCACGTATTCACTTACACGTTTATTCAGCAAGTCCACATTGCATGCCTGTTATATGGCAGACACTGCCCCTCGCTGCAGTGAATATACAGCAGTGAAATAGGAAGATGTGGTCCCTGACCTTAAGGGGCTCACAGCCTCGTAGGGGAAATCACTGCCCCACCATCTCAGTGGAGTTGCACTGTGTGTGCATTACGCAACACCAGTCAAACTATATGCACTCGGAACAAAAAAGATTTCACAATTTAGATAGGGTGGGCTGTTTTGCCCAACAACAACTCAGCGAATGCGTTCCCTGAGCTTAGTAGGAGATAGGAGGTGTGACATAGCTGTTTTCTCAATCACAACTTAACCTAAACAGAACCTAACTGCTGTGTTGAATATTATTCTATTGAAATTAATTAAAAATTTTTTTCAGTTTAATTTTTAATATTAGCACATTACAACTACTGTTTCTAAAAAATGAGAACACAGATTATGAGTGCAGGGGTCCCCGTGTCTGGACTCTTCTGAGTAGGTCTAATGCATGTAGCTGGATGTAAAATTTAAGCTGGATCTAGGTGTCTATAATCTAGTGTAACAAATTTTCATAGGTGCCAACCAGGCCCATTGATCTGCATTTTTCTTTAAGTGCAGCCTATGTGGAGCAATTTGAGCCCTGGAGTGGGCAGACTTTGGGTGGCGGGAATGCTAGCTTCTTTAAGAGCCCACGAACGAATAAGCCCTCTTAGCTTTGTTCAAGCCCGGACTGATTTGCTGATGCTGAGTCCTTGGCCTCTGTTTTCACTGGAGGGAGAGAGCTCAGTCTTTATATTGATTGGTTAAAGGCGAGTTTGAGTCAGCTGATGTGCAGCAGTGGCAGTATTGAGTTGTTGAGTTGTATTTGTGGCTTGCCTTGAAATGAAAGCTTTTTATTGGATTATTGTGAGGATGGGTAATGAAAGCAAGTAGTCATCGAAGTTACTGATGGCTCTGTGTTTGGAATCAGTAACTAGAGTACACAGGGCTGGTTGATTTGCTACATTTAGCCATAAAGTATGAATGAGAATTAGTTGGTGAAATGCTTGTTAATAGATCATCCTAATGCATTCTTTCCTTGTCTCTTGGAGAAAATTTCAGCCCTTGAAAAGGAATTTAGAAAGATCAATATTCTGTATGAAGCATGTTTTTACAAACAAAAAAAAATCTATCAGGGTCAGAGAAACTATGGAGTTACATGACATCTACTGACGGTGGGGAGTATCACAATTCAGTCTGTGCTGAGAGATTATCTCCCCCACCCGTAAATATTTGTAACAGATATCTGCATGTGGAAATATTGTGGCTCTGGCCTATGAAGCTAGAAACCTAGTGCCGAAGTTCCCTAGTCAGCTCTTACTCTTGCCGGGAATTGGCTGGGAAGTTGTCGGGCCCAGGAGCTAGTTTTCGATTTAACTTCTTTCAGGTTGATGGATGGTGCCAACAACCTGCTTCTAGCCCTGCCAATAGAGCAGCCTGCAAGAGATTTGTGGGCTGTATTGTACACAGGAGCAAAACACATCACTGTCTTTCTACCAGAGGGGCGTTGCTCGCTCTCACAAGGCGAAAATCTAGTATTACTCAGATAAAGCTCTAGACTCTGTATCTAGGCAGAGAAAATTAGAGTCCCAACATAGGAAAGGGATTACCGTTCTTGCTATATCAGTTATCTATTGCCGTAGTAATGCTGCATTAAAAACAACTACAAACCTCGGCGGCATGTATTAATAAACATTTCGTTTTGCTCACGCATCTACGGGTTAGTGCGGTGGCAATGCTAATCCGGGTCAGGCTTGGCTGAGCTCAGCTGGGCTCACTCAGTGCTTGTGGTCAGCTGGCAAGGTGTCTGGGGCTAGATGTCTGAGGTAGCCTTGGCTTTGCTCCATGTGGCCTCTCATCCTCCCCCAGACTAATCCACGATTGTTTGCCAGGGGAGGCAAGGTCTAAGGGAGCAAAGGGAAGCGCTCACAGCCTGTAGAGGCATAGGCTTGGAACTGGCAGGTGTTTATCTTTTGTGTGTTCTCTTGGCTGAAGCGTATCACAAGGGCAACCCACATTCAAGGGGATGGGAAGAGCTTCAAGACCACCTGTAAAGGGCATGGAATCACAAAGGGATGGAGAATTGGAGCCATTTTTGCAGTCAACTTATCATACTCAGTTGTGCATAAAAGTTCCAGGTGAAAGGATAATTGATTACTAAGTGGTCCATGATAAGCCAGTCAAAATCAGAGTAGACCTTTGTAAGAGGGATCAGTACTTCTGTGTCAGTTCTTCCTGAACTGAATTTGTAGAGTGGTCACTCTCGGACATAGGCAGAGTTTCTGTACTCTGCTCATCTGTCTTTGATCTATCTGTTAGTTATTTTTCACTTTCCAGATCTGCTCTTTAGCAGTGTTTAGCAAAGAAGCTTGTAAAAATGGGGATAAAAATGACTGCTAAAGGCAAAATGCATTGAGTCTCACTATGCCTTTTCATGGAGTGAACCAAAAGGAATGGAGTGCCAGGTGTAGAATTTCAGGCACTGGACAATGAGTTGCTGCTGGGCAGGAAGTGTCCTTCTCCTGGAATTGCCTTCCTGTGGAAGAGCAGGGCTCTACTGTCTGAGATATGAGTTCTGATGGAACTGAACTGCTCAGGAGATGCGTAGGCTTTGGGAATTTACGTGATCTCTCTGAGCCACCTATACCTTCATCAATAAAATAGGAATAATAATATATACTTTAAGACAACGTAGAACCCAAGAAGGTAATATAATGGATTCTTTGCTGCTCCTGGCAAAAAGTAGATTTATAGCAAGGTTCCTTTCTGCATCACCCCATCCCGTATGACCCCTTTGGCTGCATGTAAAAGGTTGACTCTACAGTTCTGGTTGAGAATCACTGCCAGGGTAAGAGAGAGCAGCAAATCTACATGGGCTGTCTCCCTATTGGCGTACACTGTGTTTATTGGTCATTGAGGGTATGAATATGTCTATGGTGCAGTCCCTGCCAGAGAAGAATTTATAATTCGGTGGTGCTTAAGAGTGAGACTGAGAACTTGAGCCTCTGGCTAAAGAGTTCAATGTCCCATCTCTCCTCAGTGACTTTTCCATGACCTTCACTAAGAATCTGATTGTCTAGAGAACAAAATGCCTCACACTGAGAACTGGCTGAGTCCATTCCTGAGTTCAGTAATGGGCAGGGCCATAGAGATGGAAGAGATTTGCTGGATATACATGAGCAAATGTTTCCTGTAGCGGCCTCATCTGAGACTCAGGAACATCAACTTTAGTCCCAATATAACTAATTAAAAGCTTTAAAATGCCCAGTCATTCAAACAACTCAACTGTGGGTTCTTTGAAGGCAAAGAAATTTTATTTTTCTTCTATGTGTCTTTGGAGTTGGCTTCACATATAATTTTTTTTTTTGAAGTTGTATTATTCTAAAGGATAGCATGAGAACGTTCTTTTGTAGTGATAGAACAATTCTGTATCTTGATTGTGGTGGTTGTTACACAATGTGTACATGTGATAAAATTGCATAAAACTATACATACACACACATATACAAATGAAAGCATGCAAAAATTGGTGTGATCTGAATAAATTCCATGGATGGTACTAGTGTCAGTGTCGTCACTTTGATATTGTACCATATTCATATAGGATGCTACCATTGGTGAGAGCTGGATGAAGGGTGCACCAGACTTCTCTTGTACTATTTTTGAAACTTACTGGGAGACTATAATTAATTCAAAATGAAAAATATTTTTTAAAATGTATTAGTATTATCTGTGTGCTCTTATAGGAACTACATTACTTCTTCAGTATGACTTAACCTACTGTTTGTGTATCTTTCCCTCTTGAGGACCAACCCTGTCTTGCTTACTGCTGTATCTCCAGGTAGAACCTGGCATTCAGCAAATAGCTATCAAATTATTGAATGTGTACTTTAATGAATGAATGAATGAATGAGCGAGTGAATCTCCCTTTTTGGGGAATCTAGGGCTTGGCTTAATTAATTAAGTCCAGTTAACTAAAATATGTTAAGGCCACTTGCCTAAGTTCACATAGTTAGTGGTGGTTTGAGGGTTTCCTGGCCCTACTGCTCTATACTGTCCAGGAAATGACTGCATTAGGAAGGCAGGTCAGTTACATGGTATCTAATGACTGTGTATGAGTACCCATGCTGACTCCTCCATGGGACAACATTCATCTGAAATTAAAGTGAAGCAAATAAACCCTTACTCATGCTGTTGTTCTCTTCCCCCAGAATGGTCTGTGTTTATCTATAGCAACAAGCAGGACTAAATGACCTGACATGGGGAAAACACCACAGAAGAAAAGCTTGCCTTGAGGCTCCATCACCTGCCACTACTCATGCAGGGTCATTTTAATAATATTTTCCATTTTGCTTTCCATCCGCAAAACACTTTGCAGCCATTAACTAATTACTCTTCTCTGATCAGAGTTGATAGCTGTTCAGTGCGTTGCCTTTAAATATTTAACTGTGTTCAGAAAAGAACAACAAAAGCCCCAAATTGGCAATCACATGACATCATCAAATGCCAGATAACACTTTCCATTTTTCTCTAACCAAGATTATGATGCTTTGAAGAGCAAAGCTTTGATAGCTTAGGAGATGCTATAGGAAGCAGGGGAAGATTACCCCATGATTATCCTACTCCCAGCTAAAACTCTTAGTGGCTTCCCTTTGTTCTTAAGGTGTAAGTTTCTTGCCAAAGCTCACAAGGTCATAAGTTATCTGGTCTTTGCCTCCAGCACCAGGTTTTTCCTGTGTCACACTCCCAGTTGTTTTCCATATGCTGGACACATTGGTTTTTTCCTGGTTTCCCACATTCCCCTGTCCCTTCCCACATCTGAGCCCTTTCCCTGGGATGCCCTGCTGTCTTTTCCTTCTCCTCCTACCACCTTCTAAGACCTCACATTCCCAGCTACAACAGTATGTTTTCAGGAAAGACTTTTCTGAGCCATCTTAGGCTAGATGAGCTTATCCTATTTTACACTCTCAGAATGATTGATACTTCTTTTGTAGCCATTATCATAATAGTATTTCAACAAAATTAATTATATAATTAGCTGCTGGTCATCTCCCTTCTCCTTTATACTATGAGTTCCATGTAGTTCTGTGGAACTAATGTGAACAATAAGTATTTACTGAAAAAATGGATCAGTGAATGAACCAATGAATTAGTATCATGGATTAAGAAAGAGGGTGGGGGTTTCCCTGGTGGCGCAGTGGTTGAGAATCTGCCTGCTAATGCAGGGGACACAGGTTCGAGCCCTGGTCTGGGAAGATCCCACATGCCGCGGAGCAACTAAGCCCGTGAGCCACAACTGCTGAGCCTGCGCGTCTGGAGTCTGTGCTCCGCAACAAGAGAGGCCACGATAGTGAGAGGCCCGCGCACTGTGATGAAGAGTTGCCCCCGCTTGTCGCAACTAGAGAAAGCCCTCGCACAGAAACGAAGACCCAACACAGCCAAAAATAAATAAATAAATAAATAAATAAATTAACTAATTAAAAAAAAAAAAAAGAGGGTGGAAGTGGGTAATGACCTCCAAAGTGATGTTTCACTTATCTTCTTAAGCTACTGAGTCAGCTACCTATAGAGAAGTTAAAATACTTCCCCAGTGAATGCACAAATAAACAGTGAATGGATAAATAAACTGTCTGGTACATCCAGACAGTGACGTATTACTCAACACTAAAAAGAAATGAGTTATCAAGCCCTGAAAAGATGGAAGAAACTGAAATGGGTATTACCAAGTGAAAGAAGCCAATCCGAAAAGGCTATTTACTCTATGATTCCAATTATGTGACATTCTGGAAAAGGTGAAACTATGGAGACAGTAAAAAGATCAGTGGTGGCCGGGGGTGGAGAAGGGGGAGGGGTGAATAGGTAGAGCACAGGGGATTTTTAGGCCAGTGCAGATACTCTGTATGATGCCATAGTGGTGGATCCATGTCATTATGTTTGTCCAGATCCATAGAATGTGTGACACCAAGAGTGACCTGTAAACTGTGGACTCTGGGTGATTATGATGTGTCCATGTAGGTTCACCAGTTGTAACAAAGGTACCCCTCTGGTGGGGGATGTTGATAGTGGAGGAAGCTAAGCACCTGTGGGAGCAGGGGATAGATGGGAAATTGCTATACCTTTCCCGCAGTTTTGCTGTGAACCTAAAACTGCTCCAAAAAATGGTCTTAATTAAAAAAAGCTGATTGGTGTTTGCCCCAGAGGCTCGGGGGAAGGAGGATTCCCCTGAGCCCTAAGTAGTTGTGGCTCGTGGGCTCTAGAGCGCAGGCTCAGTAGTTGTGGTGCACGGGCTTAGTTGCTCCGTGGTACGTGGGATCTTCTTGGACCAGGGATCAAACCCGTGTCCCCTGCATTGGCAGGTGGATTCTTAACCACTGTGCCACCAGGGAAGCCCTTATAATTTTTTTAAAATTTATTTATTTATCAAATCATACACTTTATTTTTTTTTAACATCTTTATTGGAGTATAATTGCTTTACCTTTTTGTGTTAGTTGCTGCTGTATAACAAAGTGAATCAGCTATACGTATATACGTATATCCCCATATCCCCTCCGTCTTGTGTCTCCCTCCCTCCCACCCTCCCTATCCCACCCCTCTAGGAGGTCACAAAACACCGAGCTGATCTCCCTGTGCTATGCGGCTGCTTCCCACTTGCTATCTATTTTACATTTGGTAGTGTATATATATATGTCCATGCCACTTCCTCACTTTGTCCCAGCTTACCCTTCCCCCTCCCTGTGTCCTCAAGTCCATTCTCTACATCTCTGTCTTTATTCCTGTCCTGCCCCTAGGTTCATCAGAACCATTTTTTTTTTTTAGATTCCATGTATATGTGTTAGCATACGATATTTGTTTTTCTCTTTCTGACTTACTTCACTCTGTATGACAGACTCTAGGTCCATCCACCTCACTACAAATAACTCAATTTCGTTTCTTTTTATGGCTGAGTAATATTCCATTGTATATATGTGCCATAAATCTTCTTTATCCATTCATCTGTTGATGGACACTTAGGTTGCTTCCATGTCCTGGCTGTTGTAAATAGAGCTGCAATGAACATTGTGGTACATGACTCTTTTTGAATTATGGTTTTCTCAGGATATATGCCCAGTAGTGGGATTGCTGGGTCATATGGTAGTTCTGTTTTTAGTTTTTTAAGGAACCTTCATACTGTTCTCCATAGTGGCTTTATCAATTTACATTCCCACCGACAGTGAAGGAGGGTTCCCTTTTCTCCACACCCTCTCCAGTATTTATTGTCAAATCATACACTTTAAAATGGTTAATTATATGTTATATATGTTTTACCTCAGTAAATAATAATAATAATAAGTGCCCCCCAGAATCTTTCCTAGCAAAAATGGTCCATGAAAACAGTAGTTGTCTCATGCTATTGTATATGTGGAGATGAAGGTAACCTATAATTTTAGGGGAGAATTAAGAAAAGAAAAATGCAGACTATCATTATAAGAAATTTTCTGTAGTTTCAGAGCTCTTGGCCTATTTCTCAAAGAATGAGTTAAACACGCTGACCAATATTTTCACTTATAATTTTATACTCAGTAAAATAGTCTTAGATTTAGGAATATAGTTTTTTAACATGAGTCTCTAAAGAGTTATTTTTATTTTGAATGAGAAAATATAAAGCATATCAATTTTAATTTTTCTTGAATTGGCACTGATATAAAAGAGGTTGTTCACTAAACTCTATAGCTTTACACACAGTTTCTTCCTGATGGCACTTGCCTTCTTTCCAGCCTCACTTTGCATCTTAGAAGTCTTACACTGAGTTCTATCCAGGGGTCACTGTGTCACTGGAGACCTTTTCTTTAAAAAAATTTTTTTCTATGCATTTCATCTTCTTTCTCACGTCTCAAAAATCCAGTTTTGTTCCCACCGAGGATTTTTATGACAAGGGTAGTTTTATTCTCATGTTTCTGCCAGCTTTCATTTCTGAATGCCCTATCTCAACTGGAAAAATATAAATAGAAGCATGGATAATGGTATTAACATACATGGATGTCTTAGCTCAGGCTGACATAAAATACCATAGACTGGGGGGGCTTAAACAACGGACATTTATTTTCTCACAGTTCCTGAGGCTGAAAGCCCAAGATCAGGGTACCAGCATGTCTGGGTTCTGATAAGGACTCTCTTCCTGGGTTACTTCTTGCTCTGCCCTCCCATGGCTTTTCCTCAGTGCATGTATATGTTCTCCTTCTTGTAAGAAGAGGGAGAGAAAAAGATTACTGTCTTTCTCTTTTTATAAGGCCACCAATCCCTTTGGATTAGGACCCTGCTCTTATGAGAGCATTTAACTTTATTTACCTCCTAACAGCCCCATCTCCAAACACAGTCACCTTCAGGGTTGGGCCTTCAACGTATGAATTTGAGCAGGGAACACAGTTTAATCCATACAATGGATAAGAATTTAAAGTTCCCCAGCAAAGTCTCACTACATTCTTTATGTGGTTCTACTTCATTAGATATTTCCAAAGCATTCACGTACATTATCTCATTTGATTAATGATTGTTTATGCATTTCAGATTTAAAAACACAGAGACCTAAGAGATAAAAGTGACTTTTCGAAGCCATCTGGCTAAGAAGTGCAGAGAGGCCTCAGGTGGCCTCATTGTGGACCATGTTCCAGCCTCCACAAGTGGGCAGAGCCCAAGCTCATTTGCCCTATTTCAGTCTCTTGAACTGGAAATTCCCAAAAGGGACTGAAAACCTACTCTCAAATAAGAGTTATTTCTTTGTGAATAATGGATTGTATGCTATAAATTAAACATTACCCGTCTTACTAAATAGTTAAGTCAAGCATTATGACTGGTTGCAAGCTTAGGACCTGAGTGTAATCCTGATTTGGGCGGCCAGTCTCTCCTTTCTAGGTCAGGGTCTCAGCCCAGTTTCTGTGACCTCTTGATCTTGAGTGGCTTTTCTCTTTTCTCCACATTGTGGAGAAGTGTTACAGAATACTTCCCACTTCCACCCGGATCTAGCCAGTACACAGGTTTTGCTCTCATAATCTGTCCTGAGACAGATTTGCACTCTCCTTTTGCCTGTGCTGTTTCTTTCTTCTTCAGCATTGGCCTCCCCCAGCCTTCCAACTCTCCAGCCACTGCACTCACCGTGTATTACCTTATATGACTTAGCTTTGTCTTCCTGTTTTGGATTCCATGTGCCTCCTCATTTTCTTCTGGTTCTCTTTGTGATGCTGGACTCGATCCCCATGACACAGCATTTATTTTCCAGCCTTTTCTGGGGTCCTCCTTGGCACAGGGGCTGTCTCTTCAGTCTCCACTTGCCCCAGGGACAAGGCTTCGCTGCCAGATCCCACCCTGGATGACCAAGCCCCTCTGGCCATGGATGACTTCTGTTTACTGTATCCCTTTATCTTAATGGGATGGACTTTTTCTTTGGGATGGAATGAACTAGCTTTCTGGAAAAGGACCCCCAAGAAAACCCTACTGAAGCAAATACTTCATCGGAGATGCTTATGAAAGTCCTTGAAATGACTCTTTGTAAAAGGTTGACAGGAATCAAAGGACCAGGAAGGCCAAATGCAGCAATAGCATGAAACTTTCCATATGTATAACCCCTTTCTTATCTACTTCATATGGTTTATAAATGCATTTTGGACAGAAAAAGGAATATGCCAGCATAGTTGTTTTGTCCACAGAGAATCATTTTTGTATGAGAGATGAGTCAAATTTTATTTTATTTTATTTTTTATTGATATGCAAAAAACTTCACATTTTTAATGTATATATTTTGATGAGTTTGGCCATATTCATAAATCCATGAGAATCATATCTGTTTGTGAAGATTGTACTTGGGGGAAGAGGGAGAAGCAGAGAAGCAGAGAAAATATTTGGAAAGAAAAATCCTCCATTTGACTCTTGGCTCAGAAATAGAATTTCTGTTTTGGAGAAAGTATCAGGTGTCCTGACTTTACAGTCTTCCAAATAGGAAAAAAAATATACATTCTCCACTGAGTTGTGATAATGACTAACAACGTGTTGAGAGCTTATTGTGTACCTGACAGTGTCGACTGGGCTTACCTTCTTATGGAAGTTTAAGTTTTACTTGAAAGACTGCTGTCACTCTAGCTGCAAATTCAGATCCTCTCAGTTGGCCTTGGGTAGTCAGCAAGGCTTATGGGTACTAACTCTGCAGAAATCTGATAGTGTGCCAGTAGGCAGGGCCTGTCTGTGCAGCTTTGCTTGTTCATAGTTGGGGAAGGGGCTGGCTGGGCTGGCTTACACTATTCTCATTTTGTCTTGTCATTTTCCTTGGGTGGAGTGTCCTGCCATGTGATGCCCTGATATGGGAAGCCGAACCCGAGGCTCAAGTTTCCAATGTCATGACTGCCAAATGCACTATCCCCAAGATGTTAAATCAAGGGAAAGTGACTACGTGATTGGGAGATGCTTCTCCTTGTGGTCCCTGAGACTGACACTAATCCAAAGGCAAGCTGTAGGCAGCTATTTTGGATTTGATGCAAATGTGAATCACAGTTTGTCAGGTACTTTCTCATTGTGATTGACATATTTACTGTTGACAATACAAGGTGAACCCTGCAGTCCTCTTAGATATGTGGCCCTTTGCCTCAAGACAACGTTCAGGGTGAGAATAGAATGTGGGATTTTGTTCCAGGTGCGCATCTGCCTGGGTATTTTTTAAAAAACTCTCTTGAGAATTCTCCAGGCTTCTCTTGACTGACAGCATGGAAGTCTTGTCATCTAAACATGTAGGTCTTCTGGCAACTGGCACATGTGTTGTTTATAGACAGGGTTTAAGATCTCGAGTGTGAGGGCTCTTCATAGCTGTTGGTTCCTTGTACCATCACAGTTCTTTGTAGGTTTGGGTTCTTCATTGACCAATGAATCCTCTCTGACCAGAGCTGATGAAAGGGCACCAATTCCTGAAATCATAGTAACAAAGGATGGTCTGGAGAGGTTTTTTTCTACTTTGGCAAGGTCCAATATTCTGGCTAATCTAGACGTTTCTAACATTGCATTCCTCAGGACACGTGGTTTGCAGAATGTTAATGGGTGCCAGGAAAGAACTCTGTAGTCAAATACGTCTGGAACACGGGAGGCTCACGATGCCTCATTCCTGGAGTTTCTTGGTGCATAATAAAAGTTCTGAGATGCTCTGCAGCCAGGATGCTTGTATAACTTCAACCACTTGACCCCAAGTAATTGACTGTGGAATTCTTTCCAGTAGCATCTATTGTATCCTTTAACATCTGTTAACATTGTGTAGGATGCATTTTGGAAAGTACTCATACAGGAAAAAGGCTTTCATTCCCTAAACCTGGTTTCCCAAGTATGACCCAGCAACTCTAATTATGGAATGAGAGGAAAAGAAAGATGTGGGACTCGCCTGGAAAAGGCAGGCCAGGAGCCTTGCAAGCAAGTGAGAGAACAGCTGGTGATTTAGCGGCTGGGCACTTATCTGCAAGCACCAGCTCAGATCCTCCCTGCCCATGATGGCTTCTCTGGTGACCCCATCCCAGAGCCACATCTCTTTCCTGCTTATACCACTCATTGGCTACTTGACTACACTGAATGTTATATTCATGATGAATAAGCATTTGAAACCGTCTTGAAAAACACAAAATCTAGCCCTTTTGTTTTAAGTGATGGAGAACCAGAGTAGATATTTTAGGTTACTTTTTACATGCGTAGATCACTTCACTACATTTCTGTCCATACTTGCAATTACTGGGTAAAGGGGTATGAATTTTGTGAAGACTTTTGATACCTATTACCCAAATTACCTTTCAGAAATGTTTTACCAATTTTCACTTCCAGTTTACACACTTGGCTGTGTATGGAAGTGACTGTCTTGGTGGACAGGACGTACCTTAAAGTTGTTATTATTATTAACTCATTATACGATCATTAGTTTCTGAGAACAGGGAGGAAAAAATAGGCTCCCAGCATATCCTAGAGGCTGCCCCCTCCCAACCCCTAGGTAACTCTTGGGCTTTCAGCTGTTGATGGCTGCTTGGTGATGGTTACTTGGTGATGGCAGGCTGCCATCAGCTGGCTTGGGAGTAACCCAGTGTAGCATCCAAGAGCTTCTGGCACTTCTAGAAAAGTGTTTTCCTGGCCAATTCCCACCTACACACTTTAACTGGGTCTGCACATGGCAGCTTGACAATAGCCTGATATTTACATATATGATCACCTCGCCCTGCAAATCCAGGGACTACCATCACCAAGGAAGGCGTGCCCAGCAGCCAGGTCTGTCGGATTCTGTTATTGATGTGGGCAACCCATTTGTCAGTCATGCCAGCCCTTCTCATAAAATAGGGCCGAGAAAAGGATTTGTCCTGTGGATCCTGGTATTCCCTAGAGCCTATAACACCAGAACTACGAAAAATAATAAGAATAAAGCTAACATTTATTGAGGCCATCCCCTATCCAAGACCTGTCTAACCACAGACCTGTCTAACCACTTTATATGCATTATCCAGCAGCCAAAGGATCCTTTAAGTCATGAGATTGTGTCACCTGCTTATGAAACTTTTCAAAAGCTTTCCATATCACTTAGAATAAAAGCCAGAGTCCTTCTTATGAACTTCAAAGGCCCTACATGGTTCTCCCACCCAGGCTCCTACCTACCCTACTGTAACCTGCATGAACTCATCCCTCACTCTGCTCTGGACATACTGGACCCCCTCGTCTTTCCTCAGACATCTCAGGCACACTTTTGCCTCACGACCTTTGCATGTGCTCCCTCCCCTCCACCTAGAATGTTTTGACAACAGATATCTCTGGCTACAGACCTACTTCCTTCTGGTCTGTACTCAAAAGTGATCTTCTCAGTGAAGTCTTCTCTGGACATTTTACCAATCTGTTACTCAAATCTTCCTTTCTTGATTGGTTGATTTTTTTCATAGCACTTAACATGATTTACATGCTTAATTTATCTGGTGTACTGTCTGTTTTCCCCCATTAGACTGTAAGTCCCTGAGGGGCTTTGTCTCTCTTTGTCACAGTGGTATCACCAGCACTTGGAAGAGTGTCTGGCATATACTATAGGTGCTCAATAAGTATTTGTGCATAATGAATAAACTCACCTAATTCTCACATCAGCCCTAGGGGCAAGGGACTATTGTTTTCCTTAGTTTTTCGGATGAAACAACTTAGACTTTGAGAGGTTAAGCAATCATCCCCGCAAGCAGTGGCACTGGGGTTTGAGCCCCCCGCTCTTAGCCACTCTCCTCCATGCCCCTCAGAGATGTGTGAGAAATTGAAATCCTACATGGGCACCTCATGAGGTTCAGCCTCCAGAGCCAAACAACCAAGACTCCTCGAGCCGGCCCCAACCTAACTTTCTGAACACAGTGTCTTATCTGCCGCACGTTTCAGCCAAACAGACCATGGTGTTGCCTCTTCTCTGATTTTGCTTACACTGTTCCCTTCCTCTCACCTGATTCAAATCCTTTGCACACATCTAGGCTCAAGTCAAATGCCACGTCTCCACGAAGCCCTCTGATGATCGTTCGCTTGTTCAAGGTAGTTGCGTGTCAGGATCTTCTTCTTTCTACAGTTCTTAAGGCAGAGGCCACATCTGTTTGACCTTTGTCTTTTCCACGATGTTGTGCGGAGACTCTCAAGCCCCAAAGTCTGTTTACCAAACACACAGACGCCTCTTGCCATGATGGAGTAACATATTCTGAGTGGGGAGTATTTTCAAACATGGACGTCCTAATCCATGAAAATAGAGTTTGTTGCTGAACACAAAGCTACATTTAGGCAAGAGAAGAACTAGGTGGCTCGTTGATTACATAGAAACCGCCAATCCTCTTAATCAGCACAGTCTAGAAAGTCAGTCAAGCCAGGTGTTCGGTTGTTTGACATTTGTAGACAGAACAACAAGTAGTAGATTGAATTTCCTCTGCTCTGTATGACGGTTTTTGCTGTTATATAAAATGCCCTCAGACATTGAAGGTATTGTATAATATGCACCTGTTATTTCTTTCAGAAACACATAATCGCTTAAGAGTGTGGGGTGGAGAATGAGAAGCAGGAGAAAGGGAGGGCGTATTGGAAACAGATACACATCAAATATTTCACACACTCATAAATAAGAATGCACTTTAAAGCCATATGTGTAACTTTATTTTGCATGTAACAATAGAATTTTAGCATATTGGGTCAGAAGGAGGACTTGGGAGACTCACCCTTTCTGGTGGCTCCCTTTGTAACCTTGGACTGTTGACTCACTGAGTAAGCTTTGTGATCTCAGTGACCAGATGAGGACACTAACATTCACACCCAAATGGGACAGGCATCTTTTAGACATAAAAGATATTTTAAAATAAAATAAATTATATATGTGTGTATATATATATATATATATGTATGTATGTATGTATATAACATTTATGAAAAGACCTGAAGTTTTTAGCATCAAAAATACCGTAAGGAGCCAAATGTAGTTCTTCCCCCTGTGAGGTATTACTTGGCATCATTAATTAAATAATTAACTGATTAATTGTTTAATTTAATTTCCTGTCACCTTAATCCCATCTACCTACTCCTGCATTGTTCTCACTTCTCCTTCAGTGCCTTCCTTTTCTTGCCCTCCCATCTTTTGCCTGTTGCCTCCTTGCTTCTCCCTCAGAACCCAAACCACAGACTGGTGACTGCGGAGGATAAGGATGGGGACGCTGGCTGAGCTGGAAGGTGGGGAGCACGGTAAGACTTCGGCTTCCCAAGAAGTCCACCACAGACCCTGCCTAGAGGAACTATGAAATCAATGATAAGAACTTCTATGAACTGCATTATTATTTGTATAGCCAGCACTATTTTCTAAAACTGTATTTTCTAGTAAATCAAAATACACATTTACAAATGTCTCGGCCAGGGTCTTATACTTCAGGCCAGGAAACCACGAAGGCCAGTCATTTTCAATCCTGACACACCTCTGAATCAAGTTGAAGGTCTTAATGAAACCAAAGTAGTCTTGCCTGAAGCACAAATGCTGACATACCATTAATACACTTTTAAATTGTTTTTCCTCAGCTCTAGGCATAAAGGAAGCTTTAGCATCTGTCTCTGAAACTAGATCCAACCAAACCTGGGTCTCCAGACCGTGATCTTTGTGGACTCTTAATAAAGGTCCATGAGGGAAAGTATCTATTGACAAAGTTGATTTTTGAAATACTGGGTGAGACTCAGTTAAACAGGGTTTTTTTTTTTTCTGCTAAACTTCTCTGAGTCATTAGCATGCTATGCCAGGCATGGAGGGGAGAATGTAGCATGTAATGTTTCTCAAAGTTACTTGACCATGGAATCCCCACTCTTTTTTTTCAGGGCATCTGTAAGACTAGTTTCTATGGAATACATTTTGGAGAATACTGGTGAGAAGTATAAATTAATGTGAATGATTTCTGCATGAGAAATATGAACATTAAACACGACTCTTGTATAGGGCAAGGGGACATCCATGAAAGAAAACTCCAGGCACCCGAGATCCTTAGGAGGCAGATTTGAAATGTGAGCCAAGAGAAAGCCAAGTGAAGACATCCTGACTTTCCTAACAATGCAAGAGAGAAGACAGGACATCGAGTTCAGTTTATTAATTGAATCATAATTAATATGGATTTAATTACAATAAGCGTAAGGTCAGAAAGATTTTCTCATGAAGAATAGAAGACTGTAATCTGTTTTTACATCAGCAGGGTGGAACCAAACCTTTTAATTCTCATCTTTCTTGCAGAAATTAACTACCACTCACTTTCCATTGAAATTCCATGTGATGACAGCTCTAGGATCTTCAGCTTCAGCGTCTACTTAGATACATTGCTATTGAGACAGATGCCTTATGGGCATCTTTTTGTGTCTCTAGTTGCGACTGCTCAGGGTGACTGTTCTGAGAGGCTGCTGGAGCTGTGACAGCTCAGTACGAATGCCAGATGAGCTCTGGTCTGCAGCTCCTCCATTCCTAAACTAGTGATTTCACACCTTTCAATTCCCTGTGAGTAACTGAACTAACTACTTAAATGGTCCTTTTGAAAATAGGTTCATTTATTGGCTTAATGGCTTAGGGTGCATTCTTTGTAAATTCAGCCCTAAGGGCCCAATCAGAAGATGAAATATGTCTGGCTTGGCCACTGCAGGAATTGATTAAAGGAGGCTCTTGCTTGCTTCCTGGTACTCTGCCAAACAGGAATTAAAATGCAAGGAAGATGTTGTCCTTAGCTTTAGCAATTCCACTGAGAGGTTTTCCTCCCACTAAAGTGGAAGGGACTGAGGCCAGTTCTAAAGCAGCACCTCGGCTTAAGAAACAAACAAAAAATAATAAAGGTTTTCAACAAGGTGTTATTTTGAAACAGACCTATGTGTTTCCAAATATGGCCACCTTGCAGGGATTAGAATAAAAATTGTGCGGTGCAAAGACTGTCTGGCCAGGTAAAGTTGGGCAAGGTTACTTGGGGTCCTTCTTTCTCTGTAAAAATTGGGAGTAGGATTTGACTGTCTAGAAGGTATCCTGGCCACAAGGACTCTGTGACGGAAGCTGTAGGGAGTGAGCTTCCCTCTATTTGTGGCTCCTGTTGAGACCAGAGGAAGTAGACATTCGTGACTCTAGCTGAAGCAGGGCTCTAAAGACCTCACCCGCCTCTTCTACCACCTATCCCATCTCCACTGTGATTATGAACTCTGCTTAGCTTCTCAGTTCAATCTAATCCACAGTGTTTGAGTGGGCCCAAGCACAGAGACAGTAAAAGTTAGGACTCTGAGTTTCAAGTTCAGAAACTCTACTCAAACTGATTTTAAAAGAACAATCATAACAAGAGCAATAGAGAGAGAAAGAGATTGATTTTATTGTCACTTGTAACTAAAAAGTACAAAGAGTAAGTTTCCTTCAGGCACAGCTGTATCCAGGTGCTAATATGGCTTCAACAGCGTTTTCATATGGCTCTTTTGTCCTCTGGTTTGGATTTATTTTCAAGCAGGTTCTCCCTTCATGGCAAGAAAATGGCCACCAGTAGCTCAATACTTATATTCCAGTTTAGCAACCCCAATGGAAAGGGAGTGCTTCTTTCTTCCTCAGTCCCAAGATTCATTTAACATTCCTCAAATAAGTGGTAGGAGACACAGCAGTGGGCAAGACAGGTGAAGCCTCTGACCTTGCTGGTTGGCACCTCACTGGAGGAACTTAGATGGAGTGTGTATCCCTGAGTCCGTTGCTTTGTTCAGGGCATTGGGATATGCTATCTAGCCAGGTTAATCTTGAATGACTCCTGCTGCCATCCAGCAAAGCTGATATTTTGGAGGACAGCTCTCCCTTGTCCCCAGTGTCTCACTATCTAAATGATACTTTGTATCTTCATCCTAAAGCTAGAACTGCATGGGGCAACCTCATTATCTACTCCAGTTTAGGAAGTAATGATAATGATAGTAAATGTTTATTGAATGGCTTTGCATACATTAACACAGGTAATCCTCGCCACAAACCAGAATTTACATACTCTTTATGATGTCCATTTAAGGTGGAATAAATGGAGGTACAGAGAGGTAGAGAATGTAGCTGTGGTGCCCAGGCTATAGGGAACTGTGAGGCTGGTACTTACTGAGGATAACCTGGCAGTTATTACTCCTTTCCTCCCATCTGATTCCTTTCCCATAGCAAGAGGAGAAGGTGACCTAGACAGAGTTCAAGGGAAAAAGAGGGTCATCCTTTCTAGGCAGCAACCGCATGAGGTGTATTTCACCTCATGTAATGGGTATGTTTCTAAAATGTCTTTGAAAATCTCCCTTCTACAAATCAATTCCTCTTTTCCCTTTATAGTTTTTGATAAAACACCCGATGAGTATCATAGACTCTTTCCCTTTAATGGAATTTTCTTGAATGGATGATGACTTGAAATAACTGGACACTGTTTGGAGCTTGGGAGTCTTTTTATGAGATGGTGGTTTCTGTTACAATGGGTGCTGGTTAAAAATGGGTTCTCACCTATAAGCCATCTAGCTCACCCTAACTGATAAGTTGACTCTGTCTTTTATGACTACTGTGCTTGTGTTCTTATAGAATTGGCCACCCTCTAATTTACTCAAAAGGAATAGTATTGATTTGCACCAGTTTTGTGGATTTTTAGTATCTTTTTCCTCAGCTAGGAAACATACCAGTTTCTTCCTAGCCTATCTGTAAAGGTCTCTTGTATTCCTGGGATGCTTTTACTAGAATGAACTTGAACTAAAGATCAATCAATGTGATGCTATTCCTGACTAGGTTTTGTGAACCCAGGTGACAGCATCATCTTGAAGTGGCCAATTACTGAGCCTCTCAACTAGTTAACGATAGAAAAATGGGGGGCAGTGGATTGTTAGATGCCCACTGGCTTTGACTTACTCTTTGAAATATTGATTCTAACAACTTATTTTTGTATGTTATTGATACAGCAGACCATTTGGATGTGCAGTAAGCCAGCCATCAGATGTGAGGTACTAACCCAGATGAGTAATCATTTTGTGATAGATACATTAAAATAATTTTGTCCTTCCTAAGACTTTTAGAAAAGGCAGACAGAGGTTTTCAAGAAGAACTTATGTTTGTCAGTGGATTAGGAAAATGAAAGGTATATCCACTCTTCCTTTAAAAGAGTTGATGTTTCTTGGAGCTTTGGAAACAGAAGACAAAATGCCTTTGACCATCAGGTCATCCATTTCAGAGGCTGTTGTTTTCTGGGTAGAGTTCAAGATTTGTTATGTTTGACAGTCATTTGTAGCTTCCTTCTGAGTAGAATAGATTTCCAAATTACAAACCATCGGGCAAGCATCAAACTGAATGTGAAAATCAATGACCCATCACAGTTACAAGCATGTAGATGGCCATGGCATGGTGAGTAGACCATTGCAGAGAGGGACATGCTTGAGGAAGAACAGACAAGGGCGGCTTTATTTACCCACTTCTTACCTTTGCCTTCTGCTTCTACCACCCTGACCTGCCATTGAAATGTGTCAGTGAATTTAAGTCAAGTAATAACCTGTGACTAATCTGTACGCAGCTTCTAAGCCATTTCCTCTATTTCAGTTAGCAGAGGCGTCTGCCTTCAACAACTGCCCTCCCTTCACAGAATCCCTCCTGCCATTCTCATTTACATATGGGCTCATCCTTCCAACAGCTTCTTGTAACCCTGAAGCTCTGTTGGCAAGAAAACTGAGTGCTATTTTTTAAGATCTTCAACTGGAAGCTTGTGGCTGCACAATAGGAAAATCCAACCTTCTTTTATTATTATTTGTAACAACGGCTACTGTTTCTGTTATGGAACCAAACTTGGGTCCGCTTGCCCATGCAGTACAGCCAATCTACTGACACAGGGATGTGGTGAAGGAAAGTGCAGGGCGCCAAGCAAGGAGTCCAGGATGGCTAGTGCTCAAAAAGCCCCCAATCTCTGATGGGTTTCAGCAAAGCATCTATAAAGGCCAGGTGAGGGAACGGGGTCACAGGGTACGTGATCAGCTCGTGCGCAGTTCTCTGGCTGGTTGATGGTGAGGTAACAGGGCCGTGTCATGGGGTTAACATTATCTATCCTTAGGCGCCAGTAGGTCTGGGGGCTATTGCTCATGATCATCAAGTAGTTAATTTCTTCCACTGGTGGTGGTTTTAGCATCCGTAAACCAACCCAGGATATGTGCATCAGATGCTGTTACCTGGGTACTTCAGACAGGAGCTACAGCAGAGGATATAGGGGAGGGGTCTGTCCCGGGAAGGCCCCATAGGGTCCTGTGACATTTTTGTGAACACTTTCTATTTGCAGGCACTGTGGTAGCATTTTTAAACCTTGTCTCATAGATTCTCTGGAGGTGTCTGTGAGGTAGACATCGTTCCTCCCATTCTACAGATAAGGAGGAAGAGCTTCAGGGCAATTAACTTCTTCAAAGTGATTTAAGGCCAGGTGTGTACTCTCAACAACAGCACAAAAATTAAATTAGAGAGTTACAGTTTTCACCTAGAGATGAGTGTCTCTCTCAGAAGGAATTGGGAAATCCCTCTTTATGAGCTCTCTTTAAAAATTTGTTTTTAAATAAGTGTTTATTTTAGAATACTTTTAGAGAAAAGTTGCAAGGATAAGACCGGAGAGTTCCTTTATACCCTGACCCCAGTTTCCCCTGCTGTTAACATCTTACATTGGTTTGATACATTTACATAGCATGATACACTTTTCATAGCTAATGAACCAATATGGCCGTATTATTATTCACTAAATCTCCATAGTTTATTTGTATTTCTTGAGTTTTTGCCTGATACCCTTTTTCTTTCTCAGCATCCCATCCAGAATAACACATTTCATTTAGTTATCATGTCTCCTTAGGCTCTTTTAGACTTTGACAGCTTCTCAGACTTTGTTTTTGATAACCTTGACAGTTTTGAGGAGTAGTGAGCAGATATTTTGCAGAATTATCTATTTTTTTTAAAAAATTTTATTTATTTATTTATTTATTTATTTATTTTTGGCTGTGTTGGGTCTTCCTTTCTGTGCGAGGGCTTTCTCCAGTTGCGGCAAGCGGGGGCCGCTCTTCATTGCGGTGCGCGGACCTCTCACTATCGTGGCCTCTCTTGTTGCGGAGCACAGGCTCTAGACGCGCAGGCTCAGTAGTTGTGGGTCACGGGCTTACTTGCTCCGTGGCATGTGGGATCTTCCCAGACCAGGGCTTGAACCCGTGTCCCCTGCATTAGCAGGCAGATTCTCAACCACTGCGCCACCAGGGAAGCCCCAGAATTATCTGTTAATATGGGTTTATCTGATGATCTTCTCTGGTATCTCAAGACTGTTACACAAACACATGATAGCTTCACCAGGAGAACTTCTTGAATTAGCTTTAAATTGTCAGAGCCTAGGCACGCAGATGAGGACAGGAATTTAGGCAAAGTATACATACGTACAGCAAGGACAACTACATTCTTTTGGGTGAACGAATGGGACACATTTCATCAGAAATCCTTCACCCCAGAAATCTCTCTCTCTCTCTCTGTCTCTCTCTCTCTCTCACTCACATACACACACCGTGTGCCAGATGTTTATGAGGAAGTTCGAAATTTACAGACTAATAAGGTAGGTGAAGCCATGCTTTCAGTTAACGATAAAATTGTCATTGTAAATGGCATGTGTGTGGCCAAGAAAAACAGAGGTCCGTATAACAATTTGGAGCCATCCAATGCATAAAGCAATTTGTAGATAATCTGCTAAGCAGATACAGTATCAAAATGTATTCATTGTCCATTGGACGTACATCCAGGCTGTATGTCTAATTGACCAGTTAATTTCCAGTCTGTCTCTAGGAGCTACTAAAGATGGTTTGAAATGGAGCCCTTGGTGCTTCACCTAATGTCGATAAACAAAGGAGCAGGTTCCTCAGCATGTTCAAAGCACAGAGAGTTCAGGGTGCTGTGGTCTGTATGTAAACTCAGGTGCCTCATCAAGCTGTTGTCGACCCAGTCCGAATTGGTAATGCAATGGTGAAATAATGTATCATCCCATTTAAATGGCTGGCAACTAAAACTATGGTTAAAAAAAAAAAAAAAAAAAAAAAAAAAAAAAAAAGACCTCTGTCACCAAGACTGGAGACAGAGAAAAACACCTCATCAGTAAAGCATTTTATGATGGTTTTCTATAAAACACACCTGATTTTGGCCATTTGAGCGGATGACAGGGTCCCTCCCTGTCTTTCTTCCCCAGCTCCTGGCTTCCAGGAGATTCTGTCTCAACCCTTGGTGTCCAGTTGAAAGTTCTTCTCAATTTCAACACTGGACCATGCCCATCCATTGTCTCCCACTTTGATAACTACAAATAAAAAGAATGATCCCAATTCCTTTCTGAAAGACGGAAGAATATGCATTAGAATAAATAGACAAGATTCATTGCAAGAGGAATGTGATCCTCTGAAGCAGCAGTCAGGGTGACTTTTCTGAGCACCCCACTGACAGCCATAGGCTCCTGTTTGCAGTTCTCTGCCACCGCTCCCCAGCTGCCCTTGGCTCCAGGTGTATCCGTGGTCCTGGAATGCAGCCAGAGAAAGAGCTGGAAGGGGTGGGAGTGCTCTGATGGTGGAGCGGTGTGAGGGCTTTATCCTCCCCTAAGGGCTCTAAATATTCTTCGTGGCACTTGGTTTTTGAAGCGCCCCATCGTCTGGAAGCCTGCACCGCATCAGAAGTTGGAAGCAGCCTGTTATTGATTGCAGCTGCATCCTGATTTGGCCGAGGAAGAAGGGTGTAGAAAGCAAATGTGGTCCCATTTGGCAAGGACACCTTCCAGGTGAACAACAATCAGGAAAGATGTCTAGAGGCAAGGTTATGAGCCACAGAGACAGAACTGACAGGCCCAGGGTAGATAATAAGTGCCTTGCCTTTTTTTTTTCTTTTTTTAAATACATTATTTAATTTTTATTTATTTATTTGTTTATCTATGGCTGTGTTGGGTCTTCGTTTTTCTGCAAGGGCTTTCTCTAGTTGCGGCGAGCGGGGGCCAATCTTCATCGCGGCGCGTGGGCCTCTCACTATCGCGGCCTCTCCTGTTGCGGAGCACAGGCTCCAGACGCGCAGGCTCAGTAGTTGTGGCTCACGGGCTTAGTTGCTCCGCGGCATGTGGGAATCTTCCCAGACCAGGGCTCGAACCCGTGTCCCCTGCATTGGCAGGCAGACTCTCAAGCACTGCGCCACCAGGGAAGCCCAAGTGCCTTGTCTTTTAAAGGGAACCTCCCTCTCAGAAGTTTTGGGAACCAAAACCAGATTTCTGTGTACCTTTTACTTATTAGGTCCTAGGACAAATGTGTGTGTTTGTGTGTGTGTGTGTATGTGTGTGTGTGTGTGTGTGTGTGTATGTATTATAAGCCCTTAACAAGCTTGCCTCGCCTCCACACACACTGGTGTGTCAGAGGCTCAGTGTATTTCACACACGTCATCAAATGCTGTCTCGCTTGTTAGAGAAAACAAGTATTATAGTGTTTGTGCTCCTCCACATCTGAATTGGGCCTGTAGACTTGTATCTGGGGCTTCACCATGGAGGTGTTCACCACTCACAAAACCCCGAAAGATTCCTGAGATGATGATCTGCCCTTTTGCTGAAGCACGCATTTAAATGTTTTCCTGCAAAGTTTGAATTACCTGCTGAGTGAACTTAACTGCCAGAGCAGCAAGCACATCACGGTGAAGTTTTGTTGTAGAAGAACAGCAGCTCTTAAGATAGAATCATGACTTGATTTCTTTGTTGGAAACAAGAAGTCCTGAAATGTATCCATTTGCTGGATTGAAAATGGCAACGTAGAGAAAGTTAAGAGGACTTCAAGTTGAATGTGGAAGATTACATATAAGTGTGTATCTTCTTTCCTGTTTTAAATGTCACTGAAACCGAGGAAGGGAATTTACAAAGTGGAAACTAATAAGAACCAAGAGAACAAAAGAAGAGACAACAGGAGGCAAAAGATGGTAACAGATTTTTGAAAAATGGGAGTGGCTTAAGGAGGAGTGACTGACTGAGCAAAGCAGAGGAAGTTCTGTGGTGTGCGCCCGCAGATGTCTAACTGCATGAGTTAGACACCCAGTATCCTGGGAAGCAGGAGAGAGGCATAGGACTGAAAGCAGGTGGGTTGATAGAAAATGTTTTACTATGCATCTGGATTCCTAGGTTTCTTTCCCAGTCCTTAAAACCAGGTGTTTTCTCCTCCACCTGCCCCAGCATACGCGTGCGCGCGCGCGCGCACACACACACACACACACACACACACACACAGAAGTTTATTCCTCGGAAAAACTTAACCATAGGAACAGAACGAAGCAAAACAGAACTGAACCACAAAGTGGAACCAAGCATAGCAGAAAAAGTGAATGTAGGTGAGGCTGAAATTGGGGCAGGGGAGCTAAGTGAAAGCCTGCAGAACTGAGAGACCCAGTCCTAGATCTCCACAGACAAGCATACAGCCAAGTAAGAGATGCAAGGATTTGCCAGTAAAGAAACTGAACAGCTACAGAGAAAAGACTTACAGATATTGGTACACAAAGACCCTGAAATGTTTTCACTCAATTCACTGCTCAATCACCCTATGGTAAAGACTGCCAGTCAACAAGCCCCACCTACTTACACAAAATTGAAATTTTAGTGCCTCCTCCAAATATTGCCTAACATTTGAGGAAAATCTTCAACATGAAAGACTGAGGCCAAAATAACAAACAGAAGAAAGGAACTGGGATGAGAGTGATGCCACATCATGAGTGGAAAAAGAAATGCTGAAGAAAATACACACAAATACACACACACATTTACCTCAGGGAGATACAAGGATATATTGCCTCCCTGCCCTGGGAACAGGAACAATCAATTAAAAAAAAAATGATTTCTAAAATTAAAAATTCAGTTCAAAGTTTTGAAAATAAAGTTGAGAAAATAGCCTAGAAGACAGAATAAAAGGACAATGAGAAGAAAATTCAAGAAAAAAATATAAGAAAATTAGAAATCCAATATTACATTTAAAAAATTCAACACATAGAAATTCCAGAAGAAAAGCGAGTAAATGAAGAAGTAATACAAAAAAATTGCCCAGAACTGGGTAACATCAGTTTCCAGATTGAAATGGCTCATGGGCAATGCCCAACGCAGTGAATAAAAGAAAACCCACACCAAATACAGTATGATAAAATTTCAGATACCAGATATACAGAGAAGATCCTAAAATCAGAATGAAGTGGGCTCAGAAGACAACAAAGGGACATTCCAAACATTCCAAGGAAGCTTGTCTTCACCTTCAAATTCCAAATCCTCCCAGGTCTTTTTTTTTTTAAAAGATGTCTTTTGTTTTTTTGATGTGGACCATTTTTAAAGTCTATTGAATTTGTTACAGTATTGCTTCTGTTTTATGTTTTGGTTTTTTGGCCGCGAGGCATGTGGGATCTTAGCTCCCCAACCAGGGATTGAACCCACACCCCCTGCATTGGAAGGTGAAGTCTTAACCCCTGGACCGCCAGGGAAGTCCCATCCTCCCAGGTCTTGATCAAGTGAGAGAGTAGCATTAAAAATGTTTTCAGATATGCAAGGACTCAAAAATCTTACTTCCTAGGCCCTATTACTTAGAAAAGTACTGGAAGATGTGCTCTTGCTAAACAAGGTAGTAAACCAAGAAAGCTCAAGACATGAAACCAAGAAACAGGCCATTGAGTATAAAATGAGATGAAGAGAAGTCCCAGAACAGTGAGAGACCTGGCCTAGAAGGCAACTGCTCAGATTTGGGCAGAAAGATGAGGGCTCCAGGAAAGAGTTGGAGCTGATAGATTATCAGATGCATTTGACAACGTGGAGAATTGTGTGTGTGTGTGTGTGTGTGTGTGTGTGTGTGTGTGTGTGTGTTGGGGAAGGGGTGGTAGAGTAATCTGTCAGAGCTGTAGGGAAGAGGTACTGATTGGCACATAAGAAAATTAATCAAGTAAAAAAAAAAAAAGACAACATAAACTCCAGGAAAAATAAAAAGAAAGGAAAATTTGCTGAGCAGAGAACAATATTCACATAGTCATAAAATATAAACACACAGTCTGACTTAACCAAAATATGTGGATAGAAATATTTTTAAAGGACAGGCGTATGAGTGAGACTTTGTGTGTTAGTGTCTGTGAGGAGGGGTGCTAACCTTTATCTGCTGGAATATAAGTAGTCAGTGCCTCAAATTGATGACATGAAAAAATAAAATCTGTGCGTTATGAAATTAAGGAGGTATATTCTAGAAAAAACAGCTAATCGAGTCAAAAGTAGTTGCTCTTGGGAAACAGAATAGATACTTTCTCTTATAAGCCCTTTTTTACTATTTGGCTTTTAACGGTGTTTATGTATTGCTTTGATAAAAATCAAAGTTCATTAAAAATAAAGAGCACGGATAAAAGTTTTTAAAAAGGTATTGAATAGATCTATGCAACTGATGACTGGTTCTTATCCACAGCAAAGAAGTCCAGGATAAATTAAAAAGTGGAATATGTTGTATTTTTAAAAAACAAGCATCTGAAGATGTCAAACTGTTCAGTCATACTTCGCTGAATTTTATTGGGGCAGGAAGCAAAGAATATGTTATAATGACCTTTTTGCATTTGGAAATTCTTGAAGATCTCTGATTATATCCCTATGAATGTCAAAGATTCATTGAACTAAATCCAAACTAACAAAGCAGATAAATTATGAAGAGATTTTTTGGCATTAGGGAGAATTCCTTTGTTTTTTTGAAGTGTTTGTGAGAATTCCTTTAAATAGCAGCCTCCTCTGGTACACTGAAGTTTTAGTAGATATCAACCTCTAGCAAGAATCTAGGGAAGATCAAAAGAAGAGGTACTTAAATCTAAAGAGCTAGGAGTTGCTGCTGTTCCTTGATTTCTCAGGAGATAAGATAAAGCAGCTCTGGCACCGCAGTGTGAGTTAGCAGGAAAAGACTTTCTTCGCCCAAGTTTGACATCTGTGCCACTTGTGAGGAGCAGACCCACGGCTTTATTAAGCAGGGTGCATATTTACAATCGTTGAGTGCAGTGACCAAACATGTGAACTCTTCTCAGCTTGACTTGGAAACTGCTGAGATTAAGAAACTTCCAAACCACTGAAAACATTTGTTAAAGAAAAAAAAATCAATCCCCTTGAACAGAGCTAAAGGTGAAATTTACATCACTGTCGAAAAATTTCTGGCCCTTCTTTTTGCAAAAATAATGTAACTGTGAGAGTTGCCTTCACTGGCAGGAAAGTAGCAACCTGTACTGTCCTGAGGAAGTAAGCATAAAGGCTAGGTTGTCTTGAAGCCTCATTAGGCAAAGCTCGCTTAAGACTAGGTCCCCAGGGCTCTGTGAATGGATGGCGACAGCCAGCCCCTTTTCTGTCACCTGAGCCTGAAAATTCATCAGCAAGTGATAAGCTGACAGAGCTGGTTAAAGAGCAAGGCTGAGAACAGCTCCCTCTCGGTGCATCTTCTCACCTTTGTTGACTTCTAGAAAGCTACCGCCTCTGCCATCAGTATCTCCAGCACATCCTAATGTCTACTCGAGGCATCCCCGTCCCCACCCCCAGGTAGGCCGATGCATCCAGTTCCCCCAGAGTGTTTGGGGAAAAGGAGAACAAGAAAATCGAAGCAACAGCCTCTTTTGTTGCCATTCCAGAACAGAAGGACATTTCAGAGTCTTTAAGGCATCTCACCAGGGAGAGAAGATTCCAGTGTAGCAGAAAGGAGGCCGGCAGTGTTCTGCGGCAGATTTATATTTACACAGGGCCAGGGAGAAACAGCCGCTGGCTCTGTCAGTGCCGAAAGGATGTATGAGCCCTGAGCAGCAGCTGGGCAGCCTCTTTTTGCAGGGAACCTAGGAAGAGGCCTTCCCGCATATTTTCCCTGTGAACCTGGGCAGCCCCTCCTCCCCCCACCCCTTCCCTTGCTAATTTCAAAGGCCCTCACAGATGCCGAGGCCAGCAGCCAAAGCTTGCTGAGAAACTTCAGCGAGAGAAGAGCTCGAATGATTCGGGATGACGATTCCTTCTCCTTCGTCTGCTGGGTATTAATAATAGTCACTGCTTCATGGGGTTGTTGTGAGGATTAAAGGAGTTATTAATTAAGTGGAAGATGATTAGAAGGATGTGTGACCCAAAGAGTGTTAGCTGTCTTTAGTCATAGTAGTTGTGGTAGTATTCAAAAGATCAGCAAGAACGTGAGAGATGAAATTACACTTTATCTAAGGAGGCAGTTGGGTGACCAGATGACTGGATATTATCTGATTGAAGTGAAGTGTCACAGCTTTGAATGAGGACTTCTGTGTTGGAGGAAATGGGTCAACAGAGCCCTGCAAACGAAGCCTAGAGAGGTTACAGAAACTGAACCCATGGCAAGTTGGCTGTTGATTACAGAACCATTGGAATGTAGGAGAATAAGTGTTACTAATTTATTCATTTATGAATATTTTGGAGACTTTGGTCCAAAGCCTTCTTGAACAGTTGAGAACATTGAGGGGTCAGGTTAGATCAACTTTTCCTAAGGACATGCCCCCCAAGAAGGTAGGAGACCCTCAGAAAGCCTTTGTCCTTCATTCCACAGTGTCCTCCTATGAAAAAAAGGTTGCAGGATGGAAGGCCCACTCTTCCTCAGTTTGTAGCCAGTTTTGAGGCTTGACAGTGATACAAGTGGGACATGGTCTGGCTCCTTTAAACAAAGGTAGAGCAGGTGATTTCGTTACACATGTAAAACTTGGTCAAGTATGCTACCTACCTCTTAGAATTGTGAGGAGTCAAAGGTGCTTGACCCAGAACCAGGTAACTGATCAATAAATGTTGATTTATCCCCTTCCTGAGAGGGGTTCATAGTAGTTTCTGTGGAATGCAAATAGTATTGTCAGAATTGAAATTTGCACACAGTACTGTCAGACTCCAAAGCCTGCTCCCAAACTCGACTATAACGTAGGCAACTGTGGTGCAAAGCAGAATTAAAGCAGAGAGAGAGATGTGAAAAAGTTGTAGCTCTGTGTCCCAAGTACTGCTCAAATGCTCACATTAGATTCCAAACTTAAGAGAGTAAATTAAATTCTTAAGGTGGCACTGTGGTTGCAGTGAGACGCTAAATATATTGCTTTTGTATCCATTCTGGACTAGTCTGAATTGCCAGTATCCTGTTCAATGCACAGGGAGCCCAAGGGAGAAGCCCCAAGTGAGGGAGATTGGCTGGCCCAGGGGTGTTGGGAGGTAGAAAGTGGGAACTGGTTCCTGATCTTCAGGGGCGATGCCCCAGGCAGTCACTTAGCTTGTGAGAACCACAGTGCATTCAGCAAAAGTCTTCTTTTGTCAAGGATAAATGGGAACAATCCCTCTGGAAAAAGATGGCAGCTGAAGAATAGAAGGGGAAATCAGGACTCTTAATATCAGGAGCTGCAGAACTGGTGTGCTGAAGAGGTGAAAAAAAACTCTTATGTGCAATTAAACAGTTTGCATCCTTGGAAAAGGGCTGGATCCAGAAACTTCTAGTATATATTTCTGGAGATTTGGTGTTTTTCCCACAAATGCATGTGCCCCTCCCCTACCATAGCTCAGCACTCATTCATGCAACAAATACTGCTACATGCCAAGTGGAGTTCTAGGTGCTAAGGAAATGATAGTGTTTCGTTGTTGTTTTCTTTTGTTTCAATGTGGACAAAGCTCACGGGTCTTATATTCTAGAGAAGACAGACAACAAACAAGTAAAGAAATACATAATAAAATACCAGGCTATGGTGTAGAGAAAAAGTAAGCAGGGTAAGACATAGGAAATGTTTGGAGATAGCTGTCATAAATTGGGCTGGCAGGGAAGGGCTTTCTGATGGATGATCTTTGATCAGAGAATGATGGGAATGAGCAAGCAGGTATCTGGGGAAAGAGAATTCCAGGAGATGGAAAGGCAAGTGCAAAAGCCCTGAGGCAGACACGTGAGGGATGTGGACAGGGGCTGGGGTAGTCAGAGCAGAGAGAGCAAGAAGGAAAATGCAGGAGATAAGATCAGACAGATGCAGGAAGCAGAGCAGGCAGGACTTTGATGGAGGGGAAGCTTGACTTGTTTTCTGAGAGAAAAAGTCTCACTTCTCATTTATGTTTTAATAGTATCACTTCATCCAAGATGAAGGCCAGAATGTTTGGCTCCTAAACATTCCGAAAGGAACAGTTCATTAGTGCAGAAAAGGAGACAATAAAGAGGAGGGTACCTTGTAGGAGAGGTGTGTTTACATTCCTTCAAATTTTAAGTGAACATAATTCCTACACAATAGAGGTCTGCTTTCAAGCACGATAGGATAGCTGTCCATCAACCCCTCTCTGCTGTGGGGATAGAAAAGGAGGAGAAATTGTACATAAAAAATGCAAAATAAGCAGGGGTTTGTTTGACTAATGTCTGAAAAAGTCATATAAAAATTAACTAGTGTCGATGGCAGGGCAATAGATAAAGGAGGCAGGAGCCCAGTGGTTGGCCTGGGAAAGTCACACCAGTATTAAAAACTTCCCAGAAATGGCCCACAAAGTGGATAATCCACAGGTGAGTAACAAGTGACTGAAATACAACAGTTAAGACAGCAGTTTTGATGAAACAACCTCCAAAGCTTATTAAGTGATTTTCAAAAGAAAACAAATTGGCTTGAGCCTCCTCCTAAAATAGGCAGGTATGTAGCAAACTATTGATATAATGATCTTGGGAGGTTAACACAAGCTTTGCTCTGGCCTTTTCCTTCTTGTTGCTCTACTTGTAAAACCGTGGTCTCTGGATTGTTGATTAGGAATAGCTTTGCTTTTAACGGTTCAGAATCCTCCCAATACTGTGGCCTTGATGTGGAGAAACACTTCGTATTATGACACCTTTGGACCTTTGAATCTCCGAGCCACCAACGTGTACAGTCCTGATACCTGGACTCTTATACTATCATCATTCTCAGTCCTGAAACACAGGCACTGGGTCTACAGAGCCCAGACTCTGGAATCAAACTGCCCATATTTAGACCTTGGCACTGAACCCTGGCTCTGTATTTACTGGTTGGGCTTGGATGTACCTAGATTTCCCCATGCATAAAATAAGGGAAAATAATAGAGTACTTGTAAGAGCTCAGTGTAAATACACACACACACACACACACACATATGCAGAGTAGTGTGTGATAAAAAGAGTTCCTTAATGCCAGTTATTCATATTATTAGTGATATCAGCTTATAGTTTGGTTATTTTTCTTTAATTCCTTCCTTCCCTTTTTTCTTTTCTTCTTCTTTTAAGATTTCTCTCTTGTTGTTTGTTTCTTCTTTTCCCTTATTACTATCATTAATCTTCATCCTGTCATTATTGTTATTGTATCCCAAGAATAGGCTGTAGACACACTTGATTTTGGCAAATAATATGGCGGCATGATGGTGAGTGGAATGTAGGCAGAGTCAATGCTAGTACTTTACAGATGATACAAAGGCTAATAAACACACCTTCTTACAACCCCTGGCCCAGAAGGAAAGTGGGTGGAGGAAGGGGCAAGGGAGGGGAGGCGTGAAAGGGGAGGAAGGAGGGGGAAGATGGAAAGAGAATAGAGTGAAGAAGAGCCACACAAAATCCTGAGGGGGACAATACCCACAATATACAGAACGTAAACATGAATTATTTCCTGAAGTGCTTTACCATCTTATCATGGGGATAACTTATCCTTGATTATAAGCACTACTGCAGTTAACACTTCAATACAAATACGTGCGCATCAGGAAAACCTGCTTTTGTACGAATGAGGCCCTTATGGGCCACCATAAAGGTTGGGAAGATGTAAAGATGGAGTGGGAGGTGGAGGCCAAGAGAACAATGGAAGCTTTAGGGAAATGGATGAACAGGTTGATACAATATCAGCTAATGGGGTGCATCTGAGGCAGATAAAAAGAGCACTGACTCACAGGAGGAAAGTCAGAAAACGCTCCATCTTTGGGGAGCAGCCGTGTCGTCTTGGCCATGACAAGCTGCAGTATGTCTTGCTGGGAGTACATTTTACAGTGCTGGATGGCATCGGTGAGAGTGAAGAATGCTTATTTTGGTTTTCAGGTGACACCAGGGACTGCAGAGAGAGACGTTTTCTTCCGGAACTGGGGAGATGGACCTGAAACCCAGAAAAAACTGAGCCATTACCTAGAGATAAAGGGATGAACTCCCTGGCTGGGAGAGGGGTAGGGAGATGGACAACCAGGCCGGGACTCAGCCTCACATCATCCCACTGAGCGCCAGTGTGCTTCATCCACCTCCTGACCGGAGTGTGCAGCTTCTCGCTTGCTTACGTCCTGGTCCTGGAACCTGACCTGTGGCCGAAGGAGAGGTAAGGTTCTGCCCCATCTCACCCTGTGAACTTGGGCAAATTGCTTACCCCTTCAACAACTCAGCCTCCTAATCTGCAAAACGGGCGATGGAAGAGTGCCTTCAGATCAGGTTAGTGTTATTAAACGGTGTCCTTTGGAAGCCCTTCAGGGACAAAGGTCTCAGGGGACAGGGAGAATGGGAAAAGGTTGTGTTTCAGTTTTCCTTACATCCACATTCATCTCCTGCCCCGCCGCCACCGTGGAGAACAGCTTTTTCTTGCATGAACTATGTGTTTGCACTGCAGGGCAATATTAGGTCTGCAAAGGGCTTTTCAAGGCTAAGATTGAAAACCCACTGGCGTCGGCCATCTCTAGGATTGCTTCTGCCTCTTATTTTCTGTTTCTGTTTTTCATGAGGTGACATGAGAGTACCTTGTGCTGAACACACGGTGGGAAAAAGGCCCAGAGAGAAGTAAATCGGAAAAATGGGTGTGTGGAGGGTACCAGGGCTTTGGCTGAGGGAACCCCTAGGGCTTGCTTAGGAAGAGGCAGAGGAAGGGTCTGCATCTTGCTGGAAGGGGTCGTTCTCCCCTACCCCCCTCACAGTGGTCTCTCTCAAATGCAGAGTTAATTCCTCCTACTTTAGATAACAGGAAGAATCCAGTTTGGAGCACCTATTTCTTACTAAGAGTGTGCTATGTGGTCTGTAATTTAAGATATATTACCAAAGACAGTATGATAAAAATAGGTGCTGCTAATTGCCCTAATTGGGATACACATTGCAGGGCTGGTTCCCTGCAGTGATGGTTGCTGTAAATGCTCAGCTTTTTTTATCTCCAATTGGCGGCAGAGCTTCAGATATTAGCATATTGTTATAATAGGTTAACGTTGAGATTACTGGTGTTCAAAATATGTGGATTCTAGAAATCTCTTATTATAAAAACCCCTCTTGTATTTGCATAGAGCACTGCAATCCAGGGAACTCAGCAGTCTGTACTCTTCACAGTGGTGCCTGAAGCTTGGTTCTGAAACTGCCCTTTATCTGGCAGTTGATTCTGCGATTGCCTGATTCATCCTCTAAAATTAACAGAATCTCTGCTTCCAGAACACTGTTACTTTGGTTTATGCAAGGGCATGGTCAGAACAACTAAGAGGGCAAAGTTTTGGGAGTTCATCCAGTTTATAGAGCAGGTTGTACACCTCTTTTGTTCCTTTGCAGACTTTTGTTTGAGGCCTGTTTCTGATAGAACCTGGGAGCAAAGTTTTGGGGGCAGAAACTTACATGTTTGCCACTCAAAATAGTGAATGCAACCAGCAGCATGGTTATCACCTAGGAGTTTGTTAGAAATACAGAATCGGGCCCACCCCAGACCTACTGAATCAAAATCAGTATTTTAATGGGATCCCAGTCGATTCATGCACATTCTGTTACAGACTTCACCTACCTCTGACCTTTAGTTGTTGATACCAAAAAGAATCCAATAATTGTGAAGCATGAGATTGGTTTAGGCCAGTTTGCAACAGAAAGAAGGAGAATTTCCAAGGATTTTATGCTGAGAGGAGCTGGGAAGGAAGAGGGAAAGAGAAGCAGGGACAGAAGTAAAGCTTAGTAGAGGTTGCAAACTCACATGCTTCCATGGACAAGGCCAGTATGGGAAACAAGGAAAGCGGGCGTGATAGGAACTATACTGCGACCTGGAGAATTTGTGCCGCTTTCAAACACAGCCATCACTGCCCCGCTCTGGACGGTGGCCGCACAGAAATGTGGGCCCAGCATTGTCAGACCTTCTGACTTTTTCAAGAGCCTGGAATATACATTTTAATGGGAAATTCTCTGATTTTTATTCAGTGAGGCCCAGTAGACTAAATCTGATTCTATCAGCTAATAACAGCTGAGCTTACACAGTCACTAACTGCTTAAAAGGGCCGTGGCAAGTCACTTCTCTCTATATCTATTTGTGCATTCCTTTCATGGGTTATTATTAGAGAACATGTAGTTTCCCAAATCCATTAGGATAATAATGACGTGCTTGGGAGACCTGAGCCAAAGGCTCTGAGAATACATCGCTGGTTTCAGTTGGAGATGATATCCCTTGGAAAGCCGGAAACCTGCAGTTTTCTTACGGGGTCTCAATTTTCTGATGGTGAATCCAAGGGTTTGGAAAACACGCTACTTAACCATCCGTTGCTATGTGAACAGGTGGCTACTATAAGCTTTGCAATTTGGTGTTATGTAACTGAGTTCAGAGTTGAGGTGTTTGATTGATAGAGTTTTCTTTCTCTAGGGAGACACCAGGCATTGGGAGTGAGCAGTGGTAGAGGGTGGGAGAGCTCGGAACCCCCAGGTGAATGCAGTGAGCTGCTTCCCTGGGGATGTGCCTCAGAATTGATCATTTTCAAGGCTTTGTCTAAAGATCACCTCCATTAAAATCGCTTGGAGTGTATTTTTTTTTTTTTTTTTTTTAAATCTTACAGTGTTCCGTAGACCTCCCTTGCTATATGTTTGGCCTTTTTGATACATGTATATAATATGTATTTGTATACGTATAGTAACACTAATCTTCATTTATCAATTTCCCCCCTCCTTTCCTTTTAATTAATTAATTTATTTATTTTTGGGTGTGTTGGGTCTTCGTTTCTGTGCGAGGGCTTTCTCCAGTTCCAGCGAGCGGGGTCCACTCTTCATCGCGGTGCGCGGGCCTCTCACTGTCGCGGCCTCTCTTGTTGCGGAGCACGGGCTCCAGACGCGCAGGCTCAGTAGTCGTGGCTCACGGGCCTAGCCGCTCCGCGGCATGTGGGATCTTCCCAGACCAGGGCTCGAACCCGTGTCTCCTGCATTGGCAGGCAGACTCTCAACCACTGTGCCACCAGGGAAGCCCTTGGAGTGTATTTTGAAATTCAGAATCCCAGGTGTGATTACAAATCTGCTAAATAAAAATCCAGGGAATGAAGCCATGAAAAAATTTTAACAGATACTCCAGATCATTTTTATAAAAATTAAAATTGTAGGGCAATAGCATTTCAATGAGAGAATGCTAGGTGGTAACTGATTATTCTCCATTTCTACTGAAGATAGAGTAAAAAGAAATGCACTTAATCTGCTGCAAAAAGAATGAGACCGTGTTGGAAAGGACAATAGGATTGAGATGCTTGAATGTGACAGTATCATGCCAGTGAGAGAGCATCCCTGATTTAGACCAGGTCCATATGTTGTCCTGTAAGCCAGTTCTCTGGGAGGAAAAATACTATGACTTGTAGTGTCTCCCTATTTCTGTGGTGCAAATACTCCCATCATGGCCAATTTCTTGCTACCAACATGTCATCACTGAATGGGAAGTTGGGAAGGGACATGAAGAATTGGCTCTCATGAGCCTGTGCCAGCTGGCTCTAGCTGACCACAGGCAGCCCTTCACAAAGCAGTCCCAGAGGAAAATGTAAGCGCACGGAACAGTTAATGCTATCAGTACGTACAGGAATTAGATATAAATGTAACTATATATCTAAATATATAATTATATATATAAATGTAAAATATATATATATATATATAAATGTAAAATATATATATATATATATATATATATATATATATATATATATATATATATATATAATTAATATAGTTTAACCACATAGAAATTTATATGAACTCCCACTGTAGTGTTCCAGATAGCTAGGTTGGACTAGGTGCAAGGTTTCTTTACCTTAATGAAGCCAGTTTACACACCTGGGGCTGTGCTTCCCAAAATGTCCATGTGAATCACCTTTGGATCTTGTTAAAATGCAGATTCTGGTTCCATAGGCTGTGGGGCGAGGCCGGAGAGTCTGTGTTTCTAACAAGCTTCCAGGTGAGGCAGTCATGCTGGTCCATGGACCACTTTGAGAATGTCAGCCGAGAGTCAAAGCAAGTTGACTCCTTTTGCCCCTTTCCCTTGAACACAAATCAAAGCCTCAAAACTTACATTCCAAGGGGTTGAAAAGTCGTACCCTAGTTAGCACCAGCGCAAATGGAGATGGAGAGTTCCAAACATGAGAAAAATTGTCCTGGTGTTTGGTTAACCAGTTCCACAGTGTTCTTCCTCAGGAAGGGAGTAATTGGAATGGGTAGAGAGAGTTCTTTTGCCTAGGGACCAAACCCAAAGGGCAGTTCCCTGCCTGTCTGTGTGCCTGAAAGTAGGGATCATAAACAAAAGCTGACTCTGAAATCTGCTTTACTAAAGATGACTGCAGGCATGATAAATCGATTGCCTATAGAGGCCGCATTGGACTTGGGAGGACCAGGGACATCCACTGTCATGAGGGGTTCTGCCTGATGTCCCTCTTTTATATGTACCACTTCAGGGTTCCTAAACAGTCTTTTTTTTTTTTTTTCCTAAACAGTCTTTTAAGGATTGGGACTGGCTCTTGGGGCCAAGAAAACCAAGCTTGATAGTGAGACAATAAATCTCTCTTCCGACTGAACAAGAATAGAGTGTTTTGAGTGCTTATGGGTGTTCATCATTGTGCTAGTGTTTCACCTGCTTTTTTTTTTTTTTTTCCAAATCCCCCACCAATTATACAGCGAAGGTATTACTGTCCTAGTTCTCAAGTGAGAAATTGAGGCACAGTGAGATGATTCAATGTGCCTGATGTCAAAGGGCAAGTAAGTGGTAGAGCCAGAATTTAAACCCAAATCTGTTTCTGCATTTGCTGTGTATATTTGTCCTTTTTGCTTCTTATCTGTAAACTTTTGTGAATAAGGATTATGCCTTCTCTCTTTATTTCATCATTGAGTACCCAGGTAGGATTGTGTCTGTGTGTGTCTGTTGTTTATATACACAAAAAGTCTATACACAATGCTTTGTTTCTTGGAGCTCTTGGGGACTGATAACTGTGCAAATGAAAATGAAAATGTTAAATCCACATTATTTATATGCTTATATGTTCACACAGTCAGCGTGTTACAAATAACTCCAAACTATTCAATAAGTATTGTATATAATTTTCAATATGCAACTGATAGAATTCGCTAATAATGTACAAGAAAATGTGTATGTGGTATGGTATGAGCACACATATGGACCACTCAGGGAGAAGTCAACAAACCCAGTAGCAGAATGGAGCTGGAGAAGCTCTGTACATCACAGTGGGCACACGAGAGAAAGACATTTAAAAGCCTGACAAGGTCAGATCAAGATGATGGAGTAGGAAAATCCTGAGCTCACCTCCTCCTGCAGACACAACCAAAACTACAACTACATATAGAACAACTGTCTCTGAGAACAACCTGAAGACTAGCAGAACAGATTTTCTATACCTAAGGATATAAAGAAAAGGCCCCATTGAGATGGGCAGATGAGGAGGGGCAGAGATGTGGTCTAATCAGAACCCACACCCCCAGTTTGGCAACCCACAAGCAGGAGAGATATCACAACCACAGAGGTCCCCACTGAGGGGCAAGGGGTCTGAGCTCCACGTCGGGCTCCCCAGCTTGGGAAACCTGCACTGGGAAGATGAACACTCATAATATCTGGGTTTGAAAACCAGTGGGGCTTACGTCTGGGAGAGCTGGAGGGGTGTGGGAAACTGAGACTCTGTTTTTAAGGGGGTTGCACACAAACTTACTCTCCCTGAGTCCCAGTGCAGAGGCAGCAGCTTGAAAAGCACTTGGCTCATACAAGAAGGAGAGTCATTGACTAATTTTAGGACATGTGCTAGAGGGACCAGGATCTATCGGAACTTTCTCTGGGTATGGAGACACTGGCAGGTCACATTTCTTTTTGCTCTCCTTCTACCTAGCTGGCCCAGTGCTGGTGGATATCATTTCTGACTCTCCCCATCTACCTTGCTAGCACTGCTTGCCCTGTCCTGTCGCTCACCTGGGGACTTGCCCCAGCTGGCATTCCTCCAAAGTGTCCCCCTGCCACATCACACCTGGTGGGCAGCCTTAGACAGCACTGGCACCCCTCCAAAGCGGCTCCCACTCTAGGGGGATCAGCGCTGCTCACCAGTGCTGCCCACAGCAGCCATAGCCAGACCTCATAGACAGCTGGGCCAGGGACCAGCCCTGCCCAGCAGAGTGTCTGCAGCAGTTGTGGCCCAACCACAATGAAAGCATTCATGCAGCCCACACAGGGGATACCCCTAGAGCCCCTGGCTCTGTTGACCAGGGGAGATTGCACTACTGGGCCCCACAGGACACCTTCTACATGAGGCCATTCTTTCAAGACTGGGAGACTTAGCTGAAATAACTAATGCATAGAAACAAACACAGAGAGTTAGGCAAAATGAGGAGACAGGAATACCCTCTAAAGAAAAAGCAAGTCAAAACCTCAGAAAAAGAACTAAACTAAATGGAGATAAGCAATACCAGGTAAAGAATTCAAAGTAATAATCATAAACATGTTCACCAAACTTGGGAGAAGAATGAATGAACTTAGTGAAAACTTCAGCAAAGAGATAGAAAATATTAAAAAAAAAAATTGAAGAATACAGTAACAAATGAAAAATGCACTAGAGGGAATCAGCAGCAGATTAGGGGATGCAGAAGAATGGATTAGTGATCTGGAAGACAGAGTAGTAGAAATTACCCAATTGGGATAGCAAAAAAAAAAATTTAAAAAGAATAATTGAAGGGACCTCTAAGACAACATCAAGCATACTAACACTCACATTAGAAGGGTTCCAGAATGAGGAGAAAGAGAGAAAAGGACAGAAAGCCTATTTGAAGAAATAATGGCTGAAAACTTCCCTAACCTGGCAAAGAAAACATATCCAAGTCCAGGAAGCATAGATTCCCAAACAAGATGAACCCAAAGAGACCCAAACCAAGGCATATTGTAATTAAAATGGAAAAAATTAAAGAGAGAATCTTAAAAGCACCAAGAGGAAAACAAATAGGTACATGAAAGGAAACTCCCATAAGACTATCAGCTAATTTTTCTGCAAAGTTTGCAGGCTAGAAGGTAGTGGTATGATATATTGAAGGTAATGAATGGAAAAAACTTAGAGCCAAGAATATTCTACCCAGCAAGGATATCATTCAGAATTGAAGGAGATATAAAGTATTTCCCAGAGAAGCAAAAGCTAAATGAGTTCATCAACACTAAGTTGGCCTCACAGGAAATCTTAAAGGGCCTTTTTTAAACAGAAAAGGCCATTACTGGAAACAAGATAATTATGAATGAAAAAAATCTCACTGGTGGAGGCAAACATATAGTAAAGGTAGTGGATCAACCAGCTATAAAGCTAGTATGAAATTTAAAAGACAAAAGTAATGATCTATATCTAAAATAATTGATACAAAAAATAAAAATACGTAAAATATGACACCAAAACCACAACACATTGGAGAGGGATTAAAATGTAATGCTTTTAGAATGTGCTTGAGTTGAAGTGACCATCAACTTAAAATAGACTGCTATATATAGGTTGTTATATACGAATCATGGTTAACACAAACCAATACCTGTAACAGATGCACAAAAAATAAGAGAGAAAGGAATACAAACATAACACTTAAGAAAGTCATCAAATCACAAGGGAAGAGAACAAGAGAAGAAGAAAAGAACAGAGAAGAACCACAAAAACAACCAGAAAACAGTTAACATAATGGCAATAAGTACATACCTATCAATTACTTTAAATGTAAATGGATTAAATGTTTCAATGAAGAGATATAGGGTGACCGAGTGGATGCAAGACCCATCTATATACTGTCCACAGGTTACTTCAGATCTAAAGACGCACACAGACTGAAAGTGAAGGAATGGAGAAAGATAGTCCATGCAAATGGAATCAGAAAGAAAGTTGAGGTAGCAATAACATATCAAATAAATAAATAAAATTTTAAAAATAATAGTAAAAATAAAAGCCTGGCAAGTGCCTTGACCTAGTGAAAAGTCTGAATCAAGCCAGATATGAGATGCCCTTCTCAGATCCCCACCCGTTCTCAGACCCCAGGAGTGTGGGTTCAACTCTGGCAAGGCCTTCTCAAGCGGAGGTCTGCTTGGCTCCCTACAGACTTCAAACTCAAGTGACACTCGGGAAAGGGAGTCGGATCACCCATGCTCTGGAGAAGGAATCTCAGTTCCACAGCACCATCAGTCTTCTTGGTGGCCTTTCATGTTTCCCTTTAAGAATAGAGCACTGGTATCAAAAGTTGTGGGCTGCTCCCATCTGAGGAAGGGTTTTCCTTCCTTATGCTTCTGCGTACTGTGGGGTAAACGGTACATGCTTCTTGAAGTGAGAGTCAGCTCTATCAACCTCTAATCTTTGTAAGTGTGCAGACGCTATATGTTGGCCCAATTCTTCTTCTCTGCTTCCTTCCTGGCAAAGCCAGCATCCAATGCCAATGACTAAAATGCTATATACCCACTTGCCCAGTATCCCTTATGGCTACAGGTGGCCATGCCATTCATTCCTGCCAAATTAGATTTAAGTGTGTTAGGGAGTTCAGGGTAAAATTTTCTTCCCTGATGAAAAAGGGTGCTGTAGCCAAAGAAGTCCCAGCTCCCCTCTATCTTGCTTGTGGTCCGGTGGTGTAAACATGTGGTGTCTGGAACTACAACAGCCATCACAGGCCTAAAGACTGTAAGCCAACAGGTCAAAGATGGAGGAGAGGAAGGATGGATAGAGCCAGGGTCCTTGATATCATTGTTAATTTAATGACCCGACCCTGGGACCCAGACTTCCAGACTCCTTGTTCTCGGGGATAACTTGAAGTGTTTTTGTTTAAGCCGTTGTTAGGTATTCTGTTGCTTGCGGTTCAAAGCATCCTAAGTGATACACAAGTTATGTGATCTCTCTAAGCCTAAACTTTCTCATCTAAAAAGTGAGGTCAGCACCACCTAGGAGAATTGGGGGTAACTAAATAATTTGATCTACATAAGTCACCTGACAAAATGCCATCTCAGAATACTCAGCACATGTTAGTTAAATGTAAAGAAAAATTGGAAGTGTGATGCACTGCTTTTGGCTGAATATGAATATTGCTACAGCTATTTTATGAACCTTCTAAGGTATAGAGTGAACAGTACAATGATTTTTTTTGCTTACATTCCTTTATATTATTACTTTGTAAATATCATGTATGTGTAAATATGCATATCCACACTTACATGATTTTTTTTCTCCTAACATCTTTTTTACTGCTTAGTTGGGAAGCGGACTATTTCTCCCTTCTCTGGGAAGGAAGGGAGATTATCACAGTGGAGTTCAAAGGCTCAGAAAACAGTCTGGGTACTTAACAATAGCTCTCCATTTAAGAACTCTTTCTACAACTGGCTAGACTGGTTTAAGCCTCATCATATCAGATTTTCCTGGTAACATTTTCCAAGTTTGTATAAGCTTCAGCAGGCTACAGACTTTACCAGAACCTTGGACAGGATGCTCATTGATCTACTATGAAAACACTGTGAAACCCATCTTCCTCCCAGATGGAGGAAATGCGTTTGCTGGTAAAGCTTCCTCTCTTTTGTTTCTCGTCTCTTTGTCATTTCAGAAGTGGCTGCTCTCACAGACTCTGGTGGTTGCTGAAATTGGCTTTATTTGTCTGCTTCTTAGAAAGCAATCAACTTGTCTATGAAAATCATCTTCCATTGTCAGGCCAACAATGGCTCTTGCAGCCACCTCTGTGTCTTCAAGTGGAATTCAAAAGGCATTGGTCTCTTCCAATTCCAAAGGGCCAGAAAGCGCCCAAGACTCGGCTCTTGAACTGCCTAACTAAAGTACCCCTGTGTCTTCCTTCCTTCTCAAGGAAGTGTGCAAAATGGCCCTTCCTCCCTGGAAATTTTCAAGAGTGCTGGAGTGGACAACTTCTTTTATGCTCCTCTTACCTACTTTTTTGCAGTACACTGTACTGCAAGATGCAGAGACCCATGTCTTTGGTAAAAGTGTTTGCAGGCTGATCTGGCATAGGCTGGTGCTGAATTGGACCAGCTGCCAAGGAAGGCAGCCCTGGTCCCCATACCCACATTTGCCTTGCAGACTGAGGTCATATGGTTGTGACATCTCACCAGGTTCAGAACCAAAACATTGCTCAAGATGCAGCTTTCATGAGTAGTGTGAACTGGAGGCAGATGCTCAGCACAGACGGTCCCTGACTTACGACTTTTCGACTTTATGATGGAACGTGATAGGCATTCAGGAGAAACTGTACTTTGAATTTTTATCTCTTCCCCAGGCCAGGGATATGTGGTACGATACTCTCTTGTGATGCTGGGCAGTGGCAGCGAGCCCCAGCTCCTAGTCAACCGCGCAGTCACGAGGTAAACAACCGATACACTTACAACCATTCTGTCACTTTCGGTACAGTATTCAGTAAATCACATGAGATATTCAACACTTTGCTATAAAATAGGCTTTGTATTAGACGGTTTTGTCTAACTTTAGGCTAATGGAACGGTTCTGAGCAAGTTTAAGGTAGGCTGAGCTAAGCTATGATGTTCGGAAGGTTAGGTGTATTAAGTGCCTTTTTGACTTACAATATTTTCAACTTGTGATGGGCTTATCTGGGACATAACCCCAACAGAAGTTGAGAAAGTTCTGTATTTACATTCCAGAACATTCTGGAACATAGTCAAGCAAAGCTGCTCCTTCAAGAGTGGCAATGAAGCATGATTCTTAGGAGCATATGTTGTTTTTTTAAAAAATTAATTTATTTTATTTATTTATTTTTGGCTGCACTGGGTCTTCATTGCTGCACGCAGGCTTTCTCTAGTTGCGGCGAGCGGGGGCTACTCTTCGTTGCGGTGCACAGGCTTCTCATTGTGGTGGCTTCTCTTGTTGTGGAGCATGGGCTGTAGGCGCGCGGGCTTCAGTAGTTGTGGCACACAGGGTCAGTAGTCATGGCTCACGGGCTCTAGAGCGCAGGCTCAGTAGTTGTGGTGCACGGGCTTAGTTGCTCCGTGGCATGTGGGAATCTTCCCGGACCAGGGCTCGAACCCATGTCCCCTGCATTGGCAGGTGGATTCTTAACCATTGCGCCACCAGGGAAGTCCCAGGAGCATATGTTTCAATCTAAGATTATCTGAATGTCTCCCGGGCAAGCTATTTCACCTTAGTTTCCTCATTTGTAAAATGAGGGTTTTAATAAAACCTACCTCATAGTAGTGTCTATAAGGATTAGGTGAGGCAGTGGTTATAAACCACAGGGCACAGAAGTTAATAACTGTTGTGTATTATTTTCATAAATTCTTTATAACCTTATGAGTCATTTATTCAAGAAATACCTACTGGGTACCTATTATGTGCCAGGAAGATTCCCTTCTTGTTGATGTTCAAAATGATGCATTCACCTTGAATGACGTGTGGCCGACAAGCCCCATCACAGGTCAGTTGTTCATGTCGTCTGAGATGCTGCTATTTCTTCAGGAGTTTCCTCCAGAAAGCACTGCCCTGGCTGAAGAAGGCAATCCACTCCGCCCCTCCAGGAAGTAAAACCCCCTCTCGCCCAGCTTTTGTGCTCTGTAACCAACTGTGGCTTGTAAGAGCATTTCGGACTCTGCCAAGAGCCCTTGGAGCACAGGTCTTACTGAATTTTAGCTAACAGGCCTCACAGAGTGGAGTGCTGTGCTCAGCCGAAGCATTGCTCTGATTTGCTGGATGCATTTGGATTCTCCTTATGGTGAAATGCCTGGTGGCTTCTGAACAAGTATGTAACTAGAGACAAGGAAAATAGATGAAAGAAAGCGCAAAAGATATCTAGGGGCAGGAAATAAAAAAGGAAGACGACGTTAGCTCTGTTTTTTCAAATATTACTTTCTTTTTCCTTTCCATGACCTGCCTGTTCAAATAGTCCTTTATAACACTGCAGAAGGAGAAAATAAGATAAAGGGTACTGCATCTCCTTCTGTGAAAGCAAGCAAGGTTCCAGTCTCACGTGCTAGGGAGTCATAGTTCTGAAGTGGTGCTGGTCCTTCCACGGCACCTGAAGGGAAAACAGTGGTGGCCATGGCAGGAGTGCCTGACATTTACCAAGCGCTTGTATGGACCAGGCCCACGCTAAGGGCTGTACCAATATTATCACATTGTGTGTGTGTGTGTCTGTGAGGGGTCAACTGATTGCTAAGAGGAGCTCAAGGTCTAGATCTTCCAGGGGCATTCAGATTTTCATGCCATGCACATCTGTCTATGTTCTACCCATATTTTTGAATCTTCTAGTCTGTGTACTGGTTAAGAATGAGGACATTGGAGCCAGACTGAGATTTGAATCCAATTCAGCTACTTTCTAGCTGCGTGGCCTGGGGCAAGTGTTTTAACTTCCCTGGGCTTCCATTTCCTGATCTGTAAAGTGGGAGAATTAATAGTTCCTATTTCACGAAGTTGTGCAGGTTAAATGAGTTATTATTACATGTAGAACAGGGCCTGGCACACAAAATCTGTCATTTTTGCTCATCCTCTATGATTCATTCTCCAAGGAAAATATATCCTTTGCTTTCAGTCCTCACCCCCTTTCTAGCCCCTGTAAAAACGGAATGATTCATATGATTGTTTTAATGACTTAGTGACTTAATGTATAGAAAGTATTACCCTCTGTACTGCCTGTTCATAGATGGCACTCCATAAATGAGTTTGAACTTCTCTTGATATTGTAGTATAGAAGCTTATTCTAAGATTTTTGGTTTATCTTTAATTTTATGGGTGCCAATCGTTATTAATAATGCATTCATTAATGTATAAACTTAATCATTAATATGTAAATATTTTGACCTCAAAAGTATTGTTTCTTGCATCAAGTATAGTGAAAAAAAAAGAGAAATAACTGCTTAAGGTAACGTACAAAGTAAAAAGATCCATTTCCTAATCAGTAGAAATTTACGAACTAAAATGAATTTTGATTCAAACAAGCTTGAACACTATTAATTGAATATCTGTGATGGTTATAGCATTGTGCTGGGTGGAGGAAGAGGGAAAATTAATCTGAATCCCAGGGAGCTTTCTATCTACCTGGGCAGACAAAGCACACACGTGAAGCTGGAACATAAGAGCAGAAGGTAGGGTGTGATTGACCCAGGAGTCTGCAGAGTTCAGAGGTGGTGGAAATCAGTGTGGAAAGATGTGAGGGCCAGCAGTGGGTTCACAGGAGCCTTGAAGGATTGTTAAGGATTTAACCAGACAGAAGGAAGGGAGGACAGGGCATCCAGGTTGAGGAAGAGGCTAAGCCAGTGCTGGAATCGCCAGCGTGTGACATGGAAAGGCTGGGAGCAGAGCCTTCTGAAGGGCGGCCATCAGCTACCCGGGTCTGTCTCAGGCAGGTTAGCGTTTAGAATAAAACATAGCCAGAAATTGGAGACTGACAGGACAGAATTGATAGAAGCAAGAAGATGGGATCAAAAAAAGCTCGGGGTAGGGTGAGGAGTTAGGGCTTTGCAGACAGAGAAATGGCAATGGCAGTGCATCTAGTTGAGTTTTGAGTTTCCGCTGTGAGTGTGAGGAAACTTGAGTGCAGCTTACTGGAGGCTGGAGTAAGCATTGGCTGTAGAGAGGGGGTAACAAGTGGTGATGAGTTTATTCTTCACGCTTGATTTTAGACTGAATTCCAAGTAGAGATAATGGCATCTGACATCTATGTATTTCTTTACCTTCTCCATCCTTGTAAATGACCAAGTTGATTGTTAGGTGAGGCAGTGGTAGATTTTAAGTATATAGCTTTTTTTTTTTTTTAATGGTATTTGTCTTTCTCTTTCTGACTTATTTCACTTAGTATGATAATTGCTAGTTGCATACATGTTGCTGCAAATCTCAGCACCAGTTTTTTTTAAAATTTTATTTATTTTATTTTTATTTTTGGCTGCATTGGGTCTTTGTTGCTGCACGCAGGGTTTTCTCTAGTTGCGGCGAGCAGGGGCTACTCTTCTTTGGGGTACGAGGGCTTCTCATTGTGGTGGCTTCTCTTGTTGTGGAGCACAGGGTCTAGACGCGTGGGCTTCAGTAGTTGTGGCTCGTGGGCTCTAGAGCGCAGGCTCAGTAGCTGTGGTGTACGGGCTTAGTTGCTTCGTGGCATGTGGGATCTTCCCAGACCAGGGCAGGCGGATTCTTAACCACTGTGCCACCAGGGAAGTCCAGTATATAGCTTTTGTAAATATAAACTTTACAGTTTTCAGAGCTATCTAAAAATATGATCCACATAACATACTACGTGTCCCTTTTACAGAGGGGAAAACCAAGTCATAAGCAAGCTGAAAAATTTGCCCAAGGGAACAGCTGGTAAGCAGCAGAGCTGGGACGTAGGGAGTTTGTCTTTAGGGTTCACACCCTCGCCCACTATTCAGGACTCAGTCTCATAGAGTGATAATTCTCTAAGAGCCGAGATATTTCTCTCACCATCGAGAAGCAGAAGACCCTTTCCTATCTATGCCCATCCTCCTCCCCCACAAATACAGAGTCTTGTAAACAAGTAAATAACCCAGTACTTATACAAAAATCCTTCAAAGGCTCAGGAGAAAATACATCCTCAAAACAGAAGCTAGCAGCTCCAGGAAATGCCCCAAACTCTCTGACCTCACTAGGCCAACAAACCGTATTGCTACAACCTTGCATGGATTGGCAAGAACAAGCAACATGTAGGAATCCATCAAGACGAGCAAGGAAATAAACTCGCTACAACTCTGTTTCATGCTTTAGTTATTTCTCACCTGGACCGTTGCTGGCACCTTGGCAAGCCCTTTTCGTTCATCCGTCTTGCTTTTACTGTCTATTCAAAACACAGAAACACATTTATTTTTTCCCCACCAGCTGTAATTCTCAAACCACCCTTTACTCAGGCAATTATACCAGTTTTCTGTTTCATCAGAGAATTCAGTTTAAAATTTTAGTGTCAGTGCTTAAAATACTTCATACATAACTTCAAGTTTGTATGGTTTTAATTCACATTTATGTTTCCATTCACACCCTGCATTCTTTAATTGATTTATTTGTTAGTGATGCCATCTGTAGATTTTGAGTACTGAGCTTTCACAAATGACTTTTCTTCCCCTCCCAAAGCTGTTTTGAAAACTATTTCCCTCACCTTATTGCAATTAAAGCTGTGCTACATTCTCATTTCCGGAGTTGAACATTTTTATAGCATTGCCTTTTCGTGTCTTTAGATTGTTACAGGTCTGGGCATACGTAGCAGTAACTTTCTAACCACAGAGATAATTTTTTTGTGTGGAACCCCTGGGAAGGAGACCTCTAGCTTGAGCTCTGTAATCTGCTCTACAGGCACCAAGATAATCTGAGTCCCCATGGAATAAAAGCAGGCCATTGGTTCTTTGGGTTGGTTGGTGAGCATCCAATTTGTAAATGTGAAGAAGTCCCCTGAGAAGCCTAGAGTTTGTGTATAGGGACAGCTGTCTTCTAGCTTATATTCCATAACCTTTGAGCAAAAGGTCCTTTCCAACTTGGTATATCCACCTCCTAGCCTGGTGCCCAGAGTCTGTAGGTGATCAACAGATGGCTGTTAGATGAGTAAATCATAAATCCAGCTTAGTTATTTTATCAGTCTAAAACAAGATGTGGCTGGAACTTCCCTGGTGGTTCAGTGGTTAAGAATCCGCCTGCCAATGCAGGGGACACGGGTTCGAGCCCTGGTCCGGGAAGATCCCACGTGCCGCGGAGCAGCTAAGCCCGTGCGCCACAACTGCTGAGCCTGTGCTCCAGAGCCTGTGAGCCACAACTACTGAAGCCCGCGTGCCTAGAGCCCGTGCTCCGCATCAAGAGAAGCTGCCACAACTAGAGAAAGCCCGTGTGCAGCAACGAAGACCCAACGCAGCCAAAAATAAAAAAATAAATAAATAAATTTATTAAAAAAAAAATAAAACAAGATGTGGCCATGTACAGCATGAAACAGGGAACAAGGAGAAATGTCATCTTCCTTTTGTCTTCACTCAACCTCTCAAATGTCTTGAAATTATTACGATCTATAAGGATGGAAGATAATGCATCAATCCCCTTTGCCTCTAAAAGTTGTTGACTGGGTGGCATTCTCGCTTCAGTTTTTTCCTGAGCGGTATAATTGTGGTTGATGACACCCACACCCTTGACACCCAAGAGTGTACAGTCAGCCAGCTATCCTTCAAAACTACATTAGTGTATAGGTGAGTTTTAGGACTTTTTCCTCTTGAAGTTCTTTGCTCCAAATATTTAACTATTACTGGAAAAATCAGTCCTTCAGGATTCTTTCCATGCTTTTAAATATGCATACAGCAGTGGCTCTTACTTTGGCCGACCGTTGGAATCACCTGGGGAGCTTTAAAACACATTGCTGCCTGGATCCCACCCCAGCCATTCTGATTGAATTGGCCTGGGGCATGGCTTCACAGGGGATTTTGACATTTTCCCAGTTGATTCTAACGTTCAGCCAAGGTCGAGAACTGCTCCTGTAAAGTATTATTTTTAAATTCTTAAAAGGCTAGAACTTTAAATATGGCACAAAACTTTTCATTTTGTATCAATACTGCTACTTTTTATACAGTTTTTCATGTTAAAATACTCATAATGACTATCACTAAACTGCATAGAAAAATATTTTTCCAGTGTTGGTGACAGATCACCTGGAAAACTTGTTTTTAAATATGCAAACTCTTAGACCCTACTTTAGAGATTCTGATTCAGTAAACTTGTGCTAAGTCCAAAATCTGTATTGTTAAAAGTGCACCCAAGTTGATTCCCGTGCTCGCTAACCTTGAAGAGGTACTGCCTCAAAAAGACATCTGAATTAAGTTAAAACAGGTTAAGGTAGTTCTAACAAGGACATGCCACTTGGTGATCTTGTAATCCTGTGTCATAGAATAAGATCTCAAAGTACAGAGAAAATACAGGTTTACATTTTCTTTGTAAGTTTTGGGAATGCAAATTACATATTGACAACAGCTAGAATTTTCAAAAAAAAATGCATGAATCATCAGTGCATTCATACATTTACTGATGTAAATGCATTAGTGTACAATTCAACCCTATGTAAAAATATAAACTTAAAGATATTAACGTAAATATATTAACTCTACTTCTTTAAGTTAAAAAAAAGATATGAGAGAATTCACGACTGCTACCATGTTAAAAATATATATACACCTGGAATATCTTTCAGTTTAGGCTTAAAAAAATCAGTCCTTGGTCCACAAATGTTTTAAAGGAATAGAAAAAATTTTAAGGCATCCAGTTATGTTGGACAAATTTGATAACAAAGTCTTTGAGCTTTAGGACAAAGCACACATTTTACTTTAAGGCTGAAAGACTGCTCTCTCTAGCTTAGACTTCCTTGGGAATTTAAGGTAAGAAAATGAATTACTCAAACTGGAACTACATCAAAATGTCAAGTTAACACATTTTGTCTTGTAATGGTGCCAAGGGATCTAATGTCTGAATGATGAGGGCTTTTGGTTTCCAAATCATTTTAAAGATAATTTCATTACCAGGATGCAGGATGCTGAAGTTTTCATTTTATTTTTTTCTTAGCTCTTTCGTATCTCTGCTTTAACCCATGCGAGGCTAACCAAGACCTGATAAGATCACATTGCAATTAATTGAAAAAGCTTCAAAGAAAAAAAACAAAGGCTGCAAAGAAAAATGTCAACACAGAAGTCCACAAATTAAGAAAAAAATTAAAATTAACAGTTTTCTCATGATAGTCAATGATGCATTTAGTTTTCTCTAAAACTTTTCTTGGGGTTTGAGAGTTGAATAACTGATGTTATCTGAGACAGTATTAGAACCAAGGAAGAACATCAGTGGACTGTGGTTGCCATTGTTGTACGTTTTTCTTGCAAATTTTTCTGATTGGTGTTTTTTTCCCTAGTATTTGTTCCCTGCTCAGTAACTTTTCCATGACTCTCACACCCAATTCCTAGCCACAGAGACGGGCTTATAACCTGGCTGATCTAATTATAGAACCCACATGTACACACAGTTGGTTCAAAGGTTGGTTACGTGACCCAAGCTGTGCTGATCAGGGTCCACTCCAGTTCTCAGCGCAGAGTGGGAGGAGAAGGGGCCCAGCCTCTGGAGTCAGGGCGTGGAAAAGATGTAAAGGTAAGCTGGTGGGAGGCCATCTTTCCCACCATTTGGAGAAAGCCTGTCTACAGTAGGAGAGAATGGAGCAGAGAGAGAGCGGAAATTAGGCGTGGGCAAAGAGAATCCTGGGGCATTGAATCTTGGTTCTAATTCTTGAAGTCTTGGTTTCTGCAGCTTTTCTCTGCTTCTGTGAGCTCTTCTCAAGCATCCTTTCTTGGGACATGAATTAATAAATTCCCTTTTTGGCTTAAGCCATTTGGAATTGGGTTTCTAACATTTGCAACTACAATTCTAACAAAGAATATAAGATCAACTAATCCCACCTATCATTTTACAGACAAGAAAACTGAGATTTACTTGCCCAAGGCCACACATGGTGATTGAATTGCCTTTCTGGCTCTTCAGTCTCCTGGCATGCTCTCCCTCAAAAAGCTGAAACTTTGTTAGTGGAGTCTATGTTTTTATAACCCCAACACATTCATAACAAGCCTCAAGTAGACTAGTGAGTGACTGTATAAACCGGCATCAGTTTTTTTTTTTTTTTTTTTTTAAACATCTTTATTGAAGTATAATTGCCTTACAATGGTGTGTTAGCTTCTGCTTTATAACAAAGTGAATCAGTTATACATATACAATATGTTCCCATTTCTCTTCCCTCTTGCATCTCCCTCCCTCCCACCCTCCCCATCCCACCCCTCTAGGTGGTCACAAAGCACCAAGCTGATCTCCCTGTGCTATGCGGCTGCTTCCCACTAGCTATCTATTTTACATTTGGTAGTGTATATATGTCCATGACACTCTCTTACCCTGTCACATCTCACCCCACCCCCTCCCCATATCCTCAAGTCCATTCTCTGGTAGGTCTGTGTCTTTATTCCCGTCTTGCCACTAGGTTCTTCATGGCCTTTTTTTTTTTCCTTAGATTCCGTATATATGTGTTAGCATACTGTATTTGTTTTTCTCTTTCTGACTTACTTCACTCTGTATGACAGTCTCTAACTCCATCCACCTCACTACAAATAACTCCATTTCGTTTCTTTTTATGGCTGAGTAATATTCCATTGTATATATGTACCACATCTTCTTTATCCATTCATCTGTCGATGGACATTTAGGTTGCTTCCATGTCCTGGCTATTGTAAATAGAGCAGCAATGAACATTTTGGTACATGACTCTTTTTGACCTATGGTTTTCTCAGGGTATATGCCCAGTAGTGGGATTGCTGGGTCGTATGGTAGTTCTATTTGTAGTTTTTTAAGAAACCTCCATACTGTTCTCCATAGTGGCTGTATCAATTTACATTCCCACCAACAGTGCAAGAGTGTTCCCTTTCCTCCACACCCTCTCCAGCATTTATTGTTTCTAGATTTTTTGATGATGGCCATTCTGACCGGTGTGAGATGATATCTCATTGTAGTTTTGATTTGCATTTCTCTAATGATTACTGATGTTGAGCATTCCTTCATGTGTCTGTAGGCCATCTGTATATCTTCTTTGGATAAATGTCTATTTAGGTCTTCTGCCCATTTTTGGATTGGGTTGTTGGTTTTTTTGTTATTGAGCTGCATGAGCTGCGTGTAAATCTTGGAGATTAATCCTTTGTCAGTTGCTTCATTTGCAAATATTTTCTCCCATTCTGATGGTTGTCTTTTGGTCTTGTTTATGGTTTCCTTTGCTGTGCAAAAACTTTTAAGTTTCATTAGGTCCCATTTGTTTATTTGTGTTCTTATTTCCATTTCTCTGGGAGCTGGGTCAAAAAGAATCTTGCTGTGATGTATGTCATAGAGTGTTCTGCCTATGTTTTCCTCTTAAGAGTTTGATAGTGTCTGCCCTTACACTTAGGTCTTTAATCCATTTTGAGTTTATTTTTGTGCATGGTGTCAGGGAGTGTTCTAATTTCATACTTTTACATGTAGCTGTCCAATTTTCCCAGCACCACTTATTGAAGAGGCTGTCTTTTCTCTGTTGTATATTCTTCCCTCCTTTATCAAAGATAAGGTGACCATATGTGTGTGGGTTTATCTCTGGGCTTTCTATCCTGTTCCATTGATCTATATTTCTGTTTTTGTGCCAGTACCAAACCGTCTTGATTACTGAAGCTTTGTATTATAGTCTGAAGTCAGGGAGCCTGATTCCCCCAGCTCCATTTTTCGTTCTCAAGATTGCTTTGGCTATTCGGGGTCTTTTGTGTTTCCATACAAATTGTGAAATTTTTTGTTCTAGTTCTGTGAAAAACCGGCATCAGTTTTGAGGACTTAAAGAACACACAGAATTTGAGGTTCCCAGAATTTGGGGCTACTGCTCTGTGAGAGTAGCTGCATCGATTATTTCTCCACATTGAGATTCCCTATAGAACCAAGCCCCCAAAGATACAATTTCCACATTCCTTTCAAGAGTTGAGTTTGTGACACCTTGAATGATCTAAGGAGTTGAGTGTGATTAAAACAAAACAAAACCAAAAAACTCCATTTGGTTAAAACATTTTTTTATAACTGCTTTACAAGTTGTCAGTACCAAAACACTAAATTCCCAGTAGTCATCAGCAATCTACCATGCAAAGAACATACAGTGAAAACCTGTTAAAAAAAAACAAAAAACCCCTCCATGTCCAACTGGTGATAGGCTAAATAAAATAGATGCAGACTTCTGGGGTAGATTGAATTATTGGTCCTAATTCTTCTTGTCATAGCTTCATATACCATTACCTTCTGCCTTATAACTGCTGTGCTTCCCACCACTGGGTCATTTCCCCATTTGACTAACACTGGGCTTGCTCAGGGGAACTTGCTCTGATGAATGTACAGTTAGACAGTCTAAAGATGTCCCCGTGGTTTGGCTTGTCTTGTCGTGCTTCTGCCACTTGTTAGAGGTGGGAATCTGTATAACTTAAAATGAATAGGCAGTATTTGCACATGCTGGAAAATTCCACAGGTACCAAAGGGTATACAATGAATAGTAAGCATCTTCTGTACCCTTATCCTCAACCACCCAGGTTCCCTCCCCAGAGGAAGCTGGTACCCTCCAGAGAATCCATATACTACAAAGTCAAATAGCAGTATTTACTGAGTTCGAACCAAGGCCAGTAGGTAGGGGCTTCTGGATCAGGCTGGGAGAAATCTTTCCTGAGAAGGATCCAACTCTCTTATTTGAGGATACATTATTTATAATCTGAGAAACCAGCTCCTGTAGGCAGACCTGTAAAGGACTTATTACTGTAGACCAACTACCAGTCTACAGAAGCACTGGTCATACAGAACTATCTCATTTAAACTCTTAAAAATTCACTGTTTCTAAAACATGCTTAAGATTACTTTAGGATATATCTGAAAAATCAGATAGGGGGTTGCTTCTTGGCCTAAAGCAGGTAGCAAATAAGCACATAGTTGGGATTTCAACACATTTTTCTCTCCTTTTAGGGACAGATCATTCCAATTAAGGCCAAACACTTGAAGAACCACAATAAAAACAATTTCAATTTTCATCTGCTTACAACAATAGAGAAGTTAACTGTCTTCTCATTCTAACTTCCTTGGGACTCAAACTAAATTTTAAAAATTGAGCTGAAATGGTAACTTATATGTTTAATTTGTACCACAGATGGACTGCACTTGATATTTTCATCTGCAAAAATGTTTAAACCTTTCATTTTCTCCTAAAAGGGTAATGAAATGAACAAAACAACCATTGATCAAATTTAGAAATTTATTTACAAAACTTAATTACTTTGCTTTTAAAAAACAATTATTTAATTCATGAAGATTAACCAAAAACAAACCCCATCAAAGTTTACTACCATAATCTTTCACAGAATCAAAAGCTTAAAGAAAAACCACCAATGAATGCTTTCATGTAAAACCACAGTGTAAAAAATAGGAACTTTCATTCTAGTGACTAGAATAAAAGCAGATAAATAATCTTCTTTAAAGGGAAAAAATACTTGAGGGGAAAAAAATGGTATAACATGTGTAATGCTGGACGTTTAAATATCAGTTTAGTTCCTCATTGCTAACATGGCATTTATATCCCAGATGAGATTTCGTAATTGATCCATAATTTGCTTCAGCTGTTGATTCTTCTGTTTGAGTTTCTGTACAAACAAAAGAATTTATCAAAAATGTTTCATGAAATATATACCATGAAGGTAGAAGACTAAAATGTCATAAGTTAGAACTCTAATGATCCAGACAGAAATTAAGCTAATTTCCTTAAAGGCAGAAGGTCTCAATCCTTTTCTGGCCGCAAACATTCACTGCAAGGCATGATGAATTCTAATTCAGCCCCCAGAGGCCTACAGCTCCATCCCCCACCTCCCTTTACTCCTCCACTTCTACCACCAAAGAAAATAAGCTAAATATTTACTTGTTATAAAACCTAAGTACATAGATTTTCCAAGAGGCAGCGTAGCATAATGGTTAAGAGCACAATCTCTAGAGCCAGACTCTCTGCGTTTATACTCAGCTCCTTCACTAACTAAATATATGACGTTGGCCAAATTACTTAAGCTCTCTGTCCCTCAGTTTCCACAACAGAAAAATGGGGAAAATAACTGAACCTACCTCATAAGAGTTTTTATGAGGATCAAAAGATTTGATTCATGTCAAGTGTTAGAACTGTGCCTGGCATACAAGTAAGCATTCAACAAATGTTACTGGTAGGCACAGAACATAAACCGTCAATATAGAATATAAAGTATAATAAAAATGCAATGCCTGATGTAATTGGTCTTTCAAACATGTGGCAGAAGTCCCTGTTTGCTCTCAGCATGAAGTGCAATCTAATGCTGAAAACTGAAGACAAGATGGTACAGCCCTGATATAATCTTCTTCATAACTAAGATTTGCTGGATGCCCTGAATGCACATGGCAGGTGTCTCTGTATCTCTAGATCTGGGTTTCTACTAGACCACAGTTTGTAAACTTCTTTTTAAGCATCCTTTCTTCAAATCCTATGTAGTAAACGTCTGTGTAGATAAAACAAGATAAACATAGAGAATTTCAAAGTGTTTACTAGTTATTATAATAATCATTACTTTTAAGTAACCTCTTGGAAACATTACATTCGGAAGTAATATATTTAGTTAGATAATTTTAAAGATACTATATTAAAATACCTCCAGATCAAGTAGTACATGTTCATTATAAAGAGACCTAAAAATCTTAATTTTGATTTCATTAAAGAGCAAACTAAGATTAAATAAATCGCTCATATTCTATCTAGAGTTAGAGAGGTAGCAGGAGGTAAGAAGCTAAAAGGGAGGAAGAAATTCTTATCGGAAAACAGAAAAGCAATTTAAAGAGACTTCAATATTAATTAAATTTAATTCATATTTGAAAAGAGAATTAACAAAACACAGTCAGATTAAAACATATGACCGTAGAGTACACAGGGTAAGCATAACAGTATTCAGTACCATAAAGCTCACTTTAACATAGTTTTGGGGAAAAAGATACTATTAGTACTTCAGGTACTCAGTCTCCTTGTTCAGTTTTCACACGCCCGATCTTCTAAGTTCTGTTGTCGTAAGTATGTGGTAGCTGCCTATTAAGTCTCTGTCATCCTAGAGACCGAGAAACTTCTGCCAGCAATCAAGGGTGGCAGCAAAACAGGAATATACGAATAAAGGTGTATATTGGGAGGTCGAAAACCTTAGTTCCAGTTCTGACTTTGCCTCTAACTTGCTATTTGATCTTAGACAAATTCCTTATCCTCAGTTTTCTTCTGTAAGAAATTGGATTATATAATCTATTAGGCCCTTGCCAGTTCTAATTTCTTTATACCCATACATAAGATGAAAATCAGTTACACAGACACATGTAATGAAAACCAGTAAGCTTGGTTCAGGGAACTAATTCAAGGCTTCAAAATGATTCAGTCAGCTGCCCTTTTCCACCAAGCCGTCATTCCTCTAAGCTGTGAGAGACTTCAGCTACCATGATTCCCTGCTCAATTCTCATTTTTCAGGTGGAAGGTAGAGAAGAGCAACTTAATAAGAATAAAAGGAAGAGAAAGAATATGAGTTGATTTTTAAAAAATTATTTGAATTGGTACCTTCTGACATATCTTGAATATGGTCACTTTAAAAAATTTCAGAACTTCTCTTTGGAATCGAATTCTTAGCCTGTAACACATTTTGTTCCATAAATATTTACTGAGGGTATATTATGTGCCCGGCTCTGGGTTAGGCATTGTAAGGGAAGAAGAATGAGTAAGAAATGGTCTGTTGCCTTGAAGAAACTCAGCATGAAGTAGGAAGAAGATATACTGCCCAAACGACCTAGACCATAACCTGGTTAAGGCAGATGGCAGGGGAAAAATATCAGGTGCTGTGGAACCCCAACTGGTAGGGTCAGCAAACAAGGAAAATATTTTTGTTTGGGGTCTAGAAAAGTTGGTGGTGAGCAAAAAGTGGAAGGAAGGATAAATTTGGTCTTGTTAGTAGATAATGGGGATCCATTAAAATTCTTGAAGAAGAAGAAATATGATTTAAACTGCAGTGAAAAAGGTTAACTGGGCAAATGTGTGTGATGGGTTCTCCTAAATAACTTCAATAGTGACAAATCTGTATCCATGGAAAAGGAGAAAGAGGAGGTATTGTAAGTTTTTGAAACAGCTGAAGACTATTCAAAGGCCAAGTCTGGTGAAAGAAGCTTAGTGATCACATTTCAGTATAAATTAAGGAGTAACTAGAAGTAATGAAATTATATTCTTGAGTGGTTAAAAACAGACTTTCAAATCAATATCAAAACAGAGGTTACAGATGGCTCCCACAATGGTTACATCACTGGAATAAATGCTACTTTCAAGAATACTCATTTGGAAATATAAATTCTGATGTACTCATTTAAAAAATTTAGCGCCATTAACTCTTAAGTAAGAGAACTAAAAAATGTGGGATATTTTCAAGGTAATATTCAACTCTAGGGAATAGTAAAACTTTTTTAAAGTACGATATGTCATAAGGCATTTGGACAGTTTGTCTCAAAGAGGCCACAAAGTTTTAAATTAAAAGAATTAGCATACAAGTAAAATACCTAGAGCCAAAACACATCATGAAAATATCAACAGCAAAGCTGACATAGTTATGCTTATTAGTGGTTAAACTGTAAATAAATTTTCATGACATGATACAGGATTTAATATCTATAATCTTGCCACTGATTGATTTTAACAGAGGTTGACAGCTGCTGTTATCAAAATCCATCATCTGTGCCTAATTTGTTACATTAACAGGTGAATGTGTAAGTAGAGTAGATACTTAAAAAAATATGTTTATGCTAAGTCATACCATGTAATTTACTATTCATACAAAGGCTGTGACAATTGGTCAAAAATGCTTTAACTTCTAACTGCTTGAACTCAATTATATGTCAACTCTGTAAAAACTACCCACATATCTCTTTCAGTTTCATTTTACCATTAACAGAATACTTTTAAGCAAAATAGAACTCATTCTGATATCCTTAAAATATAGTCTCAAACAAGTGTTCATCCTTTACTTGGGTATTAAGGCTTATGGATTCAAGGACATATGAAAAGAAAGTGAAGTATTTTAAAAAGCTAAAAATTTGACTATTAAAATTAGGCCATTCTGCATCTGATGATTTATATCAAATACCGATTACAAATTTCATGCCCCAAAGTTTCATGCCACTATGGTAGACATTAGTGATATATATGTTGTTAGAAACCAGACTGACCATCAATATGTTCTGTACAATTTCAAGTACACAGTGATATTCAGCTGACCCTTAAACAATGTGGGGGACTGGTTCCAGGACCTGCCGCGGTATCAAAATCTGAGGATGCTCAAGTCCCACAGTCTGCCCTCTGTATCCATGGTTCTGCTTCCGCAGATTCAGTCAACTGCATATTGTGTAGTACTGGAGTATTTTATTGAAAAAAATCCGCATATGAGTGGATCTGCACAGTTCAAACCTGTGTTGTTCAGGGGTCAACTGTAGTTGAAAAATTAACTCAAATTAACTTAAACTACTTTTACTAGCATCTGTGTGATTATGTAATTAGGCCAACATTTTACCATCTGAAGGTAGCTATTTAAAATAAACATATTTTTCACAGAAACATTCAGGTATGTGTGCCATTAAGGCAGAAAAATATATATCAATTGATCATGAGTTTACTCAGTGTTTTAAAATTTTTCAATTATATTTTAATCTTATATTCTAGAAGGGAGGTACAAAGTTGGAAGAAGTGGGAGAAAAGAAAAAATAAAATACATTAGTACCACTAATTATACATAAGATAACTTGGTTAACAGTCAGAATATGTATTATAGTCAATTCACATTTATAATATTTTATTTAAGGAATGAGTCAAAAACCTCTTTGGGTCAAAAAATCCACTTTGGTTTTCAGCTGTTAACTTTATTCTCTTCTGCCTTTTTTAGGGGAATTTCAATTTGAGTTAACCAAATCTTAGTCCTCTTTTTTTTTTGGTTTCTGTTTACTGCTTAATTCTTGAGTACTGTCTCAAATTATAGTAACAATTCCCAGGAAGTAAGAGCCATGAGGCCAATCAAATGAATACTTCCTCTGCCATTCAAGAGAAGATATTTTCTCTCTAAATTCTCTTAAAAAAAAATTCGCATGGAAATATAGGGCTAAGCTTTAAATCTGTTTAATTTAAAACATGTAATGGATTCTTTCCTCTTTGTAATAATCTTCAGTTCAATACCACGTTAACTAAAACAAGTTTTATCCCAAAGTTAGAAGTATGTACAACAGCAAATTCAACAGATTCAAATGGTTTATTCAAAATCAAAACGAGTTCTCAAATGCCTGAAGTATAAATGGGAACACAGAATTTAAAATATGGGCTTTTATTCCATAAATAGATGAACGTTCAGAAATACTACTTTGTGCATTGAAATAAGCCTGTTGCAGATAAACACTGCGGACTAAACACATGTGTTTATCTTTTCTTTTTTCTCAAACCCTAATAAAATGGCAGGAGAGGAATGAAAAAGCTATAAATCCATGTGGAGAAAAATGATCAGAAAGGAGACAACAGTAGATGTCAGGTGGCACGTTTTAAGAATGAAAAGTAGAAGGGGAGCAATAAATGACATGGGAGGAAACTACTGTACAGCCCAGATGGATGCAGGAAGGATGCCAATGAGAACGGGCTGATCCTCCACGGAGAACTGGAGACAGGTGCCATCGCAAAGTCAGCACGTGAGGCCCAGGGGACAGAAACGGGAGGGAAACAGCTACAGGGACTAGCGAGAGCCCCAGGTGCTCACTCCCACTCCTCACCAACAGGGGACTGAGTACCCTCTCCCGTGTCCTGTCCCACGTTTCAGGGAACGAGAGGTTTGTTTCCCATGAAATTGAACCAGAACAGCTGGGGATTCAGTGCCACCAGCACAGCAGACGGCAAGAAGACATGAGACTATACTCTATGTAGGGCACTGCTGGAAGATTCTTCTTTGAAGAAACGGAATAGCCCTAAAGAAAAAAAGCCTCAGTAAATGATAGTTGGGGGTCCCCCCAAAGAGAAGAGCCAACTTGCTTCCAAATCTCGCTGTGATGAAGCCAACTCACAAAGCCTGTGATAGGCTTTCTAGTGCTTCCCTCCCAAATATAAATGGCTCATGTTTAAGCATCAGATGCTCACCAGATCTTTTAGAGCCTCCATCTGCAAAGACAACAAAGCATAACGGGTTGGCAAACTATGGCACGTGACGTGTTTTTGTAAGGCCCATGAGCTAAGGCTGGTTTTTACATCAGAACAAGGACCATGGGCTTCCCTGGTGGTGCAGTGGTTAAGAATCCGCCTGCCAACGCAGGGGACACGGGTTCGAGCCCTGGTCCGGGAAGATCCCATGTGCCACGGAGCAACAAAGCCTGTGCACCACAACTACTGAGCCTTTGCTCTAGAGTCCATGAGCCACAACTACTGAGCCCACGCGCCTAGAGCCCGTGCTCCGCAACAAGAGAAGCCACCGCAATGAGAAGCCCGTGCACCGCAAGGAAGAGTAGCCCCCGCTTGCAATGAAGACCCAACGCAGCCAAAAATAAATAAATGAAATAATTAAAAAAAAAAAAAAAAAAAAAGAACAAGGACCACATGTCTCACAAAGCCTAAAATATTTACTATCTGGTCCTTTAAAGTTTGCCAAACCCTGTATGAGAAGATTATGGAAGAATACCTTCCAATTTCTGAGGGAACTTAATTTACAACATAGAATTTTATATCTAGCCAAACGATCAACTGGACAGATACGTGAAGGCTAAAAACTTAAGTCCCTGCATTCCTCCTAAAGAAGCCACTGACATATGGACCTTACTGAGGGAGAAATAAACCAAGAAAGAGAAAGATAGGAGATTGAGGAAATAGTGAAACCAACAGAAGAGGTGAAGGAAAGCCCCAGGGCAATGGACGAACAGCAGGCCTAGGGAGCATTCAACCCAGACCTGACGAGATGGGAGGACTCTGGTGGGGGGGTGGAATAAACCTGTAAGTCGTCTGATAATTTGATTCTGGAAAGTTGGAAAACAGTACTGAGGTGCGGCCACAGATGTATAAAGAACTAAAATTTTTCAAAATTACAGAATTACTAACTTTAGGAAAACAATTATTCAAGGAAATGTAATTCTAGTTTACTATGTGGCTTAGCAATAAGCAGTATTTATGTGCCATAATAATATGAACACAGAATATTTACTGAACCCCAATTATGACAACGGCATTGAAAGGACTGGGGGAAGGAAAGTATGTAGGTGGGTCCAGGACAGAGAGAGACTGTACAGAGAGCTACATCCTCATGTGGAGAAAGAAATACTTTTATACATCATAGTCTTGGTATCAATTACATCCTTTACTTAAAATTCACAAAATTCTACGTCAATAGCTAGTAAGGGTTTTTTGATTACACACTGTCAAAGTATTACTATACTCTGATTATATGATAGGTCTTTAAAAAAAATCAAGAATAGCTTATGACTAAATCATCATATTAGGAAAAAAAGAGGAACTTAGAGAAATGGAAAGTGAAATGAAACTTACCTTTAGAAAAATTACATCTTTCTGAAGTTACACAAGTTTCCCCCCACCCTCCCCCTGATCCCCCCACAAATATCATGATATCTTCTATGGTAGAGAACAAACTATATGTATGTCACATGTGGTACTCTGAAATCAAAGTTACCATCACAATTGTGTTTTATTTATATATACATTTCATTGTATTTTATAAATAATATCCTTACTACAGAGAAAAATAATAGAACACATCCATTGTGAATTAATACATAGATTATCAACAGAAACATGTAACACTTAATAAATGAATGTCTCATATCTCTGTACTACCAAACACCACTTATTCTTCAAGATCTAAATTAAAAGTTCCCAATCCCCTCCTAATCCCCTCCTAATTTCCTACTGTAAATTGTTTATACTTATTACTGTCAAATTTGCTGGAACTATTCTTCTTAATTTATATTTCACCTCTTAAAAATTGTTTTAAATGTTATTTTAGAAAAATCTATCCATCTTTTTTCCTGAATTTTGATATAATTTTTCTTTTAATTTTCCAATATTTTGTTTTGCAAGTCTTATTTTCAACTCTGAAATTCATTTTGACACATGGTGTAATGTAAAAGCTAGCTTAATTTTCCCTAGAAGTGTCTCTTTTCAAAGACTGATTTTCCACACAATCCCTCTTATGTCACATTAAATTCTCATATACAATAGGAAGACCTTTTCTGGCTATTATTTTACTAATCTATTTTTGTGCTGGTATTTCACACTTAATTATTGTTTTTACAGTATGCTTCATATCACGTTTTAGTTTTTGAAGCAAAGAGTTCTTTATTTTATTACTCTTATAGGAATTGTTTTATATATGTATTTTAGTATGCTCAAGAAAAAAATTCCCATTTGGATTTTATTTGGATTTGTTTTTTGATTGGTATTGCACTAAAATCTTACTATTTTTGTGCAGTTTCAAGAGAATTCATATTTGGATTTGGACTGTTACTGTATTAAAACTATGAAATAATCACGACTGGCATTTTTAGAATAGTTATTGCCCATATAAGAACTTAATGTGTTCTTTCAACTATTCAAAACTTCTTTTATGTATCTTAATAAGTTTAGTTACATATATCATGGAAATAATTCCTAACTAAATATTAGTTGTTGCAATTGTGAATAGTATCTTATATTCTAATTTCTTTATGGCATTATAGAAAAATGGTATCAATCTTGTATTAAGCTCTTTTTTCAAACACTTATTGACTCATTAATCAATGAGCTTCTTTGAGCTTAAGCTTGAGTTAAAATGTTATGTACAAGCTTAAGGAACTTAACAGATTTGTACATAATATTATAACCCCTGTTTCCTAAAGTTTATTTCTGTTTCACTGGCTGTAACTTCTAAAATAGTATTAAACACAGTGGTGTAAGGCACCCTATTTTATGCCTACATTTCCTCTCTATGAAAAATGTTGGCTATTTATCTGAAACAAGTTTTTTTTAAAAAAAGACTATCTTGTTAATAGTTTTAAGCATTCATTGAATCAGCAGCATTTGAAGTCTATCAAATGTCTTTTAGATCTGAGAAAAATAAATTTTTTTTTCAATTTAATCTACTGATATTACATATTATATATGTAAACTGAGTCATCCTCCTCTACCTCAGAAAACCCTCTGTGGCTGTGGTGGATTAATTAATACCCTGATGAATTCTATTAACTAGCATTAAGAATTTCAGGAGTGGGGCAGGAGGTGGGAGCGTGTATTTGTAAGTGAAGGAGCGAGATTGGTAGTTTTATTTACTGTGCTATTTGTTAGGTTTTGGTAAGCCATGTTTCCACCACAGAATGAACTGACAACATTCCTTTTTTCCCTATGTTTCTAGAGAACTATCTGAACATTATCTTCTGAACTTCTAAAAGTACTCAGCAATAAATTCAAGTTAGGAACTTTTGTGGGGTGGAGGGTGGGATGGGGTAGTGCTTTGATAACTCAATTTCTTATACAGCTGTTGAGACATTCACCTCTCCTACTTGTAAATTTTTATCAGTTGCTGCTCCAAATATGCTCTAAGCTAGAGAGCTACAGTTCTGCCTAGAAAAGAGAAAAAAGTAAATGGGTTGTGACTGAGTGCCTATGAGGCTTTTCTAAGAGCTTTATTGCCTGAATTCTGTGATCTCTCTTCTGACTATTCAGATGGCATTTCTGCTTACCTTTTAGTTCTGGCTTGTACTCTAAGTAGGTTAAATTTGTCACAGAAAACAACTTCAGGTAATTCTATAATTCAAATTATGTTTTTGAGTTACACAGACTCCCTTGTAATTTGTATCAATAATTCGGAAATATAAAACATACAGACTAGCAACTCACTTTATTGACTTCAGCAATTTCTCGCCTCTCTTCACTAGCAAAACGAGGTGGGCCGGCCCGGTCATCATTCTTTGAGCCATCTTCTTCCACGTATGGAATAAGTTGCTGGGAGTGACAGACAAAAGTTAAAAAAGTCAAACATATGACACACAATTTCCAATTATACTGGTATAGATAATGCATCCGATTAAGATCAATTTTTATACTTTTCTCTTAATAGTACAAAAATACATTTTAATTCAAATGACGGCCTAAAATAAAAGCCTTAGAAGTCTGTCATTTCAGTGCACTCTAACATTAGCTTTTCGGGTTTCTTTTGCAAAATAGTCCTTTTAGCAAAATTAATTGTCACATATAATTAAGTAATATCCTAATTAAGTAATATCCTACTCAGTCAATCAGCAAATATTTAATTGGCAGATAGTGGGTGAGGAGACACTGCGAAAATAATGACAAATAAGATACAAGTCCTACCCTTAAGAAATTTATAGTTCATTGAGATGGAACAGGCTTTCCTTCATCTATACTAAAAAGAAAGGAACTTCATAAGGTTGTGTATTATATAAATGTGATTTACTTGCTATCTAGTATCTGTGCAGATTTCTAGATGTCTTTTAGTTGGGAGAAAGTTTTTTTGTAAGAGAAGAAAATTTATATAGCAGTGAAACTTCTAGCAGGATTATAATTAAATACGTATGATTTGTGATGAAGTTTATTTGATGAAGCCTCTTGTAGATGCGACAGAGACTTCAGGAATTATCTAGTCCTTCCATCTTATATTACCAATGCAGGAACAGGACAGAGGTAAATAACTGGTACAATCAGGAGTCAATCTGGCCAAACTTCTGTGAATTCTTGGGACAAATATAAACTTGCCCACATTCACAGCCACTTTCTTCCTTTCCTCTCTCCTAACGCAAGCAGAGTGGTCCTTCCTCCTGAAGGCACTTAGTCTCCATTCCTGTGCCCTGATTCCTCTGCCCTCCTGTCTTCATTATTTATTTCCCCCAACCTCACCCTACCATTTTCTTCCTTTTTTATCTAATAAACATGTTCTCCCATTTGGAGGAAAAAATCCCAAACCCTCAACTCTATCCCTCCTTCCATCTACTGCTTTCTTCCCTTGCTTTTAATAATCTAAGCTTCTTGAAAGATGGATATCCACTTTCTGGCTTCAGTTCCTTATTTCCTGTTTAATCTTCAGCTCACTGTGATATGACTTCTTGTTGCTACCTTTCACAGAAGCTCTCTGCTCAAATATACCAACAATTAATCTGGTGGACAGTTTTCATTCTTTATTTTCCTTGACTTCTCTGCAGCATCTGTCAATATCAACCACATTTCCCATCTTCCACATCTCTGACCACTTCTTTTCAGGCTGTATTGCAGTTTACTCTTTCACTGTTCACTCTTTACATGCTGATCACTCAAACAAGAAAGCACTGATCACAGGAAACTGTTCCTTATATGTAATGAGAGAACATCCAAACCTTCCCAGCTACCTTTGGTGGCAGAGATATAACTTGTCAACAGGAAAAGGGCACCTATAAAAATATCATATACCTAATTAACTAAAATATATCTATGATCTGAGATTAAATTAAAAAAATATTCAAAAACTAGAGTGATTCCACTAAGATAATTTAATAATGATAAAAATAGTTATAACCTTTTATCCGTAAAGAACTTACATGAAAACCACTTTAAAAGGATTTTACAATACTATTAATATGCCTACTAAAACATCATGCACTGATTTAATTAAAATGAGACACTGGAAGCAATAATAAAAATTGCCACAGACAACCCTCTCCTCCCAACAACAAAAATTTACCATCAGCCTGGATGTTAAAGTCTACTAGAAATTATTAACATGAAAAGACAGTAATAATTCTATGCATATATATATATATCACAATTTCATCTTCTCTAGTCAAAAGCAAAACCAGTGTGTTTCATAATCTGGAAATATGGTGAAAATAGAAGAGAGAAAGGAAAAAATTACAAATGTCCTGAGACTATCTTAGACTCATCCTCCCTCTACCACTAAAACTTGCCTCTACTGGAATGGGATCCATCCCGCCGCAGTTTTCATTGCATTTATCATAGACCAATCTCAGCTTCCTGAAGAGAATAGAGAGTTGGCGAAGATGATCCTGGAGCTTTGCTAACCGGTCTTGATATGTTCCAGTATGGTAAGTGACACCGTTTGGCAGCTTCTCAACAAAAAAACAAAAATGTAAGGTAATGAAAATCGAGATTTTCTTCCAGTAAAGCTAGCAAAAAGAAACAATCTTTAAGCAATGCATAAAAGCAAGCTGTTCCTCACAGTTAAGTGCAATTTTAAGAATTTAAGAGTAATACATGTTCATTTATTAATTAGCTCCTTGGCATACTGTAAAGCAGCTCTAGAAAAGACTTTGTGATAAGCCTCTCTGATCAGTTGAAATGCTTTCCACCTCTAACTTTTGATTATATCACAGCTTTGTATTATAACTTTAAAAAGAATACACAATTTTAATATCACTTACTATTATATAAAGGCAGCAAGCTTCTGAACTCAACCAGGAAGTTAAAAACAAAACACAATTTAAAGGAAAAGAAGAAGAAAAGAAAAAAATTAAGATCAGGACTTTTCAGCAGAAGAAGAAGAGTATGCTGCCACTGTTGCAAAAATAATCTCAAAATACCTTAAATATGATAAGATAATTAAGATACTCAAGGCATGCATTAAAACATAAAGCTGTCACCAGAAGTTTTACTTTAAAAGGAAATCAATAGCAGGAGATAGGTGCAAATCAATCTGTACTTGAACATCATTAATAAATTATTACAAGTAACTGCTATGATCATAACTCTGTGTTGGATGCTTATATATTTTTAATTCAGGAATTTTATCAAAACAAGCCAAAAATATATACTGAAATGACAAAAATCACAGATAAATGGAAAAACTACTACTTATTTAGAACTAAATGCACCTTTTGTGCAGTGCTGAAACTCACAAACAAAATCTTCCTTTCTCTGTACATCTTTACAGTATTTTATTCCCACAATTTGAGCTGTGAAATCATCCTGAAATTAGAATTAACAAAATTTGTACCATGTTTTCTAGTATACGAGGTAATTTCATTATAAGCACTCATACATACACTTACCCTGGGGAATAAAGTGACTTAAAACCAAGACCCAAACTACTGTCTAATAGCTAGAAAATCAGTCCAGTCTTTCTAAACCTCAGTTCATCCTTTTTTTCTTTTCTAAACAGATGAGGTAGGAATGCAAAAAAAAAAAAAAAAAAAAAAAGCCTGATAGTGTTCAGAGAAGAAAGAAAACAAGACACACTATCATTACAAGTAGGTAAAACCATAAACACTAAAAAAAGAAAAAAAAGACTGTAAAGGCCTATACGTAGTTGTTAAAAGGTGTAATAGTTGATAAAAGATGTAATAGGAAGACAGGCTTAATAATTCATTTTCTTTTCTCTCATTTCCAAATTTCCTGTAATGTTATGTTTATAAGTTAAGGAGATGGATCTTCTGAAATTCTTTGAAATGAGTTTTATTAGGATTTTTGGAAATTCTCAAGAATTAAAACATCCTGAGGATTATATCTCAAAGAAATGTGATAAAAGTACTAAGGACTGAATTAGTGAAAACAGTTTAAAGGAGAAAAGCATTAAGAGTTCACCCCACAATACAACGTAGGATTTCTCATGACCTTTCAATTTATGAACTTTAACAAACATTAACAAATAAGAGAAAAGTTTCAAAGGATCACTGCTTTCTTGTTTGGGTGGTAATAAGAAGTACAATGATTACATCTTGCATAGAGAAGCAGGCTCTACCTTTATTATGATACTGACTACGTTGAGTACTTTGCCCATATTTTGTACTTAATAAAGACTAGAAGCAACTGGCATTTATATCCCTGTATTTAGTATAGTGCACACACACACAAAGTTTTAAAGTACAGTCTGGATTATTTTACTTTCATGAATTATTTTTTCCATAAATCGACACTTAAAATTCGCTAAGAATTCTGTGTTATTCAAAAAAACTCTTGATAAATAAATCCTTTCATAAAGGAAAACAAAATCCTTCGAAATACAAAGAACCACCCTCCTCAAATTCACCCTCTTAGCAAGTCTGGGTATTAGTTTTCACACAGAGCATCAGCTTCTCAAAGAAGGAAGCAATTAATTCTTCAAAAAATTTACTGTACACTTTTCATGTGTCAGACACTGTTCTAGAATCTGAGGTAGAGCAGTGAACATGAGAGAGACAAGTTTCCTATACTATAGAGTATAAGTTATAATAGTGCCTAGGAGCTCTTGGGATATACTATATAATGTAGATGTTTAGCTAACAAGCTCATCAATAACCATCTCACTAATGAATACTGAATATCTGTAAATAAATATGTGATCATACCGCTAGACACTAAAAAGGCATTCAACTACATTCAACATCCATTCTTAAAACAAATACAAAACTCTTAATAAAAATTCCCCAACACGATAAAATACATTTATCTCAGTTAAAAAGTCAGCATCATGATTAATGTGGAAATATTACAAGCATCTGCACTAAAGTCAGGAACAGAACAGGATGTCTACTAAGACCACTAATACTACCAATGAACACTGTTCTGGAGGTACTGGCCAATGCAGTCAAAGAAAAAAAAGTTGAAATATTAAAAAGCTGTGGTATAATCGTCACTATTTACAAATGATATAAAGTGCTGCTATCAATAAAGGAAGTCAAGAGAGAGATGGGTACAAAATTAATACACAGAAAACCATAGCTCTGCTTTCATATATAAAAACAAAAGAAAATGAGAAAGGAAAAAGACCCCATTTACAACAGCAACAATAAAGATAAAATATCCAGGTAAAATATTTGACTTAAAAAATGTCAAGATAAATATGAAAACTTAAAATACTTCATAGAGACACAAAAAAGGATATTTTGTGTTCTTGGTTAATAAGACTCAACATCATACCAATATAAAGTCTCTCTAGGTTAAATCAACCGAATAAAAGCACTAACAGGATTTTCTCGGAACTATTAAGGTGATTCTAAAGTACATGTGGGGGCTTCCCTGGTGGCGCAGTGGTTGAGAGTCTGCCTGCCAGTGCGGGGGACACGGGTTCGGGCCCTGGTCTGGGAGGATCTCACATGCCGCGGAGCAACTAGGCCCGTGAGCCACAACTGCTGAGCCTGCGCGTCTGGAGCCTGTGCTCCGTAACAAGAGAGGCCGCGATAGTGAGAGGCCCGCGTACCGCGATGAGGAGTGGCCCCCGCTCGCTGCAGCTAGAGAGCCCTCGCGCAGAAACAAAGACCCAACACAGCCAAAAATAAATAAATAAATAAATAAATAAATAAAATTTAAAGAATAAAGTACATGTGGAAAGATAAGAAGAGCCAGGGCAATTTTGAAAAATAAGTGTAAATACTTTATAGAGCCTCAAAAAATATAAGAAAGTTTGCCATTACTACATAAAAGAAGGCAGCTAAGTGGAATAGAGCATCCATAAATTGATTCGTTTATATGAAGTAGCATCTGAAATCAATGGGGGAGGAAAACAAATTATTCAATCAACCTTTTGGAAAAAGTAAAGCTGGGGCCATGCCTTACACTTCATACTAGGATAAATTCCATACGGATCAAAGTTTAGGTATAAAAATTGAAACAACTGAATTTTTCCTGATTTTGGAGTGGGGAAGGACTTCCTAACTTAGACATTGAACCTAAAAAGACTGATAAATTCAGCTACCTTAAAAAAATATATATGTATGGCAAAAGGTAAACAACAGACTGGGGGGAAAAATACTTGCAAGTTATATCATACAGAGCAAGTTTTTCTAATATGTAAATAGCCAAATCTTATAAGTCGGGGGAGAGGATAAAAAAGACCAAAAAAAAAAAAAAAAGAAAAATCGGCAAATAATATGAACAGGCAGCGGAAAAGGAAACAGAAATGATTCATAAAAATATGAAGAGATGCTGGGACTCATTAAGACTAGGAGAAATGTAAAGTAGATTTTCACCTATCAAATGATCAAAGATCCAGAAATATAATTTGCTGTGTTAGTCACAGCCTGATTGTTGGTCAGGAAATGGTAGCATAAGCTGGTACAACTTCCATGGAGCGCAATTCATCATAATTTATCTAATTACAGAAGCACAAAGCCACGTCTAAGAATTATCCTGCAGGTATACTTGAGCATTTATGTAGGAAGGTATTCACTACAGTATAACAGAGATTAAAAGCAATCTAAATGCCCTTCACTAGAGGACTGGCTAAATAAAGCACAATATGTGCATGCAGTGGATTACTATACTATACACCTTAAAAGGAAAAGGAAGTATTTTCTGTATAGATATGAATAAACTCCAAAATGTACCAAATGAAAAAAGCAAGGTGCAAAATGTGTATAATATACTAGTATTATCTGTGCAAGAAGGGAGGAAATGAAAGAATATACATATACATTTGCTTAAATATGCACAGACTATCTGGAAGGATATACTAGGATAGTAATAAAAATCAATAATAATCATCACCTGTGGAGAGAAGTTAGCTAGCATATAGTGATGGGAGGGGGTTCACTGCAATGTCCTTTTTTATTTCTGAATTCTGAATGTATTATATATTCAAAACAATTTTTTTTAAGATTTAAAGCATAACAAATAGAACAAAAGCAATACGTCCTTATGCAGGGAATCTTAATCTGGGATCTTGCGATCTTTGGGGAGACATCTGTTAACCCCCTGAAATTTTATTCAAAATGTTTACATGTGCATTTTTCTCAGAAGAGAGTCCATAGTTATCATTAGATTTTCAAGAGGCTAAAGGACAACTAATAACCATTTCTCTAAAACAAATGCTCAGAAATAACCTCAGCAGTTGATATTTATGGCACTTCATCCTTCTAGATTAATAATATAGAAGATAATTTAAAAAATTTGAATACTTAAAAAAATGCATTAATAAACAGCTTATATGTAGTCTCGTTTGTACCACTTCTCTCAGCTTTTTATAAATGAAGGAGCACGTTGTTGCTTCATTTTCAGCCAATTATGATATGGCCCACAGGGTCTTAGAGGAGTTAAATCACAGAATTCACAATATAAGAAGCACAAAGAAATAACTATTGTAGTCCCTTACAAATTGGTTTTGAATATATGTCCACATGTAATCTAGTTATTAATAATACTTTTTTGAAAGAGTTCAGTTCTTTCGTTGTTGGTTATGGATGTGTATTATATCTCTGTTAATAGTACAAATTGTTTGACAGCAAGTTAGTATTATAAAGAGGTTAGTAGGACGAGCTACCAGTCATGTGTGATGTTGGGTAAAGTCTTCTCTTTTTAAGCCTCAGTTTCCTTAACTGTAAAATCGGGATAAAAATACTACTTAGAACTGTTCTTATAACACTATACCTGACCAAGGAAAGTACTTGATAAATGTAAGCTATTAGCTCTACTAGTCCAATACAGCAGGTTGAAAATAAAGAAATATTTGCTAAATTCTGAGATCATTTAACCCATACTTTAATCATCTTAAATATTAATCTATTAATTTTTAAAACAATAGCCAAAGATTTCGTATCTTCTCTTGGATTCCCTTTGTATTTTACTTCACACTGGCTTTATTGACATGGTCTTAAAAGATTTCCATACAACTGTATTACTTCTAGAATCAAGAGGAAAAAAAAAACTCAACCATTAAAAAAAAAAAAAAAAGGCAATAAAACATTCTTTAGTGCACCAATTGAAATAAGAGTTCTAAAGTTCTAAGAGTCTGAGGGCCTGGTTTCAAATTTACCCTACACTGACTAGATCTGGACAAGTCACTTCACCTCTCAGAATCATAGAATCCTCATCCATAAACCAAGAATGATATCCACATCACATAGTAGTAAAGATAAGCATTAAGAATGGGTTAGCAAAATGGTGCTGGAATAATTGGATATCCAAATGCAAAAAAAAAAAAAAAAAGCACTCAGATCCATATCTATCATTATATAAAAAAATTAACTCCATGCGGATCAGAGACCTCAATGTAAAACCTAGAACTATAAAACTTCCAGAAGAAAACATAGGAAATCTTTGCCACCTTGGGTTAGACAAAGATTTCTTAGATATGGCACCAAAAGCAAAATCTGTAAAAGAACAAATAAATTGGATTCCATCAAAATTTAAAATATCTGTTCTTCAAAAGGCAATGTGAAGAGAATGAAAAGACAAGCCACAGACTGCGAGACAAAACAAAAAGACATGCAATGCAGAAAAAAAAGAAAAGACATACAATAACAAGTGCTGGCAAGAATGAGGAGTAACTAGAAGGCTCAGGCACTGCTGATGAAAATGTGAAATGGTGAGGCCATTGGAAAAGTTTCTTAAAATGTTAAACAGACATTTCCCTTATAACCCAGCAATTCCACTTCCAGGCATCTATCTACTCAAGAGAAATGAAACACATGTTCACACAAACATTTGGAGCTGAACACTCATAGCAGTATTATTTATAATAGCTCCAAAGTGGATACAACACAAATGTCCATCAACAGATGAACAGATACGCTAATTGTGTTATATTCATACGGTAGAACACTGTTCAGCAATGAAGAGGAAGGAACTACTGATATATGCTGAGTGAAAGGAGCCACACCACCGGCCCGCACCAAAAATCATAGTGTATGTTATATGAAACTCTATAAAATGCAAACTAATTTACGGTGCCAGAAAGCAAAGCAGAGATTGGCTGTGGATGGAAGGCCAGAAGTAAAGATTTAAAAGGGGCACGAGGAAACTTTGTGGGGTGATGGATGGTTTCACAAGTACACATGTGTCAAAACTTTAAATGCATTGTACTGTACGTCAATTATACCAAAATAAAGCAGTTTAACAAAATGCTTAGCAGACTCTGAATTCAACACCTTGGACCCTCAAAAAGTATTCTGTGGGAAAATATGAGATGAAAATAATCCCAAGAGCATGGCGGAGTGAGACTCACCTCTACCTTGAAAGATACAAGAGTTCGCCTAGAAACCTGAGAACCCGGTCGAATCTAGAAAATGTGGCTTCAGTCTTCCAGAAATCCGCCATGGAAAACATCACCTCCACATCTTGGGGACAGACACATTACTGGGGAACGCTTCTGAATGTAAATGGGGGCGACCACATACTCGAGGTTTGGCCAGGGCAGCCGCGTCGACGCCCAGGGGCCCCACGTAACAAACTAGCAGCCCCTTCCCTCGCAGAAACATCCCGCTTTCTCCACGCACGGCCATGAGCGGAGCCCTCCTTCCTTCCCACCTGCATGTTTCTCAGGAGCTGGAAGATCTCCATGGTGCGGTACACGATGTCCTGGACCGTCTCCTGCCCGATCCGGCAGAGCGATGCGGTGTTGACCTCCCGGGCCGCCTGCTGGGCCTGGGGCCCGGCGAAGGGCCCGGGCGCCATCCCCGACGCCGCCAACGGAGGGGTGGACATGGCGTGGCAGCGGCGTCAGGTCAGCAGGGCTGCAGAGTAGGCGTCAGGGCGTCCGCCTGACGCTCGGCGGTAGCTGGCCTCGGCGCGAGCAGAAGCTTCTAAGACTCGGGCGATCTGATTTAAACACAGCTGCCGCGACTTCCGCCACCGTGACGTAACACGTCATCAAACGTCACGGGGACTGCGCCCTCGGCGGGGTCCCTGGGAACCTGTGTCAGCGCAAGGTCGGCCGGGATTGGACTGGCCGCCCGGGCGGGGCGGGACGGAGGGGTTGAGTAGCCAATCACCGGCTGTACTCTAGCCAGAGGGGGCGGAGCGCGTGGTGGAAGGCCGGTGGGCTTTCCCACCACTTCGTTTCCCAGTCTCAGCCAGTGGTTAGAATTCTTGAAAGAACGCTTACTTCGTCTTAATTTCCTTGCTGATCATTTTTTTTTTTTTTATAACAAGCGTACGAAGTTTGTAGTAGTAGTGTCCTTTCACAACTAGAAGGCAGGCCCAGAGGGGCTAGTTTGACATGTTTAGTCGCATACAGCTTGCAACTGATAACCTGCGATTTGAGTTTTTGATCTTCATGCTTCACTGTGACCTGACACCAACTCCCCATTTGTTGTTGGTCCCTGCTGAAAAGTTGGTTTATTCGGGAAGCTCTCCCGATCACCGGAAGTATAAAATTAACACTTCTGTCTCACATACACTATCCCCCCACCCCCTTCCCCTTTCTGACTTCGGCACTATGTTGTATACAGTTTTCAGTTTGTTTACATTCTGACTTCTCCTCGCCTTATTCACACACACTAGAATGCAAACTTTGTAAAAACAGAGACTATGTTTTATTCGCTTACTGTATTCTCAATGCTTAGTGATTGGCACATAGAAGGTGCTCGATAAATACATGTTATGACATTATAAATGTAAGAAAAATTAGAATAAAGCCATTCTCTCTCCTACCTCTTCCTGTCCATTTCCAAAGGAGGGGGAAAGTCCAGAATGTGAAAACTGGTGATAGGCACTAAATTACTGTGTTTTAAATAGTATCTGAACACTCCATTGGTGAGGACTTAACAGGAAAATGTTATTAAAAATGACATAGGAGCCATTGTGGAGATTTTAAGCATAGTGATTTACAGCTGTTTAGTGAGCAATTGCCATTTGACAAATATTTACTGAGCACCTACTATGTGATGGGTGCTAGAAGTGGAGATAGAGTAGTGGACAAGTCAGACAAAAACTCTGCTCTCCTGGGACAGACCACTAAATATTGTGGTGAGTGTCTAGAAGCAAAAGTTCAAGGTCCTAATATCTAGGTGCTAACAATTTAGGGGATCAGGGACAATCTGAAGGGAATAAGTTGGGCCCTGATGGTGAATGGCAGAGGGTGCAGAACACTGGAGCCTCTTCTGTGAGGGGATAACGGGGCAAGGGTACCTCCAGATGCTTCCAGGGTCAGAAGTTTAGCATCAGGGTGTGTCAGGAAATAAGGCTGAAGAGAGGCAAACCTTGGAGGACCTTCTAAGACATGTCAAGCAGGTTGGGCTTTATACTGAGTGAAAGAGCAAGGCATTGGAGAGTTTCAGGAGACAGGAATAATTGCCAGAAATATTCAGCTTAGAAGGTTTATTGTGGCTGCTAAATGGAGAATGGTGAATATGTACTGTCTCCTTGTTTCCTCCCAAAGGAAGATGATAATGATGGTGATGGTCTGTATTAGAGAAATAGTACAGTGGGTAACTTTGAATAAGTATTTGGTAAGTAGAATCTGGAGAACTTGATGTTGACTGGATTGGGAGTGTGAGGAGGAGAAGAAGAAGAAGATGGCACATGTTTCTGCCTTGAACAAACAGCTGATGTGTATGCCATTTACCAAGATAGGGTACACTGAAGAAAAACATGTTTCAGTGAAATTATGACTGGTATCAGTTTCCTATTGCTGCTCTAACAAATCACCACAAACATAGTGACTTAAAACAACACGAGTCAATGCAATCCCTATCAAATTACCAATGACATTTTTTTTTTACAGAACTAGAACAAAAAATCTTAAAAATTTGTATGGAGACACAAAAGACTCCGAATAGCCAAAACAATCTTGAGGGAAAAAAAACTGAGCTGGAGGAATCAGGCTCCCAGACTTCAGACTGTACTACAGAGCTACGGTAATCAAGACAATATGGTACTGGCACAAAAACAGAAATACAGATCAATGGAACAGGATACAAAGCCCAGAGATAAACCCATGCACCTATGATCAACTAATCTATGACAAAGGAGGCAAGGATATACAATGGAGAAAAGACAGTCTCTTCAATAAGTGGTGCTGGGAAAACTGGACAGCTACATGTAAAAGAAAGAAATTAGAACACTCCCTAACACCATACACAAAAATAAACTCAAAATGGATTAAAGACCTAAATGTAAGACTGGACACTGTAAAACTCTTAGAGGAAAACATAGCAAGAACACTCTTTGACATAAATCACAGCAAGATCTTTTTTGACCCATCTGCTAGAGTAATGGAATAAAAAAATGGGACCTAATGAAATTTAAAGCTTTTGCACAGCAAAGGAAACTATAAACAAGATGAAAAGACAACCCTCAGAATGGGAGAAAATATTTGCAAATGAAGCAACTGACAAAGGATTAAGCTCCAAAATATATAAACAGCTCATGCAGCTCAATATTAAAAAAAGAAACAACCCAATCCAAAAATGGGCAGAAGACCTAAATAGACATTTCTCCAAAGAAGACATACAGATGGCCAAGAGGCACATGAAAAGCTGTTCAACATCACTAATAATTAGAGAAATGCAAATAAAAACTACAATGAGGTATCATCTCACACCAGTTAGAATGGGCATCATCAGAAAATCTACAAACAACAAATGCTGGAGAGGGTGTGGAGAAAAGGGACCCCTCTTGCATTGTTGGTGGGAATGTAAATTGATACAGACGCTATGGAGAACAGTATGGAGGTTCCTTAAAAAACTAAAAATAGACTTACCATATGACCCAGCAATCCCACTACTGGGCATGTACCCAGAGAAAACCATAATTCAGAAAGACACATGCACCCCAATTGTTCATTGTAGCACTATGTACAATAGCCAGGTCATGGAAGCAACCTAAATGCCCATTGACAGACGAATGGATAAAGAAGATGTGGTACATATATACAATGGAATATTAGCCATAAAAAAAAAAATGAAATTGAGTTATTTGTAGTGAGGTGGATGGACCTAGAGTCTGTCATACAGAGTAAGTCAGAGAGAGAAAAACAAATACTGTATGCTAACGCATATATATGGAATCTAAAAACAAAAAAAAATGGTACTGATGAATCTAGTGGCAAGACAGGAATAAAGATGCAGACGTAGAGAATGGACTTAAGGACATGGGTGTGGGGGGAAGCTGGGACGAAGTGAGAGAGTAGCATTGACATACATACACTCCCAAATGTAAAACAGATAGCTAGTGGGAAGCAGCTGCATAGCACAGGGAGATCAGCTCGGTGCTTTGTGACCACCTAGAGGGGTGGGATAGGGAGGGTGGGAGGGAGGCTCAAGAGGGAGGGGGTATGGGGAAAAAAATAATAAATGCATGAATTAAATCACTACTTCACACCAAAGAATGGTTCCTCCCCCAGGTTTAGAGAATTTGTATGCCCTGGTCAACTGTTTTGGGTATTTAAGCACTTAATGTCTTTTTTCTTTAAGTGTCACAGTTATGGCCAACCAAAGTCTGCTATTCAGGCACACTTAGCCAGGATCAGGAGATATTTGTAAACACCGTCAATGAGAGCACGAGGCTTTAAAGAGACAAACATGTTTTGGGATGAAAAGGCTCAAACTGTATATGAATTTGCCTATTGTTTGTGGTTGATTGTCTCACAACCACATGTCCTGATGCTGGTTGTTCCTTTTTAGGGCTAGAAGTAAATATTCCACTCCTCCTTTTCAAGTTTTATGGTCATCAAACAAACTAGTAAAAACTAGCTATAAGGGCTTTGTGATCATTGATACTTCAAGGTGAGTAGTAAATGAGGCAGAATAAAGTGAATAATTCACCTGCCAGAATTTTCTGTACCCTTGTCTACTACGACTTCTCTTGAAGTTTTTTTGTTTCAAACTTTTTCATAGAGTACTGGGTGGAAAGCCTTCTGCATTGCTGTCAATGGTCTAAAGCATGGTCTTCAGATTTCTTAATACATTAGAAGATTGGATACTTGTTTAAAAATACCAGTATTGACTACATTCACCCTGCCCCAAATGCATAACATCTAGTGCTTCAGTATCTAACGGGATGCCTGGAAAACTATTTAAAATTACACCTTTTTTTCCCTCTCTCTTACTCTTTCTTCCCTTGGCCTCTCACTTCCATTTGTATTTTGGTATAATTTCTTTCCCCCACCTCCCACCTTACCCTATTGAGAACTTCTGATCTAAACAACAGAGCCCTTTGTCAGTTGCTTTAGCGAGAATCATCTTACAACCAATTTTGTTTAGTTAGGATGATGATGTAAAGTGAAAAATACCTACATTTAAAAATATTTACACACATTCTGAGGGGCAAAAAAATAAAGGTATGGTAAGTCAAGGCATTTCTCTTAGGGGGACATCATGTACAGCCTGAATTTTGAGCAGATTTTTGAGAGAGGAGTAACAGGTAATGGTGCAGCAGCAGAGGAGGGAGGCATCTCGTGTATTGGCAGAGGATGAAACAGACAAATCAGGGGTGAGAAATCACAAATCTTCAGGATAGAAATAATGTTGGAAGAAAGTACTTGCTTGTCACTGGCCAAATTTTCGGAAAGGACCAATTACGAGAAACAGCTCCTACTTTCATTCACTCTTTCCCAAGTTCAGAGAGGTGATTGTGTGATGAGACTGGGTCTAGGATCAGTCAATCAGTCTCCCCCCTGCCCCCCACCTTCTTTCTCTCCCTTAGGCTAACCCTCCCACAGTGCAGTGTCCTCACTTCCTCTCCCTCAGGCGCTGCCCCTACCCTGCCTGGGACTGGCAGATGATACAAGAGAAAGGCAAAGCTAAAGCATATTCTATGATCTAGCTTTACCAAGAATAAGGCTGATATTTTACCTTCATCCCTTTGATTTTTCTGTACGTATTTCTCATCACATCTGATCTGCTAGGTTAAAAGAAAGGCAATATTATGGCCTTTAAATCTCAACGTATGGTCTAATTGCAAAAGAAGTAGAGAATTAAGATAAACCCCCTGTCTTCCTGAAACTCCTTTCATCGTGTTAGTCTCTGTTTATGTCCTTCCTATGATTCCAATCATCTCCATAAAAAGTCTCAGTTTCTCTGACTTCTCAAGGCCTCCCATTGTTTTACTTCTATTCTACTTGAGCAACCTTATTTCTCACTGTCTTGAGCAGATCAATCATGGACCTTGCCATCCTCAGGGTCCTTTCTAAAGGAAACTGCTCTTCCTACTTAGGTGGCAGTCTTAGGTAGCCATTTCTGTACCATATGACTCCTCGTCCATCCTAATACTAGGGATGGGCATGTGACCCAAGGGCAACCAACTTATAAACTGGCCAGCAATGTATCTCTGGCTTTGTATGCAAAGCTCTGCCCAAACAAGAATGAAGGTAATCAAGTGGGATGATCAGAAAGTGTTTCTTAGGACTTTGAAGGGGAAAGAAAGAGTGAATCAGGCAATAGTCAAAGGGAGCAGGATGGTTGGGAGCTTGAGGAGAAGTGAACCCAAAGACAGGTAGAGACTGAGAGACTGGTGGTGTTGGGAGGGGTGATTGGAGGAAGCTTATGCTTCAGGACCATACAACCTCAGGTACCATCTTTCTACTGTAATTTATTTGACCTCAGAGGGCATGCTTTTTTTTTACACAAGTTGCTCACAAATTTGCGCATGAAATCTGGACTCCTGGACATGTCTGGTGGGGTCCTGCATATTCTGTCCATGTTCTACCTTTTCTCAGCTCTTGCCTCTCTTGCACCCATGCACTGTGCATTGTCACATTGTCCTTGAAGCTTTTCAAAGGTACCAAGTACTTTCTGTCCTGTGAGTTTTCATACAAGTTCTTCTCTCTCTGTGGATTGCTTTAACCCATCCCACTCACTCCCAACCCTTTTATTTCTCTGCTGGCTTCCCTTCATTTAAATCCCAGGTGAAATGTGGCTTCCTTGGACCCTCCCAACTGAAATATGATCCCTCTTTTATTCATAGTACTTCCTGTTCCATCCTTTCATAGCACTAACCATATTTTGCAATTATATATATATATTTTAACATCTTTATTGGAGTATAATTGCTTTACAATGGTGTGTTAGTTTCTGCTTTATAACAAAGTGAATCAGCTATACATATACATATATCCCCATATCCCCTCCCTCTTGCGTCTCCCTCCCACCGCCCCTATCTCACCCCTCTAGGTGGTCACAAGGCACTGAGCTGATCTCCCTTTGCTATGCAGCTGCTTCCCACTAGCTATCTATTTTACATTTGGTAGTATATATAAGTCCATGCCACTCTCTCACTTCGTCCCAGCTTACCCGTCCCCCTCCCCCTCCCCGTGTCTTCAAGTCCATTGTCTATGTCTGCGTCTTTATGCAATTATATTTTTATTTGCACATTTATTTATTTGATGACTGCTCCTTCCAGTAGTCTGTAAACAACATATGGGGTAAGGAGTATATGCATATTTGTTCACCACTGTGTTCTTAGCATTTAGCTCAGTGCCTAGGACATTGTAGATTTTTAATAGCCAATGCATGAAGGAAGGAAGGAAGGAAGTATATTAAGTGGTTCCCTTACTTCTCGTTCCCATCTACTTTTCTCAAGTCCAGACATAAGATCCTTCACTCCTTTCTCTATCTCAGTGCTTCTTTTTTCTCCTATCTTTTAATTACATTTATAGTTTAACCACTAGAAACACATTTGACATTTATTATTATATCATCTGTTATTCCTTAATTGTTTTATGCATGCTTGGTTAATTTATCCACTGATGAAAGCAGGGAGTGTCTCATGCCGTGTATCCCCTCCTTCCACAAAGTGCCTAGCACAGTACCAGACACGTTATGAAATTTAATAAATAGTTGACAGCCTAAAACAAGTCCCTTTCAGTGAATGCACCAAAAGATGGAGATGTGGGGTGCTATGAAGTTCTAGAGACTTACTTTTAAGTCTCACACATTAGGAAAAAAAGCTCTTCAGGAGAAGGAACTGTAGTTTCCATCATCATTGTCCTCATGACTGAGAATTAAAGGCCCACAGATGCAGAGCTCTAGAGTAAGCACAGGGGAAGTTTTAAAGTCCATTTACAAACATAGTCCTAATATGTTTTTCAGTTAAAACTTAAACAGACAACTGAGACCTGCTTAATGCTTTGAATATTAATAATCAGATTCTTTGGTTACCTTTGCGTGAACAAAGTCATAAATGGTGAGAAAGCCCTGCTAATTCATCTAAAAATTAGACTTTAACATTTACTAGCATAAAATTTTTTTTTTATGTATACTGCAATTTTATTTCAATTGCACAAAGCATGTAGGAAATTTAAATGAAACAGTACGGTAAAAATAGCAGAGAACCAAAAAAATCTAAAAAAGGAAGTACACCTAGAGCATGAGAATTCAACATTCATTAAGTATTTCTTTTGGTTCTACTTTTTGGACCTAGCTACCTTAATTAGTAAAAATTTTACTGTTTCATCTTTATCTCATCTCCATATCTAGCTTACAAAAGTCTTAGAGAGTAGGCACCATATCCTCTTTTTTTCAAGCAAGTAGTGTTTATTAATTTAGTTTCACTTATTATTAAAATAAAACTTATATGCAATAAACTGCACATATTTCAAGTGTACAATCTGATGAGTTTCGACATATGTTTACACCCCAAAACTACCACAATCAAGGTACTGAACATTTCTGACACCTCCAAAATTTCTCTGTGCCCTTTTACCTCATGCCTCACTTTATTCCTTGTGTTATGCAATCACTGATCTATTTCTATCATTATAGGTAAAATTTCATTTTATAGGCTTTTATAAAAATGTAAACATACAGCACATGCACTTTTTGTTGCCTGGATTCTTTTATTCAGTATAATAATTTTGAAAGTCATTCCATGTGGATGCAAATTTTAGTAGGTGGTGCCTTTTGGCTGTTGAATACTATTCCATTGTATGGTCATACCATATTTTGTTTATCTGTTCACGGCTGATGGATATTTGCATTATTTCCACTTTTAGAATATTACAAATGAAGCTGCTACGATCATTTGTAAACATGTTTTCATATGGAATTGGGTAATAGTGTAATCACTGGGTTATACATGGTGTATGTTTAAATTTTTAAAAATCTGCTAAAATGTTTTCCAAAGCATTTGTACAATTTTACATTCCTACCAGCAGTTTATGAGGACATATCACCCCCAACACTTGGTATTACCTGTGTTTTTAATCCTGGCTCTTTTGAAAAGTGCTTAATTTAGGTATATCATTGTTTAATTTTTTTCTCTTGATGACAAATGATGATGAACATTTTTTTCCATGTGCTTATTATGCATCTGTGTATCTTCTTTTGTGAAATGTCTGTCAAATCTTTTGCCGATTTGTAAACTGGCAAGTTGGTAGAGTTCTTTATATATTCTGGATTCAAGTCCTTTGCTCGAAGTAATTTTCAGATTTTAGCTTCTTGTGGTGGAATTTTAGGTCATTGAGAATGTGTTGTATTTTTCTGGTTCTTTGTATTTTGAGACATTTTGGATTCTATCATGGGCATTCTGAAAGTTTTGTTGTATAGACTCTGGGTTCTATTATATTCCTCTGAGAGATTTTGTTGATGTTTCCTTTTTCACCATCAATTAACCTGGTACGACATAAGCTATAACTCTTTTATTACTTTCTGTGGACTGTCATCTAAATTTTAGTTCAATTCTTTAAGCCATTGCTGTATTGCTTTAAATCTGTCCCACATATGCATGGTAACAGGGTCAACCTTAACCTTTTAAAAAAGTTCTCACGCATAGAATTAGGGGATTTACTCCTCTGGCTTTCTCCCTCTGGGATTCTCTTCCCACTCTCCAGTGGTGGCTGTTGTCCGGGCTCTTTCCTTGGTTCCTCCAGCAAGATGGTGGGGCTTCTCTTATAGTTTTAGCTTCCTGAGTTGCAATAAACTCTGTTACTGCAGCCCAACTTTGGGGCAAAGCCATAGGAAAACACAAAACTCACCCCCATGCTTGTTGCTGCTCCAGATTTCTAGTTCCCTCCATAATCTGCCTGCTTTTGTTTACTCTTCAAAATCTTCAGGTTTAAGTGTTTTTTCCAGAGTCTATAATTGTTATAAGTGGGAGGACTGGTCTGTGAGGGAGTTACACCCCATACCGGAAGGGGAACGCCACCATATATTCTGTTATCTCTTTTATTCCTTGCTGCAGTCTCTTTAGAGCCAGAGCAGGAGCTTAGAGATCAGGTCACCATTTTTCTTTCTGCTTCTACGTGAGTATACATAGCCAGGACAATTGAAAGGGCATACAGGAGACAAACAGAAGTTGGGAGGTTGGGGACGTGGCTGAGGGAGAGATCAGAAGTGTCAAAGTTTTCCTAAGCATCGCAAAATAGATATTTTGGATCATCGTTTAGAAGTAGTGGAGCACAAATCCTTTTCTTTCTGTTACCAAAGCCCTGTCCCTTTCCTCTCATCACCCTACTTCTCAAGCTTGAATTCTGTGCTAGTGTCTCTGCCTCTCCATGTTATTCTGACATGGCATCATTTTCTTTTGTTGACTTAGGGAGCTGTTGATCCCTCCCAGAGGGGTTACCATCTATGCAACGTATGTCCAGATCTAAACAAAAATTGGGAGCTGAAAGAAAATTCTGTATTTGCATTACAAAGGGAAGGCCAGTCTCATTTCACTTTTTTTTATCAAAAAGTGCACTCTAGGTATTTGCTCACATAAGCCTTCAATAAATGCTTGTTGAAATGAATTGAGTCCTTGGAAAAGCGTTTAGGGAGATTAAGTGAATCACGGAAATAACCATGACAGTACAAAATCATATACAACTTAAGATCTATTAGCACCTTCAACTGTGCCTTAACACATACATTGTAACAACTTGAAACTCATTAACAGCTTGTTCTCTGTCTTGTATGATCAATGGTTTGCTTTTCACTTACAAGATTTTTTTTCTTGCTCTGCTTCACAAAAGAAGAGGTGAGGACTAATGGATAAACATACCAAAATCAGGGAAGTTTTATGCATTCTTAAGAAGTTTCTTAACATTTCTTAACATCTTTCAGAGTTAAAAACATAGGGGTTTATGTCCAGGAGTTCTTTTCTTTCCCTAACATTATCATTCTGTTTGTGTCTGTGAACCCGGTTATTTCTGAAGAGGCTAGGGATTTTTCTTTCTATGACTCATTCATTGTTCATTTAACAACATTTATTGAGTGCCCAATATGTGCCAGACGCTGTTCCGAGCCCTGGAGCTAAAGCAGTGAAGAAAATAGAGAAACATCCTTGCCCACATGAGCTTACCTTCTAGTGGGGGAGACAGACAATAAACTAACAAATGAATCAAATAACAAACAACAGAGGGAAATATATACTATGTCAGTGGTGATAAGGACTATGGAGAAAAACAAATCAGAGAAAGGAGATAGACAATGCTGTTTAATTAAACTAGTCAGAGAAGACATCACATAGTAGATAATCTTTGAGTCAATACCTGAAGGAGATGAGGAATCAGGCTCTGATGTACTGAGTAAAAACATTCCAGATGGCTTGAGAGTGACAGCTTGTCATCTCTCTTACGTGACCAATGGTTTGAGGACCCTGAGCAGGGAGGCACTGGGAAGGGAGCTGCCTGGTACATTCAAGACCCAGCAAGCAGGCCTATGGGGCCCGCACATTGCAGCCGCGGGGGTGGGGGAGGTGGAGAGAGGTGGCTGGTGGAGGGGGGCGGAGCTGGTGGACAGAGGTTGCTGTATCATGTAAGGCACTTATGCTAGAAAGACACGGGGGTGGAGGGCTGGTTTGAGCAGTGGAGGAAGATGGTGTGACTTTTATTTTAGCAGGATTTCTCTGAATAGAATAGACTGTAGAAGACCCAGATCAGAAGGGGAAAAACAAACAAACAAACAGTGGAGGTGATTAAAATAATTCAGAGGCAGGATCCTGAAAGGATGGACGAGGGTTGCGACAGGGGAAGAGGTGAGGAGCGCTCATACACTGGATTTGTTTTGAAGGGAGAGCTGGAAGGAACTGCTGAGTGGAATGAGAGCAAAAGAGAAGTCAGGGATGCATCCAAAATTTTGGCCAGAGCACCAGGACCAATGTAATCATCAGTAACCGAGAGAGAGAGGGCCTTGAGAAGAGTATATTATGAAAAAATAATAATGTAGTTGTTACATGTAAAGTGTGAATGAAATGTCCATCAGACACCCAAATACTGGGCGGTTGAACACAGGAATGCAGGGTTTAGGGGAGAGGTTGGACTAGAGACATAATGGTGAGAGTTCTCAGAATATAGGTGATGTTTAATACCCTGAGGATGGTTAAGATTGCTGCTGATTTCTGGAGTGCAGCAGAATTAAGAGATCCAGGAGATATGGGGAACGATAAGGACAGTAGGCTGAGAAGGTAAGCCTAGTGAGGGAGGAGGCCAGCGAGGACAGGAGGGTGTCCTAAAACCCGAACTAAGAGGGTATTTCAGGGAAGTGAGCAATCAGCGTGTCACATGCTGCTCACGGGTCAAGTAAGGTGAGGAGCAGCAACGTGGAGGTCACTGGAGATCATGATCACATTAAAACAGTTTAATTAGAGTGAAGACTGGTTGCAAAGTATTTTAGAGATGATTGGAAGAGAGGAACTGTCGCTGGTGAGTATAGAGAATGTTTTCCAGGAATTTTCCTCTAAAAGAGGGGCAGAGAAATAGTGGGTAGCTGGATGCAGCTGTAGGGTCAAGAGATTTTTTTTTTTTTAATTTAAAAAGATGGGAGAAATTACAACATGGTTGTATGCTTCTAGAAATGATCCAATAAAGAGAGAGAAATGGTGGTGCAGGAGCGAGTGGGGAAAATTACTGCCAAAAGGAGCGAGAAGGGATGGAGTCTAGTGCACAAGTGGAGGAGTTGGCCTTGGGTAAGAGGATGGGCAGTTCATCCAGAGTAAAGAGGAGGGAAGACTGAGTGCCTTGGCAGAGATCCAGGTGCATTTGGATTTTTCCTTCTAATTGCCAAAATTTTAGTTGGTAAGAGGAAGATTAAAAAATTTAAAACCATGTTGGCACATAACATAAAGGCATAGTAAATATTGTTGTTTTTACTGGGAAAAATCAAAACTGGAAGGGGTCAGCTTCTCAGGTCTTTAATATTTCAAGATGAGGAGACAAAGGCCAAGACGTTAACAAGCTAGTTGCTGCTAGAATTGATTTCATCTCATAATCCTGTGCTTAGCTCATTACATTGGTTACTTAAAAAGGTACCATCCCCATTGTTATACATAGTATATTAAATGGAGTATCTATGAAAAAAATTTACATCAATAAGCAGTATATACACCAAGTAAGCATATAGTAATAGGAAATCATGAACTACAGTCTTTTATATTCTTTCACCCAAGCATCACAACAACCATGAGTTATGAATTATTGTTACCAATTTTGCAGATAAGAAAATTGGGATCTCAAAGTATTCAATAGTTAAGTAACTTGGCTAAGGTTACACAGCCATAGGTGGCAGAACCAGATCTGAAATCCAGGTTTTCTGACTCAAATCCAATATATTCTGTAATATATTTTATTTCTAATAATGAAATCTCAAATCATATTCCTGAGTTATCCAAAAGTTTCTATTATTTTCAATGTCTTCTGTTAAGGTAGGAAAATAAATAAGTCAAATGCAGTTACAATAAATGTTTTAACAGTTTAGGGAGTAGTTTCAGTTGACTGAAGATATCACTCATCCAAAACTCCCTTTTTCCCAATGATAAATGAGATGTGGAAACACAAAAGAGAACTGATGATTAGAAGGCAACAGATGAAAATAAAACTTTGGGGATGAATTCAAGTTAAAACAAGCTAGTTTAAATGTCATTGATCCTTTGAGGTATGGGAACATTTTTAATATTTCTTAGGCCTTGAGATCATTGGTGGGAAGAAAAGCTGGTATTTGAGAGATGTGATTTAAAAGATGGTCCTGACTCATGTAACTTGCAACCCAATGAGCTGAAAAATCCAAATATTTCAGAATCAAAGTTTTTACATTAGTATTGTGCCCAATACCCATGAACCAACTAATAACGTGAGCAAAAGTGATTTTGAAGCTAGTTTTCCCAGGACTGCAGAAGTAGGAAGTTGACTGGATAACATTGCCCTACTTCCTCTCAGTTAACCTTGGGACACATGGTATTACCCCTGGGCCAATTTATCCCAATCTGGGTGCTAGACTGTTCCTCTGGATCTCTTTGTAGACTTTTTGTTGTCCTCTGGGTCAGTCAGTTCTCTCTCTGAAACTGAGGTTTTGCCATCTCATTGGTAGGAATGCGTCTCTTATCTACTTTCTCATCTTGGACTTCTAGCAGCTTTTCACTGTGGTGAAATGTTTTCATCAAGAAGTAATAACAATCATGACAATTTATGGAGTATTTACCAGATGGTAGTCATTTTACAGAACACTTTAAAAAATGTGTTTGTACTCATTTTGTTCTACCAATGACTTTATATAAGTACTATTTTCATCCTACTTATTATACACATGAGTAATCTCAGGTTTAGAGAAGTTAAGTAAATTGCCCAGGGCCCTATAGCTAGTAAACATTTCTTATGTAACTCTGGGCATTCTTTCACAGGTAGGAGGACTTAGGGAAAGGCTTGGAACTGTCTTGTTTTTGTGAGAGAGGCCTTGGAGGGAAAGGTGGAAAGTAAAAGGTAACAAGTTGACAATACAGTGTTTCTAGTAGTTGAGAGTCTCCTTCTAGCTCAAAATCTCCATTGTCCTCAGAAAGAGAATTGTTATGGGGCCACCAACGGGGAGATGCACCAAGAAAGTTTCGTATGGAAGTTTCGTATGGCCTCTTCTATAAGCTGAGAATCATGTTCTAATTGAGTGGATACTTCAAACTCATGTTGGTATTGTAGTCAATGCTTTAATAGAAATGCAGACTAGACAGAAGTCAAAAACCAAGTGATTTGGGTTTTATTAACATGTTACATAGTTTGCTTTCCTATCTCCTGAAAGTATCTAGTTAATTCACAGTAACATGAACAGAAATATACTGTTTTTATCCCTTTTCTGTTTCAAACTGAAAACACTGGGTTGGTTTCCCTGAGTCTGCTCACTCAGAGTGGGGCCCACTGAGCCTTGCCCTTGGTTCCCATTCATATGTACTGTTACTTAGCCTCCTTTGTCCTTCCTTGTTCCTTAGCACTGCAAACCCATCTTACATTTGTTATCACATCTTGGAGTTTCTTCCAAGGGATCCTGATCTTTCTGGGATTTTCAGGTTGGTTTCCCTATACTGGTACATTTCAACACTTCATCACTTCATTTTGGCCTTGCCACCCAGCTGTCCAGGGCCATAGTGGGTAGCTCTAATTTCAGTATCTATCTACTCTCCCTTCCTTGAATCTCTTGTTTTGGACACAGGATCATGTTTCATTTATGCAGCCTGATCATTCATTCATTCACTCTTCATTTATTTAAATCAACAAATCTTTTTTTGAGGGCTTTCAAGGTGCAAGGCCTTTTGCTGTGTTCTAGGTGTATATTAGTGAGTAAAATAGACAAGTTTATTTCCAGTGTTGAGAAATTCCTTTACTGGTATTTCTTACTGAAAATCTCTGTCTACTATAGTGTTTCAATCAGGTTGAATCTAGATGAAAATATATCCTGGTGCATTTCAAGTATTAATAGAAAATCTTAAGGAATCAAAATTTGTTTGCAAGCACATTTCTATGAAAAGTCAACTAAATGGAAAAGTCAACTAAATAAGAATAAAAGGGAAAGGGAAAGCTAGTTAAATAAATGCACTTTTAAAGTGTATTATATCATTTTTCAGGTCTAAATATAAGGAAATGTGCAAATTTTCATAATTGCTTTGGATAGAGTGTGAAACCGAGGGAATTGCTTGAATTCAACTTCCACCACCATCTAGTGGTTATCTCGCATTACATCATTTAAAATATTTTCCTGTTTTAGGGGCACTTATTTTTCAAATGGTTGAAAACATACCCATGTTTGCGTTTTTTTCATTTGCTGGGAAGAGAAATTATGTATAGGCTGAAGACAATTTTTTAAAATTCACAGTTCCCCTTTCCTTCAGTTACTCTCATTGTTGGAACCATTGTAGGTTTGTGACATTGTCTAACTGGACAAGCAATCAGGAGAGAGCATTGATGTGTTAGGCACGTTTTAGGAATTAAACATCTTTGGTTCAAACTATGAAGTTAAAGTGGATAGACTACATTGAAACTGATAGCATATGCATAATTTTTTGTAAAATGTGTGATGTTTAGGATCTGGAGAAGGTAAGCAAGAGCCTTGTAGTGGTGCTTCTGAAGAGTGAGAAAAAGCTAATAGGAAGGCGTTTGGGGACAGAACACACAAACCTGCCACTGAAACTAAGCAGCTGTGGCTCATATTTTTTTTTTCAAGAACAGATTAATGAGGAAAAAAGTCTTAAATATTGTGCTGTTAAAACATGCACACACATGCACACACACACACTAAAATCTCAGAGCCACTTTGGTAAACAATAATTTGATTTTTAAAAGACCCCCAGTCATGGCACTGTGCAATTATAATTTTAATAAGTAACTACAAACTTTAATTAACTAGCTGTGAAATGCAAACTCTCCTAAGCTGCATAAGCATTATGTGTTAAACACGACTTCAGAATGAAACTATCCAACTTAATTCTAGTAATTACGTTAATACATAGGAGATTCATTGAGTATTGTCTTTTCCTACATTGTATTAATGGTTTGTGTAAAACTCAGCCACATAAAATGCAGAATTGCCTCAAAATTACAGGCTACACGCCTAATTGAATCAAGAGAAAATAAATATCAATAAAAGACAAACTCTTGGAAACAATATACATGATTCAAATATGGTTGCTTGGTGTGTGTTTCGGTCATGCACTTTCTTCTTCGTGTTCACTTTGATTTCTGTGTTTATTTTGGAAGTCCAGAATTTATACTTTGGGGATAGTATATGTATAATGGTGAATCTGAATTTAATGACTTACTACTCCAGAAAGTCTTTTTTTTCTTTAGAATATAATATATAGGACAAAGTGAGAGAGTGGCATGGACATATATACACTACCAAATGTAAAACCGATAGCTAGTGGGAAGCAGCCGCATAGCACAGGGAGATCAGTTCAGTGCTCTGTGACCACCTAGAGGGGTGGGATAGGGAGGGTGGGAGGGAGGGAGACGCAAGAGGGAGGGGATATGGGGATATGTGTATATGTATAGCTGATTCACTTTGTTATAAAGCAGAAACTAACACAGCATTGTAAAGCAATTATACTCCAATAAAGATGTTAAAAAAAAAGAATATAATATATATATTAATACTTTGGCATAACTCACTGTGATACCACATTTAGTATGGTGGCAAGAATGTAGTAGGTATTCAATAAATATTTGTGAAACTGAACTTGATTTTGCTTATCTCTATCCAAATGATGATTGTTCTATATTTACTCCCCCTTTCGCTGTCTATGCAGTAAAGCCTATCCATATTTTATCTATGATGTCCTATAGGATACTCAAAACTCAACATATCCAAAGAAAAATTTATCCTCTTTCATCCATCCACCTGTGGTTCATGTCATCAACACCTGCCTAATCATGCAAGCCAGGAACCTTGAAGTCATCCTTTCTTTGCTCTCTTTCTTTTTTTTTTTTTTTTTTTTTTTTTAAATATTTATTTATTTATTTGGTTGCACCGGGTCTTATTTACTTATTTATTTTTATATTTTTATTTTTGGCTGTGTTGGGTCCCCGTTTCTGTGCGAGGGCCTTCTCCAGCTGCGGCAAGCGGGGGCCACTCACCATCGCGGTGCGCGGGCCTCTTCACAATCGCGGCCTCTCCTGCTGCGGAGCACATGCTCCAGACGCGCAGGCCCAGCATTTGTGGCCCACGGGCCCAGCCGCTCCGCGGCATGCGGGATCCTCCCAGACCAGGGCCCGAACCCATGTCCCCTGCACTAGCAGGCAGACTCTCAACCACTGCGCCACCAGGGAAGCCCTTTCTTTGCTCTCTTTCAACAACCCCTGTCCATCCCTAACTGTCAAGTTTGTCACTACTTCTCTACATCCATGGCTACTACCTTAGTTTAATGCACCATATCTTTATCTAGGCTGCCACAATGTGCTCCCAAATGGTCTCCTTGATTTCTTTTTGCCCCTATTCCCAGTCATTCTATACATTGTTATTAGAGTTATTTTTCTAAGATGATTTTCATCTCTTCCCGTTTGGGAATTCTGTCAAGTATAGGATGGAGTCTAAACTCTTCAGCATAACAGTTGGGAAACTCCGTGATCTTCAGAAGTCTGTCTCTTTCACTCCCGTCTATAGCCACTTTCTCCAACACTTCCTTCAAGCTCGCTGAAATTCTTGAAGTCCCAGGAAGATGCTATAAACATCTCTGCATCTATTCTTTGCTCATACTGTTTTCTCTGGCTAGCGAATTTCTATACTTTATCCCAGCCTTGGTTTAAATGTTACCTGCTCTGAGGATTTTCTTCTCTGCTCCAGAAAGGGATAAATATTCTAGGTTATCTGCTTTGTAAATTATTAGTAGATATTCTGTACTGTTGTTTGTTTAGATGTCTGAATCATCTGCTAGATAGTAAATGTGGCTCTAAGAAGGCTTCCAGTGATCCCCACTTCCATGTACTCATGCCCTGGTGTAACTCCTGTCCTTGAGTGTGGGCTCCACTTAGTGACTCACTTCTTTTTTTATGTTATTTTATAATGCTACTATTTCCCTTACATCGCATTTACAAAATGAGATAAATTTTTAAAATTCAAAACCTGTTCTTTGCAGTTTTATATGACTCTTTGGTGATCATGGTTTAAAGAGTAGAAATCAAAATTGGGAGATGATGGGGATGGTGGCTGGGGTGGAAGGGATGCAGGTTATATTAAGGTAATTCATTTAAATAGTCTTTAATCATTTCCACAGCAATCATTTGCCAATATTTGCTGGATACTCTCATCATTTCACATCCAAAGCAGAGGCACGTTCCCTGTCCGTTGTTTTCCACCCAGTTCTGTCTCATCTCCTCCAGGTTCTAAATTGCTGGCCCATCACTGTTCTCCCTCCCTGTGCCCAAGCCTGGAGGGCATCCCTGGTAGACAGGGGAAGAACTTCTGTCTGTTCTTGGTGTTCTCACAAGGAACCCGACATAATGTTGTCCTTTTTTCTTATACTCACAAGGAAAAAAAAATCACATAATTCTAATTTGTGACCAAGTGTCTGATTTGGGAAAGGATGACTGGACAGTACAGAGGGAGAAAACCAAAGCACAGTATTTCAAAAATTATTCTGTCCTGCTTTCTTTCGTATTTTGTATTGCTTTCTTTCTTCCTCAAAAATGTCTACTACTTAAGTAGTTTTCTATAATGACACAGGATCTGTGTTCACATGTGTAATTAATTTAGTCTTAGTTGGGGAGTTCAAGAAAGATTTGTGTGGAAATGTGTTATCTGCTGAAGAGCAATAAGAAACCAGCTAAAATGAAAAAGGGCTATTTGGGCCATGTGGTCTGTCTATTTGTGAAAGTATTTCCTTTCTGCAATGGATGTGATGTTGAATGTGGCTCAGCCAACGCTCACCTCATTATTTCCGATGACCCAAGGAGTGTGTCATGTGGATGTATCAAATGGATTCAGAAATGCATTCTGAGAGACTCAGCTTTGTATTATGTGTCCTAGGCTTCCATCGGTTCACCTTTGGACATCATCCCTGGGATATAGACGTGAGACCCAGCCACCAATGGGCTGTTGGACCAAGGATTTGAATGGGTATAGTACTCAAAGGAAGGGTGAAACTTGGATATGAATGGCTTTGCGAATGCCACCACTTCCAACTAGTCTTGATTGTCAGGACTAGGCACAGGCTGGTTGTCCTAATATGACCTTGAGGACGGCGCCAGTGACTCAGTTCTAAGGAATAAAAATGTGGCACAAGTAATGGGATGACCTTTCCAAGATTTGGTGATACAAAACTTTGGTTTCTGTCTTGGGTTCTCAGCCTCTCTTGCTCTCTCACTTGCTTGCTCTGAGAGAAGCCAGCTGTCAGGTTGTGAGTTGCCTTATGGAGAGGCCCATGTGACACGGAATTGAGAACAGCCTCTGGCAAACAGTCAGTGAGAAAGTGAGGCTTTTTGGTCCAACAGCCTGTGAGGAACCGAATCCTGTCATCAAGCATGTGAGGGAGCTTGGAAGAAGATATTTTCCCAGCAGTAGGAAACCAACACACTCTCTTTGATACCAGGGCATCACTGCACCACAGTGTCCTTAGAGAAAGATTCATTTGAGGTCTCCTACCGTGGGCTACCTAGGCACTGCGCTAGGCAATAATTCAAAAATCAAAAAAGACAGGTCCTGGGACTTCCCTGATGGCACGGTGGTTAAGAATCTGCCTGCCAATACAGGGGACACGGGTTCAATCCATGGTCCGGGAAGATGCCACATGCCGCGGAGCAACGAAGCCCGTGCGCCACAACTACTGAGCCTGCGAGCCAAAACTACTGAAGCCCGCGTGCCTAGAGCCCGTGCTCCAAAGCAAGAGAAGCCACCACAATGAGAAGCCCGCGAGCCGCAATGAAGAGTAGCCCCCGCTCGCCGCAGCTAGAGAAAGCCCGTGCGCAGCAACGAAAACCCAACGCAGCCAAAAAAAAAAAAAAAAAAAAAAAAGACAGGTCCTTTCTCCTTCTCCTTCTTCTTCTGATTGTCTTTCTCTCCAAAGCTATTTCCTGTCTGCCTATAGGCATGCTCAGTTCTCAACCCTTCCCTCAACACCCATACTTTCTTAATCTGCTATCCTCTCTCTTTTCAATTCATGATGAGTCCTTAGAACAAAAAAACTACCAGTGTGACTTGGACACAGTAATAAATGGAATAGTACATGAGGTGGGGTCAGAGGAGAAGATTATTAAAATTCATATAGAGCATTATAGATCATGGTACAAAACTTGGTTTTATACCAAGTACAATGAGAAGACAGCATCATTAGTGGTAACCAAATGGCAGTTTTATCCATTAGGCACTACAGCTTTAGTAGTAGTTGCCATAGACTAGTATATGAGCTTGTCAATAGCTTTTTTAAGATCTGGAAAAAAATTCATAAAAATTTAAAAAACCTTTCAAAATTTTTAGAGAAGCTATATTTAACATGTGACATGGGTGTATTTTTATATGTTTGAAATTATACGGGGTGGGAGCCTCTAAACTTTAGAAAGGTCTCATAGTAGCTGTGGACCTGTTTGCAAATATCTAAAAAGAGCATAGTGTCTCAGGGGACAAGAATGAATCAAAAGGTGAATAATATCCATGTATATAAGTATCTGTAAATAATATCCTGTAGTCTTCTGAGATAGTAAGAATGCATGCATATATATAATATTGGATATTAAATATCACACATTAAATATATATTTCAGGCAGCTGTTATTTTTTAATTTCTATACAAGATGTATGGAATCAAGACTTCAGCTATAATATATACATCACTAATATATAATCCTGCCCCTTGAGTAAGGATCAAGTTTATTTTCAAAGGCATAACAAGATGTATCTGGCAGTTCTTAAAACTAGACCCAATAAATATTTACTTGATATTTTCCTTGACAAGTATCTGAGAATTTATTTCCTAGCTGACTTGCAGACTGGGTACTTTTTCCCTTTGTTAATTTTTATATCATGTTTATTAGATACCTACAAAAACACACACTCATGCACAAACACACACAAACATACATATAAAAACACAATTAGGCATCAAGCATCTCACATTGCCAAAGAAAATTGAAGTGAGATTTTTGCTTTTTCTTTATGTTCCAATGTAACCTGGAACCCCGCCAGCCATATCAGAATTGGATACATCTGTGAAATTAATTTGAAATTCACTAAGTTTAATTTGCTTGCCTCTAAATCAACCGTGGCGTCCTTCCAAATTTATTTCTCCAAGTTTAGGCTTTAATTTTATTCTGAGATCCTTCTCCTGAGTATATTTTGGTCCCTTTCACTAGAGAACTGTCCATTTTAACCATTAACCATTTATATTTCCTGCCTTCCCATTATTTGAGTTAGTAGTTTGTGTCTCAGACTAAGCCTTAATGTAGTTAAGAAGGAACAGTGTTTTTTAGTTCAAGGAAATAATTCCCAAGTCATTAAATAAAACTTCAGTTGCTGGTTTTTACAAATGTTCACCCTGATTTGGAAGTTGTACATGGCAGGGAAGATGATGAAGGGTGAGAAAAAACCCAAAGCAGCCTTTTTTAGTCTTTTTACCCCAGAAGAACCTTTGAAATAATTTTCAGGTCTCAGGGAAGCCCTGTATAAAATTATTATATCTACAGCTCTCAATACATTAGTGGGATCAGTGAGTTGTACATATAGTAATCCAATAATAACCCTCAACACTCTTTTGAGTGTAGAAAGATATTTTTCTGTAGATAAGTTTATTTGACCAACTTTTGAGATATTCTTTTTGTATGGTTCTTCCTTCTCACGCTCTTATACTAGTCAGTAGTGAAGGTGCAGTAAACATCAGTTCTTTCGGTTTTTAAATTCTTGCTTGATTTTTTTTAAAACCTCATCCCAGTAGGCTTGAAAGTCTTATCACCACCCAGTTGCTGAGGAGCTATTGTATATGGTAGATGACATGTACAAGAGTAGGTTTACTCCCTACTTGAAACTGAAAATATCTTTGTAGCCAAACTTTCTTAAAAGAAACTCTAGTAGGTAAGCTCAGCTTACCTTTTTTGAAGTTATTTTTTTCTTTCCTTTTAACAATTTTTTAAAAAACTCATAAGGCAACGATAATACATTTCTATTAAATAACTGACTTAAGCCAGAAGAAGAGTTTAATTTGTTGAAAGGCAGGCTTGGTAGATTTAATGAAAAATCCAAATAGATTTTTTAAAATGTTATTTATATGTGAAAATTATTGATAAGTGTTATTAATATATTGACCTATTGTACTGACAGTGGAACCTTTTCAACTTCTGTTACTGCATATGTCCTAGCATTTTATTCACTTGAATATTACATGCTGGCATTATTAGGTTCTTAACAATTGTGTTACCTTTACTTTTCTGGGCAGTTCATACTACCACTAAATAACTTGGCTCCTGAGCCTTTGCACTGGAAAAAATTATCTATATCTCTATAGATGATTTTTTTAAACAAAAGCATTGGCATTTCATTGCAGTGCCAAACGTCGTGTGTGTGTGTATGTTTGTTTCACTAGTGCAGTGAAATGACTCAGAAGATTGTAATTCTTCATCAGTAGACATATCAGACTTGTTTATGAACCAAAGACTGGAATCCTTCTCTTCCATCTTATATCTGCCTTAAAAACTTACCACATTATATCATCAGATGTGTTTTTGAACACAAACATTAATCATATATAAAATATAAGGGCCTAAAAAACTAAATGAGAAAATCACCCAAAGTGTAAAAACTTCATAACAAAATTGAGTTAGCATTTACACAGTTCATATTTTGCAACATTCACAGCAATAGCAAAATGGCAGGGGGTGGCTAAGCCATGGCATGTGAAAATTCCTTCCTTAAGATAGAAATTTCTCATAAGTCAGTTGGTGACACACGATGGGCGATTGGGCGAGGTAAGCTGACACCATCAGCCTTCTGTCCTCTTTGCACTTTTGTGCAATAAAGTGTTCACCACTTATCAATGACCTCCTTTATCCCACGTCAAAAACTGAAAATTGACTCAAGCGGATGAACACGATCCTACTGAGCCTCCTCATACAGGATCGGAAGACCTTTATCACAAACCTAATAGGGCCATTCAGTCACTACTTACCTCTGCAAGCACTAACATTGAGTGGCCCATTAAGTTTAAAAGATTTTTTTTTCCAATCACAATCTGTTGTAGAACCCCTAACCACAAATCTGAAATCCCTAAGATACCACAAAGTCCTTCTGAGAAACACTGTCTTACAGTTAAACAATCCCACCTCTTCCTCCCTCCCTACTTTGACTAAGAAGTCAAAGATTCTTTTGTGTATCTGCTGAAGACACATTACAACATTTATCTTGTGATCTAGAGCTTGGCTTATCACCCCTTAAGCATTTGTGCGAAAGGATATAAGTGTGGCAGATGTGGAGATGTGCTACTCGGTTCTTTCAAGAAAGGACTCCCAGACCAGCTGCAAAGGGTGTGATCAGCTGGCAGTCTGCAGCTCTGTGCTTCTTCCTCATGCACCTCAGCCTTTGAGCCAAGGTCTTGATACTCTCAGGTCAGTCCCTGGCCAATGACCAAGCAGGGTGGTGGAATGAGGGCCAGGCCATTTCCACCTGATGCCTGGTTCCTCCAATGAACAATCTTTGTTCCAGAGTTCTCCTTTGGGCTAGCAGAGACTTGTGAGATCTGTATCACAGTCTAATGGCTCCCCCTGTCCAATCCAGCTTCCTTCCTTTTCTTTTTATAGGAGTTAGTCTCTAAGAAACTGCTTACATTCCAAAGTCCATCTCAGCCTTTCCCTCCTGGAGAATCCAACATAGCACAGTTGGTACCAGGAGTGGCTGAAAAAGCAGGTGTGTAAAATGGCACTTTGGAAATGGACCACTCACTGACTGGCTGATGAGGATCCTATCCCTCACAGATAGCCCCTAGTACAAGGTAGTTGCCCAGTTGGTAAAATGTTCACCCATGGGGAGCTGGGATGTTGAGATGGGATGAGACATGTACTGTCCAGGGCAGTAGATCAGGATTTGACATGTACCAAGAAATAATAAAGATCAAGACAATGGAATTGGATGGTTATTACTAAGTTGCATTGAATATCTTTGCCAACTTATAAAGAAGCCTTCATCTTACCCAGAAAAAGCTGGCAGTCAAGTACAAGATTTGATACAGTGGTTGAACTCCAAAGATGAATGAATGTTCAAATGAGGCAGACCTGCTATGTCCAAGTCAAGACAAGTTGGGAAAACCTAGGACCCTGACACATAGGTTGGGGACGTTTGGCCTGAAGATTTGATTTCTCAGACTTATCTGCTCTTCCAGACTTGAAGAAGTTACTCAACTCCTCCCCTTAAGAGCTAGCACCTGTCTCCCCCAGCTCATGCCAAACTAGAAGACTAGACAGTAAGTATTCCACTGCAGAAGCTGCTCCCACTGCTTTCCTGATTCCAGGTCCGTAACCAGGGTTAAGGAGCAGTATAACTCAGCCAGGGATAAAATGCATCACATAAGGGAAAACAGGGCTACACTCCAAAGGAGCAATAAGACCAGCCATCGTGGACCAGCAGGGGCTGGGGTGAGTCCTTTCTTTCTTTCTTTCTTTCTTTTTTTAAAAAATAAAACTAGGAACATTTTAAAACAAGAATTACAAACTAAATTATAAATAGTGTTAATAGCAAGAACACTCAAGGACAAAAGGTGGGAGAAGAGAGACAAAATCATTAAAAGAAAAAAATACTTATTAAAATATTCACATTACAAACCGCAAGGTATGCATGGCAAACACCCACTCCCACTTAAAAACTACTATAACCTGAAATATATATATAATTGCTCTTCCTTCTTTCAAAGAAATATTTTTTCCCAGTGCCCCCATTCAGTCACAGCCCTGAGTATGTGCTGGAGGCTGAGGGTGCTTGAACAAGGGAGTTCAAACGTAAGATTGATTATTGGAGAGTTTATTGGTTTGGGGACTCCTGTTTGGGGTACAGGATTGAACCCTCTGACAAGGACCCCAGGAGATGGTGCAAACTTGTGGCTAGGATGGCTCCTACAGCCTAGATAAGGCAATGGCTTATACTGAGTGAGGTTGAAATACTTAACATTGCCTAGTAAAATAACTAGAGAAAGTAATTAAAAGGCTGAGTGAAGTAGACAAGCTGGAATAGGTATATTATGTGAGGCAAGAAGAATCAGCAGAGGATTATGTTCCATAGGTGGGTCCCCAAATCAGACTTCCACCTAGGCAGTCAGGAATTCACTGGTGAGAAGGACATCAGCATCACCGTGGAGCCCAGTGTTGGCTCTCTTCTGTGGACCACAGCTGAAGGTAGAAGAGACTGTCGTTGACATTGGCTCACTAATAGCAGTGGGGATAATTGGGATCCAGTGTAATAGAGGCCAGGAAATAGATCTTAACACCAAATGCCAGGAGATCATTATTCCCCTGAGCACAGATAAGATCAGAGTGGTTCTCAAGGGAGTTTAACCCACAAAGCACTATGAAGATGGTTAATAAAACATTATATTTTGCCATGGGAAAATAGATGGATTGCCTACACAATCAAAAGAAAACAAGAATTAATGATCAGAAGTCTTGAGGTCTGATGCCCAAATAAAGTCACATTCCCTTGTCCAGTTTCCAGACCTGAGCCAGTTTGCAGAGTAGCTTCCACTGATTCAAGAGGTGTGGGGTCCTCACAGGGAAGGACTCTATTATATACTGTAACGGTTCCCCTGTCCTTTTCCAAAAGAGCCAACAGACTACTTGAGTGACTGTATATTGGAGAAGGGGTAATACTCAAACATATAGAGGCCTATTGGACATGGGATGAACACTGATATCTAGTGACCTGATGCTTCACAATGCGTCATCCATTAGATTGGGGCATATGGGAGGTAGGTAATGAAAAGGGTCTTGGCCCCCTGAACAGCCACACCAATCTTGAGAAAGAAGAACAAAAGTGGAGGAATCATGCTCCCTGACTTCAGACTATACTACAAAGCTACAGTAATCAAAACAGTGTGGTACTAGCATAAAAACAGACACATAGATCAATGGAACAGAACAAAGAGCCCAGAAATAAACCCACGCATCTATGGTCAACTAATCTATGACAAAGGAGGCAAGAATATACTATAGAGAAAAGACAGTCTGTTCAATAAGTGGTGCTGGGAAACATGGATAGCTACATGTAAAAGAATGAAATTAGAACATTCTCTAACACTGTATACAGAAATAAACTCAAAATGGATTAAAGTGTAAGACCAGAAACCATAAAGCTTCCAGAAGAAAACATAGAACACTGTTTGACATAAATCATAGCAATATTTTTTTTGGATATGTCTCCAAAAGCAAAGGAATAAAAGCAAAAAAATGGACAGGAGAACTGAATAGACATTTTTCCAAAGAGGACATGCAAATGGCTGAGAGGCACATGCAAAGATGCTCAACATCACTAATCATCAGGGAAATGCAAATCAAGACCACAATGAGATATCACCTCACACCTGTCAGAATGGCTATCATCAAAAAGAACACAAACAGCAAATGTTGGTGAGGGTGTGGAGAAAAGGGAACCCTCCTACTCTGTTGGTGGGAATGTAAATTGGTGCAGCCACTGTAGAAAACAGTATGGAGGTTTCTCAAAAAACTAAGAATAGAACTACCATATGACACAGCAAGTCCACTCCTGGGTATATATCTGAAAAAAATGAAAACACTAATTCAAAAAAATACATGTACTCCAATGTTCATAGCAGCAATATTTAAAATTGCCAGTGTATGGAAACAGCCTAAGTGTCCATCAACAGATGAATGGATAAAGAAGATGTGATATGTATATATATACACATACACACACACACACACACACACACACACACACATGCACAATGGAATACTTCTCAGCCATAAAAAAGAAATTTTGCCATTTGCAACAACATGGATGGACTTGGAGGGCATTAAGCTAAGTGAAATAAATCAGACAGAGAAAGATAAATACTCTATGGTATCACTTGTATGTGGAATCTAAAAAAATAAAACAACTAGTGAATATAACAAAAAAGAAACAGACTCACAGATATAGAGAACAAACTAGTGATTACCAGTGGGGAGCGGGAAGGGGGAGGGGCAATATAGGGTAGGGGATTAAGAGGTACAACTATAGACTATTATGTATAAAATAAGCTACAGGGATATATTGTATAACATAGGGAATATAGCCAAGATTTTATAATAACCAAAAATGGAGTATAACCTTTAAAAATTGTGACTCACTATATTGTACACCTGTAACTTACACATCAACTATAATTCAATAAAAAAGGAATATTACAACAAAAAAAGAAAAAAAGGGTCTTAGCCACATGCTAGCTCTGGTTGGTCTACTAGGTCTGCAGACACACTCAGCGATCATTTTTCCCCATTCCCTCAATGTATTTTTGGGATTGGCACACTTGGCTTTTGGAGTAACTCCCATATTGCATCCTGGTCCTGTGAGATAAGAGCTATGACAGTGGGGAAGGGCAAGTGGAAGCTTTTGAAACTGCCTCATTATACCTTGCCTTGGTCAGGACGGTCAATCAAAAACAGTATCACATCCTGAGAGCAGACATCAGAGATTAATGCTACTCTTAAAAATCTAAAGGACTCAGTGGTACTTTTTGTCATATCTACGTTTAATCCCATTTGCCCATGTAAAAACCAGATGGATCCTGGAAAATGACTATAGACAACCACAAAATAAGCCAACTTGTAGTTTTGATCATAGCTGCTATACATTATGTGGTTTTATTGCTATGACAAATTAATAAGGACTCTGATACATAATACAGAGCCATTGATTTGGTAAATGTATTTTCTCTCGTATTTAAATCATGAAAGAGGGTCAGAAACAGTTCCCCTTCACATGGAACAAAAAACACTATTTCATTTACTGCTTTGCCCCAAGACAAAGCTCTCTCGCTCTCTTGTCATGTTATAATCAGAAGAACTGTGGACTCTATGGACATCCTGCAGAACATGACATTGAACCATCACATGGATGGCATCATGTTGATCAGACAGAATGAGCAAGAGGGGGTAAGTATGCTGGAGACCTCAGAAGGAGACACGCACTCCAGAGCGTGGGAGATACTTGCAACACCGAAGGACCGCCCATTCACTGAAGATTTTAGGGGTCCAGGGGCTAAGGGTGTCCTGGGTCATCTCCTTCCAAGTAAATTGCTGCATCTTCTACCACGAAGGAAGCACAATGCCTAGTCGGCTACCTCAGGATCTGGGGGCAACCAAATCTGTACCTAGGAATACTGCTCTGAGCTTTCGAGTGAGTGAGATGAAAGGCTGCCTATTTTGAATGAGGCCTAGAGCAAGGAAGGACTCTGTGGCAGGTCCAGGTTGAAGCCACTTGGGTTGCAGCCCTTTGGGTGGGGCAGAGAGCACAAGGGGTGAGGAAGGGAGACAAGGCAGGAGAGGCAGGTGAATGGGCCAAAAGTCGGAGGTTAGAGCCTTCAGTGGTCTTCTAAAGAATATATTCATTCTGTAGTAGGCAATAGGGAGCCATTCATTTTTAGTTTTGTTTTGTAAAAGAATAACTTAGCTATAGACGTTTCTATAGGAAACTTGATAAGGTCCCATGTACACAATGGACTAAAGGATGTTGGGTGCTCTCAGGAAGATAATTTAGCCTTTTATGTTTCCTTGTTCCTCCCCCCATCTCACCTCAGATATGCTCACCCAAAACATTTGTCGAATTGAGGGCTTGGAAGAAGAGGAGTGAGGATAGGATTGTGTACACAACCCTTTCCATTTTGTCCCTGCTAGATTCTAATTTTTTCTAAGAGCTAATTTCTGAGAGCCAATTTTTTCTCACTTGTTAGTTTGCCACGGAGTGGCATCCCCTGCTCCAGAAGACTGGGAAGTCATTTCTATCAATGCCTTTGTTACTACACAGATCCACTACAGTCAAATTGCAAGTCTCGGGGAATTTATTACAATGAGCTTTTTTACCTGTGTATTTTAAGTACTACGTTGCCGGTAAAGGACTCTTGAGTTCCTGAGAGAAATAATGTTAGTATTTATATTTTGCAGCTCTTTTAGAACCTCTTAAAAGTGTTTGACTTCCAACAGACTGGAAATATTACTAACAGGAAAGTAGTGAAATGGTTTCTAGACATAATCAAGATAATCAAAGCAAATGAGGTCTTTTAATACAAAAGTTTGCTTCCATGATCAGGATAATGGAATTAATCCAATAGTTCACTCGCAATAATAAATATTTGTGGAATTAATATATCTATTAGTCATATAATTCGTGTTAGAAAACAGTAACACAGTTTGCAAAATATGCCTTAATTGACGCCGAGAGAGAGAGAGAGAGGAGAGAGAGAGAGAGAGAGAGAGAAATTACACTTAGCTCTCCAAACTCTCCTTTGTCTTTTAGTGAAATCTTGTATCAAACAGTATATAAATATAGGACTAGAGGTGACTTTGTAGGTTGGAGCTTCTTGCATTTTTCTTAAATGTAGGTAGAGTCAGGAATTGCCTTTCAGGTTTCAGTGTTTCTCCTGAGTAAGGTCAAGTTAGTCCTTGCATAAGAGCTCCCTCCACTGGAGTCTGAGCTTTAAATCTCTTTTTGCCTACTATTTACCTTCCTTCAAGATGCTCCCCTTCCTGCACCCCACCTAGTGCTGGCAGATTGAAGCAACACAACACTGAATAATGTCGCTCAGGAAAGCTGCATGTAAGCCCATTGGTCAATACAAGGAGGCTGAACTGGAGAGAAAAAGGACACCTCATACAGCTCTTCCTGTCATTCTCGAGTCACATTGGCTGCACAGAATATGTTCTTGGAAGCCTAGAGCATAAGCTCACTGTTACCACATGCCTTCAAGGTCTCAGCCCGGTTTTTCATCAAATGCACTTGTTCATGAATTATTGCTTTCAAGGAAAAGTTGGAGATTTACATCCTCAAAGCTCTACCCCAGGGTCACTCTGCTTTCTTTAAGAAAGCTGACAAATTTGGGCGGTATTTCTAAAAAATGAAAACTTACTATATTTAATGTTGTTTTATGGCATTTGGGTTAATCAAATATTCTAGTTAATCCTGAGTGACCCCTTTTGTCATACTTGGATTGCATATTTTCAATGGATTGGAATAAAATAAGACCAGGCAATTAACACAAACTATATAGGTCATGTTCAACCATTCTTATGAGGTCTAGGGTTCACCATTATGAATATTCATTACTAGCTGTGTAACCTTTATTGAGTTACATAAGCATTTTGAAAATGTTTCTTTATCTAAAAATGGGGCTGTTAACACTTTACCTACCTCAAATGTTTGTACCAACAAACCATAAATGAAATAATGAATGTGACAGTGCTTTGTAAATCATGAAACCTATAATAGGACGTAGGGCTATGAGATAGATGTTTTCAGAGTGACTGCCTGAACTTTGTAATAAAATCTGTGAATGAGTGTCATATGTGGAATTAATATCCTTTCTATAGAAACATACTACATGCCATAGACTGTACAAATACTGTACTGGTTAATAGAGAGAGCTGGCTAACCAAATAATATTTGCAGTCTCCAGTTGCAATAGTGAGCATTATCTTTTCACACAATAGACACACACTAATGATTTTTTTCAACTGATGTTCTTTTTCTTTTTTTTTTTTAAATGGTTTACCTCTATTAAATTATAGCTTTTTTTTTTAAACATCTTTATTGGAGTATAATTGCTTTACAATGGTGTGTTAGTTTCTGCTTTATAACAAAGTGAATCAGTTAAACATATACATATGTTCCCATATCTCTTCCCTCTTGCATCTCCCTCCGTCCCACCCTCCCTATCCCACCCCTCTAGGTGGTCACAAAGCACAGAGCTGATCTCCCTGTGCTATGCGGTTGCTTCCCACTAGCTATCTATTTTACGTTTGGTAGTGTATATATGTCCATGCCGCTCTCTCACTTTGTCACATCTTACCCTTCTCCCTCCCCATATCCTCAAGTCCATTCTCTAGTAGGTCTGTGTCTTTATTCCCGTCTTGCCACTAGGTTCTTCATGACCTTTTTTTTTTTTTTTCCCCTTAGATTCCATATATATGTGTTAGCATACTGTATTTGTTTTTCTCTTTCTGACTTACTTCACTCTGTATGACAGTCTCTAACTCCATCCACCTCACTACAAATAACTCCATTTCGTTTCTTTTTATGGCTGAGTAATATTCCATTGTATATATGTACCACATCTTCTTTATCCATTCATCCGATGATGGACATTTAGGTTGCTTCCATGTCCTGGCGATTGTAAATAGAGCTGCAATGAACATTGTGGTACATGACTCCTCTTGAATTATGGTTTTCTCAGGGTATATGCCCAGTAGTGGGATTGCTGGGTCGTATGGTAGTTCTATTTTTAGTTTTTTAAGGAACCTCCATACTGTTCTCCATAGTGGCTGTATCAATTTACATTCCCACCAACAGTGCAAGAGTGTTCCCTTTTCTCCACACCCTCTCCAGCATTTATTGTTTGTAGATTTTTTGATGATGGCCATTCTGACCGGTGTGAGATGATATCTCATTGTAGTTTTGATTTGCATTTCTCTAATGATTAATGATGTTGAGCATTCTTTCATGTGTTTGTTGGCAATCTGTATATCTTCTTTGGGGAAGTGTCTATTTAGGTCTTCTGCCCATTTTTGGATTGGGTTGTTTGTTTTTTTGTTATTGAGCTGCATGAGCTGCTTGTAAATTTTGGAGATTAATCCTTTGTCAGTTGCTTCATTTGCAAATATTTTCTCCCATTCTGAGGGTTGTCTTTTGGTCTTGTTTATGGTTTCCTTTGCTGTGCAAAAGCTTTTAAGTTTCATTAGGTCCCATTTGTTTATTTTTGTTTTTATTTCCATTTCTCTAGGAGTTGGGTCAAAAAGGATCTTGCTGTGATTTATGTCATAGAGTGTTCTGCCTATGTTTTCCTCTAAGAGTTTGATAGTGTCTGGCCTTACATTTAGGTCTTTAATCCATTTTGAGTTTATTTTTGTGTATGGTGTTAGGGAGTGTTCTAATTTCATACTTTTACATGTGCCTGTCCAGTTTTCCCAGCACCACTTATTGAAGAGGCTGTCCTTTCTCCACTGTATATGCTTGCGTCCTTTATCAAAGATAAGGTGACCATAGGTACGTGGGTTTATCTCTGGGCTTTCTATCCTGTTCCATTGATCTATGTTTCTGTTTTTGTGCCAGTACCATACTGTCTTGATTACTGTAGCTTTGTAGTATAGTCTGATGTCAGGGAGCCTGATTCCTCCAGCTCCATTTTTCTTTCTCAAGATTGCTTTGGCTATTCAGCGTCTTTTGTGTTTCCATACAAATTGTGAAATTTTTTGTTCTAGTTCTGTGAAAAATGCCAGTGGTAGTTTGATAGGGATTGCATTGTATCTGTAGATTGCTTTGGGTAGTAGAGTCATTTTCACAGTGTTGATTCTTCCAATCCAAGAACATGGTAGATTACTACAAGCAACTCTATGCCAATAAAATGGACAACCTGGAAGAAATGGACAAATTCTTAGAAATGCACAACCTGCCGAGACTGAACCAGGAAGAAATAGAAAATATGAACAGACCAATCACAAGCACTGAAATTGAAACTGGGATTAAAAATCTTCCAACAAACAAAAGCCCAGGACCAGATGGCTTCACAGGCGAATTCTATCAAACATATAGAGAAGAGCTAACACCTATCCTTCTCAAACTCTTCCAAAATATTCCAGAGGGAGGAACACTCCCCAACTCATTCTGCGGGGCCACCATCACCCTGATACCAAACCAGACAAAGATGTCACAAAGAAAGAAAACTACAGGCCAATATCACTGATGAACATAGATGCAAAAATCCTCAACAAAATACTAGCAAACAGAATCCAACAGCACATTAAAATGATCATACACCATGATCAAGTGGGGTTTATTCCAGGAATGCAAGGATTCTTCAATATATGCAAATCAATCAATGTGATACACCATATTAACTAATTGAAGGAGAAACACCATATGATGTTATTTTTCTAAACTCAGTTCTTTTCCATTTGAAAAGAAACAGAAAAAATGAAATTTCACCTTGCAGGGTTTATTGTGGTTTACTTTTTTGAGTGAGCAAATGTTTCTAATTCATCATAGTTTGATAGGGTCAGTGAAATTTGAGTATCTTTGCATAAATTACACTGTCAAAGTCAACATAAACCAATTGACGCATACAGTCCTCCAAAAATAAATTAGATTGTGTGATCCCAGTGCTGCATGAATGTGTGTACATACTCATTTAAATTATCTACTCCCCACCATGTTTCTCCTTTCCCCATGTCACAAATCCAGTCACATCAGTAGGAGCTCAGTAAATCTTGGCTGAAGATTGTCATTATACTTACATATGAAAGAAATATCAGGGTGCCTGGAAGAAGGTTGAAATTAAATATTAGAATTTTTCAAACATTGAAAAAAATCAGTTGCCTAGCATGTGGGCTACCAAAGTATACTTCAGATATTTTTTTATAGAGTGAATACTTCTTATCAACTGGAAATCATTATATAATTTGCTCAATAAATGTTTGCTGATGACTCTGATATTGAATTTATTTCTTTTCTTAGGACCAAAGAAGGTGAGAACCAAACAATCTCTCCTTAAAGGTTCACATTTCATTATAGTTATGTACTTATGACAGCTGCATCTCATTACCTCCATCTTTTCTTTCTTTCCTTGTCTTTCCTGGTAGAGTTAATGTCTTCCTTCTCAGTGTTCAAGTAATTCTTTGTATATTCCACAACACATGGATCTTTTTTTTTTTTTACTGCTTTTTCAAGGAGACTCTGACTCCTTGAAGATATTTTTTATATTTTTAGTACCTAGCACAGTGCCCGGTATCACCACCATAAAGCATCTCAATATACTGTTGAATAATGAGAGAGTAACAAAAGAAAATACTTTGATTCTCATGCTGCCTTGTTAAGGTCCTTGAGATGTGACAAGATGGTATCCTCGAGAAAGTATTCTTAAATACAGGGGCAACTGCTTGCTTGATTTAACAATTTGCCTATAAAGTCTACCAAAAAAATCGGAACTTCCCACAGGATAAAAGTAAATATAATTTTTTGTTGTTGTTTAGGGCTGGAACATTTGAAGTAAGCAGCTGGGATGATAACCTCCTTGCACTTTGTTCATACATAAGGAAAAGTGAAGATTCTGAAAAGACATCTGTATTGTAAATCAAAATACACTGCTGAAATCAATTTTGAGTTGACATTCTGCTTGCAAATATTCTTTTGAGATTGGTTCTTGTAAATCTCTTTCCCATCTGGCTTTTATGTCTGCTCTGGGACTTGTATGCACAGAATTGTCTAGGATCTGCTCAGAATGTTGAAATAAAGTATGTGGTTTTTAATAAAAAGTTAGCTGGGAGGGGAAGATACCTTCTTGGTCATATCGAAACTGCTTATATATCTTGTAGTTCTCCTTAACTTTTAGAAACTTTGGGACATGTTTTCTTGGAGAAAGAAAACTTATTTGAAGTCATGAAATAATCCTACCCTGCAACTTGTATCTTTATAAAGAACATTTTCTGGAAGGATAATTTTTATTTTTAAACACAGGAAGAGTGAGCAGCAGAGAAGAGTTGGTGATTGCAATTTCCTCTCTTACCATAATTGCACTATTTCCATTAAATTAATGATCGAGGAGAACAATTGTTTACAGAAAAGTTTCTTTCCTTATTGAAACTTAGCTAATTTGGGAATGTTTACTACTTCCTAAAAGACAAATTCAATGATGACAAAGAAAAACAAATCAATCTGAGATGTGTCATGATTTTAAAAAGCCAATGATTATAATTTAACATCTGGAATTGATATTCCTCCTTGAGTTTTATGAAGGAGTGGTGTTGTGAGTGGACTCTTCCAAGTGCGAACATAATCACCACCATCATCCCATAACATTTACTCAACTCCAGTCTCCAATTGCAAGTTGATGGTTAATCTTTTTTTTTTTTAAATTTATTTGTTTTATTTATTTATTTTTGGCTGAGTTGGGTCTTTGTTGCCATGCGCGGGCTTTCTCCAGTTGCGGCAAGCGGGATCCACTCTTCCCTGCGGTGCGTGGGCTTCTCATCGCCGTGGCCTCTCTTGCTGCGGAGCACAGGCTCCAGGCATGCGGGCCTCAGCAGTTATAGCACGCGGGCTCAGTAATTGTGGTGCACGGGCCCAGTTGCTCCGCGGCACGTGGGATCCTCCCGGACCAGGGCTCGAACCCGCGTCCCCTGCATTGGCAGGCAGACTCCCAACCACTACGCCACCAGGGAAGCCCGATGGTTAATCTTTATGCAGCAACACATCTTGGATTTATGCAAGGAAAAAGAGACATCATCCTACTCCTTAGAAGTATGAAGTTGTGTGTGTGTCAGGCCATCCCAGAGGCAGTTGGGAAGAAGAGAAAAGCACTGAGGAAGCTCTACACGACCCTGAATATCCTCTCCAGTGGGGAAATAGCTAAGCAAAGCTACCAGAGCTAGGAGCTTTCTCTTTGAGAATAAGGATAAGGCTACTGACGTCAATTTGGTCATTTTGTGGTGGGGTTGGGGGGTGGTGCTTTTTCACTCAAGCAATACAGAGTAAGAAATCCTAGAAGAAATAAAGGGAATTGAAACATTTCCCCTTATAGATCTTTAGGGACCGTTGTTGTATCCATTGGAGGTATAAGAGAAGGATATTAAAGTGAAACTCAGCATCTTCTTTCCAATGGAGTCCCCTCATACTTGCGTTTAATGTCCAACCCCCTCTCCGCTCAAATCTAATAGCAACAACAAATCCTGTCATGTATTAAGACTTTAGACTTAATTTTAAAACAAAATGGGATAAACCATTAGCAAAGTGAAATATTTTAAAATTCTCTACTGAGCCCTTATTTACCATTAGGGATTTCACAATTATCTTCAAAATAGAATGGCTCTCATGCCTTGACATCTAATTTTAGAGTTCTCTTTTCTTTCTTTAGTGTAGATCAGTCATTTTCAAACTTTCATACCAATAAGAAAGATTTTTCAATGGCAATTTTGTCTACATATGCTTTTTTACTTGTTGCCTTAAGATGCTCATTGTAACTCTCCATGTTACACTTTCCCAGGCCTCTGTATTCTAGAAGCAGGTTAATATCTGCTTCTGTGCTGGTCTTCAGGAGGGATTTTATGGCTATTATCCAACGTGAGACCGTGCTGCTGTGTAACTTTACAGTCCACTCTCATTTACTTACTACCTGTGCGTAACAAATACTAGCTTCTCCCAAGCTCAGGAGTAAGCCCAGCGTGCAGTGGACACTTCCTTCATAAGCCTAAAGACAACAGTATCACTACACACATCATATTCTTTACAATAAGGGTGCAAAAATGTCAGTTATACTTAGACTCTACAAAGCATACCTGTTAGATTATAAATACTTACAATGTCCTAATGTCCAACATTACACAGTATCAAACTGAATGACAATGTAGGGCTTTCATTCCTAATTTCTAACCACTTCATCCAGATATCTTGTGAAGTAAATATGTTTCCTTGTGGTTACTGCTGCATTCTAATTCCCCCTTATTCATTTGTTAGTCTGCCTTCAACTTTGGACTTTATTCACCTTGCCTTTCTCCTATGATTCCATCCACTATGTCATGTGGAACTTTCTTAACTTTCTCTTGTCTATCATTAGAGCCACCTGCTCATTGCCCAATAATCTCTAAATATGGTGACACCTGCTATGAAATAGAAAAGTTTCTTGTTATTAGTCACATTACCATTATCTGATATAGTGAGAGTGCTCGTGAATTTGTGCTCCAGTGGGTGAATGATTGAATGTTTGTATTTGCATATGTGTGGTGTGAGGACACAATATGCAGTAGTGTGCCTCTATTGGCTTAATTAATGATGTTCTAGAACAGACTCTGTGTCTGTCTCAGGAGTTGTTTGAGATGGAGTTTGTACAAACAAGTCATTTTAATGCCAGCCACTTTCTCTTTCTATTACACCGTGACATAGCCCCATTACTATGGCTATAAAGACAATGAAGGCTAACTTAATATAGATCGTGTCACTTCTGAAGTGGTCCCTATCCAAGATAATTGAAACCTCTCTGGCCCATTGGGAAGAACCTTCATGCAGTATAAATGGTGCCAAGGGTTTACCACTTTTCAGAAACTGATTTATTTAAATGAATTTTATAGAATAGAAACACATCCTCAAGTAAGTTGATGTAAAGAGCGGTTTGTAAACTGGATCCTTTTTTCCTTCCTAAACACCTGAATAAATAGGTAAATATTCTGCCCCGCTGAGCCTCAAACATCTGGGTTAAGTGTGTAGGTTGGTGAGAGGCACTAAAAGGTAAGCACTGGGGTGGTTCTTTTGTTCAACAGTCAGCTTCAAAGGATGAAGATTGGCATCCAGTGAATGATCCAGCTATCACAATATTTATTTTGACACAAACAGAATAATGGTGTGGAAAGGAGCAAAAGGGAGACTTTATGGGTGTCTCATCAGACATATAGACAAACACCAAGAAAAACCACATAAATACAGGGCAACTTCTTATGCAGACTTGTTTTACCAGATGTCATTGCTTCTAACAAGATTCTATTGGTGAAGATGCAAAGGATATTTTTTCTTCCTAGATTGATCTGTATATCAAGAAAAAGTAGAGCCCAGACAATCTCTGTAATAACTTCTGGAGAGACTCATTTGTCTCATGTCACAGAGCTTGGTTCCTGTGAGAGAAACAGAGGTGAGGAAAGGAGAGGAGAAGGGAGGGGAAGAAATCCCCTGATTTTCTCCATCACCACAGCCTATCGAAGTGCTTAAGACTTTCTTTTTGTGTGAAGGCTTTAAAGACATTAGTGAAATACATGTGAAAAGCTAAGGACAGACACTCAATATATAGCAATCTGAATTCTAAGATGTCTGCATCCAAGCTGCGATGTGTGTGCACACATGTGCTCACATGTGTGCATATGAATGACAGTGTGTGCATATAGTTACTGTCCTGTGGACTTTAAAGCCCTTAAGATGAAAGGGAAAAAGTTGTTATTTACTTGTTTCATACACAAAGACAGATATACTTTGTAGGTTTAGTAAATTTAGTAAGTTAGATTTTTTTAGAGCTTTAAGAATCACGTTAAGAATTTTACATCTCTTCATGAGAGACGTACGGTATCTTTAAATTGTTAAGTAGGGCTGTGAAATAATCAGGTATTTATTTTAATACCATACCCTGGCTGCTGAGTAGAAAATAAATTGGAAAAGGATAAAAGTCAGTGAAGAAGAAGTGTTGGGAAGTTCTTTGGTGACGGTGGTTGGCTTGATCTTAGGTGAAAGGATTGGGAATTTTGAGAAGTGAGTAATTGTGAGATGTAGTTAAGAGGTGGAGTGGACGGGACTCAGAGATGGGTTGGCTGTGGGGCTAAGGGACAGGAAGGTGCCAAGCACGGTTCCCACATTTCTGGCATAAGTAACTGGACGAATGGTGTTGAGTGATGGAGAAAAGCATATTTGAAATTTGGGTGGGTGTTTAGGAAGAAAAGTTCTGACTGGAGCACATTCAATTTGTGATACTGGTGAGACGGTCAAGTGGAGATTTAGAAGGAGTAGTTGGTTGCATTTGTCTAGAAGAGGTCTTGGAAGGAAATACAAAGTTTAAATGGTATTTGAAGTCATAAGAATGGATGAGATGATAAATGAAAGTGAAGTAAGACACAAGTAAGAATTGATCATGAATGGAAGTGAAGACGCAAAGAAGGCCAAGACTAAACCTTAATGAATGTCAACATTTGAAAGGTACAGTGAGTGTGAGAAGTTTCCAAAGGAGACTGAAATGGAGTGGGAAGGTAGGAGGCAAATCCAGAGGGCTTATAACTGTGGAATCCAAAGGAAGAGAATATTTCTAGCAGGAAGGAGCCGATGATAAGTGGCCTAAGATAAGGCTTGGAAAGTGTACGTTGGGTTTAGCAACATGGAGGGAGGTGATTTGTGACCTAAGCAAGAGCAGGTGTAGTTGAGTGGTGGGAACAGATGCCAGAATCCACCTAACAGGAAATATGACATGTGGACGTGAATGCTGCCTGCAGAGACATTCTTTGGATAACAGTTGTTAGAAGGAAAGAGAGGGTTCAGTAGCTTGAGAGACATGGATGATTCAAGGAGTTGTTTTTTTTTTTCTACTGTTGTTATGCTGTTTATTGTTTGTTTTTTTAGTGGGAGAGACTGTAACACTTCTGAGTGCTAAGGCAAGCGTCCAGGAGGTAGCAAGAATTTGATGATGTTACCAAAGTGTGGAGAAAGCACAGAAGCAGCTGGGCAGAGACATAGATGCCAGAGGCAGAACAGAAAGCTCCAAGGCAACCCACACACACACACACACACACGATTTCTAAGAAAAGAGTATCTGGTAAGAAGCGTCCCGCAGGACACATGATTCATAGCAATAGTTACCAAATGTGCCTGGGCCATGCTAATTTATTTGTTTACATCAGCTCAATCCCCACACCACATTAGAATGGAAGCTCCATGGGGCCAGGATTTTTCTACACTTTGCTCTTTGTTGTGTTTCTGGTGCCTAGAACTGTGCTTGGCACATAGCACACCCTCCATAAATATTTGTTGAATAACTGAATGAGTTAGGTTTTGTTGTTCCAACTGTGTAGGTGAGAAGACTGAGTATCAGAGAGGTTAACGTGCCCAATCACAAAGGCAGCAAGTAAGATCATCTGGATTTGTACCTAAACAAGGGTCTTGATTAACATGCGAAGTTGCCTCCCTTTTAAAAATCATATTAGATGAAGCAGATATTTTAAAAAAATTCTTGTGTTCTCACATGCTACCTCTATCATGCCAAGAGATTTTCAAATATTAGAATCAAGCTTATCAGAGTTTTAAGAAACTGTTGACATTATTAATGTCTGTCCAACATTAGTTGGATTACCTATGAAGAGAAGGCATTACCAAGCTATACAGGCTCTTACTTCAAAAGCAACCAGCAAGTATAAGCCCTGCCTCTTTTCCCTTCAAACGATGTACCATGCTACATTCAGGCATCCCTTTGATTGCCACATTCTCTCTTGTGCTCAACTGTGGATGTAATTTCTTCTTTCTCCTTTCTCATCCAGGCCTTCAAGATACCTTTGTCTACCTCTGTTAACTTGTACCTGTAATAATCATTGTCTTTCTTTTTTCTTTTCTCTTTCCACCTCTGCCTCAAGTACTAAATCCCAGCTTTCATCCAGCTTTTCAAAGAAGCTAACATCTCATAAAATTGTAAGGTCCTGGGAACTCCAGAGAACCAGAGATTCTGTCACACTGAGCAATAGACTTGATCATTCTACACTTAAAATATGAAATTTGAGAGGCAGAATTGAAGCTGTTCTTTTTTTTTTTTTAATAAATTTATTTATTTATTTATTTTTGGCTGTGTTGGGTCTTCGTTTCTGTGCAAGGGCTTTCACCAGTTGCGGTGAGCGGGGGCCACTCTTCATCGCGGTGCACGGGCCTCTCACTGTCGCGGCCTCTCTTGTTGCGGAGCACAGGCTCCAGACGCGCAGGCTCAGTAGTTGTGGCTCACGGGCCTAGTTGCTCCGCGGCATGTGGGATCTTCCCGGGACACGAACCCGTGTCCCCTGCATTGGCAGGCGGATTCCCAACCACTGCGCCACCAGGGAAGCCCGAAGCCGTTCTTGATAAATACAAGTAGCCATTTCATCAGAGGACAAAATGAGAGGAAAATAGTGCAAAATACAAAGAAGAGGGTCAATGAACAGTGAGACATCCTGATAAAACAAGAAGAAAAATATTCCCTTTAGACATGCTGGGCTTGTTTCTAATGAGGAATATTTGGAATTTTGAGTATTATTTATAGCTTATATGATTATATACAGATGAATTCTATAGCAAACTATATTAGTTCTCCTTCTCAAATGTGAGTTGAATTCTCACAGTCCCTGTTCATATTGATAAAGGTGCATTAGAGATTTCTTCAGGTACTGTACCTATTGTACATATTGTACCTATTGTACATATTGTACCTTTAACAGGCTTCTCTCCAACTGACTCCTGAAGTCAAGACACTTATGATTAGTCCAGTGGACCATGTAAATAGTAATCTTACAAAATTCCGCATGACAAAGTCTTATTTCTACCTGGATGTACGATGGGCCTCTTTAGACTTTCGTAATCCTCTATTTCTGAGGTAGTAAAAATGGACTCTGCTTATTTCTCCCTGTTGTCTTAACTCTGCTTTTAGAACCTCTTATTATAATGGCCATACCTCCCACTCCTAGGTATTACTATTGTGATACTCATAAAGTTTTACAATGAAAGGTCTCAAGTCTTCTGGAAAGGAGAAGAAAACTGCTTCCTTCCTACCCGCTTAGCTTTATTGAAGTATAATCGACAAATAAAAGTTGTGTATAAAAATTGTATATATTTAAGGCATACAGTGTGATGATTTGATGTACATACACATTGTGAAGTAATTACCACAATCAAGTTAATTAACACATCTGTCACCTCACATAGTTACTTTTTTCCTCCCCAGTGGTGAGAATGTTTAAGAGCTACTCTTCTAGCAAATGTTAAGTATACAATACAGTATGATTAATTGTAGTCACCATGCTGTACATTAGATCATCAGAAATTATTCGTCTTATAACTGAAAGTTTGTACCCTTTGACTGAAAAATTGCTTACTTTTAAAAAGTATTAACTCTTCATAGCTGCCAGACTAGAACTTACAAATTTTATAGTTTTTGTGCTCCTGTGGTTCAGTCTTTGATCACTAAATTATCCGAGAGAAGATTCAATTGCATTTCTAATTCAGAGATTTCAAGATGGTTAAATGCCTAGAGCTGTATTAAATTCTATTATATGGCATCTTCTCCCTAGTTTCTGATATGATCCAATGGCACTGTGTGTGTGTGTGTGTGTGTGTGTGTTGATTGTGAAGTAGATCATCTTCTCTAAGAGGAAACCCAAGGCTACTGGTTTTTATGACGTATTTGCACAAGCTGGTGTAAATCCACCCCTGGATAATTTGGCTCATGAGAGAAAAAAAAAACAACACACTTCTTCAAGTGAACAGATGTCTATGCATAGATATATTTTTGAGGCAAGGTCATGGTCAGGCATAATATGCATACCTCTGTAGGAAATATATCTATTTCATCGTGAAAACTTGGCATATGAAATCCCTTAGGACACAGGATAGAAACAGAGAAGGGAACCAGGAGATTTGATGTTCAAGGCCTTGGGGATATTAAGATTATACTTCTAAAACAGAGAATGGATTATACAATTTTCAGGAAAAGTTTTGTAATTATGACAGACCCAAGTATGAAATTTGGTAAATGGGCACTACTGACTCCTATGGGATATACGGATGTGGTCGGAGAATGTTTTTTGCCTACCAGAGAAAAACTATATCTTCATTTAAAGCCAGAAGACCTAAGTTCCTACCTGACTAGACTCTAGAGAGGTCAGTTCAGATATTGAAACAACACATATTTTCCTTGCTTTCACATCTTCCCAACATAATCGGTAGCCAGACAAAATATTGGTTCGTTTTTAGCCAGAGACAGTGGCATAAAAAAGAGCTATGGACATTTCTGTTACAATGCCGGCATTTGTGCTATTGGAAAACCTTCCATTCTGCAAAACTGAACACTAAAAAGAACAGGGCCCATGGGGAAAATAAAACAAGGGGAGACCACTCAAAACTGTGAAATTTGAAGAGTAGAGCACTAAAAAAAAAAACACAAAAAAAACTTAACCATCAAAAAAAAAAATACACACACACACACACACACACACACACACACATATGTATAAATATATATACTGGCATCATTAACCCACTAACGGCATTTGTACCTGCCTTCAAAGTAAGTTGTTTATTATCAGTCCTAAGTCCTGGAGCTCCTACTTGTTCCTCTGAGCCGTAGGTTTTCCAAAATGAACAGTTTTTCTCAAAATTAAAAATGTTATCTAATATGTAGACTTTTTCATTAATCCATAGTTTTCGTACAGGGATTAATGTCTTTACAGCTTCTTAATCTGTCTTGGTGGCTTCACCAGTGAGTTTAACATAGTTGCACATGTCGAGATGTTCTTGAAGCACCAAAGGAAAGGGCTTTTGTAGATTTTTAGGGGTTTTTTTTCCTAAAGGTCTTCATGTATTGCTGTGATTTTTCTTTAATTGTGACAAAGCTTGCTCTGGATAACTTTAAAACATTAAACTACCAGCAAACTATATAAGAACCAACATTACTTCTGATATTTTAAGAACATCTTTCTCTATTTACCAGTCATACATGGGGTAATTTACATCAAAGAATCAGCTGTTTTACAAAAACAAATCCTCCTAATTCATGTGATGTGTAAGTTTCCAACATCATGTACTGAATGCCAGATTAGTCAGTATAAAACTCTGTCTCATTCGCTATATTCAGAACCTGTTTCATCAATCCATGCCAGGGTCTTACAGTAATGATACAGTAAACAAGATGTTGTTTGTCAACTAGCGGTGTAGAGTTGCCATGCAGGGTGGAGGTGTGCTTTAAGGAAGAGTGAGGTGACACCTTAGGAAAGAAGAAATAAACAAAAACCACCTCTATAAGCCTAACAAGTAGTTCTAACTGTGTAGTTTTAACTGTGATGGTAGATTTGTTTGACATCAAATGACCATTGACTGCAGTGTTTCTTCTCCAATTAGATGTTTCTTCCTTTCTTCTTTTCCTCTTTCTTTCCTTGTTTTCTCTCCTTTATTTTTTTGTTCTTTCACTGATGTTTTCTTTCATCTGTGTCTTTTTGTTCTTTATGTGCTACACCTTAAATATCTACCATGTGGCAGGAGCATTGCTGGGTTCTAGAGATGAAATGGCGTTTATCTCTAAAAACAGAGTTTAGAGTATTGTGGGAAGATACACATTAAACATATAATCACACAAGTAAATGTAAACTAACAGGTAATGAGTGTTACCAAGAAGAGGTGCTATAAATGCATGTCAGAGTGAGAATATACCTTAGTCAGATATGTCACCTAGGCTTCCTTAAGGAAATGAACTCAAAAAACTGAGTGGGATTAACAAGGCTAAAACAGGAGAGAAGAACATTCCTGCCAGAGGGAACTCCTTGTGCAATGACCTTGCAGCCCTAGTGGAGACACTGCTTATGAGAAACTGAAGGAGGGCCAGAGTGGTTGGATGACAGAGCACTAGGAGTGGATCTGGGGTAGAGCCAGATCATGCAGGGCCTGGCTGGCCTGGGTTGGGATAAAGATCTGCATCTTTAACCCCAGAGAAATAGGAATCATTGAAATGTTTCAAACCATGAAATATATAATATGATCAGATTTGCATTTTGAAAATGTGTCTCTGATTATAATATAATAAGGCCAATATATAATTTTTGTGCTTGCTGCAATTTTGCATCTTCCAAATATCTCTGTAAGGAAAGAGCAACCCTGATGTTTGCATCCTTAATTCCATTTTGTAGATAGAGAGACTGAGGCACAAAGAAGAAATCATCCTTTGCTTAATTAGGCCTGCATTGTTCCTTACATTTCTTCTAAGGGATATCAGTATCACGTGGGGGTGACATGATAGCTGTGAAACGAAGCACATAGGCATAATCATTTGACATTTCTTTGAACAGAAGTCCCTGAGTCCCTCCTACTTTAAATCCAGAAAACAGCTTTTACTCCTGCCTAAGCTCTCATTTACAAGCTACTTCTGTTTCCGTTTTACTGGAGGTGTTTGTAGGTTTTTCTGCCATATTAAACATACACATCTTTAGGGATCTATCACCAAAAGGGAAGTTTGAAAAGATCACTAGAATTAGCAAAAGGAAAAAAAAAAGAAGTTGGAGTTTTGGCAGTAAATTATCTATCTGAGGCCACATTGCTTCATTCCCTTGGCAACCATGCTTACTATGAACAGTTGTTATAAATAACTCAAGCCTCCCATTTACACCCTCCATAATCCCTCATAGGGAGGCAACAACACAGTGTGCGTCTTTATTGAAGGGTTTCTGGCTAGGAAAGTTATACTCCCGTCCCTCCACCTTTGCACAAACCATTAAGGCATAGTGTTAAGAGCTCCACCAATATGCTAGGTGTTGTGCAGAATCTTAGGGAAACACTGGATACTTCCCAGTAAATTTTATACCCAATTTGCCACCTAAGTTTCTGCTCTGAACCACCTTTAATGACACGTTCTGTCTCTTAGAAAGCAGAGTTGCTCTGAGAGGGCGCCATCTTAACAACAAATGGTTTCTGTACAAATAATGGTAACAGTCTACTTGGCAAGTTCTGGCTGGCAGCAAAACTTCTCGAGGTAAAAGTGTGAGAGATGGGTCCTGGGCCAGAAGCAAGAAATTGAAGGAGAGGGCACCAGCTGTCAATTTTTCACTTGTCTAATAGACTGTATTTTTAGGGTCAAGAAGCAGAGAAGCTGGTGAGGAGGAACTGCATTTTTACAAAAGTGTTTGAAACAAGAGTTCTCCTCAGTCTTTAGTCATGATCAAATCTTCAAAACTCCCAGATAATAAATGGGCATCATACAAACTTACCTATGGTTTAATCACTTTGAATCTGAAGTATGATCATTCCCTTTTCTCCACATCCTCTCCAGCATTTATTATTTGTAGACTTCTTGATGATAGCCATAGAATTTATAGTTTTTAATACTTGTATCTAAAATTAGTTATCAAAATTTTCACTGTAAGAAGCTAGATAAAAAAGAGCAGAGTTAACCAAAGTAAGAACTTGGGGGCAAAGTAACCATAAAGCTACAGTAATCAGAGACTGTAGTACAGGCCTTAAGATCTACAAATAATCAGTAGAACAGAATAGATAGCTCAGGAATGGACCCCCACTTGAATGGTTATGTGATTTTTTTTTTATGGGTTTTTTCGTTATTGTGATAGTAACACTTAACATGACATTACCCTCTTAACAAAATTTTAAGTGCTCAGTACAGTATTGTTACCTATATGCACAAAAAACTAAAAGTAAAACTACCATATGATGAAGAAATTCCATTCCTTGGTATATATCTGGAAAAAATGAAAACACTAATTGAAAACGATACAAGCACCCCAGTGTGTGTGTGTGTGTGTGTGTTAGTGTGTGTGTGTGTATGGAACACTACTCAGCCATACAAAAGAATGAAATTGTGCCATTTGTAACAACATAGATGGACTTGGAGTGTATTATGCTAAGTGAAATAAGTCACACAGAGGAAGATAAATACTGTATGATATCACATATATGGAATCTAAAAAATAAAAAACTAGTGATTATAACAGAAAAGAAACAGACTCACAGAACAAACTAGTGGTGACCAGTGTGGGGGGCACGATAGGGGTAGGGAATTAAGTGGTACGAACCATTATGTAGAAATTAAATAAGCTGCAAGGATATATTGTACAGCACAGGGAATATATCCATTATTTTATAATAACTATAAATGGAGTATAACCATTAAAGTTGTGAATCACTACGTTATATACCTGTAACTTATATAATATTGTACATTAACTATACCGCCATAAATATATATATATGTGTGTATATATATTTGTTTGACAAAGGGCTGGAATTCAAGATGTACATAGAACTCATAAAACTCAGTAATAAAATAGACAACTAAATCCAGTGTAAAATGGACAAAAGATTTGAAAAGACATATAAAAGAAGATGTATGAATGGTTCATAATTATATGAAAATATGTTCAACGTCATTCACCACATAATGCAAATTAAAATTGTAAAAAAATAACACTTCACACCCACCAGAATGGCTAAAATTTAAGACTGTAAACACCAAATGTTGGTGAGCATGTGGAACAAATGGAACTCTTTTACATTGTCGGCGGGATTCTAATAATTACCATCACTTCGGAAAATGGCCTGGCAATTTCTTATGAAACTAATCATACACATATTCTATGACTCAGCAACTCGACTTCCAGATATTTAACCAACAGACATAAAAGTATGTTAACAAAAAGAACTTGTGTAATAATGTTCACAACAGCTTTATTCATATTAGTCCCAAACTCTCCCAAGTATCCACCTATATGAGAATGGATAAACAAACTGCGGAACATTTATATAATATGTACAATAGCACTTCATGTAAAAAGGAATGAATTACTGGTACATGAGAAAATATAAATATATGTAAAAAAATTATGCTGTGTGAAAGGAGCCTTACACTCTATAAAACACAATGCATTATGTGTACATACTGCATGATGTCATATTTATTAAAACTGAAAAAATCTAATTTATGGTAGAACTGGTATGCATACTATTCAGATATTAGAATGTTCATAATTAAATGAAGAAATCAACCTACTGCTTTGTTATTTGATATGCAAGAAGGAGTATTGATACTCTGACATGGACCTTTGCCTGAGTGGAAGACACTACTGATGGTATATGTGGATAGGCTCAAGAGGTGGTTTGACACTGCACAAACCCTTGGGTTAGGACGCAACCTAGACTTTGTGGCTTCTCACCAACATTGGAGAGCAAATGTTGCCAATTGTTCACCCCACCGTAGAACTTGAGCCCGTGTTGGATTGTGATTCTGAATAGCACATTCGGATTGGCCTCTTATCGGGATGAGTTTGCCACAAAATATGTCAAACATTTGAATATTTCAAGTTAGTAGATGGGATATATCAGTTCTGTTCACTTAGATGAAGGTGTTTCTCTGCTGAAGATAGCAGATCCAATTTTAAGCATACTTGGTTTATCGGTATCATAACTATGTCCTTAGTAAATGTTTTTCTTCCTCCGGGTCTGTATCCAAACATAGCCTTAGGTTTGTGTAAAAATCTATGCCAATGTAAAAATATTAGTTCTCTTAACTCTTCTATCTGTTTTAATATTTACTTACAGAGCAATTTTTTGCTTTTTTCAGCAAACTCCTCTGTGAACCAAGGCCTGTGATCTTTGCCAGATATTTATAGTCCTGTGAGCTGGGACCTTGTCTGGATTGTACATTTCCTTAGTGCCCAGAATAGTTCATGGCATATAGTACATTGTCAATAAATGCTTGTTGAATAAGTTAATAATAAAACATCTATTTAAAAATATTAATTAGATGTTGTCAGTATTCCTTACCCTCTCCTTCTAGAGGAGGGTAGTTAAAACCTGTGCAACATTTTTAGTTGGCAAGTTTGGTGAAGCCCTCTGGATATCATACGTAAATTAACATTGATGAAAGGCCGAAAGTTAGTTCATAAACAATGTCCTTCCACTCTTGGCCATAGATGGTATTTATTACATAAAAATTCCTGTGCGATAGAACAAATGTTACCAGTTAATAGTCCAGAAAAACAGATGCTCTCTATAAATGAGTCTTTTATAACAGTCATAGATATAAAGAACAATACCTGACTTAACCAGGAGTCAGATCTCCAGCGATCTCAAAGCTGTCATAAATACTTAAAGGTAAGGAAGTAGGCTATTAATGGAGAGAAAAAGAAAAAAACAAATCAAATGCACTTTAAGGAAGAAGCATATAGAACCTAATTGACTTAGAAGGGTGAAAAATTTGGGTTACTTATATAACAAGTCTGTATGTCTATTTTCTTATAGGAATTTTTTGTTTGATCTAGGCTAAAACACAACAGTGGGGAAACAAACAACCATAACAACAACTGTAATTGACAGTGAAGCAGAAGGTAGAGAATCACTCTGTAAATCCCAGAGCCTGTGAGGCATTTAGTAGAAGGACAGACACCCATAGGTGAAGATGGCCTCTGAGCATCAGGGCACAGCATAATGATTGCAGTTAATAATGAAGACCTTGAGTTATCGAGGAGTGACTGAGATTGTAGACAAATCTACATACGTGTTGCCTTTTCTTCCTGGGCTTCCAGCTACACTATCTTTCCCAGCCTTCCTATGCCCATAACACTGTGTTTTTTCTAGTCAATGAGATGTTAACAGAAGGGAAATATATTTCCTATAGTTCTGACCCATCAAGTCTTCTACAAGACCCTCCAATGCTCTTCCTCAATCTACTGTCTGGGTATTGATGCTTAGTATGATTTGGAAAGCCACATTTTGAAGATAGCAGAGCTTCTGTCAGCCTGGATTTTGAATGACTGTGATAATCAAACTTCCATTGCCTCTTATCTGGAACTCCTGTTTTGGCCTTTACTTGAGTGAGTGAAAGACAAACTTAGGTTTTGTCAAGCCACTGAATGTGCTGTAGAGTCCACTAGCCACTAGCTACATATGTCTTATAATAGTTCAGATTTAGCTAGTTCAGCCAAGGAGGTGAATTTTTTAAAATTAATTAATTAATTTTTTATTTTTGGCTGTGTTGAGTCTTTGTTGCTGCGCACGGGCTTTCTCTAGTTGCGGTGAGCGGGGGCTTCTCATTGCGGTGGCTTCTCTTGTTGTGGTGCACGGGCTCTAGGCGCGGGGGCTTCAGTAGTTGTGGCACATGGGCTCAGTAATTGTGGCTCGTGGGCTTTAGAGCGCAGGCTCAGTAGTTGTGGCCCACGGGCTTAGTTGCTCCGCAGCATGTGGGATCTTCCCGGACCAGGGCTCGAACTTGTGTCCCCTGCATTGGCAGGCAGATTCTTAACCACTGTGCCACCAGGGAAGTCCAAGGAGGTGAATTTTTAATTTTATTACATTTAAATTTAAATAGCCGTATGTGGTGTATGAGTACCATGTTAGCGCAGTTCTAGTAGGGCTTGGCTACATTTATTTTTCCAGTTGAAGAAGGCTTGGACTAAGTAATGGCAGTTTTACCCAATAAAACAAGAGCCTGTGTCTTATACGTGGCGTAGAATACCCTCAGTAATGTGTCCTTTGTGAATTTCCCCAGCATCCCTTTAACCATGCTTCACCTCATACGTGGTGCCACATTCACTTCCAAATTATTAATACTGTTTTTCTAACCTGTGCCCTTCCTCTCTGCCTCTTCTGCCTGACATGCTTTTCTCTTTCATGGCCATTGGCAAATCGCCTCTCATCTTTCAAAATTTAGAGCTCACGTCACCTCTCCTATGAATACTTTTATTTTATTTTTTTTGTTTGCCCTGGGTCTTCGTTGCTGTGCTCAGGCATTCTCTAGTTGTGGCGAGCGGGTGCTACTCTTCATTGTGGTGCAGGGGCTTCTCACTGCGGTGGCTTCTCTTGCTGCGGAGCACAGGCTCTAGGCCTACGGGCTTCAGTAGTTGCAGTACGTGGGCCCTAGAGCGTGCGGACTTCAGTAGTTGTGGTGCGTGGGCTCAGTAGTTGTGGCACGGTGCTCTAGAGTACAGGCTCAGTAGTTGTGGCACGTGGGCTTAGTTGCTCTGCGGCATGTGGGATATTCCCGGACCAGGGATCGAACCCATGTCCCCTGCATTGGCAGATGAATTCTTAACCACTGCACCACCAGGGAAGTCCCATGAATACTTTTTTGACACATTCCAGGATGAATTGCTCATTTTCTCCTTCGTGTTGCGCTGAAACCTTCTAGATTTCTATTATGTCACCTACAACACTTCATTGCATTTATTTGTTATTGCATTTCTCTCTTTTCCTATTAGACTGGAAGCTTTTGAGAATGGACTATGTCTATTAATATCTGTTCTTGTAGCACTTCGGACATCAATTACAGTGTAAATCATCAATAAAAGATACATGAATCGGAAGTTTGGGAAAGAGGATTCTATAATAATCTTCTACTATTCCCCTTCTTTGATTTGCATTATCTCCTAAGAAGTTAAGAACTGATTAAGGCTGGACCAGTGTTTTCTGCCCTGTATTTATATTCAGAAAGATCTACTTCTGATACTTTACGCTCAGTGAGCACACAATCAATGGTTATGGTTTACAGAATGAAACTACAATTGCACATTGCATTTCTTTCTCTGTTAATCTCAGACTACATGTCACAAAATCTCCAAGTCTCTGATGTAACTAAAATGAATACTGGAAATTAGCAGATCAGATCATGACATATACGGCATATGATCAATATGTTGTATGGGTCAATTTCATTGATATATTTTATCTTGTTACTAAGAAATGGTTGTAATGAAAACAACACATTTTAAAGCTTACAGAAAGACTTGAATTAAAATTTCTGGTTATATTTCAATATTTCCCAACTTTTGGTGCAATGGCAAATCTTTGAAAAAATGGAGCCACTCATTGAATGCTTCACTATTTGATGAACTTGAAGAATAGCTCAAATCTTCACCCTTTTCTATTATTTCCATTTATTCCTGTAGGTCTGTGCTTCCCTCTGAGATAATGTCTTGTATGCAAATCTGCTGGCAATAAATTCTTTCAGGTTTTGTCATTTGTATTTATTTTATTTTAGCTTTTGTTCACTTTTACCCTTTTTGTATTTGCCTTTATTTTTAAAGGTTATTTAATGGTATAGACTTCTAGGTTGGCAGGTCTTTTTCTTTCAGCTCCTTAAAGAAACTGACATAGTTTCTATTCAAAAGTCTACTATCACTTTTATTTTTGTTCATTTGAAGGTAATATGTGTTTTTCCTGCTGATTTTATTTGCTCTTTTGTCGGTGAACTAAAGTAATTTGACTCTATTATACCTATTTATTTATTTTTTAAAACTCTTACATGGGGCTTGCTGAATATCTTGCATTTGTGTGTTGTTGGTTTTTATCAGATTTGGAAAATTTTCATCCCACTTTTATTTGAACAGGGGACATTTTCTTCTCCTCTTCTGAAACTCCAATGACGTTTGTGTTAGACCTTTTGAATATGTCTCACATGTGTCTTATGCATTCTTCTGGTTCAGTTCTTCAGTTTGGATATTTTTCTATTGAATAGTTTCTTTTACTAATCCTGTGTTCCACTGTGTTCAATCTTCTCTTTAATTATCCAATGAGTTTTTAGTTTCAGATATTATATTTTTTAGATCTTAAATGTCAATGTGAGTCATTTTTTTCTAATGTACCATTGAAATATTTTAACTTTTCATTCATTTTGCCCATCTTTTCTTTTATATTATTTAACATGCTAATAATAGTTATTTTGAAAACCTCATCTGCTAAGTCTATTATCTTTAATACCCCTAAGGTCTTTCATTGATTGTTTTTTCTCTTGGTTAATATTTGCTGTTTTTTCCACCTTCACTTATCTGGTAAATTTTTATTTTACCTTCTGGACCTTGTGGATGATATATTGTAGATGCTCTAGATTTTGTTATTAATCTCTAGAGAGAGTTATATTTTGTTTTGATAAGAATTTAAGTTGTGGGAGGATCACCTTGATTCTGAGACTTGCTTTTAGGCTTCATTAGGATGGAGCTATTGCACTTTTGTTCTTACTCTTAGAGAGCAGACCTTACTTCTTTTTTAAAAACTTTACTGAGATATACTTGACATATAACATTGTGTAAGTTTAAGGTGTACAGTTTAAGGTGTATTGATGGGATACACTTATATACTGCAAAATGATTATCACCCTAGCATTAGTTGACACCTACATAAAGTCACATAATAGTTATTTCTTTTTTGCGGTGAGAACACTTAAGATTTACTCTCTTACCAACTTTCAAGTGTATGACACATTATTGTTAACTATAATAATAATGCTGTACATTAGATCCCCAGAACTTATTCATCTTATACCTGGAGGTTTATACCCTCTGATCAAAATTTCCCCATTTCCCCTACTCTGCTCCCACACTCCCTGCACCCCCCATAACCACCATTCTGCTGTCTATTTCTATGAGTTTGGCATTTTTAGATTCCACGTATAAGTGATATCCTACAGTATTTGTCCTTCTGTGTCTTATTTCACTTAGCATAATGTCCTCAAGGTCCATTCTCTGCAGTTGTAAATGGCAGGATATCCTTATTTCTCATTATTATACAATCATATTCCATTGTATAAATATACACCACATTTTCTTTATCAATTCATCTGTTGATGTACACTTAGGTTGTTGCCCTATCTCAGCTATTGTGAATAACACCACAGTGAACATGGGAGAGTAGATATCTCTTTGAGAGCCTGTTTTCATTTCTTTTGGATATGTACCCAGCAGTGGGATTGCTGGATCATATGGTATTTCTAATTTTTTTGAGGAACCTCAATACTGTTTTCCATAGCTGCTGCACCAATTTATATTCCCACCACAGTGCACAAGGGTTCCCTTTTCTCCACATCTTCACCAACACTGTTGTATCTTGTCTTTTTGATGGTAGCAGTTCTAACAGGTGTGAGGTGATATCTCGTGGTTTTGATTTGATCACTAATCATTTCTCAGATGATTAGTGATGTTCAGCACCTTTTTGTCTACCTATTGTCCATTTGTATGTCTTCTATGGAAAAGCGTCTATTTGGTTCCTCTGCCCATTCTAAAACCAGACTGGTTTTGTTGGTTGTTTTTTTGCTATTGAGCTGTATAACTTCCTTATATATTTTGGATATTAGCCCCTTATCAGGGGTTAAATTACTAATTTTAGCTTTTGTTTCTTGTGCTTTTGGTGTCATACCCAAAAAATTGTTGCCAAGACTAATCTCAAGAAGCTTTTTCTCTATGCCTTCTTCTAGGAATGTTATGGTTTCAGGTTTTATGTTTTAAGTCTTTAATCCATTTTGAGTTGATATTTGTGAGTGGCATCAGATAGGGTTCCAATTTCATTCTTCTGCATGTGGTTAACCAGTTTTCCCAGCACCATGTTTTGTAGAGACTATCTTTTCTCCCATTGAGTATTCTTGGCCTCCTTGTCAAATATTAGTTGACCATACATACATGGATTTATTTCTGGATTTCAATTCTGTTCCTTTGGTCTTGGTGTCTATTTTTATGCCAGTACCATCTTGTTTTGATTACTATAGTTAGTAGTATAGTTTGAAATCAGGAAGTGTGATGCCTCCAGCTTTCTTCTTCTTTCTCAGGATTGCTATTTGGAGTCTTTTGTGGTTCTATACACGTTTTAAGATTGTTTTTCCTATTTCTGTGAAAAATACCATTGGAATATCTGAAAAAGAAATACAGAAAACAATCTCATTCACAATAGAATAAAAAACAATGAAAATTTTGGAATAAATTTATCCAAGGAGGTGAAAGATCTGTACACTGAAACCTACAAGACGATGATGAAAGAAATTGAAGAAGACACAAATAAATGGAAAGATATATTCATGTTCATGAATTGAAAGAATTAATATTGCTAAAATGTCCATACTACGCAAAGCTATCTATAGATTCAATGCTATCCCTATCAAAATTCCAATGGTAGTTTTTAGAGTAGACTTTACACCCAGTGCATGGTCATTACTCCTACAGCATGGTGCTTCCATGGTCTCAACTGGAAGCCTGAGATGTTTGCAGAGATCTCTTTGCCCTGGTTGGGCCTGAAATCCAAAATTTTCTCAGCACTCTGCAGCCTCAGAAATCTCTGCAGAGCTCACCAGCCTCCCAGTGGATTTTCTCTGCTAGATCTTTTGGAATCTTACCTTGTAAATATGCAATTTAGGAACTAGCCAAGAATCCTAGGGGGGATGTTTTGATAGATTTTGATGCTACTTACCTTTGGACCCTTCCTATGTAATAACCTGTCTGCAAACCCCAGTGTCTTGGAAGCTCCAAATTTTAATCTCTGTTTACACAACCCAGCAAGAATACCACTCTTCTTGGGCTTTATTTCTCTGTGCCATAGTTTAGGAAGTCTTCTCAGGGAGAAAACCAGGATAAATGTGGTACATTCACCTTCATGCTTCCCTTCTTTCAATGACCAGAGCCTTGTGTTGATTGTTAAAAACTGTCTGCAAATAGTTATTTAATACACTTTGTCCAGTTGCTTATGGTAGGAGGTAGATTTGATAACAGACACTCTGCCATAACCAAAACCAAAGACCCTACCAATATTTCTTATTTCCATGGCCGTTCCTTGTCTATGCCAAGGTCTCATATTTTCTTTCTTGTTTCTTAACATTTTCCTCATTCTTCATAAGATTTACTTGCTTTCTCTCAAGAATAAAAGCATTGTACCCACTTTTTCTATGAATAGGTGACCTTAGATAAGTTACTTAACCTTCCTGATTCTTATTTTATTCATCTAAAACAATCGCATAATAGGCAATGTTTCTCACATTGTGTTCCATGTACCACCTACATCTGAGTTATCTAGGAAAGACTGTTAAAAATATAAATCCCTGAGGTCTTTCAAGATTTTCCGAAACAGAATCTTGGCTAGGTGGACCCTGCCTGGGGATTTGCCTTTTTACCAAGCTGTATGGATGGTCCTTATGTAGACTAAAGTTTGAGAACACTGTGATAAGGCCACTGTGAAGAATAAATAAGTCATATTTTATGAAGCACCTGAAATATAAGTGCTAATAAATGCTAGTTTTCATCTCACTATCTTTCAACCCATACATTTTAGAAAAATATTTTAAATAGATATGCCAATATATGAACTATTTGGAAGCTAGTCAGAGAATAGAATTATATACAAATGATTGCTGCTATTAACTAAAATACTCCATAATCCAGCTTTTTTTGTTATCTATTGTACCATGCAATAAAAGAGAAGTTCAGCTTTAAATTTGATATAAAATATTGAACTGAAAAGTCAGTAGTCAGAATCCATCAAAATATTTCAACCTGGTGATATATACTGAAGGGTTACTATTTCTTCTCTTCCCCAGAAAATCGAAAGGGAAACTAATATTCAACAAGAACATACACAGTGTATGAAAAAAGGGAGCCAAATACACGTTGTTCTGACTTGTGATTTTTCAAAGTGAATTCTAGTAAAGGAAGAAAATAACAGAAACTGAAAGAGTGGAGTGAGGTCCAACTTCACAGTTCCACACAGAGCTAATTGTCGTAATTGTTGTAAGTGATTTAGAGGTTCTTAACATTCATTAAAGTAAAATAAAAATGAATAACCCCCTAAGTAATATCCTCCTTGGCTTAATGACAAAAAGAATCAATTGTGTGCAACATTTAACATGCGTTTTTAGAAAATTGGCTTCCTTTTTAGAAATGGCATCCAGGACATAGCTGCAAGGCAATCACCATCAATTAGCCAATTATTTCTGTTTTAGTTATAGCATAATTCTCACTGGAAATAGATTACACTGTTGGGGCTTTAAGGTGATAATTAATCGTGCAACTCCTGCCCCCAGTACAAGCTTGGAATCAAATGAGAATATTTGCCAGGGATAAGATGGACAGGGATCAAAATTCTAGACTTATTTTTATTTTTTATTTTTTTAAAGGAATTCCTTTATTTTTATTATTTATTTATTTATTTATTTTTGGCTGTGTTGGGTCTTCGTTTCTGTGCAAGGGCTTTCTCTAGTTGCGGCAAGCGGGGGCCACTCTTCATCGCAGTGCGCGGGCCTCTCACTATCGCGGCCTCTGTTGTTGCGGAGCACAGGCTCTAGATGCCCAGGCTCAGTAGTTGTGGCTCACGGGCCCAGTTGCTCTGTGGCATGTGGGATCTTCCCAGACCAGGGCTCGAACCCGCGTCCCCTGCATTGGCAAGCGGACTCTCAACCACTGCACCACCAGGGAAGCCCTAGACTTATTTTTAGTAAACACAGATCAGGAAAAGTTTCTTGGATCTATAGCCACAACTGGGCTTTCTACTACCTTTATCCCAATTGGAACGATATAGCTGAAGGAGAATTTGGATCTGTCAAATAGGTTCACTTACCCAGGATTATTGCCCCACACCTGTTGAACCCTATTAGTGGTGACTGAGAGAGGCAGGCCTATAGACTTGCATCGAGAAGAAATTTCTTGGTCCTGACCTATGTGTGCTTATCTGAAGGATGTAGGCACAGAGCACAATTTGCCCCTCATGGGCAGGGGTATGAATAAACAGAATGAGGTAGCACTTGAATCAAACATGTTTGTTTCCTTTACCAAATATCATGCCATACATTTTTACTTTAGGATCAAAGTAGGAAGTTGGGGTGTAAGGATAATAATTTATAATACTTCGGATTAAATATGAAGATTTTTTTAGGACAGAGCACTGTACTTCCTATTCCACCTCTCTACTTCCCATAGATCTGTCCACTCTACTGCCTAGTAGAATTTAAAACAACTAAGAGAACTTAGAATAAATGTATAAAAACTAAATGGTATCATCATAATACACAAATACTCATGCCTATACTGCATCCATACTTGGACAGACTTAAATGTAGATATGTATGTGTGTACTACTATTTACAATAGCCAGGACACGGAAGCAACCTAAATGTCCATCGACAGATGAATAGATAAAGAAGACGTGGCACATATTTACAATGGAATATTACTCATCATAAAAAGAAATGAAATTGAGTTATTTGTAGTGAGGTGGATGGACCTAGAGTCTGTCATGCAGAGTGAAGTAAGTCAGAAAGAGAAAAACAAATACCGTATGCTAACACATATATATGGAATCTAAAAAAAAAAAAAATGGTACTGATGAACCTAGTTGCAGGGCAGGAATAAAGACGTAGACATAGAGAATGGACTTGAGGACACGGGGTGGGGAGGGGGAAGGGTAAGCTGGGGCAAAATGAGAGTAGCATCGACCTATATACACTACCAAATGTAAAATAGATAGCTAGTGGGAAGCAACAGCATAGCACAGGGAGATCAGCTCAGTGCTTTGTGACCACCTAGAGGGGTGGGACAGGGAAGGTGGGAGGGAGGCTCAAGAGGGAGGGGATATGGGGATGTATGTATGCATATGGCTGATTCACTTTGTTGGACAACAAAAACTAACACAGCATTGTGAAGCAATTATACTCCAATAAAGATATATTTTTAAAAAAAGATATGTATGTGCATACTATATTACTAAAGCCCTCTTACGTGGACTACAGTTATATGTGTAACCCCCATATGCATTTACCTTTGAACTTCAAATGAAGTTGGCTGAAACCGCATCGAATGATCAGTGGCAGAGAACCTGCATGTGTGTATATATGATTGGGCACCGATGTTGGGGAAGTGATGTCTGCATCATCCTGGTCATCTCTGGTGCTGAGATCTGTCTTCTGATTGATCAGTTTAGTGGCTGGATTATCCTGTTCTACCAAGCGTGCTGTCCCATTCCATGATACGTACATTGAATGCCACATCTTTCTCTCATTTCCACCAAAACTATAAAAATGAAAACATTCCCATGAGGTATTTTAGTGGATTCAGTCTCGGATGCTTTTCTGAGAGTTTGTGAAGATGGAGATGGTTTATATAGTCGTGAAAGTAAACTAAAATTGAATATTTGCTTTCCTTCTTTTACAAATCTTTTTATTATCAACACTACCTTACTTTCCATTCTCCTCTCCTCCTTTCCTTTTTCTCTTTTCCAAGTGTCCTTTCCCTGAGGAATAAACTCTACTCCTCCCCAAATTATTTTTAATTTTTTCTTGAAGTTTTCTCCAGCTCCCATTCTGAAACTCATGCCCAGGCCATCAGAGTCAAGGCTATGGGCTGCTTCCTTATGGTCTTATTTCTCTGAGCATCTGCAAGGATATGAGAGCAGAGGAACCACGTGAAGATTCGTTTCCCCAGTGATATGAACTATACCATAAGTAGGTAGAAGCAAATTCCCCCTGTTTAGGTTTAAATGTTAATCTTTTTCAACTTTATTATATATAAGTTGGATATCTATAACTCTATTATTAAAGGGTCGTTAATTTCCACTTGCACACAATTAACCATAGCTCTATAATTTGATAAATGTAATCACAAGCCCCTAAAGTCTCCATAGGAATATGATTCCTTATCTAGTTTTAATTATATTCCTAGGATAAATTGTATGATCTCAGCATATCAGGATGCCTCACCATTATGGGACAGAACAACAAAATTGCCATAGCCTGACATATGATTCTTGATATTTCTACAACTACAACTAGAATTATTTCTTTTACGTGGAAGTGGTTTTCAGACAGACATCTCTAAGGTAAATAGATTATATGGTCTTTTTCTAAGAACAGGTTTTGATCAGGAAATAGCAGAGCGGACTACAAGAGCTCTGAATCCTTGAAAGGAAATGACATCTTGAAAGGATGTCGTTCAGTAAGAAGTGAGTTAAGGAAGCAGTCAGGAGTGCTATGCCAGATTTCTCCTGCCATACAATTGGGCTGAAAGCTGACTTCATCCAACTTCTTAGCATTTTTTGGGTAGACTTAACTCTAGTCCCTTTACTTCTGATAATAGAAAGTTTTCAAACATAAGTCTGGGTTATATTTTCACTCAGTAACTTTTGATAAATATTTTCTTTCATCTTTGCATTTTATAGTTTGATCCAAAATCAATAATTTGGATACAGACATACCGAACCACATAACTGAGAGGGTTCCTAAAGAGGTTGGCAGAGTAATTTCCTAAAGTACCTGGTAACTGCCAAGAAAACACTTGCTGTGTCTGAGAATGCTGACAAGAGGGTCCTTTTCTAATCCTATCCTAAACAGAATGGAAAAAAATGCTTCCTCTTGATTGGAGAAAAAGGTCAGTAAATTTGTAACATTCTTTGGCAATTTTCAGCTTTCCTGTTGGTTAGTTGTATCCCTTTGTTTTTAATATTGTATATGTAGAGATTAGATGGAAAAAGAAAAGAAACAGCTTTGGTAACTTTTGACTGTCAGTGGGATTCTAGAACGAAAACTAGTATTTTTCTATCAAATGTTGAGAAGTAGTTAAAAAGCCCCAAATTAGCAGCTAAGAAATAAGTAGCACAATTGCTTAAAATTCAAGACTAGTTTTAAAAGTTTTTCTAAAGCTCTGTTAGCATGACGCTAAGAATCACCTGGATGTTTATTCAATATACAGATTTGTGGGTCTACCCCAGGCCTCCTGAATCTGACCCTCCAGTGAAAGGGCCCAGCAATCTGTGTGTTTAACGAGCATTCCAGATGATTCTTATAAGGTAAATTTTTAATACACTTTAAGAGTGAGGGATGCATAAGAATCTCTTGAGTGTGTCCCCCAGATAGATTACTCCTCAGACCAAGATACTGACACATATTCCCCCATACCTAAGCAAACCACTAGCACTAATCGGATGTATTCTATCCCTCAGGTGTTTTGCTGGGTAAATCTAGGATGTCAGCTGCTATTGAGTAAGATTAATACTAGAAAGAGCTCTAAAAAAACCACTAGAGCCTAGGAAGGAAAATTATTTTCCATATTTTTTATTTTTCATGATGTTTATTCTGAAGTATCACTACTAAATTTAGCATCCCTTCTTTGCTGCCCCCATTACTTTCTAAACTCTTTAAGGGTAGAGATAGTTCTCTAGTCATCTTTGTATCTCCAGCCCTAACACAAGGTTTGGTACACTTGTTATTGAATGAGTGAATGACTTGGTAAATACTAAAATTGCTGTGTTAAATAGTTTTAATGAAAAAAACGTTGGTGCCTAAGGGTGAGATGTTCTTGGCATACATGCATAAATAGCAAGTACGTACCAAGTGAAGGCATTGCAAAACTGAGGCTTAAACTGCAAAAAGAAAAGGCACAAGGTGACAGTTTTGTGACAGTGGCTATACACATCTGATTCCATTGCTTAGACAAGTGAAAATTTCCCCATCTGGGTCTTTACTTCAAATTAACCTTCATCTCCAGCAGCAGGAGCAATTATTTGGACCTGCATTTAGAGACAGGAAAAGGAAAGAGATTCTTCTTTTATGCCTCATTAGGCCACAGAATAAGTAACACAATACAAATGTCCCTGAAAGGATTAATGATACAGCTCAAGATAGCTACTATTTGTTCTAATTGGAAATAAGATCATCATTTTCTCTGATCTTCGGATCTGGGGATGAGCAAGGATCACAGCTGAACAGTAAGTAAAGAGGCAACTGGAGAGAGTTGAAATCATCCTGAAGTCGGCTATTACCAGTTCATCCAGCACTGCTTCCCAATTTTACACCTTCCTGGAAGCAGTAGTCACAGGGCTGCATGGTACAGTTCCAATATTGAATGGTAAACTATTGTCCTAAAGACTATGAGTACTTTGGGCATGTTAATAGAATCATGTAAGGGGCCATTTGGAGATTTTGAGAACCTAAGCAGTTGTGTAGATATTGGGTGAAATTGTTCTTGGCTGGCGTGCTACAGTTCCTACAAAATTCTCCCTATTTAGCGATACAGATAAAAGAGAGCTTAATATATGCAAGGATAATTATTCACAAGAGAATCCACTTAAAGCTGCAACAAAAATTTCATGGTATAAAAGGAGAAAAGGTTTCAATTGAGACTTTATCTTGAAAAAATGGAGTTATAGTAGTGAAAATAATGTCTTTCTCATAAATAAAATAATTTTGGTTATAAAGACAACTAGGGCTAGTTATAGAAAATAGCAAGTTTTTCTTTTTTAAAAACGATGATTCTGCCAAAAGTGTATGAGAGCACAATGCAACATCCTTTCATGTTTAATTAACTTTCAAAGGATAATCTTTTTGAAGGTTACTTTTGAGAAATATTCATGGATGTATCAGTTTTTTCAGTGACTTTTATTGTTATGTTGATATTCGAATCGTTCTCCTTCAAAATGCCTGCTGTGTCATCAACCTCGCCTTTGCTCTCTTCTACAATTTTGAGCTGCCTAATGAGGCCAAGATCCTTATACGTCAGTGGCTTTGTGTGTGGTTTGCACTGTTTTGCAGTACTACTCTTGTTCATCCCTTGAAATTCTGAAACTTTTCTGAGATGTATAGTTTTGCTTGGCAAAGGATTTGCGTTATATTTACAGACTAATCATCAAATACATTGATTTAATGGTTAGAGATAGATATGAATTTTCAGAGAGAAGGGGTGTGGAGAACAGACTAATTTTATAAATGATCAACTCAGTAGACCATTAGAGAAAATTTTCATGTTATGATGGCTTTTGCTTTCCTGTTGTGAAGACTCAGATAATAAAATTGATAATGAGGAACTTCTGTATTATCACTGTCTTCACTTTATAGGTGATTAAAATGCAGCTCAGAGAAGTTCAGTGACTTAAGGCAACACAGTAAGTAAATACTCTCCCCTAATCCATGCTCCTTATGCAAAGGAGCGGATAGAGTGGGGGGCTAAGAGTGAATCTATTTCCCCTTGGTTGGCAGCAATTTGGATTACTGTAATAAGAAACAGTTTCTTCATAGGCCCCATCACTCTGTACAGATGTTAGGATTTCTGAGTAGTCTAACGTTCCAGACTCATGTATTTTCTTCTGCAGTTGATTTTGGCCTCCATAGAAAGTGAATGCTGATCCCATGTCTGAGAATTCCTCTTGAGAAGATTGAATAGATTAATGGAAAGAGCTTTGAACTGAGAATCAAGATTTATGGGGTCTAAGTTTAGCTCTGATGCTGACGAATTGTCAAAAATCAAGTATGACCTTGGGCAAGTTGCTTTCTCATACCGAACCTTGGTTTCCTAAACTTTGAGATAAAGATCCTGAACTCATTTATCACTAAAGCCCTTTCCATGGCAGAATTCCACATGTCTGCCTATCACCTGCAATCCACCACAGGCCTGTAATAGACAAATACTGGCTACTAGTAAGTACTTAATTTGTTGATATGTGCAAAACATTTGGTACATAGGAGAACTTCAGTAAACACTGGTTCCTTCTGTCCATCTCCACCTTCTCCACACACACAAGATGTAAAACACATTTGCTCTCCCTTCACTGGGAGAACTTAGAGATGCAAGTGGTTAAGAAAAAAAAAAATAAACTATTAATTGAAATGGGCTTAGATACCTACTTTTAAGCAATGCATGTTTAAAAGGGCAAATCTTGAGACTGTCATCAGTTGTATATGCAACCACTTGGAAGTCCCTGAACAAAGTGCTAGTGTGATTATGTCTAACTTGGCATCTTTTTACTGACCTTGGACTTTAGGCCATCACTTGGCTCTCTTGTTATTCTCAGAAAGCTTGGTGTTTGTATTTCCAAAGATAATGTAGGGGATCAGGTCTACTTTTTAAAAGATATTTTTAGTGTTCCACTCTCTCACTTCTTTCAGACAGGCCAAACTGAGGATTCCCTTAGGAGGACTGGATATTGGTCCTCTTGGCTGATGTTCATGGCTTCTTCTAGACTTCCTTTAGCAGCTCAGTTCCTATTATTTTTATCTATCTATCTGTCTGTCTATCTATGCATCTATCTATCCATCTACCTATCATCTATCTACTACCTACCTATCCCTATCTATCTGTGCCTGTACCTAACACTGATACCAAATATTATTTTCTTGATCTGGACCTGTGTAGAAAGCTCACAAATAGGTTTTCAGAGAGAAGAGTAAGCCAATTACTTTAGCCATTTTGTTCAGTTATCTTTCAGAGTATCTTAATTAAATTTGATTTAATGAAGTGAGTTCCTACCATGTGCTCTTGCATATGATTTCTTTTGAAGAGATCCAGACAAAATGGTTCCTGTTCTCAGAGCTCAAATTCTAATTACTCAGAAAATGTAAAGCTGTCCAGGGATGGAATCCAAAGCCAGGTCAGTCTCCCAAGTGGGCACCATTCCACTTCACTGTCTCTTGTCACTGCCATTCTGCGATCCTGGCAGCTGCATAGCAGGGTTCTTTCGGCAGGATTTGGGTTGAAAGACAGGAGGTATGCCTCTGGTCTGGCAGTTGAGTGGTTTAAGAATCTGCTTGTGGGGTTTTCCTGGTGGCGCAATGGTTGAGAGTCTGCCTGCCAATGCAGGGGACACGGGTTAGAGCCCTGGTCTGGGAGGATCCCACGTGCCGCGGAGCGACTGGGCCCGTGAGCCGCAACTACTGAGCCTGCGCGTCTGGAGCCTGTGCTCCGCAACAAGAGAGGCCGCGATGCTGAGAGGCCCACGCACCGCAATGAAGAGTGGTCCCCGTTTGCCACAACTGGAGAAAGCCCTCGCACAGAAACGAAGACCCAACACAGCCAAAAATAAAATAAAAAAAAAAAAAAAAAAAAAAAAAAAGAATCTGCTTGTCTTCAAGGTTTGGGATAGTGACCAGTTACAAGTGACCAGAAACCTAAAAGTGGTCAGGAGTAGAAGGGTCCATTGAAGGTTGGAGAAGCAGCTAGACCTCAGGAGAAGAGGTCAAATTGGAGTGGGAGGTGAGTTTTAGATACATTAAGATCCAGGCACCCAGAGTACAGAGTCTGAAAGTAGCATGAATGGGAAGCTGTTTTAATCTAGGTCCTTCAGACAACCATCCTTGCCATTACTGCCTTTGTTGCTCACATGGTTAGGGAATTTAAACCTACTCCATAATCATGGTGCAAAAGAATAGATAGTAGCTCCTGAGAGTGGCTTTTTTTTGTTTGTTTGTTTTATACAGCAAATGTCAAATATCACCTGCAATATTTTAAATGGTCATCCAAAGACAGACATTTTCCTGTTTCAAATAAACGCATCTTTGACACATACATGGACTTTAGCGTAAATCATTATTTCACTACATTGAGTGAGAGAGTCCATAGAGCAAAGCTGTTTCCTTCTCCTTTGAATGCTGTGGTCCCTGGCATAGACCCATAGGCCCTGGCTCGCGACAGATTCTCTGTACAAATTTTTTTTGAACTGAGATGATTAGGTTCTGATTGTTAAGAGCAAATCAGATCAAGCCATTTCTGTTATGAAACACTGTTGTTGGCCTTAAGCCATCACTTTCCCTGAGTTGGAAACTTTACTTGATCATTAATGACTTTTGGGGAAGCTATTAGTCCAGAACCCTGTAGAGCAACTTCTGGGGCTGCTGGGCACTGCACATCTGTCACTCCTCTTTGACAATCTGCAAGATGCAACTACAGCATCTGTAGAGAGTGGGTTAATAACTGTCCTGCTTTGTGTGAGAATTACCAAGGTAGAACAGGAGGCTCAACACAGAGTCTGTACTTGCTTAGCATGCTGGCTGGAATTAAACACCTCATTTGAAAACCAAGACACACAAGGAAGGAAATGGAACAAATCCCTTGCTTTCAACTGCATTGCAGATAGGACAGAGTGAGGCTTAAGTGTCGAATTCTGCCTGGATTGTTCTGAATCTAAATGGTTCATCTCTTACAGGAGAGTGGTTGAGTTATTTTGATGTTTGAGACTAGGTAGAAATACCAACTGTATCAGCTAATTTATTCTTACATTCAACCACTCATTTGCCAAATACATATTTGACACCCATTACATGCTACAGATGAAGCAGAGAGTAAGACAAACAAATCCCCTATCCTCATGGAGCTCATATTCTGGTAGAAATGAATAAATAAATATATCACATAATGTCAGCAATGAATAATAACAACTCAGAGTAATGCTGATATGGTGGTAACATAATGTCTCGTACCAGATATTATGATGACAGTGATAAATAGTGGTCAGGGATGGCATTTCTGAGTAAGTGCTTTTTGGGCAGAGACATGAATGAAATGAGGGAGAGGACCATGCAGGTATATAAGGAAGAGATTCCTAGCAGCAAAAAGAGAACATTGAGAGGCTCTGAGGTGGGAATAAGCTTGGCATTCTGGGGACAGCAAGAAGATTGGTGAGACTGCATAAAATTTAGTGGGAAAAGGAGATGGGAGGTAGAATAAGAGTAGACATGCGCAGTTCACACAAAGCACGTTTGCTGGGGTAAGCATTTTGCATTTCTAAGTGTGAATAAGAAGGCAATGGAGGACATAGAAAGGGGGAAATGAAATCTGATTTATGTGTTTAAAGATCACACTGTATGGTAGGCAGAATAATGTTACCTTACATGACAAAGGGAAATTAAAGTTGCAGATGGAATTGAAGTTGCTAATCAGCAGATCTTCAAATAGAGAGATTATCTCGATTTTTCCGGGTGGTCCCAGTGTAATCTCAAGGGTCCTTAAAAGTGGAAGAAGAAGGTAGAAAAGGTCAGAGTGATGTGATGTGAGAAGGACTCGATCCACCACTCCTGGTCTTGAAGATGGACTACTGAGGTCTCAAGCCTCAAGAGTATGAACAGCCTGCAGAAATTGGAAAGGAGAAGGAAGTGGATTCTCCACTAGCTCCTCCAAAAGGGAATGCAGCTGAACAACACCTTGATTTTGGCCCAGTGAGACTCATGTTGGATTTCTGGCTTACAGAAGAGTAACATGATAAATTTGTATTTTAAAAATCACAAAGTTTGTGGTAATTTGTCATAACAATGATAAAATATTAATACACTCTGGCTTCTGTATGGGGGGATGAACTGTACAATCTAAGCGTGGAAGTAAGGAGTCCAATTAGGTTGCTACTGTAATTTTATAATCTAGAGAAAATGAAGGCGTAGATTAGAGTGACAACGGTGGAGCTGGTGGGAAGTGGTCAGATTTGGAATGTATTTCCAAACGGACAGAAATTGTCTTGAATTATTCCTGGGATTTCGGTCTGAGTCATTGAGTATGAACAACTGGGTGAGTAGCAGTGCTATTTGCTGACATAGGGAAGATTGGAGGAGACATGGTTTAGGGGAGAAAAGCAAGAGTTCTATTTTAGAAATTTAAGTCGGAGATCCCTTTCAGATATCTGAGTGGAACTGTTGATTAAACAACTGGATAAATTAGTCTGAAGCTCAGGTGATAGGTCAGGGCTAGAAATATAAATTTGGGATGGCAAAACTGCAAAATAGAAAAGATTTTTGTCTTAGATATTGTGGTGCCACCATATCAACCCCAACTGCTTATACTTGAAATGTTATGTGAGAGGAAAGGATGGTTCTATTTTGTTGAGACCATTATTATTTGGAATTCTATAGTAATTGAACTGATATCCTAACTAATCTCCCAAACAGTTCAATCATTTCATATTCAACATAATTTGAACTACTCAAATTGCCCAAATTAAGTCCAGAGAACAGGGGAATCTAGCTTATTGGGGATAGAGCCATATATCTTTCCTGATCATATGCTCTTGTCTATATTTGCCCGGGAAAACTGGGTGACCAGGACAACTATGGCTTCAGTGGTTGGTGGGTGTAGCCTTTATCTGCACAGTTGAAAGTGGCTTGTCACAATGTTGACATTTTGAGCAGCTTGATGAAGAAAGAGATGGGAGGATGCACCGCTTCAGTTTTAGGACACGCACACATCTCTTCCACTCTTATCCCATTGCTCAGAATTAAGCATGTGGTCTCACTTATCTATAAGGAGATTTCTAGTCTGGGTGGCCATGTGTGCAGCTGAGATGGGAGGGTTCTGTTACTAAAGGATGAAAGAGGAAGTGGACGTTGGTAGACAGTAGTGATTCTCGTCCTGGTCCGCTTCTCTGGCCACCCTAACATTTTCATGCATCCTTCTTCCTGCTCCTAGAACACACCCCCCTCCCCTTGCGGGTTGCATCAGCTCAAAGCCCAGTATCTGCAGGTGGTGCATAGTCTTTTCACCATGACTTGGTGCTCTGCTCCTGGCCCAGTGAACTCTAACCTAAAAGACCAGTTAATTGACCCCTCACCAATGTAAAATAGCAAATTTTAGCTGCATAGCTGCAATAGCTCTGTATAGCTGCAATTAAAATAAACAACCCCGCCCTCCCCACCAAATCTCCCATTTAGAAAAAGGCATAATACAGTAATCATTTTAAAACAATTATCAAATACCACCTGTGAAGGAATACCAAAGACTCCTGTAATAGTTTGCCAGAGCTGCAATAGCAAAATACAACAGAAATTAATTTTCTCACAGTTCTGGAGGCTGGAAGTCCAAGATCAAGGTGTCAGTAGCTTTGGTTTTTTCTGAGGCCTCTCTTCACTGCCTTCTCACTGTGTCCTTTCCTCTGTGCACGTGCATCCCTGGTGTCACTTGTGTGTGTCCAAATTTCCTCTTTTTATAAGGACACCGGTCAGATTGAATTAGGGGCCCACCCTAGGGGCCTCATTTTCAAGGAGGCGTCTAATCACCTCTTTAATAGCCGTATCTCCAAATAGTCATATTCTGAGGTACTGGGGGTTAGGACATCAACGTGTGCATTTTGTGGAGACACAATTCAGCCTATAATTCCTTTCCCCGTCAGTGGAGTAAACTCCTTCTTTAGTTCATCTGGCATACCTGGTTCTGCTTTCTGGGCAGAACTTTCTGGACTAATGTTCTCTGTGTCTCCTCCAGGGCCCAGCTTAGAGTGAGGTGAGGGAGGAGAGGCAGACATTTGCCTCAGACGTAAAGTATAAGGGGGCACAAAAAATTTCAATAATCAAGATAAAACTATTTTAATAATATTTTAAACAAATAAAAATAATGCAAAAGATCCATGATGAACAAAATATCAATTTTTAATAAAGATAAGATTAATATTACTGGTTTTTCCTTTTGCCTCAGGCTCCAATATGGCTTCCTATAGCACTGTTACTGATCCTGCCATCATTAAAAACTTTGATATTTTATTCAAGGATTTTTTGCACTAATTTTGATTGTCCAAAACATTGCATTAAAATATTATTTATCGTGATTACTGTCTTTTTTTTGCAGCCCCTTATATTTTTTGTACCTGAGGCCAGTGCTTCTCCCTCATTCTCCTCCCTCCTCCCCCAAACCCTGGCTTTCTCTTCAGGGAACTTTGCCTTGTCCGTTGTCCTTCTTCACTACATTCAAAGTGGACACTGGAACGATTATCTTTCTTGGTGGCCAAACCACCTTCTGCTGGTGCAGGTGCAAAGATCTATAGGTGTTTTAGTGTATAACAGGCTCAAGCTTTGGCCAGCTAGGTTTCCCTTCATTTGGTAGCATAATTCCTTCAAAAACCAAGTCAAATTTCAGTTCTAATTGCTTTCAATCAATCGCATAAGATAGTAGCCAGTAGTCTTGGGTAACAGATTTTTTAAGCATGAAAATTTTAGTCTTTTATTTTCTGTCCTGTCTGCTGTGTCCACCACTACACTGGTCTTTTTCTGCAAGGCACTGAGGCGGTTAAAAAACAGACTTGGGTAGGACGGAAATATCTTTAGTCCAATTTGTGCCACTGTGCCCCCTCCCATCATCTGGCAGAGGGCACTTACTGGGAAGTACTTGAGTAAAGCTTGGGCTTACCACCTGCTTAGGCTGCTTCTTCAGAATCACCAGAGTAGAGAAGCTACTACCTTTTCAACCCTGTGTGGGTCCAAATACCTAGACCCTGCCCCAAGCCAATTAAAAAGGAAAAAATTTTTAAAAAGCATCTTCCTAAACAGAGCTGAACTTCCATCTCTACTTTCAAGTAGGCTGACTCTTCCTGGAAATCAGCTTACTCTTGCAGGGCTTTGTTGAAAATGGCAAGAAGTAGACAGCATACACTAACATTCTGAAAAATTTCAACACTTTCCTATAGTAGGCTCAGTTAGCATGGGTTTTGATTTCCAAGTTATCACAGGAGACATTGTGGTAGGCAGAATAATGGCCCCTCAAAGATGTCCATGTCCTAATCCCCAGAACCTGTGAATATGTACCCTTACCTGACAAAAAGGAATTAAGGTAGCAGATGGAATTAAGGTTAATAATTAGCTGACCTTCAGAGAGGAAATTTATCCTGGGTCACAACAGCTCTTAAATGTAGATGAGAGGCAAGAAGAGGTTCGAAGTGACTTGACCTGCTGTTCCTGGCTTTGAAAATGGAGGAAGGGGCTAGGAGCCAAGGAATGTAAGCAGCCTCTAGAAGATGGAAAATGCAAGGCAACAGAGTTTCTCCCAGAGCCTATAGAACAGAACACAGCTGTGCCCACCCCTTGATTTTAGCCCAGCAAGTCCCATTTCAGATTTCTGACCTCCAGAACTGTATGATAAAAAATTTGTGTTGGTTTAAGCCATTAAATACATGGTAATTTGTTATAGCAGCCATAGACAATGATGAAACATTTTTATTAAATGTTTTACTATTAGGTTTCTAGCCTCAAATTTTTATATCCTTGTTGCCTGCTGCTTAACCATTAAGCCAATGTAATATATGTTCAGTTGTGTTGCATCATTACCCTACTCCTAGGTACCAAATTCTGTATTCATTAGTTCATTGCTTCATAGTGCTGACAAGACCCTAAATAACTGTGGCTTAAACAAGATAGAACTTGATTTCTATTTTACCTAAGTCTGATGAGAAGCATACCAGGGCTGTTACGGCTGCTCCGTGGATTAGTAACGCAGATTTCTCTCTTGTCCCTCTGCCATCCCCAGGCATTGCTTCCATTCACATGGATGAAGGAGATTCATCATCATATTTTAGTTCCTGAGATGAAGAAACAGGAAGTAAAGGGCACACACCTTCTCTTTAGGGCCACCAATTGGAAGGTGCACATGTCACTAACATTCACATGCTATTGGTCTAAAATTAGTCACATGCTGCATATAACTGTAAGGGAGGATGGCAAAAGCAATCTTTATTTTGGTGGCCGTGTGCCCAGACAACATTTGAGGATTCTATTACTAAAGGGAAAAGGGGATAATGAAAATATTTCCTGCTACACACAGGAAGTGGCATCACATTGTGCAAAGGAGGGATTGATTTCAATTTGAATTACAAGTAGGAAAAAAAAATAACAGAAAAACTGGCTTTAAAACTTTTCCCATGGGCACTGGAGCAGCAAGAATTCACCATAGAATCAGCGTTACTGCAAAAATAGTTTAAGTATAGCATGTTCAAATAAGACACTGAGAGCTTCAAAGGTGCATGGACAAATAAGTATTCAAATCAAGCAAAATTCTCACGTAAACATAAGGCTTAGTAAAAAGCTTCTACACCAAGAAGTGGGCATCCCAGAGCACACCTTGTGATAGGAGAACAGTGTGGAACACAGAAAGGAGGCTCCAGAGAAGACCAGCCGTCAGGCTTTTGCCTTAGTCACTGTGGTGAAGCGTTATTATCCACCCCTCTGGGAAGGAGCAACCAGAGACTGATGCCAGAACCCACTGTGTATCAGTTATAGATTAAACTGTGGCGGGTTTTCATTTCAGAGTATAGATTTAGTCATTCTCAACAAATCCTTTTTGTGAAAATCCTATGGATATTATCATACATAGATACTCTGAGTAGTTAGACCACACGTATTAGAGACCAGATTCAGTTGTCCTGAGAAGAAAAACCCAGGCAGGACGCTCCCGCAGAGCGTTCAGATCAAATGTGTTACCCAGGGAGCCTAACTTTTCCAAATCGCTGAACAGCAGAGAAGTGTCCTGGCAGTTGAGGTCACTGTGCTTTTTAACCCATGGAAATTCTGACATTTGTGTTAAATATCATTGGTTATTTGCTCACTGTTCTATGAAACATCAACAATTCAAAGACATCTCAATGTCTTAGAACCTAGAACTTTCATGATCTTCGTTAGCCAATGCCTTTGTACTTTAGCTAAGGGAGGAAACTGGTGCCCAGAGAGAGTAAGTGAGTTTTCCTGCTAAATGGCTAGTTAGGGACAGAGTCCTGCTTGGAGTTTCAGTCTTCTGATTCTTACTCCACTGTCATATTCTTCATGTTATGGTTGCTTTTCTAGTTGATTCTTCCCCCTTCTTTCTAAAGTTTTTAATTACCCAGGTAATACATGTGTTTATTATTTTTTAAAACGTTACATTATAAAGTTAGTGCACTATTCATTTTAGTTCTTTACCCTTGTCCTCAGAAATAATCACTCTTATGAGTTGTGTATCCATGCTCTTTTTTAATATGTACACACCCATGTTTGTGTGTGCTTTTCATAGAAAACATAGAGTATTGCTTGTAGTTTTTGCTTTATTGTGTAAATTAGATCTTACTGTACCTGTTGTTCTGCAGTTTGCTTTTATTCACTCAACAATATATTTTTGTGATAAATTCATATTGATACACAGATCCAATTTTTTGTTTTTATTTGTATGGTATTCTATCAACCAAATAGACCACATTTAATTTATGTTATTTATCCATTTCCCTTTTGGTACATATTTTTATTTGTTTCCAATATTCACTACTAAATCTAATTAAATGTATGCATTCAATACTCAAGATTTTTCTAATCACTCAAAAAAAAAGCTCCTGAAAAGGGATTGCTAGTGTCTGAATGTTTATATCCCCCCCCAATTCATATGTTGACATTCTAACCCCCAAAGATGATGGTATTAGGAGGTAGGGGCTTTGGGAGGTGCTTAGATTCTGAGGATGGGACCCTCGTGAATGGGATTAAATGCCCTTATACAAGAGGCTCAGACAGTTCCCTAGCCCCTCCACCAAGTGAGGACACAGGGAGAAATTGCTGGTTATGAACCAGGAATACAATCATGCTGGCACCTTGATCTTGAACTTTCCAGCCTCTGGACTGTGAAAAATAAATTTCTGTTGTTTATAAGCTATATTATGTTATAGAAGACAAAACAGACTGTGGTATTTTGTATAGCAGCCCAAACAGACTAAGACAGGGATGAACTGCCATTTAGAATTGTGGCCCATAGAAGAAGAAGATTTGGATTTTAGTTACTTGATTTTACATAAAACGTGTTAGGAGTCTTAGAGGCATAGGTCATTAAAATTAGAAGAAACATCAGAACTCCTCAAGTTTTCCCTCTTCCTTTTTTAAAAGCAGCAGTAGGTGTGAAGAATTTAGTGATTTTCCCCCCAAATTACAGAATGACAGTTGTTGGTTTGTGCCCTCTTTTCATCTCTGTTTTGTGGGTCATTTTCCTTGTCCTGTTCCAGGTTAGAATTCCTTGAGTTACCCTTGGCTTTTTCCCTGTGCTTTCCCCTTTTTTACCCCTGAGAAACCTTCAGTGATCCAGATAAGTTCTAGACTTCTGTCTTCCATCGTGGCCCACCCAGGACCACTACTCTGTGATGTAAATCCTTACTCTCTAATGTAAGCTCTGTGATGGCAGAAACCAATTCTGCTTTGTCTTGCTCATGACAGATAAGAGTACTCTATGATACTGTTGTCTTCTCAGATGAATCTTCACAATCATCAATACAACCCTAGGATTTTTCTCAACATTGTTCTACAAAAAAAAAGAAAAATCAAATTAGCAAGTGTGATGGAACCTATTTTTTGTCCTTAATGTGAAACTTTGGCTCTCTCTAGGCCAGTCACTCATGGTTCCCTGCAGATGGTGGTTTATGGTTCAAGCATATCACTTAACTTCTACCTTTGCTTCATTTTCATTATCCTTATCTGACATATCCTTCCCCATGCGCTCGAGCTATTCAAACCCTACCCATCTCCAGGATCCAGTTAAATTCCCTCCTCTCCTTGAAGCCTGCCTCGGCTATTCCTGCCCACAGTGCCCTCTTTTCTCTTCATTCCTGTATTACTTACCTTATTCTGGTGTATAAATCACTCATGCATCTCACTCTTCTCCAAGATGCTCTAAAGATAAAGGCCATGACCTTCATTTTCCCTATCTCCCACACAAATGCGCTATAGTACTGAGAACCTAATAGAATCCAGTGACTTATTGCATGAGTGAATGACAATGGGGTTGAGAAGGCATTAAGTGTAATGTCTTCCATATGGAAATGTGTGCAAAGGACAGGTGATAATTTGTCAAAAATTAGTACCATGTCCTGGCAAATGACTTTGGCATTTTGAAAAATGCACTATTTTAAATAATTTCCTTCCCTCATAATAAAAGCAATGTATGTTCATTGTAGAATTTTTGGAAAGTACACAGGGAAAATAAAAGTAATTTCTAATTCCATCACCTGGAGATAACTTCTGAAGAGTATTCAGTTCTGTTTTTCCCCAAGGTTATGCATCTATATAGTTATTTGTTTTGCTTTAGGACAATCCGGAAAATTCAGCAAATAGTTTGTATGTTACTTTTTGCAATTAATATTACAGTTGAACCTTGAACAACATGGGTTTGAACTGTGTGGGTTCACACACTGTTTTCAGTAAATATGTACCACAGTACTACACCATTTGTGGTTGGTTGAATCCCTGGATGTAGAAGCGCAAAAATGGAGGGCCAACTGTGAAGTTTTATAGATTTTCTATTGCACAGAGGGTTGGCGCCACTAATGCTGGCATTGTTCAAGGGTCAGCTGTATATCATCATCATTTTCTCCATTTAATAGTTAATAAAAAGGGTTTTATGGCTACATAATATTATAGTACATGAGATGTTTCATAATCTCTTCAATCACCTGTTATAGAACATTTAGGTATTTCTAGTTTTTCACTACTACAAATTAATGAGCTAAGAATTATTGAGCACTCACTATGGGCCAGGTACTCTGTTGAATCTTTTAGATTTACTGACACTTAAAAGATCCATAACAGCCTTTCATGGGAGGCACTTTTATCATGCCCATTTCTTTGGATGAGCACACTGATGTCTGTAGAGTTGGGTTCCTCATCCAAGATCACGGTAAGTGATAAAGCCAGAATTCTAACCCAGTTAGAATGGCTCAAGAACCTATGCTAACCATTGTGAATATAATCATGATAAATTCTAATACAGAATTCTTTGTCCATGTCTTTAATAATTTATAATGAAAAGCGGCAACAGTGGAATTACTGAATCAAAGGATATGAAGAAACTTCCTATTGTCAAATTGCTTTTCAAAAAGATTATTGTACTAAATGTATGTATGTACCAGATGTATGCAGTATATGAGCTTGCCCCCTTTCCCTGAGAGAGACATGGAATCCTTAGTCCTACATGTCTACTTTTAAACCTTTTACTCTAAGTATACTACAGCATCTATCGCATTATATGTCTTTATTCATATTTCACTCTGTCTTGCTATACTGTGAAATCTTTGAGAGCAAGACTATCTCATTTGTCTTTCAATTCATAGTACCTACCATTGGTGCCATATACATAGTAGATTCTCAGTATGGCTTTTGTCAAAAAAAGTGCACCATGACTTGCAGTTTCAGGTGCCAGTTTGCTGCGTGCAGGTAAGTGTCACTTCACTTTCCTTTCCAGTTCCCATGCTTCCTTAATACGGAGTTTCAGCTCTAGAAATTCTGGTCCTTTCACTGTTCTTATGTGGCTTCCACCTCCTTCTTTCCTGCAACCTAATTCGCAACTCTCCAAATCCATGTCAAACATCACGTCCTCCTGGAAGCCTTTGCTCTTACCATCTTCCTCTCCAGTGCTGAACTCTCCCCTTGTAGATTCCCATAAAGGATTGACTGTTTATAATATATAATATGGTAGCAGGTTTGACTGAATTCAGCAATTAATCAGGTAATTCCTTTAATGAATCTTTAATAGTGTAATCTTAATGTCACTTATTCCTCATGCTTCTTATTTCCTGCACACCTTAAGCACATTTTAAGATCCTGGGCATTTGCAACCATTCTCCAACCTTTATGTAGGTGGTCTGCTGGAAGCACTCAGAACTCCCACAGGCATTCGGGAATGGGCCAAGGGGCTGTCCTGCTTCCAGCCTTCTCTCTAGATGGGTTTGTGTATCTTCTGCCATCGAGGTATTTTGGAAGAAATTTCAGGAGTGTTTGATTTTTCCCACATTCTTCCCATGAAAATATTTCATCACAGTTCCAACTAGAGGCTCCTAGAATCCAATAGGTGAGTCCAGAACATTTTGCAACCAGAGTGGTTTAGGGAGACTTTAATTAACTGGTTTCCTTGGCAAGCTACTAGAACCTTGATTATTAACATCTTTGATCAACATAAAATCAGAGATTCCTGTGGCTGAAAAAATACTGTCAGATAATGAAAGCTTGCTCCAGTTTCACGCTCCTGTCCCCATATGAGGCCGATGTATTTTGTTCCCCATCAGTTTCCACTGCAGTTCTTGTGAACGTTATTTTTAGCATAGTCTGCATTTCACAGATTACCATATGTTTTTTTTCCTCTTGGTATCAACACAGCTTTTAAAGTTAAAAATTATTTGGCATGTTAATATGCCCTAATAAATCAAGTACATATGTCTTTAAACCACAAACATAAATACTCTATTTGCCATTAAATTTGTTGCTATATTTGATCTGATAATATTTTTCTATTTTACTGTCACTACGACTTGCCAACTTGCCTTTTGAAATCTGCACTTATGGAAAATTAATATTTAATGTGGAAATTGTAGAGCCCGGAGGTTGGTGGGTATGAAGAGACACAGAAGGGGCTATAGAATTTTAAAAGAAAAAAAGCAGAGGAAAGGAAAATCTGAAGCTAGGGTACCTTTGGGTTTTTGGCAGTTTTAACACAGTGGAAATGAAAGAGGTAAAGACACCACAGGAAGTAAGGGGCTGAGGGTAAGGAGCCAAAAATGAAAAAGAAGCACTAGAAGCGATGGAAAAGTTCAGAAGAGCTGATGGAAAAAAGGGATGATGGTGAAACAGTTGGCAAAGATGAAGGTCACAGCCAGAATGAAAAATCATTAACAGAGAAGAATAAAAATTCAGAACTTAAAGAAGAGGCTCTACACTTCTCCAGCCTCTAAATTCCACCTCTACTTTCAGTAGCGCTTAGGAATTTAACAATAGCTTTCAGAGCTAGAAAACTTTATTAGACAGAGGGGAGGTGAGTCAGGAATGAAATTGTTTACTGACAATTTCAGTAAAAATGCATTCAGATAAATGCTACGATTCCAGTAGTTACTATGGCTCCTTTAATGAAAGATTGATTCCAGATTTTGGCAGAAAATAGTCTGGCAAAAGCAATAACAGTTCTTTGGGCTTGGCATGAAACTCCACCACTTTCTCGGCTCCCTCTGTCTATTATGTTTTTCCAGGCCAATTCCATGCTTAGAAAGAGAGGCAAGAAACTACTGCTTACACAGGAGGGAATGTTCATGTTGGAACAGAGAGAGGGAATCATGATTTAAACACTTATTTTTTGTTGTTGTTATGTAATTCACTCATGCAACGAATTCTTACTGAGCACCTTATAAGTGTTAAGCACTGAACTTGATTCTGAGAATGAAGAGCTCATTGCTATTTAAGGAATTATGGTGAATTAATTCAAGGGTCGGCAGACTTTGACCTTTGAGCCAAATCTACCCACTGCCTTGTTTTTGTAAAGTGTATTGGCCCATTTATTTCTGTATTGTCCGTGGCTCCTTTTGTGTTATGATGGTAATGCTGAGTAATCAGGACAGGGAATGTGTAGCCTGAAAGAGTAAAACATGTTTATTAGCTTGCTCATTACAGAAGTTTGCTGACTGCTGGATAAATACAGTTGTTATAATGGACTTATATTGGAGTTCAGTAAGTTATAGGAGAAGGAGCCAAAGATGTTAGTGAAAGCTTCAAAGAAGAGTTGATGTGTGACATTTGATTTCAGTTTTGAAAGAGTTTTGAAAGATTCTGGGCATGAAGGCGTGAGAGAGGTGGTTTGGGAACAGCCATGACAAAGCTAGTACTGTGACATAGTTTGTGAATTTTAGGAATCTACCCACTGTTTGTTCTGGCTGAAGCATATGTTGGGGTGGGTGACTAAAAATGGGGGTTTGAGGCTAGAGGGGCCAGTCGAATCTAGATCCTATATGGAAGGGCCTCAAATTGAGAACTTCATATGCAAACACTCAGCATGGTAAGATACCCAATATTAATAGCACACAATCTCTGCCCTCATGAAACTTAATCTCCAGTAGGATATATAAGACTTACTAAATAAATCACAAGACAGAATGAGATACATACTATAGAAAAGTCCAAACAAAATACAATAGGGACTTTTTTTTAGTACAGAGAAATCACATCTGATTGGAGAGATCAGAAAATTAATTTGTTAATGTTAAAAGTGTGCCTTGAAAGATGGCTGTAATTTTTCTGGGGGTGAGGGGTGGTAGGACAGGTGGGCACAGGCAGAGAAAACAGCATAAAGAGATACAAGCAAAAAGGAATGTTCAGAAGTTTGGGATGTGCCTTAGCCCAGCTTCCCTAGAAAATAGACTCTGAGGCCAAAACTCTGTGCTAATGCTTTATTGGGTAGTGCAGTCCTGGGGAAGCAGGAGGCAGGAATAAAGGGGAGTGAGGCAGAGATGGAGGGAGAGCAAATATGAGAAGAGCATCTCCCAGGTTGGCCACAGCTGTGTAAAAAGCCCAGCTGCGACTTGTAGAGGCTGGATGAATTTTCATGTCTCCAAACTGTTCATATGATAGGGTAGAGAGAAGAATGAGGGAAGAATTTACCCATTGTTCCCTCTCTTGTACCACTGACCATTTCACACTTTGAGGCATTAAATTCCCTGCACTGTTGGGTTGTGCCAGCAGCCCTCCTAGGCAGCCACTGGGAAAGTAAGAGCCTTGTGTGTTCAGTCTAGCCAGGGAGACTGCATGCCTGTCTCTCCTTGCCAGTCAGGGCCATGGACAGAGCTCTTAGTCTGTAGTGGTAGCCATAGTGGCAGCAACAGTGACCTGGCTCCATGACCTCGGGGACAGTGCAAAACATTCCTAGGGCCATTCCAGCCAGAGAACAAGTGGGCAGATTTGGGGTGGCACGTAAACTGAGTCTGGTACAGAGAGCATCAAATGACTTGTCTGGAATATAGGACAGGGACATACAGGAATGTAGGATAAAGGCCAGAAAAGTTGGAATGCCTCATGGAAGACATTGGTTGTTGGGCAGGGACCATGTAATTAATCTATTAGCAAATGAGAAGCAATGGAAAGTTTTCCAGAAGGAGATGACACGATCAAAAGTATGTTTTGCGGGGGACTTGATCCAGAAGTGGTATGTGAAATGGATTCACAGGGTATAGAAATTGGAAGCAAGATTATTTGTGAGTTAGAAAGAGTCTTGGCAAGTCAAGCTATTCAGTCCTATACTCCAGACGTTTAGAATGGGCCAGTGGACTCCCTACAGGGGCCCCTCCCCAGCCCTGTACTATGAATCATCCCTGTTCTTGAGGGAGGTTGAATAGATACACACGTCTTGTTCCAGGAGACAGAATGACACTCAGTCGTATCTATTTCTAAGCAGCATATGGTTTTTACATGCTTATACATTGAAGTGCTTTCATTTTTAAACACACAGTAATCAGGCACTTATTATTCAGACTATACCTGTACAGAGAAATACACCTAGTTCTCATTTTATGATCTAGAGCTCCTCCAGCCATGGGAGACTATTGAACTACACAGTCAGGTGGGAGAGAAGGAGGCAGTCTGGCCATTGAGCGTAAGTAGACCCTGCGTTTTCCTTCTCCTTCCATGGCCTTGGCTCTGACCGAAGGCCTCAAAGAAAGTATTGGTCAGTCTATCAACAAGTAAATAGTGGCGTGATTTTATGTCATTCAGTCTATGTACCATGTTCCTCGTCTAAAAGCCCCAAATTTCCAAATTCTGAAACTCAGTTGCCCAAGAATTTTGGATAAGGGATTGTGCACCTATATTACTTAGACATGTGAAATGACAATATAAGGATTAGCACTGATATCTCCTATCCATCCTATAATAAAAGCACATTAAAATTTCTTGAGAGACTTTGAATTGCTTTCAAAACATAACCCAGTGTGTAAACTTTTGAAAAATACGTTTCTATACATTTTTAACTAAAAGAGAAAATTTTTTATCATCTCCCCATCATTTTGCTCCAGTCTCATCCCATTGATGTAACAACCAGTGGTAACACTTTGGGATATGACTTTTCATATCTTGAAATATTTTTAAGGATATCCTGTCAAGATAAACTACTTTTGGAACATGGTTTGGACTCAAACATGGAAGACTAGTAACTTAATGATAAGCTCTTTTAAAAGATTGCATTGCATTTGAGAAAACCTCATTAAGAATTAATTCATAAAAGTTGTTCGATTTCTATCCTAAGGGAATATTTTTGTATAAATTTTAATGACATTTCTTAAGTCTACATATATAGAGCAGAAGGCTTTCTTTGAAACAGACCTTTAAAACCTATATTACTTTGGTTATATAACTTCTGTTTCTTTTCAAGAAAGAACCATTCAAAATGTTGCAGAGCAAAACAGCATCTCTGAAAACCTAGTGGTCAATTTTTGGATTCCTGTACTACAACCTGCCCTCAGTAAGCCAGGGACGGGGGTACGGATTAGTTCCAGGATCCCCCACAGATACCAAAATCCATGGATGCTCAGGTACCACAGTCGGTCCTCTGTACCCATGGATTACACCTCCAAGGATTCAACCAACTGTAATCGTGTAGAACTATATGTATTTCTTGAAAAAAAAATTCACGTATAAGTGGACCCTGCAGTTCAAACACATGTTGTTCAAGGATCAACTGTATTTGCTGCTTTATCTACCGCAAAGCTGTATTAAAGCCTATAGATGGTGCTTTTTGTCCCTCTAAATCGTAGTTTCCATATCAGCTGCCAAATATGTGCATTTTCCAGCCTCATCAAGCTAGATATGGGATGATTTTCACTCCAGAGTGCTTTCTTATATTTCAGTTTCCCTCCTAATCCTTCTAGTTTCTGGAATACTTAATTGATACTTAGGATTTTACCTTTCATTTTGTAAATTCTCACAGCTTTAAAAATCTGAATTTTATCTTGTAAAGAAGTTAAACACACTTTGATTATTTTCTATAAATTTACATTTGGCCAAATTCTCCAATTATTTTAGAGTTACTCTCTGAACATTCATCAGACAAGCCTTAAAGGCGTCTACCATTAATACTTCCAGACAATGGATGCCTTATGACTAACAAAAATAAGGTGATATTACGAGAGGAGAGAGCATAGTAGGACTACATCATTAGAAATGTAATTGTAGGTGTCCCCTGCTTTTCAAAAGTTCGCTTTATGGCTGAGTAATATTCCATTGTATATATGTGCCACATCTTCTTTATCCATTCTTCTGTCGATGGACACTTTGTTTGCTTCCATGTCCTGGCTATTGTAAACAGAGCTACAATGAACATTGTGGTACATGACTCTTTTTGAATTATGGTTTTCTCAGGGTATATGCCCAGTAGTGGGATTGCTAGGTCATATGGTAGTTCTATTTTTAGTTTTTACTCAGCCATTAAAAGAAACAAAATTGAATTATTTGTAGTGAGGTGGATGGACCTAGAATCTGTCATACAGAGTGAAGTAAGTCAGAAAGAGAAAAACAAATACCGTATGCTAACACATATATATGGAATCTAAAAAAGAAGAAAAGGGTTCTGATGAACCTAGGGGCAGGACAGGAATAAAGATGCAGACGTAGAGAATGGACTTGAGGACATGGGGAGGGGGAAGGGTAAGCTGGGACGAAGTGAGAGAGTGGCATGGACATATATACACTACCAAGTGTAAAATAGACAGCTAGTGGGAAGCAGCCGCATAGCACAGGGAGATCAGCTCGGTGCTTTGTGACCACCTAGAGGGGTGGGATTGGGAGGGTGGGAGGGAGACACAAGAGGGAGGGGATATGGGGATATATGTATAAATAAAATAAAATTCAAATGGTAACTCAAAAAAAAAAAAGATGTTAAAAAAAAAAGTTCGCTTTACGTCACTTTACTTTTACAGAAGACCTACATTAGTACCTGTTTTTTTCAAATCTAAAGAAATGCAAAGAGGTTTTTCATTCTTAGGGAAAAAAAAGGCAAAATGAAAATAGCATTCAGTGTGAACCGCTATAGAGGGAGTGCGCACTCAGAGCCGTGAGGGCGGCGCCGCCCAGCTCCTTCCCCAGGAACTACACTCAGCATCTCAGCATCAAGCCCCCATAGCTTTGAACTGTGTCTGTGAGCATCTGTGCTTTATCTTGATTTATTTTGTGCATTTGTTAGCAAGATGTGTCCTAAGGTAATTGCTTCTTTGCTTTACACCATTTCAGCTTATGAAAGGTTTCATAGGAATGCGCTACTTTTGGATGGTGGGGGAAACCTGTATCACCCTTTAAAGCAGTATTTATGGTGCCGTTTGGGCGTTTGCTACAGGAGAGAACTTGGCAAATCTATACAATGTGAAAATTATTGATGGCATACAGTGGGGTTTTAGGCAGCCCGATAGAGTATGTTATTTTGTTTCTTGCCTGAGTTCTGTACTGAGAGAGACAAGGAATAAGGCAGATGGAGATTAAAGTGCCTGGTTCATTACTGATGGAGATTTTGGAAAATGAGGCTTAGGCATAAGGCAACAAAGGCTTCCTAATACTTAACCCTGTTAATACAGGCATAGTCACTCAATGTCAGGTCATGCTGGTCAACCACAGGCCTTCTACCCAAAATGTCGGGGCTACTACTGTGAAACTCACTGAATGACCTAGAACAGGGTAAAGTGTATGTTCCTAAAATCAGGTAGATCCAAAGAAGAGAAGGAGAAGGGAGGGGACTTAGTCATACTTGCCCGGTTTCTTCTCCTAAATTTATAATTCAGAAAATTGAGTCCTTCTCCCATGAAGAAAAGTCAGTGAGGATGTAGAGGAAGTCAAGAATGTGGCACTGATTGATGTCTCTCTTCATAGAAACATGAATCAAGAGTAAAGGCAGTATCATTCAATAATACATGCTCCTAATAAAATAACAGAAAGGGTATAATCAACACTTACACTGGCATTCCTGCCTCTGCCCTTCCCATCCAAGGACACATGTAGATGGCCTGGAATCAAGCATTTATCTTCTAGGGCAAAAATTTGAGGGACGTGCTCTGAAAAATTGCACTAATTGTCAGAGAATACTAAATATACGTGCTGCACAGTAAAACTCTCCTCTTTTAGAGACTTAGCCATGTAGATCACTGGGGACATACTTTAGGATATTTAGACCTCAAATTTCAGCAGCAGAATCCTAGTTTGCAGTCTATACACCACATATATTCCTTTGTCAGGGTACCACAAAGAGAGAATCTTAGCAATATTTGGCTCAGAGAGTGAGAGTGGAAGCTTACACCAGGGCCCATCAAAAAGATACATGCACTTAGTGGGAGAGGGACCCACCACCGTCTAAACTACCAGATTGCATCTCATTCTCCCAGCCTGACCACAGCTGTAATGAAAAAATGGTATTGAGGAGTCTGGTTTCTGCTCTTTCTCAGGAGACATTCTTTACTCCTTTGACATCAAAACCACACCAATAAAATCCCAAAGCAGAATATCAAACCCAATGGAAGATGGATGCACTTATATTTTCGAGGTAATACCAGCATTCTCATTTGGTTGAACCATCTCTGGCATAATCCATGGCACAAATATGAGGCTATTGCCATGGAAGGTGATTCACTCTATAAAATTGTGGAGATCTATCTCCAAGGATTGCATGCCCCCTTTTTTCTTGAAAATAGTCTTTTGTTGTGCTATAGAGGGTAAAAGACACGAAGGACACACAGAAAAGGGGACATGAAAAAATTTACTAGATTTAAAGTACTAGCAAAGCCAATGTGTCAAGTTTAACTGAAAATCACAAGTAGCATGTCTGAGAGCAAAACGAGGTCCCAGAGAAATACCATGATCAGAGAAGAAATTATTCTCCAGGATAGTTTTATTGCTCATTCAGATAGAGTAGACACATGAAATAACACACAACTACACATGACAGGTTTGTTCTTGTAAAGGACCTTGCTATACATCTTGATGCCATTGTTCTCTATTCTGTTCGATTCAGAAAAATACGTGCTCTATATAATAACTGTCTATGCGGTTGCACAAACAAAATTTCCATTCTCTTAATTAGGTGAACTTATCCTGCTCTAGTAGTACCTTAAACATACTATAGCTTCTTAGTAGGTAACTTTCCAAATCTTGATTACCAGAAATGCCATAGTCTTCTACAGCTTCCCACTTGTATTTCCTGGAAAAAATGAGATAATAGATATATTTAGTCCAGTACCTGATACATAGTATATCCTCAAAAGGTAAGAGCTACTAAGCCCCATTTGCTGAACCCAGGTTTATCTCAGACCCTGAGATATTCCTGATGAGGGCAAGAGGTATTTGGGCAGCCTTGCCCTCTCTCACCCTACACAATGGCCCTGGGCACTAAGTCTCATTTCTCAGACCACAGGTCCAGTGTCTGAGCAATGATTGGGTGTCACATGCCCTCAGAGTCACCTTAATGCCAACCTGACTCCGGACCATGTGTACCAGGAATGAGCTCTGAGCATCTGGAGAGCCCTATACTCTTTCTCTCTTTTATGGTTCCTAGTCATGGGTTCTTTATTTTTATTTTATCTTTCATGGTTTCTTCTTAGTTTTCTTATTGAGTACACAGTTCAGCTAAGGATATTTCTCTGAATTCCAGCCAGCATCTTGCCTGGCTCTTGGAAGCCTTCTTTCCCAAAGCTGAATTCTATTCCCCTCATATTTCTACCTGATAATGATACATCTACACGGACAAACCTAGGTCCAACAGCTGTTCACCTCTCCCAGGTATCATTCACCTCTGGGATCTCCATTCCTGCATGCAACCGGCCAGATAGGCACTGAAAATTAAATCTTCTCAGTTCTCAGTGTCTGAGATGCTCTCACTCACACCATTCTGTATCCTGGTGACACTGATGCTACTGAAATCTGGCTTCTCACCTCCCCACGAAAGATTTATCAGTGGCTAACTTGGCATCTCACCTCACCTTGTCTGTGACAATGCTAATTTTCCAGACTGGGCTGCAAGTTAACTGAGGATCTCAAAGTATGGGGGACAGAGCTAGACTAGAGAGAGAGTCATAAGGCTCATCACTCAAAGATGTTTATGAGTTGAATCCTGGCCCTCGAACCCAAACAAGCTGAGGAAGTGATTTTCCCTTTGTCCCTGGTTTCTAGAATCACTTCACTATTCCTTCAATATTTTATTCATTAGATTTATTTTCCTTATATTTTCTGAACTCAGAACTTCTGTATAAGATGGAATGAGAAAACTGCAAACCCATTCAGGCCACAGATCAGGAATTGTTTCAATTACTCCTTTTCTTGATGCAGCCCAGGATACAGGTCCTGATGACGCTATATCAGCACTTTTTTCTGTTTTCCTTGCAGAACAAATTGCCAGAAGGGTTCCTGTTTATGAGGGTAGGAATTGCTTATACAAATTTCCCGTAAGGATTCTGACAGAAGCTTCTCTCTGCTAAGGCAAAGAGCTTCTGTATCACTGATTTGGGGCATCAAGCCAGAATAAGTCTGAGATCCTTTATGTCTACCGAGATACCCTTCCCCAAAACTGTACACTCTGATTTGTTTGAGAAACACGGTTTATTTCTGTAATTATCTCAGAAGGGAGAAGTCTAAGTCTGCATAATTATGGTGTTCATGCATATTGAGGATTTTCTCGAGGTTGGATCACAGCAGGGTGCCCAAGCAAGGGCTGAATGCTGAATCGAAGTGCTAAGACTGCAAGCAGGGTGGGGTGGTGGAGGCCCCATAATGACATGTTAAAGCCCAGTTGCATACTGATTAGTGCTGCTGTGAGAGACTGGGAAGAGCAGCAGCGGTGGCAAGACCAGCCATCCTGCCTAGGCTAGTTCACCCTGAACAAGAGTATGAGTGAGGAGGCTTCTGAGGTGACAGCCAAGGTTAGAACAGTGACAGTCTGACTAAGGAAGTCTTCATATGTGGCACACACAGTATGCATGAACAACGACAACAGTGATAACCTTTTTGTAAAGGATTGAATATATTAAATGTTCCGTGTACATTGCATCTGCAGTATTGTTTCAAGCATCTTCTAATTGCCAGACGCTCTTTTAGACACTAGGGATTCAGCAGCGAATAGATAACATCGACAGAAAACAGATAAAGTCACTGCTCTTGTGGATCGTTTAATACTCATTAAATACCCTCAAAGTACTTCAAAGTCTGCTGAGCCGTGGAACCTCCTCATGGTTAAAAAACATTGACCCCACGTGTAAGCAATGTTACTAGTGGTGGTAATTTCAGTTGTGAAGAGCAAGGATATATCAGCCGTCAGTTTAAAACAAAGTATTGTCCCCAAGCTGGTAACTTACTAGGTCTTCCCATCATTATATTAGTCTGGTTGCTCCTGAGTGATATGGAATATGGTAAGATTTCACAGATTTTATGGTCAGTGGCCCACTGTTGTAACTTCTGTGCTGTATCTTCTTTAACAGAGAAAGCTGTATGGGATGCCATGCCTATAAATAGGCATTCTGCAAGGTCTTGGATGGTGGTACTGGGGGAAGCACAGCAGGCAGGGGAGGCTAAGTAAGACATATCTGGAATAAGTGTCTATTCATTTAAGGATGAAATGATACCCCCCTCGATGATGAAAGAGGTCTGATGCAATCAAATTCTGCAAAGTGACTGGCAGATATTTGGGGGAGATGGTGCCATATCAAGGGATGAAGTGTTGGTCTTTTGATGGCAGTTCGGGCATTCAGCAGTTTCAAAAGCTAGGTCAGCCTAGATCAGAGGAGCCCCAAGCTTCGGGCCCGTGCATGGCCTCTATCTCTGCCAACATGGCTGCTCAGTTCATGGGCCCCTTTCACAATAGCAGGGGTGACCAAGGAGAGAGGCTGGCTGACTACCACTGGATGACGCATCGTCTTCTCTGCCCAGTTAAGCACTTCCCCTGCAATGGAGGGTCTCTGGTGGACATTAACAAGGAATAACAAGGTCTTCATAGTTTCTGCCCACTTCCATTGGTGCATCTATATGTTTCTTTCTCAGGTCCCCTGGTCTCTGATCTAACCTTGCTTCCTCCAGGTCTCTGACCAAGTAGACAAGCCTTTCACCACTACTCAAAGATCTGTGTATGTACTTATTTTGGGTCACTCCTAAATTCATACGAAGTGAAGGCTCAAGTGTACTGCTACACACCTCTGTCCATTTGGGGGATTTACCTCACAGCTGTCCTTTAGATCCATGCCTGAATGGGGCTGTGCTGAAGTAACAGTCTATTTTCAATTCAAACCAACATAGTGAGAGAATAAAGGCACCGTGAACCAGGTTCCAGTTCTTTTCTACCTCCATCATTTAGTCATAGGAAACCCCCCATGATGTGAGGTCTTACATGTAAACTGCGGGAGAAGCATGACTATTATATTAAGAGACATCTTCATGTAACTGATGTATATCTCTAAACCTCTTTGGGCTTGATCTTGAATATACAATTTCTACTGTTCAGTGTCTAGTAGATCGCTGCTGTGCCCACTCAGTATTAGGATTTGGAGGGTATGATAACATCCAGCTCATGTTTGACAGCTTCACTGACCTGATAACTATTGTTAGCTCAGTCTTTACTAGAACTCAGCAGCACTCCAGGGGGTGCTTTTCCAATGGTAAGTAGTTCTCTGCTGTGGAAGGAGTCTGTGTCGTGTCTTACCTATTGGGGTTTGACTGAGGTTCCAGACAGCGTCCTTATCTATCACAAATAGTTCTAGAACCATTGGTTCTGCCAGGTTTTACAGTTCAAGTAACAGGGCATCCAGCACCACAGCTTAGACCCATTACAGAGTTTTCTCTTGCTCTGGGCTCTGTTCAAAGCTATCAGTCTTGCAAGTCACCAGATAAATGCATTGGAGAACTATTCCCAAATGCATTCAGAAATCCAAAATCCAAAGAGGCACGCTAAATGCTGTACCTCCTTCTTAGTGGTAGAAGGTATAAAGTACAAAAATTGTCCTCATCCTTAGAAGGGATGTCCTAGCATGTCTTAGACCATTGGACCCCTAAAAACATCACTGATATAGTAGGCAGCTAATTCTTCATGAGGTTCACCTCCAACCCTCTGACATGTATCTATCTTGCTAGGGATGCAGAGTACTTAACTACGTCCTGTTCACCAAGTCTTATTTGTATGATATGATCAATATTGTGGGCTAGTATGATTCTTGAGCAAAGTCAATATGATCAAGGTTCCTGCTGACTATGTTGTGACAGAGAGCAGGAGATTTAATAGAGCCCTGGGAAAAGAAAGTGAATGTATAATGTTGTCCTTCCCACATAAAAGGAAACTGCCTCTGATCGTCCTTCCTGATAGAATTAGAGAACACATTTATAAGATCAGTAACCTCATACCCAGTACCAAAGTCATTGTTGTCTGTTTCATAAAGATTTTACATCCATTACACCAGGTGAGTTAGGATGACTATAACACTTGGTTAAATTTATGAGTCCACTGTCTTCCAACACTACTCATAGGCTTTATTTTTTTCAGGGTCTATACAGATGAATTTAATAAGGATATGTAGGGACCATCACCCTTGCATCCTTTAAGTCTGGTGATAGGACTAATATTCAGATTTCCTCCTATAATGCAGTATTACTTATGCTTAAGTTTCTTGGCAAGGGGGTATAGGCAATCTCAGGACTTTCCTACAGTTTTGATTCATACGCCATAGGTCAAGGAATAATTAGTGTTCTGCCAGCTAATAAGTATATCTACCCCAATTTTACAGTTGGGAATTGGAAAATGGATCTCTGGACTCAATGAACCCTCTGTGGGATGGAAGTGGATTGGAACTCTTGTTTATCACCTTGCCTCCATCAGTATCTATCTGGAGTTCCTGGATGGTATTTTGGATTCTTTCTAACAGTGTCAGCTCAGACCCTGTATTCAACTATTCTTGAAAGGTCTAGCTATTCCATTTTCCTTTTGCAGAGTTACTCTAGTAAGTCAGTTTTGGAGAATATTTACTGTGTATACATATCATGATATTATAACATCCTTCCTCAAGAGAAACAAGCCTCCCCTTCAATTAATAACCTCTGGGTCTGTGAACTAATTTAGACCTGGAATTTGGGTGAAGGACTACATTTTTTTTCATTGCATTGGATCTTGATTTTTTGTGGGGGCAAAGGGGGTTACATTCATTCAAGTTGAATAACACCTCTGTCGGCTGTCCATCTATCTTGTCCGTTGGAACCTTCTAATCTGTAAGCTATTACCATAGAACCCTTTAGGTCAAGGCACCTTGATTGCTGTCCTGGCCCTTCCCATAATGATAGTCACATCTACTTTGCCTCTGAAGGTTAATTGCTGCCCCTTTGCTTTTGCTATCCTGAGATCATTTCTGCTGATACAAAGCAGTTCAGTACCAAGATGGCACATTCTACTATTATACCAACAGATGGAAGTCTCCACTGAACTTCTAAAATCCACCCTTCACTGGATCCTTCATTATGGCCCTAGTAAAGGAGTATCTACGGGTCCTTCCAGTGAAGAGTCAGTTAGTGGAGTTTTCTGGTCTCACATAATAAATCTACTCTAACATGCTCACATCCCTTAGCCTTTGGCTCCTTCTTCAATTTTCTATCTAGGCAGTTCTGGCATCTCCACCTCGTTTACTGTGCACCATCATTCTGAACAACCTTCAAGGAATCTAACAGTGGGTTAGAACTGATTCCAGGTCTCTTTTCCAGAACAGTATATCCTGAATCTTTGTTCACACTGTGCTGAGACAAGACCCAAGTTATTGGTCCTGGCCAAAAAAGGTTGAGTGGTAGTGGATCTCGAGGAGAAAAAGCAACATCTTCCTCAAGGTTTCTAGGCAATGGGCAGTTGCTCTTCTCTAATAAGGGGGGAGTTCCATCTATAAGCATGGAGTGTTTAGGAGAACCGAGGGGTTTAACAGTCTCAGGTTCCTTCACTATTGGTTGAGGAATGCCCTCGGGGCATTAATTTTCCTTCACTTTCAGGCTTTACATGGGTGCAGAGCACGTTTCCTCTAATACACCATGCCACTATAACATGTCAGAGAAGACTTGGGACAGCAAGTGAAAAATAAAAAATGGGTGGTATGTGCGTAAGGTAAGATATTTCCAGTGAGTCAAAACCCATAAGAACTATATGCTATAATCATAGTTGGAGTCATAAATGAGGTCAAGAGAATGTGAGATAGGAAACAGAGGAATCTGGAATAAATAGGAAGAAGAAGAAAATGAAAAGGGGTCTAAGTTAAGCAGATTGTCCCAGATGATACACCTAGTATCCGGTAGAGAGTTGGGATAAAGATCTAGCCTCTCATTTCCTCCCGAGGCCATCTCAACCACCGTTACTTTTTCTGCGCACATCAGACAGAAAATACGAGAATGAGCATTTTGACCTTCAAGTAGGAAAGCAGAGATTAGCTCAGCAGTCATCTGTAAATGCTTCACCTTCAGCTCCCAAGAGTATAGCTGCCTAGAATGCTACTGATCAAAGTTTCCTCACCTTCTGGAAATTCTGATAAGCACTTCCTGTCTCTTATGGTGAAATCCCCTAAGGAGCCTCATGGTCGTCACAGCCTTCCCTAATCAAGCCTAAGTATTTGTCCTTTGAACACCAAGCTTGCTACAACTCCAGAGTCTTGTTCTACTATTCACCTCTGTCAGGAACTTTCTCTCCCTGTCTCTTTGCATGGTGTACTCCTTCTTATCCTTCAAGGATCAGCTCAAGTGCCATCTCCCAGAGAGAGTCCCTGATTACATCATCTAAAGAAGCACACACCACCTCTCTTCTCTGTTACCCTCCCCTACCTTGATCTTGTCCTTCATAGACCCAGCACGGGCTTTGACTATTTTGTACTTGCTGATAAGCTTATTGTTTGATTTCCTCACTAGAATACAAACACCTTGAGGACAGGCATTATGTCTATTTGAGTTACCATTATGTCCCTTGTTCTTAAATTGTACCAGGCACATAGGAGACACTCCAGACATATTTGCTGGATGAAAGAAAGCCATTAAATAAACAAAATAAGTAATTGTTTTCTGCCTAATACCTATGTATGGCTTTCCAGGGATTACCAGATCACTTAGAGACCATGAGGACATGAAAGCATCAGTGAACTACGGCCAGTATCACCAGCGTACTGCACAGAATGCAGAACAGACTTTATCCTCTACTACATGCTCTTCTATCTAAACATGACAAAATATTGAGCAATTATACCAATGATAATATTACCCAAATATACAGACAAAGATTCAGAAGCTTAACAAAGAATAGCAGCCTTTCAGAAGTGTGGTGCCAACTCTTCATTTATTCCTTCCTCTGGAAAAGTGTTGTCCATTAACAGGTGACATCACTGTTTTTGGCCCTAGGAATGAATTACAAGACTGAGTTGCATGCTAAGAGGGTCAGCGTGCTCTTCTGTCCCTTACTTTTTAAATCCATTCATACCACCTTTGACACTTCTTGCTTGAAATTGGTCCTTTTAGCTTTCTTTATTGGTTTCCGCCTCAATTCTTCCTTTGACTTGGTTTACAAATGGGCTCTAGACCATGTGCTTCATGATTGCCTTTGAAATCCCACAGAAGTCTTCAATGGAAAGTTACCCTAAACCTCATAATCTAGCTGAAACCCCAGTCTAGCTGCTGGTGCTCAGTTTCGTACAGCAGAAATTCAGTTTGTCCTGATAAATAGATACGTACTTTAAAATTTTAATGCCCATGTAGTGACTGGAACACTGGGGTTCACATTCAGAGACAACCTTGTCCAACTGATGATAAACTTAGAAAACAGATCATGGGACTGTTGAGCAAACATCAAATCAAAAAAGGGAATGTTATTGTTGTGGGAGATATTTCGTTCAGGGTGAAGAGGGCCAGAATTCCAGTCTAAACTGCCACTCATTAGCTGTATGAACTTGAATATAGGACTTAACCTTTTGGGTTTTTAAAAAATATTTTAATTTTATTGGAGTATAGCTGATTTACAATGTTGTGTTAGTTTCAGGTGTACAGCAAAGTGATTCAGTTATGCATATACATATATTCATTCTTTTTTAGATTCTTTTCTCACATAGGTTATCACAGAATACTGGGTAGAGTTCCCTGTGGTATACAGTAGGTCCTTGTTGGTTATGTATCATATATATATTAGTGTGCCTGCATTCACCCCAAACTCCTGATTTATCCCTCCCCCCCACGTTTCCCCTTTGGTAACCATAAGTTTGTTTTCGATATCTGTAAGTCTGCTCCAGTTTTGTAAATAAGTTCATTTGTATCTTTTTTTAAAATTAGATTCCACATATGAATGATATCATATGATATTTGTTTTTGTCTGATTTATTTCATTTAGTATGATAATCTCTAGGTCCATCCATGCTGCTGCAAATGATATTATTTCATTTTTTATGGCTGAGTAATATTCCGTTGTATATAGGTACCATATCTTCTTTATCCATTCCTCAGTTGATGGACATTTAGGTGGCTTACATGTCTTGGCTATTATAAACAGTGCTGCAGTGAACATTGGGGTGCATATATGCTTTCGGATTATGGTTTTCTACAGATATATGCCCAGGAGTGAGATTGCTGGGTCATATGGTAGTTCTATTTTTAGTTTTTTAAGGAACCTCCATATTGTTCTCCATAGTGGCTGTACCAATTTACATTCCCACCAAAAGTGTAGGAGGGTTCCTTTTTCTCCACACCCTCTCCATTTATTGTTTGTAGATTTTTTGATGATGGCCATTCTGAACAGTGTGAGGTGATATCTCACTGTAGTTTTATTTGCATTTCTCTGATAATTAGAGATGTTGAGCATCTTTTCATGTTCTTTTTGGCCATCTGTATGTCTTGTTTGGAGAACTGTCTATTTAGATCTTCTGCCCATTTTTTGATTGGGTTGTTTGTTTTTTTGACATAGAGCTACATGAATATTTGTATATTTACAAATATTTGTATATTTTGGATATTAATCCCTTGTCAGTCACATCATTTGCAAATATTTTCTCCCGTTCTGTGGGTTGTCTTTTCATTTTGTTGATGGTTTCCTTTGCTGAGGACTGATCCTTTTGAATTTTCAATTCCATCATGTATTAAAGGAACAGAGTAAACATAGCATCTACCTATTAGGTGATGAAGATAAATTGAACAAATGCACGTAAAGCCCTTAACACAGCATGTAGCCATTGAACGTACTTGATAAATGTTAGCTGTTAATGATAACAATGAAAATGTGCTTAGTAGGAGGACCGTCAAGATGGCGGAGGAGCAAGATGTGGAGATCACCTTCCTCCCCACAAATACATCAAAAATACATCTACATGTGGAACAACTCCTATAGAACACCTCCTGAACACTGGCAGAAGACCTCAGACTTCCCAAAAGGCCAGAAACTCCCCACGTACCTGGGTAAGGCAAAAGAAAAAAGAAAAGAGAATAGGGATGGGACCTGTACCTCGGGGAGTGAGCTGTGAAGGGGGAAAAGTTTCCACACACTAGGAAGCCCCTTCACTGGTGGAGGCGAGGGGTGGGAGGGGGGGAAGCATCGGAGCCAAGGAGGAGAGTGCAGCAACAGGGGTTCAGAGAGCAAAGTGGAGAAATTCCTGCACAGAGGATTGGTGCTGACCAGCACTCACCAGCCTGAGAGGCTTGTCTGCTCACCCGCCAGGACAGGCGGGGGCTGGGAGCTGAGGCTCCGGCTTTGGAGCTCAGAACCCAGGGAGAGGACTAGGGGTGGCTGCGTGAACACAGCCTGAAGGGGCCTAGTGTGCCACAGCCAGCCAGGAGGGAGTACGGGAAAAAGTCTGGAACTGCCTAAGAGGCAAGAGACCATTGTTTTGGGGTGCGCGAGGAGAGGGGATTCAGAGCACTGCCTAAATGAGCTCCAGAGACGGGCATGAGCCGTGGCTATCAGCGTGGACACCAGAGATGGGCATGAAATGCTAAGGCTGCTGACGCAGCCACCAAGAAGCCTGTGTGCGAGCACAGGTCACTATCCACACCTCCCCACCTGGGAGCCTGTGCAGCCTGCCACTGCCAGGGTCCCGTGATCCAGGGACAACTTCCCCGGGAGAAAACACGGCGCACCTCAGGCTGTTGCAACGTCACGCCGGCCTCTGCCGCCGCAGGCTCGCCCTGCATTCCATACCACTCCCTCCCCCAAGCCTGAGTGAGCCAGAGCCTGGTAATCAGCTGATACTTTAACCCCATCCTCTCTGGGCGGGAAACAGACGCTAGAGGGTGAGCTACAGGCAGAGGCGGGGCCAAACCCAAAGCTGAACCCCAGGAGCTGTGCGAACAAGGAAGAGAAAGGGAAATCTCTCTGTGCAGCCTCAAGAGCAGCGGATTAAATCCCCACAGTCAACTTGATGTACCCTGCATCTGTGGAATACCTGAATAGAGAATGAATCACCTGAAAATTGAGGCGGTGGACTTTGGGAGCAACTGTAGACTTGGGGTTTGCATTCTGTATCTAATTTGTTTCTGGTTTTATGTTTATCTTAGTTTTGTATTTAGAGCTTATTATCATTGGTAGATTTGTTTGTTGATTTGGTTGCTCTCTTCCTTCATATATATATATATATTTTTTTTTTTCCTTTTTCTCTTTTTCTGAGTGTGTGTGTGTGTATGCTTCTTTGTGTGATTTTGTCTGTGTAGCTTTGCTTTTACCATTTGTCCTAGGATTCTGTCTGTCCGTTTTTTTGTTTGTTTTTGTTTTTAGTGTAGTTTTTAGCGCTTATTATCATTGGTGGATTTGTTCATTGGTTGGGTTGCTACCTTCGTTCTTTCTTTATTTTTTTATTGGAATTAAAATTTTTTTTTAATTTTTAATAATTTTTAAATATTTTTCTTTAATAATTTATTTTATTATTATTTTTTATTTTTCTTTCTTTCTTTCTTTCTTTTACTCCCTTTTCTTCTGAGCCGTGTGGGTGACAGGGTCATGGTGCTCCGGCTGGGTGTAAGGCCTAAGCCTCTTAGGTGGGAGAGCAGAGTTCAGGATGCTGGTCCAACAGAGACCTCCTGGCCCCTCGTAATATCAATCAGCTAAAGCTCTCCCAGAGATCTCCATCTCAATGCTAAGACCCAGCTCCACTCAACAACCAGCAAGCTCCAGTGCTGGACACCCCATGCCAAACAACTAGCAAGACAGGAACACAACCCCACCCATTAGCAGAGAGGCTGCCTAAAATCATAGTAAGTTCACAGACACCCCAAAACACACCACTGGATGCAGTCCTGCCCACCAGAAAGACAAGATCCAGCCTCATCCACCAGAACAGGCAACAATCCCCTCCACCAGGAAGCATACACAACCCACTGAACCAGCCTTACCCACTGGGGCCAGACAACAAAAACAACGGGAACTAGGAACTTGCAGCCTGTGAAAAGCAGACCTCAAATGCAGTAAGTTAAGCAAAATGAGAAGACAGAGAAATACACAGCAGATGAAGGAGCAAAGTAAAAACCCACCACAGAACAAATGAAGAGGAAATAGGCATAAGCAGTCTACCTGAAAAAGAATTCAGAGTAATGATAGTAAAGATGATCCAAAATCTTGGAAATAGAATGGAGAAAATACAAGAAACGTTCAACAAGGACCTAGAAGAACTAAAGAGCAAACAAACAGTCATGAACAACACAATAAATGAAATTTAAAATTCTCTACAAGGAATCGATAGCAGAATAACTGAGGCGGAAGAACGGATAAGTGACCTGGAGGAAAAAATAGTGGAAATAACTACTACAGAGCAGAATAAAGAAAAAAGAATGAAAAGAATTGAGGACAGTCTCAGAGACCTCTGGGACAACATTAAATTTGCCAACATTCGAATTATAGGGGTCCCGAAGAAGAAGAGGAAAAGAAAGGGTCTGAGAAGATATTTGAAGAGCTTATAGTTGAAAACTTCCCTAATATGGGAAAGGAAATAGTTAATCAAGTCCAGGAACTGCAGAGAGTCCCATGCAGATTAAATCCAAGGAGAAACATGCCAAGACACATATTAATCAAACTATCAAAAATTAAATACAAACAAAAAATATTAAAAGCAGCCAGGGAAAGGCAGCAAATAACATACAAGGGGATCCCCATAAGGTTAACAGCAGATTTCCTCTGCAAGCCAGAAGGGTGTGTCCATCGAGATGAATGGATAATGAAGATGTGGCACATAAATACAATGGAATATTACTCAGCTGTAAAAAGAAATGAAATTGAGTTATTTGTAGTGAGGTGGATGGACCTAGAGTCTGTCATACAGAATGAAGTAAGTCAGAAAGAGAAAAATAAATACCATATGCTAACACATATATATGGAATGTAAAAAAAGAAAAAAAGGTTCTGAAGAACCTAGGAGCAGGACAGGAATATAAAGACCCAGATGTAGAGAATGGACTTGAGAACACGGGGAGAGGGAAAAGTAAGCTGGGATGAAGTGAGAGAGTAGCATGGACATATATACACTCCCAAATGTAAAACAGATAGCTAGTGGGAAGCAGCCACATAGCACAGGGAGATCAGCTCGGTGCTTTGTGACCACCTAGAGGGGTGGGACAGGGAGGGTGGGAGGGGGATGCAAGAGGGAGAGGATATGGTAATATATGTATACATATAGCCGACTCACTTTGTTGTACATCAGAAACTAACACACCATTGTAAAGCAATTGTACTCCAATAAAAATGTTTTAAAAAAATGCGCTTGGAATATTGGAATACCTTTCCCTTTTTCTCCACCAGGAAACCTTCCTTTTATTCTTCAAAATTGTGTTGCTCTGCTTTCCATACAAATGGCCTTAGTCACCCTCCTTGCTGTGACACCATTGTTCGTACTTCTATACCACTGATGATATTGTTATTCATTCTTACACCGTAGGGGTTAACCTGTGATAGTTATTCAATAAAGTCTGATTGAATGATGCATACCCTCTCCACATTACCCTTGACCTCACCTGAATCTAACAGTGGCATGTTACAAAGTGAGATTTCTGAAGCTCTAACTTGTTAGAGAAATGACTGTTGGACAGAAGCCAGAAGCACACAGAAAAGCCTTCACACTTAATGCCTGGACCAACCTTGTTTGTTCTCCAGGCTTTGCATTGGTGGGAAGAGATCTGTGTTCAACCCTGAAATCAAAGTTTTAACATTGCTAACATGTTTTGAAAAATGCTGGCCTGAGAAGTAAAGAGAGGATCTTGGATCTACTCTTAGTAAATGCTTCTGTTTGGAATTTGAGAAACAGTTGCAGGGAAAGTGCCAGTAACTCTAGTAGATAACTTAAGCATCTTCTAAAATACCTGCTGCTAAAGTCACCCATTAGCTCACTCATTATAATATTCTTAATATTTAATTTAATCAATTAACCACCTGGCTAGTAAGTGTTTCTGTCGTCCTAAATCTATTCTCCTGGGCTGTCATAAGAGTCTCACAGGTTCAGGAACACATAAAATTCCTCACTCCCCGCAATGCTCAGAGCAGAACAAGAACTACTCCACCTTTAGGACCCTTTAAACGCTGAAATTCTATGATTCCTTGGTTCTTTCAATCAGATAACGTTTTGTTAGTTTCCACAATTCTGGATAAGAAAGGGCCATCTTACCCATTCAGGGGTAAATTGTGATGCTGTTAAAAAATCTATTGGGTAATTCAAAAGGAGACGACACAGAACTCTTTTAATTGTGCAGCTACAGCAATTTGCCAAGAGGAAGATTGTAGAAGGCCCCAAACTCAAACCCTCAAGGATTATCGAGTACCAATGAACTTCCCCTGTATTATCTCGAGACAAATTCCCATCCAGTATGCTCAGCTAACCAACTTTGTGAACTTTGCATGTCAACATCACTTTACCTCTCTTTAGACTATATTGCCTAGAAATAGCACCAAATAGAATGATCAATAACAAATAAATCTGATGAATCACTTTGATCTCTATCTCTCTGTTGGTCTCTTTTTTTTCCCGAGAGATTTTATTTCTGACAGTCTCCCTAGGAGTCATCTCATGAGTCATCTTAGTTCCTTTGAGAATATCTGCTCTCAGAGGCTGCAAACCCTCCAGGGAAACTTGTATCTGGCTGAGGTACAGGCTGTGCAAATCATGAAAATGATTTAGCTTTAGCTGAGAAAGCACTGCTCAACCTGCAACACCACCTCTTTCTTGGCTGCTGTGTTCAGCCGTTGCAACTTTGCAGTCACTCATTTATTCATACCTTCATTCATTCTTTCATACACCTTTTACACGCTCATTTACTCTTTCAGAGTTCAACGTGAAACAACTCCAGAACCTTTCAGTTCTTACATTACTCAAATATTACTTGATTTACCATTTTGCTTAAAACTGGGTACGCAAAATAAATGGTGCATTTCTGCCTCTTACATCTTTTTCATACATTATACTAGTAATGTGCCTTTTTAAAATATGCAATATATGTGCTTTATTGAGTCATTGTTGGGATCCCAACCACAAGCATCTTACTATGTGCCAAGTACTCTGCTCAGCTTTTCTTATAGGATCTCCTTGATTTCTACAATAATCTTGTGAGAAGTCATCATTATTCTTTGTTTCCTTATTAGAAATTCTGGCAAGGGTAAGATCATGCCTTGTTTCTCATCCTATCCTAGATGGCTGCACCCAGTGCCTAGCAAATAGTAGGTGTTTATTTAGTTATACATACATTTGTCAAAAAATATCACTTAGTCCACCATAAACCAGGTACTATGTTAGCCCCCAGGGATGAAGTTAAGTGCAAGGTGGATGTGGTCCCTGCCTTTATACTCTAGTAGAAGAGATAATAAATGTTTGATGAGTGAGTAAATGAACACAGAGACTAAGGTTAAGAGGAGTTAAGTAACTTCTAATTAGTAACAAAATTGAGATTCACACCCAGATCGGTGGGACTACAAGTCCTTCCATGATACGTCGTATAGAACAATTTTAGGCAGAAACCTTGACCTCAAGGAGATCACAGTGTAGAGAAGAGGCAAAGTGTAAGGAGGTGGGGGAGGAGGAAAGCAAGTGACCAGATATTTACAGTATTTGACATTTAGTGAATCCCTGCTATGTACCATGTACTGTTTGAATAGCTTTATGAATATTGACTCATTTAAGTCTTAGAACAATCTTTGGCACAGGTAGTATTTTATCTGCATTTACAGATGATGAAAAGAGGCACGGAGAAGTTAAATAAGTTTCCCAAGATTGCCCAGCCAGTAAGTGGCAGAATTTGAATCCAGGGAGACTGATGCAACAGTGGAGGCTCTTATCACCATTTTATACTACACTTCTCAGTGTGACAGTGTGCTAGGAACTGTTCTAGCCTCTTTGGATTCAAAGACAAAATATTCCCTTCATTCTTTATTTTTAAAAATTTTTATTGAGTATACTTAATATACAAAAAGTTTCACATATTTAATATATACATTTTGAGGAGTTTGGACATATCAATACACGTCTGATACTATCACCACACACAAGGTAATAAACATATCCATTGCTTCCAAAATATTTCTTGTGTCCTCTTGCTTTTTTTGTGGTAAAAACACTTAACGTGAGATCTGTCCTGTTAACAAATTTTTAAGTGCACAGTACAATGTTGAAAACTATAGTCACTATGTTGTACAGCAGTTCAACAGACCTTATTCATCTTATATAACTGTAACTTTATACCCAAAGAATAATAACTCCCCAATTTCCCCCCACCCCATCCTCTGGCAACCATCATTCTATTCTCTACTTCTATCAGTTTGACTATTTTTGATATCTCTTTTAAGTGGAATCATGCATTGTTCGTCTTTCTGTGACTCACTTATTTCACTTAGCATAATGTCCGTCGGTATTGTCAGAAATGGCAGAATTTCTTTCTTTTTTAAGGCTAAATAATATCTGATTGTGTGTATGGATATACCACATTTTCTTTATCCATTCATCTGTCTGTGAACATTTCATTTGTTTCCAAAAATCTTGGCTATTGTGAATATGCTGCAGACATCTCTTTGAGATCCTGATTTCAATTCTTTTGAATATAAACCCAAGAGTGATATTTCTGGATCATATGGTAGTTCTATTTTTAATATTTTGAGGAACCTCCATACTGTTTTCCATTTACATATCTACCAACAATGTGCAAGAGTTACTTTTTTTCCCCATAACCCTTGCTCTCTTTTGTCTTTTTGATAACAGTCATTCTTACATATATGAAGTGATATCTCATTGTGGTTTTGAATCAGATTTCTCTTATTATTAGTGATATTGAGCACCTTTAGTATATCTGTCAGCAATTCCTATGTTTTCTTTGGAAAAAATATCTATTCAAGTCCTTTGTCTACTTTTTAATCAAGTTTTTTGTTTTGCTATTGAGCTGTAAGAATTCCTTATATATTTAGAACAACAAAAGACCCAGAATAACCAAAGCCATCTTGAGAAAGATGAACAAAGCTGGAGGCATTACACTTACTAATTTCAAAATACATTACAAAACTATAGTAGTTAAAACAGTATGGTACTGACATAAAGGCAGACATATAGACCAATGAAATAGCACAGAGAGCCCAGTATATACGGGCAACTGATCTTAGAGAAGGACCCCAGGAATACACAATGGGGAGAGGATAGTCTGTTCAGTGAATGATGTTGGGAAAATGATATCTGCATGAAAAACGTTTCTGAGCTGTAACTGACATACATTGACTCCCACCTATTTTTCCACTTCTATGCCTTTTAAAAAGTTTCCCCATTTATTTCTTAGTTGGGTGAATTTGTTCTCCAGAAGATTCTTTATAAAGGGCACATGTTCAGTATCCCTTGATTCTTGCATGTCTTAAAATACGTTTCTATAACCTTAATAGCTGAAGGACCACTTGATTTGCTATGAAATCTTTGACTCATACTTTCTTTCCTTGAGATTTTTGAAAATGTTTCTCAACTGTTGTCTGTCTTTGCCTGTTGCTATAGGTAAATCTTATGCCAATTTGCTTGTCTTTCCATTGTAAATGACATGTTTTTACTTATTTATTAGTTTGTGTTGGTGGGGTTTTTTTTCTTCTTCTTTTGTCTTTTTTATTTTAGCTGTAGGCCATGAAGTCTTTGTTTGTAAAGTCTAATAGTTTTATTAGGATATGTTTCAGATATGGCTAGTCTAGATTAGATCAATTTTCACTACACAGTCCATTTGATATATGAAAATAGGCCTTCTTTTATTTCTGGAATAATTTCTTGGATTATAGTCTAAAATGTTATTCTGTTATATTGTTTTATTTTTCTTCAGAGACTCCAATTATATGTATATTAGATCTTCTTTACTTCTAATGATACTTTCTCTTGATTCTTTTTCTTTATTTTCATTCTCTGCTATTTTTATTCTCTTAACCATCTATTTGTCCTTCTTAAAGTTCAATTCAATGTTTTCTTGCTCTGGCAATTTGTAATGTTGTTTTCAATTCTAAGATGAATTTGGCTTTTTCTACTATTTCTTTCCTGAGTTCAGTCATTTTACATCTTTCTGGGGTTTTTTGTTCATATTTGTTAGGAGTTTTTAATTTCTCATTTGAGGTATTTATTTCACATCTGCAAAGTTCTGTTTTCAGGTATTTCATTCAGGTGAGAATATTATGTTACACTTTTCTTCTATTTCATGGTTAACATTTTGAGGATCTTTTTCAGCAGTGATATATTTCAATTCTCATTTGGTTTCTTTTATTCTAACTTTGTATGTATATCACCTACTTTTTCTTTTTGAGTGTCTAATTTCTCAGACCAGCAATGGCAGTTACATAGACCAAAGTGAGTTTTGAGAGGTTTGCTCGATTCCTTAGTTCAAGACTACCCTCTTCTGTTGGCATGGTAAAGTGCATTTCTCTAATTGATTTTGCTATTTTGGGGTGGAAAGGATTCATATTTATTCTGATTTGTGATTCATTCTCTCTCTCTCTCTCTCTCTCTCTGTCTCTCTCTCTCTCACACACACACACACACACACACACACAGAAGTGTGTTCCCTTTTCCTTTCACTGCCAAATACCCAGGGGCCATGTCCCCTTCTCAAGTCACTCCATTCTCCTTGCAGAAGGCTTGCTTCCCAACACTGTTGCTTTGGGTTCTGCTTACATTCAACTCCCTTCCTTTTGATTTTCTTGTAGCCAGCACTCTTATCTACCAGATTCTAAATTTGTTCTCAGTGTTTTCCAACTCTTGGCGGAGCTTTCATGGTGGAAATTACTTTAGGGCAATTGTATTTGGATTCTTCCTCCCCTGTGGTCCTTGCTCCTTTTTCTTTTGATCTCTTTAATACCTGTGCCTGGCTCTCCCCCAAAATGGGATTTTAAAAAAATTTCCTACTTACCAATGTTTTAAGCTCATAGTGTTGTATTTTCCATTCCTTAGATGTGCAGAAAGCCTAGATTATGGTTAGTTTAATTTGCTGTTCTTATCTGTCCAGATGAGTTTTGGGAGAATGTTTAAAGAGAATCAGATTTCAGAGGCCAGCATTATTCTATGTCAAACCAGAAATACCAGATGATTAGAATTTAAGCAAAAGAGTGTCAGAAGTAGGATTTGGAATGATAAAGCTTTTGACAGGGCTCAGAAACGTGTTTGACTACCCATTTGCACCTCTCAGATAACGAAAAAAATGAGCTGCTTTCTTCTTTGTTCAGGTGCAAGCTATCCTCCAGGGCACCCACTCTTACTCACCACATCCATCTTAACCTCACCCTGGCTCAGAGGGTGAGGCAGAGAATTAATCACTGGTAGGGTTTTCATGAGTAACAGTACTTCCGTTATGCTCATGCCTGACTGTGCAGTTTCTCACCTGTGCACTTTTTCTCTTCCCAGGCTAATATTGCCCCCAATTTTCTCAGGCCCTTTCAATGAGAAAATTTTTACTCACTTTAAGATTCTCTTTAAGTATCAGCTCTTTCAGGAAGCCTTCTATGACTTCCTGCAAGCTGGATTATGGGTCTTTCCTCTGTGCAATTAGAGCAAACCATACACATCCCTGTCACTGAACTTGACATGTTATTCTGCTTGTGAGTATGCCTTCACCTGTAAGGTATGGATGCTTCATGATTCCTTCTTTGTCTTTGCATTTCCCCAGTGTCTCTCACAGAGCCTGACATTTAGTAAATGCTCAATAAACATTGGTGGAATGAATTGATGGATAAAGAAATGAATGTACAATAAATGTTCTAGAAGTGCCTGAACTCTACATGGTCCTAGTCAATGGGAAAGGATCTACCTTAACTTTTTTTTTTTTTTACTATGGTTGAGGATCATTGGTCCCTAAAGAACAGTTTCCTACCCTTGCATCCCTGGCACCAGGTCCACTTGGACATTAATATTGACCAGACCTCCCTCAGAGCCTGGAGGCATGGAGCATTTTGCCGAGGGAGCTCTCAGGTGATCTTTCTATTCTTGTCTCCAGCCATGTCCTATTTTGGACACACAAATGATTATCTCTTCTCTATATAAAGATAAATGGGAAGAGCGAATGTATCCCCAAAGTCTGGAGAAAGAATTTTTCTCTTCAGGTAGAGGCAGAACAAAATTCATGTAAGCTAGTTTTCTGCCTTCACTCACTTGATCTTTAATTGTATTTTATATGAGTATTTGATAGTGAAGGACTACCTGCTTTTGTCCAAGATCATTATAATTCTTCAAATTCAAAAGTCTGTTTCTTTCCTCTTCTCTAGAGATACTGAGACTCTAAGCATCACCAAAGCATAGAATTTAGGAATCAAAGGGACATTGTGATCAGCAGGCCTTCTCGTTCGACAGACAAACACTGACTTGCCCATAATTATCGAGCTGGTTAATGGCAGAATGAGTAGTAAAATCAAAGTTTCTCAACTCATAGTTTTATGTTCTTTCTGTACGTATTGGCTACAATTATGCAGGCAGAGTTAATAACCAATTTGGGGTCTTTCTGGAGAATTTGCCGTCTCAAAATACCACCTACTTTTTTCCATCTGGGCCTTCTCATAAAGGGGCAATTCCATTTTCCTTGAACATAGAAAATAATTCACAATCTTGGTTTTGCCACACTACAGGGTGTCTTCAGCCATAAAGCAGTGTCAAGAGATTGTCAAAACAAAATTAATTGAAATTGAAACAATAAATTCCTGCCATATAATGTCTTCAGAAGGTGAAAGACAAGGTGTGTCTCACAATAAAGCAAAAGGAGAGTGCCCTAAAGGGTGGGAATTCTGGATCCAATGGGAAGATGAAACTTCTTTTACTGTAACATCTTCCATGTTTTTAAAACCCTGCAGGTTTTAGAAGGAGGAAAACCAGAATTGTCAAAACAAGAAACCACATCTTCTTACAAGTCAGGGCCCTCCACAGAATTTCTGACAGTTTGAACACCAACTAAGTTGTTTTAATACCAAATTTAACATGCACAGGCATTTCAGATCTGTCACTAGAAGCAGGATGATGTCAGTGAGAAAATCTGGTGTTGTTTCTTTTTCACAAGTTTTTCAGGATCCGAGATGGAGCTGTTTGTTGAGCATGTCACCGCAGAGAGGGGGTAATAATTAGTGATCTGAGAAACAAGGCTTGTTGCGAGGTTAAGAATCAAAACCAGAAAGCTTATTAACAAGGAGAAGAACTGTCAAAGGGAGGAATAAAGTGAGAAAAGCATAGTGCTTATCGCTCCTAGAAGCTCCAGTTTATTTAGAAGCTTTGGAATTCTGTTCTGCGGGCCATGCATGTGGTATGAGTAGGGTCAGAAATTCACACGTCGTGGGGATGCTGTTAGAGTTATGCTTGAGAAACATGTCACGACACGGGCCTCTTTTCATCCCAAACCATTTGTACCTTGCCTTTCAGACAAGGTTGCTTCTCAACTTTAAGTTTTTAATTGAAACATGCATGAAAGCTCTCTACTAACGAAGACACTTTTAAAATATATAAGATGATAATGAGATTTTACAGAATCTTTCATTATTCTGTGCCCATTCAATTCTCGGCTTCATGTTAAGGAGCAACATTCTTCCCTATTAAATTTCCTTTCCTCTAAATTAGCATTTAATTATTTTAAAACGGCTTGATGTATGTTAGTCTGGTATCCTTATGAAGAATTTGGAGTTTCACATAATTTAGCTAGTATCTTTCTGTGTAAAAGAGGAGTTGGTGGCCCCTCAATGTCCATTAGCTTCTTTTCCTTAGTAACAGAATTCAAGTTGTATTTCAGTGTCAATGATTCTGGCTACAAGAAAACATTTCCCAGCCCACGACATTTTTCAGCTAAGTGTGACCATGATGTGCAAACAAAACAGTCGCATGAAGGTAGCGTAAGGTTTTGAAAAGTTGTTAACTCACTTGCAAATGTGCCCATTTAATTCACCTTTCTTCTGCCTGCAATCTGGTATTTGCTTCAGATGGCTGGAGCTCTAGCAGCCAACTTGATCCGTGAGGTGGCTTTGAAGATGGAAAGCATGCTGTAGGATGATAAAGCAGAAGACAATTTCATAGCATGACCGTACTCGTCCTGGACTACTAAACTCTGGGGCCTCAAGTTATATGAGAAAATAAATGATTTGTTTAAACACTGTTATTTCTGCTCTTTGCATTTCTGGCAGCTAAATGCAATTCTTAATACATACGCTTGCTGCACGTAAGCTCAGTGAAAGCAGCTGACCGACAGTTAAACCTGTCTTCAAAAATCAGGCCTTATACATCAAAAGATGGGCAAATGAATGTACGTTTTTACATTTATAAAATGTATCATTTTATAATTCCTCCTTTTAAATGATTTTAAAATCTACTACCAGTTCCATTTACCTCTGATGTGAGCCTTTCTATGTAAAATTAGTGTCTTCGACATTGGCACCTGTAATTTAGTGTTGGATTCAGATGTTTACATATATAATGATGAAACAAATGCATAAGTATTTACATTAGGACCCTTTCAGTCGGAAGTATAAATAACCAATCTTAGACATATTTAAGCTGAAAGGTAATTTATTAGCTCAGGGGCTGGAAAGTCCAAGGTCAGGTGGGCTTCCAGCATGGTGAGATCCAGGTGTTCAAACTGTGTCATCAGATATAGTGTCACCATCTTCTAGCTCTGCTTATTAATTTTTTTTTTTTCCTTTTAAGCCTATTGGCCTCATTCAGTCTGCTATGGAGAGACTCTCTCTGTGTCGTGGAAAACTTTTCTTTAGGCAGTCCCCCCAAGCGGACATCACTGTCACTCATGTTATTGAGAAGAGACAGGCAGTCTGTCCCAAATTTTATTGGTCCCGTATGGGTCCTGTGTTCTTGGACTATTCATTGTGAACAGATTTGGGTCACCAAGTCTATGCACTCTGATTACAGTCATACCAGAACCACTTGGGAAAAGGGGATGGTGGACCAATCCCAACCTCCCCACTGTTTCAGGAGTTTGTATCCTGGGCCTCGGAAGCACTGCTCTTATCCCTCTGTGATCCTCTGTTTTCCTCTGAGATGCTGGGACTATGTGAGGCTTTATTAGCCCGTGTGAGGATGAGCAGAACGCCCCTCAGCTGCACATCGGAGGACCTGTGAGAGAGCCCTGTGGCTCTTTAACGGGCTTTATATCCGTGAAAGTTACTTACTCTTTCTGGATTTCAGCTTTCTGGGCCATAAAATGAAGACATTGGACTTGGTAATCTTTAAGATCACTTCAAATCCTAAAAATCTACAACTATGACTCGACACATGTGCTTAAGCCATATATCCTGCTCTAGGAATATTTCTGCCTTTGCAACTTTACATATGTAAACTCTGTCTTTGATAAATAGCCTGGTGCCCTGCATCAATCTACAAAGACTCTAGGAACAGTTTTTGGGTTTTTTCCTTCGCTATGTTTACAACTTTAATCTGAGAAAAATGGTGCCCCCTCTATAAAAAAAACTTATGTTTTCTAAGTGAATACAAATTAAACATAAAAAAATAGTCATTAGAGAATGAACCATTACAGGAGATGAGGACAGGAGTATTGGCAGGTTGGGAAAGGAGCTTACATATCCTAAAGGTGTAAAGAGACTTGAACAATTATCAATCCTTCCGCTTTAGAGAGAGAGAGATTTATTCATCCAAAGACACTCAATATGAACATTGGGCTTTTTTGAAACAAGAAAAGAAAAGTTAATACTTACTATTTACTTTATGCCAGGCACTGTACTAAGTTTTATGATGTCGTTTTTCCATTTATTTTTCATGACGACTCTATAGGTTGGTATTGTTTTTTAATTAGAATCACTCAGATGAGGAAGGAGGCCTTTGGTAAGTAAGTGGTACAAGATCAATTAAGCAATAAATGGTAAAGGTGGATTCATACTCAGGGAGCCTCACTCCAGAGGCCAACCTCAACCCAGAACCACTTCATGGTTCAGAGCCTATCCATCACATTTTCTCCTTGTTCTCCTCTGCTTCCTGGCTTCCTTCTCTAGAAAACAGCCCAACTCTGTCCCATTGAAAAGAAGTCTTTGAGACACACACATAATTAGAAAGCTGGACTTGAAGTTCCTAAATAAATGTGGCTCCTTCATTATAGCTAAAGAAAATGAGTGAGTTTACTACAGGGTTGTCCAACCAAGGGCAAGAGAAAGGGGATCTTGTTGATAGCCAAGTGGTCTTTTTAGAATTTATTAATATTTATTTGGAAGCTATTTTTTGGAAAGAAGGAGGAAAGAATGTTTCCATGAGCCTTGCTCTCTCCTTTAAGGTCCATCTGGTATTGCAGGTATGCATGCCAAATCACACTCTTAAAATAACACTTACAAAGGGCTGTTCCTTTTATAAGTTGAAAAATCTGTCTGATTTTTCACACTTGCACCAAATCAATGTCTAGAGAAACATTTTATAAGTTAAAATATGTCCTCTGTTGCTGCTGCTTCAAGTTATGATTAAATTAGTCATAAATCTCATTTGGAAGTTTAAAATTTTTCCCAGATAGGATTCCACAGACATTAAGAGCTAAGTCTTCCCTAAAGGTGGACATTTAAGCCTTTTCTTCTGCAGATCAGCAAGTCGCTTCCTCTGCTATTAATCCCATAATATGCTTTCTTTTAAAATTCCCCAGTCTCAAGATCATCTCCCATGATGCCAGCTTTTCTCCTTTTTCTGGACTTTCTCTTGTTACACGTATCACTGAGTACCGTAATGATTTGTCTTCCTACTGAGGGACTATGAGCTCCTTGAAAAGAGGGTCTGTTTCTTGTTCATCACTATCCTGAGTGTCTAGCACAGTGCCTGGAAAATAGAAGGTTCTCCACTAGTGTGTGTTGCATTGAAATGATTCTAAGACAGAGTTTGCCTCCATGACCAGAAGGGATAGAGGAACACATGAACAGTGGTTGTGACTATGGGTCAGAATTCAAAACTAATCTTAAGAAGTGCATAAGAAGGAATGACTGTATTAACGTCAGTGAACTATCAGCTTGGTTTAGCTGAACTCTAGTCATAAAATTATTTCCCCTGATAGGAAAGCTCAGGAAGGCACTTCCTCCATTCTGTGGTTCAGGTATTTGGGAATGTGGTGGTGGGAACAGAAGAAATTAAACTTCATAAAAACATGGAGAATGGATTTTTACTGTTTTTGTTTGAAGTGATATGTTTGGCTAGTGATTACAGAATTGAAAGGATTCAAGAAAGAGAGTGACCCAAACCACAGTGATTTTGAAATTTCCATTTAAACATCTCTTTAAACATCATGTAGGGAACAATCTTAAAAACAGTGTTTGCTCCCCATGTTATTTCAGGACTTGGGATTCTTGTCCCACATATGAAGCTTTATATCATGAAATAATATTTAAAAAATATTTTCCAGACTTCATATTGCCTCATGATGTATTTGTGGCTAATTTAAAGGCCATGATAAAAGAAGTTTTCTGTTCTGTTTTGTTTGGTTTTATAAATGTCAAATGCTATTACAATAAATACCAAGGAACAGCCAATTTTTTGTAATGTCACTTTTTAATCAAATATATTTTCTCTGATAATAACCTGTTTAATCAACTGAGTTCTATAACTGCCATCTTCTAAGTGACTAATTCGGATAAGTGATTTAACTTCTCCAAACCTCAGTTCCCTCTTTTGTTAAATATGGTTCTTACTATGATAACGTGAAAGAATATATGTAAACCCCATGGCACAATACATAAAATGTATTAAAAACTCAATAAATGTTCCTTTTTTTCTCTCATAAAAAGAAAAAAATATTTGGAATGACTACTGTGTCATCCCTCAGCCTTCTCCCCTTTAACTAAATAATTCCTTTTAGATATTCTTCCAGGTCTCCACCACTCTTATTATTCTGTTCTATCCTGAACCCCTTTTTTTCCTTCGTTGATGTGAAATTTCATAATCAAAAAAAAATTAAGACAGAGTTTTTAGTCTTTAGACAACTAAGCTTTTTGTAGCCAAAATTGAAATTAAATAAATTGCCCAAGTGACTACATTTCAAGTAAGTTAGTGTTGGCTAAATCAGCATTTAGGAGAACTGAGCAAACCATCTTTTTTCTAAATAACAGCAATAAAATGTATTGTCTGAATTTACATTCTAGTAATTTAAGTACCTTTTCATCCCTTCTCCTAAATTGGGTCACAGAGGGTCTAGGGAACTATGATGAGGCAAGCCCCCCAAAAAGATGATATTCCTGGCCCCTGGCTCATAATGGAAAGGGGGAATGAGTGTGTGTCTGTGTGTGTGTGCACACATGGGTGTGTTCTACAGTAGAGACAAAATCTATAGCCAGCCCTTTCATCCAATCAAAAACACCTGTGACAACAGTAATGATTTAATGCCTTATTCTACCTCAAAAATGCTCCAGGCAGCCACCAGCTCTGTAGAGGCAGTTTATCATTATGTGTTGTAGGATGTTGTGAAATAAGAATAAAATCACTCAGAGACACAACACTTTGGTGAGTAACATTGTGTTTCAAGTCCTCATAATGATTTCTCGCAGACCATCTTTGCTCATTTCTAGCCTTCAGATGAATTCTATGTCTTTGGCAGATTTGAGACAGCGTGATAATTTAGCGAATTGTTAGTGAACTTAACGATTATGCTGAGTACCAACCCTTCGTGCAGGGAAATTAATATTGTGTCAGTTACTGCCATATCCCTAATGTAGAAGAAGATAGTATGTGTCATGGAATAAAAGCGATTAATAATAATTAGCATTAATTGACTGATTTTGATTACATTATTCTAGATACTGTTTCAAGCTCTTTACATGTCTTATTAACTGAATCCTCAACACCCCCATAATTAATATAAACCCCATTTTATTTTTTTAATTTATTTTTTATTTTATTATTATTATTATTTTTTAACATCTTTATTGGAGTATAATTGCTTTACAATGGTATGTTAGTTTCCGTTTTATAACAGAGTGAATCAGCTATACATATACATGTATCCCCATATCTCTTCCCTCTTGCGTCTCCCTCCCTCCCACCCTCCCTATCCCACCCCTCTAGGTGGTCACAAAGCACCGAGCTGATCTCCCTGTGCTATGCGGCTGCTTCCCACTAGCTATCTATTTTACATTTGGTAGTGTATATATGTCCATGCCACTCTCTCACTTTGTCCCAGCTTACCCTCTCCCCTACCGTGTCCTCAAGTCCATTCTCTACATCTGCGTCTTTATCCCCTAGGTTCTTCATGACCATTTTTCCTTGTTTTTATTAGATTCCATATATGTGTATTAGCATATGGTATTTGTTTTTCTCTTTCTGATTTATTTCAATCTGTATGACAGACTCTAGGTCCATCCACCTCACTACAAATAACTCAATTTCGTTTCCTTTTATGGCTGAGTAATATTCCATTGTATATATGCGCCACATCTTCTTTATCCATTCATCTGTCGATGGACACTTAGGTTGCTTTCATGTCCTGGCTATTGTAAATAGAGCTGCGATGAACATTGTGGTACATGACTCTTTTTGAATCATGGTTTTCTCAGGGTGTATGCCCAGTAGTGGGATTGCTGGGTCATATGGTAGTTCTATTTTTAGTTTTTTAAGGACCCTCCATACTGTTCTCCATAGTGGCTGTATCAATTTACATTCCCACCAATGCTGCAAGAGGGTGCCCTTTTCTCCACACCCTCTCCAGCATTTATTGTATGTAGATTTTTTGATGATGGCCATTCTGACTGGTGTGAGATGATACCTCATTGTAGTTTTGATTTGCATTTCTCTAATGATTAATGATGTTGAGCATTCTTTCATGTGTTTGTTGGCAAACTGTATATCTTCTTTGGAGAAATGTCTATTTAGGTCTTCTGCCCATTTTTGGATTGGGTTGTTTGTTTTTTTGATATTGAGCTGCATGAGCTGCTTGTATATTTTGGAGATTAATCCTTTGTCAGTTACTTCATTTGCAAATATTTTCTCCCATTCTGAAGGTTGTCTTTTCGTCTTGTTTATGGTTTCCTTTGCTGTGCGAAAGCTTTTAAGATTCATTAGGTCCCATTTATTTATTTTTGTTTTTATTTCCATTTCTCTAGAAAGCGGGTCAAAAAGGATCTTGCTGTGATTTATGTCATAGAGTGTTTTGCCTATGTTTTCCTCTAAGAGTTTTATAGTGTCTGGCCTTACATTTAGGTCTTTAATCCATTTTGTGTTTATTTTTGTGTATGGTGTTAGGGAGTGTTCTAATTTCATTCTTTTACATGTAGCTGTCCAGTTTTCCCAGCACCACTTATTGAAGAGGCTGTCTTTTCTCCATTGTGTATGCTTGCCTCCTTTATCAAAGATAAGGTGACCATATGTGCATGGGTTTACCTCTGGGATTTCTATTCTGTTCCATGGATCTATATTTCTGTTTTTGTGCCAGTACCATACTGTCTTGATTACTGTAACTTTGTGGTATAGTCTGAAGTCAGGGAGCCTGATTCCTCCAGCTCCATTTTTCTTTCTCAAGATTGCTTTGGCTATTCGGGTTCTTTTGTGTTTCCATACAAATTGTGAAATTTTTTGTTCTAGTTCTGTGAAAAATGCCAGTGGTGGTTTGATAGGGATAGCATTGAATCTGCAGATTGCTTTGTAACCCCCATTTTAAAGGTGAGAAAATGAAGAGCAGAGAATTTAAATAATTTTCTCACAGTGATATAGTAATTAAGTGGTAGACTTATCATTCAAACCCATGTAATCTGACTCCACAGACTAATTTCTTAATTTTCTTTGGCAACATCAAATATTCTGTATGTTTTTCACTGCAGGGATCTAGGGCTTAATGTGCTAACTCAAGGGGTCAGTTAGATTCTCAAAGGCAAAAATTCTGAGAGACCTCTATGCCTTAGTCCCAACATAGCTTTCCAACCTTATCTTGTAAATCTTTCATGAATGGGATGGTACCAAAGTGGGTTATTGACTTTTTCTCAAATCCTTACTAGACCTTTCATATCCATTTTTAAATGCCTTTTGCTCTATTTTATATGTTTTTCCTTTATAATCTCTATCAGTATGACTCCTACCCTAATCTACAAACCCACTGTAAGTACAAATGCTTCTGTGAACTCTCCCAGGTCTTTTTTTCCCTGATGAAGTGAATTTCTCCTCTTTGACCTTGCATGGACCTCTCTTGATTCTGTGGTCTACCCTTATTTGTGCTCCTGTCTGATCTGCTTTACTAGATTATAAATTCTTTAAAGCCAACACTGCCCCTTAGACAGAGTCGGTACCTCATGACTGTTGAATTGATGCTGAAGATCCTGGCTCCTGTGTCAGCGAATGAGTCACACAGGCAGTGGGAGAGCAGCTGAGAAAACAAGGCCAGGTCCTAATGTGTAATGGGCCAGAGCAGCAGGTCCTTGTTCTTGTTCAGGGGGCTTTCTCAGTCCAGGAGGGGCTGTTTCTCTTCCCTGCAGCACACAGGGAACATAGTCTACTTTCTCCTCTTCTTTAATGCTGCTGCCCTATCTATAATCCTACCCCTGGGGGTTCTTACGTCACCAAGAAAGAGGTCATATCCCTAGACATTATCCTCTTTGTTGCACCCAAAGACAACCTCACAGTACCTTTTCCCTTTAAAGGTCATTAGTTTGGAGAATACAGGGGATATAAGAGAAAAGTGAAGAAAATAAAAAGCTTAAGTAGTCTGTTGTATATTTTTTAGTGCAATCCCTGATGATGGGTTGTCTTCTCCCTGACTGAAGTTAGAGACTCAAAGTCACCTTAGACTTTTCTCAACCTTTATTCTTGGGGGGATGTTTGCTAAGAGATATAATCATGGCGGAATATAGCTATCCATTCAGATGCCCATCCATATCCAAGGAGGTAGGATGGTGTGGTGATTAGAAGCGTGAGTTTGGGGACTTGTGTTTGAATTTCAGCTCTACCACTTTTGTAGGTATGTGACACTGGGAAATTTGTGTAATGACTCTGAGACTCAAGTTCCTTATTTGTAAAAAGAAGGTAATATGGTGTTAATATCACAAAGTTGTGAAAAGTTTACATGAGAAATGTATGTAGAAGGCTCCAGGTAGGCATGGCTACTCTTCACCATTAACTAGTTTTCTATTTCTAGGCATAGGGAAGCTTTGCACTTGCCCAGGCCCTTGAAACTAGGAGTAGTTATGTGACACAGTCAATGGAATATGAGTATAAATAATGTGTGTCACTTCTAGAGAGAGATGTTTAATTGCTGGTGCCGGTCTTTCCTGTCTGTCTTTTCCTGGGCACATATTGGTATGATGGTGCCATGAGGTTGAAGATGCCAGGAAAACTGAGAAGCCCAGAGAAGACTTTGTATGAGCAGGAAATAAAGCTTTGTTGTCTTTAGCGTCTAGAATTGTGGGCTTATCTGTTATCAGAGCATAACCTAATCTATCCTAATACAGTGCTCAATAGAGTCTAAGACAGAGTAAATACTAAAAAATTGATAGTTTTTAAAGTAGGTAATTTGTATTCCCTGGACCTCTATACTGGGAAGTACCTATGTTAATGGGCCCCCAACCCAGTCCCACACAGGAGTATTTCCTCATACTTAGCATTGGCAAGCTTCCATGAAAACCTCACCAACACAACCCGTAAGCATTATATAACATATTCCCTGTGACATTCACCTGCATAGAATTTCTTTACTTCAGTAAAATGATTAGAAACCTTTTGGGGTAAGCCTTCTTCTAGGAAGACACAGTAACTTTTGCCTTGCACACACAGACTAATGGCCATTAACAGTCCTCCTTACCACGTCTCTCTGGCAACATCATTCCATGCACTCCCCAATTTAATCTTTTTTCTTCTTTCTTCATATGAAAAAGTCATTATGTGTCTACTCGCCACAAACATCCTTAGTAAATCATGTGTTTCATTCTTCTTGTAGATGAAAGTGATTTTTAAAAATCCTACGGAGTTCAAAATTTATGTAAGTTAATGGATTTCATGACTGGAGTTGGGTCACTCTTTCAAGTGAGCATTATGGATGGTAATTTTGTGATAAAGTATGGCTTAGAGGGAAGAGCACTGGCCTACTTCTCAGTTTCAGGTTATAGGACTGATCCTAGCACAGTCTTGCTATGTGACTTTGATCAATTTCTTTCTTCCTTGAGCTACCTGGAGTTTTTCTCATTGAATTGTAAAATCCTTAACATACTGTGGACTTTAACTCCTGACTCCTTATATTTCTTGCAGTCTCCCACGCATATATGCACCGTGTAATTTCCTTTCTAATAATGTTTATATTTTTGTATATACAAATCTTGTTTCACATCCTAGCTCTGCCTCTGCTAACATATGTAACCCAACACAAGCAATTTAACCTCTGAGTCTTTTGATCCATCTATAAAATGGGAATAATAATACTTAACTCACTAGACTGATGGTAGGGGTAGATGGAATGACATTGTAAATTACCTGGTAATAACATAGTAAGAAGTCAACGCGTAGTAGTTTTTCTTCTCTTTACTTCATATCTCTCCTGGCATATCAAGATTCTGGACCTCCATATTCTATATGGTCTAAAGAGGATGATTACAAAGGATTGTTCAGTTTAAAAAAAAGTCTTCGATATTTCTCATTTCAGAAAATGTAGGTAGACTTAACTGCCTCCTCCATGTATAGTTCTCACTTTCTTGGTGCCTTGCATTTTGCAGTTAGGATGCACTCCAAAGTCAGCCAGAACTTTTCCACATCAAGAAGTCAGCCAGAACTTTTCCACATCAAGATGCCAGATCTAAGCAGTGCTATTAATAACATTACTGCTAATCAAATAGCCAATATTTATTAAACATATACTAAGTGCCGTATACTATTCTAAGTATATTATATAAAAATATGTTTATATGCGTGATATATAACATATAATTATATATGGAGAATTGTTTAGAGATTTAAAGCATATAAATTTAGAGCATATGTATTTTACACACACACACACACACACACACACACACACACACACAATTCTATGAGACAGGTGTTATTATTGTCCCCATTATCTCAGTCTGGGTCCACTCAGGAGAATTACTTATTTTGACAGAGAAATTTTAATGTAAGGTATCAAACCAAAAGAAGTGACACTGATGTATCGCAGTAACGGTACCTCTAAGGCTGTGGAGAAGCGGGACTGGAAGGAAAGAAGTTGAAATTATTAAAACTAGAGTTTGAAGGGAGGGCCTTGTGGATCTGAGACTCAGAGCTCTGTGGAGGGGATGCTGTTTCAGGTTGTATTTGCATTCTTCTTGAGAAGGTACCTGAGGCTGATTCTGGGAACTGGGAGAACCGCGCACCGAAGGCAATGCTGCTGCCACAGACTGTTACTGAGGAACCATTGTTGCAGCGGCAGGTCAGGGGCAGGACGCACAGCAGGAAGGAGTCGGTGCTTCTTCCTCCCCCGTCTCCCAGTCTTCCCTCTGGAATCCCCGTGTGTAGCGACTAATGGAGATCCAGCCGGCAAAGGTGACGTGTGGCTCTCAGAGCCCCAACTCTAGCATCAGAAAGCAGCTGAGAGACAACTCTTAACAATCAGCAACTCTACCCCGGTAGCCATTTGCAGCCTCTATGTACACCCTTGTCCACATAGTTAGATTTCAATACAACAATACGACAGCTTTGTGCTTCCACTTAAGAAGGTGCAACTATCTCTTTGTACAAACAAAGATGCGCTCACCCTCTCAATAGAGTGAGGAGATGCAGAGTTCTGACGGTTGCTGTGTGCATCTCTGGGAGACGGTCACAGTAGTCATCTCTGAAGTTCGGAAAAGCAAGCGAGGTAATTTCCGTTGAGTTATGCCAAGGCACCTGCATACACTTTCAAGAAAAGCATCCAGTGAACTGTGATGGGAAGTAAAACTCTTCTTCCCAATGATTTCCCTTGTCCATTGACTTATCGATAAGTTGAAACACTTGGTGAAGCTCTTCAGGTCATTCCTTTCCAGACTTATTTCCAGCTCCATGTCATCCCCAACACTGTCATTGCATCTACTCCTTTTCCTTCTTCTCCTCCCCTTCCCCCTTCCCTTCTTGTCCTCTTCTTCCTCCCCTTCATCCTCTTCCTCCTCCTTCTTCATGGTCCTCTTTTTATATTGTATATCGTTTTAATCAACTTGAAATTTTCTTCTGGAACAAGTTAATGGATGAATATACAAAAAACAAAATCTTGCTGTTTTCTCCAGAAAGGTTCTGTGTTTGCATGCACACCTAATGAGATAAAAAATGTTTATCTCACTATAATCCTGTCAATAGCATTTTTTCACATCTTTACTACTATGATGGGCAAGTAAATTGTATCTCATAAGTTCTATTACTTTGATTATTGACTTGTACACTTTCTCATGTAGATTTCATTTTTCTCCTTTCCTATTCTAGAATTTTTATCTTCATATCCTTTAAATACTTTTCTTCTGAGGTCCTTGGTGGATTTTTATGAGTTCCTTTATATATTACTAGTTTTTATGAGTTCCTTATATATTAGAAACACTTATCCATCATACCATAGTTGCAATTTTAATCCCAAATTTCATTTCTCTTAAAATTGTATTTCTCCAGTTTCTGCTATTAGAATTGAGTCTTGGATCCATCAAAGCAGTTGACATTTCTAAGAAGCTATTGCTGATATCAGTGGAAGGATTTAGAATAGGTTAGGGATCACCAACCAGGTATTCACCTTGTCCTGAAGACTGTCAACATGATGCTGACAGACATGTTACCCATTCAGATATAGTTTTCTAAGTTCTTGGTCTATCAGTGGGTGACATTTTACCATAAAAAGGGAAGCTTACATGTGAGTATGTGGGTCCATCTTTTAGAGTGATAACGTAGCAACAGCTTTTGTTAGTCTGCAGGAACCAGAAACAGATTGAATTCTTGGCAAGATATAAGAAAAGAGCTTTCACAAACTCAGCTGGCTATGGTGCTCCCTATGTTGTAAATGCTATTGCAGACAGACCCTGTGAGTGAGGCTTCCCACACTGTGAACAACACATCACTCAGCAACAACCATCTTCTCTCGGGTCTGGCAGGGAGAGTGAAACATGCCAAGGTGAAGATACTAGGAAAGAGGGCAGAAACACTGGCAAATTGCTTTCTTTTCAAAATGGAACACGTAGGAGCAAGCAATAAAAAATAAACAAACCTACACATCACCACTTTATTGTCACCAAATTCACAACAAGGCTATCCATAAAACTGAGTGTCTGTTTCATTGCAGGCTAGATGTTGGCAGAGGTGAAAAAGGTGATTCAGTTTCCAGATCAGGATTAGGTCAGCAATATTGAACAATATTGAAAGATAAACTTAAGTTGGTTTGATTTCCCTGTCAGTGACTCATTTGATAATCTTGGGTGCCTATTTCATGCTCACTCAGTGGCCACCTGGCCACCCCTTTTCAGTAATAGTATATATCTACCTATCATCAATAATTCATTGATCATGTAAGCATTTGTTACCTATCTTAAGTAGGTACCTCTATTATGCCAGGTATAGAGGGTTCAGTATTACAGATATTGTGTCAGAAACCCAACTCAAACCCTTTTCTCATAAATATTCATGACTTATAACTTGGAAGCTGAAAGAATGGAGTTTGCTGTAAGCCAGGTAAAATTCCAGGGTTAAACTAATGCCATCAGGTCTGTCACTCCATTTCTTTTTCTCTCTCTCTCTCTCTCTATCCCTCCTTCCTTCCCTCCCTCCCTCCCCACTTCATCTCAGGAAGTCTCTATCTAGATGACAACAAAGCAGCTATGTATAATGATGTACAGGAAAATTTAAAAATTTACTAGGTGGGCTTAACAACACAATGGAGATGACAAAGGAAAGAGTCAGAAGAAGAGAGTGCCTTGAGGCCTGAAGGACAATGTCAGAAGTCTAATGTATGCATAACTGGAATTGCAGAGGATAAGAAAGATACAATGAATCAAAAGAAAACTGAAGACACAAAAGCACAAGGAGCAAACAAAAAGATAAAATAGATTACATCAAAATGAAAAACTTTTGTGCATCAAAGGACATTATCAAGAAAAGTGAAAAGATAACCTATAGGCTGGGAGAAAATATTTACAAATCATATATCTGATAAGGGTTTAATATCCTGAATATATAAATAACTCTTACAGCTCAACAATAGAAAAACAAATAACCCAGTTTTAAAACGAACAAGGGACTTGAAAAGACATTTCTCCAAAGAAGATATACAAATGGCCAAAAAGCACATGAAAGGATGCTTAATATCTTTAATTATTAGAGAAATGCAAATCAAAACTACAATAAAGTAACATTTCACACCCACAAGGATGGCTATTAAAAAAAAGAAAACAATAGAGAATAACAAGTGTTGGTGAGGATATGGAGAAATTGGAACCCATGTTCATTGCTGATGGGAATGTCTAATTGTGCAGCCACTGAAGCCACTGAAGCCACTGAAGCAGCCGCTGAAGCCACTGAAGCATATTAAAAAGAGATATTCCAACAAATACCTGTACATGAATGCTCATAGAAGCCCTAGTCACAATAGCCAAAAGGTAGATATAACCCAAATGTCCACCAATGGATGCATGAATAAACAAAATGTGGTATAGCCATATAACAGAATATTATTCAGCCGTGAAAATAATGAAGTACTGGTGCATGCTACAACATGAATGAACCTCAAAAACATTATGCTAAGTGAAAGAAGCCAGACAAAAAAGGTCAGTTGTTGTACAATTTCATTTATATGACAGATCCACAATAAATAATCCATAGAGACAGAACCACATTAGTGGTTGTCAGGGGCTGGGTAGAGGGAAGCCTGCGGGGAGGTTGCATAATGGGTACAGGATCTCCCTTGAGGTGATGAAAATATTTTGGAACTAGATAGAGGTGGTGGCTGCAAAACATTGAGAATATAGTAAATGCCATCAAAGGGTACACTTTAAAATAGTTAATATTATGTGAGTTTTACCTTGATATAAATTTGAAGAATAGAAGGTGGACATTTTCCCAAATTTTGTCAAAAACATAAATATGGCAATTCAAGAAGTTCAGTGAACCCTTAGGAAAATAAGAAGTAAATCATGGCTAAGAATCATATTCAAACTACTGAAAACCAAAGATGGAAAGAAATCTAAAAAGCAGCTAGAGAAAAACAATACACAACATTCAGGGAAGCAACAAAATTCAAAAGACTGAATTTTCATCAGAAACTAAGAAGGGAAGACATCTTTAAAGCTTGAAAAAAAACCCAAAATGGTCAATCCTGAAATCTACATCCCTTGAAAATAACCTTGAAAAATAAAGGCAAAATAAAGACATGTTCAGATAAGACTAAAGAGTATTCATTGCCAACAGACATAGACTACAGGGAGTGTGAAAAGACATTCTCCAAGCTGCAGGAAAATGATACCTGAAGGAAACGCAGATCTTTTATAACAAACAAAAAGCGTTAGAATGATAAATGTTCTACAGTTTTTTCTTATTAATTTTTTAAAATTACATTTGACTGTTGAAAGTAAAATTTATAACATTTTTTATCAGTTTAAAAGTAGAAATATATGTAACACATATGATTATAGCAAAAAGAACAGGGTGGGGTGGTAAATAGGTCTATACAGTTTTAAGCTTTTCACATTTTACATGAAGGGTACAGTAGTAACTCAACTAGACTGTGAAAAGTTAAGGATATATAGTATAATTCACAGAGCACCAACTTAAAAAAATTACAAAGAGGCATAGCCAAAAAGCCGATAGAGAAATTGAAATGAAATTCTAATAAAATATTCAAATGGCCCCAACGAAGTCAAGAAGTGCAGAACAGAGATTAAAATAGAGAAGAAAAAAGAAAACAAATAATAAAATGGTAGACCTAAATCAAATCACATCAATAATTATATATGCTATTATGAACTAAAAGCAACTATAAAAGGCAGCAATTATCAGAATAGAAAAAAAAGAGCAATGATATCCCCTCTTTGGCTGTATGCTGTATAATAAATGCTATTTATATATAAAGAGATGGATTGACAATAAATGGGTAGAAAAAATTAACTACAAACAGCAAACATAATGAAGATTAGTAGCTATATTAATATCAAGTAAAAGAAAGCTGTAAAGACAAAGGGATAAAGGAAGGGCATTTCCTAATAAAGGTCAATTTATCATGAAGACATGGCAGCTCTAAACATGTATTGACTTAATAACAGCTTCAAAATAGATGAAGCAAAAATTAACAAAGTTAAAGGGAGAGAGAGAAGATTTCAAATAATATTTGGGAATGTTAACACCTGTGTTAGCAACTGGTAAACACATAAACAGCAACAAATCAGGTAGGTAATCTGACAACCACTGTCAACTACCTTGACCGAATTGATATTTACAGTACAATACACTGAAGACATACAGAATACACATTCTCTTCAAATGCATATGACACATTCGACAAGACAGACCATGTATTGGGCCATAAAATGAATTTCAACAAATTTAAAATCATTGAAGTTATACAGAATATGTTCTCTGATTATGGACTCAAAGCAGAAAATAACAATATAGGAAAACTCTGAATATTTTAAAATAGAACTACATACTTCTAAGTAATCTGCAGATCAATAAAGAAAGCATGAAGGAAATTAAGAATTATTTTGAACTGGATGATAAAAATACAACAAATTAAACTTTTTGAGATGCTTAAGAATAAATGTATAGTGTTAAATGTTTATATTAGAAATTAAAGTTCTAAAATTACTTAAGTTTTACTTTAAGAGACAAGAAAAAGAGAAGCAAAGTAAACACAAAGAAGGAAGATTTTCTAATAACTATTACACTAAACATCCAAGAAGTGGAAAGCAGACAAAGAGGGAAAATTAACTAAGTGAAACAATGGTTCTCTGAAAAGATGAATGAATTGGTAAACCCCTGGTTAGACTGGTAGAGAAAGAAAGATCAGGAATGTAACATAATAATATGCTTTCAGAAATGATAGTAGGATTATCAGTGCTGATTCTACACATGTTAGGTGAACAAATAAGAGAATACTATAAACAATCTTTAGTCACAATTATGTTGAAACAAACACGTTCCTTGAAAATGAAATTTACCCAAAGTAACACAAGATGAAACAGAAAATACCAGTAGTCCTACATTTATTAAAGAAGCTGAGTTTGTTGTCTACAACTCTTTGTCACAACTTTGTAAGCCATTCTTTTCCAGCCTCTTCTGACCCTTCACATTCATCTAAATTAGACAGACTACATAGTTTTCCAAAAATTCTCTGCACTTTCCCACCTCTGCATCTTCAAGCTCACCATCTCCTTCATCTAAAATATCTTTTCTTTTCTTCCTGTGGAAACCCTAGACATGACACAAGTCCCACTTTGACTGATACTTTCTCTGTGAAGCAATGTGATGTAATAGAAAGAATGAGGTCCTTAGAGTTCAGGACTCCAGCGTGGGGCTCTAGATCTTATTCTTCCCCTTGTAGAGATGACTGACTATGGATAGCTTACTTAAAACATTTCTCTGCTTCAACTTCCCCACTTGTAAAATAGGGAAACTACTACATACTTCATAGGACTGCTATGTAGATTTTATGAGATGGCAATTACTTCATGCTGAAAAGGCCAGCAAAAAGTTCACTCTACATCCAGGCTGCCTCTCCTCTCTTATGTTTTGCCTCATCCATTTCCTTCAGCCCAACAGAATCTCTCTCTTCTTTCAATAAAATCCCATAGCGTCTTCTTAAGAGCGTTTTTAGGGCAATTCTCCTGTTTAATCTGAGCAATAAACCTGGGTAGGAATTATTCAGAAGTTGCTTTCTTGCTCAAAAAGGTGCGTGCTTCAGGAACGAGAATGATATTAGTACTTAAGCAAGGGCTTTGGGGTAAAAATCTCAGGGTTTGAGTCCCAGATTTGCTACTCGTTAACTCTGTGATTGTGAGAAATTTTCATAACCTCTCTGAGCCTCAGCTTGCTCATGTCTCAAATGGGAATAATTTTAGTCTCTAACTTAGAGAGCTGTTGCAACAATTAAGTATGATAATATATCTAAACCATTTAGCACAGTGTCTGATATATTATAAGAGCTCAGTAACCATAAGGCTTATAAGAGCAGAAGGAATGAATGGTATTCAAACAATGGTGAGTTATCACCTCCCATGCGCTGTATTCCTATTCTCCATTGCACAAGTGGTTTTTCAATCTCCAATAATCTTTAGCGTTTTCCAGAACTCTGAGTATTGCATGTTTTTGGATTTTCTCCTAAATCCCTAGATCTCCTTGGTCGACTGGCAGAATCAGATTTCTGTTGAGCAGATGTTTTTTGTTCTAGTAGTCTAGGTTCTTTCAGTGCTTGAGGACCTCTATTTTCTTATGCAAGTCGATTTTTTTTCTCTTTTGCCCGCCACAAGGAGCACATCAGGGCTGGCATGGGGCCAAAGTTCCCAGGTGGGGCCTGGCATATTGGCTGGGATTTGAAGACAATCTTTAATTTTTCCAGGCCCTCTCCCTCAACTACTAACCCTGCAGCTCTGTAATTGCTTAAGTATTTTTATTTCAGTTCTTAAGGCAACTTTTCTGTATAGCCCAAATGGGCTTCACACATTATTAAAATGCTCATACAGAGCGATTAACCTATGTTGTCTGGTCTCACAGGACAATTGTGTGTCCCATTTCTTACCAGTGGGTCTGAAGTCAAGTTGATGAACACCAGTTTAAACCCTGAAGTTCACTACCAAGTGATTCTAGGTGAAAGGCATCTTCAAAATTTACCCCTTCCTCTCCAACTTCATGTCAGACTCCTCCTGTGGCCCTTGCTCAATCCACATTCTCGATATAATGTAAAAGGATGATTGCAATTCAGCTTCAGAAGGAAGCTCTTCTGTGGTGCCTAATTTCACGTTGTCAGTGTTTTGTACCTGACTTGGCTTCCTTGTTCTTCCTCTCTGTCATCTGCAGACTGTTAGATACAAGTCACCATTCAGGCAGAATGAAATAAATTAGGAAGGCTTTATTGGCATTTTAACAGGAAGCTGCTGCAAAGCAGACCCATGAATTTCCTTGCTAAGCCTCTACTTTCCATTCTCCACTCACGCCACAGTAATAATGCTTTGTGACTACATAATGGCGCTCATCCTTCAATCTCCAGTGACACTGCCCACGGCTAATTGGCTCTTACAGCATCCCTGTAGGGTGAGCAAGTCCCCGATTTGCCAATAATTGAGACGCAGAGTGGTCAAGTGTCTCTTGTAAGGCCATAAAGAGTGTCACTCCAGGAATTTCTTGACTGTTATCCGTTTGCCTCCGTCACTAAGTTTCCCTGTAACTCATAACTTCTGATGAAAGCCTGCTAATCAGGGAGTCTCTGGGCAGACAGACCCAGGGGATGAGAATTTGAAGAATGGATTCTCCTCAAAGTCCCTTAGTTTTTGTTGTTTTGTTTTTTAAAGTTATGGTTTCCTGTTGTTGGAAGCTTCAAAAAGGACATAATCTCTCATTCTCAACTGCTGCTTTATTGTAAAAGGAGCTACTGAAACTCATGGGAAGGAGATGTATTTATGACAGCTGGGAGAGGGAGACTCATTTTCCCAGAACCCAGAACGAAGCCTGGCCTCTCTCCTGGCCCCTGCAGCTGTTCTTCCACCACAAGATTAGCTCTCTCATCCAACCCAGCCCAACTCGGATCCCCAGGAGCAGTTGTGCCAGCTCAAGCCTCCAGGACTCAGCCTCAGGTTTTTCTGTTTATAGTCTCTTTGTTTGGGGACCTTACCAACATTTCAGTGATTAAGAGAGGCCAAGTTTGATTCTTTCAGGACACCGAGATACAAAGACCAGTTCATGAGTTATCTATTCATTCTTAGGAGTAATAAACGTCTATCAAAAATTTCCTATATGCCAGGCACTATGGAATAAGTGTGAGTAACACACACAGTGTCTGCACTCATGAATCTTAAATTCAGTTCTTCCCTTGTTTCCTTTATTCTCTCATTCCGGCAATGCTAAGTAATATTCAGTCATCCCAGAATTACCTTTCTGTCCTCTCTTGAACGTGGGAATTCTCTCAAAATTCCAAGCGCTGTAAGAAGATGGCATGTGTAGTGGGTTGAATGGTGACTTCCAAAGAGATATGTCCATGTCCAAATCCCTGGAACCTGTGAACATAACCTTATTTGGAAAAAGGGTCTTGGCAGATATAATTAAGGATCCTGAGATGAGATCATCCTGGATTACCCAGGTAAGCCTAAGTCCAATGATAAATGTCCTTATAAAATACAAACGAGAAGAAGACACAGAGAAGGAGGCAATGTGAAGACGGATGAAGAGATTGGAGTAAAGCAGCCATAAACCAAAGAGTTCCAGAGATTACCAGAAGCCACCAGAAGCTAGGAGAAGAATGTGAAATAAATTATCTTCCCAGAGCCTCTAGAGAGAGAGTGGCCCTGCTCACACCTTGATTTACGATTTCTGGTTTCCAGAACTGTGAGAGAATAAACTTGTGGTGTTTTATACCACCTAGTTTATGGTATTTTTTTTTTTTTTTTGCACTAGTTACAGGCAATTAATACAGCATGGCACATTGGTCTTAGAAGATGTACCCAGAAACATTTGTCTTTAATCTATGACCAGTGGGCACACTCGGGTGACTTTTTCAGAGTCAGAGTCCTGACCCTTTTAACATATGTCCTGAGGCTGATGTGATGAGCCACAGTAACATCCAATTGTAATTTTGTTCCCTCTTTTGAGGGAAGTTCTCTCACTTTGCTCTAAGAGCAACATAAAAATAGAAAGTAAGTAAAATTTCAAACAAAGTTACTAAGAAATACATATTCCTTTTGCTTCAGTTTGCATAAATTGTTCTCTGGGAAAGGTTCATACAGATTACAGTACAAATTATGTAACAGTAATAGGCAACACCCACAATTTGCCAGTCCCACCCGTTTGTGGTCCAAGAGAAAGGCAGAAAATAAATATTCATGGGACAAAGTTTGGAGAGCTTCCACGTCTGTAAAGGGGAGAGAGCGTTTGCCAGTCTCCCAGAACACCCCTCTGTGGATTGAGGAGAATTGTCTGGTCTTGTTTCTCACCAAAAACTAAGTCCCAAAGGTGCAGGCATCCATGTTGCTTATCACTGTACCCCTTCCCATGCCTGGTATAGTTTCCAACTCTTGGTACTAACAATGATAACTATAGCTAACCTTTATTGAATTCTTAATATTTCAGGATTTATTCTACGTGCTTTACATATGTTGACTAATTTGATCTTCAGAGAAATCATATGAAAGAGCTACTTATATGATCCCTATTTTACAATGAGAACACAAAGTCAGGTTAATAAATATTTCTTTTGTCCATGATGCAAGTTATCTCACTGATTGAATTTCTAAGCATCTCTGGCTACTAGGTTGTGTATTGCTTTTTACTCTCTCAGTTTATAGACAAAATCTCTTCACATATTTGTTTTGCTTTTATCAATTTTATCGCAGTAAAATTTGTACACAAGAAAATAATCCAAATTTACTTGTACAGTTTAATGAGGTTTGAGAAATGTGTTTGGTTATTCCAGCACAATAAGCATAAAAAATATTTTCATTACCCTTAATTTTTCACTCATGCCTCTTTGCAGCCAACTCCCTTCTCAAAACCCCATCCAGACCACCTTTTCTGTATCTAAAGATCAGTTTCATATAAATAGAATTGCACAGTGCTGTTGTATCTGTCTCAGTATGGTATTTTTGAGATTCATCTATGTTGTGTATATCAGTATGCTTCTTTAACTGCTGAATAGTAGTTTGTTGAATGAATATACCACTTCTTGATGCACGTGTATGTTGCTTCCAGTTTGTGGCTATTATGAATAAAGCTGTTGTGAACACTGTGTACAAACCTTTGTGTAGACAAGCATTTGCATTTCCCTTGGAATGGAATTTCTGGGTCATACAGTAAGTGTATGTTTAACTATACAAGAAACTGCCAAGTTGTTTCCCAAAGCAACACAATACATTTAACACTTGCATTGACAATGTGTGAAAAGTTCAAGCCTTGTACATATGCAGTATTGTCTGTCTTTTAAAATTTCAGTCATTCCAGTGAGTGTGTAGTATCACTGCAATTTCATTTGCATTCCTTAATGAATAGTGATGTTGAACATTTTTTTCTTGTGCTTATTGGCCCTTTCAATATATTACTTTGTGAAGTGTCTGTTCAACCTTTTGCCAACTTTTTACTGGCTTGTTCATCTTATTACTGAGATGTAAATTTTACATATTTTGAAAATCCTTGTTGTTAGATATTGCAATATATGTTCCAAATAGCTTTTCTCAGCCTTCAGTTTGCCTTTTCAGTTTCTAGACAGTGTCTTTTAAAGAGACGGTTTTAATTTTGATGAAGCTCCAATTTATCAATCTTTTCCTTTTATGGTGAGTGATTTTTGTAATAAAAAATGTCTTGCCTACCCAAAGGTCACGAAGATTTTCTCCTATGTTTTCTTCTAGAAATTATATCATTTTAGTTTTTTTTTATTTAGTTGTAATCCATTTTAAGTTTTGTTGTTGTTGTTGCTGTGTGAGATAATTGTGGTCTTTTTTTTTTTTTTTTTTACATTGTTATTCAGTTGTTCCAATACAGCTTGTGGAAATGAGTATTCTTTATCCGTTGAATTAACTCATAAACTTTCTGCAAAATCAGTATTCTTTACTACTGATCTATATTGCTATGCTTACTTCCATACCACAGTTTTTTGTTTCGTTTTTTTCTTTTTGGCATGCCTCCATGCCCCGCAGCGTGTGGGATCTTATTTCCCTGACCAGGGATTGAACCCGCGGCCCCTGCATTGGAAGCGCAGAGTCTCAACCACTGGACTGCCAGGGAAGTCCCTAATACCACAGTCTTTTAACTAGTACAGCTTTGTAATGAATCTTGAACTTAGGAAGTAGAAGTCCTCCAACTTTGTCTCACTTTTTCAAAATTGTTTTAACTTTTCTCTGTTTTTTTCATATCTAATCAAATTTTATAATTAGCTTGTCAATTTCTAAAAAAAAAAGTCTGCCAGGATTTTAATTGAAATTATATTGAATTTAGACATCAATTTGGGTAGAATTGACATTTTAATATATTGTATTGTCTGATCCAGGAATGTGGTCCATTTCTTCATTTATTTAAGTCTTTATTAATTTCTCTTAGGAGTGTTCTGTTGTATTCAGTTTAAAGGTCTTGCATAACATTTGTCAAATTTATCCCTAGGAGCTTCATAGGGTTCCAAGTGCCCATTGCCAGTATATGGAAATACAATTGATTTTTGTATATATAGTCACCTTTATTCAATAACTCACCAAGTGGGTCTAGTAGCATTTTGTAGATTACTTAGGATTTTCTGTTGTCTGTGAATAAAGATAGCTTTACTTCTTTCTTTCCAATCTGATTGCTTTTTATTTTTTACTTTTTTATTGCCTTATTAGACTGACCAGGACCACCAGTACACAATTGAATAGTGGATTCAAATTATACTCATGTTAGATCACTTGGTATTGTTCTGTGGTTAGGCTGTATTAATTTTATTCTGCCTTTTGTAGCTCTGTGCTTCAGTTTAGACAATTTCTGTTACTCTGATCTTTTCCTCTGCAGTGTCTAATCTCTTAAGTACATTCAGTGAATTTTCCAATTCAGTGTTGTATTTTTTAACTCTATAAATTTTATTCATTCTTTTATAGAGTTTTGACTTTTTATTTTGTTCATGTTTCTCTTTAAATCACTGAACATATTTAAAATAGCAGTTTTAAAATCCGTAATAATTCCATAATCTCTGTCATTTCTTAAGCTCTTTTTATTGACTTTTCTCCTGTTTATGGATCCTGATTTCCTGCTTCTTTACATGCCTACTAATCTTTTAATTTGAAACTGAGTATTATGATTGTTACCTGGTCGAGTACCTGCATTTTGCTTTTGTCCTGAAAAGAGTGTCATATTTTGCTCTGGGAGCCAGTTACTTTGCTCCTAGGTCAACTTGACCCTCCCAAGGCTTGTTTTTAAGCTTTATTAAGGCTTGTCTAGTGAAGTGTCAACTCTTTGGCTAGTGTAACACTGTTCTTAACACGTGGCCATTATGGCATCTCTCTACTAAATGCCCTGAGTGTTCAGTGAGGTCTCTCAACTCTTATTGGTCAAAACTCAAAATTTTCTCAGCCTTGTGCAAACCAAATTAGTTGTTTATTTTACAACTAGGGTGCACCTCATATGTTTTCCTTGTTTGGGAATTACAGGGCTGTGCTGTTCTTTGTCTAGTGTCTGAATATTGTTGTTTCATGAATTTAGTCCAGTTTTCTAGTTATTGATGGTGGAATGAGGTAGTCCAGTCTTCTCATCATAGTCAGAAGCAAAAGTACTTAGCATAATTGCTGAATAAAGAACCTCAAGTTCTCATTTCATGATCTAGAGTAAGCTGAACACTTTAGCCCAAATTCCCAAAGTTTTCTGGGGAGTCTACTTATTTTCTGGGTTCCTTATCTATTTACCTTCACTCCTGAGGAATGTTTTGGTCTCTCTCAATGTCATTTCTTTTGCCCATTTCCCAAAATATCACCAAGACAATATATTGTGTATGACAGTATATTCTGAGTACTGGTTAACAGAGCAACATTACACTATACCAGAGGACAAGTAGATACTTAAAATAGAGTACTTGACATCAAGAGTCTTGAAGATACTTGGCCATCCATGGCAGGGAATTTCTTCCTGTACCTCTGCCCCACAGAGGCCTTAGTCTAAGCCATTCTTTGAGATCCACTCATTTTTCTTTTCTAATCCCTCTGGCTATATTCTTTCTTTATCCAATTCCATAATTCCTAGCCCCTCTCTCTCAAGCTATCAACCCCAAACTAGGAATTCTTATAACTTCCTTGAATAGAGCAATTTAGATTTTTCTCCTTAAACTTCTCCTTCTAAAACAGTGGTTTTCAATTCTGACTGCTCTTTAAAACTCACTGAAAGAAATTTATAAATTCTGCTTCCTAGGCCTTATCCAAGCCCAACAAGATCAGAATTTCCTGGTGAATACTGAGCATCTCTATTTCTACTTTTAAAGATTACCTGGTGATTCTCAGTTGAGAACCACTGCGGGATATTCTACCCATAGGGCTGTCTTTCTCAGCTGGGAAGACCTTTTCAGTTGTTTTCATCAACAAAAATCACCATGCCCCTTGTCTATCCATCCTGAAGAACACAGTGAATCAATCATAAGAAGGCTTGAAATTTTGTTTCTAAACTTACCTTGTCCCAGATCAAATATTTAAGCTGAGTATCTTCTTCTAATGTTCTGAAAATGAGAGAAAGGGAAGAGAAAGATTTATTTCTACCTACACAGAGTAAAACCCATAAGTCATCTTTTTTTCGTATCTTTACCATCCTCATGTCTTTTAATGTTTGATGCATTCTAAAGTGTAAACAGATTCAATTTTAGCACCTCAAATTCGACCAGTTTTTGTCACTCTTAGTCTATAAAAGAAGTTGATGTAATTATCTCATGGTGAAATTTTCTAAAGTTGCCTAATCCTTGGTTTTATCCAAAATCAAAGAGGGCATATCCACGTCTCTCTTTTAATCACCTACTTTGTGGCAACTTTCTTAATCTGAGTATATTTTAGAGGGTGGGGTGTAAAGTCCTTGAGCTGCAGATTCTAAACCTTGGCCCTTAACTTTCTTTATCTAGACTTTTAAATTTATTTCTAAGAGAAGAGAGTGTGAGTCTCCAGATAACTGTCTTGTCAAATTTTTGCACTATTTCAAAGGCTCCTTGGAGATGTGTCAGTGTTGGCAACAGTAGATAGAACATTCTTAAGGATTTATACCAAGGAATGCACATTTCCTTCACTGTATTTCATCTACGAAGAGAGGCCATTTGGACTCTAGAATTCAACTGCACATTAACTAGTTCTTCACTGGAAATTAAGAGAAACATTGTTAATTGTTATCAATATCCTTCTTAAATTTGGGGTTCTTACTCTATTACCTGATGGTAATACTTAAAAATTCTTAAAATACTGAAGAAAGCTGAGCTTCAAAGTATCTAATTAACTTTGTTCTTGGTGTCTCATGTGGGTATTGGGAAAGTTATCAGATCTTGTAGCTCCCAGATAATATTCTTTCCACTGTAAAATTGTGATATTCATTTAACAGATATTTTTTAAAAGCTTAAAATGTGGCATAGTGGTTCTTAAACTTTGGCATCTGACCAAACTATGGTCCTCCTTCACCAAAAGCCCACACATGCACACAGCATATGTATGCCTTCTTACAATAATTTGCACATACTTTCGGGGAGTTCTGGGGTCCTAAGACCCATTCATGGATTCCTCATTAACAACTCCTCATCTAGATGTAGGTTCAGGGAAAGAACAGAATATCGGATATTTCAGCATTGACTTTCTGAAAATTGTGCTGGAAAGGGTTACTTTTCCAACATGGTCACTTTAAGAGCCAAGCAAATTTTCTTCCCAAGAAGGCAAAACTGATTTTTTTTTTTTTTTTTTTTTTTCTGTTTTAACCTCAGCTAATTCCTTAAATATTAGCCAGCCTAGAAACATCAGCCAGCCAAATGCTGTCAAGATAATTCCTGGCTTAGATTGTGTACATCTTGCAGAATTTCCTTTTCACACGTTTGTTGGCCCTTCTGTGCTTGCACATTTTTTCCTTCTTTTTCCTATTTTTGTTTAAATAAAAAGTAATTCTAGTCTGTATTCCTAAATGTAGTCTATCTTCATTGGAAAAATTTCCTCAAGGACATTAGCTAATGAAAAATCCAAAAGACAAGATTAAGAGTCTATTTCCCTCCACTGAAGGCAAGAATGATAGTATTTCCTCAGTAGATGTGTTCTGAAATGAATTTGAGCATTTATCAAGTTTTTCACACAAGATATTAAACACTATCAATGTGCCCAGAAAGGAGGTAGATTCTCACTTTAAAGGTGAATAAGATACAGGTAAAGAGCATTTTGAGGACACAGGATAGAACAACTAGCAAGATAACCCTCCTTAGCACTTATAGACACAGACGATTGGATAAAGAAGATGTGGTGTATACACACACACACACACACACACACACACACACAATGGAATACTACTCAGCCATTAAAAAGATTGAGATTTTGCCATTTGCAGCAACATGGATGGACTTGGAGGGCATTGCGCTAAGTGAAATAAGTCAGACAGAGAAAGATATCAGACAGAGAAAGACAAATACTTATATGTGGAATCTAAAAAATACAACAAACTAGTGAATATAACAATAAAGAACAGACTCACAGATATAGAGAACAAACTAATGGTTACCAGTGGGGAGAGGGAAGTGGGGGGGGGACCATACAGGGATAGGGGATTAAGAGGTACAAACGTTTTTTTTTCTTTTTAACATTTTTATTGGAGTATAATTGCTTTACAATGTTGTGTTAGTTTCTGCTGTATAACAAAGTGAATCAGCGATATGTATACATATATCCCCATATCCCCTCCCTCTTGCATCTCCCTCCCACCCTCCTTATCCCACCCCTCTAGGTGGTCACAAAGCACCGAGCTGATCTCCCTGTGCTATGCAGCTGCTTCCCACTAGCTATCTCTTTTGCATTTGGTAGTATATATATATGTCAATGCTACTCTCTCACTTTGTCCCAGCTTACCTTTCCCCCTCCCCGTGTCCTCAAGTCCATTCTCTAGTAGGTCTGCGTCTTTATTCCCGTCTTGCCCCTAGGTTCTTCATGACCATTTTTTTTTGGTTTTTTATATTCCATATATATGTGTTAGCATACGGTATTTGTTTTTCTCTTTCTGACTCACGTCACTCTGTATGACAGACTCTAGGTCCATCTACCTCACTACAAATAACTCAATTTCGTTTCTTTTTTTTTTTTTTTTTTTTTTTTTCCGTTTCTTTTTATGGCTGAGTAATATTCCATTGTATATATGTGCCACATCTTCTTTATCCATCTATCTGTTGATGGACACTTAGGTTGCTTCCATGTCCTGGCTATTGTAAATAGAGCTGGAATGAACATTGTGGTACATGACTCTTTTTGAATTATGGTTTTCTCAGGGTATATTCCTAGTGGATTGCTGGGTCATATGGTAGTTCTATTTTTAGTTTTTTAAGGACCCTCCATTCTGTTCTCCATAGTGGCTGTATCAAGTTACATTCCCACCAACAGTGCAAGAGGGTTCTCTTTTCTCCACACCCTCTCCAGCATTTATTGTTTGTAGATTTTTTGATGATGGCCATTCTGACCAGTGGGAGGTGATACCTCATTGTAGTTTTGATTTGCATTTCTCTAATGATTAGTGAGGCTGAGCATCCTTTCATGTGTTTGTTGGCAATCTGTATATCTTCTTTGGAGAAATGTCTATTTAGGTCTTCTGCCCATTTTTGGATTGGGTTTTTTGTTTTGTTGATACTGAGTTGCATGAACTGCTTGTATGTTTTGGAGATTAATCCTTTGTCGGTTGCTTCATTTGCAAGTGTTTTCTCCCATTCTGAGGGTTGTCTTTTCGACTTGTTTATGGTTTCCTTTGCTGTGCAAAAGCTTTTAAGTTTCATTAGGTCCCATTTGTTTATTTTTGTTTTTATTTCCATTTCTCTAGGAGGTGGGTCAAAAAGGATCTTTCTGTGATTTATGTCATAGAGTGTTCTGACTATGTTTTCCTCTAAGAGTTTGATAGTGTCTGGCCTTACATTTAGGTCTTTAATCCATTTTGAGTTTATTTTTGTGTATGGTGTTAGGAAGTGTTCTAATTTCATTCTTTTACATGTAGCTGTCCAGTTTTCCCAGCACCACTTATTGAGGAGGCTGTCTTTTCTCCATTGTATATTCTCGCCTCCTTTATCAAAGATAAGGTGACCATATTTATCTCTGGGCTTTCTATCCTGTTCCATTGATCTATATTTCTGTTTTTGTGCCAGTACCATACTGTCTTGATTACTGTAGCTTTGTAGTAGAGTCTGAAGTCAAGGAGCCTGATTCCTCCAGCTCTGTTTTTCTTTCTCAAGATTGCTTTGGCTCTTCGGGGTCTTTTGTGTTTCCATACAAATTGTGAAAATTTTTGTTCTACTTCTGTGAAAAATGCCATTGGTAGTTTGATAGGGATTCCACTGAATCTGTAGATTGCTTTGGGTAGTATAGTCATTTTCACAGTGTTGATTCTTCCAATCCAAGAACATGCTATATTTCTCCATCTGTTTGTGTCATCTTTAATTTCTTTCATCAGTGTCTTATAGTTTTCTGCATACAGGTCTTTTGTCTCCTTAGGTAGGTTTATTCCTAGGTATTTTATTCTTTTTGTTGAAATGGTAAATGGGAATGTTTCCTTAATTTCTCTTTCAGATTTTTCATCGTTAGTGTATAGGCATGCACGAGATTTCTGTGCATTAATTTTGTATCCTGCTACTCTACCAAATTCATTGGTTAGCTCTAGTAGTTTTCTGATATCGTCTTCAGGATTCTCTGTGTATAATATCACGTCATCTGCATACAGTGACAGTTTTACTCCTTTTCTGATTTGGATTCTTTTTATCTCTTTTTCTTCTCTGATTGCTGTGGCTAAAACTTCCAAAACTATGTTGAATAATAGTGGCGAGAGTGGGCAACCTTGTCTTTTTCCTGATCTTAGAGGAAATGCTTTCAGTTTTTCACCATTGAGAACTATGTTGGCTGTGGGTTTGTCATATATGGCCTTTATTATGTTGAGGTAGGTTCCCTCTATGCCCACTCTTGGGAGAGTTTTTATCTTAAATGAGTGTTGAATATTGTTGAAAGCTCTTTCTGCATCTATTGAGATTATCATATGGTTTTTATCCTTCAGTTTGTTAATATGGTATATCATACTGATTGATTTGCCTATATTGAAGAGCCCTTGCATTCCTGGGATAAATCCCACTTGATCATGGTGTATAACCCTTTTAAAGTGCTGTTGGATTCTCTTTGCTAGTATTTTGTTAAGGATTTTTGCATCTATGTTCATCAGTGATATTGGTCTGTAGTTTTCTTCTTTTGTGACATCTTTGTCTGGTTTTGGTATCAGGGTGATGGTGGCCTTGTAGAATGAGTTTGGGAGTGTTCCTCCCTCTGCTATATTTTGGAAGAGTTTAGAAGGATAGGTGTTAGCCCGTCTCTAAATGTTTGATAGAATTCACATGTGAAGCCATCTGGTCCTGGGCTTTTTTTATTGGAAGGTTTTTAATCACAGTTTCAATTTCAGTGCTTGTGATTGGTCTGTTTATATTTTCTACTTCTTCCTGGTTCAGTCTCAGAAGGTTGTGCTTTTTTAAGAATTTGTCCATTTCTTCCAGGTTGTCCATTTTATTGGCATATAGTTGCTTGTAGCAATCTCTCATGATCCTTTGTATTTCTGCAGTGTCAGTTTTTACTTATTTTTCATTTCTGATTTTATTCATTTGAGTCTTCTCCCTTTTTTTCTTGATGAGTCTGGCTAATGGTTTATCAATTTTGTTTATCTTCTCAAACAACCAGCTTTTAGTTTTATTGATCTTTGCTGTCGTTTGCTTCATTTCTTTTTCATTTATTTCTGACGTGATCTTTATGATTTCTTTCCTTCTGCTAACTTTGGGCTTTTTTTGTTTGTCTTTCTCTAATTGCTTTAGGTGTAAGGTTAGGTTGTTTATTTGAGATGTTTCTTGTTTCTTGAGGTAGGATTGTATTGCTATAAACTTCCGTCTTAGAACTGCTTTTGCTGCATCCCATAGGTTTTGGGCCATCGTGTTTTCATTGTCATTTGTTTCTAGGTATTTTTTGATTTCCTCTTTGATTTCATCAGTGATCTCTTGGTATTTAGTAGCCTATTGTTTAGCCTCCATGTGTTTGTATTTTTTACAGTTTTTTTCCTGTAATTGATATCTAGTCTCATAGCGTTGTGGTCAGAAAAGATACTTGATACGATTTCAATTTTCTTAAATTTACAAAGACTTGATTTGTGACCCAAGATATGGTCTATCCTGGAGAATGTTCCATGAGCCCTTGAGAAGAAAGTGTATTCTGCTGTTTGGGGATGGAATGTCCTATAAACGTCAATTAAGTCCATCTTGTTTAATGTATCATTTAAAGCTTGTGTTTTCTTCTTTATTTTCATTTTGGATGATCTGTCCATTGGTGAAAGTGGGGTGTTAAAGTCCCCTACTATGATTGTGTTACTGTCGATTTCCCCTTTTATTGCCATTAGCATTTGCCTCATGTATTGAGGTGCTCCTACGTTGGGTGTATAAATATTTGCAATTGTTATATCTTCTTCTTAGATTTATCTCTTGATCATTATGTAGTGTCCTTCTTTGTCTCTTGTAATAGTCTTTATTTTAAAGTCTATTTTGTCTGATATGAGAATTGCTACTCCAGCTTTCTTTTGATTTCCATTTGCATGGAATATCTTTTTCCATCCCCTCACTTTCAGTCTGTATGTGTCCCTAGGTCTGAAGTGGGTCTCTTGCAGACAGCATATATGTGGGTCTTGTTTTTGTATCCATTCAAGCAGTTTATGTCTCTTGGTTGGAGCATTTAATCCATTTACATTTAAGGTAATTAGGAGGTACAAACTATTATGTATAAAATAAGCAACAAGGATATATTGTACAACATGGAGAGCATAACCAATATTTTATAATAACTGAATGGAGTATGACCTTTAAAAATTGTGAATCACTATATTGTACACCTGTAATTTATATAATATTTTATAGCGCCTACACTTCAGTTAAAAAAACAATAAAAAATAAAATGTAGATGAAAAATATAAAAAAACAAAGAACGTGGAACAGTTGCCCTGACCCTAATAGTTCTGGGATCCTGTGAGTCTGTAGTGACAGCTGGCCAGTGAATCAGTAATGGCCACAGGAAGGGGAGCTCGTAACTCAGTTAGCTGGTGTTCCAGGGATCTGAATCTTACATATAATGCACATCTTGCCAGGCAGTGGTGGCTTCCCTAGCCCCCTTTTTCTTTATCCCTAGCCTCAGGCTGATTGCTGGTCCTTTGATTTCTTTCCTTATTTAAGGCAACCTTCCATGGTTCGTTTGTATCAAGCTTCACCCTGCAAATGAGGTGAAGTGCCTCCTTAAACTTTGGCCCTAGGTACTTGGGTTGTCTTACCTATTCCTGGCCCTGCCTAGAATAAAAGAGCTGGAGAGGAAGGGTGAGAAGGGACAGTTTTCTGTCTAACACCCTGTAGCTAAGGTTTACGGAGGACAAATGTGTGTTCACAGATAAAAGAACTGCTTCCCTTTTTCTTCCTACTATGCCCTCTTACTCTGCCCAAGCTCAGTTTCTCCTTGGGCATTCCTGCCACAAAGAGCATAAAAAGAGGCTGATGTGGAACGTGCCAGAAATTTGCCAAGATGGTTGTTGCTGGCCTCTCCGTTGGCTTTGGATGTCTTGGGTTTGAAGCAGCATCTCAAAGAAAGACCCTTCTCTACCCCTTGATAGGAAGACTGAGGTTGCATCAGGTGCTATATTTTTCTTTCCACTCGAAAGAAACTTCTTTTTCCATAAATCTAAACTTGGTATGGGAAGGCCCTAGATAAGTCTTTGAAGCCTTTGGTGCCCAGGCCCCCTACACTGGATCAAGGCCATTTGACTCCCAGAGGAAATTTGCGGCCCTCATTCACACCAGGTGATGGGAGCATTGAATGTTACCATTTCCCAAGGTAATTTACAGTTTAGAGAAAGCAGTGCTTAGCCCAGAGGTGGGAAAGCAGATCACTATCATCATCACTACGCCTCATTTTTTGTCTCCTTTTTAATTTTGCTCTTCTACTTGCATTCTCTCATTTTATCCTCACAATAGAGCTTGATATAAGTTATATTTATCCCTATTTTACAGATGAAAAAACTAAGGCAGAGAGAGTTAAAGCATCTTGTCCAAGGACACACAATAAGCAGTAGTGTGGGGAGACCTTGGATGAAGTGTTCTGAGCCAAACACTTGTTCTCTTTCTGTTACTGAGCTCTGCCTCCTGTGCTGAGAAAGGGCCTTCGTGACAGGAGCTTTCCTGGTGTCCTTTATCCCCCACAAATGGGAGCAGTAAGCTGACTCCAGTGACATTTACGGGATTCTTACTTTGCATGTGGTGTTATGCTGGGTGCTGAAGATGAAGTGAAGAGTGAGATCATATTCCTTGTTCTCAAGGAACTTACAGAGGAATAAACAACCACCTTTTTTTAGACTCATTAGGTTCCATGAATTTATTGATGTATATATTGGCTGGGCCAAAAAGTGCCTTTGGTTTTAAAAAATAAAAGACACATTTTTCATTTTCACTGAGAACTTTATTGAACAACGTATTCACCCTTTTGTTCCACTACCTTCTGCCATTTTTCAGGCAACTTCATAATTCCATCTTCCCAAAACTTTTTATCTTTTTGAGCAAAGAATTGTTCCAGGTGCCTTTTACAGTCTTCCAGGGACTGGAAATTTTTTCCATTAAGAGAATTTTGTAAAGACCAAAGTAAATGGAAATCCGAAGGTGCAATGTCTGGTGAATATGGCGGACGAATCAGAACTTCCCAGCCAAGCTTTAACAGTTTTTGCCTGGTCATCAGAGAAACATGTGGTCTTGCGTTATCCTGATGGAAGATTATGTGTTTTCTGTTGACTAATTCTGGATGATTTTTGTCGAGTGCTGCTTTCAGTTGGTCTAATAGGGAGCAGTACTTGTTGGAATTAATCGTTTGGTTTTCCGGAAGGAGCTTATAATAGAGAACTCCCTTCCAATCCCACCATATACACGACATCACCTTCTTCAGATGAAGACTGGCCTGTGGTGTGGTTGGTCATGGGTCATTTCACTTGCCTTACGATCTCTTCCATTCCACATTATTGTACAGTATCCACTTTTCATGGCCCGTCACAATTTGTTTTAAAAATGGAACGTTTTCGTTACCTTTCAGTAGAGAACTGCACGTGGAAATACGGTCAAGAAGGTTTTTTTCGCTTAACTTATGTGGAACCCGAACATCAAGGCGATTCACATAACCAAGCTGGTGCAAATGATTTTCAGCGCTTGATTTGGATATTTTGAGTATGTCAGCTATCTCCCACGTGGTATAACGTTGATTGTTCTCAGTTATTGTTTCAATTTGATCGCTGTCAACTTCAACTGGTCTACCCGACCGTGGAGCATCGTCCAGCGAGAAATCTCCAGCACGAAACTTCGCAAACCGCTTTTCACACGTTCGATCAGTCACAGCACTTTCTCCATACACTGCACAAACCTTTTTTTGCATTTCAGTTGCATTTTTACCTATTATTTTACCTTGAAATAATAAAGCATAATATGCCAAAAATGGTGCTTTTTTTTTTTCCCTTCCCTCTTCAATATTAAAACGGCTACACAAAAATTCACCAATTTTGATGTCTTTTTTAAATGCGTGCTGATAGGACAGCTGTCACATACAGTCTAACAAAATTGTTTCGATGAAGTTAAAGACAACTAAGTGCTACTAGAGCCAGCTTACAGAGGAAACCTAATGAACCTTTTGGCCCACCCGATAGCATTTCATCATCCATGGGACTTTTGCTGTTGACGATAGATTCATCTTTATGCTGGACTTCATGCATTTTGAGTCCAAGGACTGTCTCCTGAAACCTTACTGTGCCCAGCACAGTCATGAAACAAGGCAGGTGCCCATAAATATGTATGAGTAGATTGATTGACTAAAGGACGGTACCAATAACAACAATGGTGTGTTTTTGCATATGTAATAATAGGGGAAGTCCTGCTTTGGGACTTTTTAACATTCTAACCAATTTCCCTAACTCTGTTTCCTAACTGCCAACTGTAAACAAAGGCATCCTTCTTGGTTCTAGGAGACGCAGAGCCACTTTCAGCCCAGTGATGGGCGGCCAGAAACACAGCCTGCTCTTGCTGGTCTGGGGCACACAGGGGTCCGGATACCTCTGCTCCGGTTCTGGTGCACCTTCGTGGTGCTCACACCCCCCATTGTACCAGCTCTTCCTCTGCCATGCACCCTAGTTTCAGTCTTACCTGCCAGCTCCTATTCCTCATGTTTTATACATCCATTTCTGGCATTGCCGCCCTTATCCAGCACCTCTGGAAACCTTAACTAAAGGAGGCCCGCCCCAGGAGTACCGTGCCACATCTTCAAAGAGTTCTCAGAAAGGAAGGCTGTGAAGGGTAGGATGGCTGGGTCATTGCAGCTGTTCTTCCGTTTGATCCTCTAAAGTAGATTGTTAAGTGTGACTGCTGGGCATCTTTCCCTTGAACCCCTCCCCTCCTCTTGTTTCAATGTTATGCCGGTTACTTCACAGCCTGAGCTGCTGATGTGTTTCGAACTGGGAAGGGGAATTGGGAGAGGGGTAGGCTGGGGGCTGGGGAGGAGGAAATGTTGAGAGAGGCCAGACGGCGGCGGCAGGCCCATCAGGATTCTCAAATCCTTTCCTCTGCATCCACCTCTCCCTCTGCTACTACCCACAGGGTGTGAAAATATCAAGGAAAATTCCTCCACTTCTAAGGAACTGCCGTCTGACAGTTCTAGAACCTCTAACCTGGGTTTCAGGTATTATTGGCACATTCTTTAATTTGTCCTCCAGGATGTGGGTAATTAAAAGTTATGAGATTTGGGCAGCTATCCAGCAGTCTTCCTTCCCGGCGCAGACAGCACATACTAAAACGCCAACCCGCGCTCGCCTCTCTGCCATCAGCCGCCGCGTTCCCGTTCACAGGGATCACATCCTTGAATGCCACACTTAACTGGGAATAATAGAGCCCTTTCCTGCTCTCGTGCATCTCTCTCTGATTTTTGTACCCGCTTTATGTGTCCCAGGGGAGGCGTGTGCATGGATTCAGTCTAACGCTGTGTCAGCCCTCACCGTCCCCTGGGTGCTGGCTGGCCTTGCTGTATCTCGTTTCCACATAAACACGTTGCCTTTGAGAGGCTGTGCGTGCAAGCAGGCCTTTCGCTTTTGTTTTAAGAAGGCTCCTCATGTGCCCAGCGTTAGGGTTTTGCTCCTGGAAAGTGGAGGCGGCACACATTTTAATCAGGTCTTAGAAGTCCTGCTGCCGCTCTGCCCTGAGGCTCGCTCTCCCATGTCCGCTGGCCACGTAATCGCCTGCAGGCTCTTCAGCTGTTTTTAAAAGTATGGGGTGGTGATGCCTTTTTGTAGCAGACTGTGAGCCCCACCTACCCGCCCATTCCTGGTGGCTCTCTCCAGCCCATCAGCAGATGAATGAGAGAACAGGCCGGTCGTAATTAACTGAGTCATTATCCTTTATTAGCGGTTATTGTTTATTAAGCTAATGTTGACAAGCACTTGCATCGTTCTTCTCAACTTTCCTACTAGATAGGCATGTTTTGCCTCCATTTTACAGATGAAAAAATGGAAACGGAGAGGAGGAATAATTTTTGCAGGATCTTACAGTAAGTGGTGGAGCTCAGAGTCAAGTGCGGGTTTCCTCCACCAGCCCCGAGGTGACAGAGGCAGCAGCGGGGGACGTTTCTGTATCGACCCCCAGACATCATTTATTTCTTCTTAGAATTTCATCACGGGGCTGAAATTTACTCTTCGTGTCTGACATGTACAGAAACTGTAACTTTTTCTTTTAAATAACAGATCTCACCTTGCTCTGAAATTCTCATTTCTGATGATGATTGTGTGTGTGTGTGTGTGTGTGTACTTGAAGGATGAGATATGGGAGGGAATGCTTAATAAAGGTAACTTAGTCTCTCCTGGTTTAAAACTCTCTCTGTGGTGAAAAAGCATACACACACACATACATACATTAAATGATGTATGTATGGTGTGCTGATCAGTGTTTAACAATCAGCTTTTGCAGGGGGAGTCTCTGATTTGTAACATTTATCAACTTCTGTGGTGTAAATACCCCCACTGTGGCCAGTTTCAAGCTGTCAGTGTGATGTTGCTAAGTGGGTAGCTGGGAGAAGATGCTTTCAATTGGCTTTCACTAGCCAGTGCAAACTGGCTCCATAACCACAATAAACAAACACACACACACACATATGTAGATATATCTGTATAGGTATATATATATGTATGACCTCTGTAAAATATATATATTAATATTTATACACACACATATACGTGTACCAACAGCCCTCCATATCTGGTTGAACCAACTACAGGTTGAAAATATTCAGAAAAAAATTCCAGAAAGTTCCAAAAAGCAAAACTTGACACACCAGCAACTATTTACATAGTATTTACAACTATTTACATAGCATTTGCATTGCATCTACAACCATTTACACAGCATTTACATTGTATTAGGTATTATAAGTAATCTAGAGATGATTTAAAGGATGGATGATTTAGAGGAGGATGTGTGTAGGTTATATGCAAATACTATGCCAGTTTATTTAAGGGACTTGAGCATCCTCACATTTTCGTATCTGCCTCCTTGGATACCAAGGGACGACTGTGTATATGTATATGTATGTAAATATATATATATATTTTTCCAGTCTCAAGTTGAAACTCCCTGACAGAGCTGTTCACCTTTTTCAGGGGTTGTTCTTCCTCTTCCTCCTCTGAAGATATCATCTGGGCACAGACACGGGTTAAGTGCATTCAGATGAGCAGAGGGACACATGGCCTCCCATGCAGGGGTCTTCCTCTAGGAAGGCTTGCACTGAGAGGTCCCAGGTCCTTCATGGTCACTGCTGTCCTGTGTTGGTGTCCCCAAAGTGCCACTCGTTCACCCCTCTGTTGACTTTTATGCTGGTAGTCAGGCATTCTGCCATCGCCTCCAGTTATAAGGTCCTTGCTTTCTGCAGCTTTATTTTCCTGCCCTTTTGGTCCACCAGCCCTTTTAGGTGCTCTCTGTACCCAGTGCTGCTGGTGCTATAATCTGTGAGGCACCCTCAGGTCTTCCCTTAGCTGCTGCCACTCTGGGTCAAGTCACTGTGGCACCTTTCTGAACTTTAAGTTGTTCTGAGGGACTTTTACAATATCTCAGGTTCAGAGATGGAACACCCACCAACCAAAACCCACCCAGATATTTCTATCCCAGCTTTTGATTTCTAGCCCCAAAGATGGGGGAGAAGTGAGGCCATTTGTTCCTAAGGGTATGCCCAAAGCTCCTCCCCATGCCGACATCCAGAGGGTTAGACATCCTCTTTTATGTCTTACTCTGAATTCTTCCCTGCTGTGTGATCTGTTCTAGTGTCAATTCTCCAATGTCTGGCTTGTTGCAATTCTAAAATCCTTTCATCACTCAGCAAAACTTTGTTTTTCTTTTACAATGTAAAAACACTTACTTTCTGACTACTGGCTGGCTGTAGACTTCAATAATTTCATTTTGAAACCCAAAGCTTAGGAAATGACTTCTTTATTCTCAGTGGTGTTACCTTCCCCCTGAGTGGATAAATGCCATGTCTGTTATGGGTGTGAAATGGCAGGGCAGCAGATTTCACAGGGGTTGAAAAAAATCCATCAATGTAATATTACTAAGGATATTATGGCCTCTAAACTAATCATGATGAGAGCAGATTATTACTTGCTTTTGAGAAAACAGGGGAAGGGCAAAAGGTGAAAAACTTCCCTAGATATTATTTAATTGTGCATGATGTATTAGAACCCCAGAGCTGACAATATGGAGAATACTTCTGACAAGTCCAAAGTGGGTGGGTGGCAGCCATAGGCTGGTTGGATTCCCAAGAAAGAGTGTAATCCAATACCTGAAAGCATTGCACACATAACGTGTTGTTATTAAATTACTAAATCACCTGGTGCCATACATTGCTATCCAGCAAACCCCTCCTCTCTTAGCCCCACTATACTCTGTTCGGCCTGTTTCCTCTGTGAGGCTATGAGAGTTTTGAAGGTGGCCATCAAGTCTTCTTTGTCTTTATAGTTGAGCGTCTAAGAACAGTGTTGGACACATAAGTATTTGTCAAATAAATGTCCCACACAACAAGAGAATGCTGGGGTCATTCTGAATCATGTCTCACAAATTGTAAGAATTTAGAACAGAACCAGCAATCCATAATAAGGCAAGAAGGGAGAGTAATAGTTCCAGGGTCAACTCAATATAGAACAGGGAAAAAAATCAAAATTTTGACCTACTCTACTATGTGGTCCCCTCCAGCTGCCTGCCTGTCACTCACAAGCTGCCTCTGGACTTCTGAGGGTCTGTTGGAGACTCATTCTTTAATCTCCTAGGGTCCATTACTGTGGACATAAGACAAAGCAAATGCTTACTGTCTTGTTATGGAATGGATCAGGAAGTTTCACACACTCAGTCAGAACCAGCAGAGATCTCTGGGTCTCAAGATCGTCTTTCCACACCCTAAAAACACATACACAAGATCGAATTGAAAGCTGATTTTACCATGGCATATATTTGCATAATCAATCCATTGGTGAAAATATTTTCTCAGAACGTTAAACCAAATGGTCCCTCCAAATACATTAAAGTATAATTTTATTCATATTTGTGTGTGTGTTTAAGCAATTTTTTACAACTTGGACTAAATTCAGGAGAAAAATTTAATTTGGAAAGTCTTAGGCGGGTTTGAGAGAGCCTGTCTTTCTCCCTAGCTGCCAGTAGGCGGAGCTCGCGCACAGCTCGGGGACCAGCCTGCCTTCCTGCTCGAGCCCGGGAGCAGGGGGTGAGTGCTGAGGGGGTTAGGAGAAGAGAGATGAGATGCACATTTGCCCGGGGGGTGGGAGGGTTGATTACAAAAAAAAAAAAAAAAAAACACACCTATTTCTCTCAAATGTCACCAGTTTAGTGAATGAAGCGTTTTTTGAACGAGAAAATGTGTGCTATCTACGGAATAAGCCTGTCTCTATCCATCTCCTTTCTGCCCTTTTCCACGCAGGAGAAAACTTCTTCCTGCAAAGTGTAGTTTTTGCTGTAATCACATGTTTTTCTGAACTGTGTGTTGGAAGTTTCTTTGTGACATTCACCAACGAGGTTCTAAGTGCTGCCTTGGTAATGTTCACCAAATGCGCTTAAAAACAGGAGACTGGCACGGAAGTAGCATCAGAGCTGGCTTGGGTGGAGGTGCAGCCTTTGCCTGCGAGTAGGTTTCAGGAGACGGGTCAGGCAGGAGCCTTCTCTGCCGGGGGATGTGGAGCCCAGCTCGTCATGATTCAGGTTATCCGAAGATCAGGCCTGTGTGTACACACGTGTGTTTGTGTATGTGTGAGTGTGTTTGTAAATAGTGAATGTATGTTTTCTGAGTCAACAATCGAGGCCCGCCAAAAATCTGTAGTAGACACTCTGCCAACTAGTTCATCTCCCCAGCCCCAAAAGAGAAATAAATAAAATTCATCACAAGCCTGGAGAAATTTCTCAATAGAAAAAGCATCAGTTGGGCTTCCCTGGTGGCGCAGTGGTTAAGAATCTGCCTGCCAATGCAGGGGACACGGGTTCGAGCCCTGGTCCGGGAAAATCCCACATGCTGCAGAGCAACTAAGCCCGTGCGCCACAACTACTGAGCCCATGTGCCACAACTACTGAAGCCCGCGTGCCTGGAGCCCCTGCTCCACAACAAGAAGCCACCGCAATGAGAAGCCCGCTCACAGCAGCAAAGAGTAACCCCCGCTCCCTGCAACTAGAGAAAGCCCGCGCGCAGCAACAAAGACCCAGTGCAGCCAAAACTAAAATAAATAAAATAAAATAAAAATTAAAAAAAAGCATCATTGCCTGCTTTTTCATTGACTCAGGGGGACTGTCTCAGAAACAGAGCATAAAATCTTTCTTAAAAGTGGTTTGCAGTATTATTCTTTTCAATAGTGAATGTTTCTGATGCCATGTGTTAAAGGATCTATGATTAAGTATTTACTAGAATTCAGGATGAAGTAGCTCATTATTCAAGCATTTAATTTCCTTTTGTCTGAAGCTTAGTGTATCATTCAGCTGAGCGTTGCAGCGGGTCAGACAGTGGGACCCTCCCTGTGTCTTTAGGAAGTTTTTCGTGTGCAGCGCTTCTGTGCACCTGGGGCCCTGCCCGGTGCACTGTTAACAGTTGGAGAGGAGCGCCATCTTGTGGCCTCACTAAAAACTAACAGGTGGCAAACAGTGACCAATATTTGAAGTACCTGTGACTTGTCAAGTATGCAGGCAGGATCAATGGCGTTAGATCCTCTCTTAATAGCCTTGCTAGGAGACCCTATAACTAGGGGACTTGGGCACCTCTCACCACCTCTGGGGACTAGCCTTTCACTTATGTGGATTAGTTTTGAAGTTTCCCCATTTATTAAACTTGTACTATGAAGCTGACTCATTAGGCTTTAAAAGCCACTTTCTACTTAGTGTGAGTTAAAAATCTAGTCCTGACAGTAGTTTCTGATAAAAGGAGGGGCTTCCTGCGAAGTGGGAGGAGACCCAACATATTTGAATTGGTATAGAGACCTGAAAGCCGACCAAGAAAAGGAAAATCCTCCTCAGATACTGTAGCAGGAGCTGTTGTTTCACTGTTCATTTTACTTGGCCTATTCGTTTCCTCTTTTTTTTTAAATCTGAAAACTGAACCGCAGGATTTTTTTTCTCTCTTAAGTGTCCTGAAAGTGGGAGGTTTGTAAACCTATATTGTAAAATCATTCTTAATAGTTTGTATTTTTCAGATTTATTTATCTCACCTGATAATATTTGTCATCATTACCTACAGTAGTTTTCTGGGACAGGCTACCTTCCCATGGAACCAAGGAATATTTAGAAATCTTTGGAGAACGCACCCTTTCTTTGTGAAAGATGTTAGTAACATATTTTCTGATTTGTTCTACTGTATTAACAAGTGTCTGGTCTTGAAGTCATGAGACTTATTTTTGATCAGCAAACAATATTTTTCTTAATGATTGCAAATTTTAAAAGTTTTGTAACTAGGTGTGGTGATGGATGTTAACGACTTATTGTGGTGATCATTTTGCAATATATACAAATATCAAATTGTTATGTTGTACACCTGAAACTAATGTAAAGTTGTATGTCAGTTGTATCTCTAAAAATTTGCAAATAAGGGGAGATAAATGAGAGCCTTTATCTTCATTTAAAATATGTTCCTGTATAGACTATAGATGCACATAGGTCTCTTGGAGAGTTGAAGGACTGGTGATACAGCATTTGGATTGCGTGGAATCAGATGAAACGCATTCAGATCTCAGCTCAGCTACTGACTAGCTGCATAAATCTGGACAAATTGTGAAAATGTCCAGAACCTCACTTTGTAAAATTGGAGCAATATTGCCAATCACAGAGGGCTTTTGTGGTGATTAAAGAAGATAACCCTGTGAGTCAAACACATAACACTTCTTTATTATACGATGGAAACAAAGTCTCATTAGTTACTGATGTGGATCATTTTGTTTCCTAAGGCTATTTCAATAGCATCTGGCCCTATAGGAACCTTAGATGTTCCTTATTCCATGTAAGAATCATCCCAAAAGACAAATGGCATTTGCAGTTTGGCTAAGTTACAGTGAACACGTTTGCTTTAACCTCAGAAGGTAAGAATTTGGGCCTATGACTTATGTCGTCTACAAGGACATAGCTGTCCTTAAAAAGAACTCTAGCACCCTCTTAGGCCAGCACTTTTCATACTTTTTACACACAACCCACAGTAACCCCAGACCGCCCCTGTCTCTCTCCCCTTTCATTTTGTGTATGTTAGTATAGTGGATAGTGTCCTGCAGGTCTCTGAAGCTCTGATAATATTTCTTCATTCTTTTATCTTTCTTTTCCTCAGACTTTCTCCTCCTCTTTCTTCTGCCTGTTCGAATGTGCTAGAGCCCCTTTAATGAATTTTTCATTTCATTTGTTTTACTTTTTTAATTCCAAATTTTCTATTTTGTTCTCTTTCACAATTTCTGTTTCTTCATTGATATTCTGTTTGGTGAGGCCTCAATCTCATACTTTTGTTTACACATAGTTTCCTTTAGTTATTTGAAGGTATTTAAAATAGTTGATTAAAACTTTGTCTGTGTGGCAGGTTAAACCATGACACCCAAAGACATTAGGTCCTAATACCTGAAACCTAGAAATGTTACCTTATCTGTGGGAAAAAAAAGGACTTTGCAGATTGATTAAGTTAGGGATCTTGAGATGGGAAGAGAGTCCACCTGGACTATCCAGGTTGGCCCTAAATGCAAGCACAGGTGACCTGATAAGGGAGAAAGAAGCAGAGGGAGCTTTGACACCACACAGAGGAGAGGCAAGATCATGACAAAGGCAGAGACTGCTGAAGGCCCAGCAGGAGAGTGGTCTTTCTTCCAAGTGACCATGGGTAAAAATTTTACCAAATTTTTATCAAATGAACCTAAAAGAAGTCTCCAGATATATAATCTGTTGTATCTTTTTCCTCACCACCCATCGCCTGACTGCTAAGCCAATGCCGTATCTTCTAGTTTGGGTCATTGTTTTTATTTATTTATTTATTCATTCATTCATTCATTCATTCGTTCATTTTCATTGCAACATCCAAGATTAAGGAATGAACTTCTCTATTAGTTAAGATAATGCCAGCTTCTATAACAGAAAAAACTTCCAACCCTTAATTCCTTAACGAACAAGCATTTATTTTTCCTGAAACAGCCCAAAGAGGGTGGATCTAGTCACATGCTTCAGTGATCCAGGGTTTTAGGCTTAGTCCATTTTGTGGTTCTGTCATGCTCAGAATTCTCTGAAGAATCTCCACTTAATCAAAATGTGGTTTAAAAGACAGAGTGGATAATTATTCAGAAGGTTTTTTTTTTTTTGGCTCAGCCTGGAAGTGATACCCATGTCTTCTGCCATATTTCATTGATTTCATTTGCAGAACTCAGTGACTTGGCTGCAGAGAGCTGCACGGGTGGAGGTGCCGACACACAGTATAATTGTGTATCCAGTTGGAATACAAAACGAATTTTGGTGATCATGGTGGTTTAGACCAAGCAAACTATATTTTTTTTCACGAAATACCATTTTTTAAAAACCTTATTGAGTTATACTTGGCATAAAATAAACTGCATATATTGAAATTATGCAAGTTTATGAGTCTGAGATATATGTATACCTGTGAAAACCATCAACACGGTCAAGAAAACAAGCATATCTATCACCTCAGTATGTTCCTTGGGCCCCTTTGTAATCCAGTTCTTCCCCATTCCCCGTAACAGGCAACTAACTGCTGATCTGCTTTCTGTCAGTATAGATTAGTTTGCATTTTCTAGAACTTTATGTAAATGGAATAATAGAGTACACTGTCTTTTTGTCTGGCGTTTTTCACACAGCATAATTATTTTGAGATTCAGCCATGCTGTTGTATGTATTCATGGTTTGTTTCCTTTTATTGCTGAGTAACGTTCCATTACGTACATATATCACAATTTGATTATCCATTCATTTGTTGATGAATGTTTGGGATTTGTCCATTCTTTGCTATTACAAATAAAGCTGCTGTGAACATTTGCGTGCAACTCTTTGTATGGACATGTGGTCTAATTCTTTTGAGTAAACACCCAGGAATGGAATAGCTGGGTCATAAGGAAGGTGTCTGTTTAACTTTTAAAGAAACGGATACACATTTCCTGCCCGTTTTATATTCGCGTCAGCAACGTATGAGAATTTAGTTGCTCTGTGTGTATTCTCATCAGCATTTGGTATGGTCGGTCCTTTTAATTTGAGCCATTCTAAGTGGGTGTGTAGTGGTGTGTCACTATGGTTTTAATTTACATTTATCTAATGAGTAATGATGCTGAGCATATTTTCATGAGCTGTTTTGCCATCCGTATATTTATGTTGGTAAAATGTTCAATTTATTTGCCTCTTTTTTTATTAGACTGTTTCCCTCTTCCTACTGAGGTATAAAGACCTTTATATATTCTAGCTGCAAGTCCTTTGGCAGATATATTCTCCCATTATTGTCTTCTCATTTTTGTTACACAGACTCCTGAGGAACAAACATAGTTAATTTTGACGAAGTCCAATTTATTGATGCTTTACTTTTATAGTTTGTTCCTTTGATGTCCTATTTAATAAAGCTTTGCCAAATTCAAGGTACCTAAGATTTCCTCCTATGATTTCTTCTGGAAGTTTTATAATTTTAGCTCTTATATTTAGGTCAATGTCTCATTTTGAGGAAATTTTAATATAGAGCGGGAAGTAAGGGTTGAGGTTTATTGATTTGCATATGGCTTCCTAATTCTCCCAACATCATATTGTTGAAAAGATTACCCTTTCCCCATTAATTAATTTAGCACCTCTTTTGAAATTCAGTTAACCAAATGTAAAGTGGGTCTATTTCTGGACTCTATTTTGTTTTGACTAATCTAGGTCCTTTTGCACTTCCACATAAGTTTTAGAAACAGCTTGCTAGTCACACATACAAAGCCTGCTATAAGTTTGATTGAGATTGCATTGAATCTATAAATCAATTTGGGGAGAATTGACATTTTAATAATATCGAGTTTTCTAATCCATGACTATGACATAACTCTTCATTTATTTAGGCCTTCTTTAATTTCCCTTTCCAGTGTTTTGTAGTATTCAGTATATAGGTTGCACACATCTTTTGTCAGATTTATTCCAAGTATTTCATATAATCTGTTGACATTGTGTTTAATTTCACTTTATGATTGTTTCTGGTATACAGAAATACAGTTGATTTTTGTGTATCGACCTTCCATTCTAAAATCTTGCTAAGCTCCTTTATTAGTACTAATAGTTTTTTGGTGAAATCCTTAGGATTTTCCACATAGATGATCATGTCATCTATGAGTAAAGACAGTTTTTACTTTCAGATCTTTTACTTGCCTTATTGAACTGTCTAAAACGCCTAGTACAGTGTTAAACAGAAATAGTGAGAACAGATATCCTACCTTGTTCTTGATCTCTGTTCTAGCCTGTATTCTTTCACCATTTCATAAGATGTTACTGCAGGTCTTTTGTAGGCATCCTTTTCCAGGATGAGGAAATTTCTTTCAATTCCTACTTTGCTGAGATTTCTTATCATGAATGAATGTTAGATTTTGTCAAATGCTTTTTTTACATTGAAATTATTTTATCAGTTTTCTAGCTTTTTTTTTTTAACATCTTTATTGGAGTATTATTGCTTTACAGTGGTGTGTTAGCTTCTGCTTTATAACCACGTGAATCAGCTATACATATGCATATATCCCCATATCTCCTCCCTCTTGCGTCTCCCTCCCACCCTCCCTATCCCACTCCTCTAGGTGGTCACAAAGCACCGAGCTGATCTCCCTGTGCAGTGTGGCTGCTTCCCACTAGCTATCTATTTTACATTTGGTAGTATATATAAGTCCATGCCACTCTCTCACTTCGTGCCAGTTTACCCTTCCCCCTCCCCATGTCCTTAAGTCCATTCTCTACGTCTGCGTCTTTATTCTTGCCCTGCCACTAGGTTCTTCAGAACCTTTTTTTTTTTTTTTTAGATTCCATATATATGTGTTAGCATACGGTATTTGTTTTTCTCTTTCTGACTTACTTCACTCTGTTATGACAAACTCTAGCTTCTTAATATGGTGAATTACTTGATAAATTTTTCAAATGTTGAACCAAACTTACATTAGTATATCTTTTTACTTTCAACTTATTTGTGTCATTGTATTAAAGAATATTACTTGTAGGCAGCATATTGCTGGGTGCTGAGTTTCTATCCAATCTGATAATCTCTACCTTTTAATTGGAAGGTGTAGATGCTTCACATTTAATGTTATTATTGATATGGTTAATTTAAATATAACATTCTGCTATTTGTTTTCTATTTTTCTCATCTGTTTTTTTGGTCCCCTTTTCCTCTTTTTACCTTCTTTTGGAATAAGTCAGTGGTTTTTTAATGATCTCATTTTATCTCTCAGTGGTTTTTTAATGATCTCATTTTATCTCCTTTGTTGGCTTACTAGGTAAACTCTGCTTTGTTTTTATAGTGGATGCCTAAGGGGTTATTAGATGCAACTTTATCTTACCACAGTCTGTGTTCAAATAACATGATACCACTCCCTGTATAAGAAACTCACAGCAGGTTTGTTTCTGTTTCCTCTCTCGAGACCTTTGTGCTGTTGTTGATACGCATTTCACTTCTACATATGTTACATATCTCACAATGCATTACAGTTGACCCTTGAATAACACAAGTTTGAACTGCACAGATCCACTTATACACAGATTTTTTTCGATAGTAAGTACTTCAGTACTACACAATCTACTCTTGGTTGAATCCATGGACATGAAACCATGGATAGGAAGAAGTGTGAATACCGAGGAACCATGGATACGGAGGGCTGATTATAAGTTATTCTCAGATTTTTGACTCTTGAGGAGGGTCGGCACCCCTAGCCCCCAAATTGTTCAAGGGGCAACTGTATTATCTTGTATTAAAACAATAAATTGTCTTTTAGAGAGCTTTTATACAATTAAAAATAATGTTTTATATTTACCCAGTGTATTTGTATAGTATTCTGGTTTCCCTCATCTTTATGTAAATCCACATTTCCATCTGGTATCATTTTCTTCTCTCCCAAGGTCTTCCTTTAACATTTCTTATATTTGAGATCTACTGATAATGAATTCTTTCAGCTTTCATGTTATCTCACAGAGTTTTTATTTCACCTTCGGTTTTGAAAGATATTTTTCACTAGGAATAAAGCTCTAAGTTGAGAAGTTTTTTCAGGTCTTTTAAGATGTTGCTCTGCTATTGTCAGGCTTGCATTCTTTCCAATGAGAAGTCTGCAGTCATTGTTTTCTTTATTTTTGTTCTTTGTTTTGTTTTCCTGTTTTGAACATGTCTAGTCTCTCCGTTTTTAAGATTTTCTCTTAATCACTGGATTCAATTACTTTCTGTTGATGTGCCTTGGAGTAGTTTTATTGTGGTTGGAGGTCATTGAGATTCTTATATCTGTAGGGTTATAGTTTTCATCAAATTTGGAAAAAATTTGGCCGTTATTTCTTCAAATATTGATATTTTTTCTAACACTCCCACTTCAGCGATTTCAGTTACATATATATCCAGCATCTTGAAGGGGTCCCACAGCTCCCACAGTGGTTTATTATTTCTTTCCGTCAGTTTTTGTCCTTTCATTTTGGATAGTTTCAATCGCTATGTATTCGTGAACTTTTTCCTGCTTTGTTTATCTACCATTGACCCTATTCTTCATTATAGACATTTTACTTTTCATCTTGAAAAGTTTACATTGGGTTTTTTAAAATACCTTCCACATTTCTGTTTAATATTCTCATGCTGTATTTTACCTTTATGAATATCTGCAGTATCATTATAATAGACGCTTTAATGTTGTCTACTATTTTTAGCATCTGTTTCACGAGTCCATTTTTATTGATGGATTTTTTTTGCCTCATGATGGGTCATATTTTCCTGCTTCTTTGCTTGCCTGATAATTTTTTATTGGATTCCAAATATTGTAAATTTTACCTTGTTGGTTGTAACATTTAAATATTCTGGATTTTTTTTTGTTGTTCTGGGGCACAGTTAAGTTTCTTGGGAACAGATTGTTCTGTCAAGTTTCAGATTTAAGGTGACATCAGATCAACCTTTAGTCAAGCACTAATTGTTCTTCAATATGGAGGTAATACCCTTTGGAGTACCCTACTTGATGGCTGTTGTCCCTATAAATTTGAGCCACCTTGAGCTGCCCAAATTTTCAAATCTGCCCTGTCACCTCAAGGAGACTTCTGGATACTCTTTGGATTCCCAGCCTGAAAACTTTCTCCAGACACTAAGATGGGAAATCCTAAGGATCCTCTCTTTTGTTTCTCTTTTCTCATCAATCACTCTCCTGCACTGCCTATTGTCCAATGTTTGAAAACAGGTTATTTCGTATATTTTGTCTATTTAGTTTTTTAAGGTAACAAAGTAAATCCTCTCCTTCATACTCAGTAATGGCCAAATATCAAATTCCTTAAGTACTCCACGGATATTAATAGTTTGAGGAACATGATAGCCTGAAAGTAGCTCTCTAGAGAATGTCCCATAGGTTGGTGCTGCATATGTGACAATCCTATCTTATCCCTGCTGCCCATTTGCAAGTTGAAGTACATACTCAGAAGCCAGCTTGTTCACTTCAATATCTACTCTCTCTGGGAGGTTCTATTCTATTTGCACTCTCAATACATGCTATAATGGCTTGCATTTTTGTTCACACTTTGCTGCATGAAATCACCCGTGCTCAGCTTGAATTGGGCTGTATGCCGACCCTTTGCTTGGACCATTGCCTACTTCGATTTGGCTGTAAATATAAATAAAATACTGGTTTCACACCTGGTTATTTTGGCCACTATAACATAAGCAGATACAATCTGCTCCTGGCTAAGTATTCTGATGGTCACTATTCACTGTAAAATGTCACTATGGTCATGCTTTATAGAGATGACCTTAGTGTGCATAATTGAATTTTTCTGGCATCGTGGAACTGGAACACATCTGCAAATCACAGCTGGCAACTTCTCTGGTTAATCTAGTCATAAGAACAGCTGGGCCAGAGAATGAACATCCAAAAAGAAAAAAATCCAAAACAAACAAAAAAAACCAAAACATAACCAGAACCAAGAGTTGATATTGAAATTCCAGTTTATTAACTCACTTATTTACCCAACATCTCCTTGAGTTAATATGCATAGAATGGTAGAATATATGAAAAACCCATCATGATGAATACACAAATTAATATTTAACAATATTGTTTCTTGCATTCCACAAAACAAGTACATACAGCTGTGAAGGAAAATAGTTTTGAAATATCAACTGATGTAGGTTTGTGGTGGTTTTTCTTGAAATTGCCTGTTGCCCTTTGACTCTTTAACCCACCTAGGCCACAGTAAGGATTTTGCATACTCAGTGTTTCAAGGTAGTGATTATCCAGGAAAAGAGAGAAAAGGAAATTTTGTCAAGGCTTTTGAGTTTCAAAAGTCTAGGTCTCTCAGATGATGGAAAGGAAAACAGCAAAGCTCTTCAGGTCTGATAGAAAAAGTTCCCCAGAGTCAAAGAAATGAGGAGAGTTAGAAAGAAAACATTTTGAGTAGCTATTTGGGCTCCTGAGAAATGGGACATTGGACCCTGCCATACTCCATGCTCAGTCCAGGCAGAGGTCTCAGAAGAAGTCCTAGAGAATCTACATGCAGAGGGACCCATACTCTCTTTTCTGTGAGAACCTGGAGAGACAACAAGAGCCTGGAGTGGAAATGTCCATCTGGCACTTCTAGACACACTTCAAGACCAATGCAGTGTATTCCCCTTCATCCCGGTGAGCTGCAGATGCTTTAGAACAATCCTTGCATGTCTGTGAGCAGCTCCAAGGTTCCTTCAGTTGAGAATAATCATAGGCTTCCAAAAGGAGGTTAGCCAAGAAGGAATCAGACCGTGGGTTCTTGCTGACATAGACCGAGACATTTCAGCAGAGACCTGCAGAGATTGACAACCAGGTACTATGAGGTCTAGACTGTCCCTCCCAGCCCCTCGCTCCTCCTCATCATGCTCTGTGAAAAACTTCCAAAACTTAAATACAGCCCTGGAGGGAGAAGAAACCCAGCATTGATCTAGAGATGTTTCTGCTACCCAGCAGAATAAGGGATTTGTAATAAAAGTGATACAAAATAGGTCTCATCATAACAAAGCTACTTTTCTTGTACATCTGAGTTTGGAAATTAAGATTTCAAAACCAATTATACAGCAGAGGTTTCTGTGATACATTTATGATTACTATTTTCCAAGCCTAATCTGTAATATTAGCATTGCAAAAGATAGTCATTCAATAAGTCCTGGGCAGAGATGCAATTATAACTCAGAGAGGGAATTTTGAGATGATACGTCTGTGAGATATTGCAGCCTAAACTAATTGACCTCAAAACTCAGTGGTTTCAAACAATCATTATCCTCACTCAGATGTCTTCACGTTGGATGGAGTTTGAACGCTCTGGGCTGAGCTTGGCTTGGTGGCTCTGCAGATGGGCTGGGACAGCCCTGCTCGAGGTCTCTTTCATCTCCTTCTTAGACTGGTGGGACAGCCAGTGTGTTGTTCTATGGGGAAGGTGGAGGTGCAGAGGGCAAGTAGAAACGTGTAAGGCTTCTTAAGGCTTAGTCTCTGAAGTCACTGTCACTTCGGCCCACATTTATTGGTCAAAGCAAGTCATGTGGTTAAGCCCAAAGCAAGGGGTGGGAAAGTGCACTCTGCCCAAGATGCAGTCATGACAGTGGTATGGATTCAGGCAGGGTGAAGAATTGGAGCCAGTTATTCCACTGACCACAGATGGGCATGGACATTTTTTTTGAGTGCCTACTAGTAGCCAGACACTTTGCTAGGTGTTTTACATCTGTGCACCTAAATCTGTAAAACAGTATTATGTGTACAGTTTGCATTGTTTTACCTTTTTTGTCAGCATGTAAGGAAACGGAGGCTCAGAGAGGTCAAGTGACTTGCCTCCTGTATACAGTTAATGTGAGACTGAACTGAGATGTCAACCTGTGTCTGTTAGAATGCAAATCTTGTGATTTGGAGGAAGCATGATGATGGCCAGATCTCAGGTTTCTTGACATTCAGTCAAGTCCCTTTCTCCTGAATGACCTTGGCTTTTGATGATTAGGCAGCTCTGAGGTTCCTTCTTTTTCTTCTTTCATGCACAGTCCTGCTTCCTTTCCTTTTTGACCTGCTAATTAATTCAATTACTTTTCCTTGATTCCTATTAGTAGGTAACACCACGATTGATACCATCTGGAAAAACATTTACCCAAGTCTTGAGTGGAAAGTTTTACAGAATAGGCGACGTAAAAGGAGACCCTCAAGAGGAGGTCTGCCTGTGTAAGTAAGTGATAAATTACCAGCCCTTGGATTATCTGCCAGGAGCTTTCCTTCCAGGCTCAGGAACAACACCTTTCCTGCTGCAGTGCCAGATGTATTATTTACCACATGTTCAGTAACGCATGTGCCCTCGGAACAAAGTGGGGAGGGAGGAACCACTAAGCTTGCATAAACGAGCTTTCAACAGAATCTGTTTTCTTCCAATTGTCTCAAGCGCCTTCTCCTTGGATAATCACGCTTCATAGTTTTAGAAGCCCAGATCCCAACAGCTGGAGGTAAAACTCCTAGTGTAATGGAAGAAAACATGTTGATACTTTTAATTGGTCCCTGAAGGGAAACCCAAGGAACAATTTATTGGTTGATGGATTTGAAACTTTCAACTTAGCAGAGCTGAGAAGCATTTGGTAAAGATAAACACGTTAGAAATTTGTGGCTAATTATTAGAAAGTTAATTTTATTTCATTCAGGATATGATAATCAAGTGAAAAATCACTTTAATTTATTGCTATTGAAGTTAATGATGCATCCACTTATATATAAGCATGACCACCTGCATCTTGGACCACTCTGTGATTTTCCACCGGTCTTGAATCCTCTGAGGGTCCTGAACTCATGGATCAAAATAAGCAAAGCTTCTATTCCCAGCCACACTCCATCACTCAAGTAGGAAAGATTTGGTGAGGCTGAGGATCTCTGAGAGCGCCGAGGGGCTGGCCATCAAAGATGCGTGAGAACTTCAAATACTACACACCTGTAGTATTAGTCAACAATTGTTGCAATAACACTGCATACAATGAAATCTCCAAATCTCAATGGTTTATAACAACAAACTTAGCAAATACTCATAAATATTTTCTTACTCGTGAATATGTAAATCAGTTTTTTGCTTACAGGACTGCAGGTCCACTGAGCCCAACTCCACTTCAGGTTAAAGGTCAGATTCATGTCAGTTCCTTGCACCTTTCCTTCCAGGATCCAGGATCATGGGGCAGCAGCTACCTGGGTATGCTCTTCCCGTGGCAAAATGCAGCAACACACCAAGGCTGCAAGAAACTTGCTATGTTTTTTAAAGCCTCAGCTTGGAATAGGTACATTGTCACTTTTGCTTATATTCCTTTGGACAAAGCACATAGCATGGCCTTGTATCAGTGGACCAGGAAAATATACTCCACCCCAAAGGAGAGGGAGAGTGAATATTTGCTGAAAAATAATTCAATAATATGTACCTTTTTTCATTTTTATAGACTATGACCTTTGTTTTCCTCTTCTACACAATTTAGGGTAATTGAGTTTACACTAGTAGGGATATATGCATTTGAAGTAATTTAGGAAGAAATAAACAGAGTAAGAAATGTGTAAACATTGTGAAATGTCATACTTGTAATTTTCTTTTTTTGTGGTGTCTTTGTTTGGTTTTGGTATCAGGGTAATGGTGACCTCATAGAAAGAATTTTGGAATGTTCCCTCCTCTTCAACTTTTTGCAATAATTTGAGAAGGATAGGTATTAACTCTTATTTATGTGTTTGGTAGAATTCCCCTGTGAAGCTGTCCTGTCCTGGACTTTTGTATGCGAATTTTTTGATTACTAATTCACTTTCACTACTAGTGATCAGTCTGTTAAAGTGTCTGTTTCTTCCTGAATCAGTCTGGGAAGATTGTATGTTTCTAGAGATTTATCCATTTCTTTTAGATTGTCCAATTTGTTGGAATATAGCTGAATATGGTATTTTCTTATGATATTTTGTATCTCTGGGATTCAGTTTTAATTTTTCCTCTTTCATTTCTTATTTTGTTTATTTTGGTCCTCTCTCTATTTTTCATAATGAGCCTGGCTAAAGCCTTATCAATTCTGTTTATCTCTTTTTTTTTAAATTGGAGTATAGTTGCTTTACAATGTTGTGTTAGTTTCTGCTGTACAGCAAAATGAATTAGCTATACATATACATACACTCCCTCTTTTTTGGATTTCCTTCCCATTTAGGTCACCACAGTGCATTAAGTAGAGTTCTCTGTGCTATACAGTAGGTTCTCATTAGTTATCTATTTTATACATAGTAGTGTATATATGTCAATCCCAATCTCCCGGTTCATCCCACCCCCCCTTCCCACCTTGGTATCCATACACTTGTTCTCCACATCTGTGTCTCTATTTCTGTTTTGCAAATAAGTTCATCTGTACCATTTTTCTAGATTCCGCATATAAGCAATATTATATGATATTTGTTTTTCTCTTTCTGACTTCACTCTGTATGACAGTCTCTAGGTCCATCCACGTCTCTGCAAATGGCACAATTTCGTTCCTTTTTATGGCTGAGTAATATTCCATTGTATATATGTACCACATCTTCTTTATCCATTCCTCTGTTGATGGACATTTAGGTTGCTTCCATTTCCTGGCTACTGTAAATAGTGCTGCAAGAACATTGGGGTGCATGTATCTTTTTGAATTATGGTTTTCGCAGGGTATATGCCCAGGAGTGGGATTGCTGGGTCATATGGTAGTTCTATTTTTAGTTTTTTAAGGAACCTCCGTACTATTCTCCATAGTGGCTGTACCAATTTACATTCCCACCAACAGTGTAGGAGGGTTCCCTTTTCTCCACACCCTCTCCAGCATTTATTGTTTGTAGATTTTTTGATGATGGCCATTCTGATGGGTGTGAGGTGATACCTCATTGTAGTTTTGATTTGCATTTCTCTAATAATTAGTGATATTGAGCATCTTTTCAAGTGTTGGTGGCCACCTGTATGTCTCCTTTGGAGAAATGTCTATTTAGGTCTTCCTCCCATTTTTTGATTGGGTTGTTTTTTTGATATTGAGCTGCATGAGCTGTTTGTATATTTTGGAGATTAATCCTTTGTCGGTTGCTTCGTTTGCAAATATTTTCTCCCATTCTGAGGGTTGTCTTTTCATCTTGTTTGTAGTTTCCTTTGCTGTGCGAAAGCTTTTAAGTTTAATTAGGTACCATTTGTTTATTTTTGCGTTTATTTTCATTACTCTAGGAGGTGGGTCAAATAAGACCTTGCTGCAGTTTATGTCAAAGAGTGTTCTGCTGATGTTTTCCTCGAAGAATTTTATTTACATTTAGGTCTTACATTTAGGTCTTTAATCCATTTTGAGTTTATTTTTGTGTATGGTGATAGGGAATGTTCTAATTTCATTCTTTTACATGTAGCTGTCCAGTTTTCCCAGCACCACTTACTGAAGAGACTGTCTTTTCTCCATTGTATACTCTTGCCTCCTTTGTCATAGATTAGTTGACCATAGGTGTGTGGGTTTATCTCTGGGCTTTCTGTCCTGTTCCATTGATTTCTATTTCTGTTTCTGTGCCAGTACCATACTGTCTTGATTATTGTAGCTTTGTAGTAAAGTCTGAAGTCAGTGAGCCTGATAACTCCAGATCTGTTTTTCTCTCTCAAGATTGCTTTGGCTATTCGGTGTCTTTTGTGTTACAAATTGTAAAATTTTTTGTTCTAATTCTGTGAAAAATGCCATTGGTAATTTGATAGGGATTGCACTGAATCTGTAGATTGCTTTAGGTAGTAGAGTCATTTTTACAATATTGATTCTTCCAATCCAAGAACATGGTATATCTCCATCTGTTTGTGTTGTCTTTTATTTCTTTCATCAGTGTCTTATAGTTTTCTGAGTACAGTTCTTTTGCCTCCTTAGGTAGGTTTATTCTTAGGTATTTTATTCTTTTTGTTGCAATGGTAAACGTGTTTATTTTCTTAATTTCTCTTTCTGATCCTTCGTTTGTTAGTGTCTAGGAATGCAAGAGATTTCTGTGTATTAATTTTGTATCCTGCAACTTTACCAAATTCATTGATTAGCTCTAGTAGTTTTCTGGTGGCATCTTTAGGATTTTCTATGTATAGCATCATGTCATCTGCAAACAGTGACAGTTTTCTTCTTTTCCAATTTGGATTCCTTTTATTTCTTTTTCTTCTCTGATTGCTGTGGCTAGGACTTCCAAAACTATGTTGGATAATAGTGGCAGGAGTGGACTTCCTTGTTGTATTCCTGACCTTAGAGGAAATGCTTTCAGTTTTTCACCATTGAGAATGATGTTTGCTGTGGGTTTGTCATATATGGCCTTTATTATGTTGAGGTAGGTTCCCTCCATGCCCACTTTCTAGAGAGTTTTTATCATAAATGTGTTGAATTTTGTCAAAAGCTTTTTCTGAATGTATTGAGGTGATCATGTGGTTTTTACTTTTCAATTTGTTAGTATGGTGTATTACATTGATTGATATGCATTTACAGAAGAATCCTTGCATCCCTGGGATAAATCCCACCTGATCATGGTGTTTGATCCTTTTAATGTGTTGTTGGATTCTGTTTGCTAGTATTTTGTTGAGGATCTTTGAATCTATGCTCATCAGTGATATTGGCCTATAATTTTCTTTTTTGTGATATCTTTGTCTGGTTTTGGTATCAGGGTGACGGTGGCCTCATAGAATGAGTTTGGGAGTGTTCCTCCCTCTGCTATATTTTGGAAGACTTTGAGAAGGATAAGTGTTAGTTCTTCTCTAAATGTTTGATAGAATTCACCTGAGAAGCCATCTGGTCCTGGACTTTGTTTGTTGGAAGATTTTAATCACAGTTTCAATTTCATTACTTGTGGTTGGTCTGTTCATATTTTCTATTTCTTCCTGGTTCAGTCTGGGAAGGTTGTACCTTTCTAAGAATTTGTCCATTTTTTTCCAGGTTGTCCATTTTTCTGGCGTAGAGTTGCTTGTAGTAGTCTCTTACGATCCTTTGTATTTCTGTGGTGTCAGTTGTAACTTCTTCTTTTTCATTTCTGATTTTATTGATTTGAGTCTTCTCACTTTTTTTCTTGATGAGTCTAGCTAAAGGTTTATCAATTTTGTTTATCTTCTCAAAGAACCAGCTTTTAGTTTCATTGATCTTTGCTATTGTTTCCTTCATTTCTATTTCATTTATTTCTGCTCTGATCTTTATGATATCTTTCCTTCTACTAACTTTGGATTTTGTTTTTCTTTCTCTGGTTGCTTTAGATGTAAGGTTAGGTTGTTTATTTGAGATTTTTCTTGTTCCTTGAGGTAAGATTGTATTGCTGTAAACTTCCCTCTTAGAACTACTTTTGCTGCATCCCATAGGTTTTGGGTCATCGTGTTTTCATTGTCATTTTTTTCTAAGTATTTTTTTATTTCCTCTTTGATTTCTTCAGTGATTCATTGGTTGTTGAGTAGCATATTGTTTAGCTTCCATGTGTTTGTGTTTTTTACAGTTTTTTTCCTGTAATTGATTTCTACTCTCATAGTGTTATGGTTGGAAAAGATGCTTGATACGATTTCAATTTTCTGAAATTTACCAAAGCTTGATTTGTAACCCAAGATGTGATCTGTCCTGGAGAATATTCCATGTGCAGTTGAGAAGAAAGTGTCTTCTGCTGCTTTCAGATGAAGCTTCTCCACAGAATAAGCAAGGACAGAGTGGGTGCTTGGCTGTGACTGGGGCGTGTGCTGGGAGGTCATGACACTGACCAGAATCCCTAGCAGTTTCAATCTGCTTCCTCTGCCTTGTTTCAGGAGTAAGCAAGTGTGTGCACACTATTTACGAGTAGAGTCTATGTTTCTTACAGCCCTCCTGTTAGTCACACTGGTTTTAAAACCAGCTAAGGAGACTTCTCGTCCTGGTGTTGGACCCCAGGCCTGGAGCACCTACTATGAGGCTCAAACTGCTAACTCCCCAGGGAAGATCTCAGAGCCTGTGTAATTCCACTCTTCTTCTGTGTTCCCTCCTAGGGGTTCAGGTCCCTACCTGATCAATTCTCTGCCCTTCCTACCTGACTCCGTTTGTATATTTTTTTTACAGCCTTGGTTGTAGGAGAGTCTTTCTGGCAGTCTCCAGTTAGTTTTCAGTCAGAATTGCTTGACGTGTAGATGTATTTTTGATGTGTTCCTGGAGGGAGGTGAGCTCATGTCTTCCTACTCTGTGATCTTCATCTCTACTCCAACTCACTTTTTTTTAAACTCAAATTTTCTATTCTTTTTTGGAGGGAAAAAGGCTCTTCACTGTTTACAAGTTTATTTCTAGTTGCAAAAGTTCCCTCTCTTTGTTTTGCCCTGTGTTGTCATGATTTCCCCCTTTCTTTCCCCATTCAATCTTGGCTGCCACAGTCAGACAGACAGGAAGCACAAGGACAATCTTTTTTCTTGCATCTTAGTAGAAACTTTAGGAGACGATAGTAACTGCTCCAGGTTTATCGAATAGATAGATTTTTTTATTAATTTTTGAATTTTCAGCCTCTATAACAGTGCCTGATCCATAGCAAGTACTTATAAATATTTGATAATAAACTTAATGAGATTACTTGGATGCCTAGTAGGCTTTGGGGATATGAAAAACATTAGAATATATACATGTCTTGGAGTATCTTGAAATCTACTCAGGAATAGTTATATAAGTAAAAAGATTATAATAAAACATGAAAACATCCATAATAAAGGTAGGCAAACTGGTAAATAAAAATATATACTATGAGAATAAATGAAAGGAGGTTAGGTGGACGGGAATCACAAGGGCCAAGGAAGATTTCCTGAAGGAACATTTGCACTGGACCCTGAAAAATGGATAGGATTTTTCATAAAGAAATGTAAGCTCATTTGAATGTTCAGAGGTTTTTTCCCTGTCCTGTGAATGTCATGTGACTTGCCTCAGAAAATTCTATGTGATAGGACCTAGTTGCAACCTTTCCTGACTATTTGTCAAGGAATAAGTTAATTTTCAATCCAAAAGATCAGTGCCTTTAGGGACCAGCAGCTCTGCAGCATTAGTGACAGAGAAAGAGCAGCCTGGAAGGAGCCCATGGCCATGAAACAGAAATTGTCAGTATATTCCCGAAGGTGAAAACTGCATAGTGAGCAAAAACCTAAGTAAATAAATCTGAAAACAACTGGGAAAAAATTAGAGCAGTCTTCATAGGGTTCCTTTTTGCATGGGTAAGTGCAAAATTACTGTGGGAAACTATTATAGAAACTACAGGAAATTCAGACAGTGCTGTAGCAGCCCACACCTCAAGAATCCCAGAACATCCTATCAGTGGGATACAGACCTATGCTGAAAAAACCTACTTGGAACCAAATTCAGGTTGCCTAAGGTGGGAACACTGTTGATCCCATTGATAATGCAGATTCAAATACTTGTGAGACAGGAAGAGATCCAAAGGGCATAGACGAAAAAAGAACTGTAAAAGCAAATACAGGTGAGGATAACACTTTGGAAAGCAAAGTCCATAGAGCTTTAGAAAAGAAGATGATAGAAACAGGAAGCTTTGCTGAATCAGGCTTAGCTCAGAGAGGCAGAGAAGTAGATTGAAAACAACGCCACTTTTAAAATACTCCCCTGTAACCATAGAAGGGGGATCCCTTGAGCTGTGAATGCGAGAATGCTTCCCTGGCCTACCTTCAACTTCTACAAAAGAACTTCCTCCTAATAGTCTTATTAAAACAAGGAGAAAGAAAGAGTTATGCAAAGATATTATAAGATAAAAGCTGAAAATGAGGCACAAACCTCCATGAAATAAAAACATTGGAAAAAACCACACATTTTTGTCTGCAAAGAAGATTAAAATTGAAAACAGATATATCAAATTCAGTAAAAAGTAATTTAGAATATGACTAAAACAGTGTAAGGATAACAGAAACAAGACTTAAAGCATTTCAGAAATGAGGTAGTTGGACAGCAGAAAGAGATTAAAAAAAAGAGATGGAATAAGTTAAATGTGAACTCTTTCGGAAGATAAAGACTGAATTAGAAGGAATACAAAAGCAAGTAGACATTATAGAAAGCTTAATGTGGGAAATATATGTTCAAGGGAATACAAGTGAAAATTATGAAATAGAAATAGAGACAAAAAGCTATTCAAGAAAATGTGAAAAATAGGCAGAATTAGAGCCAACATATGTGCAATTGAAGATCCCAAACGAGCAAAAAAAAAAAAAAAATCATTGGTACAGAGCAAATATTTACAACAGTATGTCAAAAAAATCTTTCCTGAAATGAAATAAATCACAAATCTACTACTAAAAGAACATTTTGTGGGTGATTAGAGACTTTGTAGTTTGAGTCCAGACAAATTAATTTTTTATTAAAACAAAACACCAAACTCCTCAGAAGCTCATACCAGAATTCAGAGTTGCTTTAAGGTATTCCATAAAAGATAGTTTTCAACTAAAATTAGTAACCATATAAAGAAATAGGGAAGGGTGACCCATATCTAGAAAAAAAGGCAGTCTGCAGAAATAGACTTTGACAGGGCCCTGGTTGGATGTAGTGAAGATTAAAGCACCTGTTTTAAATATGTTTGAATAATTAAAAGAAAACAGGATCAAATAATTAAAGGAAAATATAGTCTTGATTGAACAGGCAGGAAATTTCAACAGAGAAATAGAAACTGTAAGAAGAACCAAATGGAAATTCTAGACCTGAAAAGAAATTAAATAAAATGAAAAATTCACTAAGTGGTCTCAAGAGTGGTTTGGAGATAGCAAAAAAAGAGTCAGTGAATTTGAAGATAAATCAGTAGAAATTAGCTGATTTGAAAAGCTGAGAAAAAAAATGGAAGAAAAATAACACAGCTTCAGAAATCTGTGGGACAATATCAAGCATTCCAACATATATGTAATTGGATTCCAGCAAGAGTGGAGAGAAAGGGGCAGAGAAATATTTGAAGAATTAATGACTCTTAACTTCTCCAAATTTTTCTAAATTTACATAGCCAATCACCTCACCACAACACAAATTATACTGAATTACTTTATCGTCAAACTGCTGAAAGTAAAAGGTAAAAAGAATAGCTTGATATTACAATTACCTACAGAGGAACAACAATGTGATTAATAGATGACTTATCAGAAACAAAGGAGGCCAGAAGACATCAGAATAACATATTCAGTGTTGAGAGACAAAAAGTGTCAGTCAGAACTCTATATACCAAACTATCCTGCAAAAATGAAAGAGAAATAGATATTTTCATATAAACAAAAACATGAGATTATTTATTGGTATAACATCTTCCCTAAAAGGAGTGCTAAAAGGAGGTTTTCATGATGAAAGGAAATGACACCAAATGGTAAAGTAGATCTATATGAAGGGAAAAAAGTACCCTGAATGGTAAAGACGGGTGTGAAAATAAAAGGATATATTTTTTTTTCATAATTACATTAAAAGATAAATGATTGATTAAAGCAAAAATTATAGGGGGCAAATAAAATTATTTTTTGCACGGTTCATTTATTTTATCGAAGTAATTCACTGGGGATTGAAGGGGAAAGGAAAAAGAAATGAAGAATTTCTAGAAAATAAATTTCACAGAAACCCAGCTTATCAGTGCCTGCAGAATAGGTACACCTACAATAAGCAGTAAGAGAAAATTTCATAGCATCAAATACCAAAATCAATGGAAAAGGAAATATATTAAACATATAACCCAAAAGCCAGAAAATGAATGACAATTAAACAAAGTAGATGGAAGAAATTTAAAATGATAAAAGCAGAAATTTATAACAAAACAGAAAAAATATATTAGGTCTAGTAATAAAACACAAAGCTAATTGTTTAGAAAATCAAGAAAATAGGTAATCCACTTGCGTTTGCTAATCTATCAATAAATGGTAAGGAGGTTAGAGAGAGAGAAAAAAAGAAAGAGATAAGGGAGAAGACTCCTGTTTCCTGGTAGAAGGACTGAGGGATATCCATTAGTGTAAACACTCCTAGCCTCTGCCCCATGGAGAGGAATGACTTGCCTGATTGGTGACTTTGGAGAGAGTCAGAGCTCATTTGACACCACTGGAGATGGCTACGTGCTAATTATTACTGTGAAATTTAATAATCAGAGGAAGAGCATCAAACAATTACCTTGCCTTTCTGGTTTGAGGTGTATTTCAGAAGTTAACACGTAGCTTTCATGGATAAAGGAAAGTTCTTCTACACAGAATAATTTCCACAAATAAATACAAACCAAAGGATAAAATTAGAAAGTCATCATTTTACACACCCAGTGAAATGACTGATTCAGACAGTAGTAATCAATCTTTTCACAAGTGGCTTTCAAATTGTGTTCCCCTGTGAGCATAACCTGAGAATTTCTCAGAAATGACCAATGTTGGTCCTTAGTCCAAACCTACTAATCAGAAACTCTGGGGGGTAGGGCCCAGAAATCCCATTACAGCAAGCTCTTCAGTTAATCCTGATGGACAGTAACATTGAGAACTGCTTTATGCCACACTGGCTCACCTGATTTCATTCTTCAGAGAATTCTAGGAGGATTTGGGCTAATCCAAGGACATCCCAGTTTCCTCTCCAAACCCTTGATTTTATTGCTTTCTTATTTTGGCCAGGGTGCAGGTTCAGAGGTGATAGAAACTTCTTTGTATTTTGGAGGTTCAATAATGCTATTATGTCTCTTCTTCTGTTGGCTCTGACCCTTCAGGTAAGATTGCGTCTCAAAAACAAGCGCAGAAAGGTGAGAGAGGTCTTTTCAATCCAAATTTACTACTTGGACTATTAAATAATCATTTTGATTTCTGAAGCTTCCCTAAGGAACTGGGGCAAATTGAGTTAATCAAATTTTCTAGACTGCTTTGATTCCCCTACAGCCATACAGACTTGGCTCCTGTCATTTTGAATTTCTGAGCTTTTATTTTTGTCAAGAAAATTGGATAATATATTCATGTGCTTAAAAGCAGCTTGCAGTCCTCTTAGCAAAGTGACCGATATGTGACAGAAATGTTGCACCAACAATCCGTGCATCGCTTTGAGGTTTTTATTTGGCTGTTATGGTGTGTACAGGTATTCTGAATTTGTACACACTCCTGGAGGGCCGAGGCTGAATTTTGTGGTGTTCCTTTTGTAGCAAGCCAAATGCTGTATGCCTTCATGTATTAAATTAGTACGTTTTGATGATCAAGCTGCTATGAAGAGAATACTATTCGTCTTTTGAAATATGTTTTGTTGAGATGTGTGTTTCACCGGTAGTCCTTTAGGTTGAATGTCCTTGAGTTAGTAAAATCTTCAAAATACCTGCACCCTGAATTTCTCCATCCTTATAAGATAAAGCGCACTAATACAATAGCATTTCTTCTCAGCCCTCCCCAAATGCTTGGCAGAAATTCCTGCACACGACCCCAGTATTTCTCCTAGGTACTTGTGTGAGCCCCCAACTGGTGTTTCACTTGTGAGTGATTAACCTTGTTCTCTTCTGTGTCCTGTGAGGTCTGCCATTTATTTGCCTCTTACGTCCTACTCTAGCTTCCTGTGGTGACGTCTCCCAGTAGAGCCCATCCCAAAGCAGCAGCTAAGTGAAAAGGATGGAAGGTATCAAAATAGCTGCTGCTAATCTCTGCTCTTCACACCCACCCTGCCAAGGAGCCTTGCTGACCATGTTGATAAGGGTGGCATTTCCCATTGCTGCCCAGTACCCCCAGTGCTTGATACTTGCGCCATATCATGATTACTTTATCAAATTAGCTTTTTGTCGTTTTTACTGGATCTTCCACTGTAGCCCACTTGCCCTTAGAAGTTGGCATGGGACTTGAGTGACAAATTCAGTGTTCATGGTCTTACCTCCCTTCTATTCTGACTAGTTGCCTTAGATCCAAACTCATGTACTACTCAGATCTCGTGCTTTGGGTTGAAATTCTCAGACCCACTTCACCAGTCCTCCAGATGTGTCCAAAGGTGCCTGAATGCTAGGATAAACCCAGCTTGAGGGCAACATATTTTTATCCCTGCATTAGATAAAATCGGAGGGTAATATGATGCATCTAAATTAAAGAACCATATTGGATCTGACTCTTTGGAATCCATCTGAGAAAACACTAATAAATAAAAAGAAGACTCTAAATGCAAGGGAGGAGAGGAACAATGAAGTCCCATAATCTCTAGAAACATGACTTAATTTATTTGTGCATTCAACAAGTATTTATTAAACACTTACAATGTTCTAGACCATTGCAGGGATTGCAAGTAGATTCCATCTTGTGTGCCAGCTCTGATCAATTGACGGTTGCTGTCTGGAGCAGGCTGCATCTACATGTGGGCTCAGCGGGGAAGTGTCGTGAGTGATTAGTGAAGTCAGCTAGGGATGAAGGAATAGCAGTAGTGGCAGCAGACACGCCAGGTATTTGCAGTTCCTTTTCCAGTCCCTGTAGATACAGCAATAAATAAGACACATGCATATTTTTAAGTAGCCAAAATGCCCTGGCAACTGAATTCACAGAATTTTCATAGTATTTTTGCTTGTATTCCTTTTCCAGGAGATGTCCTCAGTTATTCAAGCCAGCTCTGTGCATCTTGGCATGCACCTTTGTTTGTCTCCTACTGATTCCACATTTTCATCCAGCTCTACAGCTTCTGCAGCCTGTCATATAGCCTCACTCCTTGTGGTTAATGCACAAGACTAGTTCATCTCCTGCCCAGAGGAATTGGAAATGACATTACAAAGAAAAAATTGCCCCCCAGAACTCAAGAAACGTCTGTCCTGGAACAATCTCAAAAAGTTCAGCTCCCTGCAGTATGATACAATTTGACATCCTAATTAAAGTAACCACGAAGGAGAGTCAAAGAGGGAATGAGAGGAAGAGCTTCATATTTCAAGCAGGAAAGGAAAATCTTTTCGTTGACTGGCGCGCAGATGAAAGAGACCTCAGAGCCCAAAGCTAATTACCTACAGCATTAATTCAGGATGTGAGAGACAAAGGATGCACCTTTATAAAAATGCCCCAAGACAGTCAATTGAAGCTGATGAGCAAAAGCAAAGCTGGTGGGGAGGGCTGGGGAGTATGTGCAGGGAGTTGTGATTCACGATGTCTTGTCTAGTTTCCCAGAGAAATTGCCGGCATGTGAGTTCTATAAAAACAGATTAATCATTTGAAGCCAGATGCGTCCTTTATTGAACCTGGCTCTTCCTTATTAAATATAGTGATTAGAACCAGAAAAAAGGAAATAATAATACTCAGAATGATCCATCAATATCCTTATATACTTCACTGCTAAGGAGGTAAAACTACTTTTTTATTCAATAGGTATTGAGATAATCACATATAAAACCAAAGCGTCTCTTCAATTTCCTGTTACAATTAATGGATAAATACAATGTTCATTTAAAAGCAAGGCTCTCCTTCACCTCCACAATCCAAGTAATTAAAGCATCTGGATTACTTTCCTTTTGATTTTTAATAAGGGGAAAAAAATCATCCTGGTTTTGCAGATGGCAAAGTTCCATACCATGCTTGATCTGCTTTATAAGAAAAAAACAAAAACATGTCTTTGCTAATGAGTATGTGTTGTCCGTGTTATGTCATCACGCTGTTTCTTCCATGAGAGTTTACTGTTTTGTTTTCCTAGCTTCTCTTTCCTTTTGTCCTGGGACGGCACCACCACTGTCCCTTTTCTTGGAGCTGGCCTTTCTCCCCGCTTCCAACCTTGCGATTTTCAGTAGGAATTGCCCTGTTCAGCCATGATCCTGCACCAGTCTCGTCTCCACCGTAGCCTCAGGGGCAGCGCTGGACCCAGGAGGGGTCAGAGCTCCTTCCCTGATATATATAGATATATTTTATGTTCTTTCCTCTAATTCTTTCTCTGTTTTTAACATCTTCATTGGAGTATAATTGCTTTACAATGGTGTGTTAGTTAGTTTCTGCTGTATAACAAAGTGAATCAGCTATACGTATACATGTATCCCCATATCCCCTCCCTCTTGCGTCTCCCTCCCACCCTCCCTATCCCACCCCTCTAGGTGGTCACAAAGCACCGAGCTGAGCTGATCTCCCCGTGCGATGCAGCTGCTTCCCACCAGCGATCTATTTTACACTTGGTAGTGTATATACGTCCATGCCACTCTCTCACTTCGTCCCAGCTTACCCTTCCCTCTCCCTGTGTCCTCAAGTCCATTCTCTACATCTGCGTCTTTATTCTTGTCCTGCCCCTAGGTTCATCAGAACCTTTTTTGTTTTTTAGATTCCATACATATGTGTCAGCATACAGTATTCGTTTTTCTCTTTCTGACTTCACTCTGTATGACAGACTCTAGGTCCATCCACGTCACTACAAATAACTCCATTTCATTTCTTCTTATGGCTGAGTAATATTCCATTGTATATATGTGCCACATCTTTATCCATTCATCTGTCGATGGACACTTAGGTTGCTTCCATGTCCTGGCTATTGTAAATAGTGCTGCAATGAACATTGTGGTACATGACGCTTTTTGAATTACGGTTTCCTCAGGTTATATGCCCAGTAGTGGGATTGCTGGGTCATATGGTAATTCTATTTTTAGACTTTTAAGGAACCTCCATACTGTTCTCCATAGTGGCTGTATCCATTTACATTCCCACCAACAGTGCAAGAGGGTTCCTTTTCTCCACACCCTCTCCAGCATTTATTGTTTGTAGATTTTTTGATGATGGCCATTCTGACTGCTGTGGGGTGATACCTCATTGTAGTTTTGATTTGCTTTTCTCTAATGATTAGTGATGTTGAGCATCCTTTCATGTGTTTGTTGGTAATCTGTATATCTTCTTTGGAGAAATGTCTATTTACATCTTCTGCCCATTTTTCGATTGGATTGTTTGCTTTTTTGATGTTGAGCTGCATGAGCTGCTTGTATGTTTTGGAGATTAATCCTTTGTCAGTTGCTTCATTTGCAAATATTTCTCCCGTTCTGAGGGTTGTCTTTTCGTCTTGCTTATGGTTTCGTTTGCTGTGCAAAAGCTTTTAAGTTTCATTAGGTCCCAAATGTTTATTTTTGTTTTTATTTCCATTTCTCTAGGAGGTGGGTCAAAAAGGGTCTTGCTGTGATTTATGTAATAGAGTGTTCTGCCTATGTTTTCCTCTAAGAGTTTTATAGTGTCTGGCCTTACATTTAGGTCTTTAATCCATTTTGAGTTTATTTTTGTGTATGGTGTTAGGAAGTGTTCTAATTTCATTCTTTTATATGTAGCTGTCCAGTTTTCCCAGCACCACTTATTGAAGAGGCTGTCTTTTCTCCATTGTATATTCTTGCCTCCTTTATCAAAGATAAGGTGACCATATGTACATGGGTTTATCTCTGGGCTTTCTATCCTGTTCCATTGATCTATATTTCTGTTTTTGTGCCAGTACCATATTGTCTTGATTACTGTAGCTTTGTAGTAGAGTCTGAAGTCAGGGAGCCTGATTCCTCCAGCTCCATTTTTCTTTCTCAAGATTGCTTTGGCTATTCAGGGTCTTTTGTGTTTCCATACAAATTGTGAAATTTTTTGTTCTAGTTCTGTGAAAAATGCCATTGGTGGTTTGATAGGGATTGCATTGAATCTGTAGATTGCTTTGGGTAGTATAGTCATTTTCACAGAGAAAGATGTAGGCTGTCTTTCCTTATTGGGTGAAGTTCTTGGAAGGTGTGTTTCCTGCCAGGGGACAAGCCAAAGCAGGAGCAGCTAATGTACAGAAAGAGAAGAATGAGAAAGCTTGACATGAAAGGCAGACAGTCTTGACTGAATCCCACTTTCTGTAGAAGCCTAGCAGTATCCATTCCTGCAGCTTGAATACTAAATACTTGTATGAGATGCTCCAGTACTTTCCCTGTTAATTCTTCATTTCGATTAAGTGTATTCAATTTGAGTTTTAGTAGCAAAGAGCTGAAACTATTGAACTTCCTACTAAGCATGGTAACAATTCACCTGGTATCAGTAATACTCTGTAGTTGGGACTATTTCATATAAACAGTGGGTAGAATTTGGTCATTAGGAAGACTCTTAGGAATGGTGAGGATTTGGGGACATTCTCAGGGATAGCTGGGAAAGGGCAGGGAAGCTAGGGCAAATTTTTCTCCAAGCACAGCATGACAGTTGGCATCCAGATGACCAAAGCCCAGGCCCTGCCCGTTTCAGGATTAGTAGGGAACCCCTAGCCCAGGATTGACCCAGGCGAGAAGTCAGCCTATTCATCTCTTGCCTCCTGTCCCTCCCCAGTAGCTTGTCCTCCGTACCTTCCTCTGCATTTGGCATCACTTGTCAGATTTGACATCCAGATTCCTCCTCAGCATCTCCTTTGATCAAACCTTACCTTTCCCTGACTTTCAGCTTCCGGGGTGTATTCCCCTCAGTTTTCATGTCCATGACTTCCATCCACAGCCAACAGACCTTTGTTCTAGAACTGCACTCATCAATATTGTGGCCACTAGCGACCGGGGTCTATTTAAATTTACGTTTTTATTAATTAAAAAAATGTTTAATTAAAAATAATCTACTCAGCTAGATTTCAAGTACTCAATAGCCACGTGTGCCTAGTAGCTATTGTATCAGATATTTTCATCATGGCAGAAAATTCTGTTAGACAGCCCTGTCCTATCAGGTAGCCCTTGTTTGACTAGACCACCCTTGGTTGCTCTCTAAGCAGCTACTGAGAGAAGATGCAGGGTAGAATAATGAAACAGAACAGCCAGAAATTCCTATGTCTTCCCTAGGGAGAGCAAATACAAGTGCCTCCATGCCTCACCTGTCAGGCCTTGGCAGACATCACTAGTTAATCACAGCATTATTTCCCACTGAAACAAGACTTGGCTTTTGCAATCTTTTTGAGCACTATGCTCCTGGAAGCTTCTAACAAAAGTGATCAGGGTGGGTATTTGAGATAAACCATTTGGAACCTGATTCTAGTCATTAGCTAGAACTAAAGAAGAAATGAAGGTCCAGCGAAGCAAATGAGTAATAGAACCCAGGCTAGCATTTACGTCTTCTGATTAAAAGCAGTGAAGCATGTGGTAGGCAAGGAAGTTCGAGAATTAAACTGCTGGGGTTCACATCTCTGTTCTATCTTTTAATTTCTGTATGGCCTTGAACTTACTGCTTTTGAGCTCCGGTTTTCTCATTTATGAACTGGGAATTTTAGCAACAGTACTTTCCTTATAGGATTGTTTTGGGGAGTTAATATGATAATTAGTGTAAGGTGCCTGGCATATAATAAGTACTGAATAAATGATAGTTACTGTCATTACCTGTGTGGCATTTGGAGCCTCAGTTATTGTTGCCATCCATATAGAAGAGGAAGCAGAAAATCAAAGAGATTAGACCATATGTCAAGGTCACACAGCTAGTTTGCTGCAGAGTAGGGGTTCTTACCTATTTCTATTCCAAGTCTAGCACTCTATTTACTAAAAGATGTTCTTAAAATAATTCCTGCTTCTTTAGATACTCTAAATTTTTTTCACCCTTCCAGTGCAAGGTACTAAAAAATTCATGTATTTGTGTACTTCCACAGCCCTTTGACACAGCTGACAAAGATCCTGACAGATAAATTGGTTGTGAACCTGTCTTGTTGAGACCTTCTTGCCTGATTAAACTTTTTCCACAATTTGTCCATTAGCTGGTTAGAAATGGACATTAAGGTCTAGGTCACAGTCAGCTTTCTCCATTGCTTCCCAGGTCCATGAAAGTTGTGACTTACTAGGTAGAACTAATAAACTGCTGACATTTGATAGTTCTGGCTTACGAAAATTGCATTTTCTAACCTAATAATTATTATTTTTATCTTACAAATAAGGAAAACAGGCACAGAAAATGTCAGTATTTTGACCATAGACAAACAGCTAATAGGTAATGGAACTGGGATTCAAATCTAAATCGGCCTGACTAGGTTAACCACGGTTAGCTGCCATGTGTGACCTGGAGCCTGGGCACCCTATGACCGAAACCTTAAAGGTGTCATGGGGGGGAGGGGGGGAGTGGTCGGTCTCAGCAGGAGAATATCATTGATTCTTTGATGTCCACCCCCTATCATTGCAAAAGGAACTCAGACCTCATGCCTGACAGCCTATTAGTTGAAAATGTCATGTTAATAAAACTATATTTTAAGCCACTTGTTCATTACCTGCCAGAGAAGCCTAAAGCTTTCCCAATTTGGAGTTTGTTATTTAAGCAGTATTTTGCTTCCTTTTGCATTTCCCTGAAAACCTTAATCCAGTCTTTATATTCTTACTGGAATTTCCTTTTGACTTTCCTGCTTAGTGGCAAGTAGTACCTACTGCTCTTTAGGAGGAAGGCTGTTTGCCCCCTGAGATGAATGGTTGATTTATGTTTTTAAAAATGAAACTTTCTCTAAGGTGTTTTGTGAATATGAGTGCTTTTTAAAACTGAACATCAGCAATCATCTTTTTTTTGTCCAGAAAGATAAAGTAGATAATCTGTCCTGTAATTGTATATCCTTACCTAGCTGAATGACTTTCCTAGAGAAAGGAGACATTCAGCTTGCTCCAAAAGAGTGGTTTTTATACGAAATGGAAGTATCATCCCTCAGGCAGTTGCCAACCTAAAGGTAGTTCTTTCTGACCTAGGCTGTGTCAACATGGTAACACAGCTTATTTAAAATTTTTTAATGAGCAAGTGAATTGATTCTTTTATATGATATCAAACACCTGGATTAGCTGAGTTTTTTCTCAGAAACATGTCTATTTTTTAAACTCAATTTACAGATTCTTGCATCTTTCAGGCAGGGCCCACCCCCCTTTGTATGTTTTACCTAAACAAACAGCAACCTTGTTTCAACACAGTGTAGAGGAGACAGGAATCTCCTGAAAGGACCAAGTGGCGTTTGTAAATGTGAGTCAGCTGTTAGTAAGTTGCAGCTGTAGGTCACGTTACACTATTGGAAGCTGTGATATACATACAATGAGGAGGGCATTGGGAAAGAGGAAAACAATTCTTAAATCAGTTGCAGTATCTCTCAGTAGTTCATTTATCTTTGCCCACATCACTGCTCTAGGTGTTGGTTTTTTGTTGAGGCAGGATGTAAGTTTTATGTGTATGTAAAAATCTATTTTCTGCCTGAGAAATTCTGTTTTCCTCCAGCTGGTGGTGAAGACTCTAGTCCCTTCTATGTGGCTCTAGGCCGACAGCTGCTCTGTTGTCTTCAGAATCACTTAAGGACCGATTTTCTCTGGCATAGAGTGTGTGTAGATGAGACCTGTATCTCCCACGTGTTGATGTGCTTCTGTATAGCTGGATCTGTCCCAATTTACTGCCCCAGAGCAAACGGAGACTGTTAATATTTTAATGAATTACCTTAAGGGCACCATGAAGGAAAAAGACAGTAAGAGCACCAGCTTCCCTCAGAGACTGAAACCAGGAGCATTTCCTCCCTTGCCAGCCCTGCTCCCTGAAATGTTTTCCTTGTTAAATCTCAGCACTGTCATCTTTGGCTGTTTTGACATTTATGTGCTCAAAGTAACAGAGACATTCTTGGCTTTGTTTCTTTCAGTTTTAAAGTTCTCTAGTTCATTCGTTTATTCAAACAACATTCATGGATCCTGAATTGGGGGAAATGATTTCTAGGCAATGTTTGCAGCACATTTAGAATCATTTGAGAGAAGGAGGAAAAAGCATATTCAACCCATGATAAGCTAAAATCATTTCTCATTTCCCAGTGAAATAAAAGCTAGTTCCAAACGTGATGTCAGTTTGACCTTGGTTGTGAAACAGCCTTCAACCTTGTATTCCGTTGAACACGGGTCAAGATGATCTCTTCTCAAAAGATCACAAAAGGACAAAGGAACAGAAATAACATTGTGGTTTTCTATTTAGATTTTGATGGTACTTGGGCTCACTTTTAAGTCTGCCTTCCTGGTTTGGTTTTGCCTTTGCTGGGTTTTCAGCCCTTGAAATCCATTTCTTCTAAAGGCATTTTGGAAAGTGTAAGGGAACCACTAGATGGCAGAAGTGCACTGCCTAAAATCGGAAGAGCCATTGAAGTAGCATTCCTCTGGATGCTGGCGGCGAGGGGGTGGGGAAGAAGGTGCCCTGATGATTGACTGATCCACTGACCCCTGTCTCCTCCTTCTCTCCTCCAACTCTAATTGCAGTCCTGGTGCTGTTCTCCTATAGCTTCTCAAGCCCACTGCCGGGATGGGTGGCTTTGGGGCTGTCCTCTGGATTCCAGCAAGCAGATCTGTAAGATGAGAGTGCAGCTCTAGTTTAAGGTGGCCTGAAAGTCTTTTTAACTTTCCCCAGCATCCCCAGCAATGTGGTTTTGGCGACTGTTTGAAGAAGGTCCTAAAGATGCCTGGGATTAGGATTCTTAGCTTCCACTGGGAGTAAGGCAATAGGTCGATAAGGCTACTTCTAATAAATAACTCCTGTTCTCTGCCACACATGCGGTTGTTCATTCATTTTTCTCTTTCCTTAAATGTGTATTTAATTCCTACCATGAGCTAAGCACTAAGGATACAACCTTAAATAAGACATATTCAGGCCACTAGTTCAGTAATGAGAGACAGGTGGGCAGTTAATAGACAATTAAGACAGGTGATGGTTGCTACAATAAGGGTGAATACAGGACACATTAGCATCACAGATGAGCTTTCTATCGGGAGTGAAGACTAAAGGGAGATCTCAGGGATGATTAGGAGTGAACAAGGCAGAGCCAGGCAGAGTCAGGGCAGAAAAATTCCCGGCTGGAGTCTAAACTAGGTATAAGAAGACGCTAACCCAACTAAGATGGGAGAGAGTGCTGTCACTTGGGGGCTTAAGAAGCTGTCTGGCTGAAATTTAGAGTGGGACGATGACAATGGAAGAGTAAGGTAAGCGCGTACCAGATTAAGAAGGGTCTTTTATGCCATACCAAGGAGTTTACTTTAGCATCAGTGAGAAGCCATGAAAAGTTATATAAAAGGCAGTGTCTTGATCACGTCTGCCCTTAGGCCATTCTGGTGGCATTTAGAGAATGGATTGGAAGGAGGCAAAGGGGAGCAAGTTAAGGTGAGCATTTCTGATAGTCACAACAAGATAGTGGCAAGGGATAGAGAGAAGCGAGTGAGTGGTAGACTTATTAGGAGGGTAGAAAAGCTGTGTGCAGATTTACTGTACATGTGGGGCAAGAGAGCGGTGGACTCAAGAATAATCCCTTACCCTTTCTCTGGGGTAACTTCAGAGACTGTGTTACCATTAATCAATTGTAGTACTGGGCATGAAGTTCATACTAAACCTCGACAATGTGCAAAGAACTAAATAGCGTGAAACTATAATTATTTAGTATTCATTGATCCATTAATTTATTCAAACAACATTCATGGATCATTTGGTTTACATAAGGCAATATGCCAGATCTTGTGTATAGTATAGGTATGAACACAAGTGATGTGTTTCAGTCTTCAAGAAGTTTAGAGAACATTTTTCCTTCTCACCATATTTTTCCTGTTGTGTTTATTGCTTCTATTATACATTTTGGATTTGGGCCACATACTGTCTTATTTTTAAAATTGTTATTATATAAGTCTCGCCGCTTTACCGAGACTAGAAGCTGCTTGGAGGCAGGTCAGCAACCAAACCCTTGGTGGTTTAACAGAAGGAAAAATTGAAAAGTTTTGTCGAATGAAATGAAATATAGCCCTAATTCCTAAAGTTACTTTTGACATGCAGTTTGGAACACTCCTGCCATTAGTATTGTCATGAAAAATATGTCATGAGAATGTTCGCCGAGCTCCTGTGTGTCAGCACTGGTGATACAAGGGTTAACAGAATAGGCACAGGCCTTCTCGGGAGCGTAGGATCTCCTGAGGTCAACAGACCTTAGGCGAGAAAACACAGGGTAATGTATTCGCGTAATAACATGAACCTGTGTTAACTTACCGAGCTTTGTCTTCCTGTGACAACACATTTGTGGAGGAAATGTGCAGTTACGCTTAGGAGACAGGGAAAAACTGACTGGGTCCTGAGGACATGAATCCATCGCCTTGGTCATTATTACAGAGCTAGATTTTGGCTGAACTCATGGTCAAACAAAATCAGCACCTAATGAGAAGAGACAGGGAGTCTCCTAGGTCCTTAGAAAGAGCCTCTGCACCAGAGGTGGCAAACACACTAGACTTCATCTCGTGTATCAATTCAAACTGGTTGGAAGTGGCTGCCTGGAGGGCCCTGCTGAGCAGGATTTAGTGGGAAAGAGGGATTGTTTTCAAATGAGCGATTGCTTAGGAAGGGAGGGAGGGTGGTGACACCCGGTACATATTGGTGCATCCTTCACTACACTATGGCTTAATCAATAATATTGACGTATTTAGAGAAAGAAGGCATGGAGAAATTGAAATGTACCGTCTAGAAACACGGGGATCAGAGAAGGAGCTTTGGGTAGGAACTGCTCATTTCTGAATCTGGGAGACCCTGACAGTCAGGTCTCTGGGCAGGTGAAGGCTATCAAGGGTCAATCATATTTGATTAGCCTTCATCATGGCATTGAGACCCTAGAGAATCTACTTTTCTTTGCTCAAATCCTGTGCTCAGGAGGGCCTTTGGATTCAACTGCCAAGCTCACCAATACCAGGAAGGAAGATAGTCGATAAGAGGTTTAGGATCGTTAGAAACAGCTAAAATCTGGTTTCTGGAATTGTAAGCCTGAGGATTTAGGCCCATGGTTATAGTAAATTTATTCTAAGGTTATGTTCTCCTAAGGTTTGTTGGCCAACCCTCCCTGGCCACATGCCTTACCTGAAAAGTGCCTTTCTTTTGACATTGATGAAACCCACATAAAGTTTTATCAGTTAGCCAAATCAGCTAATTTGTGAAACTTATATAACCCATGTGCAGAAAACTGATAACAACAACAAATTATTCAAGAAACTCGCAGTTCTATTTTGGACCAATATACTCTTTAAAAATAAACAAATGTGACAAGTAAAACATATATAAATTTAAATTTGATGAGTTTTGGCAAGAAAGTACTCTTTTCTTTTCACTGGCATCTTCCCCTGATCTACTTGCAAGTTCTGCAGAAATTTTTGTTTTTGAATGTGTTTAAATGCAAATTTTAAGTTTACCCACACATTCTGTTAATGATGTTGACAGTTCTAATGTATTTTATTTCTGGCTTAAAAGATGAAGCAAAATGCAAATTTGAAGAACACTGAAGGAGTTTTCTTTCTGCCTTTTTAAATGCCTCCAACAAGGAGGCATCCTTCAGGTTGAAATACACAGAAAAAAATGCCTCATAACAATTACTGCTTGGCCTTGACAGTTGGCATTGTGTTTCTTGCAAATGAATATCTCAGGATCGAGTCACAGGAGCTGTTTGCCACATAAAAGTGCATGTATACTAACTTCCTCCAAGGGGAAGAAAGACTTGAAAACATTGTAGACTCAGTAAAACACGGATGTTGCATTGGCTCAGCAATCTGTGAAGTTCATTGGGAGGTATTCCTAGAATGGAAAAGAATAGGAAGGGGAAGACAGTTGAGAGGAGAAAGGCAGCTAGAGGCAGAAAAGAAAAAGAGTCATAAGCTGAACTACCGGGTGGTGATTGAGTTAGGCATTATGGAATATTTGACAGGTGAAGATCTAAACTTTAAGCATCAGGCTAAGAGATTGAATCAAAGGGTTAAGATTTTCAAAGCAGAAGCTAAGCTACTCACATAGAACATACTGTACCCCCTGTGACAGATTTGTTTAATAGCCACAATTTCCTCCCATCCCAATATGTAAGCAATGAGACTTTACCACTTTTCCCATCAAGAGGTGAAGTCAAAGTCCTTCTCACATTGACTCTGGGCTTGGCCATGTAACATGTTTTGGCAAATGGGACTTCGCACAAGGAGAACCTTGAGAAGTGTGCAATGTCACTGGCTCTCTGGAAACACTGCTTGAGACCTGGTATAGCCTATAGAGGATAAGAGGCTGTATTAGTTTCCTCTTGCTACTGTAACAGATTACCACTAACTCAGTGATCTAAAAAAACCCCAGAAATCTATTGTCTTATAATTCTCAAGGTCAGAAATCTAAAATGTGTCAGCAGGATTGAATTCCTCCTGGAGGCTCTAGAGGAGAATTCATCTCCTAGCCTTTTCCAGTTTCTAGAAGCCACCTGCATTCCTCGGCTGGTTACCCCTTCCTTGCATCACTGTGACCACTGTATCTTTGTCACATCGCCTTCTCTGATTCTGACTCTCCTGCCCCCTTCTTAAAATAACTCTTGTGATTAGATTGGACCCACATACATAATCCAGGATAATCTTCCCATCTCAAGATCTTTAACTTGATCACATCTGCAAAGTCCCTTTGCAAAGGTAACATATTCATGTTCACAGGTTTTGAGGATTAGAACATAGATGTCTTTTGGGGACCGTATTCTGTCTACCACAAAGGACAAGTACAGGAGAGCCACGGAGCCCCATCCCACAGCCAGCAACAAGGCACCAGATGTGTGAGTGAGGCCGTCTTGCCTCTTCTAGTCCAGTTCAGAAAGCAATCATGTCCATGAACCAGCAAAAGAATTACAAGGAATGATATGCCATTGATTTTTAATTCAAGTTGTTTGTTGGTGGGCTATACAGCCTTCAAACCCTAAGTTAAATCATTTATTTTCACAGTAATTTAAATCAACCTCCTGGAATCTAGACATTTTACATCTTTATTGGCAAGGGTGAGGTGTTTTTTTTTTTTAAGCTATTTATTTATTTTTGGCTGCGTTGGGTCTTCGTTGCTGCGTGCGGGCTTTCTCTAGTTGCAGCGAGTGGTAGCTACTCTTCGTTGTGGTGCGCAGGCTTCTCATTGCAGTGGCTTCTCTCGTTGCGGAGCACGGGCTCTAGGTGCGTGGGCTTCAGTAGTTGTGGCACGCAGGCTCGGTAGTTGTGGCTCACGGGCTCTAGAGCGCAGGCTCAGTAGTTGTGGCGCACGGGCTTAGTTGCTCCGCGGCATGTGGGATCTTCCTGGACCAGGGCTTGAACCCACGTCCCCTGCATTGGCAGGTGGATTCTTAACCACTGCACCACCAGGGAAGTCCCAAGGGTGAGGCTTTGAAGAGGGGAAATCGTTTCATGATTTCCACAAATAGCTCCTCTCCTCATGGTATGAGAACTCATCCCTTTCTTATATTGGACTACAGCCATTATATTTTCCAACCTACCTCTGAATATCATCAGACATCAGAAATGGAGAGGATTTTTTAAATTCAGCATCCTAATTGATTCCCTAATGAATACCTGATTGTTTCCTTCAATCTTTTTCTCTTTTCTTGATATAGTTTGAAATGTCAAAAGGTGTTTGTGGCCCTTATCAGTACCATTAGCAGTTGTTCCAATTTTCCGATTTCTGAAACCACAGATGCTTGAAAATATTGCCTTATTCATCTCAACTCTTGGAGTCACAGAAATCTATACTACAGGCTCCTTGGTGTTTTTATGGACTAAGACATTTATGGACTACTCTGTTCCAATTAAATCACCTATCTGAAATTTGTTAAGCACTAACCTCCACATTGGGCTCTATGGAGTGTCATACAAATCAAGTTAAAAAGACAGAGCTACCACTCTCCCAAGAAGTTCCATAAAATTTAATTCAACAGGCTCATTGAGGGCATGGTAAAAGGTCTCTTTTGTCTTTCATTAACTCAAATGTGAAACACTTGATTTGCAACTCCAGTTGAATATTATTATTTTGCCTTCTAGGTCATCTCCTTTTTAGAACTTTATCCTGAATGTCAATCCTGTTGTCTTGGAAACTAGGCAAAAATGAATTAGTCACTCTTAATTACACTTTGTAGGGTATTAGGATGATAAACAAATAGAGGAGCACATGTTCTGTTTTCCAAAGTTGCTCTGATGGGTGTAGTGACTGATCCATTCTTCTATCTTTATATTGTATCTCCTAGCTTACCTGAGATTTCTCTCTCTGTGACCATGTGGCAGTTATAAGACATGTCTACAAATTATTTAAAACCATTCACACCAAGAAGGGGGTTCCCTCTCCTTCCTTGTATCTAAGCAGGTCTTAGTAACACCCTTGTAACAGAAGCAATTGAAGTGAGGGTGCATTGCTTTGGAGAGGTGATGTTGTGGAATTCTGAAAAGGCTTAGCACCCCCTTCCCAGGATGACTCAGCACCTTTGCTCTGGGGGCAGCCAGGCACCACGTGAGAGCATTTGAGATGAGCGTGAGCATCCTGGAGAGGCCACGTGCAGATCCTCTGGCCAGCAACCCCGGCCAAGCCTCCAGAAGATCTCTGCACTGACACCCATGTGAGTGAGCCCTCTTGAAGGATGTGCCCAGTAGACCATCAGATGGCAGCAGCTCCAGCCTGTATTAGACTGCAGCTGTATGAGAGACTCCAAGTGCCATCTACTCAGATAAGCCCTTCCCAAATTCTTGGCTGCAACACCATGAGCAAAAGAAAATGATTACTGTCTTATGCTATTACTTTATAGGGCAATTTATTGTGCAGCAGTGGTAACTACAATCGTCATAAAAAGAAAAACTTGAATAGGTGTTCAGCTGTATCTAAATCAATTTCCCAGTCAAAGATGGCCTTGTGAGAGAACACTTAGCTCAAGTTTCAGGTTGGGGAACCTGTTCTCTGGGGGAGGCAGCTTATTGAGAAGAGGCACTGAAACTGGATATTAGGAATCTAGGGTTTTAGACCAAGTATTGCCACTAATTGCTGTGTGAGTCTGGTCAGATCATTATCTCTCTAGAACCTACTTTCCCCATCTCTAAAATAAAAAAATTGAGACTAAATAATATGTAGGGTTTCTTCTATACGTTAAAATTTTATATTCTAATGACTTTTGAGAACATTTGAGATAGTCAAATCAATAAAATGAATTGACTTGTAATAGCTCCTAAAAGAATGCAGCCAGTTTCTCGGTGGAATGGTTCACCTATAAACCTGTGGGAAGTTCTGTCCAAAAGTATTGAAAAGCTTGACTCCAGGTTTAGAAAATAGTGATGTTATCTTCAAGATTTTTATTGAACTAAAAACAGTGAGATTTTCAGGTGATAGTAATTAGGAAAAGCTTTCCTAATTCCACTGTCATTAACTCAAGAAAGGTGCTATGTGTTATTAGAAATTAGTTCCGTGTAACATTTGCTTGAATTATTTGTCATAACTAACAGTCATCCGTTTTCTTACGTATAAAATAGTTGAGGCCTCCTTTTTCCAGATTATTTCTATTTGCTTTGGAACATTGTCTTCTCGTTAGGGATTGAGATAATGTGGCGTGAGCATTGATTCATACCCCTACACTCTAAGAATGTAAGAGCAAGTGGCCTTTTAAATTTTTTGTATTAAATGTTTCTATAATATTTATAACTGTGTTATAACAAGTAGCCATTGTTTTTGTAATGAAAACAATAAAGACTTAAGTATATATCCTTCAGATAAGGAGAGAAAATAAAGATGACTTTTCGTGGTTTGTATTCATCCTTAGTACTGCTTGCCACTTCACATTTAATAGAGTTTTTTTGTTCTTCACCTAAGTATATTATTGCCTAACATTATCTTACTGTCTGTAAAGATTAATCAAAGTTCGGTATAAAATGGCTGTTTGATTTAAGGATGTTGTGTTCTGTGACAAGGGAAATACTATATTGAGATGCAAAATGGCTAAGGGAACACAGAAGAGGAGATAACTAATTTTGAGTGGAGGAATCAGGTAAGGCTTCTGAGGGGAGGTGACATATGAGTTGGGCTAGTCAATGGCAGAGCTAGGATTTTAACCCAGTTCTGTCCACTCCCCCCACCAAAAAAAAACCACTCAGGATCTTACCCCTGCCCTGTACTGCCTCCTCAGCCAGCCACCCCACCAGATCTACTGTCTGAGCCTATCTGCCGGTCAGAACCAGCTTCATTCTTATTGCCTTTATGACCATGGCAGGTAGGATTACACTAATACTAATATTTTAACACTAACAGTAAAACTAATACCCAGCACTCATTAAGCACTCCCTATATGTTAGGTCCTTTATTAATAGGGAGAGCTAATAATTTATCACCAACCAGAGACATCTTTTTTTTTTTTTTTAAACAACTCTGTTGGGATATTGTTGACATACAATAAACTATATATGTTTAAAGTATAGAATTTAATAAATTTTGACATATGTATTCACCCTTGAAGCAATTAACCACAATCAAAATAATGAACATTCTATGACCCATGAAAGTTTCCTCATGCTTTTTTATAATCCCTACCTACCCCTCACCTCTGTCCCCAGGCAACCCCTCATCTGCTTTCTGTCACTGTGGCTTAGTTTTCATTTTCTAGAATCTTATATACATGAAATTATGCAGTGTTTAGTTATTTTTTGTCAGACTTTTGTTTATTCACTCTAAGTTGTTGTGGGTACCAATAGTTTATCCCTTTATGTTGCTGTATTCCATTGTATGAGTATGCCACGGTTAATTCATCCATTCACCTGTTGATGAGCATTTGAGTAGTTTTTAGTTCTTGATTGTGGACAATAAGGCTACTATGGCTATTCATGTAAAAAAGTCTTGGATTTTTTTTTTTTTTTAAATATTTTATTTATTTATTTATTTATTCATTATTTTTGGCTGTGTTGGGTCTTCGTTTCTGTGCGAGGGCTTTCTCTAGTTGCGGCAAGCGGGGGCCACTCTTCATCGCGGTGCGGGGACCGCTCTTCATCGCGGTGCGCGGGCCTTTCACTATCGCGGCCCCTCCCGTTGCGGGGCACAGGCTCCAGACGCGCAGGCTCAGTAATTGTGGCTCACGGGCCTAGTCGCTCCGTGGCATGTGGGATCTTCCCAGACCAGGGCTTGAACCCGTGTCCCCTGCATTGGCAGGCAGATTCTCAACCACTGCGCCACCAGGGAAGCCCAAGTCTTGGATTTTTATAGGCAGAAAAGACTAGACTCTTTTTAGCCCCCTGCATCCATCATTTCCATCTTTCTCTGGGTCTTAGTAGATGCCGTTTTCCATGCCTAGAACCCTCTTCTCCAAATGCCTCCCCAGCCCCACTGTCATGTGACATTCACCATTTCACTTTTCATGTCTCTACATAAACCTCACGTCTTTCTAGAATCACTTCCCTATCTGTCATCAGTGAGTTGGGTACCACTGCCTATGTCCTCCCGTAGATATATCTTGTATCTTCCCCCATTATAGGACTTACCACTGGCTATTGTAACTGCTTCTTTACATATCAAAGTTTCTCTAGAATTTAAATTGTCTGGCTAAATACATGTTAAATGATTGAATAAATAAATGAATGAATGAAGAGTAAGGAGTAGGATCAAAGATAAGCACGGAAGAGAATTAAGAATCTTCTATAATTAGATTGTGCTGATGGTTGCACGGCTCTGTGAATATACTAAAAATCATTGTATGGTACAAATCAAGTCAGTGAATTATGGTATGTGAACTATATCTCAATAAAGCTGTTTATAAAAAGGGAATTGACAAATAGTAAGTCATCCTGATGGAAAATATATTACATTAAGGAGTGACCAAAAATAAGGCTGGAAAGAATTATTAACATTTCAGCATCAATTCTAAATGTTATGGAAGACTGAATCATCAAAACTCAACTTACCATTAGGTTTTTATCCCAATATTCTTTTCTAATTTGATTCATTTACTTATTTATTCACTTTTGCTAGAAAACTTCAATGTATGTTAAGATTAGTTTTCTAACATCTTTTGTGTAATTTTTCTGCTGTGAGTAGCAATCTAATCTAGAATGGATAGCATAATAAACTAGGAGCAAAGAGGAGTGCATTCCATCCTTGGAACCATCCCTCTCCAGGAGACCTGATGCAAATCAGAACCCCTATTCCCTGTGTCATGAAGAATAAGTGAGGATTTACCATGATGATAAAATTGAGAAGTGCATTTGAGGCAGAGTATAATCTGCAAAAAAAAAAAAAAAAAAAGAAAGGCAGAAAGGCATTAATCATCAAGGTAATGATTGGAGGACTTGTCCTGTGGTGTGAATCTACAGGGTGAGGTGGGGGTAGGGGCAGGAGTATGAGACTAGAGAGGTGGGTTGGTGTAAAATCTCTTCGTCCTGGAAAGAGTTTTCGATTTCATCCCATGGTCAGGGCAGAACCAACATTTTAAAAAATTAGGTTCGTAAGAAGGAATGAAGGACCAAATGGGTCATTGTGAGGATAAGTGCAATAATAGCTATGAAAGAATTTTGCACCCCTGGGAAGAGAATGCAATATAAATCAAAATCTCTTTTACTCATGTAATTTGACCATAGCATTAAGTTAGCCTCTCATTTGGATCCAAGCTTTCTTATGCCCATCTTTGTTCTCTCTCCCACCTTCCCTGAAAGTCTCTGCTTCCAAGATTAGTTTTGAATGTGTGCTCTGCTTAACTCGTCTCAGGGGATCTTATTTTGTGTGTTCAGGATCAAGAAGTGAGGTGTACCTTGGGTGGTCTTTTGAGGACTATCTTTTATCACCTCAGAAATCCTACCCTGAATTGAAGCTTATCCAAAACGATCTGTCTTGGAGGGAACAATGTTTTAACCACCATGATTTTTATCTATTTGAGACAGTTTGAATTTTATCCATAACTATGTCTTGATTTCAACACTTTGTGGGAGATACATTTCATACCTGTCAGTAGGCTATGTGTGAGACAGTGTATGTGTGTGAATTTATGTATGTGTGTGTGTTTGTATGGGTAGGCGGAGGATTGTATTCAGTTTTTATTGCTGCCTAACAAATGACCACAAGCTTAATAACTTCAAAGAACATCCATTTATTAGCTCACAGTTCTGAAGGTCAGAAGTCCAGGCAGACACAGCTGGTTTCTCTCCTTAGGATTTCATAAGAACTGAGTTCAAAGTATTCAAATGGGCCAGGTTCTTATCTGAAGGCTCTGGGGAGGAATCCACTTCCAAATTCATTGTTGGCGGAAATCAGAACAAGGACATTCTCTTACATAACCACAGTGTAATTATCAAAATCAGGAAATTTAGTGTTGATCAAAGTACTATTACATCATCCACAGTAATATTCAAATTATTTCATTTCTGCCAATAGATCTATTATAGCTATTTTCTTCTCCTTCAGGATCCTACCCAGAATCAGCCATTGCATGTAGTTGTCATGTCCTTTTAGTTTCCTTTAATCTGTAATATTTCCTCAGTCTTTATCTTTCTTGACACTGACATATTTTAGAGAACAGTTATTTTTATAGTATGTTTCTCAATTTGGATTCTTCTGATTTTTTTTTCTTCATTAAATTCAAATTAAGTATTTTTAGCAGGAATGGCAGACATGCAATGTGTTCTCCTCAATGCATCACATCAGAAGGCTTATGACGTCAGTTTGTCCCAGTTTGGTGATGTTTGCTTTGATCACTTGGTGACAGTGGTGTCTTCCATGTTTCTCCACTGCAAAATGTCTGTGTTCCTCTTTGTAAGTAATTTGTGGGGAATTATTTTGATCTATGTAAATATCTGTTCCTCATAACACAAATTTTAGCATCCAATGATGACTTTTTTTAACTCCTTCATTTTCTATTTATTAGTTAGCATTCTACTGTAAGAGAAACTGATTTATTTATTCATATCAGTATGGACTCATAGATTCTTATTTACTCAAATAAATTGTTAATAGCCTCATTTATATTGAGGCTCAGTTTCACCCAGATTTGGCCAGTGGAATCCTTTCAAGCTCACTCGCATGTCCTGTTGATACATTCTCATCATCTTGGATTACTTCCTTATTTTTAGGTGTAGGAAAATGTTCCAGGCTTGTCTTGCACTTGAGCCCTGGAATCAACCCTTTCTCTAAGGAGACCTGTTGCTTTTCAGAGGAGCATGTAATTTAGAAACCAGTCACTGGTATGCTTATTGCTTCTGGAATGTTATTACCTGTGTGACTTCTCAGTAGAGAAAAAGCTAGGATATAATACACAAATATACATATGTATTTCTTTGTTTCAGCAAATACAAATATTAGTAGCTTTGCTTGTTTAATTCTAGAAAATGGGTGGGTTTTAATTTCCACATTACAGATGGGAGAAGTAATCAGAAGAGTTGGAACCACTGGTTTTTTTCTTTAATTTAATTCAATTTTTTTATACAGCAGGTTCTTATTAGTTATCTATTTTATACATATTAGTGTATATATGTCAATCCCAGTCTCCCAATTCATCCCACCACCACCACCCCCCTTTCCCCCCTTGGTGTCCATATGTTTGTTCTCTACATCTGTGTCTATTTCTGCCTTGCAAACGGGTTCATCTGTACCATTTTTCTAGATTCAACATATATGCATTAATATACAATATTTGTTTTTCTCTTTCTGACTTACTTCACTCTGTATGACAGTCTCTAGGTCCATCCACGTCTCTACAAATGGCCCTATTTCGTTCCTTTTTATGGCTGAGTAATATTCCATTGTATATATGTACCACAACTTCTTTATCCATTCGTCTGTCGATGAGCATTTAGGTTGCTTCCATGACCTGGCTATTGTAAATAGTGCTGCAGTGAACATTGGGGTGCATGTGTCTTTTTGAATTATGGTTTTCTCTGAGTATATGCCCAGTAGTGGGATTGCTGGGTCATATGGTAGTTCTATTTTTAGTTTTTTAAGGAACCTCCATACTGTTCTCCATAGTGGCTGTATCAATTTACATTCCCACCAACAGTGCAAGAGGGTTCCCTTTTCTCCACACCCTCTCCAGCATTTGTTGTTTGTAGATTTTCTGATGATGCCCATTCTAACTGGTGTGAGGTGATACCTCATTGTAGTTTTGATTTGCATTTTTCTAATAATTAGTGATGTTGAGCAGCTTTTCATTTGCCTCTTGGCCATCTGTGTGTCTTCTTTGGAGAAATGTCTATTTAGGGCTTCTGCCCATTTTTTGATTGGATTATTTGTTTTTCTTAACATTGAGCTGCGTGAGCTAGAACCACTATTTTTTTTTCATGTTGAAGGAGTTTTATTCAGCAATCAGTACTAAATCTATTTTTTCATAAACACTAATTTTTAGAACAGTTTTAGGTTTACAGAGAAACTTAGATTTGAGAAGATAATACAGAGAGTTCCCTTGCGTTCCATGCCCATTTCCCCTACTATTAACATCTTACATTACTACAGTGCATGTTACAATTAATGAACCAATGTCTATACATCATTGCTAATTAAAATTCATAGTTTATTCAGCTTTCCTTAGCTTCACTTAATGTTCTTTTTATGTTTTAGGGTCCCATCCAAAATACCATATTACATTTAATTGTCATGTCTTTTTAGGCTCTTCTTGACTGTGGTGATTTCTCACACTTTCCTTATTTTTTTATGATCTTGACAGTTTTGAGGACTACTAGCCCAGTATTCCATAGGCTGCTCCTCTATTAGCATTTGTCTGTTTATCTTATGAATAGTCTGGGATTGCATGTGTTTTTAGAGAATGACCTCAGAGGTCCATCTTCATCACATCATGTCAAGGGTACATATTAGCAATACAAGTTTTCACTGTTGACATTGACCTCAGTCACCTTGCAGAAAAAGTGTTCATCAGGTTTCTCCACAGTAAAGGTATCTCACCCACCCCTTCTATACTGTACTCTTTGAAAGGAAATCACTACCCAAAGCCCACACTGCTTCCCCTTCTTCACGGTGGAGTATCTACATAAATTATTTGGAATTGTTTCATGAGAGGTGTGTCTCTTTGCCTTCATTTACTTACTTACTTATTTATATAAGCATGGCCTCATGGATATTTATTTTGTGCTTTGAGTTATAATCCAATACTACTATATTTTGTTGCTCAGATTGTTCTAGCCTTGTTCACTGCGAGCTCCAGCAGTTGGCTCCTCTGTCCCTTTGACATACCCCTATCAATGTGGTTTTTGTTTGTCTTTGAGCACTTCTTATTTTCTGGCACCACCAGACGCTCCAAGCTCATTTTGTGTATTTTCTGCCCCAGCAGGCTTGCTTTTTGTAATGATATTTGTTAGTCATTTTGAAACTATATTCTGTGTAGGTGTAAGCAAATGAGTAATATTTGGTGGGGAATGGGAGCCAGGTTTCTCACTCTTGGGGAAGGGAGTTAGAAATATGGAAAGGAGGAAGAAAGGAAGGTACCTGTAGATTTGGACTGAAATTTAACATTTCAGTATGAACTCATTGTTTTAAATTTACAGATGTCACTGGCAATACTCCTTGTCTCAAAGTCCATTTTGTCTAATATTAAAATGGCCAATCCAGCTTTCTGATGCTTACTGTTTACCTAATATCTCTTTTTCTATCCTTTCATTTTTAAACCCTTTTTGTCTTTATATCCAAAGTGGATTTCTTATAGGTGGAAATAGTTAGGTCTTACCTTTTTAGTGGAAAATCTCTGCTTTGTAACTGAAGTATTTAGTCCGTTTATATTTTGTATAATTACTGAATCCTCATGCAGTCTTTATTCCACCCCCACCCCCTTTTCCTCACAGCTCTCTTTTATCAGGTATCCTGCTCTGTAAATTCCAGCCACTTCAGAAACTGGCAGTTCCAGTCTCTGCCTCCTTAGCTCAATGAAATCCCTACCTCACATGGGCGTCTTCTCCCTGTTCTGCAACAGGGAGAAAGTCTGGTGATTGTGGCATAACAGTGATACATATCTTATGGATTTCCCTTCTCACAAGGACTGCAATACTGTACTACTTGTTGTTCAATTCCTAAGGAAAAAAAAGCAGTGGTATCACATATTTTCATCTATTTTATTTATTTTTAATTTTAATTTCCCTATTTGTAGCTATTTTTGTTGCGAGAGCAAGTCTAGTACAGCTACTCTATCATGCCTAGAAGGAGAGATACCCAAAGAATTCACTAAAGCACATCAATAAAAATACCATAGACCATAATACAGTCAGTTATTCTGTAGCTTGTGTTTTCTTTTTAAAAATTTTTTCCAGCTTTCTTGAGATATGATTGACAAACACTGTATATGTTTAAGGTATACATTGTGATGTTTTGATATACATATGCATTGTGAAATGATTTCCCCAATCAAGTTAATTAGATAGGTTGTGTTTTGTAGATAAATTGCAAATAAATTTCCACTGCTGTATTAGCTGAATATCCTCAAATAAGGTTTCTAATCCTTTCAGATAACTAAACTTCTGGCCAAAGACAGAAAAATAGAAAGATGTATGGTGAGACAGGAAATAGAAATTATATAAGAACACAATGGCACTTTGTGCTTTCCAAGTTCTTTCACACACTTTTCTGTAAGGACTCTGTTGGTTACAAGTGACAGAAACCTAACTCAAAGTGAATTAAGCATAAAGGAGAATTTATTGGCTTATATAACTGACATCCCAGGGTATCTGGCTTTGGTTATACTATTGGGAATCTGTCCCTCTCCATTTCTCAGGTCCCATTTCTCCTGTTGGCTTTTTGGCTGACAGTTTGATGCTAGCAGCTCCTGGCTTATATCCTGCCAGCTTAAGAGAGCTCCAGCCAAAGAGAGCTCCTCCTTCAGTCAACAAATAGTTATTTAGAGCCTGATACATATGGAATAGGGGATATGTGCAATGGTGAACTAGATAATTAGTATTCTTGCCCTCAGAGAGTTTACATTCTGGTCACATGAGAGAATAAATAAGTGAACAAATAAAATCATTTGGTCTCTGGTCATTAATTTGAAAAAATAATACAGGGTAATGTGGTAGAACATAAATATGATGGCTATTTTTGTTTCACTGTCCAGGGATTCCTATCAGCTTAAGGGGCATCTGACTTAAGACATGAGTTATTATGAGAAAAAGGCAACCAGGTGATCTAGGGAAAGAATATTGCATGGAGAAAGAAGAGCAGGTACACAGCTTCTAAAATGGAAATCGGCCTAGCCTCTTCTAGGTAGAGAGAAGTGAATGTAAAGAAATAGCAGATGATAAGATACATGAGATAGGTAGGAGTTAGATCACAGGGGCCATGGTAGGAGTTTAGATGTAATCCTGGTTACAATGAAATGAGGACAGCTAAGAAATATAATGTGACCTTTTAGAATGATCATTCTGGAGGCTATGTAGAAGATTTACCAACACTGAACCAAGATTGAGAGTGTTAGTCTGGCCTTGATGATGTGCCCATACCTAAATCAATCTCTGTGGCCAGGGTGATGCAATGCTTTGATTGGTCCATCTCAGGATGTCCTAACTCCTGAGGCCAGGTGGTGAGGTCAACTCCATCTGAACTACATGAACTAAAAGTAGGGTTGGGGCTGGCCCTCTCACATTGAGGTGTTATTTCCAGAAGAAGGGTTAATGGGTAGATACAAATAACAAAACACCTGTCCACTCCATTTTCCAACTTAAGCAAAGAGTAGTTGCAGTTATTGGAAAAGTGCTGAAGCCCTGCTGTGCTCTGGGAACTAGCGCTTCCCAAGTCAAAAGAGTTTTCCTCACCAGCTTCAGGGGTAGCATCTGAACTCTGGGCAGGAGTCTGAACTCTGAACAAGGTCATTCAGGTCCTAAAATAACATGTGAATGTAAAATATACCATTAAAAAGGTGAAGATATGTTTTCTAATATTTTATTTTTGTAAACTATGGCCAAAGATTCCAGGAGAGACCACATTTGGGGGGAAAAAACATGTTTGGCACTGTGTTCTAACACCATGAGTAGAAGACGAAATCTTTACATTTCTATAACACAAATATTCTTTATGGAAAACTCGACCGTGTCTTAATCTCTAAGGATTCACTTCTTGAGGAACTTTGAGGAACTCAAATACAGTAAATCACTAGTATTCCCTGGTATTCATCTGAGAATTCTTGAAGGAAATAAACTGTGAGATAGTGGCACCACCAGTCAGGACACAATATGTCCTCTATAAACAGCAGTTCTCAAAGATTGGAGAAAAAATTGCTAATGCTTCACCCATCAGGGAGAAAGGGGGGAAAATGAGAGGAGATTCCAGAAATTTCAGATCATTGAAGCTCGTCTCATCATTTCAGTTCCCAGGAAAGTGATTAAGGGTTTAATTAAGTTTGGATAGTCGAATAAGTATAACCAGAAAGAGTTTCACTTGCAGAATTTCCATATAACTTTTGGATTTGTATAATAGAACCTGTCTTAAGGGAAAACCTCCTTCCTGGCTGGGAACTTTTATAAAATTAATCATAAAAATGTATATAAGAATTTCTGGTTTCTTTTATGCGGTCTCTGCTGCTGCGGCTGAAGTTAGAGCATGGATACTTCTCAACACTTTTTTTTTCTTAATAAACAAACTGTTTGGGATGGCAGTGATTTGGGTTGTTACATTTGCTAAAGCTCCTTGTCTGTTATAAGCTTGCATTATCTAATGGTCAGAACAGGTAGTTATCAATTGTCCACACACATTTATTAAGTACAGATCCATGCAAAGCATTGTATTAGATACAAAAGCACGAAGAAATCTGCTCCCTGTCCTTAAGAAATTTGGTGACAAAATCAGTGCATGTACAGCATCCTGAGAGGAGAGAGTAGCGTGGGTGTTGGCAGTTATGTGGGTGTCATTGAGAAGCTGGGATATTATTTAGGTCTTAAAGAAATGAATAACCCTTCAATCTAAAGATAGAAGAAGGGTAGGTGACTGGTGCTGTGTCATCCTTGCTTTTTCTCCAGTTTCTACCTGCTCCTCCAGGATTACTTCTTTTATTGCTACAATTTCAAATACTCTTTACATGTTCTCATGATGCCCTACTTCATATTCCTAACGCAAGCCTCTCTCTGGGGCAGATTCACATTCTGCTTCCTAGTGTACATTGCTACCATAAAAATTTTAATGGTACGGCCATTATGGAAAACAGGGTGGAGGTTATTTAAAAAATTAAAACTAGAACCACTGCGTGATCTAGCAATCCCTCTTCTGGGTAAATATCCAAAGGAAATTAAATCAGTACTTCAAAGAGACATCGGTGCTCACATGTTCATTGCAGCATTATTCACAATAGTCAAAATGTGGAAACAACCTAAGTGTCCACTGATGGATAAATAGATATAGAAATTGTGGTAAATATTTTAAAAAGGAGATTTTGCCCTTTGCAACAACGTAGATGAACCTGGAGGACATTATGCTAAGTGAAATAAGCCAGAAACAGAAAGAAAAAAACTGTATAACCTCATTTATATGTGAAATCTAAAATCTCATTTATATGTGGAATCACAGAAGCGAGGAGTAGAATGGTGGTTACCAGGGGCGAGGAGGTAGGGGAAATGTGGAGATGTTGGTCAAAGTGTGCAAAGTTGCAATTATATAGGATGAGTAAGTTCTAGAGATTTAACGTACAGCATGGTGACTCTGGTTAATAATATTGCATTGAATACTGGAAATTTGCTCAGAGAATAGATCTCAGGTGCTCTCACCACACACACACACACACAGTAACTGTGTAAGGAGATTTAACATTAATTAGCTTGACTGTAGTAGTCTTTCACTATGTATATGTATATGAAAACATCATGTTGTATGCCTGAAATATCAATATATACAATTTTTATTCTAAAAGAGAAAAGAAAAGAATGACTCAATGTGCCTTTTCTCTTAAAGTTGCTTTTCCTTCTGTATTCCATATTTTGGTTGATGGCACCACCAGTCATTATCAGTTTAAGCTAACAACCTCAGAACCTCATTCTAGGTTCTTTAGTCTTCCTATATTTCCTTAACGCATCACCTTCCAAATTTAGCAACTTGACTTCCATTTATTTCTGACTTCATCCTTCCTTTGCATTTGGTATTTACTTGTATTGACACACTAATCAGGTGGTGTTGCATATATGCATTTATGCATGTGTGTGAGCTCTGGGTAGCATATGGCTTCTTAGTCTTTGATTCCATTTCCAGTGACTAATGCCATACCAACGCCATGCCCAGAGACATAATGCATGTGGGATGTATGCAAGAAATGTTTGTTGAAGGAGTTGTGTGTTAGATGTCTATCATCTATTCAATCATTTATTTAATAATTCACCCAACACACATTTATGGAAGACTTGCTGTGTGATTGGGACTGTGCCTGCTTGATACTGAGAAGACAAAGATGAAGGAGACACACCATCCTTGCTCTCTGGTAGCTCACAGAGGACAAGGAAGAACAAACACATAAATAAGTAATATTGAAAAATTAAAGTTAAGATAGACCCAGTAATCTTAACCATCCACCGTTTTCAGTCTCAACATATGTGTATATGTGTGTGTCATCTTATTATTTGATGGTGATGTTGCAGATTTTGCAGTGATATTCTCTCTCTCTCTCTCTGGCATATTATTTCAATGCATAATTAATTAAAATTTGGTAAACTCTCAACTTGAATTATCACTAACAAAGTACTTGGGAGAATAAAAACATTTCCTCTTAAAGAAGTGTGTTTCTAAGAAGAAGAATGTGACCCCTGCTAGGAAAACAAAAACATCATAGGATCCTATGATTAAAGCCAGTCCTAATAGAAATAAAAATTCACCACAGCTACCCAGGCTTGAGCATAAATCAAGATACAGTGAACTTAGGGACTGTAGCCAAGAAGCTAGTGATAAAAATCTGAGAATATTGATTATTCCAGGTAGACTGAAAAATTGACTTAAGAAAATTAAACACCTCAGAAAGGCAAAAAAAAAAGAAAGAAAGAAAAAGCAAACCTTTCAGTTTTCCCCCGAAATCATCTTATCTCAACCACTTTCTTTTAAGCTGATGGAGAAGAGGCTGTTTCAGGAAAGTGCTAATGTTTACCCCAAAAGTTTCACTTGTTGTCTGACTGCCACCAGATCCACTTTGAAGATTTTTGAGGTCAAGTAAGGTTTTAGTAGCTCTTTTGAAGTACAAAAAAGGAAGAATGTTCTTCAGGTTGAACCAGCTTGCAGGTTATTACTACCACTGAAAAACTGAAAAGGTTCACGATGAGCTTTCAAAATGGAATTAGTCTGCACAGCTACAAAAACCAAATGTTCTTTATGTTCGGAAAGGGAGAAATGCTATCCAGTGTTTTTCAAAGACATGTTATAGCACAAAGTAGGCAAGGTACATTAGATCAGCAGTTAGTACAGTATTTCATTTTAGCACACCATTAGAGTGATTAAAAATCTCCTTTCTTCAAGCCCTACCACACTCAGTCTCTGTAGACATTGCCTCTTACTTCATCCTAAAAGTTGAAGCCATCAAGTATAATCTCCCTTAACTGTCCTACCTCCCTCCCCAAAACTTATCAATATCCACTTCTGTCTTTTAATCCTTTTCTTTCATTTCAGAGGCTGTGGGAAGGGAGCACCACATTGGGCACTGCTTTGACTATTTGTATAGAGTCCAAAAAAGCAATGGCTGAAACAAGTTAAGGCATTCTTTCCCCTCATATCACTAAGATTAGGAAGAGGCATTCTGGGGCTGGTACAGAAGCTCTGTAGTGGCAACAATGACCCAGGCTCCTTTGATCTTTCTGTTCGTCCTTGCTTAACACTTGACTCCCTTCCAAAGAGCTGCCTCTCAGTCAAAGAATGGTCACTGTAGCTCCAGCCATCATGTCCACATGCCTGGAAGTAGGAAAGAAGAAAGGGGGAGGGATGTCAAAAGGACATCTTACAGCTTAGATAGTCATCTTTTAAAGGATTTTTCCTAGACCCAACAATTTCTGCTTCTATCTCATTGCTCACCATTCTGTCATAAGGGTAGTACTATCTCCAAGGAAACACGAGATAATTCTTCTAAAGCTTGGCACATTGCCTCCTCCAAAAAACCAGGATTCTGTTAGAAAGGGAAAAGATGACAGTGGATTTGAATGAGCAACTCAGTCACTGTCATGGTATCTTAAATCAGTTCTTCTATCTTCAATTTTTTCCCTTGTTGAAATGCTACAAGAAGGGTAGTGAGGAAAAGGAGCTGAAGCTTGGGCATCAGACAGATGTTCAAATCCTCAGTTCATTGCTAATTAACTCTTGGATCTTGCTCAAGTTATTTAATATTCCCAAGCCTTAGTGTATCTATAAAGTGGAGATAAAAATACCTATTGTGAACACCTGTTCGGGGAACTAAGTAAGTGTAAAGAACTGCTATAGTGCCTGGAACACAGTAAGTGATCAATCATTTATAGATATGTAGATACCATGAAGCAATGCTTTGATCTTCTTTGAAACAACTATGGCTTCTTATTGCCCCTGTAGGTACCTTTTTTTTTTTTTCTGTCTATCAAATAAGTATTGATATACCAGATTTTGTTCTTGGCTTCCTGATACCCCTCATTCTGTGTTTCTCATCCATTATCTTGGTTTCAATTGCACTCAAATGCTGATTATTCTCAGCTTACTCAGACCCCTTCTTCAGCTTCTGACTCACCCCTGGCTATTCTCAAAGTATCTGTAATGGGTTGAATAGTAGTCCCCTAAAAGACATGCCCACCCAGAAGCTCAGAATGTGACCTTATTTGGATTAAGGGCCTTTCCAGATGTAATTAAGGTAAGAATCTTGAGATGATATCATCCTGGATTAGGGTGGGTGCTAAATTCAGTAAGCGTCCTTACAATAAACAGAAAAGAAGAAGACACACAGAGACGTAGGAGAGAAAGCCATGTGAAGACGGAGGCACAGATTGGAGTTCTGTGTCTACAAGCCAAGAAACACCAAGAGTTATTGGCAGCCACCAGAAGCTAGGAAAGAGACATAGAACACATTGTCCCTGAGAGCCTCCCAAAAGAATTAACCCTGCCAACACCTTTATTTTGGATTTCTACACTCCCAACTTTGAGAAAATAAATTTATCTTGCTTTAAGCCCCCAAATTTTTAGTAATTTGTTGTGGCAGCCCTAGGAAATGATTCCAGTGTCCCAGACTGAACTCACTGACCTCTCTGAATGTTCCTCTGCCCATATTTTCTAACTTACGGCACCACCATTCACAGAGACAATCCAGCTTGTCATCTTCAACTTCACCCCACCATCTCCCTCCTCGTCCAACCAATTACCAAGCCTCATATCTGACAAGTTCTAGTATCTGGCCTTCACTCTCCACATTCATTTGCCACTTTTTTGGGTTTGAGCTACTGTCATCTCTTATCTGGAGTTATACAAGCCTCCCAGTGTGTGTTCCTGCCCCTTAGATTATCCCGATGAAAGAGATCCAGCCAAAGTGCAGAACTAATCATGAGCCTGACTTGCTCAAAACTCTGTGATGGTGCCTGATTCTCTGCAGGTGAAGCCCAAGAACCAGGCTGGTGATGACTCTGTTCATTCCCTCTTGCCTGTGTGCCTTTGTCCATGCCATCCCCACTGTTGGTGTATACCTCTGCTCACCAGCATGTACCTGTGTTGCCAACCAATGCCACTTATTATCCGCTACCATTCCATGTGTGCCCCACTCTAAGAAGCCTTCTTCATTCCTGTCCCAAGTAGGTGCCTTCCTCTGAGCTCCTGTAATACCCTGAATGTTTACCATGAGCTGTAAGTTTTGCACATTGTATAAAATTTAAGCAAATTCATTATGGTGAGAATTAAAAGAAAGAGTCTAACTCTCCTACTGGTTTGATCTCCTTGAAGGCAAAGGCTGCTCTCCTTCACCTCTCCAGAAACCTGCACAGTGCAGGCTTATCCTCAGTAAATGGTAGACACATTTATCCTCAGTAAATGGTTGTTGAAGGAGTGAAGAGCTTAAATGTTTCTCCTGTGAAACTACCAATTCCCTTTACATTGTTTTACCATCATTGGTAATCGTGTTCAATTAGTAACCTTGAAGTGATCTTAAATCCTTTTTCTTATTGGCCACTGCAGTCAATTCACCCAAGTCCCTCATTTCTTCCTTAATCACACGGGGTCTCTGCAGAGACCTAAAGCCACGGTGGTTAAATGTACAGGCTCCAGAGTCAGTGGGTTTGGGGTCAAATCCTGGCTTTGCCACTTTCTAATTATGTGACCGTGGCCGTGTTATTTAATCTCCCTGAGCTTTATCTGTGCATCTATAGAACGGGAATGATCAGAGCATCTGAATCATAGGGTCACTACCCTTTACTGGTCACTAAAAAAAATGCATGAGATAAAGGTAGAGAATATATCAGATGAACTGAGAATCACACTGCTCTGCTGGCTTCAGTTCTCTAAGTTCAGCAAGGCTGTCACATAGACATGGGCTTTGAGCTAAATGTTAGATTTTATGGATTAGTGTTTTCCAGTGGTGCATAGGTGACTACTACATGCGACATCTCTTCTTCTATATGGTCTTCTAGCCTTCTTGAGGTCGAAGCCTTTTTTTCCGCGGAGTGATTTCAGCAGACTCCAAGGTGTTCTACCTCCCCTTACTATGTTCCCTTCTCATCCTCAACAAGATTCCTGTTGCAAAGTGTCATTTCGATCAGGATACCCCTCTTCATGGAAGTGAACAAAAGTTTCTGGTTCTCCATCAAAGAAAACTCAAATGCTGCCTCACAGGCTGCACGGTCCTCACCAAAGTGTTTTTCCTACCATACTGCCCTCACCTGCTCGTCCCTCTTAGTTTCTAGCCAAGCAAACTTACCTATGGTCCACTTCAAACAGCATGCCTGATGGTGGCCTCAAAGCCACTATACATTTTTAATCAGGATAATGTTTTGGAAAAATGTTAATGTGCTTTTCTCCTTTGCACTTTCAGGTTCATGGGCCTCTCCCTTGTGAGGCTGAGGCATCCATCCACCAAGAGGAAATCACATTGTTACCGTGGGAAGGAATTGAGAAGGAACCAGGTAATGCTGAACTTCTGACATTTAAAATAGTAATTATCAGGAGGGAGATAGCTTGTGACCAGGTTTTCTAAGAAAGAAGGACTTCTCAAAATTCCTCTAGTTTCTATTTATTAATAAGACAAACAAAGCCTGAAGGCTGTGTGAAGCATCTTCTGTGATGGCCAGGCCATGAGATTTGCTGCTCTGGCTAGAAAGAACATATAACAGTGAAAGACGGAAAAGGCCATCTTTTCTGGCTTTAGTGGCTCCTGGGAAATGAATGGTAGATGGAGCTAAAGCAGTCCATTGAGGCTCTACAGTTTCGACATGGGTTGGAAGGAGGTATCTCATAAATGAGGGATATACAGCCCTGGCTCCTGGCTTCAGTTCTCTGAATCACTTTAGCAACTCCGTCACATAGATAGAGCTTTGGAGTTTTGTCTTTTCAATTTCATTCTCCTCCTTCTTGTAAAGCTGTAATATCTTTTAGGGCAAAGAAAGAACTTCCCACATCCCACAGTTTGGTTTCTGATTTACTGGTGCCAAAGAATGGGGAGTTCTTTCCAATAACCATGCAAATCATCATTGAACTACTAGGTAGAGGCTTGAGATGAAAATACATCAGTAAAACTTGAGAGAAAAAGATGCAAGGTTCTCATTTACACCTTCAGGCTAACAAATGTTCATTGCCTTCCGAAGAATTGTGGTCATGATGGGGCATGTGAGGAAGGACCATAGATTGGTTTAAATCTTACTGCAAAGCTATTTCACATGTTGCATTTAAGAGCCTCAGGACTGACCAAAAATCAAAACAACTATTTATGCTAAGAGTTGCCGAAATGATTATGGGGACTGTGGCCAGACAGATTCAGTAATACGTAATTTATGAAAAAGCAAAATGGGGAAAACATATTTTGAGTGAATTGATTAACTTTTTATTTGCTGAGTGTGAACCATATGCCAGGAACTGTGCTCAGGGTAAGCTCACAGAGACAAATGATGTTCAGTGCCTTCACATAGCTAATACTTATTGAATACCATTCTAAATACTTCATGCAAATGAATTTGCTAATACTAACAACAACTTTGTATGAACTGTTATTACTGCTTTTGCCAGATGTTCAAGGTCATATATTTGGTAATAAGTGAAGCCAGAATGTGAACCAAAGCAACTGACTTTGGAGTTTGTGGTCTTTACCAATATGGTTTACAGTCTGTAATGTGGTTTTATGGGTAAATGCATAGGGTTCGCATCAGAGAGAACTGGGAAAACACCAAAAGAAAATTTAGGAGAATACTTTTTATATCTTGGAATGGGGAAGGGCTTCCTAAGCATGAACCAAACCCCAAAGCCATGGAAGAAAAGACTGGCATATTTGGCTATATGACAAATAAAAGCCTTTGTATATTCAAAGAAACCATATATAAACTTTAATGTGTAAATACCTGCCTGGGGAAAAATATTTGCTATATATTAAACATACAAGAGAATCCTATATGTTTATAGGAATCCTACAAATCAGTGAGAAAAAAAACTCATCAACTAAAGAGGTAAGAAGTAGGGCTTCCCTGGTGGCACAGTGGTTAAGAATCCGCCTGCCAGTGCAGGGGACACGGGTTCGAGCCCTGGTCCAGGAAGATCCCACATGCCGCGGAGCAACTAAGCCCGCGTGCCGCAACTATTGAGCCTGCACTCTAGAGCCCACGAGCCACAACTGCTGAGCCCGTGTGCCACAACTACTGAAGCCCACACGCCTAGAGCCCATGCTCTGCAATAAGAGAAGCCACTGCAATGAGAAGCCCACACACCGCAATGAAGAGTAGCCCCTGCTTGCCGCAACTAGAGAAGGCCCACGCGCAGCAACAAAGACCAAACACAGCCAAAAATAAATAAATTAAGTAAATAAATTAAAAAAAAAATAAAGAGGTAAGAAGTAAATTATGAAAAGGCAAATCACAGAAGACAAAATACAATGGTCAGTAAGCAATATTAAAAGATGCTTAATATCAGTAGTAATCAGAGCAATGCAAATTAAAGCTTTGAGATACCTCCAACTGTTTAATTGGAAGTACCCAAAAGTTTATCCAGAAGTTTGATAAGAAATAAAAGGCACATCCCTGTTCGAATTAGAGATAGCAAAGGCCTCCATCAAAATCTTAGGGATTAGGCAGATTGCAGTGATTTTGAAATTCCAGGGGTACTTGTTGAAAGAGCCATGTTACAAAATACAAAAATGAAAATATCCTCAGAATGCTTACTCCAGAGTTTCCTGGGAACCCACCGCTTTCTGTCAATCGTGATGTGCTTCTTCCACATCGCATGCCTTCGTGGAGAGAACATTTGTAACCACAGGCTGTTTTCTATTTTATTTTTATTTTTTGCTTTGTTGTATTTCTCTACAAAAGACGTTTGTTATCCCAAAGACCTAAATTACTCAGAAGGTTCTGAAAATCTGATGAAATGTGAGGAAAATGTGAGATTGGCACTTGTTCAAGTGACTCTGAATTACAAAATCTCTTGAGTTTTTGGAAGGAAGGTAAGAATGCACTTTAGGTAGGGGCCTTAGAACCACTTCTCAGGCAAATTTTCAATTATGTAGCTAGAATTCATTTTTCTTTTTCTGTAAGTGTGTTACTGAGATTCTCTCTGGATAACTTCCACCTTCTAACATTTTCTGGAGGAACACCCTCAAGAAGGATCAGATAGATGGCTTTTATTCAGTATGACTTTCTTCAGGACTTAAAAAAAAGTAACCCTTTTCAAGATACATTAACTCCTTCCCAGCACACAGGTACCACTGGGCAATCATAGTAACGGAAAAAGCTTCTTGCGTGTAGGGTTAGAAAGATGCTAGGCTGCAGGATGACAGATCGGGTGTTTAAGACCAGTTCTGCCCTTGAGTTGATGAAATGCCATGGGAAACTCAGCTACCTGCTGTGAACCTCATATTTTTTCTTCAGTAAGATACAGAGGTCACTCTTGATGACCTTTGGGATCTCTTTATACCTGAGGTTCTGAAGGCTGTGAGAAAATGAGCTCTAACAAAATATCCTGGTACTCTGAAATATGAATATCATAGCTTCAGTTAGATGTACTTTTAATCGTGTCTTTATACAGCAACAATAACTTGTTCTATGAAACTGGTAACATTGCCACATTTTATCCAAAGCGTTTTCTCTGTTCAAGTTTTTTTGTTTGTTTTTTTTTTTTTCTTGTCCTTGACATTATTTCTAATCAGTTTGAGCCTGGTTATAAAGTCAGCAATTTCATATGCCCGAAAGATGATTTTCTGTCCCCCAGTTTTTGTGTTACGAGGGGCAGGGTAAGCTTGGTTATGCTGCAGAAACAAATTAACTCAATAAAATCATAGCTTTTTCAAAGTCTGGTGTGAGCCTTGTAACTCCAGGTCAGGTTTCTTCCCTGGAATGACTCAGTCTTCCTGGATGCTCCCATCCTGTGGCTCTTTTGTCTCAACTTAGGTCCTCCAGTTATTGCCACAGGGCAAGAGACAGCAAGAAAGTCACTTACTGACTCTGGCTCTTAAATACCTTGGGGCAGAAGTCACACACATCACTTCTGCTTATAGCTCATTGGCCAAAACTAGTTATACAACACTGCCCAACTGGAAAAGGGCTGAGAAATGTGGGTCTGGGAGCAGAGAGATAGTCAGTGAGCAATATATCTTTTTCTTCCGTATCTTTCTTCTTTTTTATACACCATCACCTCAAGCTTTTCATTTATTACCCGTCAATCCATTCATTGTCTGTCTCATATTTCTTAAACACTGATTTTCTGCCAGGTACTTACTGGATAACTTAGGTACCATAAAGATGAATAAGATCCATTACCTTCACTTAGACCAAGGAAGAAGAAATCTACCATGCACTACGCAGATACCATCTCATTTAATCTCTCCATTAATGCTGGTAAGGCATTGATATTTTCTTCATCTTTACAGATAAAAAGCTGGGACCCAAAGAAATTAAGTAGCTTGCCCAAAATCACATGGTGAACACGTGGCTAGCCTATAATTCCTACTCCGGTCTGTGTGACTCCTGTGGCTTTGCTTTTTCCATCATAACCCCTGACTTGTCAGTCTTTGGTTAATTAACAGGAAAGACTGGCTTGACTTGGGAGTGAGATGAGTAGATTGCTCTGTGTTTCTCTCACATAGGGACACAGTAGAGCGGGAGTCAGGACACTGAAGTCATTAAAAGGGTGACCTCTGAAGTCAAAATGCCCAGAGTTTTAAACTTACTAGCTTTGTTTCCTTGGGCAAATTACTTAACTTCTCTAAGTTTTATTTTCTCCACCTGGAAAATGGATTCTTCAGATAATTAAATGGAAAAAATCATCGTATGTAAAATGCTTGACACACACTGAGTGCTCAGTGTCGTCGTCGGCATCGCTACTATCATCACCTTTTCCATTATCACCATCACTGTAATTCAAACTCTTGCCTAAGGTGCAGGGCAAAGGGTCCTCTGCATGTGATTCTGTAAATCTCAGTTGTGACCCAGTTTCTTATGGTTTTTTTTTTTTCCTGGAGCCAAGACTCAGCTTGTTATTGCACGGGGCATTGTTAATTTATTTCAGGTCCTTAAGTTCAGGTAAAGGTCCCTACTGGTCTTTAAAGACTTTAAAAAAATTAGGATTCATCTTCTATTATCTGGTACCTCACACGGGCTTTTATTTATTTTTGGTTGATTTCTCATTCGGTCTTAAATCTTTATTCTTTTAAATAGGTAGATAAGAAACACTAATATAAGAAGGCATATGGAAATCTTGACTCACAAGCACGAGGGGGCTGGGGTCTTTTTACTCCAACTGCTTCACAAAGACTCTGAGCAACCTGAAACTCTTTTAGGGACATAATTTTGACCTCATCCTCACCAACCGCCCAGTCTCTGACCCACTTTCTGACCACTTTCTCCTGTACTTCCAACACCCTTGTACCAAGACTCTAACTCTGCCAATTTCAGATCTTACTGAAATCTCTAATCACAGACCCCACCATGTGTTCCTATAACCCTCTCATGTTTTCACACCTCTCCTTTCTAGCTTCCATTGTTCATTATTACCATCACATCCTTGCAAATACTTTAACTTCTTGGCAGCTCTTTCCCCTTTTCCTGCATTGTGCTCACTTGGCAAAGTCTCAAGACTAATTAAATCAAACTATCTACCTATTTTTGCTTGCATTGTGCTCACTTGGCAAAGTCTCAAGACTAATTAAATCAAACTATCTACCTATTTTTGCTTGCGTTGTGGAACATTTGTGGAGAAAAACCAAACTTGCTGATGAGTGCTTTCACCTGAAAATCATGGTTTCAAATCGCGTGTGGGCATTCAACATTGCTGTTCAGTTTTACATCACTTTCCGAGGTTTTCCGATTTCCACAATGGCTATTTCATAGCTTCTCTCACCTCAAATCCTTGCACCTTTTCTTTCCGATATCACACTCTCAGCTACTGACCTCACTTCACACGTTATTGAAAAATAGAGGATCTGCCAGTGAGGAACACTGTCTTTTCCCTACTCCAAAAGCTACGGTGCCACTTGCTTCTATTCCTATGACCTCTGCCTTCTCTTTTCTGAACTCTGGATGAAATGCCTTCACTCCCATCAAAGGCCAAACCCTCCGCTTGGGCGCTGGGTCCCATTTTCTATAGGTTTTGCAAGGACGATATGTCTGAAATTTTACACTTTCCCTCTGCATTCTCAATTTATTCCCGTCTCCTGAATCACTTCTATCAGCATACAAACCTGTTGTAATATCACCTATATTTGCTTTTGGATGTCCTCCTGAGAATTACACATCTTGTTGACAGTTTCCATTGATTCCTCCATGCGTGGATTTTCCAAATGCTGCATGGGGCTGTCTCTGATTTTTGATCCCAAAGCCTTTCAAAGGTTTTGGAAGCCTCTAATTCCCTGTATTAAATCCCATTATGCTTGGAATATCTGGAACAGTTTTTGGTCTCCTGTCCAAATCCTGAGTGTGATGTATATGTCAACCCTTTACTGCCTTACAGCTTCACTCTGTCTCACCTTTCTCTTGAAATGTTTTGTTTTTTCCCTGATCTTTACATAACTGGTTGCAAATGACAAAAAGTCATTTGGATTGCAGCTTAAGTAGTACTGCCTCATCCAACCCATTCACTATCACATTATCTTAATTCGTGACGTACTATTTATAACTATATATTTTTCTTGTTTATTTGCTCACCAGAAGATAACTGATCTAGTTTATCTGTGTAGTCCCAGTATTTAGGATAGTATTTGGCACCCAGCAGGCACCTAATAAATATTTGTGGAATGAGTGAATGAAAACTGACCATCTTACAGCATTTTTCCTAGGTATATCAGTGATTGAAATTTTACGTTCTTCTGATAAATTTTAAGGGAAATCTGTTAAGGGCAAAAGACTATTTTAGGTCCTGTGAGAGATACAAAGTTGAATTAGAACTCAGTCCTGCCTTCGAGGAGCCAGCAGAGGAAATAAGAAATATGATGCCTACATGGCCATTGTGTAACATAGAACGTGGTGTCCTTCTGCACATGTAAAAGCTACGGGAGTTCAAAAAGGGATATACTGCCTCCATTTGGGAAGACAGGGAAGGTTTTCTGAGGGAGGTGATATTTGAATTGGGCCTTGAAGGATGATTAGGACTTATGCATGCAGAATGGATGGGAAGAACATTCTAGAGCAAGTGTTATTAATGGCTCCAAGTGGAGGTAAAGCAAATTCAGAATATAAGGCATTGGGGATAGTTTCCCTTGGCTGGAAATTAGGGTGTGAAAAGAGTGTAAGATGAAGGACTATACTCAGAAAACAAAACATCTCACATAAATTCTCAGACAGGCAGAGGCGCCACCATGTTTCATTTAAAAACTACTTACTCAGATATACATGCAGATTTTACATTTATTTAAGGTGGGTAGTAAGTTTGCAGTCAGAGAATAGCTCTTTTATGCTAAAAGCCTTGAGGCTGTAGGAATTCTGTTTATTACATTAGAAGCCACGCCATGTTTTACATTCTAAATTCTCTGGTTCGGATTCCATGTTGTAAATCTCTGCTCCCTCTCTGCATGCAAATGCGAGCTTTTAGCATCTCTCCCCTTCTCTGAGGGTGAAATCAGTGTACATTCTGCTTCTTAAGACACGTCAGTCATCTTCCTGGAGATAGCAGAAGATGATTAAACTTACTCTAAATCATTATAAGCCCGTTGAAAGGCATTCTCCTCTTGAACTTCTGCTTTCCTCTAAAACAACCCAGCAATTGAATTGGAAAGTGTCTCAGGGTGAAGTCAAAAGAACATAGAAATCTTCCTCGATGTTCTTTAACATCTAATAATAAGGTGATTTTTGCTGTATTATGGCTTTATAGTTTCTTAGACGCTCTCATAGTCACCACAAATAATCGTCCTTCAAACATGCATTCTCCCACCTTGTCGTGCTAAACAGATTCCCTTCAGCACTTACATTACCATGCTGTTCAGTTAAAACAGTGGTTCCAAGTCGGCTATTTGTTTAGAGTTATGGAGTTAGAATAGAGCAATGTATTTTGTTTCCTGTAGGCTCTTATGTCACTGGATATGAGTAATTATATGCATATAGACAAAATTCACACCTAAGATTCACAGGTTTTAAGTTAATCACCAAAGATCAAGTACTCACTTAAAAAAAAAAAAAAAAACTACCTAAAATACAGTATCACTGGGAGTGATAATACCAGTAAAAAGAATACAGGTTCTGCCCTTTCTTTAGTGCAGGAAATAGGGCAGTCAATTATATATTCAAATACATGTACATTTTCTCATGTAAAGATGCATTCGGTCATAATAACCAGTGGCGGGGGGGAAGGGATGATCAAGACAAGCTGGCTATTTGCTTGTGTAATGCTGAGTTTCCTAAGTGCAGGGAAGAATTCCAGGGAGTCATCAATACCACGGAATTCTAGTTTCCTCCTTGAAAGCAATGAAACATGATTCATGGTCTTAAAATGACCTTTTAGAGACATTCCATTCATCACCCTCCCTCTTAGGCTGTAGTGTAGATAGGCTATATCTTTGATGATCTCCACTGTTCAGAAACTGTAAGAATTTTTGATTCTTGCAAAACACCAGCAATAATAGGCAAATTGAGCTCTGTGAAAGGGAATCTATTAAAGTCATTTATTACAGACAAGGCCCATCTCTGATGAATCCTAGAAGGAAGAAACTAAAAAGATCATCGAAAGTGGAGGCCGCTGTTTGGACCACCTTTTTAAAAAAATTTGAATTAGTTGCCAACATAATATCATACCCAACTGGCCCCCTTGCCTCCTTAGCCTTTGGTCCCTGCAGCTATTTCAGGTTTTAATCCCTATAATAATACTTTTAAATTTTCTTGTTGAGGAACTAGATTCTCAGAGAATTCAGGTGTTTTGTTCCAAGTCACACATCCGATTGATAAATAAACAAGGAGTTTATTGAGATGGGAAACATTTAACATGTTTTATTCCATCATATTAATCCCCAAATTCACACATGTCTCTACCACTTGAATTACATAACTGTGAGTTTGAATATCTGTAACTTAGCAATAGGTTAGGGAAAGTTGACTGCTTTTCCAGTAATCGTCACTTGAAATATTCTTTTCCCAAAGGAAAACAGAAAGCCAACTATCCTTTTCTAATTTACCACAGGTCACATTTTAAAAATATTTATTAGAGAAACATGATGGGAGATATATGAAATGGCTAAACCATGGGGAAAGAGACAAGTCAGCACAGCAAAGAGATAAACACAGATAACACACAGAGTAAATACCTGCTTAGTTCAATCTCAATTATTTTGGCATTTAGGAAAGCTGGGACAAGACTTGGCTTAAAAATGGAAAGTAACATCTTAAAATTTTCCACCAGCTGCTAGGCACTGTGAATGTGTTATCTGATTCACACAACAATCTCTCAAGGGGGGGTATTTTGCCATCATTCCTACAGAAGAGGAATCTGAGGTTTCAGAGAGGTTAAAGAGCATCCCTGATTCCACCCAACCAGCCAGGGGCAAAGCTGGAATTGGAACCAGGTGGGATTCCAAAGTGTGCCTGATTTCTAGGACACAGTTTCCTTCTTCCCACACTATATTCTTAGACACAAATTTTCTGCAGTTGAAAAGTGTTAAGTAAGTTTGTAAAAGGGGTATTTTTAAATGATGGTGAAACAAAGCATGAGTCATTTTGTTGAAATAACCCCGAGAAAATATGTCCTATATTACTTTGAAGTTAATCTAATTTTAAGCAATCCTTTTTACCCCGAAAGCAAATTCCCGTGGGACTGTCAATTAGGCACAGTTTTCTTAATCTGAATTAATTTTGTGCTGGGAAGTAACAAAGGGACGTTTCTTTGGTGCTGAATAGTCCTTAATTCAAGCTCTTCTGGAATATTCAGGGAGCCTTATTCAAATTTATACAAAATTATGATTCCCTTCTCCCTGAAATATTGAAGTGATGATAACACACACACACACACACACACACACACTTGTTTCTAAGCACACACAAACACACACACATATGTTTCCGAATTTCCCGAAACATCTCCAACTCACTCACAAAAACAAGTAAATGTGACCCATTTCTTTAGAGACAGCAAAACATCTCCCTTCCAGGACTGCTGAAAGTCTTTTCTTTGAAACTCCTTTGACTGAGAGCGAAATCTCTCCAGACAGGCTAAGGAGGATTAGAGTGTATTCCTTTGAGTAGCAGCCTAGCAGGGTCAAAGGAAGATAGATAAAGGGATTTTCAAACAAGGTTCTGATGAAGAAGGCAGTTGGAATGAGTGGTTGAGGGACATATAGCACCTAACCTAGGAGACTTTCAACCCCAGTCAAACCCCAGAGGGGCTTCTTCTGCAGAGAGCTCCGTCCTTTCTCCGAGCCTGCTGAAATAAATTCTGTGCCCCTTTCAGAATAGATTTGAATGGTAAATTACCTTGCTTGGAGGTGGAAAACGAGAGTCGGGAAGCTTTTCTTTTCCCGTGAGGCACCATCCCTAGTTATAAACGGTAATGAAACTGACACAGGTAAACTGATTACGCTAAGTATGCTGGGTACACAGGACCTCTGAATACTGTTTCCTTTGCCTGCTCTTTGGGGTTTATATAGAAACTTGTGATTCTGGGGCTCAGAAGCTCAAGTCCCGATCAGTGAATAATTTATTAACCTTTAATAAGTTTAAAGGTAAGTTTAATAATTTATTAACCTTTAATAAGCTGATCTCTTTGTATCTCGGTCTGAATTACAAAGTAATAGCTTTCTTAGTAAATTGTTTGGAGATCTCTTTTTTTTTTTTTTTTTTTAAACACTATTTTATTTATTTATGGCTGTGCTGGGTCTTCGTTTCTGTGCGAGGGCTTTCTCTAGTTGTGGCAAGCGGGGGCCACTCTTCATCGCGGTGCGCGGGCCTCTCACTATCGCGCCCTCTCCCGTTGCGGAGCACAGGCTCCAGACGCGCAGGCTCAGTAGTTGTGGCTCACGGGCCTAGCTGCTCCGCGGCATGTGGGATCTTCCCAGACCAGGTCTCGAACCCGTGTCCCCTGCATTGGCAGGCAGACTCTCAACCACTGTGCCACCAGGGAAGCCCGGAGATCTCTTGTTGAAAGGATACATATGTTGTAATTATGAAGCCTTTTTAGCAACATTCTGACAAGGGGTTCTAACCTAAACCCCAACGGACAGGAACTGTTTATTTTTTTCAAGCTGGAAATAAACTACTTTGAAATAATGAGGAACGAGGCATAGTTGGAGTGATATTTTCCAATAAAAAATTCTATGGAATAGTTGAAAGCAGAATGTACAAGAAAAGCAATGTTAGTTATTGGGCACTGACCATAGGCTAGATGCTGCAGTTAAAGGTGGATAAGACACCATCCCTGACCTCAGGGAGCTCACAGTCTAGAAGGGCTGACAGGCACACAAGCAAGTAGGTACAACAGTAGGAGCATGTACACACCCAGCACCAACATAGAGGACACAGTCACCAACTGGTAGAGCATGCTGACCTGTTTTCGTGTCCAAATCCAAGAATTTTAGAGCTGGCAGGGATCCTAGAAATATTCAGTCCAACCATTTCATTATCTGAAGGAGGAGTGTGAGAACTGAGAAATTAAGAGACTTGAAAAAATAGAGAAACCCACATCTTCAGACTTCCAGCTTAGTTCTTTCTTTGTTACACAAATTGAAACCAAATCAATTAGTCAAGTCTGTGAAAAAAAAATACAGTATACATATTGAAATATACTGATGTTTGTAATATCACAAATACATATATAAGTATTATGAATATATATTTTAAAGGTCTCTGTAAAGTACATTTATATCAAATTATTTATAGCATATATTATATATTACATAATATACTGTGCCTTACATATTATGTGATATATAATGGATATTAGTTTTATTTGCAATATATCGCAAATTGCATTGTACTATGTATTATATATAAATGTTATCATTAAAATGAATAAATATGCAACAAAAATGTTGCTTGGCAACCCAGAGAAAAGTTACTAGGCACTAGCCTGGATTCCTCATTTTTTCCCCATTATTTTGGCCTGAGAAGACACCCCCTCTTTCTGTTTAAATCAGGGGCTTCCTTCTAACTCCCAGCATAAATGACAGCTCTTCACGTAACCTCTCTTGATGACCTTAAATCACTACTGGCTGTCAGCAGTCTGTCCTCATCCCACACCACTAGACAGTTGAATGCCTAACGAGCCCCTTAACTGAGAAGCAGTCCACACGATCACTGAGAACATGACCTTTAGAACAGGCAGATGCATGGGGGGGGCCCACTCTGCCTTATTCTAGGTGTGAGGGTTAAGAGTAGTTTCCCTCACGTCTCTAAACCTGTTCACTTCCATCTATAAAATAATAAAAATTGTACCTACTACATTATGTCTTTGCAGGATTCAAGTGTATATGAGAACCTAGCACTCAGTAAATATATAGGCTTTTAGTCCTGCTTTGTTTTCTTGTACACTGTGACTGCTCAATAAATATTTGTTAGGCCATATCAAATTTTATGTTTTTCTTCAAATATTTTTTACACTTCTCCCTCTTCAATCTTAGATTTATTCCTTTAATTTTGTCACCCAGAAACAGACAGATAGACCATAAAAGCTATTTTAAATTATTTACATTCACCTTTGGGTCCTCCAAGAAAACAAACAGGCAGCTGCATCAGATTTTGCCGACAGCATTTTCTTTCTTGTCAACGCAGAGCAACAAAGGCAACTCTGGAAGTTTGTAAAAGCAGTTTTTTGGTTTTTATTTCTGGTGACTCATCAGCAGAGATGAGAGAGAAGCAAACATCAAATGGTAACGTGAACAATCTAAGTAAGAAACAAACTGTGGAGTTTCTGAGTCTTTCTCAGCACAGAAGCCCATCGAGTGAAGGGATGCTTAGCTGCAAGAATGCCAAAATGAAAAATTTCCTTGGAAGTTTCCAAGTAGCAATTTAAAAAAATGGTTTTGGGCTGTTTTAGCCTGAATTTTCTAACTGCCCTCATTCCCCTCTTGATTCTGCACTAGAGACTTCCTTCCCTCTCAGCTCCATTTTTCACCATTATTATAAGGCTAATTCCTATTACATCCACCCTCAGCTTTATCATTGCTCCACCCACTGTCTCAGCTTCTTCATCTCATAGAATTATTGTCTGAGCAAATGATCATGTCCTTCTAGCTGTGCCTCTACAGACATCCCCAAGCCACCCCTCTCGCCCCACGCAAGAGCTAACCACTGTCATCTCTGACCTTCTTCAGGAGCCTCCTGTCTCTACTCTTGCCTATTAACATCTGTTCTCCACTTAGCAGCCAAAGCAATGATATTTAAAATATATAGAGAGGCTCCCCATTATTTTTAGAATAACAGCAAACTCGTTACCATGGCCTCCAAGGCCCTACGTGATCAGGTCCCTTTCTGTTTGACCTCATCTCTTGTTGCTTTTTCCCCCTATTGTTTCCAGAAGTTTCTCAAATGCACCAAGATCTGAGCTAGGGCTTTTGGCCTCCCTGGCTTTTTGCATGACTCACATCTTTGATAATTCAATTGGGGTATAAGGAGGGGCTTTAGTTAGGATGTTCAGGGGAACACCGTAAACTAAATGCCTTTCCCTGTGCCCTCATTCCCCTTACCTGAGTTTATTTCCTCATTATCATTTGTTTTCTGGAATGAATTATACATATTGATATTGTCTGTGTCTGCACTAGCCCATCAGCTCTCTGAAGGGTTAGCCTAGAACCGGGGCCTAGAACAATGCCTGCCACATAGTAGGTGGGCAAAAAAATATTTTTTGAATGAATGAAATATTTGTCAAGTTTTGTAAAGCAGTACTTGTAAAGCTACAAATGTTGAAATATTTGTAAAGTGCTTAGTAGAGTGTTGAGCATATGCAGAGAAATAGTTCTTTAAAAATTAGGCAATTTGAAATATAATGTAAGATCAGAGAAAATCCTACCAGGGTAGGATGACCTTGAATATCAGGCTAGAAAAATCTCCAGATGCCAGTAAGTAGAAAAAAGGCCACTGATGATATCTCTGTTTATATTCATTCCTATATGATCTGGATTCCACACAGGCTGTACTAAATCCCACCAGACAAATGCTTTTGTATCTTAGATGTTGACCGGGGGTTAAATCTGATAACAGAGTTGGCTCAACTGCGTCTGGCATGTATTGAGACAGCTCCTGGGCTAGACCTGACTCTGATGCTGCTGGTAGGAAACCAGATGCTCAGATCATCTTCAAGGCCAAAGAAAGTTCCATCCCGGCACCCAGATCTTCTTGTTTTATGTAGACACTTCAGAGATCTAACATCGAAGGCATTTGGGGACAATGAACAAAGGCTCAGAAAATCAATTTCTATCGCCGAAGATGAAAGAGTACATTTTTACCAATTGTGAGCCTGCAAATGACATTTCCTCTCCTGCCACCATGTTTTAAAGCTTGTTTGCCCTGACATGCAGGCAGAGGCTGTTATTTCAGTTTTCATTTCTGGAAGACAACACTGACCTAGATTTCCTTCTAGTACAGAGTCCATGTGAGGCTGTGATTCTGCTGGCTGCTTCCTTAAGCCCCTGTAGATAATTAGCTACTTCTCAGCCTTAGACAGAGAAAAAGAACAGGTAGGGGGAGAAAAAAAGAAACTTGGCCTTGCCTCATGCTAACTCTGGAAATGAAATGTATTTGTTTCTTTGAAAAAAAAGGTCTCCCAAGTCCTTGGCAGAGGGCACCAAGTAGACTTTTATGTATGTGCTGGAAGTTGTCTTTAGTCCAAGACCCAAGGACTGCAGTTCAGCGTGCGCAAGATCAAACACAGATGCAGCCGAGATGCTGTGCGGTTCAGCCAGTCACCCTGGGGGGAGAGCCAGGCGGAAGATTGGGGGAGAAAGCTTTTCATATTTTAAAAGATATTGAAGTACTACTGCCTGGAGATTTGAAGTATTTAAAGGACCTCTTGGAAAATGGCTTTTCATAAAATGCTGGGGATAAGATGCAGAATAAGAATCATTCCTTCAGAAAAGTTCTGTTTTCACCTCCACTACAACCCTTGAGGACTCTGAGGTAGAAATAAACCCAGCTAAAGTGTGAGATCCCACAGTGTTGTAAGGAGAAATGGAAACTTCATTCCAGCAATATAATCGCTTTTGCTTCCATGTACTTGTGTTCATTAAGTATTTATTCACTGCCTACTATGTGCCCATATGTGGTGGGAAGCAAAAGTTGAATTTCCCTCATGGAGTCTACGGTCTAGTTTCAAAATGGTGAATGTGCCTTTGCCTTCTTGCCCCAGCTGTGGAGAATGACTTGATGAAATGCCAGTGGGAATCCTCTCCTGGCATGTTAGTGTCCAGGTACATGTAAAGGAATAGAATTTTAGTTCTGTTTCTCCCTGCTTCTACTATCACTCCTCTGCACCAACTTCTTCCCTGGCACTTGCAGATGTTAAATTCAAATACTTCCTTCAGGAACCTTCCCTCCTTGCTCCAGTGTACTCTCAGAGCCCCTGGCCGTACCTCAAGACACAGTAGAGAGAACGTGGACAGTGGCATCAGACAGAGCCAGGTCCAGATCTTGGAAGTCTTCAGAGGTTTCCACTTACATGCTATGGGACTATGAATAATTTAGATTTGAATCAATGAACAATTCTTCCAGTGTATAAACTCTGGCTGCATTTGAATCTTGTTCCCATGTATACCAGAATTATTTTTTAAAAACAAACTTTCATTGAGTCCTTACCTTACCCAGGCACTGGAAATACAAAGCTAAGTAAGACACATCTGGCCTTGAAAGAGGTCATTATGGTCCAGTGTGGTTAGTGGAATCGACACTGACAGGAATTCACAATTTGCAGTGTGGCATGTAGGGGAGAATAACTGATTCTGTCATTATGAGGGGACAGTGGGAAGGGCTTAGGGCTCGGGAGAAGTGAAATCAGGGTAGACTTGTAAGAGTTTATCTTATGGACAAAGTGGAGAAGGACGTTCAAGGCAGAAGGAACAAGGTGGACAGAGACGTTGGAGGTTGAACAGCCTTACATATTCGGAAAACAGCAATATTTGAGTTTGGATTCAGTGTTTATGTTCATCCTCTGTTTCGCAGGATTTCACCCAGTCACTATATTTGTAATCATACATATACCTACAGGTCTGCAGTTGTTAGCTCCTTTATTTATTCAGCAGATATCTTTGAGTATCTGCTGTGTGTTAGGCAGTGAAGCAAGTTTGGGCCTATTGGTATAGTCAGATCTCATAATAATAGTCCAATAGTTAAATGAATAATAATTGTAAAAATAATTTTTCAGAGTTTTCCATGATGTTTCTGCCTATGTGATTCTATTCTAGAGGTCAGAATCATCCTAGCACTTTCTGGGACACATTCATTCTAGCACAATAAATGTACTTTGAGCATGAGCATGTATGCATTGAGCAAAGAGTAAACTTAATAGCAATCTTCTCCAGAGGGTTTCACAGAAGACTGATAAAATAACTATCAAGTATTTTTTATAAGATAGAATGCTCATTAATAGCAAAAATCTCATCCTCTTATGAGTAAAAAAATCCCCTTCTGAAGTGACTATTTCTAATCAGATTGTGGCATCTTTTCAAACAAGACACTTCAAGGCCATAAGCCAAATATGCGTACTTTCCAGTCTCCCAGTGTGGTGCAGAATTTCAGCGAACAAGGACCCAAGATATTGTTCTTGGGTCTCACTTAGAAATAAACAACCAAAGTATCACCCTCCCAGGCCTGCAATTTTGAGACATTAATAACTCCTCAGGTTGTGTCAACCTGACATTGTGGAGATGAGGACTAATGATAAATTATGTACATGCTAGAGAGACAGAAATGGTTTGTCACCATGGCAATGGTTATCATGACCTGACTTTGTTATTCATAATGGTGAGTTGCAGCCATCCTCCCACCCTTCCTTATTGCCTACCACAACCCCATATACAAGATATATACCAAGTTCCTGCTGTGAGCATCTCTGTAGAACCAGATCATTAGCTGGCTGTTTATGCCTCATGAGAATCTATATGGAAGACTCTTTATTGATGGATATTTCTTTGTAGTTATCTGGGAGTACAGAGCAGAAGATCCCTGCCTTCTGGACCTCAAGTATTAAGGGGGAAGTGAGTTGATCTGAGGGTTATTTAATAAACACTGAATGGAACTAGGAGGTAGCAATGACCCTCAACTATGGCCCAGTCCCCGGAAATGAATTTTGTCTTTGTATGTTAAACAGCCTCTCTCATCTGTCTTGTACCCAACCAGGCATGAGATTAGTTGTAAAGAAGGAAGGGTCAAAGACTGCACTGTGTAACTCCACGGTACCAGCCAATTCTTGGTAGCAAATAAAGTCTTGATAGAGTCATCAAGGGTGCTCCATACATAGCTTTTTTCCCTTCATTTGTTCACTTAATTATTCATCCTCAGCACTCATTTATTTATCACTTACTGTGTGTTAAGCACCATGCTAGTCTCTGAAGATGCAGTGATGGACTCTCCACATTTAAAGAGATCAAACTTTAGTATGAAAGGAAGTTATGTAAAGGTACATCCGTAATACAAGAGGATCAATGCTATAATTTGTTTCAGCAAACATCAATTTGAGCATCTACTATGTGCGAAACATATTTTAGACAATGTGGATAAACTCAAAGAGTTTAGTAGAAAATATATAAGGAAAGAAAGACATAATAGAGTATTGCAAGAAAACCAATGAAAGTACATGAAGTGTAAAATAGTCTCAATGAGTAGTGAGTATCTTTATTTAGAGACGACTGGACAAGACTTACTAAGACAGGCAACACCTGTTTATTTTAAGAGATGCATAGGGATTCAATTCTGGACTGCTGGGGGAGGGGTCCAGCATGTGAACAGCACAGATGCAGGAAATCGTTGCATCTTTCACTCCAGTGGTGAAAGTGGAGGGAAACACCAAACCTTGCTCATGAAGGACAAAACATCCTGAATTCTTTTCTGCAGATGAAGGAGAAGGTAAGGACTTAAAGATGAGGAGATACAATTGTAATTCTATTTTAGAATAATTTCTCTGGTGAAAAGGTAGAAGTTGGACTGCAGAGACAATCCCTTCTCTCTGGCACAGTAATTGGTCCAGAGGTCAAAGTAGGCACTTGATCCAATTAAGAACAATAAGAATCACTTCTGGGATGATTTTATTCTGAAGCTAAGGGAGATATCTTCTCTATCCTCTTGCCTTGTTCTAAGGGAGATATCTTCTCTATCCTCTTGCCTTGTTCTAAGGGAGATATCTTCTCTATCCTCTTGCCTTGTTCTAAGGGAGATATCTTCTCTATCCTCTTGCCTTGTTCTAAGGGAGATATCTTCTCTATCCTCTTGCCTTGTTCTAAGGGAGATATCTTCTCTATCCTCTTGCCTTGTTCTAAGGGAGATATCTTCTCTATCCTCTTGCCTTGTTAAGTTGGGTCAACAGAACTGGGTTCCACAATGTCCTTCTGCTCTATAGAACAAGCCTGTCTGCAGTAAAAGAGAGTAAGACCAAGAGAATGTCAAGGATGAGAGAAAGAGGGGTGGAGAGAAAGAGAGAGAGAAAGCTAGGGGAAATCATTCTAGTCTGCGGATCCTGTTGAGTCTCAAGACAGCTCCATCTCTGTCTGTAAATTCCTTTCTGTTTAAATGATTCAAGTTATGTGTCTGTCACTTGCAACTAAGGGTCCTGACTCATCTAGAAAGGTTGGACTTGATTGATGAGTAGAAATTTAGCAGCCAACTGAGAATATAAAAGGCATTCCGGTCAGAAGGGCCAGCATTTGTAAAAGGACAGTGCGTGTGATTTTATATGGCTAGAACACAGTGCTGTGAAGGGAGGGGAGTGGCAGGTGGTGAAGCTGAAGAGTTGGGCGGGATCAGGGCACATCTGACCCTGTAGATCATACAGAGAGCTGGGACTTTATCCTGTCAGTCAGCACTTCTCAAACTTTTTTGGCCAAAGACCCATTTTTATTTTTAAAAATTTTTATTCCATCACAGGCCAATCAAATATATTTGTAAAACACAGTAAAATGAATAATTTAAAAAAGGACACAAAATACTAGCCGAATCTTTAATTATGAGATTAAACTCATATAAAATCACTCTTTCTACTAACTATACTTATTCTCAATTTCTGTAGTGACTTGATAAATAAACAGCTTGTCATACTGAGTGAAGTCAGAGAAAGACAAATATCATATGATATGGCTTATATGTGGAATCTAAAATAGGCTACAAATGAACTTATCTACAAAACAGAAATAGAGTTACAGATGTAGAAAACAAACTTACGGTTACCAGGGGGTAAGGGGCAGGGGATAAAGTGGGAGAATGGGATTGACATATACACACTACTATATATAAAATAGATAACTAATAAGGATCTACTGTATAGCACAGGGAACTCTACTCAATATTCTGTAATGACCTATATGGGAAAAGAATCTAAAAAAGAGTGAATATACGTATGTGTGTAACAGATTCACTTTGCTGTACACCCGAAACTAACACAACATTGTAAATCAACTATAGTCCAATAAAAATTTTTTAAAAAAAGAAAATAAGCAGCTTGCAGTCCAACTCTAGTTCCTAGACCACACTTGAGATACGTGACTGGAGATGATGAGAGCCATCGAAATGTTCCAAGCAGAAGTGTTGAAATGTAAGTTGAGATTTTTACAATGACTATACCCATTGTATCGATTAACAGAGATGTCTTTAGAGATGCACTACCAGCTCTGCTCTGAGTCACGTCCCATCTAAGATTTTTCTCAGGACCTTGTATGAACACGCAGAACGCATCCTGATAAAAGACTGACAATACAAGTTGTTAGATCTTGCTAAGATTTTGAATGACAGAGTTAGGATTTTATCTTTTTAACAGTGAGAGCTACCCAAGCTCTAATGGAATGAGCTGACTTGTGAAACTGCGACTTTATTCTTGACACTGACAGTAGAAAGAGAAGAAAGAGGCTGAAAGGAGAAGTGGGTTTTGTGTGTGTGTGTGTGCGTGCGTGCGTGCGTGCAGGCACATGTTTGCTAAGGCTAGAGGATGGAGTCCTAGTGAAAACAAATGTAGTCTCTTTTCAGTTCTGCTTTTGGTCAGCCTGACTAGGAAGCCATTTAGTCAAGCGTGAGGGGGAGAAAGAAGGATGTTCCATCATATACGTCTTCCAGCCCCGATCGAAGTATATGTGTCCTTCTCTCAGGGCTGAGAAACACGAGCAGTTGGTCTGCATCCCTAGTACCTGGTTATCTGAAATAGATCCTTCCTTATACCAGAACCAGTGCCTCAAAATGGCCACTCTATAGTACAGTTTCATAAAAGTTATTGTTTATTCTGTGGTATATATTCTATGTTAAAAAATGTCTGAAGGGCAAAGAAATACCCCAAACCCCAGAGACTGAAACACACATCTTCTTGGAGCGAATTTTGAAGATATGTTTTCAAAACTCAGCAGGTAACAAGAAGAATTCTCCGCATGGGGTTATCACATAACATCCCACTTGTACAGGACTCATAATTCAGAGAAAATGATCCCTCCACCTGACTCCTCCTACTCCCAAACGCTGACTGCTTCCCTCAGCCACAAGCTGTCAGATATATTTTCGGAGTCGTCTTTGAGGATGATCTTGATTGAGTTAATCAATCAGTTTTCCCACAGTGCTGATATTCTGACTTCCCACTAAAGTCTTTAGCGGGAAGGCACATAATTAAACACAGGTAAACTGCATTACTGCACTAGAATACACAATCTGCTTCTCAAAATTTTTCAGTTAGTAGAGCGTCTGGAAAGATTTTCAAATCATTTATAGTAAATATACAGAATATTAGTAATAATCACAATCTCCTTTCTATGGGGTGTTTGCTGTGAGCTACACAATATGCTGAATATCTGAATGTGTTAGAAATATTATCTGATTAAGTTCTAACAGCAGCTCTGTTAAGGAATATTTTACTCTCAACTCCTTTCTACAGATAGGGAAATTCATATATATAGGAAGATTAGGCAACTTGCCCAAGGTGAAAACACTAAAATCTAAATGGGAATGCATTATAAAATGTGAAACTTCCAAGCCATTAGAGGAGGGAAATAAGTGAAGAAAGAAAATGGAACATTCTAACAGAGGGCAAAAAAAAAAAAAAAGAAAAAAAGTTTAAAAAAAAGCCCAAAATGTGATGCAAGAAATAAACTCATACTGATGGGTAGCAATTATGAATGTATGTAAAGAGCTATATATTCTTTTAAAGAGGCGCAGTTAAATATAATGACCCCCAAATATTGAAATAAACTATTTGAAAATATACTTAGAAAACACTAACATAAATAAAGCTGATATGACTATATTATCAAAATATTGCTTTAAGGCAAAAAGCAGTGTTAGGGATAAAGAGAATTATTATATACTAGTGAAAGGAGTAGTTCAGCATAAATATATATATGAGGCGCACAAAAGAGAACCTTGAAACATGGGAGGAAATAATTAAAATAATAGTTAAGAAAATTTCCACAACTGAAATATATCAGTTTTTAGTTAAAATGGGTCATCAAGTGTCTGACACGATGGACATAAACAGACCCACACCAAGGTACGTTACAGAGAAATTTCAGAACACTGGGGACAAAGAGAATATCCTATAAATTTCCAGAAGGAAATAAAAGGTCATAGTCAAAAGATTTTATTGAAAGAAAGGCTGGTAACCAGAAGATGATAGACACGTGCCTTCAAAAATCTAAAGGGAAATTATTTTCAACTTAAAATTTGATACTGAGCCAAATTATCAGTTTAACATCAGGACAGAATAAAAATACTTTAAGACATACAAAGTGTCGATAGACTTATCTTCCATGCAACGTTGCTCTGAAAACTATTGGGGAATATGTTTCACGAAAGCTATAGAGAAAATCTGGGGTTAAGAACACACCAGATACAGAAAACAGAAGATCAAGCATGGGGAGAGAGAGATTAAAGGAATGCCCAGGTTGGTAACTTAGGCAGAAGCTGCATGACAGACTTACACAGAAGGGAACAGATCAAATAGGCTCTTAGATGAACTTCTTCAGGAAAGTAAAATAATAGAGTTCCTGATGTATCTGAATATCATAGGATGAGATTTTAAAACCTGGAAAAGGATTTGAGGTCAAATTATAACAAGTATATAAAAAATTAAGCAAACAAAACCAAACTCGTTATTCGCTGTAGGGAAAACAAAAAGTGATCATAAATGGCTGAGCTGTGAATAGCATTTACATAGTCATAATATGTAAACAGTGAATATTAATGCTAACAGAAGGATGATATACTTATAATGAGAGAATGGGAAAATGTGGAGGGTTCATGAAAGGTAAAATATCTAGAGAGAACCAAGTCCTTACTTCTTATAGTGGTGATTCAATAGATAAGGCATAAAACTAAAAATGTAAGAAATGGCAATTCAAGGATGTTATTTTGAAACATGGAGAGAAATAACAAAATAATCAGATAAAAGATTAAAATTTTGTCTCTGAGAAAGGCAAAGAGAGAAGATAGACATCATCTTTTGGGCTCTAGAGAGCCACCGAAGTTTTCAGCAGGGGTATAAATTATCATATTTGTGTCTTAAAAGAGATCATTGGCATAAAACAGGCAATGTACAATGGTGACCTGAATTAAAATACTCAGCACAGGAATAGGCAACAATGGATGAATGCAAAAGAGGCTCAGGAACCAATCTACAGCAGTGGTTCTCAACCTGTGGTCTCCAAATTGAAGCATCACAAATACACATTTGTTAATTGCTGGAATTTGTTACAGACACACATTCTCAGGCCTTATCCCAGAAATTTTGAGGCTGGGGCCCAGTAATCTGTGCTTTAACAAGCCCACTGGGTGATTTTGATGCACAATAAAATTTGAGCCACTGAGTTGTGGGAATTGGTGCTTGATTTGGATGTTTGGGCTGAAGAAGGGGAAGGGAAAGGAGGACAATGTCCAATATCTGGCTTGAGCAACTGGGCGATAAAGAGGAAAATAAAACTCAAGATAAACAGTGCTCAAGTGCTTTGTAAGTGGAGTTACACTCACAGCCCACTGATACCTGGGCAGGGACCCATTTAGTCTTGAGCAGTCTCTGAACAATAGTCTACCTTCAAAGCCCATGGAAATGCTGGAGGTTTTACACCGTCTTCCACATTTGACTTCCCCCATGCTGACTTCTGTTGAAAGTCAATTTTTGTTTTATCACAAATAGCTATGAAACCAGAATCCTTTACTATTCCTATTCCGATGTGGGTTCTGAGCTGCTGCTAAGATGCCACATGAGAAGGAGTTTAAAGAGGAGGGAGATTGTTAGTGACAAAAGGAAGCAATTGCCATGAAACTGATCTCCCTTCTTTCAACTGTCTGTCTTGGGCATTTAAATGTGTCACATAAATCTTTTCTAGCCCAGTAACTTTAGGGCATCAAAGAATGAAAAAAACGTATGAATAAATAATTTATTTGTTTTAGTGACTAACTCAGGTTTTAGTTAACAAATCACTAAAATAATTATCATTTTTAAAGCCTGGTGCAATAAGCATCTCTGAGCAATTCACCTCATTCCTGGATTCTTGCAAATCCTCTTCAAACCTGGCTTCTCACCACTTCATCCATCTTGCACACCAATCCAGATTAATCTTCTGGAAGCTCCTGGAACACAATAGTGGAGTTATTCTGGCTCTTCCCTTTTTCTGAACACATTAAAATGGGGGAGAAATGTCATATGTCCTAATAAGTGGGGAGTAGCCCTTGAGGAAGACTCAGTGGGACAAATAAAAAGAGAGAATTTAGTTCTTAGCACTTTTCTCTCTTACTTACTTGAAAAATCTGTTGGAAAAATCTAAAGAAAGGTTGGTTATAAAAGTGCTTTGAGCTTTGTAAATTCATATGCAAGTGTAAGATGGTCTGAGACAAGGTGAGACATGTGCACCTGGAAGACATTTCTGCCTTGGGCAAATTGGTCAAGCATGTTGCAAAAGTATGGAGTAGACAACGCTTGGGTCTGGGGTTCTGGATGCTAAGGGGAGGAGGTGTCTATAGGGAGGGGGTAGATAGGGGCCAGGCAAAGTCTCAGGGCAGAGAGTGGAGTCATTCCTTTGGATTCCTTTGGGTGATCTAGGAGCAACACGCCGGTGCCTATCAAAGGACAGGAAATGTAGCTTTGAGGCAGCGACCAGTAGGGGTTGACCATCCCAGAGGACTCAGGGTGCTGCCGCAGCTTCCCAAGGGCTTCTATCCACAGATGATGGGCAGTGCCCTCGTGAGGCGAGCCTGGTGACATGCACATCTAGATCTTCTCACAACCTGGGTTCCCTTCAGATCCAGCCCTCTCATCTCAGACCATCTAAACTTATACACGTGGATTGGCTCTAATCCCTTTAGCTCTGTTCCTCCCCAACCTTCTCCTGGGTCTGATGAATCTTTTTTTTCCCTCCCAGACAAGAGAGTGGTTTTTTGTTTTTGTTTTTGCTCTTGCCTAAAATGTTTTTCCCCAAGCTTTTACCTGTTCCTTAAGTTTATTTTTTCCCTTAAAGGTTCAGCCTTTTGAGACCTAAAACTGCAGAAAATATTCTTTTTCTTTTGGTTTCTATTATCACCTTTTCATTTGGGGGCTGAGGCAAGCAGTTAGCTCAGACTAGCATAGTTCCCTGAATGAGAGGAAGGGAAAACTGGGAAAAAAACAATCTCTACAAAACAATGGTTAAGATTGAGCTGACCCATATTAAATTGCTGATATTCAGCCCTTTTTACTTACAAAATATTGATTTCAAATTGTTTAATATTTTAAAAACCACTTCCTACTACATAAAGGTGTATCCAAAAGCCTTCACTATAGTAGCTAAAATCACTATTTTTCAAAAATGCAACCCAACATGTGCAAAGAATTAAGAATTAGTACAAACTAAGAATTAAGAACCTCTTAGTCTAAAAGTGGGGTTAATTAAGGTAGAATTAATCAAGGAGAACTTTCTAGAAGAGGTGAGCTTTACAGGTCTTAAAGTTAGGGGTATGGGCTAATGGGAAAAATCAGGGCACAGTAGGGGCAGGAGTGGCCTTGGTGGGGATGAGTTTCTTGAAAGGTAAATTGATAACGTGAGAAAAGGGACTTTGCATTTAATACTATCAAAAGACGTGGTTGGGGGAATTCCCTGGCGGTCCAGTAACCGGTTAGGACTCCACGCTCACACTGCCAAGGGCCCAAGTACGATCCCTGGTTGGGGAGCTAAGGTCCCACGAGCACTAGATGAAGAATCAAAAACCTGATTTTCAACCCCAAGTCTCATACAATGAGCTGGGAAAGCTCGAAAAACTCATTAGGCTTTGTAAGTCTATATTACCGTAGCTACTGAAAAAACAGTGAAGGTAATAACACCTCTTCTTGCCCCTCTCACAGGGTTCTTGTCAAGGTCAAATAAAACCATGTAAAGAGCTATAAAAATACAAGTAATTTTTTATTTACAGCAACGGCTTTTGAAGCCTCATTTAGGCATTGTGGCTTTGTGCATATTATTGATATCAAATTCGGAAAAGATGAAAATAAATTAAACTCATCTTCAGATGCCCAAGAAATGTCGATAACGTTTCAATTACGAATGATAAAAGAGAGACATGAGCAAAACCTCAGATTATTACCCCAGGCTCTGGCTTGATAAACATTCTTCTGGTGGGAAAAAAATATAGTGTGATGGTTTTGCTTACAAATTTCTTCTTCCTCCTCTTCCTCCTCCTCTACCTCCTCTCGCCTTGTCCTCCTCCATCTTAATTTGTTGAGCATCACATGAAGCCAGAGTCTAGCTTAAGTACCTTATGTAATTCTTCACTTTTAATCATATAGTAGTCTTTTTTCTGTGCTGTTTCATGAGCCAGCCTGTTGTGCTATTTACTTCAAGATGTAAACTTGTGTAATATAAACTTGTGGAAATAATATACTTAATAGGAAGAAAACATCCTGTTTTAGACAATCCATCCATCTCTCCCCCCGACCAAAACCCTACATACACCCTATGGGTTTCTCCAGTCAATAGAATTTTCAGGGCCCATAACTGTCTCAGTTCTGTTCTGCAAGCCTGACTTTCCACCCGATCAGGGGAGCTTGGCCTGAGCTCTCAGGCGTCAGCCTGGCCGGCTTGGTCCGGGTCCCATCCTCCACAGCTGTCCAATGAGCCCTGTGGGCAATCCTGCTGCTGTGAGGTTATCTCATAAAGCCCTGGACACAACCCTCTCCGTGTTATTTCTCTTCCTACCTTATTTAACCTTTCATGTTAGGGACGATAACACTCTCTAGAATGTGGAAGGCCATCTGTGAGGGGCTAATTGATTTCCCTCCGTCATTCCATATTTATTTTCCTTCTCCTTGCTTCCAGAAGCATGCTCTGAACCAAAGGCCATGGCAGCACCTCATGCTGGCAAAATCCTGCTTTTATTATTTCTTCCCTGGCAACAATTCTTTATCCACCTTGTCAAGTGACTGAGGACTTCGCGACAATGATCTGTTTCCCTCTGCCAGAATCCTTTCATGCAGTTCGACTCCATTTTCAGGACCGTCTCACTAGTGCTGCTTGCATTGTTCTCCATTTGCCCGTGCTACCTTTGGCAGGATTTCTTCTCTGGGGTTGGCATTTTCACTTCACACTTGTTCATCTGATTAGCATCCTTCGGTTGTGTATTAACCGTTTAGCTTCCAGCAAGTGGTCTCTTGGTTAGCTTCCCCTTAATCCTTGAAAGGGTTGCTTTCATCTCATCTCTGCTGACACCATCTTTCTTCAGAACTGAGTGCTGTGGGTTTAACCTTCTAAGGAGCTCTCAGTTCCCCTCCTGCTCTCCTGCCGTGGCCTCAGGTCAGGCTGTCTTCTCTTCCTGCGTGGAGGACTGATACAGCCTGTTCTCCTTGCAGACACGCCTGACCCCCTGCGAACCACCACTGCCAAGCAATTTCCCCAAAACACAAGGCTGTGTTCGTGGCACTGCTCTGTTTCAATCCCTCAAGGATTTTCCACTGAGCTCAGGCTAAGCCCATCCACTTTGGTTATGACACACATGTCTTTTGAAATCTCCCCTCTGCTTTTCTCTCTAGCAGCATCTTCTGTTATGTCCTCATAATTTTTTTTCCTCACTCAAAACAAACAAAAAAAAACCCTGGCAGGCTCTTTGGTGGGGATAATGGCGGACTGTGGGAGGGTTCACACCAAGGAGTACTTTCCAGAACTTCTGCTGCCAGTGTCCTTGTCCCTGCAGTGAGCCACAGCCATCCCCGCCTCTGCAGGAGACCCTCCAACACTAGCAGCCGTGTGGCTGACAGGGTCTTGGTGCCCCGGCCGGGTGTCAGGCCTGAGCCTCTGAGTTGGGAGAGCTGAGTTCAGGACATTGGACCACCGGAGACCTCCCGGCCCCATGTAATATCACTTGGCGAGAGCTCTCCCAGAGATCTCCGTCTCAACGCAGAGACCCAGCTCCACTCAACGACCAGCAAGCTCCAGTGCTGGACACCCCATGCCAAACAACTAGCAACACAGGAACATAACCCCACTCATTAGCAGAGAGGCTGCCTCAAATCATAATAAGGTCACAGACACCCCAAAACACACCACCGGACGTGGTCCTGCCCACCAGAAAGACAAGATCCAGCCTCATTCACCAGAACACAGGCACCAGTCCCCTCCACCAGAAAGCCTACACAACCCACTGAACCAACCTTAGCCACTGGGGGCAGACACCAAAAACAACGGGAACTACGAACCTGCAGCCTGCGAAAAGGAGACCCCAAACACAGTAAGTTAAGCAAAATGAGAAGACAGAGAAATACACAGCAGATGAAGGAGCAAGGTAAAATCTCACCAGACCAAACAAATGAAGAGGAAATAGGTAGTCTACCTGAAAACGAATTCAGAGTAATGATAGTAAAGATGATCCAAAATCTTGGAAATAGAATGGAGAAAATACAAGAATCGTTTAACAAGGACCTAAAAGAACTAAAGAGCAAACAATGATGACCAACACAATAAATGAAATTAAAAATTCTCTAGAAGGAACCAATAGCAGAATAACTGAGGCAGAAGAACGAATAAGTGACCTGGAAGATAAAATAGGGGAAATAACTACTGGAGAGCAGAATAAAGAAAAAAGAATAAAAGAATTGAGGACAGTCTTAGAGACCTCTGGGACAACATTAAACACACCAGCATTCAAATTATAGGTGTCCCAGAAGAAGAAGAGAAAAGAAAGGGACTGAGAAAATAGTTGAAGAGATTATAGTTGAAAACTTCCCTAATATGGGAAAGGAAATAGTCAATCAAGTCCTGGACGCACAGAGAGTCCCATACAGGATAAATCCAAGGAGAAACACGCCAAGACACATATTAATCAAGCTATCAAAAATTAAATGCAAAGAAAAAATATTAAAAGCAGCAAGGGAAAAGCAACAAATAACATACAAGGGAATCCCCATAAAGTCAACAGCTGATCTTTCAGCAGAAACTCTGCAATCCAGGAGGGTGCGGCAGGACATATTTAAAATGATGAAAAGGAAAAAACTACAACCAAGATGACTCTACCCAGCAAGGATCTCATTCAGATTCGATGGAGAAATTAAAACCTTTACAGACAAGCAAAAGCTAAGAGAATTCAGCATCACCAAGCCAGCTTTACAACAAATGCGAAAGGAACTTCTCTAGGCAGGAAACACAAGAGAAGGAAAAGACCTACAATAACAAACCCAAAACAGTTAAGAAAGTCGTAATAGGAACATACATATCGATAATTACCTTAAAGGTAAATGGATTCAATGCTCCCACCAAAAGACATAGACTGCTTGAATGGATACAAAAACAAGACCCATATATATGCTGTCTACAAAAGACCCACTTCAGACCTAGGGACACATCCAGACTGAAAGTGAGGGGATGGAAAAATATATTCCAAGCCAATGGAAATCAAAAGAAAGCTGGAGTAGCAATTCTCATATCAGACAAAATAGACTTTAAAATAAAGACTATTACAAGAGACAAAGAAGGGCACTACATAATGATCAAGGGATCAATCCAAAAGAAGATAAAACAATTGTAAATATTTATGCACCCAACATAGGAGCACCTCAATACATAAGGCAAATGCTAACAGCCATAAAAGGGGAAATTGACAGTAACACGATAAAAGTAGGGGACTTTCACACCCCACTTTTACCAATGGACAGATCATCCAAAATGAAAAGAAATAAGGAAACACAAGCTTTAAATGATACATTAAACAAGATGGACTTAATTGATATTTATAGGACATTACATCCAAAAACAACAGAATACACTTTCTTCTCAAGTGCTCATGGAACATTCTCCAGGATAGATCATATCTTCGGTCACAAATCAAGGCTTGGTAAATATAAGAATATTGAAATCATGTCAAGTATCTTTTCTGACCACAATGCTATAAGACTAGATATCAATTACAGGAAAAAAACTGTAAAAAATACAAACACATGGAGGTTAAAAAATACACTACTAAATAACCAAGAGATCACTGAAGAAATCAAAGAGGAAATCAAAAAATACCTAGAAACAAATGACAATGAAAACACGACGACCCAAGACCTATGGGATGCAGCAAAAGCAGTTCCAAGAGGGAAGTTTATAGCAATACACTCCTACCTCAAGAAACAAGAAACATCTCGAATAAACAACCTAACCTTGCACCTAAAGCAATTAGAGAAAGAAGAACAACAAAACCCCAAAGTTAGCAGAAGGAAAGAAATCATAAAGATCAGATCAGAAATCAATGAAAAAGAAATGAAGGAAACAGTAGCAAAGATCAATAAAACTAAAAGCTGGTTCTTTGAGAAGATAAACAAAATTGATAAGCCATGAGCCAGACTCATCAAGGAAAAAAGGAAGACTCAAATCAATAGAATTAGAAATGAAACAGGAGAAGTAACAACTGACACCACAGAAATACAAAGGATCATGAGAGACTACTACAAGCAACTACATGCCAATAAAATGGACAACCTGGAAGAAATGCACAAATTCTTAGAAAAGCACAACCTTCTGCGACTGTACCAGGAAGAAATAGAAAATAAAAACAGACCAATCACAAGCACTGAAATTGAAACTGTGATTAAAACTCCTCCAACAAACAAAAGTCCAGGACCAGATGGCTTCACAGGCGAATTCTATCAAACATTTAGAGAAGAGCTAACACCTATCCTTCTCAAAGTCTTCCAAAATACAGCAGAGGGAGGAACACTCCCAAACTCATTCTACAAGGCCACCATCAGCCTGATACAAAAACCAGACAAAGATGTCTCCCAAAAAGAAAACTACAGGCCAATATCACAGAAGAACATAGTTACAAAAATCCTCAGCAAAATAGTAGCAAACAGAATCCAACAGCACATTAAAAGGATCATACACCATGATCAAGTGGGGTTTATCCCAGGAATGCAAAGATTCTTCAATACGTGCAAATCAATCAGTGTGATAAACCATATTAACAAATTGAAAGATAAAAACCATATGATGCTCTCAATAGATGCAGAAAAAGCCTTTGACAAATTCAACATCCATTTATGATAAAAACCCTCCAGAAAGTAGGCATAGAGGGAACTTACCTCAACATAATAAAGGCCATATATGACAAACCCACAGCAAACATCATTCTCAGTGGTGAAAAACTGAAACCATTTCCACCGAGATCAGGAGCAAGACAAGGTTGCCCACTCTGACCACTGTTATTCACCATAGTTTTGGAAGTTTTACCCACAACAATCAGAGAAGGAAAAGAAAAGGAATCCAAGCTGGAAAAGAAGAAGTAAAACTGTCACTGTTTGCAGATGACATGATACTATACATACAGAATCCTAAAGATGCTACCAGAAAACTACTAGAGCTAATCAATGAATTTGGTAGAGTAGCAGGATACAAAATTAATGCACAGAAATCTCTTGCATTCCTATACACTAATGATGAAAAATCTGAAAGAGAAATTAAGGAAACAGTCCCATTTACCATTGCAACAAAAAGAATAAAATACCTAAGAATAAACCTACCTAAGGAGACAAAAGACCTGTATGCAGAAAACTATAAGACACTGATGAAAGAAATTAAAGATGGTACAAAGAGATGGAGAGATATGCCCTGTGCTTGGATCGGAAGAATCAACACTGTGAAAATGACTATACTACCCAAAGCAATCTACAGATTCAATGCAATCCCTATCAAACTACCAATGGCATTTTTCACAGAACTAGAACAAAAAATTTCACAATTTGTATGGAAACACAAAAGAACCTGAATAGCCAAAGCAATCTTGAGAAAGAAAAATGGAACTGGAGGAATCAGGCTCTCTGACTTCAGACTATACTATAAAGCTACAGTAATCAAGACAGTATGGTACTGGCACAAAACCAGAAATACAGATCAACAGAACAGGATAGAAAGCTCAGAGATAAACCCACACGCATATGGTCACCTTATCTTTGATAAAGAAGGCAAGAATTACAATGGAGAAAAGACAGCCTCTTCAATAAGAGGTGCTGGGAAAACTGGATAGCTACACGTAAAAGAATGAAATTAGAACACTCCCTCACACCATACAAAAATAAACACAAAATGGATTAAAGACTTAAATGCGAGGCCAGACACTATAAAACTCTTAGAGGAAAACATAGGCAGAACACTCTATGACATAAATCACAGCAAGATCCTTTTTGACCCACCTCCTAGAGAAATGGAAATAAAACCAAAAATAAACAAATGGGACCTAATGAAACTTAAAAGCTTTTGCATAGCAAAGGAAACCATAAACAAGTCAAAAAGACAACCCTCAGAATGGGAGAAAATATTTGCAAATGAAGCAACTGACGAAGGATTCATCTCCAAAATATACAAGCAGCTCATGCAACTCAATATCAAAAAGCAAACAACCCAATCCAAAAATGGGCAGAAGACCTAAATAGATATTTCTCCAGAGAAGATATACAGATTGCCAACAAACACATGAAAGGATACTCAACATCACTAATCGTTAGAGAAATGCAAATCAAAACTACAATGAGGTATCACCTCACACCAGTGAGAATGGCCATCATCAAAAAATCTAGAAACAATAAATGCTGGAGAGGGTGTGGAGAAAAGGGAACCCTCTTGCACTGTTGGTGGGAATGTGAATTGATACAGCCACTATGGAGAACAGTATGGAGGTTCCTTAAGAACTAAAAATAGAACTACCATATGACCCAGCAATCCCACTACTGGGCATATACCTTGAGAAAACCATAATTCAAAAGAGTCGTGTATGACAGTGTTCATTGCAGCACTATTTACAATAGCCAGGACATGGAAGCAACCTAAGTGTCCATCGACAGATGAATGGATAAAGAAGATGTGGCACATATATACAATGGAATATTACTCAGCCATAAGAAGAAACGAAATTGAGTTATTTGTAGTGAGGTGGATGGACCTAGAGTCTGTCATACAGTGTGAAGTAAGTCAGAAAGAGAAAACCAAATACCGTATGCTAACACATACATATTTGGAATCTAAAAAAAAAAAAAAAATGGCTCTGAAGAACCTAGGGGCAGGATAGGAATGAAGACACAGACGTAGAGAATGGACTTGAGGACACGGGAGGGGGAATGGTAAGCTGGGACAAAGAGAATGGCATGGACATATATACACTACCAAATGTAAAATAGACAGCTAGTGGGAAGCAGCTGCATAGCACAGGGAGATCAGCTCGTTGTTTTGTGACCACCTAAAGGGGTGGGATAGGGAGGGTGAGAGGGAGACTCAAGAGGGAGGGGATATGGTGATATATGTATACATATAGCTGATTCACTTTGTTATACAGCAGAAACTAACACAACATTGTAAAGCAATTATACTGCAAGAAAGATGTTAAAAATAATATTAAAACTGAAATAACCTGATGCTTCTTCAGAAGGCTTGTGTTTCAAATGCACTTAAAATTCTCCCATTTCTCCCCATTCTGATTCTTTCTAAATTAAATTTCTTTAAATGGGTATCTTCTATTGGTTTCTTTAGGCTGTTCACTTGTGTCAGAGGACATAGTGCAATGATGTCAGTAGTCATGTGGAAAAAAATATTTTCTTCCACATGACTGGAAATTCTCAAAGATGTTAAAACAAAGTAAAAAACAAAAAAAAACCTTGGCAGTGGTTCTGAATTGGTAGGGGGAGAACTTTTGGCAATATCTGGAGGTGTCTTTGATGGTGGTCACTGGTGCGGGGAATAGGGGATGCCTCTGGTATCTACTGGGTAGAGGCCAGGGGTGCTGCTAAACATCCTACAATGCACAGAACAGCTACACACGGCAAAGAATTAGCCAAAATGTCAATAGTGCGGAGGCTGAGAAACGCTGTTCTAGCCAGATCAGCCTACTTGGTTGTGCTTCCATATCTTTGCCCAATGACCTTTCCTCTCCAAAGCGTCCCTCTCTCCCACCGTTTGCCTGTTAATGTCTAATTATCCTTCAAGGCTCAGCTCAAGGATCACCTTGTTTTGGTGCACAATGGCTGGTTCCCCTCTTCTGAGCTTTTAGTCATCCAAAATTTCAGGCAATATATATTTATAGGACATCTACTAAGGACTAGGACTGTGTTAGGTTTTAGAATTAAAATAGTAAGCCAAATTAGCATGGGCACCACACTAATAAAATCAACAGTCTGGTGGGGGAGATAGAAAGTCATCAAATAAGCACACAAATAAATGTGGTGCCCACCTCCCTATGCTCATCTCCTCTGTGTGTGGAAGGACCCGTGGCCTTTATTTTATTCTTGAGTTTTGTTCAGGGGTCTCCCCTAGGCCGGCCTGATGTTGGCAAAGTTTTTGTTTGCTTGGTTTTTGATCTTGTGTTATCTCTTCTTATAAACCTCTCTTGAACACATGACCAGAATCCAAATTCTATACCATTGTGTCCCAGGCTATTCCCAATGGACCTGCCCATTTCCATCACCTCTGCCCACCATCTGCACCCACAGTCCTATCAGGTCATGGCCATACCTGCATGGTTTTGAATGCTTTCCCCTCCCCTTCATTCTTTGGCTAAGTTTTCCTTCTTCCATCAAGACTCAGCTCATGTATCACGTCCTATCCACAGGTTCTGAAAATATAGTCAGGCCCTCTATTTGTGGGCTCTCTTAGCACATGGTACATATTTGTTTCTCAGCATTCAGTGAAGAAGAATGGTAAAAAGCATAGTTTCTGGAGTCTGACACATCTGAAGTTACTTAATCTTTCTAAGCCTTAGTTTCTTCATCTGAACAATAAATAAAAGAGTAGTGTCTACCATATACGTTTCTGAAACTGTTAAATAAAGCAATCCTGTAAAATGCCCAGCACAGTATTAAGGACTCAGTAAATGTTAATGGTTATTACTATCTCTAACCATATTGTAGGCTATATAACTGATTCTGTAGCTCTCCCCTGGACTAACTGCTTTCTCTCTGAGGATAGGAACTGTATTTTATTCATCATTGTAGCTCAGAGACAAGAAAAGCCTGGATAGTAGATGCTTGTTGCATATTTGAGTCAAGGATGGGGATCCAATTTACAGTGGTCTCTCCTGTAGCAGTGAAATACTTAACATTAATTGAGCACTTACTACATCCAACAGCGGGTGGGTAATCACACAGATGGCCTCATTTAATCCTCATAATCACCCTATGAGAATGGTACCCTTATTATTACTTCCCATTTTACAGAAAACTGGGGCACAGAGAGATAAAGAGCCTGCCCAAGGTTACACAGTTAGCAAGTGGCAGAGTCCAAATTTAAACACAGGGAGTTTAAATCATTACATCTTCTACTAAAAATTTAGACAAAATTAATATTTGTTTTAAGAATTTATTGATGGTGTAGTACAATGGACACAAAGAAGCTTTTTGTCTAGATGCAGATGGTACAAAAACACCTAGTTCTTTCCCAGAGCCACCAAAATTATTTCAAGCTTTCAGAGCCCTTCCTGGTAAGACTCAGTAGGGTGTAGGGTGGTGGGATTGGGGTGGGAGATATTTAACTTCTAATCCAAACCAGACACTCGCAAACAAGGCAACTATTCATGTTTGCCTTCTCCATTTTCCAAGATCTTCTATAATAAATAATGTGGGGAATATGTAAATGAGAGGAGGAGAGAATTAGAGGGATGAGTGCGCCGCATCAGGAAAGTTGAGAGAAAAACGGTTTATTCGCAGATGAATGAAGAAACATCTCAGTGGAGTCCCTAAACAGGGATGACATTGTCCTCCAAGAATATAGGCCACCTAATTGCCGGTTTTTACTGGGAGGTGGGGGAGAGAAGTATTGATAAAGTGTATTAAAGAAGCAGTCTCCACAGCATTTCGGTCACCGGTAGTTCCTCCACCAGGAGCTTGTAGAGAGTAACTCAGCTGTAAAGAGGACCCGGGGAGTTCTTAAGCTACCTGGCCTCTTAAGGCACCTATTTAAATTCTTAATTTTAACCAAATGAGAATTATCCCTGCAGCAAAGTAAGGTGAGCTACTGAGTTTAACTCTTTGCTCTTAGAGAAAACTGCAATTAATCGTCTGAAAATTAATTAATTATTAATTTAAAATTAATGATTTAATTTAATTAAAAATTAATCACTGGGGTGTAAAACTTGCAATGTAGAGAGCAGATGTCATTAAAGCGTCAAGCTTTTCCCATGGCTGAATGATGCTGCCACCTCCTCCTAAGACACAGTTCTGGGGTCCAGGCTGCGGGCTTGGGTTGCAGGTGACACTGGTATTATGAGGTCCTTCGGGCTAGCCTGGTGGCTGAATCTCCCAGCTCAGGGAGAACAGAGAGCTCAGGTATATCCCCAAACCTATCAAAAAACTGCAGAAGAGGGGAGCCTCAGGGATGTGCCTGTTTAACAGGCTGAAGTGTCTCATGCCATTATCAACTTCCTTTGTTCTTTACTTTCCTGACTGAGGAGAGTAAAGGTCATAGACACCGGTAAACCAAACACAGTGGAAATAATGAGCTCTCAGAAAAGGAGGGGCAAGGCGGGTAGAGATGAAAAGAAACTGCTTGGATTATAAGCTTGAGAAAAACATTGCCCCGGTGGCCTCAATGTAATTGATTTGTGGGGAAGAAAGAATGTTGTTGTTTTTCTTTTTTTAATGTGTGATATTGCATGATCCCAACTGCCAATTTTTTTTTTTTTTTTTTAATCTATTTTTTGGCTTTGTTGGGTCTTCGTTGCTGCGTGCGGGCTTTCTCTAGTTGCGGTGAGCAGGGGCTACCTTCGTTGCGGTGCACGGGCTTCTCATTGCAGTGGCTTCTCTTGTTGCAGAGCACAGGCTCTAGGTGCACGGGCTTCAGTACTTGTGGAGCGTGGGCTCAGTAGTTGTGGCTCATGGGCTCTAGAGCGCAGGCTCGGTAGTTGTGGCGCACGGACTTGGTTGTTCTGCGGCATGTGGGATCCTCCCGGACCAGGGCTTGAACCTGTGTCCCCTGCATTGGCAGGCGGATTCTTAACCACTGCGCCACCAGGGAAGTCACAAAAAGGAACCACCTGACCTGCAAACAATCCAAAAGGAAAAATAAGTAAATTATTCGTGGAGACTATTTGATTAAACATATATCCTTTAAATATATATTATTTCACTGCTTGCAGTGGGGAGGGGTAGTTCCCCAAAGATAAATTGGGACACAGTTCACAATGAGGAAGAAGATGCACTGGGCAGACAAAAGCAGCAGATGTATCAATACCTTGTACAGATTATAATACATCAAATCATATATATCATTCAATATACAGCATTCAAGAAACGAGAAAGAAAAACCAAATCTGATCCTGTACATACATACAAATCTTTAAATAAGTAAAACACAATAAAATATTCTTAACATGGGAACTAACTGAACACAATTTGGTATTCCAGGTTCTTTTGTGCAAAATCTTTGATGAATGATGAATGGATTTCTTAAATTATTAGAGATGTGCTTCATAGTTTAACTGAAACACAAGTTCTTTATTATGACTATATGTATTACATATTACTTGTTACATATTCAATTTTACTAGCAAAGCACCAATAGTTGTATTTTATACATGCAACAGATGTAGCATATGATATATATAACTATATGATATACCACATCCATACTATATGATTCTATATCATATAATTACATATACATTACATATAATATATATCAAATTATACTAGCAAAGCACCAACAATAGACATTTCTGGCTAATAGAATTCTCTAGTTGACAGAATTTTGGTAAGAGAGGTTATATTTTTATCATTGGCCAATGAAATATATGATGGTCAAGTATGCGTCTGGAATGACCAGGGAGTCTGGGAAGGTAAATTTTACTCCAAGATTTATTTATTGATCCCAGTTATACCTGAGAGTGTAACTCCTTCAGTATCCATTGACTCACTTTTCCCTGGAAGCAGCACATTTCAGCTCTGAACCCAATTATCTTCCATAGTTCAGCCTTTGCTTTGGTTTCAGAGCTCATCCAGGCAAGTGCTTTCTCTGGAATCCATTTATTCCCTTGTAAGTATGAACAAAATGAATCGGCAATCAGAAAGACAGCCGGGGTATGATTAGCCAGTGTACTGGATGAATAGTGTTTTAGTTCCCCACATGTTGACAAAATTTACAGTATTGCAAATTACAAAATTCACTCTGGGTTATTCAGGAGAAATTAAAATTAAATACTGAGCACCATGACTTTACTGCCCTCCTGGCCAGACTTGAGCATCCAGATGGCATTGATTCATCTGGTAGTACATCATCGTGGGTCTCACAGAGCCCTTTACAGGGGACTACGGCCCTCATACTAGCACCATCGGTAGCACCTGGCTCCCATATTTATTCCAACAGCGCCCTTATGTTGTGACCGTAAGACCCTGATGTGAGATGATAGTTCTGCAACAGCATTAGTATGGCGTTTCAGTCCCTATTTAAAACCTTCAAACAAGGCAAAGGCCGAGGGAACTCGCTGGAAACAGTCGGATGGAACAGAACCAAGCTTGCGATCAAGAAGGCTCTTCCGTCAGTAAGGAGGCAGGAGTGGGAGAGGGGAGAGAAGAAAGAGATGGAGAGAGAGGGCTTAGAAGACAAGCAAGGGGAAGAAAAGGCAGGAAGAGATTATAAAACGGAGAAGGGAGAGGAGACTAAGAAAAACCTGTTCTATAAGGCACAGGAGAAAACGCCAAGACTGAGACCGCGAGACAGAGTGATGCCACGGGAGAGGGAGGTCAGAGGAATGAGACAGCTCTGACCCAGCCCGCCTACAGGAAGGAAGTCTGGGCGCTTATCTGCGCGCGTTTGGTTGTGTGCGCATGCGCGCCCGGGCACCAGCTTGCTCACCGAATAGGCCGTCAGGCTGGGACTGGTGGCTGGGCCCGGGCTGGTGGTGACGTTACGAGGAATGGGCAAGTGAGAGCATAGTGCAAATAACAACAGTAAAGCAAAAGCAAAGCGGAGACAGATCGTATATGTTTCAGTGCAGGGAAATGTAAGAGCCTGGAAGAGGAGTGAGCAGGCCTCTAGTCTTAATTCTGCCGTTAATAATAAGAACAGTAATGGCAACATTTATTTGGGGCCGCTGTTTTCCAGGCATGGTGCTGAGGGTCTCACATACACTCTCTTGTTTAATCCTTGCACCAGTTTCCTGCCGCAGGCCCTGCCATCTTCCCTTGTGGGCACAGGAAGACACTGGGATGGGGGGGCATTCAGCTACTTGCCCAAGGTCACACAGCCAAGTGGTGAGGGGAAAAGGGAGTAAGGGGGAAGCTGGGACAGGGGTCAGGACCATCCACAGTTTCAACCCACTTCACTTATTAGAATCTGGGCTACGGTTTTTGTCTGACAAAATGCTTAGCAGTTGCAAACATCTTGAGATCACTAACCAGACACCTGCTGAGATTCCTTCTTGCTCTTTAAGTCAACGTAACGCATAAAGTCCTTTACTTCCAACTAAGGAATGAATGATACTGAGATTGTAGGTGGCTCAGGGGTCCTTTTCTAAAGCCTTTCTCTTTCAAAACAACTTTGTATATCGTGGGGAAGAGGGTGACATACACACAAGTAAATACCAGACCTATAATCCTGAATTTATTTTATTCAGGAAGGATGGTGAGGAGAAAGCTTTGTTCTAGAACTGTAAGTGGCCAAGTTGATACACAAGCTTTGATGGGCAGCCTATAAGGCTTATGGGCCTTTTGCCAGAGAGGAGAAAGAGAATTCCTGTGAGTGAATGAGTGTGGAGGGAAGTATCACACTCATACCTGGCAGCTTTGGTCATGCCCACTCTTTCCCAAATCTTATAAACAACTTCCTTAGCAGAGCAATGAAGTCCTGCCTGCTGCCAGAAGTCTAAGCCAATGCAACAGCGGTGCCTGCAGCAGGCACTGAACCATGAGTACCGTGTCTCTAAAATAGACCCTCAATGAAAATGTAACCCAAGACATTTCCTGTCTCCTGTGGGATCTTTTCTTATTGGTGTGGGCGGGCAGGGCTGTTCAGTAGCAGAAATTGGGTAAGGGCTGTGAAGGGAGTCACGAGAGCGAGAAATAAACTCTCTCTTTACTGTAGATTTTATTGAAGAAAGGACTCAGCAAATTGTAGGAATGCATCCTAAGATTTCATGTGCCCATCTTCCTGAAGTCTTCTTGGGCGTTGCTCACAAATCTCTTCTCCTAGATTCTCTGGTCTGGGTCCACACTGTGCCCCCAGCGTCCCTGGGCATCCCTTCCGCTTCTCGCTTATGTCCTGCTCCCTTCCAAAGCCCTGACATTGACAGCCACATTGCTGACCTGGGACTGTTTCCAGCGCTCAGGAAGTCTGGTCAGGTCTGATTGCTCATCTCTGTCTGGGGGCAGCCCCCTGGAATACTGACGAATATAATTTTAAGCCTCATCATAGAAAGAAAGGAAGATGCTAAAAATAGAAACTGGTAAGAACAAGACTTGGAATTCTGGGAGAATTAAGACGTAAGAGGAGCAGGAAGGCTTAGGATCAAAACTGATATGCAGATTAATGGGTGTTTTAATGAGTGGCTCTTTAGGAAATAGGGATAAGGCAGAGAAGAGACAGGAAGAAAGACCAGTTAGGGTATTTTAAACATAAAATGAAGCAAAAAGAGCTAGAAAAATTAATGTCTTCTTATTTGTTTATCTTGAAACAGATTAAATAAAATGACTAAAATTTTACATAATGTAAAATACCAACTATAAAAGTTATTCATAATATCCAATGGAGAAATTATATTTTAGCCCAAGTGCCTTTAGTGGCATTAAAAAAGATGACCCCACAATTTGCTACCTTTGAAAAAAGATTTGTAAGAAACTAATAGAAGAATCTAAATGACACAGAACCTACACTTTGCAGGGGGGCAGGGGAGGGGACCACATCTTCCCTTAAGTACTTCCTCCTTCCTCCCTCCCTCCCATCTCTGCCAAATGGAGATCAGACACATGTGTCAAGGGGACTCGGTCACTTTGTCTGCATATTAACTGTTATATTAAGATTTGCTGCAAAAAGACAGTCCATTAAAGTTTTGCCTCTGAAGAGGGAAAAGAGTGGAAATAAATTATCAGCTGAAGGACATTTTAGAAGAGATCTTTTAGCATTCATTATTACTATTTAAGACTAATTAAAATCAATTTTTCCAGTGCCTCGACTCTACCCAGTTCAGTTTTGCCCTTGGGAAAGCTTTATTTCTTCCCGCATCTGGGTCAACAAATAATGTTCTGATTTGTTAGCCCTGTAAAAATATCCAAGAGGCCTCAATGAGGTAATTCAGCTTTCAAAACAGACTGTTTTCACAAGAGTGCAGAATTGGGGTGGACTCCTCTTCTCATGAGAAGCAGGGGCAGGCCAGAATGATGCTTTGGGCTAGGATGGAAGCAAGACACTCATTGAGAAATAAAATTGGCCAGACTAATGGTGCACAAAGCTGAGGGCAGTTTTCTGAAGCAGCATCTAGATGATACTAAACAAACCATTTGCAAGGGAGAAGTTATTCATCCACAGCTCTACCCAGGAAAGTACAGCTCAGCATCATCGAGTCTTTCTGTCTTTACACTCACTGTACTCTAAAATTCATTTTCCTAGTCTGATGTACAGTTGGATTAGGAGATGTGAGAGCACTGGGAAAAGGCTTACAATTGAAATGTAACCTACATGACCCTTCCTTTGTGCCCGATTTGTTGTTAATTGAAGCTGAATTACATTTTCATATTAATTATAGGAGAGACCAGGATGAAAAAGAGTGGGACACAGGATAGATCAGTTTTGATGGGAAATTAGAGGGTTATGTGTTTCCAGAAGAGTGGGTTAATGGAAAGAGCATTGAACCAGGAATCAGGTCTAGGTTTTGAGTTTTTTCTTTGTTTCTTATTAATTACCTGACCTTGGGTAATCCATTTGGAATATTAGAATCTCAGTTTTCTCATTATAAAATTAGGATAATAGCATCTCCCCTAACAACTTTACAGGGCTATTGCGATTATAACTCAAGGTGGTCAAGGGAAGATCCAGGTCCTGTGGAGTCTGAAGCTTACAGAATTTGGGGTACCCTGGTTAAAAAAAAAAGAATTACAAAGTTCTAAAAACAAAATTAGGTATAATGTGGAAATTTAGAAGAAGAAATCACAATATGTTGTGAAAACTGTTTTCCTGCCTCAAGTTTATTTTAGCCAGATGTCAAAAATATTTCAAAGAATGTGGCCCGGAAGAGACACTTGAGAGAGGAGTGAGAGTAAAGTGAGAGAGTGGTCATAACAAATTGCAGTTAAAATACCTACTTTTGCAAATTTTACGGAAACACAGAGCATGTGAACATATTGCCAGGGTCTCGGAAGGGACTTGTACCTGTGGGAGACCCAGCAGCCAAAGCTTTTTGAGCTTCATGGTAAATCAGTTTCTTAGATGATGTTTGTTAAAGATCTTTTTGAACTGTAAAGCACAGTATAGATGAAAGGCATTGTTTCCATTTTTCCATTTCCAGAGTTGTTGCCTGCTAGGAAGTCTATTTAATAGGCTACTGTTATAATTCTATTACAGTAAACTCGATGCAAATTGGGGTTTAGATGATTTGTATCACAGCTACAACCTAAATTATCTGCTTCAAAGAGCATATTTATTTAAATTTCTTTTCTCAGAATATATACACGCAATTGCATTTATAAAGCAGCCTTTAGATTTATAAATGACTCATATATAGTTTCTAAAACAGTTTTTATTTGAGCCTTGTATTATCTATTGCTAGGTAATAAATGATCCCCAAACTTCATAGCTTAAAACAATAATAATCATGTATTATTTCTCATGCTTTCTGTGGGTCAGTTATTTGGGAGTGGTTTGCATAATTCTGGCTCAGGGTCTCTCATGTTGTTGCAGTAGGATTTTGGTTAGAGCTGCAGTCATTCTGTAGGCTTAACTAAGACTAGAGGATTTATTCCAAGGTGCTCACATAGTTGGCAAGTTGGTGCTGGCCGTCCAGGAGAGAGAGAAAGAGAGAGCCAATAGAAGTCATCTTACCATTTATGACCTAGCCTAGGAAGTCATCAGTGTCACTTCCCTTGCATTCTATTGGTTCAGGAAATTAGAAGTCAGTCCAGATTCAAGTGAAGGGAACAAAGGCCTCTCCTCTCAGTGAAGGATTATCAACATCACATGGTCAGAGGAGAGTGTAGAATGGAATATAAATTGGTACCACCATCTTTGGAAAAGATGTATGTACAAGCCTCATACAAACTTGGGAGATGGGTAGGGCAAACATTTTCATCTTTCTTCATCCAGAGGGAAAACTTCAAAGCACTTTGTTAGGAAGAAACCTAATATGCCTGGGTCCAAATCCACCCTCTATACTGTAGCTTATTCTCTGAGTTATTCTGGAAGAAAGTTACTTAACCTCTCAGGATTTCTCTTGACATGTTTGTTAACTCTAATATAACATGGTTCTCATAAGGCTTAAGTGAGATAAAGTCTATGAGGGGGTCAACCCAGTGCCTGGCACACAGTACATGCTCAATAAATGGTAGGTATATTTTGGAGATGAGAAAACACCAACTGAAACATTAAATAATTTCTCAAGGTTATAAACTATAAAAAAAGCAAAGTATCAAAGCAAAATCTTTTAACCTAAAGTGCAGTAATTTCTTCATTATAATAGGGCACTTCGCCAAGCAGATAAGGTGACTGATCCTTTGTGCTTGTATGTAATTCATATGTAATTTGTACATATAGCTTGATTATAAATAAAAGCCCTTCTTTTAGTCTAACTTCAAATACCAACTGTAAAGTTAAAACTCTTCCAGTTCCAGATGCCCGTTGTTTATTTTTGGATGATAAATGTGATCCACATTATTGATGGAAGCACTGAACTTGTGAATTACTTTTTAATTATTCAATTTGATAGGATACACAATATGTAAAATTAATAGGAGCCTCAGTCAGGAACAGATTTCCATTTTTTTCGCTTAGTTAACAGACTTAGTTATAAACAATAACATAGCTGAATTTAGCACACAGGAAAATGTGACCATAGTTTTCAGTTGTTATGCATATTGACTAATTGTTTTCTCTTTTTCTTGAATATTAAAGGTGATTAAGGTGGTTTGTTTACCCAGAATTATTTGGGCCATATTTGGTGGGAGGTTGAGGAGAAGGGTTAGCAGAAAGTGTTTAATGCACTAAGCATAAGGTTTCCATAATTCATTAGCTCCACTTTTGTACACCTTCCTATGCATTTATAGAGACTGCATACATTATACAGTGATGGATGGGATGCTGATTAAATAAAATTTGTTGCTCTTGCCCAGAATACCTTTTTTTTCACATTAATTTAAAAAATTCTAAATGGTGTCCTTAAAAATGACTAAATGTTTATACCAGCATTCAACACCAGAGTTAACCAGAGTTATCAGGAATTTGACAAATAAAAAGTTTGCTTTCCCTTGACTTCTGCTCACTCTTTCCCATTAAGACTAAGAAACAAAGCAAATGAAAGGATGAAGCCCTGTCCCAAACTTTCAGCAATTCTTGAGTTCTTCACAGTGTTCAAAATACTGTGCAAGGGTATCTTCCATCCCCCAAGGAAGTTAATGATACTCGGAAAGCTTGCCTATTCTGTCTCCCTTTAGGAGAATCACTACGTACCTTCACATATTAAAGGTTCTCAGAAATCAAGTAACAAAATCCGTTTAGCTTGGTTTAACTCAGTGTTTCTGAAGTGTATTTGAACAGGGAGTTCTTTTTTGTTCTTTGCTTTTTCAAACAACTTCAAATGACATCTCATGAACTCTCATCCTCTTTTGCAGGCTACACACTAACTATTTCAGCGTATGTATATAATACCATTTTACTTAGCAAAGATCCTACTGATGGATATTTTAGTTGTTAGCAAGCTTTGCTACTTTCAACCCCCCCCCATTTGTAAATAGTGGCATCTATTCATAATTATTGTCTTTAGATAGAGTTCTAAAAATGGGATGCATGGTCTTGACCTGGTCTAGATGTATAAGCCACAAATCAACCTCCTTGAACATCACCAAAATTGCTCTGTGGAAACCTAAGTGCAATCATCTCCCTTCTGCAGTAGAAATCTTATGGTGGCCCCATAGTGGCAAATTAGAGTTAGAGGCCCTGATGTTCAGGGACGGACAAAGCCTCATCTGCTGCATTTCTATGGAAGCCAGCTCTCTGCTTCACCCTGCTTCCACTCTGGATCTGGATATTTTGTTTTCATCAATTGTAAAATCTGCCACAGAGGTATCAGGTGAGCACCTCTGACTTCCTGGCTGAGAAAACCTTGGGATAACGTGCCCTGAATTGCACTCAGGTAGCCCATGGAATGGTTGAGTTAACTGCACAAGTCATCCAGTATGCACTCTTCTGCATTGCCCTCTGTCCAATACTTTCTTATTCATTTTCTTCTGTTGGCTGGTTACAAAAAGAGCAGTGTCTAGAGCTCAGAGAACAACTCTCCAACGACCATCTGTTTCCTAGGGCCCTAGTGAGACTTGTCTCTACTTAGTTTTCAGCTCCTCTTTCCATTGGTGAATATAATTTCTCAGTGAACATTTGACCAAATGATTTGCAGTTGGGAATCAGATATATTTTTGTGTATAAACAGGATCATTATTCACGTATTTTGGAGAAATTCTGAGTCCATCTAATTCTCATTATGACTATGACTTTGCATAAACCCTGACCTAACCATATGACTGATTACTTTCCAGAACAAACTCCCTTTGTGCTGCTGTGTCCAAAATCACTAGCTAGTGTTGTACTGACTCTTGTATCCAAGCATCACTAGCTGATTCCGTTTGTCCTTCCCGAAATAGCTTCCATTCTTCATCCCCTTTCCTCACCCCTATATCCTTTCTCTCCAATTTTAATGAATTTTATCTTTCCTTCAGGACTTAGATCCTGTCCAAAACCTTCCAGAAGCCTCCCCTGTTCCCCCTAGCCCAATAGGATCTCTGTTTTCTCATTTTACTAGGCATTCACCATATTTAGATTTATATCCCCATTTATCTTTTAAAAAAAGCTCTGTGTGCTTTGTCTTCAGCTGGCTTGTAAGCAGTTTGAAGTCAGTGACTGTCTTTTCACCATTTCAGGTTTGAGAAACACACATCTCTCATTTTCTAGAGACTATAGGATAAAGACACAGATGATGTATGCGCAAATAGGCATAGAACCTGATGAGTAACTCTCCTCAACTTCTGTGGCTCTCCGCATCCGTGTCTGGATATTTTAAAATAACATAAGGCATATTCCCACCAAGCCACAGTACTTAGAATTTTCTTTCATTTTCCCCTAAGGTGGCAAATACATTTCTGTCCTTAAAAGCTGTGTGTTTATACATTTGGAAAATTGGAATGTCTCATTACAAATAGTTCTCAGAATTTTAAGCAAAGAGAGTGCCTGGGGTATCTGTCTCAGGTATTGATTGATGGTGAATAATTAGAGAAGAAAGATTGTTTCCAAACATTTATTGAGATCCTGCTGTATATCAGAACCCATCCTAGGTTCCAGAATCCAGCAGTGAATAAGACAGGCACAGTCCCTGCCCTCATGAAACAAATGCATTGAAGATCTTTTGCTCTTGAAAAACTATGATCCCAACCTTGAAAGCTGAGAGAGAAAAGAAATATGAGTGGTCATTTGGAATTCTGGACATAAAATGTATGCATCACCTATTTTATGCAGACATGCTAGTATGTGGTTGTATAAAATGGGGCCTTTTTTATTATTCTTTTATGGATTGGCCATAGACTATGCAACAGAAGTGGGACATAAAAGAATAATGGAAAAGATGAGACCTGACTAAATAAATCCCTTGAAAGCTTTCTTTTTAACACTCTGTCATGAGAATAAATTCCCCTTGAACCGTTTTTTTTTTTTTTTTTCTTTCTTTCTTTTTTTGCTTCTGTTCTTTTCCAGGTCACCAGAAGTGAAAATATATTAGGAGAATGGCATGTGCATTAAAAATCTTTGCAATGTCTCTAAGTCAACACCAGACCTTTAAAAACCAGAAGGAAACACTCAAAATGAATACACTGGGGGAAGGGCACTGGAGAGCATTTGGAAAACCTGAAAATATCTATGCATTTGTCTAGACTGGCAGTTATGACTGTAATAAGCAACTGAAGCCAAACAAATGAGACCATTTTTTGTGGCAGCTTTCAGATTGTAATCATGCACATTGAGAACACGTAACATGCATTAGATAATCCTCACGATGAGGGGCTCAGGGAAGACTCTGCAGGATAAATAAAAGGAGGGGTTAGAGTAAGGCAACACTTACTGTAAACTTGGGTTTATACATATGAAACAACAGGCTGCAGATGTGTCATTTCCATAATATGCTAGAAAATAATTCTTCAGTGTTAGAAATTTCCAAACCACAGTGAACGATAGATGAACGATTGAGAGGTAGAATCAGAAAGCTCTATGGTAAAAATGAGGTATTGATTCTGTGAGATTCTAATTTAGCTTAGTTTGCTTAGAAAAAGTAATATATTGATATGTACTCGACACAGCTCACATTCGAAATGACTTATCAGGATTCCAAAATGAAACCTTAAGCAAGCAATAATTTTAACTGTAGTTCTCCCCCAAGTCGCCCACACTAAGTTACAGCGTCTTTGCAAATAATTTGGACAAGAACAAGGCAAATAGTATATCTCTCGATATACTATTTGATGAGGAATGGGAGTTTGAGCTTCAATGCCAGAAGAAAGGATGGGAAAAGAACTGGAAGTAAGTGTCTGGCTGTAATAAATTAGGAAGCCAAACATCTGAACTATTAGAAAAGTGATTCAACCTAAGCCATACCATATATTTGCTCGATGCCTAGTTCAATTTGGTGGTTTCAGACGGTCAGATGAAAGGCATTATCTGTAGGTAAATATAGAATTGGACCTTTTTGATTCATAGCTAGATTTCTTGAGATTTTAATTTGTTGATGTTAAACTTCATTTTGAAAGAATTTTTCATTCAGTCTTTTTGGCCTTTATTATAGGCAGTTAAATAGCACATATAAATCTGCTAACACAAAGCTTGGTCTATAGGAAGGTAATAATAAGGATAGCTAACAATGTTTGAGCTCTTATTCTAAGCTGGAAACTAAGCTAAACATTCTTATTATTGCATTTATTGTGGAGTTCAGAAAGAATTATGTCCCCTTCTGTGCAATTATGTCTCACTTTTGCATTTAGTTTTACATTTTCTATACTGAAATCACGACCATAGAACTAGAAATTCTTTAATGTTGTATTTGCATTCTGCTAAATGAAGGCTCTAGTGTGACTTCCCGTGCATTTATTGTGCTCCATTGCTTTTTCAGTCAATTCATGCCATTTCCAGGATGAATATTTTGCTTACGTGGTGCACACATACACACACATGCACACACAGATGTTCTTACAAATCTTCCCAATTTAAGTGGGTTTTCCTCCTGACCCTTTCTGAGGATCTGGCATTTTAAGATTCACTCTTTTGCCAGAGGACCATGATTAAGTGATTTTTCCAGGATACACAATTTGTAGTCTCTATCTCTGGAATTGTTAACCGCTCTTAGTAAAGAATGACTTAGTTTCTGTTCTGGCTGTTTCATAATAGCTCAGCTTTTTGATCTCCACTTTAAAGAATTTCTCTTTGGTAGGTTCAATACTTAACCTCTTAGAAGTGAAGTTCTTTGTTAAAGGTTTAGCTTCTGTAGCATCCCGGGATGCTTTGGGGGCCATTAAGCTTAATGAGTTAAGAGTTTTTTTTTCTGAAGTGTATATGAGGTGCCTACAGAAGATAACTTTAACAGGTCCTCCTAATTTATTACAAAGAAAGTCTCTTTCAACAAAAGCTTTCAGGCTGAACTTTCATTCTAGTCTAGGAGAAGCAAACTTTTGGTCTCAAGTGCTGCATAATACATCACATGCCATGTCTGTATTCTTGGGCTATTATATAACCAAGCTATCAGTTACATCAAAGCTTGTCTCCCCACATAAAGATGCATTGACAATAGATAAATCCCCTTTCTCTCCAGTTGGGTTTTTTTTTTTTTTTCCCAAAGAATTCCATTGAACGAGGATCACTTTTTCCCCTTTGAAATGAAATTTTAAATTTCACACATATTTATCATGAAACAGTCAAAGCAGAGTAGGTAATTTTTATTATAAAGTTTTTTTCCCATAGAGCCTCTAAAAGGCAAACCCCATGGAACCATCAGAGGAGCTTTTCAGAAACAAGTCTTCAAAGCATTCCTTTAGTCCAGTGGTGCCCATCTCATAACAGAGACCCCTGAAGTCCCTCACATCCTACCCACCCTATTTGAGGCTTCAAAGGGAACTCCTGACCCAGAGGAGGGCAGAAGCAAAGTCTCTGCATGGAAAAGGCAAGAAGAGTCCCTGTCCGGCTGGTTGGAGATGACACCCGTGTAGGCAGCTCTGTGGGGTCACCGTCCTACCACCTATCATGACAAAGGGAGTCCATGCTTCCAGGGCCCTAAAGGACCCCACTGACCTTTGTTACCCCTTCACTCTGATTTCAGGCTGTAATATTTCTAAAAAATGCAGCCCAGCATAAAGACTTCAGAGTCATAAATTTTGTCTACCACCTGGGAAATAGCCAATCAAGATCAGTATGGCACACAAGTCTTTGTAGCACCTTGAGCAAGTTTCTTATTCCCTCTGTGACCCTGATTTGTAAAATGGGGACAATATATTCACTTCTTGAGTGTATATTATATGTCAGAAAATATTTTAGGTACTAAGAATACATCAGTGACCAAAAGAAAAAAAAAAAAAAAAGACCAAAATCTCTATCCTAAATTAGCTGACTTTCTACTAAGAGGCTTTAGCCAATTTTTGTAAAAAATCAATGAATAAAATATTACAGGGAAGAGTAAAGCACAAGCATATAGGTGTGAGTTGCAGTTTTAAATAGGGGGGCCTGGGAGCCTGTCTTTCTGAGGCTATGACATTTTAGCAAAGGCTGGAAGGAGATGAAGGGATGAATCATGGAAATTTCTGGGGGAATGGCAAAGAGCCAGATGTGGGAGGATGTCTGAGTTCCAGGAAAAGCCAGGAGCCTGACGTGATGGGAGAAAGTGAGAAACTGGGGAGGAATAAGGGGTGAGGTTGAAGAGCTGATGCAGGGACAGATTTTATAGGGCTTATCGTCCTTTGTACTGTTGGACATTGAGTGAAATGGGGCCATTTCAAGGTCTTGAGCAAAGTGATACGATCTTAGGGTTTAAGACGGTCACTCTGACAATTAGTTTGGGAGCAGAAAGGGACAAGCCAGGACAGAAGCAGGGTAATAGCTTAAAGGTGGCAGTAGTTATCTAGACAAGAGGTGATGGTGGCTAGGGCCAGGAGGTTGTGAGAAATGCTGGAGGCTGGGCATAGTTTCAGTGTAAAATCAGCAGGATTAACTGACAGTTAAGACACATGATGTGAGAAAAAGAGAGGAATGGAGAATGACTTTAACTTGAGCAACTGAACATATGAAGGTGCTCTTTACTGAGTCACAGAAATCTGCAGAAGCAGCAGGTGGGTGGAGGAGGACAGGAGTTTGGTTTTGTACACGTTGTTTGAAAGGCCACGTCGACTTTCAAACGCAAATATTGAGCTGACATTTAGATAATAGTAGTGCTTATTATTCGTGATGGTTTTGAGGATTAATGGGCTTTATCATCTAGCCCTGCCTACTTCTCCAATCATATCTGCCACTACATCTTACCACCCACCCAGTACTCAGTCATGTCAAACTATTTCATGCTTTTTCCTATCTCCATATCTTTTCACATGTAGTTTCCATCCCAGGATGATCTTTTCTCCCTGCTCACTCATTCCCTTCCTTCTACCCATTTCTGATTAGCCAATACTTACATTAGTTCTTTCCAGTTCTTCCCTTCTTGTACGAGTCTGAGAGAAACACACAAATGGTATTCTTTAAGAGAAAACAAATATTACCTCCTCCAAGCAGCCCTCCATGGCCTCTCTGGGTAGAGGTAAGAGATGTCCTCCTTTGAGCACTCATAGGGCTTTTTAGAAATTTAATGACAACTTTTATCATATTTATTATTAATTAATAGTTTATTACTTATCACTGTACTTTGGTTGATGTGAAGTCTCCCCTAATAGGCTATAAGCCCCAGGGAAGATGAAATTGTCCCATTTCATAGTAAGCATTTAATAAATATTTCTTGAATGGATGAGTAAACAAAGGAATGTTTTACATGGCAGAAATAAAATGGAGAATTATCACTTGAAAAGAATTCTTGTCATCAGAACATTTGCCGTGAAATTGATTTAAGAAGTGGCAAGTCTTGAGTGGTCATTGCTGCTCAAGCTTTCCCTGACCCAATCTTAGCTCTGGCATCTGGCACAGTGCCTGGCACTGAGCAGACACTTATTAGAGTTTGCTGAAAGAGGGATCGAATGTGCTCTAGAAATGACTGACAAAGGAAGAGTCTATCCCCACGGTCTGTGTAAGTGTGGCAGATGAGTCACCGGCACGAAACTCGGAACTTAAGTTTCCACCACTGTGATAAAAAGCAGCCTTCAGAATGGTTTCACGACAGTACAGTTCCCTTCTAAAAAGAACTTATTCTTAAACATTTCTTAAAAGTGCCAGGCATCAAAGTCACCTGTCACCTGTCAACATTGATTTGCCCACATCAGATAGTTAAGAAGCAAATGCTGCCAAACATTTCTGAAAGAGGGGCCCAGGTGTTCTGATGGAGGCTGAGCGGTAGCTACTCTCCGTCCCTAAATAGGCCGTGTTTTTCCCCTTGAGCCACTCACCTACCTGGAATGCCCTTCTCCTCCAGGTCATCTGGCTAACTTCTGCTCCTCCAGGCTTCAGCCTAATGTCACTTCCAGGCTTCAGCCTAATGTCACTTCCGCTAAGAGTTTTTTTTTTTTTTTCTTAAACATTAGCTTTTTTTTTTTTTTTTTTTTTAAACTTTGGGTTTATTTATTTATTTATGGCTGTGTTGAGTCTTCGCCTCCGCGCGAGGGCTCCCTCCAGCTGCGGCAAGCGGGGGGCCACTCCTCATCGCGGTGCGCGGGCCTCTCACCATCGCGGCCCCTCCCGTTGCGGAGCACAGGCTCCAGACGCGCAGGCTCAGCAATTGTGGCTCACGGGCCCAGCCGCTCCGCGGCACGCGGGATCCTCCCAGACCAGGACTCGAACCCGTGTCCCCTGCATCGGCAGGCAGACAGACCCCCCCCAACCACTGCGCCACCAGGGAAGGGAAGCCCAAGAGTTCTTTCTTGATCCTCCAAGACACATGTGGGGCCGTTTCTAAGCGTCCTCACAGTACCTGCACATATCTCCCTATCGAAACAATGATCCCTCTTGCTTATATCTTCTTGGTCACTTGCCTGCATCTTCCCTTTTTTATGATTTTAACACACTTAACCCAAAGACTGGAATATTGGAAGTGCACAATAAAGAGTCATGAAGTAAACCAGTAAGTTTTTATGGGTGAGGATGACTGGAAAAGCATTGGTGGATAAGGCTCTTTGGAAGGATTGACTTACATGGAAGGCCCTAGAAATAAAATGTTTCAGGCATCAGAAATCATACTTCCCCTATCCTGTAATTCAGCCTGGGCCAGTCCCCCTAATAATGCGCTGGTAAAGTCATGGTGGCTGAGTCATGCTATTATGAAATTCCTTAGATCTCTTTTAAAAGTTATGCTTTGCCTTAATTAGAGAATGTGAAGGCCTAAGCCATGCAGTCTCTCCTTTACAGCCCCTCAGGGTTTTCAAGAGTGAATAAGAATATCTTAAATTCAAATTTGGCAATCTCATTGTCTCTCCTGAAAGGAAATTTTATAATCGCACCCACAAAGCTTCAGCCATTTCTGAGACTTTCTAGCCACTCCAGAGAGGAGTGTTTCCCCTCTTATTTGTTCCCCTTCATTACACGGAGGGTCATTTCAAACTATAATTTGGGGTGAAGTAGGGGAATCATAGTGGATTTAGTCAGATTCCTTTTCCTGAATATCCATATAGCTTCCAGAAACACACCTGAGCAAAACTTGTCTTTGTGTTTCTTTGCTTCTCTGCCAAGATCCTTTGTGTCCACAGCAAATAATGTATGAAGTCCTTGAAACTACTGAACTCACATTAGTTGTCAAAGCAGTAGGTTGAGTACAATTGCAATTAGAGCACCACCAGAAAAAGAAATCAGTTATAAAGCAACCCTAAATCCATTTAACATGCAGCTAATATTCAGTGTTTAATATAAAATAGGCAAAGTCATTGCCATGTTGCACCAATCATCTCATGATTCATGCAGGAAATAAATGGGCTCAGCCAAATAATACCTTTCAAAGTGGGCTTTCACAAGAAAATTCCTATTAGACAAGCCAAAAATTCCCACATTTTGACTATTGAATAAAATTTAAATTAGATAATAAAAATTTATTTGCCAAATTTTATTTGATTCTCAGAAATCTATTCTTTAAATAGGCATTGTTAAACACATAACACACATGCAAACACATATATACACACACATACTACATGTGCTAAAAATCACTAAAGCCTAATATGGAATAAATAATCCAAAATTAAATTCTAATTCCTGCATTACATAGATTAATACTGACCTCTAAATTGATAAAATTTTATTTTCAAGTTAAATATGATATTTGGGTCTATTGCACCTCAAGAGCAAGAGAAATGGTAGATTTAAAGCTTTCTAAGAATGATACTGTAAAGCAGAGAACCATATGTGAAATTATTGAGTCTGTCAGATCCCAACTTTGAAATATATGATCGCAAAATTCCCACATTTTTTTATAAATTAAAATTTTTATTACTTTATAACAGACAGCAGTGACTTTTATGAAATGGAAAACTATAGTTCAAAAGAAATAAATAATGGTTAATTTAAATTAACTGCTAAATGTAATGTTTTTCCCCAGTTAAAATAGCCATGGAAGCTTTATCTCAGGTTTTTGAAGACTAACCTGCTGCTTATTTTGTCTGCCTACTGTTTTTCATTTGAGCTTTGTAATTTTGGATTGTGAGCACATCTTTAGAAGACTCATTTGTGAAAATCCTGGGAGGTCTAGATTTAGGATGTGTCCCAAGAAATAGAAATGAATGTGTAAATAGTTGTTTTATAATAAAATTTTATTTATAAAAATTGGTGGCTGGCTCGTGGGCCAGAGGGGTCATAGCTCATGGCCTCTAATTTATATCATTATATTTGAAATGAGTTTCTAGTATATAACATATAGTTGAGTCTTTTTTATTTTGAAGCAGCTGAAACTAGAATTTCTAAAAACAGCTTTATTGCAGTATAAACTGCACATAGTTAAAGTACACACTTTGATAAGTTTTGACATATATGTGTATGGAACCATTACCATCACCATAATCAAGAAAATGAATGTCATCATCCTCCAAAACCTTGTGCCTCCCACCTCTTCCCACCCACTACCCACCTCCAGACATCGACTGATCTGCTTGCTGTCACTTTACATTAGTTTGCATTTTATAGAATTTTATATAAATTAAGTCATAATATGTATTCTTTTTGTCTGGCTTCTTTTACTCACACAATTATTTTGAAGTTTATCTATATTGATGAATGTATCAATAGTCCATTCCATTTCATTCCTGGGGAGCATTACATTGTATGAATATGCCACAGTTTGTTTATTCACTCACCTGTTAATGGAAATTTGGGTATTTCTCATTTGGGGCTATTACAGATAAATCTGCTATAATATTTGTGAACAAGTCTTTATATGGATACATGTTTTTATTTCTCTTGGGTAAATAGCTAGGAGTGAAACGTCTGGATCATGTGGTATGTGTATATTTGATTTTTTAGAAACTGCCAAGCTGTATTCCAAAATGGTTATACCATTTTACTTTCCCACCACCACATTTAATGTGAACATTGATAAGTTAAGTTCTCATCTATCATCTTGCTATGTTTTTTCTATTGGTTTCATCTGTTTTTGTTTCTTTTTCCTCTCTCTCTGCCCCTTTTTAGGTTAGTTGATATTTTTATACCTCCATTTTATCTTCTTTTTTGACTTACTAGCCTTAATTCTTCATTTTACTGTTTTAGTAGTTCCCTAATAGTCTACAGTATGCATCTTTAACTTATCATAGTCTACTTTCAAATAATATATAGGATTTCACATTATAGTATGATTGGCAAAATAGTACATTTACATTTTTCCCTTCTGGATTATTGTGTTTTATTGTCATGCATTTTACTCTTATATATGTTGTAAACTTCATGCTACATTATTGCTATGTTGGTTTAAACTATTATTTATTAATAATTAGAAAAAATGTATATCTTCACAATGTCTTTACCATTTCCATTGGTCTTCATTCCTCTGTGTAGATCCATATTTCCACCTGTAGATCATTTTCCTTCAGTTGGAAGACTGTTCTTCAGCATTTCTATAGTATAGGTCTGCTGGTGATAAATTTTTTTGTTTTGTATGTCTGAAAAGTCTTTAACTTTCTTTTTGAAATATATTATCACCAGGTATAAAATTCTAGTTTAAAAGTTTCGTTCTTTCAGTACTTGTATTTTGCAAAGAATGAGTGTCCTCTAACTATTGGATACTGGATTCCAATATATGTTATATATTGGAATATATATATATATTCCAATATATGTTCATTAGATCTAATTGTTAATTGATTCATTCAAATATTTTATTGTATTTTTAAAATATTTCACCCTTACTAATTTTTCTCTATTTAACCCATCAATTCCTTTAAAGCATGTGTGAAAATCTCTGTCTATGGTAGTAAATTTGACAATTTTTTTCTTTTAAATGTGCTAAATATTACTTTATATGAGGGCATGTTGTTAGGTGCATAAAAGTTTAGAATTGTTCTTTTATAATTATGATAGAGGTTTCTAGTGCTCACCCATACATGGTTCTTCTTTGGGTATATTGGAAGGTTATTCTTTCCTGCCTCTTTGCAGTAAGGCAAGGCCAAGTGACCAATTTACACCAAGGGGCTGTGAGATGAACTGAATGTCACTTCCAGGATGAAGCATTTAGTTCATAGCATGTGACCCTCTGGTGCTCTTACTCTCCATGGCAAAAAAAAAGCTATGTCTTTCTGAGGTGGTTGCTACGAGATGATAAAGACTCTATCAGTCTGGGTCCCTGAGTGATTATGTAGAATAGAATGCCACACTGACCTATTACAGATATAAAATGTGAGCAAAACATGTTAAACAACTGGGATTTGGGTTAATTTTTACTGTAGCAAAACCTAACCTGTCTGACTAATATTTGTAGTGATATTCTATCCCTAATGGTGCTTTCATCTCTAAAATTTTTTAAAACTATATTTTGTGTTATTCATATATCTACATTAATTTCCTTTTTATTAGTTTGGGGAATATTTTACTTGTCCTTCACCTTTATCCCTTTTTGTAATTTGTTTCATTTTAAATACGTCTCTTGTAAACAGAATATAATAGGATTCCAATCCAATTTTCAATTATTTCAGTAAGCATTAAAGTATTCATTTAGCTCCTTCTAAATACTAGGCTCTAATTTCTGGATACTAGAGATAAAGCAATGAACAAAGCAAATTTTTTTCTTTAATAAAGCTCTAAATACCTTTTATAGTAAGCTTGATTCACTAACACTTTCCTATTGGTGTTGTATTTTTATTTATTATCTAATTTTTTTACTTTCAATTTAGTGGGTTTTTAAAAAAAATTTTGCTTCTTTTATTCTCCTTTCTGCCTACTAATGTACTGATCCAGTTTTTTTTCTCTCCTTTATTCACTTAGATATTATACATTTAATTTCTGTTCTTTTGGGATTACCATTAAATTTTTAACATTCCCTCATGTTTGAAAAAAATATAATATGCCTTTATTCTTCTTCTGAACTATGTATGGCTTAGAACATTTGTAACTAAATTTGCTTTCTTCTGATTTCATGTAATTGTTGTTTAGTACTTCAGTTATCCCTTGGTTTTATATAGTCCAATTAGTCATTATTTTTGATTGCTTAATGAAGCCACTGGTTGTGGAGATGTCAGCCTATCCATGTTAAATTATTTCTTTTTTCAACTGCTTTCTGCATTCTTCTCTGTCCTCTGACTTCAGTTTCTTTTTTCCTGAACTATAATCTCTCTGCAAGGATTTTGGGTGAAAAATTCTCAGTCTTTTTTCTGAAAATGTCATAATTTTACCTTCAAAATTGAATAAGAAGTTGTCTGAGTAAAATCTATTCCTTGGTTAAACTGTATGCTATTGCCATTTTGCAGGAGTAAGGCTTTAATATCTGCAATTTTATATGGTTCAAGCTCACTACATTATCAGTTTTTTTCCCTCAGCATCTAAGATCTTTTACCTCTGTTACTGGTATTGAAAAGTTTTATTTTAGTGTAAATATTTTTGTCTAACAGAAGTAATTTATTTTTCTCTGATTTAAAAAAATATATTTGTTATTCTTCACTTTTGCTCTACTTTTGAATTTGTGGATTCTTTCATTAATTTTGGAAAATCAGCAGCAATCATCTCTTATGACGATTACTGGTCTCCTATTCTCTCTAGGGTTTCCATTTGAAATTCCTGTTAGGTGTATTTTGGACCTTCTCATTCCATCTGCTTTGTTTTTCAACATTGCTTTCCTATTTTCCATCTCTTATCACTCATGATGCATTGTTGATTTTTTTCTCAAACACAACGTTTCTGTCCATTAGTTCCATGTGTTTATCTGATGTTAAACACATCTATTAAATTTTTTAGTTTCAGTAATTGTATTCTTATACTTCCTAAAGATTTATTAACTTTCCCAAATCTTCTTATTCTTCTCATGTAATACCTTGTATGTGTTTGGAGATTTTGATTCCTTCATTTAACTTTTATCATCTTCAATATAATGATTTTATTTTCAGATTGACATTCTAATACCTCAAATTTGCATGAGACCAATTCTGTTGTTATTTTGTGCGTTGACTCTAATACATTTGAATTGATTCTTCACCTGCTTTCTTAAACAGGCTCATGTAACTGATCTTTTTTTTTGTTATTGTTGTTTTAACTGACTATATTTTGTGACCTAGATTCTAAAAGCATCTTTTAAGAGTTAGTTTCCATTTGTTTTTGGCAGGTACTTCCTGGAGCCAGTTTGTGTGTGTGTGTGTGTGTGTGTGTGTGTGTGTATGTGTGTTGGCAAGTTTTATTCCGCATAAGTGATTTAACTGTATGTTCATTGGCTTGTCCACAATTTTCATGAGTACAAAATAAAACAAGATTCAAATGAGAATTTCCGGTTATGTGGAAGAAAATATTTTTTTCCACATGACTATGGACGTCATTGCACTGTGTCCTCTGACACAAGTGAGCAGCCTAAAGTAACCAGTAGACGATACCCATTTAAAGGAATTTACTTTAGAAAGAATCAGAATGGGGAGAAATGGGAGAATTTTAAGTGCATTTGAAACACAAGCCTTCTGAAGAAGCATCAGTTTATTTCAGTTTTAATTTTCTTTTTAACATCTTCCTTGGAGTATAATTGCTTTACAATGTTGTGTTAGTTTCTGCTGTATAACAAAGTGAATCAGCTATATGTATACATATATCCCCATATCCCCTCCCTCTTGCATAACCCTCCCACCATCCCTATCCCACCCCTCTAGGTGATCACAAAGCACCGAACTGATCTCCCTGTGCTATGTGGCTGCTTCCAACTAGCTATCTGTTTTACATTTGGTAGTGTATATATGTCCATGCCACTCTCTCACTTCGTCCCATCTTACCCTTCCCCTCCCCGTGTCCTCAAGTCCATTCTCTACGTCTGCGTCTTTATTCTGTCCTGCCCCTAGGTTCTTCAGAACTTTTTCTTTTTTTTAACATTCCGTATATATATACGTGTTAGCATATGGTATTTGTTTTTCTCTTTCTGACTTACTTCACTCTGTATGACAGACTCTAGGTCCATCCACCTCACTACAAATAACTCAATTTCGTTTCTTCTTATGGCTGAGTAATATTCCATTGTATATATGTGCCACATCTTCTTTATCCATTCATCTGTCGATGGACACTTAGGTTGCTTCCATGTCCTGGCTATTGTAAACAGAGCTGCAATGAACATTGTGGTACATGACTCTTTTTGAATTATGGTTTTCTTAGGGTATATGCCCAGTAGTGGGATTGCTGGGTTGTATGGTAGTATTTTCACATCAATTCACATCCCACCAACAGGGCAAGAGGGTTCCCTTTTCTCCACACCCTCTCCAGCATTTATTGTTTGTACATTTTTTGGTGATGGCCATTCTCACTGGTGTGAGGTGATACCTCATTGTAGTTTTGATTTGCATTTCTCTAATGATTAGTGATGTTGAGTATCCTTTCATGTGTTTGTTGGCTATCTGTATATCTTCTTTGGAGAAATGTCTATTTAGGTCTTCTGCCCATTTTTGGATTGGGTTGTTTGCTTTTTTGATATTGAGCTGCATGAACTGCGTGTATGTTTTGGAGATTAATCCTTTGTCAGTTGCTTCATTTGCAAATATTTTCTCCCATTCTGAGGGTTGTCTTTTTGTCTTGTTTATGGTTTCCTTTGCTGTGCAAAAGCTTTAAAGTTTCATTAGGTCCCAACTGTTTATTCTTGTTTTTATTTCCATTACGGTAGGAGGTGGGTCAAAAAGGATCTTGCTGTGATTTATGTTATATAGTGTTCTGCCTATGTTTTCCTCTAAGACTTTTATAGTGTCTGGCCTTACAATTAGGTCTTTAATCCATTTTGAGTTTATTTTTGTGTATGGTGTTAAGGAGTGTTCTAATTTCATTCTTTTACATATAACTGTCCAGTTTTCCCAGCACCACTTATTGAAGGGGCTGTCTTTTCTTCATTGTATATTCTTGCCTCCTTTATCAAAGATAAGGTGACCATATGTGCATGAGTTTATCTCTGGGCTTTCTATCCTGTTCCATTGATCTATATTTCTGTTTTTGTGCTAGTACCATACTGTCTTGATTACTGTAGCTTTGTAGTATAGTCAGCTGGGGAACCTGATTCCTCCAGCTCCATTTTTCTTTCTCAAGTTGGCTTTGCCTATTCGGGGTCTTTTGTGTTTCCATACAAATTGTGAAATTTTTTGTTCTAGTTCTGTGAAAAATACCATTGGTAATTTGATAGTGATTGCATTGAATCTGTAGCTTGCTTTGGGTAGTTATAGTCATTTTCACAATGTTGATTCTTCCAATCCAAGAACATTGTATATCTCTCCATCTGTTTGTATCATCTTTAATTTCTTTCTTCAGTGTCTTATAGTTTTCTGCACACAGGTCTTCTGTCTCCTTAGGTAGGTTTATCCCTCGGTATTTTATTCTTTTTCTTGCAATAGTAAATGAGAGTGTTTCCTTAATTTCTCTTTCAGATTTTTCATCATTAGTGTATAGGAATGCAAGAGATTTCTGTGCATTAATTTTGTATCCTGCTACTGTACCAAATTCATTGATTAGCTCTAGTAGTTTTCTGGTAGCATCTTCAGGATTCTCTATATATAAAATAATGCCGTCTGCAAACAGTGAGAGTTTTACTTCTTCTTTTCCGATTTGGGTTCCTTGTATTTCTTCTTCTCTGATTGGTGTGGCTAAGACTTCCAAAACTATGTTGAATAATAGTGGTAAGAGTGGACAGCCTTGTCTTGTTCCTGATCTTAGTGGAAATGGTCTCATTTTTTTCACCATTGAGAATGATGTTTGCTGTGGGTTTGTCATATATGGCGTTTATTATGTTGAGGTAAGTTCCCTCTATGCCTACTTTCTGGAGGATTTTTATCATAAATGGGTGTTGAATTTTGTTGAAAGCTTTTTCTGCATCTATTGAGATCATCATATGGTTTTTATCCTTCAGTTTGTTAATATGGTGTATCACATTGATTGATTTGCATATATTGAAGAATCCTTGCATTCCTGGGATAAACCCCACTTGATCATGGTGTGTGATCCTTTTAATGTGCTGTTGCATTCTGTTTGCTAGTATTTTGTTGAGAATTTTTGCATCTATGTTCATCAGTGATATTGGCCTCTACTTTTCTTGCTTTGTGACATCTTTGTCTCGTTTTGGTATCAGGGTGATGGTGGCCTCGTAGAATGAGTTTGGTAGTGTTCCTCCCTCTGCTATATTTTGGAAGAGTTTGGGAAGGATAGGTGTTAGCTCTTCTCTAAATGTTTGATAGAATTTGCCTGTGAAGCCATGTGGTCCTGGGCTTTTGTTTGTTGGAAGATTTTTAATCACAGTTTCAATTTCAGTGCTTGTGATTGGTCTGTTCATATTTTCTATTTCTTCCTGCATCAGTCTCAGAAGGTTGTGCTTTTCTAAGAATTTGTCCATTTCTTCCAGGTTGTCCTTTTTATTGGCATATAGTTGCTTGTAGTAATCTCTAATGTTCCTTTGTATTCCTGCAGTGTCAGTGGTTGCTTCTCCTTTTTCATTTCTAAGTCTGTTGATTCGAGTCTTTTCCCTTTTTTTCTTGATGAGTCTGGCTATTGGTTTATCGATTTTGTTTATCTTCTCAAAGAACCAGCTTTTAGTTTTATTGATCTTTGCCATTGTTTCCTTCATTTCTTTTTCATTTATTTCTGATCTGATTTTTATGATTTCTTTCCTTCTGCTAACTTTGGGGTTTTTTTGTTCTTCTTTCTCTAATTGCTTTAGGTGTAAGGTTAGGTTTTTTATTTGAGATGTTTCCTGTTTCTTGAGGTAGGATTGTATTGCTATAAACTTCCCTCTTAGGACTACTTTTGCTGCATCCCATAGGATTTGGATGGTCGTGTTTTCACTGTCATTTGTCTCTAGGTATTTTTTGAAATCCTGTTTGATTTCTTCAGTGATTTTTTGGTTATTTAGTAGTGTTTTGTTTAGCCTCCCTGGAGCCAATTTTTATGTTAAATTTTTGGGTTGGGATTCCCAGACCACATTGGTGGTGTAAGTTCAAAAAATAAGCCTGAAGGAGATATAAATCTGGAGTTTTAAATTTTCCTACCATAGGCTAGGCCTAGATAGACAAAAACCTTTTTTTTCCCTCCCTTTTCCAAGGAGTAGAGGTTTTCCAAGTCTAATCCTTTACAGTGAGTCTAGTTCTTCAGGGTTCCCAGAATTATACAGCAGTCTTAACTTCAGCTCAGAGCCCTATATATTATATGTATCTGAGGACTCATTGCCTGTGACTACCAGGGCGATAAAACCACAAATAATAGGTTACTGATACTAGTATCTCCCTCCTTCTACTCTCTACTCACAACTGTATCACACTAGCTTTTAGTTCTTCTTTGTTTCTGGTACCTGGAAGATTTCGTATCAGTGTGTATGTGTGTGTCTATGCATGTGTGTATAAACTCATGAATGTATTTTAGAATGTTGTATTTTATTCAACTTTCCAAGTGTTTGTAGTATCTGTTTTCAAGTCTAGACATACTACTTAAAAATAATGCAAAAGAGAGAGGAAATGAAGAAGGGGAGGTAGATAAGAGGGGAAGAGGGAAGACAACTCATAATCCTGCGGCAAGAAAATCGAGAAGTGGACAAACAGTTAAATTTGAAACAAAGATGTGAGGAGATAAAATGCTGCCAATTGATAGTACAGGATTAAAACAAAGGGAACAGGCTTTGCAAAGTTGGTTTAGGCAGAGTTTACTTGGATAGAACACAAAAGGCACAAATTATAAAAGAAAAAAATAATAAATTGGACTTCATTAAAATTAGAAACTTCTGCTCTTTGAAAGACAGCATTAAGAAAATAAAAATACATTCCCACCAATGGGTACAGCCACTGTGGAGGACAGTATGGAGGTTCCTTAAAAAACTAAAAATAGAGCTACCATATGATCCAGCAATCCCACTCCTGGGCATATGTTTGGAGAAAACCATAATTCGAAAGGATGCATGCACCCCAACGTTCATTGCAGCACTATTTACAATAGCCAGGACATAGAAGCAACCTAAATGTCCAGCAACAGAGGAATAGATAGAGAAGATGTGGTACATATATACAGTAGAATATTACTCAGCCATCGAAAGGAACAAAATAATGCCATTTGCATAGATATGGATGGACCTAGAGATTGTCATACAGAGTGAAGTAAGTCAGAAAGAGAAAGACAAATATTGTATAATATTGCTTATGTGTGGAATCTAGAAAATGGTACAGGTGAACTTATTTGCAAAGCAGAAATAGAGTCAGAGATGTAGAAAACAAACTTATGGTTACCAAGGGGGGAAGGTGGAGTGGGATGAATTGGGCGATTGGGACTGACATATATACACTAATATGTATAAAATAGATAACTAATAGGAACATACTGTATAACACAGGAAACTCTACTCAGTGCTCTGTGGTGATCTAAATGGGAAGGAAATCCAAAAAAGAGGGGATATATATATATATGTATAGATGATTCACTTTTTTGTACAGCAGAAACTAACACAACATTGTAAAGCAACTATACTCCAATAAAAATTAATTTTTAAAAAAAGTTACAAAAGAAAAGAAAAGAAAAATACAAACCACCGACTAGAAGAGTATATCTGAAATGCATATATCTGACAAAGGAATTATATCCAGAATCTATAAAGAACTCATACATCTCAAGAATAACACAAAAATGGGCAAGATTTGAACAGATTTCACAAAAGAAGATAAACAATAAGCTAATGAAAAGATGCTCAATATCATTAGTCATCAATGAAGTGCTACTTAAAAGCAAATTGAGATACCCCTATACACTGATTAAATGGATATGATAAAAAGGATTTATAATACCATGATGTAGTTATGATATATAGCAACTCCAATACCCAAATATTGTTGATAGGAATGTAAAACGGTATACTCACTTTCAAAAAGTATTATCAGTGTGTCTTACATAGTTAGACATACATATGACTTAATAATTCTACTCCTAGGTTTTTCCTGAATAGAAATGAACACATGTCCAGGCAAAGACTTATATTGAAGTGTTCATGGCAGCTCTGTTCAAAATAGCCAAATGATAGAAACCACTTAAATGCCTGTCAATAGGAAAATGTATAAAGAAAATGTGGTGAAAGTGTTCAATGGCATACTGCTCAGCAATGAGATGAACACACTACAGATCCACACAATAACATGGATGAATCAGAAGAAGCACAATGTTGAGCAAAATAAACCAGAGCAAAAGAATACATACTATAGAGAACTTCAAGATAACAGAGGAGTAAGATGTGGAGATCACCTTTCTCCCCACAAATACATCAGAAATACATCTACATGTGGAACAACTCCTACAGAACACCTACTGAATGCTGGCAGAAGACCTCAGACTTCCCAAAAGGCAAAAAACTCCCACATACCCGGCCGTGTGGCTGACAGGGTGTTGGTACTCTGGCTGGGTGTCAGGCCTGAGCCTCTGAGGTGGGAGAGCCGAGTTCAGGACATTGGTCTACCAGTGACCTCCCAGCTCCACGTAATATCAAACAGCGAAAGCTCTCTCAGAGATCTCCATCTCGACGCTACGACCCAGCTCCACTCAACGACCAGCAAGCTACAGTGCTGCCAAACAACTAGCAAGACAGAAACAACCCAATCCATTAGCAGAGAGGCTGCCTAAAATCATGTTAAGGTCACAGATACCCCAAAATGCACACGGGACGCCGTCCTGCCCAGCAGAAAGACAAGATCTAGCCTCATCCACCAGAACACAGACACTAGTCCCCTCTACCAGGAAGGGTACACAACCCACTGAACCAACCTTACCCACTGGGGGCAGACACCAAAAACAACGGGAACTACAAACCTGCAGCCTGTGAAAAGGAGACCCCAAACACAGTAACTTAAGCAAAATGAGAAGACAGAGAAACACACAACAGATGAAGGAGCAAGGTAAAAACCCACCAGACCAAACAAATGAAGAGGAAATAGGCAGTCTACGTGAAAAAAAATTCAGAGTAATGATAGCAAAGATGTTCCAAAATCTTGGAAATAGAATGGAGAAAATAGAAGAAACGTTAAACAAGGAACTAGAAGAACTAAAGAGCAAACGAACAATGATGAACAACACAATAAATGGAATTAATCAGTCTCTAGAAGGAATCAATAGCATAATAACTGAGGCAGAAGAACGAATAAGTGACCTGGGAGATAAAATAGTGGAAATAATTACTGCAGAGCAGAATAAAGAAAAAAGAATGAAAAGAATTGAGGACAGTCTTAGAGACCTCTGGGACAACATTAAATGCACCAATATTCGAATTTTAGGGGTCCCATAAAAAGAAGAGAAAAAGAAAGGGACTGAGAAAATATTTGAAGAGATTATAGTTGAAAACGTCCCTGATATGGGAAAGGACATAGTCAAGTCCAGGAAGTGCAGAATCCCATACAGGATAAATCCAAGGAGAAACACGCCAAGACGCATATTAATCAAACTATCAAAAATTAAATACAAAGAAAAATATTAAAAGCAACAAGGGAAAAGCAACAAATAACATACAAGGGAATCCCCGTAAGGTTAACAGCTGATCTTTCAGCAGAAACTCTGCAAGCCAGAAGGGTGTGGCAGGACATATTTAAAGTGATGAAAGGGAAAAACCTACAACCAACATGACTCTACCTAGCAAGGATCTCATTCAGGTTCGACGGAGAAATTAAAACCTTTACAGACAAGCAAAAGCTAAGAGAATTCAGCACCACCAAACCCCCTTTACAACAAATGCTAAAGGAACTTCTCTAGGCAGGAAACACAAGAGAAGGAAAAGACTTACAAAAACAAACCCAAAACAATTAAGAAAATGGTAATTGGAACATATATATTGATCATTACCTTAAATGTAAATGGATTAAATGCTCCAACCAAAAGACAGAGACTGGTTGAATGGGTACAAAAGCAAGACCCATATATATGCTGTCTACAAGAGACCCCCTTCAGACCTAGGGACACATACAGACTGAAAGTGAAGGGATGGAAAAAGATATTCCATGCAAATGGAAATCAAAAGAAAGGTGGAGTAGCAATTCTCATATCAGACAAAATAGACTTTAAAATAAAGACTATTACAAGAGACAAGAAGGACAGTACATAATGATCAAGGGATAAATCCAAGAAGAAGATATAACAATTGTAAATATTTATGCACCCAACATAGGAACACCTCAATACATAAGGCAAATGCTGACAGCCATAAAAGGGGAAATCGACAGTAATGCAATCATAGTAGGGGAGTTTAACACCCCACTTTTACCAATGGACAGATCATCCAAAATGAAAATAAATAAGGAAACACAAGCTTTAAATGATACATTAAACAAGATGGACTTAATTGATATTTATAGAATATTCCATCCCAAAACAACAGAATACACTTTCTTCTCAAATGCTCATGGAACATTCTCCAGGATAGATCATATCTTGGGTCACAAATCAAGCCTTGGTAAATTTAAGAAAATTGAAATCGTATCAAGTATCTTTTCTGATCACAATGCTATGAGAGTAGATGTCAATTACAGGAAAAATACTGTTAAAATACAAACACATGGAAGCGAAACAATGCACTATTAAATAACCAAGAGATCACTGAAGAAATCAAAGAGGAAATCAAAAAATACCTAGAAACAAATGACAATGAAAACACGATGACCCAAAACCTATGGGATGCAGCAAAGGCAGATCTAAGAGGGAAGTTTATAGCAGTAGAATCCTACCTCAAGAAACAAGAAACGTCTCAAATAAACAACCTAACCTTACACCTAAATCAATTAGAGAAAGAAGAACAAAAAAAAAACCCCAAAGTTAGCAGAAGGAAAGAAATCATAAAAAAACATCAGAAATAAAGGAAAAAGAAATGAAGGAAACAATAGCAAAGATCAATAAAACTAAAAGCTGTTCTCTGAGAACATAAACAAAATTGATAAACCATCACCCAGACTCATCAAGAAAAAAAGGTAAAAGACTCAAATCAACAGAATTAGAAATGAAAAAGAAGTAACAACTGACACTGCAGAAATACAAAGGATCATGAGAGATTACTACAAGCAACTATATGCCAATAAGTTGGACACCTGGAAGAACTGGATAAATTCTTAGAAAAGCACAACCTTCCAAGACTGACACAGGAAGAAATAGAAAATATAAACAGACCAATCACAAGCACTGAAATGAGACTGTGATTAAAAATCTTCCAACAAACAAAAACCCAGGACCACATGGCTTCACATGTGAATTCTGTCAAACATTTAGAGAAGAGCTAACACCTATCCTTCCCAAACTGTTCCAAAATATAGCAGAGGGAGGAACACTACCAAACTCATTCTACGAGGCCACCATCACCCTGATACCAAAACGAGACAAAGATGTCACAAAGCAAGAAAAGTAGAGGCCAATATCACTGATGAACATAGATGCAAAAATTCTCAACAAAATACTAGCAAACAGAACAGCACATTAAAAGGATCACACACCATGATCAAGTGGGGTTTATCCCAGGAATGCAAGGATTCTTCAATATATGCAAATCAATCAATGTGGTACACCATATTAACAAACTGAAGGATAAAAACCATATGATGATCTCAATAGATGCAGAAAAAGCTTTCAACAAAATTCAACACCCATATATGATAAAAAAACCCTCCAGAAAGTAGGCATAGAGGGAACTTACCTCAACATAATAAACGCCATATATGACAAACCCACAGCAAACATCATTCTCAATGGTGAAAAAAATGAGACCATTTCCACTAAGATCAGGAACAAGACAAGGCTGTCCACTCTTACCACTATTATTCAACATAGTTTTGGAAGTCTTAGCCACACCAATCAGAGAAGAAGAAATACAAGGAACCCAAATCGGAAAAGAAGAAGTAAAACTCTCACTGTTTGCAGACGGCATTATTTTATATATAGAGAATCCTGAAGATGCTACCAGAAAACTACTAGAGCTAATCAATGAATTTGGTACAGTAGCAGGATACAAAATTAATGCACAGAAATCTCTTGCATTCCTATACACTAATGATGAAAAATCTGAAAGAGAAATTAAGGAAACAGTCCCATTTACCATTGCAACAAAAAGAAAAAAATACCTAGGAATAAACCTACCTAAGGAGACAAAAGACCTGTATGCAGAAAACTATAAGACACTGAAGAAAGAAATTAAAGATGATACAAAGAGATGGAGAGATATACCATGTTCTTGGATTGGAAGAATCAACATTGTGAAAATGACTATACTACTCAAAGCAATCTATAGATTCGATGCAATCCCTATCAAACCACCAATGGCATTTTTCACAGAACTAGAACAAAAAATTTCACAATTTGTATGGAAACACAAAAGATCCTGAATAGCCAAAGCAATCTTGAGAAAGAAAAAAGGAGCTGGAGGAATCAGGCTCCCAGACTTCAGACTGTACTACAAAGGTACAGTAATCAAGACAATATGGTACTGGCACAAAACCAGAAATGTAGATCAATGAAATAGGATAGAAAGCCCAGAGATAAACCCACGCACATATGGTCACCTTATCTTTGATAAAGGAGGGAAGAATATACAACAGAGAAAAGACAGCCTCTTCAATAAGTGGTGCTGGGAAAACTGGACAGCTACATGTAAAAGAATGAAATTAGAACACTCCCTAACACCATACACAAAAATAAACTCAAAATGGATTAAAGACCTAAATGTAAGGCCAGACACTATAAAACTCTTAGAGGAAAACATAGGCAGAACACTCTATAACATAAATTACAGCAAGATCCTTTTTGACCCACCTCCTACCGTAATGGAAATAAAAACAAGAATAAACAAATGGGACCTAATGAAACTTAAAGGCTTTTGAACAGCAAAGGAAATGATAAAGAGGATGAAAAGACAACCTTCAGAATGGGAGAAAATATTTGCAAATGAAGCAACTGACAAAGGATTCATCTCCAAAATTTACTAGCAGCTCATGCAACTCTATGTCAAAAACACAAACAACCCAATCCAAAAATGGGCAGAAGACCTAAATAGACATTTCTCCAAAGAAGATATACAGATAGCCAACAAACACATGAAAGGATGCTCAACATCACTAATCATTAGAGAAATGCAAATCAAAACTACAATGAGGTATCACCTCACACCAGTGAGAATGGCCATCATCAAAAAATCTACAAACAATAAATGCTGGAGAGAGTGTGAAGAAAAGGGAACCCTCTTGCAATGTTGGTGGGAATGTGAATTGATACAACCACTATGGAGAACAGTATGGAGGTTCCTTAAAAAACTAAAAATAGAACTACCATATGACCCAGCAATCCCACTACTGGGCATATACCCTGAGAAAACCATAACTCAAAAAGAGTCATGTACCACAATGTTCATTGCAGCTCTGTTTACAATAGCCAGGACATGGAAGCAACCTAAGTGTCCATCGACAGATGAATGGATAAAGAAGATGTGGCACATATATACAATGGAATATTACTCAGCCATAAAAAGAAACAAAATTGAATTATTTGTAGTGAGGTGGATGGACCTAGAGTCTGTCCTACAGAGTGAAGTAAGTCAGAAAGAGAAAAACAAATACCGTTATGCTAACACATATATATGGAATCTAATAAGAAAAACATGGTTCTGAAGAACCTAGGGGCAGTATAGGAAGAAAGACGCAGACATAGAGAATGGACTTGAGGACACGGGGAGGGGAAAGGGTAAGCTGACGAACTGAGAGAGTAGCATGGACATATATACACTACCAAATGTAAAATAGATAGCTAGTGGGAAGCAGCTGCATAGCACAGGGGGATCAGCTTGGTGCTTTGTGACCAGCTAGAGGGATGGGATAAGGAGGGTGGGAGGGAGATGCAAGAGGGAGGAGATATGGGGATATATGTATATGAATAGCTGATTCACTTTGTTATAAAGCAGAAACTAACACACCATTGTAAAGCAATTATACTCCAATAAAGGTGTTAAAAAAAAAAACGAATACATACTATATTCTTTCCATTTGTATGAAATTCTAGAACAGGAAAACTAATGTATAGTAGTAGAAAGTAGATCAGTGGTTGCCTAGGGCAAGAAGTATAGAGCGTATATTCCCTGCAACTCTGTACCAGGGAACTTTGGGGAGTGATTAAGTGTTCTTTGTCTTGAGTATGGTAGTAGTTATATGGTGTGCACCTTTGCTCAGATTCACTGAATTGCATAAGCCATTGAGACCCAGAACAGCCAAGATAAGAAAGAAAAGCTCCTTGATAATGACAGATATTGGCTATCCCATCGTGGCTCTGTGGTGCTCAGAACCAGATTTAATTTGATTTTGGAAAACAAAGCAATGAAATGTTTCAAGTGCCTGAATATTGTAAAACAAATATCTGCTCTATACCATTGATTGATACCATCTTTCCTCAACCAGAAAAGGACTAATCCAAAAGCAGGATACATACCCCACACAATCCTGTTATATTCTTCAGACCATGCACTGTCTTGTAGCCAAGGCAACTAGCCCCAAATGAGCAAAACTCAGTGTTTTCTGTGGTTTTCCACACTCTCTGTTTCCTTCAGAATGAAAAGGGCTTTGCAAATTTTAAATGGCATTATCACTATCATGGTATAAAAGTGCCATCCAGCTTCTCATGATATTACAGTAAAGCAGCTTCAATCCTTTCTTGTCAAAAGCATCTGTTAGCCTATACTCTGGTGGATGCTTCTATTTGGGGCCTTATTATTTTTCTTGCCATTATTGAAAATGTGCACCCCTCCATCACAGCCTTCTCTGGTGTTTGGTAGATTCTGCCATGGAGACCACACTGGCAGCTTGAAACCTGATGTGTGCAATAATGTGTCAGTGTCCAACCTTGCTTGGCAGTGAGAACTGACATTTCTAGGAGCTCAGATTCTCCAGAGCCAGAGCCTTTTACTGAGAGTGGACAAATATATAGATGAAAAGAGCCCTCATCACTCCTATTCCTTATCTGTTTGATTGCATATTGTATTGTTTTGATTTACAGCCCACTCTCAAATTCCTGGTTTGATAGTATCTATTATCTGTGGTTGTCACTTGCAAGGATTGAATTTTATTTTCTTTTGCTCTTACATACCTGGGGTGGATGAGAAATGACCTTCTCTGTGCTTTCATTTTCACAGACTATTCATAAAAATGTTGACAGGAAAGTCCCTCAAATGCACATATGTAGTGTATATAACTACACTATATAACTATAAGGGGTGGGAAAGCCTGGAAGGAAAAATAATGAATAGACCTTGAGCACTGAAATAAAAGGAAAGAAGGAAAATATGCTGCAGTCAAGTTTTTATAGTTAGAAGCAAAGAAAGGTTAGATAAAGGATTCAAAATGGGGTGTCAGGCTACCTGGGCCCCCTGCTACTTTCTAAGTTAATTAACATTTCAGAAATGAATATTTTTCATGTTTAAAGCAGTGATTGTAATTCCTACCCACAATTTTGTTTTGAAGATTAAATTAGAAAATGTGCAGTGCCCGGCATTTTGAAAGTACTATTTCAGCTTTACCCTGTTAGTAAACAGGTAGCACATCAAACTGAGTCACTGAGGAATGTCTAATCATCGGACACATCACAAAGGTGAAGGTAAAAATATAGGGAGTTAGGAAGGGAGAGTATAGAGTCCCAGGACTAGCAAGTGGGGGGAGCCATTACCAGTCCCAGCCTCCAGCAGGTGAGGGGTGGTTACCAGTGCTGAGTAGAATAGAGACTCCCCTAACTGGAGCTGGGGTGTAGTAGAAAGATCCAGTCGACACATGGCAACCTGATAAACTAGCCCACCATATTCCACCCTTTTTCATCTTAACTTTGCTGAAGAGGGAAATCATATTTTATTTATCTTTAAAGCCAAAGAAATTTCTCCTAATCCACACCTAGGAAAAAGAAGTTATCTCCTCCCCTATTACTTAGTTTTTATTTGATTTATAGCACTGACTATATTTCCCCCTGCATTGCTATATGACTGTCTAGTTCTAATCTTTTGGATTTTAAATGATAGGGGACTGTGTCTTTCTCATCCATGTATTCTCTTAAGTGTCTAACAAAATAAGTGCTCAGTGAGTTGAATTGGATACAAAAATTTGATTTACCCACTGGCCTTTAAATGATCTCATTGAGTGTTATGTCAAGACTGATGAAAAGATAAAGGCCACAGACAAAATAACTGGGCATAAAGTAGCAAAAATGAGGATTCATTCACCAGAGATGACGCAAAGCAAGCTATCTATTTTATTGAATACTATTTTTGTGTCAAGTACGCTTTTTTCCAGTTTCCTATGGGGTAAGACAAGTATATTGGCAATCCATTCATCTATTTTTTATTTTCACTAATATTTATTTATATGATCAAGATAGAGAGCAGGAGATAGAGTACTGTCTAGTGTGGATCAAGTGTGATATGGGTTTTATTTCACCTGATGAAGACCAGAGGTAAAGAAAGAGAGCAGTGAACTCACATAAGAGGGGCACCTGACCCAAACTAGAAGGGCATGACAATTAAGGCCAAAAAATTAACACTTCTTGTGGAGGATAGCTCTCTCTGAGTATCCATTATTAACAACTGAGGAAGAAAACCAACAGCATTTATCATGGAGACAAACCAACCACAATCCCTATTAACTTAACACAGAAAAAGGGCAAAAGGAAGATGCTTCCAGTGGTAATTCATGCAGAAGCAAAGAGAGAAGCATGGCTGACAGAAAAACAGACAAACATATTAACAAACAGCAACAACAAAACCTTCCAGCTGTAGAGTGAAATTTCCTGAGTAGGAAAAGGAACACTTCCAGAGCACTCAGATGAGAATATTCTAGTGTGCAGGAGCCCTAAGTTTTGAAGTGCTGAGCGGGTGAGATAGGCAGCTAATTCATTTCTGATGTCTGAGTCACTTTTAAGGACTAGAGACCCTGGTGAAGAGTTTCTTTGATACAAGTTGTATCAGGAAAGGGTCTCATAAACAAGATTTATATACAAATCAGGTTTTGACTGTAATTTAGACATCATGCTTAGAAACAACTAACTTGAGTCTAGAGGGAGTCCTCACTCGGAGGAAAATAACTTCCTTATCTCTAGGGTGAAAACGCTTTGTTAATAAGTATTTTAAGGGCTGGAGTTTCCCATTTACTGGTCAGCAGAATGAAGTTAATTTCCCATCACTGAAGATGAATTCACTCAAGGGTAATGACAAACATCCTGGTTTCTGGCCTTCTTGAGAGAATCAAATGGAAAAGCTGGCTTTTGTGGGAGAGTGGTAATGTCAGTCATCCTTGGTTGCTGTGGAAGTGACAAACAGATCATTTAGCCTGGTGCAGATCATGACCTCCGTGCCCTGAAATAGAGAGAACTTCTGAAAACAGCCAATTGAGCCTTCCACTGTGAGAAGCAGGGTTCCTGGAAAGAGAAATGGTGTGATAGCCAGGCAGACATGGGTTTGAATTCTGACTCTGACACATTCAATAGTTCTATAACCACAGAAAATGACTGGCTCTCCTCTAGGGCTGCTGGGAATATTAACCAAAGTAAGATGCTCATTTAGTCAACTTCTGTTTATTTAGTGCCTGCTATGCACCTGATATAGTTGGTGCTGGGGACACAGTGATGAACAACAGAAAGGCTTTAAAACGCCCTTATGGAGCTTTTATTTCAATTTCAATCAGATATCATGCAAGAAAGTAAATAATTATGATGGTGCCTAGAGCCATGAGCAAGAAGATGTGCTCAACAGTAACTATTTAGGGGTGGGAGGAGGGGCGCCACTTTACCTGGTGTGAGCTTAGCTGTGAAGAAGCAAATCATGGAAAAGAGTGAGGAGAAGAATATTCTAAGCAAAAAAAAAAAAAAAAGTAGTAATTCCAAAGATGCCCTGAGGAGAAAAGGGCTGTCTACACTGAAGGAACTCAAAGGAAACCAGTGTGGCTAGAACATGGGGAGCATGGCAGAGAGTGGTGTAAGATGAGGTTATTGCAGCAGACACTAATTGTCTCCCAAAGCTGGAGGCATTACATGTCCTGATTTCAAACTATATTATAAAGCTACAGTATTCAAAACAGTATGGTATTGGTATAAAAACAGCTATATAGACCAATGGAACAGAATAGAGAGCCCATAGACCCACACATACATGGGCAACTGATCTTTAATAAAGGTGCCAAGAACACACAATGGAGAAAGGATAGTTTCTTCAACAAATGGTGTTAGGAAAATAAGACCCCTATCTTTCACCATACACAAAAATCAACTCAAAATGGATTAAAGACTTAAACATAAGACATGAAAATGTGAAACTACTACAAGAAAACAGAGAAAAAGTTTCATGACATTGGTCTTGGCAATGATTTTATGGGTATGACATCAAAAACACAGATAACAAAAGTAAATATGGTCAACTGGGACTACATCAAGCTAGAAAGCTTCTGCACAGCAAAGGTAACAATCAGTAAAGTGAAAAGGCACCTGACGGAATGAGAAAATGTTTTCAAACCATATATCTCATAAGGAGTTAATTTCCAAAATATATAAAAAACTACAACTCAAAAAATAATGATCAAATGAAAAAAAATGGGCAAAAGACTTGAATAGACATTTTTCAAAAGGAGACATACAAATGGCCTATATGTATACAGTGAAGTATATGAAAAAGTGCTCAACATCATTAATCATCAGAGAAGTGCAAATCAGAAACACAATGAGATATCACCTCTCACTGTTAGGATGGCAATTATCAAAATAACAAAAGATCAGTGTTGGCGAGGGTGTGGAAAAAAGGAAACCCTTATACACTGTTGGAAGGAATGTGAGTTGGTACAGCCACTTTTGAAAAAAGTATAGAGGTCCTCAAAAAATTAAAAATAGAACCACCAGTTGATCCAGCAATGCCACTCCTGGATATATATCCAAAAAAACTGAAATCAGGATCTTGAAGAGTTATCTGTACTCTCATGTTCATTGCAGCATTATTCACAATAGCCAAGACATGGAAACAACCTAAGTGTCTATCAACAGATGAATGGATAAAGAAAGTGTGATGTATACGTAGTGGAAATATTTTTTAGCCTTAAAAAAGAAGGAAATCCTATCATTTGTGACAACACGGGTGAACTAGAAGACATTATGTTAAGTGAAACAAGCCAACACAGAAAAATGCCTACTACATGATCCCATTTGTATCTAAAATAGAAACTCATAGAAGCAAAGAATAGAACGGGGGCAGGAGGAGTTTGGAAATGGGGAGTTGTTTACAGTTATACAAGATGGAAAATTGAAGAAATCTGCTGTTCTATAACGTGGTGCCCATAGTTAACAATACAGTGTTGTACACTTAAAAACTTGTTGAAGATAAATCTTATGTTAAGTGCTATTGTCTCACACACACACACACACACACACACACACACACAAAACCAGAAAAGCAAGAGGTCACAAGAAGTCTTTTGGTGGTGATAAATATGTTTATTACCTTGATTTTGGTAATGTTATCATGAGTGTATGCTTATGTCTGAACTCAGTAATATGTATACATTAAATATATGCAATTTTTTGTATATTTAAGTTTATGCCAATAAAGCTATAAAAAAAAAGAAAAAATTTTTAAAATGAAAAGTAAGTGAAATAAACAATTACACTTAATAGCACATTTCAGGTTTTTAACAAAAGATTAATACTACGATTACATTAATAATATATGTATATTTAATTCCAGTTTAGAAAAAAAAAAGTAAAATAAAAATCTTAGATCAGATTTTCACACTACTACAAATATTTTTTTTCTCCAAACTGTTCTGCATTCTCCTTTCCAAAGCAAAATCTGAGAAAATTACCCATAATGTACATTGGGTCAACACTAGTGTATCATGCTACATTAGGTGCCAATGAGTAAACTGACACCATCTGGACCGAAACACGTTGTCTTTGCTTGCTGTCAAAAGAGCAAAGACAGCAGAAGTCATATTTAGTGTGCTGAAAACTTCTAAGTATCAATCCACAGAAGGCTTCTGAGGTTGAAAAAGCCAAATCCTAATAGTCACAAATAGCTGAGAGTCCTGGAACTGGCCAGGAAGCTTGATGGAAGAAATGGACAGAGAACACATCTTGCAGTCTTAGGAGACATCACTTTCCTACCCTATAGGAAAGAAGTGGAAAAGCTGCATTTGTCCTCAACCCCTGGCACATACAGCCTCCAAGTGGGATTTGTGAGAGAAGGGGCAAAGTGGAGGCCTGAATCTCCATAGTTATGATAGGGGGGCGGGGCGTCTAGAGCTTGCTTTGGGATTACTGCCAAGCTGTAATGACTCCAGGCCCCAGTGGGCTTAATCCAGTGTGTAGCAGCTTCTGTTTCCCCATCTTGGTTTGAAATGGTTTTAAACGTGTTTTATTGAATTTGTAATAAATAAATAACCTCTTTGGTGTTTATTTTATACGTGAAGAGTGTTCCACTGTATCAGAAATCTCTGACTTCCAAGAAGGTAACTTCTTTTTTTTTTTTAAATAAATAAGGATTTTGACTAATTCAAAATTAATTTTGTAAGTGAAATAGGGAGCATTTTCTTTTTTCTTTTTTTTAATTTTATTTATTTATTTTATTTATGGCTGTGTTGGGTCTTCGTTTCTATGCGAGGGCTTTCTCTAGTTGTGGCAAGCAGGGGCCACTCTTAATCGCAGTACGCGGGCCTCTCACCATCGCGGCCTCTCTTGCTGAGGAGCACAGGCTCCAGATGCGCAGGCTCAGTAATTGTGGCTCACGGGCCCAGTTGCTCCGTGGCATGTGGGATCTTCCCAGACCAGGGCTCGAACCCGTGTCCCCTGCATTGGCAGGCAGATTCTCAACCACTGCACCACCAGGGAAGCCCCCCAAGAAGGTAACTTCTGAGTCATCAAAATCATGTATCCCTCTGAGCAACTGGTCAAACACGCATTAACTTCCCCATGAGACTCATGGCCTGTGCTCTAGCATGAACATTTCTGAGAGTGTCTGAGTTTTGTACAGTGGGCAGGTACATACACCAAATCGTAGACAATTCTTAGAATCACAGAATGGAGCACACATTAGACATTGCTTCTCCCAGTAGCCCATTTTAATTTTATTATTTTTTTAGCAATCAGTAAAAATTTACTAATTATATTACATACTTTTACACCATTAGGAGCACATTGTATGTGCAATTTCATGTCATATTTTCACTTTCCTTAGTATTATAATGTATATTTTCCTGTGTAATTTTTTAAATTGAAGTATAGTTAATTTACAATATTATGTTAGTTTCAGGAGTGCAACATAGTAATTCAATATTTTTATAGATTATACTTCAAAGTTATTATAAAATATTGACTATGTTCCCTGTGTTGTACAGTCTATTCTTATAGCTTATTTACTTACTTATTCATTTATTTATTTATTTATTTATTTTTAATTAATTAATTAATTAATTTTTGCGTGTTGGGTCTTCGTTTCTGTGCGAGGGCTTTCTCTAGTTGCAGCAAGCGGGGGCCGCTCTTCATCGCGGTGCACGGGCCTCTCACTATCGCGGCCTCTCTTGTTGCAGAGCACAGGCTCCAGACGCGCAGGCTCAGTAGCTGTGGCTCACGGGCCTAGTTGCTCCGCGGCATGTGGGATCTTCCCAGACCAGGGCTCGAACCCATGTCCCCTGCATTGGCAGGCAGACTCTCAACCACTGCGCCACCAGGGAAGCACCCTTATTCATTTATTTTATTGAAATATAATTGATATACAATATTATATGTTAGAGGTGTACAATACAGTGATTCACATTTTTTAAAGGTTATACTCCATTTATAGTTATTATAAAATGTTGGCTCTGTTTCCTGTGCTGTACAATGTATTCTTGTAGCTTACTTTATTTTATTTATTTATTTATTTTTGGCTGCGTTGGGTCTTCGTTGCTGCGTGCGGGCTTTCTCTAGCTGCGGCGAGTGGGGGCTACTCCTCGTTGCGGTGTGCAGGCTTCTCATTATGGTGGCTTCTCTTTTGCAGAGCACGGGTTCTAGATGCATGGGCTTCAGTAGTTGCGACACGCAGGCTCAGTAGTTGTGGCACACAGGCTTGGTTGTTCTGCGGCATGTGGGATCTTCCTTGGTTGTTCTGCGGACCAGGGATTGAACCCGTGTCCCCTGCATTGGCAGGTGGATTCTTAACCACTGCACCACCAGGGAAGTCACTGTAGCTTATTTTATACAGTACATGATAGTTTGTACCTCAGCTCCTACTCCTATATTGCCCCTCCGCCTTCTCTCTCCCCACTGGTAACCACTCGTTTGTTCTCTATATCTGTGAGTCTCTTTCTGTTTTGTTATAGTCATTTGTTTCATTTTTTTAGTTTCCACATATAAATGATAACAAAGTATTTGTCTTTCTCTGTCTGACTTATTTCACTAAGCATAATACCCTCCAGGTCCATCCATGTTGTTGCACATGGCAAATTTTCATTCTTTTTTATGGCTGAGTAATATTCCATTGTATATATGTACCACATCTTCCTTTATCCATTCATCTGTTGATGGACAATTAGGTTGCTTCCATATCTTAGCTATTGTCAATAATGTCAATATGAACTTTGGGGTGCATGTCTCTTTTTGAATTAGTGTTTTCATTTTCTTTGGGTTTACACCCAGGAATGGAATTGTTGGATCCTATTCCAAGCAGCCCATTTTTGAAAGTGGTAGTACTTAAAAGTAATTTTAGTTATTGGTACCCACATTCCTCTCTCGTTTTACATTCAACATAGTAGAAAACTACAGGGTTTTGATGATCAGCTACCCCACTGACAATTATATTTTCTATCTTGTTTATAGCTCCTTCTCCAAATTTCTATACACTTGCATACATCAATTTTGCCACAATAATGCTGTACAGAAAACTTAGTAACTCGAAACAAGCATTGCCATTTCTCACAAGTTTATGGATCATCTGGGAATTTCTCTCTGGGCTTGGCTGATGGTGGTTGGCCTCACCCTGAGTCTGCAGTTACCTGGTAGGTTGTCTGGGGACCTCTGATCTAGAATGGCCTCTCTGACGTGATCAGTGCTTCACTGAGATAACCAGGTTGGCTGTTCTGCTCCATGTGTCTCATCCTCTAAAAGACTAGCCTGGGCAAAGGAGGAAGAAAGAGAGCAGAAATCCACAAGACCTTTTAAGGCCTAAACTTGGAACTACCATTTCTACATTTCCAGTACATTCTGTTGACTAAATCAAGTCAGGGTCAGTCCAATGTCAAGGACTGGGGGAAAAGATTCCACCTCTTCACAGAAGAGTTGGAACAGATTCGTTGCAAAGGGCATGGTTATCATAAACCATTGATAGGTGCTACAGTTGGTAATGTTATCGTTTTGTATACTGGAAATCTTTACAACCATCTTTTATTTAGAGATTGAAACATTTTAGCTTATTTTGACTTTCAGAGTGACTTTTCAGAATGGGACTTAACAAATCCCTAAGGCTCACACTTTATTAGATCCCAGAGTGGGGCATCCTGATTGTGCTAAGCAAGATTCAGATAAGCACAATAGATCAGACTGCCAGGGCCCTTAAGAGAGAGAACTTCCCAACCAAACCAACAGCTTCTAGCCTCCAGGTACTACTGTGCTTGAACAAGAGTGCTCATAACAGTACAACCTGACTTAAAAGTTGTCTGTAAGCTTAAGTACAAATCAGCATGATGGTGGGACCCTTGTCCAGAGAAGGTTAGCAGGGAAGCCCCACAGGTTGATAAGGTAAAGCTGACCCTAACCTGAGTCTCACATCTGGAATAGGTATTCAGCACTTGAGCCAGTCACTTTACCATCACACTCATGCCCAACTGAGCAGATTAAAACTTCAAACAAGCCATCCAAGATGGAAAATTCTCTATGTGCCTCTCTATCTTGAAATTCCACAAGAAACACCCTTACTAGTGGCTCCTTTGCTTAGGAGCCTAAACTGCTGCTCGGACCTACCCTGCCACCAAGAGGAAAGTCCTCCATTTGAAAGCTACAAGTCGGGAGTTGACAGGAGGGGAGGGTAACAACCACATGTAAAGAAGGCCACCATGCCTCTGTCTCTGTTCTCCGCTGGCCCCAATAGCCTTGGGGCAAAGTTGTCTAGTGCTAACAAATGATAATTTTAAAAATCAACCCCCGTATAGGAGCCTATATATTGATATTTGTACAGAAGAATATATGTGTGTTTATATACTTATGAAATTGCAGTATCCGTAAGAAATTCACCAAGATCTTGCTTCCTGCTGACTTGCTAGTTGGTGGAGCTAAGCTTTTTGGAAATTTAAAAAGCAAAGTAATTTGAAAAATTGATAGCAAGGGCTTCCGTGTTATTCTCAAGTATAACTTTCAATTTACAAGTCTTTCATCTGTCCTCGCTTTTTATCTGCCCTTCTTCCTTTCAACGTTATTTGAACCACAGCATTTCCATCAGCATGAAGATTCTGAGGAATTGCCTGAAGGCTTCCCTAAGGAGTACAGAACCATCTAGTCATATATTTTAGGGTACTTTTAACTGCAGGACAATGGTCTCTGGACACCTGCCATATGTTGTATCAATCGGTGAAATCCAATCAGCTCAGGATTAACCTGAAATAATAATAATCATAGTACATAGTAATAGTAGTAGTAGTGGTGGTAGTAGTAGTAGTAATAATAGTAGTAAGGGTAATAATAATAGTAATAGTAGTAATAACATTCACCAGCATCTTGATCCCTTTATACACATTGTCTCAGTAAATGCTTTTGACAAGCCGTAAGATAGCTCTTTTAAAAGCCGAGGAAACTGGCTCTGATTTTTCAAAACCATACAGCTAACACATGGCAGAGGCAGGATCGAACCCAGGTTCATCTCACACTCTTAACTGCTTCTCTGTGTTGTTCCTAGAGAGACAAAAATCATGCTAATTTGCATTTGCACAAGTGCTAGGCTGACATACTGGACCAAGATTATTGGCGGCTTTACCTAAAGATGCTCAAGCTGTGGCTCATAGGGAACAGAAAGGACACAAGGGCAGGCCGAACACGGATAAAGGAGAACCACACACCTGGCAGGAAGCCCCATAATGGAGCATAGATCACGCCTGGGCAGAAAGACACATTGGAGTGTGTGGAAACTTGAGACAGGCTGACTCTGAGCGGAAAGCATTTTCACAGCTACTAGGGCAAAGGAGCAGAACAAAGTGACAGGTGACATGCCACAGCAGCCATGGCTGCTTATCGGGAATGTGGCGTAGGTAGGTCAGGTGCCACACTCTTAGCCTTGGGCGCTATCAGCGCTCAGATAATTGTAAGTCACAACACCCCCAAAGTGTCAACTTCTAATTGAGATCATGCATATTAGACATGCATTCATAGCTGTGATTGTTGTTCACTAGGCCAGGTGGCTGTGTAGAACAAAGCATAATCAACCCTTTTATTATTTTTCATTAAATACTTTTTCATACTTTATGTTAGATTCAATATATTTCCACCACTGGCTTCTGTCTTTGAAGACTATAGAATCTACTGGGGAGTTAGACACATAAACAGCTACTGGGATCTATAAAGCATGTTAGAAGTATTATAGTTGAATTTTTTAGAACCACGTTCTTGAGTTATGGTTGACATACGAATAGCTGTACATATTTAATGGACACGACCTGATGAGTTGGGAGATAATTGTACACCCATGAAACTGTCACCACAATTTATGTAGTAAAGCTGTCTGTAATCTCAAAAACTTTCTCCAAAGACTTGTAATAACAGGCCCATGTTGATAAACTGGGAACCATATTTATTATTGCAAAACACCAACCATAGCCAAATAGCATTTATTTATTCGTTTATTCAGCCAATACATATTTCTCAAACCTCTATTAAATGTCAGATACTATGTTCGTCACTGGTGTATACTTACAGTCAACATAGGGTGGCAGGAAACAGACATTTTAAAAGTCTATGTTTAATTATAGATGTAGTTAGTGCTACAAAGGAGAAGTTCAGGATGCTATGGGAATGTAGTGCGGGGGATCTATACCAGGCCTAATTGTGTGTCATTTAAATCAAGACTTGGATGAGAATTTAGCCCTTTTTTATAAGAAAGAAGGTAGGAATCTTCCAGGCAAAGGAATAGAATATGCAAAGTCCCTGAAGGAGAAAGTTGGGATGAGTAGAAATATGGCTGGAGAGAGGGAAAGAAAAGAGGTGCCAGTTGAGGCCGAAGATATGGGTCATGGAAGACATTGGCAACCATAGTTTATTCTATGATTGACATAGGACTTTATTCTAAGGACACTTTATTTATTTATTTATTTATTTAAATTTTATTTGTTTATGGCTGTGTTGGGTCTTAGTTCCTGTGAGAGGGCTTTCTCCAGTTGTGGCAAGCGGGGGCCACTCTTCATCGCGGTGCGCGGGCCTCTCACTATCGCGGCCTCTCTTGTTGTGGAGCACAGGCTCCAGACGTGCAGGCTCAGTAATTGTGGCTCACGGGCCCAGTTGCTCTGTGGCATGTGGGATCTTCCCAGACCAGGGCTCGAACCCGTGCCCCCTGCATTGGCAGGCAGATTCTCAACCACTGCGCCACCAGGGAAGCCCTAAAGACACTTTATATACATTAACTCTACAGGTGGAAATCTGATCTTCCCTCTTTTATACCTGGGGAAGCTCAGCCTTAGAAAATTTCAGAGAGAACTTGGATTCACACCAAGGCAGTCTAGCTCTAGAGCCCAACTGAATTGTTACCTGACACGGCCTCTAATGATTAGCTTTGTGTTTCAGAGGGGAGTGCATTGGTAAGCGTGGTCCATACATCAGTCATATCAGTGGGATACATGAGTGAACAGGAGTAGACTAAGATTTCAAGAAGAAATCACTGGTCATCCATCTGCCTTGGGTACATACAGCTGCAGGAGGCGTTTTGACAAATGCAGCCATCACTAGCACAAGTACTTTCTGCACCTATTAGACATTTTGCACTTAAGAGGCTCTGCAAAAATGGGAGGTAGAGTCCATATTTCAGCAACTTCCATTAAACTGTCATATACCTTCCCTGCATTCCCTGCCTTATAGCAGACCTTGGATTAATAAGATCTTTTTCACTCAGTAAGAGTTTTCCCCTCTCACCTGCGCAAACATCCTGCATTCTACTCCTATCACAGTCTAATAATTTTAATGTGAGATGCACAAGGTCAAACCCAGATCTTGGGCCCTTGGGTGATTGTGAATCATTTAGCAACTATACCCAATCTTTAGTGAAGGCTAGAAAATATTGAGAGTATTGAGCTTTTCTTTTCCCCAAAATGAACTGTGCAATAGAGCAGTGATAATCACTCTCACAGGCAAATGTGCCTTTTCTGAAATTCTAGGTAAAACTCTGTCCCACCCAATCCCTGAGTATGAGAAACAAGGGGAATATAATAGTAGAAAAAGCTAATCATTTAATTTTGTTTTGTGTATTTTTGTGTACGGAAAGTTGACAGACTATAGATGTACAACTCTACGGATGTAAGTGTATTATAATTTAGCACTTCAAACTATTGAGAGTGACTGGTTTTCAAAGTTTATTTTTAAATAAGTAATATATTCACACAAACACAATTTCCCACCCATCTCACTGAAACATTATATGTATACATTTATATCTAAATACATATATGTATATACATATGTACATAAACAAAATTCTAGTTCCTCATTCTTTAAGTAGAAAAATTGAGGCATATTCAAGATCAGCTGGTTTCTTAGGACATTCAGTGTTCTCAGGACATTGCATGTGTGAGTTGCATTTATAATTCTATAGCTAATGAACCTTATAATCTTTTGAGTATTATTCGACAGCTGAGAAAATTTTCTCTGAAGCTATGTGGTCATCATCATCGCCATTATGATTAGGATAACTGCCATTCTCAAATGGGGCAAAATTCACTACTCCTCAGGGTAGTGGGTCCAAGAGACAGAATGCAAAAAAAAAAAAAAAAAAATAGCATCACTTGACTTTCTTCACTTCTAGTCTGCTCACTTCAGCCCCCATCTCGTCACCTCACCGAGAAATTTTGCTCCTTTGGTGACAAATGAGGGAATTGAAGGCCCCCTCTTGACCCTCAAGTCATTTTTCATGTTATTCATGTAGCCATAATGAGCTGGGGCGGGGGGAGGGTTATAAAGTAAAGTTTTAGAGCATGTGTTTTGGAATGTCACAAACCTGGGTTTGCATCTTAGTTCTATTACATGTTAGGTTTGGGAAGGTCACTCATACAGTTTGGGCTGTTTCCCATCTGTAACATGGAGGTTATCATACATACATCATGAAATTTGGTTGAGGGTCAAATAAGAAAATGTATTTAATTTCTCAGCGCAGTACCTGACACCTTGCCAGGCCCTATTAATGTCATTATCGATATTATATCAACAATATATCACTATTATGATTATCCTTTATAATGAGGAAAAGGTTGGACCCTGTTCTCTCCTTCCAGCCGTCAATTCAGTATCTCCTGTCCCCTGTCCAAGACTTTTGAAGGGATATGCCAAGTTTGGGCTGTTATTGCTATTTTGATTATTTAATATTCACTGAGCATGGAGATGGTGCAGCATTTGTGGGGCCCATGAGGAGGTAGGGGCAGCCTCTCCTGCTCTGAGTTGAGCTGGGAGCATGAAGCTGGCTGGATGTGTGGTTGAGGGCAGCACAGCCAAAAAAGACCATCTGGACCAGTGCAGTCAGGGCTCTCAGGAAACCTGTAGGGGCTCTGACTAAGCCAAGTTATTTGGCTTCTAATCAACTTAACATTAACATTCCCCCAGCCCTCCTGTCTAAGATGCTAATTCCTCCTAAAGAGGTACGTGATATGTAGAAGCGCACATCAATCAGGATGCTGATTTTTCTTCTGCCTCATCTCACTCCTGTCAGCTGGATTGATCCACTGGAAAACAGAGACTTTTCCTTTATAATAAAGCAAAACCCTAATTTGAATAAACACCACTGCCAAACTCTCACTTTAAGAGACGCGTTTGGCGGTTTATGGCTTTGTCACTCCAATAATACTTCTCCTGGAACAGATGCCAGATTCCTTTTCTTGTTAGGAAACTGGTCAGGCTTTTTTGAACCAATCGTACCTTCTAGAACCACCCAGCCCTCAACTTCCAACACTTCTAAAAATTGTCTGAAGGCCAAGGGTGTCCTGAATTCCAACATAACTGTAGTACAGGGCTTCCCTGGTGGCACAGTGGTTGAGAATCTGCCTGCCAATGCAGGGGACATGGGTTCGAGCCCTGGTCCGGGAAGATCCCACATGCCACGGAGCAACTAGGCCCGTGAGCCACAACTACTGAGCCTGCGCGTCTGGAGCCTGTGGTCCGCAACAGGAGAGGCCGCAACAGTGAGAGACCCGCGCACCGCGATGAAGAGTGGCCCCCGCTCGCCGCAACTGGAGAAAGCCCTCGCACAGAAACGAAGACCCAACACAGCCATAAATAAATAAATAAATAAATAAATAAATTTTAAAAAAATAAAAAAATAAAAGTGAGTCATGCATTTAAAAAAAACAAAAACAAAAAAAAACCAGTAGTACAGAAGCTGTCTCCTCTATCATGTTTATCATATGATAAGATTCTATTCTAAGTCACAAAATGCATCCTGTAATTGCTCTCTTTACTTCATTACCTGCTTCAGCCAGGTAAACGGCATTCAGAGAAGTCTAATTGTACCAACATGCTCACAAAAAATTAAGCAGGACCTTCATATTAAAACCCTGTATTATAAAGTTGGCCTACAGTGCTGGGGCAGGGGCCGGGGGACTTGAGATCACTCTGCCTTATTTTCCATTGAATTACCTTGAGTTCCCAAGATACAGTGCCAGGCGTATAAAGCTGCTCGGTCAGTGTTTGCTGAAATGAGAACAACAGTTAACTACCAGAAGAATTATTTCTCAGCCTCCATGGATTTGTATTTGCAGCCCCTCAGTCAAGTAGTCTTACAGGAAGATCTCAATAAGCTATTCTCCACAACTCAGACAAGCAAAAAGTGTGTATGTGAGTGTGTGTGTTTTCGGTAGTTGAAGGTTGGGGAGGGGAGGCAGCTATACTCTTGTGGACACAGGTAAATCTATTGTATAATTTCTACAGTAGAGTGCCATGCAGTAACCACTGCAGTTAGTAATAATAATAATAATAATATCTGCTGATTATATGATGGTTTACAGTTCATAAAGTGCTTTCGCCTATGCTATCCCATTTGGTCTCTGTAACAACTGAAGGGAGATTCTTATTCCCATTTTACTTGTGGGGAGACAGAACTCCAGAGTTCGCTGTGAGTAATTTACAAGGACAGAACTGGCTCTGTTGACAGCTGTCCTGTTACACTTCCTATTACCTGTTCTCATCTGCTGTCTACACTCCACTTCCTTAAGGGCTTGATCAGAGATCATGAGCTGCTCCTATGTTTCAGAAGTTGACATATTCCATTATTATTCATTCGACAAGCTATCCCACGATTACTTAGATGCTAAGCACAATGACAGTTTCTAGGGGAGGATACAAAGCTAAATAAGATAAAGATCACTGCTTTTGAGGGGCTCAAAATCTAACTGGGAAAGTCAACATTTAAATATTTAAATATTTATGTAAATAAATATTTTTTGTGGAATGTGATAAGTTCCTACAAAGTGTTGAATAAACAAGGAAGATGGAGGAACTAACTTCTGAAGGAGGAAGGCAGAGAAACTTCAGAGTCAATCTTTGGCAAGACTTTGGAGGATGAATAGGAGAGTTTTTGTTGTGGTTTTCTTCCAGTTTTATTGAGGTGTAATTGACATACAATATTTTATAAGTTTAAGGTGTATAACATAATGATTTGATACATGTATAGGTTGCAAAATTATTACCACAATAAGTTTAGTTAACATCAATCACTCCACATAGTCACATTTTCTTGTAATGAGAACTTTTAAGATCTACTCTTTTAGCAGATTTCAAATATACAATACAGTATTGTTAACTATAGTCACCCTACTGTACATTACATCCCCAGAACTTATTTGTCTTATAACTGGAAGTCTGTAGACTATGAGATTTTTGGGGAGGAGGAAAAGGGAAGAGAGGGCAGCTCAGGAAGGGAAATGAGCCAAAGCATAGAGCTGTGACCTGTGAAGGCCTGCTTGTGAACAGGTGAGACTCTCAGTATAGGATACTTGTGGGCAGTGATCATAGACGAAACTGGAAGGTGAAATCAGGCCAGATGACCTCAACTGCGCAGTCTAGCTTTTAACCCTGTGTATGATGTATATGTTCAGAATGTAATTGTTTAAAAGGCAACAAGGTTTGTAAATAATAAACTTTAAAATACCTTCTCTGGAGAAAGGCCAAGATTGTCCCAGATCAGGTACGGATAAGATATGGGCCTTGAAGTCAATGGTGGGGATTGTCTGGGTACCATGCCTTTTCCTTGGTGGCTGCATGAAGGAAAGGGGCAGCTCCTACAGACCCAGAGGAGGAATTCATGCCTTAAAAGCCAAAACAAAACAAAACAAAACAAAGAGAAAAGGAAAACCAACTTTGGGTTTATTTTATCATAATCTTGTTTAAATGTTGGTGAAGGCAGATAGGAGAAAAGCTCCCAAGGAGAGATGCGTCCCAGGAGCGTGGAGTTTACTAATCATCTAGTCATCCTGTCTCCCCCCGCCACCTGGTGATTCTCCTCACACTGATCATGGGGTGTGTTTCCCTGAGTGTAGTGTTTCCCTTTCTCCCTGTGTGTGTGTGTGTGTGTGTGTGTGTGTGTGTTTAAAAATGAAGCATTTCTTTACAAAGGATTTTTTGATACTTGGTAAATCTTTGATGAATTTGTCTGAAAATGTATTTTGCAAAAAACACAAAATGCAGAGCTACAGAACTGTAGCAGACCAAGTTTCTGGTGTAGTTCCCCCTTCCATCCAGTGGAGATCTTTGCATTTACTAAAATTCCAGCTTTTTTCCTTGACAGCCCAGCCCAGCATGTCCCTCTTTCCCTGGCCTTGCTCATATGCTCAGGCACGCTGACTTCTTTTCTTCAAACATGCCAAGTTCTTCCTGCCTCGGGCCTTTGCACATGCTGCCCTCCCCTTTCCTCCACCACTTTGCATGGCTGGCTCCTTCCTAACATCCTGGCTCAACCCAGATGTTATCTACTCATAAAGGGCCTACATGATCGCCCTGCATAGATAACTGCCCCCCTCTATCCCACACCAGTCATTACCATATCATCTGCTTTCATTTTCTTCTTACTACTTACCCCTATCTGAAAAATGTCTTATCTAGGTCTTTGTTTATTTCTTTATTGTCCATATCCCCTACTAGAATGTGAGTATCATCATCAGTCCTGGATCCCCATGTCTGTCACAGAGCCTGGCACGTATTAACCATTAAAATCTCATTTAATAAACTAGTGGATGAAAAAGCAAAGGCAGTTTTAGGTGACTTAAATTCTGCCCTACATTGGCATTAGTATTTAAAATACCCCAATTTCTATTTGACTTTGCTAAGAATGGAGGGAAACAGCCGTCTTTTATTACACTTGCATCACATTATTTTGATGTCCTCCATCCAGGATATGTGTAACTTATGAATCAGTTTTACCCGATTATCCTCAACCTCTTACCCTTCTCTCTACCATATCCCATTCTCCACCGCATATCTCCACTTTCCCAGTTTATTCTATTTCTGTGCACAATGGGAAAGTAATTTACACTTATCTTATTATCTGGGCTGGTGCCCTAGCAAAACAGGCACTGTGCTAAGCATTTTAGATGCATTATCTCAATGCAATTTGCTTTAAATACCTTCCAAATATTGTCAGGTCCTATAAATTTGCATTATAACTCCTTTTGAGGTTATATCCAAAAAAGTTATTGCCCAAACCAATGTCAAGCTTTTTCCCTATGTTTTCTTCAAGTAGTTTTACAATTTCCAGTCTTACCTCTAATTCTGTAATCCATTTTGAGTTGATTTTTGTACACACTTTGAGATAAAGGTACAGTTTTATTTTGCTGCATGTGAACCTGCAGTTTTCCCAATATCATTAAAGAGACTATCCTTTCCAAATTGTGTGTTCAACGAAGATCAGTTGACCATAAATGCATGGATTTATTTCGGGGGTCTCTATTCTATTGCATTGGTCAAATGTCTGTTTTTATGCCAGTACCATACTGTTGATTCCTGTTGCTTTGTGATATATTTTGAAATCAGGAAGTGTAATGCCTACAGCTTTGTTTAGCTCAAGATTAGTTCGGCTCTTTAGGCTCTTCTGTGGTTCCATATGAATTTTAGGATTGCTTTTTCTATTTCTGTGATAAATTGCAATGGAATTTTGATAGTAGTTACATTGAATCTGTAGATAACTTTGGGTAGTATAGAGATTTTAACAGTGTTAATTCTTCCAATATATGAACACATGATATCTTTCCATTTGTGTCTTCTTCAGTTTCTTTCATCAGTGTCTTACGGTTTTCAATGTACAGATTTTTTCACCTGCTTGGTTAAATTTATTGCTAAGTGTTTCATTATTATTTATTCCAGCACTAACATTCCAAGCCTATCTAACCCTCAAGTCATTGCCCAATAATTGCTATTGTACAGTGAGAGACACTGATATCTCAGTAATTGGAGAAGGAAGTGAAGTGAAATACTTCACCAAGTTTTAGAACTGTCAGTAAAATTTCATTAGGAAATGTGACTTATTTCATGATTTGATTACACCTGAGCAATATCTTTATAAAATACATTTTTTAAGGGAGAAGCAATGCAGGTGTGTTTGCTTCTCAGAGTTGATGCCTAGCATATGAGTATTAGGATTTTTTCAGCACCGCCAAGGTTTAGTTATTCAGTCATTTCTTAATCTTTGATATAAATAAAAGTCTTCTAGACTAATATAAATGTATCTGACCAATATCATACTCCCATACACTGTGCCTGACATGTATTTGATCAATAAATATTAGTAAAATAAGTTGAAAAAATGAATTACATGAATTAATGAAAAGTTTCAGGGTAGGGAATTAGAAGTTTTCTTTGAAAATCTATATACTGCAGTATATATTGTACAAATATTTATACCCAGGTAAAACATCCTCCATAGTTGGGGTATAAGTGGTAAAGTCTAGGGTGTTTAAAAGCTATCAAAATAATATTAATTATGAGAAGAAGAAGAAGGAGAAGGAAAATAATTGCATATTCTCATCAGCTATGTTTGATCATAGTGCCTCCTTCAGAATTTTGTCTTTAGTCAGCATTAAAGATGATCTCATCTAAGATCCTGAAAAACCTTCTCCATGGTTTTCTGTTTATAAAGGATTGGAGATTGAATGGAAAAAGAATCTGCTTCTTATTTACAAATTCAGGGCTTCCTGAGCCAGGGAAATCTGAACTGTCCTTTCCTCATCCAGATTCATACAAGGTGCTGAACTCTGTGAGAAAGTGGAAACCAGAAAAGGAGGCTTCATCTTTCTGGGCTATTAATTACTCATAGAAGGTATTGCTCTAATGAAACGTCAACACAGAGTACTCATATTTTTCTGGTTGTGGCTTCTGCCATGTCAGAGACACATTTGGAGTGGAGAATGGGACAGTAAAAGAAATTCTTGTTGATAAATCCCATGTACAGGCCAAAGAAAATCCCCTATTCACCTCTGTAAAAAAAAATAGGGGAGGGGATGGAAAAGAAACAGGGTATTAGTTTATGAAGTTCCTGCTGAATCCCATTTGAAGAATTCGGTTCAACTTCAAAGAAGACCCCAAGATCACATCTGAAGCTGATTCCATTGTACAGGTTAACTCACCATGGTTTACAATATCTTCAGTGCAGCTGGCACCCTTTCTTCTTCTGTAGTACCCCAAAACACTCCTAGACTCTACAGGTCTAGGGAAATAGCATGTGACGGTGCCATTGGACTGTGTACATCAACCACGTGGTTTTAATGGCTGCAAATAGGACAATTATGTTTTCAGCAAATGGGTACCCCTTTGAAGAAAGGAAATATAGGGCAATTATATTGATACATTATCTCCTGGGGCTTGCCTGACATACCTGAAAAGGGTGCAATTCAGTTTGACATCTCTCGTCACTTCCTGGCCTTTATGGTTGAAGAAGCACAAGTGTGTTTGATTTTTTACAACTGTCAAGGGCTACCATAGCCTCTGACCACCATCCTCTTCCCCCACTGGGGTTTCATAGCAATGACCAGGGTGATTTCAGAAGTGCCTCTGATTCTTAGGTCACCTTTGATCTCTCTTAGACCAATCTGCTCCTCAAATGGGTTCTTCCCTCCAATAAAAGACTGAGACTGGATGTGTGTATTCTCAATACAGTCCCGATTGGTGTCATGAGAAACATTTTCTGTCATGATTTTAGTGATCAAAAGACGATGACTTAACCCAAATTCTCTTTTTCCTCATTTTGTTTTAAACATATATTAACATTTTAAAATAGAATTTAAACAGATGCCCAGTAACAGAATGACAAACATGAAGTGTGAAATCTGAAAGTTAGGAAACTTAACCACATATGGTCACCGTTTTTTTCTTAACATACGCCTGCGCTGGACTATTAGGTGGTTTCATCACTTTCAGGCCAAGCAGGACTTGTAAAACTGGGGAGGTGGGTATTCAAAGACAACATTTGCTTGGTGCCTTTAATGATTTCTGTAATTAGTCATTTAAGCAGATTGCCCTGTGATCCCAAACAGGGAGTACAGGGAGATGAGCTGAGAAAATCATTTCCTTAAGGTACTTGAAAGCTAATTGCAGAAAATGAGGTCTGTCTCTTTGTGGGGTTCTCTGGCTCCCGTTTCATTGGGTGGGGATGGCGCAGGAGAGCAACATTCTCCAAGAATCTATAAAATGTATATGCCCAGGAGAACTGTTTTTTTTTTTTTTTTTTTGACACCAGAGTGCTAAAGGCCTTTGTTGGCTTGCAAAATTTAACAGGTAAGTAAATGATCCGAATATGGCAATGACAATTTAGAGACCAGCAGAAGGAAATGCACCCGGTTAGAGCAAGTCTCAACTCCATGAGAGAAAGAGACACCAAGAAACCAAGGAAGTGATGTTTCATAGGAACAGGGTACAAGGTCTAGGGGGTCTATGACTCTGCCTTCATTGAACTGGACAGTTAGACTTTGCTAACAAACGCACTTTGAGTGACTCATTCAGCTTTTACTTCAAAGATAAAAGTAGAAGTTATCAAAGCATGTCAGAAAGGGACGTAACTATTTTAATGAATCCAGGACTCCCTTACTAGGTAACACTCTCTCAGACAAGCCTTCATCTCAGCAGGCCTCAGTCGCTCCCTGTGAGAGAAAGCCCTGTTTAATTCTCACCAATAATTGGGCCATTCTCTTGTGGGAGTGTGTTGATGACTCAAAACCTTTTAAAAGTTGGCATGATATAGGAGATACGGGGATATATGTATATGTATAGCTGATTCACTTTGTTATAAAACAAACTAACACACCACTGTAAAGCAATTATACTCCAATAAAGATGTTAAAAGAAAAATCTCTGTGCACACATGCACACATACTCACTTTGTACATAACAATAAATAACAGTTAAGATTTACTGAGTGCTAACTACCTGCTATGCACAAATGCAACTTCCTTAAGTGTCCTCATTTACTAAATTCTCATGCCTCTGAATAGGGAAGTTTTGCTGATCAGGAAACAGGGACAGAGCATTTAAGTAACTAGCTTGAGGTCACAGAGCTAATAAAGGGAAGAACTAAGATTCAAACTCAGGCAGTTGACAGAACTGCTGTTCAAAGGATAAGCATTCTTTCCTTCATGTCCTTCAACATTCCCATTTTCCATCTCTAACCAAACATATGGAACCCATAACTTTCTTTTATGGGCCCTAACATCACCATAGAGTCCTAGATAAATCTTGACCGGGTGCTGGATGCCAGTGAAGCATATTAAGGATGGAGGGGGGCGGCAGTACAATTGGCCTGATTTTAGTATTCTGCTGAATAAAGCATGTTGCTTTGAAAGTCATGAAAGATCATTAATGTTTCAATAGCCAGAGAGAGTACAATGCCACGAAGTAAAGAATTCTTCTACACTATTCCAGTAACTTCAATGGCCTGGAGTTCTGACCCCGCCAAGGAGGGGGAAAAAGGAGCAGCAGACCTTCAACAGTGATGCCTGGCACATGAAGTCCCTTGGTGGCAGCTGCTCTTTCATCTCAAATCCTTAAAATCCCCGTTGCAGATTGTCTTGACTTTAACACAAAAACATCTACCATCCAGAGTTTTCAATCTAGTCAACTAAAGAAGTAGAATTTCAAGGGAATAGTAGAAATGGCTTGGAGCCATGGGCCATTCCTTTGGTTGACATACAAGTCCATCTCCCTTATGATTACCTGGCATTCAATGTGTTTCTGACATAAAATCGAAGATTAACACGATTTCAAAAAAGAGCAGAGCAGACAGTGCCACTAGAACTTGTGTGTTTGCCAGGTCATCTGTCCTTTAGAACTCTGTCCTGTACAAAATATAGAAAAGCGTAACCATTCAGCGGCCCTTCAGACAGGAGACATGAGTTGGCGTGAACCATCCCTTCTGTTCCGAGAGCCAGCTGAGGCAGGAGCCACTAGGAACCTGAGTGCCCCTCATTCTGGTTGCCTAAGCGTGCTTCCTGAGGTGTGGGACAGGTCTGTTTGTCTCCACCGAGGAGGGCGAGCCGTCAGCAGAATGCTAAGTAGCTCTTTCAGCGGTGCTGATTGATTTGCAGAGATGACACAGATGTGACCTCCTCAGTCAAAGTCAGTGTTTTCTTGGCCCTCACAATTTCAGAAAAATACAAATGTAAATGAAAAATAATGACAAGGCCCACATATAGCCCCAGAGTCATTGCCTCAGCAATTATTGATGCCTGCTAGGTTTCCAGCACCCTGCTAGATGCTGACAATGACATAAAAATCATCAAAGGCAGAACTCCTGTTCTCCTCAATATTAATAATGACAAAGTAGCAAAAATTACATCGTTTTAAACATCACATAGTTAATCGTTTTCTTTGCCACATATATTCTGCTTTTCAAATTAAAAACCAGCAGAAAAACACAAGCATGACTTACTCATAGTCTTCCCTTTGTCTCAAATGCCTGGAGGACCTCCATATATAATTCAAAGTCTAGCATGGCTGTCAGCTCAATGGCATGAAGTCTCAATGGCCATGTCCACACTGCAATCTCCACCACTCTATGCTCCCTTCGTACCCCATCCACATGGCTGCAACTTAAGAAATTATTATAGGTATCTGGGTATGTGTCTGAATCCCCCACTTAGGGACCTCCTTTGGCTGAGGTTCTTCTAGACTCTGGCTGTTCTTTAGAATCATCTCCGGGTATGTTAAAAAATACAGAAGTTCAGGTTCCAAACCAGACCCACTGAGGCCTGCACATCTTTATTTTACTCTCCACAGGTGAGAGCCACACAATAATAGCAGAATACAAATCAAAATAGTACGTCCTTAATATCTGAGGCAAGATCCAATAACCCAGTGAAACGTTTCCGCATTCAGAACACAGGGCTCCAGCTGGAGGCTGACGTGAGCCTTCCATTTCCTTCCTACTACTTAAATCTAAATCTTGAGACCAGCACATTCAATTCCCCCTGTGCAAAGACGGGGTGGGAAGGAAAGATGGATGGCCAGATCTGCACAAAAGGCCTTGGTGTAACTTACCCACTCAGCTCTCCGCTCAGGGGAGTTGGAAAAGAAAAGAAGAGAAGCATGCCTGGCCTGGACCAAGGAGACACACTGTGCCTGGGTTTATTTACCATGAGGCAAGGAGAGAAAAAATGAGATCATGTGTCCCTGGCTATAAGACACAGTAACCCTGTCTAGGAGAAAACCACAGCCCAAAGAACGTCCTAGTCTCAGACAAATCATGTTAAATACTCCTGTCCCCTTGTTGGAGGGTCTGGAAAGTGAACAGAAGTGGACCTGGAATGTAAGGAGCAGGCTCAAATTACTTCCTCTTATCCCATTGGCTTCTTGTCAAGAGGCAGCCGTCCTGAGTGCCAAGACCTCCATGCCCCACTCAACTGCTATATTTTCCCTTTTAGTCTATAAGTGTGTGTGTGTGTGTGTGTGTTGGAGAGTGCTAGTAGTAGCTAGTGGGTAGAGCCCAGGGATGCTGCTAAACATCCTATGATGATGCACAGAAACAACTTTTTGCTGTTGTGTTGGAACAGTTCGTCCACAACAAAGAGTTGATCCAGCCCCAGATATCAATAATGCCAAGGTTGAGAAACCCTGGATTGGAAAGAATATCTATGGAGCACTTACTTTTTACCACACAAAGAACCTTGTTCTTTTTTTTTAATATTTATTTATTTATTTGGCTGCACCGGGTCTTAGTTGCAGCACGTGGGATCTTTGTCGGCACATGTGGGATCTTTTAGTTGCGGCATGCGGGCTTCTTAGTTGCGGCACGTGGGATCTAGTTCCCTGACCAGGGATTGAACCCAGGCCCCCTGCATTGGGAGCTCAGAGTCTTAACCACTGGACCACCAGGGAAGTCCCAAGAACCTTGTTCTTTACATTATCCCATGTAGTTCTAACAGAAACCCATTGATGAAAATATAATCCCCATTTTCAGATGAAGAATCTAAAGCTCAGAGAAATGGAGTAGCCCCTGAAGGTCCCAGATCTGGAAGGCAGCAGAAAGGGACTCACACCAGGGTTTCTAATTCCCTCTCACGTTCATTCCTCCACCACAAAGTCCCCCGTTTCCACCATGTCACTCCCCTCTCCCTTTCATGTCCCCATTGTCACTGGTATAATTCAGGGTCTCTGGGGGCAAGGTCTTTTGGTAGGTCAGCCTACAACCACTTCCATTAGTTTAGGTTTCCTCTTTCTTTCGCCAGACTTTTGTGTAGACAAGATACAAATTTAGTGCTACCTAAGACAGGATACATTACAGAAGCACTGCCCTGCCTTTACTTTTAAACTCAGCAATTTATTCATCCCATTCTTGGAGGAATGTAGGCTCGTCTTTAGCAGGCACTTCTGAAATAATGGTTGATTGTCAATGCAGACTACTTGGTCAAAAAGAAACAGCCAAAAAAAAAAAAGTGTTCAAAGAGAAAGTGTAGATGGGATTTTGGCCAAATTAGATCTGGTTTCAGCTACTTTCAAACTTGGACTTGCTTATTCCTCCTGCTCTGGTCCTTCATATTCTTTAACTCATCCTTCACTTAGTATGCTCCAGCCACAGGGACCTTCCTCAATTCCTCAAATACACCCAGTTCTTTCTTCAGGGTGTCCTCTCATTCTCTGGCTTCTTCTAGAATGTGCTTCCCTCTACAATGCATTTGGCTATCACCTGTCTTTTCGTTCAAGTCTCAACTTGGATGCCATTTCTTCACAGGGGCCCTCCATTGACCTCCCCCAATCTCAATCAGCCTCTTCTTTCATATCACTTGCTGCTATTTGTAGTACATTCTTGGTGGTGTTTATTAGTCTAATGCCCGGCTCCCCACATAGGGGAAAGAGTTCTATGAGGGCAAAGGCCATGTCAGCTTGGTTTAACCAATGCTCAGCCCATAGCCTGCATCGAAAAATGTTTTTAAATGAATGAATAAATGACATTGGTTACTTTACTTAACGTTTACGCCCATATCTATACAATGATGGTATTAATTTGAACTTTTTAAAGTTATCATTAGAATGAAATAAGAGGACATATCTAAAGAGCCCAGTATAAGATAAGAGCCAACTAGGACAATAATTGGTGCTCCATAAATATTATTCAAGACCTGGGAGCTCTTATCTTAATTCTTTGACTAAATTATTTATGTGACTTGGGGTAGATATTCTGCCTCTCTGTGCCTCCTCGCTTTCTTTTATTATTAGGCCACACCATATGAAAACACTCAAAAAGCAGCAGTTTCATCATTTTTCATTTGTACAGGTGCCTTTTATACAGGGAAGTAAAATATAATTCAGCAGTTTCAGACATATCACAACATAGTGTGCAAGCAAGATAAAGAGAGGGAATTCTATCCCATTTAGTGAATAGTGATATTGATAAGGAGTAGAAAGATAATGCCCCAAATTATATTACAGCTTAGGGGGAAAGTCAAGCTCTAATGCAGTATTAGACCTCCAAATTCTCTTTTACCCCTGACTTGGCTCCTCTCATTTTTGCTTTTCGTGTTTCGGAAAATATCTGTGACTCTCTCCTTGCCACTGATTCCTGATAAGACTTTCGTGAGTTCAACTTTACCCACTCAGCCTCGGGATGCGTTATTGAAGGGAGGTGAACTTTTTATCACCTGTGGTTACAAACAGCTGTTATTTCAGCCCCAGTCAGGAATAATCTATACACACATTCCTGGAATTGAACACAGCTACTGATGGGTTGATAATCCAATGGACTGATGAATCTAAACGCATTTTCATTCATGGTGGATGGAGCTAAATAAAGAAGGATAAAATGTGCATTGAACTGTATCATGAATTTCTCAAACTTCTTCCTTTGGTTTCTTAGAAACTGCGGAGCAGCACGTAGTGGCCTGTCAAACCTGGGGAGCTGGCAGTGCGACTGAGCTAGTCCCGGGGATCTTCACAGAAAAGGCAGTCGGGGTCTTGGTCGGCTAGAGGTTCCATCTGAATGGTGAGTGAGTGCACAGGAAAGCTACTGCTGAGGGCTTTCGCAATTTCTCTCCGAACCACCTGGCTGTCCCGGCTGGCTGCTGTTGATAAAGAACCACAGTGAGATTGGCACTGATTGTACACACAGGGGCGACGTCTCATCTGCAGCTTTTGTCTTTGACCTGGTGGGGTGGGGCACAGGCAGTGCACTCAGAAGGAGCCGTGATGGCTCTGACCATCAGCTACATTCACACAGACAAGACAGGGGACATCCTAGTGCTGCAAAGCACCCCGTCACTATGGGAACTCTTCTCGCCCACAGCCTCTCTGGAGTCTGGCGCTCCTAGGAGCTGAGTATGAAAGTGGAGACAAGCCATGAAAAAGCCAAGTCAAAACTATTATTTCTTATACAGCCCTGCTCACCAGTTGCTTGGGTTCTCTGGGTTGCCACCCTTATAGCTAATCAGAATTTATATCAAAGATAGTGACAAGAGCCAGGAAGCATTTAGAGCAGCAAACCGCACTGCCATCTTTTCTCTTGTCCCAAAAGGTATCAGGAGGCTGTAAAGTTCCCGCCATAGTCACCTGATTGTTTACTAGATTCTTCCATTTGCAGTGAAATATTGGTGTAGTAGAGGCTGTAAATTCCCTGCAGCCAGATCCATGCCTCTCAGCAAAGATGAGGATGTCTGAGAAAGCACAGTCCTCAAATGACTCTTCCTGTTCCCTGCATATGAGTAACTTCATGAGTTATTTCTTTAGCAGCCTAATGTGTCATCCTTAGCCTGAGCTGTCTCCCGAGGCAGTGCCCATTTTCTCAGCCCTAGGATGTATCACGAACAAAATCACCTTCTACTTGAAAAAGTAGTTTTTAGGATAAACCCCAAATCCTAAGAGTTATCTCACATGGTTACAGAATTTCTAACCATTCAGTAAAGGAACCACGATTAGTTCTGACTAGAATATCTTTTAACTTTTTAGAACCTTAAGGATGGGACCATCTTTCTGTCTTTGGTGATAGGCAAAGCATCTTACACACCAAAGATACTCAATGAAGATTTCTTCTTAAATTCTTCCTCTTAATTAACCGATAGGACATCAAGTCAAACAGAGGTTAAGGCCTTGAAGTTTGGGTGGCATTTTAGCCTTTTGTTCTACTCTCTAACCCTCTGCAGTCGGCCTCCAGGGTTGTCATAAGTATCACTCTTGCCATGACGACACTAGCAAGGGGGATGATTTTCAAAGGCCCTTGGTCACACAAAACACTTTACAGTTGTTTTGGCAGGGGCAACAGACACTAAGGGCTACTCTACCAAAAGGAGGGAAACTACGGACTTTACAGGACAAGGACTGAATTTCGTGCAGGGTGTTTACAAAACTCACTGACCTGCAGTAACGTGAGCTGAGAGAATCACCTGGTTCACTGTTAGCGACCAGACGTGCAAGCTGTGCACAGACACCACCCCATCCACTGCTAAAATGAGCTCTTTCACACCACTGTAACTCAGGTTCTTTGGCACACCTGCCAAGAGGACAGAGTGGGAGGCTGTTGTTATTTCACTAAATACAGCTCAGTGCAATGGCCAATCGAGGATGCAAAGTCCTTAGTAAAATATTAACTTGCCCTCTCCATTTATGGTTTCTTATTTCAGATGTTTACAAAGCAGATTCACTTGACTATTTCAGAGGTTTTACCATCAGTCACAGGTTCACAAAGAATATTTGCAGATTTTACTAGGCAATCATCAACAACAGTCATCACCCTTCATTTTCAGAGTGTATGGTTTACCCAGTTATCTTTGAAATTATCTGGAAAGCAAAAGGAAATCACATGGGATTTGGTATCAAATTATCCCGGGTTGGCATTCTGACTACAACTATTGTGAATTTACCCAACTCTTGGAACTTGTCTAATCCTTAGAACATTTGTAGTAAAATAAGGATGATAAGAACAATATGTAGTTAACAGAGTCCTTTGGGGACTCTGAAAATATCTCAGAAAATATCTGTCCTTTGTAAACTCTACTGCTATACAAATGTTAGTTATCCAGCAGGTCATTTAGTGAACGGTGTTAATAGGGGATCCTAATGTTTTAATACCATCTCATTATTCAGTCATTAGAATTTCTATTATTTTAGGTATCTTAGGGTTTAATATTTGGGCCACAGAATGCAGTAGTTTGACTTTCATCGTTGTTTCTAAAGGAACAGTGTGGGACACACAGGAAGGTGGGAAGTCTGGCAGCCAATCAGCTATTCTTTGGGGCTGAAGGAACTGGGGTGTCTCTAGCCTTGAGATGAGAAGGCTAAGGGCAGTAGGATCACTGCTTTCAAACATTGCAAGGATTGTCACATAGAAGATGACAGGATATGAAAGTGTAAGGGCCTGAGTCAATGGTTGGTTAAAATCATAGAAGACATCAGTTTGATATAAGAATTAAAAAAAAAAAAATCAACTCAACTAGTACAACCGTGCTAAAGCCATTTGATGCAATAGGTAAATCCTTGTCAACTAAAGGTGATCCAAAGAGGATGCTGTAGAAGAGATTTCTAAGGATAAACACTTTTTAGCTTCCACTTCAATAGTATACATACATCACAAACACCTGGTGTGTTTGTTAAAAATAAATATGCCTTGGCTCCATTAAAATGCTCCTGAAGAAAATGTCTATGGATGAGGCTCTGAAATCTATATGCTTTCATAGTGGATCTTGACCTTGGATGCACATTAGTGTCACCGGGGATTTTAGAAATCCTGATGATTTCTAAAATGATCAGGAAATTTAGAAATTTCTAAAATGAATTGTTGGGTTACACCCAAGACCAATTAAGTCAGATTCTCTGGGGATAAGACCCAGCATCAGTATTTTCTTAGCTCATTTGGTGATTCTAACTGGGTCAAGGTAGAGGACCATTACACTAATATTTACCAGCTACTGGGCAGCTCTACCCTGCAGTGGTTCTCAAGCTTGGCTGCATGTTGAAAAACATCAAAGCCAGCCCCTATTAAATCAAAATCTCTGGGTCTAGGGCCTGGGTATAAGTATTTTTTAAAAGCTTCCCGGATGACTGTAATGAGCAGCTAGTAGAGAACCACTTACTTAAAAGGAATAGGGAATCCTTAACTCTCCTTTTTCAGGATTTAAGAACCTTGCTCATGGGGATTTCCTCCTTGAGGCTAACTTAAAATTCACTACAGTTTGAGTTGAGTTTAGTCCCACTTCATATTTCATAGAACTGGTCAACATGGCTTTTTACTCTATGAGCTGCACAAAGCTCAGGGTACTAGAAACAAAGAAGTTCTTGTCTCAGATTAGCCATAGAATGTGCATGGAGTCATGGGTGAAAACGTTACATCATAATAATAATAACACCTTTATTGAGAAGCTACATGTCAAGGTTTGTATTGAGCACTTTATTTATAGTGATTATTTTATTTAATAGTTATAAGAACTTTAAGAGCTAGTTAATGAGTGTTACAACTCCTGTTTGACTGGAGAAGAAAGTGGGAGTCAGAGAGGTTAAGAAGACTTGCTAAGACCACATAGGTAAGTGGGATGTCAGATTCTAAGGTATGTGCTCTGGGTGTGGAGTGTCATGCAAATGCTAGACTCCATGTACTGTAACCCAAGGTTGACTATTATGCCCAATGTGTCATCTCTGGAGAGTTTCCTTTGACCCTTTGAAGACCTGCTGTCATTCATCTAGGACCCTTGAGATGAAGCCATGATCCCACTACCTCTTTTTCTCTTGCCTCCTTTATCACTTGACTTTTATGGAGAATGCAAGTCCACTGTTACTTATTTTACTCTATGAAATAATATTGACAAGCAAAAGGATATGTTCCCATTGGCCTCAATGTTTCATCACACCTTAGAAAACTTTTTCTTTCTGGGGGAGAGCCTGCAAAAATATTAATGCATCCAGGAAAATACCCAGATTCGTTTTCAAAAAAATAATCACCCAGGCTAATAAGTATATGAAAAACCACTCAGTATTCTTCATAATTCAAGACTTGTGTATGGAATCAATAAGATAATATTCACCTATCAGATTAGAAGAGAATCAGCAGTTTGACAATACCCAGTGATGGTGAGGATGTGAGGAAATAAGCACTCTCATATGCTGTCAGTAAAAAAGAAATTGATATGGTATCTTTGGTAGAAAGGGCAATATCTATCAAATTTTAAAATGCACATAACTTCTGAAACAGCAGTATACTTCTAGGAATTATTCCACAGATATACAAGTGCTAAAAATGTAATTGCAGCATTATTTGTAATGTCTGTCAATAAGCAGGTATTGTGATACATGCTTACAGTAGAATAGAATACTTTGTACCCATGAAAAAGAATGAGGTGTATCTATGTATGTACTAATATGGAAAGATCTCCAGTTGAAAAAAGCAAGGTACAGAACAAAATATGTATGTAATCCCAGTTTGTATAAAAAAGACATACACACATGCACTATATATATATACACACATATACACACATGTATATATGTATATTACATGTACATATATGTGTAAATGCATAGATATTTTTGGAAAGATATATGTCAACTTATTAGTAGGTGTTACTCCTGAATAATGGGACTGAGAATTCAAAGGTGGAAAAATGGAGAGACTTTTTCTTATCATTTTATACCTTTCCATCTTTTTTTTTAAATTTTACCAAGTACAAGTATTATTTTATGCTAACCTAATTTGAAAACCTAATTTAAAAATTAAGCATCTTCCAGATAGGAGTTACCTGCCAGTTTCAATAATTAGGTACATTTTTGCTTAAATAAAAAAAAGATAATCATGAGAGAAGGGCTGTACTGAGAGATAAAGTGGAATATGGTCATCTCACAGTGTACACACATTTGTCTTTTCTCCACCTTCAAGTCAGTAAGTTCCATAACAGCAGTGACAGCTGCAGCGCAGCACTTGGCCCTCAGAAAAGGAAATGGATGCATCTGTGACTTGACAAACCAAATATTGTCCCCTTCTGAGCGAGGACATTCACTTGTTACTCTGTGATGTTTGACTCCGTTTTCTGTTTCACTGTGGTCAATCAACATTATCACCTACCAACGATTATCATGCCCTCTGAGAACAAAACCTTTAAACGTGTACTGGGCAGTGAATGCTAAGCTAGGGAAGGGTGACCTGTCGTGAAGGCAGCTGTACTCTTGAGACTGTGTCTACCTTCGGTCAAAATGTGCTGGACAGGAAAGAGAAGCTCAGCCGACGTATGGCTATTTTTGATCATCTGAATGTTTGATAAGATGCAAACCTCTGCTTGTGATTGAATTTTCTAAGTGCCGCTCCCAGTGCCCTCATGGAAGAACCCTTTCAGGGGTATGAAGAGACTAGTCCAGTGGTTCTCAAAGTATGGGCCCCCGCCCAGCCGTGGCAACGTCTTGTTAAAATTCAGATTCTCAGGTCTCACCCCAGGCCTGCTGTCTCAGGAACTGTTGGGTGGGCCCAGCAGTCTGTGTTTTAACAGACCCTCCAAGTGGTTCTGATGCCACTGTCTGAGAACTGCTGGCCTAGTCTAATGAGCATTTTAGGCAAGTCTTTCATAGTAGCTATAATGCTGCCTGAGGGATAGATTTATTTAATATTTCTTAGGTATTTGCCACATATTTAGGGATAAATTTATATTTTTGCTGTATCTCCCTCACTGAATCACTCATTCTAGTGTTTGTAAGTATTGTTTTTATACTATGCCATATCATTTAACAGTTGCTGAAGAAAACAGAAGCCAATCCTTTTTATTTATGTATTCCCATTTGAATAAAAATCATAATTTTTTTCACAAAAATTTCTTGTAAGTTTACATTTTCCCTATAATGCAAACTTACAGTGAGCATGCCTTGAGGCCATTCCCTTTTGTGATTATAAGGAAGAGAAAACACAGATGCTGGGAATAATAGGGAAATCATTCCTACCTTCCATGAGTAAGATGGAGAAGTCCTTTAAGATAGTGATGGTGCTGGCCAGAACCAGGATGGAAAAGACAAATGTGCAGATCGGGTCAGCCATTTTATAGTCTGGCTAGAAAATATGGGGATTTCAGTTAATTGAATCCAGGCCTCCCATGCAGAAAGTCTGATTGATAAAATAAGTAAACCTTCACGCTTCCTTCCCTCCCTGTCACCCATTCACCCTCCTGACGCCGAACATCCAACTCAGAGGCAAGACTTCCTGAAGACTCAGTCCTTCTTCTAAGCTTTCAACTCTCAGTGACTCAAGAAAGGGAGACCATAGGACATGCTCTCCCCACAATTTAAGAAGTAAAAAGAGAGATATCCTTGAGTGCTCTCTCAAAAGGCCTGATTTAACTTCTCTCAAATTAATAGAAGTACAGAGAATGTGATGAAAATATGCACACATTTGTACAACATTCAATGACTTTTCAGCCTTAATTATGATGAAAAGAAAGGATATCATTTGTTCAGAGGTTGCATGTAACCAAGGTATAGCCAGAGCTTGGTCTTGGCAGACTGGGTTAGTTTACTTCTTTCCTTCTTAAATATGACACATACTCAAGGCAGGCATCTTTGATACAGTCCAAAGAATATGTACTGAGGCCTCATTTTCGTGCTGTCTCACCACTGGAGCCCTTGGCCTCAGGGTGAAACACCTGCTCTTCTGCCCTTGATGAAGTTTTGTGCCACAGAAAAATTTGTGCCTCATTACTTCTAAGAAACCCGGGAAGAGTAACCTTGGTAAGAGTACTCTCAAACTTCACTCACCCTACAATTTTGAAGGATTTTGTCTTAAACTTAAAAGCTTTTAGTGAGGATTTGCTCAATTGAATTCAGAAATGTCTTTGTAATTTTTATTTACATGTTTTCATTTTCCAGTAAAAATAATAGAGTCCTTGCTAACTGGGCAGTCGTGATGCGAAGAGACAGAGCTATACGCTCCTCTCCTCCATTACCCCCCTACCTCCACGCTCACCCAACTCTGTTGGTTCTTGGTATTACCAAATAGAGATCTGTAGTGAATATTTGTTTGGGGTCAGAGGCCCACTCAGGATCTATTCCAAGTTTCAACTGACACCCTGACTTTTTGGAAATAAGTTACCTGTCTCCCATGGTGGGAGAGTCAATCAGGTGCTCTACTGTCCCCAGCCAAACAGCAGATACAAGACCCAACCTATGTCAATTGGGCTCCATTTCCCAGAAATATGAATCTTCAGCAGAGTGACAAGAACAGGAAAAAAATTAGTTGAGTCACATTCATTTCAGCATGGTGCCTAGGACAGAAGTTGGATAGTTTCTGAAATCTAGATACCAAAAGTTGCTCTTTATTCTACCTTGATTTCTGTAGAGGAGTACATCCAATAAATTTCAGCCAATGAGTCTACTTTTTGCTTAAGTGAGCTACAGATCTTTCCTGTTGCTTACAACCCAAGAACCCTAAGTTATTCATGGTTCCATTGCAATCCATCTTAACCGCAGAACAGAAGGAACTACTTTCTTGAAAGACTGGCAGCCCTACAGTTAAAGACATAGCTCTTAGGAGTTTGGAAAGTCTAAGGTTTCAAGCTTTGAAAGTTTCTTTGTTTAAACCTTGTAAAGTAGTTTGTGTAGGCAAACCGGCTGTCCACCCTCATTTAAGTTAATAATGGAGGGTCAGCTTCTGTACCACCTAATCTATAAAATCACTAAGACAGTGAGTAAACTCAAACATACTCACCTTAAAGTAGATAATAAGTGCACTGATTAACACACTGATGCTCTGAAATAGATCTCCAAGGGCATGTACAGAAGCGGCTCTGACACTGGCATTAGCTTGCACTTCTTTGTGATTGTGGCCAGGGTGTCTCTGGTGCAAAATCACACTTAGTCTGGAAGAAAAAACAATGTCCTTGGCCCACGAGATTAACCCTTAAAAATCTATGCAGCATAATGGGGGAGTTGACAACAGCATGTATTACCCAAAATGGCAAAGAGTTGAAACATTAATGCTTTATAGTGGACTATTTTGAACTAATTTTGAACACAAGGGTATCATGGAATTTAAAAAATTTCACACACGGATAGACAATGAAGATTCACCTCAGTTTTCTTTTCCATCTAATTAATGTTACTCTGTTTCATTTTAAAACTGGAAACCATCACCTCTTAGGTAAATGCCAAGTATTTGACAATGAGGAGGGGAAATATCATTTATTGAGGGTCTACTGAATGTCAGGCACTGAGCTAGGCTTAAAGCTGAGCTTTGGTGGGAGCTTAATTAAATGTGCTGGTTTCAAATGCAAAAAAAGCAGCAGAAAACAATAAAACAAAATAAGTAGTGAATTTCATCAAAGTTGGATTTTTTAATCTTTCATTTTACTTAATTTTGTTCATTTCCATGAGAATTGGAAATTTGAATAATTCCCTAATGGCCAATGATGAGAGTACTGTGCTTATGTATATGTAGCTATTTATCAAGAGACTGAAATATATTAATGTATTATAATGTATATAAATGTTATATGTATATATAACATATTGCAAAATTTAACAGCTCCAATCCAAGTCAAAGAGACTAATAGTGGGCCCTATAAATTATGTACCTGATTCTATTTACCCACGACTTTAGGAGTAATATCTCTCATGTTTTGCCTAGAAACGCTGTCTGTACATTTTGGAACAAAGGTTTAAAAAAATAATTTTTTAGTACCATGTATCCCAGTCTATTTGCAGGTAAAGTGTCTGTTAAATCTCAGGCCATCATCACAAAGCGGAGAGACTGCTATCCACCAAGATGTGAACATTACATAATTTACAGTTTTTAGATTGTCAGTGTTTGGGCAAAAATTCACCCTCAATTAGGAGTTACCATTTGAAGCTCTTCAGACAACCTAACATGCCTGGCAGTTAATAGACTTTCTTTCTAGGTCTGCCATGTATGCTCATCACATTGTTATTCATTCTTTTCCTCATTTTATATTAAAAAAAAAAACTTACTTAGGGATTCTTATATGCCAGGCACTATTAAATGCTTGGGGCATAAAGGTGAAAATAGACGTAGTCCCTCCCCCATTGTAGCTTTAAGTATGATGGAGATGGCAGAGATTTTAGAAAGACACACATAAATGGAAAATTCTAATTATACTAAGTCTATTAAGAACTGGTGCTACAGATAGTACAACGGGGGACTCTGATTTAGTTAGACAGACAAGGCAATTGAGTTGGATTTGAAAGGATATACTAGAGTTAAATAGGCTAGGAAATGTTGCAGGCAGAGAAAAACTTGGCCTTAAGGCGCTGTCAATAATCTTCATCCGAGAATCCCTTAGCAACTTCTGTTAGAACTTTCTGCCTTGATTTTGGGCTCCCAAGGAATAGATTTATTCCCGAATTATGGTTCTGATATCTCTGTGGTCGGACAATACAGCATCTAGCAGCACTTGAAACCTGTAATCCCAGTTCTGGGAGTAAACATTTAAGTCACTCAGTATCCTTATCCATAAATAACTGCCTGCTTGCACAGGGAAGTCAATGCTTTTCAATTCCCTGGTCTTTGTAAGTATGAAAAGCACATGCAATATTAGGGTCGAAGTTCGAAAGCAGTTGCAGTAAAAAGAAAATTTGGATGGTGTATCTATTTAGAAAGTCACACTCGATCATCAAGGTGCCAGATTTATGTGGTAGTTAGCTGGGTGCATTCTTCATGTTTATGCAGCATACACACTACCTATGTGACATATGACTCGGGAAATTATTAACATTTTTATTGTTCCTGCTGCCCTGGGGACATATTGTTCTTCTTATGCGAAGATGATGATATTGACTCCCAGTCAGCAGGACATGTGGTCTGGCTTATTTGTCTCCTAGTAGTGATAGATTTGCATTGATCTTCCCATACTTTTTCTCCCAGTGCCAATATGAAACACATTTTCAAGTTAACTGGGTAGAAATAGTGATCTAGTCAGTGACAGCAGATCAGATACCACTCTTCTAATTGTTTAGCTTAGAGATTTTGAGCAATGGGTCCCAAACTAAGGGATGAGGAACTGAGGCAGGTACAAGCTAAGGACATGAAAGTGCCTGGAGGAACTTATTCAAAGTACACACGCTCAGACTACCCTCTAATTCCAGGGATTCCTTTGTGCCCACTCTCAAAAAACAAAAACAAAAAAACGCTGTTTAAAATGCCATTCTTCGTCACTATCTTCTTCACTTTCATTCGTGAACCTACCTCATTGAATGTATCATGTTACATTGCAACATAGACAGACAGGTGATACATAGATGGTTTTCTATTGCTGCTGTAACAAATTACCACAAAGCCTTTGTGGCTTAGAACAACATAAGTTTATTATCTTATAGTTCTGGAAGTCAGAAGTCTAAAATGAGTGTGCAGGACTGCATTCCTTCTGGAGACTCTAGGGGAGAATTCATATTCTTACCTTTTCCAGCTTCTAGAGGTCACTTACATTCCCTAGCTCCAGGCCCGTTCCTCCATCTTCAAAGCTGGCAATGCAGCATCTTCTCTCCCCTCTGACCTCATGCTTCCCTCTTATAAGGACTTTTGTGGTTACATTGGGCCTATCTGGATAATTCAGGATAGTCTCCCCTTCACAAGATCCATCCTTAACCACATTTGCAAAGTTCCTCTTACCATGTAAGTTGACATATTCAGAGGTTCCAAGGATTAGAATGTGGAAATCTTTGAGGGGCCATTATTGTGTCTACCACAGATGATAGGTAGGTAGGTAGATGGATGGATGGATGGATGGATGGATGGATGGATGGATGGATGGATGGATGGATGGGTGGGTGGATGGATGGATGGATGGATAGATAGAGTTTTAAGTAACGTTGCCCAAAATCAGACTATCAAATAGGAAAGATCAAATCAACCAAAAAGGATCAAAGCCCTGGCTTCAACTCCGCATTGTCATGAGCAATCAAATAGTTCATTTGGGAAGACCAGACCAGTATGGCAATGATCACATGTCCAGCAGGGCATGATCTCATTTCCTCTAAGAATGATTTAAGACTGCTTGGACGAGAGAATGGACCAAGAGATGGAAAGTAAAGAGAGGGTTTAGCTAGCACAGCTTAAGAGTTTTCATGCAGTCATAATGATGCAAAGATAAGATAGACTGCTTTTGAGAGAAATAAATTCCCTATTATTCTGTTAAAATATATGAAACTAATGACCACTTTATGGGGATATTACAAAAGAGAATTCAAAAGTAGAAAGGGGACTGAAGTAAATAAAATTTATGATCTCTTCCAACCCAGGTCTCTGGGAACTCATAATGTGTTCATGTAACAAAAAGAATAGGAGTAAGTCACATCCCACATGGAACCATCAATTTGTGTGAGAGAGTAGAACGGCTAGAAGCTCAATTCTGGGTTTGGTGGGTCTATTTTCAAATCCTGCTCTGCACTGTCTCATTGGCAGTTTATTTAACCTCACTGAGCTTCAGTTTCCTAATCTGTATGGTATGAGTGTTGTGAACATTGAGCTTGATAATGTAAATAGATCAAAAGATCTCAGTGCAGTCTCTGACACATAGGAAGCATTCAAAATGGTAGCTATTAGAAGCCAATATTAAAACACACTGTAACTTAAACTAGCACAACCAGCCCTATTTTCAGTCTTAGAGCCATTTGAACACTCTGTCAGGTCTCTACCATCCTCACAAGTGGTGGAATTAAAAACAAACAATAACAACAACAACAAACCCACAAATCTATGTCCAGACAAGCTTCATGGGCAGTATGTGGGGTGACTTACATAATGTTCACTGCCACCGCACAGCTCGAAACAATGATCATCACGGTCGCCTGGATCTGGTAATTGGAGTACAGCAGGCGTTCACACGCTAGGTACACCAACACACCAGTCACCGCCCAGACACATAGGATGGACAGCAGGGCACCAAGGATCTCTAGGGATTCAAGCACACAGACACGCATAAACAAAGAATTTGTGAATCACCTTAACCTCCCCAAGAGTCATAAGATATTAATGCTCCATCCCCCCCCCCCCAAAAAAAGAGAGGCTTCACACTAGCTCACTCGGTGATTCACAAAGCAAAAGTGTGGATGGATTTTAGCACTAAGATGAGACACTTTAATGTTGTATTCATAAAACACCAGTGTCTGAGTTCATTATGCTCCATATTACTAAGTAATTTTCAGCAAATTTTTAAAGCATATTAATGGCTGCCTGCCCTTGCTGTTTTCCTGAGGGATTTTAATTTAAACAGGTGCTAAAATGATTGAAACTTATTAGGAGATGAAATAACGGGACACAAAGAGTAAAATGTGTTTAGAAACTCTTAATTTTGCCATAAAACATTTACAACTTGCCAGCACTGTAAAATAGTAAAAAGGGAAGCCTTCAGAGACTTAATGAAAATGAGTTTCATATGCCAACCCAACATATTATAAACACAGAGGCAAACTCCAAGGTATATCAACGCTCTAACTGCATTTTACAAGCAAGAGTAAGGAAAAGAAGTGTCAGAATGGAGACATTTACATGAACATTTAAAGATAAGATACCGTTCAAGCTTCCCACTAAGTGAAGTATGTTTGCTCACTTAGAAGTTCCTTACACCTCACCTTGATCTTTCACTCAACCTTGTAAATAGGTTCTAAAAGCCTACAAGGCTCTAGAAACATTCTGTGAGTCAGTAGTCAGGCACATTTCATAATTCTGACCTTCCCCCTTTTAAAGCAGAGCAATGTAACATATTATTTCCCAGACTTCAGTCATTTACATACACTTTCATGATTTTTATCATATTCACATGCCCCCTGTCTCATTGGCCACTTAACACTCTTTTTTTTTTTTTTTATTGAGGTGTGGTTGATGTACAATGTTATGTAAATTTCAGGTGTATGAGATAGTGATTCAAAATTTTTAAAGGCTATATTCCATTTATAGTTATTATAAAATATTGGCTAGATTCCCTGTGTTGTACAATATATCCTTGTAGCTTATTTATTTTATATATAATAGCTTGTAGCTCTTAATCCCCTACCCCTATCATGCCCCTCCCCGCTTCCCTCTCCCCACTGGTAACCACTAGTTTGTTCTCTAAATCTGTGAGTCTGCTTCTGTTTTGTTATATTTACTAGTTTGTTGTATTTTTTATATTCCACATATCAGTGATATCACATAGTATTTGTCTTTCTCTGTCTGACTTATTTCACTTAGCATAATGCCTTCCAAGTCCATCCATGTTGTTGCAAATGGCAAAATTTCATTCTTGTTATGGCCAAGTAGGATTCCACTGTATGTGTATGTATACGTATGTATATATGTGTATATATATACTACATCTTTATCCCCTCATCTGTTGGTGGGCAGTTAGGTTACTTCCATATCTTGGAAATTGTAAATAATGTTGCTGTGAACATTGGGGTGCATGTATTAGCATTATCTTTACATAAACTCACTTTTTGTACTTAGCTTCTTCCTAAACAATGTTAACCATGAATTTACATGTTTGATGTGCTAGTTGATTTTCACCTATATGTCTATGGAGGTGCTGCCTAATATGGTAGCCATCAATCACATGTGGCTATTTAAATTTAAAATAAGTATAATTAAAAATCCAGTTCTTCAGTAGAACTAGCCACATCTAAAGTGCTCCATGACCACATTGTATTATCTATTATACAACATTTCCCTTGAAGCAGAAAGCCCTATTGAACAGCCCTGGTCTTCTACAGTGTCAATGCTCATGGACTTCCATCACCAGGATGAGAAAGTTCAAGCAGCAATCTAAATTCTGAGTCTTCCCTGTGTTTACAAAGCAGCTTTGACCAATGGTATGAGAAAGGGTAAAATACATGTAAAAATTTATGCAGATAAATGATAGGTGCTCAGCCAAAGGTACATGTTTTCCAAGTGTAGCCCTATTCAGGGACTGAAAAGCATCTTAAATCACATTGTCACCAAGTCTTTTTATTGATGTTTATTGCCTCACCCCTCCCTTTCTCTCTCTCTCTCTCAGTGTTAAAGGAAAGGCAATCCAAAACACCTGTGTTGATAAGTTGTTTGACATGAAATTAGAACCTCCTATCATTCTAAACTTGAAAAACCACAATCCACAATTGTCAGCCTATAAGCTGTGGTCTCTGTCTATTGGCACCTTTCGGTGAAGGCTGGCCGTGTTAGCATGTTGCCCAAAGCTCTGCCCTCAGATCTCCTCCACGTTGATTTTCTCAACTGGTGTGAAAATACAGAATTGTAACTCTTTGTACACATGATTTGTACATTCAGCCAGTAGCTCCTCCAGCTGATATAAGGAATAATACAGAGGAGGAGAAGTGGAGTGACAGTATGTGTTGGAGAGAGGGGTGGATTGTAAAAATGAGCCAAAGTAAAAGCTTCCCAGGTAGTAAACCCTCATCATACCTGGGCCCATTCCTAGACAAGAGCAAGCCATAACTCGTCAAAGAACCAGATCTAAGAAAGAGGAAAAATAAACTTTCATTTCCTCTTCCTCCTCTTCCTTCTCCTTTTCTTGTTGTTGTTGATGGCTGATTGAACAAGATATCCAGCTGAGCCATTCACTGAACGGCTAAATGCTGTGTGAGCAGGAAAGTCCATATTCTATTCCCAACCCCCCATAAGAAGTTCTTCAATCTCTCCAACTCTCTTGGGCTCTCTGTGCTTTAATTTGCAAAATGGTGGAAGCTTCACCCCACCCTCTCTCCCAGATGCCGAGTCATTTAATGAATAATATCATGGCTGTTACCACACACTGAGATTCTTGGACTGGGGTGGTTGCTAAAGTGAGGTATGTGTTCCTGTTGTCCCATTGGAGTAGAGGTAGCGCCATTAATCTGGCTCTTAGCGGAATTAGCGTTGAGAACACACATTACCACGTACACATCTATTTCACTCTGTGAACCAGAGATGTGCCTCCAAGGGATTTTCAAACAAGGCTTTGCACTGTCCCTTCCATTTTTATCCTCGGTTTAACTCTGCAGCGTTACTCTGTGTCAGTGCTCAGTTGATGAACTGTACCTGCTCGGTGCCATCCAAATGTTAGCCGCTTGGAGGGGGGTTTCGATGACAACCACAAGGAGAAGAGACTGAGCAGGAAACTGGTCAGGTCAGTTAAGAGATGGGCAGCGTCTGTGATGACAGCAAGACTCCCAGCAATGTGTCCACCTCGGGGATGCAGAATAGGATATGGGGTTAGGGCCCCAGAGTGCAACTAGATCATATACATACTAACCGCAGCTGGTGAAAATGCCACAGACTCACAGAACTGAAGACGAGGAAGGGTCTTAACTTTGATTTAATCCACCTCTTTTTCCCAATTTGACAAGTAGAGAAACCACGATCCAGAGAGTGGGTAGGATTTGAACATGTAGAAGTGAATTACACAAGAGAGGCCATTCCTGGGAGAGCTAAGGTACAGAGATAAGAGAATGTGGGGAACATTTGAAGAACATCCCGGTTAGACTGGGGCATGAGGATGCAAAAGAAATATAAAAAGAGGAGGCTGGAGAGGTGCAGGCCAGATTGAAAGGGTCTCCAGACTGAGGACCTGGACTTTGGTCTGTAAACCAAATGACACAATCTGGCCCACCGATGTGCTGTTATTTGACTTGTAATTTTACCATAGTCTTTTACCGCTTCCTTCTGTTCCACTAATTTATGTTATCCACCTGGTTTTGAGATCGCTGTTATGAATAGTGGGGAGGAGTAAGAAGAAAGGGCAGGTACCTTCCAATGAGATTCTGTTTTTTTAATTTCTATTTTATATTGGAGTAGAGTTGATTTACAATGTTGTGTTAGCTTCAGGTGTACAGCTAAGTGATTTAGTTGTACATATACATATATCTGTTCTTTTTCAGATTCCTTTTCCATATAGGTTATTGCAGAACACTGAGTAGCATTCCCTGTGTTATACAGTAGGCCCTGGTTAATTATCTATTTTATATATAGTAGTGTGTATATGTTATATATAGTAGGTTGTATATGTTATATATAGTAGTGTGTATATGTTAACCCCATACTCCTAATTTATCCCACCCCCTTTCCCTTTGGTAACCATAAATTTATTTTCTATGTCTGTGAGTCTGTTTCTGTTTAGTAAATACGTTCATTTGTATCATTTTTTTAGATTCCACAGATAAGCGATATCATATGATATTTGTCTTTCTCTGTCTGACTTACTTCACTTAGTATGATAATCTTGAATGCATCAACAGTCCAATAAAGCACAGAAAGAGAACCCAAGCCATGGGACACCTGCCTTGTTTTTCTCTCCATTTGGTGTGTTCCCTGTACTTCTGTCTAGTTCTTCTTTGTGAAAAGACCTCCAACCTCTAAAATAGAAGTCAAAAGGACAAGCTTGTCTTTTCCTTCTCGAACAGGGCTTGTTGTTTGAGTGCAATAACCTTTATTGTTCTTACTACAATCTCCCAGCAAAGAGCTTCCGCTGACTGATTAGTCCTCCCAGAAGCTGTTTATTGCCTTGTGTGCAACAAAGCGACGGAGACTGTCAGTCATCAGCCCCTCCATCATCAGACTCACCTTGTCTCAACGAATGATTTAAAAAAATTGCATATAAGGTTCATAATTGCAATAAGCCCCACAGATCACTGGCTCTAGCTATAGTTAATATCTGGTTTGTCAAAGTTTAATGGTCTGAAGCAAAGTGGTCTTCAAGCTTGTTACTGAGCTGTCAGGGCAAAAATCAGAATGATTCATTAGCCAAAAAGCAACATTTTGCTAACAAATCAGCTGTCCTTCCAATTATCCTCTAATGTTGCTCTGTCTGCCAAACTTGGGCCTGATAATAAAGCTGTGTTAATAATGCATTATTTCTTGCCCAGGGAATGACTACATGCAGATAAGCAGCATGCCGCAATCTTAGCAATGAATGATGGTGATGAATGATGGTATATGCTGGGCTAAAATTTTAGCTTAAGTCAAGGAAATGAAATCTTACAGGGGTTCTTCAACAGGCTTAGCTGAGTCAGGAGGTAACTGGGAAAGAAAAAGGGCTTGCTTTGGAAGAAGCATGTTTATATGGAGACCCGGGAACTGAGAACCATTCTGCAACCATCCAAGCTGCTTATAAGAACAATCCAAAAAACTGTGGGCAATCATGCTGAATCCTATGGAGTAAACTGTTTGCAAGTGGTAGTCTGTGACTGAATTTGCATTTGCTTCTGAAAGCATGGGGTATTATCGACAATTAATTCAATCATCCAGCCAGGATGTATTGAGACCTTACTGTGCACATCACAGGGATAGGGTACACAAAAATAAACAAAGTTAAACAAAGCACAGTTCCTCTCTTCAGTGATCCCATTGTCTAACACTCACTGTATAGAAAACAGGCATCATGGTCTAGGGGTCTAGGGGATCAGAAAGCCACTGTCACTGGGAGCCCTGAAGAACTTTCCACAGGAGGGAGGGGTAAGAATTAGCTAGAAAGGAAGAGTTTTTCAGAAAGAGATAAGAGCAAGAACAAAAACAGAGAGAAGTGAAAGAACAGGGCACCTTTGTGGAAAAGTAGGAGGTGTGGTGTGTTGGAGAAATAACGGGAAATGAGACTGGAAAGGTGGCTTGGGGACCCTTGTGTACGGTGTCACACGTAATGCTAAAGGATTTGAATGTTATCCTGTGGGACAAAGGGATCTTTTTGTGATTTTGAGGCAAGGTTGTGACATGTTCAGATCTGTATTTAAGCGGGAGATCTTTGCCAGCAATAGGGAGGATGACTTGGGCTGGGGGCGGGGGAGGGAGAAGCTGGAGGTTAAGACACAGCAGAACTAGCCAAAGGAAATTGAGATAAAGGCATGAAGTAAGGCAGTAACAGACATGTTCCTGGATTACATGGCAAAATGCAGAGAGTCATGCAGTTAGAACAAGATAGGAGAGGCACTAAGGACTGGAAACAGACTCTTCTAGGGTCTGTGGGATGAAGAGGACAGTAGGAAAGCAGGGGAGCCACTGGCCCTGGGTCTCATATTCACCCCAGCTTTGGAGAGTTGCTGTTAAGTACATGTGACGTTTTCTGTGGAGAACAGACATGCTAACAGGATTGGGAGAAGTAAATATTCATCTGACAATTGTAGTCTTGTGTCCCATTTCTAGACAACCCCAGTGTATGCTATTTATTCATATTTTTAAAATTCTTTGTTTTATGAATAGTATTATTACACTAGATATGATGTTATGTCAAAAACTCATGAAGTCATTATTTAACATGTATTTAAAACACACCACAGTTTGCATTGGCACGTTTTGACATTTCTTAAATTTTTAATACCAACAACCTCAAAACAATAAGTAGCCTAAGCCACTGAGATGCCCTGGCTCTAGTACAAAATAAGCACCCTTAGCAATAAAGCTTGTGCTTATCACATCACTCAGCTTTAGCTTTCTCTTACTACGAGAGAGGTTTTTTTTTTTACTCTGAGATACTTACCATCTTCCCCAGCCTGCTCCCAGATCTGTACGCCTTTCCAGCAAACCAATGCTTCCTCCATTCTTGCTTAACTCTAAATAGTCCTGCTTCAGGATGTCTTTTCCTGACTACTCTCATTTTCTTCCAGAAATGGCCATACTTGAGCTTGTTTTTGTGAGTTCTCGGTTTCTGTATGTCTGTCTTCTTAAAAAGGGATGCATGTTTACATATGTAGTGTAACTCCTCTTTATGGCCTTGCTACAATAGGAATTTTCACATTCAATCAGAAAGTATCCCAATTCAGTAGGTTCAAAGCCTTAGCCTCCTTCAATTCCCTCTTCCTATCTGCTCTGCACCCTGTGACCAGTTCTTTCTCTAAACACAGCTCTGTGACCTGGTTCTCCCCTGTTCTAAACGCCAGTTACTCCCCAAAGCCTACAGAATAAATCCAGCTTCCCCAGCCGGGCCTCACAGCCTCCTAGAACCCTCAGCCACCATTCTAGTTTCATTCCTCACTAACCATGTTTTACCCCACACCACTGCCTTAGGTTCTTTCAGTGGTAAGTCATAAATGCACAACTCAAACTAGCTTAAACAACAACAAAATGATCATTTATTGGCTCAAATAACTGAGAACAAATCTGGGTGGGGTTGGATCGGGCACAGCCTAATCGTAAGGGTCAAAAAATTTTTGTTGGGGCTCTGCTCTGTCTCCAACTATTGCTATTTCTTGTTCTGCTGAAGACAGGCTTCCTCCCCCTCAGCAAAAAAAAAGGTGGGCCTCTGGGTTTATATCATTTCAGCATAGTATTTTAAAGGAGAGAGAGAGAGCTTTTTTCCCAGTCTCCCTATATAAAGACCCAGAGACTCCGATTAATCCAGCTTGCTGTCTCACAGCCAGCCGTGCCTGTGAGCATGAGGGACTTGGGCCAGGAGGACCAGAGCTGCAGCCAGGACAGTAAGTATGAGAAAGCTTGCTGGGCAGGCAATGCCAGTCCACTGCAAACGGTGCCACCCAAATGTGGCTAACACATCAGAATCACTTGAATTTCCTTCTAAGAATACAGATTTCTTGTCCTATTGCTGACCTAAGAACTCAAAATCTTTCCAGGTAAGGCTGATATTTACTAACTCCTGGACCGCATTCAAGCCCCTCCATCTGAAAGGCCCTTCTCATCTCCCTCTTAGTCACCTCTCCATTCCTACTCATCCTTCAAGGCTTTGCTCAGATCCCATATCCTGCAAGAGGACCTCCCAGATTCCTAAAAGTCATCTGAGAATACTACTTGCTTTCTCTGACATGGTCAAAAATGGTTTTAGGAAGGAGGTGAGTTGTGGGTTGGGGTCTTGAATGATGGTCAGGGTTTTGATGGCTATGGAGAATGAGAGGGTTTTCCATGTAAATCAAAAGGCATAAGCAAAAGTTACAGAGACCTTAAGGTGCAATGATTATTTTGCATAGAATGAATAAATAGCTGAAACAGAAGAAGAGTCATATAGGGAAGTAGTAAAAGAAAAAGATTGATAGTCAGTTTGGCAGGCAAATGGTGGAATAACTTGAAAGCCAGAGTAAGAATTTTTCATTTTGTGCAGGATGCCAGCATTTTCCAGTATATTGATCTCTCTTCACTTGGTGCAGCTGAGTAGGGCCTACCACAGAGAGGGCCCCTGAACCAGCCTCTTTCTGCTACAAGAATACTTGTCAGTTTGCCCCTGTGCTCAGTAAAATTTCCTGTGCTTGACATGATGGGGAAAAAGTTGTGAAGGACTGAAATGGCAAAGGTGAGCCACTGAAGAATTTTGAAAACAGAATTAACACGATGAGAGCAATGTTTCAGGAAAATTAGCTCAACATCAATACAGCTCAAATTCCAAATGATTTTCTGTCAGTTTCCACTTAATTCCTTTACTGACAACATCACTTTTTTCTGACCCTAAAGCCAGATTTGAACTCATAGACTAATTATTAGGAATGAGAAGGAAAGGAGGAGATTGATTTGCTCACTCCAAGTGAATAGCTTCCCATTTCCCCTCTAAAAATTTTAGAAACAAATTGATAGGGCATACGGAAAGGTACAAGGAGAAAACTGAGTTTTGTGAATGGGAGGCCATCTCATTTCAGAATATTAATTAGATATCAGCTGGGGAGAATATGCGTCTATTCTCAGCATCCACGTGTTTTCCGGGAAAAGCAAGAGAAGAAAGTTGTGCAGAAAACAAGCCAGTTTATACATCCTGCTGAGCTGTGTTTGCATGGGGTTGCGCAAGTACTTTATTTGGAAGGCTATGAATGTCCAGAACATCAGCTTTTCAAATCATGTTTCAAATGGATTATGTTTTTTAGATTTTCCGTTTTGTTGATCTCTTATGTGAGCAGTTGAAAATTGTCCATAGTCTCGTGACTTTCAATAATAAAAAAGAATGCCCCTCTAGTATAGATATCAATGGATTTCCAGAGGGAGTTTTCCAGATTGGAGCTGCTAAAAGTAAATTCTTTGCAGCTCTATCAAGCTATTAAGTCATTCATTCAAAAGACTCACCCTGGCTCTAGAAATAGTGTGGTATCAATTTTTAAAAAAAAATTTAACTGGAAGGTTATTTACCAACTCTGGATTCATCTTGGACCGGATTGGGTCTAAGCTCTCTTCCAGTTTCCAAAAGCTATAAAAGTATACGTGTATAGGTCAGAAGACTCCATAACTTGAAGAAACTAATTCTAATTGCTTGCTATTATAGTGCTAAAAAAGAAAAAAAGCTTAACAGATTCTCCTCCACTATCAGATTATCATTAATTTAGCACTCTTTTGGGGTAATAAAGAGAAAATGAAGCCAAAATATTGGTAACAGAGTGTAACAAGTTATAGTGGTAAGAGTGGTAGTAGCCTATCGTGCTTATATAGGTAGCTTATAGTGTTCTTGTTAATTTTTTGGTAAAAAAATTATAAATAAGATACCACAGCATACCAAAATCTTTAGATTAAGTTTAAAGCTGTACATAGCTTTATTATTAATAAAAAGAAAGGATACAAATATATTAAATAAAGATATAACTTAAGATATTAAAATATGCAATAAGACTACAACTCTGAGAAAAGAAAGAGGAAATAAAAATATTTTTAAAGCCAAAATTATGAATTAGAAAACAGAAGGAAAATTAAAATAATAATATAGTCAATAAAAAATACATATATCAATAAAGTAAAGGAAAGTTTTATCAAGGAAAAGAAGTAAAAATATACAAACAATATTAAAATGAGAAAGGAGCTGGAATAAATAAGAGAATACCAATATAAGACTATCATGTTCCATTATATGATAATAAATTTGACAATTTCAGTGAGATGAATGACTTGGGAGATTTATAAATAACCAAAATTTACTCAAGAAGTAGAAATTTTGAGTATGTCCATGAATGAGGAAGAAGCTAAAATATATGAAAAAATTATCTCCAAGAATGTCTCTGAAGTCACACAATTTATCAGGGAGTTCTTAAAAAGAAAGAATAATTACAATGTCATATAAATTGTTTTAGTTTTTTTAGAGAGTTGGCCAAAAAGTTCGTTCTGGATTCTCCTTAACACCTTATGGAAAAACCCGAATGAACTTTTTGGCCAACCCAGTATATAAAAAGGAAATTATTAAAACTAAACTTTTCATTTTAATATGCATAACTCAGATTTCAAAAACTGAGAAAAATAGCTCCAAAACAGAAAACTATAGTTAAATTTCAATGATTAAAAAAATTACAATGATTTTTCAATGTAAAAATCCTAACAAAAATATTAGTGACTTAGATTGAGCAATGCCTTGAAAGAATGGTCCACCAAGGTCTAGTCACCATAGTGAGAGCCTAAGAACATGAGCTCTGGAATTCAGACTGCCTGCTCACTGATAGGTATGTTGTTAAAGTCGAGTACTTTACTCTTCGTGCTTCAGGTTTATGGTCTATAAAGTGCAATTCGTAATAGGACCTACCTCTCAGGAATTTCATCAGGATTAAGTAAGGTGATACATAGAAAGTTCCCAGCACATAGTAAGCATTAAACAAATATTAGCTGTTGTCATCGTAATACCAGAAATGCATCATGATCTCTTAATATAATACACATCAACAATGGGTAAAAAAGTTTTAAAACAGAATGAATTTAAAAGATAAGGTTTTTGATAAAAGTCAACACTCATCCTTGATTATCCGTTAACCATTAAAAAACTAGAACAAGGAGAATACTTCATTAACATAATAAAAATACTTAACCCCTCAGGAAACATTTCACTTAACAGCTAAATAGTTGAACATATGATTTGATTTAGCATATTATTTAACATGATAAAAATATGAAACATACAGAAGAGACATAACTATTGAAAGCAAGGAGAAATATAATTTTTTTGAACAAGAGAGGATTATCTCCTAGGAGGAGAGATGAGAGAGGAACAAGGAAAATTAACTGAGATACATTTAGAATGACAATAGTTCAAATACACTGTTGAGTACAAAATGAATATACAAAATGAAAACTTTCCAAAATCCAAAAAGTAACCATTTAGAAAGCAGGACATGAGAAAAGGAAGACCCTACGCACCTCTGGAAAGAATGAACCAAACACACAAAATAACTATAAATAACTCTAGCAAGAAGTAGGTTGTCCTTGTGTTAAAACAAGCAAACTAAAAACGTAAAACCTTAACTTGATGAGAGATGTAGAATATCTGGATAAATAGAGAAACATACTGTATTCCTGGAGGGAAAAACTGAGTATTTTAAGAAGATTTGTGTTCCCAAATTAATTTATATACCAATAAAATCAAAATTAGATTTTGGAGGAAACTGAACAAAATTATTCTCATGTTTAATTAGAGTAATAAACAGGAATGAACAGCCTTTACCTTTTTTCTGTTAAACAAAGGATAATGAGGAAAGAACAACAGATATTATAACATGTAAATCTACATTAAATATGTTACTACTGACAGAGATCAGCAGCACAGATAAAACACCTTAGAACCTAACTCTATTATTTATAGAAATTTGATAAATGATAAAAGTAATATGGAGAAAAATCAATGGAGGAAATAATGAATTATTCCATAAATGATGTGTAAATCTTTGTTAGCTCTTTAGAAAGAGAATTTTCAGTGCTAAGAGCATAGATAATTTCACATTGATTTAAAATTAAATGCAAAAAATTGAACAACAACAAAATGATATTTATCTTCTCAGTAGATAGGAAAGGCTTACTAAGCACTAAAATAGTGAAAGAGTAGTAAAAGAAATCAGCTCAAAATGAAATGTTTGATACAATTACCTCTATAAAATTTGAAACTTCTCTAAGTCAAACCAAAAATTAAACAAAAACTAAAAAGTAAACAACAAACTAGAATAGTACTTATAACAGATATAACAAAAGTTTAATAACTATATAAAGAGCTCCCAGAGATCAATATAAAGAATTACAAATTATCTGAAAAAACAAGTGAGCCACAGATATTAAGAGGCAAATAGGAAATGCATTAACAGAGGGAAATACAGATTGTTAATAAACATGCAAATAATATTAATAGTAACAAAGGAATGCATATTAAAATAAAGCATATTCATCTATACATTAGCAAAGACTTTTGAAAGATTAAAATAAGTTCTGGGAAAGATTTGGAGAGAGAATCATTCTCATGTAGAGCTGGCAGACATAGGAATTGTTTCAAGCTTTCTGGATAGCAGTTTGGCAATGTGCATAAAGAAGTAATAAAAATATTCATGTCCTTCAACTAGTTATTTCCACTTTTAGGAATCTCTTTGAAGGAATTATCCAGAAAAGCAAGCAGAGTTTTATTCCAGAGTTTTCATTGCAGCATTGTCCGTAAGCAGGAAAGAACTCCCTAAATTTCTAACAATAGAGAGATGGTTATGTAAATCACAGTAGAGCATATTATAGAATATTGTTCAGGCATAGAAATGTTTTTGAAGAGTATTTGATGGCATGGCCAAAAGCATTGTGTGCTCTCAGTTATGTTAAAAAAAAATTGTGAGCTATGAATAGAAAATATACTGTAGAAAAATACTGCATAATGTTATTGAAGATTATCACTCAAAAGGGGATTGTGATGAATTTTATTTTGTTTCCTTGTGCTTTCCAACTTATCTACAATGAGCATATTGTTACTTTATATTTACAGAAAATATTCAGTCTGTTTTTAAAAGAACTTAGGCAACTCTCCTGTAATGATGCAGGTTTTGTTTGTTTGCTTGTTTAATCAGAGAAGTCTTGAGAAATACTCACCGATGACCTCTGCAATCATGAAAACTAAGCATGTTCCTGAAGCAGCACAGAGTTTCCACTTGGCATAGACTTGCTCCTTTGCCCTGTTCTCTGTGGCCTTGGAGTTGCTGTGGCAGTGATACATGGCTCCTGACTCTGGCTCCTCTGGCTTCTCTCCAGGCCGTTGATCTTTATTCAAGGGTTTCTGCTGGAGTTCCATGCTGAGGATGAGTTTGACAGAGGCAAGAAGTGAACATGGTTGCAAACAAACCTCTCACTGACAGCCCTACCCATTATCAGAACTGCTATGAGGACATTTGCTGACTAGCTAGGAACTTATAATTCATGGCTCCTTCTACAAGAAATATCAAATGTAAGGAACAAGTGAGAAATTTCCTTCTGAATTCTCAACTACAAACAGAGTTTTGCTTTTATTTAGGCAAGCTCTTACTCAGTCTATACTACCAGTGATTAAAAGAAAGTAAAGGAAAAGGAGAAAGGAAGCAGATACATTTTGGTGCATTTCCTTCACAGTCAGTTCACTTTGAAAACATTTTGGACACTGCTATAAATTTTAAAAGGGGCAGTAATGAGGTTATTATTATTAACGAGTAATGTGTGTACGAGTCAGCCTGGTGATTCAGACACTCACTATTGCATGGCAACACTCTCCCTTTCTTCTGCACAACAACATTGTTAATAGATCATAGCACTTTTTCCTGATGATTCCATATGAACCCTCAGAAACCTTCTTAACACAGCTTTGCAGAAGTCTCTACCAATCTATCAAAGTTGTAATGAGAGTTAAACCTACTTATACTTCCAAAAGCAGGCAGTGCCTATCAGTTCTATTCAAATATAAAGCATTTATAGAAATATAGAGCCATTTATAGAAATACAGAATTTCACAAATGCAAAGATTGTAGATAACATTTAGTCCAACCCACAGTTTCTTACCTGAAGTAATTAAGATTCAGAGAGGTTAAGTAATTGCCTGAGGTCAAATAGCCAGGAAATGGGAGAGCTGGGACTCCAAGCCTAGTGTTTTTTCCACTATGCCCACACTGCCTCTCTACCTGAACATTGGTACACCTAAAACCAATTTTTACTGATGCCATGATCTTGAACTAATCAGATTTGTATTTTTTAATAAACTTATTAGAAGACATTAATAAGATTCTTAGGAGTAAGAACTTTACATTCATGACTTTGAAAGGTATAAAAATGGAAATAAATTATTTTCCTCCACTTGAAGAGTTACTTTGTCTTATCACCATCCACAAAAAGATCTGATGGTTTTGGCTTAAGTGATGATTATTATTACAATTCTAATTATCCTTATATTTGGGGGGTTTTCCTGAATAAAATAACCTACATATTCATTATAGAAAACCTGGAATTACAGAAAGGCACAAAGCAGAGGGAAAAAAATCACTAATAAATTACCACCAAGAGACAACTATTATTGATAGTTTTTTGTTTAGCTTTGTAATAAATAAATACTGTTTTTACTTAGAGTCCATATTAATTAGGATGTTTTTGATAGCAAGTACAGAAAACAAAGCTCATGCTAGGTAAATTAACAAATGGGAATTATTGGTTCTGCAACTGAAAACATCTAGAAGTATCAGGCTTCAGCCTGATTTATCAAAGCTCCAGATGCATTGCTCTGCAGTTCTCAACTACTCTTCAACCTCAGGCTGGTTTTCCTCATGTAGTGGAATAGTTGCCCAAGATAATCAGGACTGTGTACTTGTTTTTTCTTATACAGCGAGAAAGAGTGTTCATTCTCCCAACTGCAAAACAGGAGTCCTGAGTTGCATGCTGATTTGGCCAGCCTCTGTAGCCAGAGGACTATGGATGTGCTAATTGGCTTAGACCTTGTTACAGCCAGAAGATTGGCTAAACCCAACAACGCTGACTCCTGGAGCTGAGAGTGGGGGTAAATGCTACCCAAATCACATGACTGCAACTCAGTGGAGATGGGCTGGAATAGATGGTGGATGAAATGACAGTGTCACAATAGGATTCCACCAAAGATACAGCTTTGGAACCTAATTTTTAGCTGTATATATTGTTAACATTTTCTCAATTTATTAAATATTCTATATCATTAGTTTAACATACAGAGAGCATTATATTTAGTATAGATATGTCACAACATAAGTAACTATTTTCTATTATTGAACAATTGACTCTTTTCCAATTATTTGGCACCACTGTGATTCATATCCTTATAGTTATCCTTTGCTAAATATATTATTATCTCCTTAAAATGCAATTCTGAAAGGGGAATTACTTGGCTAAAGAGTATCTACATTTTAGGCTTCCCTGGTGGCACAGTGGTTAAGAATCTGCCTGCCAATGCAGGGGACATGGGCTCGAGCCCTGGTCCGGGAATATCCCACAGGCCGCGGAGCAACTAAGCCCGTGCGCCACAACTACTGAGCCTGTGCTCTGGAGCCCATGAGCCACAGCTGCTGTACCTGCGTGCCACAACTACTGAGCCCCCGTGCCGCAACTACTGAAGCCCGAGCACCTAGAGCCTGTGCTCTGCAACAAGAGAAGCCACTGCAGTGAGAAGCCCACGCACAGCAACAAAGAGTAGCCCCCACTCGCCGCAACTAGAGAAAGGCCGCGTGCAGCAACGAAGACCCAACGCAGCCAAAAATAAATAAATAAATAAATTTATTTTAAAAAAAAGAGTATCTGCATTTTTAAGGATTTTGATGTGTATTGCCAAATTGGCTTCAGAATGTTTTTGCCGATGATGTTAATAGCACTCAGGGTTTTGAGCAATTCCAAGTAATCTTCATATTGGAATAAGAACTATTTGGCAAGAGGCACATAGAGTACTCATACCTATAAATTTTCACCTTTGTAATGTGATACATACCCTGATAATAAACAACATATATAAGGTAGTAGTGTTAGTCACCAATGGTCATCGACTCAGAGGAGCCAGAGAACTAATAAGAAAACATGGTGGAGGTTTCCTTTTTCCTTGTGCTGAGAAGGCAGTGTGAGCAGGACAGGGTCACCAAATATTCTGGCATTGTTCATATGACCACTCTGGCCATATGAAGCTTTACTTTATTTTCTATTTTTCGTGAATCTTGTGGGCAGAGAAAACCAGGTGGTGAGTGACTGAGATAGAACTTATCCTGGAACAGTTTAGAAGGCAGACCAAGGCAGGAATTCCACCAGGGGAACAGCCTGTGAGCAATGCCACAAGAGGAAAAGTGCAAGAAACCTGGCCAGTTTTTACTTTTAAATACTGCTACCTTGTCCTAGACCTAAGATTAACCAATTTGGATACATTTTGAGCTGAGATTGTTCCTTGAAGCACTAAGCCAGAAATCCAGAACAAGACTGAAATTGGATACAGTGTGTTCACATGTGTGTATGTATGTGTTTTATGAGGGGAGGTGGGAGTCCACCATCTTCGCTGGGCTCCCCAAAGGGTCTGTGATTCCAAAAGAAGTTAAAAAACTGAAGTTAAAATATATTCCTCATCATCTCATAAGAGCAAAGTGGTCTAAGTGTCTCTAGATGCAGTGCAGGCTCTTGATCTGAAAAGTGATGCAAATTATAAGAAGAATTTTAAAACGAAGGTTCTAAAAAGCAAATGCTAGAATGCATCAAAATATGAAATGTGAATTTACTTTCAAAGAATAAATCACCAGAGGTCACCACACATTCAAATATGGCTGACACTTTGAAGAGTAGGAACAATAGGCCAGAGCAAAGAAACTTACTGTAGCATCAAAAAGAAAAACCGGGGAGAAACAGAGAAGAAAAATAGGGAAATATTACAAAAGTTGATGTCAATAGCCTAGAACTTAGAGTTCATCTCTTAAAATAAGAATTAGAAAATGGAGCTTTATTTTGTGATCTTGGAGAAACATTATCTTTTTTAATTTTTGATCTTGGAGAAGCATTTTTGTCTGTTGGTAGAAGTCAAACCCCTTTGGTTCTATATCTCTTAAGTGGAGCTGGTAATATTTTTCACACTCTTACTTCACATGTTGACTATATAAAATCACTTTGTTTTTATACTTTCACATTACCTTTCCCAAGAGCCTTAAATCACTCCTCCTGTTGAGAGAGGAGATAAAATCTTAGGTCCCGCCATGCATTTCTAACGCTTCATGTATTCATTCATTCAACAAATTGCATGCCTGCACCATCAGAGGTGCTAATGATACCATGCCTTTGAGACAAGCAAAGTTCTTGACCTAAGAAGCTTATATCCTAGCAGAGGGGAACACAGCAAACCAGCTGATAGTAACAGAGGCTGTGTAGTATCATGGGCAGTGACTGGGAGAGGAAAGGTGAGGCTACCTGCAATAGAGTGGTAGGGGAAGGCACCTCTGTAGATGATATCTCAGCAGTAACTTAAAAGATAACCAGGAGCAGACCCACATGAAGGAGGAACATCACAAGCAGTGGGCATTGCTGGTGCAAAAGCCCAAAGGCGAGAAAGAGCTTGTCTTGTTCAGAAGCTTGTCCTGAATAGAAAGGAAACTACACAGTGGCCACTGTAGCATGAAGAGAGAGTGAAATTGGATGAAGTCAAAGAAGTAGGCAGAAGTCAGATCATGCAGAACTCTGTGGGCCATTGTAAAGGGTTTCATTTTCTTCAAAATGTAAATGGAGGAAGTTGGAAAGTTTTGACTAGGGAAGTAACATTATGTGGTTCATATTTCTAAAATGATCATTTTGGGTGTTGCTTGGAAGGCTAGAGTATAGTGAGCAAAATATGGAGACCATTTATTTGATTAAATGTTATGAGGGAGTGGGGAATAGAAATGTTCACCTAACAGGTGTAATTTCTTGTCCCAGACCAGCTATCCAATGTTCCACCCCTTTTTTAAACAGCTTTATTAAAATATAATTCATATACCACAAACCCATTTAATGTATATAATTAATGGGTTTTAGCATATTTACAAAGTCATACAACCATCACCACAATCTAATTTAGAACATTTTCATCACCCCAAAAAGAAATTCCATACCCAGTAAATCCACAGTCTCCTTACACACAATCCTACCTCAGGAAATCGCTAATCTTATTTCTGTCTTTATAAATTTGCCTATTGTGGACATTTTCTATAAATGGAATCATACATTATGTAGATTTTGTGACTGGTTTCTTTCACTTAGTATAGTGTTTTCAAGGTTCATCCATGTCATAGCAAATATCAGTACGTCAGTACTTTATTGCTTTTTATTTCCAGATAGTACTCAGTTGTATGGATATACATCTGATGGACGTTTAGGTTGTTTACATTTTTTCAGCTATTATGAATAATGCTGCTTTGAAAATTTGTATACAAGGTTTTGTGGAAGTATGTTTTCATTTCTATTGTATGTTTTCATTTCTGTTTTTCTATCTGTGGAATATTGAACTCATAGAATAAGTTGGAAAATGTTCACTCTTATTTTTTGGAAGAATTGATATTAATTCTATTTTACATCTTTGGTAGAAGTCATCAGTGAGACATCTGGGCTTTCTTTGTGTGAAGCTAATATAATCTCTTTACTTGTTATTGGTCTACTCAGATTTCTATTTCCTCTCGAGTTTGGTAGCTGATATCTTTCTATGAATTTTTCCATTTCATCAAAGATTATATGCATTTTATTTTATGTGATTTATCTTTAAATCAATTAAGAGAAAAAAAGAGAGTAAATATACTGTCTTTTATAATTATCTACATAATTACCTTTACTGATGCTGTTTGATTTTTTGTATGTTGACTCCAGTTAATGGCTGGTGTCATTTGTTTTAAGCCTGAAGAATTTCCTTTACTATTACTTGTAAAATGAACCTGCTAGCAAAAAGTTCTCTCAATTTTTATTCATTTGAGAATTTCTTTATTTCACCTTCATTTTAGAAAGATAGTTCTGTTGGATAAAAGTTGATTGATTGGCAGGGTTTGTTTTTTTCTTTCAGTACTTTAAATATGCTGTCCCACTGCCTTCCAGCCTCCTTTGTTTCTGATAGAAGTCAGCTGTTAATCTTACTGAGAAACTCTTGCTCACAATGGGTCTTTTTTCCTCTTACTGCTTTCAAGATTTTTCTGTGTGTTTTGCTTTCAGTATTTTAACTATGATGTGTGTGTCAGAGTATAGATCTGTTTGCCTTGATTCTTCTTAGAGTTTGTTGACTATCATGGATGTATAAATTAGTATTTTCACCAAATTTTGAAATTTGTTCCTTTGAATGTTTTTCTGCTCCTTTTCTGCCTCCTCTCTTTCTGGTATTCCCATTATGTATATGGTAGGACATTTAACTATGTACCACATTTCTCTGAGGCTCTGTTAATTTTTATTCATTCCTTTTTCTCTCTGTACTTTATGTTGCATAACTATTGACCTGTTTTCACAGTCACTGATTCTTTCTTCTGCCAGCTCATATCTACTGCTGAGTCCCTTTGTTCCATTTATTGTACTTTTCAACTTCAGAATCTGGTTCTTTTTTATAATTTCTATCTATTATTACTGATATTCTCTATGTGATGAGACATTGTCATCCTGCCTTTCTTTAATTCTTTAAACATGATTTTCTTTAATTCTTTGAACATATTTATAATAGCTGCTTTAACTCTTTGAATGCTAAGTTCAACATGGGGGCCCTTTCAAAGGCAGTTTCTATTACCTGCTCTTTTTACTGTTTATAGGTTATCCTTTCCTGTTCCTTTGCATAGGTTGTCATATTTTTCTGGAAACTGGATGTTTTAGGTAATATATTGTAGCAATTCTGAATACTGATCCCCAGTGGGCTTGTTATTGTTGCTGCTTACTTGTTTGCTTTTTTATTTGGTTAGTGAATTGGCTTGTCTAGTTCAGTGGAGTATTTTCTTTGACCTTCCCTGCTGTGTAGCCTCTATTGCCATTCCTCAGAGAGTGCAGCCTTGGACATGTGCACACAGTTATCCTTACCTCCCCCTGTCCCCTTTCCCAGGGATGGTGATCATTTTCATCATGTTTGCTTTGACTGTCTTTTTCCATGCTCTCACTGTTAAGCTTCTGGCTGCTCTGCCTGTGTTGGTATCACACTCAGCTCTTGTCCTCCTTAATCACTTGCTGATTGCTCTAATGTTTTCAGCAGTATCCTGAGGCATAAATTACAATATTATCCAATTAAATTTGGGCCATGTATTAGTCTACTCTAGCTTCTATAGTAAAATACTACAGACTGGGTAGCTTGAACAACAGAAATTTATTTTTTCATAGTTCTAGAGGCTAGAAATCCATTATTAAGGTGCTGGAAAATTTGGTTTCTGGTTTTGGTGGTCCTGGCTTGTAGATGGCTGTCTTCTTGCTATGTTCTCACATGGTAGAAAGAGAGAGATCTCTGGTATCTCTTCCTCTTTTATAAAGACAGCAGTTCTATCTATCAGGACTTCACCCTAATGACCTCATTTAACCTTAATCATCTTAAAGGTCCTGTTTCCAATATAGTCATATGGGAGCTAGGGTTTTAGTATATGAATTGTGGAATGACAAAAACGTTCAGTCCATAAGAGCCTTCTTACAGGGATAGTATTTGAGGCTAATCTTTGTGGCTTGTGCCAACTCCAGGAGGGCTCATTTTACCTGTCTTTCCCTAGCTGTTTCTGTTAAACTTCTAACTGGTCTACCATTTAGCTTGTTGCTCTGATGAAGCAACCAGCCTGCTCTTGATTGCTCAACAGCAAAATCCTCATTGTTTTTGACAGTGCCCTTATGCTTGAAATATCCCATGTTCTGTTCCAAAGAAACTTTTAGCCGATGTATCATCAGTCCTCTAAGGGAAAGATGCATAGCTCGCTGTTCTTATAGCCTGATTCTCCCATGGGCAGAACCTCTGCATCACTGCCCCAAAACTGAGAGAAGGAACAGTGACCCACTTATCCTGGAGTGCCACCTCTGCTCCATAAGTGGGTGGTGAAGAACCTCACCCTATGTGTGAGCCAGGGCAGGGGTGTTCAGGAGCTTGCTGCTCCTGGACCGTGAGCAGGGATTAGGTGAAGGAAGGGGGCCCCAGTCCTCTTGGCCATGTCTGCATTGAATACAGGTTCTATAATATGGAGCTGGGGCCATTAGAGATTCCAGCAGCCCTTTGCTCTAGGGGTGAACTGTAGCCCCAGTTGGAAGCTGGGAGCAAAAATAAATTTCTGTTGTTTAAGCTACCCAGTCTGTAATATTTTACTATAGAAGCTGGGAGAGAGAGATCCCTGTCTTTTGGCCACATCCAACCAGAGTAGAACTTCCATCACAACAAGCTTGGAGGGGAAAGAGGTTAGTGGGGCAGATCATGGCTCAAATGCCACAGACTCTTTTTTTTTTTACTGAGATTTAGTAGATTTTCTTGAATAAATCTCAGTTTGCTGTATGCCCTTAAGACAATTTCCAGAGACTAAACTGTTGGAGTTTTTTTAATATTATTTTTACCAGTAAAATGGTAAAAACGTTTCACTGGGGAAGGAGGTCCATTGAGCTACTTACACCACCATTCCAGAAGTCCTGCCATCCCAAACACACATACACACACACACACACACACACACACACACACACACACACACACACATACACTTTAAGGCTTCACATTGAAAAGATTCCAGTACTTTGTCCCTACCATCTTGCCCTGCCCTCAC